>NC_090446.1:332425829-335050829 GCF_031143425.1 Pleurodeles waltl
ACATAGGTATGTTTAGTATCAAACATGTTGGAATCATAACCCAAGGCTTTTGCAAGCATTGGTTGTATGATTTTATGCACTCTGGGGGCTCCTTAGAGGACCCCCAGTATTGCCATTCCAGCCTTCTGAGGTTTTCCAGGCAGGCCAAGCTGCTGCCACCTCTCGGACAGGTTTCTGCCCTCCTGTTGCTTGAGAAGCTCAAGCCCATGAAGGCAGAACAAAGGATTTCCTTTGGGAGAGGGGTGTTATACCCTCTCCCTTTGGAAATAGGAGTTACAGGCTTGGGAGGGGTAGCTTCCTTCCCCAGGCCACTGGAAATGCTTTGAAGGGCACATTTGGTGCCCTCCTTGCATAATCCAGTCTACACCGGTTCAGGTACCCCCTGTCCCTGCTCTGGCACGAAACTGGACAAAGGAAAGGGGAGTGACCACTCCCCTGTCCATCACCACCCCAGGTGTGGTGCTCAGAGCTCCTCCAGAGGGTCCCTGTGTTTTGCCATCTTGGATTCCAAGTTGGCAGCGAACTCTGGGAGCATCTCAGTGGGCAGTGCCAGCAGGTGGTGTCTGAGCCGTCCCCTGATAGGTGCTTACCTGTTTAGCTGACCAATCCCCCTTTCATGGCTATTTAGGGTCTCTCCTTTGGGAGGTTCTTCAAATTCGGATCGCAAGACTCCAGCAGGAATCTTCTGCATCCTTTACTTCACCGTCTCACTGAAGCAACTGCATCTGGACCCTCCAGGAACTCCACAAACTGCAACAACGAAGCAAAGACGACTTCTGCAACATTGTATCTTCAACTCTTGCCAGCATATGCAACTGTTTCCCGGTCGTGCATCCTCAGAGGACAGCCTGTCTTCAGCCTGCACCAGCAGAATGAACGAATCTCCTTTGGAGTGAAGGAGTCACTCCCCTGCTTCAGCAGGCACCTCTCTGCAACGACGACCATCTGCTTGGGTCCCCTCTCCTGTTGAGTTGCATGGATCCTACATCACGGGTGGTGGACTGAAGTGGTCCCGATGGCCCTGACGTCCTACTGTCCAACTTTGGTGGAGGTAGGAGCGTGCCTTCCCACGCAAGACAGTAACCCTGTTCACCACATGTTTTTCAGTTGCCAAGGCTTGTTGGCATCCTTCTATGAAATTCTTTGTGCACAATGTAACTCTGGCCCCCAGCACTCCTTCCGGCAATGCACAGCTTCCTGAGCGGTTCTCTGGCGGTGTGGGATCCTTTGTTTTTGTGCTGCGTGGGCCTCCTTTTGCAACTCTTTTGTCCCTGTGCTGGAGGACTCCTGTGTGCACTGGCTGGTCTTCTGTGGGCTCTTTGAGTTGCTGAGAGCACCATCTGACTCCTCCTCCTGGGTAGAGTCCACCAGGTCCCTCCTGGTCCCAGGCAGTGCCATTTTCCGCTAACCGTGAGCTTTGCGTGTGCCAAGGTTTGTTGGCAGAATCCAGCGACGCAACCAGACTGCAATCATCCATCCAGTGTGGGATATCATCTGCACCAACCAGGAACCCGCATCCATCTTCTTGGGTGCAGTACTGACTGTTGTTCTTCACCAGTGGTTCTTCTTTTGCACCTTGATTCGGGTTAGCAGGGGCTCCTGTCCTCCCTGCTCTGTCGAAGCCCTGTCTGGAATAATGCATTGGTGTAGATGTGACCAAGTTGTTACAACAATAAAATCAATAAGAATGTTTATTTAAAAAAATGCAAGTTGGTTGAGCAACCATTGAAGGCCAAACCTGGTAAGGCTGAACACTGCCAAATCATCAGTATAGAGCAAATGGCTAAACTGAAGTCCACCAATCTTAGGAGGGTGAGAGTTAACAGCGTCAAGAGCAGGTGACAGGATGCAATAAACAGATTAAAAAGCAAATGGGCAAGGACGCAACCCTGCTTCACACCACAAAAGGTGGGAATTTTCCTGGAAAGGGAATGGCCATCTCCTAGTTTAATGCAGACCCAGGTGTCTGTGTGTAATTCTATACTGGCTCCTAGGAGCACAGATGGAATTCCTCAATTTTGTAGTTTGACCCACTGAGAACTCCTGGGAATAAGATCAAAAGCTGCCTCGAAGTCAACAAAACAGCAATGCAGCACAGAGCCTGATAGGTTTGCCTTGTCCATCAAAATAGATAGGGTTGATAAGTTGAAAGATGTACCCGATGCAGCAGAAAACCCAGCTTGGAAAATAGGAATTAGGCCCTTCGACTCTGCCCAGGTGACTGGCATAAAAAACTTAGCCTCATTGTAAAGTAAGGTGTAGTGAAGACAGACCCAGAGTAAGTTCAGCAGGATTTTTATTAAGAGTATCCCATCCACAGATCAGGAGCACCATCAAGGACAGCTATCCTCAAGTCCAACCGACATCCACCAGAATCCCTCCAGAGCTTCCACCCCCAGCACTCTAATATGATGTCAAAGGAAATACATCACTGAGTCTAACATTCTATCCATCCATTCAGCTGTCAAACTCACAATCTACCACACAACTTCCCTCTTAAGAAAAAAAAAAAATAATAATAATAATAATAATGTTAAGACAATTAACAATAAATGCACAACTTAGAACAGAAATATATAGGAAATTAACTTCCTGAACTTTTCTTTGCAACCACAACCCGATTGAGATTCCACACTCTCCCATCTCTGATCTTTACCGCATTTCTAAACAACTTTGTGACTTCGAAAGGTCCCATAAATTTGCTTTCACTTTTGCGCCACATAGGTTGCTTAATTAAAACTTTGTCTCCTACTCTAATATCAATTTCACACGTGCTCTTCTTATTATCATAATATTCCTTCCTCTTCTGCACACTTTTCCTTTCATGCTCATCCCTGTCTCTCATGTTATCCCACATCACACTCTCACTCTTTCCCCAATATACCCATCCTGGGGCTAATAAGGTATTAGCTCTGCGTCCTCTAAATAATTCAAATGGAACTTTACCTGTTGTAGTGTGAGGAGTAAATCTATACGCATGCAGAAAACATTTAAGACCATCCTTCCAATTTCTGTTAGCCGCAACCTCCAATTGTATGCACTCCTTAATACATCTGTTAAATCTCTCGAGCATACCATTACCCTAAGGATGATATAGTGAAGACTTATTGTGTCTAATTCCTCTTTCTTTAAGATACGATTCCATTTCCCTTGACACGAACTGAGGACCATTATCCATCACTATCACATTAGGATAACCTTCACAATTGAAAATTTCACTCAGAAAATAAAGTATTTTCCTTGTTTTCATACAGCAACTAATGCATAATTCAGCCCATCTCGAAAATTGATCAACCAACACCAAAATATAGTTACTACCACCCTTCATTTGAATGGGTCCAACCACATCGAGGGACACAATTTCCCATGGCTTATGCAACTCTACTCTAACTCCCATTGGAGGTGTTCTAGTCTTATATACTTTGTCACTATTGCAGCAATCCGAACAATCTCTAATTTTCCTTTCAATCATAAGATCCATCCCTGGCCACCAGTAATTAAGACGGATTCTAGCCTTGGTTTTACCCATTCCCTGGTGCCCTTCATGTCCTAAATCAATTATTTTTTTTCCTCAAATTGGAAGGAACTACTAATCTCGAGCCCCGCAAAAGCACACCACCATCTATAGATAACTCGTCCTTAACTTTTGCAAATCCTTCCAATTCCCTCTCACGCTTGGCACTCAAACTCCATCCCTCACAAATATTTTTACATACACGTTGCAATACTTCATCCTCCAGAACAGTTTTCTCCCATTCCTCTCGACTTACAATTCCATCTGTTATACTACACACACTTATTTCACTTTCCTGACTCTTTTCCCAACACTTTTCCTTTTCTGTACCAAGTCTAGATAAACAGTCTGCTAATTTATTACCATAGCCTGGAACATAACGTACATCAAAAGCAAAATCCTGTAAACCAACAATCCACCTGCTTATTCTACTTGAAATAGAATCCAAGCCTTTACTCTTGAAAACCTCTACTAACGGTTTATGATCAGTGAAGATCAAAAACTGTTTTCCCCACAAAAAATTCCTTAACTTGTGAACAGCCCAAAATACACTTAATGCTTCTCTCTCAATTGTAGAGTATTTGATTTCTGCTCCACGCAATGTTCTGGAACAGCAAACTATCGGTTTGAGGACTTTCTCATCAATTTCTTGCAATAAAACAGCACCCAAACCTCACATGCTTTCATCCGTCATAATGACACTTTGTTTATCTTGACCAAAAGACTTTAAACTTTAAGCACCAGATAGATCCTTTTTTATACTCTCAAATTCACTCTTGCATTCCTCATCCCAGATAAATTCACAACCCTTCTTAAGTAACTTCCGCATGTGCACTCTCTTTGAGGCCAAATTTGGTAAAAATTTGGCGTGGAATTCCACCATTCCTAGAAATGACAAGAGTTCTTCTTTTTTTTCTGGATTTCGAAGGTTTAAAATGTTCGTCACTAAGCTCTCCTTCGGACACACTCCTTTGGACGTTATCTTGTGTCCCAAATATTCCACTTCAGTTCTGCAGAAAGAAAACATTTTAAGCTTCACAGTTAAACCATTTTCTCTTAAAATGGTAAGAACCCTCCTGACTCTCATTTCATGTTCAGCTTCCGTTCGTCCATGAATAAGAATGTCATCTTGGAAACATTTCACCCCGGTTCCAATCCAAACAAATTATACATAACGCGTTGAAATACCACAGCTGCAGACACCAAACCAAAAGGCATCCTCTTGTATCTGAAAGTTCCAAACGGAGTGATAAACGTTGTGTAGTCTCTAGAATCGTGATCTAGCATGACTTGATGATAAGCAGAAGTTAAATCCAACTTGCTGTAATACTTTGACCCATGCAGCAACGTGACCATTTCGGTGATGTTTGGAAGAGGAAATTGGTCACTGACGATACACTTGTTTAGATTTCTTAAATCTACACACAATCTGATTCCTCCCATTGGTTTGCGTGCAACTACAATGGGCGAAACCCAATCAGATGATTCCACAGGTTCAATGATGTCTTCATTACACAATCTTTTCACTTCTCTCTCAACATCATCCTTCATTGAGATGGGTATTTGCCGCACTTTCGCCACAACTGGAACAGATCCCTCTTTGATTTTTATGTGATGAACATCATTTTTTAAGCAGCCCAGCTTGTCACTAAATACTTCACTGAACTCTTTAACAAAAGCAGGAGGTTTTTCAACATCCGCAGCTTCGATAGAAACTTTAGGAATCTTTTGACAGTTTGCAATGAACTCCTCTTTAATCATAACAGGCGTGGTAGAATTCGGATCTAAAATAATGTTAAGGTCCCTTTGATGAGGCCAGCTCAAAACACTGTCACCTTTGATAGGCACATAAATTTTCACAAATACAGTATTTGTTTTAAATGTAATCTCTGATTCAAAATATCCTCTCAGATCTATGCTCTGACCACCGTAGGCACCAGGTATTACATCAGGATCTTTCAACTCAACCTTATGACTAAAGTGTTCATCAAAAAACTCACTTGATACTAAAGTTAACCACGCCCCTGAGTCAAATAAAACTTCACTTTTGACTCCTTAAATGGTTACTTTATCCTTTGGGTAATTTTTCTTTTGAACACCAGATGAGACGGATAGGATACAGTCTTCAACTACTTTCACAGACCCTGAATTTTTAGAGGATTTACAACATTTCGCAAAGTGACCCTTTTTGTTACAATTTCTACAGGTTACATTAATGGCAGGACATTTCTTATAGGAAGCGTAATGTCCAGAGTTGCCACAGCAGAAATACCTTGAATCTTTAAATTTGATCCCTTGTTCTTGAGTGTTTCTGTCATCTTCTTTATCACCATCACTTTCTTTTTTTACACTTTCTTTTCTTACAGTAACCTTATTTATTGATAGGTTTCTCCCTCTTTCCAATTCTTCAACACATGCTAAGGTATGTTCCACACTTTTTGCCACCAAAATAACTTCATGTAAAGGTGGGTCATCTTTACTCCACAATTCCTTTCTTACTTTATCACTTAAACATCGTAACATGAACTGGTCTCTGATACGTTCATCAATCGTGCCTCCAAACGTACAGGTGGAAGCTAATTTTCTTAAAACTGTTATGTATTCCTCTACGGTTTCTCCTGACATTTGTTCCCTCATACCAAAATGGTATCTTTTCAAAATGGTGCTCACTTTTGGCAGAAAATGCAGGTCCACTTTCTTTAAACATATTTCAAATTCATTCAAATCTGTACCTTCATCCCCTGGATCAGGTAAGGTCTCAACAATTTCCTGCCCTTCACAACCTAAACAGTGCATAAGCTAAGCAGTTTTCCTTTCATTGGACAAATTGGTGCCACACACTCTAGAATAATGAAGAAAAGTCTCTTTCCATTTAGACAAGTTAATCGGTGGTTCTCCTTGTACAGTTAGGAAAAACGGTGGATATTCTGCATGCTGCGTTTGTAGAACTTTTAAATATTCACAAAAAAAATATAATATTATAATCTCAATTTGAGAATAGCAATTTGAGAGTTCCATATGTTGAGTAATATAAATTTCACTTTTGTAGCATCTTATCGTCGTTATGTAAAAACATACTTCAATTCGACAGTTCAATATGCTGAGTAGTACAAATTTCACTTTTGTAGTTACTTATCGTCGTTATGTGAAAATTATACTTTTAGGCCGTTTTCTTTAAACTTCTCACTATTCACCGTCTCGAAATGTTAAAGACCTGGTAACTTGAACAGCATAAAACATCCATCAAGATTAAAGTTTAGACGGTAAGACCAATTGTTAAAATTGTATAATTTTCTATTATTGCTCCGATTTTCCAAAGTACGCACGCGGGAGCGCAGTGCACGAAGAAATCAAAAGCTCGTGACCAGCGGCGCATCTCGCAGTAAAGTTAGAATCCACAGACACGCGATTAGGAAACGCCTCGCAGCGTCCCTCGCGCACTGTTAAAAAGAAAATACGGCGCGCGCGAGTACACGCGTATGTATTTCAAATTAAAATACCGAAGATGCCTAAAAGTAAGGCTTTAAAAAATTCATAAGGTAAAAGCTCACCTCAGTTGGATCAAGTATGCAGCAATAGATTGAAAAGGAGGCGCTGTTTGGTTTATAAAAAACAAAAAAAATCTTCGGAAAACATCACAGTGTAAAGCTTCAAAGAGTTCATGTGTTGGGATACTCATGGGTCACCTCGTCTCCAAATTGTAGTGAAGACAGATCGAGAGTAAGTTCAG
Source organism: Pleurodeles waltl (assembly GCF_031143425.1). Classification (NCBI taxonomy): domain Eukaryota; kingdom Metazoa; phylum Chordata; class Amphibia; order Caudata; family Salamandridae; genus Pleurodeles; species Pleurodeles waltl. Next base: position 332,433,074 of record NC_090446.1, read on the forward strand.
CAGGATTTTTATTAAGAGTATCCCATCCACAGATCAGGAGCACCATCAAGGACAGCTATCCTCAAGTCCAACCGACATCCACCAGAATCCCTCCAGAGCTTCCACCCCCAACACTCTAATATGATGTCAAAGGGAATACAGCACTGAGTCTAACATTCTATCCATCCATTCAGTTGTCAAACTCACAATCTGCCACACAAGGCTATCAACCTAATGGTGGCTGGATCAGACCTTGAGCCACTTTTATGTAGTGGGTGAATTATGGCACCTCACCAGGACTCAGGAATTCTTGAGGACAAAGCACAATAATCAAAAAGATACGCAAGGTGGTCTGCACAAAAGAGAATATCCTGTTGAACAGCATCTCCGGAAGACCATTGGGACCTGGAGCGCTATCCCGTTTTGCTATAGAAATAATACTACAGAGACCAGTCTGGAAAAAAAATCATAACTTCAGAGTGGGGGGGCATGGACACTATAGGCTGAAGATGAGGATTGACTAGAGCTGCTATAGACGGATAAACCCGCACACCTGGCTGATTTCCATCGGATACACTTACTGAGAAGTGTCTGACCAAAAAGGCGGTCCAATCACCTTCCGAAATATTAATGGTGCCAAGCCCCCTCTGGTTCTTTGTTAGATTATTGATAAGAAGCCAAAAATTTCTTGAGTGCAATTCCTTGCTGAAACTTAACAGTTTTACACAAAACAAGTTGGGATGTCTCTGATTTTCTTCATAAACAGCCTTCCCATAACTTTTCTGCGGTTCCTTGAACTTGATTAGTAGTGCCCTAGAATCAGGACTCTTCCTGATTGTCCAGGCAGCTTTATTGCGAGCTTTCTTTAAATACTGGGTTTCCCTTGAAATGATGAAGTGCGAAAGTGAAATAAGATTTCAAACAGGTTGATGGAACCTTGACCATGAGAAGGAGAGAAATTTGTCCCATCACTCACAGCCTGCCGTGTCAGAATTAAAAAAGTTAACGCACACAGCCATTGCTGCACCACTAGAAGAAGGGCTCCATTTTTTATGTTTTAAGGACTCAAAGCATACACCCCCTACCACAGCCCAAGCCTCAGGATGATGATGAAAACTAGATTTTAGAGTTACAATCGGGGCGATGATCACTCTCATGCTGGGTAGAAGTCAAAAACTTTTTGATAAAGGGGAACAATTCTATATTACAAACAGTATAATCCAAGTAGGAGTAAGTTTGCCCATCAGATCTCGTCCAGCACGGAGGGGCGTGTTGTTGCAGGTGGCCAATCAAAACTTTGAAGGCCATACTCTCCCTGTGAGCTGAAAGGACAATCCCTGGGTCTCAGCTGTTCAAGGACTAACTGGTAGTTACAAAGATCGGGGCCTTCAAGGGCTTCAGAGGTATCCTTGAACAAATTTGTATTAAAATCCCCAGCTATCAAATAATCAGAATAGGAATGTTCCCCAGCTAAGTCACCCAAGATCTGCATTAGACGGGACAGCTTCCCTCTTTTTTCCTTTGATCATGAAGCAGTGGCTGTGGTGATCGCAGGCTGGACCACAAAACTCCGAAAGTGTGCCCCACAAAAGGGAAATTGAAGGGCAAACAAGTTCAGATGCACATCGATGGCTCTATCAAGCCTACTACTTTAAGACACCGACAAGTCCATTTTCACTTGTGGCAGCAGGTGAAAGGTGAACTACAGGTGGTGGAGGAAAGGGGGGTCATTGAGAAGGTGACCCACCCCACACCCGGGGGGTTGCCGCTCGTTATTGCGCTAAAACCAAAGCAGCTAGGTGCCATACACATATGCGTCGACATGAAGCTCTCAGATCAAGCGGGAGAGGCAGATAACTCTGACCATGGACGACATAGTGGCTGACCTCAATTGGACCAAATGGTTTTCAAAATTGGACCTGAACTGAGGATATCACCAGTTAGAGCTTACCCCGGAGAGTCGCTATATCACTACCTTGTCTACACACGTGTGCCTTCGATGCTACAAGAGACTGAGCTTTGGCATCTCCTCCGCCACAAAGGTGTTTCAGAATGCATCCGAGAAACCCTCTAGGGCTGATATGAGTAATAGATCTGAGTGTTGACATTTTGATCTATTCGGAGAGGTGGAGGAGCATCATGCAAGATTGACAGTCACTCTTCAGAGGCTGGCTCACTGAAGTGTGATGCTACACAAAAAGAAGTGCTTGTTCCATCAGGATTCAGTAGAATATTTTTGGCTACATCTTTTCGAGAGATGGACTCAAAGTTGATGGTAGGAAGGCTGAAGTAATCAGAAATGCACATGTGCCATGAAACCCCACCAAAGTGAGCAGTTTTCTGGGCATGGCAACATATTGTGGAAGATTTATTCCAAAACTCGCAACAATATCTGAGCCACTTAGAAATGGAGTCTGGAGGCAGACAATGCATTTCAGGCAGGCAAAGAAGCTCTGTTAGACAAGGCCATCATGGCCTATTTACACCTATGACAAAAAACAGAACTGTTGTTGGTCACCAGCCCCGTCGGAATGGGAGAAGTACTCTTACAAGAGGACCGTAAACGGATACCGGTAGCCTATGCCAGTCACGCACTTGCTACACCCAGATTAAGAGAGATGCCCTCACCATCAGGTGGGCATGTCATAATTTTCATCTATATCTCTGTCGCCACGAGTTCAAAGTGGTCACGAATCACAGACCCCTCATACCTCTTTTTGCTGGTAATAGTTGCTTTGCCCCACCCAGGATTGAAAGATGGGCAGTAAAATTGCAACCTTATGAATTTCAAGTTGTTTATCAACATGGGGCTAAAAGCTCTGCTGACTAGCTGTTGAGACATCCATATCAGGACAGACTGTGCAGCTCAGATGATGACGAAGACTAGATGGATTGTTTTGTGCAAATGATTGTTAGCATCGGCTTGGTCCATTCCTGAGCGCCAGCCAGGCTTCATATTTATGGAATGGTACAAGCCGGTGCAAAGGGTGGGCCGGCATGAATAAAAAATTATGTTAGCCACATGTGGGTGACGTTATGGGAGAAGGGGTTTTGCACCAAGAAATTACATTATGCTGGTTAGAGGCAAAAAAAATGCTTCTAACCAGCCTAACGTAATTTTCTGACGCAAAACCGTTCATACCACATGACTCCTTTCTTAGAAAAGATAGGAATCATGCCCACCACCCCAATGGCCAGCACAGCGGACCAGTGTCCCCTGGGCATGGCAACTGCACCGTGTACTATGCAGGGCCCCCAAATTGTGCCCCCGATGGCACTTTAATTTAAAAAAAAATACTTACCTATACTTACCCTACTTACAAGGGATGGAGTCCCCCATCTTCCGGTGTCCCTCTGGTGTGGTTGGGGGTGTTCCTGGGGCTTGAGGAGGCCACCTCTGGACACATCCAATGGTGTTTAACTATGGAAATGGGTCCACAGGTCCTCTAATGCCTGGTCTGACCCAGGCATTAAGAAAGGTACAAAGCATGCTTTGCACCATTATTTAGCCCCTATGCCACCCGTGCACAGGGGATAAATATGGGGCTATGGGATTAGCACCATTTTTTAGATGGGAACACTTACCTTGCATCTCATTGACGAAAGGTAGGTTCACACATCTAAAAAATGGTGCAAATTCCAATGTTTTTACGTTAGATGTGTCTAACATCAAAATATAAATGTGGAGATAGTTTTGTGCCGAATTTGCGTTAAAAAAAATGGCACAAATTGTGAAAGTTCTAATGTCGTCTACGCAATCTGGTGCTCCTGTAACCAAGCCTACATAGGTAGCACTACCCGCTCACTCAAAACTAGGATCCAAGAACATTACCGCAACATACAGAAACTGGATATGAAGGCACCATTATATTATCTTTGCTCTATCTTTTCTTCACTGTACTCTGAAACAATCTACCCTATGCCACTGCACCCTACACCACTTTTCTCCACTCTGTGCCACTCTACACCACTGCAATCTATGCTGTACCACTCCACTCTACTCCACTGCAATCTATGCTATTCTACTCTAACCATTGTACACTACACCCCTGCACTCTGCCAGTGCACTATTCACCACTTTACTCAAAACCAATGCACTCTATCCCACTGCACTCTATGCCAATCTACTCTGCACCACAGCACTCTATTCCACTGCTTTCAATGCCACTGTACTCTGCACCACAGCACTCTATGCAACTGCACTCTATGTCACTCTACAATACACCACTGTACTCTTCGACATCGCACTTTCTGCCACTGAACTCCACGCCACTCTACTCTGCACCACTGCACTCAATGCCACTGTGCTCCGTCCCACTGCACTCTTTTCTGCACCACTGCACTGTAATCTACTCTACACCACTCCACTGTAGGGCACTTCACTCTACTTTGAAATCATCTCCTCTATGCCACTGCAATCTACGCGACTCTACTCTATGCTATGCCAGTCTAATCTATCTTGCACCACGCCAATGTACCCTGCACCACTCCAATCTGCTCTGCACCGCTCTATGCTACTGCACTCTACATCACTATGCTCCACTCTGCAACAATCTACTCTTCACCACTATACTGTACTCTGCAGCAATCTACTCTATGCCACGGCACTCTATGCAACTCTAATCTACTCTGCACCTCTGTACTCTAAGCCACTCTTCTCTACTCTGCATCACTGCAGTCTACACCAATGCATTCTATGCCACTCTACTCTACACCACCGCCCTTTGTGACACTCTACTCTGAAACACTGCACTCTGCCACTGATCTATACTCCTCTCTATTCTGCACCACGGCACTCTACTCTGCACCGCTCAACTATATGCCACTCTACTGCACTCTACACCAGCGTACTATATGCCACTACACTCTATGCCACTCTACTCTGCATCACTGCACTCCACCACTGCACTCTACACTAGTCTACTCTACCTTGCACCTCTCCACTCTACCATGCACCGCATCACTCTGACACAGTACTTTTAACCACTGCAATCTATTCTGTGCTCCCCTCTACTCTTCACCACTCTACGCTACTGCACTGTACGCTAAACCAGTGCAGTATTCACCAATGCACTCCACACCACTTTACTCAAAACCAATGCACTCTATACCACTACACTCCACACCAATCTAGTTTGCACCACTGTACTCTAGACCACCCAACTCCACTCTATGACACTTCACTATGACATTACACTCCATGATATTAGACTCTGACACTCTATTTCATTAAACTCTAACACTTTCTCCACTCTAACTCCCTACACAACTCCCTATACGCCACTCCATTCCACTTTACTCCACTGTATGCCACTCTACACCACTCTATGCCACTTCAATCTACGATAATCTGCTCAATGCCACTGCACAGCCCTCTATGCTACTCCAATATACAACAATGTACTGTGCTCAACAACACTCTACCCAACTTTCTCTATGCTAGTTCACGTTACTTTACTTCACTCTACTCCAGTTCACTCTTCTTTATGCCTTTCCACTCTACGACATTCTGCCACTCCATTCTATGACACTCTATTACACTGTGACACTACTCCACTCTAATACTACTTTATGGCATTGGCGCTTGATTAGAGATTCAGATCTCCATTGATTGCCTTCTCACTCATATGAGACGTGAGTCCGATTTATCTTCGCCGTTTTGGTTACAAGCACTCTGTAACCCTTTTAACTCAAGCTTAACGAAGGCTTAGGATGATCCTGATACTTGTCTAGGGGATCAAAATATTGTCGGCCAAAGTACCTTGACTTGAATTTGTGATATTGTACATAAGTTGGCATTAGCATAGGTACTATGAGCTAATGACTTCTTGATTCACTATTTGAGTCATTCATGTAAAAGTCGGTGTATAAAAGCTTGTAAGTCATTGTTGTGGATGCTAACCTTGTAGGAAAGTAGCCTCTTTCTAGCTTGGTTACCCCCACATTTGGCCTGTTTGCCAGTGTGTTTGCGTTTGTCTACTGGGATCCTGCTAATCAGGACCCCAGTAGTTATGCTCTCTCCCTTAAATTATGGTTTTTGCATACTGGTAACCTAGTATTTCACCCAAAATTGGCATATTGGTGCCCCCTTATAAGTCCCTAGTATATGGTACTTAGGTACCCAGGGCATTGGGGTTCCAGGAGATCCCTATGAGCTGCAGCATTTCTTTTGCCACCCATAGGGAGCCCATGCAAAGGCTTCTGCAGGACTGTCATTGCAGCCTGCGTGAAAAGGTGCATGCACCCTTTCACTGCCAGTTGCACTGCACCAGGTCACTTATAAGTCACCCCTATAGCAGGCCCTCCAGCCCTGAGGGCAGGGTGCAGAGTAACTGTGTGTGAGGACACCCCTGCACTAGCAGAGGTGCCCCCACGACCTCCAAGACCATTTTCCCAGACTTCCTGAGTGCGGGATGCCATTTTACACATGTACTTGAAATAGGTCACTACCTATTCCCAGCTACATAATGGTAACTCGGAACATAGGTATGTTTAGTATCAAACATGTTGGAATCATAACCCAAGGCTTTTGCAAGCATTGGTTGTATGATTTTATGCACTCTGGGGGCTCCTTAGAGGACCCCCAGTATTGCCATTCCAGCCTTCTGAGGTTTTCCAGGCAGGCCAAGCTGCTGCCACCTCTCGGACAGGTTTCTGCCCTCCTGTTGCTTGAGAAGCTCAAGCCCATGAAGGCAGAACAAAGGATTTCCTTTGGGAGAGGGGTGTTATACCCTCTCCCTTTGGAAATAGGAGTTACAGGCTTGGGAGGGGTAGCTTCCTTCCCCAGGCCACTGGAAATGCTTTGAAGGGCACATTTGGTGCCCTCCTTGCATAATCCAGTCTACACCGGTTCAGGTACCCCCTGTCCCTGCTCTGGCACGAAACTGGACAAAGGAAAGGGGAGTGACCACTCCCCTGTCCATCACCACCCCAGGTGTGGTGCTCAGAGCTCCTCCAGAGGGTCCCTGTGTTTTGCCATCTTGGATTCCAAGTTGGCAGCGAACTCTGGGAGCATCTCAGTGGGCAGTGCCAGCAGGTGGTGTCTGAGCCGTCCCCTGATAGGTGCTTACCTGTTTAGCTGACCAATCCCCCTTTCATGGCTATTTAGGGTCTCTCCTTTGGGAGGTTCTTCAAATTCGGATTGCAAGACTCCAGCAGGAATCTTCTGCATCCTTTACTTCACCGTCTCACTGAAGCAACTGCATCTGGACCCTCCAGGAACTCCACAAACTGCAACAACGAAGCAAAGACGACTTCTGCAACATTGTATCTTCAACTCTTGCCAGCATATGCAACTGTTTCCCGGTCGTGCATCCTCAGAGGACAGCCTGTCTTCAGCCTGCACCAGCAGAATGAACGAATCTCCTTTGGAGTGAAGGAGTCACTCCCCTGCTTCAGCAGGCACCTCTCTGCAACGACGACCATCTGCTTGGGTCCCCTCTCCTGTCGAGTTGCATGGATCCTACATCACGGGTGGTGGACTGAAGTGGTCCCGATGGCCCTGACGTCCTACTGTCCAACTTTGGTGGAGGTAGGAGCGTGCCTTCCCACGCAAGACAGTAACCCTGTTCACCACGTGTTTTTCAGTTGCCAAGGCTTGTTGGCATCCTTCTATGAAATTCTTTGTGCACAATGTAACTCTGGCCCCCAGCACTCCTTCCGGCAATGCACAGCTTCCTGAGCGGTTCTCTGGCGGTGTGGGATCCTTTGTTTTTGTGCTGCGTGGGCCTCCTTTTGCAACTCTTTTGTCCCTGTGCTGGAGGACTCCTGTGTGCACTGGCTGGTCTTCTGTGGGCTCTTTGAGTTGCTGAGAGCACCATCTGACTCCTCCTCCTGGGTAGAGTCCACCAGGTCCCTCCTGGTCCCAGGCAGTGCCATTTTCCGCTAACCGTGAGCTTTGCGTGTGCCAAGGTTTGTTGGCAGAATCCAGCGACGCAACCAGACTGCAATCCTCCATCCAGTGTGGGATATCATCTGCACCAACCAGGAACCCGCATCCATCTTCTTGGGTGCAGTACTGACTGTTGTTCTTCACCAGTGGTTCTTCTTTTGCACCTTGATTCGGGTTAGCAGGGGCTCCTGTCCTCCCTGGACTTTTCTGTGATTCTTGGACCTAGTCCCATTCTTCTACAGGTCTTTAGGTCCAGGAATCCACCCTTTGTGTCTTGAAGTATCTTCTGGTTCTTGCATTATCTTCTTTCTCGTGTTCTTGTGTGTTCTAGGAAAGTTACTGTCATTTACTCCTGCTTTCCTGGGCTCTGAGGTGGGTTCTATTACTTACCTTTGGTGTTTTCTAATACTCCCAGCGCCCCTCTACACACCACACTTGTCTAGGTGGGAAACCGACATTCGCATTCTACTTTCTTAGTATATGGTTTGTGTTTTTTCCTAGGCCCATTTCTAACCATTGTGATTTTCACTAATTGCACTTTTCTAACTTTTTATTGCTATTGCTGCATACTAGTGTATATTATTGGTGTATTACTTACCTCCTAAGGGAGTATAGTCTCTATGGTATTTTTGGCATTTGTGTCTCTAAAATAAAGTACCTTTATTTTTGTAACACTGAGTATTTTCTTTCATGTGTGTGAGTGCTGTGTGACTACAGTGGTATTGCATGAGCTTTGCACGTCTGCTAGATAAGCCTTGGCTACAGCTACCCCTGGAGAGCCTGGCTTCTAGACACTGCCTACATTTCACTAATAAGGGATAACTGGACCTGGTATAAGGTGTAAGTACCATAGGTACCCAATACAAACCAGGCCAGCCTCCTCTAAACCACTGTACTATATAGGTTACTTTTTAAATTGTTCTTGTAATTGGTGACATTGGGTCATCCAGATAACTTGTGTAATGCCCGAATACCAGTCTTTCTCGATTTCCCCTGTTGATGTTTTCCCACTACATTTGATCTTTTATATTTTGATTGAATAAATGTATGAAACAATCCATTTGCATACTACTTTAATATCATTGTTTATGGGAGTGGTGTTGCATTTTATTCAAGGGACCCCTGTCCCTTTAAAGTTAGTTTACTGCTCCATTTTAGGACACTCTACTTACTCCATGACACTACACCACACCAGTCGATGACACATCATTCTCCTTTATGCCATTAACTTTGAGCCATGCTGAATAGTAGTCTCACTAGTGTACAGCATGGCTAAAACACATTGGCAAAGGCAATAGAACTTGCATAGGCGAGACCTATTGACTTTGCCAATGCTTGTTTATAAGGTATGAACTTCAAGGTGACTTGCAATATCCTTATGTACGCATGGGGTATTTTACCCCATATAATACATGGTCACACCACCAACTTTCCCACAAACCACTTAAAACCTTAGTGCATAGCTTCTGACATTCAAAGCTATGAAAGTAGAGCAGAAGAAAGAAAAGCAGCATTCCATTTTTTGCTTTAAACAGCTGCATTAATTAAATGCTCTGTGATCTGGTCTGCCTTTTACCTTGGCTGCTAGCTCTGGCAGAAGGCATTGTAATGTCAGAACTCGACTGTAATAACTCTATCATAGTCATTTTCCTATGTCTTTTCTTTATAATCAGTGAATGTCTTTTCTTTACACGCAGTTACTTGGTGCATCACAAACAGCCGTTTCTAGAGAAATTAGTGACTGCAGTTTATACAGAGATTAGAGAATCCATGTTTATATAGCCTGTAACTGCAAGAGCTTCTTCAGTTGAAATGCTTCTAGTTATGACTGATGTGGAGATGAGCTGCCCAAGATCACACACAGGAGTAGAAGTGTTATTAGAACTATGGTTTCCGAGCACAGTTTACAACTCTTGTACGTAATCACTTTTGATATCTCCAGTGCGGTTCCAATTGGCATGAGGCGAAGAGCATGGTGGGTGTGGGGCGCAAAGGGTATGTTCTTCCTTTTTACCCTCCTACCTTTATTTGCTTGGTGCATGAAGATGCAAGGTTAATCAACATGTTGTTTTCACATTTTAGCTAATTACTTTGTGAATGTAAATAACAATTAAAGATACTTTCAGACTGTGAAAACATGCCTTCCTTTCTCCCTATTTCACTTCCAATATATATATGATTGTGTATATTTACCGGAGCCTGCAGTTCGTAAACAACGAGCGATTTGTATAGGGTTGATTGAAAGTCCCCAACGCTGTCCCTGTCCCCCCCAGAAATGTATTGTCTCCTACGCCCCTGTCCCCCTTGACAAGAGGGGCACAACAAGTCTATTTATTTGAGAGTAGTCCGTAGTTTAGTGAGTACATTAGTCTTTCACTACAAGGTTAATTGCAAACCTGGCTTTAACTCAAGAGAAAGTATAATTACCATCACTTATACTATAAAATATCTCTCTCTTACATCTCATTTTAACATCTTTGATGCTCTCTATCCATTCTTCCTTTTCCTCCCTTCTTTTCCCTGTTTTATCTTTTTTCCTGTCCTTTTTTTCCCCGTTCGCACCTCGGACGAAGGTAATACACAAGTAACAAGATGGCACCGCCCATCTTTGTTTTCGATAGTCCTTTCTTTTTGTCCACACCTCATTGATAACATCGAGGTAGGACACTCAGCATATCATAACGCTTTATAAACGCGGAGCGAGTTCGGCGCGTCCGCCTTCTTTTAAAAAATTATGGCGACAGACGCGATTGTTTCATTATCCAATGGCACCGACTCCACACAAGTCAGTTTGGGGCTTCGATCCAGTGCCCTTTTAGTTTAATTACATGCCGTCACTATTAGCCTCATGTCGGGTTGGACTCGACACTGGCATTTTTAATACTTTGGTATCACATACCGTTTTCTCCCAGTATTGCAGCATTGCTACTAGCTCTTCATATAGGAGCAACGCTTTACTTTTTACTACATTAATCCTTTAAGGACACTAACAGTGCCCTCCCAGCATCTTTGTTCCATTTAAGATGGACTCACCAGTAATGTTCTCCTTTGAGTGGTTTTTGGGTCACGTTTGCATCTTGCTAAGATTTTCGTACTTCGAACTCTCTTACCTTAAATAAGGCAGTTAACATGAGGAATCTCTTCTTTGTTTGCTTTTCAATTATAATATTTCTCTTTCACTATTTGTGATATTGTCAAGCTTTACCGTAAATGTTACATGCTGACTTTATTAATTTATTCTACAGATAATCAGAATGGAATTATGTTTAATCAACTGTTTGTTTTGCAAGTTGCATACTGTATACATGGTATGTTAAAGTTATATGTCGTCTTTTAAATCCTTTTCACTAAGGTCATTTTTTCTAGTGTAACACAAATTGGCATACTTATCTCCTCTCTCTCTCCCCCACTTCACACTGGGCAATAGGTACTCCTAACTTTATTTTTCAAGTGAATCACTTGAAGGTTTCTCTGGTCACATTAACCTTCAATAACCAGCAGGTGATTTATGCATGCCTCCCCTTTTACCACGTTTTTCTGATTTAAATCTCTCTTAGCCTGTGATAGAGCGTTCCGTATTAATAATTTACCTGTATTTTTGGACGCTCTTTAGGCCGATGAATCTTTTGACTAAGTGGAACTCTCTGTACTCTATATCGATCAATTTCCTTAAATCAATAATTAATAACGAACATAAGCAATACCTTGATCAACATAACACTTGACAATTAATCCAGAATACATTTCGACGAACCCTGACCTTTCAGTCAGGAATAACCACACCAGTTTATTCAAAGTTAGTGAATTTTATTTCCCTATATTAACAAAGCTAGCACAATATAAATGTGTCTCAACACCAAATGATAAACATAAATGAACATTAATAGCTGTCCATAACGGCGAAACAAGTGCAATCTATGTAGCATTTGAATCACAAGGCATTCGATAATAGCAATGCAAATCACTAATACGATAATCTGTAATGAACTAATTGCATACATTTAGTCAGCATAACAAGATCTCAAATTGCATCGTGCGACATATGGAATCCTCGTCTAACCTCAAATTAGCATCGGCATGTGGGACTTCATGCAAAACAATTTAGCAACATTAATTTAGAAAACTCCTAACTAGGGCTCTTATCAAAAATCAGCAGTTGGTTACCTAAAGGGAACACAATGCAATTTTACAATTTCTTCTCATATTTACCAATTACGATCAGCATACAAGGAAGTCTTCGTCTCACAGGTACCGTTTCTCGATCAGCATGGGTACCGTTTCTATCAGCATGGGACGGGGCAAAAGGGGCAGGGGTGGACGGGGCAGTTGCCTCACGGCGGCAAGGTAAAACTACTACTTCATGCAAGGGATCAAAGTTAAAGTCTCTAGGGCAAGAATCATCTAAAGTCTCTTTCAAAATGGCGTCGCAGCAAAATGGGCCATAATAGCTACGAAGTCTGCAAAATGGCGGGTATAGGGCTGGTAATAGCTGCAATGGCCGGTAATGGCTACTTTCTTCTCGTGCACCTGGTTTTTATAGACAACAGTTCAAATCCAGTAGGGTCTTCCATTGGAGGGTTCATAGGTTAGCTTCAAATTGTCCAATCAAAAACGACAGTTCTCAAGCTTTTACTTAAGCATACATTATCCTTGGAGATGGGTACGCAAGTTGCAACATTGTATACCAATTAGCTCACTTTCAGAGCCTCCATTGTCCGCACCTGCAAATCGACCTTGGAGTAAAGAGAAAATATGCCAGGCTGGCACGAAACCTTAAGATAAGCATGTGAACGATCTCAGTGGAAAAGTACAGCTTCAAGCAGAAATACACGTTTAATAGCACATTGGAAAAATACGAGCATCTAAACCGTGAGACCAGGCCACTAGGCCGAAGCCTCCACTAAAGTAATGCTAAGCACAAACATTTCAAGCAAGCAAATCGTAGCATACGTTTATGATTATGTCGGATTAGTGCAATTCTAATACACCACGTTATATAAAGCACGCTTATAAATGTTTGCAAACTACTCTAAGGGCACATTTTGTCCCCGTACAATCTTCATTAGTTCGGTTAAAGTCACACATGATTATTTCAGCACTACGTTTAAGCGCAAATAAATGTAAAACCTTCATTTCTGCTTCATCAATCCCTCCTCTGATGACTACTTGTCATCACACAAATCATGCCCACAAATTTTATTCCATTAAAATTCTGTCAGTTCTCTTTTCCTTTTAATTCCCCTAGTTTTCGCTTTGTATTCTTCTGCCATTCTTTTCATTATTTTCTCTTCCTTTCTTCTTTTAATTCTTTCCATAATCATTATTATTCCCCTTTTTATTCCCCAAATTCCAAATATGCAAATCAGTACTATTAAAATTCCCTGTATTATTTTTAGTAATATTCCATTCCAAATTCCCCCAAGCCAATGTCCCACTGAAGCAAGTCCTTTTCCAACCTTCTCCCACACTCCTGGTTCTTTCAGTTCCTTCAAATCTACACTTTCCTTTGTTAGATTAGCAAGCATAGTTTTAATTTTCACACTATTGTCAGGAATATATGTACAACAGTGTCGTGCACCTAGCATTTTGCAAACGCCGCCATCCTTTGCTAAAAGAATGTCTAAAGCAAGCCTATTTTGAAGAGTCATAGCTCTTTCCGCTGCAAGTTCAGCATCTATCAGGATTATAGCACCTGAAAACTTTGTCAACATGTTATCCACTATAGTAGACAACTTTCTTATTTTGATGGAATTCAGCACAACTCCCAATGAAGGAATCATGGCTCCAAATATATCTCCTACCACAGCAGCTGCGGTCTCTCGTTTCTGGATACGATGGGATCCAGATGTCTTTTTAATCATCGATAGGTCATCCAGTTGATAAACCTTTGGGAACACTATACCCAAATAACATCTCCCCCACCATCCCTTTGGAAGACGATAATAGGCATTATACCCACAAATGTAATATACACCTGGAATGACAGGGTCAAGTCCGTTCATCATGAATGTCCATTTGGCCTTAAAGATAAACGTATGTTTACACTCACTCGCTCCTACAAAAATGTTGTCATAATAAGATTCACCTCGATATATACAAAATTTCCCTACATGCCAAGCATCTAAAGCTATTTTCCCTTGTGTCTTTATTGCAGCAAAATCATAATTATCTACTGAAGTCCTCTTATGTAGCTCCTTTTCTAATTTCGCTTTCATTTGTGCCCTTCTATCATCTGTACGATCTAAAAAGCTTATTTCTACTGCAGAGAGCGAGCAGGTAAGGTTTTCCCTATGAGCGTGAGCCGTTTCAAAAGGTTGCATTGGCTCGAAAAATTCCCTCATTATCTTAGCATCCCAATCTTTAGCAATCTGGCTTAGCTGCGCTATTATAGGAACATATGCAAAGGTAACATCATAATTTGAGTAAAAATACTGTATGTTAGTTTGACCATAAAATCTAGACATTACTATACTACATGTAATCCCGTATGTAAGAGGCATGTGGTGATATGTCACCCCTTCCTTCACTGATGTCGGTATCTGTGTACACACATAACAATCTTTCGCATCCATAGTCTCAACATATTCTGTTAGCAAGCAATAGAAAACATTATATGAAAGCTCTTTCTTATCGTGCAATAGTCTCTCATCCAATGCTAGTCTTTTCAATGCGGTTAGTTCGGTGACAGTAACAGGAGCAAAAGTAGAAGCATCAATTTTCTCATTCTCACCCTTTCCATGCATTCCAAGCACAATTGCCATTATTATTAGTACACATGCAATTATCAAGCCTATACACACATATTTACAATATTTCTTTCTATTGTTTTGCGTCATGATCTGTATAGAACCAGAGAGCTAGAAGCACCTATAAATGAAACTATTTAGCAATTCAGTTACAAAGCTGAGCGAGCGCAATGTTCACACCGTCTTCTCCAAAAGGCCAGTCACTTATCGGTTAGCAGCATTTGTCTCAATTCGGCAATAACTCAGTCTTTATTGGTCTAGCAAATGTCTCATCCGGTTTAGCAATATGTCTCAGCTGGTTGTTTGTATCACGTTAGATTGTAGCAAGCAATATCATTTATTACCCTTTCAATCGACAGAGTCCATAAAACTTTTCTTTTCTATTGGTATCTCTTCTTCTTCTTCGTTCTCGATGCTTAGAGATACAAACTCGTCAGTCCAATCGTCATTGACTGCATATGCCCATTCAGGACCGGAATATCTTCTGTTCGGTATCCTTTTCCTTTTCAATTTTGCTTCTCTTTTCGATTCTGCCTCGCTGGTACTTTCCTCTTTTGTCAAGTCTTTTTCTTCACTCGAGGTTGGTACCACGACAGACACTTCCTTTCTTTTCTTTTTCACTTTTGGCCTTTCTCCGTCGTTCAAACCTTCTCCAGTCCTTTGTTTAACTGGAGATATACTTAGTCTCCTCTTTGCACCATGTCCATTTGATGGACCTGCGACCTTTTCTGTAGAAGTTTGAACTTTTTCGTTCTGTTCTGCCTTGTCCCCTTCTTCTGGGGAATCAATCACATTCTCTTTTTCTTTTTCTGTATCGTCTGCTTCTGGGAAAGCCCTCCTCTGATCAGGCTCTCCTGCTTTTTCACCTTTTTCGAGTCCTTCGTCACCGTTACTTTCGTCAGGCTCTGTATCACCTTCAGCTGCTTCAGGCTATTTGCTACCCTCAGCTTCTACGTCGCTGTCTGAACTTTCTCCTTGGTCTTCCCCAAGTGAGTCGGACTCTTCGTCCTCCAATAATATCTCTCTCTCTCCTGCTTCTGCCTGTCCGCTTTCAGTTCGGTTTTGTTCTGTCTCAGCACTCAGCACTGTTTTGTCAGGCACTGGCAGTTTCAGCGCTTCAACTTCCTCATCTGTGGGACACAACACCTTCTTTGTGTGACTGGCGTGAATCCAGTTGGGAACCCCCGCACACTTCACAGCGGTAGTTGTCGTCAGGATCACTTGGAAAGGGCCTTTCCAACGGGGTTCCAGACACGACTTTCTCACGTGCTTCTTTACCACGACCCAGTCACCTGCTTTCAGTGCGTGTCCTGGACCTTGGATCGGTGGCAAGGTGGTCGCTTCCACCTGGTGAGAGAAAGAGCGAACCACGTCAGCCAGACCCTTGCAGTAGTCTAACACCATATCATCTGTAATATTCAAAAGCGCGTTTGCGGGAACTGCAGGAAGTCTCATAGCCCTGCCCATGAGAATTTCGTGCGGAGATAATCCAGTCTTTCTATCAGGGGTGTTTCTCATTGACATTAGCACTAAGGGCAATGCGTCAGGCCATTTCAAATTTGTCGATGCACATATTTTCGCCATTCTTGATTTCAGTGTACCATTCATTTGCTCCACCAGTCCTGATGCTTCAGGGCGATAGCTACAATGCAGTTTTTGCTCAATGTTCAGCGCTTCGCAAAGTAACTTTATGACCTCGTTATTGAAGTGACTTCCCCTATCTGATTCTAAAGAGATCGGGAATCCGAAACGTGGTATTAACTCTCTCAACAATAGCTTTGCAACTGTAAGGCTGTCATTTCTACGTGTGGGGTATGCCTCAATCCAATGACTAAAAATGCACACAATCACCAACACGTACTTCAGACCTCCATGCACAGGCATCTCAATGAAGTCCATCTGCATTCGACTAAAAGGCCCGCTTGCCCTACCAATGTGGCTCGGGTTCACAACTGTTCCCTTTCCTGGGTTCATCTGCTGGCAAGTGACACATCGATGGCAAACTGCTTCTGCAGCTTGACGAAATCTGGGGTTAAACCAATCAGTTTTGAACAATCTTATCATGGCATCTCTCCCTAGGTGAGCTTGCCCATGATAGAACCGCGCAAGCTGTGATAAGAGACTGTTTGGCAAAACAAATTTTCCCTCATTTGAAACCCATAACTCGTCTGGTCTCTTTATACATTGTGATTTAATCCAGGAATCTCTTTCATCCTCCCTGACATTATTTTGTAATGCTTTTAATTCATCTATTGTATCTACGACCTTCAAGGCAAATGCTTCAGCTGGTTCTAGTTCTGGCTCACTTATTGAATTCCATTCGTCCCTGAGTAATATACAGTTCAAGGCACAAAATCTTGCGACTTGATCCGCATATGCATTTCCCAGAGAAACATAGTCCTGTCCTTTCGTGTGAGCACTGCACTTTACCACTGCAACTTCGGCTGGCACTTGAATGGCGTGTAACAATTCCCTTATCCTCTCCCCGTTCTTCACTGGGGATCCTGAAGAAGTCAGGAAACCTCTCTGTGACCATAGTTGTCCAAAGTCATGCACAATCCCAAACCCGTACTGACTATCAGTGTAAATGGTGACTTTCATCAATGCAGACAGTTGAAATGCTCTTGTAAGGGCTACAAGTTCTGCTACTTGTGCAGAATAGACTCCTTGAAGCCATCCCGCTTCCAAGACACCTGTTACAGTACATACAGCATATCCTGCTTTCAAAATCCCCATCCCGTCTCTTAGACATGAACCATCAACAAAAAGAATTTGGTCATTTTCATCAAGCTTAGTATCCTTAATGTCCGGTCGGGGTTTTGTGCAAAATTCAGTCACCTGAAGGCAGTCATGCTCGACGTCTTCAGCGTTCTCAATTTCAGCATTTTCTCCAGGGAGCAAGGTTGCTGGATTCAACGTAGTGCACCTTTTCAGCTGCACATTCGGTGAGCCCAGAATTATTGTTTCATACCTTGTGAGTCTAGCTCCAGACATGTGCTGCGTTCGGGAGCGGGTCAAAAGTATCTCAACTGAGTGAGGGACCATGACTGTTACTGGGTGTCCCATCACTATTCCTTCACTCTGAGTGAGGCTGATACCAACTGCTGCTACGGCGCGCAAACACCCTGGGAGTGCTGCTGCGACCGGATCCAAAGTAGCTGAAAAATACGCTACTGGTCTGTTTATGCCACCATGGGCTTGAGTCAAGACAGACAAAGAACATGCATCACGTTCGTGGCAAAACAATGTGAAAGGCTTTGTGTAATCAGGCATACCTAAAGCTGGAGCCCTGCACATGCATTCTTTCAGTTCAACAAAAGCATCCATCTCATCTCCTTTCAACTCAATTTGATCCAAAGCATCCTTCTGGGTCAGTTTCAGTAGAGGCTTTGCTAGAGTCGAGAAGTTGGGAATCCACTGGCGACAGTAGCCCACCATTCCCAAAAACTTCCTCACCTCCCTCCTTGTCTTTGGTGGACTCATTTGAAGTACGCTTGTTATTCTCTCCTTCATTATTTTCCGTGACCCTTTCTCTATCTGGTGACCCAAGTATTTCACTTTCTTCTGACAGAACTGCAATTTAGAAGGAGACACCTTATGTCCATTCCTTCCCAAATGATTCAACAGAGCAATGGTATCGGCTGTGCAGCCACTTTCTGTCTTTGATGCAACCAGTAAGTCATCAATGTACTGTACTAGGGTTGACTCGAATGGTAATTCTAATGCTTCCAAATCTTTCTTTAGAATCTGATTGAAGATTGACGGTGACTCAGAAAACCCTTGAGGAATTCGACACCAACTGTACACTCTGTCTAGGAATTTGAAACAAAAGAGAAATTGGCTGTCCTCATGAAGAGGCACAGAAAAGAATGCTTGTGACAAATCGATGACTGAGAACCACTCAGCATCGCAAGGGACTTGAAACATTATCACAGCTGGATTCGGTACTACTGGGCAGCATTTGACTATGATGTCATTTATTCTCCTCAAGTCCTGCACGAGTCGGACCTTTCCACTCGGCTTTATTAGTCCCATTATTGGTGAATTACATGGACTGCTTAACACTTCTTTCAGTACCCCCTGTTTTACGAATTCGTCAATAAGTTGAGCAACTTTCATGAGGGTGTCTTGTGCCATGTGGTATTGTGGGGTCTGGGGAAATATTGCATTGGGCTTTACAGTCACTTTCACTGGTTCCACTCCTTTCATCAATCCCACCTCTTTCCCTGTCATATCCCACACTTCCTTTCCGACTGTTTCCCGTAATTCAGCTGGGATGTCTTCTTCAGTTATCATCGGGAAAAGACAAATCAGAGGATACTCTTCATCGACAGTTTCCATCTCATCCCCCTCTACACTGTCCTCTTCTTCCCCATCACTGCTCGTCTGGATTGTTATTCCTTCGTTCGAACACATGATCGAACAACCCGATTTGCACAATAGGTCTCTCCCTAATAGTGCTATCGGGCTTGAGTCACATACCACAAACTGATGTACCCCTTGATAGTTACCGATGCTGACTGGTACCGGATCTGTTATTGGGTTCGTCACGTGCCTGTTTGCTACTCCCACCACTTGAACTGTCCTCCCTGAGAGTGGCAAATTTGGTACTTCACTGCTCTTAACAGTTGAACGTGTGGCTCCCGTGTCAACCAAAAACGAGACACGATGACCCATTACTCTTCCCTCTACGTACGGACCCTTTTGATCAACTTCCAAGGATGCTGCAAGCACACAATCTTCTTCTGAGCTTTCACTCTCCCATACATTGTTTATTCCACTCTCACTGTGTAATGGGAACTGTTGTACGGTGCCATTTGCACTCATTACCTGACCCGAGACCTGTGGAGGAACCATCACTTGCTGCTGACTCATTGGTGCCAAGGGTATTTGCATTTGCTGATTAGGTACCATGGGTAACTGCTGTTGCATTGGCTGCATTTGCGTCATCTGCATACGAGGCATCTGCATCTGCTGCGGCTGCATAGGTTGTAATCCCTGCAACTGATTTACGGTCTGAAAATTTGGGTTTGGACCTCTCATTTTCGGTCCCCTCATTGTCTGAAATGCATTGACATCATTGTTTTGCTGACCAACACCTGCACCTGCACCTGCACCTTTCTGCACCACCATCGGGCACTCGCGTTTCCAATGACCGACAATTCCGCACACGTGACACGGCATCACCTTCTTCATTGCCTGCACATCCGTCACAATAGTGCTCAAATCTGGACCATTATTCACAAAACCTCCTCTGCCTCTGCCTCTGGCCTGTGGCTGAAACGCTGTGTTTCCCTGTAACTGCGGCTGCGGTTGCGGTACCTGCTGTTGGAACCCTTGCAACCCTTGCAGACCTTGCAAACCTGTCTGAGCTGCCTTAAGCTGCATCATCATCACCTTCTCTTTCAACTTTTTCTGTTTCACTTCAATTTCGTCGCTACAGTATTTCGCATAATTCAAGACTTCGTCAATCGGTTTAGACTGCCAGCAAATCAAATGCGACTTTATCATCTGACTTATCTCTGGCCTCAGCCCTTCCACAAATCTAAACACAAAATGAAGCATGTCCTTCGCCTCTATTGTTTCCGTGCCACTGTAGTTCTTAAACGCCTTCAACAACCTCTCATAGTAACTATGAATCGATTCTTTAGCCTCTTGGGCAGTTCGATCAATCTTCTGCCAATCCACATTTTTCGCGGCAACCTTCGTCTTCAAATGCTCAATCACCTTATAGTACAAGCTCATCACCATAGGTGATGGTGCACCCGTCTCCCTGTCTCTCTCTGGTTCACTTGTCGGCCAACCTACAGCTCTTTTGCAATCCTCCCACAAATCTGCCGGAACCACGATCTCAAAGAGAGTGTTCAGGTCTTCCCAGAGACATTTTGCAAGCTTCACAAACCTATCAGTCTGTTGATACCATTCAATCGGCTTCTCTCTCAGTTTGGGAAAATCATCCGTAAATGACTGAATGTCGCTTCTGTGCCATGGTACATGTATTAATTTTCCCCCTGCTGTCTCCCTCATTGGTAACATGGTTACTGTCTCGCTGCTTTGTGGTCTTTTCTCATTATGCTCTGTAGCACTGTCCCTCCTCTTTTCCTTTCTCTTTACCCACCTGCTTTCCCACTTGTCTAAGCACCTCCACACTTGTGCACTCTGCAGCAATTCTCTAAGGTGTGCCTTCATGCCTGCTGACCTCATGTGTTCAAAATCTGTGGCCCCAAAATCCAGCCTGTAGCTCCTGCTCAAATGTTTTGTCTTGTCTATATCAACCCCATTTTTGTCGGCTATTTCCTGCAAGCTTTTATGTACCTTGTTCACTTCCTTCGTAATCTTTGGACACAGATACCTCAACTCTTCTTCCGAGTAGGACTCTAACCTATTCACACCCATAGTCCCTTCCACCAATTCTTGTGCTTCCATGTTTAACCTCATCCTATTCAGATAATCTTCTCCTTTCCCACTGGCTGAGCCCTGGGTGGAATTCAAACTGTTGAACCACTGTGTCAGCTGTTGCGCATTCACCCCCATCAGTGTAGCGTTCACATCGACTGCCATTGATGGTTGCGGCAACTTTTCAGTATTCGATGACAGCGGTATCACCAGTGGGGGACTCGACCTCACCAGTGTTGACTGAGCACATATGGGACTAAACTCCATCAGGGACCCAGATCCATTTGGCTGAGCTGCTATCGGAGTTATCCCTGGAGTGTTTTCTATGCACCTCCTCTCTGTCCCATTCTGCAGCATTGATCCCTGACCCCTCATACCTAAATTAGGCTGACTGTACAGAGGTACCGGTGGACCTACAGTAATGGGTAGCGATATCGCATCTGGGTTTTGTCCATTTCCCATGTTCTGAGGCATGTTCATTCCCACACCATGGGTCATCATTGCCGGCATGCCCATCTGACTCCCCGTCATTTGAGCATGTGCGTTTCCCCCCTGCATCTGCTTTTGGGGCATCAAAAACTGAGTTGATTCAGCTTGTGCCAATGTCTGGTTGTGACCATTCTGTACTCCCCTTACGGTTTGTTCTAGAATCATTCCTCCACTGTTGTCACTGCTGTAGTACCCTGGCATCTGCGGCTGATAATTTTCTGCTGGTTTCAACATGGGCACATCTGGATATATTCTCCTAACCTGTGGTATCTGCAGGGTGAACAGTAGACTCGGGTCCTTAGATCCCGATGACGCTCCTGAACTCTGGGTTTCACTGTTCCGTACCGGTGCCGGAGGGGCAGAACTGGTACTTGGACCTTGTCCATTCTCCGCATAAGGTGGTGGACGGTCGTTCAGCAATTGCATTATTAACTCCTCATCCTCTAACTCCTCTTCTCTTCTCAACTTTTCCTCGTCCTCTCTATCCTTGGAACACTTCCTGTCTGTCTTACAGGTAGCTTTCTTACCTGTCTCCTCTTCTTCCTTAGTAATTGCGGGAAACAATTTTATCCCCTGCAATACATCTGACCTCCACACCTTCTGTGCATTATCCCACCTAGCATCCGCTAGTGTCTTTTCTACCTTTCTCATCCTGTTCTCGAACTTATTTTGCTGCTGCTGTCTGGCCATTAGTTCCCAAATCGCTAGAGCCTCAAACTGGGCTGGCCTTGGAGGCACCTTCATGTCGTACATCGTGAATCTCAAATTCTCTAGGATCCTTATATTGAATGTCCCATGTATCGGGAACGCTACGCTCCCATGTTTCTCTGTCAGTTTGTGCCATTGCTTTAGCCATAGACACGGAGCTACCCCCTTCTCTTCCATTACAATGTAAGCTGGTGTGCCTTCGGGCGGCGTCTCCCCTCCTACGCTCGCTTTAATGTATGACTCCCCCTTCATCGCACTCCTAAATGCTTTAAAGAATTTCATTTTCTCGTCTTTTATTTCACAAAGTTTGTAATCAATAGGTGACTTTAATTCCCGGAATACTCTTCGCTTGCCTTTCCCCTTCCAATCGAGTCCCACGGACTGCGTCCAATCCGTGCGCGACCCTTCTCACCAACCAACCTATCCCAGCGCGGCTCCTAGTGACGTCACACTCACACACACTGCGGCTGACAAAGCCTCGCGGCTAATCTTCCTTCACTCAGCTCTTCTCGTAACAACTTCTTGCATGTATCGCGAGCTACCAAAAATTAAAACAGATCTGTCGGTTTACTACAGGAAGGGTAACACAATCGCTTCAGGACCTTAGGGATTTTTCACTAGCCTCGGCAGTTATTCCATCTTTCTCGGTCCCCACGTTCGCAAGCAAATCTGACCCGCAGATCTACTCTCAACTTGTCATTGATCTGTTCTAGTGCACTTAGAATCTTGTCAAAGCCCGAAGTCGAAGTTTCTTTCACTCCCTTACACACGTACCGACTCGTTGACCACGCCCGATCAACCTACTAAACCACCCAGACCACAACATGGATCAACATACTCCGGAGTCTCTTGACCTCGCAGGGCCCGTCTCAACAACAACAACCACGTGGACCTTTTTATGCACAAAGCGCCACATGCACATGAAGTTCGACGACTTCCCTACTCTCACACTCGGAGTCGCACCTCCGCTATTTCTATGAAGTTCGACGACTTCTCTCGTTCTACACTCGGAGTCGCACCTCCGCTATCTTCTAAAAAGAAAAATCCTCGCGACCTTTTCACACACCCTGCGGCAATAAGCTGTGCAAGCGCAAAACCCTAACTTCACTCATACCATCACTAGTACCGCCAACGCCGAATCCACACCTCCATTCTCTCCATTCGAAAGCTCCGAGATCCCGGGAAAGTCGCGGTGGACCTAGCCCATCATCATTCTGTCAATCTGTTTTACCCCCCAAAAAAAATCATAATTCAACTTCTCGAGTGGGGTCTCAAAATGCGTAACCGTTAATTCAACACCATGTACTTTAAGAGTACAGGGTCCCAAAAGACGAAACCGTCCTCTGCTACCATCTACTGATAGAGCGTTCCGTATTAATAATTTACCTGTATTTTTGGACGCTCTTTAGGCCGATGAATCTTTTGACTAAGTGGAACTCTCTGTACTCTATATCGATCAATTTCCTTAAATCAATAATTAATAACGAACATAAGCAATACCTTGATCAACATAACACTTGACAATTAATCCAGAATACATTTCGGCGAACCCTGACCTTTCAGTCAGGAATAACCACACCAGTTTATTCAAAGTTAGTGAATTTTATTTCCCTATATTAACAAAGCTAGCACAATATAAATGTGTCTCAACACCAAATGATAAACATAAATGAACATTAATAGCTGTCCATAACGGCGAAACAAGTGCAATCTATGTAGCATTTGAATCACAAGGCATTCGATAATAGCAATGCAAATCACTAATACGATAATCTGTAATGAACTAATTGCATACATTTAGTCAGCATAACAAGATCTCAAATTGCATCGTGCGACATATGGAATCCTCGTCTAACCTCAAATTAGCATCGGCATGTGGGACTTCATGCAAAACAATTTAGCAACATTAATTTAGAAAACTCCTAACTAGGGCTCTTATAAAAAATCAGCAGTTGGTTACCTAAAGGGAACACAATGCAATTTTACAATTTCCTCTCATATTTACCAATTACGATCAGCATACAAGGAAGTCTTCGTCTCACAGGTACCGTTTCTCGATCAGCATGGGTACCGTTTCGATCAGCATGGGACGGGGCAAAAGGGGCAGGGGTGGACGGGGCAGTTGCCTCACGGCGGCAAGGTAAAACTACTACTTCATGCAAGGGATCAAAGTTAAAGTCTCTAGGGCAAGAATCATCTAAAGTCTCTTTCAAAATGGCGTCGCAGCAAAATGGGCCATAATAGCTACGAAGTCTGCAAAATGGCGGGTATCGGGCTGGTAATAGCTGCAATGGCCGGTAATGGCTACTTTCTTCTCGTGCACCTGGTTTTTATAGACAACAGTTCAAATCCAGTAGGGTCTTCCATTGGAGGGTTCATAGGTTAGCTTCAAATTGTCCAATCAAAAACGACAGTTCTCAAGCTTTTACTTAAGCATACATTATCCTTGGAGATGGGTACGCAAGTTGCAACATTGTATACCAATTAGCTCACTTTCAGAGCCTCCATTGTCCGCACCTGCAAATCGACCTTGGAGTAAAGAGAAAATATGCCAGGCTGGCACGAAACCTTAAGATAAGCATGTGAACGATCTCAGTGGAAAAGTACAGCTTCAAGCAGAAATACACGTTTAATAGCACATTGGAAAAATACGAGCATCTAAACCGTGAGACCAGGCCACTAGGCCGAAGCCTCCACTAAAGTAATACTAAGCTAAAACATTTCAAGCAAGCAAATCGTAGCATACGTTTATGATTATGTCGGATTAGTGCAATTCTAATACACCACGTTATATAAAGCACGCTTATAAATGTTTGCAAACTACTCTAAGGGCACATTTTGTCCCCGTACAATCTTCATTAGTTCGGTTAAAGTCACACATGATTATTTCAGCACTACGTTTAAGCGCAAATAAATGTAAAACCTTCATTTCTGCTTCATCACCTGTAAGGATACAAGCATTAGCACTTGTAATTACTATTCTTTGTTTTAATTGTTTACTTTAATCTCTCTTTGGACCACTACGTACTTGGTTAAAGTGTTTTTGAGAATTTTACCCTGTTGCTCGGTCTCGGGCTTCCACATCGTGGTGTTGCTTTCCTTTATTTTCTTCTCTCTCTCAATGCAATCAGATTTTTTTCTAGTCGTATGTCGTTTCTCCTTTTTTCCAGCCTAAAGAAACCCCTGGCTTACGCGCCTTGGGGCGAAACACATGTTGGCTGACCTTCTGTTTCTTCTAAAAAATAAAGAAATCAAAATTCCCATTGGAGCAGCAAAGGCTCTTTTTCGTTATTTAGTACACAAATCTCATTGAACCAATGGCATTCTGACTTTAAAAAGACTTTTCAAGTGGGACCTTACCTTCTTTTCATCAGTGCACAAATTTGGTGCAAATGGAGTATAAATATGCCCCTTACTCTGCAAAATGTTGAACTGAGAAATAAATACAACTTCCCACAACATATCAGAGCCTCCTCCTCTCTGCTTGACTTTCACAAGAACCTGAAGTCCTGTTTTTTTAAGTAAGTCCCCCGGTGCCGACCTCACATGCCAGCTACAACAGCCTGAATACCCTCTGAGGTGAATAGTGCACTATAGCAATACTGCTAACATAACATGACTGTCACAGGCCGGCCGACACGGCATTGACGCAGCAGTACCCCAGGGGCACTATCACATCCGGCCTGCCTGACCCGGATGCGATACCACCAGCCTCCAATTAGGCAACACATCCGGGTGACGGTGGGATTTGTAAATCCCTCCTCGATGACACCTGGGCGGCAGCAGCAGCACCAGCAAGAACCCCTCGGGAAGCGGCAGGAGGAGGAACACGACGTACACCCCAGAGAGGTCGGACGTACCGTCCGAGTCAGCACCTTCACAGCAGACTCCTGGCCCCGCATGCGGAACACGGCAACAGCGGTTTCTTCCCCACTCCAGAGACTGGAGGACCAGGAGGCAACAACACCAGAAAACTGGCCACGCTCTGGGGAGAGAGTGGCCTTGGCAGGTACGGTCCTACAGAGGACACAGGTCTAACCTATGTTCAGTACGAGCGGGAGGCGGCCAGGCCGGTTGACTCCATAACGCTAGAATAGTAATATTGGTATTGTTTTTTTGTTTTTTTTCTACTTCGTTTTAAGCGTTCTAATAGGTTTTGTTTGCTACAGAAATAGCATCTCACAACGTTATGTTCCCAAGACATACAAGAGAAAAGGAAAAACAAGACAGAAGGATGTCAAATCTTTAGTTTATTTAAAAAAAAAAAAGGATAAAAGAAGAAATCCAAGACAGCTTAGTTGTTTTTCTTTATTAACTCTGAGAACAGCAACGACTAGAAAAGTGGGTAAGAGGAGATACCCAGAGACAGAGATAGAGAAAACCTCAGAGGAGTAGAAGATAGCCCAGACAAAAAGAAGATAAGAAAAGATAGACCCAAGGAATGAGAGCAGAATCCAGAGAAAAGAACAGTAGACAGTAAAAGAGGTCAGAGAAAGATAAAACAGTTTAGGAAAAACAGAAAGAAACTTACCAATCCACCAACAGTTGTCTTTATCTTCTTCTTTTCCACATGCGCCTCTTGGAAGGAAGAAACAGAAGAAGATGAACATCCTGTGAACCCAGAAGGCATAACAGAGAAACAAACAAAACCATAAACCATGCAATATTAGTACTAACTAATAAAGACAAAGTAACAGTAAACCGCTGACTGCGGGTCTTCCTTACGTATCCCCTGTCACAGTGGTGTCAGAAGTGGGCTATTCGTAAGAAGTCCTCAACAGTCAAGGGACCATAATGGAAGACAAACCATCCCTCGCTGATATGATAGCCCAATTAGCAGAAAAGTAAAGGCATCTCCAGTTGGTCTGGGAGGAGCAATTAAAAGAGGTGAAGGAAGAACAAGAAGCGTTACAGACTGCATTAAAAAGCCAGGCCACAATTATTTGCAACCTGTATTGTTCCTGTAAACATATAGTTTAAATCCCGGGAGCTGGACTTAATGTTAGCCCGGGTGGTCTTATGAAAAGCCCCCGTGACTTAGTGTTATACAATCTGTCTGGCTGTGAAAATCCTTCTGGTCCTAGTGATGAGGAACCTATTGAGATTTATACTTTTTGCTTCAAAACTGCACAAATGCAGTTTAGCAGCAAAAATACAGTGCCAGCTTGCGCCACTCCACAGCGCCAGCCGTGTGCCATATTAAAGGTATGGTGCAAGCCGGCGCTAAACTTGGGCTAGCGTCATCAAAAAAGGCACTAGCTGGGTGGGGTTAGCGGTAGGTAAGGAGGGGATTGTGAATCAAAAAATGACACTAGCCTGGTTAGAGGCAATAAAAATGCCCCTAACCAGACTAGCGCCATTTCCTGGCACACAACCACCAAAAACAGGTCTCCTGCCTTAAGAAAGACAGGCCTTTAGCCATGGAAATGGGTCCACAGGTCCCCTAACGCCTGGTCTGACCAGGCGTTAAATAATGGCACAAAGCAAGCTCTGCTCCATTATTTAGCCCCTCCTCTCACCCGTGCGCCATTTTAGCATGGGGGATAAATATGGGGCTATGGGGATAGCACCATTTTTTTAGATGGGAACACCTACCTTGCATCTCATTGACACAAGGTAGGTTCTCGCATCCAAAAAATGATGCAAACTCAAATATAGACATGTCTAGCATCAAAATATAAATATGGAGAAAGATGATGCAAATTCAGTGCAAACAGAGAATAAATATGTCCCAAGATTCATCAGAGGGAGTTACATTTGAAATCATTTGTTGCTTTGTGGGGGTCACGAGTTGGGCCAAGTGCCACAGGTTTTGGCCAGCCGCCTTTCTCTATCTGCATTGTATTGCAAAACACCCTCATTAAGGCATTATTTGGCTTTGCTGTACTCAATGAATTTATCAAACTCATTGAATGTAACAAATTGTGATTCTTTAATGTCGCCAGGTTTACAGGAAATTTGGCAATGGCCTAATAAGGAAGGGTATGGAGCGGAGAACGTTCCTTCAGGAATAATGTTCTGCATTGAAAAAATGGTATCTTACATTCTATCTCCATTTGGAAATATCTGTTTCTAATTCTGATCATGTGTTAGAAGTACTATCCTTTTGAGGGTACAACAACTCACCATCTCGGGTTTAGGCCACTTGCAGGGTCAAAATGTAACCGAGTCGAAATCTCAGGCCACCCAAGTTAGTAATGTGACTAGTGAGGGTCTTAAAGAAATTGCAATTCAGGGAGGCAAGCCTGGGTGGGGTTCTTTTTCTCAAATCAACTAATTTAAATCAACATACGAAATTGGAGAAGGACTGTGTTTGCTCACTAAAATACATATTTCAGGGGACTGAGCAGGAGGAGCCAAAGGCCTACCTGTCCGGGAAAGTTTTACTCCCTTTTCCAATCTTTAGTAAAAGAGTTCCTCCTGTTTGTGGTGCCTGTTCCCCTTCGGTTTAGTCTAGTGTAGCCATCGCTGAGGCGATTGTTAATGGGGCCTCTTGGGGAAGGACAGCTGACCTCAGGGGCACTAGAGTAAAAGCCCCAAAGAGGCAAAGAAAAAAGAAATTGCACATCATGAAACGTAAGCCTAGAAAGTTGAAGTTTGCGAGTATTCCCGCAAGACTGTTCTGGTGGATACCTCTGCTGTTTCCCTCACAAATGCTGTGAAGCTGAATGATGCTTCTCCTAATTTAAGTTCTGTATCCAGTGGTTCAGAAACTTCTACTGCTTCAGTACTACCTAATGGCTCAGAGGAGGTAAGGTCAAATGGGGGGATACAGGACGTATTGCGTTCCCTTCTAGCTTCCCCTTTCAGAAGTCCATATGGTATAAATCAACGGCCTCTAGACCCCTTAATAGGGAGGCACACCCTTTTTTTCCCTTATGATCAAAACCCATAGTTGGTCCTGTGATAACGTCTAGTAACCTCAGTGGAGATGGTCCAATTTCTAATATGCTGGATTTTGTATTTGTCTGAAGGGGAATTTGGGCCCTGATTTATACTTTTGGTGCAAAACTGCACTAATGCAGTTTTGCACCAAAAAGGTTAGCACCGGCTTGCACCATTTCTGAGCACCAGCTGGGCCCCATATTTATGGAATGGTGCAAGCCGGTGCAAAGGGTCGGCTAGGGTAAGAACAAATGACATTAGCCAGGTGGGGCTGGCGGTATGGAAGCAGTGGGTTTTGCACCAAAAAAGACTCTAACCAGCCTAGCGTCATTTTATGATGCAAAACCATCCGTACCACATGACTCCTGCCTTTAAAAAAGACAGGAGTCATGCCCACCACCCCATTGGCCAGCACAGGGGACCAGGGTTCTCTGGGTATGGCCATTGCACCCAGTGCCATGTAGGGGGCCCATTTCAGGGGCCCCATAGGCACTTAAAAAAAATATACTTACTTGTACTTACCTGGGATGGGGTCCCCCATCCTCCGCTGTCTCTCTGGTGAGATGGGGGTGTCCTTGTAGCCTGGGGATGGCATCTCTGGGTTTATTCCATGGTGTTCCACCATGGAAATAGGCCCACAGGTCCCCTAATGCCTGCCCTGACCCAGGTGTTAAATAATCCTCCTTCCCTGGGCGTGATTTTAGCACAGGGGATAAATATGGCACTAAGGCCACAGAGTTATTTTTTGCATAGCAATGCCTACTTTACATCTCATTGACACAAAGTAGGTTTCCACATTTAAAAAATGACTTTAACTTCATAAATTTAGCGCTAGACGGGTCTAGCGCCAAAGTATAAATATGGAGTTAGTTTTACACCAAATTTGAGTAAAAAATGACACAAATTCGGCGCAAAACACGTATAAATATGCCCCTTGGTTTCTTAAACAGGCAATTCATTTTGCATTCACTGTGGGAAATTGAGGCCCTAAGATTAATCCGAAGTAAAGATATTTATACAGTTTATATTCATCCATCTGCTTCGTTCCTGAGTTCAAGGGTAACATTTTGTTCTAAGATTGTGGTGACACTGGTTTTAGAGAATGCTGATTACTTCAGGGAAAGAGGAATCAATGTATTTTGTGTAGAGCCTCATAAAGTAAAATTGTGATAGCTTCACATCGAATTCTCAGGGTGATGTATTGGATACGCATTTGAGCGGGTTGTCTAATCTGGAGGATATCACCATATCCATGGGGAAAGACACGGGAGAAGAGTTATAAGCACTGTAATAATGGAAGCTTCAAGCAGTTGGGCTTTGGAGAGTGGTGATGGCTCATCTAATTGGAGTTGGGTAGCTGGTGTCCTGAATGGGACCAGAATTAACACAAAGCTCCTAGTGTTCCAGAGATAACCCACAGGGTAAATTAGTTGCCTGGAATATAGCTGTTTTGGGTAACTCTAATATAAAATTGAATTGGGTAACTCGACATACCATACGGGCAGTGGAGGGCTTTCAATTTTACAGCAAAATGATATCAATAGGAATCGAAAAGCATGTGTGTACCCCTCTGATCTTTGTCTTTGTCTAAAATGTGCTAGATCCTTTCAGGTCGGAGGGTTGTCATATTTACTGTTAGTAAATGATTAAATCTCCCCCTGATAAGGCAAATAATGCCTTAGTCAATTCTTTGCTTTCTTTTGTTCATAATATCAGTGAGCTGGAGGATTGTCCCTTGATAATTATGGTTGGTGACTTTAACACAAAGGTGTCTAACTCAGCTCTTATGATATTCTGTAATTCTGAGCTGGATGAGGCCTGACATATTCGTGATGCGGTCCTTCCAGAAACAATTGAAGCTGACAGGAGGGAAATTAGCCTCTTAGAAAGCATGAGACTGAACAAACTTGTGTTTCTGTTTGTTAGATGTCCTGAAGAATCCTCTGCTTCTTACATGTTTTATCCACGCCGTGGGCAGCCTTTACTTGATTACATGGTAGTGCCCTACAAAATATTTAATGTCTGTTCTCAGTTTGAGATATCACAGACTGACCTAAGTGACCACTGTATTCTTTCTGTGTTTGTTGATTTAGAACTTGTGGCCCTCGAGGATTGGAATTCTAGGAATGATACAGCTGATTTTAACAAGAGCAATGGGCACACTTTTTGGTCTAGGAAATTTTGATTGTCTTTGGGTCGATATTTGAACATTGCATGCTTAGGTCCTTCTTATCAATCTTCTGATGATCAAATTTCTTGGCTTGATAAGCAGTTGGCACTCTTTCAAACCTTAAGGAGTCGAGAAAAAAATATTTGATTTAGACCTGTCCCTAAGGTTTCTTGGGGTGTAAAAAGGGTATATTTAAAAATAAATTCCCTTATACAGGAACAATTTAAGTTCATTTTAGACTAAAGATAGCGAGAAATTAACTGCCTTAAGAGGAAGAAAACAAGACTGAAGGCAGTGGAGTACAGAAAGGAGGAGGACCAGAAATGGATTAATTTGAGGGAAGCAGCAACAACTTCTAATTCTTGGAAATATTAGGCTCTAATAGCTAAGTTATGTGATTCGAGAGTTGCAGCCCAGGCAATTCTGATCTCGGATTATGTCTGGACACAGTACATTTCCCATTTATATGCAGCACTACTAGGGATTATATCCAGTATGCTCAAAGCGTCAAAGTGGATGATATATGATTATTTGGTCAACCTCCTCTTAAAGAGATTGAGAGTTTTATTAGAGGAGCACGATCATCTGGGAACAAGGGACCAGATGAACTTCTGATTGCTCTCATAAAACATGAGGTGTCTTCATGGTCCTCTTTTCTATGTCCCGTATTCCAGCATTGTTATTTGTCCGGTGATATTCCTTCCTCTTGTAAGGGTAGCATTATAGAATCTTTATACAAAAAAGTTCCTGACAATTATTGACAAATTGCTCTTCTTGATGCAACAGGTAAATTATTTGCCAAAAGCTTACTCATCCATCTTCAAGATTGGGCATCTGGTAATAATCTCACTCCAGCTGACCAGGTGGGTTTCCACAAGAATTGTGGCACCCTCGATAACATCACTGCCCTCCAAACATTATTAGAAAGTACCTCAAGAGTAGGAGTATGCCTTTGTACTCTGCTTTTATGGATTTCTCAACAGTGTTCGGAAGGGTCGATCGATCAATGCTGTGGGGAAAACTATTTGAGTCAGGGATTCCCACTCCTCTTTTAAGGTTACTCATTGCCTTGCATCCTTTCTCTTGGACTCTGGTTTTGATGGGTGAAACAAGGTCTGTCAAGGAGAGTGAGGACGCAAAATGGATTAAAGCAGGGATGCTTGCTTGCACCTCTCCTTTGTTTCTCTTTACACTGATGTAAAGAGTGATCCTCCTAAACGTGGTCCTCTGTCTGTGGGTCGTCTTCTTTATGCCGATGACATTATCATATGTACCTAACGCCAATCGGCCTTCAGAGACCCCTTCATGGTTTGGAACAATATGTGAAGGAGCATTTTTTAAAGATAAATATTGCGGAGAGCACAGTTATGATTTTTAGAAAGAAGAGGGCTAGATTGAGGAAAAATTTTAATTGGACTTTGGGGAATTTCGAAATGGAAATAGTACAGCCTTATCCTTATTTGGCAGACTTTTTCCTATAACTGCTTAGATGTTGACCACATAAATCATTGTAGAAGTAAGGCAGTTTCTTAGGCATCAGCTATCCATCAATTATATAAAAGATTTGGCCAGAGGCACTTTGCGCATGTCTTATCTGTTTATAAGACTAAATTACCCCCTACTTTGGATTATGCTTGCGAAGTGATGAATGTTCGGAGCTGGGCTTTTTTTGAGGAAACTGATGGGTGCACATTGTGTCTGTAGAATCGTTTTGTTAATTAGGCTAAATCTGTTACCTTTGGGTGTTATTACAGGCGCCTGGGAAGGTATTCCAAGAGATGAGAGGTATTGTGAGCTCTGCCTCACCCATTTCCAAAACTTGAATCATGTAATTTTTGCTCATATTTGCACTCTGCATGTCGCCACTTTATGGGACCAATTTTCTTGAAATACAACAAAACATCGGCTTCTGAAGCTAGACTTCGCTTGTTTGCACCTCCCTCAGAAATGCCTTGTGCGAGAATTTTTAAATTCCTCAAATGTTTCCTAAATGAGTTTTTATTGTTTTTCCTTCTTTAGGTTTTTTGTACCCGATTGAATTGGTGGAGGATTGCACTTTGCGATCTGTGTATCATTCTGGATAAATTCTTTTCACAGCACTTTTTGTTTCACTTTTGCACTTTGTTCCCTGTATGAAAAAATGCAGTGTAATGACCTGGTATTTACTCCAGTGATGTAATTTGTGATTTGTTCTAATGACTTTCTCTTGCGTATTTGTCCTACTATAGTTTTTGCACTTTCTGTTGGGGTGCTGCATTTAATAATTGTACATTGGTAAAATGCCATGTTAAGCACTTTATGTTGTTTTTAAAAAATTGTGTGCTTTTTAATTTTATTTTATCCGATTTTGTGTACATATTAATGTTGTATAGTTATATGGGTGGATTTTATGTGGATCTCTGAGTTCCAAAACATAAATAAATAATTGAATTGAATTAATTGTGTCTTTTTTTGTCTTTCTTAATGCCTTTGGAGAACCTGCAGCTTTGTCTAGAAAAATGTATTTTTTATTTACTGTGACACACATCTCACAGACGCAAACACCTAAAAACTGATTTAGAACAATAGTTCTGCCTTCTATTTAGAAGGAAGGTTTTAGCCGGTCACCAGAGACAGTGAAATAGCATCTGAGAGAGAGGAAAATGGAGCAGAGTTCCTTCCGATGACTTGCCTTCCAGGGATTCTGTGGGGCATGATAATGGCAGTCGTACTGTGTTTTGTTCCCTTGCAAGTACAGTCTGTGAGACGTAGTGACCGTAGCAGGGTAGACCAACCAAGAGAACTGGCCCATGTGGCAGCAAGCACAGAGCTAGTGCTTTCTTGGCTGTCCCCCAATTTAGTTCAGCCCCAAATTCTGCTGTTCACTGGCAATGCTGAATGTAAGGTTGAAACAGCCAATTTTCTGCTGATTGACTACTTCCATCTCTTTTTGGATGTTGACTTCCTTCAGCAAGTTATGTAGCAAACAAATTTGCCTGCCAAACTGTTTCTGATGGAGCTTGGAGGCTCTCTACAGCCTAATTCTAGGGCACACCAGTGGACTCCCACTTCACTTGAGAAGCTGAATATATGTTATGCTCAAAATGGGGTTAGTATGCAACACAAGCTTTTAATGCTTCTGGTCTGTTCACACGGTTTGGGTAACACCCATCTTCACACTTTACATTAGCAGAGATAATTATTTTGCCATTGCAGCGTATACTGCATTTCAATTACAATTCTGCTGAGTTTCCCCGGGACCACCAAGACCATGACAGGTTCATGGATGTCATTTAGGGGCCACCAGGGATCACAGGTGCAACCCCTCGCTTGCTCTGTGAAACCCCTGGCACTATCTTTGCGACGTCTGGCCTCAGCAATTGCAAATTCTAAGCCAGGAACACAGTGGCAGCTTGTCCTAATGGACATCAGTTGGGGCTCTTCTTTCATTTTTTTCTGTCATTTTGTGTTACACTTATAGTGAATAATAATATATTTTTCACTTTAAGTGTAATAAAAATGGAGTACCAGTGCCTGGAACATGCCCTTCCATGGCAACTGAGTTAAGTGAAAATGCTTTTAGTGTATGTTGTGTACGTGCTTGTGAGTGAAAGTGTGCTTATGTGCGAGAGCGTATGTAAGTGTGAATTTGTACATAGGTGTAATTATGTGTGTTTGAGTGAAAGGGGAGATCAATGGCATGTCTCGCAACCCCTGTCATTTTGGTGAATTGATGTCCATGGACAGGTTGTTAAAAGTTCAGCTTTTCGTGGAGCACTTGTCTGCCAGGTTTCCAGAGATTTATACTCCTCGAAAGAATGTCATTGATGAGTCCTTTTTCCTCTTAAAATGGCATCTATTGATCAGGCAGAAATTTGAAGGCAAAAGAGCTCACTATGGCATCAAGTTGTACATGCAGTATGAGAGCACTAGGAGTTAAGGGAAAGATTGTATGAGAGCTTGTCCAGTCACTACTTCATAAAGCTTATAACTTTTATATGGACCACTTCTTTACAGGAGTAGAGTTGTTCAGTGAACTTTAAAAAACTGGAACTGTGGCATGCAGCACAGTATGTTTTCACGGC
Organism: Pleurodeles waltl; assembly: GCF_031143425.1. Classification (NCBI taxonomy): domain Eukaryota; kingdom Metazoa; phylum Chordata; class Amphibia; order Caudata; family Salamandridae; genus Pleurodeles; species Pleurodeles waltl. Next base: position 332,468,402 of record NC_090446.1, read on the forward strand.
AAAGGATGACTTTAGGATCTTGTTTGTATGAGGCTCCCAAAATCCCGGAGCACTGCATTGTGTTCGAACAAACTGCTCACAGTCAAGCTCTCTCATAGGCGTTATGTGTACATGCTCACTGCAGTTCATGAAGAGAGCACGTCCCCGTCACAGTTTGGGGTCAGATGGCTGAAGTTCACAAGTTCGCATGTATACTTGATCACAACAAGCACCCTGATTGCCCGCAAGAATCAAGGTGAGTGTAATAAGTCAAACAAATGTCACCTTGGGACTCATTCACCAAAACTTCCACTTTCCCTTTGAAAGTGTGCAAACTCAGTTAGTAACTTGTATCATATTCAATGTTATTGAGAAAGGGAACAAGACACAATGGCCCTCATTACAACATTGGCAGTAAAAAAACACCTACTGCTGTGGCGACGGATGCCAAAATACCGTTGTCGTGGCTACCAGTCGTCCTCCATATTATGACCATAGCCAGAATTCCGCCAGAAGGATGGCAGAATTCCGGCTGTTGCCATGGCGGCGGATGGCGGTAAGGTGGAGCTGCTGCCAGCAGCAGCGCCATGCCAGTAGGCCGCCACAGACCGTATCATGACACATAAAACAGCCTGGTAGTGTTCTGCTGGTGGACGCTGTTGCTGGCAGCAGCGCCCCGTACTGTCTCCTGCTGGAGGACCCCCTCACATCAGGTAAGTTGGGTGCTCCGACAGGGGAGCGGGTCGAGTATTGTGTGTGTGTGTGTGGTGGTGTGTGTGTCTGTGCGTGCGTGAATGCAGGTGTATATTGCGTGTTGTATGAGTGTGCATGTGTGGATGTGTGAGTGCGTGTATGTTGTGTTATGTGAATGCGTATGTGCTTGTATGTATGTCAGTGTGTTTGGATGTGTGTGTGAATGGATGTATGCATGCATGGGTGCATGTGGGTATGAGTGTATATGATGGTGCGTAAAGGTGCATGTATGTTGGGGGGTGGGTTTCGAGTGGGATGGGGTGGGGGGAAAACCTGGGGATGGTGAGGGGTGAGGAAGACCCCTATCAGTGACAGGGAAGGTATTCCCTATCACTGATAGTGCCTACCGCCATGGTTTTCATGGCAGAAAGGAAGCATAAAAAACCATGGCGGTAGGTGGGGTCCTAATCCCGCGGGTGGGCTAGTGACAACCGCCTGGCTGGAGACTGAAGTCTCCAGCCCGGTGGCTGTTACCGCCATGGCAGATGTAATGGTACGTCATATTATGGAGATAAATACAGCCAGCCTGTTGGCGGTATTACTGCCACTTTATCACCGACCGCAAGGGTCATAATGAGGGCAAATGTTTTGTCTGATGCTCATTTTCACATTTTTAGTATAAAGACAATATACATTTCATTATGTATCAAAATTAGTGCAGATGTCACAGTGTTCAAACAGTGAACAAATATATATATAGAGATAGAGATAGAGATGTATGTATGTGTACATACATATATATATATATATATATATATATATATATATATATATATATATATATATAATGTAGAACAAGGCGCTGAGCAGATCGGAGGATTGCATATGAAGCAAACATGAAAGTCTGTTTGTTCTGTTTGTATCTCCTGGCATGTCAACATTACCACCCGTAGTTACTTTTCGGATCTCATCAGGACAAAAGTTGTCTGATTAAAGTTCCCCAGAAACTAGGGAACATCGGGACTCTCAATAAGGCATTCTCCAAGCAATACATGCAAGAATACTTTAAAACAAAGTCAACAATGTATATTGTGCCACTCAGTTAGTTGGACAGTTACAGTGGGGTAAACATACTATTCAGGAGAACTACACCTTGGTAATGTGTGAAGAAAGTTGCCACACCTACGCATCCAAAGGTATTCCTAGACAAAGCTAATAATGCACAACAAGTAGCTCAGTCTGTTATACAGTCTCATAAAGATAAATAGATTATTCAGGAAAAGCACACCTGTGCATTGGGCCATGTCACTGCTATGATCTATCATGTAGGTGGTGTGATACAATGCAAAGGTGTGCTTTTTTTCACAAAAGAAAATTCTCCTTTCGAGATATTGTTCTTGAAATTAAAAAAATAAAGATTGATAGATGGTTCCATCATGCTGATGGAGCAGTGCTTCAAATGTAAAACAAGCACTGACAGGAACCGCCCTGGGTTTGAATTGAATTGACCACCAGCTAGGCAATCATTTCTAAATTTGGCAGGGAGCGCAGTCTCAGCATGGCAGATGTTAAGTCGTTCACCAGAGAAATAGCGTATTCTCTGTCAGCTAAAATGTAAATCTAGCTCTTAGTAAGAAATCCTCTTTAATTTTTGCATTCTAAACACCACCATGGTGTGACTTGCATTGACTCCGTTCACTTTCCCACAATTCCATACAAAACTTGATAGTGCGCACATGACTAACATTAGTCATTTATGTACATTTTCTGTTGGAAATTTCTGTAATCTGTGGGAATCCACAAATTGACAACCAACCAGCATTCCCTCTTGTCTGCACATAAAAGCAGAGCCCAATTTTTGTGGGTGGCCCTAGCACCTACGATCGGAAAACTCTCAAAATGCAACATGGACATATCAAATTTTTCCACAGGACCCACCCTGTTTTCACAGTCTGGATTGTGGTGGATTTTGGGGCTTGTCTGTGCTGCCGCCCAGAGAATCCCAGTAAATCCACATATTTCTAGAAACAAGACAACAAGGGAAGTCCAGAGGAATGTGGCTTCCATGGCTCTCACCAGCTAATTTTACCTAGGAGCCCTTGCAAATACCACACTTTGGCAAGAAACAAACATTTTGCTCACATTTCTGCAACCTAAAGTTTTGGAATCTACTGTGGGGAGCCATACATTTCTTACCACCCTCCCACATGTCTCCAGATAACAATGGTACCCCTTTTGTGTTGGTTGGCCAACAGACCACGACACAAAGGCCCAAAAGTGCTCCATTGAGAGATACACAATAGAGGTTGCTATTGTATTTAGGGCCCTGCTGTAGCACCACCCATGCGACCCTAGGCCCCACAGATATTTTTGAAAACTAGAGAACCAAGTAAGTCCATGTTTTATTGCCTTGTGTGGATACCACTAGGTAGATCTACAAACAATGCCCTGCAAACCTCAAAATTTGCCTGAAACACTCTTTCCTTCCATTTCTGTGATGAAAACTTCCAGAATCCACAGGAACCCACAAAATTCCTACTACTCTGCTTTACCCCAGTTGCACTGTTAAAAAACACTGCCTGGTTTTGTGGCTGGGTCTATTGCCCACTATAGGAATGAATAAAACCAAGGTCAAAGGGAGCCCTCGCCAGAGGACTGACATTGTCCTTAGTTTGATCTGTTTCTGTCATTTCTGGGTAAGATACCCCAACGGAAGCCATATTGTCACCCCAGACTGGACTCCCCCAGCTATCTAGTTTTTATAAATGTGCAGGTTTGTTAGGTTTACCTAGGTGATGGCTGATCTAGGGCCCGAAATCCTCAGCTAGTGATGTATCTATGTTGCGTTTTGGCCCGTTTCCAGTCACAGGCACTAGTCCTACCCTCACAAGTGAGGTACCATTTTTATCAGGCTACTTCGAGGAATGCTGCATGGAAGGAAGTTAGTGGTTTCCTACAGACTCCAGATCTTCCCATTACTGAAATATGAGGAAAATGTTTTTTTGGTCAAGGTTTGCAAGTGGTTCTAAGTAACATCTGGTAAGATCCTCGCAAGTCACCCCACCCTGAATTATTTTAGGTAGCTAGTTTTAAAAAATGTGCAGGCTTGTCAGGGTTTCCTAGATGCAGTCTGCACTAGAACCCAAAGTTTACATCTACCCACATTGAAAAAAAGTGTTGGTTTTGAGTGGAAAAATGTGATGTCTATATTGCAGTTTGGATAATTCCCTGTCACAGGCATTAGGCGTACCCAAACAAGTGTGGCACCATTTTTATCAGGAGACATGGGGCAATGATAGCTAGAAGGTCGTTGCGGATTCCTGCAGATTACAGAACTTTCCATCAGAGAAATGTGAATACAAATGTGTTTTTGTATTGGTGAAAGAAATCTGGGTAAAAAAAGCTGGTGAGAACCTGCCAGTCCCTCAACCTAGGATTTCCCTAAGTGTCTAGTTTACAAAAATGTGCAGGATTGTTAGGCTTTCCTGGATTCTGGCTGCACTAGGACCCAAAATCCACAGTGCCAACATTACATCAGTTATCAGTGGAAAAATGTGATGTGTCTATGTTGTTTTGGACCCTTCTCTGCCGTGGGCACTAGTCCTATCCACACTAGTGAGGCACCATTTTTATCAGGAGACTTGGGGCAGTGCTAGGTGGAGGGAGGTTTGTGGGTCCCTCCAGATTCCAGGACTTTCTATCACAGAAAGGAGAGGAAAAGATGTTTCTGTAATCAAAGTCTGAGGTTTGCAAGGGATGCTGGGTAAAAACCATAGTGGGAGCAAAGCAAGTCTCCCAACCTTGGATTTCTCTAGATGTCTACTTTAAAAAAATGTGAAGCTTTGTTAGGTGTTCCTTGATGCCGGCTGCACTAGGACCCAAACTCCACATCTACTCACATTGCAAAAAAGTGTCGGTTTTCAGTGGAAAAATAAGATGTGTCCATGTTGTGGTTTGGGCCTTTTTCCTGTTGCAGGCACTAGGCCTACCCACACAAGTGAGGTAACATTTTTATCAGAAGGCATATAGGAGCATAGAATAGTAGAACACTTGTTATTGCTGATTGGATTTCACTGCAGTTGTTCCTTCCAAATCCCAGCCAGTGTGTAGGAAATACGACATTTGAAAAAATAACCTCTAAATCATTTGCTAGTGCACAACCTCACAAATTCAACAATGTACAAATGACTAGTGCTCCTAAACTACACATCTTGTGGCCATTTCAGAAAGACATTGGTGTCCTTGATACCGATATTTCACCATACCATAATAATTGGTCAACATTTGGTACACAATGAAAAACCATTATATGGTGCAGCTCAGTTGTTGGCTCTGGGTACTTTGATTTATTTGAGAACCTACAAACCCTTGATATGCCACAACCAGAAAAGTCTAGTAGACATAATGGCATAATGTTTTCATAAATTGGTCATCGTGACAAAAAGTTACAGATGAAAATGTTGCCACAAATGGCATTTTTTTCTACTCATTTCAATATTTATTTATTTCAACAGTTAGTTTTTTTGTAAAATCTTGAGGGATCTACACATATGACCTCTTGCTAAATTTGGCATTTTCTGAATACTTTACAGACATCTAAAGCTTTCCTGGCTGGATCGCCCTTGGGTTTCACACTGGTTTCCACCACAAACTAGGAGCAGGTGGAAAGTACAAAAATAGGAGTAATTGGCTACATTTTTTAACAATTCCAAAGCTCTGGCAAAAATTAGTTTTTTTTTTAGTTCAGCTCTGCATGTTCCTGAAAGCTGGGAAGATGATGACTTTAGCAAGAGCCAACCGTTTTTGGATTTCATTTTTACAAAAAGAAAACAGACACTTTTATCCAGAGCGAGTTTTTTCCTATTTGTCCCAGAAAATTCAAAACAGCAATATTGTACCTATTTGCATGGTCCCCTCCAGGGGAATCCAGAAACTCAGGGAACCTTAAGGATCCCCAGGATGTTGGAAAAAAACGACAACACATTTGATGTGGAAATCTTATGTGGAAAAAAAGTTATGGAATCCTGAGTGTGAAATACCCCATATAGCCAAAAACGGCTGAGCTCTGGGGGATCAGCTGTTAAGAGGTTGAGAAATAAAACTCCTGCTTAGGGAATTTACTTTCCATTTATAAAAATATTTGTATTACATTATACAATGCATATTAGATGTTAAATACACAAGAGGAAGATACATGATTGACAGACACCTTTGCCATTTGCTTCCCAAAATCTTCAATGCAATTAATCTTAACTCATGATAAAATTGACCATCAACCAGTGATAAAAGCAGTGACATAGCATAAACATCCTGGTTATTGCACCCTGCCTTAAGAGCTTATTGTATTATACCGTACCCACTTGCCCAACCAACTAAACCAGCACCCATTAAACACCCTCAAAAGTGCAATACAAACTTCATTGAGGCCCCCGTATCATGACATCAAAACTGTGTAATGCTACATAATACGTAAAATACTTTCTGTGCAGCATCACACCCCGAAAATTCAGCAAATGTCCTTAACAATGTTATGCATGCATGTAGCTACAAAAGGTGGTATCCCACAACCTCCTACCCCATCAGATGCTGGACTACTGATCTAGGATGTTTAGGACCCATATTGGGGAACGGGAAGGGGACTGAAACCCTCATATAGAATATCATCTTAGTATACACTTTGGAGGCCGGTCCAAGCCAAAAACAGTGTCCAAATCTGATCACCCTTTTTCCTACCCTTTTTGTTCTTACGAAGAGACCTTTCCATACTAAACACAGCTAGAAGCCATGCTAACCATTGTGGAAAGACGTGGGGGGGGGGGGGGAGGGGCAAATCAAGTCAGGCCAAAGCTATACGTAAATGCAAAACCACCATAGCTATAAACAAAGAAAGCTGGCACGACCCTGGAACAACCTTGATATGAACTCCCAAAAGCATTAATTGAGGGGCAAAGGTGATCTCAAGCTTTAGCTTGCTCCCTAAGAATGTTACAATCTCCTTTTTAAGTAATTCTAACTTAGGGCAAGAGTGAAACGGGAGTTAAATCTGCTTCCAGATGCTGGCCCTGAAAACACTTTGTTGCCGTGTAATATAAGTATAAGATTGTTTTGTATTGTTGAGTTTGTAAACTGGCTGAGTGCAATAACGTCCGGCCAAGCTCAAGAGATTCTAAAAAGGAGCTATCTTGGGAATCCAGCTTCCTCGGCTACTTCTCCACCTGTCTCTCAAAATCATCGCAGGAGAGAGAGTTTAAATTACGATAAATCTGTCTGATTAGACATCCCACTATCGCCTAACAGCTCCATCAATTCTACTTTAAAGAACCCCTTTCATCCAAGACATCTCCCAGCCTCCTCAGACCCTGTTCTCAGCTTTTACACACTGAAAACCAAATATATCAGGGAGCAGAGTATTTCTATCTAGCGGGGAGTAATTGTTCAGTGTCCCCAGCCCCAGCTTTCTATGTAGGGTGACCCAAATCCTACCAACTGCCCGAAGTCTCTTAAATTGGACCTTCTTAAAATAACTGGGTTCAACCTGACATAGAAAACACCCACAGGCTTCTTCCCCATTTAATACAGCATAGCCCTGGGGGACTGTGCACCCACCCAATCATCCTTACTGCCGTCTACGGCCTGAAGGCACATATATTGCATTGCCGCAGTCCAATAATATAACTTAAAATTAGGGATGGCCCGCCACCCCATAGGGAGCATCAGGAACGTGAGGGCCCTTCTAGTTTGGCATATGACCATAAAAAACCACAAGCCAACTCATCCAATAATTTAAACCAGAAGGCCTCTAATTTAAGAGGGATAGCCTGAAAAAGATACAGAATTTTAGGCAAGAATATCATTGTAATGATATTGCTGTGCTTCACTATGGAAAGGTGAAGATTAGCAAATTTCCGGAGCTCACTTTTGGTCTTCCTAATAATGGCTGCCAGATTGTCCTCCACCACTTGATCTAGGTCAGCCGTGATACTGACTCCCAAATATACAGCTTTATGAATGATGCGCAGATCCGAGAAACTAGACTGTCTGCTAAGCACTACCTGGGTCTTATTTTGGTTCAGAAGATATCTGGAAAATTCCCCGAATATCGCTGCCTCCCATCCTACCTGTTCCAAAGCCACCCTGGGTCTGATGTGACAGTAGCAATATCATCTGCATAAGTGAGCACTTTAGACTCCCAATCCCAAAAATCATGCTGAATGCATGTGTATGTTGGCCTCTGGTTTCCTAAGTAAGGGATCAAAGTACAGTGCAACCAGAAGTGGGAACACAGGCAACCATGTCTAGCCTCCTGGATCTGCAACTGGTCCGACTGACCTCCCATCGTCTGCACTCTGGCAATAAGCCTGACATTTGCTGCCCCCATGGCCTTAATTAACCCTTGACCTAGTCCTAACTAGTTCATTGCCTGCCACAGATGCCTCCAGGAAACCCCATCAAACGCTTTTTTGTGTCTAGTAAAATCAAGGCCATAGGATTGCAACGTCAAAAAAGTTATCACTCTAAAGACATGCTGCCATGGAGAGACAATATTGCCAATAACCCGACTAAACCTAGAGGCCAACACCTTAGAATATATTTTGGTGTTGATGTTTCTCAAAGTGACCGATCTATACGATCCTGGCTCCTGTAGTGTTTCTGCTTCTTTGGAAAAACCATCATATTAGCTGAGGCCAAGAATCCAGGTCAAATCACCACTTTTGTATCCCGCGAAAGAGTTCCACTAGGTCGGGCTAATAGCAGAGAAAATACTTTATAAAGCTCCCCAGGGATCTTATCAGGGCAGAATGCTTTCCCATTTGCAAGACTCTTGTGGGCAGCTCTAGTTTCTTCCTCAAGCATCAGGGCATTCAAAAAATTCCGATCCTCACCTACAATTTTATTTTCTGGGAGGGTTTCTAGTCCAACAACCCATAATGTACAAGGCACTAAACCTGACGTAGGAGCACAGAGGACTTACTGCAGGCATCCTTCCATCAACCTTTGTGTGTTTTGATCACAGAGGATGTCATTTTCAACTGTGTGGAAATGCCTCAGATTAGTGTGTTCCCGCTATTATGGTGCAACAGCAAAGTATGACACTGCATATACTATCTGTCTACGGGCACTATGAAATTACTTTCCCAACTCAAAGCAACAAAACGTTTGTAAATATGTCCTATGTCATAGTGACAGGGGATACCGTAAGGAAGACTCGCAGTCAGCGGTTTACTGTTACTTTGTCTTTATTAGTTAGTACTAATATTGCATAGTTTATGTTTTTGTTTGTTTCTTTGTTCTTCCTTCTGGGTTCACGGGGTGTTCATCTTCTTCTGTTTCTTCCTTCCAGATGGGGTCCCAGGAGGCGCATGTGGGAAAAGAAGAAGATAAAGACAACTGTTGGTGGATTGGTAAGTTTCTTTCTGTTTTTCCTAAACTGTTTTCTCTTTCTCTGACCTCTTTTACTGTCTACTGTTCTTTTCTCCAGATTCTGCTCTCATTCCCTGGATCTATCTTTTCTTATCTTCTTTTTGTCTCGGCTATCTTCTACTCTTCTGAGGTATTCTCTTTTCTCTATCTCTGTCCCTGTCTCTGGGGTATCTCCTCTTACCCACTTTTCAAGTCGTTGCTGTTCTCAGAGTTAATAAAAAAAAACAACTAAGTCATTTTGGATTTCTTATTTTATCCTTTTTTTTTTAAAATAAACTAATAAACTGAAGATCTTACAGCCTTCTGTCTTGTTTTTCCTTTTCTCTTGTACATCTTGGGAAGATAACGTTGTGAGATGCTACTTCTGTAGCAAACAAAACCTATTATAATGCTTAAACTGAAGAAGGAAAAAAAACAACAACAAAAAAACAATACCAATAATACAATACTAGCGTTATGGAGTCAACCGGCCTGGCCGCCTCCCACCTCCCGCTCGTACTGAACATAGGTTAGACCTGTGTCCTCTGTAGGACCGTACCTGCCAAGGCCATGCTCTCCCCAGAGTGTGGCCAGTTTTCTAGTGTTGTTGCCTCCTGGTTATCCGGTCTCTGGATCGGGGAAGAAACCAGCATCGTCGTGTTCTGCTTGTGGGGCCAGGAGTCTACTGTGAAGGCGCTGACTCGGATGGTACGTCCGACCTCTCCGGGGTGTAAGTCGCGCTCCTCCACCTGCCGCTTCCCGAGGTGTTTTTGCTGGTGCTGCCACCCAGGTCTTGTCGAGGAGGGATTTACGAATCCCACCATCACCCGGATGTGTTGCCGGATTGGAGGATGGTGGTATCGCATCCGGGTCAGGCAGGCCGGATGCGATGGTGCCCCTGGGGTACTGCTGGGTCGGCGCCGTGTCGATCAGTCCATGACATTCACCTCCCCTGGGTTGTGGCTGATGGAGCCACACAACAGAAGGATACTGGACAGGAAATCAGCATTAGTTTCCCGGGAGCCTAGGGAATGTTGCACCTGAAAGGAGAAAGATTGCAGTGACAAGAACCACCGGAGGACTCGGGCGTTGGTACCCTTATGACGAGCCAACCAGGCCAAGGGAGCATGATCAGTAAGCAAGGTGAAGGGGCATCCTGTTAAGTAATATCATAGGGACTCAACAGCCCACTTAATCGCCAGACATTCTTTCTCAAGGGTCGGATAATGTTTCTTGCGGGTTAATAGCTTGCAGCTTAAATAAACTATGGGATGATAGAAGCCATCCTCGTCCGTCTGTGACAATACAGCACCCAACCCTTGATCAGAGGCATCGGTTTGGACCTGGAACGGTTTACGGAAATCAGAACAACAGAGTACCGGTTTGGAGGTCAAAAGGGACTTTAGCTGTTGAAAGCTGTGCTGTTCGACTTCTGAGAGGGAGGAGATGTGGTTGGGTTTGTTTTTCCTAACAAGTCAGTGAGAGGGGCTGCTATCCCTGAGAAATGGGGAATAAACCGTCTATAATATCCTACCATTCTGAGGAAAGCCCTTATGTCTTTTTTCTGGCGTGGAGGGGAAATTTGTGTGAAGGCCTGTACTTTCTCAACTTGGGGCCGCACTATTCCATGTCCTATGATGTACCCTAGGTACTTAATAGAATCATGTCCTAACTTACACTTCTTTGGATTGGCCGTTAGTTTGGCTGTTCAAAGAGTGTGCAATATTTGTTGTAAATGTGAGATATGCTCTTCCCATATAGGACTATAGATGACTATAACATCCAAATAAGCGGCTGCATATTCCTGAAAGGGACGTAGGACCATATCTATGAGTCGTTGGAATGTGGCTGGTGCCCCATGGAAACCGAAAGGTAGGACGGTAAACTGGTAGAGACCAGAGAGGGTGTCAAAGGCTGTTTTTTTTCTATCTTCTTCCTTAAGTGGGATTTGCTAATAACCCTTAGTAAAATCTAGGGTCAACAGATATTTAGCTTGTCCTAACCGTTACAGTAACTCATCAATCTGGGGCATTGAATAGGAATTAAAGTGAGACAGAGCATTCACTTGTCTAAAATCAATACAAAATCTGGTAGTCCCGTTCAGCTTCGGGACTAGGACTATGGGGGAACACCAAGGACTGGAGGAGGGTTCAATAATACCAGCGTGTCGCATGTCCCTAACTTCCTGTTCCACCACATGTTGTTTGGCTTCTGGTATTCTATATGGTCGTTGTCGGGCCACTCTATCCCCTATTGTACGTATATGGTGCTGAATCATGTGGGTTCTGCCTTGTGTTTTGGAAAAGACATCTAAGCTAGCCTTGACTATCTTGCTTAGTTGGGTCCTTTGCTCTACCGATTGTGTCTCATTAAGCTAGGGCATTATTATCTCGGTTTGTATAGTTACTTCGGTGGTATATAATGGAATATCTCTGTCACTTCCAGTGGTTATATACATATTTGTAGGGGACTCATTATTATCATACCATGTTTTAAGCAGATTAATATGATATATTTGTTCCCTACCAGACCCGTTGGGTATTTCAATCTTATATGTCGTAGGCGTGACCTGTTCCAGGACCGTATATGATCCCTACCAACGTGAGAATAGTTTGTTCTCCGTAGAGGGTAACAGTACCAACACTTTTAGTCCTACTGTTAGGCTACGAGGGCTACTGTGTGCATCATAGTGGACTTTTTGTTTCTCTTGGGCTTCTCTCAAAGTCTTATGAGCTTCTTCCCATATTTTGTGTAAGTTTTCCTTGAGGTCCTTCATATAAGTGAGGATGTCCTTTAGGTCATCTTCCGTCTCCTCCCATTGCTCGGCCAACATTTCTAATAAAGTACGAGGCTGTATACCAAAAAGAAGCTCAAAGGGGCTATGTCCGGTAGATGACTGTATATGGGTTCGGTGCACATATAGTAGTAGGAGTAATTTTTTCTCCCAATCTTTTCCTGAGTCACTTATGACTTTCCTCAGCAGTGTTTTAATGGACTTATTGTAGCATTCAACAAGACCATCTGTTTGGGGGTGATATACGGATGTCCGAATTTGTTTCACCCCGAGTGTTTGACATACTTCGGACATCAGTCTAGACATAAAGGGAGTACCCTGATCTGTGAGGGATCTCCTTGGGTAAACCTACTCATGAAAAAACTCTATCATGGCCTGGGCTATGGTGTTGGTGGTCATGCTGGCTAGTGGGATGGATACCTTGTAGCGTAATCCACTATGTCTAACAGATATTGGTGCCCCTTTACGGAAGGGGTTAACGGACCCACTAAATCCATTCCTACCCTGGTGAACGGGACTTCTATTATAGGAAGAGTTAGAAGGGGAACGGTGCGATTGTGGGAAGGGTTTATTAGCTGGCATTTTGGGCATACCTGGCAATGTTTTCTAATATCACCATATACCCCTGGCCAATAGAACCGTTTGAGGATAGCCTCCTCGTTTTTTTCCTTCCCTAGGAGACCTTCCCCATTGTCCCCGTGCGCTAGGTGGAGGACTTGTTCCCGGTAGTGTTGGGGCACCACTAACTGTGGAAATATTCTATACAATAACTCATTGGTGAGTATAAAAGAAGGACCTAGCGATGGGTTGTCAGGTGATAATGCAATTTGCCAAGCATTCCTCAGGGTAGGATCTTCTCTTTGGGCCTGCCGAAATTGTCCTACAATGGACATTATAGCCTTTGGGAAGTCAGATACAGGGGTTGTGTTAGAAACAGTCTCCTTCTGATAATGCCGCTTTTGCTCGCGTTTTTGTGTTTTACTGATTTTTCTTCTGGGACTATTTCCCTCTATGTTGGAGGATACGAAGGGGGCCTCCTTCCACTAAGTCTGCTATATGGTCCTGATTTGCAGTGTTTAGCAGCTGGGGAAAAGCTTCATAGTCGGTTCCTATAATCATGTCTTCCCCTAGTTCTGGAATTACGCCCACGGAAAGGTACTCCTCATGCCCTCTCCAATTTATCTGGATAGTGGCCACAGGGTATGTCCTCCTGTCTCCATGTACACATGAAATTAATACTAGGGTATTGGGGTCCCACTGATCTGGTTGTACATAGGTCTGTATTACAAAACTTTGACTGCACCCGGAGTCAATAAGTATGTTACTCCTCTCTTTATTTACCAGCATGGAGGTGGTGTATTTTGCCATGTTGTGTCCTAGTCATAAAACACGACCCTTCGTCATACCTATCTTCATAGGTTCGTCCTGTTTTTTTTTAGTGGGCAGTGTCTAGCTATATGGCCCCACTTCGCGCAATGAAAGCATTGTGGACCTGTCATGAATTCTTTGGAAGTGGTCGGATGAGGGACACTGGATCTTTCACTACTAGGACTTGCTATCGATTTGGCACAGAGGGGTTTGGGATCAGTGGCCCCTGAGGTTGTAGGAGTGTTTTTAAGATGGGCACCTCTAAATTTGGGAGCTCAATGGAAGGCACAGGTGAGATCTATTGCAGTACCGTTAGTGAAGTCAGGATGTTGTCTAATCTAGGTTCTGGTGGTGGGTGGGACGGCAGCCACGTATTGCTCCAGAATAACTGTTTCAAACATCTCATCTTTGGAAGTCTCAGCGGGATTTAACCATTTTCCTCCTGTATGGTATACCCTATAATACAGAGTGCAGGGATTTTTCTATGGTATCCATTTGGTTTGACGGAACCAAACACAATATCTTTCCTGGTCCAGACCTCTTCCTTCAAGAATAGCTTTCTTGATTTCGCAGTATGGAGTTACTCCTCCCAGGTTGACGGCCTGTAACGCTGCCTGCAGATTGCCTGTTAATAATGGGGCAATATATTGGCCCATTTCTCTGTCGGCCAATTGGCTGAACATGCGACCCTCTCAAAATTAGTAAAGAACGAATCTGGGTCCTCATAATCCTGATATTTTTGAAGGTCACTGCTCGGAACATTGGGGTGTACCCTAGTATTGGCTATGGTTTCTGTTAGCTTTCCAAGAGCTGTTTCATGTACCAGTTGGTTGTTCGCTGTTTCAAAGAGAACTAGGAATTGCACCACTTACACTGGGCACCCGTGGGCCAGCTCCCCTTCTACTTCACCCAAAGGACCACACTGAGCAACACACTTAAGTGTAGAGGGAGAGAGTTGTCCAGGCAGAGTCCCCACACACAAAAGGGTACTTTGAGAAGGAAAGGGATCAAAAGAAGAACCTGCAGCTTGGACTGTAACTGTGCCATCATCTTTCTTTCTTCCCCACAGTCTTTGTCGGTCATTGATAGGAAGCTCAATATGGATGGATAAGACTTCAAATAAGACTGCTGAGACTTCCTTCGACATATGGGTTTTTTCAAATGTAATCATTTATCGATTGAATCTAAAGTGCTTAGTGTCACGCAATACAACACCAGTTCCTCTCAGAGACTCATAATCTGTTAATTCAAGGCTATTTTTTAACAAATCTGACCAAGTTAACAATTTCAGGCCATGGCATTACCCAGGACAACAAGCTTCCAACAAATTCCAACAGACTTTTCTGCAAGGCTCAAAAGAGTTGAGTGTGATTCAATGTAATTTAGCAAAACTGGCCACAAATGTTCCAACTACGAATGGCAGGCCTCAGGCATTGTGAGAAATTGAGGAGAGAGATGAAAGCTGGAAGGCAAAAGGCACTTTTAGCACCAAAAGTCTCCTCACCCGCAAGCTGCACTTGGGCCGCCAACCAACCTTAAAAACAGCCACTGCTATACTGAAAGTGCCCTGAGAACCCCAAAGTGACCAATGGGCTAGTTGCAGCTGTGCCAATGATATGCTAACCTAACCCCACCAAAGCGCACCCAACATAACACAACTCACCTCAGCTCCAAGATGTGAGGGGGGGCACTGAAGCAAGGGGTAAAAGACTCTTATAGGGTAAAAAGCAAGCTCAGCACAGCAGAGGTCAACACACAGAGGTCAAAGAGAGGGGTGGGGGAAAAAGAAAAAGGAAAATGCATTGGGGCAAAATGGGCACATGCACCCTGGCCGCTTTCGCCGGCTATCTCAATGGTGTAACCAACCCGCCACTGCTACTGATACTGATACTGAGAATACTGGAAATGCAGGAGATTAATTAAATTACATGAATTAAATATACCAATCTCCTGCTCTCTCCTGCCAGCGTCGAAAAACTATCTTGTTGTGTCCTCCTGAAATATGAGGCCATAACCTGTAGGCCGGGGTCCATAGGCTGTTCTCGGGGCCGCTTGGGACCACTCGCAGCTCTTTTTTCCCCTCCGCTTCATTGGTTGCTTTCTCCTCCTTAAATTAGAAGGCTCATGGCCACTTGCTACCTCCTTGCAGTATTACATCTCCTTGCCATATACCAACTACCACATACCCAGTTTGCATTGGTTTATGCAAACCTTTGTTATTGGGGGAGCTGCTGGGCCATTGCCAGTATGAAAGCAATATCCTGAAACCAAAAATCTACCTTTGGCCTCAAGTAGCACAAATTCGCTCTATAACCCTTGCAACTGTGTGTAGAGACATGCTCCTTGTGAAAACAGTTTTGACAAATTATGCTGTCATAAATGGCAAATTATGTGGCACAATGCAGCACTTTTTTGACACTATTACTTCATTTTTTGTGATTTGAAAACATGATAATACTGCCAGGGCAACTATTTCACCTCAATAGCACCAATATGTTAAGCAAATACAATAATAAGCAACTGAATGATGACCAGTCATCCTTTGTGTAGAACTTTGCACTGCATGTGAATACATGTCACCATGTTTGCAGTCACTTTTTATCGATTTGAGATACATTTTTATATAAATCTGCAAATTAATGATGGATGATAAATTATGTAACTTTTTGTTTTGTAAATGTATATTTTTCCCTGGGGCATGATGGCTCCCTCAGAAAATACACACATTTATAAAAAAAAAAAAATACCACATAATCTATAGTTCCTCCATAATCTGCAACTTTATGTACACAAAAATATGTTTGTAGCACATTCAGACCAAAAATAACTCAACATGTGGACCGGGGGTCAAAAACAACCTCCTGCCTCTCATATTTTTTTTTTTAGGAAATATGTGATTCCCCTTGGGGGACGTGATTGCCCCCCCAGGAAAACACAAAGGCCCAGGTTTCCCTTCCTGCACATTGACGTGCCAAATTACCATTATAGATTGTTTATGTGTGCTACAAAATACAGCACATAAAGAAGTACCAAAGCATCATTTGAAATGATTTTTTATGTGCAGGAAGGTGTCCCTTCCTACACGTACACAATCATCCATGGCATTTTGCTTCTTCTATGTGTGGTGCACAATACACCAGAAAGAAAAAGCAAAAAACAAGGAGGAATAAAAGCAATTCTCCTAATTTTGCCATGCTAACGCCACCCGTGAAGCGGCGTTAGTTTTTCGCACTGCCTCAGGTTTATGACAGCTCATAAATCAGCAGCAGGCAGCAACAAAACTAATGGGTGTTGCGGTGGAACTCCCACCGCAACACCCATTGCACGCCCCTCTGACACAGAAAACTCCATGGGTAGGGTGCCATATTTACAAGGAGGCGTAACAACACAAAAAAAGTGGTGTTACACCTCCTTGTAAATAAGGAGCAGTGCTTAGCGCCACCGGAGTGTCATGAAAAGTGATGCTCCAGTGGCGCTAGGTTCTCGTAAATATGCTACTAACTTCCTAAGTGCCCACTGGATGTCGACCTGTGTGGCAGGAGGGCTGACCCACCAACTATTTCAATTTTTTAAACACATATTTTTCACTATGCCTGGAGGCACGGTTGCACCACCAGAGGAAAAACACCAAAACAACTTTTTTTTTTATTGTGACCTGGGGTAGCCAACTCTCCAAAAGCGTTTCCTGATAGCCTAGTGTGATCTTGGCTGTAGATCATAGCGCTAATGCAGTCCACAGCCAGGGGAACATGTCAGGTAGGCAACGTGGAAAGGGGAGACTCTCTCCCTTTCAAACAATGCCTCCCTGACACCTGGAGAAGCATTACAGCTCCCCGAAACCCTACCAACGAGGGAAGATGAACTGAACTGTTGTTTTTCTACACCGCCAGTGGGATTCTGTGACATCAATGCATCTTGCAGCTCTTATGTCACAGATGGGTGGGGGAGGGGCAGCGATCCTGCATTTCCCTTGCCCTCTGACGTAAAAAAGGAAGTCTCCACTGTGAGCACTGGAGGATTCTTTTTAGCCCTCCCCAGGGTTGGCCAATGGCCGACAGATGCACTGAGGAGGTGTTGCGGGTGTCAGCCAACATCTGACAGCCACACCAAAAGGATTAATACAAAAAAAGGTTGTAACATGTAGGGAGTTTTTTCCCTGCACATGGGTTTGGGGGCTGAACTCCAATAATCATCTGAAACCCATTATTTTAAATACCCCCGAATTGCATTTAATATGTTCAGCTCCAGGATTTCAAGTTGACCTAGCAGTTAGAGGCTACACTCCTCATTGGAAAATATACAAATTAGCAGAGGAAAACTGACTAAAATATGAATGTATAAAGAACTTATGAGCAGATTTACAAGAAATGAGACACAACTGATGTAGCGCAGTTGTGCTTCGAAAATTTTAACACTTGCTAACGTCAATTCTTACCACCATGCGTGCATCATGTTTACAAAATGGCACAGCATGGCAGTAAGAAAAGGCTAGCGTAAAACAAATGGTGCAACCTTTGTGACACGTCACAAATAAAAATGACGTTAGTGCAGCAAAAGTGGTGCTAACATGATTTGCGGCACATTTTTTTATGCTAATCTTCCTAGTGTCACTCTTGGCCTTAGAATCATCAAAAAAACTACCAAAAAAATGCCAAGCAGAAGCCACGAGGTAAAAAATTGAGAATTCAGAACAGCAGAGCCCCCACAGAGATCTCAATGAGCCCAGTACAAGCCAGGATGTTCAGACAGTGCTTCCCATGCCACTGGATTCAAGCTAGCCTGGCTGATGAGGGGTGAAACCCCGAAACCGGTCCCAGGATGCTTGTTTCCAGTCCAGGGAAGACCTGGCCTTGCAGTTCGGGCTGGACTGTTCCCATGGGGAACAGGGTCAAGACTGATTTGCATATGGCTGGGTCCAAACTGGAATGGCATGGGCAGCAAAAAAACGATGGATTTAGGCCCAGATCACTGTACTGGGGGTGAATGTTTGACAATGTTCAACATTCCGTCCATCACTTGTTGTTTTTGCTTTGTCCAGACAGACTCCCAGAAGAAGGGGAAGAGGAAATGTAGGTTCAGTCAGGAGGAGAATCAGATTCTGATCACAGAAGTGACGGGAACACCAACACCAGCTCTTCGTCAACTCTAAACAGCTAATAAGTAGGAAAGAGGCCATATGACAGCCCATTGTTGATAAAATCAACACTGTGGCAGAGGTGAAGAGGACTGTGATGGATTGTAAGAAGCACTGGCACGATTGCAAGCGCAAAAAAATGGAGAAACTGTCCAGCAACCAAAAAGGCAACACTGCAGACTGGAAGTGGAAGTCTTGCACCCAAGGAAGAGCTAGATGAGCTGGAGAAGATAGTGGCAGCGGTCATTCCAGAGGAGTTGGTGACCGGAGTACAGGGATAGGACACTGCAGCATACAATTAGCAACAACAGCAATAGGGTAAGTTGCAACGGGGGCAATTTTGTAACTAACTCATGGCAGAAGGGGGAGGCACATAGGAGGCACTCTATGCTTGCGAAAGGGTTGCATGGGGGCACAATAATGGCGAAACAACAAACACATGCAATGTGCACGGAGTCCCCCACCATATGCAGAGACCACTTCACAACCCTCACACCAATTCCTTCACTGTAACAAATGAACCATCTGCCCATGTTTAACTCTCATTGGCCATCATGTACAAGGCCTGTTGTGCAGGGTAGGCCAGCAAGCGCAGGGATATGCCTTACTGATCCACTGGGAAAGGGCACTAATGTAACATACACACAACAACTGTCATTACCGTCTATGTTGGTGAAAAATGTGCTGCCATGTGCCTACGCAGGCACACCTGCACCATGCTGCTAGGTGCCTGTGTTTTGGGGGTGATTGCTGTTGTGCATTAAGGGACACCTTCCTGCACAATATCAGGCACAAGTGGTATATTCCTCTTACTATGTGGTGCACAATGCAGCACAATGCAGCACACAGCCAAATATGTCACACACCCTCTAGTCACTTCTACGCAAACCCTGAGGTGGTGTATAAAAACAGCAGCATTCCCATATGTCAATATCTGGGAAAGCATGATAAGTTGGGTGGGTTACATGTGTGTTCTGTGGGAACACTGCCAGCAACACACATGGAATGACACCTACAGGCAACGTGAGGTATGAAAGGGACAACTATTACCAGGCCATGAAAAGGTACATAACGTGCCTTCCTTAGCCATGGTAAATATGGCCTGGTACTCTGCTCCGCTGGAGTGTAACATAAATATTATGCTCTGGTAGGGCAGTGTGTGGACAGTGTCTTTGAAATATGACCCTTTGTCACCCATGTGTGATGAAATTATGCAGTGCATACAGCAGCCAGGCCTGCTGTGCTGTGATGCCTCATCTTGAATGCACCTGGATGTGTAGATGTCACTAACATGCAATGCAACCCTTTACTACCCTTGATGATGGGGCACTAACTGCTACCTAACACCAACACTGGTACACATTGAGCATGGTGTAGGGGTGCCTGTGTTGCAGGTCTGAATGCACATGTGCAGGAAGGGACACATCCTGCAACATCAACAATCAGGAATGCTGTCTGCTAATTCCAATGCCTCTTTCCAATTGCAATACACATGGAAAGATACACACAATGTCAGTCATATGTAGCACCGCTACAATGCCATCCCTAACGCAGTTTATCAACCTGATTCATTCACACATTGACATGTTTGGCAACGTGTGAGCTCCCCCTGCCAAATCACGTGTGTTGTAAGAGAGATGCAAGGGGGAGAACTGTCCACATGCATTCTCCATGTCACCTCTTATCATGTCTGCTGTATCATGAACCACCCATAGTAGGATGCAACTACCTTCTATGTATGGGATTGTACAGGAAGGTGTCCCTTCATGAACAACAACACTCATCCCTGCAGCACAGGAACCCTTGCCCCATGGTGCAAGGAGGCATGTGCTGCAGGGATGAGGGTTGTAGTTCCCAAACTCATAGATCCAGCAATGCAACAGATTCTGTATGTTTGCAAGCAACACCCATGCCATGCAACTGCAATGCAGTGTAATGCATGAAAGGGGTGCAGAACCCCCACAATATGGCTTAGACTGGACTTTGAAATGTGGACTGGCATATTGTGCCAACAGTGTGTTCCAGAAAACTGCCCCTGGTGGCACAATGTGCTATTAGGGGCCCATTAATGAAGGATCTGATGTGTGGCACAGTGCCATGTAAGTGGGGCAACATGATTAACAACCTGATGACTTATGTGAACAGCTAACCCAGATCAACATTGACATATCTTCATATCCTTGCAGAGCATGATGCCATACCTCAGGGCCAGCTGCCTGACCTGGACTTCTCCGACAATGGTGTTGGCCAGCTGCAAAGCATCAATTCTGACGCTCTCCAACAGATCCAGGGTGCCATCCAGGTACCATCTCCAGTCGCAGGGAGGAAACACTGCATTGCAGGGTCTCCAAATGACCCACCCAACAGACAATACACAATACCTGCCACCGCACCCAGATCCCTGGGGTACCAGGAGCCATACGCCATCTTCCAAAATGCAGCGGTAGGAGTCCAGCGGGAGCTGGCACAGCATGTGCAGGTGGGGATGGAGATCATGGTGGGCAGCCTAGCGGGAGTCCATCAGTGCCTCAGTCCGAATAAGGACAACTCGCTGCCATCAAAGACACCCACTCTCTGCTAACTTGACTCCAGTAGTCCCTGGCCAACATAGCTGGTGTCTTGAGGCAGAGGCTGTAACAGATGGCACCAGAATTATTGACAACAGTCTGGGGGCTATCCAAACTGTCCTGAGTCCATGCAGCAGATGATTAACCTGGCTGCCATGACGGTGCTGATCTGTTGCAAAACCAACAGAATCTCCTTGCTGCAGTGATGCATTTCATCTTGCTACAGATGCCAGCTGCCTGGACCTTTCAAGCCACATCTCCAGCCCCTGATGTGTGTGTGGCTCCATCAACTTCAGCACCAGCGCCATCTCTGGCACGGGAGGCATCGCACACATCAGAGGATGAAGATGGGGAAGGAACATCATTCACCCGCAAAACCACCCAGCATCTGCAGTCTGTGGCACATGAACAGTTTCTCTTTTGCTCTGTGCTTCTGATCATGCCAGCACTATAACATCTATCAATGTCCCCTTTTCACTCTCCCACTTTTGACCAATCACACGTGTACTGTCATTGTGGCCAATTCCTACATATTGGCAATGTGATCACCTCCTCACTGATGCATTCCTCTCCTAAATATTTATCATACATGTTGCCTCCCCCTTGGACTCTGTCTGGACATCTAATGGTTTGGGGTCTCTCATTGGGTCAGTCTCCTGTGTACTGTACACTACAAGCAATAACATCATTTCACATGCAAATAAATTGACTCTAAACATCAATTGTCTAGAATATGTGTCTGAGGTAGCAACTGTGTGAACTTTATGCATTCTGTGAAGCCTATAGGTCTAGGGGTCTATGTTAAAAAAATGGTGCAGCGTGGTGACGAAGGCAGTGTAGCTGCATTGAGCTGCATCATTCCCAAAACGCAGGTCAGTACTGAATGCAACTGTGTTTTCCCACTTGTGCTAGTGCTGATGCAGCTGCCTGGTGCCAATGCAGGCCCAATTGCACTATTTTGCAACGGTGCCTGGGTTGCAGGGATTAGTTGTTTATGTGCTATGTGTTCCTCTCTGCACATATACAAACAGTAATTACTTCTTGCTCCTACTATGTGTGCGGCACAATGCAGCATACAAACAATAAGCAAAAATGAGGCAAAATAATTCTCTGTCTCCCTGTTGTGCCATGCCAACCCCACCCTTGGGGTGACGTTGTTGTTTTGCACTGCCTTAGGTCGACATTTCATTGTAAATCTGAGGCAGTGCCAAATGCAAAGGGTGTTGCATGGGTAAGCCCACAGCAACACCCATTCTGTGTCCCTCTGCACATAAATCTGGGTTGAGGGGGATCCATGTATACAATGCAGTGTTAAGCCACCCAAAGTGACTTTATGCCACCTTGAAAATTTGTCAAAGGGCACAGTGCCACTGGAGTACTACCAAAAGAGATGCTGTGGTGGCCCTAGGGACTTGTCAACATGACCCGAGTACTTGCCCATGGGATATGTGTGGATTTGTGACATACACAAAGTCACACACACTGACTGCAACATGATTGAGGTGACTGATTGCTAGGTGAACTAGCAAGTTGTACCTGAGTATCCCAAGCATGGCATGTGACAGTTAGCATGCATGTATTGTGATAGCTGACAGCAATCACTACACAAGTGGCTGGCCCTTATAAGGATGGTAGCAACATGAAAACATTGATCTGACAAATAAATGATGCATGTGTAAGACTGTGAGGGGCAGCCATGAGTGTCTCAGAAACAAATCTAAATTTAAGGGGAGTGCAATTACAACGACAAAATGACTGCAAGTCACATTATTTCATAATACAGAGAAATGCTGTATGAATACATGTTTTGTGATGTGTATTCATGCACATCTTGAGTGTCACGTAGATTGCTGAAAGATGTCTTGAGTTGCTGATGTGACACCATTGCCAGCCTGACAGGAACTTTACCATAGGGGATACATGTAGTCACACATGCAAACTTGCTACTACTTGCAAAGGCATGTGCCTAACATGACCTGTGCATACATGTTACCCCTACAAAGTAAATCATGATGGAGACCATATATTATGAAAGTAAACAAGATTTAGGGCCAGATGTATCAAGTGTTTTTGCATTTGCAAACACTGCGACTGGCCGAATGCGAAAGCAAAAATGCCTTTTCCGATGTATGAAAGACATTCACAGTGCGAAAATAAGGAATCGCTAAAATAGCGATTTTTTGCGAATGAGACATGAATTAGTGTGTCACAAACAGCGTATCGCAAATAGCGATATGAATTACCAAATCAGATAGCGATCTGCTAAATCATGACGGTATTTGCGATACGCAGATTGCGACACGCAAAACAAAATCGCAATACGATGCATCAAAAAATCGCAATTTGCGATTCTTTGCAGAATGGCTGTTCGCACATGCAATTTTCCATAAACTGAAACCAGGTGGTAACCAGGTGCAACCTATATTAAGTGGCCCAGAATGCCTCAGCTCCTCTTCCACAGTGGCTGCACTCTGCGTCATGGTGAGGAGAATGAGGATCTGGGCAGGTTTGAGGAGAGAGAGGAGAAGACAGGAGCGCATATTTAGAGTGCGCATCACACTTTTTGACCAGACTGAGGAGGAAATTTATGAGAAGAACAGGTTAAGCTCAGCCATGATACCTGACCTGATAGCTGAGCTACAACCCATGCTGCAGCGCACTACACACAGGACCAATAGCATACCCACCCATGTGCAGGTATTATGCTCCCTGCACCTACCAGCCTCAGGGAGCTATCAAGGGGTCATAGCAGCAGCTGGAGGGGTATCACAGAGTGTCCTCTCTAGATTCTTCAATGGATTTCTCAATGCCATGCTGAGCAGAATACAACTGTAGATAAGATTCCCCAACACCCCACAGGCATTACAACAAACTAAAATTAATTTCTACC
The DNA here is from genome assembly GCF_031143425.1 of Pleurodeles waltl. Classification (NCBI taxonomy): domain Eukaryota; kingdom Metazoa; phylum Chordata; class Amphibia; order Caudata; family Salamandridae; genus Pleurodeles; species Pleurodeles waltl. The sequence continues at coordinate 332,492,227 of NC_090446.1, forward strand.
CGATAGCACAGTTCCCACATGTCCTAGGTGCCATCGATGTGACACATGTAGCAATCTGTCCACCATCGGCCAGCGAGTATGTGTATCACAACCGTAAAAACAATCATTCTATAAACATACAGGTGAAATGCAAAGCCTCCTACATCATTACCGATCTCGTGGCCAGATATCCAGGGAGCACACCTGACTCCTACATCTTTCGCCACCGCGGGATACACACAAGACTGCTAGCTGGGGAGTTTGGTGAAGGATATCTACTAGGTAATTTCATAGTTTAGAATAATGCATTGATGTAAACGTGACATCAGACACCACATGTACTCATTTAACTCTCCGTGCATTCAGGAGACAGTGCCTACACTGTGTGCACCTATATTCTTACGTTTTACCTGAGCCCTGCAACTCCAGCAGAGAGGAGGTACAATGCTGCCGATAGGGCAACCCGCAATGTGGTGGAGCGCACTTTTGGGCTGCTGAAGAGCCGCTTCAGGTGTATCCATAAGAGTGGAGGTGCACTACAGTACAGCCCAGAGACGACATGCAAAATTGTGGCCACATGTGCTATCTTGCACAACATAGCAACCACCAGGGACATACCAGTGGAACTCACGGAGCCAGACTCAGATAAGGATGATGATCCTTTACCACCCGTTCAACCAGCAGCCAGGACCAGGGCAGCAGAGGGCAGGCAAAGACGTGCTGACATCTCGCGCAACCATTTTTGATGTAAGTAATGACAAATCCACTTAAATGAAATGTATTTCTGTAGTTAGCATCTTTATTACCTTGACTTCAGGTAACCAATGTGTCAATAGGACATAGCTATTCCCAATGGGCAGACATGAACAATTAACAGTGTCACACTATTAGCATCACAGCTTAACTATATTGTTCCATGTTAAGGTAGTCTCCTGTAGCCCTCAACATCACTTCTTGCATCCGGGCACTCCACTTGAGTGCTCAGTGCCCTTGCTGGCACCTCTTGTAGCAGGTTCACATGCAGTACTGTGTCTGGCACTGCGACGCCTCGGATCAATCACAGGGACTGTCAGACTGCTGAGGCTAGAGGACTCCTCACTGTCCCCAACACCCAGTTCGCTGGTTGTGGCACTGCATGCTGTTTGCATAGCATCCAGTACGTTGGTTATTTGCACCAATCCCTGTGCAATGTCCCGACTGCAATGTGCCATCTCCACCTGTGTGGCAAAGGCACGCCGTGATTTCAGGGCCATTGAACTTGTGAGCCAATTGACGGATCTACAGAAGCTATCAAACCTTCCCAAATATTGGTTATGGTGCCTGCGCTGGCTGACACACTCCTGCCATATCTCAGTGTAGAGTTCCTCATTGGCCTGTGTCAACTCCTTGGTGTTTTCAGCAGCTGTTTGCTGTCCCTCAATCAGAGTCTCCAACTGCTTGTGTAGTAACCCCATATTGCTATTGTGAGACACAAACTGTCTGTGCAGTGACTTCAATTGTTTGCATTGTTTGCATCACTATGGAAGCTTCAAGGCTGTCAAAGATTGATTGGCCCACTCCTTCACCTGTGCACTGTCTGCCTGCATCGTGGCACCGCCTGAGGGGAGTTGACTGTCGCTGGTGCTGGGACTCCTGTCTTCCTGTGGGACTAGCCTCTGGTGGTGGTGTGGGTTTGTGTTCTGGCATCTCATCTGAGTCCAGATTATACTCTGGCGGTGGTAACACCCTTGCCTTGCGTCTAGTCGGAAGAATACTGTAAGACTCACTGGTATTTGAATCAGACTGTGGCTGTGTTTCGGCTTCCCCCACTTTTTCAGATCCTGCAGCAGCAGGGACCGAGGCATCTGCAAGGACAATGTGCAGCATGTCAGTTTCACAGATTTCCTCAGTGTTGCTTTAAATGTACAATTAAATTTTATCACTCTGAGTCGTTTGTGGTGTTTCTCTATGTGGCTGACCACTATCTTACTATTTATGTTGTGTATTCACCTTAGGGTTGTGTACTACCACTCCCATAAGGCACAGTTGTGTTGTATGTAAGATGTAACATGGACTACTTTTCACTGTGCATCAAACTATTTCTATTTCCTAAGGGGCATTTGTACATGCACATGTGGGGATACACATAATTACTGGCCTTACCTTTGCTGGTGCTGGGTGTCCCTGAGGTGTCAATGTCAGTAATACCACTGACAGCTTCTGGAAGCAATATGGACTCCACCGGGTCTTCCATAGGGGTGGACGGTGTCTGGGTGGATGGTTCGCCTCCAGTACTCCTTGCCTCCATAAGCCTGCTGGCCACCCTCTCCTTGGCATGGGACCGCAAGTCGTACCATTGCTTGCGTATCTCCTCCACAGAGCGCTATGCAACACCCACTGCGCATATTTTTGTCTGGATGTCAGATCAGAGTTTCTGCTTTTCACTCTCAGGTACTTGGAGTGAGTTTTTGCCAAATAGTCTATCATGGTTCATAACAACCTCCTCAATGATCACCTCCAATTCTGGCTCACTGAATTTGAGCTTCCTCTTTCTGTCTCCCTTGTCCTTCCCATTTCCAGCATTGCCCATTTTGCAGTTTGGTCATGGCTTACTCACAATGCTGGCTCCCTCGTGCTGGGCTGTGTCTCTCTCCCTGTTCCTGTGGGTGTGGCTCCTGGAAACAGCATGGGCTGACTCCCTTCCTGGTTGTGATGTGATCAGGCTGTTCCAGTTTGCCGTTTTCACGCTTTGTGATTTTCAATTACCGAATCGCAATTTTTATTAGATTCGGTATTTGCATCTCGCAAATTGCGTTTGCGAATTAAAAAAATTGCAATTTGAGAATTGCTAACTGGAATCTTGATACATCTGGCCCTTAATTCAAGTACAAAACGTAGCCTAAAAACCCTAAACTAACTAAACTACCTAAGCTAACCTATATTACACCATCTTAGCCTAACTTATTCCTAAAAATAACTTTTAGATCTCTAGTTATTCTAGACATATAATGCCACATGATAACCATCAACCCCCCACCTCCCTTAATATACATCTATCAAAAAGGACAACAGTAACTATAGATACACATTGAATAACTAAACATATGGCCTAAACAATCATATATATATTATTTTGTTCTGAATTTTTGTTTGTATTTTTTTAAAACACATACCCTAAACATCACACTCCTCCACATCCAAAAAATAAAGGAGATACCCTAAACCTGCACACCTAAGAAAAAGCTACTACTAATTCCTACAACTAATCTGCACTATGCTATCTTAATTAACCCTAACTATCTAAATACCCTAACTCTATATAATAACATTTACAAAGGGAAGGGACATGCAGTATCCATCTCAGCAGTTAAAATTTGCTGATTTTAGTGCTCCAGGCTGGCAATTCTATATTTTTAGTCTGCCCATTCAGTGTGGAATTCTTGCACATATGGTGGTTCCACTTATCTTGGTGCAGCTGTAGTACTGGTTGGGGGACTTGTAGCAGCTGCAGAGGGTGAAGGTCCTGCCCCGGGAGAAGAGGACCTGCCTGTAGCTACAGGCCTGCCTGCTGCATGGGTTCTGGTGGTGGAGGGATCTTTGGCTATACCCCCTTCAGAGAAGGCTTTCCTTTCCCCTGATGTATGCACCATCTTGTATCAGCGCTCCATCCTCCAGTACCACTTGGCAACCTGGCATATGTGGAGGTACATTTCAGCCCTCTTCTCAAATTGGCACCTCTGGAATGAGGACATTTTTGCAGCTGCAACATGATTAGGAAATGTCAGCCAATTGTATATTTTGCAAATGAACATCAAGCATGCAATGAATACACCACCTGCAATTGGAACGTGTTGGCCTGCACAACTCACCATAACATCCTGAAGGGCAGGGAGAACACACATCTGCACACCAACCTTCATCTCCACATTACCCATGTCTATAGTATTGAGACTTAGCTATTGTTGCACAATGCCATTGAACCATCTTGGAAAATCATTAAAGAACCATGTTATTATGAAGAAGATTGTCATACACATCAGCCATGTGACTATGCAACATCACACTCATCTTGCTGGATTACTCATCAATGTCCCTCATGCTTGCGCAAGTGACCTCAGATCCATTGGCATATAACTGACTCATCTGAGCAGGGACTACAAATAAAATGTGGGTTCGCAACAGAGTCACATTTTGCAAGGACAGATGCCAGGACACATTGCTATATGCAAAACGGTGACAGGCATCATATGTGTAATTGGAGAATGGTGGTGCACTCACTCATGTCACACAGAGGATGATTACACTACTCTCATATTGACACAAGTCAATACCTGGTGAGCTGTGCCATGGCTTGTTTCCTCACACTATCCTGACCATTATTTGTGTATGTGTCCTAAACTATGATCTGCGTGTTGCCCAATAGTACTCAGCACCACATCTCATATGTGGGTGAATGCATACCCTACAACTCATCTGCACAGAGATCTTGGAACAGCACTGGCCATTGCTGTACATTGTGTGTTATATTTTGCCATCACATGATGGACACTATCTGGACGACCACAAGCAGATAATGCTTTGGGTTATGGCATGTCTTATATCAATGTAGTATGAACATTCCTCTGGCAAACACACATGACAAGATATGTGAGGATGACATAAGTTAGAAATGTTGCAAACTACGACTCAGATAATGGGGCATCACACTACAACGGTGGTCAAAAGTTTGGCATTTCAAGTGTGGTATGTTGACAACTGTCCTGCTAATATTCGGTAACTATTCACATGGTTATCCATCACAACATGACCTGAGTTATTCAGTGCTGCTTGTGGCACACAGATCAGTGACATGCTCAGTGAGTATCATCTTGCCACCCTGCATACATGTGTGGGACCCTTAACTTCGGCCACATATCCATACAGTCATCTTTGTTATAGCACTGATGTACCATGTCCAACATTTCCATGGCCCTTGCTACACATGTTGCAACCAGTGCATTTGTTCTTTGGGTGCACATCCTACACACAACTGCAACCATACAGTCCATATCAATTTTTAGCCCAATATGTTTGTAGTAGCATGCATGCACTGGTTACATGGCATTGTATACAACATACAACAATACACACAACACTTGTACTATATATTACGCATACAGATTGTGACTCACTGGTTGCATCCGGTTCAGCAAAGCTTGCCACCTCTCCAATTGTGCATGGCTGGGGTCCACCTGCAAGAGGGAACATGAGGCATGACACTGTGAACGTTGCACAATTTACACTGTGAACAACTATTGCACATCAGACATCATTTACTAATGGACCGATTATAACTATGTTGATGAATACTCATTTAGGCCCTTATACATGTATCAGTGACATACATTGGTAGGCCAGGCTGACATGTACACATATGTGCTGGAACCTGACTTACATTTCACTACTACATTTGTATGTTTTTTCAGATTACTTCTTGCTGCAACATTTTTTTCAAGTATTACTAATTGCAATGTGACTCTGCACATATATAACTCACATGACACACTCAGCCATGACTTCCTTTACTCCTCTGTAATTTTGTAAGACAAATGTGTATAACTATGCAACATACAACAGTAGTCAGGCACTTAATGGACATGTACACATGTTCCTGGTAACCATGTATCATTCCACCATGACTCAGTTGTTTTGGAATTGGTGCACATCAGAATTTGATTGCAAAACCCAGAAGACAAGGACAGGAATAAGATTTTTGACCCCTTGATGGTGCAGTGCTGCCATCGTCATGGAAGCTTTTTTGTACAATCACAATGCTCACAACCCAGCCCTTTCTCTTAACTTGGTAAAGGAGGCTGTAGGAAAGTACCATTTTGCCTGGCATGTTACTCCCATTTTTACATATATGTCAGTTTGTTTTTACCTGTCTCACTGGGATCCTGCTAGCCAGGACCCCAGTGCTCATAGTTTGTGGCCTGAATATCTATACCTGTGTAGTGACTGACTGTGTCACTGAGGTTCTACTAACCAGAAACTCAGTGCTTATGCTCTCTCTGCCTTTAAATTTGTCACTTTAGGCCAGTGACCACTTCTACCAATTTCAATTGGCACAGTGGAACACCCTTATAATTCCCTAGTATATGGTACCTAGGTGCCCAGGGTGTTGGGGTTCCAGGAGATCCCTAGGGGCTGCAGCATTTCTTTTGCCACCCATAGAGAGCTCAGACAAACCTTTACACAGGACTGCCATTGTAGCCGGAGTGAAATGACGCACACATTTTTTCACAGCCATTTTCACTACACTTAAGTAACTTATAAGTCACCTATATGTCTAACCTCCACTTGCTGAAGGTGCAAAAGTGTGAGGGCACCCTTTCACTAGCAAAGGTGCCCCCACATAGTTCAGGGCCATTTTCCCGGACTTTGTGAGTGCAGGCACACCTTTACACTGTGCACTACAAATAGGTCAATACCTATATGTAACTTCACAATGGTAATTCCGAACATTGCCATGTAACATGTCTAAGATCATGGAATTGTCCCCCCATGCCAAATTTGGTATGGGGGAGCCAATACCATGCATCCCAGGGCTCCACTATGCCAAACCAGCTCACTGGGGTTTTCTCTGAAGCTACCGCTGCTGTCACTCGACAGACAGGGTTCTGCCCTCCTGGGGTCGGGCAGCCCAGTCCCAGGAAGGCAGAACAAAGGATTTCCTCTGAGAGAGGGTGTTACACCCTCTCCCTTTGGAAATAGGTGTTAAAGGCTGGGGAGGGGTAGCCTCTCCCAGCCTCTGGAAATGCGTTGAAGGGCACAGATGGTGCCCTCCTTGCATAAGCTAGTCTACACCGGTTTAGGGAAACCCCAGTCTCTGCTCTGGCGCGAAACTGGACTAAGGAAAGGGGAGTGATCACTCCCCTGTCCATCAACACCCCAGGTGTGGTGCCCAGAGCTCCTCTAGTATGTCTCAGACCTCAGCCATCTTGGATCCAGAGGTGTGAGGGCACTCTGGAGGCCTCTAAGTGGGCAGTGCCAGCAGGTGGCATCAGAGACCTCTCCTGATAGGTGCTCACCTGACTAGGTGGCCAATCCTCCTCTGAGGGCTATTTAGGGTATCTCCAGTGGGCTTTTCCTCAGATAACGACTTGCAACAATTCACCAGAGTTCCTCTGCACCTCTCTCTTCGACTTCTGCCAAGGATCGACCGCTGACTGCTCTAGGACACCTGCAAAACTGCAACAAAGTAGCAAGAAGACTACCAGCGACATAGTAGCGCCTAATCCTGCTGGCTTTCTTGACTGTTTCCTGGTGGTGCATGCTCTGGGGGCTGCCTGCCTTCACCCTGCACTGGAAGCCATGAAGAAATCTCCAGCGGGTCGACGGAATCTTCCCCCTGCTTCAGCAGGCACCAAACTTCAGCATTACCGGTACTCTGGAACCCCTCTCATCCTGACGAGCGTGGCCCCTTGAACACAGGTGGTGGACCCAAGTGACCCAGATTGTCCAGTGGTCCAACTGTCCAAATTTGGAGGAGGTAAGTCCTTGCCTCTCCTCTCCAGACAGAAATCCTGTGCACCGCATGAACTGCAGCTACAAGGGCTTCTGTGCACATTTCCAAGAAATCCTGCATGCTCAGCTGAGCCTAGGTCCCCAGTACTCTGTCCTGCTATGCTCAGCTCCCTGAGTTGATCTCCGGTGTCGTGGGACCTTCTTTTGCAGTGTTGAGATGACCTCCGTGTTCAGACTTCTTGAACCCGTGTTCAAGGACTTCTGTGGGTGCTTCCTGCTTGTGCGTGGGCTCTCTACGTTGCTGAGGGCCCCCTGTCTCCTCTCCCAAGTGGCTACATCCAGGTCCTTCCGGACAGCACCCTTTTTCTTCAACTGCGACTCTTGCAGCTAGCAAGGCTTGTTTGCGGTATTTTGCCAAGGAAACAACTCTGCATCCTACAGCACGCCGTGGGACATCTTCTGTATGAAGGAGAAGTTCCTACCACCTTTCGTTGTTGCAGAATCTTGAGCTTCTTCCATCCGGAGGTAGCCATTTTGCACCTTCATCCGGGGTTTAGTAGGCTCCTGCCACCCCCCCCCTCCGGACACTTTAGCGACTCTTGGACTTGGTCCTCTTCCTTTGCAGGTCCTCAGGTCCAGGAATAGGAAAGTGGTGTAGTAGGAGCTTTGCATGTTTCGTAGTTCAGCCTTGGCTGCTCTGCTATAGCTACCTCTATCAGCCTAAGCTGCTAGAACACTACTACTCTAGTAATAAGGGATAACTGGACCTGGCACAAGGTGTAAGTCCCATTGGTGCCCACTATAAGCCAGGCCAGCCTCCTCTATTGGTGGTGCAGCAGTGGGATAAATACTTGTAACTGCTTTGCCACTTTGTCATTGGTGCTTTTCATAAGAAAACCATATTCTAAATACTTAGAAATGTACACAAGTAAACTTAACAGTCTTACTTTCTCTCTAAAAACTTTCTAAAAAGTTTCAGGAAAGTTTGAAAAAGTTTTTCTCTTTTTCTTTAAAAAAATTCTAAACTTTTTTCTCTTACCCCTAACCTCTTTCTTTCACCATGTCCGTGGTAGAGGCCACTCCCAAAGTTGTGCAGACAACTTATGATAGTTTAAACTTTAAAAGTTTGAGTGGTCTCTCTATAGAAAGGAGTTTGGGGATTGGTAAGAACCCTACTAAGGATCTCCTTCTTAGCCTTCTCCTTGAAAGTGACCAGAGTCAGACTGGTCAAACCCAGGTTCAGGAGGTAGAGGAGGGGGGCACCCAGGTAGAATCAGAGGAGGGCCCTGAGGACTCTGGGGAGGGTACTTCCAAAGACCTTTCATTTATCAGGCCACCTAGTGAAGCTAGTAGGCGGGGGGGGTCACACATCAGTAGGGCACTTTTCACTCCAAAAGGCCAGGTCACTAGGGTTCAGGTAGTTAGAGAAAGGTCCACTTCTGCCAATTCTCACATTACCTCTGTGTCAGAGAATTCCCAAACCTCCCACCCTGAGGATAACACCCTAGACAGGGAACTCAGAAAGCTGAGGTTGGAAGCGGCCAGACGGAAGCTAAGACAGCATCAGTTGGCCTTAGATAGGGAATCCCTAGATGTAGAGAGGGAAAGACAGAAATTGGGGTTAGTTCCCCATGGTGGCAGCAACAGCAATCTTGATAGTCATCCTGTTAGAGAAACAGATTCAAGAAACCTTCATAAGATTTTCCCCCCTTACAAGGAGGGGGATGACATAAACAAGTGGTTTTCTGCACTTGAGAGGGCCTGTATGGTACAGTTGGTCCATCAAAGGCAGTGGGCTGCTATCTTGTGGCTATTTTTCACTGGCAAAGGTAGGGACAGACTCCTTACTGTCAGGTAGAGTGATGCCAACAACTACAAAGTTTTGAAAGATGCACTCTTAGATGGATTTGGCTTAACCACTGAACAATACAGGATAAAGTTCGGAGATACCAGAAAAGAGTCCTCAAGACTGGACAGACTTTGTAGACTGTTCAGTGAAGGCCTTGGAGGTATGGTTACATGGCAGTAAGGTGACTCACTATGAAAGCCTGTATAATCTTATTTTGAGAGAGCATATTTTGAATAATTGTGTGTATGACTTGCTGCATCAGTACTTGGTAGACTCAAATCTGACCTCTCCCCAAGAATTGGGAAAGAAGGCAGACAAATGGGTCAGAGCAAGAGTGAGCAGACAGGCTCACACAGGTGGTGACAAGGATGGCAAGAAGAAGAATGGTAAGTCCTCTGACAAGGGTGGGGACAAAGACAAAAATAATTCTACGTCTTCGTCAGGCCCACAAAAATCCTCTGGGGGAGGTGGGTCCAAATCCTCTTCACACAATCAAAAGAAGCCATGGTGTTATTTATGTAAAAGTAAAGGCCATTGGGCAAGTGATTCCACTTGTCCAAAGAAAAACACCAAGGGCCATATTTATACTTTTTGACGCACAACTGTGCCAATGCAGTTGTGCGTAAAAAATTTTAACGCCGGCTAACGCCATTCCAAAGCGCCTTGCGGGCGCCTTATTTATTGAATGACGTTAGCCGGCGGAGCTGGCTGGTGTGCGTCAAAAAAAATGACTCACACCAGGCAGCGCCGGCGTAGGGGAAAATGGAGCTTGGGCGTCAAAAAATGGGGCAAGTCAGGCTGAGGCAAAATTTTTGCCTCAACCCGATTTTTGTTCCCCCTAGGCTCTATACTGAGTCAAGGGGCCCTAAACCTGGAGCTGCCAGGAGATTGTTCATCCCTTTGCAGTGTAGGGAGTTTCTTCTGACTTTGGCTCATGATATTCCTTTGGCTGGGCATTTGGGACAAAGTAAGGCTTGGGACAGACTTGTTCCATTGTTTCACTGGCCTCATTTGTCAGAGGACACCAAGGAGTTTTGTCGCTTCTGTTTGACCTGCCAAGCCAGACTGGTGGCACATGTAAGGCCCCCTTACATCCACCTCCAGTGGTTGGGTTGGCCTTTGAGAGGGTAGGGCTTGACATTGTTGGCCCCCTTCCCCTCCAACAGCTTCAGGAAATGGGTTTATCCTAGTAGTAGTAGACCATGCCACAAGGTATCCTGAAGCTATACCCTTAAGGACCACTACAGCTCTTGCAGTGGCAAAAGCCCTCCTGGGAATCTTTTCCAGAGTGGGTTTCCCTAAGGAAGTGGTATCAGACAGAGGTAGTAACTTCATGTCTGCATATCTCAAGGCAATGTGGAAGGAGTGTGGTGTTACCTACAATTTCACTACCCCTTATCATCCACAAACAAATGGACTGGTTGAGAGGTTTAATAAAACTCTCAAAGGCATGATCATGGGACTCCCTGAAAAACTCAGGAGTTGATGGGATGGCCTGTTGCCATGCCTCCTTTTTGCTTATAGGGAGGTACCCCAGAAAGGAGTGGGCTTCAGCCCCTTTGAACTCCTCTTTGGACACCCTGTAAGAGGTCCCCTTGCTCTTGTGAAAGAGGGTTGGGAACAACCTTTAAAAGCTCGCAAACAAGACATTGTGGGCTATGTGCTTGGCCTCAGATCGAGGATGGCTGAGTACATGAAAAAGGCCAGCAAAAACCTTCCGGTCCGCCAAGAGCTCCAAAAGCAATGGCATGACCAGAAGGCTGTCCTGACTCTGTACCACCCAAGACAGAAGGTGTGGGTATTGGAGCCTGTGGCACCAAGAGCACTCCAAGACAAATGGAGTAGACTCCATCTCATTGTGGGGAAAAAAGGTGAGGTCACCTATTTGGTAGACATGGGCACTGCCAGAAGCCCCCTTAGGGTGCTTCATGTCAATCACCTTAAACCTTATTATGACAGGGCTGACTTAACCCTGCTCACGGCCACAGATAAGGGGCAGGAGGAAGAAAGTGACCCTCTCTCTGACCTCTTCTCCACCACTGAAGCTGATGGCTTAGTGGAGGGAGTTGTGTTAGCAGATTGCCTTACTGCTGAGCAGAAAGCTAACTGCATACATCTCCTTGATCAGTTCTATGACCTCTTCTCACTGATTCTAGGTACAACTACCTGTGTGAGCACATTATCAATACTGGAGACAGCTTGCCTGTCAAAAGTAAGATTTATGGACAGCCTGACCATGTCAGAGACGGCATCAAACAAGAGGTACAGGAAATGTTGGATCTGGGAGTGATTGAACCTTCTGAAAGTCCCTGGGCCAGCCCAGTGGTGCTTGTCTCCAAACCTCATAGTAAAGATGGGAAAAAGGAAATGAGGTTTTGTGTGGACTATAGGGGTCTCAATCAAGTAATTAAACTTGATGCTCACCCTATACCCAGGGCAGATGAGCTGATAGATACACATGTACTTGCAATTGTAAAACTGGAGTCAGCCACATAGATTGTGTACTCACCCACAGTTTCTCCGACCTCAATCCCAAGGAGGTCAAGAAGGTCTGGTTCTCTGCCGACAATGTCTGCCCAGTGATACTGCCAGGTAGTCCGCTCAATATTGAATAATCTTGTCATTTGTGCCCTGGACTATAACCCACCACAGCTTCCGTGCCTCAGTACAGTAGCCCTGTAGGACACGGCCATCTTTGGCCACAATGTTGGGCAGATAATGCTTTACCAGCCACAGGAAGCCACCTGATTCCTTGATGCTGAAGAGAAGTGCCCGTCCCTTCCCTAACCTCACGTCAAAATAACCCACGGTACCCTAAAGAAAAAATATATAAACCCAAACTACCCCCAACTAACCGAACGTACAAAACTACTCCAGAGACAGACACTTGATAACACAATTACAACACAATACAAATAACAAATAAACAGAAAAAAACAGACGTCAGTGACAATATTTTGAAAGTAGGCAGCACAAAAGACACCTCTAACACCACTCAATGGCACAGCTCTCAAATTCACCTCCTCTCAACAACACAGACAAAAAGACTGTGAATGTAAAAGTAAATGAAATAAATGTAGCAGTTCTTGGTGTGCAGCATGGAAGATCCATTACCTCACTTCCTGTTGTTGTAGTTTAGCAGCGATTAGATTAAGCATTAGCAGAAGACATCTTGTATTTAGCAACTATTGTGAACATTTCGCGGAATCCATTTTGTATTCATGGCAGCCATTTTCTCTGCCACATGCTGCCATGTGCTCACCATGTGCTCTGTCCTACCTTTCTGTTAACTACTCTTGAAAATCTGCCTAGTGACAAGTTATATTTAGCATCTCCCACTTTCGCACATGCCCAGTAAGGTCTGCAGCTGTTAGTCCTTGAAAACTGTTAGCCCCTCCTACCTGTTGACTGTGCATTTCCACATGACCTTACATGTATGCAAGTCTTGCTTCTATAATTGTACCACCTCCTTTTAGCCCCTGCGTGGGTATAAAAGGACCATGCTCTCTCAGTTCAGTGTGCTACTTCAAACATTACCGAAGGGTGCTGTTTGAACTGTAGTACCACCTCATGAGGTTTAATAAACTTTTTCTTTTATTTCAGTTTCTGTGCTCACTTCTTCCTATATCATCTGAGGACTTTGTGCAGAGAAGGGTGAACCCCTTGCACTAGTAGGCCTTGCTGAGGCTTACTTCAACACTGTGATGATGCATCACGATTTTGACGATGCGTCATTTTATTTGACGCTACATGCCTGATTTTTTTATGTCGCCTGGCACACAAAATTAGGCAGTTCCAATGCGTCGCATGGGATGCGTTATTTTTAGAAGAAGCAATGCCATCAGAAAACACGTATTGTGGCAATGCATCGATTATTTTGACGCAAAGCATGCCATATGTAAAAAATGCATGATGTCTTATGGAAAATCTCTTTTACATGTATTCAAACAATATAATGTTGTGTTACCTGTAAATATTTCAGATCAACATATATGTCTGTGTCCTGATAGACACATGGATTTTGCCAAGGGTATGAGAGTTGCTATCCCATTGTTTGACATACATGGGAGATGACAACTTATTTGATTGGGACAGGCCTAGACATACTGGTACAGTGTCCTCTGTATGCCACACACTATTTGTCATACATGTGGGTGCCACTGAGGGGTATGTTAAGATTTTTCACCTGTGATTGGGACATGAAGATATTGCGTTGTCACATAGCTGACACTGACCTACTGTTGTGGGTATTGACAGCTCTTGTCCTACCAAGGGCTGACATCTGGATAACATTCCTCACATGGAGTAACAATGTGGCTGCTGTCAATTTTCAATCCAACAGATCTGTGTGATATATGTGTTGCTATGTAAAATGTATGTTAAACTGGTGATGCACACATTATGCCCTCACATTCCATTCTCATTGCTTTGTGTGTAGTTGTTTGGTGTTCCTGAGTATGTTCCTACTTGTTTTCCCTGTGTTGTGGCATAGTCTTGCATTCCTAGATGTGTATGAGTTGCTGGTGCATTTGCATGTGACAGATAGTCGAATATACTTGTGTGATTCAGTGATTTATTCACAAGTTTTTTCAAAGTGACATATTATTTGCAATATGCATGAGAAGAAATGCCCAACATTAGTTGCACATCTACATGCCCCAGGAGTTTTATTGTGTTCTTCCCCATTCTGAGGTGAATCATCATTGTCCTCATCCTCCTCCAGGGGGTCCTCTCCCTTTTCATCCCAGATATTGTGCACTATTGAGCACACAACGATGCTTTTACAGACAATGGGAGGTGAGTATAGCAGTCTCTTCCCTCATACATCGTGACATCAGAAACACGACTTAAGGATGCCAAATGCTCGCTCCACAACATTCCGGGTGCGAACGTGAGCTACATTGTATGCCTACTTGGTGTTGCTCTGTGGATTGACATAGGGTGTCATCATCCATTGCTGGATGCCATATCCTTGGTCAGCTGCAATGGAAGAGAAGAGACGGTATCAGACTTGGCAATGTATTTCTTACCAACTGGTCTTGCACAGTATTTGTCTATGAAGTAGAGATTCAGACTTGCATTTGGCGTTGTGTGGTTTCCTGTTTCCGTGCATGATTGTAGTTGTAGGTGTGTGGGAATGTGCACCTTGCAGTCAAAGGTACAGGCTTAGGGGCTTGATGATTGTGTGATTAGTGTGGCATGACAGTGCACCCATGAAGGATGTGTGTGATGTTGCTGATTATTGCACATGTTTCCAGTAACATGGGATGTGCCAATGAGCCATGTTGTGTGAGTCTTCTCTTTGTTTCTATTGTGTGTGCCATGAGATGGGTGTTGTGCCCTGTGTGTTGCATGTGTTTCTACTCTCTGGCCCCCTCCGCCCCCGTAGACAAGGTACACCTCCCATGAACACAGAACCGTTATCCATATTTCGTGACTGGCATGCTTGTGTATGTGTAGACATCATGCAAAGTGTGACATAGTAGCTTCATATCTAAGGCCTTGTCTGTGGATAATTTACAAGCACTTGTGGCACAGGACATGGCAGGAAATGTGTTGCCGCACCGCCCTGCACCGTGAAAGGCCAGCAATGTGCCATATCCACTAGATATAGTGCATTTCTGTTCTCAGCCCCTGCACTGGCACTGAGTCAGCTGCCAGGCTCCAACATGGGCACCGTTGCACCAAGGTGCACAGATGTCTGTGTTGTGGGTGTGATTGACTATGTGCCGGAAGGTGTCCCTTCCTGCACATGACCAATAAATGATGGAGATTCACTCTATCTATGTGTGCTGCAGAATGTATCAAACATATGAAAATGGAAATACTTTGGTAAAATCAAGTATTTCTTCTGCTTGCACCATGGTAATGCCAACCCTAAGGTGGTGCCAAAATGCAATGGGTTTTGTGGTGGAACGCCCACAGCAACACCCATTGCACACACCTTCCACAATAAGGGGCATAGTATGAGAAAGTGGCGCATTGGTCCCGATGTGCCAGTTTTCTTGCGTCCTTCTTGCCTCGCCTGACAACACCATGGTTCTACGGTATTTACTATGTCGCGCACCATGGCAGTCATTACTACAACAGGGTCAGAATTGTTGGTGCTGTAATGGTGCCTTGCTGGACTTGCATCAAACATATTGATGCTAGTACAGCAAAGGTCAGGGAGACCCATAGATTATAATGGGGGCGCCACTTATATGCCTGCCCTGAGCAGGCATTAGAAATGAAGGAACAATTTGCACTGTGAAATCTAGTAAATTTCACTATGTCATTTTTTCTGGCCTCCCTGCCTGGGAACACCCCCTTGCATACACTATGCCTGATGCAGCCATAATATGATGCAAGGGGTTGCAAAGTGGCAAAATGCATGCATAGCACCACATTGTTACATGGCATGGAGGAATGGCCACCATAACGCCACCTTAGCATCATAGAAATGATACTAAGGTGGCGCTAAGACAGCACAAGGGAGATGTAAATATGCCCCCTAAGTGACGTGTGTGAGGGTACCACATTTGCAAGACAGCGTTAAGACACAAAAAGTGGCTTGATTCCATCTTGTAAATGCAGAGTGTGCATTGCTCCACCAGAGCATTGTGAAGAGTAATGCTCTTGTGGTGCTAGGGTCTTGTACATGGTGCCCTATGTGAGGGTGATGTGCATTGGATGTGTGGATGTAGGAAAGTACCCTGTTTTTGGCATGTTACCTCCAATTTCTGCCTGATGTCAGTGTGTTTTTGACTGTGTCACTGGGATCCTACTAGTCAGGACCCCAGTACTTATGGTTTATGGCCTG
Organism: Pleurodeles waltl; assembly: GCF_031143425.1. NCBI lineage: Eukaryota > Metazoa > Chordata > Amphibia > Caudata > Salamandridae > Pleurodeles > Pleurodeles waltl. The sequence goes on from NC_090446.1 coordinate 332,508,342, forward strand.
CTTGTCAGTGTGTTTGACTGTTTTCTAAATTGTCACTGGAGTCCTGCTAATCAGAACTCCGGTGCTCATGCTCTCTCTGTTTCTGGATTGGTCACTACATTCTAGTGACTCATTATTTCACTCCAAATTGGCATACTGGACCCCCCCTTATAAGTCTCTGGTATGTGGTACATACAGGGCATTGGGGTTCCAGGGGATCCTTATGGTCTGCAGCATTTCTTTTGCCACACATAAGGAGCCCATACAAAGGCTTCTACAGGACTGCCATTGCAGCCTGAGTGAAATAGTGCATGCACTATTTCACAGCCATTTTCACTGTACCAGGTCACTTATAGGTCACCTATATGTCAGGCCTTCAGACCCTGAAGGCTGAGTGCAAAGTACCTGTGTGTGAGGGCACCCCTGCACTAGCAGAGGTGCCCCCACATCGTCCAGGCCCATTTTCCCAGACTTCGTGAGTACAGGGACGCCAATATAAGTGTGCACTAGAAATAGGTCAATACCTATATATAGCTTCACAGTAACCTCAATTAATATTGCCTCTACTCAAGGGCACAGCACCAATATGTACTGAGATGCATAACATGCAACTACACTATGGAGTGCAGGACGTTTGCATGGCCTTTGACCAAGCACAGCAAACCTCCCCACACGGTTTGAATCCACATGATTATGATACTGACCCTGAATGTGCGTGAGGTGTCTAACAACTGGGAATTGTACCCCAATACTGATTCCAGTATTGGTTGCACAATCCCATGTACTCTGGGGGCTTCACCATGGCCCCTCAGTACTGCCATACCGGTCTTCTGAGGTTTTCACTGCAGCCCCCGCTGCTGTCACCTCACAGACAGGCTTCTGCCCTCCTGGGGCTTGATCAGCTCATTCCCAGGAAGGCATAACAATGCATTTCCTTTACACCCTCTCCCTTTGGAAATAGGTGTTACAGGCATGGGAGGGGTATCCTCCCAGAGCCTCTGGAAATTCGTTGAAGGGTACAGATGGTGCCCTCCTTGCATAATCCAATCTACACCGATTCAGGGACCCCCAGACCCTGCTCTGGTGTGAAACTGGACAAAGGAAAGGGAAGTGACCACTCCCCTGTCTATCACCACCCCAGGGATGGTGCCCAGAGCTCCTCCAGAGTGTCCCTGGGTTCTGTCATCTTGTTTTCAGGATGATCAGGGAACTCTGGAGCATCTGAATGGCCAGTGCCATCAGTTGATGTCAGAGACCCCTCCTGATAGAGGCTTACCTGGTTAGGTGACCAATCCCCCTCGCAGAGCAATTTAGGGTCTCTCCTCTGGGTGTTACTTCAGATTCGGATCACAAGACTCCAGCAATAATTCTCGACATCCTTTACTTCATCTTCTACCGACGGAGCGACTGCTGACTGCTTCTGGAACTCTACAAAACTGCAGCAAATAAGCAAAGACAACTTCTGTGACCTTGTAACTTATGCTCCTGCCAGCAACTGCAACAGTTTCTAGGTTGTGAGGACTGCCTGTCTTCATCCTGCACCAGAAGGACCGAAGGAATCTCCCATAGAGTGACGGAGTCACTTCCCTGCTTCAGCAGGCACCTCTCTGCAGTGATGACAGGTGGCTTGGGTCCCCTCTCCAGATGACAGGCGTGGATCCAGCAACACAGGTGGTGGACTAAAGTGACTCCGATGCAGCTGTCCAATTTTGGTGGAGGTAAAAGCTTGCCTCCCCACACAAGACAGTACCCACGTGCACCGCGTCACTTGGAGTTGCTAAGCTTGTGTGTGACCTTTCAAAAAGTTCTGCGATGCACAGCTCCCTGAGTGGTTCTCTGGCGATGTAGAAATCCTTTGTGTCATGCTGCATGGGATTGCATTTGCCCCTCCTTTGTCCCCATGCTGTGGAACTCCTGAGTGTGCTGCCTGGCCATCTGGGGGCTCTCTGAGTTGCTGAGAGCCCCCTCTGTCTCCTCCTCCTGGGTAGAGTTGGCCTGGTCCTTCCTGCTCCCGGCAGCGCCATTTTGCACGAACCACAAGCTTTGCGTTTACCAAGGCTTGTTTACGGAATCCAGTGACAAAAACCAGACTGCATTCATCCATCCGGCGTAGGACATCTTCTGCACTAACCAGGAACCCGCATCTATCTTCTCCTTTGGTGAAATACTCACTTTGGTCCTCATTATGACCCCGCCGAGATCTGTGCTGACAGTCGACAGAAGACCGCCAGCACGAAGAACCCCCGCCGGCCACATAATGATCTTCCCGCTGGGCCAGCGGGCAGAAACAGTGTTTTCTTCAGCCGGCCCAGCTGGAAACAGGGCCTGAACATTGACGCCGGCTCCAAATGGAGCCAGCGCCAATGTGGCAGTGCAGTGGGTGCAGTAGCACCAGTAGCGCATTTCACCGCCTGTAATTCGGGCATTGAAATGCGCGACGGGGCTGTGCATGGGGGCCCCTGCACTGCCCATGCCAAGATATTTTACTTACCTCTGGGGTTTTCTTACACTCACAGCGCCCCTCTACACACGTGGGAAACCGAATTTCATATTCCACTATTTTAGTATATAATTTTTGTTCCCCCTAGGCCCATTGCAACCTATTGTGATTCTTTTTGGTTACTAGTGTATATTTTGTGTAATTTACTTATCTTCTAAGGGAGTACAGTCTCCAAAGTATTTCTGGCCTTGTGTCACTAAAATAAAGGACCTTTATTTTTGGTAAGACTGACTATTGTCTTTCAATTGTGTGAGCACTGTGTGACTACAGTGGTATCGCAAGAGGTTTGCATGTCTCCTAGTTCAGCCTTGGTTGCTCTGCCTACAGCTACCTCTAGACAGTCTGGCTTCTAAGCACTGACTACATTTCACTAATAACGGATAACTGGACCTGGTATAAGGTGTAAGTACCTTTGGTACCCACTACAAACCAGGCCAGCCTCCTACAGTGGAGTGATGCATGTTACATATGTGTTGATCAGCAGTCATCCATGACTCACAATCCATGTGTACAGAGTGTGGTGTGTGCATTGTTTGGCCCATGTGTCTTATTTGTTGTATGTGTTATGTAGTGTCTGCTATCTTACCTACAAGTAGGCCATTTCCATATTGCCCATCTTGGAAACATTGATTGATGATAGAGATTATATAGGCATCATGAATGTGTTTCCTGTTGTGATGCAGATGTTCAGTTTCAGCTGGAGGGACAAGTTGCACATGCGTGCAGTCGATGGCACCAAACACGTGTGGAAACTCAGAAATTGCATACAAACCTTCTTTTTATCTCCTGCAGCAGTTGCAGGGTACGGTTGGCAGGCAGGCAGAGAAGGATTGCTGGGATATTCCACCCACTCGTGCTATAGCTGTTTGAAAGGAGTCAGAGGCCAGCATGTGCAGCTTTGTCAGGCGTGGTATATTAGTTTTCCTGTCAGCTCTTGCCATGATAGTAGGTGCTATTGGTTGGAGCAGCTCGAAGATGAACTCCCATTTCAAACTATAAGATTTGATGATGCCTTCTTCTCTGAGGCCAATGATGGACGTCCGCTGTCAACAGATGCACTCTCTTCTCCAGCGCTGCCTTTGTGGTTGCTGTGTTGGTGATGGGGGTGATGCAGTAGTGCTGCTGGTGGTGCTTGGCATTGCCACTGTCATTGTCTAGATGTGCCTAGCTGGAGCAGTAGCAGGCTCATGTTGTCCAATGGGTTGCCAGAGTGTTTTGTGTGTGTTTGGCCTGACCAGGCGTTAAAATTTTGACACAAGTGAGAGCTAGGGCCCTTTTTCCTCAGCACGCATGATTTTTTGTTAGGCTTCAAATATGATGCTAGCGGGCGAGAGTCATTTTGTGGCGGGAACGCCTAACCTGCATATCATTTTCGGTAAATGGTGCAGAGTGTGGCAGGGCTCCTACAAAATGAAGCACGCCTAGGAAAAGTGGCAGTAGACAGGTCTACCACCACTTTGTAAATATGGTGCTTGTTTAGTGCCACTGTTGCACCCTAAAAAATAGCGCAACAATGGCACAAACTCCTTGTAAGTATGCCCCTCACTTCTAGATTTCAAATAGGGAAAAAAGGTTGATTTATCACAGAAATACTAATCAAAGTGGCACAGAGAAAATGCATAAATTATCATGAAGGCCCAAACACGGAAACATAAAGTTATAAAACTTTAGCAAGAATCTCTAATTAATCAAATTTAAGTACGACCCAAAAGTAAAACTCATAGAGTACAGACTGTATCCTAATAGGAACAATTGGGCAGTATCTTAGCAAAATGTTCAACAGCATGTATCCATATAAATAAAGGTTAAGAGCCCAAGAATCCAAGTCCCAGAGGGTTTAATACAAGAGTCACTCAGACTATTAATAAAGTCTGAAAATTCAGCATTGATATGATCACGCTTAGGGTTGCACTGGCAAATCAGAAACAGTAAAGTGGTATTCAAAATCTCCACTACTAACCCATTTCTTAAGGTAAGATAAATCTATTACCTGCTTCCTCAACAACTACACTCCAAAGATGAACCACTTAAAATTAAACAATTATTAAACAGAGGCTCATAGAATTAACACGCCTACAACGGAACTTCCAGTCGAAGTCTTTGAAAACAATACTTTAGGACCGGTACATGGTGGAAGCTTCAGTCACAATACATACTTTCTAAATCAGTTTTGCATCTTTGATTTTTCGACATCATTCAATTGATGTAATGCAGAAACAAGGAGAGAGACAATTTGCTGCAGGACACGTATTGGGAGGGGGAATGAGAAGGAACAAGATGGACAAAACATCAGAAACGACATCCATTTTAAAATAAATTGCGTTACGCAAAAATGTGGCATAACTTTGTCATAATATCAATTATCTTTCAAGTGACAAAACACATTTGTTTCAAGTGCAACATCATGAACTCATTAGTTACGACCCTATGAATTATTAAAACCTTTAATTTTCAAAAATAATATTCACATGATATTTTCACATTTTTGAAAAAGCTACTAAATGAACAATATTTTACATTTTCCCTGCCAGCATTCACAAAACATCTTATGACAGATACAGGCAGAAGACATTTTTAAAGGTTGACCTGCTCTTAAAAGGGCAGAGCAAATCTCACTGAGACTGGGTGCCCGTTTGGCAGATGGGTTGCCAGGTCAGGGGTTTCTGATTACATGCCCAGCTGAACCTTTGCCATCAGAAACATACCACTTCCCCCAGTGGCAGCTGGCTTTCATTTATAGTGGTGGTGGTGGTGGGGGGGATACAACATATATATATATATTTTAAAAAGGTTCTCACTTTCATGTTGTCCTTGCAGCATACTCCTCTCCTCTCCATAGAACACAGAACCAGGAAACTACACCAACCAAACCTGGTGCCGCTCTCATGATGTTAGACTGCATGAGAGTAGAGTCAGGCTTGGAGGGAACTGCCTGTTTCAGTCCTCAGAAGAGCGCTGAAGGCCGGAGCTTTCTCTAAAGTTTAAAGTGTGCATGTCAGGCTGGCTGTCGCAAGACATCCAGCGTAAGGGACATGTGCACTATAAACTAAAGTACAGAGCCAGTCAGCAGCTATTGCCCCGGTCCATCCTGACACTTGATTCAGGATGGAGTGATGAAAAAAAGAGTGGTATTAAATAAACTTTATTACCATTTTATTTTTCAGCTCTGGGGGCATTGTTTAGCAGGGCAACACTCCTCCACTCTCATAGAGGAGTCGCCTCCGCGTCCCCCTCCTCTAAGTAGCCAGAATCAGACAGGCATTTAGGGAAATCCGCCTATTACCATTCCTGTTCGAAGACTGTGCCCACTGACTCATCTCCTTCTGTCTCACAGGTTCACATATTGTTAAAAACTGAGAAGGTTTCATTACAGGAGCCCTGCCAAGTGCCATGCATCTTGTATTAGAATAGCGTATTTTTGATAATTTTCCTGCATTATCGCAATGCCTGGGATTGTCACACAAAACAGTTACACTTGGCAGAGGTTTCATAGCTGATCAGATTAAGCAGTACGTTGAACCCTGTCCTGAACTCCTGAAGTGCAATCAATTTGTGCAGTTTCTCACTTTGATAGGACATATAAAAGTTAAGCTCCGAGGACTGTTTATCATAAGCCACAAGACGGCGGTGGTGTGCAATAGGAGGTGTATGAGTCTCAATATATTACAAAGTGGAAATGTCCCACTATAACGGGAAATCATATCCAAGTCAAGCGAACTATAGAGATTTGAAGACCGAAACACAAAGCCACCCAATTAATGTATAAAAGGACCCGTGCTAAAACCATGGTGTCAAACAGATGTAGATGTCCAACAGTTTCTAAAAATATGCCAAAAACTGGGCCAGTCTAAACTGTAGTATAAGGTGGGCCTAATAGGAGAACTGTACAGTGAGAAGGACAGCAGGTGGAACTAGATGTGGACCAACGACCAGAACTGTCTAATTTAGAACCGCAGAAAAGGACTTGAATTCCGACTTCTGCTCAACATTCTGTGATTCTGAGCAAACCATGGCTGCTATTTGAGTGGCATTAGAACATTTCGCAGCACATTTTGTGTTGCAAAACATGTTAGCGTCATATTTAACAGCGTTAGCAGAAAAAAAAACATGTGAGAAAGAAAAAACATTTGGGAGACAAGATGGAGAATGCAATCCAGGAGAAACCCCAGAGAGATCCCAATCAGTCTAGTACCAGCCAGAATGGACCAGCAAAGTCCCAGGAGAAGGAGAAGAGGAAGCAGAAGTGTCACTTTAGTGAGGGGGGAAATGACATCTTGAGGTGGCTGAGCACCAACACCAGCTCTTCGTCACCTCCAAATTGCCAATTGGTAGGCTATATGGCAGGCAATAGTAAATAAAGTCAACATTGTGGCAGAGGTGAAGAGGACTGTCACTGATTGTACGAAGCGCTGGCACGATTGCAAGAACAGAACTAAGGAGTAACTGGCCAGGAACCAAAAGGCAGCACTGCAGACTGGAGGTGGAAGCCCTGCACCCCAGGAGGACCTGGATGAGCATGAGATGATGGCAGCGGTCATCCCAGAGGAGCTGGTCACTTGAATCACAGGACAGGACTGAGCAGGCCACCAAAAACTACCACAAATGCATGGTGCCATAATAGATTGTATATGTGCAGGAAGGAGCAGCTTCCTGCATATAAACAATCAATCCCATCAACGCAGGCAGCCTTGCATTATGGTGCAAGGATGCCTGCGTTGGTGAAGGGAGCTTAAATCTGTGCAAGCGCTAGGGGGAATGCAGGGCTGTACCGTACTCCTGTAAATACAGGGCATCTGTGCATACCAAAGGTTGTGCAGCACGATGCAGTTATATTTGCCGTTGCACCAAGCTGCATTACTTTAGAAAGAAATCAGGGCCTCTGTGTGCAACATGTGGTAAGCAACTCCCACAGGGTGGCCCAACAACTCTCACACACCTCCATGCACCATTTGGGAATGGGCACAAATGTGAACTCATACAACATATGGGGCATGTCTGTGATCATCATTTGTGCTGTTGTACTAGTAGCTTCAATTTCATCATGTAACAAGGTTGCCTGTGTTGTGTGAATGATTGGTGTTGTGGGGGTCCCCGGGTTCCAGTAATCATGCCGTGGGGGTCCATAGAAATCAAAAGGTTGGGAACCACTGCACTATGCCATCCAATTTGCACATGTGATGGGGCCTGCCAAAGGCAGATGACAAATTTGCACAAGCATTGTAAGCAATGGACCTCTCTGTGCTTTGCTGCACTAATGCCATCATTCATGGTGCCAATGCAGTAAAACACCAAAATAGTGACAATACGCATTACACTACTGTGATAATGTCCACCATAGTGAATAGGAATGTAAATGACATGCTACCATGATGTCAGTGGCTGGGGCAAGGGGTCTACAAGGAATATGGTGGTGTGGGATCAATGCACAAAATACCTTGAAAGGTTACCCAGTGTGTGATGCACAGTGCAACACATAATTAATAACTATAACCTGGGGTCTGTGACATGTCACTGAGCCACCAGTAGCAAGTAAATGATGAGCCATGTCAACAGCCACTACAGTCAACGATTGACATTTAACTATATTATTGCAGAAGATGATGCCTTACCTCTTGCCGATCTGCCTGTCCTGGATTTTACAGATGACATGGATGACCAACTGCTGACCATCAATGAAGAGACTCTCCAGGAATTCTTAGGTTCCTTCCAGACCCCACCTCCCATCACAGGGAGGACACTAAGGTGGTCATTCCGACCTAGACGCCTGAATACCGCCCCGCGGTCAATAGACCGCGAGGGGTATTCTGACTTTCCCGCTGGGCCGGCGGGCGATCTGAATCAGATCGCCCGCCGGCCCAGCGGGAAAGCGCCTTCCACAAGGAAGCCGGCTCGGAATCGAGCCGGCGGAGTGGAAGGCGTGCGACGATTGCAGCAGCACCCGTCGCGCTTTTCAGTGTCTGCATCGCAGACACTGAAAAGCCTAGTTGGGCCCTGTTAGGGGGCCCCTGCAGTGCCCATGCCATGGGCATGGGCACTGCAGGGGCCCCCAGGGGCCCCAAGACGCCCGTTCCCGCCGGCCAGGTTCTGGCGGTAAGAACCGCCAGAGCCAGGCCGGCGGGAAGGGGGTCGGAATCCCCATGGCGGCGCAGCATGCTGCGCCGCCATGGAGGATTCCCCAGGGCAGCGGGAAACTGGCGGGAGACCGCCAGTTTTCCCTGTCTGACCGCGGCGTTAGCGCCGCGGTCAGAATGCCCTTAGGGGCACCGCCGGCCTGTCGGCGGTGCTCCCGCGCCCCTTGGCCCTGGCGGATTGTATCCGCCAGGGTCAGAATGAGGGCCTAAGTGATGTGGGGTCTCCATATGAACCACCCAACTACCAACACACAGCACCAACCAGTTATGCCATAGTCCTGGACTCCGAGGACCCAGACCTCTCCTTTCAGAAGACATGGGTAGGAGTCCAGCAGGAGCTGGCCAAGCAGGTGTGGGTGGGAACGGAGACTATTGCATGTAGCCTAGAGGGCCTGCAGAGGTGCCTCAGTCCAAATAAGGACAAATCAGCTGCCATCATTGGCACCCACTCCCTGGCCAACAAAGCTGCTGTCTTGAGGCAAAGGCTTTGACAATTGCCCTCCCAAAGTGGCAGCAGCATGATAGATAATAAGCTGGGGGCAATAGAAAATACCCTGAAGCCCATATAGTGGGAAATTGCCTCCCTCAAGGATAACATGGCTGCCTATCACCGTGATAAAGCTGCGGTGTAGAGATATCAGCAGTTCCTCCTTGCTGCAGTGATGCCCTATGTGTTTCCACAAATGGCAGCTGCCAGGACCTTGATTCCACATCTCTATCCCCTAATGTGTGTGTGGCTCCCACAACTTCAAAAACAGCACCACCCATGGCACAGGAGGCGCCGCACACATCAGAGGATGAAGATGTGGAAGGAACAACATTCACAAGTAAAACCACCCTGTAGCAACAGTCTGTGCTACATAGACAGTATCTCCTTAGTCCTGTGCTTAAGATCATGCCAGTGTTGTGACAGCTGGCAATGTGCCCTCTTCACTCAACCACTGTTGACTCAGAAGCTATATACTGTCATTATCTCAGTTCCTATCTATTGTAAATTTAGACAACTCTTCACTAATGCACACTTCTCCTACCCACGTCTCAGGACATGTCCCTCACTCTTGGACTCTGAGTGTACAACAAATGGCTCAGGATCTCTCATGGGGTCTGTAAACTGGACGATGTATTGCACTGGAAAATACAATTGCACATGCAAATAAATCTCCATATTCACATGTATCATGCCATCTTAGATTGTGACCCATCAACTCATCTAAATGTATGCATTGTGTGAAGCTATGTCAATGAGAACAGAACCTATTCACATGTGTGGCTTAGTGTCAGACACAAAGCCACACACTAGGCCTCTACCATGAAAAAGGTGACTGATAGTGTTGTGGGCTACAACCAATTTACACAGCCTTAAAAGCATGTATGTTACAGATATCCATGCAAGTTGACACACGGCATATGTGGGTCAGAACTTAAGTGGAATTTTCCCTGATGATAGCACCAGATCAACAAATGTGTGTGGAACAGAAGAGGCAAAATTGATCAGTGACAGGCAGCTGTCAGTGTGCCATGATACAGACCCCAAAAAAGGTGAAGTAGCATGTGCAGCACTTTGCAAGATTATTTGGGACAGACCTCAGCGATGACAGTTGATGTTCCATTGTTACCTGTCAAAGATTTTGTACACATACACAATGTGATTGTCAAGACCTGGGAATGGCAAATGTTTTGAACAGCTGATGTCATATTGGAGCCAATTATACAGCTCCTTGGCCATAGGGGATACACATAGTCATACAGGTAAATCAATACAGAAAGCTTACCCGAAGGCATTCCTCTACTTGGCCAGTGTACAAATGAGGACACCCAGACACTCAATCAACATGGGCACCTAATGGTCTATAACTAAGAGAATTTATTTGTACTTAAAAACAACACCTTATTAACACCTAAACTAGACACTATCTTACACTAAGCTAACCTATACTAACTTATCTAAACTTACCCCTACAGCTACCTATCATAATCTAATTTTATCTTATTCATTTAATGCCACACATTAAACATTGTCCCCCCATGCTCCCTTAAGATATGAATAGGACAACAAGAACTAAAGCTACACATATACTAATTTGATCTATATCCTAAACAATTATATATTTTTTTTTTAAAAAGATACTAAAACCCACCCTCCCAACTATACTTACCCTATCCTACAACTAACCTAATCTAAGTTACCTATCACTACACTATAAAACCCATTACAACTCAATACAAACTACAACCGGAGAAGGGAAGGAACTGGGAGGCTGTGCATATACAGGATTACAGCTTCTTCAGCTTATTTTTTGCAATATTTTAACAGTTTGAAATTGTGAGAATTGCCCTTCTCCGGTTTGTCCAACCCGGCCATAATAGCTGCCACGTCCTTCTTCATGTCAGCCTCAAAGTTGGAGGATGTGGCTGCTTCTGGTGGCTGTTGTGGTGCGTGTGTTACCCTAGGTGCTGTTGATGTTGAGGGGGGAGGGCCAGCTGAGGCACTCCTGACCCTTAATGTTGTGCCTAATGTGCTCTGCACTGTTGCAGCCTGTTTAGGAGGTCCCCCATATGGGAAGGCAAGCCAAGCCCTCGATTACTTTTTCTGGTGATATCTCCTGGACATCTTCCAGTACCCTGCTATACCTCCATGATGTGGCGGAAACGCTCAGCCCTCAAAGCAAACGTCTGGGCTGGAGTCATAGTGGCAGCTAAAACATGAGGGAAAAATGGAATCAAATACTGTATTGGTTAGAGGTATAACAAACATGCAATGTACACAGCAACTTCATATGACACATACTGTTCACCAGACATTCCACAACAATGTCAATTACCAAATCAAGACTAAACTTCCTACCAGCCATCTATGGTATTATGTTCATGTTATAGGGTTAACAGCTATCCATTGTTGGCCATTAGGGTCCAGAAGTAAGTGGACTAGTACCTCCTTGCACCACACTTGTGTAATCATACTTGTGAGGATCAAGTGGCCCAACAAGTCCCAAATCCCTGTGCCATAGTCACAAAGTGGCACAATGCATGCATTCCCCCACTTTGACACCCCATTCTCTACATTAGGCCTTGGCCCGTCATCATGGATGCAAGTAGGGTTCACCCGGTAGGGGGGGTGCGGAAAAAAGGCACCGGGAATTCTAAGGAATTCCAATGCATCATTCATATTTCCGTTGGTTAACACCTGCTCAGAGCAAGCGTTACATGGGGATACACTATTGCTTACACTGGGGCCCTATGTACAGTTCAGGGTTAGTGCCCATATCGTTTGCCCTGAGCCTGAACAGTACATCTATATTGTCTACAGATTTTGTACCTATTGCCCCCTACCCTGTGGCATGGTGTGAACATTTCTTATGCGGCACACACATTGTGGAGGTATGCCACAGGAAGAGTGTCACCAAGCTCAGTTGCAAGTATCATGATGGGTAGGTCATGTTGGTTAATCTGCACACATCTTGTTTGCTACAATCTGTAGACATGTCCCACTTCCATCTGGAGCAGAGATGAAATCTCATTGTGTACTCAACTGACTGCTTCCCAACACAATAAGACTCCTTGCACACCCGCTGCCTCACTTCATTTCTGAAGAGCAGTGAGGCACCGGTAATGCAAGTGTCTCCTTGATTAGCCCCTTAAAGACCTCAACACATGTACATCATTTGTACCATGTCCTGATTAAATTAAAACAACGTGGGGCACACAGTGCTCTAAAATGTGCTGTGACAAATCTGTTGGCAACAGGCATGCTAATCAGATAAACAGCATCTCTGAGACAAATCTTGACTGACATCATTGTTTATGTGGGCATGCTTTCCTTTTCCTAACACCCATAATTCCATAGCAGCACACGTTGGCACTTGTGCAACAATCAACTTAATCTACATCTTCAACATTGCATCAGACATAGGGCCTGATTCTAACTTTGGAGGACGGTGTTAAACTGTCCCAAAAGTGGCGGATATACCACCTACCGTATTACGAGTTCCATAGGATATAATGGACTCGTAATACGGTAGGTGGTATATCCGCCACTTTTGGGACGGTTTAACACCGTCCTCCAAAGTTAGAATCAGGCCCATAATGTCAATACCCTAACTCCGATAATATTATCTTATTGGTTACATGGTTACACATTCCTTTTCAACATCACATTGCACAGATCAATCAATCAATCAATCAATCAAGGATTTATAGAGCGCACTAATCACCCGTTAGGGTCTCAAGGTGCTGGGGGGGGAGCTACTGATTGTAGAGGCATGTCTTGAGGCGTTTCCTGAATGTCAAGAGGTCGTGGGTCTGACGAAGGTGGAGCGGTAGGGAGTTCCAGGTCTTGGCGGCTACCCATTCACACAAAACCCTGGAATGACACGTGACGCACAATGTGACACTTACTGGCTACAACAGAGTCTTCAAACTGGGACAACTCTCCAATTGTGTAGGGTGGAGGTTTACCTGCAAGACATAACAGGAACACATAGCTTTGTGATTTTTAAACATTTATGAGCATCGATAACACATTCAACTTGTTAAGCTGAGTAAGCAAGTTAACTTTATGTTGGGAGTGAACAACTGACAAACATTATGTCCAGGAATGGATACCTACCTTCGCGTAGACACTTCCCTCAACACAGACACACTAGCATTGTGGTCCAAGTATGCCTGCACCGGCGCTGGCTGCTGAGTTTTGTGCCGTTCAGACACAGATGCAAGCCTGCCCTGTACTCTAGGTAATACGAGGCAGACCTGTGTTTAAAATCCAGTGCAGCGCAGTGCTGCTGATGTTTGCACAGCACTGCGCTGCACCTGTTTCTCACATATGTGGCTCATAGTTATCACACAAGAGCATGCACAGATTTGAGTGGCAGACATATGTACATGGTTCAGATACATATATATAACAATATAGGGGGGCAGGATACTGGTGATTTGCTAAAGCTTTGCTTCTTGTAGTTGATCTATGTGAAGAAGCAGGCAACCACTCAGATGCTTGCCTGTTCTAAATCACATAGCACCAACACATACCTTCATCATGTGCGTGCCAAATATATCATATGGCACGCTATTGTGGATTTCAGGACACTGATGTTGGGAACCCTGTCAGTATGGTTGCACTTGGCATGCTTAGCACCATACATAAATATGCTACATGTGCAAAGTCATGTATTCAACCAGCCTTAGGTAGAAATATAAGTTGACTCAAATAAAGGAACAGGATAACCAAATTGATGTTAAGGCTATATTTTTTGTGTATTCCTGCAGTAGGTGGCATCTACAGCAGGAATACACAGCTTGCATTCCTCAGGCCTTCCTTCGCCATCATGTGGCACCAGCCTTTCTCACTGCCACAATGCTTGCACTTGTCAAAATTTGACACATGGCTACATAGTAGTTGCCTCCATTGGCAACATTACCTTATAAAAAATTAGACACAGATGTAGCATCATGAGGCAATCACTCCTTCTTACATTTGTGTAACTGTCATGTCACTCTTCACATACATGCCTCTGCACACACACATCCATGACTGACAATACTCCTGCATCATGTTTCCCATCACTTCAACTTGTGCCTTGTTTCCCATCACTTCAACTTGTGCCATTCACGCAGTTGTAATGACCTTGATGGGCATGTAATTTTGTGTATGGGAAACATGTGCCCTTGCATCATTGAACATGTGTGTCTGGTATTTGACACTTTATGGGGTATATGTGATACACAATGTACACAAAGAGGAATGTGCAGTTTGTCTGGAATCAGTGCATAGCTAGGCTCTCTTAAATCGTGTTTGCTTTAAACACTAAACTTCCTGTGCTGACCCTTGACAAAACATGCTGCAGTCAACCTTATGTCCTCCTGTCAAGCACATGGAAATTAGGATGTTGCAATGCAAAAGGGGTACTTACCAACTGGTCCACCAAACAGAATCACCAGGTGATTCAGTACATCTCCTTCTTGCACAATGAGGTCTCCCCAACAGCGTTTGAGTTGGTGGTCGGTCCGCACAACACCAAAGATCTATGTAGCTAGTGGTGCACCTTGCCCCACCGCAGCTTCTGTGCTTCCGTTCGGTAGCCCGGGATGACCCGGCCACCCATACTCAACATCATTGGGAGTTAGTACTTGACCAACAAGATGAACCCTCCCAGTTCATCTCCACTCATTCTTTGGGCTCCCCCCTTCCCCGACATATTGCAGTTTCCCTCCATTACAAATAAATAAACCCCAAAAATTGTCAACCACTACCTCACCTAACCCCAAATACAGACTACGCTACCACAAGACAAACACCTGACAAAACAATTACTATGACGGGACAAAAACACTACACAAAACTTAGCAAAAATACAAAATTGACAGGACAGCAACAGGACACAGCACAAACCTCCTCAAATAACAATACTGCTCAACACACCCTTTCACAATCACAGACAAAAAGACTGTAAATTAAAAGTGAAAGGGAAATCACTTTGTAGTGAATCCTAGTTTGTTTTAATGGGATAACAGGAGTTAGCTTAGCCGTAGGCTTGTAAACTCGTGCCCCCGTCACCCAGTGACTTTTAACCTACTTAGCTTGCTCTGTCTTAGCTCATTTAATTATTTATTTCCTCTAAGATGGCTGCCTTGTTTATAGTTAAGCCACTTGTTATGAGTTTTATTATCAGTGTCACTGCGCCAAGGCGTCAAGATCAAGCGCGAAAGACAAACAAACAGTAGGTGTTCACACTTAGGGATTTTCCCTCTCTATACTTTCGAGGGATTGTTGATATTAATTGCCGTCCCAAGCATGCCTGTTATCTATTGTTTTGGAATACACCTACGTCAGGGGACCTTGTAGATCTGTATAAATACATCACACTTTTAGACAGATAATGAGAGGGATTCCGACCAGAGGGCATTGCCACCATCGCTGATACCGATGCGCAGTCGTCTTGACGCTGACCCAGTCTTCGTGTCCCTACGGAGTCTGAGATAGAGACCTCATTCCAAGGTAACGAGGGTTGGGGGCTCCTCTCATGGACACAGCTTTGGCAGATTAGGTTTAGTAAACCCAGCTCTCCTTTAGGTAGGAGGTTAGGCCTATTCTCATTAGGGTATTAGGGCATATTCCATCTCATACATATATATATATTTCGTTCATATATTGCAAAAATGGTGGGGGTCTTTATAATCATGACTCTCTTCTTCACAATACTGTTGCTTAGTATATTCATTATCCTAATCATTGCAGTTCATGCAACTTATCGCAAATTGCAGTTATGTTAAATAAAAAGCTATTATAACTTTACTGCATCTGTGTCATTGCCTGTGTTTGTATGAGACCTAATATATCTGTGAGAAAAGGGTAATCTCCATTTAACCACGACAACCCCGAGATATCTTACTATCAGTCCATGCGTAAGCGACTGCCATAAATCACCTTTTACTATTGTGTTTCTGGTGAGGTGCTGCCGGTAAGGTTGGGACAACAGTTGCGACTTGTTGTAGGAAAGACTCAGTCGCCTACAAACAAAAGTACTGTTATACTTAAACCAGCAGTCTTGTCCAGAGCAAGAGTCCAAACTACGACATGGCGCCACCAACGATGGTGTTTAGGCACTAATTTACGGATACCCTGACTATCACTGTCTCACAGACAACAGGTACCCTAAGTACCATTATACGGAGACGTCCGTGGTCTTTGGGAAAATCCTCCTCAGCTGAACAGGTAACACCTAATTAAGCTGTAGGTTGTTCGAGCTCGAACTCATAAAAAGGAAAAAACGTCCCCTATTTGGTGTTTCGTTTCTCTGAACAACTATGGCTAATACCATAGACATTCCTGCAAATGCTAGACATGCACTTACACAACATTTAATAGCGCATGGCCTTACAGAAGAGGGCGGGGATGTTACTCTCATAATAGAGGCCACTGAAGCATACCAAACAGAAACGTTTTACTGTTGGGTTACCTTTCCTGAGGCTGACCAACGAACGCACACATTTCACACATATGAAATTGCGAACGTACCAGTACGGTACGAAGCATACCAGTATCATGAAATATCGCTCACATATCAAGAGCATCAGAACTGGTTTGAAGGCGCCCAAATATGTACTACGAAGAGTGAGGCTATGTCCTTTAAGTAATGAGGGCCCTACATGGCCTATGTTTGCCACATATACACCTCACCCAGGCATACAGACCATGCTGATCGCAGAATTACGAGTATTATATAATGAATTAGTGGCATTATATAGACGATTGGTTCAGTTCGTAATGCGAATATTGAACACTACACCAGCGCGTCCAGCACCGCCAGTAGCTGGAGGATATCAATTGGCTACTGGGATTAATCCACAGACTGTGCATACTATTATGGGTAAAGTGCCCACGGAACGGGAAAAAATACCATTCTGGATTGCCCAGAAAACTAATCAGCTGGAAGCTGTGTTTCCCCATACGGGACCACAGGAAAAACATTGGCTGCTCACTATGTGCTTGCCGTTTGGGATGGTTCCCTCTGTGGATGACTGCGCCACATGGGGTACAGTCTTCGCTGCCGTGTATACTACCACACATGGTACCCCGACACTTGCCAATTTACCGGAAGTGTTAAAACAAATACAAAATGAACATGGGGTTGCACCGGCCCTGGATCTGGGGATGAAATTAATGTGTAACTTTGACGCCGTCTCCTCAATAATAGTGAGTAATATTAAAGGGGAAGCGGTGGCACTGGCAATACGCCAGAGTCTCCGGGAAACTCCAAATGTGGAACGAGAGAGACAGCTACCGAAAATAATTTCCGATACCTATACTAGTATAGGACGGGATAGTTTGGGAGCCAAACCTAAAAAATTGGAATTACCATGTACCACCCATAAGGAACGTACAAAGCAGGCACAAGAGGGCTCTAAAAAGCGCTGGGACAAACAAAAAGATTTTAAAGACAGGAGAAATAAGAGAGCTGATTCTCCACATCCGGAGTACTCCGAAAGGAGGTATAATCTCAGAAATAGGGAGCACATTAGAACTCCAGACAGATAAACTGATTCACGTCCCTCTCATTCCTTTCAGGACGCACCGGATAAACGTAGCGAGAGAGGGGGCCATCAAGATCGACGTCCGGAATAAGTGAAAGAAAAGAAAGACTCACCACAGTCTACCATTAAAAAAGAAGAAAAGACTCCTCAGCAAAAGCCACAGTTTAAGAAGAAGAAGGTGGCAGCACTGACAGTTAAAAATGCCAGTAGTATTGAGAACACTGTTGAGGAACAAGAAGTGGGCCGTGGCTCTGCTGGACAGCGCGGCAGAGGTCACTATATGTCGCCAGAGTCTGAAAGATCATCTGGATGCGACAGCAACTTGCGATTACATCGCGGTTGAGACAGCGGATGGCCGCGTTCTCCCACCCAATAGGGTTTACGATTTAACAATTCAGATAGAGGGAGACGTTGAGCGGATTATTAGTGTAATATTTTGGGATGAGCTTACTAGTGATATCCTATTGGCCGAGAGAGACTGGCCACCTGAACACGTCCGCAAGCTCCTGCATGGGGAAGATGTCATTTTGCCTTCTTTCTCCGATCTTGTTCCAGAAGCAGCCAAAGAAGCCTATGCTGCTGAATGGGCTTTAGCGCAGGCACCCGCACTATACCGTAATCATGTTGGTTGGGACAAGGAGTCTCCTTGTCATGTTATTCCCGTTAGGTCTACACCCCAACCACAGCCTCAATACCCTATTAAACATGAGGCGAAAGCTCCAGTGAAGGAGATACTATCACAACTTGAGTACCAGGGAGTGATTGAGCCCTGTACATCGGCAATGAATAATCCACTATTCCACGTTGCGAAGCCAGATCATTCATATAGGATAGTGGTTGATTATAGACACTTAAATAGTCATACACGCACATATGCTATACAAAATTCACACAGCACAGCACTGATAAACAATATAGTGCGTAAAAAATATAAAACTACATTGGATTTATCTAATGGGTTTTTCTGCCAGAATTTAGCACATGAAAGTAGGGACCTCAGTGCATTTTAATTTGTCTCTCAGAAACGCTTTTGTCGTTTACCTCAAGGCTATAAGAATAGCCCAGGACTGTTTTCAGCCCGTGTAACATCAATTTTGCACGAGCTTGATTCCGAAGCATTGTCCTATGTGGATGATATCTATCTCACTGATTACGCCCTCGACATTCATCTTGCGAGGGTCGATCAGATCATTTTGGGATTTGCAGACCTCGTTATAAATTTAATTTTAAGAAAAGCAAGATAGCCTTTCTTAGTGTCTTGTTCCTGGGATATAAGCTGTCAAACGAGGGGAAGAGCCTGGCCCGCACTTCCTAGAAAAGTGTGCTCAACTACAGCCTCCGAACACACTTAAGAAATTACAGTCATTACTGGGTTTCTTCAATTTTGGCAGAACATACATTCCAGATTATGCAGAACGCATCAAGCCACTTCATGACTTAATTCAGCCCAATTTTTCTAGCAGGCGATGGACGATTGAACACACACGCATCCTTAGGGATATGCAACGGGACATGCTAGAAACTAAACACTTACACACACGAGACAATAAAACAAATTTGGTCATCAGAATAATTGCTGGTGCCCTTGGGTTTACTTATGTCACCTTTAATGAGGGTGACAAGGTGCCGATAGCATATAAATGACACTTATACTCAAATGCTGAAAAATGTTTTCCACCTACAGAAAAGATTCTGACAGCAGTTCAGATGGCTGTCATAAAGGAGAGGCCACTTGCCCAGGGGAAACGCATTATTGTTGTCTCCCCGGTGCCGACCTTAGAGGCTGTCACTAAAGCGAGCGCTCTGAACGCTAAGGCATTACATCAACGCTGGATTCAATGGGCAACGTCTCTGACCGCCATTGATGTTGATTATGTGTTTGACCCAAGTCTTCAGACACAAGAATTTCTCCAGTATGAACAGGAGTACCCCACTCCTCTAAATATCTTGCCACTAGACAGTTATATTACTATCATTTATACTGACGGATCGGCACAACCGGCTGTAGGTACTAAACATCAATACTCGGCAGCTTGCGCAGCCGTGTGCGGGGTAATGGAAGACAGAGTTTTCCATCCTCACAATACCTACACGCAGACCTTAGGGGACTGCACAGCCCAGTTGGCCGAGCTTAAGGCTCTTCTTCTAGCGCTCGAACATACTGAGGCAGGAAGGCAGACTTTGATAGTCTGTGATTCTTATTACTGCGTCCAGTCATATAATGAATATCTCACTCATTGGAAACTGAATGGGTTTAGAGATTCTAATGGGGACACCATTAAACACAAAATGTTGTGGGGAAGGGTGGCTGATCTTAAGGATAAGTTACCATGTGTCCATGTAGTTCATACATTAGGACACCAACATGTAGGAATACACGTTGCCGGCAATACATTGGCTGATGAAGCGGCCAAAGCGTCAGTAGCTACGGCTTCTGTGCCTGCAGTGACTCGTTCTCGGACGAGGTTGGATAATGAAATACTGATTGCCGTTAAAGCTTCGGCTGCAGCCAAGACCCTTCCGAAAGGATACCCTACGAACTATACCTACCATATCAGTGCACAAAATGTTGCTTATGCAGCAATTCCTGGAGTTGGAGATCGAGTGATCCCCAATGAAGACCAAAGATTAGAGCTGATTACAGCCGCACATGAGGGTGTCGCTTCTGCACATGCTGGTATACAGGCCACTATAACAATTCTACAGCAACGATACTGGTGGCCTGGTCTATGCAGACAAACTAAGCAGTATGTCCTTTGCTGTGACATTTGCCAGCAGATTAGGGGCTCTAATATCAGACGCCCTCCGCAGACGTCCCTCTTAGTGTCAGACAAGCCACTTCAGTGTGTGTACCTGGACCATTGTGGTCCCTTGCAGCCTGATGGTGCATACAAATACATTCTAGTGGCTGTGGATTCCTGTTCTAGATTCCTGTGGGTATGGTCACAGCGGTCGGCTGACGCCCGGACTGTTATAAAAGATTTGCTGATCTTTATCGGTACATATGCGGTTGCAGCATTCCATTCGGACCAGGATCCTGCATTTGCCTCTAAGGCATTTAGGGACACCATGGGGACGATGGGTGTTGAACTCCATTACTCCTCACCATACCATCCCAAATGGAAATTTGGTCATGGAGAGGCGGAATCGTGATCTAAAGCAGTCCTTAACAGCTCGAGTATTAGGTTCAGGCCGCAGTTGGTTACATCACCTATATGGGGTCCAGAGAGCACTGAATAATCTGCCAAGACGGTCCTTGGGGGGAAAGTCTCGATATGAGGTTCTCTTTGGGATACCTATGTATGTCCCAGATCTTGATGCCCCTGGTATGGTGGCAGAAGAAACACCATTTGACATAAAAGAATGTCTCACTGTTTTACAGGAGCTTCAACAATTTTGTGATGATAAATCATCTGCAAGAGCTGCCACCTTAAGAATAAGGGAATTGGCGAGAACTTCGACTGGCTGGATTCCTAGTGTTGGGGATCTGGTTCGTGAGAAGATCGCTGTGAAAAAAGAGTTTGTCCATCATACAGAGCACCTGTACCGATCTTGGGAATAAAAGGCACCAGGAATGTCATCCTACCACCATTGTCTGGTTCTAAATCGAATAGATTCATCTCCATTGATGACGTCAAATTACACCATGTGGCCGATTCTTCACAGTAGACCAGGAGGTCCCTTGGGTGGTTCCCGATCCCCTCTCACTACCCAACAGGACATCCATCTACATAGTAGGATGAACATCACTGCTACCGATTAAGCCACTATGTCAACTGCTGTTCCAGACACTTCCTCGACCATGGGGAGGGCGGAAAATGAACTTTTGTTGGTTCCAGTCACATCTTCGGTGACCACCCCGCTTCAAGATTTGGCTGTATTTTATACAAACACTTCCACGACTAATGACGTTGTCTATCAAGAACCTCCACGAGCGGTGGATCAGAATTCAGCAGGTCCTGTGTTTGCAGAGACTTCCTCTGGCTATTTCATAGACATTGATGATTTTTCTTCGGATTCATCCTCAACTGTGACTGACAAACTTTCGAAAAGTAATAAGCTGTATTGATGGCTTAAAAAGAACTATTTAATCTACCCATGGAACTATCTATGGTTATGTTTGACATTTATTGCATTATTTATATGGATTGGTTTTGTGACTGTTTTCTTTTTGCTGATTAATGGTCACTATATTCCTGATCACTCCTCTGTGGAGCCTGTTGATGAAATTTTAACACCACATCATTCTTCACATGAGGTCCGATGAGATTTGTCCCCTGTAAATATTACAGCTATACCGATTACTGATGGGATTGTGTGGGACAAAGTTCCTTTCGATATATACGGGCCTACAGAGATAATTCAAATACCATACGTGTTCAAAATTTCAATGTCTGATGTTATTACACCTAATGTTGTCTCTGATGATTGGGATGTCCAAACAGTTGATTCCATGCTAGCTGAAATGAACGACTATTCCACTTTTGGAAGTGATGATGTATATCATTATACAATGAATTATGGGGAAATGTTCTGCTATAACACTATCTACACCGTGCAACCAGATATAGGCCTCTCTTAAACTACACACAGTGGTAACACTGTTCGACACCACGGGTGGGGAGTCCAAAGTATTACAGCGATAAATTTACGGGCATGATACAAAAAAAGCAGAGTCGTATTATTTTAAAATACCTCCGGCACAAATTAGGAAACGTTTGCTAACAGATACGAAACTGATTTACTCAGATCCCTTTGTTTCCCGGCTCTCGATTGAGGGTTACGAATATTGGAAAGATACTATTGATTTGAAAAGTGTATGGGGGACACAAGATTGGCAGATACAGGGTAGGTAGGCTTTGTTTCGAGCATGCCTGATTCCTGTGCAAATGATTTTCTTAAATGACACTATTGAGCAGATGTCCTGTCTGGGGTTAGCGAAAATTAAAGACCTGAACACGCCCAGTATCCCTACTCCGACAAAATTTAAAGATTGGCAACACTTTATTAATGTCTCAGAAGACAAGCTAGATGCAATGGTTACGGCTGGTACCTATAATTCTTCACTTTCCTGTCCTGGCGGGTGGTTGGTATGGCCCACCGACACTGATGAGTGTCAAAAGCGTTTCTTGAACTCTTCAGGGGTTTTTTCCATTCACAGGCCTGACCCTCGCTTTCTATCTGGTCAACATACAGGTATAATTACGACATATAGGGGGTCATTCTGACCTTGGCGGTCTTTTCGCAAGACCGCCGAGTTACCGCCGCGGTGAAGACCGCCGACCGCGGCGGTATGCCGCTGTGCGCATTCTGACCGCTGGGAGCGTTCCGCCGGAAAACCGCCAGCAGCCACACTGGCGGTCGGCGGGAAAGTGGAGACTGGTCAACCTCCACCGCCACGCCAGCAGAACACCGCCCACAGAATTACGACCCACATTTCTGTGTGGCGGTCTTCTGTTAGCGGTCTTCTGTTGGCGGTCACCTCCCCATGGCTCCTGTCGCCTCCCGGAGGACCAACGCACAAGGTAAGTTGATCGTCCGTGAGGGGAGGGGGTGGGGGGGTGTTGTGTGATGTGTGCGTGCATGGGGGTGTGCGTGTGAGTGTGTAGAGGGGGTGTGTGAGTGCGTGCATGCGGGCGGGGAGTGCTGCTGTGCCTATGGGCAATGTGTGTAGTTCGGCGGGTGCGCATGTCGGCATGTATGTGTGCGGGTATGTGTCCCCGTTGTGTATGTGTGTGTGTAGGGGGTGTGTATATGTGCATGTTGGGGGTGTGTGCATGTCGGGGTGCGTGTATGTGCATGTCGGGGTGGGGGTGGGGAGGGGGTTCGTACCACCTCGGGGGGTGGCAGGGGGGTGGAGGGTGTGGGGGGAGGACTCGGGGGGGCAGTGGGGAGTGGGGGAGACCCCTATCAGTGCCAGGGAAGGAATTCCCTGGCCCCGATAGTGCCTACCGCCATGGTTCGCATGGCGGTTCCCGACCGCCAGAAACCGCGGCGGTAAGCAGGGTCATGATACCGTTGGCGGTCTTGGGTCGACCGCCGGACCGGAGTGCGCAGACTCCAGCTCGTCGGTCATGACCGCCGTGGCTGTCGGAGTGGGGAAGTGGCGGTAGATCGCGGCGGTGACCGCCGCGGTCAGAATGCCATTTTTTTTACCGCCGGTCTGTTCGCGGTCCGACCGCCGCCTCTCCGCCGACCGCCAAGGTCAGAATGAGGGCCATAGTGTGGGTAAGCTGTGCCAGCAATGGGCGCAGACAAACACGTTAACAGCGGTTAAGCAACACCTGAACACTCTTTCTGACAATGTAGACTTACAGGATTTCCTACTGGGTCCTAGAAAACAGCGCTCGAAAAGGTTTTTATATGCTATGTACAATGAAATTTGGAACCTTTCCCAGATTGAGGCTGCTGCACGTTTAAGGCAACTAGAATTTGGAAAAAACATTAGCTGTTGTCGACAATGGCATGAACACACTGTCCAATAGGATTTATTCACTATCAAACATAGGCGGTCATTCTGACCCTGGCGGTCAAAGACCGCCAGGGCGGAGGACCGCGGGAGCACCGCCGACAGGCCGGCGGTGCTCCAATGGGGATTCCGACCGCGGCGGTAAAGCCGCGGTCGGACCGGCAACACTGGCGGTCTCCCGCCAGTGTCCCGCCGCCCCATTGAATCCTCCAAGGCGGCGCAGCTTGCTGCGCCGCCGAGGGGATTCGGACCCCCCCTACCGACATCCAGATCCCGGCGGTCCGACCGCCGGGAACCGGATGGCGGTAGCTGGGGTCGCGGGGCCCCTGGGGGCCCCTGCAGTGCCCATGCCACAGGCATGGGCACTGCAGGGGCCCCCGTAAGAGGGCCCCTACAAGTATTTCACTGTCTGCTGTGCAGACAGTGAAATACGCGACGGGTGCAACTGCACCCGTCGCACAGCTTTCACTCCGCCGGCTCGATTCCGAGCCGGCTTCATCGTGGAAGCCTCTTTCCCGCTGGGCTGGCGGGCGGCCTGAAGGCGGCCGCCCGCCAGCCCAGCGGGAATGTCAGAATTACCGCCGCGGTCTTTCGACCGCGGAACGGTAACCTGACGGCGGGACTTTGGCGGGCGGCCCCGCCGCCCGCCAAGGTCAGAATGAGGGCCATAGTGTTGTCTGCTATTGATATCACTCAGACAGACTTGTCCCGGTTATATCATGGGCAAACACAGCTTCGTTCCATCATACAGCTGGGTTGGACATTACAGACACTGAAAAGTGGCCACATTCCATGGAGGTACATTAATGGGAGTGAACTATTCACTGCTTTTAATTTTTCCAGTGAACAAGAGACAATGGCTAAAAGGGAGGCACGTTTCACCCTACTTCAAGTAGAGAAATTAGATAAGTTGCCCTTCACGGTAGCAGAGAGCCCTTCAACTATCTGGCTCCTACACAGCATTAGTAATTTACCGATTTCAACGTTTCGTTTCTCGTGCTGCCTGAAACATCTTGCAGTGGGACGATATTAGCAACTAGGAGATAGCTTTATTAAGGAAGAGTGGGAGTTGCCCTTTGACTATAGATGTATGAACGGTGAACAGGAGGTCTTTCTTAGCGGCAGTGAATGTGAGACTGCTGTTCGTCATTCTATGATATGCAAACAGGTGTCTCTTCACGGTCTTTGCAATATGGGGGTCACGAATTTGGCCTGTTTTCTGAAGGGTACTCCCGTCCCCTTGATTCGTCCAGTGTTTCATGTACTTTCCAATGGCAGTTATGTGGTACTCAACGATGAAAGCTGTTGCGGCTTGAGACCTGGAATTGCCTACGCAATCTCAGTCACGAAGGTCATTACGTGTTGTGGACATGTTTTGTTTCCCCCCACACGAGAGATAAAAGTATCTGAAATGTGGCCCCATATAGATACTATTAATGTGACCTATGACAAGTTGAGTAGACTAAAGGCGCTATTGTTTCAGAAACAGGTCGCCTTGACATCCGCAAAAGAGACGTATGCTCTCCAGATTGCGAGATCATCGGCCGAGATACAATCCCTTTTAAATACCGATTTCCCCAAACACTTTGGAGAGCTGGTATCCAGAATATTCAATGCTTCAAGCACCACTGGGGTTGTTCATTTCTTTAAGGCTGTCGGGGCTGGTTTCGTGTCCATCTTCCAGACTGTCTTTGGAGTCATCCCATCAGCCATCCATTCTCTCTTTTCAAGTGTGTTTGGTGGCTTTCCAATTATTTTGGCTTTGATTGGCGGACTACTACTGCTATTTCTTCTGATTTGCGGTGGTTGTTTCTTTCCAGCAACGCAGAGCAATGGAGCCACTCCCGCCAACTCCACTGTGCCATGAGCGCATGGTTCGGATCTTCGGTACACCTTTGCTGGTGGAACTGGAGCTTGACTGGTCATTGTCATTCCGGCCACTTCTGTGGTGTGTACAACCTGTCTTGCGCTGCATATGGTGTCTCTTTGAGCATCTGCCCATGGTCTGTCTTGCTGTTGCACCGACATCTCCTGTGGACCACGAACTGCTGATGTCCCCGATGAGGGTTCATACACGGTCATGCCCCTTGAGACTGAGGTTGCTCTGCGAGGCCACCTATGAGCCTTCCGTTTGAGGACACTGCAGCAAGTATCGATGCACTGGTGAATATGGCTCACTTCTGCTCTGTGGATCCGTTTGTCCGCCCAGCACTAGACTTCACTTCAGACAATGTTGACTCATTTTTGAGGTCCTTGACTGGTGACTTCGATGACATTCTTCAAGATCCTGCGTATAACACATAATTTGATGAATTTGCTTAATATTCCCGATTCAAAATTATGCAATTATAATATACGTTTGCTGTACTTGTCATAGTTGATATTAACATCTCTGTATGTGTTTTTTAGACAGCCTTGTTTTACCGTGTTTTCACACACAGCGATTTTTATTATTAGCTTCTTTTATTAGCTTGTTTTTTTCCTTTGGCTTTTTTAGTTCAGAAGCAGCTTTTTTAGCGTTTTGGGTTCCTGTACCTTCATCATACCTGTTACGGCAATGGGGAGGGTGTAGTGAATCCTAGTTTGTTTTAATGGGATAACAGGAGTTAGCTTAGCCGTAGGCTTGTAAACTCGTGCCCCCGTCACCTAGTGACTTTTAACCTACTTAGCTTGCTCTGTCTTAGCTCATTTAATTATTTATTTCCTCTAAGATGGCTGCCTTGTTTATAGTTAAGCCACTTGTTATGAGTTTTATTATCAGTGTCACTGCGCTAAGGCGTCAAGATCAAGTGCGAAAGACAAACAAACAGTAGGTGTTCACACTTAGGGATTTTCCCTCTCTATACTTTCAAGGGATTGTTGATATTAATTGCCGTCCCAAGCATGCCTGTTATCTATTGTTTTGGAATACACCTACGTCAGGGGACCTTGTAGATCTATATAAATACATCACACTTTTAGACAGATAATGAGAGGGATTCCGACCAGAGGGCATCGCCACTATCGCTGATACCGATGCTGCAGTCATCTTGACGCTGACCCAGTCTTCGTGTCCCTACGGATTCTGAGATAGAGACCTCATTCCAAGGTAACGAGGGTTGGGGGCTCCTCTCATGGACACGGCTTTGGCAGATTAGGTTTAGCAAACCTAGCTCTCCTTTAGGTAGGAGGTTAGGCCTATTCTCATTAGGGTATTAGGGCATATTCCATCTCATACATATATATATATTTCTTTCATATATTGCAAAAATGGTGGGGGTCGTTATAACCATGACTCTCTTCTTCACAATACTGTTGCTTAGTATATTCATTATCCTAATCATTGCAGTTCATGCAACTTATCGCGAATTGCAGTTATGTTAAATAAAAAGCTATTATAACTTTACTGCATCTGTGTCATTGCCTGTGTTTGTATGAGACATAATATATCTGTGAGAAAAGGGTAATCTCCGTTTAACCACAACAACCCTGAGATATCTTACTTTGAGTCCATGCTTAAGCGACTGCCATAAATCACCTTTTACTATTGTGTTTCTGATGAGGTGCTGCTAGTGAGCCGATAAGGTTGGGACAACAGTTGCGACTTGTTGTAGGAAAGACTCAGTCGCCTACAAACAAAAGTACTGTTATAATTAAACCAGCAGTCTTGCTCAGAGCAAGAGTCCAAACTACGACAACTGTACCATGTTTGCAGCAAGGAAGTACTGTTTCATCGTTTCCTGGGCATGTGTGTCACATTTTCTAATATGCATCAGTTTTTTTACGCATGATTGTCATGCGTGGTATTTTTCCCATATAGGCTGACAAGACCTGTAAACTTGTGATTGACGTGCAAGGGCCAGGCGTAGTTTTATTCAATAGAAATGTATGGAGAATTGTTATTTACATCAAAAATGTTGGCGCATAACGGGAGTGCGTGGATTTTGCTGGAAAGGCTGACAGTGCACCCAGATTCACATTCCTTGTTAACAGGGGCTATGCATGTAAGTAGTCAGTATCGTATGGCTACCTGTGTGTGCATATGTATTCATATATGCAACGTAACATTGGAATGTGTTCTAATAGGTTTGTATGTGTGTGTGATGCATGCAATGACTGATACTGTTTGCATATGTGCATGTGATAGTAGTTTTTTCCATATACATGTTACCACATGGGTACTGAGAGTGTACATATGTGATGTAACACCTAATTGTGGGTCTACCACATTGTCATGTCTGATTTCCAAATGTATGTTTGACACCACCACTGTAGATATGATGGGCTATGTCCAATACATGTTCATGCATGTGATATCCTTTCAAATCGTACTTAAAGGATGTAGTGGACTACGGCTGGGTTGATTTCACATAACCCATGGCAATGTGAGGGTATGTGTGTCCACACTGTGGTGAGTTGTGTGGTTCAGGGTTCATGATACTATGCTACACGTGAAATGTATGGTTACCCATGCATATATGAGACAGAAGATGGTGTACTGACGTGTCAATGAAGGTCAGTTTGTGACGGGTGTGTGGAAAGATATGTTTAGTGTAATATGCGTAATGAATGCCAAAGCGATGGGTTCATGGAACCTCCCAAATCTGTCTTCCAGCATGGACATACGTTGGCCATTGTTTCATGGCTGTGTATTCATATCAGTGCCACCTCTGTTTCCCTATATGGGAACATATCTGATGGTCATATAAGTCTATGTATGATTATGTGATACATATACATTTTCATTACCTTCATCAAGTTTCTCTTCAGCAGCGCATTGCACAGTACCCTACAGACAGACACCTGCACAATTGTGATCCCATGGCCTGGAATGTTTTGTTTCCTTTGGGGTACTTGATATCAGGCTTGCCCTATCATGTATAGGGCACTGGCGGCTTGTATGTGTAGGACGTCTCACCATTTTGCATGGTTTAACACAAATGGTTATATTATGTTTATATTTTCAATATGAAGCTTCGGTTGGGCATTTATATCTAGTGTAATTTGCTTATGATTTCTGACCCAGGGGACAGATAATGTCATCTGTCAGTGCCTTCTCTCACAATAGTATGCAACGGACAACTACATTGTTTTTCTTTTTCTTCAAAAATCTGTTTATTGTTATTTAGCATACTGTAACATTGTGACTTACATCAACACTAGGATAAAAAATGTGTGCAATTACTAGTCGACTGTATAAGCACATCAGAAGAAAGTAGGCATCACAACAGTTGACAGCTAGACCTCCAATCGGAGTACTCAGCTACACTGTGCCAGCACTTACATAGATCAGGATTATTTGACATATGAATTCAAAAGAAAGGGTCTGTACACTAGAGTCTTTAAACCCATGAATGACCTGAAGGACGGTAAATACCCCATCCAACTCGGCTGCTAGACTAATCCCTCCACATCTGTGCCCGATCCCGAACCTTATAAGCATGCCATCATCGCCTCCCAGCTGTCTGATAACGGTTACTTGCGTAGCCCCAGTGCATCCTTCCGTCTTAACGCCACTCCCTCCGCACTTGCCCAAGTCTCAAATGAGTATTTCAAGGACCGCTCGGCTGGTGGGCTGGCCGACTTCCACCTGTGGGTTATCAGCCGCTTAGCTGTTATCAAGCCGAGATCTAGAAATCTCGCAGCAGGTCTATTCCGCGTGTCCCTAGGAAAGAGGCCCAGCACACAAACCTCTCAGGTGAACGGAACCGAGCACGACATGCACTCCGATAAGCAACCTACCACCGCCCCCAAGAAGCAGTGCAAGGATGGACAGGACCATAGCATGTGAATCATGTCGCATCAATGCAGGAACAGCGGGGGCAAGCTGCATCGCGAGAAGCAAAATATCTGTTCACTTGAGCTGGAGCGAGGTATGCCCTGTGAATGGTATAGAATTGGATCAAGTGAAAATCTGGAGTTTTGGGGCACATTCACAAGCCTAGAGAGAGCTGAGTTCCATTGTGCACCTGTCAGTGAGGCGGTCGCATCCATGTCCCACGCCGCACACAGTGTGTTGCACTCTAGGGTTGTGTGCATGCAAAACACGTCAGTGAACCATCTAATCAGGTGTCGTCCCTGCCCCATCACCTGTATGTACCGTACCAACAGATGCATGGGAGGAGCAGTTGACAGGTCGCGCCACTTAGATGCTAAAGACCTCAGCAGTAAATTGCATAGCAGAAACTGTCCTGCAGGCAGTCCCGACTCCCGAACCAATTCGGGGAACTAGATCAGCTTACCATCATCATAGAGGTCGGCCAGCTCTGCCACATGCCACGCACACAGTTTGGGACCTGATGTAACCTTGGGGCTCCAGGGAGTACCCAGCAACGCCAAGGCTGGGGCAAATGGGACTATCCCCCCGGTAAGGTGCAGGGACCTGCAATAACAGCTATAGGCCACCTTAAGGAATATCTGTCCCGGAAACACCACACGTGTGAGTGGGTGAAATAGATGCAACACTCGCATGAGGGACCACAGGCCCTCCGTGGTCACCGTGTCTGTAAGGTGAAGGCCCGCCAGCCATTTGGCACCCACTGAAGTTGAGAGGCCAAGTACTAGTGTTCCAGATTAGGGACTGACAGGCCGCCCCTCTCCAGTGGCAGATACAATTTTCTCAGCGCAACTCTGCAGCTTCCCCCCATTCCAAATAAATTCCCTCAATGTAGACTCCAGACTCCGAAAGAAACTGGGAGGGATATAGTGCGGGAGGTTAGAGAAGTAATGTAATAGGTGCGGTAAGACTATCATTTTTAGCAGTCAAAAGGGAAGAGGCATGATTTAGACCAATTAACCTTGAGGCCAGGCAACAAGGCAAACTGTTGCAGCAGGGTCCCAACCTCTGAGGGGGTTCAAGAAATATCCCTAAAATACAACAAAAGGTCATCGGCATATAACAATGCCACGTGCAGGCCATCTCCCAGAGCAATACCCCAACCGGAACCCCTGTCACGCAGAACCGCTGCCAACGGCTCCATGGAAAGGGAAAACAGCAATGGGGAAAGGGGGCAACCCTGGCTTGTACCTCTGCACACATTGACTGACTCTGATATAATGCCCCCAGCTTGACCCGGACCTGAGGATTAGTGTATAGTAGCTTAACCATACGAATAAAGAGGGGCCCAATGCCGAATCGCTGCAAGACCCCGAAAAGGTAAGGTCACTCCAAGGAGTCAAACGCCTTCTCCAGGTCGAGGACAAGACATCCCCCGCGGCCAGTCCCGCCTCGCGTAGTGCATGACACGGAACAACCACCTGATGTTGTGTGACGTATCTCTCGCCGATACACACCCGTTTTGATCCGGGTGCACCAGGCCCGGCGTCATAGGCGCTAGTCGCATTGCTAGGGTTTTGGCCAATATTTTATAATCCATGTTGAGCATTGCCAACGGTCAATACGAGCCCAACTCTGTTGGATCTTTGCCAGGCTTGGGAAGGGACACAAGCATCGCCTCTCTCTGAGAAGTCGACAAGCGTCCCCTCTGCACTGCCTCTTCATAGACACGGAGCAGCTTGGGTGCAAGGATTGAAGTACATGCCTTGTAAAAGTCAGCCGGCAGACCATCCGGGCCCGGCATCTTGCCAGCCGCCAGCTCGCGAATACTGGCTTTGTATCTCCGTGAGATCAAGAGGCTCCTCCAGCGCACTCCTCTGGTCAGCCGTCAGACATGGGAGCTCCATCCCAGAGAGAAACTCAACACAGGACCATTCAGAGGAAGCCACAGCTGAGGCGTACAGTGCCTTATAATGCTGCATAAACGCAGAATGTATTTCCCCAGGTGTATGAAGCAAACGACCGAGCTCTGGGCAAACCTCCATAATTGGGCTGTGGTTGCGATCGCCTCTAATCAACCAGGACAGAAGTCTACCCGACTTGTCTGCTAAGGCGTGCTTTCTCACCGAGTGAGCAGCATAATTCAAGCGACGCAGCCGTTCAAGTAGGGATAAGCGTTCAGCGCGGGCCCTGGATAACGAAGCCACCTCTGCAGGGTTTCGAGCAGCCTCTCTCTCAGGGCACAGCAAGTCTCACTCTATATGAGCAAGGTCATGCTCGATTGAGCGGTGCAAATTCCACTGGGTCCCCATACAGTGACCACGGATGAAGATCTTAAAGGCGTGCCATTCTAACAGTCCCGTAGAGGCAGTGCCGTCATTATGTTTGAAAAATTCAGGGATTGCCACATCGAGCGATGCTTTAAAGGCTGCATCCTCCAGGAGCTCAGGTCTGAGCTTCCAGGTAGGGACAGCTGAAGGGGAGACATCCCAGCCCAAACACACAATCTGTGGGTTGTGGTCTGAGTGCGTGCGTCCCAAATAGTCTGGTCAAGTTTTGTGTGCAGAGTATTCTATCGAGTCGCACATGCAGGGAGTGCGGGGCAGAGTAGAACGAGTAAACTCTGTCTGCAGCATTCTGCTGCCACCATATATCTATCAGGTGCCAGTGTTGGGTCCAGGCGACCATCCCACGTGCAGCTGCCACAGTAGGCGATGTGGGCAGTGGAGGGAAGGAATGATCTAAGTCAGTATCTAGCACACTGTTGAAGTCCCCTCCCAGTAACCAGGGGTATTCGCCCCAACCCGATAATTGATGGGACAGAGTATGCAGGAAGGAAATCTGATCTACATTTGGGGCGTATATAGAGCCTAGCACTATGGCCCGACCCACAAGCCGCCCACGGACCGGGGCGAATCTCCCTGGCGAATCTATGATCTGGTCCTCTGCTACAAAGGGGACACCCGGTTTGATCCAGACCAGGGCTCCCCTGGCATAAGTGGAGTGGCCTGTTGCATATAATTGCCCTCTCCAGTGCTGCTGCAAGCGACAGAGCTCCGAGAGCGCCAAATGGGTCTCCTGCAGAAAGGCGATATGAACTGAGTGCCTTTTAAGATATGAATATATGGAGTACCTGCGCCTAGGCGTGTGTATGCCTCGCACGTTCCAAGTGATCGCAATATATGGATTCATGACAACAGCAGTTCAGTGTGCCCGTATACTGCCCGTCCCACCCTTAAGCGTAATATTGCGTGCACAATAGCGGATTCCCAGCACCCAATCAGACATCTCGTGTATAGCCTCCAATACAACCAAAACAAAACCAATACCATCAGAGCAGATGAACAACCGGTTCCCGCCCAAACCCAACAACCTCTACATTCAACAAGATAATCACACATGCTAATTCTCCAACAGTAGGAGAGTGGGGTAGGCCAGATCACACAAAAAGTAAGCGCGCACTAAGCCAGTCATCCCGGCTAGAATGGATAACAGAGTGGCGGGGGCCAGCGGCGAGCTACGCTTTTAAACAGTGATCTGAAACAAATACAATACCCGTGAAAACTGCACAGTCTACCCACAAAGTATCCCATGCTTGGCAGTTGCGCCCTCAGTCAGCATATATTGAGTAACATGTCATCTCTATAGACCAGGCGCCCCGTTCACACCAAGCAAAGAGTTACATCATTTCCAGGCCGTTCAGAAAAGGTCGTCCACAGTGCCGGGGGTCACAGTCGGGTACTCCAGAAAACCCAACTCCGAGAGCCGGTCCGGTGCGGCAGGGAGATCGCTGGGAGGCTGTGAAATTTCGGTTTCCGATTCCGATGCCGCCGGAGAAGCGCTGGTAGGCGCCACCGACTTTGGCACCTCCCACCGCTCCTGTATGAGCTGTTCCAAGTCAGGAGCGTGTGTTGCAGCCTCAGCGTTCACACCGCCTCCCCCACGGCCACGCCTCGCCCAGTTGCGCCTGCTCCTCGACGCCAGCGGGTTTCTCTCCTTCTTGTGGCCCGAAACACGGCCTGTTGACTTCAGCCATTCCCACGCCGCTTCTGGCGTGGTAAAGAAGTGAGATTTGTTCTCAGCTATGATGCGGAGCTTGGCTGGGAACAAGAGAGAGTACTCCAGGTGCAGTGCCCTGAGTCTACGCTTCAAAGGCAAGTAGGAGGCCAGGTCTCTTTGCACCACCAGAGTGTAGTCCGGGAACAGCATTATTTGCGCATCGTCCACCCGAGGCGGCGGGGAGGATCTCACAGGTTTGAGAATAATATCTCGGTCCGCATAGTGGAGCAGGCGAATTATAAAGGGACGAGGTCCGCTACCTGGAGGCCTTGGTCGCGTGGGGATTCGATGAGCCCGTTCCACTGAAAAAAATGGGGTCAGTGCACCATCTGGCACTAGTCCCCTAAGCCAGTTCTCAGAGTAGGCTACCGCATCACAGCCCTCCGCACCTTCCTGTAATCCAACCACCTGTATGTTATTTTGCCTGGTGCGGCCTTCCGCGACTTTGACACAGCGCTCCAATTCTCCTATACGTGACAGTGCATCCCCCATTTTGGCCTCCAGGTGAGACGTCGCCGGGGTCAGCTCATCTATTCGCGCCTCTAGCATACCTGTCTTGTCCACCAGGTTGCGGTGGTCAGCGTGCAGCAGGACAAGGTCACTGGCCACCTTGTCAATCTTGGTTTCCAGGGATGTGCGAGCCCGCTCCAGCAAGTCGCCAATGCGCTTCACCGCAGCTAGCACAGCATCCAGCTTCTGGCCGTCCTGCGCCGCGGCGTCCTGTGTCCTCCCAGCTCCAGTGCCAGAGCAAAGGTGGCCCGTCCCCGCCATTTCCAAAGTCTATGTGGACTCCAACTGGCGCCACTCCACTCACCGGCCGACACCCCACCAGCGCTGTTACCGAAGAGCCCACTGGAGCACCCAGCCAGATCAGGAGGACCTGGCCAGGAGAGTGGCTTATCAAATGTGGCAGTCGTGCGGCAGGGCGGACCCTCCAGGTCAGCCCCCGGCCCCTCTCAGTCAGCCAGTTCGGTGGCCTGGCCTCCCAGCACTGTAAGCCAGTGGGGACTGATTCCCGGCCACCAGCTCCAAATCCAGTGACAAGTCCGCCCTCAGATTGCTCTTGGCGTCCACTCGACCAGCGCCTCACCAGCTCGCCGAAGGCCGGGCCCGCTTGCTTGCGCCCCCAGAACGGCACTGCGCAGCAGCACGAGCAGCCCAGGCAACAACCACCCTGCAGGGTTCTTCCTTCCGCCCGCCTCTCGGGCGTAGATCGCCGATTTCAAGCCCCCAGATGACTCAGGGAGACTCCCCAGCCTGAGGCAGGCAGCGCAATCCAGGCCGCGCGGCTGGTAGGCCCGGCCCGGCTCTCCCCAACAGCGCCATAGCGCCCCACGCCTCAACGCTCCCCATGCTCCTCTTCTCTCCCAAAGGAGCAATAGGCCCCCAGGTGCCCTTCTCCAGCAGGCCCCGGCAGCCGAGCCCCTCCGGCGCCTCAGCCGCGCGCCTCAGCGAGGACGCGCCCACCGCCCACCCGGGCCCGGCAGGCCGCAGATCCTCGTGGGCCAGGCCCAACACCGCTCTGCGCTACCCCAGGGAGCCAGCGTCCGAGATCGCCACGACTTGGGGCGCCACAATAATTCAGTGCTCCTGCCAACTGGGCGCCGCCGGCCCTCAAGCCCCCGTAGGTCGCCGGAGATAAGCCGGGCAGCTTGCGTCCGCCATTATCGCCGGCTTGGCCACACCCCCATGGACAACTACATTGTTGTTGTTGTTGCAAACATGAATGGGTTATGTACTGATCTAGACATCCTCTGTCAATATATGTCTGGTGATCACATGGTAACATTGGTGTGTTGTACAGTCAGGTTTGTTATTTGTGTGTTCCTTCTCCTACATTAATGGCATATCTTGTTTAGAATTGATTTGGTCCTACATTGTTGGCATTCTTTAGGCTGTTTTCTCTTTGTACACATCTTCTACTGCAACATTGTCCCATCATACATGGACAGGATGCTACGTGAGCCTTGTTTACCTTGTGGATGAACACATCTTCTTCTATTGGCTATGTGATGGTATCCCTCTCATTTCCATGCTTTGCTAGATTGCATGACTTCCACACACATGACAGTACACCAGCCACAGTGCTTGTGCAGTGTCAGAGTGACCTCCCCAAGTTGTGTCTCCAAGTGTCTGAAGGAATCTCTCAGCTGTTCTTTCACATCCTTTGTTGTACATGGGCATGCACTCACACCTGCATTTCACACCTTATGTCACTTTCACCAGGAGTGTATCTTGCTAGTGTGTGAAGTCATCTCTGCTATGATTATGTGAAATGCTACATGCAATATTTCTGTCTCCTTCTCCACCCATACAAATATGGATGGGTCTTTGACATGTTTGGACATTGCTAGACTTACCTGCACATCCCAAACCAGGTTGGCATGTGAGAGAAATAGACATGTTAGGGTTTTCGTCCCAGTAGGTCACCCACTTTCTCTTGGTCAGACATGTAAGAGTTAATGAGAGGTATGTTTTCATATGTCGTATGTGATTGTATCATACAGACTTTACTGGGTTACCTTGCAGACACAAACCATCCATTGTAGGTCAATGCTAACCCATTCCTATCTAGGCCATACACCAGTGCAGCAGTCTTCACAATTATTTCCAGATTAGCTGCAGGCATATGTCAAGACAACACAATTGTGTGACATTTATCTAAGAATGTACATTGGAAGTGATACAGACTGTGCCTACATTCCACCCACACAGTCATGTGTTGGTGCATTTTTCCATTTTATTGATCATTCCTGGCTATGGTGCATATGTATGGAGCATGCATCAGCACCCAATGCTGTTCCACTTATCTTGCAACCCTTAGCGCACCCCTCAGCTAAAACATGTGTGTTCTATATGTGAGAGACAGCACACCATGCAGCAGGGTTGGGGCCAATAGCGCTCACTCTAGTAACACCATTGATATATGGTGCAGGCTTAGGGTCAAACATTTGGCCCCAACCCTGACCAGTTCATAATGGTCCACTGATACCAATGGTGTTCCCCCTTGGTGCACGTGCTCAGTGTTGGTGTTACAGATACCCGCCTGAGATATACTACAGTTTAGTTCCTTATTTTGAAGTACACCATTTTGAAACAGCCCTAACGTATGTATGCCCCCCTTGCATACGTCTTGCCTGGCGTAGGCATGAAGTGGTGCAAGGGGTTGGAATTGGTACAATGCACACATTATGCCACTTAGTATTTTTGGCGCATGGATCTAAGCCTTCGAGAGCCACATGAGTGTGAGTAATGTGATGCTGATGTGCGTCATGGAGGTGCTAGACCCTCTTAAATCACGACCTATGTTCCAACGTTCTTTGTAACTGTTGTGGTTTTTTCCTGCTCTATGAGGTATGAGCAACTTTTCAATGGTATATTAAGTAAAGAATGAGTACGGCATGGACAATCTGGTGCAAAGTGATTTAATGGTGATATTTACAGGGTGATTGTTGTTGTACAGTGCCTAGGTGTAGAATTTCAGTACAATTTGTTGTCTCCTGCGAACTCCTGCAGGAGTGTTTTGTTGTTCCCCCTCCACCTGTGCTGCACCACTGTCATCCTCTTCCTCATTGGGGACATCTACCAGTTCATCACAGGGGACATTACTCTGAATATATATGTTATGCAAGATTGCACATACAAGGATTGTCACGTAGGTTCTCATTATCCTAATGAGACTACTAGATTTGGGTGGTAGAATCCCCTGAATTGTAGGGAACTGAGTACAATCCCACACCATGTGACACCTATCGGCCCAAGCCAGGATTTCGGGTCAACTACCAGTGCCTCATCTCCACCAGAGAGCAGTGATGATTGTGGCAATTGGGCGCATGACAGAGAAGACTCCTCAGGGGAATTGTGGTAGATTAGATCTCATCCCTTTCTATAAATTACATTAGTCATACACGCAAAGACAAAGAGAAGCAGAGTATAGTTCAATAAGGTTTATTGAAGTAACTGCATCTTAGATAAAATGGCATGTATTGCAATAACTAGGATGATAAAACACACTAAAAGCAAAATGGGGACAAGAAGAGTGAAACACAAAAACTGTCCCACCATACTGTCACTAGGAATAATGTATATAATTATATTTTCTACCTAAGCTATGTTAGACCACAGCATGATAAGTCCTAATCCGCCCTTCAGGTTTCCCCCCTGGTAAGACATCATCCCCCATACTTGCCAATCATGGACCTGCTTGTTGATGGTGGAGTGCCGGAATATGTAGGCATCATGGACACTGCCGGGGATATTCAGCTTGGATGTTTGTGAAGAACCCACAGTGGTCCACAATGACCTGCACATTTATAGAATGAGTGTGTTTGTGGTTCCTGTAGAGGTGTTCAGTTGCAGCAGGTGGTACAAGTTGGACATGGATGCAGTCCATTGCACCGAGCACATGCGGGAACCCAGCAATTTGGTAGAAACCTTGCTTGGTGTCCTGCTGCAGTTGCTGGGTGTTGGGGAACCAGATGTTGTGGAGTGTTAGGCAGATGATTGCATCCAGAACCTTTGGAAGGAAGGCCGAGAAGACTGGCTATCCGGATGCCACCATATGGAGGACAGCCAGGAGATGGGTCATGGGTGGAATAGTTGTTGGAGTTTCCACCCTTGCAGTGATGTCTGGCGCAATGTGGGGCAGCAGTTGTACAATGGACTCCCACTTCAGATGGTAGGTTCTGATGACATATTGTTTCCTGAGCGTAAGGATGGAAGGATGGATGTGCGCTGTCAAAATGTCCTCTCCCACCTTCTGAATCTTTGTGGTTGCTGTGGTGGTGTTTGGGGTTGCTGCAGTGGAGTTGGTAGGACATGTTGTCGTTGTTGTCATCTACGACTTATGCCGAGCTGGAGCAATCACAGATCCATGTTGTCCAGGGGGTTGCCAATTCTCCTTCTGTGTGTTTTCCTTAAATAGTAGTGTGTGGGCCTCATTTTACTGCCGAATCTGACAGGGCTTTAAATTTTTACGCTAATTGGACTTTGCATCATTTTTTTGGACCAGTTCCTTAAAGTGTGTCATTTTTGCATTGGGCAGTAAATATGGCGCTGGAGGGCTAGAGTCATTTTTTGGATAACTTGCATAGAATTGTCGCTAAACTATGCGAGGTGGTGTGGCGCTCCCAAAAAACTCTAAATTTTGTCGCTAGATGGGTCTAGAAACAAAATATAAATATAGTGCTAGGTTACCGCTGCCTTTGAGTAAAAAAGAATGGCACAAAGGCGGCGCTAACTTTTCTTAAATATGGGCCCACGTAATTTACTCATGGTAGATAAGGATGTATCTGATTTTTTGTAAAGCGATCCACCGTCAATTCATTAATTAAGAACTGTCACATATGATAAAAGGGCATCATTTATAAAAATGATCTCTTGACATTGATGCAACTGTCTTATTTCATTCATAATAAAGTGTCATTCAAAGTGTCACATATAAGGCTTGAATTGTCACACTTGAATGCACTACACACATGGGAATGTCCCATATAAGCAAACTAAAAACTTGACAGCTATGTACAGGCTATATAATGCCTAACCATGCGGCAATTGAAGGACCTCCCATATTGCCAACACACAGAACTGCACAACTTAAACAGTAGGGGGCATATTAACAAGAAAGTGGTGCATCGGTCCCGTGCGCCACTTTTCTTGTGTTGCCCCTGCCCCACCTAAAGACACCATGATTGCACGGCATTTACAGTATGGCCCATCATGGCAGCCTTTAGGACAATAACGTCAAAATGTTTGACGCTATTGTTGCGCTTTGCTGCACTAGGGTCAACATTTTTGATGCTAGTGCAGTAAAGCACAAGGAGGCCTGTTAATTAAAATGGAAGCATCATTTTAACCCCTGCTCTGAGCATGCGTTAAAAATGACAGAAAAAATGGTGCAGTGAAATGTTGTAAATTGCATCGGAATGCCCCCCTTGCATACATTATACATAATGTGCTGCAAGGCTTACAAAGTGGTCCAATGCAAACATTGCACCTCTTTGTAAATACGGTGTGAAAGAAAGGCCTCTTTAACGCCACCTTAGAATTAAAAAAAAATGAAGCCAGGGTAACGCAAGGTGGTGCTAGGGTAGGGTGACCAGACGTCCCGGATTTCCTCAGACAGTCCCGGTTTTTAGAGGACTGTCCCTGTGTCCCGACACTTCTCATTATTTTAAATAAATGTTCCGGTGTTTTTGGAAAAAGGTCAGATTATTAAATAATTGTCAGGTCAGCTAGGGAAGCATAAGTCAAAGACGCCTACAAAGTATAAAATAAAGTAACTTACCTGTTACTGTCAGGCAACACAGTCCCCTGTCTGCTCATAGCAGAGAGACGGAGAGGAGAGCAGAGAGCGGTGGGTGGGGGCGGGTTGTGCGTACAGGGTGGGAGGTCAAGCCATAGCTAATTTTATATATAGTCTTGTAAATGTGTGTAGTACACACGTATAGGCACACATTCACAAAGCCACGCACAAAGCAAAAAAACGGGACAGGCCAGATATAAAAGTTAGAGTAAAGTCTTTAGTCCTTCTTTTATGTCTGACCTGTCCCGGTTTTTGCTGCACAAAATGTGGTCA
This sequence comes from Pleurodeles waltl, assembly GCF_031143425.1. Taxonomy (NCBI): domain Eukaryota; kingdom Metazoa; phylum Chordata; class Amphibia; order Caudata; family Salamandridae; genus Pleurodeles; species Pleurodeles waltl. The sequence continues at coordinate 332,548,839 of NC_090446.1, forward strand.
CCCTATGGTAGGGGCTTGTAAATATGCCCCAATGTATCAGGGGGATAGGATTAAAAAACATCAGCATTTTGATCCTGTGGCATGTATCGTAAGAAGAAGAGCTGCCGTAAACACAAATAGGCATAAATGCATGTTGCCCCATCGTTGCAGAAATTCAGAGGAATGGCCACTGGAGGGAACTCGCCACTCAAGAATGTTTTCCGCAGCACCTACATTTGCAGGAGATTCGATTAGATCTCAGTATGAAAATGACTTCGAAAAAGTCCACTTTCAAAAGAATAACAATTCCACGCAATAATAAATCCATTCCCTCACTCCTTAATGCTAGCCTTAAAATACACCAGATAAAAACGTAAATAGTGTGCGTATTAATTAATGAAACAGTTTGTTTTTTCTTACTAGAAATGATGAGCAATCAGTGCTTCCAGTAGGACATTCTTAATGCCCGAAAAGCAAGGAAAACAAAACAATTGTCAAAAATTATCAACCAACATGTTAAAGACTTCTAGCAATTGTTGCCAGTTTACCAATCCCACTTGATATCACTCCATTACACAACCGAGAGACGTGTTACCTTGAGCCTAAGACTTCCCACAATGCTACAAGTCCATGACAGCTGCAGTAATGTTCCTTACAAAGTAGTGCTGAAACAGACTAGGACTCATCTGATTCTGGTTTCAGCAGCTATTCTGGAGCTGAAACTAAGGGACAGATTTAAGAGCGCCATTTTTCTTGCGCCTCTCAGCGCCCCCCTAATGCCACCATGTGGGCACCATATCTAAGATACGGCGCACAATGGTGGTAGCTAGGGATCTGCGTCAGAATGTTTGACGTTAGTTCGGAGCTTTGCAGGATTAGCATCAAAAATGTTTACTCTAATCCTGCAAACCCCTTTGAGGCCCGTTATTAACCATGGTGTGCTTCTTTTTAACGCCTGCTCTAAGCAGGCGTTAAAAGTGCTGAAAAATGACCCAAAGAAATCTCTTAGGTCTCTGTAAACCATTTTTTCAGCCCCCCCTAGTGGGGGAACGCCCCCTCTGCATGCATTATGCCTGGCGCAGGCACAATGTGGCGCAAGGGGTTAAAGTGGTGCAATGCCTCATTGGGCCACATTAGTATAAAAAAATGACGTTAATGTGGCACAAGGAGGCGCTAGGGGCTCTTAAATCTCCCCCTGTATTTCAAACTGCAATGGGAAAGGTGGGGAATGTCAGATGAGACAGCAGGATGAAGGTGGATAAGTGCAGGCCATCCTCCTTCAACGTTCAGCATAGGCGAAGAGGGATGTGCTTGTTGTAGTATATGGCAGTGTGACTCACATGCCTGTATGCTTGTGAGCCCAACTCCCACCACAGCATGTTGAGATACTATTGATGCTAAAAAGTGTTGTATGTATTCAAATGTAAGGCTGTGCTGGCTGTGAATGGCTAGCGAAGATTCCAGCTGCCATGAGTCAGTTTCGTCTGGAATCTGAGCCCGCTAGCCGCTGCCGTCATGGGTAAAGTTCTCCATGAATAAAGTTCTTGCAGTCATACAACCGGTTCCAACTGTACTTACCACATTTGGCGACAATCCATCTTCATCCACTGATGCGTGCAAACGGCCATTGCAGCTGGATTGTACGTGAAACAGTTTCTCAAGCAGAAAGTCTGGGAGTACAACATGACAACACACTGCATCACAGGAGTTACTCCATTCCTAATGTTGAGAGGTAGGAAAGTTCATTCTGCTTTGTTCTTAACCTGGTTGAAATACAAACTGGCCATTAATGATACTGATGTTAGTTAATGGGAAGGCTATCCCAAAGTATGCAGTGAAACAGGCCAAAATGGCACAGGATGGGAGCACTCACAGTCCTGACACTTCTCCCAAGTTAGGAGATCATGTCCTAGTTAAAAAACCCATCATGGACAGGGAAGTTGAATCTGTTTTTTTCTTTCCCAACTAAAGTGGCCAGGGTCAGTAAAGGTTCACTTTTTTTTAAGACAAAGGCTAGTGGCATGTAAGAAATCTGGGGCCACATGTACAAAGATCCGGTTTCACAACTTGCAAAGTGCGAGTCTTAGCGACTTGCAATTTGCAAGTCGCAAAACCGGATATAAAACAGTGTACTTTACACTGTTTGCGATTCCCAATGGGGTCGCAAATTACCTACCTCATGAATATTCATGAGGTAGGTCGCAATTTGGGGCCCCATTGGGAATGGCTGCCCTCACAGGGATGGTGGCCTGCTGGAGACAGCAGACCACCATGTCTGTGACTACTTTTAAATAAAGCAGGGGTTTTTTTTGTTAAATGCAGCCCATTTTCCTTGCATGTCAAAACCAAAATTAAAAAGTTTTCTTTTCATTTTTTCAGAGCAGGCAGTGGTCCGTGGGACCACTGCCTGCTCTGAAAAAGTATTTTCGCTGCCATTCACAAAGGAGAAGGGGTCCCATTGGGACCCCCCTCCCCGTTTGCAAATGGGTTAGCACCAGTTTGAAACTGGTGCTAACTGCGATTATTTTGTGACCGCATTCACGGTCTCAAAACAATGCTACATAGCGCTCTGACTCGCAATTAGGAAGGGAACGCCCCTTCCTAATTGCGACTCGCAAACCTATTTTGCAATTCGGTAAATAGATTACCGAATCGCAAAATAGGCTCCGTACATACCAAAATGTTATTTTCCTGTCGCAAAGGGTCCGATTCTGCAAATCGGGCCGTTTGCGACAGGAAAAAATGGTATGTACATGTGCCCCTTAGTGAGGCTATCTCATCAGCAGGCCTAAATCATCAATCAGAAGATAGGTTCTGGCCTGGATTTGGATTGGACCCAATGGATACAGCCCGCTGGAGGTATGCTGTGAGCATTCAAATGTGATGGTGGCGAGACAGCCCAGCACCACAAACTTGAGATGCTCTTGCTGTCATAAAAATGTTCTTTCTAAGGTGCTATACTTATACTACATTGAATGTCTTTGCCACACACAACAAACACAGTACAAAAGAAGTGGCAGCAGAGCAGCTTTTTAAATTATTAAATTATAAGTAACAATGAAATGGCAAGCATACTGGAAGAACGCAACAATTATGGCCACTTAACAATGGAATGTCTCTTAAAAAGTAATGTTTACTCAATAGGCCAATTTATTCAACTGACTGTATAGTGACGGATAGTGCTACTGATTACAGCAGCGCTACATGGTCTAATGTATGAAATTGAATTTTGTGCTATTCAAAAAATTTTTTTGAAGGAATCACTTTTTTCAGATCTCGAAATAGTATGCACCAAGAGAAAATGTTTTAATATAGTAAATTCTTATTATTCGCTATTTCTTAATGACAAATCCCTAATAGTTATTCAGTGTTACTCGCAAATAGCAAATAGCAAATCATCATTCGCAAATTGCAAATCATCATTCGCAAATTGCACACATTACAGTGGCAACGATAGATGACATCACACATCAAGGTTTGTGTTTAAAAAACATTGTTTGTGGATCTGGTAGAATGTTACACAGTAAGATTTGTCGTGCTAATTGGTAAACAAAGAAGATGTCAAGACAAGAGCAACAGGAGCAGCTTTTCAGGAAAAATAAGTTTAATATTAGGAGCTGGAAATTGTGAAAGAAAGGTGTATGGCGGAAACTGAGACTCTTTGTAAAAGCATCACTGATAGTACCAGAAGCCATAACAAATACAAATGTATCAATAAGTTCAAAGAACGATAAATGTTGATGGGATAACAAACCGAAGTCTGGAGAAAATTAGAACAAGCATTGGAAAAGCCAATAGGTCTTGCCTATTGGAGAGCTATTGGCTTTGTCAATTTCTTTTAGCCATGTCTTATAGCAGCGCGGCTGAAGGTTAGTAAAAAAATGCTATAATGAGGCCAGCACTTTCCACAAGCGGCAGTGGTCTATTTTCTTACTGTCCTCAAAAAAAATCTTTAATTATCTTACGTCTGAACAAAAGTTCACAGTTTTGGCCACACATGAAGATAGCACCAAAAACGCTGTGCAGTGCAGAGAGCACAGTGCTGTTTACAAATTTGTAGCATCTTGAGACACGTTGACATGACTTTTGGGTGCATTTTTTCTGGCAGGAAATGGGAGGGCAAGCAATAAAGGGAGACGGGGTAGAGAGTGGATGGAGCAAGCAACAATGTGGAAGGAGTGGACCCGACAGGAATATCGCAGGAGGAGGATGGGGTGGCAGGACAAGCACAAATACAGGAGGGGGAGGGACGAAGGGGGTAGAAGTAAAAGGAAAAGACATTGGTCAAGGGAAGCAGTACCTGGGCCATGTTCCAGGGTAGGGGCGCACACATGAAGAGGAAGCGAAGCCTGCACTTGCTGACCAACAAGAAGTGATGTTCAAGCCAAATAATGGTAAGCTATGGGAAAGCTCTAAGCCCCCCACTTAGCAAGCAAAAAGTTTCTCACAGGACAGAGCATTTGCTGTCTGTCAGGGCCTAAAGTATAGAGTGTGTTTTGGAAGGAGGGAGGAGAGAGCAAACTTTCAAAGAAGCAAGCATACCCACCAAACATACTGCAGGGTATAAAACAACTTCCTGTTTCTCCAAAATATTTATGTCCTGCCTGAGGGACACAGCCTCTACCATGCACAGCCTTTACCACACCGTCTTTATCTAGCAGGTAAAAACTGCACATGTAAGTATTTGTACGTTTACCAAGCAATATTTTACAACACAGGTATTTATTTAAAATAACATACTATGGGTAGAGACAAAGCGAGGTGAACGTGACCTGAGAGATAGGGGTGATTAGAGGTAAAGGGAGGTGAGGGTGACTTGAGGGTTGAGGGATGAGGGATGAGGGATGGGCAGAGATAAAAAGAAGTGAGGGTGACTGACTGGATAGCATGATAATATACAGCCATCATTGTACAGTATAGTAAAGTATAGTATAGTACAGTATGGTACAGTACCGTATAGTGTTGTATGGTTTGACCTTTCATTGTATGTTGTGATATGGTATGGATTATTATTTTATGTTGTGATATGGCCTATTATTGAATAATATGGTATAATATGGTATGCTACAGTACAGACTGTCTTAGTATTGTATGGTATGATCTGTTATTGTATAGTTTGGTACGGTGTAGTATACCCTGTCCTGTTATTATACAGTATATTACGATATGAGTACAATATGATAGTAATTGAGGCAACAACTAACCAACTGCTAACAGAATGCTTACCCATGACTATATCACCTGATGGTACAATTTAAAAATATGTAACATATGTTGGCTTTCCCAAATTGCATAGGAAGGCTGCAATACACAGAATGTGACCTAAACAAGGATAAGACATAATCAAACACGCCCTTAGTGAATGCCACACCATTTAACTTTATTAAAATGTAATCGATTGTGTTGTCAGGCAGCTCGAAAAAGACTGGCTGGAAAAAAGCAACTTACTGAAGAGTGAAGTTTTGAGAACTCTGGAAAACAAACACCGAGCAAGTGAAGTGTCAGGCCCAAGATGAAAAAGCATAAACAGATGTGCACAAAAGCAGCGGAACAATGAGATACAGCAGCACAGGAGCATGTAAAAAGAGCTTACAAACAAAACACACCCACAAAAAAACTACCACAATCCGAATGCAAGCAAGAATGCTGATCAATCAGTACTTGGTCCATGCTCCAGGGAAGAAAACAAAAACACTGAGACGAAGTGAATCCGACATGCACAGACATGCGCTCACCAATGACAAGGAAGAAAACAGAGTGTCAATGAGGCCAACCAATTGTAAGTACTGGTTAAGCTACAAGGCCATTTGTAGAGTTTTATTTTCTCATGAAAAAACTGAAAAGGAAGTTTCAGAACACAGGATAAGCTATCCACCAAGAGGCAATTGATTCATCTTTTGAGCAAGGCTGTGGCAAGGGTTTAATCTCTAGATTATTATACTCCCAGAGAGAAAACTGCAGGATTTGAACTTTCTATTTTTATTTCTACTATAAAGCAGAGTTAGTATTAAACAAAAACAATATTTTTTTATGTGATAAAATTATTCAGAACAAAAATTAATGCCTGGTTATACATCATCCTTTAACAAATTATTATGGATAATGGAATCCACTTGCTTTTCTCAAATACAACTTTTACATTTTGTTCTTGGATCCATTTAGAATAATACTTTTAATGACTGGAACACAACAGTATAACCCTATATTGAAGATCAAAATAATTAGATAGTTGCATGAAAGATCCCTATGAAACAACACACTTTTAAAAATGATGGCTCACATTATGTCATTGGCGGTAAAAACCACCTACCGACGCAGTGATGGGCGCCAAAATAGCGTCACGGCGGATACCATCCAACCGCCATAATATGATCACTGCCAGACTTCGGCCACAAGAAGGGCGGAAATCCAACAGTGATCATACTGGCGGACAGTGGTAAGCTGGTGCTGCTACCACCAGCACCTCCATGCCAGTTGAACGCACCAGCCGCGGAAGACCTCCTAGAACAAGGTAAGTTGGGGTCCGACAGGGGAGGGTTGTGGGAGTGTGGGGGTGTTGTGTGTATCTGAGTGTGTGCATGAATGTGTGAGTGTGTGCGAGAATGCATCTGTATGTGTAGTGTTGTTTGCGTGGATGTATGCATGTGAGTGAATGCGTGTAAGAATGGTGAAGTGAGTGCGTGTGCGCATGTCAGTGTGTGTGTGAACAGGTCTGGAAGTATGCATGTATGAATGCATGTATGCCAGTGAGAGTGAATGGGTGTATGCATGGTGCGTGTCTGCGGGTGTGTGTGTGTGTGTGTGTGTATGGGGGGTGGGGGGAGTGAGAGGATTGGAGGGGGTGGGGGAGTGAGAGGATCCAAGGGGGTGTGGGAGTGAGAGGGTCAGGGGGAGTTTGGATGGAAGGGGGTGAGAGGCATCAGGTGGGTGTTGAGGGGGATGGGGGAGCTGCCTACCAGTGACAGGGAAGGAATTCCCTGTCACCGGTAGGGCCTACCACCATGGTTTTCGTGGTGTTGCCAACGCTACGAAAACCAGGGTGGTAGGCAGGCTCAAATTGCTGCTGGTGGTACTATGCGGCCGCCGGACTGGAGACTGACATATCCGACGCGGCGGCTGATACCACCATAGCGGTATGAGTAGAGAAGTGATGGGTTGGCTGCAGCCAACCCTCCATTCTCGTAATGTGGTGGTATGTACTGTCAGCCTCTTGGCTGTACTACCGTCACATTAACACTCACGCCGGGGTCATAATGACCCTCTATATGTCCCCAAACAGATCCACCATCACAGAAAACGCTGATCCAAACAACTGATGAACCATCAGACATAGAAGAGCTCGATGTTGCCAAACCTGTGACCCTAGATGCTTCTCTCACCACCAGAGAAGATGACAATCATGAAGATGTGGATGAAATCCTTCTTTCTGCTAGTGCGCCTATTGCAACTTCTGGTGCAACGCCTGTTGTTGTCACAGACTCCACACCATAATTTGCTAGAGGTAGATCTAGACAACAGTCTGTAGTCAGAGAGGGCAGTGCTACTAGGCAATTAGGTATTGCATTGTTGGAAATCATACCATATTGTACTCTAATGGCATCTGAGTTTTAAGTGGTAGAAAGATTAATGTTATCCGTACAAAGAAACCAATACAGGGCTACCTGTGAGCTCAGTGAAGGGTTAAAAAACTTCAGTAAACCCTATCTGAATCAAAAAATATATTAAGGACTGGAATCTATTTTCCAGGCCAAGCAGTGAAGGACCTATGTGAGGCAATGATTACAGACTCATAGGCTAATAAGCATAGATATAGACCTATAGCCTTTAAGGTGCTCTGTGCAGAGATTAGCATCTGCCACTACCACAATGTGTAGATGTACATTTAATATGCAGGTAGATGTGGTGTGTCAAAGTAGTGATGTCTCAAGTCAGCCTCACTTTGGAGGACATTCAGACCGCTAATGCCACTAAGAGGTTTATTATTGGAATTACACAAAGCTAAGAATGATCTACTGTTTGTAGTTTGTCTTTAATGCCTGAGCATTACATCTAGTAGTAAAAGTAGAACAATTAGACATCCAAGTGTTCAGGGCCAACTGCAAGGCCTACTACGTAAAGTTCAAAATATAAATATATTTTAAGCCTTGGGTAAAATTTGATATATTTATCTATGGGAAAATGTCTTTCTTTCAAATAAAGTTTGCTGGATTGAAGAAAGTTTTTAATATGCAAGGGTGTATGGAATCTACACTGTTACATGCTAGAATATGCATGAGTTTATTATGCTGTACTAACATACTTTAATTCATATAACTGTGGAGTTTAGTTGAATTTATGTCCAGGTCAAATAACCATTCTCCTCCAAGTTATCCTGAAACCAGGCGGTTGTACAATGTCTAAAGTGTATGAATTGTGTGTGCTTTCTGAAAAGCAAGCTACAATGTCATTGATGAGGCATGACGAACTGCAAACCATCTGGATATTGAGAGAGTGGTGGCTTTTCCTACCCCTGTATATGTACTTTGCTTCAGAAGGTGGAATATTCTAGAAAGAGCACTCTGCCATATGCCCACATAGACTACTATTGTGCATTAAAAACTACCAGATGCAAGGAGACGATGGCTGCATAACACCAGAATATGTGGCGGATTAGCCACATTATGCTGGGTGTCCCTTGCTAAAACAAGCTCCATCTCAGAAACTAAGCATAAAATCACCTCTTTCCTAAACTTGTTTATACTATAAATCTCCTCATTTTTTGTTCAAACCCTCTACCTAAAAAATCCTCTCCCTACTACTTCTCCTCTGCTAGGATCCTAGAATGCACATCTTCCTCGCCACAGCAGAAAGTGATGCCATTGTTAAAGTAAGGTTTACATTCTGGGTGTGCTTTTAATCTTTGTGACTGGTTACCATCTGGTCCAGGTGGGTGTTAATTTGCAAGTGCACTTTGTTGTTTTTGTGAGCACTTGCAAATTGTGAATCGTTGTACATTCAATTTCCGATTCAGTATTTGAGATTTACAGTCTAAGAAATGCAAAAAACAATCACAAAATAAGGAATTAGTAAATATTTTTTATACTATGCAATTTAAGTGAACCTACATTTTCTAACTCATGATTCATCAAAGAAGGCCTTTTCAACATGTCTACACTATTTTGCGAATGGTTTCAGATTTGTTAAACCTTTGTGCATCAGTCCCATGGGATAGACCTCTAGATAAAAACCCCATGATTGCCTGTACAAAGGAGCAGCTTTGGAGAGTAGTTGAGGTGGGACAGTGGCAGGCTCTCAATTACATTAGGGGTGTGAACTCCACTCCTCTCGTGGAGTTTGCAGAGTTTTCCCACTCTGCGCTCCACGTAGAATGCAGAGTTCCCAAAAACTCTGCGCAGTGGAGCAAAGCTGAGTGTTTTCCTCACTTGCGATTGTCAACGGTGAGTTGGCATAAGCGAGCAAGGAAAATCTTAGTCAAGATGACCTCCCAGCGAGATTTCTCAGTGTGAGTGGCCGCAGTATGGTTGCGATCGTTCGCATTGATAAGCCTTCTGTTCGCATTGAGGTAGCTGTCGCTTGAGTAGAAAATCAACTTGAGCTGCAGAAAAGAAGCAGCTCCATCTTGCCCTGCACAGGGAGCTGTTTGCGCTGATTTTTCAGCATGGGACAAATACCTGGTGCTAAAAATTAGCACAAACGGCGTGACCTAACTCACTACGCCACTTGCGGAACTCCACGTAGTGTGGCAGAGTTTTTTGGGCACTTCGCGTAGCTTCCAGTAGCGCAACTCCGCGAACTCCGCTCAGGCTTAAATTACATTGACAAAGAGCAATGAATGTAAAGTCGGGCTGGGACACAGGGATCCCCACATCAGGGTTCAATCATAGAGCCACACACCGGGAAACTACACTACTCTGTACATGGTTGCTGAGATCATGGATGGCATGCTGCTAGGTTTATCGAAAAGGACATCAACCCTCTCACTTGGTACAGTGAACATCGCTGGCACCAGAAGCAGCATTCAATCCCATATCTCGGAGGTGACACCTTGTTTATCAGCCGCGTCATGGAAGATGCGTTGAAAATTTCCCCGCACGGTGGTCTTTGATGCCCTGAGACTTCAACAACAGGAGGCAAGCTCAGTTCAAGCCTTTGGAGATTCTTCACAAGCAGGAATGCACAACAAAGTCCAGTTTTTGTCCCCTTTTACAGGCAGAAGCAGGAAATGCAGGATAGCTCCACAAAGCACAGTCACAGGCAGGGCAGCACTTCTCCTCAACTCTTCAGCTCTTCTCCTTGGCAGAGGTTCCTCTTGATTCCAGAAGTGATCTAATTTTCAGGGGTTTGGGTGCTCTTCTTATACCCCTTTCTGCCTTTGAAGTGGGCCTACTTCACAGGAAAGTTTCTCTTGTTTGTGAGGTCCTGCCTTGCCCAGTCCAGGCCCCAGACACACACCAAGGGGTTGGAGACTGCATTGTTTGAGGGCAGGCACAGCCCTTTCAGGTGTAAGTGGCCTCTCTGCCCCTCCCTCCCAGCACAGATGGCTCATCAGAATATGCAGGCTATACCCCAGCTCCCTTTGTGTCACTGTCTACAGAGAGGTGCAAACAGCCCAACTGTCAAACTAACACAGACAGGGAATCCACAAACAGGCAGAGTCGCAAAATGGTTTAAGCAAGAAAATGCCTACTTTCCAAAAGTGTAATTCTCAAACAAACAATTTCAAAACCAACTTTACTAAAAGATGTATTTTTAAATTGTGAGTTCAGAAACCCCAAACGCCATGTCTATCTGCTCCCAAAGGGAATCTACGCTTTAATCATATTTAACGGCAACCCCCATGTTAACCTATGAGAGAGATAGATCTTGCCACAGTGAAAACCCAATTTGGCAGTATTTCACTGTCGGGACATATAAAACACATTAGTATATGTCTTACCTTAAAAATACACTGCACCCTGCCCATGGGGCTACCTACGGCCTACCTTAGGGGCGTCTTACCTGTAAGAAAAGGGAAGGTTTAGGCCTAGCAAGTGGGTACACTTGCCAAATTCGACTTAAATCTGCACTCACAGACACTGCAGTGGCAGGTCTGAGCCATGTTTACAGAGCTACTAAGGTGGGTGGCACAACCAGTGCTGCAGGCACACTAGTAGCATTTGATTTACAGGCTTTGGGCACCTCCAGTGCATTGTACTAGAGACTTACCAGTAAATCAAATATGCCAATCATGGAAAGCCAATTGCACATACATTTTAGACACAGGAGCACTTGCGCTTTTGCACTGGATAGCATGGGTAACAAAAACAAAGTCCAGCACACATCAACAACCTGAGAAACAGAAGCCAATAGCTAGGGGAGACCACACCAAGGATGCCAAGTCTAATACCCACCTAGCCTGCAAACTCCGCCACACCCAACGCCAAAATCACCCCTCCTTCCATCAAAAGGGATTGCATCAATCCCATTGGGGCATTCCTGGGCCACTCGACATGTGGTGAACAGGGTGAGCTGTTTTTCTGCTTCTTAATGGCACTTGAGACTACTGAAATAATCTCATTCCTCGTGCTCCCATCAGAGAGTTTGTCTGTCATCAAAAGGCTAGATGTGCTGTACAACATTATTTTGCCCTCCTAAAGTGCTTAACACAGGAACCAATTGATTCTGCGCCTGACCTTAAGATGGCCACCAATGAAAGCACATTGCTCCCTCTAGAACCTTCTCAAACTTAATTTACACATAGGTAGTGGTACTGACATTACTCCAATAATTACCATCTACTCAGTTACCTGCTTGTTGCACATTGGTGGGAAACTGTGTGGTATTGAAATACTGAGACTATGTGACACTGGGGGACCCCTGTGAGCTATTGTAGGACAACGTTCAATACTGGGTGTCCCCTGTCTAGTTTTCATGTAGTGCATTGTTCACCTTTACAACCACCTATGATCACCTACAACTACCTACCTCCCCAGCCAGTCTACCTCACCTAGCACCTATCTGCTCTCATATAATTACCCAAGAAATGTTTACTCTCCAATATGGCAGATCAAAGACCACTTGATGCAAAGGATACAAGGGGGGATCCAAACACTCCAAACCAGTGCAAAAAAGATCTAAGCTGGAGCCTCCCACCCCAGAGTTCCCTATCAAATCAAAAGCGAACAACAGCATGACATTGGACCCAATTTAGCAAAAATTTCACAAAACGCATATCCTTGCACAATCCACAAAAAGCTAACCAAATTTATGTAAGTCAAACTTTGTAACTTAAAACAGGACATGCTATGTCAGCGAAGTGAAAATGCATATAAGCCACCTGGAAGAACACAAAGACAACTCTGCCAAGGTGGTTTAAACTACTACTGCAAGACTGACTTGTCTGGAGAAGTATATAATGGGGAGGACAGAAACAGAAGGGCAAACTGCAAAGTTTAGGGCTTGCAGAAGGAACAAAAAATACGGCTCCATCCTGTGCCGCGTTCATAGAAAAATGGAATAAACTTTACAAAAGACTTCGAAATGACGCACCCACCTTCATCCCTAAAAACTCTGACGCTCCCAGAGCCCTCGTCTTCAGACCCCTCCTTTACTCACACAATGAGGCTATCCTCACTCAGATGAAGAAGCAGCAAAGGTTCAAGTGGCAAAGCAAACATCCCTTAAATACATCCACTCATCTTTACCATACACCTAATCTTAAGGTGGCACATTTCAAGCTCCATTGGTTATACTAAATTTAAAATAATGGCCACTCAGTACACTAACCTATATGCAGGTTTTTTCCACTGTTACTAACTTTCCTTACCTATACCCCTTTAAGCTTTATTCTTCCCAATCAAGATTTATCTACTGCATTACTGTGATAACTTTAGTATAGTGCATTATTAGTCTGCATTATCAGGTCTCCACTGATTACTGAATATTTTTTTTCTACTGCATTATTGTATATTTATCTAATGCATTAATAAGGCTCTCTTAGGTAAGTCAAGTTGCTTTCCTAGGTGGCTAAGTTCTATGTTTGCATATCGACTACAGGCAGTGTGCTTGGAAAATTTGTAGTTCTGATAAATTTGCTTGATTTATTGTTACCCTGTTTACCTACCATACTCTCACTAAATAACATGAACCTACTCAAGTGCAATCTGGCACTGCTGTCGTAGATTCACTTCAAATCATCTTTGATAGCATAGCATTTCACTTTGATTTAACATAACCCACTTCAGCCCCTCGCTGTCGTCCAACATCATATGCACAATGCCCCATGGGAATCCCACAGTCATTCACATTCCCTCTACAGGCTGGCGAGGGGCGTGTCCCTCAGTTCCTTGACTCTAGACTCGACCTCTTGTGGCCTCCACTGCCCATCCCCTGATTAGATCTTGCTTGGTACTTCCTCAGGATACCCAGTCATATGTTACTTCCACTGACACTAATTCTATGCTATCTACTTCCTCTTCTCGGCTTGTTCTCTCTTTATCTTCCTTCGTATCACACTCTTTCTCCACCTCATTCTCTTCTACTTCCCTACTTCCTAACCCATGCCACCTCCCCCACGCCTTACCCCTCACTCCTCCCCTCACTCTTCAACCTTACCCTTCTACCTACCCTCCACCCACCCTGTTCTTCATGTCAAGATATATGGGTCACTTCTGACTTAGCCAACACCACCTCTATATGCATAACTCAAAGATTCTCTTTCCTAATGTCAAGGGTTGAAACCACCCTACAAAACTACAGAAAATCCTGGACTACACACAGAAACTCCAGGGTGATTTAATATTCTTACAAGAGATGAAAGTCACATTAAAAAAGCCCTTCTACTGAAGAAGTCCTGGGTGAGTGTCCTAACCTGTGCCCCTGCCATTGGCAAAAAACATGACCTAATTACCCTTACTTCGATCTCACTTTTATCTCCACCGAGGCAGAGCCAGAAGGCAGAAAGCTCATTACCAAACTACAAAAAGACAATACTGACCTTATAGTTGTGAATATTTACGCCACCAATAGTGAGAACCCAACTTTTTAGACAATCTTTAGCAAAAAACTATACTTCTGCCCCCTCCTCCATTGCAGACTCATTGTGAGTGGAGACTTCAACTTCCCATGGTATGGCACATTAGATAGAAACCCTGCTTGCTTGTTTAAACCTAAGAAGTCTCATAAACAAATGCTAAACTTCTGCAAATCCCATAAACTAAAAGACGTTTGGTGACTATTCAACCCTACAGGCAAGGACTACTCATTCTTCCCTACCCAACACCTCCCTCTCTCGTATTGATTATTTTTTAGTAGATGACTTACATGTCCCAGCTACCCCAAACCCCACCATTGAACCAATCTTAGTTTGTGGACATCCCTGCGTTTCCCAGCTCTATGATAATCCTTGCGCTATGCTTACATCCAAAACATGGAGAATGAATGACCTCCTCACAGAAGACCCTACCATTAGGGAATTAATCAAGAAAGAGATTGATCAATACATATAATTCAACAGAGACCTAGGGCCTTATTATGACTTTGATGGATGGAAAAGCCTGCCCGCCAAAGTCGCGACAGGTAGGTTACATCCAGTGTGGCAGCCTCCCCGCGGGGCCTATTACACAGTCTCTACCCACTAGCCCAGCGGGAATCGGCCTACAGCATTGTCTCCAGCTCATAATAAAGCAGGTGGCAATGCTGTAGTGCAGAGGGTGCCAAGTGCATTGGCAGAGCGGGGTCCCTCCTGGGGGTCCCTGCACCCCGTTTCCACCAGCCTTTTCATGGTGGGGTTACCACCATGAAAGAGCTGGTGGAGAAGGGGGTTGTAATCCCCAGGGCGGCGCTGCTTGCAGTGCTGCCCTGGTGGATTAGGACCGCAAGCACCGCTAGTCTGTCATGTAGACGAAAACTAGCAGTGCTGCAGTCCGACTGTGGTGCTACTACCTTGGTCGTAATGTGACGGTCGGACTGCTGTGACTCTGGCGGTGATTAGACCGCCGGGGTCATAATGAGGCCCTCAGTCTCTAATCCCAAAGTAGTGTGGGATGCTATGAAAGCCACAATTCGGGGTCACATGATCAAATTAATGTCCAGAAAAAGCAAGCAAGATAATATCGCCCTAGAACACCTGGAACTTCAAGTAAGTTGTTAGAAAAAACCTTAAGCTCTCCAGAGATAAGTCACAGCTAAACCAAGTGACCAAACTGAAATACAAATGCAACAAAATTCTAAGTAACAAAGCCCACATTCTAGTTTAAAGGCAAAAAGGCATCAAGGTATACGGGCGTAATAACACGGGTGGAACAGTAGCTTATCTAAAACAAAACCAACATAAACCTAGGATAACCTGTATAATGAACATGGGGTAATCTCCAACAAAGAGAAAGACATTCTCACCACCTTTGAAAATTCTCTATAGAAACCTCTATGCAAAAAGTAATGATGCTTCATATGAATCTAGCCTAGACTACCTTAAAGGATTAATATCGAAAAAATAATGATGATATCAAACTCTCCTTAGAAAGCCTTATTTGTCCGTGCAAAATCATAAAGGCAATTAAAAACCTCAAATCTAAGAAAGCTCCAGGCCTGGACGGCATCCCAGCCACTGTCTGCCAAATGTGGACATCCTCTCTGATCTCCATCTCTGATCTCACCCACTTCACCTCCACTGGCACCATAAAAGGAACATCTACAGAGGCAACAATATTAGTTACACCTAAAGAAGGGAAAGACCCATCCAACCCTAAAAGCTATCGCCCCATATCCCTAAAATATATTGACTGCAAAATATATGTGAAAATCGTTGCTCTAAAACTGGAACCCATGCTTATTAAAATAATACATCCTTCTCAAACGGAATTCATCAGATTCAGATTTACCCCAAACCAAATTCTTTCAAAACAAATGGAAATCACCCCTTTATGACACTAAGGGCCTGATTACAACTTTGGAGGAGGTGTTAATCAGTCCCAAAAGTGATGGTAAAGTGACGGATATACCACCAGCCGTATTACAAGTCCATTATATCCTATGGAACTCGTAATAAGGCTGGTGGTATATCCGCACATTTGGGACGGATTAACACCTCCTCCAAAGTTGTAATCAGGCCCTAACAGTGCTAACGTGCCTCAGATGAACTGGCCCTACATCTGTGCGAACCTTACCTCAAATAAAATTACACCCTCATGAGCACTGAGTAGAATAGCTGTGGCATACATGACCCACTGGACCCCTGCCAAACTGTTTAAACTCGGCCTCTGAAGCTCTGACACTTGTTGGAGCTGCAAGAAAGAATTGAGGCCCTCAGTCACATAGTGATAGATTGCTCCTTCTCGAAGAATTTCCGGCAGAAATGAGTAAAACCATATCACAAATTCTAAATTTGACTTGGATGCCAAACGTAACCCCATCACCCTGGGTAGCCTTCCCTCAGAAAGGCACTCCAGGCTAAATAAAGAAGACCCCATTTTTTAGGGCACCCTTGCCTCAATTGGCCACAAAATCATTCTTTCTGAATGGAAAGACCTATCCAAATTTTCCCCACATACCTGGTGGGAATGGATACAATTTACCAGAGGTGCGAATAACTCCCTTAACACAGTCCTAAGGACTACTTGAAGAAAAAAAGACAAAATCTGGTACAAGTTAGACAACTTAATTCGTAACACCTGCCCATAATAACTGTCATTCCCTACTTACATCTCCCCCTCAACCCCTATCCCCAGCCCACCTCCCCGCATGCCCCCCTCAAGCACCTTTCTCTTAGATCCTTATTTTTACTTTCCTCTCGCCTGTCCTATCTCCTCTCTATCCTATGCTCTTTTTCTTCTCATGCAATACATGATCAGCTGGGATAATCGTTACCTGGCATCCACTTACCAATCAGTTCCCCGATGACAGAATTATTAGCCTTTCCGGGAGAAGCTGTTCCAAAATGTCAGGTCCAATTTCGTGCAAAGGCAATACCTCTCAAAGCTTCTGTTTGGGATCTATAGTGATCATCTTTCATTTTAAATACATTGAGATATAGTTACAAGCCTCTAGTGCCACCAGGGTGTCACTTTTTGTGATGCTACAGTGGCGGTGTGCACTGCGCCATATTTACATACAGTGCTAAGCCACTTTTTGTTGCTTAACGTCACCTTGTGAATATGGGACCTCCAATGCAGTTTTCTGTGGCAGAGGGGCTTGGAATGGGTGTTGCTGTGGTTGTTCCAGAGCAACACTTTTGACGCTGACCCAGATTTAAAAGAATTTGTAAATCTGTGGCAGCACCATAAACTAACCCCAGTCCAGGGGTGGCGTTAGCATGGCTTAACAAGGAGAAATACTTTTATGTCTCATCGTTTTTTATTTCTCTATGTGTGCTGCATTCTGCAGCACACATAGAAAGAGGAAAATGCCATGAATGTCCCTTTCTGCACATGAACACTCATTCAATAATGACAATTTGCTACTAAGTGCCAAATCGCCATTTTAGATTGTTTTTGTGCAGGAAGGGGTACCTTCCTGCACATAAACAATAATTTCCTTCGACACAGACACCTTTGCAATTTGGCGCAAGGATTCCTGCTTTGGCACTGGCAGCTAAATTTAGCACCAGTGGAAACACAGGGGTGTGCCGTATTTTTGTAAATATAGCTCATCCCTGTGTTTCAGAACTGACACAGCGCAACGCTATGGCGACCAGATCTATCTATCTATCTATCTATCTATCTATCTATCTATCTATCTATCTATCTATCTATCTATCTATCTATCTATCTATCTATCTAATGATTTATTTCAAACAGTTTTCAGGGTGAATGCAGGTAACTTCATGGACCCATTTCGTGGTTTGCATGTTGGCATTCCATGTGTTTTCTTTTATCACATGTAATTGATAACCACCAATGTGTAACGTAGTCATCTACTTCTTAGTTTACCACATCCACACTCTCAGAAACAGTGTTTTCTAATAAATATCTCATTAATGTCTTTATCTGTATTACCCCAACCACTGTGCAAAACCTGCCCAAATACTCTTGAAGATAGTCCGTTTTGGATGATCTAGCACTTGTTCAGAATAGAGTTTAGTTAAACATGAATATAGGATTTAGGGCCAGATGTATCACTCTTTACAATAGTGATTACCTAATTTCAATTTTTAGAGAATCACAATTAAGTAATCGCTATTGGAATGTATGAAACTCTAGAAGTTTCACACTGCGATTTGCAAGGGCTTGAAAATGAACCTACCTTATCAATATTCATGAGGTTGGTCGCAATTTGCGAGCCATTGCGAATGGCTACAATCATAGGGATGGTGGGTTGCTGGGTTCAGCAGCCCACCATGTCTGTGATTGCTCTTCAATAAAGCAATCTTTTTTCTTTTTGTTTTAAATGCAGTTCGTTTTCCTTAGATGAAAATGGGATGCGTTTAAAAATGAAAATTGAAAAGATTTCTTTTCATTTTTTTAAGAGTAGGCAGTGGTCCGTAGGACCACTTCCTGCTCTTAAAAAACATTTTTGCATGCATTCACAAAAGGGAATGGGTCCCTTGGGGACTCCTTCTCCTTTGCGAATGGGTTACCACCTACTTGAAGTAGGTGGTAACTGCGACTCTTTTGTGATCGCATTCACAGTCACAAAACAATCATGCATACCTCTGCGATTCGGTGTTAGGAAGGGACGCACTTGACACGCCCCTTCCTAATATCAAATCGGTATGTAGTCGCAAATCCAATTTGTGATTTGGTAACAAGTTATTGAATCACAAATTGGACTTGTTACATACCAAAATGCATTTTTGCGATCGCAATCGCAAAAATGTTTGATATCTGGCCCTTAATCTCTTAAAATGTTTGGCTCTACATTTATCTATTGATATTACTTTAAGTGATGTTATTATTATATTTCACGATTTTGAGTAGTATTACGACAGTTATCTTATTGTATGGCTTATAATTGAATCCTGGAGTAATAATTCCTATCCTAAAATGAAACCAAAATGAATATGCCAAACTCCACATGGATAGTTTATTGGAATAGTTAGAAATGAGGTTACTGGTTGAGGGGGCTGAAACTCTGTTGAAGGAGCAACCACAATCCTTGTCAGGGTGAGGCACACACAAATTCCAAATTAACTTGTGTTCAACCCTCTGGTAGCTTGACCCAGAGCAGTAATGCTTGCCTTGAAGGCAATGTGTAAAGCAGTTATGCAGCATTTCAAATCGTAATAAACTGAAAATATCACACAAGAAAATTGACTCACCAATTTAGACACATAGAGGGGCATGTATTAAATAAAACAAGAGCAAAATGACAAACATCCAATCAGTAGAAGTGGAGATATGCAATTTTAAAGATTTAAGTGAAAATAGTGCCAAAAAGCACAAAGCGCCACTTGTGGCTATCTGGCCGTGCAAGATCAGAAGAAAGTCAGACGTTCAGGCAGAAAACAATGAAGCATGGGTTGGATACAGACTCCAGGTTAGTCCATCTGAAAAATGACTATTAGAAATTGGATTGTTGGTTGAGTGTGGTGGGACAAGTAGGAAGGTATCCTTTTTGTCTGGTCACCAAAACACTTTTTGCCCCAATGCTATTGGTTATGACTCTGCAAGAACACTGGAGCCTGCTAACCCTTCCTTATTTTTAAATGTGTAAATTGGTATCCCCATTTGGCAAAGACTTTAACCGCCTTATGAATACCTAGCATATGGTACCAGTGGTGCCCAAGTCATGGGTGTTAAAGGAGTCACCAGTCCCTGAAGCACTGATTGTGCCACCCTGAGTCAGCAGGCCTGCCATTGCAGACTGCAGGAGCTGTGTAGGCTGCTCAAACTCACCCTTGCCTACACCATGTGTGGAAAGATCAAGGCCCTGTTTTTAATATATTCCACTCAAGTTTAAGATAAGCCTCCTGAGTCCAGGAGGCAGGGCACATTATATTAAATGCATGGACATATAAGTGCAAACATATATGTCCCTATAGTAGCCTTTTGAGTCGAAGACTACAATAAGTGGTCAGCAGTCCATATGTATTGTCACCAGGGCACCCCTGAGAATGCCAACTCCATTATGGTCCAACTAAAGTATGTCATGTTTGGTGCCAAACAACTTGTCTCATTAAACCTGATTCGAATCTGAAGTCAGATTCACTGTGACATGCACCTAGGTAGCTACCTAAGAGGCTAGCTTCCTGGTGCCCCAGCATTTCCTGTGCCCTGGCTGACAGCCTGTAGCTGCTGCCACCAAGACAAGATTCTGACCACCAGCAAGGAAGTGTGAACACTCCAAGGAGTCAGAAACAAAGGCCTGCCTGGGCGAGGAGTGTCCCCTCCCCTCCTGGAAGGAAGGCTAGGGAAGTGGCACACCAAGCCAGTCAGCTTTAAAAGGCACACTGCCTCTGAAATGCAAGTAAGCTGTTCCCCAGAAGAGGACAAAGCCACCCCCTTCCACGAGGCACATTTGCACCAAGGTAGGTGAGAAAATGAGGTAGTCAGAAGGCATAAACCCCCAGAAGGCTAGCTACACCTCTGGTGTGGGTTACCTGGTCTGTACAGCCCAGGAAAGGGTTTTTCTATTTTAAAAAGTTACAAAATAGAGGTTTCTGGGTGGGAACAGTGATACACATGTCCAGATGTGGTCACCTCAGGGTTTGATTAGCACGGGGACTAGTAGACCATTGGCCACTTGTTCCCATACCTATAAGACCCCTAAATCTCAGATTTAGGTATCACCCCTTACACCAGAACCTAAGATCTGGTCTGAACTGCAACCAAGGACAAAAAGAAAAGCCTTATCTGTAGCTCCAGAACTCCATGAACAAAGGGTGAGAAACTCTGTGTGGTAGAATGTTGGGGAAGAATATGGAACAAAGGGGAAATAATGTGGGGAGAAAAGGCAGTTAGAGTTAAGCGGTTGTTCCTGGTGGATGCCAGGGCCGCTCCTGGTGTACGCCACTTAAATAAGAAATTCCTAATTACCTGTGTTGATTTTCTTTCTGACACACTGCACCTGTGGCAACCACTCTGCTTCTCCATGACTGTGACTGATCCTGGACCAGAGACCAGTTCCAAAAGGAAGGAGAGACTACGTCCCTGCAGCATGCTGATAGAAACCACACTCCTGGCACCAAGAAGTTACTGACCATCGGGCCCTCTGGGGAATCACCAAATAGTAAATGTTCTAATGGCTTCTGGGAAACGTGGCCCTGACCTTCAGCAAGTTTCAGTCAACTAGTGCTTCCCCGGACTCCAGGACGTCGAAGTATACAATCGCTAAGTTTGCCCCTGCAAATGTTTTCTGGTGGCCAGTCTGGCTATTAACCTCTTTGTTCAATGCTGTACCATGAGGTAACACCTCTAGAACTTCAACCATCCAATTCAAAGGCTCCTTTGTTAAGCTTCTGCATCCATTTCCTCACCAGCACTGACTCAGTGGTAAAACCAGCACCAGCAGCTCCGGTTCACCACCAAGGATAGCCAAGCACACCTTTGCACCTGAGACACCCAAGCTAGGTGGATTTGTTCGGCTTGGTTAATCCTTTTCCAGGGTCCCACACCAGCTTAACTTCCAATGGGCTCCCCAAACTCAATCTGCAAGTGATCAAGTGTCATTAGTCTGGTTTTTCAGCCCCCACTTTCCACACCAAGGACAGATAGTACACCTCTGCAGCCAGACCCCATTAACCAGGTAAAATTGGTCTGACTGTTGAAGCTTGGTCCTGGGACCAGAATCATCTTAGCTTTCTGTGGGTTCTCCTGAACTGACCCTGCAACTGACCAATTGTCACTAGTTGATTTCTCCATTGACCACAAAGGTAAAGTTTGACAGCTTGAAAAGTACTGATTTAGTTTTCACTCTAAAAACCATAACTCTGGTTACATGTATCTGATTGATTTCATTTTGATTTCTAAAATAATGTAAAGATTTGCTCTATTTTTATAAATTGGTGTCAGATTTCTTTCGAGTTGTATCAGTTACGTCTCCTCCATATTGGTATTCTGAAATGCTGAACACATGTTCCTCTTGTAGAGCCCGACTGTTCTTTGTTACTCTACTGGGGCTGAGCTAAGGATTTATTAATGTGAATCCAAAAGGCCCAGTTTGGGGCGTTGTGAGAGTATTACACAGTGAGACTTACCCAGCCACACTATACTTTACTTTGCAACAGAATATTAGTCAAACAGCAACCACAATCCTAGTTAGGGTATTTGGCAGACAAATCCTCAATTTACCTTTGCTCACCCTCTGGTATCTTGGCACAGAGCAGTCAGCCTTAACTTAGAGGCAGTGTGTAAAGTATTTGTACAACACTGCAAAGAGTAACACAATGAAAACACCACACAGAAATACCATACCAAGTTAGAAAAATAGATCTGACTTCAATATTAAAACAAGAGCAATACAACAAAAATCCAGTAAGTAGAATTTGAGACATTGATTTTTAAATGTTTAAGGTAAAAATAGTGCTAAGAAGTGTAAAGCGCTAAAAGAGGTTATCATGTCACACCAGACCAGGACAAATTCAATGGTTCAGGCTGACCACGATGGACCATAAGACGCTACAGGGACCCAGTTAGGCTCACTGACCAAAAGCACCTTAAACCGAGTTTGCAGAGTGTTGCATAGATCCGGGTAGAAGATGTTTTGCACATTGGAAGAGATGCACCAGTTCTGAGATGCGGTGAGGCTGCAGTGCAACATCCTGATATATGGACTTCTATGATCCTGCTGACAGGGCTTGTGATGCAAAGACTGGTGTTAAAGATCAGTTGCACAGTGGAGGCGATTCGCCAACTCCGATGACCTACGATGTGGAGTTTCAACATCGTTGCTAAGGCTGCTGTTGATGGAGATGTGAGGACCATGCTCCAGGAAAAAGCATTGCACAGTGGTGGTTCCAAAGCAATGTACTAAGTTCAATCCACACAGCAGCAGTGATTCTTCGGTTTCACTAAAAAATGGGCCAATCAGCTAAACCCATGCATCAGTTCAGCTGGAGAAAACGCCTTAAGCCCAATTTCAAGGGTCCAGGACTGGGGTGGCAACATTTGGCAGGGCAGACTCACAGAGGGCAGAGTCCAGGTGCAGAAGCAGGGTCGTTGGAAGTCTTTTAGGTTCCTGAGACTTCAGATCAGGAGGCCAGCCAATTAGCCCTAGGAGTCACTCTGGGTTTAAGTGATGCAGGTCCAGTCCTTCTGACCCAGGCAGGGGAACAGTAGGCAGCAGGGCAGCACAGCAGAACAGGAGTCCAGCAAGCAGCAGTCCAGCAGAGTGGCAGACCTTCAGCAGCGAAGGACTCTGTCATCATGACTGAAGTGGTGTTGTCAGAAGTCCAGTACTTATACCCAGTTCGCCTTTGAAGTGAAGGAGACTTCAAAGACAGGCCTTTGAAGTGCACAGAGATCCTGCCCTTCCTGCCATGGATCCAGATTCACTACAGGAGGTTAGGCAGCCCTTTGACAAGACACTTCCTATTCAGGTGTAAGTGAGGCTGTGTAAAGATCCTTCCTCCCATCCTTCCAGGGTGGCCCATCAAGTTACACCTAACCTTGCATTGTGTGTGGCGGTCTAAGGGTAACACACAAAGCACAGCTGTCATCTACCCCAAACAAGTAATCAGAGACAGGCAGCAGGCACCAAATTGCTAAAGTATGAAAATGGCAACTTTCTAAATGTGGCATTTTCAGAATTGAAATTTAACATCTAACTTCACCATAAGTTGTGACTTTAAATTGTGATTCGAGAGACACCAAACTTAAAAAGGTTTATCTCTTTACAGATTATAAATTACATTTATAAAATGTAATAAGGTAATCCCAATGTTATCCTATACTGTAGGACGGATAGATCTTGCTGAAGTGAAAAACAACTTTGGGAGTTTTTCACTACCAGGCCTTTTAAAACATAAACATACATGCTCTGTCTTTTAAATACATTGCACCCTGCCCTCTGGGTTGTCCAGGGCCTACCTCAGTGATGACTTACGGGTATAAAAAGGGAAGATTTGGAACTGGCACAAGAGTTATTTTACCAAATTGACAAGGCAATATAAAACTGCACACACAGCCTCTGCAATAGCATGCGTGAGACATGGTTAAAGGGCTACTTAGGTGGGTGTCACAATCAGTGCTACGGGCCCACAAGTAGCATTTAATTTACAGGGCCTGGGCACACATAGTGCACTCTACTAGGGACTTATAAGTAAATTAAATATGGCAATATTACCATGTTTAGGAAGACAGCACAAGCAATTTAGCACTGGTCAGCAGTGGTATAGCGCACAAAGTCCTAATATTAGCAAAAAAAAGGTCAGAAAAATGGAAGAGATAGGCAAAAAAGTTGGACGGAAGACCATCCTAAGGCTGTCAGATCTAACAATTACTTTCTCAGTCCACCACAAACGGTCTTGTTCGTGGTGGTGGGGGCTGCGAGGAGCAGACGAAGAGCAGGCCTGACATCGCAGATGGTTGTTGCTGTAGCGTGAAGATCCATTTGCCGTCGCAAGTGGGCAGGCTGTACCTTTGCAGTGGCAATGTCCACGATCGATTGATGCTGCAGCACGAAGGGTTGGCTGATGGTACTCTGCATTGGTGGGCTATGAGATCCCAAAATCTTCAATTCAGACTCTCTAAGGTCACACCGTGGATCCAGGACCTGAGTCTGGGGCTTGCTCCAGCTAGGTCTGAGTGTTGGTGCAGGTGATTTGGGTTCCTGTTACGTTCCTGTGGCTCTGGACAGGAGGCCAATAGATTAGCCCTTGGAGTCACTCTGGGTGTCCAGGGTTGAGCTAAAGATTCAATCCCTCTGAGTCAGGCAGGAAGGCAGCAATCTAGCAAGGCAGCAGACCAGCAGGGCAGCAGGGCAGCATTCCAGCAGTGTGGCCCTCCTTTCAGTAGCATAGTAGTCCTTTTCTTGGTACAGTTTCCACAGGTCCAGAAGTTCACTGAGGAGTTAGTGTCTGAGGTCCAATAAAAAATGAAAGCAGCCAACAAACAATGTTGATAGAGAAGGTAAACAACTATAGATAGTATATGTTTTTGAAAGAGAAAAGAGTAAATAAAACAAAAGCAGACGTCAACTAATTTTGGAAGAGTGGGTGGCCAAATTATTGCTGACAGCAATTGTGGAGCAGCGTGTCATGGAGATAGATAATTTTTAAAGCCTGTAAATCAGGTTTAAGCAGCACAATAGCTGTACCGTTTATAAGAAAAGGTTCCTCTATCTTGATTTACATTTCTAAATAAGTACTTGCTACTGAAAAAGACTAGCAGTTGTGTAATCATACAAGTTTCCTGACCTCTGCAGTTGCATTGCCGTTACATGGGGCCAAGTAAAGTTTGGCAGAAATGTCCATTTGCCACAAAATTACGGCTGCACTATTCTGCTAAATGTGCGGTTGCCAAACCCACAGGTTGCTGAGTCAGAGAGTTGGTTGCCCAGCTCCCTTTTAGGTCGTTTTTTTTTCTAGCTTCCCCGAACCAGGACCACCAAGCGAGACATTGAAGTCCCAGCTATTAAATAAAATAATATGTTTGCAAAACAAAGTAATTTGCCAAGTGATTGCATCAAACATGAAACTATCACTAATTAGTGTCATTGGTGGTGCAGCTGCACTTGCAGTTCCATTGAATCTCACTTCTCCCTGGCAGGTGCTTCTGAATTTGGTGGTCAATCCACAGCTATGAAAGCAGAGACCATTACCTCCAGGTCCCTCTAGTCCTCATCCCATTCATCACAAAGTGGAGATTATCTATCTCCACAACGGAAAAAAAGAACCCAACGAATGCTGGATCCCCTGCCCCCAACCCCGTCGAGGTAGTACTTAAGCATATTTACCCAGCATTTGTTCCGTTCTCTTTTCTATCTTCGATAGAATCACCGAGGAGAAGAAGAAGCTGCTCCTGCTCGGCTGGGGTAGTTGCCAGTTCCTGGATCAAGTTTCCGGTTGCGCGTCCTTTGGCCTTCTAGGGTGGCTTATTTCGGGCCTGGGTACGGCTGCTGCTGGTGCCGTTTTCCTGCCTGGGCCGCTCTGCTTGTTGGGACGCAAGCATGTGTGTCTGGGGTCCTGCTGGACAGGCCGTATGACGCATGCTGGAGGCAGGAAGCCTGGGGCTTGCCTGACCTCCTGCTGAGACATGGCATTGGTGTGCATGTGCGTGGGGCACAATGCCTCACCTTCGGTTTATCTAGTTCCTGCCGTCTTGTATGGTGGCACCTGGAGCTTACATGGTCTAAGTCACAACCTCTGATGCCGGATGATGTATGTTCCTCTCCAGGTGGGTCACTAGCCATTCTTCACCTTTACAGCACCATGTAGACGCGGGGGAACCTGGGGTAAGTGCTGTGCCCATATGTTGCAGCCATCATTTCTGTGAAACCACACATCTTGTGTGGTAAAAGTCACCTGACTGAACGATTGGGCCATTGGTGGTATCACTGCCTTGATCATTACCCAAGAACACTAAGGTGAAGTCTTTATATTCTCATTTGAGCACACACATCACTGTAGAAAAAGAACCAGGAAGTCAGGGAGGACTTCATTTCCCAGTCTCCCCTGACAATAATTATTTTTGGGTGTGGTCAGGCTATAAATACCTGCCACACCCGTTCAACCGACGCTTCCTATTTTGAGCGTCTGGGGAGAGCGGGTCCCTTTCGCGTTGCTGTTGAGATTTCTCTGATCCTTTAGCGAGCAGCCGGCTCACAGCGGTGAGAAATTACCTTTAGGGCATTCCTGCCCTTTCTGTGAACTCCGAATTCAGAGTTTATTTGAACAGTGAAACACTGCGAGGATGTTGTTTAGCAACATCGTTTCTTTCAGCTCTTGTATGCAATGCAATTCAAAGTAACCATTTTTTCTCCGGGGCATTTTCTTTTGTAGTTGGCTACATGTTTACTAATATATGTTTCGCTTAGAAAATTGTGTAATTGTTTTAGGCTTTGAATGCGCTAATTCCACTCCACAGTGTTATTGGATTTTCTGTGTTATTTCTTAGCAAACAAAAAGTGACATTGTGTTTTGGTAAACATTGTCTTGTGAAAACTCGAGTGAATTAAATTCAAAGAACAGACAAATATTATCTTTTTATCCAGCATAAGTGACATTAAGGAACCTATAGTGTAATTTTCCGTTTAATGATTATGAGGCAAGATATTTTTGTGGAATGTTTTGACTTATGACCTTTTGGATCTCCGGAGTAAGAGTTGTGCAGAATTCTATTTAAAAAATATATTCTTAGGAAATTTGTTTCTTCTGATAGTAATAGAAATTAGTGAGATCTTTGAGAGACAGTGAATCATCGTTGTGAAAAACATTTATTGTATGTTCTGTATTAATCTTTTCCTTTTCAGATCTCCCTCCTGGCTGTTCCTTCCCGATTATCCCTTCCCCCGGCTGGGCCCCTCTAAAGTTCAATGCCATAACTGCATCTGACTTTGGTGTTGCCTGGAGGTGGGACCCTTATCAGCATCGTGCAGACCCCGAGAACTTGGACCTCCTGACAGAATAGGAAGCCCACGAGTTTTCTCTTCTCTTGATCTGCACGATAGCTGGCGAGATGACTACCCTAGACACAGTGAAGCAGGCATTAACGCAATTACAAAAGGAGTTACAGGATTCTAGGAATGACACTGCAGCTTTAGTTACCAAAGTCACTCAATTACAAGCCAAGGTAGATGGTCCTGGAGGAACACCTTTGCCATGTTTACCTCCATCTCCCACCAATGTATCCGTCAATGTTCCTACGCAGATACCGTTGGCTGCTCCTGAAAGGTTTTCTGGAGATGCCAACAAAGTCCAGATATTCCTTACCCAAGTGGAGTTACATTTCACTTGTCGTCCAGCTGCTTTCCCTGACCCACAGTCTAGAATTGCCTTTTTGATTTCTTACTTGTCAGGAGATGCAGCCAATTGGGCAGTTCCCCTAGTACGACAAGATAGTCCTCTGCTTTACAATTGGCGTCGATTTGTTGACGAATTTGAGAAAGTGTTTGACCGACGAGCAGTTACCATGTCGGCTGATAAAGAACTATTGGAACTACGACAAGGAAACAAGGACCTTATTTCTTATCTCTCACAATTTAATCGTTTGGTGGTTGAAAGAGCTTGGCCCGAAGAAAAGAGAGCCGCACTTTTGTATCAGGGACTTAAGGAGGAACTAAAAGACGTGTTAGCTCAAATCGATCCTCAACCTAAAACATGTACAGATCTAATAAATCTAACCCTAAGACTTGATCATAGACTTACTGAAAGAAAAGGAGATAAGAAAAGACCAGATCGTGGTACTTGGCATCAAGACAAATATCGTCCCTCTCTTTCCTCCACCTCCTCGGATATTGTTAGTGAACCTATGGAAATTGGAACACTTTGTCAACCGTTAATCAAAGAGGAGAAAGAACAAAGACGTTGCAAAGGTATGTGTTTATATTGTGGAAAGAAGGGACATTTCGTAAGAGATTGCTTAGTGAAACCTAAAAACAAAACTTACTCTTTTGCCAATACTAAGAGTCAAGTTGCTTCTGTAGGAAATATAGAGGAAAACTAACAAACCCAAGAGATAGAGAAGTGAATCCCTTGGGTGTTCTTACAATCCCTTCTGTACATTCCTGTTCAAACCAACATAAAAGACATTCCGTATTCCAATACAGCTTTTGATTATGGATAAATGGCAGGAGGCTTTTGCTCTAATAAATTTAGGAGCCACTGGAAATTTTGTAGACTCTCAAACCGCATATCGACTACAACTCACATGTCAAAAGAAGGTAATACCTGAAAGTGTACAGGCTGTAGATGGCACTCACTGGAGGCCCAATCACCTCTCACACTTCCCCAATTCAAATGACATGTTACAATTCCAATGGCCATCAACATTTAGAAGAATTACAGTTTGATGTTATCAGAGCCCCTCAATATGGTTTTATTTTGTGTATGCCTTGGCTAAACTTACATAACCCACACATGGATTGGGAAAAGAACACTCTAACCTTCTCATCGTCTCACTGCTCTAAAACTTGTCTTTTCACTAAACAGTTTATCCAACAGATAGCTACAGCAGCAGAAAAAACAATAGCATTACCTTCTCAATATGCCACATTTGCAGATGTGTTTAGTGAGCAAGCAGCTGGTACGCTAACATCCCATCAACCTTATGATTGTCAAATTGATTTGGTGCCAGGATCTGTGATCCCTAATTGTAGAATTTATGCCCTTTCTGAAAAAGAAAACCAATATCTACGGGAATATCTTGACCAATGTTTAACAAATAATTTAATTAGACCATCACGTTCTCCAGCAGCCTCTCCCCTGTTCGTCATTACCAAAGCCAATGGTGAGTTGAGACTCTGTATTGATTATAGAGCCCTGAACAAGATCACCATAAAAAATAAATACCCTTTGCCCTTAATTCCAGGACTATTGGGTTAAGTCAAGGATGCTGTCATTTATACCAACCTTGACCTCCGAGGGGCTTATCATCTGGTCCGCATACGAGAAGGAGACAAATGGAAAACAGCTTTCAAAACCCGCTATGGCTTGTTTGAATATCAAGTAATGTCCTTCGGGCTCTGGAACACTCCTGCTGCATTTCAAAATGTTCTTAATGACGTCTTAAGAGAATACTTAGATCTATTTGTCATTGTCTACATAGATGACATTCTAATCTACTCCAGTGCAAAAGAATTCAATGAAGAACACGTGAAGAAAGTACTCTTAACTCTGCAAAAACATCATCTATACTGTAAACTTAGTAAATGTGAGTTTCATACAGAAGAAGTGGAATTTTTGGGCGTCACTCTAATGCCTAAGGGAATGCAAATGACCGACCGAAAGATCCAAGCCGTCATGGATTGGCCCACATCTAAATCTGTTTGAGATGTCCAGTGTTTCCTGGGGTTCGCCAATTTTTATCAGCGTTTTATTGATCATTTTTCCCAAAAAGTGGCCCCCATTACAAAATTACTTCGCAAAAAGACCCTTTTTCATTGGTCATCACAAACTGAAGAAGCCTTTCAAATGTTAAAACAAGCCTTTACCACTGCCCCTATCCTAGCTCATCCACGGATTTCGGATCTGTTTATTGTAGAAGCAGATGCTTCCGATGTGGCAATTGGGGCCATTCTTTCACAACAACACCCCACTACAGGACAATTAAATCCTGTGGCCTATAGGTCCAAAACACTTAACACAGCAGAACAAAATTATACTATTGCAGAGAAAGAACTGTTGGCAATACGTGAAGCATTTAAGGAATGGAGACATTATTTATCTGGAACAGTCCACTGAATCACAGTTTATTCAGATCATAGGAACTTACAATTCATGAGCTCAGCCCGAGTGTTAACCCCTAGACAATTGCGATGGATGTTATTTTTTGCGGAATTCGACTTTGTTGTTACTTTCAGACCAGGTAGTGATAACAGAAAAGCCGATGCTTTAACCACACAAGATTCTACGTTAGTGCATGAAAAACCTCAACCAATGCCAATCATTAATCCTTCCAAAGTTATATGTTTGATAGCTGCTGACGAATTCCTTGATTCCATTCGTACCCATTTCCAAGTCACGGAGTGGTCAACGTGGCTTAAAAAAGGCACTGATTACTCAATATGACAAGGTTTTCCCTTTTATAATAAAAAAATATTTTTACCCACTAAAGAGTTACAACGTACAGCTTTCCAATGGTTGCACACACATCCAGTAGCAGGCCACCCAGGACCTCAAAAAACCCTAGAACTTATGAAAAGATATTTTTGGTGGTCCACTTTTATTAAGGATATTAAACAAATGGCTGAATTATGTGAGATTTGTGCACAATGTAAAAGCTCTCATGTTAAACCAAAGGGGCTGTTAATACCTTTACCAACTCCTGATTACCCATGGAAACATATTTCAATGGACTTCATCACAGGCCTCCCTGAAGTCAATCAGGTAAACACAGTATTAGTAGTCATAGACAGTCTTACTAAATATGCTCATTTTATCGCCTGCAAAGGACTTCCCACATCAAGTGTCCTAGTTAACCTTATTTTACAAAATATTGTGCGTCTCCATGGTCTCCCAAAGGTTATACTGTCCGACAGAGGTTCTCACTTTTCGGCACATTTCTGACAGTAATGGTGCTAGGCCTTACATATTGATTCTAATCTATTTACAAGTTACCATCCACAAACTGACGGTCAGACCGAAAGATTAAACCAGACTTTAAAACAATACCTACGCTGTTATGCAGCACAAGATCCTTCTTCTTGGCCAACACTTCTTTGGCTTGCCGAGTTAGCCTATAATAATTCTTGTCATTCTTCAACAAAAAACACTCCATTCTATGGTCTTTATGGTCAACACCCTCGTATCTTACCAGTTGATTTACCAAGTTACACACAAGAAATGCCTGCAGTACAAGGGATGTTATCAGATTTAAAAAAAGGTCCACTTACAACTCCAACAAAATGTTCAACAAGCTAAAGTAAGATACAAACAACAATACAACAAGAAACCCCAACCCGGCCCAGAATACAAAGTGAAAGACATGGTCTGGTTATCCACAAAAAAAATTGACTTTCAAAGACAAGAGTGCGTTTCATCCACAATTAATAGGTCCCTATGAAATCCTCCGACGTCTCAACCCTGTAACATACAAATTGAAGCTAACCCCGTCTTTGCGGATTCATCCTGTTTTTCA
Organism: Pleurodeles waltl; assembly: GCF_031143425.1. NCBI lineage: Eukaryota > Metazoa > Chordata > Amphibia > Caudata > Salamandridae > Pleurodeles > Pleurodeles waltl. Next base: position 332,580,467 of record NC_090446.1, read on the forward strand.
CACTTCATTACTCAAACCTGCCATTACAAAGTGTAACACACGTCCACCCCCAATTCTTGTTCAAGATCAATGGGAATATGAAGTACGAGCCATTCGAGATTCTCGATTCCGTGATAATTCCTTATGGTATTTAGTGGCTTGGAAAGGTTACGGTTACGAAGAGGACTCTTGGGAACCTGCTTCACAAATCCATGCCCCACGATTGATACGTCAATTTCATCTTCATTACCCCAATAAACCAGGTCCGCGCCCATGCCTGGGGAGAGGGTGTACTGTCAGGACCCTAGTGACACGTGGGTACAATTGCCCATATGTTGCGGCCATCATTTCTGTGAAACCACACATCTTGTGTGGTAAAAGTCACCTGCCTAAACGATTGGGCCAGTGGTGGTATCACTGCCCTGATCATTACCCAAGAACACTAAGGTGAAGATTCTATATTCTTATTTGAGCACACACATCACCATAGAAAAAGAACCAGGAAGTCAGGGAGGACTTCTTTTCCCAGTCTCCCCTGACAATAATTATTTTTGGGTGTGGTCAGGCTATAAATACCTGTCACACCCGTTCAACGACGCTTCCTATTTTGAGCGTCTGTGGAGAGAGGGTCCGTTTCGCGCTGCTGTTGAGATTTCTCCGATCCTTCAGCGAGCGGCCGGCTCACGGTGGTGAGAAGTTACCTTTAGGGCATTCCTGCTCTTTCTGTGAACTCCGAATTTGGAGTTTATTTGAACAGTGAAACGCTACGAGGATGTTGCTTAGCAACATCGTTTCTTTCAGCTCTTGTATTCAATGTGATTCAAAGTAACCATTTTTTCTCCGGGGCATTTTCTTTTGTAGTTGGCTACATGTTTACTAATATATGTTTCGCTTAGAAAATTGTGTAATCATTCTAGGCTTTGAATGTGCTAATTCCACTCCACAGTGTTATTGGATTTTCTGTGGTATTTCTTAGCAAACAAAAGGTGACATTGTGTTTTGGTAAACATTGTCTTGTTAAAACTCGAATGATTTAAATTCAAAGAACAGACAAATATTATCTTTTTATCCTGCATAAGTGACATTATGGAACCTATAGTGTCATTTTCCGTTTAATGATTATGAGGCAAGATATTTTTGTGGAATGTTTTGACTTATGGCCTTTTGGATCTCTGGAGTAAGAGTCGTGCAGAATTCAATTTCAAAAATATATTCTTAGGAAATTTGTTTCTTCTGATAGTAATAGAAATTAGTGAGATCTTTGAGAGACAGTGAATCATCGTTGTGAAAACCATTTATTGTATGTTCTGTATTAATCTTTTCCTTTTCAGATCTCCCTCCTGGCTGTTCCTTCCCAATTATCCCTTCCCCCGGCTGGGCCATAACGACATCTGACTTTGGTGTTGCCTGGAAGTAGGACCCTTATCAGCATCGTGCAGATCCCGAGAACTTGGCCCTCCTGACAGTCTGGTAGTGGGGAGACACTTTTAGCTGTTTCTTCAGTGTCTCCTTCAGACGATTGGTTGGGCATTATGCAGGCCAGATATAGGTTGAAATTGGGGGATTTCTCTGTTTTCTAAGGGCGCTGAAATTGTGTCCTCCCCTACAGCCGGGCCGTAGGCCCTTCATCAGGGCCTTCTTTCTCTTTTTTGGATGCAGGTGTTAGTGGTGGTACCCCCTCTGGAGTTAGGTGAGGGGTTAAACTTGCTTGTTTTTTGGGTGGAATTAGTGCCTGAGGTCTTCCACCTGGTTTGGATTTGGATATTGGATTGGAAGTTTTTCTGCTAAGTGTCTCTTGGGATAGGTCCATTCTGGGGGTTCATTTTTTGGGGGGTGCACGGCTATTGCTCTGGATCTTAGAAAGGCCTGTTTTCATGTACCAGTCCTTCTGTCGTCGCAGCGGTTTTCAGTGCTTCTGTCTCTGGTACACCCATTTCTGCTTGCAGTGTTGCCTTTGGGTCTCTGTGCTGCTCCATGGGTGTTTGCCGTTGTGGAGACACCACTGGTGGCATCTCTTCTCCTCCTAGGTTGTCATCTCTTTCCCTGCCTGTTTGTCTGGTTCCTGCATTTCCCCTAGGTTAAGGAACTTTTAGTGGGCCTGCAGAAGGGTGAGTGCTGCTCTTCATTCCCATAGGTTTTTGCTCTATTGGGCCCAGTGTCAGTGGGTTCCCTCTCGTTCTTTGCCTTCCTTGGGGTCTGTTTCCACATGGATTTTATGTGGGTGTTCTTGCAGCCTCACAGGGCAGTCACCTTGGAGTCCCTGGCTTTGTATTTTTTGATCAGCTAGATCAGCTATACTGTCCCGGTCCTGGGTTTCGGTCCGCCTCAGGCTGAGGTGGATCCATCTCCTGGTCTTCTGGTATCCTTGTTCTGAGGGATTCGTTCTACATTTACCGGTGTCCCAACCGGTGTTGGGGGGCCCTTTGATGGTGGCTTATGCAGGCCTTTCTCCTGCGAGGGGTTCTTGCAGCCTGCCTCTCTCTGGTGTTTGGCCTCAGATGCCTGTTCCCTGGGGTATAGATATATATGGAGCCCTTTCTCTCTTGGCCAGATGACCTTTTCAAGAGATTAAAGTCTCTCCATTGGGAGAGGGTTGTTGGTTTTCTGTCCGGCTGTCCTGACGTTTCATCCTCTACTGAAGGGTCGTCCTCTGGTGGTATGGTCAGGCTCCTGGTGAAGGTGGTTTATTTCGCCAACCTGGGGGATCTTCCTCCCAATTCCCTGTTTGGGGTTTTTCCTCCTTTTTGGGAGCTGTTTCACTCAGGGGATGTTTTTGGGCAGGGGACAGAGGGTTTGCTCCCTCCTGGATCTCTTTGCTTCTTGCATCAATGCTGTGGTTCCCGGGTTTGAGGCCGATTTCCTAAAGTGGGGGCTTGAGAGGGGGGATGCATTGGTGCTTCCCTCGTACGAACATCTGTGGTTTGCTTTTTCTTTACCTAGCCTTTCACCTGTCTGTGGGAGGACACCCAGTTGGTGGTTTTGGTGGTTCCTTCTTGGCCTTGGAGGTTATTCTTTCCCACTCTCATGAGAAGGGCTGTCAGAGTCCTTGGTTGCTCCCCTCTTCTCTTCTCCATTTCCTCCCCAGTGCTTCCGCTCTCTGGCTGCCACATATGAGTCTTCAATGACATTTCATAGTGGCAGTGCAGCGTTTTCAGTAGCCTGCTCCGATTCTGTCTTCTACTTACCCTGTGGGTGATTTCCAGGACTGGAGTAACCCATCCGCTGAAATCTAAATCAGGCCCTTTGTTTTTGAGATATTACAAGTAAGTTGAAAAACCTTTGCTATTTGTTTGATAGAGAGCATGCACCAGTATTTAGTTGAACTTTTGTTCAGTTTTTAAATTTGATTGTGGTGGCGGTCGGTGGCCTGGAGTATCAGTAGGGGCCCAGTTATTATTTTGCACTGAAAAAGGTTGTATATTTCAGTACATTTTCTCCCCGTTGGTTAAGTTTGCAGCATTCTTTTATTTTACTATATGGACTAGTCACCCACGGGCAATCCAGCCAGTACTAGTCATTGATACATTAAACAATTGTTTCTTTGGTATATGTTGTTTTAAAACATCATTTAGGCCTCAGATGGCATTGGATTGAATTCAGAAATGTGGAGTTTTCTTTTTGCAATTCACATTTTGTTTCTGCTAAAAGTGTATGCTGGTGTAGTAATATTTGATAACTTGGGGCATGTGTCTTGTTGTAAAATGTTTATAGCTCAGTTAATTTTAGTTTTTGGCATTTCTGAATTAATGGTAGTGTTTTATTCATTGTTACTATCATGCCTCCTTTGTCTGGCTGTTGTGTGTATGTTTGCCATAGGCCTCCATTTATCTTTATTTCTTCTCCATGTCATGTGGCCGGAGGCCGTTTTGTGTAGTCAGCGTACATAGGCCTACATGTATTCTTTGCTGTCTATGCCTTCTTGCTTGTTGTTTGACCATGTGACTGGTGGCCATTTTGTGCAGCCAGCTAGTGTGCTTTTTCCATAGGCCTGCATGTGTTCTTTGTTGTCCATGCTTCCACGCTTGCTGTTGTTTGATGATGCGGCCAGTGGCCATTCTGTATGGGCAATCAGTGTGTATTTGCCATAGGCCTACATGTGTTCTGTTGTCCTTGCCTACTTGTTTGTTGTTTGACCATGTGGTCAGTGGCCATTTTGTTTAGGCAGTCCTTGTGCTTTTGCCAAAAGCCTGTATGTGATCTTTGTTCCCCAATGTCTCTTTGCTTGCTGTTGTTGCTGTTGTTGCTGTTGTTTGGCTATGTGGCTGGGTACCATTTTGTGCAGCCAGCCACTGTGCTTTGCCTTTGCCATAAGCCTGCATGTGTTCTTTGTTCTCTAATGCCTCACTCCTTGCTGTTGTTGATGTTGTTTGACCACGTGGCCGGCAGCTATTTTGTGCAGCCACCAGGTGTGCTTTTCTTTTGCCATAGTCCTGAATGAGTCCTTTGTGATTCAATGTCTCCTTGCTTGCTTGCTGTTGTTGTTTGACTGTGGCCAATGGCCATTTTGTGCAGCCACCCAGTGTGCTTTCGCCATAGGCCTGCATGTGCTCTTCTCTGTTGTCCATGCCTTCTTGTTTGTTGTTTGGCCATCTGGCCAGTGGCCATTTGTTTTGTGCAGTCACTCAGTGTGCTTTTGCCATAGTCCTGCATGTGTTTTCATATCAATTTAATTAATATGCTTGATGAATCATTGTGGTGTATGTATGAGCAATTTTTAATAATGACTTTGTTGCATTTTTCACCTGCACCTCCTTGCCTCCCAAATCCTAATGGCCTCCTCATAGTACCCTAGTACACTGGCAATTAAATATTGTTCATATATTTGTTTCTTTTTTATTTATTTATTTATTTTAGATTTTTTTTATTTATTATTTGTTTTCAGAATTTTTTAATTATTTGCTTTTTATCTATTTTTTATTTTTTTAATTACTTGTTTATTTATTTTTCAAAATATTTTCTTTTTTATTATTTATATATATTTATTTTTTAACTTCCCTCTATCCACCCCCTGCCTGCCATAGGTGCCTGTTGCACACTAGCATTCCTTTTTTTAAGGATTTTCAGTACTCATTTTTCCCTGGACCCGTCTGCCATTGGCGCACAGCAACACACAACAACATTCACTTCTTAAGAATTATTAGATTTTCTCCTTGACCCCCACACCCTCCCTGCCGCATGCCATAGGCACACGCCTGCATTTATTTTTTAAGGATTATTTCATTTTTCCCTGGACCCCCTCCCTGTCAAAGGTGGACACCAGCTTTCATTTTTAAAGATTCATTTTCCCCTGGATCCCTTTGTCTGCCACAGGTGTGTCCCTTAAAGATGCAACTAGAAACAAATGTTACATCTGTATGTTGTTATCATGATTGAAAATTAAATATTGTTACAGTGGTGTTGTTTGACTTGAATGGATATACACTAACTAAACTAAATTATACTGTCTCCGCTATGAATAATTAATAGAAAACTGCAAAAATGGCATGTTTCACTAAATGCTTTTCTTGCTTGTTTGCTTTTGGGTGCACTGAACTTTCAGAGTACTGCCAGACAGAAGGCTGCATAAAGTGATGTGACCACAATACGTGAGTCCTCCAATGTCTTCCGCTTGTTCAGCTAAGTGCCACTGAAAACCGACAGATTTCCAAGGAAAGATACTGCCAAGAAAGTGGGCAGTGAGTGACAAGACAGTCACAGTCATGGAAGCTGGCTCATAGGGCACAAGCATTATGAGTACACCTCCTAATCATCATGCTCTAAGGGGTGTGGCACTGGTACCACCAGCAGTGCCAACTTCAATATTTGTAAGGCACCCGCTCAGACCTGTATCCACCACTACTTCAGTCGAAGTAGGCACTGCAGTAAGGCAATCGCTGGCACACCCACTTCCCTCCAGTTCTTCAGGCATTGACAGTGGCACCAATGGCCCACTAATAAAATGGTCCGCTCCAGTTTGGCACTTCTTTATGATTAGCAAGCAGGAGGATAACATTGTAATATGCTTCATTTGCCATATGAGTGTTTTTCAAGGTAAGCCCGGTTCATACTATTGTACTGAAGGCCAAAAGACCCATTTGAAAAAAACATCATGCAATCCAGTGGTACGAGCACCTTAACTAAAATGCTGCAGGTGGTGGAGGTAATGAGAGAGGGGAATCAGCTCTGATCATGGTGGGAGGTGAAGATGATGAGCAAGAAGAGGATGACAGCTTTACGCAAAGCAGCCCTGTCCTGAGCAGTGGGCCAGTATTACTGCCCTCAGCAAACTCAAAATGGCACATGAGTCAGATGGAGACACCACTGCATACAGTGATTGCCCCAAGACACACATTGACACTACCCCCGCCTAGTTCTTGGAAGTTACCTGCATCAGCGGTACCAAAGAACAAATACAGGCTATCATTACAGGCATGTTTAGGCAGGAGTGGCCCTACTATCACAACCACACCACTGCACATTTGTACAATGGGGAGATGACTAAAATGTTAGTGCTTGACCGCCTCCCTTTTTCTTTTTGTGGTATGGTGGAATTTTTTTAATTTGTGGTGGCCATCTGCTTGAAATAGAAAGTACCCAGTTGGACTTATCTTGCCAGAGTTGCTATTCCAGAGTACCATTACAATGTGCTTCAATTGGTTGAACAAGCTTTTCAGCAGAGTCCTGGTCACACTATCCACCTGGTGTCAGATGAGGACCAGTTGTCAAACAACTGATTAATTTTGTATTATTGCACACTGGAGCTCCTTTGAAGGTGGTATCATCAGCTATCTACAGGTCTCAGCACTGAAGAAACTTTTACAGGTGTTCTGTGTCATGCAAGAGCAGCCATGTTCACCATAGAGAAATCCCATACAGCTGCAAACATCTTGGAAGACTTTAACAGCAAGGTGTTTGAATTGCTGCGACCCAATGGTCTCAGAATTGGCTTGTTGCCAAAGACAATGGAAGTAATATAATTAAGGCCATTTCAGGGTTCTGTGTTTGGAGCATGACATCACCCTGGTTATGCAGGACTTCCTCAAAAAGAAGACTTAGGGCCTTTAAATATTGGTGGTTGGGTTACTCCCTCACAAAGCTGACAGATGGCTCATCCACTGAAATCTAAAACCCATTGGAAATAAAGGGATTTCGATTTTGGGAGACAGGGTATCCGTCACCGTTGTGACAGAGTAAACCATTCACCAATATATAAATCAGGACCATAGCCACCAAAATACTGACCACCTGCAGAAGAATCTGTACTCATTCCAACCATTCTTTTAAAGTCCGGAATCAGTTGAGGATAATTCATAGTTAATGCTAATAAAGCACCAGTTAAAGCCCTCATATAGGTGGTGCCAGCACATTGAAACTCGACCTATTACATGTTGCAATGTCTGTTTGAGAAGTACAGATCAATCAATAACTATGTCATTCAAAGAGGAGGGGATGCAATTGAGAAAATCATGACCATGGATGTGGACAAATGGGCCTTGTCAAATGTCTGACGCAGATGTGACTGCCTTTTAAGATTTTCACATGAGAAGTCAGAAAGGAGGACAGTAGATGGACCAAGCTATCCCAGTTGTTGCATCTGCTACAGGACTAGATAAACAAGGTCTTGCAAAGGTTTGCAGGTATGAATGAAAATGCAAAAATGCGCGAGTTATGCACTCTGACCATTTTTAGGCATATGTATGGCCAGATTAGAGTTTGACTAGTGTGCAGTGAAGAAGCCTCCCCATTCCCTTCAGGGCGTTGGAGACAATGCCTGCCTCCCTCCCGTGCCAATCCTTTTTTCCATCTCCTAGCAGGGCTGCCCCAGAAGATAATTTGATTTACAAGACCGCCATATTCCAATGTGTTGCTAGCAACAAAGACATGATACAATTGTGGATAATACATAATTGAGTGATTTTGAGTGGTGATTGATGATTTATGTTGTGGCAGACAGTGTGGGAGGGTGTTCAACTAATTTGTGGAGTTGAGTTTAATGATTTGCAATGTTTGGGGCCAGATGGGGGACCATTTCTCCAAAATGTTATTGGACCTTTCATACTTAGCAAAATTTACTTGCAGGGTCCACTCCTTTTTTTGGGTTCTTTAGAGGCCAGATCAGTCACATTAGTTAACAAACACAAATCTACACAAGATACTCAAATTCTCTTTCTTTTCTTTTTCTTCAATAGCAGTGCACTACAGGTATATGTTACTCAGTTTGGGATGGAATTGGACTGATTCATTTATCATTCCTTGAAGTCAGGAGGAAGATGGAAGGGGCCTGGCTGGGTCTATCGCAACAGCCAGAAGAAGGAAGTTACGGACTTCAAAGGGGAACCATGATGATGATAATGAGTCCAAGGCCTACTCAGCTCTGTGGATGGAGAGAGGTCTGTTGATTTGGGAAATGCTGCTGAGTGTGTGTTGTGCCTCAAATATGAAACTCCTCTTATGTGTCTGTGGTTGGGGGAGACCTTGTGCTTGTAACTGGAGACATACTTGTGATGCCACATCATCACATGATATACTCACTTGGATGGATGTTGTGATGACAGTTGTGAGTTTGCTCAGCCCGGTACATGCAGCTACTTATCTATGATTGTTTAAAATTGCTCTCACTTCTCAGTTAAGCGATTGCACATAAGTCTAAAAATTAAATGAATGATTGCAGCAGTCTGTACTGTTTCTCTGCCTCTGAGTCTTTTTGGTACTCTCCTCATGAAGTTTACCTTTTTTCCTTCTCCTTGACTCTATAATATTATTTCTCTTTACAATCTGCAGGCCTTCTCCTCTCCTGCACGGAAGGTGAAAGCTCAATCACACTCCTGCTTACCTTACTAGATCGTTTGTATTTCTCAAACCTAGATAACAGAACATTAATATATCTAATAATACCTTGGGTCTCTGGGGCTTAAATACTTTTAGCAAATCATTTAGCTGAACTGTGACATGCTTATGCCTTCATTTCCTTCCACATTAAGTTGATGATGATGTGCTGCTCATGGCTCTAATGAATATTGTTGTTGTGTTGTGTGGTGTTTGTCTTTGTCACACCTTTCCCCATATCCCCTTTCCCATTCAATTATCAAACCCCTAAGACTCTTCCCCCGGGGTGTGTGAGTTATTGAGGTGTCACTTAATTTACACCATAAATTGATCACACACTTGGTAAACTCACATTGACTCATTGCAGGATTTTCTATTACCTGAGCAATTGCCCACACCGGTTTTACTTACTCTCCCATGCCCAAACGGGATCCCTATTTTAGATATAGAGCGTCATTCATCAACATCATCATACGTTTGTGTTGTGTTAAGCTTAACCTTTTTGACTCCATCCTTGACTCTGACTCCACTTCTCCTGACTCTGATTACATAACTTTAGTTTTAATTAAATACTAGCTCCCCAATGCTCATGACAAAAGAAGTTAATATCGCTAGCTTTTGTTACATTAGCAGGTATTCTTTTCTTTGTTGTGCCATGGTGATAGTACTCTGGTCTCAGTCTTTGTAGAGCTATGATATAAGTATATAACCCACTAGCTCTGTTTGTCTTTCAATTTAGGTGCATGTGAGGGATAATCGTTTTAATTAATCCTACAGTTGGAGCTCACCTAGGTGGGAGTGGGACCTCGCTTGTTGTGAATATGATGCGTTATCTGTTGGGCGCACTAGACTGCTATCACTACCACCACCATTAAGAAGACACCTTAGGAGATCTTGCAATAAGCTCTAGAAGATTTAAAGAGGTAGCAGGCATCACTTCATCTCTTCAGGTAAGAGAACTATGGGGTGAAGTGAACTTGTTTAGTTTGTAGGTAACTAACTTCTACTGCCGTGCAGACAAGTACTTTGATTTTCCTTATTAATCTAGATTATTGTAGGCAATATAGGTAATTGAAGAATACCCTGCTCTCTAATGGTCCCTAAAATAGCAACAGAGTGGAGTAGAACATGGGTAGAACTAATTATACACGTACTTTCAATGGCACATTTAAAAAACAGGCTGCACAAAAAAGAAGCAGGGAACACTAAAAGTAAAGCACAAAAAACTACTTCTAGTATAAAGCATCAGAAGAATATTTTTTTCTTCAGTTTAAACAACATAAATAGAAGTTTTAAAAATCCACCCACAACAGGCCCAACCTTCTCCTCTAATAAATCACCAGTCCCCAACCAATGTCCTAAAAAATACCCACGAAAACTAGTCCAAGGAAGTCCAAACTCCCAGTCCTTTTCCCAACTTTCACCCTTTCCAATACTAGCAATACATACACAACATTGGAGGGTACAGACAATTACATGAACATGTTCAAAAACACAATTTTTATTCGTTTTTTAAATGATTGAGCTGGAGCAAAAAAAAGAAAGCCTTCTCACGAAACATTCGTACAATACCTTACATGGACTTGCAATCTTCAGTACATGGGTTCTCTGAGCCTTACGACCACTCCACAAGATATATAAAGGGAGAGCGTAAGCTCACTGACAAAGCAGAAGAAAGGAAGCTACATACACACTAGTACAGCCAGACAATTTTAAGTAAAGAAACTTGAAATATAGAAAATAAGTAAATAGGATAATGCAGGGATAAGAAAAAGTTATGAAACAGATAAATCGAAGTGGAGTTGGAAACAAATTAGGACACAGGCACAGAAAAAGGTAACAAATAATTCTAAATGTGGAGCAGTAAAAGTTAGGGAAACAAATATTAATATTAGCAACAACGGGAGGACTTACTGGGGCCCGAAGAGTCAGGCCTTTTACCCTCCTGTGTAAAGCCTTTTTTGGCTATTTGGGGCAATTCACGCTTAGGCCCTCGTAACCTTTTGTCCATATAAGCTACCAACGCCAAATTTGCGTCCTTTTTTCCAGCATCCTAGGAATTTTAGGGATACCCAGAGTTTGTGGGTTCCGCTGGGGAAGACCAAGAAATTAGCCATTATTCAGCGAAAATTTTGTTTTATAAAAAAAAGTGGGAAAAGGGCTGCAGACGAAAGCTTGTGTTTTTGTCCCTGAAAATGGCATCAACAAAGCGTTTGCAGTGCTAAAATCACCATCTTCCCAGCTTTCAGGTACAGGCAGACTTCTACATCTTTCAATACAATTGTAGCCATTTTACTGGGACATACCCCATTTATACTATTTTTTGTGTCTTCAGCCTCCTTCCATTTCGTGACAGAACTGGGTGTGAAACCAATGCCGGATCCCAGACAGCTACACATTTCTGAAAGGTAGACAAAATTCTGAATTCAGCTTGGGTCATTGTGTAGATCCTTCAAAGTTTTCCTACAGAAAGTAACAGTTAAAATTTCAAAATATTAAAAATGAGATGAAAAAAAGAACCATTTCTGTCCACCTTTTCTTCTATAACTTTTTCTAGCTATGGCAGATTTTTTAAAGCAATATACCATTACGTCTACTGGACTCTTCTGGTTGCAGGGATATATAGGGCTTGTAGGTTCATCAAGAACCCTCGGTAACCATTGCCAATAAAGGATCTACAGCAATTAATTTGGTGAAATATAAAGAGTGAAAAATCGGAATAAAGGAAACCTTTGTATTTCCAAAATGGGCACAAGATAGGGTGCTGAGAAGCAGTAGCTATTTTCACATCTCTGAATTCCGGGTTCCCCATACTAGCATGTGATTTACAGGGCATTTCTAAAATAGTCGTCTTTTGTACACACATTCTTACATTTGGAAGGAAACAATGTAGAGAAAGACAAGGGGCAATAAGTTGTGTGGGTAGGACTAATGCCCGCTACAGGAAACGCAACATGGACACATCACATTTTTGCATTAAAATCTGTTGTGTTTTTTGGAAAGTGCCTAGCTGTGGATTTTGGCCTCTAGCTCAGCCGGCACCTACGGAAACCTACCAAACCTGTGAATTTTTCAAAAATAGATACCTAGGGAATTCCAGGATAGGGTGACTTGTGGGGCTCTCACCAGGTTCTGTTACCCAGAATCCTTTGCAAACCTCAGAATTTGGAAAAAATAACACTTTTTCATCATATTTCGGTGACAGAAAGTTCTGGAATATGAGAAATTTCTTTCCACCCAGCATTTCCATAGGTCTCCTGATAAAAATGATACCTCACTTGTGAGGGTAGGCCTAATGCCCGCGACAGAAAATGCCCCAAAACACAACATGGACACATCACATTTTCCCAATGAAATCTGACCTGTTCTTTGCAAAGTGCCTAGTTGTGGATTTTGGCCTCTAGCTCAGCCGGCACCTAGGGAAACCTACCAAACCCATGCATTTTTCAGAACTAGACACCTAGGAAAATTCAGGATGGGGGGACTTGCGGGGCTCTCACCAGGTTCTGTTACCTAGAATCCTTTGCAAACCTCAAAATTTGGCAAAAACACACTTTTTCCTCACATTTCCGTAATATAAAGTTCTGGAATCTGAGAGGAGCCACAAATTTCCTTCCACCCATCATTCCCCCAAGTCTCCTGATGAAACTGGTACCTCACTTGTTTGGGTAGGCCTAGTGCCCGCGACATAAAACGCCCCAAAACGCAACATGGACACATCTCATTTTTACTTTGACAACTGAAGTTTTTTGGAATGTGCCTAGCTGTGGATTTTGGTCTCTATCTCAGCCGGCACCTATGAAACCTACAAAACCTGAGCATTTTCTAAAACTAGACATCCACAGGAATCCAGGATGGGGCAACTTGTGGTGCTCTCACCGGGTTCTGTTACCCAGAATCCTTTGCAAACCTCAATATGTGGCAAAAAACACACTACTTCCTCACATTTCGGTGATAGAAAGTTCTTGAATCTGAGAGGAGCCACAAATGTCCTTCCACTCAGCGTTCCCCTAAGTCTCCTGATAAAAATGGTACCTTACTTGTGCAGGTAGGTCTAGCGCCCGCAACAGGAAACACCCCAAAACGCATCATGGACACATCACATTTTTACATTGACAACTGACGTGTTTTTTGCAAAGTGCATAGTTGTGGATTTTGGTCTCTAGCTCAGTCAGCACCTAGGAGAACCTACCAAACATCTGCATTTTTTTAAACTAGACACCTAGGGGAACCCTGGATTGGGTAACTTGTGGCACTTGCACTAGGTTCTGTTACCCACAATCCTTTGCAAACCTCAAAATTTGGCAAAAAAAATAATTTTCCTCACATTTCGGTGATAGAAAGTTCTGGAATCTGAGAGGAGCCACAAATATCCTTCCACCTAGCATTCCCCTAAGTCTCCTGATAAAATTGGTACTTCACTTATGTGGGTAGGCCTTGTGCCCGCTACAGGAAAGGTAACATGGACACATTACATTTTTACATTGAAATCTGACTTTTTTTTGGGAAAGTGCCTAGCTGTGGATTTTGGCCTCTAGCTCAGTCGGCACCTAGGGAAATCTACCAAACCTGTTCATTTTTCAAAACTAGACACCTAGGTAAATCGAGGAAAGGGTGACCTGTGGGGCTCTCACCATCTCCTGTTACCCAAAATCCTTTGAAAACCTCAAAATTTGGCAAAACAAAAACTTTTTCCTCATATTTCGGTGACAGAAAGTTCTGGAATCTGAGAGGAGCCACAAATTTCCTTCCACCTAGCATTCCTCCAAGGCTTCCAATAAAAATGGTACCTCACTTGTGTGGGTAGGCCTTGTGCCCGCGACAGGAAATGCCCCAAAACACAACATGGACACATTGCATTTTCCAAAAGAAAACTGACCTGTTTTTTGCTAAGTGCCAAGCTGTGGATTTTGGTCTCTAGCTCATCCGGCACCTAGGAAAACCTAGTAAACCTGGCCATTTCTGAAAACTAGACACCTAGGGGAACCCAGCATTGGCTAACTTCTGGTGCTCTCACCAGGTTCTGTTACCCAGAATCCTTAGCAAACCTCAAAATGTGTCAAAAAAACACTTTTTCCTCACATTTTGGTGCTGCAAAGATCTGGAATCTGAGGGGAGCAACACACTTCCTTCCTCTTGCCATTCCCCCAGGTCTTCCGATAATAATTGTACCTCACTTGTGTAGGTAGGCCTAGTGCCCGCAACAGGAAACTCCCCAAAACACTATGTGGACACATCAAAATTATCAAATACAAAACTACCTGTCTTTGCAGGGGGCCCTGCGTTTTTGGCCCTGGGCTCAGCAGCCATCTAGGGAAACCTATCAAACCCAGACACCTGGGAAAGTCCAGAGAGGTGTGACTTGCATTCATCCCCCAGTGTTTTCTTACCCAGAATCCTCAGCAAACCTCAAATTTAGCTAAAAAATCACATTTTCCCCACATTTCTGCATGGGATCGCTGCACCGGCACAAATGTCCTACCACCCAACGTTCCCCTCAGTCTCCTGATAAAACTGATACTTCACTTGTGTAGGTGGGCCAAGTGCATGTGACAGGGAAGAGCCAAGAGCATGTTGAAATTGAGGGGGAATCAAAGTGGATCCAAAAGGGCAGTTTGAAAAAAAACAAAGTGGGTCAGAATTTTTATCAGTATAGATGCAACAATGCTGGGTGGTCGGAATTTTGTGGATTCCTGCAGATTCCAGAACGTTCCATCACAAAAATTTGGGGAAATGTGTGATTTCAAGCAAAGTTGGAGGTTTGCAGGGCATTGTCGGTAAGAAAATGGTGCGGGGTGCATGTGAAGTACACCACCCTGAACTCACCCAGATGTTTAGTTTTCAGATGTGTCTAGATCTCGTAGATTTTGCTACATGGCAGTGCCCAAAGTCTAAGAAGTGCAGCCCTCACCATTCCAAGTGGGACGATTTTGAGAGTTAGACAAGCACTCATGGCCAAATGTAAAATAAAAAACGAAAATAATCATATCTTCTCTTGCTTGCCATTGGGACGAGATATTTTACTGTGTGAGGGTAGAGCTGAAAGACTGTTACCCCCTTCAGTTGTGGTGGGGATATAACCATGCCCATACTGGTTGGTAGCCACCACCACACTATTTTTTTGTTGTTGTTTTTTTAACTTCTTGGCATCTAATAGGCTTTCTGCCCCCCCCCGGGGAGTGAATCAGGGGTAATTGCCCCATCTGCCAACCGGGGGGTAGAACAACTTTGTCCCAATTTATTTGGGGTGGGGTGTATGGCCATACCCCCACCCTCTTCTTTTGAAAAAAATCTTCCCTGTTGTCTGGTGGGCTTACAAAAATAAGCCGATCTGCCCCCATAGGAGGCAGAAATGGCCAGCAGTAATGTGCCTCCATGGGGAGTGACCCTTGCCCAAGGGGCTGCCCCCCAAACAAAACACACACACACCTATCCCTGGTGCTACAGTGGTTTTTGCCCGCCCCCGGGGCCGATGGACCTAATAGAAATAGGCAGATCGCCCCCCCCAAGGTGGGCAGAAATGGCCACAAAAAAATGTGCCCCCCTAAGGGAGGGACCCTTCCCTAAGGGGTCGCTCCCGTTGAGTGAAATTGATGCAGAAAAAAAAACCCGGGTGTCTAGTGGTTTCTGCCACCTTTGGGGACAGATTGGTCTAAGAAAAGTAGGCTGATCTGTACCGTAAGGTGGGCAGGAATTTCCTAAAATACAATTGCCCCCCAGGGTAGGGATCCTTGCCTAAGGGGTCACTCCCCATTTTTGGAGAAAAAAAATTCAAACTAAAATCTCTTGTGCGTAGTAGTTTCTGTCCCCCTTGGGGGCAGATCGGCCTTATTAATATAAGACAGAAATGACCTAAAATGAATTTGCCCCCAATGGGAGTTTCCTTTGCATGAAATTGACCAGTAAAAAGAAATCCCTGACCTTTCCTTTCCTTTCATGTCCCCTGCCTGCCCCCACCACCCGATCGGAAGAGAAATGCTTTGCTTTGCGTTTCTCTTCCAATTGCACTGGAATGCTGAGCTTCCAGCACGGTGGGGGCAGCCTCTGATGAGGTCAGCGTGCAATCGTGCGCTGATGTCATCAGACATCACTGGAAGGGTAGGGGTAGAAGGGGAAGTGATTCCCCTTCCATCCCTGCCCTGCGGGGGGGAGACTCATGGGAGGAGTGCTAGCCCTCCCCCTATGAGCCAGTCCCAGGACGTAATGATTGCGACCTTAGCGCCTGAGCGCTGCAGCTAAGGACGTAACCGTTATGTCCGTGGCGGGGAAGGCGTTAAAGGAAAAGGCAAACGCAGTAACTTTTCTACATCAGAGGTTAAGAGCACCGGTATAATATTACTAGTATCATGGACGTTAGCTGTTGCTGGGTGCACTGGAACCCAGAGCACCGGCACACAGTGTGGTGCACCATCTCCAAGCGTTGCTGGCACTCATGGAGGCCATACCCAGACCCAGGCCTGTCGTCTTCTGCCAAGGTGGTGGGGAGGTGGCGCTGAACAGAAAACATCAAAGCAGCCACCTCCACCTCAGAACAAATATCACTGGGCTGCACCCCTTCACAGTGCCGCCACTCTCAAAGAAGGCAGTTGTCGGTGGTGGTTGGAGGGCTGGCGCTGCCGCTCCCCTGCTTTGACATGGCGCTGGGGACTTGGGGGGAAAGAGATAACAAAGAAGGAAAGAGAAAAAAGAAAGTAAAGCAAAAAAAATTAAAAAGTACAAAAGTCACAAAAAACACACAAAAATATAAAAACACAAAGAAAAAAGGTTAAATAATAAACAGAAACTAGGGCAAAATAGGTTTTAAAAGTGTTGGATGGGAAAGTTATAGAGGCACCATAAGAAACCAAAAAACAAGATGGCCATCCCTATGTGAACCGCATGGTGTTGTCCATTCGAGAATTCCACTGTGAGGATGTACTTCGCAGTGCCAATGACGTTACATGTCATGGGAATGGGTGCGGCAAGAAACTCCACCCACTAGCGGAACTCTGAGTAGCACAAACAAGTTTTTTACCAACTTTGCAGAGTTCCACATAGTGCGGCTATGCAAACTATGCCCAGGCCTAAACATTATTTAAATGGGGAGAGGTAAATGTTAGGGAAATAATGATAATATTAACAGAAGGGCTTTCTGCGGCTAGCAGTTCTGTCAGCCACAGGTCCGGTGGTGGTGGTACTTCCACTTACCATCCACAGGTAGTGGCACCCCCGGCTCCCTGACCTGCCTTCGAAGCCCTCTTCTTGCTCTTGGGTGCTGATGTAAGAAATAAAGAATAGAATGAAAATAGACTTGTTGTAGATTTAATCTCCCCAAAAAATATTTTGAGAGGCACAGACAAACACAATAACATAGTACTTTTCTAAAACAGATCGCTCATAGTATTGAGTTGGCCTATTCCTCATTTCTTAACCTAATCCCTGACATATTCCTAATTTCCTTAACCTAAGCCCTATTCCAAATGTCCTAAACCTAAACACATTTGGAACTACTAATGCATTGCAATGAAATATCTTTGCTTCTCATCTCATTCTCAACTAACTTCAATTGGACCACACAGTCTTCTTTTTTTCAATGCATAGATGCATACTACACATCACTGAGAGATTGTTTGAGACTGTATGAGTCACATAAAGAAAGGCATAGTGAATGCTCACTCACTGATATTACTACCACTATCTTAGTGAGAGGACAGAGGAGTCTTCATGACTTCTCAAATAATTGGCCCAAGCGTGTGCCGATGAGTACAATTAGGTAGCGCCAACCACCTTGTAGCTCAAACTGGATCACATGATATTCATAACGTAAAATTAACTTACCTATGAGTGTGAACCTGATGCTATTTGAAAAAAAAGATTAGCACTGTCGAATGCTACAAATAAATAATACTCACCGAACCCCACTACTTCGACGCCCAGCAGGTCGAGCAGGTCCTGCTCCTTGTCAGGAATATTGACCCAGTGGTGTGTCAACAGCTGTTGGGTGTGCTGGAATCCAGAGTTCCAGGGCACACACTGACGCACCCTCTTATATAGCAGTCGGCGCTCCCACAGGGGGTACCCCCTCCTAGCTCTGCCGGCTGCTGCTAGTATGAAGGGGAGGTGTCATTGCACATAAAAAACAAGTGTGACCACCTCCTCTTCCATCTCCGAAAAATTGCACAGGGTTGAACCTCTTGGCGGCACTAGCGACCAAAAGGTGTGCAGCTAGGAGCTCGCCATCTCCCCTGCTGTGCCATGGCACTGGGTTGGAAAAAAAAGAAGAAATAGAAAAAGGAAGGAATTAATAATAGAGGAAAGGAAGAACTAAGGAAATAAAGGGAAAACCAAAAAAAGTACAAAAAAGTCATGGAACAATTAAAAAAAAGACACAAACGTAAAATACACAAAGACGGACACTAATAAAATAAAGGAAAATGAGGGGTGGATGAATGGGATGGGGGAGGATTGGAAAGGTTTGGTTGAATAGAGAAAGACCTAGCACCATGCACAAACAGAACACAGGAAAGCAGGTAAAACAAAATGGCTGCACCCATGCAAACTACGTGGTGCAGTTCACGTTGATTTTTCCGTGAGGATGCACGGATAGCGCAACTTACATGTAAAAAAGCAGCACAAACGGCTGGACAAGCCCTTCCGCCCACTTGCTGAGTTCAGCATAATCTCACTGAGTACTTTTTCCACTCCACAGAATTCTGCAGAGCAAAACTTTGTGAGTTCCACCCAGGCCTAGTTTTGAGCAGCTGCCACTAGGTAATTTTAACCAGAAACCCTTGCAAACCTCAAACTTCAGTAAAAAAACAAACATTTTCCTCACATTGCTTTGATGGAAAGTTGTGGTATCTGTGACGTCTAGTTTTCAGAACTGTCTGGGTCTGGTAGGTTGTCCCAGATGACAGTCTTCCCAAGCCCAAAACGTACAGCCATTCACCACTGCAAGTAGGACAATATTGGGAGTTAGCCACACTCTTTTGGCCCACATAAAAAACAACACCCAAAGAAATCAAATGTCCTCTTGCTTGCCATTGGGATGGGATGCTTTAGCTCGCATAGGAGGCTTTAGGGGTGATGGTGGAGCCTGATGATAGAATGGGCCAGACCAACCTCATTATTTTGTTTAAAAAAAATATATTCCTGACATACAGCGGGCTTTCTTCCTCCAGAGACAAATTGGGGGGAAAGCTCTCTTCTTCCCCTGGGGTGTGGAAAGCAGGTTTTCCCCTTTTGGGGTAGGGGTACAGCCAGTGCCAGAGTGCAACACCTGCACCACTTTCTTTTGCCCCAAAGGCAAAATCATTGGTGCCAGCAGGACTTTTCACCTCACCTGGTGCAAGTTTTGGGAAACCTCCCCAATTGGGACAAGCCTCCTATCTGCCCCAAGGGGACAGAAAAACACTACTGCCCCTTCTGGGACAGCGGTGTAGGTTGATGCTAGGGTAGACCGCACTGTCCTTTTGTTTGTTTGGTGCCATTTGAAAATCCCTGGTGTCTAGAGCCCCCCGGGGTGCTGGTGTGGGTGAATACCCCAATCTACCTCCAGAAGCAGCAGAAATTATTTTATCCCTGAGGTGGGGTGGAGCACGGGCCGAGGCCCATGGGGATGCTCCCATCCATTCTGCCCTTTGGGGGCATTGGGATGACTACCCCATTTTGCCCCCTCATTGGGGCAGAAAGACAGTCTGTTTTGGGGTGAGGGCCTGGTCAAGCCCTTGGAGGCCAGCCTGCACCCCTATAGATATAAAAATAAATCCTTGGTGTGGCCTTTCTGCCCCCTCTGCCCTACAGATTAAGGGCAATCACCCCCATAACCCCTCCAGTGGGGCAGAAAGACTGCTGCCACATTTCTTTGGGTAGGGACAGGGCCATTCCCATAATGGGCAGCTGTCATCCCTAAATTTATTTTCAAACACATTTTCAGGTGTCAAGTGGGTGCACTGCCTGCTCCCTGGGGGTGGGGGTGATGAAGATTAGGGGTAATCAATCCATCCACCCTTCAGAGGGCATAAAGATTGTCTGGTCTGGCTTTGGGGGTGTGCATGGCCATGCCCATGGTAGGCAGCACCTACCCTATATATTTATATATTTGTTTAATGTTCCTGGTGTCAAAGGTGTGTTCTACCCCTGTGGGGGCAGACTGGGGTAATCACCCCCATACACTCCCAGGGGAGCAGAAAGACTGATGCCACATTTACTTGGGGTGGATGTATGGTCATGCACATGGTGGGCAGCCCCCAACCTAAATCGTTTTCAATATGAAAGCTTTCACTGGCATCTAGTGGACATGGCATCACCCCGGGTGAGGTATATCAGGGGTAATTAATCCCACGCATCTCCCTGTGGTCAGACAGACTGAAATATTTAAGGGGTGAGAGAGCACAAGCCGTTGGCTAAAGGGCTGTTACCCCATCCATGGAGCCTAGTGAGTGGATCCCTGCTTGGGGATCGCTCTTCTGTAGCGAGCCCCGCGCCGGGATCCACTGGTCAGAGGTAGCACTGAAAGGACTAGATGCTCGCCATTCCAATGCTATCCCTCCCAAAGCAATCAGTGCTTTGGGGGCTGAGATATGCTTCCTGAGCATTAATGAATGAAAGTAAAACAAGCCCATCGGCTCGTTTTACCTCCACTTTACGGTAATGACCCCAGGCTGCCCGGCGAGCTGATCGTCATTAGAGTAAACAAAAACAAATATTTGCCTTTATATTATTTTAAAAAAGGATAAAGGAATTCTTGTGGTGCAGAGAAGAAGAGGGGCCTTTATTTACCTCCCCAGGTTAACAGTATTGCTCTTTGAAAATAAATAAGATTTGCGTTTATAAAAACTTCAGGTCGTCATGAGCTGGCAGGTAGAATTGGGTGTAATATTGAGAATGGGTGATATTACCACTACGTTTATCAGCAAGAGAACGATCCAGAAGATTGAGTAACATGCTGAGCCCAGCATGTTTATTTTATCGAATCTAGGACTTTTCCCACTCAAAAAATCTTCCTTGTCTGTGTAGGTCAAATTTGTGACAGGAAAGACAAGTGGGAGTACGGTATGTTGTACTGTCAAGATAATCACATATTTAATAACACTTCAAATAGAGTGTAGTGGCGTTAGCACTGAAAACCATGCGATAATGCCATAGTGCAATGCTTGAAATGATGGCCTTCTTGATCAGTGCACAAATAACTTATAGTTTGTTCAAATGTACCTCAGTTATTTTCCTAGCAAAATATCGGGACCAGGGGGCGTGGCCAAGGTGTCAAGATGGCGGTCGCACTTTCGTAGTGCTCTGGACCCCTCCGTAATCCACCTCCTGTAGGAAACATCATCCGACCCCATCAACACTATCGACGCTCCCTCGAGGTTCCACTACCTCACCCGAAAACGAGCTGCGAACTTTCTGACCCTCCCAGCCCCTAAATAACCAATTTTCGGCCACGGCCGCCACCGACCAAGATGGCAACCGGGAGATAAGGCCGGGACTCAGACTGCCGGAGACAGAGAGGCGGCGGCGGCCTGGGTGCGCCCGCGCGCCCGGCTGTGGATCCTTGGTGCGGAGGGGGCGTGCTTCGCTGCTGGAGATGCGCTGTGGCTGGTGTTGACCCTGGAGTAACCCTGGGCCTGTGACCACCCTGTCCCCGGTCCCTTCCCGCCAACCCCCCGCAGCCAGGAGGCGGGGTAGAGGGAAGAAGATATCTTTCTGGCCCGGGATCCTGACACGGGCTGAGCAGAGATCCGGTGGCGGGGAGACCCCGGAGCTGGCCCGTGAAGAGGTGCCTCGTCGTGGGGCGCTAGGAGCGCCGCAGGATCTGGCGGACACCCACTGACCTGCTGGGGCCCGGAGAGGGTGAGCCGCCGCTGTGGACTGAAGTATGGGGCTGAAGTGCGGTGTGCCTGGACGCAGCGCTTTAAAACGGTTTAGCGGTGCACCGCGCGGCAGGGGCGTGCAGCAAGAGAGACTGCCAGAACCTGCGGCCTCGCTGCCCCCTTCCTCTCCCAGGGCCTGTGGATCAGGGAGAGGGGAGAGAGGGGACCCTCCGGCCTGGGGCCCAGCGACTGGAGCACACGGCGACAGACCGGATCGGCCAGAATCCTGGACCTAGGAACACTTAAACACCTCATCACGGGGCGCGGAACGCCCGAGACCCGAGGTGACTAACGCACACCCACTGACCTCCTGAGATAGGGAGAGAACTGGACTGCCGCTGAGGACCAAACCACTGGGCGACGCTGGACAGAAACAGGCCGTGGGCTGAGACCACCACCTGGAGATTAAAACGTGGAGCCATCGCCACAGAGCCGGGAGAATACACACCCTCTTGATCTCCCCTCTTCTTCTGTCGCCGGAATGAGGGCCTGACTTTGGAGGATCCTGTGCTGCTGACTGCGGGGACTGGTCTTCTTCCCTTCTCCCTCCCACCGGTCTCTTCTCCTCCCGGTCATCCGCCAACCCCCCCCCCCGGCCGGACATGGGACTGGACCCAGGGTCACCTTGGGAGACAAATTGGATCACTGCAGAGATGAAGGTGACCCTGGAATGAACCATCCAACAAAAGAAAGATAAACTAGATACTGAAAGACTGCGACTTTCCGAATCCTTGCAGTTGTCTGAGTGATCCATGATGTGTGGAATGGCACAACAGAGTTAAATCGGAACTCAAGAGTTTCTCTCCTGGCCCTAAACTAAGGTGCGACAGCCCCGTAGGACTGCGCGGTCGTTCGGCCGCTGAGACTCTTGTGGGGCCAGAACCGCAACCAGACACAATGGGCAAAGACAAATCAGCTAAACAAACGATGGCACAAACTCACATAGACCCTGCCCCGAGTGGAGGTGGCGAGCCGCGGACAGCGTCCGGTGACCTGGCGGCAATCCTTCAGGCGATCCAGGCTTCCCAGGTGGCTGTTGAATCCAAAATAGGAGAAGTTAGGGTGGATGTGGCCCTGGTCCGACAGGACCTTCGCAATGCCACGGCCCGAATTACAGAAGCCAAATCCAGAATCTCCATGGTGGAAGATGAGGTGACCGCCCTTAAAGCCCAGGTCCCGACGCTGACCACACGCACATCGGAACTGCATAGGAGGGCCTAGGACACCGAAAACAGATCTAGACGCAACAACCTTCGCATGGTGGGTCTCCCTGAGGCCACTGCAGAATCATCTTTGGCCACATACCTAGAGGAATGGTTCAGATCCTGGATGCCAGCGGACCGCCTCACGCCATGGTTCGCAATCAAGTGCGCCCACAGGTCGCTGCGTTCACGGCCCCCGCCCGGCTCCCCGCTCAGGCCGGTAATAATCCTCCTCTTCAATTTTAAAGACAGAGACATGGTGCTGCAGGAAGCACGCTCAAGAGGGGACCTTCTCTGCAATGGGGCAAAGGTCCTCCTTTTCCTAGATTACATATACAAAGTGCAGCAACAGCACCGTTCATTCACGGAGGTGAAACAAAAACTGAGAACAATGGACATTCAATACCGTCTCCTGTTTCCACCAAGACTCCGAGTGATCTACAGTAATAAGACTTACTTTTTTGAACAGCCGGCTGGGGCGTGGACCTGGCTGACGGAAGGAATCCTGCTGGGCATGCACAAGCTGGGACTACGACCACTGCCCAAGACAATGCCAACTCCTCAAAGGGGGCAACAGTCAGACCGACGCCAGCGTACGCGCTCTCAGCGACAAAGGGGGAGACGTGGATCCTGTTCAGAATCTCCTTTGGAGACCCACCAGCTGGAGCAGCGAAACCCACAACCACTGGAGAACTCTGAAAACACTCCAAAAAAACAGGGCCCACAAGATGCGACCCAATCCCAACTGGAGACATTGGAAGACACAGATTTGTCCCGCAGGCCGCTTCTGGGATCACACAGAGGAGAAACTGTTCTGGGAAAGAAGCGAACCATCGAGATGAAGAGCGTTATGCATAATTTGATTACCTACCAGTTACTGCATATCTATACATGATCTGACAATATGGAGGGGTCCACCACCACTACCACAGCTCTACCAGTTGAGGACCCACCTTACCAGTTCTTAAAGTGAGGTGTTATATATATGGGCGACAGATGCTTCTGGGGGGAAGTATGGGGAGGGGAGGTAGTTGGGGGGGGCAATTAAGTTCAGGCCTAGTTTCAGAGGCCAATGTTAGGGTCTTTATGCTAATGCAATCTTTATGCTTGTTAGTTAGTATACAAAGCAGAGGACTCGGGGATACGATCGACACAATGGGGACATGTGGTCCGCAACAGGGAGGTCAAGAGGCAGGCTCCCCAGAACCTCACTGCTCAATAGTGAAAAGCTGGGACATCCACTGTGAAACTCTATTCAAAACCACCCATCCCCCATGATTCAAACACAGATTATCTCATGGAATGTTAATGGTCTCCTTGACGAGATCAAACGTACCTCAGTGTTCACTTTTATACACAGATACCGACCAGAAGTACTCCTGTTGCAGGAGACACATCTCCTAGGTGATAATTGCCCCTTCTTGGCCCACCGGGGATTTGATAGGGTATATCACGCGGGGTTTACACGCAGATCACGGGGAGTAGCCATATTATTACACCATACCTTCCCCATGACACACATCCAGATATGGAGAGACAGACAGGGACGTTATGTAGCCATTACCGGCAAGGTCGAAGGAGTCACAATCAATATAATCAGAGTCTATGCCCCCCCCCTCCTTGATCAGCAGAACTCTCCAGGCACTCACCAAACTACTTTCAGACCTACCCCCTGGGCGTACTATGCTGGGATGCGATTTCAACGCAACCCCAGACCCGAACTTAGATGTAGCCGGTCCACTCTCCGCATATAGACACACATTAGCAGCGGAGATCAACGGGTGGCTCTCTGCGACGGGGCTCTGTGATGCCTGGCAGATATGGCACCCGAGAAGGCGACAATTCACCCAAACCTCGGCAGCCAATGGCTCCCAATCCAGAATAGATCTGGTGCTTCTGCCAAGCATAGACTGCACAGCCCTTTCGCACATCAAAATATTAGCCAGAGGAGTCTCTGATCACGCCCCGCTCCGGCTCACTTTGGGCCCCGCACAATCCCAGTTCCGCCCTATGTGGCGGCTAAACGCATGGTACCTCCAAGACAAGCATTATATGGAACAACTGCAACAGGCGCAAAGAGAATACTTTCATTTAAACGAAGGATCAGTGACCTCAATGGGCGTTCTATGGGCGGCGGGTAAAGCAGTGTTACGAGGTACGGCTAAAGATCTGATATGAAATTCAGGAACTCACAAAAACTCAGCAAATTGCACAGCTAGAGCTCCAGGCGATGTGTCTGAGAAAACAATAGTGCAATAAACCCAAGTGAGGGGCTGATGCGACAACTCCTAATTCGGGAAGAAATCTGAGATCAATCCTTGGAGGCCGCGAAACACATATGGAGGGCCAGCACGGGGAAAATGTATGGGTGGGGGACAAAAACGGGAAAATGCTATACTGGCTGGTCTCCCGCCAACATGCCTCCAGGAATGTCTCCGAAATTTATGACAGAGAAGAGAACCTCGTTACAGGACACTCCAAAATTACGAATGCCTTTGCCAATTACTACCATACTCTGTACCAGGCGTCTACACGAATAGACCAACGTCAGGCCCGCCGACTACTAGATGAAGTTCCCCTCTTGCAGTTACCCATGGCAGAAATACAGATCTTAGAAGAACCCATTAAGGCAGAGGAAATTGGGGTGGCGATCTCAACACTGGGTACGGGCAAGGCGCCGGGGCCCCATGGGTTCCCCTCGGAATATTACAAAGCATATAAGGAAGACCTGACCCCACACCTGATGCGCCTTTTTGCAGAGGTAGAAAAAAACAGATCCTTCCCCCAAGAGTTAGATACTGCCACGATTGTAGTGCTCCCCAAAACCCAACCCCCCTCGCCACACTGTGCGAACTATAGGCCAACATCACTGATTAACACCAAAATTAAAATCTTCGCCCCCATCCTCGCCACTCGTCTCAAAAGGGTCTTACCGCAACTAATCCACCCAGATTAATGTGGGTTTATGGCAACCCGAGGTACACAACACTATGGCGGTCATTCTGACTTTGGCGGGCGGCGGAGGCCGTCCGCCAAAGTCCCGCCGTCAGAATACCGCTGCGCGGTCAGAAGACCGCCGCGGTAATTCTGAGTTTCCCGCTGGGCTGGCGGGCGACCGCCAGAAGACAGCCCGCCAGCCCAGCGGGAAACCCCCTTCCATGAGGATGCCGGCTCCGAATGGAGCCGGCGGAGTGGAAGGGGTGCGACGGGTGCAGTTGCACCCGCCGTGATTTTCAGTGTCTGCTTGGCAGACACTGAAAATCTTGGTGGAGCCCTGTTAGGGGCCCCCTGCAGTGCCCATGCCAGTGGCATGGGCACTGCAGGGGCCCCCAGGGGCCCCGCGACACCCGCTACCGCCAGCCAGGTTCTGGCGGTCAAAACCGCCAGAGCCAGGCTGGCGGTAAGGGGGTCGGAATCCACCACCGCCGGTTTTCCGTTTCTGACCGCGGCTGTACCGCCGCGGTCAGAATGCCCATGGGAGCACCGCCAGCCTGTTGGCGGTGCTCCCGCGGTCGTTGGCCCTGGCGGTCCATGACCGCCAGGGTCAGAATGACCCCCTATATCTGTCGATTACACGTGGCTCTGGCGGAGAGACGCCGATTGCCCCGAAACCTCGCCCTTTTGCTTATCAACTTCGAAAAGGCCTTCGATTCAGTTGATTGGGGATTTCTTCTCCTGGTGCTCCAACGCGCGGGTCTGGGATCGCGATTCCACTGCCTGATCCAAGTGTTACACACTAACCCTACGGCCTGTGTGCAGGTCAATGGGACCTTGTCCTCAACGTTTGATTTTCACAGAGGCATGCAGCAGGGATGTCCCATATCCCCTCTTTTATTCACCCTGGCCATTGAGCCTTTGGCTCAGATAATCAGGACAGACCCAACATATTGAGGATGGAAATGGGGCCCCTCTGAGAAGACAGGATAGCATTATGTACGGATGATGTCCTGTTATACATGGAGGAACCTAATAGAACTGGTCCAAGAAGTCTCTGTCTTTTACAGCAATATGAACAAATATCGGGACTCAATATGAATTCCACCAAATCAATTTTGATCCCACTGGCGAACTCACATGATTGCTTTGACTGGCAAGATACAATACCCCTACGCAGGCTTAGTTTTAAGTATCTAGGCATCTGGGTGTCCCTTCTGTCTGAGGTGGTCTTTTTGGCATGGCACCCACTGGATGGCCGTTGTCACCCTCCAGACTCCGTTATGGAGAGGGAAATGGTTAAGCGCCCCGGCTACGCTGGAAGGATTTGCAGAATGGGACCTAATAGGAATTTCCCTGGTGGGAGATGTATGGAAAAGGGGAACTATGAAATCATTTCAAGACCTGCAGGTAGATTTTAAGATAAATCAGACACAATTCTTCAGATACCTCCAGCTAAGACACACCCTGAGGGTCCACTTGCCCACCACAGGCCCCATACCGGAATTTAATCCACTCAAAGCCAAATTGCTCATGGGAAACCTAGAGGGGAAAGGCATTTCTCAAATCTATAAAACGCTAATTAACAACTCCCCCGATAACTCAAATCTAATTAGGACCAGGTGGGAATCCTGGGTTGGAGCTCTGGAGAAGGCGGAATGGAGGGAAGCCCTGATGGCACCCAGGATGCTGGCGGTGTCAGCTAGACTCTGCGTGGTACAATTCTACTATTTGTACGGAGGGTATCTGACACCATCCAGACTGCACAAGATGGGAGCCCGCCCCTCTGCCAAATGCCCGAGGTTCCCGAGCGATCCAGCAAATGTCTTCCATATGGTATGAACTTGTCAAATAATACAGAAATATTGGGATGGGGTGATACGGGAATTGGGAAGGGTCCTGGGACAAGAAGTACAAAAATCTGTGAAATTAATCCTAATGGGAGTAATGAAAGAGATGGGACAAACACGCACAAAGCGCGCCCTAACGGCCACGGCGTTACTGGTCGCCAAGAGGGACATTGCTGCTGCCTGGAGCTCCCCCAAGGGCCCCATCACTCCGGAAGTGGAAAAGGGGGGGTGGATTGGTGTGCAAACCAGGAGAAATTGGTATTTGAATCTAGGGGGTTCCCACAAAAAATATGAGAAGATATGGGGCCGATGGTTAGAATTATTGACATAGACCAGAAGGATCACTTAACTAATAATGTTGTAATGAGACCTGAATTGTTGCCAGAACTGTTGCCAAATTCACGGCCAGTAGTATTGGCGATTGTTAATATTGAAGATGAGATGATGACAGAACTTCATAAGATACATGTGTCTTTTGCTTTGTACTTTTCTCTCTTTCCCCTTTTCCTTTTGAAAATAATAAAAACTGTTTATCAAAAAAAAATATCGGGACCAGTCTACCAAAAAAATTAGAAAGTATGATCAGAATTCTCCATCTTCACCTGAATGTAATTTTACGCAGTTTCACTCTTCCCTGACCAGTTGCATATGGAACCCCTTGAAAGTCATTCCAGGCGCAGGTTTCTAGGCCAACTAGTATACCTGTCTTGTGATTTTCTTTGTGCATACTGGACAGTTCCACACAATGAGAAGGACAGCCAAATCTGCAAACCTTTGCCGAATTAACTTTCCAACCATTTTTAGGATGGTGAAGGGGCGAATTTCAGTTTGTTAATGTCCACAAGTGTACATGTTTAGTTGTGGGTGTTTATGTACTTGCCTGAGATTTACCACTGAGGATGTCCCCACTATTGTGGCTGAGACGTCTACAATAGTAAACACATTTAACCCGACCAGGAATCCATTGAGAGCAGGTGTAAGTTCAAGTAGGCAGAAGAGAATCAGGTAGGAGAAGAAGCATTTGTGTTTTCTATGTATAAGGTTTACTGTGCTTAGAGGCTTAGTCTACACAAGCAACTCTAAACTACATACCAAAGCCAGGGAAGATAGCTGAATCGGTGCAGGGCCCTTTTAGGATCAACCACAGAAACCTACAGGGAGTTTCAGTATGAAGGTGGCTTACTACAGTCATTAAAGGGCTGATACACCCTAGGGGCTTTAGAGTGTTGGTGCAAAGTTTGACCTTCAATCGCTCTTCACAAACTTCCTCAGTCAGCATTGGCTGGAATTTCATAATTTGCTAAGTGTTTCCTCCTGTATGGGTGCCTACTACCACCCCCTTTGCCTATAGTTGTCTTCCACCCTCCAGGACAGAGTCAGGCTGCACTTCCAGCAGACTTTAGGATCCCTAAAGCTGTCCCTTACTTGATAAGATGATTGGCAGTCAGATACTCTAGCCCCTGAGCTCAGTGTATAACTCAGGTACATTCCAGTAAGCTTCTGCTCTTTTAAAGGGAATCCTTGTGCCCAGACCTGGGATTTCCAACAAGTATGCATACTTATCTCTCTGGCAAAATGAGAAATCCTGAGCCCTTCTCTGTTTTGGGTTATTTCCGGTTTTGAGATGTTGACAAGTTTCACCCAGTGTGTCGTACCCTGGGTTTTTGATCTGCAAAGTCAGCAGGAAAAGTGGTGAAGTTGGGGATGCTCTTACTCAATATTTTAAACACAAAGGCAAAATGGGGGGATACATGTCCATTTCACAACTGGACAAACCTATCTGCAGTAACTCTTTAGAGGAAAAGGAACAGGAAAATGTGTGGGATGCTTTGCTCTTCGAGGGGAGAAACCCTACCGCCTGTACACTCCAGCTTCCTATGCCCCTCTCATTTAATTGTGGAGCATAAGAAACTGTTAGACCTCAGATCCTTGGAGTGGTCTTCCTCCAAACCATTTTTTTTGCCTTCACCCCTCCTGTTTTTCTGAATTTGTTTGTGTTAGTAAGAGGACTCTGGGCACTTCACCACTGCTAACCACTGCTAAAATGCTTTCAAACATTTTCTTGCATCCAGTTGGCAGATTTAGGGGCATTTTTATGGGAGGCTTTCACCCAAAGACCACTACTTTGTTTGACATTTCAATGGCGCAAGCCTCAATCATATCTATGCAAAGCCACTTTGTGTGGCTTTGCATGGCCTCATAGGTATTGAGTAAAACAAAGCAGCGCAAGTAGTTACACTACCTTACTCTGTGTATGGAGGTGTTCCATGGACATTGCTGTGGGGTTTACCATGCAGCATCCATGGATTTTGATGCTACCCCATATTTATAAAAATCATGGTAACCTGGGCAGCGCCAAAACCTTATGCCTCCACCAAGCAGACGAAATAAGCTGAAATATTTTCATTTCTCTTTGTTTTTTCCCCTTTCCGTGTGTGCTGCATTCTGCAGCACATATAGAAAGAAAAAAACTCCTCTCAAGATTGTTTTTGTGCACAGTGCATGCATTGGCGCTAGGCAGCCAATTGTGTGCCAGCGCAGGGGGAATGGAGAGGAATGTATAGTATTTCATAAATACAGTGCATTCCTGCCCTTTCACATTGGCGTAGGGCAGCGCAGCATGAAGACTTGCGACACTGCCCCACTTGAACTCCCCATAAATATGAGACTCAATTTGCTTCCAAAATCCTAGTAAATGGAACAGATAGAAAATTACATACTAGTAATGTGCCTGCAGCACTCCTTGTGCCACCCAATAAAGTAGCCTTTAAAAACATGTCTCCCGACCAGATCTTTGTGTTACAGTGACTACAGCCCATGTTGCAACCATCTTCAAGGCTCTCCTGGCTCCTCGTGGCCTCCTCAACTGTGAATGGAACTCTTTCAGCTGGATTGTGAGCAGGGATATTTTTCAGCAGGATTAACCTGGTCCTTGAATTCAGGTGATGCTCCATCGTTGTCAGTCTGAACCTGGGACCTTCCCCAGGTCTAGCACAAGCAGATGATCACTTATACTTTTAGAGGCTATAGGCTATAGCTACCTAAAACTTTTAAAAAGCATATCTCTGGTTCTATAGATTGGTTTTCTTGTATCATTCTAATAATAACATTTTTGGTTTCAGATATTTCTTTTGTTGGGTTTTTACTTTATTATTGTGTGCTGCATAAATACAGTACACATTCCTCTAAATTAAGCCTGACTACTTTGTGCCAAGCTACCAGAAGGTTAAGCACAAGTTAATTTAGAGACTGTGTGGTTCACCCTGACAAAGATTGTAGTTGTTGCCTGAGTGGAGCTTCCACCCTCCCTCGATCAATAACCCAATTTCTTACAGGAATGCTCCAAGGCTTTCTCTAAATCAACAAAGAACCTGTACCTGCTCACCTTCAGTCTCCATTTTGTCACCCATCCACATAAAGGAGATTTAACAAGGATTCCTGTCTCTTAAAGTGTGGCACTACATATAATCTAGGATCATGCTACATCATTTAGAGACTTTAGTGGTTCACACTGACAAAGATTGTGGTTGTTGCCTGAGTGAAGCTTTCACCACTCTCAGTCAATAACCCAGTTTGTTGCAGGAATATTCCAAGGCTTCCTCTCAATCAACAAAGAACCTGAACCGGCTCGCCTTTAGTCTCCATGTTGTCACCCATCCACATAAAGGAGAATTAACAAGAATTCCTGTCCCTTACAGTGCAGCACTACACAAAATCCAAGATTACCCTACATCATATATTAGAATAAACGTGTGCATGTAATCCATGTCACACTCAGATGTAGTGAAGGACTCAGATAAGAGGCACTAGGCAGTCCTTCTTTAAGAGGAAGACAGCAGGCCTTTGAACATGTCCAGCAAAAAAGATGTCCCTTCTTCTCCCTATGTGACCGCCATTGCTAGTCTTCCTCTGCCCAGTGAAAGGACTGTAGCTGTTGCATAGGTTCTCATTATTCTAATGAGACTACTGGATTTTGAGAGGCAGAATCGCCCACGGTGTGGGAGACTAAGGGGGTCATTCTGACCTCGGCGGTAAAAGCCGCTTACCGCCGGTCAGAAGGCCGCCACAATACCGCCGCGGTCAGCCGCCACGGACATTCTGACCCACAACTGCAAAACCTCCGAAAATCCGCCCTCCACTGCAGTCCGCCACATCAGCGGCCAGCGGTAAACTGGAGAAGAGCAAACCTCCACCGCCACGCCAACAGAAATACGCCCATCCCATTATGACCCGCAAATCCACGCAGCGGTCATTCAACCGCGGTATTCCATTGGTGGTAGACCCCGCCGCGGTCAAAATACACACACCTTTACAAACCCCTACCACATTGGACAATTTGAAAGGCACACACCTGAAACCCATACACACACCACTCCCACACATCCAATACCATATAAAACACACACCCACATCACCCACAAACCCCTACCAAAAAAAACCAGAGACGAAGGAGAGAGAGACACACATCAGAGAATAGATAGCCAGACACACAGAGGCACACCGCAACATCACACACACCACATAGAAGCACAAAGCACCACACACCAACACACACATCATCACATACACCACCCCACACCTCATACACCCCACCCCATGGCACCACAAAGGCACCCACGCTTTTCGGACCAAGAACTCCGGGTCATGGTGGAGGAGATCATAAGAGTGGAACCCCAGCTCTTCGGCTCACAGGTCCAGCACACCACCATAGCGAGGAAGGCGGAGCTCTGGCAGCGGATCGTGGACAGGGTCAACGCGGTGGGACAGCATCCCAGAAATAGAGAGGACATCCGCAAACGATGGAACGACCTACGGGGGAAGGTGCGCTCGATGGTCTCGCGACACAACATCGCAGTGCAGAAGACTGGCAGGGGACCCCCACCCACTCCACCCGAATTCACAACATGGGAGCAGGAGGTACTCAACATCCTGCATCCTGATGGCCTCGCTGGAGTACACAGAGGAATGGACTCTGGTAAGTACAAGGCCAACCACTTCACCCCACCCCCAGCATGCTAACCCCCACCCTCACCCCCAACCCTCCAGCACACATCCTCCCTGAGAATGTCTCCCCAGCACAACCCACCCAACACCATCCCCTGCATGCCACCCCCAAACTATGGACACCCATCACCTAAGCATGACCACTGCACATACCCATCACCCCCCCCCCCAAAACACCCTCACAACACCTCCCCCAAGGGAATGCCAGCACTGGGGGACAACGGCACCTATAAAACGCAAGCTAATGCACACACAGAAACAATAACCATACCCTCTTACCCCATGCAGGACCCGAACGACAACACACCGGTCAGGAGGGACCAGAAATGTCCATCCCACCCCCGGAACAGGCCACTAGTGATGACAGCAGCTCTGTCGACCTGGAACCTGACGACCAGCCCGGACCATCGGGGACCTCTGGGCAGTCGGTTCCCCTCACCCAGACACAGGCCACTGCAGACCCAACCCCCTCTGGGAACAACCGCACAGCTCCCACCCAGCGGGCCCATGCCTCTGTCTCTAGGACAGGTCAAGCAGCGGTGTGTCTACCACTACAGGGCCCCCAGGGTAACCCACCAACCCAACAACAACAGGGACCTGGGGGCAGTGGGAGTGGGCACACCGTCCAGGGGACAGAGGCCCAGGGAAACAGGGCAACTCGGAGGGCTGCTGTGCGACAGGGGGGGGGAGGAGAGGCCCAGGGAACCCACTCTCCAAGAGGCCCTCACCACCATCATGGCTGCCTACCACCACTCACAAGAGACGATGGCGACGGTACTGGCCAGGTTCCAGGAGATCCAGGCACAGCAGGAGCAACGCTACATGGGGTTCAGCGACCAACTAACCAACATCTCAACCGCTATGGGGAGCATAGTCCAGGCCCTGAACCGCATAGAGGACACGTTTCGGGACCATGTGGCATCACACCGGGCCCCTGTCACTACCCAGGAACAGGAACAGCCTACCACCTCCGCCGGCGCTAGTGGACAGGAGGCCCCACCACAACGACAGCCCCCCAGAACCCCACCTCCTGCTGAACAACAACCGCCCGCAAAAGGAGCCTGAGATCAAAAAAAACGACAGAGTAGGATGTCAAGTCCCCCGCCAGCATCACATACCCCCTGAAGTCCTCCCACTGTCCCACATGGCCACCCTGTCAAACCTTGAACTGCCCCTGCTCCATCCTGCCACAGGCGTATGGACAATGCATCTGTGAGACTGAGAACTGGACTCCGCCATGGACATTACTCCACCCCCACCCATCACTGTTTCACCATCATGTACCAATATCTATGCACTAATAATAAATCACACATTGCACTGAAATCAATCAGGACTCTGGCTGTCTTATTTACAAATGTATGACTGTGAGAAAGTAGCCTCTTTCTAGCCTTGTTACCCCCACTTTGGGCCTGTTTGTGAGTGTATGTCAGGGTGTTTTCACTGTCTCACTGGTATCCTGCTTGCCAGGGCCCAGTGCTCATAGTGACAACCCCATGTTTTCAGTATGTTTGGTATGTGTCACTGGGACCCTGCTAGTCAGGACCCCAGTGCTCATAAGTTTGTGGCCTATATGTGTGTTCCCTGTGTGGTGCCTAACTGTCTCACTGAGGCTCTGCTAACCAGAACCTCAGTGGTTATGCTCTCTCATTTCTTTCCAAATTGTCACTAACAGGCTAGTGACCATTTTTACCAATTTACATTGGCTTACTGGAACACCCTTGTGATTCCCTAGTATATGGTACTGAGGTACCCAGGGTATTGGGGTTCCAGGAGATCCCTATGGGCTGCAGCATTTCTTTTGCCACCCATAGGGAGCTCTGACAATTCTTACACAGGCCTGCCACTGCAGCCTGAGTGAAATAACGTCCACGTTATTTCACAGCCATTTTACAATGCACTTAAGTAACTTATAAGTCACCTATATGTCTAACCTTTATCTGGTAAAGGTTAGGTGCAAAATTACTTAGTGTGAGGGCACCCTGGCACTAGCCAAGGTGCCCCCACATGGTTCAGAGCCAATTCCCTGAACTTTGTGAGTGCGGGGACACCATTACACGCGTGCACTACATATAGGTCACTACCTATATGTAGCTTCACAATGGTAACTCCGAATATGGCCATGTAACATGTCTAAGATCATGGAATTGCCCCCTCTATGCCATCCTGGCATTGTTGGCACAATTCCATGATCCCAGTGGTCTGTAGCACAGACCCTGGTGCTGCCAAACTGCCCTTCCAGAGGGTTTCACTGCAGCTGCTGCTGCTGCCAACCCCTCAGACAGGCATCTGCCCTCCTGGGGTCCAGCCAGGCCTGGCCCAGGATGGCAGAACAAAGAACTTCCTCTGAGAGAGGGTGTGACACCCTCTCCCTTTGGAAAATGGTGTGAAGGCAGGGGAGGAGTAGCCTCCCCCAGCCTCTGGAAATGCTTTGTTGGGCACAGATGTGCCCAATTCTGCATAAGCCAGTCTACACCGGTTCAGGGGACCCCTTAGCCCTGCTCTGGCGCGAAACTGGACAAAGGAAAGGGGAGTGACCACTCCCCTGACCTGCACCTCCCCTGGGAGGTGTCCAGAGCTCCTCCAGTGTGCTCCAGACCTCTGCCATCTTGGAAACAGAGGTGCTGCTGGCACACTGGACTGCTCTGAGTGGCCAGTGCCACCAGGTGACGTCAGAGACTCCTTGTGATAGGCTCCTTCAGGTGTTGCTAGCCTATCCTCTCTCCTAGGTAGCCAAACCCTCTTTTCTGGCTATTTAGGGTCTCTGTCTCTGGGGAAACTTTAGATAACGAATGCAAGAGCTCATCCGAGTTCCTCTGCATCTCTCTCTTCACCTTCTGATAAGGAATCGACTGCTGACCGCGCTGGAAGCCTGCAAACCTGCAACATAGTAGCAAAGACGACTACTGCAACTCTGTAACGCTGATCCTGCCGCCTTCTCGACTGTTTTCCTGCTTGTGCATGCTGTGGGGGTAGTCTGCCTCCTCTCTGCACCAGAAGCTCCGAAGAAATCTCCCGTGGGTCGACGGAATCTTCCCCCTGCAACCGCAGGCACCAAAAAGCTGCATTACCGGTCCCTTGGGTCTCCTCTCAGCACAACAAGCGAGGTCCCTCGAATCCAGCAACTCTGTCCAAGTGATCCCCACAGTCCAGTGACTCTTCAGTCCAAGTTTGGTGGAGGTAAGTCCTTGCCTGACCTCGCTGGGCTGCATTGCTGGGAACCGCGACTTTTGTAGCTACTCCAGCCCCTGTGCACTTCCGGCGGAAATCCTTTGTGCACAGCCAAGCCTGGGTCCATGGCACTCTAACCTGCATTGCACGACTTTCTAAGTTGGTCTCCGGCGACGTGGGACTCCTATGTGCAACTTCGGCAAGCACCGTTTCACGCATCCTTGTAGTGCCTGTTTCTGGCACTTCTCCGGGTGCTACCGGCTTCAGAGAGGGCTCCTTGTCTTGCTCGACGTCCCCTCTCTCGGCTGGTCCAATTTGCGACCTCCTGGTCCCTCCTGGGCCTCAGCAGCGTCCAAAAACGCTAACCGCACGATTTGCATCTAGCATGGCTTGTTGGCGTTCTTTGAGCGGGAAAACACTTTTGCACAACTCTCCACGGCGAGAGGGATCCATCCACCAAAGGGGAAGTCTCTAGCCCTTTTCGTTCCTGCAGAAACCTCAGCTTCTTCTGTCCAGTAGAAGCTTCTTTGCACCCGCAGCTGGCATTTCCTGGGCATCTGCCCATCTCCGACTTGCTTGTGACTTTTGGACTTGGTCCCCTTGTTCCACAGGTACCCTAGATTGGAAATCCACAGTTGTTGCATTGCTGGTTTGTGTCTTTCCTGCATTATTCCTCTAACACAACTTCTTTGTCCTTAGGGGAACTTTAGTGCACTTTGCACTCACTTTTCAGGGTCTTGGGGAGGGTTACTTTTCTAACTCTCACTATTTTCTAATAGTCCCAGCGACCCTCTACAAGGTCACATAGGTTTGGGGTCCATTCGTGGTTCGCATTCCACTTTTGGAGTATATGGTTTGTGTTGCCCCTATCCCTATGTTTCCCCATTGCATCCTATTGTAACTATACATTGTTTGCACTGTTTTCTAAGACTATACTGCATATTTTTGCTATTGTGTATATATATCTTGTGTATATTTCCTATCCTCTCACTGAGGGTACACTCTAAGATACTTTGGCATGTTGTCATAAAAATAAAGTACCTTTATTTTTAGTATAACTGTGTATTGTGTTTTCTTATGATATTGTGCATATGACACTAAGTGGTACTGTAGTAGCTTCACACGTCTCCTAGTTCAGCCTAAGCTGCTCTGCTAAGCTACCATTATCTATCAGCCTAAGCTGCTAGACACCCTATACACTAATAAGGGATAACTGGGCCTGGTGCAAGGTGCAAGTACCCCTTGGTACTCACTACAAGCCAGTCCAGCCTCCTACAATGACACATTACATATCAATTACGTATTGTGAACATTGTGAATTACACATACCGAGGTAACTTAGCATTAGTCCATGGGCCAACCAAGCCGAGGTCACGCAGTGGCTCATACAGCACAGAAAAGGGAAGGGAAATTCAAACATCATGTCCATAGGTCTGGGGGGAAACCGACAAAGTTGAGATGCAGGAGGCTTTCAGGAAATGTAAAATGGCATGGGTGATCATTACCTGTGTGCTACTGGAAATACTGTGCTATTACTCTGTCCCTGTTGTCTGTGTCGTCCTCTGAGTCTTCCTCCTCTTCACTCTCCGCAGGCTCCACAGCTACTTCAACACCACCATCTGCACCATCCTCCTGCAGGAAAGGGACCTGACGTCGCAATGTCAGATTGTGAAGCATACAGCAGGCCACGATGATGTGGCACACCTTCTTTGGTGAGTACATCAGGGATCCCCCAGTCATATGCAGGCACCTAAACCTGGCCTTCAGGAGGCCAAAGGTCCTTTCGATGATCCTCCTAGTTCGCCCATGGGCCTCATTGTACCGTTCCTCTGCCCTGGTCCGGGGATTCCTTACTGGGGTCAGTAGCCAAGGCAGGTTGGGGTAACCAGAGTCACCTATTAGCCACACACGTTGTCTCTGTAGCTGCTCCATCACATAGGGGATGCTGCTATTTCGCATCACATACGCGTCATGCACTGACCCTGGGAACTTGGCATTTACATGGGAGATGTACTGGTCAGCCAAACAGACCACCTGGACATTCATCGAATGATAACTTTTTCTGTTTCGGTACACCTGCTCATCGTCTTTTGGGGGTACCAAAGCCACATGTGTCCCATCAATGGCACCAATGATGTTGGGGATATGTCCAAGGGCATAGAAATCACCCTTCACTGTAGGCAAGTCACCCTCCTCTGGGAAAATGATGTAGCTCCGCATGAGTTTCATCAGGGCAGACAACACTCTACTCAAAATCTTTGAAAACATAGGCTGAGACATTCCAGATGACATGGCCACTGTGGTCTGGAATGACCCACTTGCCAAAAAATGGAGGACTGACAAAACCTGCACCAGAGGGGGAATCCCTGTGGGTTGGCGGATGGGGGACATCAGGGCTGGCTCCAGCTGGGCACACAGTTCATGGATAGTGGCTCGGTCAAGTCGGTATCGTAGTATGATGTGGCGTTCTTCCATTGTCGACAGGTCCACCAGCGGTCGGTACACGCGAGGATTCCTCCTTCTCATCGCAAGTCCCAGCGGACGGTGCCTAGGAAGGACAACATGGAGCACAGAGTCAGCCAAACCACAGGTACGTACAGACAGCTTGCACAGTTAAAGAATGGCAATGGGTTGAAAGGCGTGTATGTGTGGCAATGCAAGGCCTAGGCCTGTGTGTCGCATTCAAAATTAAGCCATGTAGGCCCTTGAAATGGCGGCTGCCTGACCTGTGAAGTGGGACAATGGGATGTGAGGTCAATGCGCTGGCGGGGCACACCGTGGCGGTAGGCGGTCGAAGACCGCGGCGCAAAGCCGCATTGGTTAACATTGAAGCCTATGGGTTTCAGGAGCCAATGACGAAGTGCGCCGGCGGTCGCGGTACGCACCGCCGCGGTACGCACCGCCGCGGGCGTGACCGCCATTTTCTATCTGCTTAATCACTCGAGACCTGATCATCCACAGGAGAGGACCTATACTGCAAGTGCTGCTGTGACCTCGGTCTGGAAGATACAATGGCTGCTGCGACTGGGGAAAGGGCCCCTGCCTTCACGTCTGAAGAGTTGGAGAAGCTCGTGGATGGGGTCCTCCCCCAGTATGCGGTACTCTACGGTCCTCCAGACCAACAAGTGAGTACACCGGGTGCACATGGGATGGGCTATGCCTGTGTGGATTGGGGTGGATGTAAGTTGGTGGGGTGGGGGGCGAATGAGGAGTGCAACGCCCGACAGATGAGAGCATGTGCCATATGGCAAAGTTGGTGGGGGGGGCCAATCACATCTAACATGCAGGTCATTGATGAATTCCTCCTTTCCACCCTGTACATGTCAAATAGGTCAGCGCCCATCAGAAGATCGAGATTTGGCGTGCCATCGCCAAAGAAGTCCGGAACTTGGGGGTCCACAACAGACGGGGCACCCACTGCCGCAAGAGGTGGGAGGACATCTGCCGCGGAACAAGGAAGACCGCAGAAACACTGCTGGGGATTGCTTCCCAACCTAGGAGGGGTGCCAGTCGCACCATGACCCCCCTGATGTCCCGGATCCTGGCGGTGGTTTACCCAGAATTGGATGGGCGCTTTAAGGCATCACAGCAGACACAAGGGGGTGAGTATCAGCACATTCTCCTATCTTTCTGCGCAGTGGAGGCGTCTGGGTGGGGGAGGAGGGCTGTGGGTGACATTAGGCCAGGGCGCTTTCTGTAGTGTAGTCCTCTCCCTTAGGCATGGCCCTGTGCCCCCGGCCCCCACCTCGGTAGGGTGACAAGTACAGCCATTGAAGGTCCAGCATCTCCCATGTGCGTGTTTGACGTCTCTTGGCCTGTTGTCCTAGTCAGTAGTACTGAGTAGTGTACCCCGAATGCGCGGCTTAGTGCATTAGGCTCCTGTGTCTGTCCTCTCCGCCAACGGTGTTGACATTGCATGCACTCAACCTGGTCTTCTTTTTTCTCCCCCCACCCTTTCTCTTCATCTTCTTGTGCATGTGTGCATTAGCATCATCAGGCGGAGGAGATTTGGCATCAGAGCACGAGGGAGCTGCAGGACACAAGGCCCCGGTGGGCCCAGGAACAGACACCGAGGGCACCAGTGATCCGGAGGGCGAGGGGAGCACCACGACGGGGACCGCTGGTGAGAGCAGCGAAAGCGACACCTCCTCGGACGGGAGCTCCCTAGCGGTGGCGGCAACATCCGTGCCCCCCGCCTCTACAGGTACAGCCGCCACCCAGCGCACCAGCCCCGCCCTCCCAGCAGCCCCTCAGTCTTCGCTCCGTGCCGGTTCGCCCAGGAAGGCGCGCGTCTCCTTCGCCCCAGGCACCTCAGCCCCTGCCCCTATTGCCCCTGCTGCCCTCAGTGCGGAGCTCATTAACCTGGTAAGGACGCTCATTGTTGGGCAGACGACCCTTTTGAATGCCATCCAGGGTGTGCAAAGGGAGGTGCAACAGAGCAATGCGTACCTGGAGGGCATTCATTCGGGTCAGGCTGCCCATCAACGAGCGTTCACTGCTCTGGCCTCAGCACTGACGCCAGCCATTGTCCCTGTTTCCAGCCTCCCTCTTCTTACTGCCTCCAGCCTTTCTCTGTCTCCTGTCCCTCAGCCTATCCCATCCACACCATCAGACCAGCCTGCACACACCTCAACACCCAAGAGCAGCTCATCCAAACACAAGCACCACAGATCCCACAAACACTCACCCAAGCAACACCCAGATGCAGACATGCCAACAGCCACTGCCACCCCTGTGTCCCCCTCCTCCTCGTCTCCCTCCTCCCTCCCTGTGACGTCTACACTCACACCTGCATGCACCCCAACATCAGCCAGTGCTTCCATCACCACCTCACCCTCCAGTACAGTCCACACTCGTGCAGTCACCACCCCCACTGCCATTTACACGTCCCCTGTGTCCTCTCCCACTGTGTCTGTCACCCCCTCTTCCAAGACACACAAACGCAGGCAGACACCCACCCAACAGCCATCCACCTCACGACAGCCTACAGCACCAGCACCTTCACCCAATGACAGCACACCTGACTCTCCTACAACCACCTCCTCTACCTCCACTTCCATCTCCACTTCTCCTACCTTTTACCTTGGCCCTAAAAAACTTTTCCTGGCTAACCTTGACCTCTTTCCCCCCGATGAGCTCCCCCATCCATCTTCAAAGAGTCCCAAGAGCACCGCAGCCACCACCAGCCCAGCTTTGGGTGTCACTGTTGTGCATGGGCTCTGGAGCCCACCCTTTGCCAGCAGTGACACATCCATCAGCAGCAAGGACACGTCCAGCCCCCCCCCGGCAAGAGGACCCGCAAAAACAAGGGCCGCCGTGCGAGGACCGACAGGGCTGCCCCCAAGGAGCAATGTGCGGCCACTTCACCACCCACACCATCTAGGGGAGGCAAGGACCCGAGAGCCCCATCAAAGGAGCGGAAGGGCAGCAGGAGCGCGGAGAAGGTGGACCCCACATGCCACATCCCAGCTGGGAAGGAGGACACTAAGGAGGCCAGGAGTCCGTCCCCGAAGGGTCCAGAAACGTCACAGTCCGAGGGCGACTGAGCCGGGAGTCCAGGCCAGGTCTGGCTCCCTTGACCTGCTGGATGAGCACCGCTGAACCGGGCCCGCGGGGCAGAAGAGCACCGCTGAACCGGGCCCGCGGGGCAGAAGAGCACCGCTGAACAGGGCCCGCGGGGCAGAAGAGCACCGCTGAACAGGGTCCGCGGGGCAGAAGAGCACCTCTGAACAGGGCCCCGCCGTGGAGATAGGCACCGCTGAACAGGGCCCGCGGTGCAGAAGAGCACCGCTGAACAGGGCCCGCGGTGCAGAAGAGCACCGCTGAACAGGGCCCGCGGGGCAGAAGAGCACCACTGAACAGGGCCCCGCCGTGGAGATAGGCACCGCTGAACAGGGCCCGCGGTGCAGAAGAGCACCGCTGAACAGGGCCCGCGGGGCAGAAGAGCACCGCTGAACAGGGCCCCGCCGTGGGGATAGGCACCGCTGAACAGGGCCCGCGGTGCAGAAGAGCACCGCTGAACAGGGCCCGCGGGGCAGAAGAGCACCGCTGAACAGGGCCCGCGGGGCAGAAGAGCACCGCTGAACAGGGCCCCGCCGTGGAGATAGGCACCTCTGAACAGGGCCCGCGGTGCAGAAGAGCACCGCTGAACAGGGCCCGCGGGGCAGAAGAGCACCGCTGAACAG
This sequence comes from Pleurodeles waltl, assembly GCF_031143425.1. NCBI lineage: Eukaryota > Metazoa > Chordata > Amphibia > Caudata > Salamandridae > Pleurodeles > Pleurodeles waltl. Next base: position 332,622,448 of record NC_090446.1, read on the forward strand.
GGCCCCGCCGTGGATATAGGCACCGCTGAACAGGGCCCGCGGTGCAGAAGAGCACCGCTGAACAGGGCCCGCGGGGCAGAAGAGCACCGCTGAACAGGGCCCCGCCGTGGAGATAGGCACCGCTGAACAGGGCCCGCGGTGCAGAAGAGCACCGCTGAACAGGGCCCGCGGGGCAGAAGAGCACCGCTGAACAGGGCCCCGCAGTGGAGATAGGCACCGCTGAACAGGGCCCGCGGTGCAGAAGAGCACCGCTGAACAGGGCCCGCGGGGCAGAAGAGCACCGCTGAACAGGGCCCCGCCGTGGAGATAGGCACCGCTGAACAGGGCCCGCGGTACAGAAGAGCACCGCTGAACAGGGCCCGCGGGGCAGAAGAGCACCGCTGAACAGGGCCCCGCCGTGGAGATAGGCACCGCTGAACAGGGCCCGCGGTGCAGAAGGGCACCGCTGAACAGGGCCCCGCCGTGGAGATAGGCACCGCTGAACAGGGCCCGCGGTGCAGAAGAGCACCGCTGAACAGGGCCCGCAGGGCAGAAGAGCACCGCTGAACAGGGCCCCGCCGTGGAGAGAGGCACCGCTGAACAGGGCCCGCGGTGCAGAAGAGCACCGCTGAACAGGGCCCGAGGGGCAGAAGAGCACCGCTGAACAGGGCCCCGCCGTGGAGATAGGCACCGCTGAACAGGGCCCCGCCGTCTCAAGCACCGCTCCGCTGGGCCCTTCATCTCAAGCACCGCTCCGCTGGGCACCGCTGTCTCTCCACCTCTCCGCTGGGCCCTTCTTCTCAAGCACCACTCCGCTGGGCCCTTCTTCTCAAGCACCGCTCCGCTGGGTCCTTCATCTCAAGCACCGCTCCGCTGGGCCCTTCCTGTCATGCACCGCTCCGCTGGGCACCGCCGTCTCAAGCACCGCTCCGCTGGGCCCTTCTTCTCAAGCACCGCTCCGCTGGGCACCGCTGTCTCAATCACTGTTTATGGTTCACTGTGCCCACCATGCCTCCTCCTTGACCAGTGGAGACTGTCATCCACCTGATGGACTGTGGCTTTGCACTCCCCAGGATGGTCCAGTGGGCAGCCCACCCACTGTAGAGACATTGAGAGACTGTAGCTTTGCACTCCCCAGGATGGTACAGTGGGCAGCCCACCCACTGTAGAGACATTGAGAGACTGTGGCTTTGCACTCCCCAGGATGGTACAGTGGGCATGGTGGCTCCTCGTGGATCTGGCGTCGTGGACTCATGTGGCTGTGGTGCCCCCCCCTTCCCTTCCCCCTGAGGTGCCTGTAGTTTTTACATCTGATGCCCCTGCAGTGTTCTCTCCAAAGGACTCAGGTCTCCTGTGTGGGCTTTGCCCTTATTTCTCAAGACTTTGGCCCACGGACATGATGAATTCGTAGGATGTGCAGGACTTGGTACTTCAGTTATACACTGATGTGTATGTCATTAGTTTTGTTGTGAATATCTTTCATGGTTGTACGATAATTATCTGGAGCTTTTTGGTACATAAATATTTATTCCAAATTTGATTATGTCCTAGCATTTTTCAGGGGTGTTTGGGTGGTGTCACTGTGACTTGTTGCTCTGCATTGGTGTGTACATAGTTGGGGGGGGGGGTCGCATATGTGTGTGCCCGTAACCTTTCGTCCTCCCCCTCCCGTGTGTCGTAGGTGCAGTACTCACCGTTGTCGTCTGCGCCGGACTTCGTACTCGTGGTAGATGAGAAGGTAGACGAGAGCAGGTAGGATGTTTAATTCGGGTTCCATGCTGTCCTCCTTCCTCCTGGAGTGCGTAGTGGTGAGCGTTTTCCCGTCCGTAGTCTGTTTCCGCCGTGTTTTTATCAGCGGTGCTCCCGCCCCGGAAAAGGTGGCGGATTGGTGAGTTGGAATAGTGTGGGCGGTACATTGGCTGCCGCCTGGCTGTTGGTGGTGACCGCCGCGCTGTTTGTTTGTACCGCCGTGGCGGTCGGAGTGTTAAAGTGGCTGTCTGTGTTGGCGGTTCCCGCCAGGGTCAGAATCCCATATTTTTTACCGCCAGCCTGTTGGCGGGTTGGCCGCCGCTTTAACACCGACCGCCAGGGTTAGAATCACCCCCTAAGTCTGACCCACTGCAAGTGACACCTGTCGCTCCAATCCAGGTTTTGCTCTGGCTAACTAGCAGTACCTCACCTCTACCCAAGGGCAGGGATGATTGGGCAGCTGAGCGCATTACATAATTGGTTTCTAAGGGAAGCCGTGGTCACTCAGGTCTCATCCATTTCTCTCAGTTACATTAGTCTCATTTATACAATGACAAACAGAGGCAGTATAAGTTTCAATAATGATTTTAATGAAGCGTCTGCATCTTATTTAGCAAAGCGGGAGCTGCAATAACCAGGATGACACAACATAACAAGATTAGAATTGTGACGAAGAGAGTAAAGCAAAAAAATAACGCTACCATGTCACTAGAATCAATAGACTAATTCCTACCTATGTTCTAATAGAGCACAGCGTGTTAAGCTATAAATCTGCCCTTCAGGTTCCCCTGGGACGACATCATCCCCCATACCTGAGCAAAGGCCTGTAGTCTGCGTTAGCATCTGTAGCGAAACATTCAGCATATGGTCGTGGTTCTCTGGATGGAATCTCCCTCTAACGTGTAAGGGATAGGGAAGTGCTTTTATAATAAAACAGCTGATGTTCTGAGAAAATGTCCCTGTGTAGAGATGCGTGTTTTCTACGAATGTCGAAGACTAAACTTATACCGCATTTACTGGCAATGTACCTTGCTGTAGCCTTGGGAGAAGCACAGAGTGATCAAGAATGTCTTGTATGAGAACAGAGTGCTGGCCTAGGCAAAACAGTTAGATAAACAGAAAATCAAACAAGACAGTAAAAGTGGCTATTGTAACAATAATAAATACAGCCGAATAAAATATATCTAGGTTAAAGTGCACAGCGGCAGGCCCAGTGTGTTAAAATAGCGTGCATGGAGCTATAGCTAAAATTGCAATACAACATAGCCATTCACAAAGAAGGGGGCATTCCTAACCACAGGGTGTTTTCAGGGTACAAATCTAGTACATATAAGTCAATATGCATGATTGTTGTGTTTGCTGAGGTGAAATCAAAATCCTGCAGAAACATGCCATGACTGTCTAGTTACAGGTAACCTCCATGTAAAAGAGAGGTGTCTAGCTCTCAGCTCCTGAAATCCAGTTCTGTGAGGCACAGCGAGAATCCAGTTAAAGAGGAATCATCACCTAATGGTCTTCAGAATTCTTTGTGGTAATTGGAAACCCTATGTGAGGATAATTTGGTGAGGTGCTTCTTTTTGACTGTATTTGTGAAGCTTTTTCCTTTTGGACATTTAGGCCCATATTTATGAAAAATTATGCAAAACTGCGCTATTGCAGTTTTGCGTCATTTTTCTTAACGCCGTCTAACGCCATTTCTTAGAGCCATCTTTGTGCCATATTTATTAAATGAAGCAAGATGGCACTAAGGAATGGCTAACGTCTAAAAAGAAAGATGCTAGCAGGTCAGAGATGGCATTAGGGAAAATGGCGCTAGTAGGTCTGAAATTATGTTAGGCTGGATAGCGGCAAAAAATATGCCACTAACCATCATAGCATCATTTTGTTTACGCCCAAGTAGCCAAAAAATTACTCCTGTCTAAGTGTAGACAGGAGTCATTACCACCACCCCAATGTCCACCCAAGGGGACTAGTGTCCCCTGGGAAAGTCCAACATAACCTTTGCCAGGCAGGGGACCCCATGTAACCAATGGTACTTACAAAAAAAATTATACTTACCTCAACTTACCTGGGATGAGGTTCCCCTCCCGTAGTGTCCCTGTGATGTGGGTGGTGGTGTTCCTGGGGAGGGCATCTTTGTGCCCATTCGATGGTGTTCCATATTTATTAAATGAAGCAAGATGGCACTAAGGAATGGCTAACGTCTAAAAAAAAGATGCTAGCAGGTCAGAGATGGCATTAGGGAAAATGGCGCTAGTAGGTCTGAGATCCAGATGTGTCTAGGTCTTGTGTATTTTCTACATGGCAGCGTCCCAATGTCCAAAAAGTGCAGCCCTCACCAATCCAAGTGGGACGATTTTGAGGGTTAGCCAAGCTCTCATGGCCCAAATGTAAAACCAAAACCCAAAATAATGAAATGTCCTCTTGCTTGCCATGGGATAAGGTGTTTTAGTGTGCGGGGGAGAGCTGAAAGACTCTTACCCCGTTCAGTTGGAGTGGGGGCATAACCAGGCCCATACTGGTTGGTAGCCACAACTCCACTTTTTGTGTTTTTTTAATTCCCTGGTATCTAATAGACTTTCCGGGGGGCAGAAATGGCCTAAAAATAATTTGACCCCCCTTGCCTAAGGGGTCGCTCCCCACACATAAAAAAATAAAACTAAAACAAAATGTATCCCTGGTGGCTAGGGATTTTCTGCCCCCTGAGGGCAGATCGACCTAATTATATTAGGCCGATCTGCCCCCAGCGGGGGCAAAAATAGCCTAAAAAATATTTGGCCCATGGGGGAGTGGCCCTTGCCCAAGGAGCCGCACCCCTCATGACAATAACAATACAAGAAAAAAATCCCTGGTGTCTAGTGGGCATTTCTGCTGCCCGATCGCATCACGATCTGGCAGCAGAAATGCTGAGAGAGACTTGAAAGGAGAGGAGAGGCTTTTCCTCTCCTTTCATGCATTTCTCGGCCTCTCCAGTGATTGGAAGAGAAATGCAAAAGTATGTCTCTTCCGATCTGAGGGGCAGACCTCTGATGAGGTCAGCGCACGCGATCTCGTGCTGACGTCATCAGATACCACAGGGGGTACGAGGGGGTCGGGTGGAAGGGGAAGCGATTCCTCTTCCATCCCTGACCTGGGGGGTGACCCTATGAAGGAGCGCTAGCGCTTCCCCAGAGGGCCGGAACACGGATGTAATGGTTACGACGTGATGCCTGAGAGGCGCAACCACGGACGTAACCATTACGTCCGTGGTGAGACGGGGTTAAATGTGCTTATAAACAGAAGTAGCAACAGATGATGCATTTGGATCCTCCTAGAACCCTGGCATAAGGATGGCCATGGGGGAATTTTCCCCCCCACTTTCCTTACAGTGTGAACAGAAACTTGGGGCAGAATTTCACAGTGTGATACTTTTTGTTTCCCTTTGTCTGTCCATCATTATATGGTACCCAAACAACTGTGACGGCAGGGCAGGGCTAGCCGTTTGTCCGTTCGGCATTCCCCCCCGTAGGCTGCAAGCAAGGGAGTTGCTTTCAAAATGGGATGGCCTTCTATGACTCAATCATGCTCCCAATATAGTCGCTGCCTCTTTCAATGTGATGTTGGTTTGAACAGTTTTGCAAGGTCTGATTTTAGTTTCCCACCTGGTCCACTGTGAGAGCAATGTAAATGTTACCTCTGCCTTACATCGATTGTAATATATTCACTTAGTAAACCGTGGTACAAACTTAGAGCAAGTGCTGGTTTGAACACATCTCCAATTGGGGAGGGCCTCCCCAAGAAATCATATGCAAAGGCGAGGAGTTGTTAATGAACGAGCAGCAGAACCTCTGGAGCCTTACCTGTTGTGCCCATTGTTCTTCACTGAAAAGGAACTAAAGGCAACCAATTAAATCTGTGAGCACAGTAAAGTGGATCAACCACCCCACATTCAAAACACCTGTGTTTCATTCTGATCCATTTGACAATCAATGAACTACTGAAGCATTGTAAAAGCTCAGGAAACATGTATTCCTTGCCTCCCTGGAATTCAGTATAAAATACGCTTAGGGGTAAGACAGATGAATAGCTGGTACTTTTCTCATCCTATGGATACTTTATTTAGGAGAGCTGTGATGAAGATGAGGGATGAGGAACCAATGCATGTTTTGGACAAGAGGTTGCCTGTATCATAAACTTTCAAATGAAAGTAGCAGTACTAACCCTAGAGAGAAGAAATCTACTCACCTGGACCACAATGGCAGAATCCCTACCTTTATAAACTTTAGACTGGTGCCTCTGCAGGGTCTTAAAGGAACCCTGGCCCCACAGACATATCTGCCACTGCCCTCCTTTCATCAGCTCTAACACGTATGATCAGCCAAAGTTTCTGTTTACTCATATAAATGTTGGATGTTTGCTGCAACAGGTGGTAGAATTAAACACATTAATTAAGAAAAATGTAGGATTTATAATTAGCCAGAAATAATTGTGCAAGGAAATAGAGATGTGTGACAAATGATGTTGTAATGATGATGAAACCAATATATTTTAGAGAATGTCAATTTTGAACCCTTGTAAACCTGTTGTGATTTGTAAATGTCCATTCCTCAATGATGGTGCAAATGGTCATGGACAGCAAGAGAGGGGGGAAAGAAGTTGTGCTCAATTGTGCTCATGGATATCCATTCCCCATATGGGCCAATGGGTCATCTAACTCCATATTAGTGATCACAGACAAAAAATGAGCTTCATACATCGACCACACTTTGGAATGATAGCAAGACAATTAAGAAAGAAAGAAGGAAAGAAAGAAAGAAAGAATGAAAGAAAGAAAGAAAGAAAGAAAGAAAGAAAGAAAGAAAGAAAGAAAGAAAGAAAGAAAGAAAGAAAGAAAGAAAGAAAGAAAAGATGGAAATAAGGAAAGAAAGAGGGTTCATAGTATAAAATACTGGTTATTAAACTCAAATCTCACATCCTATGCATTTAAATAAAACCATTAAAAGTGAGCTGCAAATAAAAGACAATAAAGATTGTTTTTCTTACCGAGAAAAGTTTATTAAGGAATCATTGGTGAAACACCATGCAGGATCATAATATGGTATGCTGCGAAATAGCAGCAGTCCACTTCATAAGGAATTTATTACAGCATTGGAAGGAAAGCGGTACTGATAAACTGGAATGTGCCTGGTGCTCTCTTTAAATGCATCCTACTAACACATCAGGCAACACAGGCACTTAAGGGAATTACCTTGTGTACAGATATCCACCTTGTGAAAGAGTAAAAATGCAGTCAATCAAACTGACATTTACCAGAGGCTTAAGCACGCTAATGCTAACACATTTTTTTCATACTTCACAGGATTCAAAAACACTTCTCTGAAGTTGAGGGTTCTTTTGACCCAGTGAGGAGTGTGGTTAACCATACACAAACATTTCAAACCCAACAACAAATGTAAACACCATGACCAATGTGGCCACCGAAGAAGAACTCCAATCAATAAAAAGTTTCAAAGCTTTACTTTGTAACCACAAAGCCAAAAACACATAAATTGTGTGCAAAATCAAATTGTAAAGATAAATGAAAACCATGGGTCGACCAAATCGACGTAACAAGTTTCATTTAATCAACATCAAAACCATTAGACATTCAAGAAGAATAATACATATTAATAATGAAATAATTTGAGAAACAGAAATATTCTTTAAATTAGACTGTGAAGACATTAGCCAAACAAATTCCGAAGATTTAGAAATAAGGATTTAGACATAGGTTATCCCTACTTCTAGCCACATTAAGGCAAGCATGTGTGGGAACGGGCTAACACATGAGGGCAAAAGTCAAAATGGGAGACAAAAATAAATTGGAAAATAAGCTAAGAAAAATATGAAATAGGCAGTTGTCAGTATTATAACTTCTACTAAAGAAATGCAGGTCACAGGAAAATAACATTTGCAATACAATATACCTTTCCTAGGGTCAGTATTCAATTCAGTTTTGTCAGCAAAGCATGTAGACCATCAGTAAAGTCCGGTAGAAGCACCATCAGGAAAAGTGCAGAACACGGTCTGCACAGGGAAACAACTGGAAAAGAAACATCTGAGGGGCAAGAGGACAACTGGAGAGCAACTAACTGAAACTTACAAAGTCCATCCTTATAGTAAAGTTCACTAATGTCTCTGATTCCTCAATTCAGTGGTTCAACATCATCCAAAAGGGGCAATATCCAATCAGTTTTTGAGCACACCTCGAATATTTAACATGGCTTCTTTTTCTCAGGTTTGGTCATCTCCTCCTTCTGTGTGAATCCAATAGTCTATAACATTTTCCCAGCACTTTGCAACAAGTCTTCCCAGGGTACACAATAGACCCATCTTTCCCATTTGAATGTTCATGTTAAAGAAACAATTTTATTTCATGTTTAATCCAAAGGCCTAAATATTCCAGTATCAAGGTCACTTGGAAACAATTTGTGAGATTTAAACAATGGGACCTTTTATTATTCATGTGAACACCCTAATGGAAAACTTCATGTTAGAGAAAAAGAAATGATTCATCGCTTTGATATGACTGCAAATAAGAGGTCTGCAGTCCTAGATATGCTAGTACAAAAAATTGAATGCATTAATATCAATATTAATAAAACACACATAATATGCAAACTTATACATTCAGCATTCATAAAATATCATAAGAATATGTAAAAACATTTAAATAATAATTGGATTATTTGTTAAAGCATCACATTAGTTTTGACAGAGAAGTGCATTTATTATTCTGCGTCCCTAACTTTAGACTAATAAAACACATTAAACATTATAAATCAAATTTGTTTCACTACTAACAGTTACTCCAATGTATAAAATATACTTCAACATTATTTTAATCTTGTTAGCACATTGTCACTTCTGGTAGGCACGATGGTGTCCGCCACATGATAAAATGTGACCACTTTTAAAATACGTGTCAGTGCAGCTTTTCTATATGTTATGCTTTTAAAATGTTAATATAAATGTCACCCAATGCTGATATAGGGGTCACTAAAAGCATTACTAAAACTTTGTGCTCCAACACGAACTCATTCCACTATGCTGTATGTTGTAGTGGGTAGCTGGCTGAAAACCCATTTAAGTTAGTATAGTATATATATTATTTAATTAAATCAATTGTTCTTGGCCAAAAGCAGACCTAGAAAGAAGAAAGTTTCAAAACAAGAAATAGAAAGACGAAGAAGTAAATGACATTACCTAAATAAATTAAAGGTGTTTTCAGTACAAAATACTGGATTAATTGCATTGCAGGAAAATGGGGAAAGTAAAGACCTCCATTAAAAATTAGGCCTGGCAATAAATTTTGGAAAGACATAAAAAGTCACATTGTAGCAGATAACTTCCTTGTTGGAATGCCAGGTCGTTAAACAAGAGTGGGATGAGCTTCTCCTAGGTATGTGAAGATTGTGTTTCGATGCAGCCGACTCACATTTACCGTATTGAATGGAGTAACTCAATTGAGCATACTTTACCAATAGGTTTTGTGGCACACTTCTTAATTACTAATCATCTGAAAGGTATATTTTAAGACGTATTCTGAAACTGAAAGTTGAGTAAATAATTGTCAAACAAACAGAGATGGAACTCCCAAGTACAGGTCCCACAAATAAGAATATTACCTGTATACATTCGACATCTTTGTAATAGCGGTGAAGCCTTACTCCACCAACATCAGGAGCCTCTAGATAAAGCAGGTGGGAGGGCCTATGAATGACAAACCCGGACACCTGTAGTGTGTACTATAGGAGGTCCAGTCCAGGTATCGTCACTGACTCCTCCTGGCCAGACCCATATTAACTGGCATCCACATGATCACATAGCTAATCCACTGCACCCACAATGGCGGGTAAACACATGAACTTCCCCCTATCCTGTTTGGCATTAGTCTTCAAATCTTGAGTGTTTACCAGTTATGTCCCTGGTAAACACTACTTTCAACCCCCTTTTAACAAAACAATGAGGAATAACAGGAAAACAAAATTACTCTCACATCGTACTAGATTACAACACCCACAAGCCATCCATACGCCCAAAGGACAGCTAACTGCCCAGGCCCACGTCACATTTTCTGTAAGCATACAGGTTGGTCTTTCACATGACATGGGCTCTCAGCCTTGTGGGTGGGGCTGGCTTTCCTCTCAGATCCTATTTGGTAAACTCCCCTCAACCTATTGAGTTCTCTGGCGACCTCAGTCTTGGTTCTATGGCTGTGGCATTTTCAGTCTCAGGCCAGATTCCTGAGCATGCACAGGGACTTCAATGACAGGGCTCTCAGACCTTATTTCCTCTCCCACGCTGGGATTTGTCCAGGCCTCTTCTCACTCCATCTTGTTATTACCTGAACCATCTCCTTGGGCAGGGTGACTCAATGCAGGATGGAACTTCTTGAAGTGAGAAATGCTTCTGGTGACTTCTTCATCTCCTGTAAGGGCTGTGGCCTGGGTGCCTTGCCTCTGAAAAATCACCCACAGATAACGCTTAAACAGGAGTCTAAATTTGCTCCCTGGAAATCGATCTTTGATGAGTACCTGATTGTCTACTTTTACATCTGGTATCAGTGTCTACTTGCTCAGGTGTTAGTCAGGTGTCTTCTCCTGAGCACTTGATGATTGTGTGTTGGGAAAGGTGCCCATCCTGGGGGGTGCTGGATCGAATCTTTTAACACACACCCCATGCTGAGGTGCCTTGGGGCTTGTTCTGTGATTGTTTGAGGGTCTGCCTTTATTTGTGCATGTTCTGGAGCACTGGCACATCCGGCTCACAATTATTAGTTCACCGGATAGTTTTACCAACTCATCAGTCTGACATCCCTGCAACTATGCTGCATTGATCTCTGTTGTTACATGAGATTAATTGGGATCAGAACATAAATTAATTAATCATTACATTTTCGATCTTTCTCAGTCAATAATGGAAGTATGATGACAGTTCAAAAGCTTTATTAGTGAATCTCTTTATATGCTCATCTTTATTAAGGCAGTATTAATTTCATCAGCAGTCCATCAAATAGTTAATAAGCATAGAATCAAATCAATATTCCATAAGCATTTCAGAAAGCACATTACATAAAGGTACCCATTCAAAGAATGATGAAGGTTAAGTAGGGGAATTGGAGCATCAAGAAAATGTGTCATTTAGAGCACCCAGAAAAAGTTCTATATTGAGAGGTCAAGCACAAAGTTTAAATTGAAATATCAGAATCAATCAGAGCAGAACTTCCCATAAAAGTCAATTGAGTCTCAGCTTGAGCTGCACAAACTCAGTCAGAGTAAATGGCAATTGAGCATGGTTGGTCTTGAGTCTTCTGCCTGCAAAATCCAAACCAACTTTAGGAACACACACCCATTGCGGATGTAGTGGATTCATGTGAACAATTTAATCTTAGACTTTTGCAACATCTTCAGTCATCCATTCAGCCTGCGAGGTTTCTTTGGAACAGAACACTCCTTTGTCTCTTCTCCGGGATACAATACCACAATCAGCAACAATATGATGCCACATTAATTTCTTGTCAAGTGTCCTTAGAAATCACCCTACATGATTCAATTTCTACTTAAAAGAATACATTTTGCTCATGAGAACACTCTTAGCTAATCTACTAAATAACTTGTCATTCATAATATCAAGGGATGTTATTGTCTGTTAGAATAATAAACATTCTTTTAAATACTGTGTATAACTTTACCTCAGGTTCACATCATTTAGTAAATTCAGTAGTTTGCATCTTGTGTCTAAGCTTCTACATTTCCTCACTAATATATAAGATCCTTATCCTTATTCTTAGTTCTACAATGCTTATTATTTAATCAAAACATTTGCAAGGTTACATGTCAACAATTTGCTTATTACAACATTTTATTGAAACATATGCCTATGTGAAGGTCAAGAACATTACACTTCACATCCTTGAACTAGGTCAGTAGTCAGAGAAAAAATAAATGCAGCTTTCAGGAAGACAAACTAAATGCATGTAACAGTGGATGCTTCATAAAAATTTTACAGTTTAAATGCATTTGCTTTCCTATTAGGCTAACATGTTAATTCTGCACGTTAATGATAAATATATTGTTTTCAAAATTAAAAATCTGCTCCCTCACACGCAACAGTATATAGCCCATTCGAGCTGTTGTTGGTTGGCATAGTCTATCCTAATGACCTTATTTAGTGTTCATCTAAATGTTTCCACCTCCCCATTCACTTGAAGCCACTGAGGAGTGATTTGTCGATGCTTGATGTTCAGAGACCGCAATAGGTCATCATGTCCTGACCTTGAAACAGTGGACCATTGTCTTGCCTGCTTTCTTATAGGGGACCGTAAGTGGCCATCATCTTTTCTAGTTTTGGAAGTACTTTGTGGGCTCCTTGTGTGGTGGAGATTACCTCTACAGCTGTGAACTTTGAATGATCATCCATAAAGACGAAGGTGTATCTTCTATCCAGGAGGCATCCAAAATCCAGGCTCACGCACATCGATGGCTGCTGAAGCCCTTGTTCTGTGATGACCAGAGCAGGAGGGTCAGGTGCTCCAGCTGCTTGGCACCATGGAAAGGATCGTACGGTCATCTCAACTAACTCATCCATGAGAGGGAAGCATACCTTGCTGTAGAATCCTGTTTTTAGCCTTGGCCATTCCTTGGTAGCCCAGGTGTGCTAGCTGCACCACCTGGTTAGTGAGGCTTGTGGGGAGGAAGAGTCGGTGACCCCACTATTACTTTATGCGTACTTGGTATAGCGCACAACTCACACCTGAAGAAGTATCTCTGTGCTTGCCATTCAGGACAAAAGTGCACTTGAACATTCATGTCTTTAAAAACTTATTGAACTTCGTAAAGTCAGAATAGTATGAAAAGGAAGTTTTGCTAATGGAATGTGGCCAAATAACAGAAAGATCTGCTACCAAATCTGAAGGTGCGTATTTGTGGGATCATTAGAAGGGTTTTATTTGTAAACCTAGGCAGTCTGATGGGCTGATAGTGACTGAGTTTAGAATATGGAAAGAGAGGAAATGACTTGTATAATGCCTTATGGATCAGACAGCATTGCTTAATCATTGCCTGTTTCCTTATGGGAAGCCAATGCAATGTTTTTAAAATAGGAGCAGAAGAAGAACGCAGGGGAAGGTTACAAATTAGCTATGCAGCTGCAGTTTGGACAGCAGGGTATCATTAGCTGCCACTGGCAGTGCATCCCCGTAGTCTAAGTGACTGGTAATTAGTGCCTGGACTAAAGTCTTGCTTGAGGTTTATGGAAGCCAAGGACAAGCTTCTCTGAAGAGCTGCATTGTGGCTAAGGTAGCATTGCCTTGGTCTTTCATGGATAACGTTTGGTCAGTCTTTATACCAAGATTTTTCATCCCCTGTTTTGGGGAAGGGTCTAGACCAAACTCTGTTGACCGTCAATCAGCTATCCAGATCTCCAGCGCTTTACCGAATAGCACAATCTCGGTTTTCTCACCATTTGGTTGGAGTCAGTTATTAGTCATCCAAATAAGGATTCCCTAATGCAACTTGCAAACTGAGATTTCACTTTTACTGAATCTGACCACACAGGAGAAAGTCATCTGGATCTGCAGCCAGCTCATGTCGTACTTGATAAAGGGGGTCAAGGATACATTGAGCCTCTGGTGTGTGATGTGTCTGGTTGGCTTTGAGCTGGTGCCAGTGACTTATCCTGACAGGTTCTAGAGCTTGCTTTAGACACTCATCCTTGCAAGTGGCATATGGACCCTACTGACATGGGTAGGGGACGAGACCACTCTGTGACATCTCGCTCATACTATTCTGTTTCATTGTCCTTTTCTTCCTTATCTAGGATTTCCGTCCTCAGATGACATGGCAGATAGTCAGCAAGGGTTTTGGTTGAGGGCAATACTTCACATGGCAATCATATTCCTGCAGTTATAGCATCCATTTTTAAATGCAGGGAGGTGGATTTGGCACTGTCCTGTGGAACAGTATGATTAAGGGTTTGTGATCTGTCGTGACAACAAAGGGATGTTCATATACTTATGTAAGGAAATACCATACACCCATTATATTGCAATTGCTTCCTTTTCTAGTATCGCTGATCAGTTTGGGGCAATGCCCAGCTTTACAGGCACAGGTGCTCATTTCCCGCATTCCAGCTGATGCGTCAAAATGGTTCCTAGCCCCTTGGTCTGGCATCCACAGCTTTGAGGTCTCCCATTATGGGTGAAAGAGGGTTAGGGAGGTATCAGCAGAGAGGGCATCTTTGGTTGCTTGGAACGAGTGTTCATGCTCTTCGCTCCAAGTCCAGATGGCTGATGACTTGGTGAGATCTCAGAGCAGTTGTGTCAGGCTGGTTAGGTCCCTGATAAATCGGCTACAACAGTTCACCATCCTAGAAACTTCTTACTTCTGAGATGATGGATAGTGGTTATGCTTTTTTAATGTCTCAAACCTTTTCTGGATCCAGGACTTCCCACCCACTGAGAAGGTATAGCTGAAAAAGTTAATCCACCAATTAAGAATGCACATTTTCCCTGCTGTAGCTTAAGTCCGGACTCTTGTGTCTGCGGTAGGATACCTCTCAGTCTCAGATTGTGTTCCCGCACTGACTTTATGTATACCATGGTATCATCACTTACTTTGACAACACCGGGTTGCCCCATCAGCATCTCCTGTTTGTGTTTTGAAACACTTTTGGGTAGCTAGATATTCCAAAGTTGAGTCTCTTATATTGAAACAATCCGACATGGTTGGAAAAAGTTGTGATATACTGGGACTCTTCACCTAAAGTAAGTTGATAGTAGCCGGACCTCAAGTTTATCTTGAAGAACCAGGTAGCTCTGCCCAGCTCCCCAATGCGGTCATCAATGGTGAGAGTCAAGTGTCATTCCCTCTTTATTGTGACATTTGGAAACCTCATGTGCATGCATATGTGGACTTCTCCTGGCTGTTTCTGTTTCCTAATGACAATGATAGGAGACATCCCGGCAGTGGGGCCTGATGTTTTCTCAATACTTCTGGCTGCTTCGAGCTTCTACTGTTCCTTCTCTACCTGTGGCCTCAAGTGGAACATAATGCATCAATGCCGATGGGCCACTGGTTGAATGGACTAATCCATTGGCAGTTTGACGACTTTTCGCTTCATGCAACTTATGCCTTTGAACACTTCATTGAATTCTGTTAGGATATGCAAGAGTTCTTGGTGGTGAACTCCAAATGCAAAGTTGACTATGCCTAGAGCTTCCATTATGCAGCAGGTGACCAGCATGCCCTGGCCTCCTTGTGTAATATTTATGTGGGAGTTCACAGGTATTGATCGGTGTGTAATTGGTGCTTTAAAATTGCCCAGCATGGGTACCGGTTTGTTCTGTCTCTTTGCAAATATTCAGACTGAGGGTTTTTTGATGGTCTGTGGTATTTCAAAGTCTTGAATAGTTTGGCAGACATGATGTTATTGGAGGTGCCCGTATCTACTATTGCTGTCAGTGGGTGCACTCCAACTTGTATCTGACATTTTGGTTATTGATGATGGGCCCTCCTGGATGTGCCGACGGTCTGAGTGGATGGTGTCCTCTGTGACTCTGTCATCGTTCATGTCGTCTGCCTTTTGTCTTGACTCTGGTAAGACGTTATCCCTCATGTGTGGTATCCGACTTCTACCTTACCCGTAAACTTTTGCAAAATGATTGTACTTCCCGCACTCTGCTTGATGATGGACAGTCCCTCTGCAGTGTTCACAGGCCTGGGCTGTATCAGGGACATTCATGAGCCTCTCTGGCCCTTGTTGAGACATGACGGCATAGTGTGGTTCCACTTTTACTGTTCATTGTAGCACCTCCTCCATATGTGAGGCACGGGCCTTCATTAGCTCTTTGGAGTGGCCCATGGTCAGGATGTCATTCAGCAGCTTCCCCAGGTCCTGTAGGATGTGTTCTCTCTGGTTTTGTGGAAGCACAACCTTGGGTAATCTGTCCTTGGATCTCCTCATGCTCATCAGCAAATGACATGGGCTGACAAGTTCCTTCCATATGGTGTAGACCGCATCAATCAATTCCTCTAGACTTTGTCTAGCTTGTAGTAATATGAAAAATTAGTGGTCTTCGTTGGACATTTGTTCAAAATAGGCATTGAAGACAGCTACAAGAGTTGCATATGTCCTTGGGTCATTTGTGTGACCGTTTTGGAGATTTGTTGCATGCTTTTTCCTCCCAGGTGGAGGAAGAGAGCCCTCTTCCGGTCATCAGTGTCTCCGTCCCTTTGAAATAAAGTTCTAGACATTCTGGGCCTCATTCCGACCCCGGCGGTCCTTGACCGCCGGGGCCGGGGTCGGCGGGAGCACCGCCAACAGGCTGGCGGTGCTCCTGAGGGCATTCTGACCGCGGCGGTTTGGCCGCGGTCAGAAAGGGAAAACCGACGGTCTCCCGCCGGTTTTACGCTGCCCTAACGAATCCTCCATGGCGGCGCAGCTTGCTGCGCCGCCATGGGGATTCCGACACCCCATACCGCCATCCTGTTCCTGGCGGTTCGGCCGCCAGGAACAGGATGGTGGTATGGGGTGTCGTGGGGCCCCCGTAAGAGGGCCCCACTTAGAATTTCAGTGTCTGCTTAGCAGACACTGAAATTCGCGACGGGTGCTACTGCACCCGTCGCACACCTCCCACTCCGCCGGCTCCATTCGGAGCCGGCTTCATCGTGGGAGGGTGTTTCCCACTGGGCTGGCGGGCGGCCTTTTGGCGGTCGCCCGCCAGCCCAGTGGGAAACCCAGAATGACCGCTGCGGTCTTTTGACCGCGGGACGGTCTTCTGGCGGTCCCAGCCAGGCCGGCGGCTACTGCCGCCGGCCGGGGTCAGAATGACCCCCTCTATGTCCTCTCTCCACTTTGGCACCTTCCCAAAAGGAGCCCCCTCAAGGACAAATGGTTAATTGGTCAGTATGACGGCAATCATGTCCAGGTGCGTGGTGTTATTGTCCTACTACCACCAAGAAAGGCCAGTGCTGCCACTGTGAAAGTAGAGCTGAGTCCAGCGAGGGTGATGGGGCAGTGGGGTCATGGAAGGCCTGGATGTAATACCCTGCGGCAAGTCATTCTAAGGTGATCAACAGGGTTGGATAAACAGCAATGGGCTGCTGTAGGGC
Source organism: Pleurodeles waltl (assembly GCF_031143425.1). Lineage (NCBI taxonomy): Eukaryota > Metazoa > Chordata > Amphibia > Caudata > Salamandridae > Pleurodeles > Pleurodeles waltl. Next base: position 332,639,307 of record NC_090446.1, read on the forward strand.
ATGATAGCTGGCAGAGGTCTGACACATGTCTCTTACCCCAGTCTTTAGCCCATTGTGGGTTTGTGATAATGCAGCCTGCCAGGGCCTAGGGGCTGAGGTGCTCTGCTCCCCACTCTGTGACTGGCAGCTACAGTGGAGCTGTATTGTATGGCCCCTTCACTATTTATTTAGTTAGGATGTCCATATCCTGTGTTCTTGCCTCTTGACCTTGCCTATGGGGTGTGCGTGCCCCCTGCACCACTACTGTCCTCACAATATGTCCATGGCTCACCCTTGGGTGGAGGAACAACACCTCACTGCGAGCAGGGACAGAGAGGCGGATGGTCAACAGACATGCATATGGCACGAGCACTGCCGGAGCTGACGGAGACCGTGCGGCTGCCACACAGGAAAGTGGAAGAAAGAGGTGAGCCAATTGAAACGTGATGTGGGGGATGCCCGCCCTCATTGCCAGAGTAAGAGCGGTGATGTAATACTGCACCGACGTCAGAAGCTGCTAGTTATCGCAGGTCGTAGGGCCTATTAATGATGGGCTCAGGACACCAGTAGTTCGTACAACAGGAGTTCCGGCAAAGGTGTATTAACTAACTCCTTCAGGCTGCACCCGTGTTTATTAACTGCTGCCCACATGATCACAGGGCTGAACCACTAAACCCACAAAGGCAGGTAAACATTTGAACTTCCCCCCACCCTGTTTGGCCTTAGTCCTCAAGTCCTAAGTGTGTACTAGTTACATCACTGCTAAACACTACATTGTGGTAGAAGATTCAATCTTTGACTGGTAACCAGTCCATTACGTTTCTTAAATGAAAAGTGTGGGTCTGGGTCAACTACAGTTGTGCTTTGTAGTGCTTCAGAGTGCAGCACAAACTGCAGCACTGATCAACTTGAGTGGCAAAAGTTGACCCTCTCACATTACATCCCAGCCTTGCACTGTGAGGGGCCAAATATCTATTATGGCTGCTTTGAGGCTTTCAAGTCTGTAGATCCCAATTTGCCCCCCTGTGGAAGTGACATCTGGCACATACATGTAAAAGTAAATGGTGGATCATGTGTGTGTGTGGAGCTATCAATGCATACTGGTGGGCTGAATGATCTTACTATTTAACCTACTATTACTTTCAATAAATCCTACTGAGCGACCCTAAAGCACATCGAACTCCTACTAGAAGGTTGGCAAGCCACACAAACCAACCACTTTCCATTGGCACAAAAAAAGCAGGGAAAATTTGACATCCAACATACTACCACTTTTATTACATAGGACATGGTGGGTCACCAGACAGTCCCATGTGCGACTCTCAATGGGCAAACCCACAACAAGAGACAATGCAAGGAAATGCTCAGAGGGGCCAATCAATTGGCAGATGTGCTCTGTATAACAATGTGTAAAATAGCATCTATCTTTAAAATATATGAGTCCCCTTATATTCGTATATATGCACAAAGGTCTGCAATGTGCACGTGTATATGATACATCACTACATTAGGCTACTAAAATGACTAATACACAAAAAGTCTGACAATAAGAACAGTTATTTCTCCTACCACTGCATGCCTACAAAGTATGCATCTACGCCATATTTGTTAGATTGAGGTATCCTCATAAAATAAGTTACATGTCACTTTAACTCTTACAGATGAGTGAACCAAATATATGTCTCACCTGGCTGCACATTCACATGCTTCGTATGATGCTGACGATGTATTATTCTCACATCCACTCTCGCCTGCATCTCATTATCCATTATCCTGTGCCTGCTCTTCACTCAGCTGTCTTAGATAGCTGAGTGGAGAGGTTTACATTGCGCATGTCAGGCTGGCTGTCCAAGACAACTGGCCAAAATGGCATGTGCAGTGTGAACTGTGGAGTGAGCATCACTCCCCTGCAGCCAATCAGCAGCAGTAGCCCCACCCCTAAATACGGCTCACCTGGAGAAAGGTAAAAATAAAATTGTATCCAGCTGCATCCAACTAGAGAAAAGTGTACTCCAGTTCTACGGTTGTTGGGCCATTACTTTTTTATTTCCATACATTACTACTTAAGTCTTCAGGTTAAAGCAATTTGCCAATAATAGCTTTTAAGAATAATATTAACATATGTTGATCATATTTAGGCATTACCATGCTTTCTTTTTCTAATTCCAGTTTTGTGTCAATTGCTTGCAAAAAAAAAAAAAAAAAGAATTGCACCAGATTGTAAAAGCAAGACCTGTTGGGATTGCAAATGCTTGTTTAAACATGTGTTAATATTTTATAGGTGTTTCCACGCAATACCCATGGAATCTGACGCATTCCCAGATTTACAAGGCTGGGGAATGCGTCAGCTTCCTATCCCACCCCAGGGGTGGCAGAAAAGTGAACTGAAACCCCAACTAATGGAAATCAATGCGGTGAACAGTTGCAAGGCAAAAAGCCAACTCAGTGTCAGTCTTTCCAAGCAGGGCCCTCTTTCCCAGTGCCCTAAGAAACTTTATTGAGAGAAACATATCTTGCAGAACACAGAACAGGATCGATTTTATCAATCACCGGCTCGCCCCTAAGCACAGAAAGGTTATGTAAAGGGCTCCCGGTTTTATAGTGTTTATTTTTTAACATTTCCAGCTGCATTCATCCATATTTATTTGTTGGCCATCTAATTGGTATTTTTCCATTTTTATTTTGTGTTTTGAGAATAAATGGAGCCATAAAATGGTATATTTTCATATGTATTTAATTCTTAGATATGTACTCATATGTGGGTGTCTGTTGCGTTTCAGGTAATTAAGTAGCCACATATTTCAAGACACCACACTGACAGGTGCATATTAGCATAATACTACAAATGAATGTTAACATATGCCTGTTTTTAAGGAATTCTCATCATATTTTTTAACTCTCCATGCTGTCTATATGTGCAGCTTTGCCTGTAATTCATGAAAGACAGCATGAAGAGTCTCTCACAAGAAGCACAATTTTCAGTATTTTTCCATTTTTATAAATAAATACAGGCAGGAAACACAATGTTTTCTATCTGTATTTATCAGTAAAAACCACTAAAAACAGAAAACTGGGAGCCTAAGTTATGTATAAGCCTGAACTCAGCAGGCTCCTTTTTTTGGAACCCGGCACAGTGCAGAGCTGAGTGAAAATTGTATGGGGGTATGTCATTGAAATGCCTTGGTACCATGCTCAGGTTAACTCTAGCTGTCTTCCCATTGTGATCTGTAGACTGCTGTTTTTTTTCACAAACTTCTACCCCCACATGCTCAATTCAGGAATTCTAAAACCACAGTCAAAACCACAGTAAAGTTTATGGGCCACCTGCAGGCCGGGATAGGAATTAAGCCAGGGAATCCTAGTCTAAGTAGTAACTGGGGAGGGGGGGTTTGCTAAGGAAATCCTACAGAGGCTCACGTTTAGCTTGTTGTTTCTTGTATTTTTAAAGCTCTTGAACTCTGGTTGTACTTGGAGACCACAGCAGAAGCAGATATGCCTCAATATAAATTTAACAGCCGGGCATGTATAGGCCTTTTTGAAGTGGGCCCAGCAAGTGTATTTGGTTTTCCAACCTCCTCCCTTCTGAACTATTCAAGGAGATCTGAGAACCACCTTCACTCTTCCTCAGTATCATCCATTTTAACGAAGCATTGGCATCCTTCTAATTTGAGAACATTTTAGGATTTGACATCTCCCTCAATGTGAAAGCCTGATCATGCTCTATCTAGCTGGTTACCCATGAACTCATCATGTACACTGACAATTTTGTTATGGTAGTAAGATATTAGTAGCCCCTAGTAAAGCTATTTCTCAAGCACACTGGATTGATGTATAGTGAAGCCCTGAACTCAATTATGTATTATTAAGCTGTTTATGGGCACTCTCTTTAGAGGCCTTGGCCTCCTCAACAGCTGGCTTTGAAATGATCACAGAGATATATCCATGAGAAATATTTTCTTAATGTTTTCCTTCATCTCCTAAGGCAAATTGAGCCCTAATGGCCCCTGGGAGAAAGTACCGGCTTGTGGAGTTGGATCATGTTAGACTTCTCCTCATCTGCCTTCCATCGCCCCCTTGAACATCTTGCCTCAGAGTAGTAACTGGCAACGGTGGCAAAGCTGACACCCCCTGCAATACCTGAGCCTGCAGTAACTCCTGCACTCAAAGAGAGTGAGGCCAATGACCACCTCAGCACTGCCCAATGCTAAAATACTAAGGCTGGGCAGCAACAGAAATATCTGTTCTAGGCTGGAGACCACCTTGATGTTACCATACTGTTCTTCCCTAACTCTACTGCGTACAACCACCCCACCAGCCCAAGTGTCACGGCCCTGTGACATCACATGTAGTGCTGGTGTCACCTTTATTCTTGGATGGTTAGTGACTGATGGAAAAGCTTATTCAGAAAGTACCCCTGACCTATGAAGACAGTCCTCCGCTGTAGCTGGAGCTGAACCAAGGCTAGTATCAGGGATGGCTGGTCTTAATAGGCGTAAGGTGCAATGACCTACCAGCCTGTAGGAGAAACATAAGGATTAGATGGAATCCCGGGCTGCAAGCAATACATTGTGCTTACTGCTCAGGGACATAGTCATCTAAATTAGTAGTTTTTTTTGAGGGGTGGGGGAAGGATGGCCCTGCACATGTGTTGGCTGGACGACCTAGAGACATAAGCTATGGCAGTGACAATACACGGGTGGGTAGTGTGTGTATTACTGTCAGGAACAGACTTTCATTCTGGGCCTTACTTACATGACCCAGTGCATGTCGGAAGACCTTCATTAATCTCAATGGCTGGGGACTGGACAGATCATTTAGCACAATGTAGTAGTTGGTGTACCAGTGACCTATGACTTCTGCACTGAGACCGAGCAACTCCTGTTGATTTACTTCTGACAGTTGGGCTGGAGTCTGTAAGAAGAGTCCAGCAGCTTCATTTGAGGTTCAGCTACAGTGTGGGTTCATACAAAGTTCCTACCAGTGCAGTCCAGTCATCAGGCCCCTGGGAGAATAAGTAGGTGAGTTTTAGGTGAGGTTATCTCGCATGTTTAAGAATTCAGATGCATTTGTTTTAATGTTTGTTGGTGTTTCTTTTGTTCGAGTCCCACAGAAGAATGACATGTCGATGAGTGCTGACAGGGACAATGCATTGATCCCTATCACACGGGGCTCAGGCTCAGAGGCTGGTAACAGAGCCAAATTGTGTTCCAGTGTTCAGCAGGTGCAGTGAAGAGCTCTGGTGCATTTGTGACAGGGTTAGGCCAACAGGAGATGGAGGGAGAACAAAGAGACAAAATTCACTAACCTTTTGGTTGAAATATTAAACTAATATGTGGTTCATGTATGGCTGCTTGCCTGATGGCAATTTTATCTAAAACTAGGTGTTAAATTAGAATGTGATAAACAATAAATAGCCTGCCACAAAATTATGTGGCGTACGTCTTCATTGCAGTGGCAGAATGTTTTTTGTGTATGGCAAGTATTTCCAAACCTGTTCTTGCCAACCACCAGTACTCTTTCTGTAAACCTTGAATGGATAAACTGATTACGCCCTGTCGGGTTTCATAGTGACAGGACTGCCAAGTTCCACTCAGATCGCACCAGCAAGACCAGTCTAACATCAAAATATTGGAGTTTGCACCATTTTTAAGATACATGAACCTACCTTGCTTCAATGAGATGTAAGGTACACGTTCCCATCTAAAGAATTGTGCTAACCCCAAAGTCCCATGACGCAAGGATGGGAGGAGGGGCTAAATAATGGTGCAAAGCTTGCTTTGTACCATTATTTAATGCCTTGGTAAGAACAGGCATTAAGGGACCTGTGGACCCATTTCCATGGTTAAGCACCATGGAATGGGTCCACAGGTGCCCTCCTCAAGCCCCAGGAACACCCCCACCCACATCAGAGGGGCACCGGAGGATGGGGAACCCCATCCCAGGTAAGTATGGTTAGTATAGTTAAGTAACTTTTCTTTTTTAATTAAAGTGCCATCGGGACCCAACTTGGGCCCCCTACATGGCACAGTGTGCAATGGCCATGCCCAGGGGACACTGGTCCCCTGTGCTGGCCATTGAGGTGGTGTGCATGACTCCTGTCTTTTTTAAGACAGGAGTCATGTGGTATGGATGGTTTTGCCTTAGAAAATGACGCTAGGCTGTATAGAGTCATCTTTTTTTTTCTCTAACCAGCCTAATGTCATTTTTTTGTGAAAAACCTCCTTCTCCCTTATCGCCATCCCCACCCCGCTAACGTAATATATATTTTTTTTACGCTAGCCTACACTTTGCACAGACTTGCACCATTCCATAAATATGGCACCCGGCTGGTGCTCAGGAATGGCGCAAGCCGGTGCTAAACTGTTTGGTGCAAAACTGCGTTAGTGCAGTTTTGCACCAAAAAGTATAAATAGGCCCCATAATTTACTAAAATCAGAATAAGTCGAGCCTCACTCTGCTGCATCCCCCAATGTTCCAAATAATATCAGCTCTTACCTCCATCGCCCGTCCAAAAATACTTGCGACCTTTTTACCCACAAGGTGCCAGAAATTAATCTAAACTGATCAGCTGGCAAACATATGGATCTTATCAGCATCAAAACTTCTGCATCTTTTGCACCTGGAATCTCTATTATCATTGATCTTTGCCAACTTCATTGGTGACCAATAAATTCTGTGAAGAGTGAACAAGTGTTTTTTCTTGAGAAGAGCAGATTTTATTGTAGAATGAAGTAAGTTGATACTTTCCAAAGATCCTGTAGGTCCTCCTGAGGCAGGATGTAAGGTGGTTTCTTGTTATTCTCGGCTGCCTTTGTTAGATGTTAGTACCATTTAGCTACTTCGTTCTTCATAGCCTTAGTATCATGCAACTCCATGTCCGTGATACCAGTGATCTCACAGTTTGCCCAATCCTTTGTTTTGAACCAATTTTCCAACTGGTAGTATTTGAATCTAGAATTGCACAAATTTACAAGCCTTGGCCTGTCATCTCATGGCATTAGTTTATCTCCCACCATTACCTGCCCCAACTCATTATCCCAGCGTTTGGCAAGGTACCTGCCAACCAGTGCTTCAGACATTCCTGGTTCCCCGGGGACCCCAGGGGGTCCCAAATTGGTGACAGTTTGTTATAATATAGGATCCATAATAATAATCTAACATCAAACCATAGTCTGGCAGGTAATCTCAGACACTGTAGTCTTACTTTTTTAAGTATTTATTTAGGGGCACCAAATTTATGGAGGATGCCTTCATAACTGCCTCCCTCTAACATAGCCTTATAACTAATCCCCATACAGGACTCATCAGAGGAAAATAACAACATCCTACAATTTTTAATTGGAATGCCTAATAATAAAGCTGGAAATCAGGGAGTGCAAGACCCCTATGCTTAGTTTTCTTCTCAGTTTTGTCCATGATAAATGGATACCTTTTGATGCACAAATAAAAGATGTTAGTCTCCCCAGTATCTTATCTAGTGTATTTCTTCCAAAGGTAAGTGGGATGTTGTCAAATAAAAAAGTAAACTTAGGTAAGATTGACATCTTCACAAGACTAACTAACTAAATTGTAAAGGGTAAAAGACTGCAATGTAGTCATCAGCTTGTCCACTTCTTTCCTCACCCTCACCAAGTTTCTGTCTGACAGTTTACTTTTTTAGTTGACAACATCCAACTTACCTTACATCGAGATCATGTACTATACCTATTCCCAGGTATCTAATAGTTTCCTTAAAATGTCCTCCCTCCCATTCCATTCCCATTCCGCAACATTTTCTCTGTCTTAGACTCATTAACTTGATATCCTGAGAAACTCCCAAAGAAAGCCATTTCATGGGTGGAAATGACTGGGTGATGTCAGAAGTATACAGCATCCGATCATCTGTGTATAACGGTACCTTCTTACTCATTACCCTACATCTCAAAGGAACTTTTTCTGTATTCAGTCTTAAACTTTGCCCCAGTGCTTCTATATATAATGCAAGCTGAAGTGGAGATAAGGGGCTCCCCTGCCTGGTTCCTCTAATGATGTTAAATGTAGCCGATAGGGAGCTATTAACCTGGACTTTAGTCCAGGGGAAAGAATACATTTTCTATATCACCCTAACTATAGCACCTTAAACCCCCAGGTGTTTAACCACCAGCATCAGATATTCCCTATTAGCTTGGTCAAAGGCTTTAGCTACATCAAATGTGAAAATAGCCAAGGGTAAAGATCATTCAGTGGCAATGTCAATGATTCAAAACAGGCTGGGGGTTAGTTCCCTCTTCCTGACAAAAAACCCTTTTGATTTTGATGTATTACGCTACCAACTACTTTACTCAGATGGTTGGCTAGGATGTCCGTACAAATGTTGTAGTCACAGTTTAACAGGGATGGATATAGTTTAGTATGACTGGCACTCTCAGGGATTCTTGCCTGGCTCCAGGATCAGAGAGATTGTTGCCTCATTCCATGAAAAGGAGATAGGAGATCATTCCAACAGAATCAAATTAAGCAAATGTACCCAGCAAGGAACTGCAAGTGTGAAATAGACCTCATCCAGAATCCCATCCTGGCCTGCTGCCTTTCCCTTTTTTAATCTCTTAATTTTAAGTAATACCTCCAACCCACTAATCTCCTGATTCAAAAACTCCTGGGTTTCTAATGAGATAAATGGCAGCTCTCTAGGCTCTAGCCATTTCGTTACTCAAACTAAATCAATCACAATGGATTCTGGATATAAACTATGGAAGAAACTCACAAATGCTCCTTCAATCCCAGGGTCATCCTCTCAATCAATCAATCAATCAGGATTTATAAAGTGTGGCTAATCACCCAATATGGTATCCAGGTACTTGCAGGTCCTGGAGGCCTATTCAACAGCCAGGTCTTGATGGCCATTCAGAATTCCGTAAGTGTGGTGCGCAGGTGGGCTATTCCAGGTTTTTGCTATGATGTGAGAGAAGGAGCGTCCTCCACTTCTGCTTCAGTAGATGTGGAGAGTATGGGCAAGTAAATGGGAGCGAGAGCATAGTCTTCTCAATGATTGGTGGAAGTTCAAGCGGTGGTTAATGTGCACAGGCCCTTGGTTGTGTAGAGCCTTGTGTGCATGGTCAGCACCTTGAACTGGCATCTCTTCTGTACTGGGAGTCAGAGGTGGAGTGTGATGTACGTTCATCAGGGAAGGCTGAGGATGAGTCTAGTTGCAGCGTTCTGTATGGTCTGAAGTCTCTGTAGGAGGTGTGCAACGTTTCCTACATAGAGGGTTTTGCTGTAGTTTAGTTGGCTGGTGATGAGGGCCTGTGTCAGGGTGCGTCTCGTATATAGTGGTAGCCACTTGAAAATCTTATGTAGCATTCGCAAAGTGAGGAAGCAGGCAGAGGAAATGGCCTTGATCTGTTATTTCATGCTGTGCTTGTTGTCAATAATGATTCAGAGGTTTCTAGTGTGGTCGGAGGGAGTGGGCGGGGGCCAAGGTCTGATGGCCACCAGGAGTCATTTCATGTGTTTCTGCTGTTGCCAAAGATCAGTACTTCTGTCTTCTCTGTGCTCAGCTACAGGCAGTTGTTCTTCATCCAGTCAGCAACACTTATCATGCATCTGTGGAAGTTGGTCCTGGTGGTGGAGGGATCATCGGTGAGTGAGAGGATGAGTTGGGTGTCGGGAACCTTGGTTCCTTCCTCTTGTATCCTGGATATATCATTCCTACTTCTATCTTTTTAATCATCCATGCTAACAACCTCTCACAGCACTCTCAATATTCCAAGTGCTTCCCTTTGCTGGCTTTCCATCACTGCCTCTCCCAACTCTTGACTCTTGCCCTTAATTCTGCCTGGAATTTGTATGGCTCTTGTTCTGTTCGCCTCTTATTTTTCACATCCAGCTTTGAAATTTCGGCTTCCGTTCTACCCTAAGTAGCTCTTCCTCTAATTTCAGTAACTCACTTCTCTCTTTTCTAATTTTGGACACCACTACACTTTGTAGTATCCCCCTCAAGTAAGCTTTATATGCATTCTGTACAACTTCTAATCTTGCCATTCCTTAATTAAATTTTTTAAAAAAACATGTCTGTTCTCCCCAGAATATCCAATACCAAATCTGTAAGAAATAAGACCTTCCTGTCTAGAGTCACAGCCTTTTTTTTGGACTCATGCTAAGCAATATGCATAATTATAAGAGTGTGAGATAATGGAGAAATGTTCCACCTTCCGTAGTTTACTCATGCAGCCCCTTTCCACCATGAAGAAATCTAATCTTGAGTGGTGACCATACTTCTTACTCATGAAGGTATAATCCCTACATTTCTCCTCCCCTTTCCCCCATACTTCACACAGATTCAGGTCCTTCAATAGAGAAAGAAGCAGGGCACGGAGTCTTTGGGAGTAATTCCATGATCGCATCGATGACCTATCTAATACTCTGTCTAAAACAATATTGAAATCTCCCCCTAAGAATATAGAGTGAAAATCCAATAAAGCAGGGAAAGGTTGCGCAAGGGCCTTTCCTCATCCACATCAGGCCCATAATAGCTAGCTATTGTACACTGATTATTCTGTATCTTAATCTCAGCAACAGCCCAGCACCCTCCTTCATCAGCCCTACTCCGCAACATTTCTATACCTACATTTGTCCTTATTGCAGTTGCCACCCCTTTTGTACAAAATATCTGATCTGTTGCCACCACAAGCCCTAACCGCTTTGCTTCGAAGGCAACTCCATACACTCAGATCTCAATAAGTGAGTTTCTTGCCGGAACAAAATGTGAGCCCCACTGTCTTTCAAATAGCTCAAGATCTGGCATTGCTTCCTTTAATCCCGAGGCCATTCACATTTCAGCACATCATCTTTTGCACAGGCTTCTGGTACCTGTTTTCCCTCACCTATACCCATCCCAATCTACTGGGCTAAAAATGCATTTTAGTGCTCCGTAGTTTCCATAACCTTAAAAAGAGGACTCAACTTTTTTTTTTCCCTTATTCTCCCCACCCAATGCACCCCTCTGACTACCTCCCACCCATGATAACCCTCCCTTCTGAAAACATAGGCATATGAAGTACCTATTTGTGAGCTCTCCTTCCACTGGCGGTCATCTTGCCACACTTCATACACTAAGGGCCTCATCTACAAGCCCTTTGCGCCACTGATGTGTAATTTATTTATTATGCAGCCTTGGCCCAAGCAGTGCACTGAACTGCTTCAGATTTACAAACTGACGCATTGGGCCTAATGTGCCAGTTTGTAAAGCCCTGTGTCAAATTATACCTGCACCAGACACAATGTCTGCAGGGTAGGTGTTCCCAAGCAAAAGCCACGCAGAATTGATGCAGTGAAATTTACAACATTTCACTGAGTCGTTCTGTGACTTCACTGTGTCAGAATTTTACCACCTGCTCAGAGCAGGCATTAAATTGACATAGGGCTTTTCCCAATGGGAGCCTCCTCACATTGCTGTAGTAGAGTAATTTTTACGACGTTACTCCAGCAATGCGTGAATTTAGCACCAACAGATGTATCTGAATTTCTGAAGCATCTGTGAAAACGTGCGCCATGGAGATCTGTGTTATAAATACAGCGTATCCACGCATCGATGCCGATGTGTCCGTTTCTTGTAAATGAGACCCTAAGTTATTTCCGTGCTTAAATTAAAATTTTGCGAAAACTCATCCACATCATTGGTGTTGTTACACATTTTGTTATTACTCATAACCCTAACAAAAAAACTGGGAGCTTGAGCTGTGCACTGACACCAACTTTCTTAAGTTCCTCCATCCACTTACCAAGTTCCCATTGCCTATCTAGAGTGGAATGGGAGAGGTCTTACCTAGTGGAGAATAGAACACCCTGTGCATTAAGACTTTTCTCCCTTATGGCAGGCATTAGAATTCTCTCTTTGACTGTAAGATAGGATTTTATGGGTTCGACATGAAGGGGTCTCTGTGCACTCTATGTGTTTCTAGACTTGAGTCGACTACTTCACTTGCATGCGTGAGTGCCTCTCTGAGTAATTTCACTACAGATAATTTCAATTGATTTCAAATCATTCACTTCTATTTCTCCTAACACTTTTCTACAACCTTTCCAACTTCTCTACCAGGTCTTTCCTCCTCCGTTTCAGATCTTGGATCTCCTTTGTGTTAACCCCACTTTCCATACTGAGGTCATGGACTGTCTTCGTTAACGCTTCTGTACGCCTTGCTAACCTATCAATCTTCCCTTCTAGCTTAGTACAAGCTACTTGAATGCCACTTTGATTAGCTTCTGATACTGCAAAGTGGTCCTTGATCTCTGCCAACAGCACACTTATCATCTCTTGTACCTAAGGCTTGCCTCTTACTCTCTCCCCCCTTTGCAATCCCTGAGGGTTACATTCCGGGGATTCCAAACCCTAATGGCCCCCTTCCTCCTCACCCCTCCCTGGTCTCAAACTGTTTTCACGAGTCCATGCTTCTCCCCCCTCAGATTCCCCTTGCTCTGTTACTCCGTGTTCCATAATGGGACTAGAATGATTTGAGGAAGGGATTTCAGCCACTGGCACTTCTACTCCCCTCCTGGATTGACCTTCCTGACATCTTCCATCTTTTTCCACAATCGCTGCTTTTTCTTGTTTCTGACTCTTTCCTCTCGGGGGTCTTCTTTTCGATTGACAGAGATTAGGGCTGTTAATATTCTCACCAGATTTAACCCTAAAATACAACCTCAGAGATGGTGTTATCCTCGTGCTTTTGCCTTGCCTTGATGACTTCACAGGTCTTCCCACCCTTGGTTGCTCCACTTGCTGGCCCTCCACTAGGAGATCTTTAGCAGCTGAACTTAGGCAATATAAGGGTACTAAGGTCTCATTTGGCCCTGTTGTGGTGATGAGACAAGAACATGGTGGTTAGTCAGAAGTGAGTGATCACGAGTTCCTGACACTGGGCAATCTGGTGAATCATACCTGAACTACTACGGGGTGGAGGTGCCGTCGGGGAGGAGCAGAGAAGTAGTGGAGTCCCTCAAATTGATGCCCCCATCAAAGGAAGCCCAAGAGGTGATTCTGTCTCTTCTGGCGGCAGCCTTCTGGCTGCTGCGCCTGGTCCGCGCAGTGGAAGGCTGGTCCCTGGGGCGTTGTGCATCGCTGTGGAGCAGGGCACGCAGTGTGAGCATGAGTGCTGTACCACCAACTGGCAGAGTGCAGAAGGTTGTGGTGAAGAGGTCTGAGCAATAAGAAGGAGGAAGAAGCCTGATCCCCTCTTTAAAAGGTCAGTCACTGGGCAGTTAGATGTCTGAGGCACAGAGGATGTTCAGTACACTGAGGAAGGAAACAAACATTTGCAAGACTGGAGACTGTCAATGCACATGTGGCAGGGAAAGGAAGGTGCGCAGCAGCAATAACAACAACAGGATGGAGGCCTGGAGGACCACATGGGAAAGCAGATGGTCAACAACTACTTGGGGTGCCAGGGCTTTAAAGTAGAGGAATGGCCAGTTGGAGAAAATGTACTCCTGAACGTCAGCTATCATTTTAGGCAACAACAATCTTTCAAAAGCATCACCTAAAAGTAGAGTGGGGATGTACGGCCTTGGTGGGTAGGCACCTCCAAAGTTCAATCAATGTATTTATTTTTGGATTTTTATTTAGCACTAATGTGACCCACTGGGATTTGAGTGCTTTAGAAATTGAAGGATGGGGTTGCAGGAGTGTTGAGAGGCACAAAACATAGACATAGACACACCATCCTAGCCAAAATATATTAATATGTGACATGTGACAATGTCAATGGGAAATTGGAGGGAAGCGAAAACAGGCATTGGCAAAAACAGTAGGTATTGCCTCTGAGTGCTATTGGTTTATTTTAGCTGTGTTGTAGTACAGTGTTTTTGTACAGTATTTTTAAAGTTTTATTCTAAATTGCTATAAAACAGCCAGTATCCTTTTAATATTTATGAATGCAGGAGGGATGGTATGAGCTTTGATATAAAATGTGTATTGGAAGGGAAGTAGCAACACGAACAGTGGTAACCTTAAAAAAAGTATTTCGATAAAGTGAGCTCTGCACAGTTTTATGGAGTGTTAGGGATGCCTAATATAGAGAATGGGATGGGTAGTGGTAGGTAATAATTAAGTTGGATAATGTGTAATGTGATAGTAAAGACACATCTTGTTCAGTGGAAAGGACTGCTTAATTTTAATTTATGAAATAATTTAATTTAAATTGATGTAAATGATTGTCATTATGGTGCAAATTAATTAACATGCCACGTAAAAAAGATGAATGCAATTTCTACCCTAACATTGCAGGTGAAGAAGGGTGGGAAGCACATTTCCTTATTTCTAAGGTAACGGAATGCCATAGAGTGTGTGCAGAACAGGCAAGCAGTTCCCCGAATGGGATAACGAGCACTTGAGCTGAGAATAAATGCTGTTTGTTTATCAAAAGCAAAGCAAAAGTGTGTCCTTGAAGCTTGATTTTTGCCACAGTGACGTTGAAAATAAAACTTAGGTTGTTGATGAGGTTCAGTTACAAATATTGCTTGAAGCTATCTAACTTAACAAATGAAATGCAGCATTGTCAGAGGTGGAATAAAGGTAAATTTAAAGCTGAAGGTAAATGTTGCCATCTTGGTCACTTTTTGGTCATCCGTAAACTAAAATTAGTGAAAAGTAACATTTTCATGTGTAGCTTGAACACATCCTTTGTTTTTGCAGTCACAACTGTTGTTTAAAGCTGCCTAACAAAATAATTGAAAGGCAGCATTGTTCGAGGGAAATAAAACTTAGGTTGTAGTTGAGGTGCAGTTGCAAATATTGTTTAAAGCTGTCTAACTTAACAAAGCAAAGGCAGCATTGTCCGAGGTGGGCTTAAGGTAAAGTTAAAAATGAATGTAAATGTTGCCCTCTTGTCACATTTTGGACATCCATAAGATAAAATAAATTAAAATTATTTTGTTAAATGATTTTTCCTGTATTGTAACTTTTTAATCACTATATACAGCAAATCGGTTACTTTTGTTATATCTCTCCACTCATTCCCCCCCAAAAAAGATAGTCAGGTTTGGACATGTTTTGCATCTCAACTGTTGTTATATGGTTCTTCATTGTGTGTAAATTGATACTACACAAATGTTATATTTTACAAAATAAACACACTTTGTTGAAACATTATTTCTATTAGTTTGGATAATACTAAAAGTTCATGGATGAAATGCTATGGATGGATTTGTCTTTCGCTATCTAATATTTTCAGTATTTGCTATGTACGGTGTTACCAACTGTCTGAGCTTTGATGATTTGATAAACCAATTTAGTAAAGAGGCAGGGATGTGTTACAATTAGGAAACACGTTGAGGGCCTATTTCTTTGGGTGAGTTTGTGGGTGGGTGTTATTGGCTCTGGGGTTCTTTTGGCATTTTGCAAGCAGACCAGGCTTGGGTAATTTATGACTTGTTTCTAATGTTTTCTTCACACTTGTGGTGCTTCAATATGCCATATTTGGATCCCTTTTTTAAAATGTGCAATAAGTATATGCACATATTTCCACAATTTGAATCGATTTTTCTCTAAATTTACTTGTTGGGGTAGAAATCCCCCAGCCCCGCACAAGACCTTCATTCTTGGTCACATTTTGGTTCGCTTTGGTCGCTCGCTCATTATTCTCTGATATAAAATTTCTGCCCCACCACTTTTAAAAACCACTAGCGGCCACTGGCTAGTAGCTAATGGAAAAAACTGAGGAGGCCGTAATAAAGTAAGTAACTCTTCAATGGAGTTGAACCTACAACCGACCACTTCCATATCAGTATCATTTGCCCAAGATTGCTTCCTTTTGACCTGCTTGGTTTACATGGAACTTATAAGCGAATGCCTCCACAAAGCCTAAACATTTATTTTTTCAACAGACTAGCCATGATCTTTAAATAGGCCGCCCTAATTTAGCTAACAACAGTTAACCAATTAAACATGACAAAAGCGCAATGTCTAACACTAGAAACAATTGCCATGTAACATAAAAAGTGAATGCCCCAAGGCTACACTATTTCCAAGTCTAGTAATTCCTCAGTGCCAGATTCCTTTGCCACAAGTGTGCATAACACTTCTTGAAACAACATCCACGTCTGCGCTAACACCAGCTAACTAACACAGGATGGCCACTTGCCTGAGTACTAATTTGATCCAAACCTCAAATTCCATTGAGTGAGCAAAGTGAGTAAGCCCTACCTACCCTAGATGGGGACCCTTCTTCCCACCTTGAATCCATCTCTCCATATTTTAAACCTTTCTTGCATCCACCCATCTATATATTTTTCACGCTTTCATCCATCCTTTTTTACCTTTTATCTATCCACACTTTCATCATTGCATTCTTCCATCCATCCTTCTATCCTTCCGCTCACATTTCCACTGATTCATTCATTCGTTTACCTCCCATGCACTCATTCATTTTCATCCAGTATTCACCTTCCTTTTATCAATTCACCCAACCATCCAGATTTTCATTCATCCAGCCATAAATTCCAGCCATTCTTTCTTTCACCCACCTATGCAAATGTTGTTTTACACTTCCATTTATCAGTTCATTCACACTTGACACCATATTTTAAGTATTATAGCCTTTTCCTCTTTTCACAGCTTCTTTCTTCCATCTCTGCACAAATTGTCCCTCTTTTTTGCTCAACATTTCACCTTTTGGGCCTCCTGTTCGATGATTGGCTTCACATATCTGGTCTCTGTCATATTGTTTCTTTTATGTTTTAAGAGTTTTGGGGTGTAGATCTGCAGCCAGAATAGGATCTTAAATAATTACAAGTGCCAACATCACCTTCGCTTAAGCTTTGAAAGTGGGGAGTTCATTACACCACTGGCCCCTTTTTTGACATATATTCATGTTGGCCCCAGATCCAGCCAAGCAGCAGTGCTACTGCTAAACAACCATGCAGCCGAACCCTGCACTGAAGAGGTTGGATGTAGAGGAGGTCCAACCTCCCATAGGCCCAAATCCTGTGGCATAAGGTGCTTGACAGCCATCCCAAAATCACTTACAGTCAACCCTGAATAGCAATAGTATTCTACCCTGACCAGTGGTGGCTTATTGAGGGGCCTAACCTCTTAATGGCCTTTTTCCCAAACTCCTGTGCAACTAGCTCCTGCTCCATGTAGCCTTCTACCATGAACTGGTGGGGGGGGGGGGCACCTGCTATATCATGTGGTCAGGTCCTCTGCCCAAGCTACAGTGTATGCAGCACTGCAACTCATGGCATTTGCCCATCATGGGAGTTGGCTGCAGGGCCTGGCCTGTGGCAACACCTTGGGCCCAGCCTCTCATTCTGCCAACCCTGCTGAATATATCCTCGGCTATAAACAGTGGAATTGGCCAAAGCAAAATGGCTTGAAGCCAATAAACCCTGCACATGACCTTTGGATGGGTGTTGTGGTGATGGCTTCCCAAAGGTCTGCACAATCACCCTTCCCTCCTGAACCAGTTTGACTGTGAATAGATGTAGGAGCACAGGTTTGGTCAAAGGCCATTCTCAGTGGTGTCTGGTTGCATGAACTCTGGGTTATATCTGATTTGTACGGCTGCCAAATCTAAAACCAGAAAAAAAAACATTTCAAAAACTTTGCATATCTACTCGTGGGTTTGTGGATCTGCTGACAGGAATTAGGATTCATGAATCCTGCAGGAAAAAGAGATTTATTTTCTTTGAGGGGAATTCCTGCCCATCTGCCATCACCAGTCCCCTTCAGTCCCACAGGGTCATGGGATGCTCCCTTTGGTGCCTTTTATCCTCTTGCAAGCATTTTTCAGGAGCCA
The DNA here is from genome assembly GCF_031143425.1 of Pleurodeles waltl. Taxonomy (NCBI): domain Eukaryota; kingdom Metazoa; phylum Chordata; class Amphibia; order Caudata; family Salamandridae; genus Pleurodeles; species Pleurodeles waltl. Next base: position 332,657,057 of record NC_090446.1, read on the forward strand.
GCTTTGGGTTTTGCATCCTGTAAAACAATCGAAAATAAAACAATTGATGCCAGGCAGTCAGATTGCCTGGATTTTAAATCTGCTATGGATTCACAGATGGGCTCACAGATCCTGTGCTAGAAGAAGGAAAAAATGTATCCGCTGGCAATGGGATTTGTGTATTTTTCAAAAGAGGATCTGTATAGATAATACTCTAAGGAGATAATATCAAAACATTGAAAAGGTTTTTTGTAACACATATTTCGCAAAAACGACTGAACTGATTTATGCAAAACCAATTAAAGCAGTACCCAAAGTAAAATTCTAGTTTCTTACTACTTTTTCCACTAGGTTTTAGCGGCGGCTGACTTATGTTTATGGCAGGGGGGCAGGGTGGGGGAAAAACAATATAATAAGGGGGAGGGGAAAGCACTTACCTTCCGACATCTTCCACGCGGCGTCCTTCTGCTCCTGGAAGCTTCAATACACAGGACCAGAAAACACCACTGACCAATCCTGACTCTGCTTTCATGCTGGTAACCAGCATGAAAGCAGTGTCAGGATTAGTGGGAGCGGGCTCGCACAGCACTCACCAGAGCGCTGGAGGCCTCTTCCTTCTCTAACCCAGCTGTCTTAGAGATGCTTAAAGTGCACATCTGTGGCTGGCCATCGCAAGACAGCCGATCAAACGGACATGCGCACTTTAAACATAGTGCACAACTCCCTGCTGCTACTCAGCAGCAATTGCCCCGTCCTGTCCTGATACTCGATTCAGGATGGGGCACTGAAAAATAAAATGGTAATAAACAGAGTTTATTACATTTTGTTTTTCCGTTATGGGGGTCATTTTTTTGACAGACCAATGCTCCTCCTCTCAAATGGTGGGGCTGCCCCCTGGTAGGTTTTGGAGTAGCAGAAAGTAAAACTTCCTATGGTAGTTAATACTATTTTCTCTAACAAAGTTTTTCAGGGGTATTTTTATGGTATGCTGTACTAGGACTTACATCAAACATCTGTCTCTCATAATAGAAATGTGCACAGCCTTTGGCAATGCACAGCAGACGCATCCTTTGCATCCAAAACAGCCTTCAGCTGTATGCAGTGGCCCCTAGCCCTAAGGTGCGGTATTATGCCCACACCCTTCGTCTAACATTCATACCGCCAAAAGAAGCTTTGTATGGTTTTGACGACATACAAAGGCCTCTGGGTGGATAGGCTTGTCTTATATCCAACAGTTTTATGATGATTGAGAAATGCTGATTTTATTGTAATCTGTGGAATTAATACAATAAACTTGGTTTGACTGACTTGACATAAACTGTTCTATGGCAAAGTTGAAGAGCAGGGTCAAAATGTTTTTCATTTGCTAATAATTTTGTTGCCATTAGACATTTCTGCATGAAGTTTGACAGAGTGCATTTCAAACCAGTTTCGGTGTCTCCTGTTCCATGTTGCTCAATCTAAACGGCACAAATGTTATCAGTAAGTACAAGTTTTTTTACTCACTCTAAATTTGCCTCCGTCCTTGGTGGATCTCCACACAACTTGTGATACCTTCATTTAAGAGGGGAAAATTCACACGACTTTACAATTGTGGCTTCGAGATGGAATATTATGGCCAGTGCTGCAGATTTTTTATGTCAAGACTAGAAGCACCCGATTATTGATTCCCTATGCGGTTGCGATTTATCTCAAATATTTCTAAAATTTCTGAACAGTTGATCACCATCCGTAAAAGGTCTCTCTGTGTCTGAGCCATAAGCCCACTGAAGAACCACGGCCGGATCCTGGCCTCCAGCAATGCAAATGTGTTCTGCCCTCCTAAGTATAAGAAAAAGAACTGTGGTAAAAAAAAAAAAAAACATCAAAGTTAGACAAACTCTGAAATTTAGAGATTCTCATTTAATATTCGTAACCATCTTCATTTCTTTTTAAAAAGCTTTAAAAAATAGATTTCTTCAAGGGGGAATTTAATTCCAGATCACCAAATAAATTACTTTATTGTCTAAAACGGGATAAAACTGGGTCAATAACCGAAATTTCACTTGCATGTCTTGCACTAGGTGCGGCCTTGGAAACATGTTTCGAAACGAACGAAAAATGAAATAATTAAATTTAAAAAAGCACCAAGATACAAGGTAGTTCTAGGTGACTGCTATATTTGGTGTAGGTGGGTTAAGCCACCCCCATACATTGAGTTTGACTAAACGTGGCACAGTTCACCAAGGGAAAGGTGTGAAATACTAGCTCAGTGAAACGGTCCTAATGCTAACCTTGGCTAAACCGGAGAAACATAGAGCTCTATACATGTGTGTGTTTTGTCTTTTGTGCATTTGCTCTTTTCATTCGTTAGGTGTAATTGTAATTTTTATTTACTACCCTCACTCATGAAAATGCCATATTCTTCTCCCCGGTTACCATTACGCGTACGAACACCAATCACACACCCCAGAATCAGACTGCGTGTGTTTTCTATTTCTACGGTTGACTTGTGTAAACATGAAACCCTTGCTGTAAGATATGTAAAGTGCCCCATACAAGCACAAGACATTTTATGTTGAGAATAACGCAAGAGGCAGGGCTAACAATGCCAATAAAACGTGAGCCTGTGCCCAATGCATATTCACATATGATAGAATGTGAGCATTTATACGTGTGCTGTGCTAATACTGACGCAAACAAGTCTAGGCAAACATCATTGGCAATCACCAGCATTTGTGTCCAGAGTTTCCATGAATCCGAGAAAAAACATCGTACCAAGCATTGGCAAAAGTGCACTTGTGTTGGATGGCATTTATTGAAGCACTTGACTGTAAATACGTCTCACTTTCCCTCTTTCATCTTGTTGGGCATCGGATGGTCAAGAACATGCACAGGGGGCAAGAGGCGAAAGACCCATGCTCCTCAGGATCTGCAGGTCCTTGGTTGCTTCCCTAGACTGTTTAATTTGTGCCAATGTTTACCTGTGCTTATCACCAGCAATTATTTGCAAACGCTTATTTATGACTGCCTACCACATGGTGGCGCTGCCTGAATATTTTTGATCAGAGCTCATGGAGAACGAATTAAATATACTTAAAAAATAAAAGCATGTGTCTAGACCAGAGGTCTCCAAACGTTTTAATGCCTCGCCCCCCCAGATGAAAAATAAAAATCATGAGACCCCCCCTCAGAATTTTTCACAATTATTTTATAAAGATGGTAATGTTCAAATATGTTTAGACCTATTAAAACATTGCAGTTAAGTCATGTTACCTTTTAAAAAATGCAATAACATGCTTCTGCTTAAAATAAAGGCCTGTTATCTGTATAATGCTTCTTTTGGCCAGAGTCTGGCGCCCCCCCTTGGGATCACTTGAGGCCCCCCTAGGGGGGCCCGCCCCCCCAGTTTGAAGACTTATGGTCTAGACCATATTTAAACTGTAAGGTGACCTGGAATAGTCAAATTCTCACCCTTATATTGTGTGATGGTTAAAATGTATCAGTGCTGTCAGGGACAGTGAGCAGTGCCAACCACAGACTCCTCTTGAGAAAAACCTCAGGTCCTGGCACTAACGTTTTTACACATTAAGCACTTCCCCAAGTACCGTACACTCATACTGGTGGCAATCCTCCAGCTTCTGTCCCACAGCAGAGATCAATCTCCTACAGCAGTGGTTCCCAACCTATGGTCCGCGACTACTTAGAAAATTAAATAATATTGACAGGTTAGGTCTCCATTTTTCAGTAATGACTCAGTGGGGGGGGTCCCCAAGATCCAGTAATGGTGAAGTGGGGGTCCACAGAAGTCAAAAGGTTGGGAACCACTGTCCTGCAGGTTATGGGGGATGGTGGGTGAGGTTCTGCTAGTTTGAATCCTTAAAAAGGTTAAAAAATCACATGATCTACTAGACCACCGAGCCACTCAGTTTCAGAAAGTCTTTGCAATTTTAAAAATCGATTTTTTTTTGCAAGGAACAAAATCAGCCACACACCTGTTTTCTCTTTATTGTTTGATATATTTATGTACCACAATATATTTTAAAGATACGATTTGCAATATACATCTCATCTTATTTACCACGTTTACATCACACGTACATTGGAAACATCTCCACAGGTCTGCTAGATTCCACAGATGAGGTTTTATCTTTGCTGGACCCTTTTCAAGCCAACAAATCCCGCCAACCTTAAAAATGTAAATGAAACTGAACATTTTTTGAAAGTGCTTTTTTCATTGGAAACGAAGCTGATAGTTAGCGACTGCTTGCTTGAAATTTACTTAAAAAATGAAGGAACTTTTTTCAACATAGCTTTTATTGTTTACCATGTAAATGTTGCGCAGATGTAGTTGTTTTTTAATTTTTTTAATTTACCATACGTGGTTATGCCTCATGCACATGTACGCACTTGGGACAGTGGCATTTCCCTCGGCAACCTACTGCGTTCTAAGAACAGAAAGAAATTGATTAGGGAAAACAAATTTACAAACTTCAAATGGCGTAACCCACAATATTAAATGTAACTGATGATTTGATCAAAATAACTTTGTTGAAACTTGCCTTAATCCAAAGGCAATTTACACCCTAGTGATTTTACAGGTTATCCGAAAACTAGTAAAATGGGTATTCCGTCTTGTAGGGATTGTTTCCTTGTACTACAGGGTCTATGAGAAATGCCTAGTCTCCTTTGTTTAAAATAGTAGAAAGAAAAAACAATGGTAAAATAAACTAAAATGATTTGTGTGTTCCATTATTTAGTGCCTGTGGGTGTGATCATACGTTATTAGAACGGCACAATTAATAATAAATGCTTTACAAATCTGTGTAATATTTCAGGACTTTATACTGCCTAAGAAAACTCTGACAGAAGCCAAACTTGGAGGATGCTGGTTCAGAACTTCTTGGGATATCATGACATATTAATATACTTTGAAACTTTGAGCAGTAAAGCACAGCTCTTAGACACTAAGGGGCATATTTATACTCTGTTTGCGCTGGATTCGCATTCTGTTTTTTTAAGAAAATCTGGCACAAACTTAACTCCATATATATATTTTAGTGCTAGACATGTCTAGCGCCAAAATATTGAAGTTTGTCTGCGGGAAACTACCTTGTGTCAATGAGCTGCAAGGTAGGCGTTCCCAGGCAAAAAATGCCTCAAAGGCCCTGGCACCTTATTTATCCTCCCATGCAAAAATCGCGCACGGGGGATGGAGGGACTCAAATAATGGTGCTAAGCTTGCTTATCGGCATTATTTAACGCCTGGATGTGGGAAGGCGTTAGGGGACCTGTAGGCAGATTTCCATGGTCAGAGACACCCTCACCCACTCCTACCCACACCAGGAGGTCACCTATGCATTTCTTTTTTTGGTCCAACTCCACTCGGGGGCCCCAGACATTTTGGCCCCTGCACTGCGCTGGCCCCATTCGTCCCCTGGCCATGGCCATTGGGGTGGTGGGCACGGCTCCTTTCTTTATGTTTTTATGGGACTTGTGCACCAGAAAATGGCGCTACACTACCTAGAGGCAGTTTTTTTGCCTCTGAACAGTGTAGCGCCATCATTTGGCACACAAGCCCCCGATCCCCCTGGGTCTACCAGGCCATGTTAGTGTCATTTCCAAGGACGCTAACAGGGCCTTAGCGCTGGCTAGTGCCACTCCTTAAATATGGTGCCCGGACGGCTTCTAGGAATGGCACTAGCCAGCGCTATACTTTTTGGCGTAAGGGTATAAATATGGGCCTTACTGCCTTCAATTTCCCCCACCCCTGTGGGTGACCAGCAAAAACTGATTAAATCTTCAAAAGAAGCCTACAATATATGCTAAACAGCTGTATGGTTGAGTATCACCAGTAAAAATATCATCCTACAAAACCATTATAGCCAGAATATTGGATATTACAATATTGTGAATGAAGGTCTATATATGTAAGTATAGATTTAGTATTTTTAATTCCACATCCATGTACTGCAAATATATACATTTAAACATATATATGTATATCTATATATATATATATATATATATATATAAATATATATATATATATATATATATATAGATAGATATATATATATAGATATCTAGATATATATCCACCCCTCGCTCTGCTTGTCCACTGCTGCCCTGGCAGGGCCCGTGCATGCTGGATGGGTTTCAAATCCCTGTCTATAATTTTCCCAACCATTCTCATTGAAATACATTATATGCACTCCCTCAGAAATTAAAATAATTCATTTGGGTAACAGACGGAATTAGATAAATAAAATCTGTGATTCCTTGTGGGAGAGAACACAATCCGTCACTACAAGGATCACTGGAAAAGATCTATCTATCTATCTATCTATCTATCTATCTATCTATCTATGAAAAATTAAGGTAAGGATATGGAGTTAAGAATACTCAATCTATTGTTACCTCTACATTCTTATGTGTTATTGTGTTAGACGATAAGATAGCTTTAGTATGTTTGTGGGATAATATTTAGAACATGGTGTGCCACTACAAAAACCTTCGAAGAATTTGGAGTAGATTCGATAAAAGAAGCCAACATGCCTTCAAAACTAGCCTTTGGACTGAATTTTCTAAGATACCTTAACTGGAGACCCACAGCACTCAAACCTCTATGTTCTAATAAGAGCTATCATCACCTCCACAGGATCTGTTTTCAACCAGAAAACACATTTTGAGACATTTCCGCATTGGTTGACTGTCAGATTATTATGACCAATTACAGATGTATAATAGTGTCCATTTAGATGTAGAATGCATTTTGTGCCTTTATGCAATCCTCTTTCTTTCCTTTCCTCCCTTCCATTGGTCTTTCATTCCTGGTCATTCTTCTGGGTTGTTTCCAAAGGCTTCTATGAGGCCCTCAACCGAATGGATGAAGCCAGAAACACTGCAGATGCCACCAATGACAAAGATGGAGACATCAAAAAAGACATGATGCCACATGAGCTTCCGCCACATCAGTTTAAGGTGGAAAAGGCTGGGGAGCAAGAAACAGAGGCCAGCTCCTGTGAGGCTGCCAGTGAGGCCCATGAGAAGAGCAAAATGAGGGACATAAATGGCCATCAATAAGGTAAGAACCACCAGGGTACATCTGAGGCCTAGTCCCCAGGATTTCAACCTTCCATCGCCACCGTAGCAGTTCGGAAAGACTGCCCTTCCTCCTTCCTGAAACAGGGATCGCTCCAATACTTCCACAGCTGCAAAGAATGGCAAAGGGTAGGAGAGCAGGGCTTTGGCAACCAGGAAAAGGTTCACCACAGCCCTGATGGTGGAGGGCAAGTTGTCTGTGATGACCTCCTTTGTTTCATCTGCCCAGGTTAAGTAAGCAACTAGTGCGAAGAGACCCTTGAGTATACAGGCCGCAATGTGGGTCCAATTCATCATGCATGTGAACTCCTTTGGCTGGATCATGTTACCCTCAAGAGATGGCAGGAAAATTTGGGAAGTGTAGCTGAAAACGATGATGCCAATAGAAATAGGGAACTTTTTGACATCGATGTAGAACTTGACTTTATCCCAGGCCCAGTCGCGTGCTCTGGAGAGGCAGTAAGCAATCACCAAGACGTTGATGACAAAGTGGGCCATGGTGCAGAGCAAGCTGAACTTCGAAACTGCCTTGAGGTTCTTCAGGAAGGCGCATGGCAGAAGGACTGCTGTTGCAATGATGGACCAAGACTTCTGCGAGATGGGCAGGTTTGGGAAGCTATTATACATCAGGTTACCACTGACTACCACATACAGAATGCACGTCATTACCAGTTCAATTATCTGGGCCACATTTACAATCCTACCCCCAAGTTTCGGGAACCTGGGGGCACAGCAAGCATTGGCGATATCCACATAGGAGTCTCTGACTCGCACTGTTTCCCCGTCTTCATTTTCTTCATAGAGGCAGTTAATCAGAATTTTTCCGGTGTAACAGCAAACCACTGCAGCAAATATAATTAAAAAGAGTCCTAGATATCCCCCGTGGAGGATGGCATATGGGAGCCCGAGGACAAACATTCCCTAGAAAAAAGAAGCAGAGTAGATATGTGGATGAGTGCCAATAAACAGTAATAGGTCAGTTATATGTATACAATGTACAGCTGTATGTATTGTAATTATAAACAGAAAGCATAAGGACAAAGCAACATGCCACGGTACAAGATAAAGTTTTAAAACACAGGAGTGTAATAGTGGGGCAACTAGGGGTGGGGTAAGGAGGAAGAGGGTTTTGTTAGGTCTAAAGTGGAACAGATAGGTTTTGATGAAGGCAGTATAGCAAAGGGGTGGCCTGAAGGAGAGTGGTGCATTTCATGAAGATCAACCATGAAGAGCTATGAGGTACAAGGTTGCTTAAAGAGATAATTAATAAACTTAATAATATATATTTCGATTTTGTATTCAGTTAAATGATTTGCAAATTGAGATCAAAGCTTGTATTAGCCCACTTGGCAAAGCAAAAGGACATGCTTTAAATCTTTCTAACTTTCGAGCCAAATTTTCATGAGTACTTAAGACAATTAACTGGGAAAGTACTGCCAGGTTGCGGATCCCATATATACTCACCATGTCGCTGGGACAGGCCACCATTTTGACATCTTTACATGTTAAAGCCTGCCATGGCATTTTCCCCATCATCTTTCTTCCCTGCCAATTGAACATTTTGTGTGTATTCCCGTCAGAGATGTTTTGAGGCAACGGTAAAGTTGGCATTTGCCCATCTTCCAAGAGGCCCCCTAGGAAAGTTATTTGACTTTCTATATTAAACCAATTTCTCTACCTCACCCTCTTCTGTCTGCCTACCTCTACATCAGAGGTTGTCTCTCTTTACATGGTGTCACCTTAAGGCATTTGGGACACTAGCAAAGACATATTTTAGCTGTTTTTGTTTGACCTGGTTTTTGAAAAATGAATACATAATTCAATAGTGTGTGATATCTTACAGGCCTGAATGAGCAGACAATGAACAATGAAGTTCAAAGTTATTCCGAACAAGGGTCACTGAAATACGTGTTGTCTGGGACCCAAACACTTTCTACGGTTATACTGATTTCCCCAGTTTGAAAGTTACAGGCAATGATAAGAGCATAGTCATTGTTGGGCGCTCTCCCTACTCTTCACATTAGTTTTGTGAATAATATAGCATTCAAATTGCAGATAGCCCATTAATTAACTCGAGTGGATTTTGTCTGTAAAATCACACACAATTACAGCTGTATTGCCAATCTCATGAGCCATTACTGCTGGTTTGAATAAAATGTTTCGTTTAAGTAGGTGTAGTATTTTATTACAATAACAAGCATGATGGCGATGATGATAATACTGTTTGTTACTACCCTGGAAATTACATATTATTTTTTATTGTATGATTGTACTTTCTATGTTACCATTTTGTTTAGTACTGTTGTTGTAGTATTTTATAGGGGTGTTTTGTGATGGTGTATTGTTCCTGTGCTTTTGTGATGATATTTGACATTGTATATTGGTGTGATATTTTGTTGTGTGTATCTGTTTGCATTTTATGACCCAGAGATATGCTGTTGTTCAATTATGCTATATGTGTGTCATGATGTACACTTAATGCACTGGTATATTGTATGTATGCTGTGTGGGTTTGCTTTGTTTTGGGCTACTCTGGTGTTTGTGTTGATAGATGTGGTGCACTATTTTGCTGTATTTTTAAGGTGTTGTATATCTGTATTGTGCTATTAATGTGGAGTTGTGTTATGTTCATTTTGTGTAGCTGTTTGGGTCTGGGTGAATTTATAGGGGTTTCGTAGATAGATAGATAGATAGATAGATAGATAGATAGATAGATAGAAAGATAGATAGATAGATAGATAGATAGATAGATAGATAGATAGATAGATAGATAGATAGATAGATATGCAAAGTCATAATCTATTCATTCCCTTTCTGGAGAGGCCAGGACTCATGAGATGCCTCATGATGCCCCTCCCCTACCTCAACAATAGTGATAAACGGAGTATTATTTTCGGTGCATCGGCATATATTGGTTATGTCATGCATGTGTTCTTGTGTGCTATTGTGCTTCTCTTGTGTGCTTCTTTTAACAATATTATTCAAACCCGGGATGTAAGGAGTTACCTGCGTGCAGTGTGGTAAAATCACACTGAAGAGACCTTGTGATTATTAGGGGAGTTATTTTTCCAGTATAAAGTAATTGTGACATGCAATCTGTGTAACAAGAAAATGTATTTCCCCAATCTCAATTGTTCTGCGCTCTGGTTATAAACTAGAAACTGGCCTTTGCACTGTAGTAATATGTGAGTTTATTAGAACATTTTTTCTAAATAACATTTGTTATTGTGTCATATTTATTTTCACTGTCATGGCGTATAACCTTGCGAGGCATGAACGTTCATTCTTTTATACATCTTATCTATTGCCAACATCTCACTGGATCACCTCCTAGTTTATGTTTATGTACCCAAAGAGATTATTGTTACATGTACTGGGATTGATGTGATGTATGGATAATCTGTTTAAAATACTTTGCCCACTAAATGAATAATGGAAAAACATATATGTAAGTCATAAAATAAAGATGACTATGAACAATATGGTAGAAGAATAATGAGATACGAATGAATATAATTAATATGTTTCGACAGAAGTAAAAGGGTGATGTTAGTGGTGAGGGTTGTAGTTTGCTTATGTTACTACAATATACCTCTCAGAAGATGCCCCTGTTACCTGTAAAATGGTTATTCTTACTTCAACTAACATTAGGCCTTCTGCAGTAAAGGGCACTGATCCTCTGCTTTGTTACAGTACTTAATGATCCTTCACTGCTACACAACCTAATGCACTCGCTGCCCTATCAAGGCTGACATCCCTACTGCAGTCACTGCAGCATTCATCACTTTATCAATACTCCTCTGGTTCCTCACGAGGGAAGGGGAGCCAGGGCACTTTACCTAAGGCCATGCATTGAATTCAGGCCCCACCATTCTGTTGCAGCTTCTCTTTAAAGCACAAGCATTGGCAAAGCTAATAGGTATCTCTTTTATTTTAGTTAGAAGTCAGATCTAATGCCTTGCCAACACAGTGGGCGCTGTTCATTTCGATTTCAGCATCAGCCTGGACTGTAGCTTACAGCAGTGTATAAACTCAATTTGCAGAGAGCATGGAATCCCTAATTGTGGGGATGCTTATACAATTCTGTAGCATATAACTAAATGCACTCAACATATGGATAATACCGAGCCTCTCAGTTTGGGAAAGCCTACACTGGTCTGTTGTGAAGAGCTCTGAATACAAAATGCATGAATAATATGGAACCTCTCAGAGAGAAGTATATACACATAATATGGATAATAAGAAACCTCTAATCATGGCACGACCTACAAATGTCTGCAGTATAGTACAGATAATAGTGTGTAGAATGCATAGATAAAAAAGACCATCTCTAAGTGTAGGACATAGAGAGCTGTAATATAGGATAATGAAGATGCTATATAAATTGATAATATAGAAGATTTCAGCCGTGCAGGACCTATGCTGGTCTTTGGTATGGACCCATAATGCAAGGGCCTTTACTCGGTTTTTGTATTAAAATGTAGAGACAGATTATACTCATAGTACAGAATCTCGCTAAATAGCAGGATCGAGACTGGTATGGAAGAAATGTGTACACAAAATCAAGGCTCCTACACAGGCATTGTAAAAATATTTGTACCTGCACTTCCGTAATTCCAATGGGAAATAGCAGAATTCTCAACAGGGGTGCGTTACCACAAATGGTAGAAGACTCGCACTTCCCAATATGAAGCTGGTACTCCGGGATAAGGGACCTGCACTTCCAACTCTCCATTTTAAGCATTAGTCAGGGAGTCGTGGAGGACAGGTACTACACAGGCAGTGTGGGAGAAAATGTCACCTGACGCTGTGCAGATCAAGAAAGGGGGGCAATTTAATATAAAAGGCCTTTTTCAACCATGGTACTAGAGGTATAAATGATTCGACTCCGTACTTAGTCACAAACACACAGTCCTAAGTCAGCTACCTGTGTTGGGCCTTCAACACTGGCAGGAAGTATTTTTTTGTGCCACTAGAAACGTCAAAAAGTTTAATTCTCCAGATCATGGGTCCCCAACCTTTCCTATAATGAGAGCTAATTCTTATCAATATAAAATTGCCTCAAGTTACTGATGACTTTGATCATTGTTGCAGAAATGACCCCATCAGATAGGACCACATTAATGACCATACCTTGCAAACTTATATTAAAAAATGTATCAAGAGAAATAGGTGTTGAGTTCAGAATATAAATAAAGTAATACTTATCTACATGTTGTGATTGCAGACATACTGGATGCAATATTTTGCATAATATTTTGACACACCAATATTTAAAACGTGATATTTTGATACAATACAGACCACCCTTACAAGTACAATAGGGTTACCAACATCAATATTGGTAAAAGCTTTATAAGTTTAAAAAGCCTATACGTGATAAATGGAATAACAGCACAGCAACAAGTGTCCACAAAGGAAGCACTATCATCTATAAATTGCCCAGACGCACCATGAGTTACCATTCAGAGAGCAGCTTTAAATAGGTTTTGTATTTTCAAACATTAGCAAATCATCTTCTCAAATACAAATTGTTCTAGCAGTATACCTTTTTGACTTAGAGTAAAAACAGTTCAAGAACATCTTGTGTTTTCCCACAGATTTGTATGTGCAGTTACCACATGCCTGCAGGACCCAGACTCATATACAGCACATGAGAAGACCTCCCCTGAGCTACTTGCAAATGTATAAACATATAAATTAATGGGCTACTGTCCCCGAAGAAGACTGTGGCTCTCTCCTGTAGATAGCTGTGGTGCCAATAAGGAAACTGCCAGTTCACTCCCAAGCCCTGAAGCAGTGGGGCATTGATGCTGAGCCTTTTCTAGGACTCAACTTCTCATCTCGGAGGTGGGGAGGGTATCTCTTCTGCCTTCCATCCTGAGAGAAAGGTTCTGCAAACCTTTCACATTTTGTGATATTGGGCTAGCACGTGTGTCCTGGTTAAAAGGCAGAGGAGCGAGTATATGGAGGTTGAGCTCAGAATGGCGGTGGGATTCAGCCTCGTTCTCAGACCTTGTGGAAAGAGGAAATAGGTTGGGCGCAGAGAGCAGACGGCAGAGACAGCAGCAGCAGCAGCTCAGTCGTTTAGGTGCTTTTGAGCCCCACCACAGGCATACGCTAGACTGTATTCACATCATTGACTTTGTGTGCCTATGAGAAGGTTATGTGTGTTTTGTTCAGATAGCTGGTGGCACTTGGAGAACTATGAGGCTGGGGGCGCAGCCTTCATAAAAGAAAAAGAAAAGGTAAAGAAACAGTAGGCATAGGGGAGCAATGCGGGAGATGGGAAGGGGAGCAACAAGGACAGGGCAAGGGAGTGGGATGCTGAAGGGGAAAGAAGTGCATGAGGGCAACAAAACATATGCACTCTCAATAGGTGCTTAAAGAAAAAGAAAAACATAGCACTCTAAAAGTGAGGCGAGCAGCAGAAGGATACACGTCATCCACTCAAAGGGATGGTGAAGGGGCTATGCTCCAGGGGAGGGGCAAACAGAGTAAGAGATCGGCTAGACACTGAATAAGAAGTAAGCAAATGAGAATGGCAGTAAGGTCAACCAATGGTAAGCAATAAACACACCTTAATCTCACTGAATGTTTTAGCTAAGCCCACACAATATATTTTGAAACCAGACAACTTGCACTGTCTGTGAAGCTCAATCTAATAAAAAGCAGGCCTGACCTCTTCCTTCGTGATGCAGCTAATGCTACAACACCACTAGTTTCCGATAAATACTGTTTCCCTTCCTCCAGTGTACTTATTTCCTTAATTACATGTTACCAAGCGCATTGGAACTCAAGAAGGGCCCCCGTAAATCTTTTAGCCTGTGGCCCCAAAAAAGCTTCTGACATCCTTAATGCTCCCCCTGCCTACTGCAGTCAATGTTGCACTCACTGCTCCTTCGCTGCGGTATTCCGTACCTTACTCACTGACCCTCCAATGCTCCCTTGAAGATGCCCTCACTATTCCAAGCACTGCTGCACCCACTGCTCTTTCAATGATGTCTTCTCTAATGTAGTCACTGTTGCTCTTACTGCTTCTCACTGCAGCTCTCGCTACTGTACCCTCTGCCCCTTCAATACTTTCTCTGCTGCCATCATTATTACAGTCACTGCAGGGCTCACTCATTGCTGCTGGCCCTACTGCTGCAGTGTCTCCTGAGTGCTGCTCTCGCCTTTCTTTGCCTGCTGCCTTCCCCACTGCACTCTCTGTTTTTGTCTGTTCCCCTCACTACTGCAGTCCCTGCAGGATTTGCTGCTCCTTTTTTCCGCTGCCCCTGTCGGTCGCTGCCCTGCATCCACCAATTTGTCCCCTGTTTAGTGGTGCTTGGCAAGGGCACTTAGGCCCATATTTATACTTTTTAGGCGCCGCATTTGCGTCATTTTATGATGCAAAACGGGCGCAAACTTACAAAATATAATTGAATTTTGTAAGTTTGCGCCGATTTTGCGTCAAAAAACGACGCAAATGCGGAGCTAAAAAAGTATAAATATGGGCCTTAATTCTAACACCAACACTTTTTTATGAGTCCATCAAACGGTGACGCTGCCTGCTTCTTTTCGGCTGAACCCAGTCAGTTCAGCAATTCAACATATACTAAAAATGATAATGGCAACGCGCCCCGGCCATTGGCGCCGCCATCTTGCAGCAGTGGCAGGTGCCGTGGGTGAGCCAAGCTGAAGTTGCATCCTTGTGCTCTAGCGCTTATATTTCTTTACAAATTAAATACTGTCTGCTCTCCATACATCGCGCGTGCTCCTTGTCTGCTGCACGTACCAAAGGGTACTCACTTCAGTACTAACCGCAACTATCACTACCGCATGTATTGATACCGCCTTACCCACCAGACAATCCCGCTAAGTAACATCTTAATTTAGAAGACATGTCTCTGTAATAATTAATGCCTCAAGATGGCCCAGAGACCACCAAAAAAGTGTCAACAGTGACTGCAAGACTGCCACCAGGGCAAGCAGACGCAAGATACTGCGCAAGACCCCACCCAACCCCGCAACCGAAGCAATGGTAAAAAAAAACACCGGGCAAGCAATGACAGGAGCGGGTCAAAACAGCGCTAGCAGCTTTCTCTGCGGAAAACCAAGATGTATCAGTCCCCGCAGAAGTGAAAGAGACCGGACAGTTCGCACAAATGGTTTGACGTTTCGGAAACCACCCACAGAAGTTATACCTCTGTGAGCAGAAGACTCGGAAGGAATAGACAAATCGCTGGCGGGGCCGAGTCAGAGCGGACCACGCAGACCAGCAGCACAGAAGGCGCTGGCTGAGGAGCTCTCCCGTGCTAGCAGCTGCTCAGGTGAGCCGCAGGACGGACTCGGCAGCAGGCCCCGAACTGTGAGTCTCAGCCACGAATCTACAGCGCCCAAGCGGGACCGTCGCTCAGTGAGTGTCCTCTTCAGGAACCCAGGCCAGCGGAACTCTGCGGCTGCGGCATTTTCTGAATGATTGTGGCTTCGCAGCACTTAAAACCGTTTCCACGGTATGATACGTAATGTGCAGTTTTCTTCCAAAAAAATTCTCTATCCAAAACGAAGAAAAAGATAAGGGTGACACGGGAGGTGTGGTTGTTTGCAGCCCCTTGGCAAATGTTAACAGGTCACAGTGGGTCTAGTGAGCTGGATATTTGGTCCTGCCACAATGCCGTCACAGAATGTGCAGGCGACGCCATGTACTTTATCTTTTCTTGTCATATAATTTAGACAGCCATTCATGAACGCAGCTTGCCTGTGTGCTCTGTCATGTGTAAAATGTTACAAAGGAGGATAGAGGATAGGTATGAGAAGGTTCAAGTATTAATGCAACAAAATAAAGAAAGGTTTTGTGTGTTCGTGCGCGCACGTGTGTCTGAGAGAGAGAGAGACAAAGTGAGAGAGAGAGAGATAGAGAGAGAAAGAGAGAGAGAAAAGAAGATACTTGAGAGAGACCTTTACAGCAAGAATTCCAAAATGTTGCTGAAGAGAGATGAGCGCAAGGGAATAAGGTCCCTACACATTTCTATAAGGTATGTTCCAGACACTTCGGAATGTTAAAAAATATATCCAGGAAGGAAACGCTGATGCACTTTTCTCATTATTGTTTCAATAAACCAACATCTTTTCTTGGATTATATATTTTTATAAAGAAATGTAAAATTATATCAGCAGATGTTCACGTACTTTTCAGAAGATTTCAATTACTGGGTGTAAAATTGTTTAAGGTGAAAGGTTCACAAAGGTCTAGGGTTTCTGCGAAGTAACGTGCCAAACGCTACTAAATATCCAAATATTTATTCTGCATGTTGTACCACATGGGGAGTCCTGCCGCCCACCTCTATCTGGAATGGAAAAAATATTCCGGATCCAGCGCCAGCCAGTAGCCCGCAGTCACTCCATGGAGCGCGGCCACGCTTGACTGAATTGACGTGAGAGTTAAAGAAAGGCTCGAGGCATCAAAACCCTGTGGAGAGGTGCCTGTGAGGGACTCTGGTGTGCACGGATTTTCTTTTTATTTATTAGGATTTCTAAATAGCGCCTCTCTATCTGTGAAATGTCTGTTGGTGCTTCACAATAAACTAACATTAAGCTCGAGACATCGCAGAAATGTCTTTGACATTACTCGGATTCTTAGACAAAGAAAATGTGCTGAATGTGTCGAATATTTAAATAATATGACAGTCGAATGCTGGCATTATTAAGTAACAACGTTTGCTCATTACATGCTACTATTTTACTTGCACTGAAATAGGAGCCCTGCATTGAAATGCTAAACGTAGCCTTACTTGAAGCCACGTGTGCTTATGTGAGAAATATAAACCAATCAAACTGTTATTCATGCATTATGTATTGAAGACGGTGCTATTTTTTAAAACCATTATCTATCAACGAGAGCCTGCAAATCTAGAGTAAAATCCCCGCTTTCTTGTCACCCTCAGACCAAGCGTCCATTTTGGGACTTCAGTCATATGTACGGTAGATGTACATAGTATTACTCATGGCATTCCGGTGAGGGGAGGTGGGTGGATGAGAGAAGGAAGCAATTTTCCCATACTATCCCTCCCACCTTCACCACCATCAACCATCACCCAATAGCACGTCGAGACCGGGGCCTGCCTGCCGCCATTTTGATATATCTGCAGTAACCACAATAAATACCGTAAGTGATTCTCTAGAGTGGGCGAGGGGCGGGGCGCTATACGACAAATTCTATGCAGATCCCGTATTTTAAAAGTAGACATTTAAATAAAATGGATGGATGGATTGCCTGTTGGGTAGATGTGTAGGTGGGTGCTTTTATAGGTGAAACAGCAGAATGGTACATGGGCGTGGGTTTTAATAACACTCATGCAAGTACGTTGAAATATTTAAAGAGTAAAATCTGTGTAACGAAGACAAGTGTGTACATATATGGAAACGGTTACATGTATGTATATTTAGGCAGATGTGCCCCCTTTCCCACTCGAACCAGAATTACAGATGCAAATTTAAAAAACTGTTTACAAAAACGATGTAATTCTACAGTTCTTTGCCATTTTAAAGCGTTAGTATTTCGTTCTTTAACCTAGCCTTTCGGTTGAAAGTTCATGCAAATCTCAAGCAAGCATTTACGCACAGGAAGTACTTCGTTTTACGAGTGACTTTATTCCATGCAGGGGGCTGTTTCGAGAACACTAAGGGGTGCTGTCAGTTTGACTTGAAAAGGGAAGTGCGTTGCGCATCTTTGGTGCAGGCCCGGGCGATGGCCATCATCTGTTTAATTTACTGCCCTGACGTCCTCAGGTTTCACATATGAACATTTAAAGGAATCTGCAGTAAAACTACAATACTGTCTGGTGTGAGGGGACGTGAAGTTGCGCAGGAATATTCGAGAAAATGTGTTATATTATTTTCCAGTCAGGCGGCAATTGTTCTTAGCGCCTAGAGACCAAAGGTGGGACATCGGCTGAAAGCCTCGTGTAACCCTGCAAGAGCATCCGACGTGTGCGCGTGTGTGGGGGGCGGGGGGAGGGGGGCCTCGTGATATTCTGGTCCATGTGTAGAGGGGCGGAGAGGGTACTGTAGCTCCGCTATGGTCACGGGATCCCGCCTCACTTGTGTGGCATTGCAGAGTGGCCGTTTAACTCCTCATTGGGGGGTGGGGCGTATATTCACGCATGGAAGAGGCACAGCCCCGAGTACTCCTAGGGGCATGTTATCTGGATGTATTGGTGGCATCCACCTGCCTAAGCTTGATGGGTAGGTTAGGCTGGCCCCTGCTCCCCTCACAGCCCTTGGGTAAATAGCGGGTCTCAATGTGCGTGTTGCGGTAACTTGCTTCTGAGGGCACAGCGCCGAGTACACGCGTGGACACGCTACCTGGAATGTATAATTAACATTTCACCTGCTTTGGTCACTCGGAGGACCGAAGGGTGGGAGTAATGACTCACTTGGGTGCTGGATTTGGTGCGTGACACCTACAGTGTCCCCTGGGAGTTCTTGGGGGAGGGGTGTTAGACCTGGGGGCAAGTGCATGGCTCAAGGGGTAGGGTGGTGGATGATGTTCTGGGTTGACTCCGAGGCACATGCTGGTCCTCAGGGAGGGGTGATATGGTGGGCCAATGAGGATCATACAGGGACCACTGTGATGTGATGAGTTGGCCCTGGGGGGCACGTGAAGGTCCCCTGGAAAAGGTAATATGATAGCTCTAGACGGAAGATCCAGGGTACGGGGGTGGTGGGGGCTTGTTGGGGAAGATGTGGTCTATTGGCCCTGATGCTCATGTGGGACGGAATAATGTGTTCGGTTCGCCTTAGAGGCTTGACTAGAGCACCTGGAGAGAGAGAGGCCCTGATGCTCATGTGGGACGGAATAATGTGTTCGGTTCGCCTCAGAGGCTTGACTAGAGCACCTGGAGAGAGGTAATATGGTAGATCTAAAAGGAAGACACAGTGTGCGGGGTGATGTGGTCTGATGGCCATGCGCTTATGCAGGACCCCAGGGGTATGGTGATGATGTGTTTGGTCCTGGGGGCTCGTGAAGTGCCCCAGGACAGAGATTACTTTTGTTGTCCTAGGAGGAAAATACAGGGGCCCCACGTTGGTGTTGGCGTGGTTTGTGGCCATGGAGTTCATGCAGGGCTCCAGTGATGGGGTGTTGTGTTTGGCTGGCCCTCGGGGCACAGCACCTGGCACACACGACAGTTTCTTACCTGGATGGCATTGGTGACATTCCAGCCCGCCTCCCAGGCGGTGATCTTGGGCCTGCCGTGGGATGAGAGCTCGGAGCACAAGCCCTCGTCCTTGGATGCGGAGGGCGGGGGGCCCGTGCCGTCTCTTTGGTAGTGGAAGTCCCCCTCCGCTGTCGGCTCCCCTCCTGCGCCGCCTTCCCCGCCGCTGCCCTCTCCCTTCAGGATGTCCATCTGTAGCCCCTGCCGGTGGTCCATGTCCAGGTCATCGCAGTGTGCGAAGCCCACCGCCTCCTCGTCGGTCGCTGCCTGGAAGCCCATCCTGGCGAACATGCCGCTCACCTTGGCTTGGGACTTGTTGGAGACCGAGGTGGCCACATTGGAGATCTTGCTGCGGATTAAGGTGGCCATGGCTGAGCCCGATCCCTGCTCCCTCTCCTTCTCTGTAAACCTGCAGGCGCTCCCCTTTCTTTGGGCGGGTGAACCTCGACAAATCTATCTCCCCTCCCTTCTGGATACAGGCCGCTTGACCTTCAGTGTCCGTTGGAGCATGACACCATGACCTGAAAGGACTAGGAGCCCAGCGCCGCCATGCTTCCTCCCGGTGCGCTCACCTTGCTGACCCCTGGAAATGCGTCGGGACTTCTGGTAGGGGTGGGGCCGTGGGATGGGGACCTTACTTGTGCCCTTGGGCCTGTGGCAAGGGTATTGAAATGTCACGTTGGTTTGCTGGTGCTTTTTCCTGTAGTTGATTGCTGCTGTCCTGTCGGGAGTGTGGCGGTATTGGGGTACTGGTGGCTGGTCTCCGGTTGGTAGTTAGGTGGGGGGTGCAGAAGCAGTGTCCTGGGATGTCGGTGGCTGGCCTCTTCTCGTGGGTTAATGCTGGGTTGCAAGGGATCCCTCCTGGGGTACTTGTGGCTGGCCTCCTGTTGCAGGTTGGCGTTGGCTTGCAGGTGGCTCTGCCCTCAGGTTGTGCCACGGGTGTGCCCAGGCTGCTGGGGTGGCTGAAGGCTCTCCTGGCCAGGCTGCCCAGGCCCCTCTCCTCTCTCTCAGTCGCAGACCGAGCTCGGTTGGTTGCCTTCAGAGCGAGCGGTGCCCGTGCACTGCAGAGGAGAGCGGGGGGAGCGCGGGAGAGGCGAGGGGGGCGGGGACCACGGGACTGCCAATGCTAGTCTCTTCCTCCGCACTCCGCGTCTCCATCCCAGAGCCTCCATCCATCAACTGCAACATTTTGTTTAGAAAAAAAATGCAGATAACTGCTGCATTTCTGAGGGAGGCGCTTCCAATCTCAGCAGGGCCCTCCCCGTCTTTTTCAGTCGACGCAACGCCCGCATCCGCTTAAAGCCATCCGAAGTCGAGCATCCCACACAGCCTAGCGCAGGGTCCGCAGTGCTTCGTGTCTGTTCAAAAACGAAATAAAGGAAAATATTTAAAAAACATTCACATAGTCAACGTACTATCACCTAAATATGTCACTGCAAACGAACGTTCTTAATCAAAACAGAAACTAACAGGTAGATGACGCCTAACATTAAGCAAATCATATTCATTGGCGCACGCACATATAATGAGCTATACATTGTGAATATACATCTGATATATACAAATTGGGACCAACTGTAAATTTTCATACACTTGGTAAATTCCTCGTATAACATGCCTCCATATATTAATCTATATTATATATTTCGATTCAGAGAAAAATTGACAGTCTTCAATCGTTCTTCGTTCCTTGTAATATATTATTAATTTTCATACCTCATAGCATTATACGTGTATATATTATATGTTTGTGAATGTGTGTAAAACCAAACTATATAAAGTAAATTAAGTCGGGTTTTTTATGTATTTATTGCCATTTTACATGCGTTTATAAGTAAAGAATACAGCGAGCGATAATAATAAACATTTGCAGATGTGGCACGTGCAGTATGCTATTTTTATATTTTGTAGCTTGAGGGGCGTGCTCATGACTCACTAGAGGAAGTTCCTCCGGTGAGTCATGATAGCCCTCCCCCTTCTCAATGAGTAGCATTTTGCACTCACTGCGTCTGCTTAGATGGTTTGTACCATGTTATTGTTTTCAGGGTGCAGATGCTTCAAACAAGGACATGTAATTGATGTCTTTGAAACGATTGGCCAGTGATTTCAGGTAAGGTGGTGCCTTGCAGATCAGGTAGTATTTCTTCAAGAGTCTGTAATGGGTACTTGGCGAAACCCCCACCCCGTTCAATAAGGTTTTTTCAATTATCAATATCGGTAAAATACTACTGCAGTGCTGTTTTATACTGAAAGAGCAGATTCTTAATCCCAATTGCTTTGATCTCACCAAAGATTCTGTAATCTGTCCTCAACCGGATGAATCTTTCCACACGTCTCCTGCTCTAAAATGCGTACAGTAATGTTCTATGTCCAGATGTTTGGAGCTAGGATCGAGTAACTCAAAGACTTATCAAACTAACAAATTATTAATGGGATAAAGTACCCCCGGGGTACCTAATAAGGATATTGCAGGCCACTGAGGAATTCTGTGACCATATAGAGTAACATGGTTGGAGGCAGAGATCCTTTATGAACTCAAGCAACTCCAAGGTGACATACAATGTCCCTCTAATATACCTTTTGAGGAACTTTATTCCACGTAGATCATGGGCACACCATCACCCTGCACATAAACTGCTTAAATCTTTGGTGTGTTGCTCTTTCATATGAAAGAGAGAAGATTGCAAACATGAAAATAAAAGAATCTACAGTGCAAAAGTGCAATTGTTAAGGCATGGAAGTAGCATCATCACCTGCTGGAAGATTCGCCTCTCAAGGATCATGTCCCGTCCTCACAGTCAGAAGTAATAATAAAAAGCATATTACAATCTGCACATACTTGGGTGTGTGTTGTGTGTGCATGTGTAAAGCACACAAACGTCTGTCTCTAATTTTATTACGGGCGAGTTCTGCCTCTTGTAGTCTGTAATGAAGAAATAAAGTAGCTGCTAAACTGTAATAACGTATTACAGTTAAATTCTGATGTCACAATGTCTTCTGCCAAGGCAGCAGCCAAGGTGAAAGGCAGGACGTGGAGTGTAATAAACCTGCAGTTTAAACAACTAAAACGAAACTTTACTGTCTGCTGTGTTTTTCTAGATGAACAGTGATAAGCAATAACAATATATTAATGGTGATATATTCATTTTTTGAACACTGTAGGTAATCATAGTAACAACAGAATCTCTTTGCATGTTTCTAAACTTCCTGTGCTGCAGTTTTTGATGTGATTTATTACATTGATTGTAATATCTTTTTTTGTAGCCAATATCTAACTGCTGTTTTGTGCTTTTAATCATTACCATGTTATGCTGCACATCTGCATGCACAGTAGTTATGGGCAAAGGTGTTTGCAGATAAACAGGGTGCAGGAAGTTAAATGAACGTGATGAGATACAATGTCACTAAGCATGCCACCCCATTGTTTCCTCAGTCGTTTTCCTTTGTACAATCACTGTAACATGTGAGATAATAAGCAGTGTGTTTTAGGTCAATTACACTGTACTGTGGTCAAAGCTCACTTTAGTAATAAATATGTGAAGATGCATTTTTTAGTAATGTCCCCCAAAAATTGGCCCACTACCAAGGGGAGATATGTGTGTGTATGTTTACATTTATGCACCCACTCACCAAAAAAACAGAAAATAAATGTGGCTTAATAACATATTATTTGCAGCAAATGTATTAATAAACACACAGCCACTCCTGTATTACTAAAATGCAAAATTCAGGTTACCAAAATATGGAAAATACACATAAGAAGGTTACTGTTTATGGCCCCACAGATTGAATGTTACAACAGCTTGACAGAAGGAAACAACGACCCTAAGTGCCATGCGTCCTCTTCTATGTGACCTTATCTTTATGGTACAAATTTAACAATTTGCATTGGTAAATACACATCAAAATCCCATAGCACAAACCACTTATGCACTTATGCATATGTGCAGATTGTCATATGCAATTTAGAACCAGTTTAGAGCGAGGGTGGCATCGTGACCCACTCAGGGCTTCGGCTTTCAGGAGTTATGGATTCTCCTCCACTAAGCAATGTTAATAAATATTAAATTACAGTTTGTGCATCAGCTGTGTGTGTATGCATAGCGATAGATAGATAGATAGATAGATAGATAGATAGATAGATAGATAGATAGATAGATAGATAGATAGATAGATAGATAGATTTGAAAGTATAACTCAGATAAATATGTAACATATTTTAAAGGTTCCAAAAAAGAACCGGGATAGGAGACCAGAGATTGGCGGATGGGGTGTTTGTTAGTCAAAGGTGGAGGGGACGAGGCTCTTTGCATTAACCAAGACGCTTACAGAGCCGCCCGACCTTTTGCTGAAATTATTACAAGTCATTGCACAAGGAGGTCGGCGTGGGCAGCCCCGGGTGGTGTGTGCTCCAGATTTGGAACGACAAAGGAAGGTCCCGGGGCTGTGCTCTGAAGGAACCACTTGGCAGTTACACAGCCTCATCCACACACAAACACACACGCAGACAAACACGCAGAGAGGCGGCCACACGCACACACATTCATACTCTCACTGAGACACACAACACACACGAAGACACAATTAAAGACACGCAGAGAAGCAGACATACATACACATTCAGATTCGCACCTCGACGTAGACGCACGGGCAAAAGCAGACACATACAAAGACACAAACCGACACGCACAGAGGCACACCTGCAGACACACATACAGACACCAAAAGATACACACCCGCCAACACAGGCACAGACATACCGAAACACACTGACGCCAATAGACACGGGCGCAGACACACACAGGTGGACCCACATCCAGACACACATTCAGTCTCCCACACAGGCGCACACGCCCAGACGTGAGCGAGGAGAGTGCTGGGTGTGAATGGAAAAAAAACGGAGGCAATATGATGGTACAGATCTAAGGGTGGAATATATAATTGAGAAATATGAGTCGAAACTTGAGAGTGACAATATAAGGGAGAAAATACACAGGTGGGGATGGAAGATGTGAAGTATAATGACAAATTCGAGGGTAGAAATGCAAGGGCGATAACAGAGGCAACAAACCTACAGAAATATAGGGATGTGTAAAGTAACTGAGGCCGAATATGGCTCGGATTGGAATGGCGGATAATGAAGTTATACAAGACTAAAAAGGTAAATTGGGAAATCTAACGGACCAAAGAGTATGGTGGGATTTTAATTCTAGAAAGGAAAACTCTAAGGATGAAAATTTAATTGTTATAGTAAATATAAGGCTTGTTAAATATAGAATGAAATATGGATGAGAATGTAAGAGGGGAACAATGCGGGAAGGTGTAGGGAGAAGGACATTAAAGGCTGCCTATGGAAGGGAAACCGTGTAGAGGGTCATATATCAGGAAAAGGGAGAACAGCTGAGAAAATAAAGGATGTTAGTAAGGTAGGGGCTGAAAGAGGGGCCTATACGGAAGCCCAAATGTGTGCATAAATTCACGACAACGGGATTTAATTAGGACTTTTCAGGTGGAAATGTGATTCATGGCTGACGACGGGGAGCATTCCAGAGCAGAGAGGCTCCAGTGCACGCGCTGCACAGCGCCCCCGGCCCCTCCCTCAATCGGAATGGAACTTTCCAGATCCGTGGCCAAGCAGGACAACCAGCTACCGTGGAGTGTGTGAATGAAGGAAATAAGGAGTGTAAATATCAGAGACCCCACCCGCCTTCCAGACCTACCGGTGCCGTACGGATTTCCAATAAATAGCGCCCCTTGCAGCCTAGCATGCATGTACTCACACACGCACATAGGCGTACCCAGAAACACATGAAAATGTACCCTTGCAGACATCCGCGCGCTGGCGCAGAGGCACACCCACATGCCCACCACACACACAGACTCACACACGCGGGCCCATATGAGGGAACACACAGAATCACCCTCGGACACACGGACGCACAAATATAGCCACAAGTACGCACACCCGCAGGCGCACCCTCCTAAGTACCAAAAACACGCCACCGTGGGTCTGCCATCTGTGGATGTATTCCTCTAGTCTTGTAAAGTTGGGATTAAATAACAGGGGGTCACGGTTGGAGCACAAGATATGTTCACCCAGAAGAACCCTTGTTTTACAAATGTTGTCACTTTAATCCAGTGAGCGGGCCCTGTTTTCGAGGTCCTCTTTTTAAAAGCAGAAGAAACGCGCGAGTTTCACTTGTCAGTCATTATTTGTGTACATTCGCGCTGAATATGTCCTTGTGCGCTGACGTCAACACCTTCACTTCAGCAACGGCTTCGAGAATTTAGAGGTCACGCGCTTGTAATGTGCAGACGTATTCTGAAAACCGAGCTCTTAAAAGCAGAAAACATAAAACACTACAAAAACCGGTACTATACTTTAATCTGAAGAACTTTACGCAGTTATTTACGCACCAGAAATATACTCGTAAAATTCGCGCCGTTTTACTGTGTCACGTTTCGGAATAGAGACAGTAAGCCGTCCCAAGATCAATGACTATTTGGTTTACATTCTAGATAAACTGAAATAAAGAATTCAAGTAACTGTAAAATCAGTGTCAGCGGACCCCCGAGAAGACATCCAGTGACGCTCTATGCATTTGGTCAGTTGATGACCGGGCCGATATCTTCTATCTAATACGGAGGGGACATTTTTTCAGCGCCGGGAATCTGCAGGAACGTCCCAGGAACATCCTCGAAGATGTCCACCTTGCACAGTGACTCAATTCCTTGTGTTAAAAAAGGGGGGCCTTTTTTGCGTATGGCTGTGACCCCAGGGAGCTGCGAGGCTGCGAAAGGTGTAATTTACAGCACCTCGATCACAGGAGCCAGGAAGGTACATACACCCTTCTGTCCACATTCAAAAGCAATGCGCGGATTTTCTACAGGGAGTCCGGGCCCCAGTGTGTTCAGGCTGAGTCTCTTCGAGGTGATGCCCCGCCCCTTCCTTCTTCAGAAGCACGCGCAGCATACACGCGTTCAGGCATGTATGTTAACACAAGCACACGCGGTTCAGGATCCAAGCACACGATCAGGGCCAATACAGAAAGGCAATTTAGAGTACAGAAGATAGTACTCCTGCAGTACTCTGTTACATACTCTCTGCAGCTTTAGGCAAATTGCCCCCAAAATAGCTAAAATGGGAGAATTCATAGATTGACCATATGCAATTACAACAAGCGGAATGGACTGCCCTTTCTGCACGTTTGCTAATAGGGAGTTAGATGTTTCGGGCACTTCACAAAAGAGTATACTGTACTCATACCTGCTATTGGGAACCTATGTTTACAGATTAACTGGATCCAGTCCTGCTCCCAACGCAAACACCAACACACAAAGCCTGAGAGTGTCTGAAATTACACCATGTTTATTGACCCTGGAATATCTAAAACACACACACACAGACACACACACTACACTCACACCATAAATGGACACAATTTTGTAGGTCCATGAAATCACATATGACCACCTCCTAAAGAGTCTTTCAGCCACACACACAGTTTAGAGAGGCTCGTGCACAAACACAGGGCTTGCCTACTACGGAAATGACGTTCGCACACATGTACACTCCCAAAACGGCTCTCGTTCAGTGGCAGAACTCACTACAGAATACTCTTATTACAGACACGCAACCACACGCACGGGATCCAGATTGTTAGGAAAACGAAAGTTCAGATATTTTATGGATACGATAACAGACACACGCACGGGACGGAGACGCTCAATTTACTGACCTTTGAGATTATATGTAATCGCATTTTTAAGTTTCCTAACGCTACACACGGGCGAGCGCACATAAACCTAGTTTTGCGATTTCTACAATCTCTCGAACTCATAGGGGCATGCACACACAAAGAGTAAAAGGGGGAGCCGAAGGGGTTTCACACAATGTTTAGGTTTAGAGCTACTGCAAATAATGCATGCAGTTTACGAACTGTTACAGTTACTGCATCACACTGTGTCGACAAATGAACCGGCAGTATATGAAACGGATGAAATAAATATACCACCTCAGAAAGCACCCTTGTCGGGCTAGAGCTCTACAGTGATGTGCACTGGCTCGAAATTAATGAGTACAGCGGAAATCAGCACACTACAGCTGAATCCACAAACTGTAAACAGATCCATGATACGAAAAACCTACAATCGCGGACGACGCTAGAGCACTGAAATCACACACACAAACGCACACACACAAATAATCGCAAACACACACAAACACATAGATACACAGAAACACCATCACGCACACGCGCCTTTTTAATGCGCCTGCAGTAAATTCAATGTCACCCTGAAATCAATACCCACAGAGCAACTGCAATGACACGCGAACACAAAGACTGCGTGCAGATCCCTGACGTCACAGACATACACGCGCACACATCTGGCACTGAACGTGCAATGGCACGGTCGCACAGACACAAGCGCCGGTGTAAAAGCTTTGGAACCGGCACCAGCGGCGGCCAGGAGCTGGTCGATACTGTGTGTCAAATCATTGATTGGCTGGCGCTGGTACCGCTGTCCTCGGAGCTGGTGTCTATTCGTCAATAAAATAGCCTTTGTGAAAAGGCTGAGCCCTTATAAAGCGCACCACGCTGCCGGAGGGCCTGAGTCACGAGCACCTCGGAAGGAGGCAGAGAGTGGAAGAGTGGACTGTCCCACGAACAGACACCCTGGGTTTATGATCCTTACTGGACCA
Organism: Pleurodeles waltl; assembly: GCF_031143425.1. Classification (NCBI taxonomy): domain Eukaryota; kingdom Metazoa; phylum Chordata; class Amphibia; order Caudata; family Salamandridae; genus Pleurodeles; species Pleurodeles waltl. The sequence continues at coordinate 332,685,020 of NC_090446.1, forward strand.
GTCCCGAGTGTAAATAATAATGCTCCGCCACCAAAGGGGGCCCTCAGATGTTTATTGCCCATTTTACCAAAAAATGAAGCCCTCCAAGTGTGAGCCCCGCAAGGGCCTGGGCTGTTCTTGAACGCTGAAGTGTCTGTCTGTTTCAGAAAGCGCAGCTGGGAAGGCGAGGAGCTGTAAAAGTTTTACACGTTAGACTTCAAGTCCTTGAGACACGTCCATGCTTCAGTCATGACACTCCCGGCTCTTGCTGAAGGCCGAAGCCGGAAACGTCCTCTGTCCTGTGTCTTGTGAAAGAAAATGGCACCTTCCCCCCAAATCACGCAGCAGACAAAAAGTATGCACCTCGTGTATTCAACGAGTCCTGCTGACATGCGAGGTCAGGGAATAGCCAGGAGCCCCGGTGTTGACTGAGGTGTTTGATTGCCCCCATACTTTCAAAAGGGCAGCCTCAGTGCTTCGGCGTCTAGACGTGGCAGCTACCTCATAAACCCCCGCTGACTCCGTGCGTCTGTGTCTGTGGCTGCACTGCCGATCATGGTGGAATGGACACTGCCACTAGAAAGGGTGCCAGGGCCAAGAGGGTGAGCGAGCCATCGCTGTAGTTACCTGTCATCGCCTCGCACTTTCCTCCTCTTCCTCATCAGTGACACTTGACAAGCGCCTCTCACACCGCACTTTGGCCCCCAATGAGAAAGTTTCCTTATGACAGTCCACGTGTCTCTGTTGTTCGCAGGATATGCAGGGGGTGGGATAGAAGAGGCGGGGAGGAGCAAGCGAAGTGGGAGGGAAGGCGCATGAAAGAATGAGAAGATGGACGAGTAGACATATGTACAAAGAGAGGGAGGTAAGAAGTTGTGACTGGAGACATGTGGTAAGGAGGGAGGGAATGAAGTGCAGCCACAAGGAAGGAAGGTTTCCTGTGAGCTGTGAGTGAGTGAGAGAAGTGGAGTGAAAGACAGAGGAAAAGTAACTGTGGGTGTTGGAGAGACAGGCGTGAGAGAGGAATAGAAAGATCGTGCGTGTGAGAGAAAGAGCGAGGTGGAGCAGATCTAAAAGGACAGAGAGAGCGAGCAAGAGATACAAAGAGAGATTGTGTTTGTGTGAGAGAAATGCATATGTGAGGGTATGTGACAGATGGTTTCTATGTGTATGTGCGCGAGGGAAAGAGATATGGAGACAGATGAGCAGGAGAGAAATAACAACAAAGATAAACGAAGGGTGAATGAATGAGAAAGAAAGTAAGAGATGCAGAAAAAATACAAAGACAGGGCAAGAGAGAGAGTGTGAGAAAGAGGAGGAAAAAGAGAAGAACAAAGATGTAGGTTACCAGACGCGCCTTCACTCACCTCAGCCTCTCCACCGGACGGAGTGCTCTAGTAACGGTGGAGCCGGCTCCTGGCGGGCGAGCGCTGGTTGCAGGCACTGCGGAAGGCAAGAGTGACATCCCTCTTCCGCTCCCTCACTAATAAAGCCCCCGCAGCGAGAGGCTCCCTGCAAACACTGCGGAAAGGTTAGAGTGTCTCAAGAGCGCGAGCCGGCCCCCTCCTCCCCCCCCCCCAAACAATTCCCCTCGCTGGGGAGCGGCGCGCTGCTTACTTTTAACACGTGTGAATTTCTGATTAAACATCGTAGGCACGCGAAGCCCCGGGCACCAGCAGTGTACAATACAAACACTGGGCAAGCGGCCTTTTCTTTACAGCAGAGGGGGAGGCTGCACCGAGTACCTAACATAAAGGGTCCTCGATGTGTGTTACAAAGTAAATACAGCGAAGAGCCGGCAGCCATTAGCAGACAACAATGTGGTACCGCGCCAGGTGCGCGCCATCTAAAATTCTATGCACGAGTTTACATAATTATAGCACATCATGCAGCCAGCAAAGAGCGCTGTTAAAAGGAAGAAGCGTTTGAAGGCTCAGTCAGCCAGGGAACGATACTGGTTCACAGACCAAGACAAAATGTGCGTCCGAAAGTTAGAATTCGACTTCTATCTTACATCATAATTTGACATAACTGTTTAGGATAAAACATGAATTCATATATGACAATCGGCGGGTTCATAAATCAGGAATATGCTGGTTTTCTTACAGTACAAAAATAATTATGAGGTCACATACGAGCATGACATGTTGTGCCACTATCCGTGACACGCACTATCACACCCTAGGATAACATGAATGTTCAAATTTCATGGCAAAACGCGCGCTCAAAACCCGAGACTGAACCTGGTTTTCACTCCAGGGTAAAACTTTTAAGATGCTTTTTTTTTTACCATCCAGAGCAAGGTAAGAATTATAATTTAGAATAAAATATGCTTTCACAACCCAGGTTAAATGTGTCTGTTCTCAATCTTGCATAAACTACAACTCCCAGTTTAAGATACAATGGCCGAGATTTACCACAGGTATGTGCTGGCTATTGTGTAATGAGAAATGGTCAAAGGATGTGCGTAAAAGTTATTTTATGGTGCAAGATGACCCTCGCACGGTCTCAAAACTATTTTGAACCAATCCCCTGTTAATTAATGCAAAGGGTGTGTGGCTGAGCAGAGCAGCACAAAGCCATAGGTGTAGGGCTAGGGGAAGGCAGAGTACTAAAGGGATGTGGTCAGGCTATGCGCCAAATCTAAAGACCAGGAGAAAAAGTAAAGGGTTAAGAAGAGTGGTAGAATCGGAAATGCTGAAACTCCTATAGGTGTGACCTCTGTGCAGTTGTCTACACATGGAAATTAGTACTGGAATGTGTAGTGTGAGAACAAATCCAAAACTAAGGGAATCGCTGGCTTATCTTCGTGCCATTCGGCAAGGCCAAGAGTTGCACAGAAGACTGATTTTTAGCGCGAGACCGTCGATGACATCATCAGCTGACGACTCTGGCTAAATCTGTGCTGTTGTTTTGTCCTTTGGACAAATTAGCTCTGCAATTTTTCACGCAGTGCTTAGTTGTGTGAATGAGAGAAAAACTCTACACCTATGTGTAAACAAATTTCAAAGATAAAGTGAGCCTTTACAATAAACATGTACCATTTACTCACAAAAAAATATAAGCTTGCAAACTTGTACCTTCAGATCTGACATGCAGGTTTGGGTGTCATATAAGAACGCTTTTGGTACCACATTGTTTTGGTGAGGTGGGATATGCGGACTCCAACATACAAGGAAACGAGTGTGCACATGTTTCAGGGACGCATAATCAGTGTGGAAGGCGTGTGTGTGTTTGTGAGATAAGAGAGAGAGAGAATCTAACTGACATTTGAACCATATGCATAGGGGATGTGGAAAAAGGAGGGGAGGCGGGGATGGGTAATCCTGCTGTGTGTCACATGGATAAATTGGATTTTTCTTATCTTTGGAAAGCAGGCAGCTTCTGTCATGAAGAAAAGGCAGGATTAATAGCCACACAATTAATTCTCACAAATCTTGGAAAGATAGATGAAATGGTTCCCTAGAATAGGGTGGGCAATATGCAAAACAGTTATGTTTGCATATATGTGCAAGCCCATATTTTCAGCCAGAGTATAACAATTTGTCAACGCTTGAGTATCAAACAACCTTACATAGTGCAGTGGGTTGTATTTTGTCAGCTTTCGTGTGACGTTTGAAGGAAACAAAAGTTCTTACACAAGGCAGCCTTAGAAAAACTACACCAGCTCGCGTTCAGAATAAAATACGCAATTCCAAATCCCTAGAGTTTTTGATCAAGGGTTTTTGCAGATTCTAGTCTAATCATTAAAGACCGACTTTTAAATTTGGCACACAGTATTCCGTTAACAAGTGTGATAGGTTACCCACCTTATTACAAATACATGCTATCATATGGCATATGTAATAAGGTAGATAGGATGTCTGTCACATTACTGTGGTGGACTAACCCATCTGCCAAACTCTAAATCAGGCATCAAGTCAGGATGGGCTTTCTATCAGGAGAACCTATTTCAAAATGACTTGTCTTGTACTTCCATGGGATCGATCATTCATATTCATGTGCATCACTGCAACATGTAAGACTCTGCAAGCACTACTTTAGTCAGTGGTGTTGGACCCCAGTTGTGATGGCACTGTAAGACACATTATGGCCAATGTGTTTTAAGCTCTACAATGGAACAAGCATTGGCAAAGCCAACAGATCTCTCCTTGGGACCAACTGGCTTTGCCATTTTTTTTTCACCATGCTTCCCAGCATCCCCAATGTGTGCATCATGACTAACGTTTTTTAGGGTCGAGCCTGCGTTGCATGCGCTCGCGCATGCATATTGCAGCAAGACGCTTTAGTATTTAGAAAAGGGCTCGGAGCCCTGTCAACTTCACGTCAGTGTTTTTTATTGGTTCGTGGGCTTGCCTAATAAAATCTGCTTGCTTTCATTAGTCGAAGGCACGCATACGTCATGCCTTTTCCGGTGGCTAGCCCTCCTCGAGCGCAGCGACCAAGTACAGAAAACATGCGAGGCTCGCTGTTTTCCATGGGCTCGTGGATTTCTTTTTCTCTAATTTACGAGCGCGATCTCGCTTGGCAGAAGTCGAGCGCTTTACATAGTTAATTTAACTTTTTTGGGTTACGTACATAAATGCACTTTTGCCCGATAGGTGAAAAGTCGGGTTAGGAGTTTACAACGCGATCAGCTCTAACATGAGCAAACGCGAGACCCCTTGCATTGTAAATGCTTGTTTTTTAAATGTTTGATTCTGCCACTTGTGTTATTTCTTAGAAGTACTTACTACAAAAGAACAAAAAACTTGTGATTGAATAGCAAGCCGTGGGATCAGAAATGCCAGCTAATCAAAGATAAGGATAGAGTGCATTCTAAGTGGGAGGGACACGCACAAGACTGACAAGATGGGAAACAAATAACGAGCAGGAAAATGAGAGTGTCAGGAAAGCCAAACAATAGTGAGTGATAGGCAAGCTCCAAGCCCGACTATGTAACTGGTAAGGCACAATAAACCTTGCTACTGACAGCACACGTGCTGTCTAGTAGACTCCATTTGAAAAGAAAGAGAGTTGATCTCATGATTAAGAAGCTTTATTGATCTAGGAGACAAGGTGAGGTCAACCCTTCAGCCACACAGCAAGTACCAAAAATTCAAGTACAAACATTGTACACAATATATTAAGACATAGTAACATTCCTTTAAACATGGAAGTAAAATACCGAACACAACATATTCCCCCACCTCCCACCCCAAACCCAAAGACACAAGAAACAAATAAGAACTCCTAAGCATAAGGTAAAAGACTTAACAGGTTAACCATATTACTGGCAACAGAGGTGGCATAATTTACCAAGAAAATCACCACTCTGTACAGGAGTAATGCAGAGTGTATGGACAACTCCCCAAGAATGGAGCAATTAGTGCATTCCATAGTCCTTCAAGTAAACATGGCCAATTACTAACTCTGTTTCTCACAGCATCATAGGAAGGAAATTATTTGACTTCTGTTCTTCTAGACGTTTTTTTTTTATTTCCCACTTCCTATATTTCCATCCATAACTTCGCACTTGGATATCCTGGATTTACTCCTGAATATACTCTACCCAGGCATCTCGTGTGACCATCCTTGTAAACCTTGGACACTTGATATAACTCTCTCCCCACCTTCCAGTCTTTATTTGCAAAACCTCTATGGAAATCATGCAATTCCTTAAAGCTCGCTCCTACTACCTCGTCCTGGAAGCGTACTATTCCCTCTCAGGATGTTAGCTCACAGTTCTGACTTCAGCCACATGGTATTGTGCTTAGATCCCCCCAAATTACAGATCAGACACACAAAAGAAAATATATGTGTGACGTCATAATAATGGTATGGTGTGCCCAAACTGTCTGATTCCTCACACCACCTTCTTCAGTGGTTGCCTCAGATCTACTGCTCTCTGCACTCAGAATCTCAGCCTTTCCATTGGTAAGTTGTGCACAGTGGCACATCATATGTTTAAGTGCACTATGGATAACTTTAGCAGAAAGTCTTGCATCTTCAGATATACAAAATGGACACTATTATCAGTGATGATAGTTTTTGGTATCCCCTCACATGTAAACTCATAATTAAGAAAAATGCAAACTCATATTTTAGAGACTCCAGTACAAGTGTTGATGGAAATTATGCACTTACTAACAACCCAGTTGTCGGTATCGTCTACCATTCTTTCAGAGGCCACCACAAATGATCACAACTCTGAACTTGGTAAGATTTCAGATTAATAATTCTCTCTCTCAATTCCAGTGGAGGGAACCATTTAACACCCATCATTATTTCCCGCTCTATGTCACTCAACATTTCAAGAAATCCTACTCAGACAATTCTTCTGAGCTTAACCATCCTTCAACCAAGTGTCCAGCCACAATCCTTAACAATTTGTTTGCCTTTCTCACTGAATGCACCTTCTTCCAATTCGAGGAATTACCTCTCACCTATGGAACAAACCATTGGTTCTCATCATGCTTCATACTTTTACGTGGCGCTTTGAGAGGCAGTCTACAGTACAGTTCTTCAAGTCGGTTAATTAACATACCCAGATGCTGAATTCTATTTCTATTTCAATCATCTGTTAATCCCTGGAGTTGTTCTCTTAGTTCTCTTATAAGAGAAAATTTGCTCTAATGGATGGCCTTCCATTCTTACCACAAAGGGAAGGCTTCACAGATAAAACTTAAAATGCTGAATGATACATGGACAGGCTAATGCCACTTACACCACAGCTGAATGCTGCTCCTTTACTCCATTCAAGTGGTGTGAAACAAAGGTTGCATCTCTCAACCTCGACTCATAAGAGGACTGCATCCATCCCTTCAAGCTCCTATCTGTGATTAGGGTAGTTTTATTCTGCACATCAAAAAATCTGAGAGGTGGCACATAGCATATCTTGTCCTTTACCTTTCTGAGACCAACAGGACACCTCGATGATCCCTCAGATTTGACAACTTTTGTCAGTGACATCTTTATAGACTTATAGACTTGCAAAGTTGCAAAGATCTTGATGAATTTGAACTAATACTCAACCATTCAGGTCAATAAAGTATTTCATCAGATCTTTGTCACTTGGGGGCATGTGAATTACTATGGAATCAGCCAACTCCCCATTGGGACTTATCCTATCTCCTGATATTGGGTACCCTAAATAAGACACAGTCCATACAAAACTTAAATTTCTTAACCATGAGGGTCAGCCAACTTTGCCCTAGTTTGCCCCAAACCCCTGTATGTGTCCTCTCATAGTCCTTCTAATGTATTCTCTGTACAAGAACAAGCTCTTGAAAAGCATATTACTTGATTTGCTCCTTCAAAATTCTTTTCATTGCAACCGCGAAGCAGGCCTCCACTGACGCTAACACAAATGACATATAGACTCACCTGTATGCCTCTAAGTGTGCTATGAATTATAACCAAATGGTTGGAACATTCTTCAAGCAATACCTAGTGATATGCAGTGGGAAAGTCCATTATTCCAAACAGCTTGGAATTAATCAGCACCGTCAGGGCTTCAGAAAGATTCGGTAGCGGTTGCTGGTCCACTTATATGTTCCTACTTAGATTGTATACGTCTACATAGATCCTGATCTTTATTCCAGATCCTTAGCGGACAGGACTTTGTCACAAGGCATTCAAAAGATTCAATTTCTTCAATCATCCACTGTTGCCACAGTATATGTAGCACCTTTTTAGTGTGGCCATCATAATATTCAGTACTCTTCTAGGTTTGTGAACCACTGTTATGACATTCCTTTTCAACACAACCCTGAGCTTGAAATTTCTCAACAGGCCTAAGGTCGCCTCAAAAACCTTAGAAATCTTTCGACAATGTGCTTATCTCCTAGCTGCACTCCCAACATGACCTGTTCAGGAGAGTTGGGATTTAGCTTAATACCTAGTTCTGACTTATGTATACATCATAATGAATCGTTTCTTTCTGTCTCCTCACTTCGTAACATAAACTTTGTGAGCATGGGGCATGTCAAGGGTCTCCTCCACCATTTCTCACTGCAACAAGGGCACCTCATTGCCCCTCCTCTAAACTTTCCCACACACGCCTAGACAGCCTGTGATCACACCTTAGGCCATATTTATTAGCATTTACTCAAACACAATAACACTTTATGAAATACCACAAAATAAATTATACCATTTCAACTTTACACAATAATTTTATATTGGTTCCCATTTTTTAACACAGTTTGCTATACATCAAGTCACCTAACCCTTCTCCTATACCTGACATCTGTGAGTTCATGGTGTGCCAGCACCCGGATCATCCTGTGCCTCTCTCAGGGTTAACATATTTATGGGAAAACCCATATGATTTTTGCTCCCAGAGTGCAATTTGCGAGAAACAATGTACATTAACCCGATGCAGGAGGCCTGCTCACTCCATAGTGACCTTACTAGGGTCACCCCCCACACCGTTAGAGAGCCAGTATGAGGAATTGGGCCATTCCTCGGTCCCCTGATGCTGATCTCATCCTCTAACTACCAAAGGGCCAATGCCATCACACACCAATGCACATATGTAAGGCTGGGTAAGAGGGCCGCAATAGCTACCGACCCAACAGCACCAATCACAGCTCCTTAAACAAATGCTATGAGCACCCCTTTTAAGGTCCTGTTAAGGTTGATAGCATGGGTATATTTTGTGGAATACGTATAATGACCCTGGAAAAAGTTTCCACCACCCATTAACTCACACCACTCCTATATGACAAAGGGCATCACAATAACTGACAGAACCTGAGAAAATAAAAGGCAGTTCGGGACACTACAGGTAAAACATAGCAACTGGAGAATGAGTGCCCGCCTCACTGCTAACAAAAGTACACACCAAAAATATCAACTACAATAGAAGGGGGCCCCAAGTGGGCAGGGGAAGCAGGATATTGCTTGGTGAAGATCCCACTGATGTCCTTCCTTGATGGCTGCAGTGTGGTTACGGGCTGTCCTCTTTTGAGATGAGGCAGGCCGAAGGCCAAGCCTCAGTTTTTGCATGCTTTTGACCCTCAAGGCTCCGCCACTCACCAAGACGGAGGACACAAGGCTTGCGATACTGGGGATGGAGAGGGCAGACCTTACAAAGCAGAAGGCCACACCTTCTAACAGTGTGGAAGCTTTACTAGTGGCCCAACATCTTGCAACGGCACCCAGTCTCACTGTAATTGTCAGTGCACCCCAATTGGGGCGTGCCTCAGGCATTCCCAACCTTTCTTTGTTTCTGAAGCGAATTACCATCATAGCAGACCCGAACAGCGAATATGGAGACCTTGAGTTGACTGCAATCATGACTTTTTTCCTTTGTTGCCCACTTAGCATTCTGGCACGGTTAACTTGCCATAATTTATATCACACCACTTACTTGGATAATTATTTTATTAACTTCATCACTCACTTCCTCTACACAGTTCACTCTGTTTTTCGTACATTGGTTACTTCAATCGCCCCAGTTATTTTTACCCAGCCCTTAGTGTGTTTCATACTCTGGAGAATGCTTCTGGCCCATTTTCTTATTTCCCTTGTTCCCAGGGAACATATAGGAGTTCTGAGAGATAAAGATAGTTAAAATCAACACTTTCAAATTAAATTTTAGTGCAACCCATTTGGTCACACATTAAATCAAGGAGTCAGAAGTTCAAATTCAAAGGTTTATTACACATTTAAGACCAGATTATATAAATGAGTCTCAGAAACATGCCATATAAGTACAGAATCACGAAGGGTGAAGTAAAGCATTGAACCAGATTAAATCACACAAGCATAAGGCATACAAGGATCTTTTCTGCAGCAGTACAAAAGATGAGGAATAAAATGCAGTGGTTATAACACAAATTGAGGCCCTTCTGCCTAATCATTTGAAAGCTAATTAAATCTACATTTTCTAACAAAGCTATGAGGAATCCTAAGTGTGTCTCTGTAAATGCAAAATAAGGGTGACAGAAAGTTTCAGCATAACAGAAGCATCAGTAGACGTTCTGCAAGAGAGATGTGCATAGCATGAAACCACTCAGCAAAATTATGAATAGAGGAGATCTTTACCTCTCTAAGGCCCATATTTATACTTTTTTAGCTCCGCATTTGCATCATTTTTTGACGCAAAAGTGGCGCAAACTTACAAAATACAATTGTATTTTGTAAGTTTGTGCCGCTTTTACATCAAAAAGCGGCGCAAATGCAGCGCTAAAAAAGTATAAATATGGGCCTCGGTCTCAAGAGAATCTGCTCTAATCAAAAGGTGAAAAGGGTCTGTCTAACTAAATGAACATCACTTTAGACCTTGGAGAACCTTTGAGAGTCCACGTCATCATCACCAGTAGTTTTCTATCTTTTGTGCACAATTGAAATTTATAACTCCCATTGACTTTCATGCCATGAACTAGACATCATGATGACCTTAGGTATCTCCCTGACCCCGGGGCACACAGGGGATTTGTTTCTCCTTCTTCTTCGTTAGTGCTCCTTGTCCTTGCCGACATAGCCTCCCATACCCCTTTATCTCAAATACACAAAATGCCTTTCATTAACGACAGACTCATACAGACACACCTGCATATTAAGAATAATACAACATGAGCAAATCTCCAATTTCAAAGTTAAGCATAGCAAATACATTCCAGACCTTCACTTGAGTCAACCTAACAACCAATTTCAATGCACCTTTGAAGTACGTAGTTGTTAGAAATGGGGTCTTTGGTTGACAGTCAGGTTACCCCCTGTTCAAGCAAGGACCCTCACTCTAGTCAGGGTAAAAGATATTCACCCTCAGCTAACCACTGCTTACCCCCTTGGTAGCTTGGCAGAGCAGTAGGCTTAACCTCAGAGTGCTAGGTGTAAAGTATTTGTACCAACACACACAGTAACTTAATGAAAACACTACAAAATAACACAACACCGGTTTAGAAAAATAGGAAATATTTATCTAAACAAAACAAGACCAAAACTACAAAAATCCAACATACACAAGTCAAGTTATGAATTTTTAAAGATTAAACTCAAAAATAGCGCTTAGAAACAAAAATGCTTCAATGAGATGTTAACACGGCGTCGTGACGGAGTCGTTCCCAACAAGCCGACACCAGCGGTGCCGGACACGGAGTCGTGTAGACCCCCAAGTACAGTACCTTTGGTGTAGAGTGAAAACAAGCCGAGGCGCGAAGTCAGGAATCGCGGCGTCTGTGCAAAACGTTGAATCCGTGCACTTCAAGCGGCGTCAGTCACGACGTGGTGCGGCGACTTCCACGGAGTCGCGGACTTCAGCGGGGCTGCTGCAGCGACGGGCCTGCGAAGAGTGTCGCGTTCCAGCGAAGGTCACGGCGTCAGGTGCAGGCGGCGTTACCGGATTCAGCAGCGGCGTCGGTCGGAAGTCGAATTCCTTGGATTTCCACCAGCTATCCTTTCAAGGGCCCAGGGACTGGGTAGGGCACCACTTGTCAGAGCAGGAGTCTCTCCAGAGACTCCAGGTGCTGGCAGAGAGAAGTCTTTGCTGTCCCTGAGACTTCAAACAACAGGAGGCAAGCTCTAACTCAAGCCCTTGGAGATTTCTTCACAAGATGGAAGGCACACAAAGTCCAGTCTTTGCCCTCTTACTCTGGCAGAAGCAGCACTGCAGGAAAGCTCCACAAAGCACAGTCACAGGCAGGGCAGCACGTCTTCCTCAGCTATCAGCTCTTCTCCAGGCAGAGGTTCCTCTTGGTTCCAGAAGTGTTTCTTCTCTGTAGATTTGGGTGCCCTTCTTATACCCATTTTAGTCTTTGAAGTCACCTGTCTTCAAAGGGGACTCACACCTACTTGTGAAATCCTGCCTTGCCCAGGCAAGGCCTCAGACACACACCAGGGGGTTGGAGCCGGCATTGTCAGAGGCAGGCACAGTCCTTTCAGATGAGAGTGACCACTCCACCCCTCCCTCCTAGCAGAGATGGCTAATCAGGAAATGCAGGTTACACCCCAGCTCCCTTTGTGTCACTGTCTGGTGTGAGGTGAAAAACAACCCAACTGTCAAACTGACCCAGACAGAGAATCCACAAACAAGGCAGAGTCACAGAATGGTTTAAGCAAGAAAATGCTCACTTTCTAAAAGTGGCATTTTCAAACGCACAATCTTAAAATCAACTTTACTAAAAGATGTATTTTTTAATTGTGAGTTCAGGGACCCCAAACTTCACATGTCCATCTACTCTCTAGGGGAATCTACACTTTAATCATATTTAAAGGTAGCCCCCATATTATCCTATGAGAGAGACAGGCCTTGCAACAGTGAAAAACGAAATTGGCAGTATTTCACTGTCAGGACATATAAACCACATTACTATATGTCCTACCTTATCCATACACTGCACCCTGCCCTTGGGGCTTCCTAGGGCCTACCTTAGGGGTGCCTTACATGTAAGAAAAGGGAAGGTTTAGGCCTGGCAAGTGGGTACACTTGCCAAGTCGAATTTACAGTGTAAAAATACACACACAGACATTGCAGTGGCAGGTCTGGGACATGATTACAGAGCTACTTATGTGGGTGGCACAACCAGTGCTGCAGGCCCACTAGTAGCATTTGATTTACAGGCCCTGGCACCTCTAGTGCACCTTACTAGGGACATACTAGTAAATCAAATATGCCAATCATGGATAAACCAATTACATACAATTTACACGGAGAGCATATGCACTTTAGCACTGGTTAGCAGTGGTAAAGTGCTCAGAGTTGAAAAGCCAACAGCAACAGGTCAGAAAAAAATAGGAGGCAGGAGGCAAAAAGACTGGGGATGACCCTGCATAAGCGAAAGTCCAACAGTAGTTTAGTGTGCATTTCTCCTCATAAGCATAATAAATGCCAAATAACCACAATTATAAAACTTTTAGCTGTAATACCGTAGTCCAAATACATTGAATATAAAAGCATACATGTGCTATTTTTCAGTTGATTAACGTCATTATTAAAACATACATATACACTTCTACGTTTCTACTTGTGAGTGCACCTTGAATAATATGATTTAGATGCACCACTTAACATCAGTACATCAAAGCACACATTCCATATGTTGTTTGTTACATATTATGTCACTTCTGCAGCACATAATGGCACAACCAAGTTATGCGTTTTCACTCTCTACCACAAATATGGCATGTCTCACTCCTGTTTCTTTGCCAGAAACTTTACTTGCACCTTGAGATTTTTGGCACGAGACTAGTTCTTCTCTAATTAACAATTGAGCACGGTCAGCAAATTCATATGCGAGCCTAGTTCTTTAAACTTGCTACTTAGCTCAGATTTTTTTTAGTCTTTCCTTGAATCCACCTTAATAAATTATTTTATTTTTCATGTACTGTGTTAATCTTTGAGTGAAATTGCTCATATAACATTCTAACAGACATCTCATCTTGTAAACGTGTGTGGGATCAACATCATCATCCCAAATAGTAATGCTTGCAAACTATTATATGTGTTTGTCTAATATACCCAATTTATGCGAAAGCCCACCTTCTTTTCTTGCTATAGAAGTCCTCACCCCTCTGCAGGGATCAGATGTGAGTCAAACAACGTTGTCCATCTCTTCCAGGGGAGAAGGGATCTTCCCATCTCTGATAAGAAGAAGGAGGGCATGTAATGCTGGGAGCAGCTATGATATACATCTTTTAAAACTGAATACATAAATAATTAAGTAAATTAAGCAGACAATATAATTATTTAACACACAAAATAGCAAAAACACTTGTCTCTTAGTTGGTTAATTGAGATACGTTCTTGTGTACAGAACAGACTTTCAGAATTTGTTTGTAATCCCATGGAACCTGTACACCAGGACGCACTTCGTAACAGCTGATAACGCGTCCAGCCCTTATGAATTTCCCTGTGCCTGAACACGTTGGAGGTCGGTGAACCTTTTAACCGAGTAGGGCTCTCCTCATCCTAGAATAGTCGGATCACTTAAATCAATAATCGATGACTATTGTAATCAATAGCCAATACTCAATTAATGGACCAAAATAACACATTAGGAATCAATAACAGTTGGTATTTCGACGCAACATGACCTTTCAGTCATGAATAACCACACCAGTTTATTAAGAGTTAATGAATTTATTTCCCTATATTAACAAATCTAGCACAATGTATATAAGTCTCAAAACAAAATGATATATCTATACGAACATTACTAGCTGTCCATAACAGCGGAAGAAACGCAATCTACGCAAAATCTGAATTATAATACACTCAGTTATAGCAATACAAATCACTAATATAAGCAACTGAATTTGACTAATTTCATACATCGGTCAGCATAACAAGATTTCAATTTAGCATGGCCCATCAGATGAATACCTCGACTAGCCTCTAATTAGCATTGGCATGTGGGGCTTCATGCAAAACGAATTTAGTCAACACAAATTTGGAAAACTTCTATCTTGGGCCCTATCAAAATAGCAGTTGGTACCTAAAAGGAAAACACAATGCATAATACAGTTATCCTTTCATAATTACCAAATACAATCAGCATTCAAGAAAGTCTTCGTCCTTCAGGTACCGGTTCGATCAGCATGGGGCAGATTTCAAAGGGGCAGAGTTAAGGGCAAGTTCCCTTGCAGCAGCAAGGAGAAAGGGGCAAAGTTACTGCATGGGCAAGACGGGGCCAATTAAAGTTAAAGTCTCTAGGGTGAGAATTCTTAAAGTCTCTTTCTCTGGAATAGAGAAAAGGGCATCAAGATGTCATCCAAGATGGCGTCTGGCATTTGGCTTCAAAGATGGCATCAAGGAAAATGGCTGACTTCTCTTTGTCCGGTGGGTTTAAGTAAGAAACATTCAAAATTCAGCAGGGTCTTCCATTGGAGGGTTCATAGGGTGGCTTCAATTTGACCAATGAATAGTGTCTTTCTCCTAGTACTCATTTATGCATACATTGTCCTTGGAGCTTTGGAACACAAGTTGCAACAAAGTTTGCCAATTAATTTTATCTTAAAGCTTTTATTGTCTGCACCTGCAGGAGCTGACCTTGTATCAAAGGGGATGAAACCGGCCTAGCACGAAACCTTGAAGATAAGTGTATTAGTCATCTCTACTGGAAAGATACAGAATAAGGTCTTTTTGTTAATCAAAATGAAAACCGCGCAGTTAAATTTGAGACCAGGCGACTAGGCCAAAGCCTCTACTAAATTTAAGCTAAGCATAAAACAGTTTCAATAAGAAAATCATAGAACACATTTGCAATTATGACGGATTACTACATTTGTCAATTCTTCATGATTAATTAAGCCTGTTTATAATAATGGCAAACTACTCCGAGGGCACAATTTCCCTCGTTCATTATTTTCTTTACTAAAATCACACTACATTATACGATTTTGGTTACATGATATATGAATATATGTTGGTCCTTCTTTTTCTGCGTCATCACAGCCGAGTTGATGGACTCTGTTTCCACAAGTTAACCTTAATGTATTAGGTCAATTTCAATGTGTTATCACAGTTTCTGTACATGTATGTGTTTTTTTCCCCAAAGAGGAACGTAAACCGGCTTAATCCGTCGTTACAGTGCTGTTCATTCCCTTCCGTGTTCCTGAAGGCTTTGCTGAGGCTACGATGGTCACCATGTGATCACGTCTGTTTCCTCTTCCCCCATGAGCAGAGAATAAGTGAGTCCTAAAGTACGCCTTGACTTCAGGAGCTTTCACACTGGTCCCATGGGTGACTGACTGTGAAACAAAAGCATGGTCAGTTGTAGGCAGTACTTCAACTTTAATTCAGTTTCTTAAGGCTGGTTCACTAGGGCAGAGTTGTCCATCTACCCACAACAGGTTCCACAACAGGTCTCAGTTTTACCTGAGAGGTTGGCTGTGTTTAGTAACCAATAACCTCTACTGTAGCTAATTATTGTGTTGAGTTGTAAGCTCCACAATGAAAAAAGGTGGATCTCATGAGCACCTAGCTTTATTGCTCTAAGAAATGGAACCAATGTGTAGTCAATCGTTAAATCACACAGCAACTGCTCACATATCAAGTAAACATAAGCTGTATAATAAATCATTAAATATTATCATTTGTTTAAACACTTAAGTTGAAGACACGCCACAACACAATGCAAGCACTTTAGTGGTCGTGCACGTGCTTTGCACACAGTCACACCCAGATTGAGCCATAACATCTCTTTTGCTGATTCAGAGATTAAATCCACTCTTATCATGCAACCACAGTTTATTAATGTCACCTGGCATTCGCACTGGACACCCCACACAAAATACTTGAATTGGCATTTCTCCTGTGGTGAGTCTCATATAAACAACTACTACTCCACTTCACGCTCTGTGACTAGGAATGTGCAAAGAACGTCTTCACTCTCTCAAGGAAATAAGAGGATGCCCATGTGAACCAGTACGGCCAAAGAATAGAACCAGGATACCTATATCCTTAATGCAGGATAAACCAGGTGTGCGGTCACTATTTGCAGATGTACTTTTTTGTCTTTATACACCATCAGATACAAGCATATTCTATCAGGACCTGGACTAGTCTATCCGCTTCTTGGTTTGCTATACTTTTAGATAAAGACAGGTTTCTATTACCACTATTCAGCACGATTGGGAGCCATCATCATACATTAGTTCGGAAATCGATATCTAATTTGTAGGTATTTTCAATTGATCTCTGCCACTTTAATTTATGCATATTTCTAATCTAGCAAGCAGGACCACATAAGAGAGTAGCCTCCTTTGTGGAGTTTGAATACCGGGATTTAGGATCAGATCAGTATCAAACAGAATCAAATGCTGGCTTACCTTTATTTTCACTGTCAGAATTTCGGATCATGTAATATTTTCAGTGTCCCAGAACCTAGGGACTGATGGGCAGGGTAAAAACATGAGCCTGTCATCTGCATCTATTTAGCTGCATCTTCTGCAGTAAGGCATTTGATCTATTGCAGATTTTGCTTTTCTTTGTGGCATTCAATAGATCTGTGAAGGGTATGGATTTTTTTTTTCTTTAAAGTGGCAGATATGGCTGTGAAATAAAGAAATTTCAAATATCCTTGCCATGTACTTAGTAGCTGCAGCATAAGAATATGTCCTTTCCAAATGTAGTAGGCGTTCTTCATCTTCCTCTCTTGTGCCTTCATAAGTTCCCAGTACCATATTGAGACTTTTATCAGTAATGGCTGTATGTTTTGAGTCCGCTAGAGGTTCGATGGACCTGTTGAGTTAGTTGAAAGTGTTTTACCATGGCTACAATCCTTACTTATAACTCAATTACAATAACACACCAAATTGTCTTAACATTTATCAAAACTTGAGTCAGTAAACTTTGTACACCATGGTCCATGTGACCAGGAATAGCCACACCTTTTAGTAAAAGTTAGAATATTCATTTTCATGTATTAACAATGCTAAAATCACGTAAAGCAATCTCAGTATCAGCTGATAGACATATATGAACAACACAGATTGACCAAAACCGTGGATGAATCTTAATTTCACTAAAACATTTCTTTTTGATTGTAGAACATGAACATGCTAAATAGCCCTCAATTTCAAGTGGCATGATTGGATTTGCATGCAAAAGGAAAAGTCAGACAAAAGTTCATTTGGAAAACATCTAGCTATGGCTTTAGAAAAATATAGCGGTTGGTACCTAGAAAAGAAAGTCAAAACCTGCAACAGAAATACCATTATATCTCATTATACCTCTCTTTAATGATTCTGCAAGCAGAGACTTCCAGCCGTCTGGTCAGAATTCGCAATGGAAAGTGAATGGAACTGGCTCAGCCACAATGGGCTCTAAGTTAGCCAAACCAAAATCAAAAGGAACTAAATAATGACTCTAAAAAGGGCATTTAAGCCTGCTCTGGTCTCTCTGCATCAAAAACTGGAACCTGTCTCTCTGGAGCTCACGTTGGACCTAACTAACTGAAAACATCGGGGTATATTAGAATTGCATGAAGTATTTTCTCACATTGTCATTGGTCAGAATATCAGCTGTTCACAGTTGAACCAATAATTATTAATTCTCAAATCGTGATATAGTTAGGCAGTCTTTCACATGTTGTTGATTGGCTCCTCATCTCCTGTTGCTGTCACCAGTTTCCGTTAGGTAATGTTTAGTTGAATTCATACTTTCGCCAGTGAGTCCCTTGTCAAACCCTGAGCACATTTGCTTCTCACACATCAGTGTTACATATGGATCAGTAAAAGGTACATTACACTACAGCAGACAGCCCTCACAAGAAAGTTAAGACATCAACTAGTAAATGTTGCAACATTACAAACTATTTTGTCAACTCTGTGTGTACGAAGGACAAAGAACAACTAAGCTTTTCTCCTTGCATCAGAAAAAACATTTACGAACATTTATTTAATGCAATGAAACGTAGCATGAGTCTTCATTGTATAGGCCTAATATTTCTAAATTAGTCTATGCCTAATAAGTTTAAGCAAATACATATCAATTATACATTAATATGGTCTACTAATAAATTTTCTTCTATTGTGGACATTATTTTTAACAGTTATTGCCATTTCTTTATTAATGTCGTACACGTCATGGTGGGCACTTAGGTGGGCACATTTTCCAAAGACAGTTGATTTCTCTATCTTAACCTAATACATGTAGAATTCTTAATTACTTATCAATAAAAAATTATTATCGAGTCGTTCAGCTTTCACAACACTGTGCCATTTGTAATTTCAGTTCATGTATGCCATGGTATCAGATCTTGTCCTATCTGCAGATTACCCTAGATTCTTACTCCTGCAACTTCAAGGGGAGATTGTCTGTCTAACATGAAGCCTGGGATGCCCAGGACGCCACAGCTAAAAGCAAATTTAGCACAGTATCCAATACCAAGCAGGTTCCTAAAACAGCACCACAATTTTATGTTGGCCTTCAACACTTTAAGATGAAAGTCTTTAAAAAATGTTGGGGCTCCAAATTTATATAAAAAGTTTTCATGCCCAGACTCCTCTCCCATATCAGAAAGTAGGTTGTCCCAGGTCCAGTGATCTGGCTTGCAGTAACATTCCAATGTTTTAAACTGGAATGCCTATCAGTAAAAAAGTATGTTGGAAGTGCTATTCCACCTCTCTTCATCTTCCTTCTAAGTTTCTTCAATGATATCCTAATACCTTTGGAGGTCCAGATAAGTGTGCCTATCATCAGCCCTTAAATACTTGTGATTCTATCTCTAGGAAATGTCAGTGGGGCTGTATTAAAGAGAAAAATCGATTACAGGAGAATAGACATTTTAATCAAATTACTTTGCCCGTACGTTCTTAGAGGGAGATTTTTCTATTTATTCAACAGCGTTGCTACTTCTTTGGTTACTTTATTCAGGTTTTCTTAGGAATCCCATTCAAATTTTGTATAATAGCGATGTTGAGGTATCTATTCTCAGATGTAACATCTCTTTCTGTTAAATTTAGATTCCAGCACAATTTACCAATTTAACATTTATTGATCTGGTATCCTGAGCAAGTTCTAAATTCATCAGTGGTCTCTTCTAGTTCGGGAATTGTCATGCTTGGATCAGTTGGGTATACTTTTAGGTCATCAGCATATAATATGATCTTATTGATGGAGAACTGCAAGACAAAAAGAATGATCTCCTTATCTGTTCTAGAAGCCTGGGCCAGAGGATCGATATACATGTTGATGAGTAGTAGCGAAAACGAGAAGTCCTGTTTTATCACTCTTGTGAAGTTAATACCCCCTAACAGACTCCGATTCACTAACATCTAGCAGTCATACAGGTTTTGCAGAATATTTCTAAATTCAGAGCTTAAGCCAAACACAGTCAGGACCTCCCAGTGATAAGCCCAATTCAATCTTCCAAAAGCATTGGTGGCTATAGCCAGTGAATTTGAATAAGTGGTTGAAAGATCTATAGAGCATTGTGGTATTGTTATGTTGGGCTCTATTGGTATCTTCCTCTATTCCACCTGTTATGCTATGTTGTTATGTTCCATATAGAATCTTTATTGTCAAACTTCCCTTGGTGTGTTTTGTTTTAACTGAATGCCTTTTGGCCTTTGTTCAGCAACCTCAGTTTTTCAGAGACTTATGACATATTTACTAGGTCAAATGTTTTCAAGATGTTGTTCTAATTTTCACTGACACCTTTGTGGAAAATGTGCTTGAGGTTAGGTAGGTGTTGAGGATTTTCAGTATGAAGAGGAGTGCCCATAAGAAAAGTAAGTGCAGGTTTTGTTGTCCTGAGATATAGTATTTGGAGCATTATGTTATTGGAGAGGGTGTTAAGCCCATGGATTATCTGGTCAAAATTATTCAAAATTTAGACAAACTCACCAAGAAGGAAAATATGCAGCTTTTCTAGGGATGGCTGAATTTTATGCCAGGTTCACTACAGAATTTGCCAATTGCTCCTCTAATATTAGGAATTTATTTAGAAAATTATGCAATTTACTCAGTCTGATGAGTGTCAAGAGGAATTTGCTGACATAAAAATTAGACTTAGCTCAGCACAATGCTGAAAAAGTTTTATTCCGAGTATGCCCTGCTGTGTGATCATGGATGCCTGCAATAGAGGGCTAGGGACTGTGATTCAACAGATTCAGAATGACAATGAGGTCGCAAAAGCTTTTGCTTCCAAATCTTTGAAAGGAGCTGTGTATTCTGCGCTGAAGTAATGTAAGCAGTTTTTGTGGGAAGCAAGGTTTGTAGATCAATCTACCTAAAAGCCACTTCAGTAGGTTTTTGGTAAGAAGGGTTTCGACTGCACTTCTTCAGACGTATTTGAATGGCTTGTTGCTTTGCAAGGCTATCAGTTTGTACTGAAGTATAT
This sequence comes from Pleurodeles waltl, assembly GCF_031143425.1. Taxonomy (NCBI): domain Eukaryota; kingdom Metazoa; phylum Chordata; class Amphibia; order Caudata; family Salamandridae; genus Pleurodeles; species Pleurodeles waltl. Next base: position 332,705,773 of record NC_090446.1, read on the forward strand.
TCTTGGTGTAGATAATAAGTCTTTCGATTGTTTATCCAGATTGATTGATGTTAATCTTGGGTCATGTGGAGAAGATGAAGTGTGGTGATAGGAAGATGTCACGGTTTGCACAATCATACCAGTTTGCATTACTGAGAGTGGGTGAAGTGCTGAGATGGAAAAGGATCAAATGTTGAAACAGGTGAGTGAGGCCATTGTTGGCGGGGACCATTGATGGTGGGATACTTAGTGTCATGATGAAAGACTTTCTGATTTTTATAAAGTATCTAAGGAAGTGTCCATTAAGAACACTCTCTAGTTGCGAGAAAGCAGATTGTTTTTCTCTTTTGGAGTGAGAGAGTGACTCTTACGATTGGCTCATGATGGTCACCACGGTATTTGTAAAATTAAGGAAAGATTAAGCCGCACCTACTGGTGGCTGTGTTTGGATCTTATGGTTGAAATGATGGTTTGGACCTGTTGAGAGTGCAGGTTGAGTGACAAAACTTTGAAAGTGAGGAATAACGTATGATTTGTCACAATATTCCAAAGTCAGTTTGGTATGAAATCACATTTGAAATTGTGGGACCTAAAAGGTGAGGATTGCTCCTTAAGGTATGTGTTTCTAGTGATGGACATTCTGTCTAGATGGCCTGGGGTTGTGGTCATTAGCAAGAGTACCACATTTTCTGTTATCAAGTTCTTAATAGAAGTGTTCTCCAATGAAGGGAATTCCAAATGTATGCTTAAAGAACAGAAGGGAAAAGTTAACTTCAACAGCCATGGAGTTTTGGGGGCAAAGGGGCATTACTTATAAGTGTAAGCTACAGAGAATAGTGGCTATGCTACAGGTGCGCACATCCCATATGTGTGTAGAACATATTTAGGAAATATTGTCCATATGTCACATATAGTACTTTGAGGGTGCCAAACTATTAAAAACACCCAACCACCTCGGGTACAGTTGTGTCGGTTGAGGGATCAATCAACACGAAAAGATTCACTACTGTTATACCAAGGCACACCGCCATAGTTTATAAGGACCATTTCTTGGTACGAGTGTTTCGTCATCAAGACTTTCTCAAGGCAAAAAAATATATGCAAAGTTCGTGCCACGAGATATAGAAAGTAAGTAAACAGGACCTGTCTACTTGCTTCCTATATCTCGAGGCACAAACTTGTGATGGCTTATCAAAGCTGCAACCACTAGAAATACTAATTTATTTTGTTGACGAAACACATGTCGGCTGATGTTCATTGGATATATGATGAATTGGATGAATAAAACGTCTACTGCGTATAGATGTGTGTTTTGAACTTTGATCGATACAGCGTACAAAGTAATGGACCGTATGGACTATGGGGGTGTGCCTGGGCATAACAGTAGTGATTACTCATACGTGTTATAAACATGCCCTACATCATCTGTAAACTAATGATGTGGTGAAGAGATTCATTAAAACATTAAAAGAAATCATATAAATTGCAAACCCAATGGGGCAGGTTGGGTGCATATGAGAAAACGTACAGTGGAGGAGTATAGATTTACTCATACCACTACTGGTGTTAGCGAGAATAGAGTAGTATGACCTCTACAAGGCTGTCAGTCCATTGACACTCATGTCGGGGATATGGTCAGGGCTAAGTTGCCCAAAAATTCTGAGTCTAATTCTTTTCATTTCAGTAAACCGTAGAAAATGATCAAGGTTTTTAAGGGCGGGTTAAACTGGACAATGAGAGGATTTAGAATTTTAACACACTTGTGATGTTTAAAGTTTAATATTTTGTATTGGCTTCTTCTTTGTGTTTGTTGGGTAAGGATGGTGTGTGTGATGTTGTTATATTGGGCGCTATTGGTATGTCCCTGTTATGCTATGCTGCTATGTTCCTTATGGAAGGGTTATTATCAGAGAGCAACTATGAAGGCACTTATCTGAAGAAATTCCTGTCGTTGAGAAGCTGCTGCATACTGTAGCTGGAGTTTCCTCATTTAAATAAAGAAAGGTATCTACATCGTGGCTCATCTTTGTCTAGATTTTCTTATTCTTTACAAGTCTGTCAATGATTGGAAGAGGTCATGCATATGTCCACTGGGAACCAAACAATTTTTCTCCGTATGTACATGTTTGGGTATTATGTTAGTGAGCCTATTAGCTATGATACCAGAGAAAATCTGTTTAGCAATTATTGGGCTTGTATGAGACAGCTCTCACGTCTTTCTTGGGTTTTATTAACAGAACTATTATGGTTTCCTTCTAAGTGTCATATATCTGAGATATGTTTAAATAGATTGAATTAAAGAGTTAATTCCATATTGGGAAAATGATGTTCTTCATTGTCTTAAATAATTCTAGAAAGATGCTACCAGGGCCTGCCGCTTTTCCTTTTTTGGCTTTTTAACTTCTTGAGGATTTAGGCTCGTGTGATCATTCCGGATAACCTTTGTTTTCCTTTCTCTAAAAGGTCTGACAGATGCTCTATTTTAGCCTACTCCTCAACTTAGGGAGGTCAGGTAGCTTGGTTTCCATGTATATGGAACTAAACATTTCGAGAAGGCATGCCTCTCAATCCTGTTTTTTTTATATACCACCATTATCGTATAGTAAGGATCACTAATGTAATTTAAGTTTCATCAGTCTTTATTTCCTTGTTAACAAGGCACCATTTATTTTGCCATATTCGAAAAGCCTGAGTGTATTAGCCTGTCATCAGACTTTGCATTTACCTCTATCTTAAATAAAAGTCTGCCTGCATGTTGTCTAAATTCTGTTTAAGACGGTGTTGCCCTGTATGCTGTTTTGAGAGTTTTCTTTTGTATTTCCCTCTCTTGTCGAATAATTTTGTCTTCTAGTGCCTTCTCTTCCCCTTGGATCGTTTTGGCTTTTAATTCATAATTGGTTACATAGAATCACTTATAGAAAGGCCTTATATGGTTCTCAAACAATATCTGAACAAGATGTCATTACATTAAACTTAATCAATTCCTGACTCTCTCTGATCAGAACTTGAAGGATTGCAGGATCTGTTAGCAGTGTATGATTTACGTCCACATTCATTGTTCTCTGATGCCGGAAAACTCAAGGGACAAACAAAAAAAGTAGAGTGGTCTAAGATATGTGCTAGTAAATGTCTGATTTCTCTCCGTTTGGCCAATAGTATGCTGAAACAATATTCTAATATTGAGTAGTGCCAATATTTTTTAATATAGAAAGCATTGCCTCTTTGAGAACCCTATTTGCTATGGCTGGTGTCAGAAACACCCAAGTCTTGTGATAAATTATTTAAATCAGTCCTGACCCTTGGGGTATTTATAAAATCCTGCTTAGTGGTTTGAGTGAAGAGTATTTAAATGTGTAGTATCATCACAGTTCGGTCCATTGAACCCAACACATGTTATAGTTGTATGATTGCATCTAAGGTTTTGTAATCTATTATTTCTATGCCTCTTTTCTATTATAAAGACAACCCCCTTGGAGTTTCACAACTGATTGGTGCATTCACTTTGGTGTACTCAGCTTTGTTTGCCAAATAACTCCCTGCACTCCACGTGTGGCAGATGTGCCTTCTCATACCATGAGAATCTGTGCTTACATTATTTCAAATATTACGAAACACATCTTTGTCTTCTTGTAGTACAAGGTTAGTTAAGCACAATAGACACGAGGATTTTTGTACATCCCTCCAGGGAACTCCCTCATTATTCTTAGCCATGTTTGGTATGCCTATTAGAGTGCCTGCCACTTGGGGAGATATTATAGCATGCATGGATAAACTTTTGTGCTTGTGTTTCCCACCCACCCTCCACCTCATCTCTCAACCAATTGATCTAATTCAGTACTTCAGACTGAAGATATTGACCCTTTATTTGGCATTTTCTATGGTTATAAGGCATCTACATCCTCTATTTTTCTTAGATTATGCATTTGATTTCTCAACATAATTCTGAGCATGACTGAAAATATTAGTTGCACTTTAGCACCCAGTTTCTAGAGTTCTTTCATCCTTCATCCTAATTTCTACTGTCATTGTTCTATCACCTTACATATTTCAGCTCTAACTGTTCTGGTTTTAGCTTTGATTGCCAACCCTACCATCTGTTTCTTTTTAGTATACGTCAACAGGTTAACCTGGATTTTGCTGAGCTTCTTCCGGTTCGGGTGAAGCCTGAATGAGTCTCTATGGATTCGCTGGATTTTTGACTATAAGTTATGTTCAGGCCCTTTGGTAATCACTTCCTGTGTGTATTATAACCCTTTTTCCAGAGTTGTGTCCATACTGTGAGATCATCTAGCATGTTTCCACTGCTTGACATGTGATTTGTATCCCTTTTCGGGTTGATTCCAATATTTCAAACCTTTTTTGGGATCTTACATTTTAGGTCCAATAGGACTTACTCCAATGGCCCCCCTCCACTTCCTTGTTGTGCTGCACTTCCATCTTATCATACCATTTCCCCAGTATTTTGTTAAGCTTTTCTGAAATAGCGTGACGTGAAGTCGCAGGTGCCCCCTACCTACTGTACACAGAGAGAGGGTAAAACACCAGCAGCGTAAAAAAAAGGTGCTGGATGAAAAACCAATCCGACAGCAGTGAGAAACAAGGGGCGATTTTCAATGGAAAATGATGTTAAGGGTTACGGTGGCAATACTGAAATGGGTACAGAGGGGTCGGGAGCAGCAGGTATTGCCCCGGCACACCACATCTAGTATAACCTTTAAATCCCTCACGTGTTAAAAGGCAAACACACTGTCACACCGTGCCTAACCCCCAAGAAAAAGAGCATTAAGGAGAGCAAATAAGGGAAATAACATTCACTCTAAATCCGAATTACTATGAAATCCGCTCTCATGTAATGCACAAGACACGTCAAAAAAGTGATGGAAAAAGAAGACAGTAATAACCCCTTCGCATCAAAAGTTACTCTTCACTAAACTGTGTCTTCAAAATTATGACACTGAAATGAGCATCTGAATCCTGCACAGACACTGGAAGAATAGTCTAAGAGCAGGCCAGAGTTGGTGAGTCATTCTCATGTAAATGCTTTACAATAATCCCCACGTAGATGAAGAATTTTGGTGCACAGCCAAAACTGGTATACTATCTATTGTAATGTTCTTGGACTGTCTTGGGATGTAACTGTCCTTTTATGGCTCTGGAAAGTGGGCACCACTGCCTAGAGTTAAACTAGGTATAAAGTCGTGGTGTATCCTAGCAGCTTTTCTTATTTATACCTCATTCAATATTACAATCACATATGCTCACTGTGGACATCCCATACAAAAAACTCGGGAATACCCCCAGGCACCTTCCCAACAGGTAGGAAGGTATAGAAAAGGAGAAATAATTATATGCAGATGAGTGCAGAGAGTCCTATTGGCCTATTGAATATCTGCTGATTTCTGATGTTATTTTTTTCAACGTAGCCCTCTTTAAAAAAAAAGCCTGTATTTATTCAGACGTGCGAGCAGCGCCTTGAGTCTCTACGGGTGACTAGCAGCGCTTTAGAAAACACTGATTAATTGATTTGAATGAGAGCTAATGACAATTGTTAGGGACTGCTAACTAATTTTAGGTAATTAGCTATTGTCTTGAGGTTTTCTATCAATGTCATGAGTGTGAAAAACCGAGGCATGGTCCCCATTTCCCCATTCTGAATTTTAAAAATGTGTTTTGTTGAGAGGCGTGATCTGGACGGCCAAGATGGCAGGTGGGAGTTTCCAGGCTCTCGTTGCTGCTGTTTCCTTGCCGCATTTTTCAAGTGCTGGCCTGCCGAAGACAATGGGGACACTTTGGATGGAATCGGTGCCGGCCTATGCCCGAGGCCCGCGTGGGAACCACGTTTCTGGGCGGGGCCTCTGTGGAAGTCTTCTGCTTGCACAGGTGGCTGGTGGCCCCCCTGGCTCGTTTGCTTGAGGCCTCTGGAAGTGCATGATGCATTAGGGGGATCTGGCAGGGTGAGGCCCTTGGTGACCAGTGGCCTGGTCCTCTTTGTGCTTGGCCTTGAGTGCGACCCAGACTCTGTGGTTGGTGGGACCCTTGAGGGGGTGCTTTGGATGGACATAGGGCCTGCGCTGGGCAGTTACTGACTGGATGCCCCCTCTGATAGACTTACTAACCAGCTGCACCTGCCTCCTCCCACCTCTTAGGTCCTAATATGTGCACCAATGATTTGGCCTCTCTGTTAATGTGCGCTATTGAGCAGGCTGCTGGTGTAGTACCAGATCCACATGTGGCCATGGGATGTGCAGGCTTCCCACCAGGATGCAGGTGAGTTCTTTGGAGCGGCCCAGACTTTCTGCCTTGATACCAGTTGTCCTGAAGAGGCGTGGCTGGCCCCAGCTTGGTGACTTTTACTCCTGATGCTCTGCACCATCCTCCAAGGACCTCGGTTTTCTTTTTTTTGCCTCTCTGCACGTCCAGTACTGGGGTTTGACACAGACTGCATGTGCTGCCCAGGTCCTGCCCCTTGTGCAAGTGTACAAACCCCTGCCCACTTGGGTCTTCAACTCTGACCCCAACAATACTATTGCCTTAACATTGTGGGATAAAACTAAGCTGCCTGAATTTTGTTACCTCAGCTGTATTCACTGCGGCATGACCACCTCGAAATGGGCTGGGACAAGGGGCAGGCAGGCCAGGCAAAAATGGACAAGTACAAGGCTCCCTTGGGGGAATCAAGGGGCACCCCGGGGGATGACCCATAGGCACCAGCAACTGAGACCAATATAGCTGTCATCTTACAGGCCATTCATGACTCTAAAACACCAGCTGAAACTAAAGTAGGGTAGGTGGAAGCAGACGTGTCCCTGCTTCGTCAGGATAAAGGATCTCAAAGGCAGAGACAAGGATTTCTACATTGGAGGACACTGTCAAACATCTCTCCTCTGAGGTAGCCCGATTATCCTGTGATACGAAGTACAGAGGTCGCTGAAAACAGGGCTTGCCGCAACAATATTTGCTTCATCGGCTTCCTTCAAAGGGCCAATCTCCTAAAGGCTTCCTTGAACACTGGATTAGGTCTTGACTGGAGGCTGCTAACCTCTCCCACTGCTTCGTAATTGAGCGTGCACACTGTTCTCTGGCAGCAAAGCCCCCTCCAGGGTCCCCTCCTAGACTTGTGATTGCATGCTTCCTTAATTACAAGGCCAGAGACACCATTCTTGATTTTTCCAAACACACTCGCCTGGTACAGACTCAGTGCAAGTCCTTTGACCAGGTCAAGGCTAAATAGAGGACCATACACATTTTCTACATGCTTTTTTATCCTGCCAAACTGCGAGTGATCCACCAGTCCAAGACTATCTACTTTGAATCACCATGGGAGGCCTTAACCTGGCCAACTGAGTAGCACCCTCTCGCCCTTAATCCCTCGCTACCATGAGCTTCCAAGGACTCGCCTCAGGCGAATGACCAGGACCCAGAGAAGCCAAAGGACCAAAGCCGGTGGAAACAGTTCAGTCGACGGCAACGGGACACTCTGCGTGGATATCACTATGGATTCCGAAGGGCAAAGGAGACAGCAGGTGGACATACTGCGCCAGTGGTTCGCTCAGCCCCAGACTCTGTTGTGGACATGAACTCTGGATGTTTCAGTTTGGGATGGGCAACAGGTGCTTCTTTGGGGAGGGGAATATAGAAAAGGGGAGTTTGGGGGAGGAGAGGTTGTTTTATATGTTTTCTGTTTATAGTTTGCATCAATTTCTTTTGCTCTACAGCCCTTGTGGTTCTTCCCTTGGATTCATAATTCTACACCTAGGGTCTCACCCACCAATCTACTAGGATTGCTTGCCTGTAGGTTGGGCCTACGGAGTTGTGGGGATTGGCCAGGTATTGACTATCACCATGCCTCGGTTTTTCATACTCATGACTTGGAATGTCAATGGTCTCTTGGACCGTATTAAATGAGAGGCAATATTCCAGTTCATACAACGTCAAACCCCGGGAGTCCTTTGCTACAGAAAATACACCTTCAGGGTAAAAATTGCCAATTTCTTGCTCATAAGGGGTACTACAGAGTATTCCATGCTGGACATGTGAGAGGGTAGTGGCAGGGAGGCTTTTCTTCTACACAAATATCTCCCACTAGCCGTCACTAACATAACCAGTGAGACCCACGGCAGATACATTATAATGGAGGGTACGATGGAAGGGGTAACATATAATATTGTAAATATATATATATCCCTCCTGCTTTACATCATCCAACACTGAACCTTATTGAGAAACTAATCATGGCATTCCTTCAGGGGACACCTATAGTGCGGGGGGGTTTCAATGACATTAGGGGGCACAGGGACTGGTATAGATCTTGAGACAGAGCTCAGCGATTTGGTCGGGCCTCGGAGAGTAGACACAAGGACTTGGCCTTATTGATGCTTGGCGTGTATGGCATCCGGAGTATACTCAGGCCTCTGCGGCCAATGGCTCACTGTCCCATATTGTCTATCTGTTTCTATGATCTTCGTAGCACAGGAGCTGAAATGTTACCACATAGGATCTCAGACCATGCCCCAGTCTTGCTTTGCTTTCACACATCAACTGAGGGTGAGCGACCGAGGTAGCTCCTTAATGCTTGGTTTCTTCAGGATGAGAAATTTGTCAAGTTCTTGCATAATGAAGTGATTCATTTTTTTGGGCTGAATGAAGGCTCCATTGATTCAGCTGGCACCTTGTGGGAGATGCTCAAGGCTTTCATGAGGGGCATGACTTGGTCTTATGTCCGGGGTGCAGACCGAGAAAAGTACAAACGTATTACAGACTTAGGAAAAGCAATACTACTCTCCGAGCCCAGGGATCCGGAGACACTAACGGCAATAAGAACATCATAGAGCGTCACTGCGTCACTGCTCAATTTGGAGGTGGCCCATAAATGCTGGATGGCCTCAATGAGACGGGTGTATGAGTGGGGAGATAAATCCAGCAAACTACTCCACCGGTGCGCTACGTGCCACTTAGGTTACAAAGTTATTCCACTGGTGCAGGATGTCTTGGGGCAGGGGATCGAGGGATTGTGGGAGATTGCAGCAGTTTTTTTCCACCTCTACTAAACCCTATAGACCCCCAAGGAATGTCCAGTCAGTGAGTTGGACTACACCTTGATCCAAGATCTCTCCCTACCATATCTCTCTGCTGTGCAAAAGTCTGTGTTGGATGGGGATAAAACTATAGAGGAAATAGGAGAGGCAATTTCCAATTTCCAAACCTTGTAAAACAACAGGACTTGATGTTTATCAAATGGTGTTCTATCGTAGGCCCCCCTGGGCATCATTCCTTCCATGCACAAGCTCTTCATGGAGGCAGTTAGAAGAGGCTGCTTCCCATCCAACATTGACGCACCCACGATTGTGGTTTGGCCCAGGCCTGGCCATACCCAGTCCTCATGTACCTCCTTCCATCCTATTTCACTTATTAATAGTGAAGTTGGGGTATTAGCCGGGTTTCTAGCTAACCGGTTGATGACAGTTATCCCCTCTCTTGTCCTTCCAGACCATTGTGGGTGCATCCCTCGTCGGGGATGCAGACATTGTATTCGGCTGGTGCATATAGCCCTTTCCAATATCAAGGCAGTGGGGGGTCCGACAGCCCTTCCCTTAATTGACTTCAAAAAAGCATTTGATACAGTTACCTGGTTCTACCTGGATGAAACCCTGTGCAAAACTAGCTTCGGTCCTCGATTCCGTGCATACGTTAAGGTGATCTACGGTGGCCCCAGAGCCCAGTGTGCATTAATGTCCCATGAGTTTCCTATAAGCCAGAGCATCTGGCAGGAATGCACCTTCACCCACTCCTCTTCACCCAGGCCATAGAACCCCTGGCGGTCTGGATACAGTGCGATGCCCAGGTATGGGGCTTTGATAGGGTCCTCGCAGTGGGGGACCACATTGTCCTGTATGCAGATGATGTCCTATTGTGTATATACCCACCATCTGAGACGGGACCCAGAATTCTCCAAATACTGGGACTCTTTGGGGAGGCATCTGGGCTCTGTGTTAATTGGAACAAATCCTAGTTAATCCCATTGAGAGATGACCGAGGCAATGAAGACTAGCAATCTAAATTCCCAATATGCCAGATTAGGTTCCTAGCTCTCTAAGATTGGTGATGTCTGAAGGGGAGGGCAATGTAAGTCCTTTCAGGAATTCATGACAATGTTTCAGATGCCATCCTTCAATATTAAAAGAAAAAAAAAAGAAAAGAGAGAAAAAGGAAAAGAAAAGGTGAAAAAGAAATGTAAATGTGAAGTCTGTACGCAGTGGCTCCATCAATATGCATCAAACAGGAGTGAAGAAACTCTCATGATTGTGGATTTTTTTAACATTGAGAAGTTGGAAATCAAGTGACATTGTTGAAAACATATGGGGACCATATTGGTCTACTTGTTTAGGAGGTGTGTTTGTTTTTATCCTCCTTTGGGGGTTTTAAGGGCCAGATGCAGGAAACAAATAGCGAGTCGCAAACGGCAAAAATTGCCGTTTGCGACTCGCTATTCGCGTTTCCCAATGCAGAAATGCATATTGCGAGTCGGTACCGACTCACAATATGCATTTCAGAATCGCAAATAGGAAGGGATGTTCCCTTCCTATTTGCGATTCTGAGTGGTATGCAATACCATTTGCGACCGCATATGCGGTCGCAAATGGTGTCGCAGTTACCATCCACTTCAAGTGCATGGTAACCCACTCGCAAATTGGATGGGGACCCCTTCCCCTTTGTGAATGGACCCACAAATATTTTTTCAGGGTAGGTAGTGGTCCAAACTAAAGGTTTCGTTTTTTTTTTTTTAAGTGCAGCTCGTTTTCCTTTAAGGAAAACGGGCTACACTTAAAAAAAAAAAATTGCTTTATTTAAAGCAGTCACGAACATGGAGGTCTGCTGACGACAGCAGGCCTCCATGTTTGCGAGTGCCTAGACTCGCTATGGGGCCGCAATTAGCGACCCACCTCATGAATATTAATGAGGTGGGTCATTGCGACCCCATAGCGAGTCGCAGACGGTGTCTGAGACACCGTACTGCATACCAATTTGCGAGTTGCAAATTGCGAGTCGCAGGGACTTGCAATTTGCAAGTCGCAAATTAGCATTTTGCTACATCTGGCCCATAATGTGGTTTAAATTACCTTATAATTGTTGTCTTTTCTGTTTTTAATCAGTATGATTGTAAGTGTGTGAATGTGTCTTTTACTTTTTTGTCTTTTCCCAGGAACTATAGGATTATCTGTATTATACATATGAATACAACATTGAAATAAATGTGATTATTATGGTAAAATAAAATAAATTGATATGCAACATACAGATATGAATGTACATTAAGAACTTTGGCTTGATCAGTTGTTTTCAATATATTTGGGGACTCCGTTTTCTTGGAACCATTAGTGAAGGTGGGTTATTTCCGTTTTGTTCCTTCAATATGTGAGCCTGGGCTGCTCAGAGCAAATGTTTAATTTATCTGTCTGAAAAATGCAATAAAATGTTTATACAAAAATGTTATTTGTCTACAGCTGAGAAGGTAATTTCCAATCAATACATTTTCCCACCTTATTATGCACCTGTTTGGGAATGGTTTTGCTGTTTACTGATTCTTTTAGTGCAGAAAAATGATTAACTTCCATTTTCATTCCATCAAATGTATTTATATTCTCACCACTAGGATCACATATTACACTTTTCATTGAAATTCTAAGCTGCACTTCGTTTTCTTGTAAGACTCTCACTTCCACAGTCTTCCTTTCACAAATTTCTGATATCACTAGGCATCTTATTTAAGGTTTAAAAGCATCACACACCACACTTATCTTGGTTCTTGAGATCATCAATTAACGTAAATTTATTTAAATCGTCAATCTTTAAATGAGTCACTTTATTTGTTTACAGTTGTATTATTAGCTCATTCTATTTCTTAACCAGATAAATAATATTTCTGCAATAAACTCTGTAGAGGGGTACTTATGTTTACACAGATCTTTTACAGGTACACAGACTTTAAGTTCTAAGTTTAATTATATAGACCCAATTAGGGGGATTTTGAAATCAGTCATGGAGTATACCGGACCCACTTTGAGGTTTTTGCTCTAAAGTGACACTGAGATAGCACCTTTCTCTAGTCACTTGAATGTGGCATTTCTTTGTGCCACAGCAATATAGGGCGTCGTTTTATCTTTACAAGCTATTGAGACAAACATTCTGTATTATGCACTATATATGGTCAGTCACACATAGGGGGTCATTCTGAATGACCGCCAGGGCCAACGACCACGAGAGCACCGCCAACAGGCTGGCGGTGCTCTCAAGTGCATTCTGACCGCGGCGGTTTGGCCGCGGTCAGAAAGGGAAAACCGGCGGTCTTCGCCGGTTTTCCGCTGCCCTGCAGAATCCTCCATGGGGATTCTGACACCCCATACCGCCATCCTGTTCCTGGCGGTTCGCCCGCCAGGAACAGGATAGCGGTATGGGGTGTCGTGGGGCCCCTGGGGGCCCCTGCAGTGCCCATGCCAATGGCATGGGCACTGCAGGGGCCCCCGTAAGAGGGCCCCACAAAGAATTTCAGTGTCTGCCTAGCAGACACTGAAATTCACGACGGGGTGCAACTGCACCCGTCGCACCTTCCCACTCTGCCGGCTCCATTCGGAGCCGGCTTCCTCGTGGGAAGGGGTTTCCCGCTGGGCTGGCGGGCGGCCTTCTGGCGGTCGCCCGCCAGCCCAGCGGGAAACACAGAATCACCGCAGCGGTCTTTAGACCGCGGAGCGGTGTTCTGTCGGGGGAACTCTGGCGGGCGGCCTCCGCCGCCCGCCAGAGTTAGAATGACCCCCATAGACTCAAATTGGTATTGGAAATTGAATAAAAATGATTTGTCTTTAGATATAACTACGTTTTAATTGTTGCATTTTAAACTGTTTTTTGACATTTTTTATAATTTTTTATTGTAGCAAGGCACTTGTTTGTGACTTTTAGAACTTGGATGTGTGTTTTATTTATGCGCTTTAAAGGGCTCAAGAAATATAAAATAAAGTCTCTTGATTGACTGATTGAGTACTACGTTTTCTACATCCAAGAATATCTATTTAACACCTGCTGATGTTTTCAAGTGAAATGTCTCTCCTATAAAAAATGATCTCTGATTTACAATGATCAAGGTAGCGCTTAATCAAGTTGCATTTCCCATGTCCTAATTCACCATTTACATTTAATGCTTCAGTACATTCTCTTTGACAGAACAGACTTATTCCACCTTTGTTCGTCCAATAGTTCCACTTCGCTTCTTTTCATTTTTCCATTGCAATGCTCAACGTGTCCCTCCCTACACCCTATCACCGAAGCCCAGGCATAGATCTCTGCTCCGTCAATGGAGTTTGTGGAATTCGGGCACTCCACGCTACACAGAGTACTTTGGAGTTCCTGAATTCCGCAGTCCAGAGAGGAGTTCCTCATGCATGCGAGATTTGGTTTTGACACTCTCGTGCGAGCTCCATGATACTCTCAGCCCTCTAGGGAGGCTTTGTGTTCGCTCGTGCTGTGTCTGGCCAGGTGGGCAAGACTTTGTGTTTACCCACGCTGCTTCTGGCTGCCTCGATGGCCAAAACTGTCCCGCTCACAATTGTGAATGGACCTGGAGTAAATTTTTAACTCATGATACATCTAAATCTAGTCAAAATGAGGTTTATGAGGGGATTGTCTTCTCCAATGGACCCTTCAAGGTGTTTTTTTGTGTGAAAAACTTTTTTTCTTTTTTTCAAACAGGAAGAAGCAGCCCAAGAGACTCCAACTTCCTGTTCCTGTCCAGCAGGCTCCTCTCAGTGCTTTGTTCATCTCCGGGTCACTTTTCATTTAGATTTTAAGGTGGACGGATCACTCACTTTGTTGCCTGGATACACCTTTGGATTTAAGGACTTTGTTTTTGTGAAATCACACAAGTAATTAAAAAACTATTGATTAAGGGTGTTGTTTGTTTGCTTGGGCATGCACCAGTATTTCTTTGTACTTTAATTTGATTTTTAAAACGTATAGTGGTGGGTGTCCGGGAATTTAAGTATGAATCTATGTAGTATGTATTTCGCATTTCATTAATTTTTCGTCTCTTGTAAAGGAAAAGGTTGCACAACCAGTGTCAATTAGCCATAAGCTTGCATGTGTTCTTTGTTGCCATGCCTCCTTGCTGTTGTTTGACCATGTGGCTGCCAGCCTTTTTGTGCATCCAGCTAGTGTGTCTCTGCCATAGGCTTACATGTGTTCTTTATTCTCCTTTCTCCTTGTTGTTGTTGTTCGACCATGTTGCTGGTAGCCATTTTGTGCATCCACCCAGTGTGTCTTTGTCCTGCACTTGCATGTGTTTTTTATTCTCCTTGCTCCTTGTTGTTGTTGTTTGACCATGTGGCTGGCGGCCATTTTGTACATCCAGACAGTGTGTTTTTGCCATAAGCTTGCATGCATTTTTTGTTCTCCTTTCTCCTTGTTTCTGTTGTTTGACCATGTGACTGGCAGCCATTTTGTGCATCCAGTCAGTGTCTCTTTGTCATAAGCTGGCACGTATTCTTTGTTTCCCATGCCTTCTTGCTGTTGTTTGGCCATGTGACCGGCAGTCATTTTGTGCATCCAACCCGTGTGACTTTGCCACAGGCTTGCATGTGTTCTTTGTTCCCAAAGCCTCCTTGCTCCTAGTTGCTGTCGTTTGACCATGTGGTTGAAGGGCATTTTGTGCATCCAGCCATTGGCCCTTTGCCATACGCTTGTATGCCATGCCTACTTGGTCTTTGATGTTATTGTTTGACCATGTGGCTGGTGGCCATTTGGTGCATGCATGTAGCCTGTGTGCCTTTGTCATAGGCTTGCATACAAACGTAGGCAATTATTGATCATTTGTTTATTTTAAGTTTACACTTTAATTATTTTAATTTCCTATTTTAATGTTATTTTTTTATTTTATTTTATTTTTGTATATTTGTTTTTCTATTTTAGTTTTTTATTTCAATTTTTTCATTCAAAATGTTTTTATTTTATTTTTCTTAATTTCTTGTATTCCCATTTATATGTTACTTATTTTACATTTCTTCAATTTTTTCCTTTTTTAAAGTTTTTATTTCATTTTATTTAATTCTGCGTTCTGCCTTGATCTATCCATCCATCCACATCCATTTCTCCACCCACCCGCCAAAGGCGCACAGCAGCCCTACAGCTTTTGGTTTCTTTAAGTGTATAATAATTGAATTTCCTCCTGGACACGCTGGCTGCAGTGCGCTGCAGACAACTCAGCAGCTTAATTCATTTTTTAAATCATTATTTCATTTCTCCTGGACCACCTTGCCACCATAAGTTTTTAAGGATTATTCCATTTACCCATGCACCTCTCTCTTACTGCTACAGGTGTCTCCTTTAAAACAGATTGAGAAATGTTATGGTGTAGTGGTGTGGTTGACTTTGCAATGTTTGATTACATTGTTATTTATTACATAAGTAAACATTTGCACTAATATTGTATTTGTCTGTACCATTTCAACCTCCAACAATGCCATGTTTCACTAACTACATGGTATTCTTGTTTGGTTGCTTTTAGTTTGTACAAGAGAAGGGAAGTCACATCACCCACAGTACTGCCAAAGAGCAGCTTAATGTCAATGCCAACTGAGAGCTTTGAGATGGTCCCTAAGAAAGTTGCTCTCAAGAAAGTGGTCAGTGAGAAGAACCAGCTTTCCACCAGTGGCATGCAGACTACAACCTTTTTCAGGAGATATGTGCCTGCCATATCGGCCTCAGGGGAGGAACCTGAAAGCAACACTCCCGCATCAACAGCACCCGCCCAACCTATGCCCAAGACCATAACTGTCAGTGAGGCAGCCACTGCAATGATGGTAACGCCGACGAGCAGTGACGTTGAATTGGATTTGTCCCTTTTTCATACTAGTACCTAAATGTTTCAAGAAACAGTGCAAAGTGGATAGCAGCCACAGCCTGCATAGTAGATCTTCCCGAAGTTGAAGCAGAACAGGAGGTCGAGCCTCCTGCCGAGCAAGAACCTCCTCTTTTAGAATCAATGGCTCCCAGATTTTCAGCAAGAAATAGGAAGGGTACTACTCTACCATCCTCTCCAAGCACCACTTCTGATGATGATCATGGGGACATGGAGTGGACCCCGGCAGAGTCCGGGAGAGAAAATAAAGTTTCCGAAAGCCTTAGAATCATAGAAGGGGATGATGGTGAGGAGGAGGATGACGATTAGCCAGTCTTAGTGGAATCTGGGACAGAGAAGTCCGACATTACTATCCAACGTCCTCTGAGGAATGTGGCACAGGCAGCGCTGCCATCTCCCATATTTGTAAGGCCCCAGCAGAGACCCGCACCAACCTATAGCTCAGTAGAAGTATCCACTGCAGAGAGGCAATCAAAACACAAACCTACCTCCAGTTCGTCTTCAGGCATTGATAGTGGCCCAGTAAGAAAGTACTTATCCCCAGTTTAGGACTTTTTTTCAGTAACAAACAGGAGGCAAACATTGCGATATGCTCCATTTGCCATGTCAGTGTTCATCGAGGTAAGCCTAGTTCATACTATGGTACTGGAGACCAGTCAACCCATATGAAAAAATATCACCCAATTCGGTAGGAGGTGCACCTTAAACAAATTGCTGAACATGGTTGCCATGGTGAAGGTGAGAAGAGCCGGGAAACATCAGCTACCACTGGTCAAATTACAGCACCACAACGCACATTGAGTCTACCATCAGCTACACATCAAAAGTCACCGGCGTCAGTGGCCTCACAGAAGAAGAAAATCAAGGCTACTGTTGCAGGCATGTTTAGGCAGGAGGGGCCCTACAACCGCAACAACCCAATGGCACTTTTGTACAATGGGAAGCTGGCAAAAATGTTGGCGCTGAACCTCCTTCCTTTTTCTTTTTTCGCAATAAGTGGGAATCATAGAGTTTATGGCAGTCATCTGCCTGAAATGGAAGGTTCCAAGTCAGACCTATTTTGCCAGAGTTGCTGTTCCATGATATGCTGCAATTGGTTGGACAAGCTTTGTAGCAAAGTGTTGTCCACAATATCCACCTGACAACAGATATGTGGACCTTTTGTCAGGCTACAGATTAGATGTGCATCACTGCATACTAGATCTCTTTTACGGGGTAAAGCAAAAGCGATCTACAAGTCTTGGCCCTGAAGACATTTTCAAAAGCATTCAGCAGCATGAACAGTAGCCATGTTTGCTATGGAGAAATCACATACAGCTGCAAGCATATTCGATGAATTTCATAGCAAGGTGTCTGAATGGCTGTGACTCAGAGTTCTCCAAATTGGATTAGTTGCCATGGACAATGGCAGCAACATAGACAAGGCCCTGGCAGATGATGGCTATTTCAGGGTACCGTGTTTGGCGCACTGCATCAACCTGGTTGTACAAGATTTTCTCAAAAAGAAAGACATTGTCAGCAACAGACAAATCTGCACTCGTTTCAGCCATTATTTTAAAGCCCCCCAGAAGTAGTTGAGGAGTAGTCAGCGTGGTAACAGAGTACCAGTTAAAACTCTGATACAGGAGGTTCCAACACATTGGAACTCAACCTAATATATGTTGCAATGTCCGTTTGAGCATTATGTCATTCTAAGAAGAGGGGATGCAATTGGGAAAGCAATGACCATCGATAAAGACAAATGGGGAATAGTCAATTGTCTGACACAGATGCTGTTCCCTTTTTAGATTTTCATGTGAGAAGTTAACAAAGAGGACAGTACAGTGGGCCAAGCTATCCCGTTGTTGCATCTGGTACAGGGGCAGCTAAAGAAGGTGTCTGTAAGGTTTGCACTCGGTGGTGTGAACGAAAACTCAGAAGTGCCTGCCTTGGTTGGTTGAAAGCCTAAGCTATCCCTTGACTTGGCTGCAAAATGACATTATCAAGTCCAAAGAGTACATCTGTGCCACCCTACTTGATCCACACTACAAAAAAACTCTGCCTACTTTCATTCCTTTTCTGAAGGGGATGTTTCAAAATACAAAAGGTGGATTGTTCAGCAAATCGGAAAACTGGATGAAGAACGGCTGTAACTTAGAGTCCCCGTCTGTAGTTCTGGGGTGCCGCCTTCAACTTCCAGAGAGGGCAGTGTTGTCTAACAGCAGCCAACACCAGCAACAAGAACACTGGCAACAACAGCATCAGAAGAATCAGACCCAACCTCTGAATTGGCTTGGATTCAAGCAGCAGTTCTTAAGTCCGGTGCAGAGGCAAAGGCAAAAGAGGATGAACAAGTGGAAGCAGTAATGACACTTCAGAGGATGTTCCGGGAGTATCTGGATGACCCAAAAGAGGTGTATGTAGCTCAAACCCCATTGGTGTATTGGTTTGGGAAGATGTGCCAATGGCCAGAGCTCAGCAGGCTGGCAATACATTATCTGGCTTGTCCTGTAGCCAATGTGTCTGCTGAATATGTGTTCAGGGCAGGGGGTGCAGTTGTTAAAATGAAAAGGACCGTCTCTCACTTCAAAACGTGGGGAGATTAACCATAATTAAAATGAACCAGCATTTTGTACCACCTGATTAAACTGTTCCCGAAACATCACAAAAGGAGGAAAACGGTAAGTGGTCAGAATTCAGTGTGTTTGCTGACCAATTTCTGGGTCAACCACCTAAGTTTGAGGACGAACCCTACTTCCCAGACAGAGTATGCCAGTGCCACCACAGAACTTTTCAATTATTTCTCATTGAACTTCTTTCTTTCTTTATTTCTTTGCAAAAACAAAATTACTGGTAGAACATTGCTTGTGTCAGATTTATGCTGCCCCACCATTTATAATAATTGCATATATGGCTGGATTGGAGTTTGACTCGTATGCAGTGAAGAAACCCCCACATTCCCTTCAGGACATTCAAGACAATGCCTGCCTCTCTCACATGTCATTGCCTATCCCTTTTTCATTTTTACATCATCTAGTCAGGCTGCCCCAGAAGATTATTGATTAAAAGTCTGCCAGTGCCAATGCCAAATTCGAATGTGTTGCTACCATCAAAGAGGAGATAACATTTTATATCAACGACCATGCATGGTTTGCAAAGGGTAACTACTAACTATTGCACCAATGAGTGGTGATATATTGAGTGATTGTGAGTGATGATTGATGATGTATGTGGTGGCTGACAGTGAGGGAGGGAGTTCAACAAACTTTTAAACTTGATTTTGATGATTTGCAATGTTTGGGGGCTGATGGCTGAGTGTTTTTTCCTGAAGGTGATTGGCATTTCTAACTTAGCAAAATTTACCTGCAGGATCCACTCCTTTTTTTCTGGTTCCTCATCGACCACACCAGTCGCTTTAGTTACCAAACACAAATCTTCACAACATACTCCAGTTCTGTTTATCTATTTGTTCTTCAGCAACAGTGCCCTACACAGGTCTACCTCACTCGGTTTGGAACTGGGACACGGTTGCTCAGAATTAGGAGAATGAGGAGGAGGATGGAAGGAGTCAGGGTGGGACTACCTCAACAGTTAGAAGGAGAAAGTGATTGACTTCAAAGTGAAACCATGATGATGGAGAAGACTCTGAGGCCTAGTACTCACTCAGCTCTGTGGACTGGAGAGAGGTGCGTTGATATGGGAAATGTTGCTTAGTGTGTGTTTGCTGCGTGGCTGGCTCAAACGTGAAACTCCCCTTTACGTTCTGCTCTGCTCTTAGTCTTCTTGGTATACTCCTGAATCCTGAAGCTTACCTTGCTTCTTGCTTTTGTCCTTCTCCTTTACCCTATGATAAAGTTGCTGTTTTTCAATACAGAGGCCTTCTCCTAGTCCTCTCCTGCACAAACAAAACTTGGTGAAACCTCAACACTCCAGCTTACCTACTGGACAGGTTCAGTCAAGCACCCAGGAGCGACAGACATTCCAAGATGGATGTAGATGCACCTCCCTGTTTGGCAAAACAGTATCATTTTCCTCTTAACAATTATATTTGTTTTACAACTGGATGGGTTTACATCAATCCTCCATAATTTGTATTTTTCAAACCTAATGGACATAACATTTAGAGATATACTCTCTTGGGTCTCTCTGGGGCAGAAGGACTGTTTGCAGTTTATTTAACTGAACTGCGTCATACTTATCCCTTCATTGTTTCCTTCCACTACAGATTGAAGAAGGTTTGCTGCTCATTGTCCTGATGAATATTGTTGTGGTTTCTTTTGTATAGTGTTTGTCTTTGTCACACCTTTCCCCAAATCCCCTTTCACATCCATTCATTAAGACCCTAACCCTCTTCCCTCAGGCTGTGTGATTTATTGAGGTGTGACTTTATTTTACACCATAAATGGATCACACACTTGCTGGGGCGGATGTGGTGAAAGTGACACCAACTCACTGCATGACCTTCTATTACCTGAGCAATATTCCACACCAGCCCAATCAACATCATCATGAACCCCTTCGCTGCCATGCCTTTTCCTTCTCAGGTGTCAGGCCTTTTTATGGCTATTTGGGGCAGTTTGCGCTTAACCCCTCAAAATAATTTTGTCCGCAAAAGTTACCCACGCCAGATTTGTGTCCTTTTTTTCCAACATCCTAGGAATTCTAGAGGTACCCAGCGTTTGTGTTTTCCCCTGAAGGAGACCAAGAAATTAGCCAAAATACAGCAAAAAGTTTTTTTATTTTTTAAAAGATTGGAAAAAAGGGCTGGAGAAGAAGGCTGTGGTTTTTCCCTGGAAATGGCTCAACGAAGGGTTTGTGGTGATACAATCACCATCTTCCCAGCTTTCAGGAACAGGCAGACTTCAATCAGAAAACCCAATTTTTCAACACAATGTTGGCATTTTACTGGGACATACCCCATTTTTACTATTTGTTGTGCTTTCAGCCTCCTTCCAGTTAGTGACCGAAATGAGTATGAAACCAATGCTGGATCCAAAAAAGCTAAACATTTCCGAAAAATATACAAAAGTCTGAATTGAGCAAGGGGTAATTTGTATAGATCTTACAAGGTTTTCCTACAGAAAATAACAGCTGAAATAAAACAATATTGAAATTGAGGTGAAAAAAACAGCCATTTTTCTCCACATTTTACTCTGTAACTTTTTCCTGCAATGTCAGATTTTTTTAAAGCAATTAACCGTTACGTCTGCTGGACTCTTCTGGTTGCAGGGATATATAGGGCTTGTAGGTTCATCAAAAACCCTAGGTACTCAGAGCCAAAAAATGAGCCACACCTTGCAATAGGTTTTCATTCTATACCGGGTATACAGCAATTCATTTGCAGAAATATAAACAGTGAAAAATAGGTATTAAGAAAACTTTTGTATTTCCAAAATGGGCACAGGATAAGTTGTTGAGAAGCAGTGGTTATTTGCACATCTCTGGAAGGAAAAAATGTAGAGAAAGACAAGGGGCAATAACACTTGTTTTGCTATTCTGTGTTCTCCAAGTCTCCCGATAAAAATGGTATCTCATTTGCGTGGTAGGACTAATGCTTGTGACAGGAAACGCAACATGGACACATCACATTTTTACACTGAAATCTGACGTGTTTTTTGCAAAGTGCCTAACTGTAGATTTTGGCCTCTAGCTCAGCCGTCACCTAGGGAAACCTAACAAACCTGTGCATTTTATAAAACTAGACACCTAGGGGAATCCAGCATGGGATGACTTGTGGGGCTCTCACCAGGTTCTGTTACCCAGAATCCTTTGCAAAACTCAAACATCGGCCAAAAAACCCACTTTTTCCTCACATTTTGGTGACAGAAAGTTCTAGAATCTGAGAGGAGCCACAAATTTCCTTCCACCCAGTGTTCCCCCAAGTCACCCAATAAAAATAGTGCCTCACTTGTGTGGGTAGGCCTAATGCTCATGACAGGAAATGCCCCAAAACATAACATGGACGCATCACATTTTCCCAAAGAAAACAGAGCTGTTTTTTGGAAAGTGCCTAGCTGTTGATTTTAGCCTCTAGCTCAGCCGGCATCTAAGGAAACCTACCAAACCTGTGCATTTTTTAAAACTAAACACCTAGGGGAATCTAGGATGGAGTGACTTGTGGGGATCTCACCAGGTTCTGTTACCCAGAATCCTTTGCAAATCTCAGAATACGGCCAAAAAGACATTTTTCCTCCCATTTTGGTGACAGAAAGTTCTGGAATCTGAGAGGAGGCACAAATTGCCTTCCACCCAGTGTTCACCCAAGTCACCCAATAAAAAATAATACCTCACTTGTATGGGTAGGCCTAGTGCTCACAACAGGAAATACCCCAAAACACAACATGGCCACATCACATTTTCCAAAAGAAAACAGAGCTGTTTTTTGTAAAGTGCCAAGCTGTGGATTTTGGCCTCCAACTCAGCCGGTACCTATGGAAACCTACCCAACCTGTGCATTTCTGAAAAATAGACACCTATGGGAATCCAAGATGGGGTGACTTGTGGGGCTCTCACCAGGTTCTGTTACCCAGAATCCTTTGCAATCCTCAAAATGTGGCCAAAAAAACACTTTTTCCTCATATTTTGGTGACAGAAAGTTCTGGAATCTGGGAGGAGGCACAAATTCCTTCCACCCAGCATTACCCCAAGTCTCCCGATACAAATGGTACCTCACTTGTGTGGGTAGGCCTAGTGCTCGCGGCAGTAAATGCCCCAAAACACAACATGGATACATCACATTTTCCCAAAGGAAAAAGAGCTGTTTTTTGCAAAGTGCCAAGCTGTGGATTTTGGACTGTAGCTAAGCCGGAACATAGGGAAACCGACCAAACCTGTGCATTTTTTAAAACTAGACTGCTAGGGGAATCCGGATGGGGTGACTTGTAGGGCTCTCACCAGGTTCTGTTACCCAGAATCCTTTGCAAACCTCTAAAGTTGGCTAAAAAGAACCACACATTCCGTTCCACCCTGCGTTCCTCCAAGTCTCCCGATAAACATGGGGCCCTCACTTGTGTGGGTAGGCCTAATGCCTGCGAAAGGAAATTACCCAAAACCCTATCCGGACACATCAAAATTATCAAATACAAAACTACCTGTTTTTTGTGGGGGCACCAGTGTTTTTGGTCCTGAGCTCAGCATCCATCTAGGGAAGCCTACCAAAACCAGACATTTCTGATAACTAGGCACCAGAGGGAGTCCAAGGAGATGTGTCTTGCATGGATCCCCAATGTTTTCTTACCCAGAATCCTCAGCAAACCTCAAATTTAGCTAAAGATTCACATTTTCCCCACATTTCTGTGTGGAATGACCACACCGGGACAAATTTCCTACCACCCAATGTTCCCCTCAGTCTTCCGGTAAAAATGATACCTCACTTGTGTAGGTGGGCCAAGTGCCTGTGACATGGAAGAGCCAAAAACATGTCGAAATTGAAGGGGAGCAGAATTTTTATCGGTATAGATGAGACAATGCTGGGTGGTAGGAATTTTGTGGATTCCTGAAGATTCCGTAAGGTTCCATCACAAAAATGTGGGAAAAATGTGTGATTTCCAGTAAAGCTGGAGGTTTGCAGGGCATTGTGGGTAAGAAAATGGTGCATGTGAAGCACACCACCCTGGAATCACCCAAAGGTTTAGTAATCAGATGTGTCTAGGTCTTGTGGATTTTACTACATGGCAGCATCCTAAAGTCCAAACAGTACAGCCCTCACCATTCCAAGTGGGACGATTTTGAGAATTAGCAAAGCTCTCATGGCCCAAATGTAAAACCAAAACCCAAAATATTCAAATGACCTCTTGTTTGCCATGGGATAGGATGTTTTAGTGTGCAGGGGGAGAGCTAAAAGACTCTTACCCCTTTCAGTTGGGGTCGGTGCATAACCAGGCCCATACTGGTTGGTAGCCACCACACCACTATTTTTTGTTTTTTTATAATTCCCTGGCATCTAGTAGACTTTCTGCCCCTCGGTGTGTGGATCGGGGGTAATTGCCCCATCTGCCCACACGTGGGCAGAACAACTTTGGCCCCATTTATTTGGGGTGGGGGTATGGCCATACCCCACCCTCTAAGTTTGAAAACAAATCTTCCCTGGTCTCTGGTGGGATTCCTGTCCCCCCTGGGGGCAGATGGGCCTTCCAAAAATAGGCCATATCTGCCCCCAGTGGGGGCAGATATGGCCATCAGTAATGTGCCCCCATGGGGAGTGACCCTTGCCCAAGGGGCTGCCCCCAAACAAAACACACACATACACACACACCAATCCCTGGTGCCTAAGTGGTTTCCCCGGGGGCAGACTGGCCTAATAGAAATAGGCCGATCTGCCCCAAAGGGGAGCAGAAATGGGCTGAAATAAATTGCCCCCCAGGGAGCGGCCCTTGCCCAAGGGGCTGCTCCCCTAATGTATAAATATAAATTTAAACAAATTCTCTGGTATCTAGTGGTTTCTCCCCCCTTGGGTGCAGATTGGCCTAATAAAAATAGGCCGATCTGCCCCCAAGGGGGACAGAAAAGGCCAAAAAGTAATTTTTCCCCCAGGGGAGCAACCTTTGCCTAAGGGGTCGCTCCCCACATATAAAAAATCAAAAATAATTATCCCTGGTATCTAGCGGTTTCTGCCCCCGGGGGAGATCGGCCTAATTATAATAGGGGCAGAAATGGCCTTAAAATAAATTGCCCCCCTGAGGAGCGGCTCTTTGCCAAGGGGCCGCTCCCCTTTTTCAATAAAACAAAAAAAAAACAATTCCCTGGTGCCTAGTGGGCATTTCTGCTGCCCGATCACATCGCGATCGGGCCGCAGAAATGCGTTGAGAGAGATCAAAGGAAAGGAAAGGCCCCTCCACATTATCGGAGGAGAAATGCAGAGTGGCAGGCCTCTGATGAGGTGTGCACGCGATCGCGCACTGACATCATCAGATGCCACAGGGGATCGGGGGTGCGGGGGTGGAGGGGAAGCGATTCCCCTTTCATCTCTGCCCAGGGAGGAGAGTGCAAGGCCCCCGGGGAGCGCTAGCACTTCCTCCAAGGGCCCGTATCTGGACCTAACGGTTACGTCCTAGGCACCCGAGCGGTGCTGCCCAGGACGTAACCGTTACTTCCAGGGCACCCGAGGGGTTAAGGCATTGTATTGCGTGTTGCGTAAACGCTTAACCTTGTCCAACCACTCCTGACTCTCAGTCTACTTCTCCTGACTCCATGATTTCATTTCCTAAGTTTATTTTTTAAATACTAGTTCTCCTTTGCTCAGATGATGTTGACATGCTAGTTTTTATTATTATGTCAGGTCTTCTTTATTGGGTGTCAGTTACTGTCATTGTGGTAGTCTGGTCTCAGTCTTCCTAAAGTTATGATATAATATATGATCCACAAACTCTTTGTTTTCTTTCAATCTAGTTGACTGTGACGGCTAACCCTTTGATTAATCCTGCAGTTGGAGTTTGCATAAGTGTGAGTGGCACCTTGGGTCTTCCCTGTTAGCACACCAGCCTTCTACTACTACCCCCTTAGGTTAAGATAAGATGCCTACTTGGGAAAACCCTGCAGAAGAATGTGGTATCAGCCCTCACTTCACTATGGATTGAAGTGAACTTGTTTAGTTAATAATTAACCTCTACTGAAGAATATGTTGTTTGTGTGTATCTAGGTTATGTAGGCAAAATAGGCAATGTAAATAATTCCCTAGTGGTCAATATAATTACATAGGGCAGTACAGCAAGGGTATAAGTAAATGGCATACCCTTTTTGTAGCAGATCTACTGCTACACTAAAAGATAGAGGTACAACCTAAAACACCAAAATAAATATATGAGGCAGAAATGATGCAAATAAATATCCCCTTTTCTTTTTCCCAAATAGAAAACCCACCTTTTCCATCCACAAGGGGCCAACCCCTCTCCGCCAACAATTAATCCCGTCCCAAAGAGTCAGCGAAAGTCCAAAGTGAAACCCAATCCCAACTCCCTTCTCACCCTGTCCACCCTCAATAAGTCCCTCCCACCAAAACAAAAAATTAAAATAAGGGCTCAGAAGAGGCCATTGTTTATTTGGGTCTGGAGCTAGTCCAGGCTCTTCTCGACCCTGGTGAGCTCGCTCTCTAAATAGTCCATCCACTGCAGGATATGATGGAGTAATGCCTTGCCAGAGAAGGAAGGGTTAGCAGCAGATGCAGTCAGGGCCCCTGACAGCTGGTGGTGGTGCCAGTAATGTTATGGCCAGGAGACTGGGGCTGGCGTGCTGCTGAATTGGGTCCTGGGTCAGAGCCAGCTATTTCTGCCACTTCATCCTCCAGGACCTCCAGCTGCCGGTATTTGGCCTGTATAGGCTCCAGTCTCTGCTGCCACAAACAGGCCACTATTTACTGCCTGGTGGGTGGTGCTGGTCAACCAGCAGAAGGAGCTACATTGAGAAAAATAAAAAAGACAAATTGTAAATAATGCTCAGGGCAAACACTTCTGTAAAAGTACTTAGTAGGTGGCACAGAGGCAGTACATTGCTGGTCGCCTAGGGACCTTGGAATTTGATGTGATTATGAATAGGACAGTCACAGGGCCAATTTTATGTGTTTAGCTGCACATGCCTCACGTAAAAGCACTGACTGTCTGGTAGAAAAGAATTGAAGCAGAATAACACCAGATTAAAAAAACAGTGATTTGATTTATTTTCTTTTAATTTTAAAGGCTTTTCTAGTATCTAAAATTTTAGTGGAAAAATAAAAATAAATTGCCTCTCATTTATGAGTAAGGCATTATGACTGATGGAGTAAGTTGTTGTGCCAAATTAATAGACACATGCTAGCCAGCGTTTCAAGTACTTTGCTACTGTCTGCAGCTGGGGTGTTGTAGTTGACAATTATCTATCTTTAATTCCAATGGCCCTGCTCTTCTCCAAATGCCTTTGACTTAGTTTCTACCCTGACTCCAAAGAGGCAGATGAATAATAAAATAAGATACTATGTCACACGTCATGTATAAAATGCAGATAAATGATCCTGTCTGCTGTAAGTAGATGGTGGGGAAAACGATGCACTGCACTAAAAGGAAAGGAACGGGTTATATAGATTGTATTTGGCACATTCGTCACAGAGTATCCCTTACAACAAACTTGAAATCAAATCAGGCACTTTCTAGTCATACTTTACTCACTGGTCTCAACCACCACCACAAATTAATTCCAGCAAATTAATTCACTGGGCATTAAAGAAAAGAAACTTGACTTACTCTACTGCAGGGTAAGTTAGAGGGATTAGGCTGGTAGGTAGAGCTTTTGCTATAGAATAGCGGGATGTCACTGATCATTGATCCATCATGAGCCCAAACTTTGGCTTATTCAGTCTTTGTGTAGATGAAAGTCTAAAGGGAAAAATCCAAACAGGCATAAAACAAATCTGTTATGGGAAACCATAAAATATAGTTTGTAAATACTTCACACGCCCATAAAAGTGTGGCACATGCAAAGAGTGGATTTTTAATTTTTTTTGGTAGGCTTGGACGGGGTAACGTAGTAAAGAAAAAAGGAGTGAAGTACTATGAGGTGACTGAGTGGGAAAAGGGAAACACACCTCATGTGTTTGGTTTGCAATGCACTGAAACCTTTGTAAATACCACATTAACTGAAGCAGACGCACATTGCACAACCAACACTGCAGTCACAAATTGAACCTAACTGCACTTCTTTGGTCATGGGTGGCGAAAGGCCATGGGCAGGGAGGGGGCTGATGAATTATGATGGGTGGGATACATATCTGCCTCACTTAACAAATGCAGTGAGTCACGGGATTAGAAAACAAATTAAAATGCCCTCTACTTTGAACCATAGCTTTGACAACCTTTCCCCCAAATTTCCAATCCATCCGTTCAGTAGCCACCTTTTCTTTCAATCATGCTTTCACCCATCTATCTTTTTACCCCGTACTCACCCACACATCCTTTCACCCACCCATGCATACTTTCTTTTCTCATTTTACCCATCCTTTCTTTTCACCTTCTGTTCCCATGAAGCAATAATTTTTAGTGTACATTATGTGAGCTTTTGGTGTGTTGCAGAAAGAAGAGGCAATAATTCAACCACCGCAGTAGCTGGTAAAGCAGGGGGTTCACAATCATGACAATGCCCTTTTAGCTAATGAGTATAATAGTAATTGTCAATAAGCAAGCAATGTGACTTTCCACTGCCCACCCCTGCCTCTGCTTTTCCCATTCAAGTGACTCTCCTCCTGAAGCGGCACATGAGCCGGCGCCACTGGTGGTCGATGTGGCTAGAAAAGAACATTATGCATTTTTTAGATGTCAGATATTCCTCCCCTTAATTTTTTTAATGAAAGAAAAAGACAACTTCAATACATTGCTCGGTTAGCACTGCAGTATCTTCTATCAAAAATATCACTCTGGGCATTTTGTTGGTTCACAAAGTTAGAAAAGCGAGGTAGTCATGCCAACCAAAAACATTTCATAACGGAGGGGCAGAGCTATAACCTATGATGATGGTGACTCGGAATCATTGAAGTGCAATGAAGGGGTGGAATAATAATGGTCAATGAATGACAGAAAAAAAGATAATGCAGAGGGATTAAACAAAAATTGGATAGGGGAGCTGGAAGAAACAGTGTTTGCCCCTCTCCTTGCCCTTGGGTGCTAATGTAAGAAATAAAGAAGATACAAATAAATAGATTAGTGATACAGTTAATATCCACAAAATTATCATAACAGACAAATGTAGTAGCATTGTACTTATCTAAATCAGATCGCCTATGCTACTAGTATTGACTATCGTAGAGTTGGCTATACTAATCCGAAAATCCCTATTCCAAATTTCCTTTGCAAAACCTACATTTAGAACTAATGCATTGCAATGAATGATCTTTGAGTCTATTTTCATTCCTCAACCCCATTTATTGACCAACTCAGTCTCCCTTTTTTGTAATGCATAGATGCATACTAGTAGTGCTACACATCACTGTGAAATTGATTGGTACTGTAAGAGCTACATAGATAAAAGTCACACAGAAGGCAAAGTCCCTGATTTCACAAATTCACTATGGTGACAGAAGGAGAGAGGAGTCTGCATTGCAATGGCTTCTTAAATAATTAGCCAATGCTAGCACCGACAAATATGATTAGGTAGCGCCGAGCATCTGCCTAGCTCAAACTGGATCACATATATTCTTAATGTAAACTAATCGTAACTTCCCTCTTAGTGTGAGCAGCATGCTATTTGGAAAAAAAAGTTAGCATTCTAGAACACTAACACAACAAATAATATACTTGATGCTCATTCAGCCCCGGAATCTCACCGCCTAGCAGGTCGAGCAAGTCCAGCTCTTGGTCGAGGATATCCACCCAGTGATGTGTCAGATGCTGGGTGGTGAGCAAGACCTGGCTGGTGTGACGCACACACCTGCACACCTTTCCCCAAAACAGATGACACTCCTGCAGGGAGTACCACTGCCAGCTTAGAGGGGAGGTGGTGCGGCACATAAAAAACAGTGCTACTACCTTCACCTCACAAAAGGTTGGCTGGGCTGTACCCCTTGGTGGCACCATCCCCCACAAGGTAGAAAGCTGCTGATGCTGGCTGCTGGGGGCTTGGGGGGGCTGGCACCACCGTTCCCCTGCTCGTCGCCATACTCTGTCATGGCACTGGGTGGGGTAAAGAAAATGAAAAGAAACAGGAGTAGGAAGGAAAGAATAAGTAAGTAAAGGGAAAAATAAACAAAAATTTTAAAAGTCTCAAAAACACAAAACGTTTTTAAAAAACCATAAAATACACAAGAACACACACTAATACAATAAATAAAAATGATGAGTAGACTATTGAAGAAGGCCGAGGATTGAAAAGATATAGAAGGATAAAAAAACAGGCCTAGCACCATGAACAGAATGCGAAAAACAAGATGGCCACCCCCATGCGAACCACGTGGTGCCATTCGTGCACGATTTTGAATGCAAGAATGTACTTCGCATTGCGTTTGATGTCAAATGGAATACAAACAGGCACAAGGGGGAAACTCCGCCCGCCAGCCGAACTCCAGATAGTGCAGCAGAGTATTTTGACCATTACGCAGAGTTTCGCAGACTTCCGAATTGCATGACTCAGCGAACTCCGCCCAGGCCTACTATCAACCCAATCCCAGTTCCAAACTCTATCTGATTCCCCCCCTTTGTCACACTCTTTCTCCCTGCCCATAGGTGGCCTGACTGATGCCAGACACCCCCTCCGATGTCTCAGGGCCCGCATCTCTCCCTCCTTACCCCTGAATACATACGTTCATGAAAGATGCATGCGATGTATGGGGATCAGTGATCCTGTTTCCCAAATTATCATTCTTCTCACTCTTCAGTCTTCTCCAATTTCCAGCAATTCTCTAAACTGCTTTAATAACTTTGGTTTACTTACTGTTTTTTTCATCTTACCATATTGCACCATTTATACTTGATCAGTTCTGTCTTTTATCACCTGACTATATCTCCAAGCTTCACTGTGAGTAAATAAGTGTCTCAAGATTTTTGGTTTTTAACCTCAACTTCATTTTCTTCAAGAGCTCATCTGTCTCCGAAAAATCTTCAAATAAATAGAACAATTTGTTCCAGAGGATTCCTAGTTTACTTTAATGTAGCATTTGAGCTTGAGCTCCTGACATCTTGGATTCAGTCACCATGTTTCTCATCTTTTTGCACTTCCGGATTGATTTGTAAGAAAGAATAGGGATGAACTTATAAATATAGTCCTCCAATGGTGTTTCAATTGTATTTCTTCCTTTAAACTCAATTCTTGGAAATAACCAATCACTGATCTGCAGGGCCATCCTTTTTTTCTATCAGAAAGGTAACTTTATCCACTCTAGTGACAGCTAGATCCTCAAAGATTGTGCCAGAGTCTACAAGCATGGTATCCTTATTTAGATTTGAGCAGAATTTGTCCATTGTGGATTTATCTTCAACTTCTTCTGGAATGACTAGAAACCTGAGCTTCAGCCTACAGATACATCTTTCAAATTTTTTTCCCTGACCTGTACATTCTTCAAGGTGCATCTGTTTCATCCTTTCTAGTGGAAAAGTTGTTTTCTGAACATTCCAATCTTCCCTCTGCTGCTTTTATTTTCTGAGAGGACTGCTGTAGTTTCTGGCGAAATCCCCCAAGGTTTGATTTAAACACTCACAGTTCTTGTCCTTACTTTAAGTATTTTTGTGACTGATTTGTTTTTTTGATTTCTCTCAGTATAGTTTGCGGAATTTGGCTAAGAGGACCCCCCTCCTCCTATATCTTCTCTTTCCATATCTTCTTCTGTTTCATCTAATCTGAGAAATCTACATGAACTCATGTTTATCACATCTTTATTTAAGGTTTGAGAAGGCTTGAGTTCCCATTCTTTTCTTCTGAGAAGTCTTGTGTGACTACATTTGTCTTGTGCTGCTCCCCATCTCTTGATTATGATTCCTTCCCACAAAAAATATATCCTGGCTGACATGCAAGGACGGGAACTATTGATTTATAGATGTAGGTAGTCTTAGCTTGCTGGCCTCTTGAACTTCATTTACTGTACTCCAGAACTATCTGTGACTTCAAAATGTGCTCCAGAACCTTTCATTTTTTTAAATATAATTGTGAAGGAGATTCATCCTAAAACGTATCACCTATCTGTTAATGACACTGCAGTTTGCTTTCCTGTCATTGAAACACCTATGATAAGAAAGAGAAATAAACTGTGAGAAGAGGAAGGAACTACGAGGAGCAGGAAACGGTAAACCTTGACTATACTACTTTGGGACAGAGGGGCAGAGCCACAACTACTAAAAGCCAATCAGCATATGGAAGAGGCAAGCAACAGGAATATGCCAGGGAGAGATAAGGGATGAGGAGACGAGAACCTTGAGCTTGCTAGAAGGAGATACAGCCTGCGTGAGAAGCAGGAACACTGAGACAAGGGATCCCGAAACCAGGACGGCAGACCCACGAACCCTACAAGCCTCTCAAGGCGTGGCCCAATGAGTGGTGGACGCTGCCAGAGGACGCAGCATTGCCGGTCACAACTGAGGAGAGTTGTGGATTTGCAAGGGAGTGAATCAGGAGAGGGAGCGTGAACCATGGTGGAAAGCTGCCATATTAAAAAGTGGGAATTTGTGTTCATTTGTGAGATATTTTGGTGACACTGGAGTGTTGTCTTGATGTTAGGGAATTTTTTTTCATTTGGATGATTACTGCGGGCACTAAAACAAGTATTGGTGTACCCAAGGGTGTAGCGCCCGTTTGCAGATTTTCTTTTATGTCTAGCTTGAATATCCCAGCTTGTAGGGGGGTAGTACACATTCCTGGGTGAGAAGGAAAACTCAGAACCTTAAGCCCCAGAGCACAAGAGAGATTATAGACCTCATTCACTAAGAAGGTTCCTATGCACAAGGCTTTCCTTACTATGGCCCTCATTACAACCCTGGCGGTAAATCCCGCTTTCCGCCATGCAGAAGACCGCCAACATGCCGCTGCGGCCGTGGAATTCCGCTACAGGTATTACGACCCACAGCTCGGAATCCGCCACAATACGGACACCCACACAAGTCCGCCACACCAAAGGTCAGTGATAAACTGGCGATACCAAAACCGACACCGTCACGCCAAGAGGAATACGCCCACACTATCACAACCCACAAATCAACTCAGCGGTCTTTCAACCGTGGTAATCCATTGGCGGTTACACACCGCCGCACTCAAAACACACACACACTTACAAAACACAACCACATTGAACAATTCAAAATACACACACCTGATACACATACACACACCACACCTGCACACCCAATCCGATATAAAGCACACACCCACATCACCCACAAACCCTTACATCCAAAAATGTGAAAGAAGGCCAGAGAGAGAGAGACTACCTAAAACAACGCCAGCATCCAAAGACACACAACACCATCACTTATACAACATCCACGCACCTCAAACAACACACACCAACACATCCCCTCACACATCACAACAGACACCACCTCACACATTACCCACACCACATCATGGCACCTCAAAGACACCCCAGGTTCTCTGAGAAGGAGCTCAGTGTCATGGTGGAGGAAATCGTCTGGGTAGAGCCACAGCTATTCGGATCACAGGTGCAGCAGACATCCATTGCAAGGAAGATGGAGCTATGGCGCAGAATTGTCGACAGGGTTAACGCAGTGGGACAGCATCCAAGAACACGGGATAACATCAGGAAGAGGTGGAATGACCTACGGGGGAAGGTGCGTTCCGTGGTATCCAGACACCAGATTGCTGTACAGAGGACTGGCGGTGGACCCCCACCTCCTCCCCCACAACTAACAACATGGGAGGAGCAAGTCTTGGCAATTATGCATCCTGAGGGCCTCGCAGGAGTAGCAGGAAGACTGGACTCTGGTAAGTCATATCTTTACTACTTTATCTCCCACACCCCACCTGCATGCCATCACATACCGCCACCCTTACCATCACACCCATCACCCAACAACCCACAGATACCTCACTAACATAACCCACACATCCCAAAACCAAGCCCTGCATGTAACACCAATGCATGGACACCCATCACTAAAGCATTTCCAGTACAGAGACTCACTCATGCCCCAAAATCACCTATCACACAAGGACCAAGCCAATAATGCTAGCACAGGAGTAGAGGGTCACTCACCCATTGCACAAGATGGCACACACAGATACAATAACTTTGCATTTACACCCCAACAGGACCCATACCCAACGTCACCGGACAGGAGGTGCCAGACATATCTTGTCTCCCCACGGAAGAGACCCACAGTGATGACAGCAGCTCTGCACGCCTGGATCAAGATGACCAGCCCGGCCCATCAGGGACCTCGGGACAGTCGGTTTCCCTGACACAGTTACAAACCATCACTGAACCTCCCCCTCAGGAAACACCACCACAGCACACACCCAGCGGGCCCATCCCTCTGTCCCCAGGACACGTCAATCAGCAGTGTGTCCACCACTACAGGGAACCCAGGCAACCCCACTAACACAGGACGATCAGGGACTTGGGGGCAGTGGGCACACGGTTCAGGGGACAGAGGCACAGGATAACAGGGAAGCTGGGAGGACTGCTGTGTGACAGGGGGAGGACAGGCCCAGGGAACTCACTCTCCACGAGGCACTCTCCAACATCATGGGAGCTTACCACCATTCCCAAGAGACCATGGGCACGGTACTGGCCAAGTTTCAGGAGACCCAGCGGCTGCAGGAGGAACACTACCTGGGGATCAGGGAGGACTTGAAGTCCATCAACAACACCCTGGTCACTATTGCAGGGGTGCTGGCAGACCTTCTCAACACCAGGAGAGAGACAGTGGCACACCAACGGGCCCCTGACACTAGCCTGGACGATGAACAGCCCTCCATCTTCGCCGACGCTAGTGGACAGGAGGCACGCCACAGGAACAACAGCCCACCAGCACCCCACCCCTGCAGATGGATAACCACCCCGCAAACGGTCCCTGAGATCCAGGAACAAGACAGAGAACATTGCCAAGACCCCCGCCAGGAAATAAGACCCCCTGAATGTCACCCTTCTGTCCCACTATGTCACCCTGTCCATCCTTAAACTGCCATTGCTCCACTTCCTATGCTCGTTTAGACAATGCACCTGTGAAACAAATAGACTGGACTTTGCGATGGACATACCTCCACCATCAGCCCAGCCCATTTTACAGCCCCCTCCACTTATTTGCACAGGAATAAACACACTTCAATCACAAAACAATCTGGAGTCAGTCTGTGCTTTCACAAATGTGTAATTGTAATATCTATGGAATATAGCAATGTCAATTTACTTGTTCACATACCAATGTAACACAGCTGTAGGCCAGGAGTAAACATAGCAGAGGGCACAAAGTGGGACCCAGATCTGTGAAATCGAAAGTCAAAGTGACAAGTCAGGGTCCATACACTGAGTGAAAATGACAGACTTATGCTAGCTCCAACAATAGTATAAGATGTGGGAAGAAGTGACATCTTCTTACCTGTGTCTCACTGGAAGTATTGCATGATGTTGTTGTTTCGGTTCATGATATCCTCTTCTTCTGCCTCCTCTTCTTCACTGTCCACAGGCTCCACAGCTGCCACAATACCACCATCTGGCCCATCCTCCTGCAGAAAAGGCACCTGGCATCGCAAAGCCAGGTTGTGCAGCATACAGCAGGCCACGATTATCTGGCACACCTTCTTCGGTGAGGAGTATAGGGAACCACCTGTAAGATGGAGGCACCGGAATCTGGCCTTCAGGAGGCCGAAGGTGTGTTCTATTATCCTCCTAGTTTGCCCATGTGCCTCATTGTAGCCTTTTTCTGCCCTTGTCCGTCCTGGGATTCCTCACTGGGGTCAGTAGCCAAGACAGGTTGGGGTAACCAGAGTCACCTGCAAATGTCGAGGGACTATTGTTAGACACACACTAACCCTTAGGGACAACCCCATACCCAGACACCTATGTCAACTGTATTGGGACCTTGGCTTCACCTATTAGCCACACAAGGTGCCTCAGGAGTTGACCCATCACATAAGGGATGCTGCTATTCCTCAAAATGTAAGCGTCATGCACAGAGCAGGATACTTGGCATCACGTGGGAGATGTACTGGTCTGCCAAACACACCATCTGCACATTCATCGAATGGTAGCTTTTCCGGTTTCTGTACACCTGTTCATTCCTGGGGTGGGGGAAGGGGACAAATGCCACATGTGTACCATCAATGGCACCAATGATGTTGGGGATATGTCCCAGGGCATAGAAGTCACCTTTCACTGTGGGCAAATTCTCCACCTGAGGGAAAACAGTGTATGTGTGCATGTGGTTCAGCAGGGCAGTCAACACTCTGGACAACACGTTAGAGAACATTGGCTGGGACATCCCTGATGCCATGGCCACTGTTGTTTGAAAAGACCCACTGGCCAGGAAATGGAGTACAGACAGGACCTGCACTAGAGGGGGTATCCCTGTGGGATGGCGGATAGCTGACATCAGGTCTGGCTACAACTGGGCACACAGTTCCATGATTGTTGCACGATCAAGTCTGTGTGTGATTATGATGTGTCTCTCTTCCATTGTCGACAGGTCCACCAGGGGTCTGTACACCGGAGGATGCCGCCATCTCATCACCTGCCCCAGCAGACGTGCCCTATGGAGGAGAACAGCGAGCAGAGAGTCATCCAACACTGAGGTATCACAATGTGTTATTTGCAGAAACTTTAGTAATCCGCAATGTGCCGGTATCTGTCTGTATTCCCGGCCTAGATAGGTGTGACGCAGTTTTCATCCATCCCACGTGGCCCCCTGAAATGGCGGCTGCCTGACCTGTAAGGTGGGACAAGGGGATATGAGGTAACTGCGCTGGAGTTGTACACCGTCGCGGTGGGCGGTCGAAGACCTCGCGCAATTCTGCATTGGTTAACATTGGGCCCTATGGGTCCCAGGAGCTAATAACAATGTACGCCGGCGCTGACGGTCGAACTGCCGCTGACGTGACCGCCATTTTCTGTCTGTTCACTCACTTGATACCTGACCTTCGACAGGAGAGGACCTACACTGCAAGTGCTGCTGTGACCTGTGTCTGGAAGCGACAATGGCTACAGTGTCTGGGGAAAGGGCCCCTGCCTTCACTTCGGAGGAGTTGGAGAAACTAGTGGATGGGGTCCTCCTCCAGTACACGCCACTGTACGGTCCTCCAGACAAACAGTTGAGTACACTGTGAGCATGCTGCATGGGCAATGCCTGCTTTGAGTGGTGTGGATGGAAGATACATGGGGGGGGCTGAGGCCTGCATGTGCGGATGGTGGGTGTATGTGCATCAGGGCATGGGTGGGAACTGGTGGGCAATGAGTATGATGGTCCGGACAGGTGAGTAATTTCCTTTCCCCCGTACCATTCCTCTAGGTCAGCGCTCACCAGAAGAAGGGTATTTGGCCATCGCCAAGGACGTCCGGACCCTCGGGGTCTACCACAGACAGAGCACCCACTGCTGTAAAAGATGGGAGGACCTGTGCCGCTGGAGCAAGAAGACGGCGGAGGCCCAGCTAGGGATGGCCTCCCAATGTGGAAGGGGTGCCCGTCGCACCATGACCCCCCTGATGTA
The DNA here is from genome assembly GCF_031143425.1 of Pleurodeles waltl. Taxonomy (NCBI): domain Eukaryota; kingdom Metazoa; phylum Chordata; class Amphibia; order Caudata; family Salamandridae; genus Pleurodeles; species Pleurodeles waltl. Next base: position 332,742,734 of record NC_090446.1, read on the forward strand.
CCAGATCCTGGCGGTGGCATATCCGGTGTTGGATGGGCGCTTGAGGGCATCACAGCAGCCACAAGGGGGTGAGTACACTCTCATTCAGCTGACTCTGCATGCATTACGAGGTGTCTGGGTGGGGGAGGTGGGCAGTGGGTTCCCGTAGGCCAGGGCAAACTTGGTAGGCAAGGTCCCTTGTGACGCAGCCTATGTGGCACCCCAAACCCACTAGTGGTAGGAGCCATCTACATCTAGTCAGGCTCCTGTGACTTCCAGGTGTGCAGCAATTGTGATTAGGCCTCGTACCCCATGGTCAGGTGAATTTTCGAGGAACTGTTAGTGCATGACGTAGTGCTGAGGGCTGCTCCCTGTGTGTTGTATCCAACAACGGTAGTGGTGTTGCATGCACTGAACATGTTTTTCTTCTGTCTTTCCCCCATTTTTGTGGTCTCCCTGTTCTTGTGTGCAATAGCATCATCAGGCGGAGGAGCAGTGGCACTGGAGCAGGAGGGTGCTGGAACCCACCTCGCCCTGGAGGGTGAAGCAACAGAATCTGAAGCCCCAGTGGGACGGAGGGCGAGGGGAGCTCCACGGCGGGGACAGGAGCAGACACCAGTGATAGTGACTCCCCCTTTGATGGGTGCTCCCTTGCGGTGGCGGGCAGGTCTGTGCCCACCGCATCAACAGGTACATGATTGGGGTTGGTAGTGGCAGTCGTGGCATGGATTGTAAAAGACAAGAGCTCAATGACCAATCACTCCTGGATCTCTCCTGTTTTCATTCAGATGTTCCGGAAGATGTGGAAATTCAACCTAATCTGGCTCTCTCCCCGCCAGCTGCCACATGTGGCTCTGCTTGGTCGCAGCTCCTCCAAACCCTGCAGTCCACAGTTTTGGCCCTGAACTATCACTCAGACAAGTTGAATGTTCAAGTTGACTTGTTGAATTCATTAGCCACCAATCGTTAGAGTACAATCAAGCTCCAACGTAGTTCAGGCAGTTTGTTGTTGTTCCATGGTTATTGACAGTTTGTCATCCCTTCCCACATTTTTGGCTACAGTTCTGACGGAGATCAAGAGGGTCTTGGAGAGGACTCTATCCTCTGTTGACCCCTTGAGTTTTGGTCCGATTGTGGAGGCAACTGGTTATAAAACCAAATGTAAAACTCTTGATGACTACTTTGGTGCGGCAACAACTTCATCAAATACTATATCGAGCCTGTTAGACGATTCCAAGGCTCCTGAATGGCCCAACCAGGTGGCCTTGGTTCAATCAATGACTGGGTTGGCAGGTGTGGGCCAAATCCCCCCGCTTGATTCCAGATCTATGCTTACAAATGAGATGGGGAAAGTATCATGTCCTGATATGGCTCCAGGGGTTCATCCTGATTTGAGCAAAAGGGAAAAAATGCTTTGTAAGCAATGAAACAAAAGGAGGAGCAATCAGTCCATTGTTCGAGTGGTTAAAGGGCATCAATCATCACAACAGGACCTGTGTGAGTTGCCGGCTATGAGCACCGTGATCTTCACGCCCAGGGTCACTGGGGCCATGTTAGTCGGCTGCACTCAGGCGAGCGGGCTAGCTTAAGCAGTACAGGCAACTATTCATAGTCAGAAGGATCGACCATCCCCTCAGGATCAAAAGGTGTCGGACCAGGAATGTTTGGCAGCACCACGGGCCTGCAATGACATTCTGTGCCTGGAGGAAGCTGAATTTGCTGGGTTGTCAGTGACTGCTCCATTAGGCCCTTTCCAACAGGGCCTAGGTCGTTGTCCGACGGCCATGTCAACACATAGTCAAAATCAAATAGTTGGGGCACGGGGATGAAGCAAGAGCCAATAATGGTCTCCTCTGGTCTGGGTACCCACTCTTATTCAAAACTCCCCATTTGCTCTCCAAGAGGTACATCTGATCGCACCTTTACAAAATTGCCCCTCATACTGGAATACCAACTCAAGAGTTTACACAATATCTTAAATCGAGGAAACATCTTAAAACTTTTTAAAACCATTCCAGAATTGAATACTATTGGTTCTGGGATATTATAGCAATCAAATTTTTACCACAGATAGGGATGCGGTCTGGGGAAACTACCCTGATGACACAGCTGACTTGGCGTAGGCAATTTGTGATAAAAAGAACGTCTTCGATTTCTGGGGTATTACGATCTCTCTGTATAGTTCTCCTGGCTATCCTGTGCTTTCGCCGGCTGCCTCCATCCCCAAATCGTTTTCAATTTTAAAGGGAGCCCAGAGCAGCTCCAGCTTCCCCAATATTGTAGGGATCTCTGGTACGAGTAGTCGACTGCTGGCTAACTGGGACTGGCTGCCATCAGTTCTGTCACAAAGGCCACTCGCATGAACATCACAAGCAGATCCACAGTGAGAGGGTGTGAGGGGCTGTCTCTGTGCTCCTGGAACATCAACGGGTTGGCACATAAACTTGAATCCACTGACTTAATATCTTTTCTCATTGATTATGACATTATTGCTTTGCAGGAAACATGGGCGGAGAACGAGAACACATTGTTGGGGTTCCAGGAGTTCCGTAAATCCGCTCAACGAGAAAAGAAAAGTGGCAGAGCTAAGGGGTGTTTAACTATTTATGTTGCAGTCAACCTTATAGGGCACATTACGCAGCAGGGGTGCAAGGAGAATTGGGTTCAGGGGATCAAGATTAGCAGGGGGAATTCACAGCAAATACTTATTATGATCAATGTTTATATAGCACCTGGGACAAGGGAGAAAAGAGGGAAGCTGATCCGGATAATTCCGTTGTTGGGTGACTTAGTAGGCGATTATCCACATGCTAATTTTTGGGAGACAGGTGACTTCAACACAAACTTATTTCAGGATCTGTCAGAAGCCACGGAAGGGCCCCATTTTGGGGATAATTATTGTTTCTTGGATCAGACTAGACCCAGGGACTGTCCTTACAGTGCCCTGGGAGAAAATATTATCATACTCTTGAACAGCATGGGGTTCAAAGCCCTGAATGGCCGCTTCCAGCAAGATGCACCACCGGGCTTGACGCGGTCAGATGGGCGTTCTTATTTATGTTTAGATTATACTTTTTGTAAAATGAAATATCTTTCCTCTATTGAAAGTTTTAGGATCTGCTCTTGTGGTGAGAGTGATTACCCCCCCCCCCAGATAGTAGTAATGAGATCAAGCTTTGACAGACATGCTAAAATACGGTCGGTGGGAGGCGGCGCATGTTTTGAGACCTTGAAGCGCATCCGATGGAGCTCCTCCTTAGAAGCAATCATAAAGGAGAAGTGTGCCAATTTCTTTAGCCCAATTGATGCTGACCATCGTTTTTTTGTTGAACAGTGGGACAAGTTTATCCTTTTTTACTCTCTAAATATCAGCGACCCGTGCACAACCCTGTTTCCCGACCCTCCACTGTGATCCCGGGTGGGACAGTTAATTTAAAGAAAGCCCGGAACAGAGCTGCCAGGGCGACTCAGGAAACACCCCCATTCTGAGGTACTGACTGCTAAACTTAGAGAGGCTCGGAAAGAGTAAAAGAAGGCAATTTGTTTAGAAAAACAGAGGTGTTCAAATGTGTTTTAGGAGAAACTCCTTAGTGCAAGCAAAGATTCGAACCCACTGAAGTTTTGGAGCCTAGTAAACAACTTGACAGGCATTCAGCAGAAGTCTGGCTCTGCAAATATTCCGGTAAAATGAATGGGTTATTTTTTTCATGAACCATTTTGTTGTTAGTGACCGGGAATGTACTGAGTGGGGAAGAGGCTGCAATGGGTCGGTTGTACCTCAGGATAATCAGTATTTGCAGGTGGTTGGCCATGTGGGCCCTGCCTTGGCTGTTGTTTTTTTTTCCCTAATGCGTCTTTGCCATATAATTGATAGGGCAAGACAGGACAGTGCCCCTGGGGCCAACGGTATCCCACAGGCTGTGTTCAAACAGGACGCCCCTTTTTGTGAGGACCATTTTGCAAGCCTGTTTGACCAATGTATATTCTCTACGAGGATTCCCGATTCGTGGCGAGGTGCCATCATCCATCCAATTTATAAAAGTGGCTCAAGGTCAGATCCAGCCAATTTTAGGTTAATAGCTCTCCTCGATAATGAGGCCCAGTAATATGCTAGTCACCTTCTAGAGGATCTTCTTCTTAGGATGACCAGAAGAGTATAATTCTCATTTTTCAAACAGGGTTTTCGGCCACTAGTGTACATTCACAAATCTTTTAGCATTGTCCATTTTGCTAGACAAGGCACGGATTTCGCCTTTGGTGATGCGTTGTTCCTCTGTCGATTTTAGGGCAGCATTCAATCGGGTGCCCAGGCACGCCCTTTGGACAAAATTACAATGCTGGGGTATCCCTCCCTTGCTTTTGGGGGCTATTATAGAACTGCTTACTGCCACCTGGATTCACATCAAATTAGGAGATGGTTGTTCGTCTCTAGAAAAATTCCAATGTTCTGCGGAGTAAAGCAGGGTTGTGTCCTTGCACCCCTTACTGTTTAATTTATATATATCTGACCTGTCATCTGCCCTAGATTCAGTCAATTCACATTCCCCCCAAATTAGAGGTTTGCTAATAAGCCATCTGTTGTATGCAGACGACCTGGCAATGCTTAGTTATACGAGGGTTGGCCTTCAAAGGTTGCTCAACAAACTGGCCTCGTATACAGCTGAGAAAGTCCTCGAGGCAAATCTGCTTAAGAAAAAAGTGGTTTCATTTGGTAGGAGAAGGCAGTCGAGCATCAGTTGGTTTTATAAGGCTAATAAGCTGTCCTCTGACTTATTATATAAATATTTTGGAGGAAGGAGATGGAAGCAAAAGCGCTTGCCTTGCAGGTTGCTTTTGCTAAGTTATCTAGAACATTGAGAGGGCCTACTTTGCTCCCCCTTTTGAAGGTTATGAGTGTAAATATTACCTCCTCACTGTCTCATGGTTGAGAAACAATGATGGATATTGGCACTGGGCTACTAAATCGTCTGGTCACTGGGATCTATAAGAGAGTCCCCCACCTACTGCAAATTGCATCGCCTGCACAGATGAGGTTGGAATTTGGGCTTTTGGACAACCAAGCTGTGGGGGCTCGGATTTTCTTGAAACTCTGTAATAAACTGCGTAGGGCAAAGGCTGGCAGCCTAGAGTCAGTATTATGGCCGGAAGTAAGTATACAGGAGAGTAAAGGATCACATCACCGCTTTTTGGGTAAATGTAAACAGTTACTGGAAACCGATTAATTTTGGGCTGCTAATCTTTACATGCAGCATTTAAGTTGGGATTAAAAAGAGTGATCAGCTCTGGTCTTATCATAAAGACCGAGCTCTTTTAGCTAATCAGAAGCATGCCTGGTCACTGATTAACTCATTCCACCCAGGTTCCCCCCGGGGTATCTTGCTTGCACCCATGCCATCCACTTGAAAGAAAAGCTTATGGCATTGAGGATGGGTGACTGAGGCTTCTTGAAACATGTTCCATCTTGGTGTTTAGTGCCGGGGGTGGGAGGGAGTCATGTGTAGGGGTTGTGGTATAGGGGAGGAATACCTTGAACATGTGGTTTGCTTGTGTCCATCATTGCTTCAGGAGAGAAGAGGATTGCTGCAAACTAAGTGGAATGAAATGGGGGTCCGTTCCTGTCGCCAGGCAGTAATAGTGCTATTGGACCCCAGGAATACAATGCTAAATGGTTTGGCGGTCAAATTTATCAAGGCCGCATTGGCTGAATTTCTTCGGGGCACAGCGAGCACTAGTTAATGGGCTCTTGCCCCAGTCCGGTTAGGCCGAATTGGGCATTGCTTGAAATTTTATTTTTACTTTCTGCCAAGTGTCTTAGGGCTTCAGTGAATAAGGGCACACTTGCACTTAAAGGGTAGGGGGTTCATTATTTAATTGGTGTATTGTTGAAGTCTTTCAGCTCGTTGGTAACCCTTTGGGATGTGATCGTAATGATTTGGTGGCCATGTTTTTTATTGCTATTTATAAGGATAATGTTTTTATTGTATATTTTATTATCGACCGGTACTGATTTTACTTTTGGGGTGGATTTTTAAATTCTAAAGGATTTTATTTATCCAAACAATAAAGATATATATATTTATATATATATATATATATATTATTTCTTCAACAGATGGACTGATAGCCATCTGACGGCTGCACCGATCCCATCACGTATCTCCCAAGTGTCGAAGTCAATTGAGTCCAAAGCGCTCGTATTTAGTTGATGAATTTATTTATTTAGCTTATATAGGTAATTCAGAGTCCCGAATGAGATGTCTGTCAACGCGTTTCGGCAAAACGCCTTCTACTGGACAGTTTGGCTAGTCAGCCGGCATCATTTACATATAGCTATTACGTCCTACATTTATTTCTATAACACTGTGATGTACTACAAACGCGGCGGCCATTTTGAAGTGTGTAATTATAATTATTATAGATACAACAATTAATGGAGGAATAAACCTACATTGATGCCAATATTTACAGATAACATCAAAGTTAAGATTAGACAGTCCTAAGGAATAAATATTGAATAATAAATATAATAGGAAAAAGGACAATTGCTTCCAATAATTCATAATATTTGATCATATAAAAACATTAATTAAATAACAAGAACAATAATAGTGTAAATATAAACGAAGAAACGGTAATATCAATTTTTCAATTTTACAATGTTTAAATTATCATTCGTTATATATACATATAATTATTTATAATTAGTTAGTATCTTGTATTAAAATCATGTTTAGGTAGTGACAATAGTTATGTTTTAATACCATAGTTTTTATCGGATGCCCGTATAATCAAATCTAGTTCCTCACTGTCCTTATCTGTATACTAGGTAATTCCATAAACATACATATAAATATGTTGTATTAAAATGAGGCCTTGGCATAAAGTGCAATGTGCTGAAAAACTAAGCTAATAATAAGTGCAAAAGAGCATATAAAGTGCATAGAAGTGTTACAAAAACTCCAATTAAAAACAGTCAGATCTATTGATCTTTTGGTCCATGTTATAATCTAGATGTGCATATATACCTCTATATATGATATTTAATATTCTTCAGTCGCCAAGTTATAGAAGAATAAAATGGAATCAAACATCATCATCAATGGTACAGTACAAATCTGTATACGAACTTATTCCATCTATATTTCATCAGTTTGTGATATGAATTCAAACTAGGGAAAGTTATTAAGTCATGTCTATTTTACAGATTACATCATGGCACGATCATTTAAGTAAATAAGATCTTATCACCCATCTTCCTAAAAAGGAAATATAGATAACATACTACCAAATTAGCACTACTATTTTTAAGAATTGAAACACAGGGGGAGTCTCCATCTAAAAAGCAATGAACAGTGTATTTTCATCTAAGATGGACATAGAGCTCAGCATCAAGATTGTGCCCCAATGGGGACTCAGATCCCAATAATAAAATCATCTTGGATTCTATTTGTCTGAGCTCGAGTGTTCTATTGCCACCTCTGGAGTTGTTTTTAATGTGTTTGATGCAATAGAAAGCTAAAGTGCCACATTCTCCTTTGTGTACTTCCCAAAAATGTTTAGCCAGAGGATAGGTTTTGTCCTGATTTTTTATGGCTCTAAAATGCTGTAAGAACCTAACTTTTAATTTATGAATGGTACTTCCAATGTATTTTTTCTGGCATCCACATTCGATGACATAAATCACAAATTCAGTGTCACATGTAATCCGATCTTTGATCTCGCACTGTCGACCATCAAAAGTTTGGTATTTATATGTGTTTTTAGCATACTTGCAGGCCTTGCAATGGCCACATTTCCAAAATCCCAAACTTTTTTGGCTCAACCAAGATGTATTGGTTTTTACTGAAAAATAACTTCTAGTTAGATAGTCTCCCAAAGAACGTGCTTTACGAAATGTTATGGACGGATGGGTTTCTATGTGATCATTAATAATGGGATCGTTCTGTAAAACATGCCAATTTTTTTGGAGTATAGTTCTGAGTGACTCATGTTGTTGATTGTACTGGAGAAATATTCTAGGTGCTGAATGTTGGAAATCATTACTAGTTACTGTGTTATTAAAAAGTAACTCATCTCTGCTTTTATTCCGTACTCTGTGTAAAGCATCATTTAAGATTTTTGGAGGATAGCCTCTACTTAAAAACCTGTTCACCATAGCCTTAGATTCTAACTCATATTGGTTTTCATCAGAGCATATTCTGCGGGCCCGCAGTAGCTGGCTATATGGTATGCTCCATTTCAGTGAGTGGGGATGTCCACTATTGGCATGTAATATAGAATTACAAGCCGTGGGCTTTCGATATATGGATGTCTTTAAATGATTGTTTTCTACTTGTAGTAGGACATCCAAAAAAGAGATGGTATCTCTATTGTAGATGGCATCTAGATAAATGTTGAATTGATTATTATTTAATACATTTATGTATTCCAACAGCAGTTGTTCTGTGCCATCCCAGATAATGAACAGATCGTCGATATATCGCACCCACAATATCACTCTATCCATATAGATGTTATTGCTTTCTGACCATGCCACCTCCTTCTCCCACCAGCCCATATATAGATTGGCATAGGTGGGAGCAAAGGATGCTCCCATAGCTGTCCCTTGTTTTTGTAAGAAACTTTCATTATCAAAGAGGAACAGGTTATGTGTCAGGCAGAATTGTAGCATCGATAGGAGCATATTGGTATGTTCCAAAAATTCAATGGATCGTGTTTGTAAAAAATACCTACATGCCTGTAATCCATATTGATGTTTAATGGATGTATATAGTGATGCTACATCCATGGTGACCAATAAATAGTCTTTATGCCATGGGATGTCATGTATCTTGGCCAGAAAATCATTGGTGTCACGCAAGTATGAAGGTAATTCTGTGACAAAGGTGCATAAAAACAGGTCCAAATATCGTGAGGTATTTTCAAGTAGTGATTGATTCATACTAACTATTGGTCTACCTGGAGGATGGGTTTTGTTCTTATGAATTTTTGGTAGGAAGTAAATACAAGGAATTTTAGGATGGTCAATTTTCAAATACATAAACTCATCATAATCCATCAATTGCTTTGTATACCATTCATTTAGCATATCATGATATGTCCCTTGGTATTGAGATAGGGGGCTGATCTTCAACTTCTCATAATGCTCTCTATTCATCAATTGCCGATATGCTTCCTTAGTGTAATCAGTTGTGTCCATGACAACAATGTTGCCACCCTTATCTGAGGGCTTGATGATGATAGAAGAGTTCGACCTCAGTGTGTTTAGATCATGCCAATCTTGTTGCGTAAAATTAGGTCTCGTCTTTCTCGATATCTTTAAAGAGCTCTTATTGCGAAATTTGTCAATATCGTTGATCACTAGCTCATGAAATATATCTATCATGTTACCACTGGGTAGTGGAGGATTAAATCTACTCAACAATTTTAGATTACTTTTTTCATAGAGGTTAGTTGTAAATCCCATCTGATTAAGCATATCAGTGCTCTTGTTTATATCATCATGTATAGAACATCTAGCTTCATCGCTGTCATGATCCAACTCATTGATGGCTATCAATTCTGAGCTATCAGAGATGTTGAATCCAGAGAGTCCAGCCCTCTGGTTGATGTTGTCTGTCATTCGATTTATATCTTTATTTGAAAAGTGTTTGATGAGACGTAGTTTACGAACAAATTTGTACAGTTCAATACGGGTATTAACATAATCCCATTGTGTATTGGGGCAGAAGCTTAATCCTAAATCAAGCATGTGAAGCTGATTGTCTGTCAAGGTGCTGTGGGAAATATTCACCACCGTACTCAAGTCATTCAATTTATTGACTGATCCAGGATTAGGTTCTAATTTGATAGTTGATTGCTTCTTCTTCTTGCCCCTCCTCGTCTTCCGCTTCCTCGGCCACGCCTGCGATTTTGCCCAGGAGGTGGCGTTATCATTTGCATAAGGCGCATTTCCCCCTGAAAATCCAGCTTATTGCGCGGTATCTCATCAGCAGAAGACTCTACTTCTGAACTGTCATCTGCAGATATCTGCTGTACAGCACATTCAGCCCCGATCTTGGACATATCTTTGGTTCTTACAGTGTCATATTTTCGAGCAAATGTGTAGATTCTTCCATGTTCGTAATCTATCTTGTCTCTGTTGAATTTATGTGCTTTACGTGATTTGATTTCATCTTCCTTGTGTTTAATCCGTTCTTCCATTTTTGCTAATTGAATAGAAATTTCTTGTTGGTTAGGCATCTTTTCTAATTCTTTTGTAAGTTGTTCAATTTTAGTGATTTGTTCCTCCATGCGTCTCTTGGCTTGAGTTATTAAGGTTCCCATAAGTTTAGTTGAGCAATCTGTTGTTTGCATTCGCCATTCCTCCAGTAAATCAGAGTCCATGTCTCCTAAGGTGGGTAGAATTAGAATACGTAGACCTCTAGGAATTCTACCACTCTCAATGTATTTAGTTAATGAGGTCATTTCCCACCATTTTTTGAGTTCCGAAATGCGTGCTTTTTCTAGTTGATGTATGATGTTTGAGGTAGTTTGTATTTGAACCCCCATGGGTCCACTGCTGGTTTTCGAGTTGTCAAACAACTCGGCTGCTGCTTGTTCCCACAATTTTCTCCGTTCAGCCATTTCACATAGAGTTTAACAATGTCTCGTAGTTTATTCAAATCTCCAATTTGTAACTTTTAACGAAGAAAACAAAAAAAAAAAAAAAAAAAAAGTTAAAAGGTAACGGACCAAAGTTCTGTAAACCGGGACTCTGTGTGAGTATATACCTATCAGTACTGGTTACCGTGTAGCTTGTAAATAATTTCAGATTCTAAGTTAGTCTGCTTTTGTAGGACAGGAAAGCCGTATATCAGAAGGCAAAGTAAATTCTTCCCTGCCGTTGATTTTTCATTTGTTATCCGGGCCGTGTGCCAATTGGTGATGTAAACGATAAGACGCTAATATCAGACTTACAAGACTGCTCAGAGGACCGCGTTCATTATCCCACGGGCGTTCTCCAACCCCCCCGGGGAACGATAGCAATCCTACCGTGTCAGTCCGGCTGCGTTTTCGTTCGGTTGTCAGAGGCACGGTGCTGCATGAGCTGCAATATTCGAATTCCTCCAGTGGTACAAACACGCGCACTCAACCGGCGTGCCAGCCGTTTCGCGTACCGGAGACCACGTTTAAATTATTTCTTCAACAGATGGACTGATAGCCATCTGACGGCTGCACCGATCCCATCACGTATCTCCCAAGTGTCGAAGTCAATTGAGTCCAAAGCGCTCGTATTTAGTTGATGAATTTATTTATTTAGCTTATATAGGTAATTCAGAGTCCCGAATGAGATGTCTGTCAACGCGTTTCGTATATATATATATATAATCCTCAACAGATGGACCAATATCCACCCGACGGCTGCACTAATCCCTTAATCAAATCCAGATCGTGAGGACGAAGTAAAGTTCAACAGTTCAGAGTTGAATTTTATCAAATGTATTCCATATAATGGTATCACAGTTTCCTGCACAGAGTGTCAACGCGTTTCGGCAAACGCCTTCTGCTGGACCAGAGGCTGGTATACACATACCTCTGCTCTGGTATTATTGTCCCAAAATTGCCTTGCAGGGAGCAGTGGCAAGCTCCTTCATCAATTCACATCTCCCCCTTCTCTCCTGGCTCTTGGCATCAGCACTTTTTTTCATCTTCACTTTAGCTCTTTTCTCTCTTTGTTTCTGTTTTGCAGCAGACCATTGGTTATCAATTTTAATTTCTATCATGAAACAGCTTACATTTCCGATAGCCTCTGAGCTGATATCTCCACTGTGCATTTCTTTTATCTCATTACTGGTGCATTCAAATGAATAAAAAGCGAATTTCCCTGCTTTTCAGACAGTTTTTCATCTCCCTGTGCTGTCAACTACTTTTTATCCAACAGTTATTCCTTTTTTGGTTACCTTATCCTCTCTGCTGCTCACAATTTTCTCGGTGGCTGGAGCATCAGTATGTTTGATGTTTCCCCATTTTGGTAATTTTAGCAGTCGTACTTGGTATGGGATCGTAATGTTTTAAATTGTGGTAGTTCTGCACTATTCCCCTACTGCCTTGTATTCTTTAATAGATCAAATTCTTACACTTGAGTCACTGAGAGCGAGTTGGGGCGGGGGGGGGGGGGTGCTAAAGCCCTTTTGATGATACCTTGTTTTATTATCCCGACTTTTTGAGTGGCAGGCTTCTCTACATGCATTTAACCCTGACACTGCTTTCATGCAAGCCTATCGCTTGCCTACTATTAGAACAGATTCGGAATACTGATCACTTTCTCGATAAGCACACTTGGAACTGACATTGCACCAGTGGCCAAGTCTCCAAACCTGCCATGTCTTCCAACCCAGTGCCTTCCTACATGCATAAGTCATACTTGCAGGTTCACTCCATGCCACCCCACTCCACAGTCTGACCCCACCCAACAAAACAACGACTCAGGGGGGGGTCAACAAATCCCAAAAGCCTCCAAACACACAGTAAGCTGCTCCTATTTTCACTTTTTGAAAGGTTTTTAGATCGCGCATGCAAGCACTCTGGCCTGTTGTAATATATCTATGGGCTTTTAACCACGCCCACTGCACGCCGATTACTATCACTCGTTCATGGGCTTGTCTTTTCAAAAACCCTTTGTTATCTTTGGTAAATGCTTTATATTTGTCCCTCCTTGGGGTGGTTTGGTTACCGCCTTGGACATCGACCCTGTTACATGGATAATTTCACAAGTGCTGATATGTTTGACTGCAAGTGAGATTCTTTTTCCTTTTCTATCTCTCCTTCGTGCTCATGGCGACCATTGCACTTTGAGTCGGCTCGCTTATACCAACTGTTTTACTTTTCATTTTCAATTTAAGTGGCAAGAAAAGTCCAGTTAGGAATTTACAAAGTTAACAGCTCTAACTCGAGTAAACGTGAGATCCATTGCATTGCAAATGCTTGTTTTCATTTGCTTAAGTGTACCCCTTTCTTCCGATGAAGCTTAGGTAGGAAGCTGCCAGCAAGCTCTCTCCACTGTGTTATCTTTCAGCAGATGTCCATATAGGGCTAAATTTAACAAGATAATGATATTATCAGACATGATGAAATTCAAACCTTTCCAAGTTTTTCAGTGGTGTTGTCAGAATATAATATGTATCAGAAACTTAGCATACAACCAGTGCAGAAAACAAGTAATGCATGTTAAATAATGCAACCTTGTTGTGCTCTAACTATAGCCCATCAATGTATTTAAAGTGGAGGTTGTTGAAAGGCATTACTATTGAAATGGAGCTAAAAGGGTTTTAAAACAGCAGTCAGCAAAGAATGGTGTTTAACTTATAATATGGTGACATTAGCAGAAATCCCATCTGTATGAGACCATCCTCCAATATCGCAGTTTTGTGGCCTTATGGAGCGTTGCAACATAAATCGATGTCACTCTGGGCCCGCACCTCTCATCTTTAGTTTTCCTTATCCTAGAAGTGGTAATCTGGTTCTGTTAGCAAACTATCATTTAACAATCCGTTGTAAAAAGAAAACCCGTTACTAGGCGATAGTGTCTCTGGTGGCATAGAATTATCAGGAGGCCCTATGATTATGCAAGCTTCTGCAGTCATGAGATGACTTTCAGGAATGCCTATTATTTTATATTTCTCTGTAGCCAATGGGGCACAGATATTGTTGAACAAAGCAGCATTCCTTCAGTGGTCTCGTGACACTGTGCTCCAGTTCGAAAGGGTCTCAAGCTAAGGAAAATGTCCACCTAGGAGGGACACGATTATTTGGTAGTTCACAAAACTGCAAATTATACGTTTAGTTTAGAGGTAATTTGATCTTCTGTAGCAGGTCCAGAATCCCATTCTTCAATATTAGAGATATTGCTAAGCGTGTGCGAAGTCTCCCAGTTTCTGCCTCCACTCCCACCCCTCTTACCAGAGACATTTTAAGGTGTGGGCAAAGTGGGCAACTACCCAGGACCGCCACCTTCCACGTGACCTCTAGTGAAGAAATTGTTAAAGCAGAAGTCAACCTCTCTCTTTCTTCTATATCTTTCATTATTGTAACCTTTCGACCTCGCTGCTTACATAAATATATTTTACTCCGTATCTCTCTAACTACCCTTGTCTCAACACTCCACTTTCTATCTACCAATTTCTCTGCCTCGCCTAACATCTATCTCTCTCCCTAACTTTTCCATCCTTCTTTATGCAGTTTTTTGTCCACCTCCCTCTGACTTACCTTGCCCCTCTCTATACAGCTTTCTACATCATCTTTCTCCACCTCATATTTCTCTTTACCTGTCTTACTATATTTTACCTCTTTACACCACCAATCACTAAATCCCCATTCTTCTCCCTATCACACTCTACCCCTTTAACTCAGTCATCTCGCACTCACACCGTCTGTCTCTTTCTCTGATTCTGCCCTTCCCCCTCTCTCGCTGAGGAGAGCAGGAGTTCAATGTGTAGACAGGGAAGAGCATCCCCTGAAAGTGGACAGAGCGTCCCTTCCCAATCAGATGGGTGCAGTGTTTAGGACCCGACACCACTGTGGTCCGGACCTTGGTGCCATTCTTAGAAAGTGCTGGTCATGATGGACTTCTGCTCCCTCGCTTTACGAGACGAGGGGGCGGAAGTAAGTTGGAAGTCACTATGATATCACATCACTTCTGCCTGCCACCCCCACGATGGCCAGGGAAACTTGGATGCCCTGTCCCCTGGCCTCTGCCTTTTGTGCAGACCTTCGTGGCGACGGCGAGCAGACCGGCACCAGAGCACCATGATTCTTTGCTAGCCACCCTTCCCTCCCGCATCCGTAATAAGAAGTAAGTGTCTGATCTACATGTGTAATACCCCGAGTTCAATCCCTGGCATCTCCATCTACTGTAAATTGCTATTCAATGTTTCAACGCCCTCCGGATTTATAAACAGTAGCACCAGGGAAGGCCGGGGATAAGCCTTTGAAGGCTCCTGTTGCCTTGGCTTTGTTCTTGATTGAGGCTACCACATCAGCGTGGTAAACAGCCTTCTTTTCATCTTCTCAGTTGTGCATTGGTTTGTTGAGCCTGAAGTGGGCTCCGATTTTCCGAACTTCCAGGTCTCGTTAATTATAACCCTCGTTTCCGGTGCTGTTAATTGGCTCAGTGCCATTATGAGCCCCCCTGCCCTCAGTGGCCCTGCCCCACCTTTGTGGCCTGGTGTGGCTGTCCAGGGCTTGCCGCTCATGGATTTGTAACAATGGGAGGATCCAGCCAGGAACATGAATCAGGTGATCATGGGGCAAGTGTGGGGGAATTGTTTGTTTTACTCCCCTTTTCCTATGTTTGCGCATTGTGGAGCTCCTAATTCATTGCTGCTCTGGGTCAGGAATGGTCCGTGATCCCTGCACAGTTACTGCTATCTAGTGAGTCTAATCTTATCCAAAGCCTCGAGGGGAGGTCGGGTGGGCAAAAGGAAGGGTAAAGACCCGGAATTGATGCAGCTGTTGAAGCTGGACTTAGGAAAGCTAGGGGATGAGGGTAGCTCTGAAACGTCTGGGTCAGAGTCACAGTAAGGAAGACTCTGTGATAGGGGAGCACCCTAGGCTCACCCTTCCCACTGGCCAGGTGCATGACAAAGAAGCAGTCACATGCCTCCTCCGTTGCTGAGGTGGCTGAGTCAGCACCTGTGCCCCCACCGGTAACAACTAAAGCTCTTTCACCTGCTAACCTTAGGGCCCCCGCTGCACTGCAATCTGTTCCACCTGCTCCTGATGCTCCTTCGCTCACTACATTGACAGCTCTCTCTGACCTCCCAACGCAGTCACAGGGTGGGGGAAGATAAGTGGCCAGGGTGGTCACATGATGCAACCTTTTTCCAGGACCCCCCAGGTGGCGCATAACCTCACTACGCAATTGCCACAAGATAGGAAATTACCTTCCACAGTAGCTCCCCCGTCACAAGCCCGCCCACTGCCCATAGTCCCCTCGGCCAATGAGCAACTGCTGAGTAATCCCCAGGTGCAGCCGCCTGACTCACGTGATACCACGGCACAGGCTCTCCTATCAGTGGCCCAGTTGCTGGTCATGTTGGCCACTCCTGCAGGCACCCCAGTTCCTACTCCACTGCCACCTACCACTCCACCTTCCAATGACATCACGAAGGCCATTGCTGATCTTTAAAAGGAGTTGGAGGTAATTAGTGCATCTCCCCATTAGTGCAGGTATCTGCAGCAATGGCTCTGCCAACTGGGGAATTAAGCCTAAGGTCAACTTCGAGTTAGGTAAGGTGGCCAACCAGGGTGAGGAGAATGTGAGTTCTGTGTCTGGTTCAGTTTGCAGGAGTCAAGATATGTTCCTATCTCAACCAGGGAAATTGGCTTTGCATGTGCCTTCCGATGTGAAATAAAAAATTTGGAAGGAGGGAATTTGTGGATATATTTTCATTGATCAGGGCAAAAAGAAGGGAATGTAAACAGAAAGATAAGGATAGAAAAGATTGTTCAGCAAAGGACAAGAAATCCAAGGTTGAAGAAAATATAACAAATTGGTTATTCAGTTTTAATGTGTACATGTCTGTGATGTTGGAGAAGAAGCCCAAGCTAGCAACCTCCTTGGTATTTCACTCTAATAAAATATTAAAAGCGCACTATGTGTATGGGAGTACCGCTTGGTTGGATTATGACCTGGATTTTAGGTGGGCAAAGGTCGAACACCCTGATACAGGCGGGGACCAGATTGAGGTTAATGTATGGTTGGAGAGCGTTAACAATAAGACCCCATTGAAGCCACTTTTTCACCAGCAACATACAGGGGACAGGAAGAGCTCTTGTTGGGCCTTTAAAAGGAAGGTGCACAATCGCTCAGCAGGATCTTGTCAATATAAACACAATTGCTCCTCCTGTGGCAACCTGTCCCACGCAGAGTTTAGGTGCAACAAAAAGTCAAAGGATAAAGGGAAAGAGGGAGTTAAACCCTCCATCTAGCCTTGATTTGCCCACTACCAGTTCAAATCACAAAATTGTTCCCTTTGTTGAACTCATACTCCAGCAAGAACCACGTAAAGTTGTTGTATTTAGGGTCCTCCTCTGGATTCAGGATTCCTGCCCTTAGAGTGGCTGCCATCCCCCACTATAGCAATTTATTGTCTGCCCGCATGCATCAGGAGGTGGTTTCCAAGAAGACTGAGAAAGAGAGGCTTTGGCTAGGGTAACCAGACCCTTCCCAACTTTGTGTGTTCCCCACTGGGATTGGTCCCCAAAAAAGAAACCTGGGCAGTTCAGGCTGATCCATAACCTCTCAGCACCTAGGGGTTCTCGATAAATGAGGCAATTGACCAATAATTATGCTCTTTACGGTATGTGTCTGTAGACCAGGCGCTTGCGGTGCTACACGAACTCGGCAGTGTCAACATTGAATCTGCCTTTCGATTACCTCCAGTGCATCCTGAGAATTACCACTTTTTGGGGTTCCATTTGTGAGCTCCTACCGCTATGATAAAAGCATGCCAATAGGGTGTAGTGTGTCCTGCACTTACTTTGATCAGTTTAGCTCCCTGCTGCAATGGATATTCACCATGTGCACAGGCCATAGAGAGGTGATTCACTGACTGGATGAATTCTTAGTATTATGCCCTCCAGAATCAGGGGGGTGTTCTTGGGTGTTGACCACTTTTACTTCCCTGTTGAGGAATTGGTGGTCCCCGTAGCACCAGGGAAGATGGTGGGCCCATCGACTTGCCTTATATTTCTTGCCATTGAAATTGATACATTGGCTGGCGAGTGCCACCTTCCATTTGATAAGGTGCTGGCCTTCAGGCAGTTGATTGACACACTGCTAGCTCAGAATAAAATCACTTTGCATCAGCTCCACGTTCTGGTTGGTCAGTTCAATTTTGCCCTTAGGATTATCCCCACGGCTCGCCTTTTTTCACTGTCCATTACAGGAGTGATGGCGGGCATTAAAGAAAGGCATCACCATACACTGCTCTCTGGGGAAGTTAAAGAGGACTTGAGGATTTGGCCTACCTTTCTACAGCAATTCAATTTTGCCATTACATGGCCTTATCGCCTAGTCTCTAATTGTGATATGGGTCTTTTCACTGATGAAGGGGGCAGTACAGGCTTTGGAGCTGTATTGGGCTCTGAATGGTGGAGAGGGAATTGGCCAGAAGATTTGCATGGTAGCGGCATCACTAAGAATATCGCCTTCTTGGAGCTGTTCCCCATTGTGTTAGCCTTAACAGTATGGACACGTTTTCAGGGATAGCAGTGGAATTTTTAGGTCAGACAATATAGTGATAGTGGAAGCCATCAACACACAAGGGCTTTGTGTAAGTTTGTTTTGAGACTGCTCAAACATGTGGTCCTGTTCTGTCTGAAGTTTAATGCTCTGTTTCGAGCTAAGCATGTTCCTGCTGTCCATAATAATGCTGCTGATGTCTTATCTCGCTCCATGATTGAGGAGTTTCGGGAATACCATCCACAGGCAGTGGAGGAGATGACAGAGTTACCATCCTATATGTGGAGGATTGGTGTCCCACCCTACAGGACGCAGTGGCGGCCTTGTTAGCAAAGTGCACAATGGTGTCTTATGAGAAGTCCTTTGCATAGTATCGATCTTTTTTGAATGCACACAGGGTTTCAGACACATTCTCTGTGACAGCCACATGCCTGTTTTTGAGTAGCCTTAGAGAACTGGGCAAACCGGCATGGTGTGCAGGGGCACATTTCTGACACACAAGTTTTTGCCAAATTGCAGGGTGCTGAGTAAAGGACTAATTCCTTTATTATCAAGAGGGCATTAACTGACTAAAGGCCAGACTTAAGGGCAGTGTGAAAGATGTCAGACCCCGCAATCAATGCATATATTCTGGGTCTCCTCCTGTTCAATTCACAAAGGGTTTGCACTTCCTCATATGAGTCCACTTTATTTGATGCAGCATTCATTGTGGCTTTTTACAGCACCTTTAGGGTGATCGAGCTGGTGGGGTCTGCCAAAACTGATTTTGCAGGGGATTACAGTAGAGAGATGTCCGGTTAGGTGCCGACTGGTTAATGATTTGGTTGAGAAAGTCCAAAATTGATCAGGAGAGAAAAGAGACAGTGATCAAACCTAGAGCTTCACCAGGATACCCTCTTTGCCCCATAGCTCACTTGGGGTCTTACTTGGCAGCTCAGCCAGACACAGGATCACTTGCATTGATCCTCCATTTGAATGGAGACTTTTTATCCCGTTATCAGTTCACAGCACTCTTGACCGCGGCTCTTCAGGCTGCCGGAATTGACCCAACTGGTTACTCCTCACACTCCTTTAGGATAGGGGCAGCCACAGTGGCTGTGAGCGCAGGCATGTCCTTTGAGGAGGTGCAAAAAATTAGCCGGTGGCCATCGAGATCCTACAAATGCTACATTAGCCTTGACTTGCAATAATTGTGCGATTTCACTTTATGGTTGTGTACTCATGCTTGTATCTTTTCTGTTTTAGTAGAATGCCGTCATGGGTGGTTTGGGTTGTGGATCACTTCTTCCTCTGGCAGGCAGCCTACAGGTTTCAACTGCTTCGCAAGCCCAAACCAGTGCCTCTACGTGATATGTCTTTCCAATGGTGTGGGATTGGAGGCCTCTGCATCGCATAGTTGCAACGGCTGATTGAGGTAGCAAGAGTTTGTGAGGGACTCCAGTTCCTGGACCTCACTGTTGTTCACCTTGGAGGTAACAACCTTGTAAAGATTGGACAGAAAGCTCTCAGGGAGGCACTCTAGAGGGAGTTTGCTCAATTGGCCAAGACCTTCCTAGAGACAGACATCACATGGTCCCACATAATCCCACGTCGTGACTAAGTGAAAGACATTAGGCCTCGAAGAATCAATGTATCAGTGCGATGTTTGAACCTTTGAGGTGTTTCAGCTGTGCCCTGGCCCTGGGTGCCTTTGGAACATTCCACACAAACTGTTAAGAGGCAAAGACATATTTCATAAGGATGGTGTCCATTTGCCTGATGCCGGTACAGATCTTTTCATTGCAGACATTTGGTTATTTGCTCAGATTATGTTTTGGGGTGGGGAGGGTTAAGGACCCCCCGGCCCTAGTTGCCCTTGTGGCAGGATCTTGAATCCTAAATTCACCCCTAGGCAGCAGAGGGGCCATCCAAAGCAGGTTCCGCTGGAGAGCAACAGGTGTAGGATCCTGCAGTCCTGAACCAACTAGAAGGTGTACACATTAGCCTAGGGGCTAGGGAACCCAGATCATTGGGGTGGGCACGGTGCTGCAGCTCCTGCCCACCTCTTTGCAGCCTCTCTTGCAGCCTGGTGTTGGGGGGGCAGGGAACTGGCATGAGGATAAGGAATGGAGAGGTGGGGACTGTTCATCTGATTCACTTGTGTGGCCAATGGCACTTAGAAATGCGAGAGGTTCATGGTGTTGTTGGGGCAGTATCAAGTCACGTATTGCTTTGTTTGATTTCTTTATGTTCTTTTGCTGTTTTACGTTTATGTTATTTTATTGATGTTGACTCAATAATAGATATCTTGCAAATTTTTTTTTTTTACTTCACATGTTTAATTATGATGACAATGTTTGAAGGGCTTTGTTCAGGTTAACTGTTCCACTCAAGATTCCAGTGTCCAATACCTTTGTCAGTGACTTGTTTGGATTGTGTTGGGGCTGGTGCCAAACAGGGTGTATCTGGGTTCTAGGGACAGAGCACCCTCCCAATCGGGGGGCATGGCGTTTAGGACCTGGGACCATCATGGCCCAGGCCTTTGTGCCATTCTTGCAATGCGCTGGCCAGGCTCGACTTCTGCCACCTCGCCAAGGGAATTTAGGTGCCACTTTCCATGGCCTCTGCCTTTTGTGCAGACCTTTGTGGCGACGGAAGGTGGACCGGCACCAATTCTCCTACCCTCCCATCCCTATGTTTCGGCGGGATCTCAAATCCTAAATACACCCATGCGCAGGAGAGGGGACCTCCAAAGCAGGTTCCCAGGACAGCACCAAGGGTAGGGTCCAGCAGTCCTGATCCAACCAGCAGGTGTACAGACAGCGTGGGGGCTAAGGTGCCGAGATCACTGGGTTGGAAACGGTGCTCCAGCTCCTGGCCACCTCATTGCAGCCCCTCCAGCAGCTTGGTGCCCCTGGCATGAGGACAAGAGATAGTGAGGTGGTGACCTTCCCCCATGGATACAGGTAGTTTTCACCTGTATGGTCCAATGGCATTTAGGAATGCAGGAGGTTCCTGGTGTTGTGAGGTGGTATCAATCCACGTATTACTTTGTCTGATTTCTTTACATTCTTTATGCTATTTTACCTTTATGCTATTTTACTGATGTTGACTCAATAATAGATGTCTTGCATTTGATAATTTTTTAATTCACATGTTTAATTTTCTTGCCATTGTTTGAAGTGCTTTGATCAGTCTGTCATAAACTGTTCCACTCAAGATTCCAGTGTCCAGTACCTTTGTTGGTGACTCTTTTGGGTTGTGTTGTGGCTGGTGCCAAACTGGGGGTATCCGGGTCCTAAGAGGAAGAGGATTAAGGAGAAAAATAGCAGATATCATCCGCTAGTATGATGGATGAGATTGTGCAGTGCTTTGATTTGCCTATTACTAAGAGTCTGCCAGTTGAGGAGAAGGATTATGGGTAAATGACAAGCCAACCAAAAATTTCAAGTGTTATGTGTTTGTCTTATTTTAATATTGTCCCGTTTGTCACTAAAGGCCTCATTTACGAGGCCCTAACAGCACACTGACACGGCGGAGCATCATTTTCTTTGATGCTCCAATGGCGCAGTGTGCTGGCCCTCATAGGCCACACAAAGCCACCTTGTGTGGCTCTTCATGGTCATGTAAATATGGACCCCTTTCATGCATAAAATTGCTTGAAAGAGGCGTTCCATGGGTGTTGCTTTGGGTGTTCACTCGCAACACCCATGGAACCTGAAGGAATCTGATGCATTCCCAGGTATACAAGTCTGGGAATGTGTCAGATTCCTATGCCACCTCAGGGGTGGCATTAGAGTGACGAAATGTGGAGAAATATTTCTATTTCCCATATCTTTATTTCTCCCCATTTTTTCTCCTTCTATGGTTGCTGCTTTCTGCAGCATACATAGAAATGGGTAAGCACCTCTTGTGATTGTTTTTGTGCAGGAAGGTGCCCCTTCCTGCACAAAAACAATCATCCCCACGACGCTGGCACCCTTGCACAATCGTGCAAGGATGCTTGCTTTGGTGCATGGCCGCAATTTGTGCGCCAGCGCAGAAGGAGAGAATGGAAATGGTCGTATCTTGTAGATACGGAGCATTTCTGCCCTTTTCTAGTGGCGCCTGGCAGCGCAGCCCTGCGCCACGGGCCTTGTAAATGACGCCCTAAATATCCAGTAATGCATTCTCTCGTCATCCCTACTACATTGAGAGGAACGGAATGGTTAGGCACTGAATTCTATGTAAAATATATTTGGTGTACGAAAACTGAAATATAGAAGCTAGTGTGAAAATAATTAGATACTCAATGTTTCATCAGGCTTTATTTTGGCACTGGTTGGCTGGTGGAGGCCGGGCAACTAGCGCTTTAGGTTGTTTACTCTTACTCCGATTAGAAAATGTATCATATAATTCAATACTGTTTGTCGTTGCAAGGGATGGATTAGCTGAAAATGGGTAATAAATGTAAAGTGATTGAAACAGAGGGCTCCAAAGTATTTCTTGGTCCGAGACCGAAGATTCTCAAGATGGCACTGACCCCAGTAATGGTGTTTCCATGCTGAGCAAGAATCTTCACCTACACCGTGCACTGCCCCCCCCCTCCCCCCCGCTCTCCTGAGCCTCCCTCCCCCGCCCCCACCCCACCAACCTCCGTGCTCTAAGATGCACGTCAGCCACACAGCGCAGAAAAGCAGCCCCCTCCTCCCCCGCGCCACACTTCGAGCCTGGGAGGGAAAATATGACAGAATAATGAAGCGTTTGCACAATACACTATCAAAAGGCAATTAAGTGAACTGCTGAATTGGGACAAGCAGCATGACCTGGTTAATAGCTGTGGGCTGAGCTGGGAATGGTTTTTGGGAAGGGGGAGGAAGAAGAGAGGGTTGCGTTTGGTGTGAAGAAAGCTTGCTGCTTTGCCAGAACGATCACAGATCTTTTCAGCTGGTGAAACGTCGTCTGTATTTGTGGTTGCGCGTGCCTTATGGGCACGACTTTTAGAAAGGCGATTTAGGATGGGAGTGAGCCTACTGTCTGTAAAATGTCCCTCTCCTGATCCCGTTAGATGTTGCTTAATGGATCAAAATTTAATGAATTAGGGATCTTTGGACATTCAGTGGCCTGGTTAAATGGCAAAGTCAGTGTAGAGGTCGGATCTTATTTGGGTAGTTGTAAACTATAAACTATCAGGGCGAACCAGCTCATGCACCGGAATCTGCAACCACTGAAAGTCCGTGTAAAGACATCCTGAAGGTCTGTCTGTACAAAGGCATCCTGAAGGTCAATGTGTATACTGTATAGCACAGATAGAAAAAGTAAAAAAATAGAAAATAGAAAATGTCGTTTACAAATTGAGAAGATGTGAATATTCTCTGAAGACACTAGACTGATGTTAGGGAGTCTGTTGAGGGTGTCTGAAGCACTGCTGTGATATCGTGACCCATGTCCTTTTATATGTGTATTTTAATATGTTACAGCTGCCCAGTAAAAAGCTAGGGGGCCCATGTCACAAGCACGGAATCTTAAAGTAAAACCAGTTTCCCTAGTGTGATTGCCTGGTCCATTTATTCAATGGCACAAAACCTTAGGGCAAACTAGCCCCAGCAGAGGTAGCTGTCCTGCCCCAGGCAGTGATTCAATGAACGCCTCAAGGACAGCGCCTGAACCGGCCTTAAAGCTGACACCAAGACACAGAGCAGGAGTTGACTTGACATTTTGAAACCTCAGGAAATCTAAGGTGAAACACACCTTCCAAAACAGGTGTCCTAGCACTTCCTCATTTCCACACTGCTGAATCAATGGCAAAATGCATGAGGGGCTTTTTAAAATCGTGCAACTGATCACCTGCTGGGTAAGATTTAGCCAATACCATGGTAGGGCTTTTTGAAAAGGGCCTTTTGGTTCTTTTTACTTAAACAAAGCTTTAAGAAAGTAGAGAAGACCACAGCTACTGTTCATTTCAAGGATCACAGCCTTCCACTACAGGGAGTGCAGAATTATTAGGCAAGTTGTATTTTTGAGGATTAATTTTATTATTGAACAACAACCATGTTCTCAATGAACCCAAAAAACTCATTAATATCAAAGCTGAATATTTTTGGAAGTAGTTTTTAGTTTGTTTTTAGTTTTAGCTATGTTAGGGGGATATCTGTGTGTGCAGGTGACTATTACTGTGCATAATTATTAGGCAACTTAACAAAAAATATATATACCCATTTCAATTATTTATTATTACCAGTGAAACCAATATAACATCTCAACATTCACAAATATACATTTCTGACATTCAAAAACAAAACAAAAACAAATCAGTGACCAATATAGCCACCTTTCTTTGCAAGGACACTCAAAAGCCTGCCATCCATGGATTCTGTCAGTGTTTTGATCTGTTCACCATCAACATTGCGTGCAGCAGCAACCACAGCCTCCCAGACACTGTTCAGAGAGGTGTACTGTTTTCCCTCCTTGTAAATCTCACATTTGATGATGGACCACAGGTTCTCAATGGGGTTCAGATCAGGTGAACAAGGAGGCCATGTCATTAGATTTCCTTCTTTTATACCCTTTCTTGCCAGCCACGCTGTGGAGTACTTGGACGCGTGTGATGGAGCATTGTCCTGCATGAAAATCATGTTTTTCTTGAAGGATGCAGACTTCTTCCAGTACCACTGCTTGAAGAAGGTGTCTTCCAGGAACTGGCAGTAGGACTGGGAGTTGAGCTTGACTCCATCCTCAACCCGAAAAGGCCCCACAAGCTCATCTTTGATGATACCAGCCCAAACCAGTACTCCACCTCCACCTTGCTGGCGTCTGAGTCGGACTGGAGCTCTCTGACCTTTACCAATCCAGCCACGGGCCCATCCATCTGGCCCATCAAGACTCACTCTCATTTCATCAGTCCATAAAACCTTAGAAAAATCAGTCTTGAGATATTTCTTGGCCCAGTCTTGACGTTTCAGCTTGTGTGTCTTGTTCAGTGGTGGTCGTCTTTCAGCCTTTCTTACCTTGGCCATGTCTCTGAGTATTGCACACCTTGTGCTTTTGGGCACTCCAGTGATGTTGCAGCTCTGAAATATGGCCAAACTGGTGGCAAGTGGCATCGTGGCAGCTGCACGCTTGACTTTTCTCAGTTCATGGGCAGTTATTTTGCGCCTTGGTTTTTCCACACGCTTCTTGCGACCCTGTTGACTATTTTGAATGAAACGCTTGATTGTTCGATGATCACGCTTCAGAAGCTTTGCAATTTTAAGAGTGCTGCATCCCTCTGCAAGATATCTCACTATTTTTGACTTTTCTGAGCCTGTCAAGTCCTTCTTTTGACCCATTTTGCCAAAGGAAAGGAAGTTGCCTAATAATTATGCACACCTGATATAGGGTGTTGATGTCATTAGACCACACCCCTTCTCATTACAGAGATGCACATCACCTAATATGCTTAATTGGTAGTAGGCTTTCGAGCCTATACAGCTTGGAGTAAGACAACATGCATAAAGAGGATGATGTGGTCAAAATACTCATTTGCCTAATAATTCTGCACTCCCTGTATATTCAATAGCTCAGGAGATTGAAAAGAATCCTGGAGCTGGAACGGGATCTGTGTTAGTACGAACGTTCCTTGAGGCTCAAAAACAGACATGCAGTGAATCACAGAAATAGAGGCAAAATTCCGTTCAACCTCAACCTTGAAGCAAAACCTACCACCCTTCTCAGTTTGCCCCAAGGCTTCTCACATGTTTATCAATGGAACTGCCTAAGCTGCAGTAAAACTGAAATCCTGTCTCTGGAGGCTGTCAATACTCTTCATTTATCATTGCAGAGGCCAGAAGATCTGGGATCCCTATCAAGTTCACTGGAAAAAATACACAATTTTGGGGTTCTTTTTGACCTGTGGTCTACCATTTACCTTCAAATCATTATGGTCTCCCAACAGCATTCCACCACTTTCTTCTGCTAAAATATGCTACTGCTAAAAGATGCTACATTGCTCTCACAAAGTCTCCATAATTCTTGTCCAGCATAAATATCTGTAATAGCCCATATACTGGCCCTCCCAACACACCTGTCTCAAAATTCCATAAAGTCCAAAACTACACAGCTTTCCTGACAAAGGTCATGACCACATTTCACTGGACTGACCCTGAAATCCCTCTACTTGCTTTCAGTACAAAGAAACTGTTACCTTGAAAGCATTCTGCCTCATATATGACGTTCTACATGGCTGTTCTCCAAATGTTATGAAAAACTGTCTATTACGAATTGGCTGGAAGCCCCAGTTCTGCCAATAGGTACCCAGTAGTTACAAGACCAGATATATGTGGGCTCCTGGTTGGCACCAGGACACCCACCGCAGGAGTGGGCAGGGGCTGTGAGGTACAAAAAAAAGCTGAGGGTGTTCTGGGTTGGACTGAGGCACCCACAAAAGAATTACAAAATATGGAGAAAGAGTACTACATGTCTGGAAGAGAAGGAGTACTCTATACTGCCATAGGGCATTTTAAAACTTTAAAACTTTTTTTAATCCTGGTGGTGCCCCTAAAAAAGACAGGGCACCACCCACCATGTTTCAATGTTATACAAAATGGAGCACAACATCCCCCCCAGCAACATTAAAAACCACAGAGTAAGTCACCTGGGTCATTTACTCCATGACACCTGGAGAGCTTACCATATCTTTTTTAAAGCAGTCAGAGCTGGAGATGTATGTTCTTCAGAAGGAACAGGGATCAGTTTTGTTGGTGGAGTCTGGGGTTCCATGTTGTGGCCTGAAAATTGTTTAAGAAAGACTCAAAGTCTTTTTGATGCATTTTTTGAGAAAGGCTTTACTGAAAATACTTAATGACAATTACACATATTAAACATTGCAATGTGTGAATTTATACAATATGCATTTGATTATAATCATTGGTGACTTTTTGACAATTACAATAGATGTGTTCTATATATGTTGATATGCTGACCCCTTGATAAAGTCAATAGGCCCGGTTCTATATATTGATGTTCTAACCCTTTGACAATGCCAGAATGTCTGTCTTACTTAAAATGATACCTTTATATTGTTACACCACATAGTCTGCGGCCAGTCTCTGCACCCAAACCCTCACTGCAGAGCCAAAGTCTGTGCACTGCAGAAGATAGGAACCCCACCAGTGGCTTGACACAGGGTTTGGCCACAGACCAAGCCCTGTGCCCAACCCCACACTGTTATTCATTTCCTGCTGAAAAGGTATTTGAGTGGCAGAACTTCAGGACGAAAGAACTGAGGGCCAGATGTAGCAAAGTGTTTGCGCCTCGCAAACGGCGAAAATCGCCGTTTGCGAGGCGCAAAAGCCACTTTGCTATTCAGAAATGCATTTTGCGAGTCGGCTCCGACTCGCAAAATGCATTTCCGACTCGCAAATAGGAAGGGGTGTTCCCTTCCTATTTGCGACTCGCAGTGGGATGCAATTCCATTTGCGACCGCGTACTCGCGGTTACCATCCACTTCAAGTGGATGGTAACCCACTCGCAATTGTGAATGGACCCAAAAATATTTTTTCAGGGCAGGGACCACTCCCTGCCCTGAAAAAATACCGAAACTAAAGTTTTCGTTTTTTTTTTTAAGGAAAACGGGCTACACTTAAAAAAAAAAAACTGCTTTATTTAAAGCAGTCACGAACACGGAGGTCTGCTGACTACAGCAGGCCTCCATGTTTGCGAGTGCCTATACTCGCAATGGGGCCGCAATTTGCGACCCACCTCATGAATATTGATGAGGTGGGTCATTGCGACCCCATTGCGAGTCGCAGTCGGTGTCTGAGACACCGTACTGCATAGCAAATTGCGACTTGCAATTTGCGAGTCGGATGGACTCGCAAATTGCAAGTCGCAATTTTGCATTTTGCTACATCTGGCCCTGAGTCCTTCTAAACCAACAGAAGCTGCCGGCCCAATTTCTAGCTAGCTCACAGTGCCTCACCTGAACCCCCAACCTTCCCAGGGTAACATATGACTACAGCAATCTCAAACATGACACTCTGACTCCCAAGAATGTAGTGGAAACATCTTACCCTTTAGTTTTTTCACTCATGCATGTCCAGGATAAACACAAGAAAGATATGAATAAAAGTTTTCAAACTTTATTGAAACAATCGTATTCTTGCATAGAGAGAATGAGCTGCAATTATTAAGCAGATAAAACAAGGCATTGTAACCATCATTACTACCATGGTGAAAAGAATAAACAATTTTGCCATGGTAATCTTAGATCTTATCTTCCTACCTAGCACTATCTACAAACTTAGAGCTTAGCAGGTGTACCCTCTGCATCTGCCAAATCCTACCTGGAAAGCTAAGCCAGGTTGCTGATCTAGAATGAAGTTTGCAATCCTTCTTTGCAAGATAGAAGATCAAGGTCAGCAAAGATGCATGACAAACACAGGATTTATTCAAGGACAGTAGTGTCCAGAGTGTTCCTCTGACCCTTCTGGGGCAGCGAACCGACTACATAATCAAAACCACACTGTGTTAGAGGCAGAGCTCTGATGCAATGATATGTCTAGATGTTAGGAGCTGTCTTTG
The DNA here is from genome assembly GCF_031143425.1 of Pleurodeles waltl. NCBI lineage: Eukaryota > Metazoa > Chordata > Amphibia > Caudata > Salamandridae > Pleurodeles > Pleurodeles waltl. Next base: position 332,771,457 of record NC_090446.1, read on the forward strand.
AACGTGCAATGCAAGCACTAGAATATCTTGTTCTATGTTCCTAGCCTTGAACAGAGTATACAGATTACATGTTGGAAAAGGCTAACTAAAAACATACAGCATATACAATGTATTCTTTGAATGATATTGTGCAAACATAAAGTGTGCATAATGTTACGCTAAAAAGCGATTTCAGCCTAAAATTTGTAAAATATAGAATGTAAAAGTAAGTTAAAATGGAAAACTACAGTGGACCGAAGAAGGCCTCATGACAACGGCACATATGGTCAAAGGCATTGAGCAGCAGGAATTGGATGCAGTGGCAAGCCTCTGCGCCCAACCTTATGTCGCGCAAGTTGATGGACAAATTATACTGTTGGTAAGTGTGTGTAATAGGTCAGTATTGATTTATTGGTTTACTATTCTAAATTCCACATGTATGTAGCTTAACGATATACATGTAGAGGTTAAAGTGACGTTATTGTTAGGATTTGTAATAAAATCTTAATTTACATTAAAAATCCGAAATTCAATGACAAAACCAAAGGTTAAATGGACGTTATAGTTAAGTGGAAATGTCAATTAAAAGATACTATTTTAAACAAAATACACCACTGAAATTCACTAGCTATAGTTACCTCAAGTCACTATAACATGTTCCCTGAAGTAAGTATAACTCTCTCCCCATGCACTCCTAATGACCTTAAATATTACATCATTCATGACATGTTCTATAGCATCATTGATAACTTCACTACAACATCTGAAATTAAATCATTGATGAAAAAAATCTGCATTGTGAATGCATGAGTTATAGTTACTTTAGGGCATGAGTTATAATAACTCGAGATAACTATAACTTGTGAATTTCAGTTGTTTTTTGTTTAAAATAGTGTGTTTTAACTGACATTTTCACCTAACTATAACATCCCTTTAATCTTTGTATTATTTTATTGAATTTCTAAGGTTTTTTAAACGTAAAGTAAGATATTATTACAATTCCTAAATTATAACATAATTTCAACCTTTTTTCTAATAAAAATATATATTGTCAAGATACTTTAATGTGGGATTAAGAATAGTGAACCAATACTTCCCTATTACGCATACCTAGCTTCCGTATAATGTTATAGTCAAAATTTGGGCCACAATTACATGGCAGGACATTGAATAAAAACTCGATATTCAGGTTCAAAACCTTCCACTACACCCTCATCTCGGAAACACTGAGGCAGAATTATCAAATATCACGCAACGCAGCACAGCATGACACCTTGCTGCACTGCATTGCGTGACAGAGAGAGGGCAGGAATGTACCACATTTAACATTATATGGCACATTCCTGCCCTCTCCTTGCACTGGTGCACTATGTGCTACCTAGCGTCAATGCAGGCACCCTTGCACCGTGATGCAAGGGTACCTCCATTGCAGGCGGTATTCTTTTTGTACAGGAAGGGGCAACATAAGGTGGTCTTCAGTTGCTTGGTAAATCTCATTCTAGGCTTTGTGCTTGCGTGGCACAAGGTTTGACACAAAACCTTTAATAAATATGCCACATAATAAATGATCTCTTTTGCTCAGTGAATGACGATTTGGGTTCCTTTTCTGTGGTCCACTCTATTTCTATGTTTTAGGTTGACCATAGCAGCACGCAAACGTTGCTTTGGGTAAAGCGCCCCCGCCAAAGTGGGGGGGCGCGGCCCGTTAGGAGCCGGGGGCTACGAGGCCCGGCACTCCTCACGGGTGCGCACCTGTGGTGCGCAGGTGGCTGGGGGGACTTCCGCCCCGAGGCCTCGCGAGGCCTGGGGGCGGAAGTCTCCCCGGGAGTAAGCGTTGGGTCCACGTTGGGCCCTGACTGGTTCCGGCCGCCGCGGACTGGTGGGGGGTTATTTAATGGCCCCCCCAAGAAGGCAAGCCCTTCTTTACCATTCTGCGGCGGCTGGACGGGAGCGGGGTCCCGCGTTTAATTTACTTTACCTGCGTGCGTCGGTCCTGTTGTTTCTTCGCGATCCGAGCTGGCGAGGTTGCCGGGAGCATTCCGCAGTTGGAACCAGAGAGGATTCTTGGAGCGGTTGTCGGTCGGAACCAGTGGGGAGTTTCCGGCGGAGGGGGAAAAGCTTCAGCAGAGCGCGCGGCGTTGGTCAGCACAGCATCAAAGTGAGAAGCTGTAAGTATAGGCAGTGGGGCTCCTGTTACGTCGTAGATTCATGTGGTAGTTCGGGAGGCATGTGTGGCAATCTTCTGTTTTGGGGATTTAATTTTGTGCTTAAGCCGGTGCGCGCATCCCGTGCCGAGGGGGAGGCTGTTTTTTAACATTTAACCTCCGCTGTTTCATAGGAGAGGGAGGGTTTCCTTGCTTGAGGTCGGGTCGCTCCTGGGTATAGCCACAACAGTACTCGTGTATAGCGCGTTTCTAATTTGCAGCAGGACGGGCGCGCCGCGCGTTCATTTAATTCTAAAATTGGGTCTGTTAGGTAAGCATTTTTCTGTGAGCTTGCTTTTAGTCAAATAAATGCGCACTGGTGGCCGGGTTGGTTATTGTTTAATGCTTACTGTGGCTCATTCCTTGTGTACACTTCTTGCATGTTTGGATCACTGCTTTTGGGCACTAACGGTTACCAGTGCACGTTGTTTACTGTCCTATTTTGAACACTGATAGTCGTTTTTTAATTTTGGTCCGGCATCAAGGTGCTGCCTTGAAGAATTGTATTTACAATCCTCCTTCCCACTTCATTGCCTGGCTGATCTTAGCTGGGTCAGGTTGTGATAATTTTGGTCCTTAATTAATTAGTTAGCGGTGTTGTATTCATTTTGTTGCAGGTTCACCAATAACGCAATCAAAAAAAAAAAAAAAAAAATAAGAATATATGTGTATGCTTATGTAAGTGTAGATATATATATAGGAAAGGTATTTTCTTGTCATTGTCAGATTAGGAGGGATCCTTGCATACAATTGACCATGGCCCCTAAGAAGGCGAGTGCCTCAAAAAGTAAGGGAAAGGATCCGGAATTATCACAGTTGTTGAGATTGGTCCTAGAGAAATTAGGGAGAGAGGAGGCAGGCGAGGTCATGGGTTCTCCCGTTCGTGATACAGGTGGGAAGACGTTCAGCTGCCCTAAGCGGTCACACGTAGCGCCAAGCGCGGCCTTTCCCCCAGTCAAGCGCGCAAGGAAGGGTAGAGCGCAAGCACCGGCCCCACCACCCTCACAGCCACTCACTATGGCTGCCACTACTGCTGTGGCCAATGTTCCTGTTGTTATTGACCTACTAGAACCTCCACCCCCGGTTGCTGCCCCTTCCCCCGTGATTCAGGGCATAGCACCAGTATCAGGGTTAGAGGGGGTCTTGGCAGATATTCGGAAATCCTTGGCCCCTTTGGCACCCGCAGCACAGTCAGTGGCCCCTCCCGCCCCCTTAGCAGTATCAAGGTTGCTAGCCAGTATTAGTACACCACCTGTTAACTCGCCCCCACCTATAGCGCCGTGGGTGGCGGATGATTCTTTGCAGAGCACACTAAATGAACTAAGGCGTCAAGTGGATGCGCTATCGACTGCACATACAACGAACCTGCAGGCATCTGTTCTCAGCCCGAGTGTCACCCTGACACCGGGCGCAGTTGTCGCCTCACCTCCCATAGTTCAAAATGTCCAGCCTGGGTCCAGCAAGGTTACGGTCCAGGATAACTCTACAAACGAGGGGACTACAGATGCGTTGCTATCCAGACCAGGTAAGCTGACAGCACACGTAGCTGCAGAGGTTAAGGAGAAGATCTGGAAAGGGGAATTTGTGGATATCTTTTCCTTGATAAGGGCAAAAGGGAGGGAGGCCGAGTCTAAAGATAAAGAACCCAAGTCTTCATTCTTTGGGGATAGGAAACCCAAGGTAGAAGAGAGTATCACTAATTGGTTATTGGGTTTTAATGTATTCATGTCAGTATTGTTGGAGAAAAAACCGGAGTTGGGTGCCTCTTTGATATACTACGCAAATAAAATATTGAAGGCCCAGCACACTTATGGGGGGTACGCTTGGTTAGAATACGACAGGGATTTCCGCTGGGCTAGGGTGGAGGATCCCTCCATTGAATGGGATCAAACTGAGGTTAATGTATGGCTGGAATGCGTTAACAACAAGGCTTCTGGGAGGCAGCCCTTTCGGACTCAGGCCCATAGTGAGAGGAAGGGCTCTTGCTGGGCTTTCAACTGAAACGCGTGTTCGCATCCCGCCGGTTCTTGCAAGTTCAGGCATAACTGTTCCTTCTGCGGACACCCCTCCCACCCTGAATCTAAGTGTATCAAGAAGTCTAAAGAGAGGGGCAGGGATTCAAGTAAGCCAGCAAATTGACCACCCTCTGCCTTCCCCGATTAGACGTAACACATTACTCCCATGGTTACAGGCATACCCTGCCTTAGATTCCGCAAAGTTACTTTTTCACGGGTTTTCCTACGGGTTCAGGATCCCCACCTCAAATGTTACACCAGTAAATCACTGTAAAAACTTAGTCTCAGCGTCACAGAACTCTGGTGTGGTGGCCAGGAAGCTGGCAAAAGAGCGGGCCCTGGGGAGGCTGGCGGGCCCCTTTAAAAGACCACCTTTATCCGGCTTTGTGTGCTCCCCGCTGGGAGTAGTGCCCAAGAGGGAACCAGGACAGTTCAGGCTGATTCACAATTTGTCTGCCCCCCGGGGGTCATCGGTCAATGATGCCATTGACCCCCGGCTTTGCTCTGTCCGCTATGCATCCGTTGACAACGCATTGGAAAAGGTAAGGGCTTTGGGCCAAGGGGCCCTGTTAGCGAAGACTGACATTGAGTCAGCTTTCCGTCTTCTCCCAGTCCATCCAGACGATTATCACCTCTTGGGTTTTCAGTTCCATGGGGAATACTTCTATGATAAATGCATGCCCATGGGTTGTAGTATTTCATGTAGTTATTTTGAACAATTCAGCACCTTTCTCCAGTGGGCTTTTTCACTTCGCACTGGTCACCGCGATGTCATTCATTATTTGGATGATTTCCTAATCTTGGGTCCTCCGGGGTCTGATAAATGTGGTTGGGCCCTCCAGGCCTTAATTGCAATGTTTGAGGAATTTGGGGCTCCTTTGGCCCCCAATAAGACGGCCGGTCCCACCACGTGCCTCACTTTCCTGGGAATTGAAATTGATTCGGTGGCCGGGGAGTGTCGCTTGCCTCAGGATAAATTGCTGGCTTTCAAGGAATCCATTCATGTAATGTTGTCTCAGAAGAGGGTTACCCTACACCAGCTTCAGGTGCTAGTAGGCCAACTAAATTTCGCTCTGAGAATCATCCCCATGGCCCGCCCCTTTTCTAGATCTATTGCTCGTTCAATGTCCGGGCTGGTTGAAAAACATCACCACACTCGGCTATCTGGGGAGGTTATGGGTGACCTAAGGTTGTGGGAGTTTTTCTGCAAAAGTTCAATGGTGCAGTCATTTGGCCCAAAAAGGCAATCTCCAGCCCAACACTGGGTTTGTATACTGATTCGGCTGGTAGCGTAGGTTTTGGAGCAATTTTGGCCCCACGGTGGTGCAGAGCTGACTGGCCAGTGGATTGGGTAAGCAGGGGTTGGACCAAGAACATAGCCTTCTTGGAGTTATTCCCTATCGTGGTAGCGGTAAATATCTGGGCGGAGATTTTGGAGAATAGGGTGGTAATCTTTTGGTCTGACAACATGGCAGTGGTAGAAATCATTAACCGCCAAGGGGCTTCATGCCCGCCGGTCCTACGCCTGTTGAAGCACGTGATCTTGACATGCTTACAACACAACATTACTTTGAGGGCTAAACATGTGCCGGGGGTTCATAACAACGCAGCTGACGCTCTGTCTCGCTCATTAATGCAGGAATTTCTGCGGTATCACCCCCAGGCGATGGAGAAGATGACGGAGTTCCCAGAGTCTCTGTGGAGAATTGGTGCCCCGCCCTCCCCGATTTAGTAGCAACATCTCTAGCACCACGTACTAAGAAAGCTTACGAGAATGATTTTTACAATTACAGGCGGTTCTTACAGTCACAGCAGATCTCTGAACCATTCACCGAGTTGGGGGTTTGTGCTTTCCTGAAGCATCTAAAAACCCAAGGGCATCCAGTATTGTGCGCAAAGGCTTTATTGGCGGCGATACGTTTCTTCGCAAAGATCAGAAAACTTGAGGCACCCTTGAATACATTTATTATAAATAGGGCCTTAGCAGGTTGGGCCAGGGTGGCTCGTGTTCAGGCAGATACTAGGCGCCCCATTACCGCAACCCTGCTTGGGAACATACTGGGCGCAGTCCCAAGCATCTGCTCGTCCCCCGCTGAGGCCGCTTTATTCTCCGCAGCTTTTGCGTTGGCCTTTTACGGGGCCTTCCGAATCAGTGAATTGGTGGGCGCATCCAAGGGCGATCATGCGGGGGGGCTACAGTGGGGTGACATTACATCCGGTGCTGGGTTCCTTTCAATAGTCTTGCGCAAATCAAAGTCGGACCAGCTTCAGAGGGGGGCGCGTATCTCACTCAGGGTCGCACCCGGTTCACCATTATGCCCAGTACTGCTTACGAATAATTACCTCCAGGTCCGCCCCCGGGCTGGCTCGTCCGCTTTGTTCTTACACCTTAACGGGGATTGCTTATCGCGTTACCAATTCTTGATGATCTTCAAGTTGGCCTTGAGGGCATTAGGCTTGGAGCAATCAGGTTACTCCTCACATTCTTTTAGAATAGGGGCAGCCACACTAGCGGCAAGTGCTGGCTTGACGGCCACCGCAGTGAAAGGCATCGGCCGGTGGTCATCGGAGTGTTACAGACAATACATTAGGCCTGAATTGGTGTAAAGGTAACACTGTGCTAGTGTATGAACGCCTCACGCTCTTTTCTTTTCATTTCAGTACAATGTCTCAACGTGTAGTTTGGGTTCTGGGGCATTCATTTGTTCGTCGGGCGGCGTACCGGGTGCAACAGCTCCGTGGGTCGAATCCGGCGATGGTTCAAGGTGTGGCGTTCCGCTGGTGTGGAATTGGCGGTATGGGCGTCACCCAGCTACAGCATTTGGTCAATATGGCGAAGGGATGTGAGGGGCTTCAGTCCCTGGATCTTGTCATTATTCACTTAGGAGGCAACGACTTGGTGCGATTGGGCCGCAAGACTCTAAGAGAAACACTATTTTTAGAGATTACTAAATTGTCAAAGCAATTTCCAAATGCTGCGATTGCATGGTCCCACATGGTGCCGCGTCGAAAATGGGGCGATGGGATCAGGTCAAGGACTATCAATGTTTCGGTACGGCGGCTGAATGCTGAGATGGCAAAACTTTGCCCGGGCCCAGGGGGGCTATGGAACATCCCCCACAAACTATTAAAGGGCTCACACATGTTCCACAAGGACCAGGTCCACCTATTTGATACAGGGACCGATCAATTCATTCATGACATGTGGGCCTTTGCGCGTAGCTTGTTTTCTGGTGGGGAGGGCAAAGGACCATTTGGGCCCTGGTCGCCCTCGTGGCGGGAATTGAGATATAAATGTGACTAGAAGCAACAGGGGGGGTCCCCGAGGTGGGGCCCCCGGGAGGACACCTGGGATAGGATCCTGAAGTTCTGAGCCAACCAACGGATGTACACACCAGATCAAGGGGTAAGGGAGCTCAGATCGCTGGGGGGAACATGGGGCTCCAGCCCTTGGCCGCCCCGTTACACCCCGAGTCTGATTGGTGTTTGGAGGAGGGGGCGGAACCCGAAGCATGAGGACAAGGTACAGTGTAGTCAGGGTAACCGCCCCTCCTAGGGATACAGGTGATAGATGGGTCACCTGTGTGGTCCAATGGTGGTTCAGGACAGGAAGGGATCCTGTCAGAATTGATTTATGGTCACAGAAATGCTCATGACATGTAGATAAGGAGATGTAAATATATAATATGCTTGAAAAGTTATAAGATGTTTGATGTTTGAATAAACCACTTCCAACGTTTAAAAGTTGTCGGTTTGTGTATTTCTGGTGGGGAGTGGGGGTCGTATGGAGGCCTCCGGGTCCTAGGGTAAAGCGCCCTCGCCAAAGTGGGGGGGCGCGGCCCGTTAGGATCCGAGGGCTACGAGGCCCGGCACTCCTCACGTGTGCGCACCTGTGGTGCGCAGGGGGCTGGGGGGACTTCCGCCCCCAGGCCTCGCGAGGCCTGGGAGCAGAAGTCTCCCCGGGAGTAAGCGTTGGGTCCACGTTGGGCCCTGACTGGTTCCGGCCGCCGCGGACTGGTGGGGGGCTATTTAATGGCCCCCCCAAGAAGGCAAGCCCTTCTTTACCATTCTGCGGCGGCTGGACGGGAGCGGGGTCCCGCGTTTAACCCACCCACCCTCTCCTTTTGTTAGGCAGTAGGCATACGTATTGCGGAATTGAGATATAAATGTGACTAGAAGCAACAGGGGGGGTCCCCGAGGTGGGGCCCCCGGGAGGACACCTGGGATAGGATCCTGAAGCTCTGAGCCAACCAACGGATGTACACACCAGATCAAGGGGTAAGGGAGCTCAGATCGCTGGGGGGAACATGGGGCTCCAGCCCTTGGCCGCCCCGTTACACCCCGAGTCTGATTGGTGTTTGGAGGAGGGGGCGGAACCCGAAGCATGAGGACAAGGTACAGTGTAGTCAGGGTAACCGCTCCTCCTAGGGATACAGGTGATAGATGGGTCATCTGTGTGGTCCAATGGTGGTTCAGGACAGGAAGGGATCCTGTCAGAATTGATTTATGGTCACAGAAATGCTCATGACATGTAGATAAGGAGATGTAAATATATAATATGCTTGAAAAGTTATAAGATGTTTGATGTTTGAATAAACCACTTCCAACGTGCCCACATCACAGCCATCACTACCACTTGTTTGTGGACTTGCCCTTCAAAAATCCTTTGATGACATGGTAAATGGCTTACATTTGTCCCTCCTTGGGGAGGTTTTGTTACCGCCTTGGCTATCGCTGCTGTAACCCGGCTAATTGCACTTTTGCTGATAAGTTTGACGGTGAGAGAATTTCTTTTTCCTTTTGTGTGTCTCTTCACGTTGATGCTCAAGGCGGCCGTGGCACTGTGAATCGGCTCGCTTATGTGAAACTCTTTAATTTTCAATTTATGAGGCAAGAAAAGTCCGGTTAGGAGCCTACAACGCTAATAGCTTTAACTCAAGCAAATGCGACAGCCGTTGAATTGCAAATGCTTGTTTTCCTTTTCACCGAAACGGGGGTTTCGTACTCTAGTATGAGTAAGCAGTTATCAAGAGCTCGGCAAAAAGGTACTTCTCCATCCTTTCAGGTATAAATGACCTGGGTCAATGCCATGTGTGCTCCGCCAGCCCTGCCACGCAGTACCACTATAGTCTCAGCTCAGTCGGGGTTGAATTGTGTCAAGAGGGTACTGGAGACAGTCGGTCTGTCGAGACAAAGGACAGCACTGAGAGCAAAAGGCAGGAAAACTGAAACGCTGAAAGCAAACACGTTAAAAAATACGACAACGTTAGAGAAGGGACTGCGCCCCGCAATATTTCTTTGCTTTTGTTATTCCAACAATACCTTGCCGTGTTATGCCCGGCAGTATCCTCTCATCAGCACGCGCCACTCCCCGCATACATTGTACTCGTAAGTATTTAATGTCAGACAGTAAGGCAGACCCACAGCGCTGCACCTGTTTACATCAATAGGAGTCACTGAAAGGATTAGTAGTCACGAAAGGCGAGGTGGATTCCCACTCTAACAATGTTCTACCCTATCCCTCACTACTAACATGCGGAGTGAAAGGATGGCGGGGGAGGGCAGCTGTTATGAGGGGCGGGGGTTCGCTGGCGCCAATCAACTGTAAGGAACAATAGGAGCTGGGGGGCGTGAAATGAGCAGGAGTGAGCAGCAGAGACAGGGCAGATATCAGTCGCAGTCTTGCATAACCGTGACGGATGCACGAGTTTCCTCATAAACCCCAAATTTGAGGTAATTGAAGGAGGAGTTGGCAAAGATGGCCGCCATCTGTCGGTCACATGATCAACGGTCACAACTATTGCTTGACTGTTGAGAGAACAGAATTTTCAGCACACTGATTGATAGGTTAGTCTGTCATATAAAGTGGAACCAAACAATGGTCCTAAGGTAACACAGCATCAAAAGATGAGACTTTCACATCAGATTGGTGACCCCAGAACAATAAACACAGAACACTTTAAAGTAGAGTTTATATATGTATCCCATCATATAATGCTCTCTGACATCAGCAGAATGCCTAATTAAATCCATTGTAAATGTGCTATCAGTTCCCCGGGGCCAACACACATAGAGGTAAACAATGAAATGTAGGGAAGTGATGCTTCCAGCCCACACATAAACAATTAGGTGTAGGACACCGTAGACAGCAATGGCAAATATGGAGATATGTTGTAATCAACCAACTACTGACCTCCACACGAATGCATATTGTCTTTAGGGACAGTTCGTAGGTTTTAAATGCAGCTGAGCCATGTGTACCAGATATTTCCCAAGTCTACAGGTGACTACTTACGAGTCATTGGCCAGGAGACGGCCAGTCATATATGGTCATGTGGTTTATATTCTCTACAAACTTGTTCTGTATAACACTTTAATTGTGGCTAACCTCTTCTCTTTACATTATTTGACACTGAAAGACCATTGTATTCATGATTGTTGCAGAAAGACTTCTATTCAGCATTCCAAAGGTGCATCAGATCACCTAGGGGCTCTGATAAAAATGCCTTTCCTTGGAAAAGCATGCAGTTGATCTTCATCATTACAGTCAGAATATTGCAGCCATTACTGAGATAAAGCTATATAGAGTCGTAGGACTGTCTAGCTTCTTAGCTGTATCAACTGAATATGTCATGGTTCATGTAAATAGAGGCGCAAAAAGGTGGAGCAGTATTTATAAGTTTAGTATGGGGTTGCTCGAGTACTATGCTCTAGGGTTATCACTGCTATTTTCTATCCTACCACCACAAGCTCCTTTCTGTCCAACCATCCTCATGGATATAATACCTGGTATTTGATGGGATTCATGAAGATGTAATATTGTCAAGAGCTAATCATGGCAAATGTCTTTGTAGTTCATGGACATTATACATTTAATTTTGATGCAGCTGTGCCAAATTGGCTAGCTCTGCCACTAAGCACCTATCAAGCATTGATTGTATACAGGTCACTCCAGCAAGGGCCGCAAGGGACATATTTTAGACTGGATTAAGACTCAGAAGTTTGTTAACTCTCCTTTGCCAGTCACCCCTATTGATTGGTTGACCCCTGTGCTGGATTTCTTCAATTCCAATTCAACCACTATCCAGACTACATCGATATGGTTACTCTCCAGAGGCACTTAACTGTTGAAGCCACTGAACCCTTCCTGGTGCTAGGCATAACCCAGCACCCAAGTTAGATCTGGCATAGGATATTATAAGACCTTTCAGTTCAAAACTTAAGGAACTCCTGCAACCAGCTGCCCATGTTCCGCAGAATGTAGCCCGTCCTACTGGAATCAGAGTTCATAACAACTTTGCAGGCTTTGATTGAGGCAATACTTTTCTGAACGGCATCTTTGAGATCCACCTGACTCAACTGAAGAGCGTCCAATAATCAGGATCATTGAAGATCTTAGCATGTATGCTAGAATGACAAAAGAGTACACCACAAGTACCCACTGCCCATCCACCTCATATTCAATATGTGTTTCGCTAGTGGGTGGAATTTGGCCATGCTTAAAATGACGAAGTTTCCTTATGCTCCCACATGACAATCTTTCTTAAGCCCTCTCACCCAGTGGGACTTACATTATGGCGCTGGAGAGGGTGCTCACAACTAGACTAATTGTTCTCCAATAGTCAGTGTTGGAACCAACATTCCTGCTGCCCTCATGGCAAGCAGTAACTCTTGCTGCTGCACCCCTCTGCTTCTGTCGTCTCGTATTCAATGGTCAATAAAGAAACATGAATCAACAGTGTATATATTGCAACATCCTTTGCATAAGCTGACAGTTTCATCCATTAAATTCAACATATTAGATACTTTTCTTCACCATACTCTGTCTTAGCTGGACCTCCAACTGGAGAACAAATTAGAGGGGAGCAAGGATACCTACAGCGTGTACTTCTAGGGATTTATACAGGTTCCAAACCTGGCCCTTTATTACAATGCTTACACATGGCAGAACAAACAGCCCCTATTCCCAGCTGATAAACGCTTTACAAAACCCATATGTTGCCGAACCACCCAGAGATACTGGTGGTCAACCCTGTGAAATCCTTTCTCCCCGTTCAGGAGGATCACAGATAAGTCCGTCCTCAAGACTTTTTCAGCTTTGAACAGAGTTCTAGACATGTTAAAGTGTGCAGTTGGTAAACATTCGAAACCACGACGCCCGGAACCACAACAACTTTGTTAACGCAAGCAGAACCACGCTTGTGTTAACAAAGACTCCCTTTATGTCTGCCTTAACCACACATGTGCTGAACAATGCACATGCATGGTTAAGGCAGAGATAAAGGGAGTCAGCATCAAGAGAGGATGCGGTCAGGTAAGTGGGGCTGGGGTAGTTTTGTTTTTGGAGCGGGGTGGGTGGTCGGGATAGTTGTACTTTTAGGGCGCAGGGTTAGGGGGTATGGGTAGTTTTGTATTTAGGGTGGGGGGTTGGGTTTTTAGGGGTGGGTGGGGGTTCCGGGTAAGTTTGCATTTAGGGCAGGTGGTAGGGGGGGGTTTTAGGGGTGGGGTTTGGGGTAATTTTGTATTTAGGGCTGGTGGGGTGGTAGGTTTTAGGGGCGAGGTGGGGTTGGGGTAATTTTGTATTTAGGGTGGGTGGGGGGTCGAGTTTTAAGGGGTGGGGTAGGTGTTGGGGTAATTTTCTATTTAGGGCGGGGGAGGGGTCGGGGTAGGAAACAGTCAGGTAAGTTCGGCTGGGAGAGGGTTGGGGGTAGTTGTTAGGGGTGGGAGGTGGTTGGGTTAATATTTTTTTAAGGGGAGGTGGTGTGGGGACAGGGTACTATGGTTTTTAGGACAGGGGTGGGGGGTCGGGGTAATTTTGTTTTTAAGAGCGGGGTCATGGTAATTTTGTATTTAGGGTGGGTTTTTAGGGGCGGGGCTCAGGGTAATTTTGTTTTAGGGGCAGGGTAGTTTTATTTTTGGGGGTGGGGGTCGGTTGTTTTTAGGGTGTGTGGGGGGTTAGGGTAGGTTTTAGGACTCAGGGTTGGGTGGGGGTATGTGGGTAGTTTTTAGTGGCGGGTGGGGGGCGGTGTAGTTTTATTTCTGGGGTGGTGAGGTCAGGGTAGTTTTATTTTGTGGGTGGGGGTCGGGTAGTTTTACTTTTAGGACGGGTGGAGGGGTAGGGGTAGTTTTATTTTGTGGGTGGGGGTCGGGTAGTTTTACTTTTAGGGCGGGTGGAGGGGTCTGGTAGTTTTATTTTTAGAGTGGGGAGTCGGGTAATTTTGTTTTTAGGGGTGGGGTAGTTTTATTTTTTGAGTGGGGTCAGTTGTATTTTAGGGCGGGTGGGGGGTCGGGGTAGGTATTAGTGATCAGGGTGTGTGGGGGTATCGGGGTAGTTTTTAGGGGTAGGTGGGGGGTCGGGGTAGTTTTATTTTTAGGGCAGGTGGGGGGTCAGGGTCGTTGTATTTTTAGCGTGGGTGGGGGGATGACATGCCAAAACCACGCATGCTGTTCCACACATGCCTGTACTAGGCATGCCTTTACAACGAAAAATCATTGTAAAGGCATGCGTGGTAAAGGCATTCATGGACACAACACAGTTGTTGTTCTGACCGCGTTGTTCAGGCATGCGTGGTTGGCACATGTGTTGTTCCATCATACCTCCGTGCAGTTATGTCTCATCCATGCACAAAGCCAGGCTGCTATTGGGAAACAGTTCTCCCAACTGTTTTACCAAGGCTTATAGCCTGGATCTTTGAATGTTTTAAAAAGTCTGGTTGGTATGATGCTCTATCCTTTTATTGCTTCTCTTTGTTAAGAAATACCACATTAATAATATGATCTTATGATGACGGTGTACCCACACAAATGGATATGGCATTGATGGTTTTACATAATGCTGGGGCCAAAGCCAAAGCATAAGTCTTATAAAATCGATATCTGGAATTTTCCCAATGCCTTTTCTACAGTGGAGCCCATCCATCCCAGCCACTATCTCATTTTGGCAATGGGGGAAATTAATGCAGCAGACATATCTGGGGGCAATGTGTCCGTAGGTGCCAGCCTACTATATAACTCAACATAAGCAAATGAACAGTGTGTATTGTTAGTGTTTACATTTTGAGAAATCAATTGAACATTTGCAGGTATTTGCCTAGGTACAGACATTTTTCTGCTATAAATTGACATGGATATTATGCTTTCATTTTTGTTGTTGTTCCAAATTTTATTTGCTAGTATACAACCAATGGACCCTCTGTATTCCCAATCTTTCTTTCACTAGGTAAATAAAGCAACTACAGCCTTTTATCAGGTAAGCTGTAATAAATGTGTTTTCCACGCCATGCCTTGGAGACAGATTTCATGATTCATGATCATACTAACAAGATCTGTATTAGCATGGTTATCTGGGCGCACTAACTGATTTATGATTTTGGCATTCCTCCTCTTTCTTCCTTGTATTCCTATTTAAAGTATACCGTAGCAGAGGCTTTTATTATGTTGTATACCATTGTCATAGAATCTAATATTTACATTAAACAATCTTTAGTATGTCATAACAGTCATCTTCCCATTTGTGTCAATAACTATCTGTAAAAACCACCTATGTTTTCTTTAGCTTTGGTTAAGGGAATGGAAATATGTAACTGGTTTTGATCCAAACAGATCCTTGGGAGCATATGTACATTGGTGTTAAATAAAATCTTCGACAAAGTTATAAACATATCACTACATGAATATTGTTTATACAAATACCAATGAAATGGAAATCCTGAGTGATTGAGTCAACATGCTTCCAAATGTCCACTAAAACGAAAACTTCTATAAGTCTGACAATAGTCAGCCGAACGTTACGTATTTGATTATCAGAGTGAGGGTGCATGGTATCTAATTTAGAATCTCAGATATAGTTAAAGTCCATACAAAGTATGACTTGATCTTCCCACCCAGAAAGCTGCTCTAACTTCAATTCCACACAGTTTGGGGAAAGTACAAATACTGGAGTGGGCTGGGTTAGATTTACTATTGTAACTTCATTTCAACAAGCTCTGGGGAAAGTGCAAATATTGGGGGCTGGATTTACAATAATATCAACTCGAGAAAATTGGGGGCAGTGCAGATATTAGAGTTGGGTGATTTAGCTTTACTATTCTAACTCCAATCCCACAAACACTGGGGAAAGTTTTCAGGGCAGTTTAATATACTAGTGTTTTAATTCTAATCTACAAGGTATTTAGAAAACAGTGAATTTTGGGTGGGTCTAATTTACCATTCTAACTCCAATCCCATAAACATTGGAGAAGATGCAAATATTGGGTGAGAGGGTAGATTTACTATTCTAACTCCAATCCCATACTCTTTGATGAAAGTGGAAAATTGAGGGGGAGGACTTAGTTTTGCTATTGTAACATTAGAAAAATGCATAAGAGGATGGGAGGGTTAAATATACCAGTATGTTATAAACATTGGAAAAATATTAAGTGTGACAAATGTTAACATTATTATTTAATTAGGATAAATATTGCAAAGTAAAAATATTAATTGCAATTACAAATATTGCTTGAGCAGCATGGGCTCGTCTGGAGAAAGAGAGCCTCTCAAAGCTTCAAAGAGGGTGAAGGCGTGCACCACAGGCAAAGAGAAAGCTTGCAGAAGCTTCTGAAAAGAATAGGCAATGACTGCAGCCCACATGGTAGGGACGATCACAGTGACAATTGTCAACAAGGACCATCAACATTTCTGCCTTTGGTTTAGGGCCTGAATACTTGTCTACTTTTTTGGGGAGCCTAGCCCATTGTTGCCAATTGTTGTGGGTCACTAACATGTATCTCTGCCACCCACCATCTTGGGCTGGTTTTCATGAGGCCAATGCTGACTTTGCTCTAACAGAGGCTGTGGAGCTGGAGATTACATTCCCAAAGAGTCTTTGTTACCTGGAGGCGGGGAGACCAATGTGCACTTAAGGAGCCTGTGAATCCTGTAGGACGCAATGCTTATTTTGCTCCATCAGGGGCTGTGGGGACTATAACCCTCAGGAGTCTTTGCTGTCCAGAGGTGAGGAGACCAATGCGCTCTTAAGGTGCCTATGACTCCTGCAGAGGGGGACACTGACCTTGCTCCATCATTGACTACATTCCCTTGGAGACTTTGCCACCTGAAAGTGGGGAGCCTAACATGCCCTTAAAGGCCTTTGTGAATCCCACAGTGCAGGACGCGTGAGATGTGCCTGGGTGAAGACAGCGCAAAGAGCAGGACCATCTGCGCCAATCTGTGGGCAGGCACGGCTGGGCTACCCCTCTCCACTGTTTGGCTCGTGTAAATAAATCAAATTATTTTCCTTCCTCTCTGACTCAGCAAGGGTTATGGCTGAGAGGAAAACATCTGCCACTGTCAGTAAGGGCCTGGTAATTTAGAATACCACTGTAAGATTTCAGACAAATTCTTTGAACCTGATTGACCAAGAAATTGACTTTGTTGAAGTGCTTCTTCCCACTGTGATCAAAGCAGGACCTGATAACACTTTGGGCAACTTAAAAACAAATCAGTTGGTACATGGGTCTTTCCTCAACAAACTGTATTGAGTGTTTCTTCAAAGGCTAAAGGTGGCAGCTTGTTCATCTGACTCCTTACAGACGCCCTTTGACTTCTCGTCAGGGGTAGTAAGCGCTATATAAATACGATTACAATACAATTACAATACAATTCTAAATTTTGGGGGAATTTGTGACCAGGGTTGCTCCTTTCCTCCGGCGAAAAGGAAAAAGAATGTTGAGCATGAGGAAATGGCTTCTAGAATGGTCAATATGGCCACACAGAGTTATCTGAATAAATCACCTGAATGGTCTGAAGGGAGCGAAGGACATTATATCAGCTAACTACAGTTTGAAGTATTTTCAGTAGACTTTCCTCTATGGAATTGCAATTAGCTAAATTACAACCATCCCAAGCACATGCCCACCCAACAAATAAACAGGATGTCTCTACTTTAACTCGTAAGATCCAGTTAGACCCCTGTGCTACAGATTCTCCTGCTCTTAGTCAGAATATTGGATTGTTCTCAGGCTGTGAATGAACATATCTTAAGTCCTTCATCCTTAAATAATGCCACAACAGCTCCCCTAGGCCCTTAGTTCTAAACTCCTCAACAAAAATGTTCATCACCAGATGCTAGTCCACACACAATTATTTTGAAATGGGTTCATAAACTTAGATCGCTCTCAACTGAGAGTTATGAACAGCTGGTAAATAAGGTGGCTCACTGGTTCTCGGGGATATCTGAGGTTAGATGTTTGCTCTATGGCAAAATATCTATGATGAGGAGGTTTTAGTGGACTGCAAATGCCCTAAATTGGACTCTAATGATTGTGTTGTAGTCAGTTTTGTAAATGACTTTGAGCTTGAGGTCTATTAAACAAGGTAAGTTGTATTCCAGTAAATGACAGCAAAATCTCAGCTCTCACTCTAGGTTATTTGTACAACCAAGAGCTGCATCAGATGAGAACAATCATCAATAACAATACTAATAAGGAAGGTGTTGTGGCCATTCATTTTGCTGTACCAGTCCATAACAAGTTTGAAGCACTGGCTCCACGTAATTCCATTGACTGACAGTCAAGCAGAATTTCCCCCTCTTTTATCAATGTTTGCCCAGCTGTTAGGGATTCTCTTTGAGGTTTGTCTCTCTGAGGGTTGGACCTCTTTCTGATCTGTCTATCTCTCTAGTATAAGATGCCATAGGCTTGATTAGGGCACCTGCTCTTGTGAGTCCAATTACAAGTGGGGACAACAGGACTTTACATGGTAACCCTGTTTTTAAATTTGCATCTTGGAATGGTTTTGTCCTAGGCTCCAAGATGGATAATCAAGATTGGTCACATTTGAATAATTATATTGATATTATATGTTGCCAGGAAACATGGGCCCTTGAGTCAATTTACATTGATGGTTTCAGCTCTTTTTTTACACAGGCAGTCCCATTACGAGCAGTAGAGCAACATGCGGACTGTTAACTTTAGTTGGGGTAGGGTTCCTGGGGAAGTTAAATGGTCCTCTTTAAATTCTCTTTATTTTTAACTTTTATAGTTCAATTTTTGTTCAGTTAATTTATTATTGATTAATTTTTACAACAATGATTCTAACATGTATAACACTAATAAAGTGACTGCACTTACAAATTAACTAATCAGATTAACTGATAATCAGGAGGAACCTGCAGGTTTGCTGTGGTTGGGTGATTTTAATATCATAGTCTGTCCCCTTTATGCTCTCTGTCTTGCGGTCTAGTGGACAATTTTGGAGAAGCATGTGTTGCTGTTAAAGAGTTGTTGATGATTCTCCGTAAGCCCTAAAAGGTGAAAACTGTGTTGAACTCCCAGAATTCAGGGGGATGTACTGCTGTGCTGAGCCACTTATCAAAAACAGGTCACGAATATGAAGAAACAGATGAAAGCGGAGGCTTATGAAAACCTTTTAAAGTCTTGTGAACCAAATGGTAGTAAAGGGCTTTGGCAAGTGATCAACCATTCATTTTTCAATTCAAATAGCTTAGGGTTGGATGTGGTCATCTCCGCTGATGATTGTTTTACCCATTTTGCAAGGGTTTATAATATTCCTGATTTGACCCCGGGGACAGTGATGCCCAACTTCTATGGTTAGTTAATAGAATCCGAAGATGTCATAAGAGCTAATAGTAAAAGCCCAATGGGTAAGGCCCCTGGCCAGGAGAGAGTCCCAATTGATCTTTTTAAGGTCAGCATTGATTTGTGGCACCCATCCTTATCAATGTATTTTTTGTACTTGCTGTCATGGGTCCCCCAGGTCATGGTCACTTGCCACAACTGTGCTGATGTTTTTGAAAAGTTGATAAGAGTTATCAGAAATGTTACCACCCTATCTCCCTGACAAATTCCACAGCCAAATTAATGGGCAGGATTTTATTGGCCAACTTAAATCTTGGGCTAAGACTAATGATGGATTCTGGATTTACAACATGGTTGTAGACCCGGTGTGGGTACATAAGACAAGTGTTTACATTTTTATCTTTTAATTCATAAATATTCAGTAGCAAAATGTGGCTCTGTGTACACCACATTTATGGATCTTAGCTCAGCCTTGACCATGTGAATCAGAGTAAACTTTGAGATATCATGATTGACCTGGGGGTTGGGGCATGTATCAGTTTTTGAGGCAATTATATAGAGATGGTATTAATGGGGACACAACTAAATTCTTCCAGATTGTAAGAGGAGTCAGGAAGGATTTTCGTCCTGGCTCCTTTGTTTTTACTATATATCAATAGTCTGGAAAAATATCTCCCTAATTCCCTTGTTAATGTACCTTATGTTGGTTCTTGACTGATTCTTTCACTCTTATATGAAGATGATGTTGTCCTTATGGTACAAATCTGCTTGGCCTCCAGAGGCTGCTGGACAGATTTGCAAATTTTATAGCAAATCTTGATCTTACTATAAATGAGTCTAAGACAAACATAATGGTCTTCGGGACTAAAAAATGTAAGAACAAATCATTTACTATTAACCTTACTAAGATTTGTGCTGTCTCCACCTTTTCTTATCTAGTTGGTCTTTTTCACCATTCCTATAGTTGGTCCATTTTAGGCCACAATAGGGCTGCTGTGTTTGTGAGAAGTTTAGAGGCACTTTTTAAATTTGCTGTAAAGCTGGCCAAAAACCCCATTACAGAACCTATTATGGTTTATAAAACCGGGGGGCATATTTATAGACCCGTAGTGCCATATTGCGCCAAATTGACGTAAGTTATTTTAACGTTAATGTAGCCCAACAAGGCCAAAATCCCCACGCCGTATTTAGAGAGTGGCGCAATGTATGCATTTCGCCACCCTGTAACCCTTTACGCTACCTTATGCCTGCGCCAGACATAATGTATGCAAAGGGGGCTTTCCCCCGTTAGAGGAGCCGATAAAATGGTGCAAGGAAATCTAAGGGATTTCCTTGCACCATTCATTACATCACTTTTAACGCCTGCTCAAAAGCCCCTATGTACTCTGCAGGTGTAGCACCAATATTTTGGCGCTACTTCTGCAGAGTACACGAATAGCATCATTAAAAAGGACACTATTGCCCCCTACCCTGCGCCATGGTGTGCCGTATTTTAAATACGGCGCACACATGGTGGAGGTAGGGTGTTGCTAAGGGGTGTAGGGAAAGTGGCGCTTCACCTAGTGCAGCGCCACTTTTCATAAATTTGCCAACAGATGTCTTTCTGTTGCCATTTATGGTGCCGGGCTATGTGGTCCTCAAGAGTATGATATGATTAATAAGGTGGAAAATAGCTTTGTGAAACATTTGCTGTCAGTCCCTCAATGTACTTCTACATATTTATGTCATACTGAAATGGGGCTGGATGATATAAATTACATTATTGGTCATTGGAAGACTGCTTACGCCTGGCTCTGATGAAAAAAAGTCTTAACTATCATATATTAAGGAATTAAGTCACAACCTAGGTCTCCCTGATCTGTTTGTTAACACCATTGCTTTGTCTGCTTCTTTTAAGTTTGTTTTAAAAGATAAATATTTTGATTCATGACGATCATTGAGAATGCGTAAGGAAGCTAGGAAGGCCTCTGTGAGCATTTATACTCCTCATACCACTAGCTAGCAGAAAGACTCATGTTTCATAGGTATTTGCTAATACGCTTGAGACTTTAGCTGGACACTTTATGGTGGCCTTTCCCACTCCAATGTTATATCATATGATATCACCATTGTGTCCTCGTGATCATCAATCCGTTCAATCAACATTGCATTTTTTGTTTTGCTTTCGCCTTTATACAATCATCACCATTAATTAACCTATGCTGGGCTGTGGCAAAATTTATACAGTGTGCTATTAATTTAAGGAACACATTAAGCTAATCTTTTTCTGTTTTTTCATGCTTGGACATTATTTACTGGTTTCCAGTTGTTTATATGCACTTTATGATTGTATATGAATTTGTTTTTATCTGTTTTTATTGTACCTTTATGGTTGATATATACAACCGAATAAAGTAAGTTGATGATGAACTTAACAATTATTAATATACAATTGCTACCCAACCAACCTCCCATTAAACTCCACAACCCATTTAATAAAATTGAATACCCAACTCAAAACATCTCAATGTAAAACAACATAAAAATTACAAAATTAACAAATATAATGCAAAGATATATTTAAAAAACTATAATAGAACATTTAATAATAACAACAATAAACACATTAAAAGATAGATTTTTGAATATTTAACAACACCCACCTACTTTCTCAAAGTAACTTCACATAGCATATGAAAAATAAATTGTTACTAAAGACTAATGGGGTCATTCCAACCCTGGAGGTCTTTGACCAGCAGGGCCGCGGTGGCGGTCGGACCACCGCAGACAGGGCAGTCCGACTGCCCCATTATGACAGTAGTGTTGCTGCCATGGTCCGACCGCTGACACCGCCACCCTGCAGCCAGCCTGCAGCCTGGTGGTCCCGGCAGTTGTAATCCGCCAGCGCAGTACTGCAAGGAGCGCTGCCCTGGGGATTAGGGGTCCCCATCGGCCAGCCTTTCCATGGCGGTTAATATCACAATGGAAAGGCTGGAGGAATGGGGGCATCAGGGGGCCCCTTGGGGGCCCTTGCACTTACCATGCACTTGGCATGGGCAGTGCAGAGGCCCCCATGCACAGCCCCATCGCACATTTCACTGCCTGAATTACGGGCAGTGAAATGCGCGACAGGTGCTGTTGCACCCGACGCACCACAACATTGTCGCCGGCTCAATTATGAGCCGGCGTCAATGTTGTGGTGAGTGTTCTGCTGTGCCATGGGCGAAAATGCAGTTTTTGCCCCCTGGCCCAGCAGAACACTCCTAATATGGAGGGCAAAAGACCTCCAGTACTGGCAGTCTTTTTCTTGCAGCGGCTTCAGAGGTCTTGTGAAAGGACTGCCGAAATCGGAATGACACCCTAAGGGAAAATACATTTGTATCTAGAACAGTAACAAATGACAATATTAATGAAAATTTTATTCAATAGCATGATATCTTTTCTACACTACAATTTTACCTTCAATATTATTTACAACAACAAACACCAATACTGTTACCTTTAATACTATGTCCTTTGAATTGTTTGAAATCATAATATTTTAACGTCAATATTGTGAAGCTGAAATTCTGGGATCACAGGACCATCTCCAATTTTCAATAATGCCTGAATTCAGCGGAGAAGAATCTATAAGCTGTTAAAGGCCATGTCAATCCCACTTTAAAATTGGATCAGGAATTGTAGAATCTCCATTGAAATTATACTGAATTGGTGGATAGAAGTTGAAGAGGCAATGTGAGCTTTGTTGAAGTCTTAGGAATTTGGAAGTCTGGCAATATTCTTAATATTTCTCCCTGGAATTCTATCAGTGTTGCTGGAGACCTATTTTATGCCACCATTCAAATTCCAAGATGCTTTTTTGATCCATTCCTACAATCCAGCCAAAAAGAACTCACTGTGACCTATTATGTGATTTCTCTGACACAAATATTAGACTCAGATGGACTTTCATTTACACCAGTTTGAACTTTCATAATTTCTGGCATTTTGCATACAATTGTTAAGTGAAATGCCTGTTATTATGCCATTATGCACACCCAAAACTGATATTTCTTTGCATAGCAATCCTGTTGCTGGATCACGGGAAAAAAGCAAACAAACCGAATGTGAGCGGCTGTTGTTTGCGTCACATTCAATTTTGCGCCTGCTTTAATGCAATTCACCCTTGCACCAAAATTGGACACAAGGACCCATTTTGCCAAAACAAATGTTTAAAATGATGACACTGACAATTCACACAATAAGACATAATTTCCAGTAATGTTTAGGGCAGTACATGGAATTTCCACAACAGGAATTAGGCCTAGGCAAAATAGGTTCTGTTTACAGCAAGGGATCCTGGCCCTATATACATATAGGCATTACAATGGAGTGGACATTTTGCAGGACACAAATGTAAAGAAGAAAATGATTCCTTGCGTTGATGCCATCATTGAAAAAATCGGACATTCTCATTGGTCTGTTTACTCCTGCCACTATTCTAATCACAGTTGATAGCAAAAAAAGGGAGTACACCTATCCCAGGGAAATGAAGTTGTTTCTATTGCCCTTGGACTCCTCTTCAAATGGCACATTGCAGGATGCTAGGCGTAGGCAAGTGAAGGGAGTCCAACGCCCCTTAAGGCTGAGCTCTAGACAAAATGACTCCAAGAAGGTGTGTAGACAGATATATAAAGAATAATAAAATGAAGCAGAATTACAGAGACAAAACTTCCTCTCCAGTAAAGTGAGAAAGAGAAACACCAGACTTAAGAAAGGGCTGTGGCAGTTTAAAGAAAGAAAGCAATATCCTCACATTCCATAAATACTGCAGGCAAATGAACTATAGATCACCCCATTAGAGAAACATTCCCACCAACAGTGTAGGTGACCTACATGATTCTGTCCACAGCATTTTGGAGTGTGTTGTATTGGACAGAACCAATATGTATTGCATGCATATACTACTATGACTGCAAATGGTCATATCACCTTTCCTGGGAAAGTTAGAGGAATAACTCTAAAGAATAAGGACCTGATTTAGAGGTTGCTGGATAGGATACCCAGTTACAAACATGAGGGATATCCCTTATGCCATGTTACAAGTGCCATATGATATGATGCACTTATAAAACTGGATAACCGTCATGTTTTTGAAGAAGTATCCGATCTGCTAAACTCAAGATCAGGCCCTAATTGACCAGAGGAAAAGTGCAAGTTGCATGGGGACGAGAATGCTAGATTCAGGTGGCAGCACCACTGTGTGTGGGGGACTGAGTCTTGTCCCACACTGTCTGGTAACTGTCAGCCTAACCCTTTTGGCTAACCATCAGCACCTCACCAAAACCTAGAAGTATGGGTGATTTGTGGCAGCCTCACACATGACACTCTGTGATTTCTCAGAGAAGCCGCAGTGGAACAGATCTTACCCCTTTGTCTCAGTTACACAAGTCTCAGATGTGCAAAGACAATCAGAAGCAGGATTTGGTTCAATATATTTATTGAAGCAACTGTATTCTACGAAAAGAGGCATGAATTTTAATTATTAGGACAATAAAAACACACTGTTCCTATTGTGACCCGAAATAAGAAATAGGTTAAAAGTCCTGACATCCTGTCACATTAGCAATCTAAAATCCCTACCTTTAGGGATTAATAAAAATCTACATGAGAGCAATAGCAGTGTTACCCCTAATCTGCCCATTCTAGTATCTGCAGGGAAGCCTCATCCCCAATCCTGGATAATAAGCAGGGGGATTTGCCTGTTGGTCTGCTGGCAGTCCTCCCAGTGGGCTGGAGTGATGAGGTCAAGTGTAGTAGAGCTGCGAAGACAGAAGGCAGCATATAATGACTGTCTGGCTGGAATGTTCCCATCCAACCTGGTTAGTGGCAGCTTGTTGTTTCATAATAAAACGTGTTGGTGTTCTGAGAACTGCTTTGACATGATAAAACGTCTTTTTTGGGCAGTTTAGACATTGTATTCTTTGGACCTGCAATACTCGGTAAACAATCATGTACAGCCTCATACAGTCTTGGACTGAGCACAAGATGAAATGTCGTACAAAATAACTAATAACAACATCTACATCGAAGTGCAGCTGATAAAAATTTTAAAAATCACTGCTAAATTGAAGCTTTTGCTAAAATAATAAAAAAAGGAATAAATTAAGTGAATCTGGGTAAAAGGGCCCAGTCCACTGGCTTAGAACTAAAATAAAAGTGCCCATACAAAGGACTAAAATAACCCCAGAGCACCCTACCCAGAGTTGGTGCAAGAGTGCGGAGGTCTTATTCTATAACATTATGCTAAAATCACTATTCCAACAGTATTACTATTAAAATCGTGCTAAAAATGTACATAGAAAGAGATAAAATGTTCAGGTTGACAAGCAGGGCAGACCAAAGTCAGGTCAAATTAAAATGGTCAATTTAAAATTTGAACAAAGGAAATACAAACTTAAGGCCAATTGTCAATGTTCAGCAAAAGTCATGATCCCGTAAAATATCACCAATGGTGATGGAATCCAGGAAAGATCCCACTTCAGCAGGCGATAGGTTGACCAGCTCATTAGCAAGGAAAGCAAGGGAGCACTCATGTTACGGTGCCTCAGCCATAGGTTTGGCTGAGGAGGCAGCATCATGTGCAGTGCCAGGTGTTATCACACCAGAAGCCACCAGATTCAAGACTGGTCTAAATGACAGTAACCAATTTGTCAAGTTCTTCCAGGAGTGGTGCTCCAAAGTACTGCATCATGCGTTTGTGACACAGTTGGGCTGGTGGAAGCACCATCATTCCTCTTTGTTGTGATATGGGAGAGGTTGCAAATAAAAACCAGCAACAGCAGAACACTGCCAATTAATTTCAATGGCTAACCGAAATCCCCCAAAGACACTCAAAGATAGTGAGTGTATGGATAAGGGTATTACAGATTAAAGATGCAACAAACTAATTCACCAACATGCTTTGGAGAGTTGTTTTTTAGAAGGGACTTTATCTCTGTGGACAACCTTGCTACCTGGGATCATAGGTCTCACTGGCAGATGTGAGCGTCACGTGTTTTTGAAACGAAAGAGCCTTCAGTCTGCGCAGCTTGTTAAAATTCATATTAGAAGTAACAATATGAAGCCATGTGTCTGCTACTTTTATCACAAAACCATGTAGGTGTATACCACAACAGCTTTCATCTTTCGGCATCACACAACTCCCAGTTAATAGTCCCTAAAAAAACTAAGCGATTCAAAGGGATAGGAACACCCTTCAGATAACAAACTAAGTAAAGACTCAGTGAAATATAGAACTTTCTAGGCACCAGGAAAGCCTTTCTTCTGGGACAACAGATGAGTGAAGCCCCCCTCTCTAGAAGGACATCACCCAGAGATGTAGAAACTACTCAGAACAACTGCGAATGGCCAAACTAGAATTAGATAATACATGTGGAACCCATATATAACTCCAATCCATAACATGAAAATTACAAAATATGACTTAAACTCCCTGTTCAACTCACAAGCAGAAACTGTGCAGTCTCACTTCAAGAGGAGACATTACAAACAGGTCAGGCCGCTAATTGTTCATTTGAAAAGTGTGCTCCTGTGCTAGCTAAATCAGTGATACATAATGACCAGGCCAACTGCTGATTCACTCATGAGAGATAACAGAGGCAGAACTAAATTGTTTGCAGACACTGCATCATTCAGAACACTACAATATTACTTAAAACTGAATGCAAATATCTTAACTAAATCCAACTACCTCAACTGACAGAAGACACGCAAGAAAACGTGGAAGGCAGTATCCTTGTGCAAGTAATCACAGGTCAAAAGTGACAATTTAATGTAAAATCCATGGGAAAGGGTGGATTTCTAATCAAACTGTGAAATATAGACAGATTGTGATTGTTCTCCTGTTAGCACAAAGTGTTTTTGGAAACCAAACCCACCGATTCCATTACCACTTAGTAAAATAATATAACTGCCTTACTAAATTCCCAAGCCTGTGAGAGGCCCATCAGTAGGGAGGAATGTTCTTGGAGCATGGCTTGGGAAAACTATGCAGCCCTTCCTTCTGATGTTTTTGGCCACCTCTATGGCTTTTTCTCCTCCAGAAGAACAACAATCATGCAAGCCCACTGAGAGTTCTTGTTATTCAGTGATGTGAGACATCATATAGGGGCTCTAAAGTTGATTGCATTCCACCAGTAAAGGATGATTACAGCATTCCCTCCGGCTGTGTTACAGTGACAGTGACGGCAGTAGTATTATTAGGTGGGATGCAGGTTTTTTACTTGCACGCCTACCATGTGGAGGCCTCCAGTCCACTAAGTCTGATCCATCCTGTAGAAAAGGGGCCCTTCTACTCCCATAATGTCTGGCACATGTGCGGAGTGTGCTGACATGTAAGTGTGTGGACATGGGTTGTATGTGTATTTTTGTCCACATCTAGCTGAACGAATGGTGGAGTTCACTGGTCTCCACATGTTTGAACATGACAAAATGGTGCTTGGATTTTTTGGGGGCTGCCCAGAGTCCATCTTGCACCTGGGGCACTAAACATACACAATCTCCTGTTCCGTTACTGAAGCAGGCAAATAGTCTGTATGGGTGTGGTGGGAGCCCAGTAGCCACTTTAAAGTAGCCAGAGTTCCTACTGCCAGAGCAGAACGACTCCTCTCCCTCTTTCTGCCAAGAGCTTATTTCTCTAGCTCCTTCATGTTGCTGGGTTTTCCTTGACTCAGCCTGGACATACATTTAGGTCGCTGTTTGAGGCTGCCATGATTCAGGAACCATTGAAATGTTCGTTGTAGCCCATATCATTTATATACATTGACATTTGAATCCTCGTTCAGGGCTCAGAAGTTAAAAGGCACCTATGTGTACCTTCAGTAGCCATAGTGGTCCACATGCATCTGAAAAACATAACCGCAGTCTGGCCGGTTGCAATATACAGATCTCAGAACTTACCATCACATAGAAAAGGGCATTTAGCTTGGACTGGCATCTTGACCTGTTATTACTGTCAACTAGTAGTCCAGTTGCTTCCGGTCTGTTGAACTCCAATGGACTGTGCCCCCACTATGGGTACTGGAGACCAGACAAGGTCTTAAAAGGAACCTAAAGAACATTTATTCTTGCTTAATTTCATGAAGCACTTTGTTCTTTGGGCGTTGGATTCAAGAATATTCCGGCTAAGGTTCTGTATAAGGTGTTGTGAAATCTCAAACAAATCTAATTGGCTCTTATTGAAATAAACTAAATGAAAAGTAAACTGCAGAATTGGCTTGATTTTAAAGTGTGCCATTGAGAACTTTGAATTGTTTATTTGAAGAACTTATATTCAGCTACTAAATTACCACTTGTAACCACTTAGCAATTGTTAGACCTGTCAACTCTTGGTGAGGTTTTGGCTTCTGACCTCCTGTTTTTTTATCCTTTGCTGAATTTAGTTTTTGCTAGCTTTAGTACTCTGGGCACTTTACCACTGCTGAGCAGTGCTAAAGTGCAAGTGCTCCATGTCTAAATTGCACTGGTGACTGGTTTATCCATGATTGGCATATTTGACTTACTAGAAAATCCCTAGTACAGTGCACAGTATGTGCCCAGAACCTGTAAATCAAATGGTACTAGTGTGCTTGCAGCACTGATTGTGCCCACCCATGAGTAGTCCTGTAAACATGTCTCAGATCTGCAACTGCAGTGTCTGTGTGTGCAGTTGTAACTACCAGTTTGACCCAGAAAGGGCACCCTCTTGTCATTTCGAAACCTTCCCTTTTACTACATGTAAGTCACCCCTAGGGTAGGCCCAAGGCAGCTCATGGACATGGTGCAGTGTATTTAAAAGGTATGACATGTACTGGTGTGTTTTACATGTCTTGATAGTGAAATACTGCTAAATTCAGTTTTTACTATTGCAAGGCCTATCTCACACTTGGGTAACATGGGGATTGTTTTGAAATATGTTATAAGTGTAATTTCCAATTTGGAGGAGATAGAGATGTGGAGTTTGGGGTCTCTAAACTCACAATTTAAAAACACATCTTTTGGTGAAGATGTTTTTAAATTGTAAGTCTGAAAATGCCACTTTAAGAAAGTGGGAATTTTCTTGCTTAACCATTCTGAGCCTCTGCTTGGCTGTGGAATACACGTCTGGGTCAGGATGACAGTTGAGCTGTTTGCATTTCACTCTAGACAGTCACACAAAGAGAGCGGAGGTGTGCCCTGCATACCATGATGGATCTTCCTGGGTTAGAGTGGTGAAAGGAGCTGACACTTACACCTGAATAGGGCTGTGCCTGTCCTTACACAAAGCAGTCTCCATTCCACTGGGGTAAATCTGGGGCCAGGGCAGGAAAGGCAGGATCTGATGCACTACAAATACCTTCCTGTGAAGTTTGCCTACTTCGGAGGCTGAAATGAGTATAAGTATTGGACCTCTGAGACTACAACTTCAGAACACTTCTGGACTGAGGACTCTCTGCCAGGAAGAAGACCTAGATGCTGTAAGAGTGACTGCCACTCTGCCTGTTGCTTTTCTGTGCTGGCCTGCTGCTTGCTGCTTCTGTCCTGGGAGTGAAAGCACTGCACTTTGTTTTCAACATCCAGCTTTGAAAGATTCTCCAAGGGCTTGGACTGAGCTTGCCCCCTGTTAGAAGTCACAGGGACATCAAAGAATTCATCTGTCAGCACCTGGGCTCTCTTGCTGAGAGTCCTGACTCACAAAGTGGTGCTGGGAGTGAGTTCTGGTGAAAGCAAGAAGAAACCAAGTACTTCGACTCCACAGCGACTTTAGAACAGGTGCTGCTGTTAAGCGGGGGGCCAGAGTCACTCATTCTGCCAGCTGACAGGCTGGTGGAATGCTACTCATTATCCAGAGGGCAGTACTGCTTGACGATCTGAAACGCCGCCACCACCAGGCTGCCTGGTGGCGGGAGCCTGGTAGTGGCGGCATTTCCACTGTGGCAGTTCAGGCACGTTCAGAATATGGTGGTCTGGACTGCCATGCCGTTGGCGGCAATGACCGCCGGCGTGGCGGTCCAGACCGACATGTTCTTTATGAGGGCCTTAATCTTTAAAAATGTGTACCTTTGCTTTTGTATTTTGGGTTTTTGTCATTTTGGCTGTTTTATTCAGGTAAATATTAGCTATTTTTCTAAACTGATTTAGAGTACGTTTGTGGTGTTTTCACTGTTACTGTGTAAGTACCAATACTGTACACATAGCCTTTGAAATAAGCCTGACTGCTCATGCCAAGCTACCTACCAAGAGGGTGAGCAAGGGTTATCTTAGCTGTGTGACTCCCTTACTCTGAAGAGAGTGAGGGTCCCTACCTGGACTGGGTGCAAACCACTGCCAACTAGAGACCCCATTCCTAACAGTAATGATCATTAGGTTTGGCTTGGGTTCATCGCAGTGGTCTGTGTTATTATCTTCCAGAGGCTAACATTGGCTGTAGACCCCTGTGTAAACTCACACCACCTTGAGGGTAAGTATTGGACTGCTCATTCTTCTTACCAAGAGAGATTCAAATGCTCAGTTAGAGTACTTCTTAAATTAATTGGGATACAATAAAACTGTGTCTTCAGGACTCCAGGGTGAATGCCTCTGATTGCTGTAATAGGGGCACAGCCACCTCTCACTGTCCTAGTCCCATTAGAGGATCAGGTTGATTTGTCACATACCCTTACTCAACATTGATATGACAACACCAGTTTATTTCTGGCAGACAGACTACACAGTTTAATCTCTAGCTTCAACCATGAGAAACAAGTCTGATTTGTGCATGAGCGATTATCTAGGAAATGCTTGTGCACTCTCTACCATCTTCTAGCGCAAGCAAGTTTAGCAAATAAGGTACATTGAGAACATGGAGAAAGCATTAGACCAAGTTTATTAGGGCTATTGATGTGTTACCAGTGTGGTTTTAATATCAACATATAGGGCCTGATTCTAACTTTGGAGGACGGTGTTAAACCGTCCCAAAAGTGGCGGATATACCACCTACCGTATTACGAGTTCCATAGGATATAATGGACTCGTAATACGGTAGGTGGTATATCCGCCACTTTTGGGACGGTTTAACACCGTCCTCCAAAGTTAGAATCAGGCCCATAGTCAATAACGTAGATGAGGAATTAAAAATAGAAAATGGATTCTTTACAATAGTTGTACTTACCTTGACTTTGATAGCCAATATTATGGACATAATATTTTAGCAGATCAATATTAAAGCAACAATGTTGCGACATACATCCGGGCCACCTGTTCAGATTGTTAGAACAGGTAACAGTAGGACACAATTTCATGAACAAGTGGCTATATGGTGACCCATAAACCCAGATCAAGTGTGCAAGATTCCTGTGTGATATAGTTAATATCAGGAGATTTGTGATGTAAGATGCTCACAATTCCCTTTGCTCATGCTTCTGGCCATAGAATCTGTGACAGAAGCCATTATCTAATTTCTTTTGCAGTCCTATGAGTGCTACGTGAAAGGTGCATGATATTTTGTATCAGCAGCTTCTTCTGTTCCAGCTCTGATTTCAGTTTTATCTGTTTTTGGCATCTTTATCTAGCTAAAAAAGTGAACCACAAAGAGTAAGGTCTTACCAATGACTAAGGGCCTGATTTAGAACTTAGCAGACGGGTTACTCCTGCAACTTGAATCTTGTGGTACTAGAAATAAAATAGCAAAATATATTTTTCTATATAAAAAACATTGGCCTGGAGTTAGTCATTCAGTAGCTCAATACAACTTTGGTGGGCGTCGGAGACTGCCAGCCAAAGTCTTGCGTGGGGAAGACTCCCTATGCGGCCGTCCCTCCACTGACCCTTTTACAAGTTTTCCGCTGGGCTGGTGGGTGGAAAAAGAGTTTCTGCCTGCCGCCCCACTGGGAACCTCACCACAACATTGACGCCGGCTCGTAATCGAACCGGGGTCAATGTTGTGATGCATTGGGTGCGAAGGCACATGTCATGCTTTTCACTGCCTGTGATTCGGGCAGGGAAAAGTTTGAGCGGGCTGTCCATGGGGGCACCTGAACTGCCCAAGCCAAGCGCATGGGCAGTGCAGGGGCCCCCATGTGGTCCCCGATGCCCCTTTCCTGGCAGCCTTTGCATGGCGGGCCGACCACCATGCAAAGGCTGGCGGAAAGGGGAACAGTAATTCGGATGGCAGCGCTGCTTGCAGTGTTGCTGTGGTGGATTACAACCGCCGAGACCACCAGGCTGTCCACTGGCAGCAAACTGGTGGTGCCAGCAGTCCTACCATGGTGGCTCTGCCACGGTCATAAAGTGGTGGCCGGACCACCACAATGGCGGCAGTCTGACCGCCACTGCCCCCGAGTGTGTTCTTCATTTATTTCCTGTGTGTGTGCAACAAATGCTTTGCGCTACCCTCTGATAAGCCTAACTGCTCGATTACACTACCACAAATTAGAGAAAATTAGTATTATCTAATTTAGCCTTTGTTAAGCCTCTGGGGAATCCCTTGACTCTGTGCATACTATATCTCATTTTGATATAGTATATATAGAGCCAGCTTCCTACAATGGGGAATTTGCACTGGGTGTTGTGTTCAATTGCAAGTCCATCTGTCTTGTGACTTCAAAAGTGGTTTTGTCCCAACGGGCTTGAGTTGTTCAGATATTTGCAAAAAAACTTGCCAAATAATGCCTCTACTAACCATGTATAAAACCAAATCGATGGTAGCTAGTTCCTACGGTGCCAAAATGTGGGGACACACAAATGTGCAGGTTCTACAAAAAGTGGAAAATCCTTTTTTGGGACAGCTATTATATTTAGGTCCAGGAACTCCAATGGCAATATTCAGAGCTAAACTGGGAAAGACTTCTGTAGCTCATCGTATCGCTTTACTGTACACAAGTCTAATCTGCTCCTGCCCTCACAGAGTTCCAGAAGACCTTAAAGGATGTCTTGAGAAGCCAGAAATGCAGAAATTTGCCTTGGTGTAGACATACAGAAGGCATCCTTAAGTCAACTGATTGTGCAGATCTATGGCACAGCGAAGAAAACATGAATAAAAACATAAAACCAATGATGAAAAAAAAAATACTGGGCGCTTATGTGACAAAAGCCTGAGCTAATGAAAGGTGCCCTATTGACAACATACCTGATGATTAGGAGTGGGAGGTGAGCTCTGCTCCGCTGGCGGAGCTAATGGAGTTTTTGGCATTCCGTGCTCTACTTGGAGCGTGGAGTTAGACCAAAAACTCTGCTAGCCCTACCAGCGGAGCAGAGCTCACCATGTGCACACTGCAGCCCAGTTATGGGCCACACAGTGGAAGCGCAGACAGTCTGCTCTTGTGCTTTGTGGCCCATAACTGGGCTGCAGTGCGCACTCGACCCGACATCATGGAGCTGCTCACCGGTGCCAGCCCAGCAGCTCCAGATCCAGGCCTCCCTCCGACCACCAACAGCTCGGACAGGGAGCAGGCCAGGGGGCAGAGGGAGGCTGAGAGCCAGGCCACTGGCAATAACAAAGACCAATGGGAGAACCAAGGTAAGTCCTCATTTTTCCTCTTATGTTTACATTGGTGCACAATAGGTCTGAAACGGCAGCTTTCACTGCCTAAGCCCTGGCCACAATTCAGAACAGGGCCATAGGCAGCGAAACCTGCTGTTTCTGGACTTTTTTGCACCAGCCTGCCCAAACCTCTTGTGCACTGGCCTGTGCACAAGAGGTCTGAAACTGCAGCTTTCACTGCCTAAGGCCCTGTCCTGAATGCACCCGATCTTGGAAGTGCTAAGCAGGGCCGGGCCTGACTAACCAAGGCCGACCCTGCTTAGCGCTTCTGAGATCAGACGCATTCAGGACAGGGTGCCAATCTGCCACTCATGGGCCTCTGCGGAATTCCACAGAGTTTTAAATCAACTTCGCTGAATTCCATGGCCTACTGATGATGAAGCCTGACCCCTGGTGGGAACCATTGTTTGACTTGATTTCATCACTTTTTTTTTCAGCACTTTTACTGCAACAGCAGTGATGGAGGCATTGTGTGAGTATATGTGAATCAAGTTTTACATCTTTTATGAGTGGTTGATCATCACTTACAGTTGCCCTGCATAGCTGTTTATGGTAGTACGAAACCACCTCTAGCAATAATACATCCTAGTCTGCTTTTTGTCTTACATGGTTGCACCTCTACTACCTCTGCATTGATAACGCCATTAAGATGGTCTAACACTGTTATTTCGTCAGTCACCCTAACTAACAATCATATAGCATTTTATCCATTCTCTGTACATTTGTAACAGTATTACCTGTTTTATCATGCAGAATTTTTGCATTGTAAGTATGCTTTTCTGTACCTTCTGCACTAGAGATTGTAGGAAACCCGCTCTTTATGTAGTGTGCAAAGCTAGGCAGACTGTGCAGGGAGTCCAGGCAACCACATGTTGGTTTACAGGGGTTATAATTAGACCACCTAACTTTTATGGTAGCTTGCTTGAGCAGCTAGACCAATCTTGGAGAAGTGCAAAGCATCTGTTGTACTCTCAGCATGAATATTGCAACTCACACACTAACAGTAATAACTTGGGACCAATTTATAAAACTAATTCAAGTTTTAATATAATTTTTAGGACCAGGATCCTCGAGGTTGGGTAAGTACTTTTCGAGATATGATTTTTTAAATTGAATCAAAATAGTATTTTTCTGCGTAATTAGGCACCATAGGCATCAATGGAGGATCACCTTTAAAAATACACATAAAATCGCACAGTTGGTTTACCACCTTCTTCTTTCGCAGGTTGGATGAGGTCATCAGTGGGCACAATGTGCCAGCTGGAGAAGTTTGGGTGGCTCCTGGTTCCGGCAGGAGCAGTGGGAGAAAGTCTTTGGAGAAGGTGCAGGGCTACTGTGGGGGAAACCTTGGAAAAGCACTGCACAGGTAAATTTAAAGGTGGATCCTTGGGGTCCCCTTCACGTGTTGAGATTGCAAGGGGTAGTGGACCCTTAGGGCAGAGCAGGTTCTTTGGTGCAGGGCACAGGCGGCCGGGTGCAGACTGAATTGGTGAGCCAGGAATGTGCGCAAGGATCCCCTGAGGAGCAGGAGATAAGGTGGTTAAAGGGTCGATTGCAGGACAATAGGGGCACTCTGGTGGAAGGTCCAGGGTGTTCCTGGAGTCTCTCAACTTGGGCTTCCTCCTGGTCCTTTTGCAGCCCCCATGGGCTGTTTTTCTGGATGTTCAACATCATCTGACCAATACTGAGGGTATTGGCATGGTTTGGCCGCTGGAGGGCGCAGTGCTACCAAACTTGGCACACTGGCAGGGCTTGCCCTCACAGTTCTTGGTGTCTAGTTTGGTCTAGCTGCAGCATCTGGTTCAGGAGTTAGTGGTTTATCTGTTTTGAGCTGGTTTATGGCCAGGTGGGCTGCTTTTCACTGTTGAAGTCCCTGATAGAACCTCTTTTTTAAAATTATTTGCTTCACTAATGGGGGGCCACTTTTCTTTTTTTGTCCAGGGCGGTTATTTGTTCTAGTTCGACAATGCTATGATGGTCCAGTCCTGCATGCTCCTGCCAGGCAGGGTTGTAAGGCATGCCCCTGCAACACAGAAGGACCCCACCCTTCAAGAGGCCCCCTTCCAGCTCAAGCCTTTGAACATCTGTGCTATGTGGGACTCTCATGGGCACCTCACCACATTCTGCAGGGTGGCCCAACCCTTCTGTGCTACACCACTGATTTCATTTCGCTGTCTCACGGCACTCAAGTCTTGAAATTCTTATGCCCCAGTTGGCCACCGCCCCCCCCCCCCCCACCCCCAGCCCGAGACGTTAAACGATGTGGACAGATCATCATGTACATAATGATATTGTTTCATGGCTAATCTGCCAGCGTCGGAGAGGAGCCGGGCCTGCTGCCTCCGCGCCCACCTTTTGCCGCATAGCAACGAGAGAAGAGAGTCAATTAATTACCTTCTAGGCGAAATCCAGGCTTCTCCTTCTCGGCTCAGCCAAGTGTGTAATAGGAAAAGGGATACGAGCAGGCTGCATCTGGCCGAGAGGGAATTACATGACAAAAGTGAAGGATGACGAGACAAAGAGGGGTGGAAGGAAAAACTGATACCACGAGTTCATTAAATCAAAGCGACAGTGGGCCCGAAAGCATGGCCGCATCTGTATATTTCGAATGGGCGAACCCCTTGTTCTAAAAATAGTAGATTTTTCATCAGTGGCGTGCGGGGTGCTAATAAGCCTACTTTCCGATCGTCACTTGCAGTGTCATAGCACACGGGTCGTAAGGAAGTTTGAAATTCGAGCAACTAGATTTTGAGTACTTTTACGGAATTCGTTAAAAAGGAACATCAAATTACGTCAAATATAAATCTGGCATTTAGCATTTTATGTTAGTGCAAAATGAGCCATTCTGTCTATTTGGATATAAGAATTAATTCACACTAAATAAATAGCACACAAACACAAGGAAAACAAACGACAGCCAATTACATTCAAGTCGTTGACGTTTTTCCTGTACTAACATATTTGGTTTGGAATTTTGCATAAAAAGCATAACACAAAATTCATGAAATTACTCAAGATTACGCTGGCATAATTGAAGTTTCCCCCACGCCTATACAGTTGTTTAGTAAAGGAGGAACAAAAATACAAACAAAGAATCAAACGGCATCATGCATCTTTCTGAAGGGTGCATGCTTGTGTGTTGATGTTACTGAAATGTATGCAACAAATGCATCCGTCTCCTGCATCTTTAAAAAAATGTCCTTACTTGCTATGAGGGATAATGCTGTCAGCTACTCTTTATCTTCAATTGCTGTTTGTATCTTTGTTATGTTACTTGCAACTGTGCTTGTGTTTACATGTTCTTTCCCTGACTCTCTGCCTCCCTACTTTCACTGTGTGATTTTTGTTTATTTTGCACCACATGAATAAACAATCTCAGTTGTTAAATGTTTTTTATTTTTGCTACTGCTTTGCAAGACCAATGTGTTGCTGCTAACTTGTGCTCTATGATGATGATTCAGAAGGGTAGACATACGTATCTCTAACCTATCGTAGGTTTGCATTCCGTGTGCAGTAACTGTAATTACCTCTGTAAATATTCTGACTTATTCAGTACTGTGTTAAGATAAGTCTGTCATGACAACACAGTCAATGCATATTCGAATTTGATGTCGTGTGTTTTTCACAACTGCTTTGTACAGCAGTTTGAAATCCGTTTGGGTGGAGTTTGTGCTATACGTGTAAAAAAAACAAAAAAATGTGAAACCGTGTCTGGGACGTTATGAGTGGCTGCTTGCTTTGCCCCCACGTAAGTGTTCCTGGCCTTAGTATATCCCGTGGCACTGCATGATTTGCTTTTGCTGTACCCAGATTACACGTCTATTGGTTTATGTGAAAGGTTACACATCGTGGGTGACTGTGTAGTGCCAAACAAATGCCTAAACCACATATTTAGGTATACATAGTGATATAAGAAATTCTGTCTGCCCATTGGCCTGCCAATCCAAATGGGCACCGATGCAGATAATCACAAACAAACATACACAGACTTGCACATAATTGGACCTCAAATTAGAGCAACAAAACTTGAGGTTGCCAGAAAGTCAAGACTGTTGAAAATGTCTTGTAGTTAATGTGTGGTTATTCTCAATGCACAAACCAAACAAAGCTGTCCGGTGTTACCTTTTATTCTGTTTTTATTTATTTGTATTTAGTAAGTTGTTTTTATAAAGATCTGATGTTAACCAGGGATGCTTTCAAGCTCTTTGAGTGAGCACAAGGAATGCATAGACATGAACCCATTCATCTTTATTCATTTTTGCTCATCAAATACATATGACCCTATGACAGAAGTTCTTTGCTTTGGGATCTGTTGGAAAATACATGTTTTCAGGTCTTTCCCGTATTACAGAAAAGTGTACATTTAGGGATAGACAGCATTATAGAGAAAACTCTTGTTCATCTTGTGCTCTATCCTCTTCTAATTAATTTATATCTCACCAGATAGACAGAGATAGGCCTTTCTGTATGGAACAGCAAGCGGATGGATGGCTATTAAAGACCCTGCACTTAAGACTTAGAATCTTGAATCCATCCCAATGTTTGACTGGAGACAGTGAAGTAACATGAATGCTGGAGCACATGGTCTACAAGATGGACAACATGATTTTGTGCTCCTTTGTGCTCAGTCAAATTCTTGATGTGTTTCCTCCCATCGACTCCATTGTAACAATAGATGCTGGACAGGACCTCTGGTGAATAACTGTCTTTATTTGTGGTGGGAGCAGCAATGGAAGAATTCTTTGTATGCCTTAACGTAGAAAATGATCATGGCAGTGCTGTTTAACTATGCAATCAGAGATAGGTTTCCATCAGGAAATAGTCAAGTTAGTAACATTTTGAGAAAATGTCATGTACTCAGAGATGATGGCCAGCCAATTGTAGAAATCGTAAGGATCACCAGACCCTAAAATATTTGAATCTCAGTCTTAGACTCACTCAGTTCTAATGCATTCAGTTTGATCTTTTTCAGGTAGGCCATAACTTGTGGGTACATAAGGGTTTTAGAGACTCCAATATGAATATGGGTAGAGCATGCATATATATAATAGCCATCAATGAAATTCTTAAATATGACTTCAAATCACTTTTGGTAGGTATTACAGTGCCTGACACACCTATAACATTTTGTGGAGCAGTTGAATGATGTTGCTCAAGCTGGAAAAATAGGGTTTGGTTAAGTGATATTGGCCACACTTGACGGCGGAACATCAAGTGTATTTGTACAAGATTACAGGTTGCATGGGCTCGATTTGGACAATTTTGTGGACTATCACTACAAACTCCACTAATAGATTAGGAGGTATCAGCATTAGGGGTGTTTGCAATTTTTATCACAGATATTTAACTGGGAGCAAATTAAAAGTTCAAACCTGCAGGTAGTAGCCTGAGTGTTAAAATGTTATCTGAATGCACATATACCATTATACCCTTTCTATTGCTATTATCTGATCCATGATTTCTTTGGGTCAGAAACTGAGGATTAAAAAAATTTAAATAGCGAAGGATATGCCCTTATGTGACCACCAGTAGGTGCCAGCAAATGGAAGGACGGCCATGTCGGGAGGCATAAAGAGTGTGGTTGGGTGGGAAGGATGTGGCTGTGTTGTGTCACAAATCATTTTTGACAGGCCATCCAGGCAGCACTATTCATGTTGCTAGGCCTGCTCCTCATGTTTTTAAAGGTTTGGCTACCTGAACGATTTGCATAGTGGAGTTGTGAGCTGTCTTTCAACACAGCTTCACAAACTTCTAATAAGTCTCCTTGCACCATGCAAATGAAACTTTGACTGAAAATCATTAGACCAGTTATTTTGTTGTAGTTGACTAGAAAATCGGATGTTCATTGCCATCTCTAGAATGTCGGTATGCACTATAGGCCAGAAGTGGCTCTGTTCTAGTCATGAGATTCAAGATAAGAATTCCTTTTCTTGAGATCTGGGGTTATAGATGCATGTCTGGGCTGCATAGTGGCTCCCTTTTGGGTGAGTGAGGCATCATTAAACTATATAAATAGGAGCCTGAGGGCACCATCAAATGGCTTCATGACTTTGGTGTAGTAGGTTTCAGAGGGAAGTTTCATTATGTTTAATGCACTCAATATCATGAATACCTCACTCTTTTGAACAACAGTGAGTTCTAAGAAAGGTATAGAACAGAAGGCCACTCTATTAGTGGTCATGGACTAATAGATAACAGGTAATGCAATATTGTTGGATCAAATACCTTTAAATGGAAACCAATCATATTTTCTTTTTATTGGTTGGGGTCAATATGGAGGACGGTAATGCAATGCCTATAGCTTAATGATCCTTTATCATCTTTCGAGTGTTCTTTCTAGTATAACAGAAAATAAAGCCAATCAGAGAATCATTTATTTTTCAGGAAGAATCTCGTTTTGCATTGCATTTGTGATGCCACTTTGTTGCAATCAGTAGTGATGCTCCTTTCCAAAAGAGTAAAAATAAAATCAGACATTGGGCAATGAGGCACTTGTATAAGGCCTGGAAAAGCTTATGGAAGTTTTGACGACCACATCAATACTGCTCTAGTTTGTAAACAGGAACAACAGGCTTGTTAGTGGAGTACCACCTCTAAAGAGGGAGTTCATTTGGAGTAGGGACATTTATAAAAGCATGATCAGAGAAGAATGGGTTAAGTATATGACAAGGAACATAATCTGTGAGATGACTAGATTCATATTTTAGTGTGACTGATAAATAACTAGGCATTAAGGATGCCCATATTCACATCCATGTATTACATTTAAGAGAGGGAAGAGGTGTCTGCTTAAATGGTCAAATTATCCTGGAAATGGACATGGTCAACATGCACTGGACCAGGTCCTCAAGGTTTTCAACATAGTTTCTTCAAGCCTCTTATGAGATAGTCTGTTTTAGCACAGATGAAAGATAATCAACAATTGCTTTTGTGATTCTGAGTGCTGGGCCTGTGAACATTTGCAACCTGGTTGGGACTGTGAACGTCTGCGGCCTGACTGATGGAAACAGCATATTTCTGGGTCTTCCATAGAATCAATGTTCCAAAGTAAGCATTGGGTCTTGTAGAGCGACTGGCCATTGGTGGACTCAGAGACTGAGTTGCTGGCCAGTCTTAGGAGAGCTGGAATGTCTTAGGTGACCTACTTGCCAGGACCTGTTACAGGGTCTGAGAAGAAGGTCTCAGAAGATTTCCTACAGGGGTCTCAATTGTTTGAGGTATGTGAAACTCTCCTGTTTATTGTGATTGTGACCCATTCTCTGGTGGACTCTGGGGTTTGGTGGATGAAGACTGGATCACACAGAGTATATATTTAAAATAAAATCTGAGCTAAATAAATGAATGCTTAAAAATAATCTGGTTGCTTTGATTTTTCTGGACCATGCTTTTATCCTTGCTCTATAGATTTAGGGTGCCAGCCTGGTGTGTTAGTCAGAGCTGAAAAGATTGATTATGGGGGTGCTGCTATTGTCGGGGTTAGTGCTGGAGATTGGGGTTTTGATTTATAATGCACCCAACCCAGTTGTGAGCCTGAAAAAGGAGACACATTTTTGAATCACTGTGAAGAAACAAAGGAAATCAACAGCAATGATGATTTCCAGGCCTCAGGATATGATGTGATTTTAAACAAATAAGATGTTTTTATGGAGAGTTGATAAACTAACAGGCTGCTCCTTGTTTCACTAAGAAGTTTGATCTTGACCTTTGTGTAGGCATTCTCAGTGTGCAGACTTAGAGTGTACAGGGTCAGAGCATCAAGCAAGCTCTAATATAACAAATGCTTAGCTTCTTTTCTCAAATTTAGAGGAAATTGAATTGTGTCTTGTTGTGAGTAGGAATGGACAAAAGTTCAATTATACTATAGTAATCAGAGTAATTTTGGCAATTTTGTTTTACTATTTGATGGAATTACTGATAATAATAAAATGACTCCCGCTTGCATATTTAAGAAGAGTGATTTAGGAAAAAACATACAACCACAAGAGCACAAATAGCGAGCGCGAGTGGCTGCTCGTGCTTGCTAAATAGCACTTTTTCTTATCACAAAATGTATCTTTACATTCATTTTGGACACAAGGGTTCATTTTTGCAATAAGAAAATGGTGCTAAATGCCGAGAGTAAGTTGGGGGAATATCCTACCCCAAAAGCCTGTTTGTGCTCACTATTCATGTTCTGTTGCATATAGCGCTATTTCTTAACACAAAATGAATCCTTGCCTCCATTTTGGATACAAGGGGCATTTTTGCACTGAAAAATATCGCTAAACATAGAATGTCTCTACTTGCGTAATTTAGCATAATGTCACCGAATTCTTAGATAATTCCATGTGATTACGTGAGCTATGCCCACCACTGGTTGTGAAGTGCAGGAGAATATCCTAGGAGGTGATAGGCATCATCATAAAATGTACAGCCACCTCATTTACTAGTAGATGTTTGCAGCTTCAGAGACAAACAACTGTGATATTGTCTAGTAGCTAGAATAGACTGTATGTTGACAGCTTTCCTGATCTCAGAAATACTGTTTTGAGATGAAGAGGCTATAGAACAAAATTTCAAAGACAAGAGCCTTGTATTACCCCCCAAAAATAATTGTAGTATACTGCGTGCAAAAATTAGTTTTGAACGGTCAACATTCAGAGTTTGATTGATCGTTAATGTGTCATCAGATTGGAAGGTAAGGCCTTGTGCACTAGGCATAAGATCTAGAAATTAATAGGTTGTTTGGAAAGGCACCAGTTGAGCATGTTTTCTTCCCGGTAGGTAGAGTCCTGTAGGGTTAATTGCTGCACTGGATCCTAGGCATGAATATTGCTATTACACTGAAAAATGTCTGCATTACAAGTGGCAGTGGACGGATTCCACAGAGGGCACAAAGGTGGTCAATGTTGAACTTGATAATGTCATTGATCTGTGGAATCTGTGACTGGTTTGTATTTGGAGAGACTATGGGGGTCATTCTGACCCCGGCGGGCGGCGGGCGGCGGTCAGCGCCCACCTGGCGGGAACCGCCATTTGACCGCTCCGCGGTCAAAAGACCACTGGCGGCATTGCGACCTTCCCGCTGGGCCAGCGGGCGCTAACAATGTTAGCGCCCGCCGGCCCAGCGGGAAGGGGGCCTGCAACATTGAAGCCGGCTCCGAATGGAGCCGGCGGTGTTGCAGGTGTGCGACGGGTGCAGTTGCACCCGTCGCGCTTTTCACTGTCTGCTAGGCAGACAGTGAAAAGCAGGCTGGGGCCCTGTTAGGGGGCCCCTGCACTGCCCATGCCAGTGGCATGGGCAGTGCAGGGGCCCCCAGGGGCCCCAGGACACCCGTTCCCACCAGCCTCTTTCTGGCGGTGTAAACCGCCAGAAACAGCTGGCGGGAAGGGGGTCAGAATCCCCTGGGCAGCGCTGCTTGCAGCGCTGCCCTGGTGGATTTGCCCAGCCGGGAGAAATCCGGCGGGAAACCGCGGACCCGGTTTTCTGACCGCGGCTTTACCGCTGCGGTCAGAATGGGCAGGGAAGCACCGCCAGCCTGTTGGCGGTGCTTCCTCCATTCGCGGCCCTGGCGGTCTTTGACCGCCAGGGTC
This sequence comes from Pleurodeles waltl, assembly GCF_031143425.1. Taxonomy (NCBI): domain Eukaryota; kingdom Metazoa; phylum Chordata; class Amphibia; order Caudata; family Salamandridae; genus Pleurodeles; species Pleurodeles waltl. The sequence goes on from NC_090446.1 coordinate 332,814,301, forward strand.
GGAATGACCCCCTATATTGTAATGCATGTGGTACAAAGACTGAAGAACAAGTCATGCTGATACTTGCCTCTATTTTCATTTTAAATTTCCTCCATCCCAGACTATTGAATGTAACATTAGGGTTGCTCATTTGTCATTTGAATTTGTAGTGTAACAATGAGCATTCTCAGCTCTTGGAAAGTTGTGTACAGAACATTTACAGCCTCTGCTCCAGCAGAAGGTGGTCCCTGCCGTAAAAGATCTCCAGAGCGATTAACAAAGCCATTTTAGCATGTCATTTACAAATTCAAATGACTTGATTGAAGAGTCCAACTAATTCATACAATGTGAACTTGTATTGGTGAATCCATTTACTAATGCACATTATTACCTCAAGATGGAGTAATACCGCACATGAGTAAATCCCACTTCAAGGTATCATGAAGGTATTTTGGGGCAGTTAAGAACTGATAGGTTTCAATAGAAAATATAATAACACAATTGTTTGTGGATATTCATAGACGTCTTATAGTCTTCTTCGAACCACGAAACTGATCAGAGCACCAATAACTCATTTCGCAGGGGAGCAATGGGAATGGAACACTCCAAACATTTGAGGAGGTCCAAGGGAGCGAGCTTTCTCTTTTGGAGAAATATAAAAAATTACATTGCACAAATTGGAAGCTACGTATCAAAGCATAATTGGACAGTGTGAGCAAATATGCACATGGGAATATCTATGCGGGTTCTTAATTTGGTACATGCAATACGTTTTGAGAAGTATTCCTGAAAACCCAATACATGTTATGAAACACATTCTAGGACACCTTTAGGAATTATATAAATTCAATAATCTGAATCCAGAGTAGGATTTAAACCGTAGGTGAAGTTTTCCATTTCTTTCTAAAGGTCTCACCTGCAAGCGTATGGGCTAATGCTTGCATCTCACCTGTGATACTCTGTTGTGAACAGTAAAGTGCTTGGAACCCGCCTGTCGCTTACCATCTACTGGTTTGCATAGTACTCTTATTTACAGCCCCATAATTCTTTAATGAAGGCCAAGCATAATTTCCATTCATCTGTGTTGAGCAAGGGCTAAGCACTAATTGATACATCTTAATTAGTTCCCGTCCACTGCTCCCAACGTGATTTAGGTACTATTTTGTTCTTTTAACTTCTAGTGCCCTGCAAACAGAAAGCTTGTGACTGACAAAAAAAACTAGCCTAGCAGGACAAACAAAAATTTAAAGATTTATTTTTTATAGTTAACTTTCCTTTATTTTGCCAAGCCACCTGTTTCTCACTTTGCACTCATGTCTACTTTTGTTTTTGCTTGTTGGCATTGTTCTCAAAATGACGATTATCTTGTTCTAAATATTGCAAAGCAACACATAATCGGGCAGTACATCCCAATCCACCCACTAAAATATATACTCCAATCCATCCCACCTCAACCCACACCATTCCACTCCACTCCAATTCAAACTACTCACCCCAATCCAATCCAATCCAAACCATCCCACTCTAATCCTCCCAACCCACACCAATCTAATCTGCCCCACTCCAGTTCACCCCACTCCAATACAAAACAATCTGCACCACTCTAAAACAATCTGTGCCACTCCGATCCAAAACAATCTGCCCCACACGAATCTGCCACACTCCAATCCAAAACAATAGGCCCCACTCCAATCCAAAACAATATGCCCCGCTCCCATCTACCCCACTCCAATCTGCCCCCCTCCAATCCAAAATAATCTGTCCCATTCAACACAATACAATCTGCCACACTCCAATCTGCCCCAATCTAAAACAATCCTGCTCACTGCAATCTACTGCACTCAAATCCAAACTATCTGCCCATTCCAATCTGCCCTACTGCAACACAACACAATCTACCCCACTCCAATCTGCCTCACTCCAATCTGCCCCACTTTAATACAAAACAATCTGCCTCACTCCAATCCGCACCACTCGAATCCAAAGCAATCTGTGCCACCCCAATCTCTCCCTCTCCAATCTGCCCTACTCCAATTCACCCCGCTGCAGTCCACCCCACTCAAATCTAAAACAATCTGTACCATTCCAATCCGCCCACTCCAATCTGACCCACTCCTATCCAAAACAGTACACCCCAGTCCAATCCAATCCACCTCACCCCACTCCAATTCACCCCATTCACATCCAAGCCACCCCACATCAACCCAGTCCACCCCACTCCAATCTAAAACAATCTGTACCATTCCAATCTGACCACTCCAATCTGATCCACTCCCATCCAAAACAATCCACCCCAGTCCAATCCAGTCCACCTCACCTCACCCCACTCCAATCCACCCCATTCCCATCCAATTCACCCCACTCCATTCCAATCCAACCCAATCCACCCCACTCCAATACACCCTAACACAATCTGCCCACTCCAGTCTGCCTCACTCCAATTCAAAGCAGTCTGCCCCAATCTAGTCTGCCCTACACCAATCCAAAACAACCCGTCTCTCTCCAGTCTGCCCCATTCCAATCTGCCCCACTAAATCCAAAACATTCTGCCCTTCGCCAATCTACCTCTCCAATAAAAAACAATCTGCTCATATCAGCCCACTGCAACCTAAAACAATCTGCCCCACTCCAATCTGCCCCACTTTAATACAAAACAATCTGCCTCATTCCAATCCGCACCACTTCAACCTAAAACAACCTGTCCCACTCCAATCTACCCTACTCCAATTCGCCCCACTCCAGTCCGCCCCACTCCAACCGAAAACATTTGTCCCATTCCAATCCGCCCACTCCAATCTGACCCACTCCAATCCAAAACAATACACCCCACTCCAGTCCAATCCACCCCAACCTAATCCAATGCCCCAACTCCATCCCATCTCACCCCACTCCAACCCACTCCAGTCCCACCCAAGACACCCTACACCAACCCAGCCCACCCACTACAATCCAATCCAAACCACCCCACTCCAATCCAGTCCACCCCCCACTCCAATCCACCCTAACACAATCTGACCCACTCCAGTCTGCCTCACTCCATTCCAAAGCAATCTGCCGCACTCTAGTCTGCCCTACGTCAATCTAAAGCAATCTGTCTCTCTCCAAACCACTGCACTCCAATCTGCCCCACTCAATCCAAAACAATCTCCTCCCCTCCCAATCTGCCCTCCAATAAAAAACGTTCTGCTCCACTCCACCCCATTTCAATCTGCTCCACTCCAATCTGCCCCACTTAAATCCACAACATTCTGCCCCACTCCATTCCAACCTGCCCCACTCCAATCCCTACCAGCCCACTCCAATCCAAATATCTGTCCCACTCCAATGCACCCCATTCCAATCCAATCCACCTCACCCCAATCCAGTCCACCCTACTCGATCCCAGTTCACCCCACTCTAACCCACCCCACTACAATCCAGTCCAACCCACATCAATCCAAACCACCCGCACTAATCCAAACTACAGCAATCCAGCCCAGTCTAAACTACCCCACTCCAATCCAATACACCTCACTCTAAACCAGTCAGCCCCACCCCAATCCACTTGACTCCAATCTACCCACTCCAATCCAATCCACCCGACTTCAGTACAATCCACCTATTTTAATCAAACCCACTCTAATTCAACCCTACCCACTCCATCCCACCCATTCCAATCCAGCCCACCCTACTTCAATCGTACCCAACCTAGTCCAATCCAACCCACCATACCCCAATACAACCCAATACAATCTAATCAACCTACTCCAATCAAGTCCACTGCTACCCAATTCACTTCACTCCAATCCAATCCACCCACAATACCACCCCAATCCACCCCAATCCCCCCCACTCCAATTCAATCCACTTAAATCCATCCCACTCCAGTCCACATTAATCCATCCTACTCCAGTCCAATCCACCCCACTCCTAATCACCTCAATCTACCTCACTCCAGTTCAGTTCACCCCTCTCCAATTAATCCACCCTACACCAACCAAATCCACCACAACCCACTCCAATTTTATTTTTGCAGTTTTATATATCATGGGTGTGACCCTAAGGTATTGGAGTGCTTTACATGAGAACTAGTCACATTACACAAGGAAACATTCATGTTTTTTGGTAGGCATGAGGAGACTAAGTGATTTGTCCAGAATTACAGGATGTTGAGCCAATGCCGAGACTCGAACCTGGTTCCCCAGCTCCAAAGTCAGCAGCTCTGGCTATTACACCTCATCCTCTTACCAATCCACCTCACTTCAATCCAGTCCACCCCACTCAATCCAGTCCACCCCTCTCGAATCCACTTCACCCCACTGCAGTCCAATCCACCACAATCCGCTCCACTGCAGTCCATCCCACTCCAATCCAATCCACCCCACACCAATCCACCCACTCATAGTCAATCTACCACAGTCCAATCAACCACAGTCAATCCAATCCACCCCACACCACCCTAATCAACCCCACCCTACCCTACTCCACCCCACTCAATCCAATCCACCCCTACTCAGTCCAATCCACCCCACCCAATCCTTCCACTCACTCCAATCACATCTACCCCAACTTGATCCACCCCAATCTCATCCACCTCAATTTGATCCACTCCAGTCCACCACACTATGGCCCATCCCACTCCAGTCCACACCCCCTCAATCCAATTCGCCTCACCCCATTTCAATCCACTCCACCCCACTCCAATCCAGCCCACTCCAATACACCCATATTTACTCCAGTCCACCTCACTCTGCCCTAATCAAGCCCACCCCAACCCATCCTAGTTCAGTCCACTGCACTCCAATCCAATCCATTCACCCACCCTACACAAATCCAATCCACCCCACCCCTCCCAATCACAGTTCAGTCCACCCCACCCCACTCCACCCCATTCCACTCCAATCCACTCCACCTCCATGCAATCCACCCACTCCAATTCAACCCACTCCAATCCACCCCAATCCAATCCACCACCAAGCCCACTTGTAAGGAAATGCCTCCTTGGCATGGTTGCCCCCTGACTTTTTGCCTTTGCTGATGCTATGTTTACAATTGAAAGTGTGCTGAGGCCTGCTAACCAGGCCCCAGCACCAGTGTTCTTTCCCTAACCTGTACTTTTGTATCCACAATTGGCAGACCCTGGCATCCAGATAAGTCCCTTGTAACTGGTACTTCTAGTACCAAGGGCCCTGATGCCAAGGAAGGTCTCTAAGGGCTGCAGCATGTCTTATGCCACCCTGGAGACCTCTCACTCTGCACAGACACACTGCTTGCCAGCTTGTGTGTGCTAGTGAGGACAAAACGAGTAAGTCGACATGGCACTCCCCTCAGGGTGCCATGCCAGCCTCTCACTGCCTATGCAGTATAGGTAAGACACCCCTCTAGCAGGCCTTACAGCCCTAAGGCAGGGTGCACTATACCATAGGTGAGGGTACCAGTGCATGAGCATGGTACCCCTACAGTGTCTAAATAAAACCTTAGACATTGTAAGTGCAGGGTAGCCATAAGAGTATATGGTCTGGGAGTATGTCAAACACGAACTCCACAGCACCATAATGGCTACACTGAAAACTGGGAAGTTTGGTATCAAACTTCTCAGCACAATAAATGCACACTGATGCCAGTGTACATTTTATTGTAAAATACACCACAGAGGGCACCTTAGAGGTGCCCCCTGAAACTTAACCGACTATCTGTGTAGGCTGACTAGTTTTAGCAGCCTGCCACAAACCGAGACATGTTGCTGGCCCCATGGGGAGAGTGCCTTTGTCACTCTGAGGCCAGTAACAAAGCCTGCACTGGGTGGAGATGCTAACACCTCTCCCAGGCAGGAATTGTCACACCTGGCGGTGAGCCTCAAAGGCTCACCTCCTTTGTGCCAACCCAGCAGGACACTCCAGCTAGTGGAGTTGCCCGCCCCCTCCGGCCAGGCCCCACTTTTGGCGGCAAGGCCGGAGAAAATAATGAGAATAACAAGGAGGAGTCACTGGCCAGTCAGGACAGCCCCTAAGGTGTCCTGAGCTGAGGTGACTCTAACTTTTAGAAATCCTCCATCTTGCAGATGGAGGATTCCCCCAATAGGGTTAGGATTGTGACCCCCTCCCCTTGGGAGGAGGCACAAAGAGGGTGTACCCACCCTCAGGGCTAGTAGCCATTGGCTACTAACCCCCCAGACCTAAACACGCCCTTAAATTTAGTATTTAAGGGCTACCCTGAACCCTAGAAAATTAGATTCCTGCAACTACAAGAAGAAGGACTGCCTAGCTGAAAACCCCTGCAGCGGAAGACCAGAAGACGACAACTGCCTTGGCTCCAGAAACTCACCGGCCTGTCTCCTGCCTTCCAAAGATCCTGCTCCAGCGACGCCTTCCAAAGGGACCAGCGACCTCGACATCCTCTGAGGACTGCCCCTGCTTCGAAAAGACAAGAAACTCCCGAGGACAGCGGACCTGCTCCAAAGAAAAGCTGCAACTTTGTTTCCAGCAGCTTTAAAGAACCCTGCAAGCTCCCCGCAAGAAGCGTGAGACTTGCCACACTGCACCCGGCGACCCCGACTCGGCTGGTGGCGATCCAACACCTCAGGAGGGACCCCAGGACTACTCTGATACTGTGAGTACCAAAACCTGTCCCCCCTGAGCCCCCACAGCGCCGCCTGCAGAGGGAATCCCGAGGCTTCCCCTGACCGCGACTCTTTGAACCTAAAGTCCCGACGCCTGGGAGAGACCCTGCACCCGCAGCCCCCAGGACCTGAAGGACCGGACTTTCACTGGAGGAGTGACCCCCAGGAGTCCCTCTCCCTCGCCCAAGTGGAGGTTTCCCCGAGGAATCCCCCCCTTGCCTGCCTGCAGCGCTGAAGAGATCCCTAGATCTCCCATTGACTTCCATTACAAACCCGACGCTTGTTTCTACACTGCACCCGGCCGCCCCCGCGCTGCTGAGGGTGAAATTTCTGTGTCAACTTGTGTCCCCCCCGGTGCCCTACAAAACCCCTCTGGTCTGCCCTCCGAAGACGCGGGTACTTACCTGCAAGCAGATCGGAACCGGGGCACCCCCTTCTCTCCATTCTAGCCTATGTGTTTTGGGCACCACTTTGAACTCTGCACCTGACCGGCCCTGAGCTGCTGGTGTGGTGACTTTGGGGTTGCTCTGAACCCCCAACGGTGGGCTACCTTGGACCAAGAACTGAACCCTGTAAGTGTCCTACTTACCTGGTAAAACTAACAAAAACTTACCTCCCCCAGGAACTGTGAAAATTGCACTGTGTCCACTTTTGAAACAGCTATTTGACAATAACTTGAAAAGTATACATGCAATTTTGATGATTTGAAGTTCCTAAAGTACTTACCTGCAATACCTTTCGAACAAGATATTACATGTTAAATTTGAACCTGTGGTTCTTAAAATAAACTAAGAAAAGATATTTTTCTATATAAAAACCTATTGGCTGGATTTGTCTCTGAGTGTGTGTACCTCATTTATTGTCTATGTGTATGTACAACAAATGCTTAACACTACTCCTTGGATAAGCCTACTGCTCGACCACACTACCACAAAATAGAGCATTAGTATTATCTATTTTTACCACTATTTTACCTCTAAGGGGAACCCTTGGACTCTGTGCATGCTATTCCTTACTTTGAAATAGCACATACAGAGCCAACTTCCTACATTGGTGGATCAGCGGTGGGGTACAAGACTTTGCATTTGCTGGACTACTCAGCCAATACCTGATCACACGACAAATTCCAAAATTGTCATTAGAAATTGATTTTTGCAATTTGAAAAGTTTTCTAAATTCTTAAAAGACCTGCTAGGGCCTTGTGTTAGATCCTGTTTAGCATTTCTTTTAGAGTTTAAAAGTTTGTAAAAGTTTGAATTAGAACCTAGAACTAGTTGTAGATTCTTAAAAAGTATCCCAACTTTTAGAAGCAAAATGTCTAGCACAGATGTGAATGTGGTGGAACTCGACACCACACCTTACCTCCATCTACAGATGAGAGAGCTAAGGTCACTCTGTAAACTAAAGAAAATAACAATGGGCCCCAAACCTACCAAAATACAGCTCCAGGAGCTTTTGGCAGAGTTTGAAAAGGCCAACCCCTCTGAGGGTGGCAACTCAGAGGAAGAGGATAGTGACTTGGAGGACAATTCCCCCCTACCAGTCCTATCTAGGGAGAACAGGGTCCCTCAAACCCTGACTCCTAAAATAATAGTCAGAGATGCTGGTTCCCTCACAGGAGAGACCAACACCTCTGAAATCACTGAGGATAGCCCCAGTGAAGAGGACATCCAGTTAGCCAGGATGGCCAAAAGATTGGCTTTGGAAAAACAGATCCTAGCCATAGAGAGGGAAAGACAAGAGATGGGCCTAGGACCCATCAATGGTGGCAGCAACATAAATAGGGTCAGAGATTCTCCTGACATGTTGAAAATCCCCAAAGGGATTGTAACTAAATATGAAGATGGTGATGACATCACCAAATGGTTCACAGCTTTTGAGAGGGCTTGTGTAACCAGAAAAGTGAACAGATCTCACTGGGGTGCTCTCCTTTGGGAAATGTTCACAGGAAAGTGTAGGGATAGACTCCTCACACTCTCTGGACAAGATGCAGAATCTTATGACCTCATGAAGGGTACCCTGATTGAGGGCTTTGGATTCTCCACTGAGGAGTACAGGATTAGGTTCAGGGGGGCTCAAAAATCCTCGAGCCAGACCTGGGTTGACTTTGTTGACTACTCAGTGAAAACACTAGATGGTTGGATTCAAGGCAGTGGTGTAAGTAATTATGATGGGCTGTACAATTTATTTGTGAAAGAACACCTGTTAAGTAATTGTTTCAATGATAAACTGCATCAGCATCTGGTAGACCTAGGACCAATTTCTCCCCAAGAATTGGGAAAGAAGGCGGACCATTGGGTCAAGACAAGGGTGTCCAAGACTTCAACAGGGGGTGACCAAAAGAAAGGGGTCACAAAGACTCCCCAGCAGAAGGGTGATGAGACAACCAAAACTAAAAATAGTAAAGAGTCTTCTACAGGCCCCCAAAAACCTGCACAGGAGGGTGGGCCCAGAGCCTCTTCACAAAACAATGGGTACAAGGGTAAAAACTTTGATCCCAAAAAGGCCTGGTGTCATAGCTGTAAACAGCATGGACACCAAACTGGAGACAAGACCTGTCCCAAGAAAGGTTCCACTCCAAACTCCCATCCAGGTAACACTGGTATGGCTAGTCTCCAAGTGGGATCAACAGTGTGCCCAGAGCAAATCAGGGTCCACACTGAAGCTACTCTAGTTTCTGAGGGTGGGGTGGATTTAGCCACACTAGCTGTCTGGCCGCCTAACATGCAAAAATACAGACAGCAACTCTTAATTAATGGGACTAGAATAGAGGGCCTGAGGGATACAGGTGCCAGTGTCACCATGGTGACAGAGAAACTGGTTTCCCCTGGCCAATACCTGACTGGAAAAACTTACACAGTCACCAACGCTGACAATCAGAGAAAAGTACATCCCATGGCAATGGTTACTTTAGAATGGGGAGGGGTCAATGGCCTGAAACAGGTGGTGGTCTCCTCAAATATCCCAGTGGACTGTCTGCTTGGAAATGACCTGGAGTCCTCAGCATGGGCTGAGGTAGAACTAAAAACCCATGCAGCAATGCTGGGTATCCCTGAACTGGTGTGTGTGAAAACAAGAGCACAATGCAAGGCACAGGGTGAACAAGTAGAGCTGGAGTCTGGAAGAATGGCCCAGCCTACCAAGAGGAAAGGAAAGTCAGTTGGGAAACCAACTGCAACACAGCAAAAGAAAGGGAACCTCTCTTCTCAGGAAGATGTTCTGCCCTCTGAGGGAACTGAGCCTTTGGAGCTTGAACCTTACCAGGTTGAGCTCTTAGGCCCAGGGGGACCCTCAAGGGAAGAGCTGTGTAAGGGACAAGAAACCTGTCCCTCTCTTGAAGGCCTTAGGCAGCAAGCTGCTGAAGAGTCCAAAGGCAAGAAAAATGGAACACATAGGGTCTATTGGGAAGATGGGCTCCTGTACACTGAGGCCAGAGACCCCAAACCTGGTGCCACTAGGAGAGTGGTAGTGCCTCAGCTGTTCAGAGAGTTCATCCTAACATTGGCCCATGACATTCCCCTTGCTGGACATTTGGGACAAACCAAGACGTGGGAGAGGTTAGTCAACCACTTCTACTGGCCCAATATGTCCAACATGGTTAAGGAGTTTTGCCTCTCCTGCCCCACCTGTCAAGCCAGTGGTAAGACAGGTGGGCATCCAAAGGCCCCCCTCATTCCACTTCCAGTGGTGGGGGTGCCCTTTGAAAGAGTGGGTGTGGACATAGTTGGTCCACTGGAACCTCCCACAGCCTCAGGAAATATGTATATCCTGGTAGTAGTGGATCATGCTACCAGGTATCCTGAAGCTATTCCCCTTAGGTCGACTACTGCCCCTGCAGTAGCCAAGGCCCTCATTGGTATCTTTACCAGAGTGGGTTTCCCTAAGGAGGTGGTGTCTGACAGAGGTACCAACTTCATGTCAGCATACCTAAAGCACATGTGGAATGAGTGTGGAGTGACTTATAAATTCACTACACCATACCATCCACAAACTAATGGCTTGGTTGAGAGATTCAACAAGACATTAAAAGGCATGATCATGGGGCTCCCAGAAAAACTCAAAAGGAGATGGGATGTCCTCCTGCCATGTCTGCTTTTCGCTTACAGGGAGGTACCACAGAAGGGAGTAGGGTTCTCACCCTTTGAACTTCTGTTTGGTCATCCTGTAAGGGGACCACTTGCCCTTGTTAAAGAAGGCTGGGAGAGACCTCTCCATGAGCCTAAACAGGACATAGTGGACTATGTACTTGGCCTTCGCTCTAGAATGGCAGAGTACATGGAAAAGGCAACCAAAAACCTTGAGGCCAGCCAACAGCTCCAGAAGTTTTGGTATGACCAAAAGGCTGCACTGGTTGAGTTCCAACCAGGGCAGAAAGTCTGGGTTCTGGAGCCTGTGGCTCCCAGGGCACTCCAGGACAAATGGAGTGGCCCTTACCCAGTACTAGAGAGGAAGAGTCAGGTCACCTACTTGGTGGACCTGGGCACAAGCAGGAGCCCCAAGAGGGTGATCCATGTAAACCGCCTTAAGCTCTTCCACGACAGGGCTGATGTCAATCTGTTGATGGTAACAGATGAGGATCAGGAGGCAGAGAGTGAACCTCTCCCTGATCTTCTGTCATCAGACCCAAAAGATGGTACAGTAGATGGAGTGATCTACTCAGACACCATCTCTGGCCAACAGCAAGCTGATTGTAGGAGAGTCCTACAACAGTTTCCTGAACTCTTCTCCTTAACCCCTGGTCAGACACACCTGTGTACCCATGAGGTGGACACAGGAGACAGCATGCCTGTCAAGAACAAAATCTTTAGACAGTCTGACCATGTTAAGGAAAGCATCAAGGTGGAAGTCCACAAGATGCTGGAATTGGGAGTCATTGAGCGCTCTGACAGCCCCTGGGCTAGCCCAGTGGTCTTAGTCCCCAAACCTCACACCACAGATGGAAAGAAAGAGATGAGGTTTTGTGTGGACTACAGAGGGCTCAATTCTGTCACCAAGACAGATGCTCATCCAATTCCAAGAGCTGATGAGCTCATTGATAAATTAGGTGCTGCCAAATTTCTAAGTACCTTTGACTTGACAGCAGGGTACTGGCAAATAAAAATGGCACCTGGAGCAAAAGAAAAGACAGCATTCTCCACACCTGATGGGCATTATCAGTTTACTGTTATGCCCTTTGGTTTAAAGAATGCCCCTGCCACCTTCCAAAGGTTGGTGAATCAAGTCCTTGCTGGCTTGGAGTCCTTTAGCACAGCTTATCTTGATGATATTGCTGTCTTTAGCTCCACCTGGCAGGATCACCTGGTCCACCTGAGGAAGGTTTTGAAGGCTCTGCAATCTGCAGGCCTCTCTATCAAGGCATCCAAATGCCAGATAGGGCAGGGAACTGTGGTTTACTTGGGACACCTTGTAGGTGGAGGCCAAGTTCAGCCACTCCAACCCAAGATCCAGACTATTCTGGACTGGGTAGCTCCAAAAACCCAGACTCAAGTCAGGGCATTCCTTGGCTTGACTGGGTATTACAGGAGGTTTGTGAAGGGATATGGATCCATTGTGACAGCCCTCACTGAACTCACCTCCAAGAAAATGCCCAAGAAAGTAAACTGGACTGTGGAATGCCAACAGGCCTTTGACACCCTGAAACAGGCAATGTGCTCAGCACCAGTTCTCAAAGCTCCAGATTATTCTAAGCAGTTCATTGTGCAGACTGATGCCTCTGAACATGGGATAGGGGCAGTTTTGTCCCAAACCAATGATGATGGCCTTGACCAACCTGTTGCTTTCATTAGCAGGAGGTTACTCCCCAGGGAGCAGCGTTGGAGTGCCATTGAGAGGGAGGCCTTTGCTGTGGTTTGGTCCCTGAAGAAGCTGAGACCATACCTCTTTGGGACTCACTTCCTAGTTCAAACTGACCACAGACCTCTCAAATGGCTGATGCAAATGAAAGGTGAAAATCCTAAACTGTTGAGGTGGTCCATCTCCCTACAGGGAATGGACTTTATAGTGGAACACAGACCTGGGACTGCCCATGCCAATGCAGATGGCCTTTCCAGGTTCTTCCACTTAGAAAATGAAGACTCTCTTGGGAAAGGTTAGTCTCATCCTCTTTCGTTTGGGGGGGGGTTGTGTAAGGAAATGCCTCCTTGGCATGGTTGCCCCCTGACTTTTTGCCTTTGCTGATGCTATGTTTACAATTGAAAGTGTGCTGAGGCCTGCTAACCAGGCCCCAGCACCAGTGTTCTTTCCCTAACCTGTACTTTTGTGTCCACAATTGGCAGACCCTGGCATCCAGATAAGTCCCTTGTAACTGGTACTTCTAGTACCAAGGGCCCTGATGCCAAGGAAGGTCTCTAAGGGCTGCAGCATGTCTTATGCCACCCTGGAGACCTCTCACTCTGCACAGACACACTGCTTGCCAGCTTGTGTGTGCTAGTGAGGACAAAACAAGTAAGTCGACATGGCACTCCCCTCAGGGTGCCATGCCAGCCTCTCACTGCCTATGCAGTATAGGTAAGACACCCCTCTAGCAGGCCTTACAGCCCTAAGGCAGGGTGCACTATACCATAGGTGAGGGTACCAGTGCATGAGCATGGTACCCCTACAGTGTCTAAATAAAACCTTAGACATTGTAAGTGCAGGGTAGCCATAAGAGTATATGGTCTGGGAGTATGTCAAACACGAACTCCACAGCACCATAATGGCTACACTGAAAACTGGGAAGTTTGGTATCAAACTTCTCAGCACAATAAATGCACACTGATGCCAGTGTACATTTTATTGTAAAATACACCACAGAGGGCACCTTAGAGGTGCCCCCTGAAACTTAACCGACTATCTGTGTAGGCTGACTAGTTTTAGCAGCCTGCCACAAACCGAGACATGTTGCTGGCCCCATGGGGAGAGTGCCTTTGTCACTCTGAGGCCAGTAACAAAGCCTGCACTGGGTGGAGATGCTAACACCTCTCCCAGGCAGGAATTGTCACACCTGGCGGTGAGCCTCAAAGGCTCACCTCCTTTGTGCCAACCCAGCAGGACACTCCAGCTAGTGGAGTTGCCCGCCCCCTCCGGCCAGGCCCCACTTTTGGCGGCAAGGCCGGAGAAAATAATGAGAATAACAAGGAGGAGTCACTGGCCAGTCAGGACAGCCCCTAAGGTGTCCTGAGCTGAGGTGACTCTAACTTTTAGAAATCCTCCATCTTGCAGATGGAGGATTCCCCCAATAGGGTTAGGATTGTGACCCCCTCCCCTTGGGAGGAGGCACAAAGAGGGTGTACCCACCCTCAGGGCTAGTAGCCATTGGCTACTAACCCCCCAGACCTAAACACGCCCTTAAATTTAGTATTTAAGGGCTACCCTGAACCCTAGAAAATTAGATTCCTGCAACTACAAGAAGAAGGACTGCCTAGCTGAAAACCCCTGCAGCGGAAGACCAGAAGACGACAACTGCCTTGGCTCCAGAAACTCACCGGCCTGTCTCCTGCCTTCCAAAGATCCTGCTCCAGCGACGCCTTCCAAAGGGACCAGCGACCTCGACATCCTCTGAGGACTGCCCCTGCTTCGAAAAGACAAGAAACTCCCGAGGACAGCGGACCTGCTCCAAAGAAAAGCTGCAACTTTGTTTCCAGCAGCTTTAAAGAACCCTGCAAGCTCCCCGCAAGAAGCGTGAGACTTGCCACACTGCACCCGGCGACCCCGACTCGGCTGGTGGCGATCCAACACCTCAGGAGGGACCCCAGGACTACTCTGATACTGTGAGTACCAAAACCTGTCCCCCCTGAGCCCCCACAGCGCCGCCTGCAGAGGGAATCCCGAGGCTTCCCCTGACCGCGACTCTTTGAACCTAAAGTCCCGACGCCTGGGAGAGACCCTGCACCCGCAGCCCCCAGGACCTGAAGGACCGGACTTTCACTGGAGGAGTGACCCCCAGGAGTCCCTCTCCCTCGCCCAAGTGGAGGTTTCCCCGAGGAATCCCCCCCTTGCCTGCCTGCAGCGCTGAAGAGATCCCTAGATCTCCCATTGACTTCCATTACAAACCCGACGCTTGTTTCTACACTGCACCCGGCCGCCCCCGCGCTGCTGAGGGTGAAATTTCTGTGTCAACTTGTGTCCCCCCCGGTGCCCTACAAAACCCCTCTGGTCTGCCCTCCGAAGACGCGGGTACTTACCTGCAAGCAGATCGGAACCGGGGCACCCCCTTCTCTCCATTCTAGCCTATGTGTTTTGGGCACCACTTTGAACTCTGCACCTGACCGGCCCTGAGCTGCTGGTGTGGTGACTTTGGGGTTGCTCTGAACCCCCAACGGTGGGCTACCTTGGACCAAGAACTGAACCCTGTAAGTGTCCTACTTACCTGGTAAAACTAACAAAAACTTACCTCCCCCAGGAACTGTGAAAATTGCACTAAGTGTCCACTTTTGAAACAGCTATTTGACAATAACTTGAAAAGTATACATGCAATTTTGATGATTTGAAGTTCCTAAAGTACTTACCTGCAATACCTTTCGAACAAGATATTACATGTTAAATTTGAACCTGTGGTTCTTAAAATAAACTAAGAAAAGATATTTTTCTATATAAAAACCTATTGGCTGGATTTGTCTCTGAGTGTGTGTACCTCATTTATTGTCTATGTGTATGTACAACAAATGCTTAACACTACTCCTTGGATAAGCCTACTGCTCGACCACACTACCACAAAATAGAGCATTAGTATTATCTATTTTTACCACTATTTTACCTCTAAGGGGAACCCTTGGACTCTGTGCATGCTATTCCTTACTTTGAAATAGCACATACAGAGCCAACTTCCTACACCACTCCAATCCAATTATTCCCATTACAGCTGACCCCACCCCAATTCAATCCATCCCATCCCATTTCAATCTACTCCACCCCACTCAATCCAATCCACCCCTCCTCAGTCCAATCCACCCCACCCACTCCTTTCACTCACTCCAATCACATCCACCCCAACTTGATCCACCCCAATCTGATCCACCTCAATTTGATCCACTCCAGTCCCCCACACTATGTCCATTACACTCCAGTCCACACCACTTCAATCCAATTCACCTCACCTCAGTGCAATCCACCTCACTCTAATCCACTCCACTCCTTCCAGTCTATTCCAACCCAGTCCACCTCCCCCATTTCAATCCACTCCACCCCACTCCAATCCAGCCCACTCCAATACACCCCACTTTACTCCAGTCCACCTCACTCTACCCCAATCAAGCCCACCCCAACCCATCCAAGTTCAGTCCACTGCACTTCAATCCAATCCATTCACCCAACCCCATGCAAATCCAATCCACCCCACCCCCAATCTCAGTTCAGTCAACCCCACCCCACGCCACCCCATTCCACTCCACCTCCATGCAATCCACCCACTCCAATCCAACCCACTCCAATCCACCCCAATCCAATTCACCACCCAGCCCACTCCAATCCAATTATTCCCATTTCAGCTGACCCCACCTCTATTCAATCCACCTCACCCCATTTCAATCTACTCCACACCCCAATCCAGTCTGCCCCACAACCTCAATCCACTCCAATCCACGCCACCCTCTTCCACTCTACTTCATTTTACAACACTCTCTGCCACTAAACCACTGAACTCTACTCCCTTCTACTCAACTCTGTGGCACTCCACTTCCTCTACTTCACTCTACAATACTCTAACAAATCCACAGCACTCTACTTCCTACTCTACTCTGACGTTCCATGCCACTAACTTTTAGCTATGCTGAACAGCAGCCACACTGGTGTACAACATGACAAAACACATTGCCAAAGTCAATAGGTCTTGTATAGGCGAGACCTACTGGCTTTGCCGATGCTTGTTCTTTTTAATGACAATTTGCGCCCTGTGTTCATACAGTCCGCAACCTGTACTCATGCAGTGATCTGTCATAGCCTGTTTTTCCACGTACTGAAAGCTCTTTCTTTACACAGCTGAAGACAATGCTTCTGTAGGGAGCTGCTCATGTGTTGAAAGAGAACTTTTTACAGTAGTCACACTCATTTTTCGAGTGCTGAAAATGACTGCCCCGATAGAAGATGTAGAAGTGCTGAGAAAGCCTGTACCCTTGATGGAAAGTGTCCAGGCGCTGAAAAACCCGAATCGTGATGGGAGCTGTCCAGGTGCTGAAAAAGACTTGCCCATTTATGAGAGCTATCCAGGTGCTGAAAAGGCCCTAACTGCGAGTTTCAAAGCATCTGACCTTGAAGTATGGTGTTCATGTGTAGATATATAGCCACGAACAGAGTTCACAGCCTATCTTGCAGAGAGTAGTGAAAAACCTTAAAGGAGTAGGAGTGACTTACTCCAATACTATATCCGGATAGTCCCTGGATTTCAGCAATAATCCTGGCTTACTTCTGTAATTGAGAGTTCTTGACTTTCTCTTGGAATTCCGAAGTAAACCACAGGTATTCAATAAGTAACTCATAATAAAATATTTGTGTATCCGACTCACGGTATCTGCTACGGCAGAGTGCCACTAGCCTCTGAAATAGCGTACCAAGTGAGTTTCAAATGACTATCTTTCGGAGTGCTCGAATACCTAAAATACCTTTAGCTTTAATTTACATAGATTTTGGTATGAGTAGGAGTTATTTACCCAAATCTTACTCCTTGATTCCTAAAATATCCCTGGCTTACTCCTGAAAATCTGGAGTAAACCCAAAGTACTACAAAGTCAAACCAGACAAAAATCTTTGTGAATTGGACCTTCCATCTTCACAATTAACCTTCTCCGCTTCCGCAGTGAGGTTGCCAAGTACCAGAGAATGGTCCTCATTAGGAGGCTGGGGGTCTTAGGAGCACCAGCTAGCAATGGCGGTTGGACTGCCACAGGCAGGGCGTTTCCGACTACCCCATTATGACCGTGGAGGAGCCGCCACGGTCAAACTGCTGACACTGCCAGGCTGCAGCCAGCCTACAGCCTGGCGATCCCGGCAGTTATAATCCACCAGGGCAGCGCTGCAAGCAGTGCTGCCCTGTGGATTACGAGTCCCCATCCACCAACCTTTTCATTGCAGCAAACACTGCCATGGAATGCTGGAGGAATGGGAGCATCGGGGGCCCCTGGGGGACAGCCCCATCGCGCATATCACTGCCCGAATTACGGGCAGTGAAATGAACAACGTGTGCTGCTGCACCAGACGCACCACAACATTGCTGCCGGCTCAATTACGAGCCGGCGTCAATGTTGTGGTGAGTCTTCTGCAGGTGAAAATGCTGTTTTCCCCTGCTGGCACAGCGGAACACTACTAATATGGTGGGCAAAAGTCCTCCAATACTGGCAGTCTTTTGCCTGCAGTGGCTTCTGCGGTCCTGTGAAAGTATCGCCAAATTCGTAATGAGGCCCAATGTATGTGTAATAACAACAGCCAATGATCTTGCAGGATATAGCTGGGGCCACTGGAATTATGCAGCTGGGAGAGTTAAATAATGCATCAAGAGAAGGCAAATTATTAGATCCGGGCCTGATTTCAATACACAGAGTAATTTTGGTAACTCTACTGCACTCATTGATGGCAATTGCCAATAATTATGAGATTACTCCTCACATTTGGGGCAGAAAAATCTGAGCAAGAGGGCAAATTTTTCAAGTGACCTCTATGCTCACTCTTTGTGTTCTGCCACATTTACTGATGTTTCTTAGCGCAAACTGCATTCTTGCATCCATTTTTGATGCAAGGGTGCAGTTTTAAAAATAGCGCTGAATGCTGGGTATAAGTTTAGGGAACATCCTACCTCAACTGCACATTTAGTGAATGTGAGTGGCTGCTGGCAATCGCTAAATGTATTCTATTGCATTTAGCGCTATTTCTTAGTGCAAAAATGCCCCTGGCATCCACAATGGATGCCAGGAGGCATTTTTGTGCTATTGTATAGCGCTAAATGCAGAATTTGCTTTCTCGCATAATTCCTCATAAACTGGTGCTTATGCTACACAGAATTATGCCCACCCCTACATATTATGGGCATTATGAGGCGTAATTTAGGATAATATTGCTTCATTATTTTTTCATTTTTGTGCAAGGTAACTGTGTCTGCAAACATTTCACCTCATTAGTACTAGTTTAACAGCCAAAAACAGCAATAAGTAAATGAAACAGGTCCAATCAATGTTTGCATAGAGCTTTCCACATGTCGGGAATACATGTCACCATGTTTTAGTAACTTCTGGTTTGTTTGAGCTAGAAACAATTTGTCTGTTAAAATCTGACGATTGTGCAAGGGAAGATAGATTATGTGGCAAATGCACCAAATCGATAATTTTGCAGAAAATGGTGCGGAATTATTAAATTTTTGTGACCTAGTAATATCAATGTAAATAAAGCTTCCACATAAAGGAGTGGCATATGCAGTGATACTGAGTAAGAAGACAAATAGAGGTAATTACAACTTGACACAGCATGTAATGCACAATAGCATCTTTGTACTTATTGTTTTGGCTCAACAGAACCGAGGACCACCTATACCATGCAGAAGTCTTAAATCCCAGACATGGAAACAACCACAAAAAATATTTTTTCTCCCACATCTAGCAGCATATTCTTACAGAAGCATGCAGAAGACACACCACATGTTCTTAATGGGAGCTATTAATTTGCTAAAAGACCTCTCGTTCAAGGATTTAAACTCTGTGTGGCATATATACGAAGGGTTTTGTGTCACCCTTGCACCACACAAGAAAACACAGGGTGATGCAAAATCTATAATGAGATTTACCAAGCTACGCAAGCCCACCTTGCGTGGCCCTGTGTGGCATGCTAAATAGAGCAAGGCAAGGGAGCACAAGTCACTGCTTTGCAATGGTATGATCCAGGGAGGCATTCCATGGGTGTAGCATGGGTGTTCCCACGCATCCCTGCATGGATTCCAAAGCATTCCCTAATTACCAATACTGGTAGACGTGGAAATGCATCAGAATACTACGCCTTACCAGCGGAGGTGCAATGAGGAGAAACATCTTTATTTCTTCTTGTTTTTCCTCTTTCTATGTGTGCTGTATTCTGCACCAGAAATGGTAAGAGAAATATGCCTTACAGGATTGTTTTTGTGTAGTAAGGTTTACTTCCTGCACAACAACAATCCTACCTACAATGCAGACACCCTGGCACCATGATGCAAGGGTGCCTGCATTGGCTCTAGGCAGCAGTTTGTGCACCATCTTGATTGATATGGTGCATTCCTGCCCTCCATGTTTCACACAGCAGGGTGTCTGGCTGCATTGCATAAAATAATGATAAATATCACCCTATGTTTACTTCGCACTTTCTGTTTGTGTTTGTTTATTTGTCTCGTATCTCGAATGGATTGCTGTACAAGCAGCATTCTGTACAAGCACATTGGATGTTCCAGTGATTGGTGAGGAAGGCGACAGCTAAACAGTGCAACGAGCTATGTGATGTGATGAGCGGCCTTTAGAGTGATCAGAACAAGCTGTGTGTTGTATCTTCTTTCACCTATGCGTCCGTGGGTCCGCCATTTTAGAGCCTTTGAAAGAATGTTTAGGTTAGAAAGACGGTTGTGCTGATCTGGACCAGGAGCTGGGCGGCAGATGGACCTCATTACAGGTAGTGAATATTAGTTCAGGAGGTGTGGGAGCACCAGGGCCCCTGGGGATAAAGTGGTACCTGATTCCAGATCAAGGTTATCCTTTACTGCCCAATAGGAGCCAGGAGTTAGGGGATAAGGGACCCATTTTCCGTGTTTGCATTATGGTCTCTATCACCCTAGCTTGGCTTATGCCTCATTATGTAAACAGCTTGTAACAAATATTATGTGCCATTCATCTTGAAGACATATCTTCATTTCAATATAGTGGATTATCTTTGCAGGCTAGGATCCAAGCAGACATTTGTTATGAAACGTCACTAGGTGCGGATACAAAGGAACGAGCTATGCACATTTTTGGACATTTGCCACCTCCCTGAGGCAACCTAAGCACGTGTTCTAGCCAAGACTGCACCGGGGTCCTCCCTGGGAGATTTGCGTAATTCCTAAACCGCCTACTGCCGGCGATTATGTGCAGGCCCTCCCAGCTCCTCTCCCAAAGGAGACAACATCAGTCGGCGGCCCCATGTTCTCTGACCTGGAGCTGACTCCATTTGCTGCCTCTCTGGCTAATCGCTGAAGCAGAAAATGTGCACAACGCTTACAATTAACAACAAGGGCTGACAAAGACTGGGGCCCCAGCGCAATGAGCTTCCAGGTCCCAAAGCTGCAGTTTTCATGACAGTCATAAATTCTCGCAGCTGTATGTCGATCGATTCGTCTCCAGGGACCGACGTAAAACGTGGCTTCAGGTGGAGTCTTCTAGAGCACAAAGGAAGCGTAGATGTGGCATGTCGAGAGTGTGGACGCTCGCCTTAATCGTCACATAAGTCATATATAAGTCAAGCCAGAATATGCCGGACTCCAAAATTAATATATTTTATATCGATGATATATTATTCTACATTTTTATATTGTAACTCTCTGAACTTTTTTCCTAAGTATGGAATTATTATGGAAGAATATTCTGTATAATTTCTATAGAGGATTTTGAAAGATATGTTTTCTTTTCGATGGACAATAGCTCTGTGACGACATAGTTTTTTTTGTAATCGTACTGGCAGCTTTGTATAATGTAAAATGTATGTCTTTACCGTACTGAATACTAGTGATTAACTTTTAAACTTAAATGTACGGATAAGGGAAATAATGCATAAGGAAATACGCGATTTGACAAGATGCACATAATTCGGTCAGCTGGTGAAGTCGAACATAAGCGTAAATTGTTTCCACGGTAAAAAAAACAAAAAAAAAAACAGGCTGTGGTTGCACATTTGGAAATATGTTATTATCGATGGAATACTAGTTGAATCAAATTCAGCCCCTTATAGCAGGAATATATATTCATGATTTGGAAAGG
Source organism: Pleurodeles waltl (assembly GCF_031143425.1). Taxonomy (NCBI): domain Eukaryota; kingdom Metazoa; phylum Chordata; class Amphibia; order Caudata; family Salamandridae; genus Pleurodeles; species Pleurodeles waltl. The sequence goes on from NC_090446.1 coordinate 332,835,808, forward strand.
TATCCTTCACTTATAAAATTGGTAATACTATACCACGTTTGAAATCAAGATAATGCTCCCATGATAGTAATAAAGTCTAAGGTTGTGGTGGAAACTAAAAGAAAGACATTGTCAGAATACTGTCTTCCAGAAATATTGTGTCCTAAATACCTTCTACAAAATGTTACTCTATTGGAATTTATAAGAGGAAATCTGCACCCAATGAGACGATATTTTTGCAAATGTTATTTAGAACGGGATATTTAATCTAGACAATATTTCAGTATAATATATTCTGGTAGAGTTACCTATAATATGCAAGTTCTTTATGGAAGTGATATGATTGTCATGGGGTTGCATGTCTTTCACTGGGGGAGTTGAGAAACCTAGAAAGGGGCGTAATAGTATATCAGGTTTTACAGGAAGAGCTTGAAAGGCCTACGTCCTTGACTTACTTTTCAAGTGAAATAATCTTATCAGAGGACTATTCCAAAATCTGGAAAGACTTGCACTATGTAAAATAGTTCTGCAAACCTTTTTCTCCTACAGTGTTCAATTTTGGAATAATCTCCTGGCAAATCAGTGAGAGGTTACCAAAAATGCCCTCTCATAACATGCCTAAATTCAGTTACCAAAGGTACAGAGTCATTTATATCTCAGAAGGTGGGACTATTTCTTAAATGCCCATGTATGTTCTTGCACAATATTTGTTTATTAGTTCAAAGTGTGATTGTGGCTGTCATTGCATCATACAACAAAATCAGTAGCAAATTTCCAAGCTGGAAAAATTAGAAAACTAACACAAAATATTTCCTCTGCCTCCTGATGTGCCCATCCCTATATATAAGTATTCAATATGTTGCTTAATCTATTCCATACTGTTCCATGCTACAGATAACAAGAAGTGAAATCAGATTAGCTTCTAATATATTGATTGTAAGACTTTTCATCCTTGGCGTGGTCTCCCTTAACTTTTAGCCTCTGTTTCCCAGGTTGTTGATGTGTGCTGGACTCAGATTTTTCTGTTTTTGCTACTCTGAGCACTTTACTACTGCTAACCAGTGCTAAAGTGTAATTGGCGTATCCATGATTGGCATATTTGATTTAGTAGTAAGTGCCACCCACATAAGTAGCTCTGTAATCATGTCTCTGCAGTGTCAGTGTGTGCAGTTTTTAACTGTAAATTCGACTTGGCAAGTGTACCCACTTGCCAGGTCTAAACCTTCCCTTTTCTTACATGTAAGGCACCCTTAAGGTAGGCCCTAGGTAGGCCCAAGGCAGGGTGCAGTGCATGGTTAAGGTAGGGCATATAGTAATATGTTTTATATGTCCTAGCAGTGAAATATTGCTAAATTCGTTTTTCACTGTTGCAAGGTCTGTCCCTTTCATAGGTTAACATGGGGGCTACCTTTAAATCTGATTAAAGTGCAGATTCCCTTTGGGAGAGGATAGACATGTGGAGTTTGGGGTCTCTGAGCTCACAATTTAAAAATACATCTTTTAGTGAAGTTGGTTTTAAGATTGTGTGTTTGAAAATGCCACTTTTAGAAAGTGAGCATTATCTTTATTATACCATTTCTGTGCCTGCCTGTTTGTGGATTCCCTGGTTGGGTCAGTTTGACAGTTGGGCGGGTTGCACCTCACAATAGATAGTGACACAAAGGGAGCTGGGGTGTAGTCTGCATTTCCTGATGAACCATCTATGCTAGGAGGGAGGGGAGGAGTTGTCACTCACACCTAAAAGGACTGTGCCTGCCCTCACACAGTGCAGTCTCCAACCCCCTGGTGAGTGTCTGGGGCCTGGCCTGAGCAAGGCAGGATTTCACATTCAAAAGAGACTTTACTTTGAAGTAGGCTTACTTCAAAGGAGAGAATGGGTATAAGAAGAGCACCCAAAACCACAATCTTTAGAACACTTCTGGAAACCAAGAGGAACCTCTGCCTGGAGAAGAGCTGCCCTGCCTCTGACTGTGCTTTGTGGAGCTATACTGCAGTTGCTGCTTCTGCCAGAGTAAGAGGGCAAAGACTGGACTTTGTGTGCCTTCCATCTTGTGAAAATCTCCAAGGGCTTGATTTAGAGCTTGCCTCCTGTTGTTTGAAGTCTCAGCGACAGCAAAGACTTCTTTCTGCCAGCACCTGGAGTCTCTGGAGAGACTCTTACTCTGCCCTTTGGTGCCCTTCCCGTTCCTGGGACCCTGAAAGGAGAATCTGGCAGCCTAAGAGGAAGAAATCCACACACAGAACGTCGTGCCGGGAAAAGATCAACGCAACTCCGATCTGCGACTAAAAAAATCAATGCGGCGCTGGCTTTGCGGCTGAAAATCGACGCTCGCCTGCAACGCGACCGAAGAAGCGACACACGGAGCTGGAGAAACGATGCGCAGCATCGTCGACGGAGGCGAGAGATCGCAACTCGCATTGTGTGGTTTTTGGATCATCGTGCGGCTGGATTTCTGATGCAAATACCGCTGGGCGTGTAAAAACAACGCAAGGCCTGCCTGAACCTGAGAGTACTGACCGGATCGCCGCATCGCTGTCCTGCGGAGAGAAGAAATGACGAGCCCGGACCCGACGAAAGGAGAAATGACGCAAGGTCTCGCTCGTAAGTGAAATCAACGCATCGCCAGCCCTTTTTGACGCACACTCACCTGTGCGAGGTTATTTTTGACGCACCCAAGGTACATTTTCATTCTAACAGTGTTAGTGTGTGTTTAAAATTAATTGAAGACTCTTTTTGCATTTTTAGTGATAACTTGACTTGTGTATTGTGGATTTTTGTAGTTTTGGTCTTCTTATGTTTAGATAAATATTTCCTATTTTTCTAAACCTGTGTTGTATCATTTTGTAGTGTTTTCATTAAGTTACTCTGTGTGTTGGTACAAATACTTTACACCTAGCTCTCTGAAGTTAAGCCTACTGCTCTGCCAAGCTACCAAGGGGGTAAGCAGGGGTTAGCTCAGGGTGATTCTCTTTTACTCTGACTAGAGTGAGGATCCTCGCTTGAACAGGGGGTAACCTGACTGTCAACCAAAGACCCCATTTCTAACATTGATCATTCTACTATGTACAGCCACTTATTCAAATAAGCTCTTTGCCTTGAGCTACGAGTGCTATCGATCACGTCTCCGAAAAACATGTTCAAGAATTTAAACCCTAAAAGGAATTAGAGTTCTTAAAGCTTCAACTATTGATGACTTTGCAGTCCCAGATTAGTTTCACTGGCCATTACCTTTATCTGTAAGAAATTGCATGTCCAGGATTGCTAACATAAGGAAAACCATGCACAATATTTTAGGCATCTTTGTGTCTAGGGTTGCAGCTACAACCAAAAATAGTTTAAAACCTCAGCTGGATGCCAGAAGAATCTGCTGAATGACTAATGTCTAACACAACATTCCAAAATCCCGTGGTTTTCCCCTGGAGCAATATATCTTTTTATATTTGCAATGTCTTTTATCTCCAGCCTGGTCAATGTAATCTTGACAATGAGATTAGGTATTGTGGGGCACAGGATAGTTAAATAACCGAATGAACCAGGACTGAGCATATGTACTTATAACAGAGTTTATTTCCCATGAGAGAGAAAGGAGCATACTTTTAACACCATGGGATGGACCTGGATTGTGGAAAGAGTTACCAATTAATAAATGTTCTTTGCCTTGCTAGAGATTGCACACTTCCTATAGACGAGAATGGACTAGTCCACTGATAAGTGTTTTTCAGACAGTTGCTTGTTCCCTCACATGCTAACTCATGCCCAATCACTCACTCAATCACTAACTCATTCGCTTTCTCACTTGCTCATACACTTGCTCACTCATTCACAGATTAACTAACTTAGACACTCATGCGCAGGTTCAAACAGTGAGAATTGTTTTTAATAATACGTTTGCTATTTTTGATATTAGACACAGTGCAATGCATAGAAAATATTACACTAAACTGTTAAAGCAAACATGGGAGTCTCAATAAAAGTATGTTAAAGGGGGGAATAAGGTCAGGTAAGTAATAAAGGAATGGAGGTGCAAATCAGCAAAAAGGAAAACCTAGGAAATCAAAACAGAAAATAATAAGGTACAACAACATATGATGACAGAGAAATTTAACAACTAAACTTCTACATGCATACAGTTCTTCCAGCCTTTGTGAAAATATCGTTCTATGTCTAGTACTATGTAAATTACCCTCGCCCAGGAGACTTAAAATGTCATGTCAACAATAAAGCTTTCAATGTACGGCTAATAACTTTACATCAGCCCCCCCATCCCCTTGTTCTCCAAAGTCTGGCAATAACAATCTCTGTAATTTTCCATGTGGGGGCTGTACGCTGCAAAATATGTATAATCCATGTACGTCAAAACAATTCACAGAATAACCATTGTTTTAGCTTTGCACAAACATTAAGCAACGTCTGCAAAAAATAAAATTGGGAAATAAGGTAGGAGTGAGCATGTGTTCTGTTGACAGCACATGTATTGACTATAAAAAACCTTGCTATACTAAAATATTGTTGCAAAAACACCAATTAATAATATATTAGCTTTGTTAAACACTTAAAATAGCAAATATATTGACATAGAAATATTGTTAACAGAACTATTGAAAAACAACAAGATCAAGATAACAAGCATTTCAATTGAATAGGTCTTGCATTTGCTTGAGTTAGAGGTTTTGGTATTACAAATGCATAATTGGACTTTTCGTGCCACACAATTTGGTCACCCTGCCGCATAATTTGGTCCTCTCTGCCACATACTTCCAGTGGCCCTGCATATAACTAAAACACTTAAATTTACTGCATAGAGTCTTGCGCTGATGACCTTGAACATTTCATAGATTGTTTTTCGTACAGTTTCGTGTACTTTATTTTTAATGTGGGTGATGTGGGAGGGAATGTTACTGACATTTTCAGAGAAAAGTTGTGTTTATTTCATGCAGCATATTTAAAAAAGGTTCTTTAACACCAAAACAGGACCTCACATATGAGAAATGGGAGGGTGTCACGGAGGTTATTTGCAGTAATATTAGTGAGCTCCTACTGTGTTACAAGTATTGAAAACACACATCACTATCCCAGAATATTAGATGTAAGCAAGCTAGAAATTTGGCTCGGATAGTTCAGGAGAATACTAGGGATGCCATACCCATTTACAACAACCAATATATCCTTGGAGGGTTTCTGTCTTGGAGATGGGACCCATCTCAACAGCAATAACAGTTCGAGAAAGAATAGACCTAGAGTAATAAAGGTTATTATTAAGTAGTCAGCACATTAAGTAGTCTACCATTCAAGTACTGTCTAACACCAACCCTGGCATCCATTACCAAATTACTTTACACAGACCCTCACTTGCGGTTTAGTTCATTTAAAATCATAAATCCCTAGACGCCATCACTGGCGAAACACCGGGACCTACAGCCAATGTATCCTATTTCACATCACAAATGAAGTGCAAATGATGAAAAAAATATTTACCTTCATTCTTCCAGTAGTGGGTATTTGTGGAGCATGTGTTTTTGTTGAACATTACTGATTTGCTAGCGAAGAACTCATGTTTTTTATAGTTATTTTAGAATGTGCGTGTTTTATTTTGTGGGCTAGATCAAAGCTATTTATTTAATGTGAGATGGGGCAAGATGTGTTTGTTCTATTCCCTGTCACATAAGCATTTCCTATTATTTTGCACCAGTGAAAACTTTATGTAATATTGATCTCAGTGTTCTGTTTGCTGTGAAACTTAGGAGAGAAGTTCTTGCAACAATTAAGGGCCAAGTAAGGGGAAAGAAGGAAAAGTAAATGTATCACATTCCTTTAAAATATTGGGACAGGTTGAATGAAGGAGGGCCATCAAGATCTCCAGGTACAACGTACAGCAAATAAAATCCACCAAATCGCTGTTTTCTAGAGAAGCCCACATCCAACCAGCTCAAACTTATTGGGCAGGAACTACTCTTTGACAGCACTTCAATGTCCTTATGCAAGATTTTGTGGACGTTATAGAAATTCTTAAATATCTTTTTTGTTTTTGAGTCCCCCCCCTTTGTCATTTCTTCCTAATAGAATTCCTCAAAGAGATGCAGCTGTCTGCAGTCCCTCAAAGAGGCGCAGCTGTCCCTCAAAGAGGCACAGCTGTCTGTGGTCCCTCAAAGAGGTGCAGCTATATCTGGTCCCTCAAAGAGGTGTAGCTGTCTATGGACTCTTAGAGATTCAACAATCTATAACCTCTGAGGAGTGCCATTATATATGGCTCCTCTGAGATGCACCACTCTCTGTGGCTGTTTACAGAGTGGTATATCTTTCCATTGCTTCCGTGCGTACAGTCACCCATGCTAACTCAAAGAATGGCAGCTGTGTGTAGACTTTCAGAAAGGAGCAGCTGTGCATGCTTCCTTGTAAAGCTTCAGCTGATCACGGCCCCACAAACATTTACAATGTATCCACAGATTTGTGCAGGCACCCGGATCTGATGTCTGGAAGAAGTTATTTGCAGCAAAGACACCCAGCCCAAAACCACATTGTGACCACTGCACACACAATACACACCAAGGGGATGCCCTGGATGCATTTATTAGCATAATTCATGGCACATCAACAAACTTTATTGGGCAGAGCTCGTCCCAATACAGCTGGATGGGTTCAATTCATCTGGCCCCATGCATTTTTACAAAACACGCTCTTAATGGGTGGTACATTCTTATACCAGGCAGAGCCCTGCTGATCCTAATCCCAAGACTGCACCACATGCGAGTTCATGTCGGATTCTCAGTACAGAATGGCCACCTTTAGGAACATTTCACCCACGGAAGACACAGAAGCTGCTCTGATTGGTTTGGACTAACTCCTGGGTTATCTGCACAAAAGCAGTGTTGGTGGAGTACTTGAAAATAATTGAATTCGATATGCGGCGTCAATGCTGCTCTTATGTTTACTTTTTGTTCCCCATAACACCGCCTTGTCTGCAGCGCTTTATTAAACATGTAACATTTAATTAAATATAAAAGAAGCGGTTTACTGCTGCTCAATAGCTGGGAGGTTTTGGTAACAGGGAGCTGTTTGATGCAGCGCATCCAAGTATGCAGAGTCAGCGGGCTGCAGCCTGCCCAGTCCGCATAACATGGCGTTGACCAGCAGTATTTGCACAAACTCTTTTAAAGTGTGCCTGCTATTGTGAATTCAGCTCCGAGCTTCGAGTACTGGTGTTGAAAGGTCAAGACCTGGGCCACATGCACTGCGAGAGCCCAAGGTAGGAATTTTAGATCCACTAGAAGCCACCCATTTCCTCAGCTGCACAAGGCTATATTGTGGCATATGTCTTTCATCACATGTGCTTCCAAATAAAGGCCCTCGGGCACTGAGTGCATCAAGGAGCCAAACGCGCAGTGACACATCATTACAGGACAAAGGAGTTCAGCGTTGTTTAATACCCGACGCACCTAGTCTCGACATCCACCCCGCCCAAACTCTTAAGAAGTGTGACTCAAACACAGACGCGCACTAGCAGTGCTGAAAACTGGGCCTAGTAGGTGTTTCTGTAAGAAGGGGAAGAACAGCCTTGTGGGAGAGCAAAACGTCACTCAAACAATATAGTTTAACCAAACCCATAGAGGAATAAAGAAAAAAACACTACACCTGCAAAGGCGGTTAAGCTGTAAGAAAGGTTATCTTTTCAGACAAGCAACAGGGAAGGATAAAAGACGGCCTCGTTATGATGTTAATGACATCAGCGTGCATGTCGTGCGGCTGGCATCTTAAATTGGGCCAGTATACATTCAATATTGTAATGGTTGCAATTTTCTGGATGCGTCAGCAGCACATAATGTTAACATTGTTGTCGTCACTATTGTCATTGCGCGGCAGGGGGCAGAAACAGGTGCCCCAGAAAACAGCCTCTAACATTTGACCTCGGTCTTTGAAAGCACAGCACATGTAACCAGAGAAGAACATGATTTACAGCCCTGTCTAGAGCAACTGACAAGAACCTCTGAAAACATCCAGCGCTCTGGTCAAATGCTCTCAGCCTAAGAAAAAAGTATTGCCTAACCACATGCTCAGTGGCACAAGTGGGAGGGTACACGTACTGGGTCATGCTCCAGTGGAGTGTGCAACTGAGGAAAAGGTGGGGCAAAGAGAAAGGATCGACCACTAGCAAGCAAGGATTTTTTAAGGACACTGAAACAAATCAATGAAAAAGCAGAGAGAGCACAAAGAAGTATATAAGTAAATACTAAAGTATGATCAAGAGGCTGTACGCTTATGCTCAACCGAAAAAGTACAGACTGACAAAATATATTTGAGAACACAAAAAATGCAAAGCAACAGAAATATCAATGTCATTTTAAATAACAAAACATAATTCCAGACACAAATATACTGAGACACAAAATAAAAAGTAAATCTCCAAATACTATACTTAAACAAACCTGCAAACATAACTAACAGTTTAATTAGTGTCTTGAAAAGAAGGTAAGGTGGAGACTCCTAAGTCCAGACCTAGGAATAAACCTCTACTCAGTACTAGTGGAGTATTGGTGGGCAGTGCAAAACTGGAGAGTTAACATAGATTTATAATTGAGCAAATCTGCACATGCAAAAGTACCATTGTGAATTTGCTCCTATATATTTCTATCATGCCTGAAACAGTAATGTGGCAGTTGCCCTCATTCAAAATCTAAATGTGGTAATTAATAAAGCCCAAAGAACAGAAATACAAGATGCAACTGCATCAAAAAGTAAAAAGTAATATAGTTCTCAAAACACTTAACAATATACTAACCCTAACACAATATAGCATCTAGATGATTGATGGCACATTTAAATCACATTGACTACCCTTTATTCACAATTCATTGCTTGCACCAAATACTAACACTCCAGTCCTTCATGAATTATTTGCCTAGTAGCAAAACATCACATATCACAAATCACTAACAGTAATTGGAAGAAGAAAACTAACATTTACTCCCCCCTACATCTGTTAGTGATTTTGGACAGGAAATTGTACAAACTGTCCTCAACAAACTGTCCTCAAACTATATCCTCATAAAAAATGATGTTTCTTCCATGTTAATCATGCCCAATGGAGACCCCTACAATAATCCACCATAAGTATTGACTATACAGTCAATATATATATATTTGTTTTAATGAAACAAACTTATAGCCCCCGCTTAAGTTCCACTAACTGAGGTAGCAAAACATTACTCTTATTGAAGAAAATTAAGATTCCGTATTGGATTACTCCAAAGACACTTGGGGTGTTCATATACATCCCTCCAGGGTACACAGCCAGCCTAAATTTTACATACTCTGGTGGAAGTTCTGTAAGACTACTATAACCCAAGAAGTCAAAACTAATAAGGCAGAGAAAAAGTGGTGCAACTCCTTCCAAGGCACACCTGAAAGAAACCACCTTACCCAATAAAACGTTTTTGACATTTTGAAAAAATAGCACTATTATCAAGATTGACAGAAAAAAGCAAACACTAAATCAACAAATACACCTTAAACATTCCAGGACAAATTATTAGCTGCAAAAACCAGACTCTTTTATAAGAACCAAGGTCTACACTACCTACAAACCATAGCTGAAACATTACTCTAACGTATACCACCAAAAACTCATTAGAGCACTAAACTAAAACACATAACTAAACAATTCAAAATATAAACCATAATAGTTATTTCATGTTTTGCAAAATCGTTTATATTTTTGTGTTCTAGGCTCTAAAGTAGGCCCTATTGTAAACACACCACCTACATAACATAACTAAAATAACATAAATACAATACACAGGTTACAAATCTTCACTAGGCTTTAAACTAGGCTCTAGTGTGCATAAGGCACTTAATATAAAAATACTAAACCCTACTAAACAAATCGTTAAATCTAAATCCAACAAATGTTAAGTAACCTTGCTACAGACTCACCTATCCAAATACCATAAGTTACATTTAGAAAATGAAGTACATGCAGAACCACATCCCCAGAACTGCCATTCTTGTTGACTGTCAATGCAAACTAAAGCCTACAAAAATAGACTTGGCAGTACAAAAAGGTGGCAGAATGGACATAAACAAGCCTTTAAATACCTGCAGCTAATAAATACATTACAGATTTTTTTTTTTTTTTGTCCTCATTTCGCCACCCACGCTTTGGCTAAGAGGAAAAAGGCAAAGGCCGAGGCACTTATGGTATGATTCCAGCTGTGCGGTCCGCAGCGCTGCTGGGCCGCCCCACCTGTTCTACATATTGCACTTTTCCCAATCGCCTGCCATCAACCAAGTCTTACTGTTTTCTTCGAGACCTGATCATAAAGAAAGCGGCACCCAATAAGGTGAGGGGAGTTCTAATCATTGGACTTAAATTCCAGGAGGAGGAGACCAAACAAAAGAACCACAAAACAAGAATTATATGACTAAAACTACTCCACACTTTTAATCTATTGATAAACATTTTCCCAATCCACCCAAAAATTATCTCTTCTAGTAAGAGGACCGCATTGTTCCATTTTACACAATCGATTTACTGATGATTGCCAATCCTGAGCAAGGGGGGGCAATGGATCCACCCATTTACGACATATTTCCCGTCTAGCCAAAAGCATTAGTACAAACAACAAGTGCTCCTGTTGTACTGACATTTTCTGGTAATTTATGCCCGGTTCACAAACCCCAAACACCACCATAAGAAGGTTTATTCTTAAGTTTACATCAAAAATTACCCTCAAAATACTTCCTATATCCTTCCAATACTTAATCAACATTGAACATTGCCAAAACATGTGAACATCATCTGCATTGTCTTCCCCACACCGTGGACAGTTTTTCTTGAATTTCCCGATAGCTGTTAATCTAGCAGGTGACCAATAAACCCTATGTAGTGTAAACAAATGGTTTCAGAAAATTGTTTATTGTTTAATAAAATGCCTACAATGCCTAAAAATGCTATTATTTTTAATACAAATTACTAATAACTAAATATAATATGAATACAATTTAGTTATGAATGCTGTGTAAAAAAAGACTAATTTATTTTCGGAATTCATGGGGTTCCAAATTCATCAATAAATACACACCAGGGAGTTGTAGAAGTGATTATTGGGTCCAGACAACCCTGTGGAAAATATTGGTTCTTGGCCAAGATCAAAAATAAGTTTTTACAACTCCTATTGCATTTTTATTTCAGGAGTATGGACAATTACGACTGATTTGTTACTCCTTATTTCAGAAAAGTTGTGAACTTGCACATTTTATAGAGTTAGAACTTGTTTAACACTGGATATTTCACAATGTATGTTTTGGGCAATTAGCACAAATTAGGTTGTTGGTTTGAAATTGGTGGTGCTTTTAGGTGCACTTTTTCACTTGATTCTTTAAAAGTTCATAACTCCTATGCTACAGATTGGATTTGTGCCATTCTCTTCTTGTTTTATTAATTAAATTTTGCTCTATTTTTCTAACCTGGCGTGGGATCTTTTTGTGCCATGTTGTTACTATTTTACTGTTTGAAGTGTGGCACAAACACTTTATGTTGCCTCTAAGTTAGGCCTCACTGCTCTGTGCAGAGCTACCAGGGGGTTGAGCATAGGTTAATTTGGGGGTTGTTTGAGCCTTAGCCTGACAATAATTTTGATTGCTTCTAGATCAGGGCTCATATTCCAGTCAACCAGCAACCCAACTTCTTACAGTACCTGAGACAATTCTCCTTACTCTCAGTGGGGATTCTTTTTTTGCTTTCTTTCAAGTTACACCAGAAACAAGCTGTTAACAACTAGTGTTTCATTTTCGTTGATGCTAAATAACATCTTTCCCACTCAGAACTAGAGCGGATCATTTTTACACCACCTCTTGTGGGTTAATGAAAGACAACGAGGAATGAGAAACATTCTACTCCATTATTTTGGTTACTAGACATGATAACTGTGTATTAGCACAGACAAATGCCTTGTATTTTGATCGTCAGCAAACAGTACCATGGAACTATGTGGAAGTGCCGTCTGCTTTTAAATGTATTTATCGATAAGAGAGTCAGTGTGTATCCTCTCCACTTTCAAAGAGACAGTGTTTTAGTTTAATTGAGAAACTGTTTATAATGATGCTGGTAGTTAACAATTGGCTAATCTAAAATGAAGGTGCTGCTTTTTAAATATCTCCTGTGTGTTCACTGCGCTCTGGTGTCACGATGTTCTTAATAAATGCAGACCTGCAATGGATAAGAGCCAGTGTCTTGTCCCAGAGTAAGAGTTGTACTTGCATGTTTGTTTATTATCTCTTGTGATCAACTGGAGTTGACTCTTATCATTTGTTGTGAACATCAGCATTTGGTGTGGATTGGCGACATCTATGCAAGTAGTGATTCCCAAGTCAATAATTCATTACAGCATAATTTCTAATAATTGGAGGACTCTTACTGATTCACTTGTAAATGTTATGAATGAATGTCAGACAAAAGCAACATATATTAGACTATTTTTGTAGCTGGTCTCTAACTCTGGAAAGGTAGGGGTCAATCGTGCAAAAAATGCTGGGATATGCAGAAAACAACCAGCATAGTGTAAAAATAAATTATAGATGGCTGCAGACATATGTGCAAAAGGAAAAAAATCTTACTGGCCTATAGCAGATATGTATGTCCCCTGGATAATGTTGCCCTCACACTAGATCTTTCTTGTAGAGTAAACCTCTTTATTGCTATTCTCATGTGGGTATCGTAGTTGTTTATAGCATTCACTGATGCCTTTGCTAGGTCCACCAAATAACCATTTCAGGTCTTCATGGCAAGAGATTATTTACAGTGGAAAATAGCATAGGTTCTTGTGGTTGAGCTTTTCAGAGACTGTTGAAAGACAGCAGTGGCCTACCTGTGTCAGGGCAATCACAATTAGTGCACAGCAGGGGTGAAACCCATTGCCTGGCCTGCATTGCGTCATTCTTTTCACATCAGATTCAAATGTATTTTTCAAGTTATCCACAATGAATTATTTAGGTCAAGTGCCTTTGCCCAAAATACATCTTTAGGTTTTGGTATCAGGGATTTTGCTAGGCCCTGTAACCTGTCCCCATTTGACCTTAACTCACTGTGGGTAGTGTGACAGCTTAAGTGCAGTTTAAGCTGTTCACTAACACATGGTCTTGTCTTTGTCCAGGCACTGCACCAAGCCTATGTATGGACATATTCCATTTGAAATGCTCTTTGGTTGTGTACAGCAGGGATTGAGTGCAGAGACTACCTATCTGTCATGTCTTGTTCAGGTATCTCTTAGCCCCATGAAGCTCCCTAAGTGACTATACATTTTAAAGTAAATAAATAAATGATATCCTATGAATTATACTCACTTACATTTTAAATCTACTTAACTGTAGGCACCGATACTGGAGGAAATATTTGTCCCACAGTCCTAAGTAATTTTACCAAATAGCTAAACATGATCTGTCTGCAATTGAATATTAGTGTGCGCCTGTCAGAACAGGAATGTCCCTTGCTTGGCAAACAGGTGTGTACCCCTGCCCTGAGTGCCCATCTGCTTATGAAACTGGTATTCTGACTTTACACTTTGACCCTAAATCACAGTAATCTAGTGGGTATGAAGAGATCAAGATCTAGTGCAGGTAAGGCAAGGCCCAGAACCTGTTCTGTAACTTGAGGAGCACCGAGTGCACTCTCATATTGGGCACCGGACTACTGTCCCTGCAATTGGTGTATCACTAAAAGAGGCAATTGCAGTGTATTACTTTTATCCATTTTTGCTTCCTCTATGGTTGGCTGGCAACCAGATAGCAGGTGATGACAGCTTCCCCATACAGTGGAAGTGTATAGCATGCATATCACGTGGCTGGTTGGTGGAGAACCAGGCACTGATTTAAGGATGGGTGGAGGCCTGGCTCCTCTTATAAATTCAATAAGCACCCAGTTAGCAAAAGGCAGCTAATTAGTTGTCCTAAGCACTGCCATTTGGTAGATAGTTCAGGTGTGGCATGGGCTGCAGTTTCTGTTGTTCAAGGTCAAGAAGTTTCAAGGCAGCCCCTGTCCTTTTCTCTATTCTTGATTACCACTTCTAGTAGTCTGATGAAAGCCAGGCACAGAGATTTCACACTTTATTGTGCCCTTTCTTTAGGTACTCCTGCTTGGAGACAGCCCCATTGCTACTTATTATGAGAGTTATCACCTTGTATAAGATCTGTCTCTCATGGGTAGTCAGAAAAAAACAGTGAATCCAAATCCCATGTCTGGGAAATGTACATAAAGTGTGGAATCCAAACCAACCCATTTTGTTCCAGTTCCAAGCACTTCTTGACCAAGTAATGGAGTGCTTCTCAGAGTACTTGGAGAGCTGCTCTGTAACCACTGCTGGTGACTCCATGATAGCCAGTCTCCAAGAGGTGAGGAGACTACACCTGAGTTTTGCACAACTTTGTGGAGAAGCTGATGGTATACCTAACACCTAAAAGCCTGCCTTTCTGTTTAGAGAGGAAGGAGATTGCCAGTGCCTGCAGAAAGAGAGGCTGTCTAGAAGGTAATTCTAGCTGTATGTCTGGGATGATGCACACCCATAAGTTGCTGACTGCCCTTAGGAGCAAAGCCTGAGTTGATCCTTATCAAATGTGATCTCTCAGTCTCCCTTGATGTCCCCCACACAGTGCATCACATTCAGAAATCAATCTAAGAAAGAAGACATTCTGTGCTGTCCTGTACCTCTGCTGTGCCTGAGGACTTTGAGTTTCTGCTGACCCTCTCCACACCGTTAAATTCTGAGGAGGAGCTGCTGTCACCACCAAATCAGATGGTGATCCCAACCTAGAGACTGCAACTGTCCAAAGAAGCATGCCCTCTGTAAACACAGTCTGGAGGCAGCAACTTTCCACAGTCAGCACTCTCATTTGTCGGCCTGGAAGCTGCCTCTAGCCGGTCTGGTGCCTGCTGAGCAGGTCGACCATGCTGCTTCCCAACTATGGCTCCAGTCCCAAGTGAAAAGCTGTTGTGGAGCTGATGTGGAGACCATGCTTGGAGCACTCACCACAGGAGCTCTTGAACTGCCTGTGAACCGCAACAGTATAAGAAGGTAACAGGTCTCATCCAAAAAAATGAACCAGATGAGCAGACGTGTTCTGCAGTGGAAACAGTGTATGTTGCCAAAAAAGTCCCATAAATCTGGATATGAAATAGTGAACTGAACTGTGAATGACCCCAAATGATTAGACACCTAGCGAACTGCACCTGTGTCTGACCTATGTCTACGACTACATTTCAGTGAAAGATACATATATATGATTACCACTCCTAAAACAGGACAGTGTGCCACTGCAACTTAGTCGCTTAGCGATGGATAATAGCCGGATTTACAAGTTTACAAGTGAAACCCATTAAATTGTTCCTTATTACATTTTGCTGTGATAATACAATACTTTCCTTTTACACAGACATGCAGTGGGGTGCACAAGGCATTTTGAGCTCTTACCCCATGTTGAACATGACTTCTGAGCTCTTACACCAATCTAACTGCCTCAGAACCCTTTGACTCCTTGCTATTGCTACACTGAGACTCATGTGCAGGAAAGGTCTGCTTAAGCCAGTTTGAGGAGGATGGACCCTAGACCCGTGGCAAACAACTCAATCCCCAGTTAGGACCCAGCAGTCCCTGTCGGGAAACGTTCTGAACAACGCATTGTCAACAACACAGATGTTTCCCATGCAAGCGTAACCACGCTCGCCGGAACGACTGCCTTTTTATGTGCCTTAACCACACATGTGCCAAACTACGCATATACGTGGTTAAGGCACAGAAAAGGCAGAGTGGATCGGAAGAGGACGTTGTGAGGTAAGTGGGGCTGGGGCAGGGATAGGGGGTAGTTTTTAGGGGTAGGGGTGGATTAAGGGCTTGGGGTAGGTAGGGGGCGTGTTTTTTTTTAAGGGGCAGGGTGGGGTGGTTGGTATTTCATTTTTTAGGGCTTGTGGGGGGCGTTGGGCTATTTTATTTTTAAAGGGGAGGGGGAAAGATAAGGAACGGCGGGAGGAGAGAAGAGGGGGAAGGATTTGGAGAGGATGCGGTGAAGTAAGTGGGGTGGGACAGGGGTGGGGATAGTTTTTAGTTGTGGGTTGAATTTAGGACTCAGGGCAGGTGGGGGTAGTTTACCTAGGTAGAAGGATTTAGGGCTCAGGGCGGGTGGGGGGTGTCAAGGTCGTTTTGTTTTATGGGGCAGGGGTGGGGGGCAGGGTAGGTTTTTTATTAGGGTTCAGGGTGGGGGGGTCGGGGTTCTTTAGTTTCTAAGGAAGGGGTTAGAATAGTATTTTTGTTAGGGCTCAGGGCGGGTGGGGAGTTCAGGATAGTTTACGTATTAGGGATGGGTGTTTTTTTAGGCCTTAGGGAGAGTGGTTGTGTTGTATGATAGAGCTACGCATGCCGTTTCGCATACCGTTTCCACATATGCTTTTACTAGGCATGCTTTTACAACAAAATTTGTTGTAAAGGCATGCTTGGAAACAACGCGGTTGTGGTTCCAACCGCTTTGCTAAGGCATACGTTGTTTGTGAATGCGTGGTTCCATCATACAATGGTTCCTGTCTGCCCTGAGGCACGCCAAAAGTGGTGTGACAGCTATCTTGTGAATACGGGCAGGGCATTCAGTATTTTTGATACGAAAAGCTACCAATTGTATAGCACAAAAACCCCAAAGCAACACACACCTTACAGCACGTAGTAAGTTGAATATTGATAAATACCAAATAGAAATGCTACTGTCTAAAGAATCATGATTAGATTCTGTCTGTAGGACCTGCTCACAGATTTGCTAAACCTATGTTGTGTCGGACGGCATGCAGCCGTTCCCGGCACGTTAGCGCGAGGCGCGTATGCAGCAATGAAGACGCGGACACCACTTTCAGTGTTTGTGGCCGCGTGGTCAACTGCGGCCCTGCTCAGTGCATCTGTGGTCCGGCGTGCCTCCGTCGGACTGCGGTGCCGCTGCCTCAGTGCCCTCCGACCACGCCCCGTTTATTTTTATATCCCCGGGCCGGAGGCCACAGGGTAAACCAAATTATCACCAACATCCGGGGATCACCCAAGTCTAGCAGACCTGGGTAACCCCTTCTAATCCAATGTGTCGGTTGATCGGTTACGTCACCGATCAGCGACACTACAATTTATACGCAAGAAACTGCCAAGAAAAGTGGCCCAAGCAGCAGGGGCGATCCACTTAAAGTGTTTTGCACTGAAACTTGACACGAGAGCACCGGAAAACAGTTTTCTGTCACGCAGTGTCAAATCACTATCAATGTACGTAAAAGAAGCAAAATGAGGTCGAAGCAGAGCAAATATCCCTGACATCCTAAAAAGCTAAACTTATTTGCGTAAAGTCCAAGTGACAGTAGCAGAAGCAAGCAATGGCGACATGAATGTTGGGTGTTATTCAGCAAAAAGTAAACTTACCTGATTTACACAAAGTGATTGTCCTTCGGCAGCATTTTGTACTGGAGCGGGTGCCTTGACTATAAATCTTGCACAAGATATTGCTCACTTGCCCACTCTCTCTGTCACGATACAGTGTCGGGCAATAACTTTTTTTGCGCAAAGAATACTGTTACTATGGGCCAGATGTATCAAAGGATTTTACCCATTCTGTGTCTATGGGAAAATGCTTTAGTACATATGGCCCTTCGCAAATGCAGTGCTGCCTACTTTTTTTTACAATTTGCATAGCGATGCGCTGTGCAAATTTTAGCACAGCTGGGCCCTACTGCTCTAGTGTGTAATCTCTTGTGGCTCTAGCCAGCAATCACGGAGCAAAGAAGTTACTGTGTTGGCTTCTGTTTTTTAAGAGGCAGAATCTTTGCTAAAAGATTTGTGTGTGAGCCAAAGCTTTCTAAAGAGCAAGTCAAATGCTTCGGCGTTGCATTGAGACCGAAGGGCTTGTTATTTATCACGTTTATCTCTCACTTTAAGTCATCGAATAATGCTAAAAGCCTCCAGAGAGCACTCTAGTGCGCTCACGGGCAGGCGGAAAAGCTTTCCATTTGCGCCTTAATAAACTCAGTTAATGACTTTGATTGCTTGCTGTGCACTGGGAGATTAAGT
Source organism: Pleurodeles waltl (assembly GCF_031143425.1). NCBI lineage: Eukaryota > Metazoa > Chordata > Amphibia > Caudata > Salamandridae > Pleurodeles > Pleurodeles waltl. The sequence continues at coordinate 332,853,856 of NC_090446.1, forward strand.
CAAATGGCATTTTTATTAGTATAGTGTAGGTGTTTACAAGAACTATAGGGGTTGTGCTGTTCAGTGGTCATTAAACACAAGACGCTGATACCTTGGTTTATTTTAAGAGCTTTTCGTTGACGTACATGCACTGCAACTAAAACTAGTTTGTGGTGCCTAAAGGTATGTGAGAGGAGATACAAAGATGAGACTACATTTTCACCCCACCTGAATGTAAACCATGGAATGTGTCTTTTATGTTTGACGCTTGGCCTATTAAATATATAACCAAACTACAAGCGTGGTTGAAAAAAAGTATTTCCTATCTACTGGCTGACTTTGTCGTTTTTCAGATTTTGGTGGATTGTTGGAATGAATCAAGCAACAGTTTTATTATTATGCTAATGGATATTTTATAGTGCACATTCTGGTGTTGGGAAGGCCAAGGAGCAGTTTCAAAAGCCCAATCATTTTCCAGCTGCATCTGGAATTAATAATAGTGTGCTCAAAAAGGTTATAACGAGCTCCCCTGTTTTTCTTTCCCTTTTAGGGTCGAGTGCTCCATCCCTGATGTAATCTCTCTTTGAGCTTTTAACCATGCCCATGTCACGCCTGTCACTTTCAATGGTTTGTGTGCTTGCCTTTTAGAATCCGCTTGCTTTCTTTCATTAGTGAAAGGCATTCATGCGTCATGGGTGTTTAGCCCACCTACACAGTACTGGTAAACTACTGAAAACATACAAGGCTCCATGTGTTCAGCCTGGTTTCTGCACTACCTTATCTTTTTATTTGCCACACAGTGCGTTGTGCTGGGTTTTACATAGCACGATCGCGCTCAGTTCTTTTTCTTTCAATTTATGTGGCAAGAAAAGTTCGGTTAGGAGTTTCCAAATTTAATAGCTCTAACTCAAGCAAATGCGAGACCTGTTGCACTGCAAATGCTTGTTTCGCTCTCCTCTCTGCCTCTATCATGCCTCTGGTGCCATTAACTCGGGAGTTGGGGAAATGGCAGAAGCACAGATCCTAGACTTCATTATCGTCTCCCATGGCTCCAGCCTCCCAAGGTAAATGCCAGGAAGAATAATAGGAGGTCCAGCACTGACTGGAATGATGCACTTCTTGGGCACTGAGAAAGGTGTCTTTTTCTGGGAAGGGTACAAGATGACATCCACATGCCATTTATTCATCTGAGCCCCTCATTGTCGGTATGGCATTAAGAGACTGTAGAAGAACCTAGCCAAACATTGTTTCACTAGTTCTCAGGTTGTTTTTCACTCAAAGCCAAGTTTTCAAGTTCAGAAAAGAAATATCATGTCATTTTACATTTACTACAGGGCTTAAAATGAGCCCATAATGATAAATAAATGAACATAGACACCAGGGCCAGGATTTACTATGATTTTGATTCAGGCTGCGTCACTTTTGTGGTGAAGCCCGGTTTGGGTTGTTTAGTAAATACAAAGTGCCACTAAGCAGCGCGCAGCCCTGCCTTGCATTACTTTGCATCAAGCAGGTGTTACGTGGTTGGAGCACGGGCGTTCCCATGGATCCACCCATGCATTTGGATCCAAACTCAGCTATACAAAGTCTTATGAACCAGTGTTTGCATCAAAATGGTGCACCCACAAGGTATCTTTATTTCTACTTGTTACTTCCTCTTTCTGTGTGTGGTGCTGTATTCTGCAGCACATATAGTGAAAGAAATATGCCTCTATTCTTTGGGGGGTTGTAGGAACGTGTCCCTTCCTGAACAACAACAATCTTGCCTGTAACACAGGCACATTTGCACTACAGTGCAAGGTGCCTGCATTGTTGCTAAATTGGCTCAAGTCTGCAAGCACAGGAAAAAAGCAAAAGAGCTCAATTTTTAATAGAATGGTGCTGTTCAGTCCACTCCTATCCACTCAATGCAGATCAGCAACTTTACTTGTTGAATGCATTGTGTGAACCTTAAAGAAATATGTCCAGATGAGTATTGTCAGGTTCAGTCAAACAATCGAGCAATCACCATATGTAAATGTTAAACTGAATGCAAATTTAGATTTGTTTCCATGATTCAAAACTTAAATTTACTGGGGCGTGGCCAACCAAGATGGCCGAGTGGACGTGATCCACACAAGCTCCGCTGCAAGCTTAAGCAGAATCGAGGTGTGTGTACACCTTCAGCCCGTCAGAAATAGCGTGTTTGCAAGAAGAGGAGGACAATGCAGAAGGCGGTTCTCCGAGGCCATGAGGGCGTTATGGTGGCGCATTGTGAGGAGACCGGAGGCGTAAGGGAGACTGCTGATGGCCTATCGCGGGTTGGATTGCAACTGTGAGGCAAGCCTCCATTGTGATTGTGGGTCCCTGGTCTTTGGGGGCCCTGCTGCGACTCCGAAATAAGAGACGAGCAGCCCATGGGAGAGCGACTAGATGAGCGCAAGAAGACAGGGAGCAGTAACTGTATCTGATCAGCTGCATCAACGAGTAGTTCTGCATTGCAGTGGCTGAAGTACCTGGTCAGTGGGGCGACCCATCCAAGGGCCAGAGAAATATACTTCATGATCAGGAAAGGCAATCCCAGGTCCTCAGCGACCCCCTAGTGAAAATATAAATTAAGCAGCAAATTGTTCATACCTCCCTCTGAAAGACAAAAATCACGAAATGTCTGATTCTAAGACGGTGGTGGAAATGTAAATAACCAACTGCAATAGCTGTACCCTCACACTGCACTCTACCCAGCACTTGGCAATAATAAGAGTGAGAAACCTGAGCCTCACATTGTTTGAAGCCCGATGAGCACAACTTTTCCTGGACGCTGCCTGCTCATCCATGCTGGCTTTAAGATGAGGCATGCCTAGTAAGATAAAGGCTACATGAGGGAACACACAGAGGAAGAATTCGCGCAGACTCACTCGCTCACTACACCACAAGATGAACTAAATACCTGGTGTTTGCTGTTGCCGCCTAGGCATTGGGCTAAATGAAGGCCAGCTGGCTCTAAGGTAGGGGTGGTATGACTACAACAAATGTAGGCAGAGGGGGTACCTCAATGTGAGGAGCAAACCTGGATACTTCTTCCCTGTCTTGAGATGGGACTAGAAATAGCACAGCAATTGGGGATCTGCGCAGTTCGGAGGCAGTGACTCGGCCATGGGCCCCTCTACACTAGATTGAAAGGGTTTTAACACAGCAACAACATCAACACAGCTGACTAGAGTGCAGGCAGTGGAGGACCTAGTGGTGGCACCCCCCGTGACTGTGGCCTTTATGCATCCAAAAAACTCTCACACAAACAAAGTGCTTATCTGATTCACACCTACAGAGGCGCATGCCCCTCCTTCGGCCACTACTAACAAGGACGCCATGGTGCTTACAAAAGAGGACCGCCTCACCTCCCTTTAAGAATTTAAATGGAAACTTCGAGAGGGACTGAAAGTGGACCTGAACACTTCCTTGAACCAACTGAAATCTGATATTAACACCAGATTCACTGCACTCTAACACAATATTGAATTTGTAGGCTTCTGAATGCTATACCTGAGACCAAAATCCAGAAGTCAGACAGGCGCATGGGCAGAACTGAAGAAACGGCTTATTCCCACCAACTGCATCTTCAAGCCTCAATACTGATTTGTGAATACCTCGAAAACAGGTTGCGATGCAATAACATATGCATCTGTAATCTTGAGAAGGGAGCAGAAGGCCTGGCTCTAGAGACCTACTTAGTGGGACTATTTGCTGAGATATTATGGAAAACCCACATGAAAATCAAAATAGACAGAGTCCACTGAGTGGGTGCTCAGAATACAGGAGGAAGCAGCTGCCCCTGCAATGTCCTGGTGAAACTCCACACCTTTAAGACGAAGGAGGCGATCCTTCAGGCAGGGTGGACGAAAGATGACATCAAATTTCAGGGTGCCACATGCTCTCTCTTCCAAGATATAGCTCCATTAATTCTGACGAATAGGCAACAACTAAGGCCTGACACTGACAGACTAAGGCAGGAACACTTCAGGTGCAGGTGGACATACACACTTGGGTTACCATTTGAATACCGTAACAAAACTCATGTCACCGACTTACAAGCGGCAGCAATGATCTTGGACATACCAATCCCAAATGATCAATAATGGGGGAAGCGCAAGTACTCCCCCCACAAGTAAATGAAAAAGTGTAGAGAAGAATGAGTGGCAATTGCAGAGACAGGCTAAACCCCAGAGGGAACATTAATAACGTAAAGATTTGTCATCCTCTCACTCCTTAGCAGGCTTCCTAAACCAAGGAGCCTATGTACACTGACAGAGTCTGATCGCTCACCTCAACGACGAGTCTTGCAACACTTACAGCTGCGGTCTGCTTCCCCGTCTCCTCTGAAGTGGGAAATGACAAACTAAATATTTCTCCCTTGATCATACGGTGGTAGGAATCTGTTACTGAAGCCTTCACACACCTCAGACAGAAACAGTTTCTAACTATTTGTGTTAGCGGCTCTTGACCACATGCCCATCATGAAATATGTACTTTCTATGAACCTACATATTTGGAGACAAAGGGCCTGATTCTAACTTTGGAGGACGGTGTTAAACCGTCCCAAAAGTGGCGGATATACCACCTACCGTATTACGAGTCCATTATATCCTATGGAACTCGTAATACGGTAGGTGGTATATCCGCCACTTTTGGGACGGTTTAACACCGTCCTCCAAAGTTAGAATCAGGCCCATAATGTTCCCACCAGTGTTCTGTGTTTTTCTTTTTATTTCTTGTTAATTGGTTCTATGATATGTGCGGAATGCAGCTCCATGATGAGCAAGGGAGGATGGTGGGAGGGGATCAGAGAAAAACACAGTGGGTCCTGCTGAATAAGGAAGTGAGGAAGGAGCTGCATCCAGTATGCTGGATATTATGATGCTGAGTCAAGTAGCAGGCCATGCATTAACCAAATCCCTATGGTGATCACTACACTTTCATAGACATTAAAGGCCTTAATTTGCCAGCCAAACATCATAAATGATGGAAATATGTGTTAGACCAAAGAGATACATCTCAAACGGGGTGCAGGGAAGGCATAGGTCGCACCATAAAGCCTTCCCTATCATGTATACATTTCCAGCAGCCATGACACATAATGGGGTGGCCCTTCTTTTCCACTCTTCCTTAGGCTTTTCTCCTGAAGGCTACAAATCTGACAAAGAGGTGAGAATTATCAAGGTGAAGGGGAGTCTGCTTAACGGATGTGCACCTTTGCCTCAGTCTAGGTACATAAAATTAAACATGTCTCATCCTTTCAGACACTGCTAGCATTACTGGGAGAATTTGCGGAAGGGGAGATTATCATGCTGGGAGTCTTTAACCTCACATGAGACCCGGGTATGGATAGTACCTACCCTCACAGGCTCCCCACAGGGAGCTTTCCCAAAGCTCTAAAACAAGAAATACAGACCATATGACTTATTGACACTTGGAGGACACTACACCTCACAACTAAAGATCACCCATTCTTCTCTCATACCCATCGCATATACTCCAGATTAGACTACGGCTTACTCAGCCAATCATTTATGCATCCTTACTCATGGCCTCCTTTCACCCAATCTCCATTTCCGATCTCGCTACGCTACATCTAATAATGGACTGGGGCCCACCACCATCTAAACTTTGCTGCTGTTTTTTTCCCACCTCCTCATCAAGGGACTGTCTTCTCAGGGATCATCTTGGCAAAGCTATCAGGGACTTTTTCCAATTGAATCCCCACCAGGGACACTAACCCCTTTGCCACTTGGGATACATTGAAAGCATTCACTAGAGGGAAATACATTGCTTTAGTCTCAGCACTTAATAAACAAAGAACAACAGAAAGATTGACACTTAAGGCTGAACTCAGTAGGGTTGAGCAGACACATCAACAACAAACAACATTACTATTACAGCGGAAAGTCACAGCACTTAGAGGGAAACTAAAGGTGATACATACCAATGTTAACGCGTCCCTTTATGATAATTTATTACACATCAGGACTCGTTTTAGGCCAATTTATCTTTTGACCCAGTTGAGAGACACCTTAGGATGAGATAGCTAATCAATATGTCAATCAATACGTCAATAATGTCATCAATATTTATTACCACAATGCATTTCACTTTAGTCAAAGACATTAATCGACTCAGGACACCACCATGACCTTGCAGCCAAGAATGACCACACCAGTTCAGTAGAGTTTTATGAGTTTTATTCCCTATTAATTACAATTCTAAAAGCAGATGTGTTAATCTTAAAACCAAGAAACACAATAGCATAGTCACAGTATGGCAACTCTGATAAAATGTCATTAAGGCAAGAATCACGAACATCAGACCATAACACGGCATAAACATAGATCACTTTAGCAGAGAGTCAGTAACGCGTCAGTTCAACAAAGCATGGATTCAGTCATTTGTCTATTTGCGTCAGTTTAGTGAGCGCCTGTCCTAACCACTGATTAGCAGTGGCATGTTTGGGGCTTCATGCAAAACAATTTAGAACACCAATTTGGAAAACATCTAGCTATGGTCTCTGTCAAAATACGCAGTTGGTACCTAGAAAGGAAAAGCAAACAGACAAATCACAATTTCACTGTCATAGTTACCCTCCAAAGTTTAGGTCAGCACTCAGGTTCAGTCTTCGTCTTCAGGACATCAGTTGATTCGCCATCCGTCAAAACTTGGCTCTGGGGCAAAAGGGGGTACTTCCCCATAAGGAGGCAAAGTGTGAAAAATATAGGCAATCTAAGGAAGAGGATGGTTCTAATTAAAATCAGCAAAGTCACCAGGCAAAGTGACAAAGTCTTTGGATCAAATCGACAGCATTTCCCTAACCAATCTAAATGGCTCCCCGTGTCATGGGTTTTTATCCCTTTTTCGTTGTACATTCCCCTAAAACTTAATTGGTTGAATGTTATACCCCACTATCTCTACCCTATTAGAAAACAGATTATGGTGGTCATTACAACCTCGGCGGTCTTTGAACAAGACCGCAGAGGGACCGCCATGCAGAAGACCGCCAGTAGTGGCGGTTTGCCGACGGCGTATTATGACCGTTGGCTGCCCTCCGTCGTTTTTCCGACGGAGAGCCGCCAACAGCCATACTTGCGGGCAGGGGGGAAGTGGAGGTTGCTCCACCTCCACCTCCACGCCAACAGAACTCCTGCCCAGCTAATCACATCCTGTGATTCTGCGCGGCGGTGTTCTGTTGGCGGTGTGGTGTTGGCGGAGCTGCCCCCATGGCTCCCGTCCCCTCCCGGCGGATCGATGGAACAGGTAAGTCGATCGTCCGTTAGGGGACGGGGGCGGGGGGGTGTTGTGTGGGTGCATGGGGGTGTGCGTTTGTGTATGTAGGGGGGTGTGTGAGTGCGTGTATGCTTGCGGGGGTGTTGCGTGTTTTGGGAATGAGTGCGTGTATGTCTGTAGGTATGTCTGTGTGGATGTGTGCGTGAATGTGTGAATGTGGGTGTACGTTTCTGAATGTGTGTGTGGATGTTGGCATGTGTGTCGGTGTGTGTGCGTGTATGTGTGTTGGTGGTACCTGCGTGCGTGTCGGGTGTGTGTGTGTAAGGTAATGTCGGGGGTCGGGGTGGGGAGGGGGGTCCTGCCACCTTTGGGGGGTGGCAGGAGTGGTGGGGGGTGTAGGGGAGGGAGTCGGGTGAGGGTGAGGGGTGGGGGAGACCCCTATCAGTGCCAGGGAAGGAATTCCCTGGCACTGATAGTGCTTACCGCCATGCATTTCATGGCGCTTCCTACCGCTGGAAATCCACATCGGTAAGCTGGGTCAAAATACCGGCGGCGGTATTGTCAAGGCCACCGGGCTGGAGACCCAGGTCTCCAGCCCAGCGGGCGGAACGGAGAAGCGGCAGATGACCATGGCAGTCACCGCCATGGTCATAATTCCAAAAATAAGACCGCCAGCCTGTTGGCGGTCTTACCGCCGCTTTAACACCGTCCGCCAGGGTTGTAATGACCCCCTATGTCATTAATCTTTCACCCCATATTAATTTACAGACATTTTATTGGCCCATATGATTGACGTCTTCAGAGGTAGCACGTCCGGTATGATTTCATCCTTCTGTAATTCTTTGCACATCTTTTGGTCGGTAGCTCCATTGTCCGTACCGGTTTGAACGACCTTGTATATTACATTAATCTACACTGTTGCATTTCTACAAGCAATATGAATTTCATGAGAACGGATCCTTTATGGTTACATTCAGCTTCTAGTTGAAGAAAACAAGAGGTCATGTCCTTTTGCAAGTCAGCACTCTGCACGTTAGAAAAACACATTTAATATGACAGCCAGGCAGCTAAACTTCGTCTCATGCTAACTTAAGGCCTACAAGATTTATTTAGTCAAACTTTTAATAACATAATCATTAGTAATTAGTACAAAACCATACTTTACTGCAAAAATTCCTAAGCATCAGTCATTTTTATTAGTCCCCGTATACATTGGCAGCCATTCCCCATGGTCACATTTCAAGTGCACGTTTAAGCAAAACACATTAATATAATTTCTATGCGGCATTATCACACACTAGTTCATAAACATTTCATGATAATATAGATTATATAAGCTACACTCTCTCACCAACAAGACAGACTTTACTTTTTTATGTCTTAAACGCTCTTCCTATGAGAAAGGTAACATAGTAGGATCCCGATTAGTGCAATAACTTAGACTCAAACGGAAGAAGGACTAAATTGGGGATATATTGAAAGAGGATGGTGAATAGGCAACAGCTGAATCGGAGAAGGTCTGAACTTTTGGCAATTTTTATGAATGGCTATACACTGCCATCCCCATGGCTGATCGAGCCCTAATGAAATACCTGGAAAACGTGAACTTCTCTCAAGTGACAGAAGCCCGAAATGAGCTCTTGGGTGCACCATTTAGTGCAGGGGAAGTTAGATATGCCATTATGGCCTTGAAGTCCTATAAGTCACCAGGGCCCAATGGATATACAGCTCTTTTTTTTATTAAACGTTTAACTCCGACCTCATACCACATCTGGTCTCTCTTTTCAGTTAGGTGGCCCATTCAGGGGTGGTCACACCCTCGATGAATAAGGCCCTCATCTTGATTATCCCCAAACCAGGGAAATACCCCGGCTCCTGCAGCTCACATCACCCCACAGCACCTCTCCACTTAGATGCCAAACTATATACAAAGATTCTGATCTTCAGACTAGAGGACATCATGCCCAATTTGACTAACCCAAATCAATCAGGCATTACTAAAGGGTTGACAGATGCATGACAATTTGCGGAGGGGCCCACTTGTTTGAAAAAGCAAAGAAGAAAAAGATACCGGCTATATTAGTAGCCCTTAATGGAGAGAAAACTTTCAACCAAGTGGATTGGCCCTTCCTGTTCCATACCCTGCATCATTTCAGCATCTGCCATCAGTTTATCGCAATGATCCAGGCAAACTTTGCTTCTCCACACTCAAGAGTTTTGGTTAACGGAGTTGGATCAGATTTTTTTCAGATTCAGGGGTGAACACGGCAGGGGGGGCCCTCTCCCCATTATTATTCGCTCTTAGCATAGAACCCCTGGAAACTACAATACACACTATGCCCACTATTCAAGGTCTGCCGTTTGGCTCACAGAGCCGTAAGATTTCCCTCTTTGAGGATGACGTGTTGTTGCCCTTGACCTCTCAGCAGTCCTAGCTGGATGCCTTCAAATGGCACTATAGGCATTGACATAGTGGCAGGATTCCATACCAATTTAAACAAATCCTTTCTCCTTAACCCCTCCGACATGGAAAAGTTAGTGGCCAACTTCCCTTTAAATGGGCCGAAAAAGAGATTACCTATTTGGGTATTAAAACTACTTCCAGGGTTTCGGATCTCTTGCGAACCAACTATCGCCACTCGTACAACAGCTTAAGGTAGGCCTCAAACGATGGCTGTCCATGTATATTTCCTACGGCATAAAAATGACTGTTTTGCCTAGGCTATTATGTCTCTTCCAGGGCCTCATGGTGGAGTTGGACTGGGGATACCTTTCATTCCTCCACTCCCTAATAATGCACTTCCTATGGCAAAATCGCAGAGCATGCTTATCTCAAAACATATTGAGACTTCCAAAAGATGCAGGTGGGGTGGGTCTTCCAGACTTTCATTCATATTATAAGGCAGCCCATCTGCCTGTCATTTTGAATGGTTCTTATGGGAGTCAGATAAGCACTAGCTGCACATAGACATAGCAGTTGTGGGCAGATGCATCTGGGATGTGCAGTGGAAACCGAAAGCAGTCCAACCACCCAATGCATATCTGAGCACAACCACTGCAACAACGCTTAAACTATGGGACAAGGTACTTCGCACTGTAGACTGGACCACTTTTCCCTTCCCCTTCATGCAATCAATTTTAACCCAGCCTTCCCCCAGCATTACACCCAGGACCCTTTGATGTATGGAGAGAGGGATGATGCCTCACTATAGCCAACCTATTTCATGGGTGGGATATTTGCACTTTTGAAAACTGCCAGAGGGATTTTCACTTCCCCTCCACGGAACACTATCGCTACACACAACAAAAACACTGGGTACTTAATCCCAATGTCCGGGTGGTGGCCACTAGGGATTTGACTCATCAAACAGTTTGCAAAAAGGGCAGGGACCTATTCTTCCAACACTCCCTCCGGTTATCCACCAATCATTCTCAACAACCCACATACAAAAGCTTTTGCGAGCAAGTCCTTTGACGAGACATATCTGAGGCTAGTTGGGGTAGACTTTGGAGAGATATTCTTCAGTTTAATCACTCCATTGGTATGGGAGATGTCCAATATAAACAACTATTTGTCTGATATCTTTGCCCCACTAAACTCCAACATATCTTCCCCACAACACGTCAGAGTTATGCTGGAGGGGATGTGGTCTAAGGGGTGATTTTCAACACATTTGGTGAGATTGCCCGACTATTCCCTCATTCTGGAATGAAATATTTGCTCAGATAAAGGAGATCTTGGGGTACCCAATTTCTGACAGATCCGACTTTGCATTACTAGGTTTTCATGATTATTTCCTTAAGCACCAAACCAAGAGAGGCAGAGTCATTCTGTGCCTATGTCTTGGAGCAGTCAAACTAGCTTTAGCAGTGATGTAGAAACAAGGTGCACCATTGCTGATGCAATGGCATGCAAGGCCTTGGCAGGCAATCACGATGTAAAGAATGGCTGACATATACATGGATAACTAAACCCATTTTAAAAGTATCTAGGGCTCCTAAATGCTTTATCTATCCAGAGACCTTCCACTATGTGCATGCCCTAGCCACACAAAGGCACTCCACCTCTTCCAATTTGAAAGTGGGAAGTAGTGGAGGTATACCTGGGTCCTAAGTTGCCCCTTGTGGGATTGATCCCTGTCAGTCTCCCCCTCTCACCAATGCTTATATTTTAGAAGTTATAACTGATGAGTATCACATGTACCGATGTTGTTCTTAAAGTTCACCCCTTAAGGGTAATGTTTTTTTCTCTTTTTTTGTTTTGGGGTTGGGGGGTGGGGGAAATGTTACTTGCATCAGTAGCAATCCAGACAGTGATAGTGAAAAAATCTGTAATGTATACTGGGAAACATCCCCCAAAGGACAACAAAGGGTGACTAAATTAGCTGAACTGCAATATGGTGGGATTTAGTGTGTCCGCTGTCGATAATGTTGATGTATGCATAATCAAACCAATAAAAACTACTTTGACACAGAAACTTACATTTGCTTCCAAATATTTACATTTGTTTGCAGAATAAGAGGATTTATAAAACCTTTCAAAGAATAAACTGAGTCGCCCAAGAAAACTGACTTTTTCTAGGCAGCCAGATTTAATAACGGTGTTGTGATATTTTTGTAGTGATAGATCTTTAGCCAATGTATTTAAAATTTTTAGAGGCAGGTCTGTATGCAGTCCTTGTAGGAAATAAAAAAGTAACTGAAACCTTACTCTGACAAATGAGTAGGACATGACATTGCTGCCCATATTTACTAACTTTTCAGGCACTGTAACACAGTAAGGCAACTTGTTGTGCTGCTTTGCATGAAAGGGAGATAGCAGAAATTAGATTTGGCGCACTTCTCTCTCATAGTGTTAGCTTACTTCAGGCAGCCTAGCATCAATAAAGGTGCCCTTACACCGTTGTGAAATGGAACCTGCATTACGGGCAGGATTGTTTTTGTGCAGGATGGAAGCCCTCCCAGCACAAATACATTCTCACAGGTATATTAACAAGGGTAAATGATGATATTTCTCCTCACTACGCTGCTCTCAGGGAAGCACACCATTTTGGTGCAAACCTAGGTTTAATGCCCTTAGCAAATCTGGGATTGCATCATCAATATGTGGGTGGACGCATGGGAACACCCAGGCTCCACTGATGTAGCATTTACCTGACGCAGTGTAATCCAAGGCTCTGCATTACTTTTCTTTTTACTAAGTCACGCAAGGTGATGCAAATCGGTCTTTGTGTGGTTTTAATCCAGGCCAGCATTTTGCATCATTGCTGCACCAAAAAAGTTGCAAAACAATGATGCAAAATGTTAAATTTTGTTAGTTTTTGGGTCTATTCTTTTGCAATGCTTATGACATGTCATCTAGGCTAATTAATTTTAGGCAGGGAAGAGCTCAATTTTGTGAACTTTAAAATATTGGCCCACGAATCTATGAAATTTACTACAGGAAAAAGGTTTTGAAAATATATAGGGGCTGATTACAACCTTGGCGGAGGGGATTACTCTGTCCTAAATGTGACGGACATCCTGTCCGCCGTATTGCATTTCCATAGGATATAGTGGAACTTGTAATATGGCGACAGGATATCTGCCAAGGTCCTAATCAGGCCTATAGTGTTTTTTACCAATGTGACAAATGTGTCAGTGCACTTTTCTGGCCAAGCCTAAAGGGATCTCTGCATTGTTATGCTTCATTAATATCAAGTGAGAAGAGGAAGAGAAACCATACCTGGGTCCGTATCACATAATGGGTTCACTGTTCCTGCTTACACTACTGCACACCTTCATAAGGGCGCTTTGAATGCAAACAAGAAAGTACGTCCTATTATAATTCCTTACTTTACTTTCTGACCTTAAAAAGATGGAAATCCCACAACATTGTATCACAGCAGCATAGTAAAACAAATCAAAGCACAAGATGAACAGCACTGTGGCCCTCATTATGATTGCGGCGGTCTTATCCCAAGACCGCCACGGCCACCGGATATCCGCGCCTCCGGTGGTCAGATATCCGGCAGTATTCACTACAGCAGTCGGTGGCACTCAGGCGGTTCAACTGCCGGCACCGCCACGCCAGAAAAAGACCACCCACAGAATTAAAACTAGTAATTCTGTGTGGCAGCCTTTTCCTGGCGTGGTGGTGCCGGCAGAGGGAGCGCCAGATTCCGTCCCCTCATGGAGGAGCACCTTGTCAGAAGAGGTAAGTGTCATCCGCAAGGGGATGGGGGTATGAGTGGGTGTGTTTGAGTCTGTGAGTGTGTGTATGTGTCCCATGAATGTGGGGGGAGGGGGAGTAATTGTGTGTTCATGCGTGTGTGTCTGTGTATAAATGTGGTGATGCATGTGTGTATGGAAGTGGACAGATTGGGGGTGTGCATGGGTGAATGAGTAACAGCTAAGGGAAGTGTGAGTGAGATGTGCAGGTGTATGTTTGTATGTGTATATGATGTGTGTGTGCGTGGGGTGATGTACGATTGGGGGTGGAGGTGGTTGAGTGGTTGTGCAAAGATGAGTGAGGGCTGGGGGTTGTGTATACATGTATGTAGTTAAAGGGAGGGGGTGGGGGCTGGAGAGTGTATGCGTGCGTGCGTGTGTGATGTGTATGGGTGTGTATGCGTGTCTAAGGGGTGAATGTTGTGAGTACATGTGTGTGATTGTGTGTGTGGGTGCATGCGTGCAGAGGTGTTTGAGGGTATCCCAGTGACAGAAACGTAAGTTCCTGTTGTCAGGATACCTTTCCGCCAGCATTTGCGTGGCGGTGAGACCGCTAGGAAAATGCTGGCAGTGTCCCTAGTCATAATAACCTCAGCGGTTATCGACTCCCACCGGGCTGCAGGTGGGAACCTCCAGCCCGGCGGGCCATGGTAAAGCGATGGGATGGGTGGGGTCGCAGCAGTTGGCAGTGGCCAACCTTCCCGGTCAGAATATGGCGGTCTGCACCGCCGGTCCTGCAGCAGTGAGACCGCCCCCCATGGCCCTGGCGGTCCATGGACCACCAGGGTCATAATGAGGGCCTGTGTCTTTAAAACAGGCTAAAAGCTTCTAAAGAGAAACAGCTTCGTAAACAGAAAAGTTATAAACCAGTAATAAAAATTTCACAGTGTAAGCAAATTTAAAATAACGTGATGAGGAGCACAAACTATCTCTGGTATAACAAAAGGACTACTTGAACTCCATCAACACAACCTAATGGGAGCAAAACAGGACAATAAAACTATCCGCAAAATGTCACGGCTTTGACTGACAACCCAACCGACCAATGGAAAACAATGAAAACGACATGAAAATCAGTGGCTGTAGGGGAGCTACTCATAGCCTTCTCTTATTCGCAGTACATTTTAATGTACTATTTGAAGAATTGATTACATTAGGTCTTTCAAAAAGCTACCTTTGCCTGTAAAAAGGCCTAAAAAGATTTGCAAACTCAGTTTTCATCTCAAGACAGATGAACCACTTAAGTCTCTTTGATTAGACAGACCCGCACTGCTGGCTGTGAACCTCTTGAGAATCTGAGCTTTCAAATGAACCACCTCCCGGGTCTCTAGTACCCAAGGGAACTTTTATCTACCACATATGACCCATAAAAAGTGACACAAACAAATGTATTAAATGTCTCTAATTTTAGTCTGGCACAAATATTCTTCTGCTCTCTATTTTTACTACTCAGCATAAATTTTTCCTGGGGAAACATCAAAGGTACAGTGTTCTTGAATACGGCGTATCATGCAGCAGATGATAAATTATTGAATTGCCTCATTGGATCACCTCCAAAAGCTTTCCTAAATGAATGCTTTTGTACAATATTTTGAAAATGTGTGCTTAAAACACTTCAATAAGCCATATTTCAGACCAAGTTGTTGGAGGAAGGGGACTTACACTACTCACGATCTGATATAATCCCCCTTTCCTACCCATCTTCTGTTTTTGGAAATGCTTGGCACTTCCTCAAAACCATGCACGTCCACTACACAAACCCAAGATGCTTTAATTTAAGTGCTCCTCTGTCATAAGATGTGATTCTCTGTATTTCCATATAGTTATCAAGGAGTCACCATGGACCTCATTACAAAAGCAGTAATTTCCTTTTGCTTAAAGGTAATACAAGTTACCTATGGTCATTTGATTGTGACTAATAATATTCATAGATTAAAAGATCTTACATGATTTTGTAGAACTGGTTTCTCATTTTCTCCCTCAACCCTATTGCACTCACTTGCTTTTTTTAAAGTATTTTGTAATTTTTTTTTTTAATTCAAGTCTTACAACAAACAATAACCACCATCACACTCCACCAGTATTTATTTGAGTTCATTCGGTCTAGAAATCTAGACCATTTGAGGTAATAATAACAATCATACATAAAAGAAAAGAGTGATAAAAACATGGTAACAATGTAAAACCAATAGTCGTCAAAACATTCTAGCAATAGAAACAACAGGACAGAGCATTTGATCAAATATATAAATACAATAAAGTAGGACATAAATAGATGTAGTAAAAAAGAGGGAACAGAGCTAAAAAATTAAGGTATAAAACTTTTTGTCTGGGGGACCAGTGTGCACGACCAGAAGACAAAAAGACAGAGATAGTCTGATTAGATTAAAAAATAAAAAATAGAATAAAAAACATTATCAGAATACCAATCAAAAAACAGCAGTAAAAGCTATATGGGAAGGCTATATAGGCTAGTGCAGTCTCAGGAAATCATGAAGAAGGCAACAACTTCCTAATGGAAATTTCCTGCTAAAAACAATACAGGAAGATAAAAAGAGCAGATTAAAATCCTTCTAAAGACTAATATAGAAATGACTCAGGAGCTTTTAGATGCAATGAATTTGCGACGGATGTACCAGGTCTCCGATAAGTATTTGGTAACTGGAATGGCTACCCTGGGAGAGAAATCATGCGTGCAGATTCTAATGGCAGTCGCTCTATCCTGAAATGACATATTTTTACAGAGGGGAATAATCCACCTCTTTCTTGGTGTCTTATACAGAGGGCAGAAGAATAATACATGCTCTGATGATTCTTTACAATGTTGGCAGAAAATACACCTATCATTTGTAGCGATGTTAGATGGCCAATGGGCCGTGAACCCATTGATAGGCAATGTACCATATCTTAACTGCAGGTAAAGAGCGCGGGCATACGGAGGGATAGGGAGGTTCAGGAAATTCTCAGCCCAGGGTTCATGCTTAATTTGAAGAAAATCCATTGTTAACCTACCCGCCCCCTTTTGGTGCAAGGAATCTTCGTTAACTTTCTCCCAATATCTGCTTGTAACAAATCTCCTAGCCTTATCAGGGATTTGATCTGGGTGGTTCCAATAATGGGGAAGACCCATTTTATCCCAGGCGGTTTTCATCTCTTTCAGCCAAGGGATTCTCTCCAATGCCTTGGGGGCAGCTATCAACTCTCTTATACCACCAGTACAAGTACCATATACATTGTGTAAAGCACGTTAAATACACATGTATTGCAGTATATTACATCCTGGATGTACTGCCGTCCACCCTAACCCCACAGATCCTGTCACTCACAGAATCTCGGACATACACCCATTTGTCATCAATGATAGACATATTTTCCCATTGTTTTGGAATCCTTCTCAAATGTGTGTTACATCTATCTATCTATTGAAATAACACAATATCATGGTAACATGCAGTGAGGCAGAAAGAAATAATGCAATTATTTATTTCTGCAATACAAATAGAATAATGTTTCTGATGACAGAAGAGCCTTGATGGTTAGGACTGAGCAATATAGGTCAGTCCTAGGTGCATAAGTTCTATTGAGTATAAAGTAGGAAGTTGGCTGATGTCAATAGAGGCTAATCCAGGGGTGGCTCCTCCGATAAGGCGGAGGAGCATCGCCCCACTGCTTTTAGGTGAACAAAAAAATTAAATGACAATAACGGAGTATTATTATCATTTTATTTTTCAGCTAACCCAGGTTGGGGGGGGCAGGGCTGAAGGGAGGAGTAGTTTGACACCAAAAGTGCACATGTGTGTTTGGCCGGCAGTGTTGGGCCGGCCAAACCCATGCACACTTTGCATTTCTCTTCCCGGCTGTATTGCACAGCCGGGAGGAGAAAGTGCACAGATCTTCTCTTCCTCTGCAAGCTCCGAAGCAGGCTGCTCACACCAATCAGGACCCTGCTGTTATGCTGGTGGCAGCAGCTTTGTGATTGGCTGAAAGGAGTCTGGGAGCCTCTGCGCATCCCGGACGAGGAGGACAGTGGAGATTAACAAATCTCGGAGGAAACAGGTAAGTGTTTATTTTTATTTTTTCACCCCCTTGCATCCCGATTCAGTGGCAGCCGCCACTGAGCTAATCTCAAGAGGAGCGGAACAAGTGTGTGTTTTTTCTAAACTTCAGGAAGAAATGCTCCTTGTCTGCTCCGATTTAGCTTGGAAAAGTTCAAAATATATTAAGTTTATAATGTCTAAATCGAATATTAATGCTATAACGGATTTACTGATGTGAGATCATTTAATGCCAAAAATAAGAGCCATCCATTTTACAATTGTTAGATGCTACTTGATAGTACTGAGCACATTGAACTCCACAGAGTTCTAGAAATATTCTAGTAATATTTTATGTGTTTCTAGACAAATATATTATATTGGCACCTTTTTAAGTGTCTTTTGTATGCCATGTAGGCTATATTTTTATTGCATTAACATTACTGAATGCCAGGACTTGGATTCATAGTATTGGTTTAAGGATGCAACTGAAATACTTTATGGCAAACAGGAGCGAGGTAACGACATACACCTTGATAGTTGCAAAAAGGCAGAACATGTTTCCACCAATTAATACTGTACATGGGCTGGCCCTGAACTTTTATTACCCTTTAGTAGATATAGAATGTTTTAAATGTTATTTCTTTGATATATGAAACATGGTGAGATGCTGAATTAACAAGGTGTCAAGAAACACTTAGGGATCACATGATGAGATTATAAGGATACAGAATTTTGCAGGTTTCCTGCCATGTTTTGCCCTCATTTGTATTACTAGCTGATGGCTTTTCAACTCTAAGAGTGCACTGAGGCCTGGACCCTAGTGTCAGTGTTTCAACCCCATACAAATTACATGTTGAATCAGATATACACAGTTGGAAAGCCCTGACTTATTCTAAGCCCCTAGTATATGGTACCCAATGTACCCAAGGCATGTAAGACAGAGACCCTGATTTAGATGTCGGCAGTAACGGTCCCGCCGTTTACTTTCGACTGTACACACATCAGCTGCAGCTACAGTCCGCCCGCCATTGTTAGATGTCTGTGGTCCCATAGCCAAAAGCCGACATTCGAACAGCAGCCTCTGCCAAGAAACATTGCCTGGGTCGATGGCGGTAGAGGGAAAGGTGGATGCCAGTGGGACCCCAGCCACCCTTCCCGCCATGCAGATTGGGCTGTGCCTTACTGCCAAGAAAAATGTGTCAGTCTGACCTCCACATGCGAGTTGGAGGGTTGGGGGTGGAGGGGGTGAAAACTCACAATTTTTCCCATTCCACCTCCATCTTTGAGTGGACACGACTGGATAACACCTGCCATCACTGCTGCCACCATCCCATGGAGAAAATACGACCCCTCCATTGCCGAACTCGAAGGTAGGGATGCCGCATTAGCATGGTACATTGGGAGGCCCCTGCACGCAAAGTCAGGACCACTGCAAGCATATACATGTCACAGTAATTTTTTAAAATCACTGTGACATGCATATGTCGGGGACGCAAGTCGGTCACACATGACTGGGGACACTCTGGTACACAACACGCATATCACACACATACACAACTGTCAATGTGGTGTCACAATGACGGTACACTTACACTTGACAAGAGTGTCCATGTGTGCGCATTGCAAACTGACCTGTACTGGCAGCTTTGTGCTAGCTGTTGTGTGTGTGAGTCAGTACGTGTATGTGTGTGTGAGTGTGTGTGTGTGTGTGTGGACTGGATGGTTGAGGTGGAGGGAGCTGGAGTGTGTGGTGTGGTTGTAACAGTTTGTGTGCCACTTGCATATCAGAACGATGTTGTTGTTTATGTTGTGTTGCTGTTCAGGAAAGTGCTGCTTTATGGCAGACGTTGTTGTGATGTGTAGTTGTGCATGTGTGTGAGTGTGTTTGTGCAGCTGAGTGCATAGTTGTGTTGGTTGCTGTGGTTGTGGCATATGTGGGTATAGTGCAAATTTTGTGTGTTGTGTCATGGATCTAGGTTAATGTGTGCTTTTGGCATGTACGGAATGTGTTGTGTTGGGCTTGTAATGTATGATGGTGCGCATGTGGTGTGTTATGTAATGTTTAGTGCAGGGGCACACATATGGCAAGGTACAGTGTATGTGTGTGTGTCACTTGCATCTATTCCATAGTCCCTGCCATTGTACAAAGTCCATTGGGTCCCGCCACCACCTCCCAAAGTCAGCAATCAGTCACCAGTACTCCGCTTACAGAGCTGTAATATCTTCAGAATGCCATCAACTTGATGGTCTTTTCGGGTCTGACACGGCTTGGCAGTAACACCTTTAAGATCTAAAATAGGCCCAATGGTGTCCACACACTGTCTGTGCCACCCTTCGTGTGACAAGGTACAAAATGGCAACCAGCCCGTCACTGCAGAATGGAAGGACAGTGCTTTCACTGCCAGTTCAACTTTACCATTTAAAACAATGGAAAACCCATTCACTCCTTCTACATTATAGATGTATCCTCTAAGGAAGGCCTATGGAGTCCTATGGCAGGGACTTGTATTTTCTCAAGTTAGACTTATGTTTTTTTATATGTCTTAACAGCAACACTTGCAAATTGTCATTTTGCTGTGGGTAGAGTTGGTAGCCACAGTGGATAACACAGAGTTACCTGGCGGCATCCCAACCTGGGCAACTATTGAGTGGGACTACCAAACTGGTTCGTGTAAATTATCAAATTAATCATAGCATTAAATGTGACCTGATGCACAAGTCGAAATTAAAGTCACTGTTAAAGGTAGGCAACTTTTAGAAAGTTGCCACTCAGTGCTCTGCTTGTCCAGCAGCTTCACAAATGCATACACACACAGTCAGCTTTCTGGCTGCGGGGGAAGATGTGTGAACAGCTCCCAGGCTCAGGAACAAATGCAGTGCCGCAGCAGTAAGGTGAAGCCTCCTGTGTCAGGTTGGCCACTCGGGTTTAGCACAGAGGCAAGATTCAAAGTGGAAGCCACCTTTGATGGGCCACTCAGCCCAACATCCCTGAGCAAGAGCCCTCTTGTTCTCGTAGACAGCATGGAGACAGGGCCAGAGAAGTGAAATTCACCCCAAACCACTTTTACCATGGGTGTGCAGCCCTCAGGCAGCCATACCAGTAGGGTGGGCTACCTAGCTCCTGATGACCGAGGAAAGGTTGTGCCATCTTGAAGGGGGCAAGAATGTAGCATTCTGGGCTAGCCAGATGCCACACATCACAGGAACTTCATCACTAGGTAGGAGGGAACCCAGTAGCCCATTGGCTAGTGACAATGTGGTTCCCTCAGGACATTTTCCTGTGATAAATATGGCAGCCCTGACATGTTGATCCTCAGTACTTACTGGACTTGGAAGGAGGATGAGAAGAACACCACTTTGCACCCTTTTTAAGTGCACATAGAGAGGCTGCGACACCAGAGCGACTGCACCTGCTAAACTTTGGGCTAGCGGAGTCTGGACCCTGTTCTATGTGCCTAGCTCAGAGAAAAGCTATTGCAGAGACTCCAAAGGCCAGTTGGCTAATCTCCCAGATCAGCACTGGAGACATTAAAGCTGAAAGAGCCCAAGACACCTCTCTGGTAGCCACCACAGCAGTTTTACTGCTACTGGATGGTGAACACCCCATAAAACAATTCAGAGATATCTGAAAGGTGCGCCTGTGTCAGCTGGACTCATGGGTGCTGGTTGTGACTGCATTTGTTGATCAAGAGGGACACTAGCCCCCACCAAAGATTTGCACCAGGACTGCTGTGTTGCAAAACCTAAAGGTCTGTATCGCGGGTTCCCAAGATTCATGAGCAGAATTACCCCCACTCACCTGTGGCCCAAGGACACAACCTGAAAGCATCAGGCGCATCCTTTAGCATCATTAAGCCTGCATTCCTCAGCATCAGGACCACTCCATTGTCACCAAAGGCAATCGACCTGTAAAGTTTTGATCTTGCTCTAAAATGCTCTGGTGGCCAGGTAGCTGTCTAAAGTATCTTTTCCGGTCCCCTATATTTCTGTCCTGCTGGATTTGGCCGCCCAACGCAGGCCAGGGTTGTTGAAATAATTTTTACAAACTTTTCACAAGTTTCCAAACATTTTATTGCATATGCTTGTTTGTGGTTTGAAAATCTGTATCTCTGAAACCGTCTGGTGGATATTGATGGGTATAGTCTCTAAAAATGCATAAAAGTCGAATTTATTTTTATTAATTGCTGTCTTGTTTCTTTCGTGTTATGTGACTTTCTAATTCTGTTGTTTGGTGCTATTAAATGCTTTACACATTGTTCCTTTGCTTAGCCTTACTGCTTGCAGCCACAGGTACCAAGGTTTGAGCTTAAGGTTAAGTAACCGTACCTGACTGGACCCAAGATGGTAGTTGCAAGTGAACGTTCCTATACATATTTGGCAGACAATTACTATCAGAACTCAAGAGAAAACGCTGCAGGACAGTACAAACAATTTTGGACTAACAAAAAAACATTAACGTTCTCAGATACAGTGGAATCAGAAGAAGATGGCAGTTCTAATCAATTTGACCAATACGGTGACAATAGAGACAATTTGAGGGACAGATTCGTAGTAATCATTTTTTGACCAGGAGAGGGACCTACAGAACCAGGTTCAGAAATCAACAGAGGGCGAGGTATCAGAATACAGACAATCCGCAGCACATCCTACAGACAAGAAGACAACAATATAGGAGGGATTGAGCACTATTCCGGTGTTCAACCTCAGTCAGAAACATATGGACTCTGACATTGAAGCACTGCTCATGAAAGGCTTATCCTTTATTCCTAGTACGCCTATTGATAAGTTTGGCCTGTTTAGAAATCTTTTTGCCTTCTTTACACATATTAGATTGAAGAAATTCTTTAGTGATAGACCTGTGTTAGGAGATACAAATAAATCGGGACTTAAATCAGTATCAACATTTCTTCCAACTCTTGATTGCATCGGACCTGAAATGTGGATCTTTGAGAAAACAGACACCACGAAGATCCAAAACAAGTTGAAATTGATTCCAATGCCATCATGTAATGTTTCTAAACATGAATATGATGATCTTCTGAGCCTCCAGAAAGACAAACAAATAACAGTTAAACCATGTGACAAAGAGGAGGGATTGTCCTCATGGACACTGATACATATAAATAGAAGATGTATTCTATGCTCAGTATCTCTGAACACTATTGTACACTAAATCGAAAGAATCAGCCAAGTTGCCTGTGATAGGGGACTTATTTGTGACCAGGTATATGATTTTTTCAATCCTAGTCATACCAAAGTGCTACGGATCTATGGAGTTCCCAAAACCCACAAAAATGAGTTGGATCCTCCGCTACGTCCAAATGTGTCTATTACAGACCTTTATACAAATATGTGGAAGTCTTCCTTAAACCATTGATGAGTACCCTTCCAGCCTTTGTCAAGGATACTGGACACATGATTTCCATATCAGAAGTCAAGCCATTCAACCAGCTGACGCACATTTGGTGAATATGGACATTGAAGAGTTGTATACGAATATCCTGCAGAGTCAGGCTATGGAGGCAGTGAATGAGTCTCTTGAATCATTGGGAATGACAGACCACTCTAAATTTGTTTTACAATGCTTAGAGATTGTCCTAGAAGATAATTTTTTTTAATTTGATGGTGTTATCAACAAGCAGAAGAAAAGAGTAAATATGGGAGCGGCTGGTGCTCCCAGTGTAGCGAACCTCTATATGGGTTTGTTCGAAAGGAGGCATATATACATTGAAATGGTGCCCTTTTATGAAAACATACATAATTGGTCAAGATATATTGACAATATCTTTTTCATCTGGACAGGACAAGGAGATCAACTGGATGAGTTCTGTATGTGGATTAATGCTTGTGACTCTAATTTAAGATTCACAGCAAATAAGAGCAAGGAAAGGATGGAGTTCCTAGATATATGGATACAACATTATAATCAAGTGATTGAAGTGTCTCGGTGTATTAAGCCCACAGCAAGAAATACTACCCTGCATTTTAACAGTTTATATCCAAGATGCCAGAAACAAGGCAATCTGTTTAGTCAATTCCTACGTATGCGCAGAAATTGTACTTACTTGGATGATTTCAATAAACATGCGGATGTCTTGCAACAAAACTATTGGAATGAGGATATCCAAGACGTCTTATAAGAGATTCCTACAAAAGAGGCAAATACTATAATAGAGAAAGTATGTTTGAAGATAGAGACAAAGACAAAGAAGAAAGATTGGTATGTGTAGTGCAGCACTCCAATCTAACTGATAAAATCAGAAAGATCATTCTTTCGCAGGGGCATATTCTCAATGTGAATAATGATTTACCTCAACTTCAGAAACCTTTAGTGGCTTTCAAACGTAACTGTAATATACGAAATTGGCTAGTTCATTCAGCCATATTGCCAAAAAAGACTATTGCCACAAATGCATAACAGGTGAGTACCCCATCAGGGGCAACCACAAATGTGGTACTTGCCAGGTATGTTTTGGGGCTATTGCCTCAGATGTACTGGTATGGGGCAGTAGAGAATTTAAGTTAAAAGACATGACCAACTGTAGAACTTCCAATATTGTGTACCTTGTTTGCTGCACACGTGGTCAAGGATATGTTGGAGAAACAGGACGTGAATTGAGAGTGCGAATAACAGAACATAAATTCAATATACGAAATAAAAGAGAAGAAGCACCACTGGTACAACATTGGGAGCTCATGGACCATACGGAGTCAGATTTGATCTGGATGATATTCAAAAAAGTCAGGTTGGTACAAGGAACTGATACCACCAAGATGAGGAAAAAAAAAGAAGTGTTTTGGATTTTCACCTTAGACACATGGAAACACAGATTGAATTAATATATTCAGTGGGAAAATTCTATTATATATGATGAGTAGGAGATAGTTCAGCAGACATTGGCAGTAATTCTTAGTAGCTAATTCAATATCCTAGTTCTCAGGATAGTAGTACAGTTAACTCTAATTTGTATACTAAATAATTTTATGGGGTCTTACTCATCTTATTTCACACACAGTACATTTATTTAGTATGTGGCCCATGGAGAGGCCATTAGATGTCATATCTCGCCTTAGTGTGTTTAGTGTGTATAAAAAAATAAGTACAAAAAAATACTTTTTTGGTAGCTATTTAGTCTCGTCCCCGGGACCTGGAGATTTGACCTTGTTTTATTTTTCTTCAGTTAGTTTGTAAGCTAATTGGTATAATGGATCAATAGATTTATCATGGCCTGCACCCTAAGATGGCAGAGCCGTGCCCCATGGGGATTATCTGATTTGTGTTGACATTTTGAGCTTTTTAGCTCTGGTCATGTGACACAGGTAACCAGAAGTAAGGCAGACCCAGACACAGAACATTTAAATAGATGCATTTCAGATAATGAACTTGCTTTGCTACCCATGTTCATAGCAAGAGAGATACATGCTCTATCGGCACATCGTGCAGGTGATACTATCATAAAAGTGTTTACATTTCAGTGCACTTTCAAGAATGCCAGAGTGGTATTATCCATCTTGAATCCGTGTATTTGTATTTGTTTTGTTTTTATTATACACCAGGGAGTTATTGGTTGAGGAATCCTATGGTTTTAGTTAATCGGGCCATTGGAAGCATATAAGAGAGGTAGAACATATAGTCATGCAATAGAAGGTTCATTTAATAGGCAGCGAACATTGTTGTTATATGTGAGTAGGTTGTGATCTGTGAAACATATAGTTGTTCCCTATGGTTTTAACAAGAGTCTTTTTTACTTTATCTCAGTACGAGGCTAGTACACTTAGGGGCACACAACATCTTGGAAATTCCATAGCATGATTGGTGAATTTTAAATGCTAGAATATTGCATCAGAATGATGTAATGGGGTTGGACCATTCTCTTTCGTACACTTTTAGTTTGAGGCGAGTTAAATATTATTATCTATAGATTCCTGACTTTCTGTTCCTACAATCTTGACTGTGTGCAGAGGAACTTGTAAGGCGATTGAAAATATATCAGTAGCAAGACAACTGAAGGTACTTTCACAATGGGGGTATTAGAGGCACCATATTGGAATCTAGTGTGTCAACATGTAGCTGTTTCCAGCATAACAGTTGCCTCTTATGTGTGTTTTACAGTATCGTATCCTGGCAGCCAGTCCTTATGCTGTGTATATCTTTGTAAGTCTAGCTCTCTGGGACATACAAGAGCCTTAGAGACATTCAGCATGTGAACGATTGAGTATACTCGGTTAGTGATGAATATTAGAGGCTTGAAATCACAAGAACAACTTCTGATTATAGCACCAACTTGGGTGTGGTCTATTTTACCATTCACTTAATGAACTTTGATGTTCACAGTTTAGATACTTAGGAAAGCATGTATCTCATGTGGTGTGGTAAGGAGTCGTATTTCTTTATTTCTTCTTTTTTCTTTATTGTTTGTTGTACTACATATATTTTATTTTTCTTTATTCAGAGCCTTATCTATATGTATGTTGTTATTGTTTTGTCCTTTTAGATGTTCAAGAAAGACATTACAGTCTACTATATTAGAGTGGAGAAATGTATAGTTCCAAACATCTTTAAACAATTATCCCCTAGAGAAAGCCTTGGAATTGAATAGCCATGAAGAAGGTGGTTCTGTTGGAAGAACAGACACCGAAACGCGTGTTGGCGTATTCAATCCATATATACATTATATTAAGCAATATTGGGCTGAGACTTAAATTACAGCCTATCAAGCATTTGTTGAAAATAATAGAGCATGAAAATGGCTATTTTTGATTATTGATAAATTGAAATGCATGAAGAATATATACTATTTTAATTCACTTATATGAATCAACTATTGTTGGACAAATGGTATATTCTGGAATTCATCTATGTTGCAAGTAGAGGATGAGTGGTTTTGTATGTGGATGTTTGGGTTTGATTGACGTGAAATTGGAAGTTTGAAGTCATTTTTGGCATTGTGATTATGAGGGGGGATTTTTACTTATAGTTTTATGTATGTATATTTTCACTAAGTCTTGATAAGAATTATGTGAAATGATATAATAATAAATCAATCCACATATGTTGAGATTTCAATAAAGTAGACATTTGATATATTACATTCGATCTCAAGGGGTACTTATAATTGTATTTAAATTACATAATTATATTTACACAATATGTAAGTAAGTTGTATGAGGGTGGCCTATTGTGTGCTTTAATTGGGCTTCCCAGCCATACCATGTAATACATCTAAATACTCACAGGGATGTTGACACCTAGTAAAAGTAAAATGTGATATATGAAATAAGTCACACATCGTTTGATGTAATGTAAGTGCTGAATTTAGTTCAAGGGTGACTCTTGACAGTCCTTAATTTGTAATAGAATGAGTGCCAGTCCCAAAAGCTCTGCTCAAACCCCACAACCAGTGCTTTTAAATGTCAGTGCACCTAATCCTAAAGTTGTGTAATCTTGAATGGACTTAATTTCTCTTTAATACACTACCAGACACTCCATGACCCTTAATCTCACTTTGCAGGTTTCTCCTTTCTCTCTTTGTGATGGGGTTTCCATCTTTGTCATCCTCCTATTTCCCAATGTGTTTATATTCTCCTCTCTTGCTTGCAGGCAAAGTCTGTTGGCAAAAAATAAGTGCCAGTCCCCGAAAAAATAAAGTTGTGTTGGGCCCCACTGGCAACGATCGACTCAAATTAAACAGTGTCTCATGACCATCCAGCATATGTCACTGTGTTTCTGCAACAGGTGATTTCTGGATGTCTCAGCCACCAAGGTATTGCTCAGTTTGTGCTGGTGGGTAGAGGTGGTGGGCACCAGGACTCATTTTTGGGGAGCAGGGCTTTTTGATATCAACAGACTTTGACCCAGATGCAAACAGAGAAAAGCACAAAAGGGTGATACAAGAGGGAAGAGAAAAACAGAAAAACAATGGCAGGGGTAGTAGAGAGGTATGAATAAGAACCTAAAAGAGTGATATAAAGATTCATAAGTGTTGGAAGAAAGACTCACAAGTTAGAATCAATACTACTGAGCTTTGCTATTCTCAATCCTGCAAATCAGAATTGTATGCAGTGGCATTTAAGAAACAACTGGGATCCTGAACGTGTTTTCTTTTCAAATTAAGTACATCAGAAAGGTAACTATAATTTGGAGGGTTTGAAGAGGGAGTGGGCAGTGATGGATGTACAGTGAACTGGGTTTTATCCTCATCTGGTCTAAGCAGGGGTTCTCTTGTACTGAAACAATGGGCCTGTGCTTTGTTTCATATGTATTCATGTTGGTGGAATTTTATGTAGCACATATATATGGAGCACTGTACAGGTTTCAAGATAACAAGACAGAGGCCCTCATTCTGACCTTGGCGGGCGGCGGAGGCCGCCCGCCAAAGTCCCGCCGTCAGGTTACCGTTCCGCGGTCGAAAGACCGCGGCGGTAATTCTGACTTTCCCGCTGGGCTGGCGGGCGGTCTCCTTCAGACCGCCAGCCAGCCCAGCGGGAAAGAGGCTTCCACGATGAAGCCGGCTCGGAATCGAGCCGGCGGAGTGGAAGCTGTGCGACGGGTGCAGTTGCACCCGTCGCGTATTTCACTGTCTGCGCAGCAGACAGTGAAATACATGTAGGGGCCCTCTTACGGGGGCCCCTGCAATGCCCATGCCAGTGGCATGGGCACTGCAGGGGCCCCCAGGGGCCCCGTGACCCCCCCTACCGCCATCCGGATCTCGGCGGTCCGACCGCCGGGATCTGGATGGCGGTAGGGGGGGTCGGAATCCCCGCGGCGGTGCAGCAAGCTGCGCCGCCGCGGAGGATTCAATGGGGCCGCGGTACACTGGCGGGACCCCGCCAGTGGTGCCGGTCCGACCGCGGCTTTACCGCCGCGGTCGGAATCCCCATTGGAGCACCGCCGGCCTGTCGGCGGTGCTCCCGCGGTCCTCCGCCCTGGCGGTCAAAGACCGCCAGGGTCAGAATGAGGGCCAGAATATGTTTGATTGGAGGATTAGCTGGTTTCTAAAAGTGCAAATGGATTATTACTGCAACATGAAGTAGTGTTCTTTAAAGAGATGTGTTTTGAGCTCTTTTCTGGCCTGAAGTAGAACTGGGGTAGTCTTCATGGTTATGTGGGCCCAGATCCCATATGCATAGATGGAGAAATTGCCTTGTTTCCTTTTCTGCACTTCTTCATCCCCCCTCTGAAGGTCTCCCAGCTATGATGTACCAAGAACTATGGGAGATAGGGAGCTTATCATCAAGATAGGCAGGGGCGGCAGTCATGATGTATTTGTAGATTATTCAGCTGGTTTTGAAGACAGGGTGAGCTGGCAAGGGCACCCAGTGGAGTTCCACTGAGGAAGGCATGATGTGGTCACAATTTAGTCCCTTGATTAGATGTACTGCCGCACATAGGCTGCACATAGGGTGCCTTAGTATGGAGTGTTGAAGGCCATTGAGCAGGGCATTGCCACCATCCAGATGTGAAAATCGGAGGGCTTGAACATCATTTCTGAATGTGCTTGTAGGAGGCATGGTTTCACTTTCTTTAGTAGAGAAAGATGGTCCAAGGTTGTCTTGCCTTTCCTGGCAACATATTCCTTGAGGATGAAACTGCTGTCAAGGGTGGATCCAAGAGGCTTGGCCTTGGTGAATGTTGGGGTTTGTGTCTGTCCAGGTCATGTTGTTGAGCATTGTTTGGACTATCTGTTGCTTTTTGTAATTTGCAATCTGCAGAGATTCTGTCTTGGTCAAATTAGGCTTCATGTAGGTGCTGGGCAACCATGTCTGGATGTGGTGAAGCAGTACTTGAGGTGTTGTATCTCTGGAGCAGAGGAGACCTTGAATTAATAATTAATGTTAGATTTGTGAAGCACAACTGTTATTCCTGCCTTAGGGTGGTCTTTCCCCAACGTTTTTTTCCATTTTGTCTCACATTTGTACTGTGTAACTTTTGTTGGCCTTATGACTCTGCACACCTTACCACTGCTGACCAGTACTAAAGTGCATGTGCTTCTTCCCTAATCATGGTAACATTGGTGTCTCTACAGCTGGCATATTTACTGTACATATAAGTCCCTTGTAAAGTGGCATACCATCTCCCCAGTGCCCGGTAATGAAATACTACTTACTAGTGGGCCTGCATCCCTAACTGTGCATCCCACACAAGTCGCCTTTTGAACCTGTCATAGGCCTGCTATTTCAGAGCCTGTGTGTGCAGTTTCACTGCCACCTCAACTTGCATTTAAAAGCTTTTGCCAAGTCTTGAACTCCCTTCTTATTTCACATAAGCCACCCGTAAGGTAGGCCCGAAGTAGCCCATGGGCAGGCTGCTATGTAAGTAAAAGGTATGACATATATTTTTAAGTTGTACATGTCCTAGTAGTGAAAAAATCCCCAAGTTATTTTTCACTATTGTGAGGCCTACTCCTCTCATAGACTGGCATTGGGAATTCCTTAATATACATTAAAAGCTGTAATTCCTGATTAGAAAGGAGTAGTTACATCATGATCAATATCATTGGAATGGTAAAGATGAAACCTTTTTACTGGTAAAGTTGAATTCAACATTATTATTTTAGAAATGCCACTTTTAGAACACAGGCATTTCTCTGCTGTTACTGCTCTGTGTGCCTGGCAGCCTGTCTGGGGTAGGTGAGAGCTACACTTTGTGCATTTCCTCTAGACAGCCACAAACTCAGGAAGGTTAGGTGTGTCTGAGCACTCATCTGCATTTATCTGCATTCTGATGGGCCTTCCAGGGCAGGAAGGGTGGTGGGGAGCTGACACTTTCACTTGATAGGGAAGTTCCTGTCCCCACACAAGAGCTGATGACCCCTTACTGGTTGTCTGGAGCCAAGGATTGGAAGAAAGGATCTTTGTGCACTTCAAATACCCTTCTTTGAAGTCACCCCCACTTCAAAGGCATGATTGAGTATACGAACTGGGACTCTGACCCTGCCAAATCAATACACTACTCAACCTGAGAAGAACTCTGCCTGTAGTAAGGACTGTTGTGCTGCAAGGAGTGCCATGCTGCTGGACTGTTTTCCAAGAAGGACTGCTCTCGGCCTTGATGAGTTGCCCAGCTGCCTGCTGACCTCTGCCCAGCTGAGGAAGTGCTGGACCCTCTCATCTGACCCAGAGTGACTCCAAGGGTTTGCTGGCTTGCCCCTGTTCTCCTGCAGCCTCCAGGACATCAGGCAGGGCCTGAAACTCGCTTTTGCTGCTAGACTCTGCCATCTGTGATTCCTACTCTTCCTTGAATTTCCGCCGCCAGTTCTGCCCTCAGAAGTGGGTTCTGTAGCTGTTTTGCTACAAAGCCAACGCATTGTCAACTTTGCTCTGCTCTGAACCAAAGCATCCCCCATGGACATGTATGCAAAGACTGTTTGATAACAGCAAATCTACAGTCTGTGTGGCCTGGCAAAGATACGCTGCGTGGCTACATGACAACAAATTGCCTTAATCTCAAAGGAGTTCCATGCGGATGCAAGACCAGACTGCGAGGCTTGACACCGACACATCAACCCGAATGCATGAATCAGAACCAATGTATCATCTTTGCATTGCTCCTGAATGACAACTCTTTGCTCCATCCAAGGTACTCTTTCAGCGGGCTCTGTGTGAGTCCTGTAGATGGCCTGCCCTTGACCGCGGTCAGCCTGAACTTTGGATTTACCCCAGTCTAGCACGACCTCAAGTAACATGTTAGCGCTACTGACTTCTAAGCACTATTTTTTGTTTATTCCATAAACATTCATATCTCGACTTCTACTGATTGGATGTTTGTTGTTTTGGCCTCATTTCACTCAGATAAATATGCTCTGTTTTTCTAAACTCATGAGAAGAGTTGTTGGGGGTGTTTTCATTGTGTTACTCTGTGCTTGTGTGTTGCATAAATACTTTACACATTGCCTCTTTTGATAAGCCTGCCTTATCTGTCCCAAGCTACCAGACGGAGATCACAGGTTATCCCTGAGTGTCTATCTAGCTTACCCTGACTAGAAGTGGTGGGTCCTGCTTGTACAGGGTGCATACTCTGACAAACCAGGGACCCTAGTACTAACAATTACTAATTGCAAACATGAGGGTGTATTGGTGATAAGGAAATCAAAAACTGCAGAGTCATGTGAGACACTGAACTATGGAGCTGAGAGGATTTGAACATCCATATTTTCTATACTTTTCTCAAAACAGGCTCCACCTTGAGTTTTCTGTGTTCAACAGGGAGTTATTCCAGCGAGAGGTAGCTAGGACCATAAAGGATTTCCTGACAATTCTCGTTCTTTTAACTCTAGGTTCATAGGTAAGGTTGGCATCCAAAGAGGGGAGGGGCAAAGTGGTACTTAGGGCCAGATCACCCGTTGAAGATAAGTTGGGCCTTTGTTGGCTAAGGACTTAGAAATAAAGTATAATTATTTGAACGGATACACTGCCTGATTGGCAGCCAGTGTGGTTGTTAAAGTGAGTAGAAACAGACATCCTGTGGAGGAGACTGTGTTTTGGCTGCTGTGTTTTTCACAGTTTGCAGTTGATAGAGAAGATATTTTGGTAGTCCAATATGTGAAGAGTTTACATAGACTACTGTAGTCGTAATCCGAAATGGACTACCATTTTAAGAGCTGAGAATTTAGTTAAAAAAGGGAAGCTCTTTTTCAAAAATCAGTGCGAACCCCTGTCAAGGAAACTGAGAGAATCTGTGAGGTGAAGGAAAGATTAAGATCAATGTGAATACCCAAACATTGAGCTGTTTCTGTTGGTTGAGGGGCATTTCTTAAATTGGTTGGACATAGAAGTGGATCAGATGAAACAGCAGTATATTCACCTTCCCCATTTAATTGAAGGCAGCTAGCCTTCATGCAATTGTCCATTTCATATAGGCAGACCTTGAGCCTTTGTCACGTGGCAGAAGAATTCTAAGAGAAGAATATTAGAAGCCGCATATCATTAGGATAAAAAAATCTAAAAATAAAGTGTTTTTATTAGGTTTGCTAGTGGCACAACATAATCATTAAACAATGTAGGGCTCAAATAGGATTTTTGGGACTCCACAAGACAGCAAGAAAGAAAGAGAGGAGTATGAGCTTAAAATGCCACATTTTGAGCTGTGGGTTAAAAAGGAGTCTATTTGTTGTAAAGCTGATTTGCAGATGCCTGTTTAAAGAGATGTTCTATTTAAATAGGATGGGAAACAACATCTAAAGCTGATGATAGATCCAACACAGGAAGAGTAGCTGAGCCATCTTGGTCACGTATAGCACATATATATACTGAAATAGCCAATACAGCTGTTTCTGTTATATGTCATGGTTAAAAACCTGGTTGCAAGCTATCAAATAAATGTTGAGATTCCAGATAGATTGGCACCTGCTTATTTAACACTTTTTCTTCAATTTGTGAAGGGAATCACTGTCATAATATTGGAACCAACAATATCATGCAACAAAAATATCACGTCAAAAATATTAATAATAACAATATTGCTTTCCTATAAGTATAATAGTAAGCGCAAAAATATCGAAAAACAATATTTTTTCACACTAATATCATTACAAACATACAAAAAATAGTTTCTCAATATATATTTTAAATATGCACATCTCAAATATTTTAATATATACTATTAATGTAATGTTAGTTAAATACATCTCACTAATATTTCATGCTATATCAAAATAAATACTTACATAAACACACATGCATAAATATATATTTATATGTTTACACAACTATGAAAAATATACATTTTAAGTTATTATATTCCTTTTTTGATTATTTAAATTTGCTACTATAAATAGCACACACACACAAACATGTATATGTTTTACATAAAATGTGACAATTAAATCTAAAGCATTATATAAATTACTAAACAAAATACATTTGTAAAAACTATTATACAAATTTAGAAACAAATATAAACAAATACTATAAAATTAAAAGTATAAACAAATATTAGTAATGAATATGTTTAAACAATACTAGGAAATACATTAAAGTTTGGGAATAATACACTATTCCCACTCCGGTTTCTGCAACAGCAGGTAAAGGATTGGACTTCTGAGAGTCAGAGGGAATAAATGTTCTATTCCCAATCCAGTGTGTGCAACAGTAGGGAAAGCATTGGACTTCAGAGGGTTTAAATTTACTATTCCCCTTTAAGTCTGTGCAACAGTATGGAAAGTGATAGACATCGGAGGGGTAAAATTTCCTATTCCCACTCCAGTCTGTGCAACAGTAGGGACAGCATTAGACTTCGGAGGGGTAAAATGTACTATTCCCACTCTAGTGTGTGCAAAAGTAGGGAAAGTGTTATACTTCGGAGGAGTTAAAATTACTATCCCACTCCAGTATACGCAACAATAGGGAAAGCGTTTAACTTAAAGGAGTAAGATTTATTATTTTAACTCCAGTCTGTGCAACAGTATGGAAAGTGCTGGACTTTGGAGGGGTAAAATGTAGTATTCCCACTCCAGTCTGTGCAACAGTATGGAAAGCGCTGGACTGCTGATGGGTTGAAATGACTATTTCCACTCTAATCTGTGCAACAGTAGGGAAAGCAGTTGGCTTCAGAGGGGCAAATGTTATTATTCCCACGGCATTCTGTACAACAGTAGAGAAAGTGTTGTACTTCATAGGGCTTGAAAATACTAATGCCACTCCAGTCTGTGCAACAGTAAGGAAAGCATTGGACTTTGGATGGTTAAAATGTTATTTTTCCACTCCAGTCTGTACAGCGGTATTGAAAGCATTGAACTTCATAGGGGTTAAAATTACTATTCCTATTCCAGTCTAAGCAACAGTAGGGAAAATGTTGGACATCGAGGGGTAAGATTTGCTATTCCCATTCCAATCTAAGCAACAGTAGGTAAACTACCTCACTTCAAACACATCACACATCTGCATACCTGTATTAATGTAGAAAAAATATAAACCTCTTAATATAAACATTATACCGTAACATAATATATGTATTAAAAAATAAAATATATAACACAATGCTTTAATTTACAAAATCCATAAAGAAATGTAATAATCAATTTTCAATAAAAAAAAAAATGTTTTTTTAATTATTACTGAACTTGCAACCCTATACTACAGGCGTAGCAACCTGTAACTAAATTAAATAGGTATAACAAAATTTTCATACTTGATAATCAGTTAAATAACTAACAACTACTAATTAATTATCAATTAATAATTGCTTAATTAAATTCCCACCCAACAACCCTACAAACCCAGGCACCCATACCAAAAATATAATTAATATATATAATAATTATTATATGAGTGACATAACTATTAATCAATTAAATATTTAATTATACAATAATAATTCTTATTTATTAGATATTACTTAATTAACTTCCTGCCTTACACCACTACAAACCTAGCAACCTGCAACTAAAATGTAACTAAAATAATTCAGTATTACACAATGAACATCTTTAATTAACAATTTATTGTTAATTGATAATTATTTAACTCCGCACCTTTTACCACAACAAACCAAGCAACCAGAACCTAAAATTAATCTAAAATAAATGATTATTACACAATTGACATAAATAACAATCAATGAAATAATTAATACATTAAAAATTAATTGTTAGTTAATTATTACCTAATTAACTTTCAACCCTATACCTCTACAAACATAGTGACCCACACCTGACATATAATTAATTAAATCATTACTACATATTATATATAATTTATAGCACATGCTTACTTAAGAAATATTAATTAATAGTCAATCAGTAATCTACTTCCCACCGATTCCCCTAAAAACCCAGCAACCTACCATGACACTATAAATTACTACTAATAATTACATTGAAATTTTGAAATAATAAATCACAAGCTTTATTTAAAAAAAAAATATAACAATGAAACAACAATAACACATGAGAATTATATATGAACTAAAACAGATAAAAATAATAAAAAATTACAACTGTTATTGAAAAGGATATTAACAACTATATTCTTGATAACAATGTTACTAGCCTGAAAAAAGTTATATTTTTCACAAAAATATTCCTGCATTATGATATTTCTGTATCACAATATTTTTTTTCTAATTTTTCTGTGTTCCGATATTAAAAACACAATATTTTGTCCATATACCTTTTTCTGGGAATGATAAAAGAGAGATAGGTCACAGGCTTTCATATTCTTGGAATCCAAGGATGTTTAGTAAGACATATCTCTGGGAATTGCATAATCAATAGCAGAGTTTATGAATTGCACAAAAGATTAGCCGGCTTTTGATTGAAATTTAGAGGACAAGCCTTGAAGGGGCAGCCTTATTTACAGGACTGAATCTTCACCTCCACTTCTGTGTCTTGCAAAAGATTAAATTAAATAAGGGAGGTGCCTCCAATTGAAGCTGAAAGTTCTCCCCAAAAAGTAACTTTTCTAGGGTGTTTGTGAGTCAGAAGAGTTGTAGATTTTCTAAATCTTATTTTGAAAATATAATGCTACTTTATGAACTGGGATTGCGTGTTCAGGTGCAGAAGTTTGGAGGAAAGATTTTACTATAGCAGAATATTTAGTTCTTCAATTTTATTTTTATGGTAGGCTTTACAAGCAGCTCAATCAATTTGTGGTAGGCTTTAATTACTGCCCTATTCGTTTGTTTGGCTGTGGAGTCATAATTATTGAACCACAAATTTGGCTTATTATTTTCCATTTGTATTTGGATTCCCTAAGATTATCTTAAACCAAGAAGGTCCTGAAGGGCAATTCGTATGAAGTGGCTCAATGTCCAGATTGAGGGTGGATACAAGATTCTATGCTGAGACTTTGCTTCACGCACTTTGTGTTTTTTTGGGGGGCTATAATGAGTTCAATGTGCTTGGGGAACTTCAAAAGGAAATATCAGTCAAAAAAGGAATTAAGAGGTGATCTATCCAAGACAAAGTGTGAAGGGCTTTTTGCAATAACAGTACCTAGATTGGGAAAAACTGGATTCAGTAAGTGCCACTTTGCACGTTATTAGACTGTATACATTTGTGTTGTGATCTCTGTGTGTATTTTGGAGGTATCTAAGGCCTCGTCTCACTATCCGAATGGGTGTTTGTGCTGTAGAGACGTAGATCAACATTAGGATGCCTATTTAGTGTCCAGCACCATGCCACATTTGAAAGACAACCAATAAGTGTATAATCAATTTCAATGTTGATCCATTATTCATAAATTTCTCAAGTGGCTAACTTAAAACAACTGGTGTTGGACGGCCTCCCTGAGTCCACTTAGTACAGCCAGGTCTAGGTAGATA
This sequence comes from Pleurodeles waltl, assembly GCF_031143425.1. Taxonomy (NCBI): domain Eukaryota; kingdom Metazoa; phylum Chordata; class Amphibia; order Caudata; family Salamandridae; genus Pleurodeles; species Pleurodeles waltl. The sequence continues at coordinate 332,890,591 of NC_090446.1, forward strand.
CAGTTCATAGGCAGGCATGTATTCCGGTTACACATGCCATGAGGGGCACATTTAAAATCCCTTATGAGAAGTACAGTGTTGCTTGGAAATTTGCATGGGCTGCTGGATCCTCATCCCTGAAGGAGACGAATTCCCCTTTCCTACGCGCAGAAATACTGATGTTGTTATAAAAGCAATTGAGAAACTGACATAGAGTGCTGAAGTGTGCAAACCTACTGTTAAAAGAGAGATCTCTGTATATGTAACATGATTTAGCTATTTTATGTCATCTGATATTCATGCCTTAAAAATGCACTATTAGCACATTTTTTGGAGGGTAGTACCATATTACAGCATGGAAAAGCCCTGTTCATGGAAAAGCCCTGTCCATAAGCAAATATTTGGTGCTAAACCAAATGCAGTAAAGATACTTTCTATTTATGCCTCTATTTGGACCCTAGCGTTACTGGTATAATGGGAGCAAAAGCGAACTGGTACCTTTTAATACAACCGTCAATCAGAAATTATAATTAAGCACACAAAAAATGCATTTGAAGTTGTGCACAAATAGAAATTCCACGTATTGTTCTCCATTATTAGCCTAGACTGAAAATTGGGTGCAAAAGCACTAGGGGCAAATGTAGTTTCTGATGGTGTTTTTGTGCTCGATTTGAAAGATTGAGTCCAAGTTACTCTGTTACAGACGATTTGGCGGTAATACTACATATACCAAGTTACCAGTCACACAGTTACCAATTTGTGGAATTACTATAGATTTAGTAAACAAAAAAAACTCAGAGGGAATCAGTGTGAATCTCACTTATTTTGGAAGACAATGCCACACATGGTAAATATAAACATCACAAGCTGCATTATTTATAAGATGCAATATTACCTCCCTAGTCTGAATTTTGCTTCTCAGAATTAGTCATAACATGAAGAACTTACGTTTTATGTGCCACAAATGAACTTATTCCCTCTTTCTGAGCATTTCTCCCGACTTTATCCTGGTCAGATGTGAAGTGAGAAAATGACATCACGTGTGATTTTTTATCCTTCAAGAACTGTGATCCTGAATCGAGTGCAAACTTCCGTTTACGCCCACATCGAGACCCCATTGGAAATCGGAATTATCCCTTTTATAAGGGTCTGGCTATTACACTTCTTTCATGGTAAACGGGGCATTTCATTGCAGGGAAAACAAAAAACACTAATTTAAATGTGAGAACGGATTAATCTCCATCAAGCAAATGTTAAAAAAGATGGAGAATGTGATTAGCCACATAACTAATGATTTGTCTCATCTCAGTGACCCCGATGAAGAGAGGCTGAGCTGTGACTTTATCTTGGTTTAGCTGCTGTTCCCTTGTGGGGCCACTTGAATGTGATTACATTGTCCTCAGTGTCAATGCTCAGGGAGGTGTGCATCCCCAGAGTGCAGGCTTCCCTGCCAGCCGAGACCGCTAATCTAAAGCGGCTGGACATGTGCTGCGCTGGCCTCTCATCGCGGCTTGTCCCACTTGCTTCTGCTGCAGGACATTAGCGCACGACATTAACATGGTAATTGACGCTTAACTACTTATCAGTGTGGGAAGAACAATAATGAGCAGAGGGACGGCGCATTGTAATCCAAACAGCACCACTGAGAGGCTGCAGCCACCGAACAAATTCCCGCTAAGGCCTACTTTGTATTTACTCACATACATGTTAGTCTGTAGGTATTCACAGGTCATTTTCTATTCTTTTCCTTTGTATCACTGTTCCCCGCCACCACGTTTCCCCTGCTAGTAGTACTTTAAACCTATGGGTGCAGATTTAGGACTGTGAATCGGGCCCATTGTAGCATTCTGGGCAAACAATGACAAAGGGGCTCATTCCGAGTCCGGCGGGCGGCGGGCACCGCCCAAAGACCGCACCGCGGTCAAATGACCGCGGGGGTCATTTTGACTTTCCCGCTGGGCCGGCGGGCGATCTCCAGAAGATCGCCCGTGGGCCCAGTGGGAAAGCCCCTGCAACGAGGAAGCCGGCTCCGAATGGAGCTGGCGGAGTTGCAGGGGTGCGACGGGTGCAGTAGCATCCGTCGCGATTTTCACTGTCTGCATAGCAGACAGTGAAAATCATGGTGGGGCCCTGTTAGGGCCAGTGGCATGGGCAGTGCAGGGGCCCCCACGACACCCGTTCCCGCCATCCTGTTCCTGGCGGGTTTTACCGCCAGGAACAGGCTGGCGGGAAGGGGGTCGGAATCCCCATGGCGGCGCTGCATGCAGCGCCGCCATGGAGGATTCCCTGGGCCAGGGGAAAACCGGCGGGAAACCGCCGGTTCCCCTTTTTGTGACCGCGGCTTTACCGCCGCGGTCAGAATAGCCCTGGAAGCACCGCCAGCCTGTTGGCGGTGCTTCCGTTGCCCTCCACCCTGGCGGTTTCAAACCGCCAGGGTCGGAATGAGGGCCAAAGTGTCTTGAATCAGGCGACCAAACTGTTTTTTATTTTTATTCTGAGAAAAAGGTGGCATTGCAAACAAGGACTTTTTGAAGACATTTTGTAGAATGAGACCCAAAGGTTACTTTTTAAATGACATGAAATATGAACTGTTCTGTTATGTTATGTTTCAGTTTGTGGTGATATGTCACAGTGATACGTTATGATCATATTCTCAGGACATGGTGGCTTAATCAATGAACTGTTGGTGTAAGTCGTGGAGCCATATTCGACGCCTCGTCAGGGGTAGTAAGCACTATAAATATTATAGAAAGGCGCCCGGAGCGCAACTGGCATTTGTGCCCCTTGTTTCCATCCCAAGGGCACTTCTGTATTGCAGAAGGGGCCACAGATGCTTGTATGATTCCTTCTCTAATACTGATCGCACATTTTTCCCCGTGTGATCTCAAATGCCTTGTTCCCTCATCTGTATGGGGACGTGGCCATTGTGCTGTGCTATATTACTGATGAAGTAAATTAGGAAAAAGTGTTCTTGGAATCCCATGTGACTTTAAGCCACATAGGAGGAGGTGCACCCTAATTGTGCACCCCTGAGGGCGCCATTTGGGAGAGGGCATTGGGGTCCCAGGGAACTTCAAACATTCTTGCATGTTGGTACAGGCACACAAATTAGACCTTCCAGTTCCAGCAATGGATAGAGTGTTCCTTTTGACTTTTACTAATACACTGTACCCAAGGCCGGACCGGCTGTATGGAGCATCGGGCATTTTCCTGGAAGGGTGGGTTTTGTTACTGGGTGGGCGGTTTTTAGGCAATGCAGATTTAAAAGCACTGCAGAGTACCTTGTATATCCAACAGTTTCAGCCAACAAAAAAAGCCAAGGTAACTCAGGTGGTTAATGTATCTGCTGGAGCGAGATCTGTTGCCAGTTACCACTCATCTAAAGTAGCGCAGAGGGTTAATATGCCTGATGTAAAGAACATGTACTATGCAGACTGCAGAACAGGAAAGCTCTATTGTAGTGGTCAGGCTCGCTCACTATGTACCTTGTGGAGGCTGGTCCGACAACATTTGTAAGGGCTGCTTTGGGTTCTCAGTCGGGACCTGGCTGTACCCAGTGCAGGTAGAAGTTTGTGCCTGCAGTGGTGGAAGCCATTTTTTTGGTGCAAGGTGCTGGTGTGCACCAAGTGTATCATGAGTACTGCAGGACCCACTATAGCCAATATAAAATCAAAAAGTTGGACCTCAATAGGTTCTATTTCATGTTGCAGTAATGTATGCTGTGGAAGACTGGTTGATTTACTTGTCATAAATGTTCCTACTAATTGGCACATGGTCTGATTGGGGAGTTCACAGCATTTGGGAACTTTTTCTCGCCATCTTTCACTTGTTTTCAGTCAGAAGGTTTTCTGTGTACATGGGCTTTTTCCTGGATTTCTTCTTCACCCTTGCACGCTGCATTTGATTACATGATTTTTCAGGATTATGAACTAGAATCCTGGCTAATTGAAGCAGACCCATTTCCCTCTGAAGATCCAGAAAGGATGGCAGAGTTTGATCCTTGTAACCAACCCATGATGCCAAAATCTTTCCCATACAATTTCTGCTTTGGAATCTTCCCACAGCATACCTTGGGCCAGATGTAGCAAATCGGCAATTTGCGACTTGCAAATTGCGAGTCCCTGTGACTCGCAATTTGCAAGTCGCAAATTGCTATGCAGTACGGTGTCTCAGACACCGATTGCGACTCGCTATGGGGTCTCAATGACCCACCTCATGAATATTCATGAGGTGGATCGCAAATTGCGGCCCCATAGCGAGTATAGGCACTCGCTAACATGGAGGCCTGCTGACGTCAGCAGACCTCCATGTTCGTGACCTGCTTTTAAATAAAGCAGTTTTTTTTTTTTTGGTGTAGCCCGTTTTCCTTACAGGAAAACGAGCTGCACTTAAAAAAAAAACGAAACCTTTTGTTTCGGTATTTTTTCAGGGCAGGGAGTGGTCCTTTGGACCACTCCCTGCCCTGAAAAAATATTTTTGGGTCCAGTCACAAACTGGAAGGGGTCCCATGGGGACCCATTCCAATTTGCGAGTGGGTTACCATCCACTTGAAGTGGATGGTAACTGCGATGCCATTTGCGACCGCGTACGCGGTCGCAAATGGTATTGCATCCCACTGCGACTCGCAAATAGGAAGGGAACACCCCTTCCTATTTGCGAGTCAGAAATGCATATTGCGAGTCGGTAACGACTCGCAATATGCATTTCTGCATGGCAAACCCACGTTTGCGACTCACAAACGGTGATTTTCGCCGTTTGTGAGTCGCAAATGGTTTGCTACATCTGGCCCTAGTCCTATCCAACAGCAGAATACTGAACTACAGCTTGTGGGTGATACAATGCAATACACAGGTGGTTATCAATGAATGTGTCAACTGATCTCCACTGAGTGGAACCAAGTGGGTCTCACTTCAGTATTTTTCCCACTTCGCTGAAAGAATTCTTGAATACTTTTATACACTTTGCATTCACCCAACACACTTTCGCCTAGATAGCCATAGGCAAAGCTGCGTACCTGAGTTTTTATTAGTATTAGACTTATCCTGTGCTACCCCTCTTGTTTGCTCCTTTGATACTTGCCTCTACATCTATGAGAAGTTCCTGATAATCTTCAGGAAATTTATGAATGCTCTGAATAGGATTTTCCACCAAAGAAGCCTTGGGTGTCATCTAGCAAGGCAATATGGATTCCCTATTTTATATTAGCTTTAATCACTCAGTAATGAGGCAAGCTGCATTAGAGGCCCCTGAATAGGATGGTCCTTTACAAGTGGGAAATAAAATAGAAAATCAGAGACGAGTTGATATATTTCAATGAATCTATCACTCTCTCTCTCTGAATCCAATGCTTTGTTGGTGTTGATTGATAAAAGGTTGTTGGGAAAAAAATTAAAAGTGGAGAGCTTGTTTTGCTGTCAAGGTCTACATTGTCTTGTATCACTGATACTGCTGTAAAAGCCTCTGTATCGAATGCAGATGAACTGATGCAGATTGATACCTATAAAATATAATTATTGTAAAAGTAGAAGACACAACGTTGAAGATGAGGGTTTTGCCTGCATTGTGTTTATTCTAAGCAGGGAGGTTGGGGTTTACTGTAAAACTAGATCAGCACCTACCCTGTCTAGGTAAGAATGACTAGGAATACTTAACTTCATCTAAACAGCTCATTATGCATCAATAGCTATAGTTCAGGTACAACTGTGTACCTGTTGTAGTAACTCAACAAATTGAAGCTGAAAGGGTCACAGCTGTATTTGTATTGCTCAAAGTGTCTGCTTGAGTTCATACATTTGAATAACCTAAGCATTTTCGAAACACATAGTAAAGGGGCCAACCCGTGAATTATGTCACAGTTCAACTTAAAAACTTAAAACCCCATTGGACACCATCAGACAAAGCAACATTTTAGAAGACTAGTTTTGGGTCATTGTTCGAGATGCAAGACTTGGCAAAGAGAACAGTTTTTTCTCTATACTGGATGTCTTCTTTTAGATAGCAATAAAAGTGCAGAAAATGCACAGAGTCGATCTAATCAGGCCGTCAAGGAGCAAACAAGTATACTTTTATTAACTTTTGATAGCAATAGGAGATTCTACTATATGATTCATTCTGTAAGTTCTCTATTTAATAGAGTTCTGCCACTAGCAATCAAATATAGGATTACAAATTTAAAATCAGTTGGACGTTTTATACAAGGTAAGACAAACACAAGTACAAGTTAAATGACCCGAGGCTAATGACCCGTCTATGCAAAATATCCTTTGAAGTTGACACATTCTTGGTTACATGAGTTACAAAATGGACATGGGATTACGAAATCCTAACCCTGTTTAATGACAGATTTTCCTATTGGGTGAGCCCTTGCATAAGAAAATGGACGAGGTTCTACGGCCACACCATATAATTATTCAGCCTGTTTTGTGTCATCAGTCTCTTAGCGAATTGTAAATCACGGGTCACACATAGATATGATCCAGTCTAACCCATAGCCAAGACAGGCTTTTGTTCACTAGCGAAACCTTAGATCTCTTTTTGTGGTTTAAGGGTCATTTGTGATAATATCCAGTTTTTTTTCATTTAGAGCATCCCTATATAATCCCTCTCTTGCTGAGAGCTCCTGTTCTAGCCCTGCAATGGGCCATGAGGCACTCTTGTTTTTCGGTCACAACACTTTGCTATTTCAATTAGTTCCACATGGAAAGCGAAGCTCCGTATAATTATGTTGCCCACTTGTCAGATAGTAGTGACAGTGCACCCATCCTGGATGGAGTGTTGACAAGCTATGGCTTCTTAGGCTCACTGTCAAGTTGTGTCTTTGTGGGAAATGTGGAGAAAGTGGTTGCAACCATATGCGTAGCATCTCGCTGGATTCAGCTAGGATTTTTTTAATTTCTCTGCTTTCTCTTTGAAGGCTACCATGCAGTTTGCAATTTATTACTGCTAGCCACTCATATATTGGTGTCTGATGTTAGCAAGCTGGTGAGTTCCTCCAGAGTTCTAATCCTACCCCTCCTGTATAAGTCAATGGGGAACTGACAGAAATCACCACCCTACCTTTCTCTAGAGGGCTGAAAGGTCTCTCTTCTCTGGTGTGGAATTCCTTGGAACACACAAGTTAGTTTGGCTGCTTTGCCTATGTCTCCCCTGAAGTTAGGTGGGGAGTTCTGGCTGGGGTAGATAGCTGACTGGTTCATCAGAACAGTTTTGATACTGCTGACTTTATTTGGAGGGTCATTCACACATCATTCTGTGAGTGAGGGGGATTCACAAACGGATTCTACCGTTACCTGGGGCTGTGGTTAGACTGCATGTCCCAGACTGCTCTGCATCGCCACGTCAGAACGCACCAGGTGGCACCCTTCACATCAGGCTCTTAAGTGCATGACTCAATCCACAGCATGGAATTCACAAACTGACTCTACCGATACCTGGGGGCTGCGGTGGGACTACACTCCCCAGATTGCCCTGCAGTGCCTTGTCACTCTCCATCAGAATGTGCTAGGAGGCGCCCTTCACCTCACGCGCTTAAGCACTAATCTAAACCTGCAGCAAAGGATTCACCAACGGACACTGCCATTGCCTGGGGCTGCAGTGGGACTGCATGCCCCGGACTGCCCTGTAACAACCTGTGACACCGCATCATAATGCGCCAAGATGTGCTCTTCACCTCGCACTCTTAAGCGCTACTCTAAACCTGCAGCGTTGGATTCATAAAAAGACTCTGCTGTTACCTGGGGGCTGTGGTGGGACTGCATACACCAGACTGCCCTGCAAAACCCCGTTATGCTGCATCAGTACACATCAGGAGGTGTCCTTCAACTCGTGCGCTTAAGTTCGCGTCTAAACCTGCATGAGAGATTCACAAACAGACTCTGCCATTACCTGAGTACTGCATACCCAGTACTGCCCTGCAATGCCCTGTGATGCTGCATCAGAATGCACCAGGAGGCGCCCTCCACTTTGTGCTCTTAAGTACTCATCTAAACCTGCAGGACACATGTGGGACACAATGACCGGGACAGGAGCGAGCCAATATGTGCCTGTCCATAGCCAAACGAGGCTGGACTGGGACACCCCCCTTGGTCTTATCTTGCAAGGCTATCACCTAGGCAATCAGCAGCTATTATTTTTTTCCATCTTTAGTGACTTTTCTCTCCTTTGTTCTTTTATACAATGATAAAACGTAAGCCCCCCGAAAAGACCAGTGCTACCACTCTGGACAGCTATATTAGCAAGGCAGTAGGTGCCTTAACCAAAGAAATAGAAAATGCGGAACAACGCAATCTGTCACCATTGTCTCAGCCCCCGGTCCCTTAATGTCTCCCAAGGCAACAACACAGATCGTAATTGAGGCCACTTCTTCTACCACCGACCTCTTACAAGCCTCATGTCTACTGATCTCGGTCAAGATAATATTCAACTATTGGCATCTCCCCATAACAACGTTACACCACCCAAGAAGGAAAAAATGTCATGTGGCAAGAAAAGGGTTACTACCTCCAGATTATGAGCCTGCTACAATCTTTGCTTCCAGCTCAGTCTCTACTAACACGTCTCTTGTGAGGATCTAGACACCTCCAGGAAAAACTCTTCAATAGCATAAGGGGATTTATGGAAGGTTTACGTACACTTGTCACCAAGTATGGGGAGTGATTGAAGAACTCTTGCAATGCATGATGGACTTGCGCCCTGTCGGCCCAGGTGTACATTCATCCCAACTTGGGGCTGTGCCTGAATCTGTGCAATTGGCTGCCTTTATTACTGTTAGTAGCCTAAGTCTTCTTCTGAGTGATGACACCAATAGCAATATAATCAGTAGTGCTCCTGTGCCACTCCACTCTAGTCATACCCCCATGTCCCTGACCAGAGTGCTATGGAAGGCTCCCTCCCACCAGTGAAGGCACTGTCTATGGCCAGTAAACATCAGCCCCAGTTACTTATGCCAACGACCCAGCTGCCTGTACTTCCTCTTGACCGCTTTGTGAACAGGAGCAGTACTGAGGATCGCTCTGATCCAGTGACCATCAATCTGCCACCAGTTTGCTGCCATTATGGGACAATAATGGTGACTATAAGAGTGGGATGGAGCATACCATCAAAGAAAGTCTTCAAGGGGGATTGTGTCATCATTAATTTCAAGCAACCGAGATTTGCGGTGGAAGGTCTGTCAAGGTCAGCACCAATCACCTCATTTGCTGGGAACATAGCATTTCTCACCATTGGGCTTTTCTACCATCATCTCTGTCGCTCCCCACTACTACCTCTTCACACAATCAACCATTGACTGCTTATAATTTAGCTGAAACCCATTTAACTGCCTTGAATACTTTTCAAGTACTGAGTTCCCTACAGGACAATAATTGACTCTGCCCTATGGAGGAACTCTCTCTTTCCAGCTCCATGGACAATTGTATGAATAATTTGATGGACCAGGTCATAGAACTGACAAATCCTGTTCCTTTTTGTACATCCAAATCTGTGGGTCCCGCCATTCCTAATGTTTAGGTGCCAACCGTGTATGTTAATTCAGTCACTTGTGGCCCCACTGAGTCCTCCCCGAGAGCTAATCGACAGATTCTTGAAGGTGCATGCCGATGTGCTACTCGGAATGTGTGTTAGCTTCAAAATAAGTTGGACTCCCTGGATTGGCTCCAAATTACTTTGGTCTATGATGTTATTTCACCCAGGAAACTTGGTGCATTGACCAAACCCATGTTGAATGTTTCTCTTCCTATTTCCTGGGTGCCATACCATCTCCAACAGTGGGAGCAAAAGAGGGTTTACAGATTTAATCAAATAACCTACCTGCTATTACCAGAAGGCTTGCATATGCCCCACCCTATTCACAGTTTCTTTGATTGTCATTTAAGGAGGGCCCCAATTTAATGGTGGTCAACTTTTATAATAATGTATTTGATTCCTCTCGTATTATGGTGGTTCATGCCCTTGATGCAGGGTTGGAAGCTTTCCTTCACCCAGTCTATTATAATTTTGTCACATTATGGGCACATGACTTTAACACATAGGCATGTCCCTTCCCAGCAAAACTGATATGCGCAAGCTCCAATGTAGAGGGGGAGGTATGCCACATTTCCCGCACAATGAATATGGGAATGTATTGAACTCCCTCATTTTTAAATACAACCTCCTTTTGTAAGAAAGTAGATGTACAGATAACAGTGAGCAGATTCCCTCTTTTACAGTAGAAACGCCCACCTATTATTGACCATGTCCTGCTCTCCTCCTTTGCAAGTGGTCTGTACCCCTTGTGTTCTTCTGACTGCAATGAGTGACCATACCCCAATAGTTTTGTCAATTCTTTTCTAGGTTAAAAGTGTCAAAGAATCTGTACGTGTAGCTAGTATCGCCTTAGTTGGGCCTAACGGTGTTCGTGTGAAGTGGGCAGGAATAGATCCTAATAGTGTTCTACAACAACTAGTGAGTAGGAACTCTGCTGAGTTTAGCTACTGTTTGCTGAAGGTGGTGGACCATGGAAAGTTATTGTCCACCTTTCATAAGATCACCTGGAGACCAAGCTTAATACTCACACAACACCCAAGTTCTAACAAAACTAGAAATCGTAGGTGATTTGACCACTTGTGTACTCAGGCCTCCAAACTTCTGAAATCAGCTTTAAAACTGTGCCCCCAGAGTCAACACAATTATTAAACTTCTGCGTAAGAAGTATAACAAGGCACTAGTAGTCAGGAAGGTGTTGCAGGAAGAGGCCTGGTCAAAATTGTTACAGGCTGCTGAGACAAAAGGTCCCAAGTTGTTCTGGAGTACTGTCAATACCTATTTTCTAAAAAGTGGTTCTATGCCGGAGTTCAATTCTTCTGTTTCTTGTGAATTATGGGTAGCACATTTTCCATACATTTTTTATTTAAATTAAGAGGTTTGCTGGGTAGCTAAGGGCGAGAGGGACTTGTATAGGAACTATCTGCCATAAGGTATTACCCTTGAAAAGGTTCTCCTTGCCCTAGAATAAAGTGAGGGCAGGAAAGCACTAGGGGCCAGATGTACAAAGCAGTTTTCAAGTCGCAAAAGGCGAATCGGCCCGTTTGCGACTTGAAAAATGTTATTTGGGATGTACAAAGCCCAAACTGCGATTTGGTAACTTGTTTTGCGATTCGGTATTAGGAAGGGGTGTGACAAGGGCGTCCCTTCCTAATACCGAATCTAGATGGTATGTATGATTGTTTTGTGACCACGAATGCAGTTGCAAAACAATCGCAGTTAGCACCAGTTTCAAACTAGTGCTAACACATTTGCAAATGGGAAGGGGTCCCTATGGGACCCCTTCCCCTTTGTGAATGGTAACAAAAGTATTTTTTCAGAGCAGGCAGTGGTCCCACGGACCACTGCCTGCTCTGAAAAAATTAAAAGAAAACTTTTCATTTTTGATTTTGAAATGCATCTCGTTTTCCTTTAAGGAAAATGGGCTGCATTTAAAAAACAGCTTTATTTAAAAGCAGTCACAGACATGGTGGTCTGCTGTCTCCAGCAGGCCACCATCCCTGTGAGGGCGGCCATTCCCAATTAGGTCACAAATTGCAACCTACTTCATGAATATTCATGAGGTAGGTCATTTGCGACCTCATTGGGAATCGCAAACAGTGTAATTGACGCTGTTGTATATCAGGTTTTGCGAGTCGCAATTTGCGAGTCCCTCTGACTCGCAATTTGTGAGTCGCAAAACCTGATTTTTTTTTACATGTGGCCCTATGTCCCGAAGGGGTGCCAGTTGACACAGGTGTTCAATGCGTGGCCGAGTGCATGATCCTCTCTCCTGGGCTGTTTCAGTTACAGTACCCATTTTCAAGAAGGGAGACAAATCAGACCCCAAATTCTATCGCCCCATTTTGCTCATAGACTCATCAGCAAAACTGATGAGTAAGATGCTGCTGATGAGACTTGAGGAATGGGCACAGGACAACTCTATACTATCAGAGGTACAGTTTGGATTTAAGAGTAGGATGGGTACAGTCAAGCAATGTGTGAATCTTGAGCTGTTAGTTGGAAAGTATTCCAGGGCCAAAACAGGATCTCTCTATCTTTGCTTCGCTGATTTTTGGACCTGGCCTTTTCCCACAGGTTTATCCCCAAACTTTTTGGCTTCCTCCTCCTATTTTTCCTATCTTCTTTTTGTTGGCTAAAGTGCATGTGATCATTCCCCTAAAACATGGTAAGACTAGTTTACACCTATTTGGCATATTTGTTTTACCTGTAAGTCCCTTATATAGTGGTGTACCATATACCCTGGGCCTGTAAATTAAATGCTACAAGTGGGCCTGCAATGCTGATTGTGCTACCCAAAGAAGTAGGCTTTCGAACCTGTCTCAGGCCTGCCACTGAAGGGCCTGCTTGCACAGGTTACTGCCAGCTTGCCTTGGCATTTAAAACTACTTGCAAGGCGTAAACTCCCCTTTTATCACACCTTAGTCACCCACTAAGCTAGGTCCTAAGTAGCCCTATGGGAAGGATACTGTGTAGTTAAAAGGTAGAACATGTACCTTTATTTTTTGCATGTCCTAGTAGTGACAAACAGCCTATTTTTATTCTTCACTACTGTGAGGGCTGCTCGTCTCATAGGTTTGCATTGGGAATTACTCTAAATACCTTTTAGTGGTAGTTTCTGATCTGAAAGCAGTAACGTTGCCGTGTTTGGTTTGTATGGGATGGTAGTGAGAAATACTACTTATTGCTGTAGTTGGATTTTACATTACTGTTTTAGAAAGTTGGCATTTCTCTGTGCTTATAACTATATGCATTGATGCCTGTCTCCAATCCATGTCTGTCTGTGCTGGTTGACAGCTCCCTTGTGCATTTCATCCAGACAGCTATAAACATAGGAGACTATTTTTTTTTGTATTATTATTTTTTATTTCAGGTATACATATACTCAGAATAAAACATATTTTCATATGTAGTAGCATCAGTCCTTGACAAGCTGATTTTCTTTGGTTGGTATAAACAGGACAATCTTGCTATTAATATTCGTTCATTCGATTATCAATTCAACTCAAACCCCTTTTGCAATTCTAATCACATAAGATTTTCTGTCATTTTGTATATTATATAACTTATTTTCATTAACCTTAGCTCCATATATCTGTCTACCATGCTTATTAATAACTTATTGCTTCTTAAAATACTGCCATAGATCTGAAAACTTTTTCATACTCCCCACACATTTTGCATATGCCTCCTCATAATTTTTTGCTGTTAGCATCTTATCCCACTAGTTTTGAATAGTAGGAATAGTCTGTGTCCGCCATAACTGGAGTATTAATGATCGAGCTACTGCAATAAAAATTACTATAAAGTATTGTTGGTGCTTCGCTAGTTGTTGTGTTGTCTCAGAAACTCCAAACAGTCTAAATTTGGATCAAGTTCAATCCTAAAAATAGAAATGTGGTTCATTACCTCCTTTATTCCCGTCCAAAAAGTAGTTCATTTGGTGCATTAAAAAAAATATGAAGCCAATTCCCTCTCACCTCCTGATGGAAACAGAAGCATTGGTCAGAAATTGTTGGAAACGTTTTGTGTATTTTTTCAGGAGTCCATTCATCTAGAGAGAAAGGACATTCTTTTGTAATTAGCTGCTCTTAAGGATTTATATCCTACTTCGGAGATGATTCTCCACTCTTCATCCGATGTTAAACATTGTATTGTGCATAAAATATTACCCCTAAATTCTGAAGTTATTATCGAAGTAGACTGTTCGGCTAACAATCTGTACCAATTCCCTGTACCAAGTAATTTGGGGCTGGATGTAGCATTATCTGAATTTCTGAATCGCAAATTCGGATGCAGAACGGTGTCTCAGACACCGTCTGCGAGTCGCTGTAGGGTTGCAAAGACCCACCACATTAATATTAATGATGTGGGTAGCATTTTGCTACCCCATAGCAAGTCCTTGCACTCACAGGGATGTTGACCTGCTGAAGACAGCAGACCTCCATGTCTGTGACTGCTTTTTAAAAAAAGCTGTTTTTTATTTTTTATTTTGCAGCCCGTTTTCCTTAAAGGAAAACGAGTTGCAAAATAAAAAAAATAACGAAACCATTTGGTTTCGGTTTTTCAGAGTAGGCAGTGGTCCATTGGACCACTGCCTGCTCTGAAAAAACATTTTGGGCAACATTCACAAAGGGCAACATTCACAAAGGGGAAGGGGTCCCATGGGGACCCCTTCCCTTTTGCGAATGGGTTACCACCAGTGTGACACGTGTGGTAACTGTGAATTGCTTTGCGACCACATTCGCGATCACAAAGCAATTTAGCATAGCGATGCGAGTCGCAAATAGGAAGGAGACACCCCTTCCTATTTGCAAGTCGCATTCACAATTTGCGAGTCGGTACTGACTCGCAAATTGTGAATGCGCATCTCTATTGGAATTTTGCTTGGCGCAAACTGCGATTTTCGCAGTTTGCACCATGCAAAATGCTTTCTACATCTGGACCTTACTTCTTATTAACGCCCTCCATATTGGATGTTCTTGGGTATTTGCCAGGGGTATGGTGGCATTTAGAAAATGAGAGATCTGGGCAAAGCTCAGAAAAAGTCCAGTTACCATGTCGCCAAGTCTGGTTTCAAACTCTACCCAAGTAATATGTCTATTTCTCAATATAAAATTCCCTATCTCTTTAAACCCTTTGGTTTTCCCTTGGGCTATCAGAGATTCTGGTATATTTAAGCCAATGTATTTACACTCCTGTAATTGAAGATAATTATAACTTAAGGGCATTTGATATATTTTACGTAAGATTTCCAGTCTTTTACTAAGGTCTTCTATGTACTTATATCAAGTTTTTTTCTGGAGTTTCGTTGTTTTTATGAATGCTGACAGACTTATGGGTGATACTAGCATCATTCTCTTGATAAAGAAGTTGTCCATAATCACTTCTATGATTAAGTGTTGTTCCAGTAAATCCTGCAAAGCGGCCTGATAATAAACCCGAAAATTAAGAAGTGCCAAACCCCCCCTGGCTCCTATCTAACAGAATAATTGAAAGTCTAACCTTGGTGTTTTTTTCCTCCCTATAAAACCTCGTATCATAGGCCCTCATTCTGATTCTGGCGGGCGGCAGAGGCCGCCCGCCAGAATTCAGCCCTCCATAATACCGCTCCGCGGTCAAAAGACCGCGGAGGGTATTATGAGTTTTTCCCTGGGCTGGCGGGCGGTCTCCAAAAGACCGCCCGCCAGCCCAGGGAAAAACTCCCTTCCCACGAGGATGCCGGCTCGTAATCGAGCCGGCGGAGTAGGAAGGTGCGACGGGTGCTACTGCACCCGTCGCGTATTTCACTGTCTGCTACGCAGACAGTGAAATACTAGCGGGGCCCTCTTACGGGGGCCCCTGCAGTGCCCATGCCATTGGCATGGGCACTGCAGGGGCCCCATGACAATCCTTACCGCCATCCTGTTCCTGGCGGGCGAGCCGCCAGGAACAGGATGGCAGTAAGGATTGTCAGAATCCCCTCGGCGGCGCAGCGAGCTGCGCCGCCTTGGAGGATTCTTAGGGGCAGTGGAAAACCGGCGGGAGACCGCCGGTTTTCCCTTTCTGACCGCGGCCAAAGCGCCGCGGTCAGAATGCCCAAGGGAGCACCGCCGGCCTGTCGGCGGTGCTCCCGCCCCGTTGGCCCTGGCGGTTCTCTACCGCCAGGGTCATAATGAGGCCCATAGTGTCTAGTTCATCAAAGTAGGAGGTGTTTATTCTTATTGGAACATTATTAAATAAAAAAATAAAAAAGTGGGAGGATTGGCATTTTGATTAATGAGACACTCCGTATCAAAGTCAACGGTAAGGCCACCCATCTGTCGAGAAGCGCTCATACTTTTGCAAGCATCCGAACATAATTAAAATTAAACAAGAATCTATAATTTGTTGTTACATAAATTCCTAAGTACCTAACAGGTTCAGATAAATTAGCTTTTTGTTGCAAAACATCAGGAAGATTCTCCATACCAGCATTAAAAAGGAGAATTTCGATTTTATTTTCATTAATATTGTATCCCCCTATTTGCGTGAACTCATTAATCTTGTCGAAAGCTTTTTGTATATTCTCAATCCCTGGTTTTAGAGACATGCCAATACCAGAATGGTCTTAGACATGTTACATGGCCATGTTCGGAGTTACCATTCTGACGCTATACATAGTCAGTGGCCTATGTATAGTGCACACGTGTAATGGTGTCCCCACACTCACAAAGTCTGGGGAATTTGCCCTGAACGATGTGGGGGCACCTTGGCTAGTGCCAGGGTTCCCACACACTAAGTAACTTTGCACCCAACCTTCACCAAGTGAAGGTTAGACATATAGGTGACTTATAAGTTACTTATATGCAGTGGTAAATGGCTGTGAAATAACGTGGACGTTATTTCACTCAGGTTGCAGTGGCAGGCCTGTGTAAGAATTGTCAGAGCTCCCTATGGGTGGCAAAAGAAATGCTGCAGCCCGTAGGGATCTCCTGGAACCCCAATACCCTGGGTACCTCAGTACCATATACTAGGGGATTATATGGGTGTACCAGTATGCCAATGTGAATGGGTAAATTTAGTCACTAGCCTGTTAGTGACAAATTTGGAAAGCAGAGAGAGCATAACCACTGAGGTTCTGGTTAGCAGAGCCTCATTGAGACAGTTAGGCATCACACAGGGAACACATACAGGGCACATACTTATGAGCACTGGGGCCCTGCCTGGCAGGGTCCCAGTGACACATAGACTAAAACAACATAAATACAGTGAAATATGGGGGTAACATGCCAGGCAAGATGGTACTTTCCTATACAACCCCACCCAAACGAAGGGCAATAAGACTAGCCATGACCTGATGAGTCTTCATTGTCTAAGTGGAAATATCTGGAGAGTCCATCTGCATTGGAGTGGGTACTTGAAGGTCTATGTTCCACTGTATAGTCCATTCCCTGTAGAGATATGGACCACCTCAACAATTTAGGGTTTTCACCTTTCATTTGTTTTAGCCAAAGTAGAGGTTTGTGGTCTGTGTGAACAATAAAGTGAGTGCCAAACAGGTATGGCCTCAACTTTTTCAGTGCCCAGACCACAGCAAAGGCCTCCCTCTCCATGGCAGACCAACGCTTTTCTCTAGGGGTCAACCTTCTGCTGATAAAAGCAACTGGTTGATCCTGGCCCTCAGAATTCAGTTGTGATAAGACTGCCCATACCCCTAATTCAGATACATCAGTTTGAACAATGAATTTCTTGGAGTAACATGGGCTTTTTAGGAGAGGTGCAGAGCACATGGCCTGTTTGAGCTCCTCAAAAGCTTTCTGTGAGCTAGCTGTCCATAATACCTTTTTAGGCATTTGCTTACTTGTGAGGTCATTAAGAGGGGCTGCTATGGAGCCAATGTTTTTAATGAATCTCATGTAATACCCTGTGAGGCCTAAAAAGGCTCTCACCTGGGTCTGAGTTGTAGGGGGAACACAATCCATGACTGTCTGGATTTTCCCCTGAAGTGGTACAATCTGTTCTCCACCTACCAGGTGTCCCAGATAAACCACCTTACCCTGTCCTATCTGGCACTTTGAGGCCTTGATAGTGAGGCCTGCCTTTTGCAGGGCCTACAAAACTTACCAAAGGTGGACCAGGTGCTCAACCCAGGTGGAGCTAAAGACAGCAGAATCATCTAGATATGCTGCACTAAAAGTCCCCAACCCTTGCAGGACTTGTTCACCAACCTCTGAAAAGTGGCAGGTGCATTTTTCAAACCAAAGGGCATCACTGTAAATTGGTAGTGCCCTCCTATAGTTGAAAATGCAGTCTTTGGTTTAGCATCCTCAACCAATCTGATCTGCCAATACCCTGCAGTCAAATCAAAGGTGCTAAGATACTTGGCAGATGCCAGTGTATCAATGAGCTCATCTGCCCTGGGTATAGGGAGAGCATCAGTTTTTGTTACCTGATTGAGACCTCTGTAGTCTACACAAAACCTCATCTCCCTTTTTCCATCTTTTGAGTGAGGCTTTGGCACAAGCACCACTGGGCTAGCCCATGGGCTTTCAGAAGGTTCAATAACTCCTAGATCCAACATCTTCTGTACCTCTTGTTTTATGCAGTCCCTGCCATGGTCAGGCTGCCTAGAAATATTACTCTTGACAGGCAGGCTGTCACCAGTATCAATTGTGTGTTCACACCAGGATGTTGTACCTGGCACAATTGGAAAGAGGTCAGAAAACTGTCCTAGGAGATTTATGCAGTTGTCTTTCTGTTCTGCAGTCAGACAATCTGCCAAAACTACTCCCTCCACTAAAGCATCAGTTTCAGTGGTGGAAAAGAGATCAGGGAGAGGGTCACTCTCTGCTTCCTGTCCCTCATCTGTTGCCATGAGCAGGGCGAGATCAGCCCTGTCATAGCAGGGTTTTAGGCGGTTGACATGAATCACCCTAAGGGGATTCCTGGCAGTGCCAGGTCTACCAGATAGGTAACCTCACCCTTTTTCTCAACAATTAGATGGGGTCCACTCCATTTGTCCTGGAGTGCTCTTGGGGCCACAGGCTCCAATACCCACAACTTCTGTACTGGTTGGTACTGGATCAGAACAGCCTTCTGGTCATGCCATTGCTTTTGCAGCTCCTGGCTGGCCTGAAGTTTTTTACTGGCCTTTTTCATGTACTCGGCCATTCTGGATCTTAGGCCAAGTACATAGTCCACTATGTCCTGTTTAGGAGCTTTTAAAGGTTGTTCCCAACCCTCCTTCACAAGAGTGAGTGGACCTCTTACAGGGTGTCAAAAGAGGAGTTCAAAGGGGCTGAAGCCCACTCCTTTCTGGGGTACCTCCCTGTAAGCAAAAAGGAGGCAAGGTAACAGGACATCCCATCTCCTCCTGAGTTTTTCAGGGAGTCCCATTATCATTCCTTTGAGAGTTTTATTAAACCTCTCTACCAGTCCATTAGTCTGTGGATGGTAAGGAGTGGTGAACTTGTAGGTAACACCACATTCCTTCCACATTGCTTTCATGTATGCAGACATGAAGTTGCTACCCCTGTCTGATACAACCTCTTTAGAGAAACCCACCCAGAAAAAGATTCCCAGGAGGGCCTTTGCCACTGCAGCAGCTGTAGTGGTCCTTAGAGGAATTGCTTCAGGATATCTTGTGGCATGGTCCACAGCCACCAAGATAAACCTATTGTCTGAAGTAGTGGGAGGGTCAAGATGGCCAACTATGTCAACCCCTACCCTTTCAAAGGGCACCCCAACCACAGGTAGTGGAATAAGGGGAGCCTTTGGAGTGCCACCAGTCTTGCCACTGGCCTGGCAGGTCACACAAGACTTGCAAAAATCTTTAGTGTCCTCTGACATCATAAGCCAGTGAAACAGGGGGACAAGTCTCTTCCATGTTTTGATCTGGCCCAAATGCCCAGCCAAAGGAATGCCATGTGCAAGAGTTAGGAGGAACTCTCTGTACTGCAGGGGGATGACCAATCTCCTGGCTGCTCCAGGTTTTAGGTCCCTTGCCTCTGTGTACAAGACGTTGTCCTCCCAGTAAACTCTATGTGAGTCACTGACATCCCCATTTTGCTGCTTGACAGCTTGCTGTCTGAGACCCTCTAATGTGGGACAGGTCTGCTGTGCCACACTCAGCTCTTCCCTGGCAGCCCCCCCTCCACCCAAAAGCTCAGCAGTGTCTGCTGCCAGCTCATCTGGTGAAGGTTCTGCACAGGGAGGAAATTCTTCTTCCTCAGAAGGAGAATCATCTGTAGTGGGTAGGGATTTACCCTTGCTACCCCTAGCTTTAGAGAGCACTTGGTCCATTGTTCCAGGATCCAAGTTACCCTGTCCTTTTTGCTTTTTGGCCTGAGCCCTGGTTAAAGCAAAAATATGCCCAGGAATGCCCAGCATTGCTGCATGAGCCTCCAACTCCACTTCTGCCCAAGCTGATGTCTCTAAATCGTTCCCTAGTAGACAGTCTACAGGTAAATCTGAGGCAACCACAACTTTCTTTGGACCAGTAACAGCCCCCCACAGTTGCGATTCACTACAACCATGGGGTGGCTAAGAGTGTTGTTATGAGCGTCTGTCACTTGGTACTGCTGACCAAGTAGGTGTTGTTCAGGGTGGACCAGTTTCTCTATGACCATAGTTACACTGGCACCTGTGTCCCTGTAGGCCTGAACTTCAACACCATTTATTAGGGGAAGCTGCTTGTACTTATCCATATTAAGGGGACAAGCAACTGAGGTGGCCAAATCAATGGCACCTTCAGAGACTAAAACAGCCTCTGTGGTCTCCCTAACAAGACCAACCCCAACTACATTGCCAATAGTGAGACCAGCTACACCCTTGGATTGGCTATTTGTAGGTTTCCCACCACCACTGCTATTACTAGGGGCACTAGAATTAGCAGCAGGGGTTGTGGTAGTGGGAGGTGTGGTGTTTTTCTTTGGACAACTGGAATCAGTTGCCCAATGGCCTTTGACTTTACACAAATAACACCAAGGCTTTTTAGGTTGATTATTGGAAGAGGATTTGGACCCACCACCCCCACCAGAGGATTTTTGTGGGCCTGATGAAGACTCAGTATTTTTAGGGTCGAGCCTGCGTTGCATGAGCTCGCGCATGCATATCGCAGCAAGACGCTTTTGTATTTTGAAAAGGGCTCGGAGCCCTGTCAACTTCACATCAGTGTTTTTTATTGGTTCGTGGGCTTGCCTAATAAAATCTGCTTGCTTTCATTAGACGAAGGCAAGCATACGTCATGCCTTTTCCGGTGGCTAGCCCTCCTCGAGCGCAGCGACCAAGTACAGAAAACATGCGAGGCTCGCTGTTTTCCATCGGGCTCGTGGACTTCTTTTTCTCTAATTTACGAGCGCGATCTCGCTTGGCAGAAGTCGAGCGCTTTACATAGTTAATTTCACTTTTTCGGGTTGTGTACACAAATGCACTTTTGCCCGATAGGTGAAAAGTCGGGTTAGGAGTTTACAATGTGATCAGCTCTGACATGAGCAAACGCGAGACCCGTTGCATTGTAAATGCTTGTTACCTTAGTCCCCACTCTCGTCAGAAGACTTACTATCCTTCTTCTTGCCATCCTTGTCACCCCCTGTATGAACTTTTCTGTTCACCCTTGTTCTGACCCACTTGTTTGCCTTCTTTCCCAATTCTTGGGGAGAGGTCAGATCCGAGTCCACTAGGTATTGGTGCAACAAGTCAGACACACAGTTGTTCAGAATATGCTCTCTCAGAATACGATTATACAGGCTTTCATAGTCAGATACCTTAATGCCGTGTAACCACCCTTCCAAGGCCTTCACTGAACAGTCCACAAAATCTGTCCAGTCTTGAGAGGACTCTTTTCTGGTGTCTCTGAACTTAATCCTGTATTGTTCAGTGGTTAAGCCAAATCCATCCAAGAGTGCATCCTTCAATACTGTGTAATTGTTAGCTTCACTTACTCTAACAGTAAGGAGCCTATCCCTACCCTTTCCATTGAAAGATAGCCACAAAATAGCAGCCCACTGCCTTTGAGGGACATCCTGTACCATACAGGCCCTCACAAGTGCAGCAAACCACTTGTTGATGTCATCCCCCTCCTTGTAAGGGGGGACTATCTTGTGCAGATTCCTCGAATCATGCTCTCTATCAGGATTACTTTCAGGAATACTGCTGCTGCCCCCATGGGGTCCTAACCCCAACCTCTGTCTTTCCTTCTCAATGTCTAGGGATTCCCCATCTAAGGCCAGCTGTTGCTGTTTAAGCTTCAGTCTGGTCTCTTCAACCCTCAACTTTTTGAGTTCCCTTTCTAACACGTTATCCTCAGGGTGGGTGGGTTGGGAATGCTTTGACCCAGAAGACAAGTTGGAAACTACAGAGGGGGATCTGTACCTAACTGACTGGACCCTTGAAACTTGGCCTCTAGGAATAAAGGCTGCCCTACTGTGATGGGAACCTCCATTGCTACCAACATTACTTGGTGTCCTGCTAAGGGGCAGGTCCTGTTCAGAACCCTCCCCACCTTCCTCAAGGTGTTCCTCTGAGTCAGACTGGGAAGCTTCTATTAACCTCTCATCTGATGGGCCTGCTTGGGACTTATCATTTACAATAAGCATGTTGAACAGAAACTCTTTTGTAGGGTTCTTTCCTATAACTAAAACTCTATCTAAGCAGAGACTCCTTAGGCTCTTGTAATTCAAATTGTCATAAGTTGTATTGACAGTTTTAAGAGCTGAATCTACCACAGACATGATAGCAAAAGGTTTAGAGATAGTGAGAAGGAGGAAAAAGTTTCAGAACTTTTAGAAAGCACAGAGAAAACAAAAGTTGTCTAACTTTTAGAAAAGTTTTAGAAGTTTTAAAAAACTTTTCAGAACTTTGTAAAAAGTTTTAGAGAAGAAAAGCAAAACTTTTTGGCTTAGTGTACATATACTGAACTGTTTTGTATATGATTCTCTTATGAAAAGTACACAATGACAAGGTGGTAAGTAGTTACAAGTACTTATCCCACCGCTGCACAACCAATGTAGGGGGCTGGCCTGGCTTGTAGTGGGTACCAGAGGTACTTACACCTTGTGCCAGGTCCAGTTATCCCTTATTAGTGTAGAAGAGGTGTTTCTAGCAGCTTAGACTGATAGAAGGTAGCTATGGCAAAGCAGCTTAGGCTGAACTAGAAGACATGCAAAGCTCCTACTATACCACTTATATCATATGCACAATATCATAAGAAAACACAATACACAGAGTTACTAAAAATAAAGGTACTTTATTTTTATGACAATATGCCAAAAGTATCTTAGTTAGTACCCTCAGTAAGAAGGTAAGTGATATACACAAGTTATATGTACACAAACCAAAATTAGGTAATTAAGAGCCAGAAAAGTAATGCAAACAGTGTAGAATTACAATAGGTTGCAAAACGGGCACATAGGGATAGGGGCAACACAAACCATATACTCCAAAAGTGGGATGCGAACCATGAATGGACCCCAGACCTATGTGAGCTTGTAGAGGGTCTCTGGGACTGTAAGAAAACAGTGAGGGTTAGAAAAATACCCCAAGACCCTGAAATGTAGGAGTAAAGTACACCTACTACCCCCAGAGAGCACAGAAGTTGTGATAGGGGGATTCTGCAGGAAGAACAAACACCAGCAGTGCACTGACAACGGATTTCTGGACCTGAGTACCTGTAAGACAAGGGGACCAAGTCCAATAGTCGCGACAGTGTTTGGGGGGGCAGGAGCCCAGGAAACCCCAGCTGAAGGTGCAAGGAAGCTGCCACCGGTTGGAAGAAGCTTGGAGTTCTGCAAGAAAGAAGAGGACTAGGAACTTCTCCTTTGGAAGACAGATGTCCCACATCGCGATGAAGCTTGCAGAGGTGTTCCCATGCAGAAAGACCACAAACAGGTTTGTGGTAGAGGTTTTTGGGTGCTGCTGAGGACCAGGAAGGACCAGGATGTCGCTTTTTGCAGGAGGAGGCAGAGGAGGCACTCAGCAACTCAGAAAGCCCTCACAGAAGCAGGCAGCACCCGCAGAAGTACCCCAACAGGCACTAGGAAGAAGAGTGAACCGGAGTCTACGCGAAGTTACAAAAGGGAGTCCCACAATGCCGGAGGACAACTCAGAAGGTTGTGCACTGCAGGACAGAGTGCTGGGGACCCAGGCTTGGCTGTGCATGAAGGAAATCCTGGAAGAGTGCCCACCAGCCGGAGCAGCTGCAAATCACGCAGTACACAGCTTTGCAGCCTAGCATGGGGAGGCAAGGACTTACCTCCACCAAACTTGGACTGAAGAGTCACTGGACTGTGGGAGTCACTTGGACAGAGTTGCTGTGTTCCAGGGACCATGCTCGTCGGGATGAGAGGGGACCCAGAGGACCAGTGTTACAGTCTTTTGGTGCCTGCGTTAGCAGGGGGGAGATTCGGTCGACCCACAGGAGATTTCTTCGGAGCTTCTTGTGCAGGGTGAAGGCAGGCTACCCCCAGAGCATGCACTACCAGGAAACAGTCGAGAAAGCCGGCAGGATTAGGCGCTACAATGTTGCTGGTAGTCATCTTGCTACTTTGTAGTGGTTTTGCAGGCGTCCTGAATCAGTCAGTGGTCGATCCTTGGTAGAAGGTGAAGAGAGAGATGCAGAGGAACTCTGGTGAGCTCTTGCATTCGTTATCTGAAGAATTTCCCAAAGCAGAAACCCTAAATAGCCAGAAAAGGGGGTATGGCTACCAAGGAAGGAGGATTGGCTACCAAGAGAGGTAAGAGCCTATCAGAAGGAGCCTCTGACATCACCTGCTTGCACTGGCCACTCAGAGCAGTCCACTGTTCCCCCAACACCTCTGTTTCCAAGATGGCAGAGGTCTGGGACACACTGGAGGAGCTCTGGGCACCTCCCCTGGGAGGTACTGGTCAGGGGAGTGGTCACTCCACTTTCCTTTGTCCAGTTTCGCGCCAGAGCAGGGCTGGGGGATCCCTGAACTGGTGTAGACTGGCTTATGCAGAAATGGGCACCATCTTTGCCCATCAAAGCATTTCCAGAGGCTGGGGGAGGCTACTCCTCCCCAGCCCTTCACACCTATTTCCAAAGGGAGAGGGTGTAACACCCTCTCTCAGAGGAAATCCTTTGTTCTGCCTTCCTGGGCCAGGGCTGCCTGAACCCCAGGCGGGCAGAAACCTGTCTGAGGGGTTGGCAGCAGCAGCAGCTGCAGTGGAAACCCCGGAAAGGCAGTTTGGCAGTACCCGGGTTCTGTGCTAGAGACCCGGGGGATCATGGAATTGTCCCCCCACTACCAGAATGGTATTGGGGTGACAATTCCATGATCTTAGACATGTTACATGGCCATGTTCGGAGTTACCATTGTGACGCTATACATAGGTAGTGACCTATGTATAGTGCATGCGTGTAATGGTGTCCCCGCACTCACAAAGTCCGGGGAATTTGCCCTGAACGATGTGGGGGCACCTTGGCTAGTGCTAGGGTGCCCACACACTAAGTAACTTTGCACCCAACCTTCACCAAGTGAAGGTTAGACATATAGGTGACTTATAAGTTACTTATGTACAGTGGTAAATGGCTGTGAAATAACGTGGATGTTATTTCACTCAGGCTGCAGTGGCAGGCCTGTGTAAGAATTGTCAGAGCTCCCTATGGGTGGCAAAAGAAATGCTGCAGCCCGTAGGGATCTCCTGGAACCCCAATACCCTGGGTACCTTAGTACCCTATACTAGGGGATTATATGGGTGTACCAGTATGCCAATGTAAATTGGTAAATTTAGTCACTAGCCTGTTAGTGACAAATTTGGAAAGCAGAGAGAGCATAACCACTGAGGTTCTGGTTAGCAGAGCCTCAGTGAGACAGTTAGGCATCACACAGGGAACACATACAGGGCACATACTTATGAGCACTGGGGCCCTGCCTGGCAGGGTCCCAGTGACACATAGACTAAAGCAACATATATACAGTGAAATATGGGGGTAACATGCCAGGCAAGATGGTACTTTCCTACAGTCAGCAAAAGTCTCTGGTAGTGGCGCAATGATTTATCTCGAGCTGTGTATTACCTGTGCTAGAGGCTCAATAAAAAAGCAAAAAAGTATAGGAAATAGGGGGCATCCCTGTCTAGTACCTCTTTCAATCTGAATTGTGCCTCTAATTTTGGAATTGATTACAATTTTAACCTGGGCACCCTGATACAACCGCCTTAACATTGTAGTAAATTGCAAAGGGAAACCAAATTTAGTTAGGCTATATACCAAGGTTTCCCAATTAACTAGATCAAATGCCTTCACTGCATCTAACATTATTGTTACTGCAGGGGTTTTGTTGACTGTAAAATAATCTATAGCATGTAGCTACATTTTTTTATTTGTTGTCATTGACCCACTGGCGAAAGAAAACATTCTGATCTTTATGTTTTAATTGCTGTGCAATTTGTGCAATCCTGGTAGCCCAGACTTCGGTTAAAAATTTATAATCGGCATTGAGCAGACTATTAGGGTGATATGCATTGGTTTTCAATGGATTTTTATCTTTTTTCAAAAAGCTAACTATTATTGCCTCTTTAAATTTTAACGGTATTTCCACGCCCTCAAGTATTGCGTTACATAATTCTGCCAAGAACGGTATAAGCTCTTTGCAAAACGTTTTATAGAATTCTATTGGAAAGCCATCGCCATCACAAGCCTTTGCACTAGGCATTCTCTGTATAGCTCCCTTGATTTCCAGTAGCATGATTTTCTGTATGATTTCATTCTGAGTCTGCAACAACATTTTAGGTAGCTAAATAGAACTATAATACTGAGTCAGCTATGAAAACGAGACTTTATAGTCCATCTCGTAGATTCTGGAATAATGTGACATGAATACTCGAGCTATATCCTTGTCATCCTTGAAAATCGTACTCGTCCCAGGATCCTGAATTGATGTATTGTCTGCTTTTCATGTTTTATACGAGCGGCCCAAGCTAAATGCTTACCTATCATTTGGCTTTCTTCATAAACCTGCTGCTGATAGGCTCTTGGTCTAGCTACTTCTTCCAGGATAAAAAATTATTTCAGCTGGTCTGGCTTTTGGTTAAAGTTATGCCTTGCCATTACTTGTCCTCGAGATCGAATACATTCCTGTGAAGCCCTGTCTCTTGCCTCCTGTAGTTTTTCTATTTTTTATTTTCTTTGACGTGTCTGTGCCACTTTAATAGAAATAATTTGGCCCCTAGCTGTTGCTTTGAATGCCTCCATACATTAAACAAGGAGGTTGAACTTTGATTGAACTGGAAGAATTCTTGTGTGAATTTTCTCATATCCGAGACCCACTGCTGATTAGCTAACAAAGATCTATCAAACTGCCATCTGGGCCTCTCTTTGTTAGGCAAATCCAATTCTAGTATCACCATGATCACAGAATAATCAAAATATCTGAATCTAGCTTGTTCAACGAGCGAGATACTAAAAAGAAATCTATCCAGGAGGCGGTTTTATAATGATGTGAATAGCAAATATATTGAGTGGCAACAGGGTGTCCTTCGCATCAAAGGTCGATTATCTGGAAATCTCTTTTCATTACATTTAAAAGCCCTTTGGTCTTGGGTTTAAGTTGCTTTTTCGCTTGATTGGAGGTATCTAAAGTTATGTCTTGGATATAATTAAAATCACCTCCCATGATAAAGGAGCCCGTGGCACTCATTGCTATATAATAAAGTTGCATTAGTGGTTCTACTTCATCCATGACTGGTCCGTAGTAGTTCACCAAATTGAGTTGAACTTCTGTTAGTATGACTTTGAGCTAGATCCACCTCCCCTTAGGGTCTTTAATAATGTCTTTTACTACACAATCGAATCTGTTACTAAGATATATTGCCACCCCCCCTAACTGCCAAACCAGATGACGCAAACCAAGCTGACGAGGACTGTTTAGGAATATATATCTTGGGGTTATTACTTTTCAAATTAGTTTCTTGAATGTAAAGAACATCAGGATTAAATGAACATAATCATCTTAGCATTGCCTTATATTTCTTACTATTAGAAATACCATTCGCATTGCAGGTAATAACTTTGAGCTTTACCATTCTTATAGATTAATTAGTTAATCTTCCTTCTCCAACCAAAGCCACTATATGCTACCTTTTGGACTAAGCTGAATTTTCTCAACTCAAGAGACTCCGTCCCCTTTTCCTTCCCAAATCCAAAACTACCCCTTCTTCCTCCCTGAACACTCTGACCTTGAAGCCCTCCCGCCTGGACAAACCCCTTGCATTCACACACTCTCCTTCCCTCCCCATCCCTTATGTCTCTACATGGGTGCCCTGGCATGGCACCTAGTTGTCAGTAGTGCTAGAGGGTGAACGACATACATCAATTAAATGTGCTGTGTGCGTCTTTCCTGCCATCACGAAATCATGAAAATTCGAATTAGTAAATAATAGCCACTTCAACCCAGTCCTACCCCATTACTTATATCATGCAACAAGGTTCTGGCCGCTTTGACTGTATGGATAATATTTGAGAGGCCCTTGAAAAAAACATTTAACTTTGATTGCTGTACGAGCCAGGCTGGGGCTCCCGCCTTTTGAAATGCTGGAATCATTTCTTTTAATTCCCTCTGCCGGCACGCAGTGGCTGCTGACATGTCTGGGAAGTCGCCCGGAATCTGATGTATTCTAGTCTTGATCGCCCGCTGCAAGGTGCGTTCTTTAATCCGAAAATCGCCAAAGTTCACCAAAATTGTGCAACGGTATTTAACATTAGATCTTAACGCCGCTGGAACTCCATGAGCCCGCATAATAGAAAGATCTTGAGGGCTATCCACCAGTTCCGGAAGTACATACTGTTTAACCAAATCAGTAATCAATTGGGTAATATTCTGGCCATTCTCGCAACCTTCAGGGATCCCTATAAACCTTACGTTCGATCTGCGTGAATAGTTCTTTGCATCTTCCATCTTAATCTTTAACTGCTGTAGATCGTCTTGACATTTGGAGATTACAGGGGCAATGTGAACTCGCCCATCTTCTAAATCTGAGACACGTTGTTCAACCTCTCTGATTGGAGTACTAAGCTGCTGAATATTGGCATTTATCAGATTTAATTGTGTTTCTGTTCTTTGATTCGCTTCTGTCTGTGACATTTTTAAAGACTTCAGCTCATTTATTATTTGATGGAGCAAGGTTTGTGGATGAATGGTGTCTTCTTCCTCTTCAAGTCGCCTGGATTGTTCTGTGTAAGGTTGTGCATCTGCCTGGTGTCTCCCGTGGCGGATCCTGTCTTCTGCGTCTCGTTCAGAGCCCAAAGATGATCTCATGGATGGACACGTGGGGTCTACCAGATCTGAACTGGGCTGTACGGGGGGATTAATGTCTTGTGGCGAAACAACAATATCTGGCTGAGATCTGAATAGGACCTCCTTAGCCCAGCTACTTGTCCCACCGAATAGTGGATAGAGTTGCTTAGGGGCTCCTTCGCTATCACGAAATTCATTGCTATGAGATACCAGGCTAGAGGTTATCTTCTGCTTGTTATCAACAGTATTTAAATTTAATTGTCTTGCACTATGTCCTGAGAACGGTCAGGGTCTCTTTCCTTTAATGAACTGCGGGAAGGGAGGCCTGAATCTTTCGAGCCAGGAGGTGTAGCTAACCGAGACCTGGATTCATTAATTGCAGTTTGCTGAAGACCACTGATATTAATACTTGATTCCACATTTGCCTTTGTATCCAAACATAGGGGGTGCCTATTTTTTATATTTCAGGCTGTTCTGAGAGTCTTTATTGAGAACCGGCCCTTATTCTGAAGATCCCGAGGAGAGCATCGCATACTGGAAGGCGATGGCCTCCCTTTTCTTGAATATCCACTACTGGGCAATAAATATAACACGGCGGGGGGGAGGATCCATCTGCACCTTTTTATAGTGCTTGAAATATTTCAAAATAAAATCTCTTTCACCCCTTCCCCATCTTATTGCATCTTGCTGTAATTAAGTGTACTTTTGTCCTTTTAATAATTTCTTTCTCTCGCCTTTATTTATATCATCCACTTGGTCCTTGTGATACTTTTGTTTTGTCAAACAGTCAGCTAGCATCTGGTGGTCTTTCCAAAAAATATCCAGGTTATTCTTTTTAATGTCTTTATTAATCTTTCTTAATTACTTGTGTCCCCCTTATGCTCCTAATTTTTGGTCCTTATATGGTGGGGGGTGGTGTCTCTGTGACTTTGCTTCTGACAAAAAAGGTAGAAAAATAACAGAGAATGGTGCTCCTCTTATATGTCATGTAAGCACATGGGGTTGTGTAATAAAACGTATTTCCACCCTCTCACACCCACCACCCTGCGTACCTTTATATAGTCCAACAAATCCTCCTTACTTTCCTGGCCGCCTCCTGCCACCAGTGTAATACACGCTGATGTAGATGCAGCATTTCAAAATACTTAAAATACAAACATGCGGCAATTTCAGTACCGCATACCGCATCCTGCCTCGGATCCTTTCCCCGGAACTGGGCCGATGGCGTGACGTGGCTGATGCGGCTGATGTGGCCACCGAGGCGCACATGGCGTGAATGTCGCAGCTGGTCGTGTCACCTTCGGCCGACTGATGTTAATCTGCGGAGCATGGCGGGGCTTCTACACGGCCTGAATCATAAACATAGGAGACTCAACTGCATCTGTATACTGATGAGTCTTCCTGGTCTGGCAGGGTGGAGAGGCTCACACTTATACTTCAAAGGGTTGTGGCCTGACCCCACACAAAGGACTGATAATCCCCCACAGATAGTCTGGAGCCACGGCTGGGTTGAAAGGGGATTATTGAACACTTGAAAGGGTTCCCTCGAAGTCGCCCCTAGATCAAAGCATTTTTTAGCATAAGTACCGGGGCTTTGACCCTATGTTTTCAGAGCACTTCTGGAAGTGGGACTGAACCTCTGTCAGAAGGACTGCACAAAGGACTCATCTGAACTACTCTTTTGTTGTTGCCCTGCTACATGCTGAGTAGCCTAAAAAAAAAATCACTGGATTGCCTTTTTGCTTCTTGCCCTGCTGCCAGCTGTTTGCTGACTCTGTTCTGCAATGTTGCTGCGGTGGAGAGATCCCCTTATGACCGCTGGGCTGGTTGTGCTGGTTTGCCTGCCTACTGATGCCTGTCTTGTGCCGCCCCCAAGTGTTCTTCCAGGGGCCAGCGTGGGGTAAATGCTGGTTTGTTACTCCTGGTACAATATGTGCTTCAACCCTTCGATCCCTGAGGCTGCAGTGTGTGTTCTTACTCAGTGCATGTAAAGCGCTAATCTCGACTTAGAAGAGCATGTGGAGAGCGCTTCCTGCATTTTGGAGCATAGCGCCCGGGGAGTGCTTTAAATTGCCTGCCTGGTACTCCAAGTGACCCAAGGAGCGCTGTGTGCCTGCAAGTAGTGCTTCACACTACAAGAAGTGAAAGGGGCTTGTCTGCTTGCTGTCCCTGCAGCGTTGACACAGATTGCTGTAGTGACAGCTGGCCTTGCCCTAGTGCTGCTGCTGGAGGCCACCTCCATGCTGTAGTGAGAATCCAGCCAGGCCCAGGAACCACTGCCTAGGCCCCACTTCAGGAACCATGCAGAATGCAAGAATCGGGCCTCCTCTCTGGGGCCCACCTGTCAGTCCCTTTTCCTGTTGCTATGATCCCCAAGGATGGGGCCATTTCTGTGGCACACTGTGGGTGGGCAGAGGATGGGAAAAACAAGACCACCATCCTGCACTAACTAGCAGGCAGCCGGGTACTTCAGTCCACATAAAGAGGGACCTCGAGGTATCTCTCCAACGCACACCCGTGGGCAGTTGCTGTGGAAGAACACTACATATGGGAGATCCAGTGGGCCACCCTGCTAATCTCTACATTTGGAGCACTGCTTCTTTTGCTTGGTGGCACTACAGGGAAACCTCGATAGAGATCCCCGATTGTTATGAGGACATTTGTACATTATGTAATTCCCAAAGCAGGGGAATTACATAATGTACCTATTAGGTGCGCAGGTGCCCAGGTGCTCAGCTTGAAACTCATTAATACCGCATCTCTACCATAAGGAGGACAGGTAGAACTATGTCTGTACTTTTCTCCTGGGTATCATGTATTTTAGTGTTACATTTCATGCATTACTGGTTTGTGATCTATACCGTTTTGATCCTGGTAGGGTCGCAACACTTGAAGGGTGTGCACAATTATCATGCCTCATGCGCTTCTGGTAATATTTGGGGAAATTAGATACTCATAGTGATACCGGGGGCTTTTGTGTTTTTCTCTGATCTAACTAGCATTGCCTGCACTAAAATGATGATGTATGTTGCTTTGAACTTACCTTGTTCAGGATAATGAGTACTATGTGAGCAATCACATTGTATACACAGTATGTATGATTTCTGTCATTTTGGTCCAAGTTTTATACACAATATAACATATGTATATTTTAATAATCCTATGTGGAGTCTTTTTTGTGGTGTACCTATTGTGTTCCTGGTGTGAGTGTGTTGAGCAAATGCCTTATACATTGCCTCTAGGGATAGGCCTGACTGCTCTGTGCCAAGCTACCAAGAGGGTGAGCACAGATTATCTTTGGTGCGTAACTTACTTGCCCTGACTAGAGTGGTGGGTTCTGCCTGGCCTAGATGCATATTCGAGCCAACCAGAAACCCCATTTCTAACACTGATTTAAGCAGCTCTTTTGATCTGTTTGACCATTCAATTCTCTGGCCAAACGTGTTCTCCTCTGGTGCCCCAGAAGAGTTTATTTGCTTTCTTCCACATCTGTGTGGGAACTTGTCATCTAAGGTTCGGCATGGCCCCATCGGGGAATGTTCCCTTCCTTTTAGAGTAAAGAGGGGAATTAGACAGGGCTGTGTATTGGTACCTTTTTAATTTCACTCTTTACTAACAGGTTTGGTGGTGCCCTTCAGGCTCTGCATGCCGGTGTGCCCAGCACCACCGTCCGCCCTGTCTCTGTGTTGTTATATGTCGACGACACTGTTTTACTATCTAGAACACCTATCAGCCTGCAGAAACTGATGAATGTATTTGGGGCCTTCATGGAATCCTAGAAAATTATTATGATTATAGAAAATTATATACAAAGAATTTTAAGGGTTTGTCAAAAGTTGGGCAGTTGACCGGTTAAGGAGTTTGTTGATATATATAAGGTGAAAGGGCTGTCCACTGCCACATTTGGAGTAGATCTGTGGAGTTATACCTCTAGTGGCTCCCTTCAGGTAGAGGATAATACCTTTTTAAACCGTTTGTTATGTTTACCAGCTTCAGCTTCATCTCTGATTGTTTCACAAGGTGGTTGGGTTGCAATCTTTCAAAGATCTGCTTTACTAAAACCCCATTTCAACTGGTCCAAAGCTGAAAGAAGTTGTACCAAATCTGTTATTTCAGACTGTCTTGCTACGGACCATGTTTTTAATATCCCTTGCCTTTCTTATATAAATGTATCATATAGTACACTATTTAATATCCCTGTATTGCAAGATCCACTTGTCCCTCAATAAGAATTTTGTTAAGACATCCTTTCTGAAATATAGGCAGGAACACAAAATGTGTGAGGAAATTAGGAAGTCAACTGTTGCCTATTACATGTCAATTGATTTGCAGGAAGGGTGTCAATATTACTTGTGTGAATATAATTCATCATTGTGTTGCTCTGACTAGATTGTATGTGGGCACAGTACATCATCTAGTTGCCTTTCCTGAAAGGGAAAGTACATCCACTTGACATAACACCTTATCCCTGTGCTGGTTGGTCTAAGCAAAGCACTCAGCACTTTATATTATTTTGTGACTTTTATAAGAATCTAAGGACATATTGGCCCTCATTCTGACCCTGGCGGTCTTTGACCGCCAGGGCGGAGGACCGCGGGAGCACCGCCGACAAGCCGGCGGTGCTTCAATGGGGATTCCGACCGCGGCGGTAAAGCCGCGGTCGGACCGGCACCACTGGCGGGGTCCCGCCAGTGTACCGCGGCCCCATTGAATCCTCCGCGGCGGCGCAGCTTGCTGCACCGCCGCGGGGATTCTGACCCCCCCTACCGCCATCCAGATCCCGGCGGTCGGACCGCCGAGATCCGGATGGCGGTAGGGGGGGTCGCGGGGCCCCTGGGGGCCCCTGCAGTGCCCATGCCACTGGCATGGGCATTGCAGGGGCCCCCGTAAGAGGGCCCCTAAATGTATTTCACTGTCCGCTGCGCAGACAGTGAAATACGCGACGGGTGCAACTGCACCCGTCGCACAGCTTCCACTCCGCCGGCTCGATTCCGAGCCGGCTTCATCGTGGAAGCCTCTTTCCCGCTGGGCTGGCTGGCGGTCTGAAGGAGACCGCCCGCCAGCCCAGCGGGAAAGTCAGAATTACCGCCGCGGTCTTTCCACCGCGGAACGGTAACCTGACGGCGGGACTTTGGCGGGCGGCCTCCGCCGCCCGCCAAGGTCAGAATGAGGGCCATTATCTTAAACCTATTTTTCTCGCACAGAATATTAGAGACCACAAATCTGCACTAAGCTACCTGTTTGCACTTGAACACAGCTTTGTATTTTTAATGTTGAACTTTTAACAAAGGGGGCAATACACCTCAGGAAAAGTATTGTTAGTTGGTTGTGAATACAAGGAGGAGGTGGTGCAGTTTTTAATCACATAATTTAAACTTACTGGCCATTTTTATGTTTTATATTTATTGATGATAGTCCCTGTGCACTTTTATGACCGTTTTTAATTTGATGAATAAAGTTCTTGATTCGAGTGCTGAGATATTGTTTCTTGGTAGATTGTTTGTTGGCCTTTTATTGAGTGTTAGCAACTACGGGCTCTTTCTGGGGGAACCATTGTTGTGCACAATGACTACTCCATCTGGAACTTCTAACTCATCTAGCAGTTCTTGCTCTAACTCACTTCTTCAGTGCTCACTTTTACCCAGGAATATTTGTAGGTTGTTATTCAGTACTGTGGGGGAATGGATGTGTCCATGAGCACTCAGTTCTGTAGCACTAAGGGGCATATTTATGAAAAGTAGCTCTGCACCTACTGCAGCGCCACTTTTCTTGCGCCCCTTAGCGTCCCATAATGCCACCATGTGTGTGCTGTATTTAATATACGGGCACCATGGCGGTAATTAGGAAACTAGCATCAGAATTTTTGACGCTAGTTCAGAACTTTCAGGATTAGCATCAAAAATGTTGATGCTAATCCTGCAAAGCACCCAGAGGCCATTATACTCAAAAGGAGCCTCCTTTTAATGCCTGCTCTCAGCAGGCGTTAGAAATTCTGGAAAAAATGACACAAATAAATTTGTTAGATTTATTTGCACCATTTTTACGGCTCCTCTAATGGGGGAACAACCCCCTTTGCATACATTATGCCTGGTGCAGTCATAATGTAGCGCAAAGGATTACAAAGTGGCACAGTGCATGCATTGTGCCACTTTGTAAATATTGTGTGGCGTTTTTGGCCTTCTAACACCACATTAGCATAAAATAATGACATTAATATGGTGTTAAAATGGCGCTAGGCCCTCTTAAGTATGGGTCTAATTGTTCTGCTTCATGTGATTATTTGTCTTCCGTAGAAGATATGCTTGTGTGTCAAAAACCAGCAACATCTACATAATACGTTGCAAGCTTGCCCTGATACTGTTTATTTTTATAACATTTGCACTGTATTTCCAAAAGCGTTCAGTGTTCTCCCTTACCCCCAGTGGGATTGTGACTGCACAACCAACCTAGAACCTGGTCCAGTTCCATTTCACAACATATATTCACTCTAAAAAAATGCAAAATATTACCTTCTGTAAACCCAGCAAAGCAGTTAGTTAGCCACATCTATATGCCCTCTGGCACTTCTGTGTTATTTGTGCTCTTGCCAACATTTGACATCAGGCTTCACACTGACCATTAGGGGCTCAATACAATCTTTTTGAGATGTCATTATCTACTGCCCATAACTAATGATCTGTTCATGGTTTGAAGATATTCACGAAGACAGATCAAAAGGACTCCTGTCACCAGCTCCAGGTCAAAGGAGGTGGTGACTTGAAGATGTAATTTCAGTACTGTTAGAATTTCAGTGCTGTTTCTTTTTTTAACTAAGAATCTTTTTTATTGAAATATTACAAAGACATTCCAAATGGTTGAGCATGACGCATAGGCATCAGATTAAACCATGCATTATAAAAACAAATAACATAGACAAGAAAGTAAATAAGGTTGCCATCAAGTCTACAAGTGACTGGAATGATCTGAAGAGGAACATAACCAGGAGTAGGCCCTGTGAGGTAGTGAGAAGGGGCCCGGACACATGGAAGTGATCAATGAAGGCCCTCTGGACAGGCAGGTTTCCCTGTGGCTAGTTTATACTGGCAGAGTGAAGAGTATAAACTAAACAGTTGGAGGGTTTTGCGCCTGGGTGGGACAAAAAAGAGGCATGCTAATTGCTTAAAGTCATTTATCAGTGATTGCCAAATATATGTACATTTGGTTTCTGTAAAGGTTACCTTATGGCATAGGTGTTCCAGGGCCAGGACATGCCAAAGGCATGTGAAATACTGGGCTACAGGTGGGGCCATGGACTTCTTCCAATGGAGTGTGATAAGCTGTTTAACAGCTCCTAACATGTGAGCCATCAGGTGCCATTCTCCACAGCTCATGGCTTTTAGTCTTGAGGGTCATATGCTGAGTGTCACTGTGATGGGAGAACTGTGAAGTGGAATTCAATGACACCTTTGAAGTGGCTCAAGATTTCCTTCCAATACGTGGCTATAAGGGGACAAAACCATCAAATGTGGAGAAAGTTGCCAGGTACCCAATCGCAGCTCCAACAGTTTGGGGAGGTAATGAGATTGATGGTGTGTAAGCTTGTTAGGGTATAATACCATTGCACCATTAGTTTATAAGCAGTCTCTCATTGAGGTCCCAGTGCATTTGCCCACTGGGAGTTCCGGAAAAGCTCTCTGTAGTTCCTCCAAAGTGAAGGGGGTTCTAGGAGTTCAGAGTGGCGGGAGTCTAGAGGGTCCCAAGTCCACTCTCTAAGATATGAGTCTATGTTCGTCTGGGAAGGTTCATCCCCATTATAAAGGGTTCAACAGAATTCTCAGCAAGCCTGGCACTTGGCGTGTTAATTAATATCCCATGGCCCCTCCCCGAATTTAATCTTATCTATGTGGGCTTGTGCAGCTTGTAGGCCCAGTTTACGTGCCAGGAGAGTTCCCACCTTGCCCCCGTAGTACCTTTGTTTAAAAGCAAGCAGGGATCTCTCTGCCTTATTTGTGTGATGGGCTCTCATATTGCCTCTTAAAAGAGCTAGTTGACGGTTATTATGCCTGGATGGAGCAGAATGATCAAGGTGCTCCAGGGCCTTGATGTCAGCTGTGAGAGCCGAGTCGACTAGCCTGACTTCCCATGTCTGGGCAATGGCGATACAAGAGATCCCCTCCTTATAGTGGCCTTAAACCCATAGCAGAGTGCAAGTCCTGAAGTCTCTGATTGAGAGCTGGCAGCGAAGTACGCGGATATCTCTTTTTGGACCTCTGCCATATTAACTAGTTCTCTGAAAAGATGCAGAGGCAAATGCCAACATGACCAGGCCAAGTTGGGAGCCCCAGTATTAGCCAGAGTGATTTATAGGTGTGCATGGTCTGAAATGAAAATGTCAGAAATGGTAACAGAGTCTAGCGTGCAATAAACTAGGAGTGAGGAAGAGACAGGCAATATGTGAATAAAAAGTATGGACGTGGGAGTAGAATGAGTAGTCACGTACACCTAGGTGTTTGTAACACCATGCAACTACTAGGCTCAGTTCTGTGAGTTCCTGCTTAAGGGCTGCAGACATTGCCCCCTTCCCTGAAATGAGCAATGCTGCGTTGCATGTCTGGGTCACACAAAAGGTGAAAATTTCCCCTTACCATAATCTTGTTCGTAAAGGAGGCCCCTAAGGGTGCATAACTTGGGAATGATTGGGAGCCTATAGATTCAGGAGAGTTAGTTGGTGGGAGCCCATTGGACTGTAACTTTCAGGAAGGCGGCCCCTGTCATCTCTTACGGTCCGCAAGACTTTGGAGCAGAAGTTAGCTTTACACAGGACTGCAACCCCAGCAGTTTTGGTCATAGCATGGGCCCAGTGGCCTATAGGGTACATTTGTTGGGACATGCCGCAGGTATTGTGTTGGAGAATGTGGCACATGTAAAAAAACAACATCAGGGTCCTGTTAAAGAGGGTAGCGCCATAACTGGCATTGTTTGTTTGGCACACTGATGCCCCATATGTAGAGGGATAGAATCTTGGCAGAGAGAGCAGTAGCCATGGGGGTTGTGTAGTGCAGGGGGTCCTGTGTGGAAGCCAAGACCATGCCATGTGGATGTTGAGAAGGCAAGATTCAGTTCTGGGACAACAAGTTATTTGTAGGCCAATGTAGAGAAGGGGAACACCCCAATGAGGCTAGCAGGTGGAGAGTATGTGGCCAACCCATTGTCTAGTGCGTCCCAAAAATGTGTTGGGAGCAGAAATAAAAAAAGGATACAGAAAGGCTTTTCTCCCCAGCATGCAGGACAACCTAGAGCCAATATAATAAACAAATATGTAACCATAAACATTAGCAAGCCAAACAGGCCATAGTACTCCATTCAAGTCTGTAAATCACAGATAAATCAACATGCAGGCCATTCTGGAGAAGTCACTCGCCTAAGGGTTGAATTGAAGGGGAAAGCATGGAAACAACAGAATGTTCTCTAGGGTTTAGGCTCCTGCTGCCAGCCGGTGCCAAGACCTGGGGGAGGTCCAAGGGTGGCCACTAACTTCCCAGGGCATCCAGATAACAGGGGGGCTGTTCCCAGACCCAGGCTCCCTATCCCAGGCATGTTGGGGAGACGTTCCACGGGAAGGACCCAGGTTCCCTGTATTGGCAGGTGAGAACCTTTCTCATGCTTCAGACAGGTTCTAGGTGAGTTAGCGGAGAGGGCCTGGAGTGAGTAGCAAAATGCTGTCCATAGCAAAGCATAGGCGACACTTAGACCGAGGCAGACGTTGAGGAAGTAGGAGAGGAGCACCTCTCCAGGTTGCAAAGATGCTGGATAATATCCTTTTCATCTCCCTCAAGGTGAGATCCCTGTTGTGTTTAGATGAGCATCTAGACTTCACAGTGGTCCATCTGGGATTAAGAGCTGTGCCTGGGGTGATTAAGGTGGGGCAGAGCTGCCCTCGAGTGAGTCTGTCTTCAAGTTCAGAAGCTCCTTAGCTTCCATTAAGGAGTGGTGGATACGGCGTTTGCCCTCCCAGGTGAAGGTGATAGCCAAAGTGTGCCCCCTTGATAGCAAACCTTGAGTTTTCTCAGTCTTTTTGTGATGGGTTTGAATTCTCTGCCTCGACGCAAGGTGGTGGGCGAAATGTCCTGGGAGAGATGGACAGTGTGGCCCCATAAGACCAGGCCCGGTTCGTTCTTGCAGCTTGGAGGATTTTTTTCTTTTTTGGTGAAAACGTGGATCCAATTAAGAATGTCCGAGGTGGCTTTCAGGTATCCTGATGGAGAGACCACTTGATGAGCTCTGTCTGGAGTTGGATGAAATGCCTCATTTTCCCCACTGACAGTGTGCAGCAGGTCCACGGTCTTTGTTTTCTGCCACAGAAGAGGACCTGTAATTTCTCTGGATTGGGCACCAGGAGTGTCTTTCACGGTTTTGTCATGAGGCATATCTAGGCAGTGGTTGGGCCTTGCAGGGTGGGGTGCCAATGGGCCAGATAAGGGGGTGCCAAAGTGTCTTCCAAAGAAGGTGATGGGCCAAGGGCTGTGGCATACAGAGATATTGAAGCGGCTGGTCTATGCTTTGGTCAGAGAGCAGGGTCAGATCCAGCCATGTAAGAATGTCAGGCACTGCCCACTTTGCATAGGACCCAGGTTTCCCAATGTTAAATGGTGCAAGCAGCAGTTCTTTACCAGAGCAGAAGGCAGAAGAAGCGAGGCAGTAGGCAGGTCTCAGGTGTGGGCTATACAGCCTGGAGCGGAAGATCGACCATGAAACTAAACAGATTGGGGTCACAGCACAGTTGTAAAGAGCCAGGGGCTGCCCTCCACATCAGAGCCACCTGCTCTGTAGGATATGAGGGCAGAGTTCAAGGCCCATAGTAGAATTAAAAAAGAAATATAGAAATAAACAGGATGTGGGCTCACCAAAGTGAGGGAGTTCTACGTTGTTGCGCCTGCCATGTGGGATGTATTGAGGATGATGCCTTTGCGCAATTCAAAACACTAATTGAACATGGGCGTCCAGGCTTGAAATTAGGCCCTACTGTATTATCCAGGCGGTGGTAGAGTGTAGGGGGACTTCTCCGGCTTCCCCCACACAGGGTGCAGGTTTGTTAGCTTTGTGGGTGCACGTGCCGAGATTCAGGCCAGCTTGAGGTACCCAGCCTGGTGGATCCTTGTTGTGGTGCAGTTGCCGCATCTCCAGGCTGCAGTGCAGGTGTAGCAAGATGGTGGCTCGGCTAAAATCATCTGGTAATCAGAACACCTAGTGACTTGTTGTGGCTGCAAACTCAGTGAGGAACAAGGAATGGAGATATGTAGTGCTGGACAGCACTTGAGTGCCC
Source organism: Pleurodeles waltl (assembly GCF_031143425.1). Classification (NCBI taxonomy): domain Eukaryota; kingdom Metazoa; phylum Chordata; class Amphibia; order Caudata; family Salamandridae; genus Pleurodeles; species Pleurodeles waltl. The sequence continues at coordinate 332,930,605 of NC_090446.1, forward strand.
CTGCAGATGCTCACTCAAGCTCCCAGATGCCTAGCGACTTGCTGCTGCCTCGCGGCATGTACCAAGGAGTGGAGAGCCAGTCAGCCAAAAGTAGCAGGCCCCATCCAGGTGTCCATCGGGTAAAGAGTCACTGTGTTACAACGAAGCTCATCGGCTGAGTTTGGGGACACTCTTCCAGTAGCTGATGGGGGTCAGGAACTTGCATTTATTACTGAAGCTGAGGTTACACTGTCTCGGTGTTGGTGATGCGCTTAAGGAGGTGAGTGGGTTCCGGAGATGAAGAGAACTGTGTCTTAGTCCATTGCTGGCACAGCCACGCCCCCTTCCTCATTGTTTTTATCCCATCTGATGTATGCGGTACTCCTACCATCTTCCATTCATATATTGAATCCTTCTTTGCAGACATTCCGAAACACTAACTATGTGGTTGTATAGTTTTTAGATAACTTGATATTTTCCAAAACTATAAGACTACAATGAGGGACAGGTTAGAGGTTTATTGTAGAGTCTCTGAACTATATGAGTTTGAGAAGAGCGAAATAGAATGCATGGGGTTCTTTCTAACATCTACTGGCCTATTAGTGTATCCATGTAAGAGCAGTTTTTTTTGTGCCAGGGGATGGAATTCTGAGACCCCTCCATTGCTTGCGGCCTGGGGGACAGGAGTGGACTGGTGTCACTAACAAGAAAAGCCCATTTAAACATGCCACAGACGCATGGGAAGATTTGGGGCAAATGGTGGGACTTTCATGGTTTGGGTCCACATGACGAACAGAACTACCCAGGGGCATTTTGTGGAGTGGGCGGTCTGTGATTGGTTGGTTTGACTGTACCGCTATTTGTGTTCTATGAAGGAAAAATAATAAAACTGGTTATCAAAAAAAAAAAACTGTTGTTTTGAGGAGCCATTTCCGATATTCATGAGTCACTTGATTTTTTAGATTTTTTAGACTTGTTTCACCATTCTAACCTAAGAATATCCACTAGTACAGTGAAATAGCTAAACAGTTGAAGAACGACAGCATAAACAAGACCTTCTTGAAATGAGCAGCAGAAGATATGTTTCGAATTTTATGGAGGCATTGACTGAAGCACACATTACATGTAAATGTGAAATAACTAAAAACTCCAGACAAGGCAGTTGGTGCTGTACAATTACAGCAACAGGAGGATGACCGACAGTTTTCTGCCTCTCTCATTAACTGATGCCTGTGGACAATGATGCAGAGATATCTTAGTAGAAATGTTTTGCACTAAATATTGAGGAGGCACTGCAGAATCTTGGCATTTTCTAGTCTCCTTGATGTGCTGCATGTAATAGGGGTCTCTTCGATCTGACTTCAGGAATATCTTTGAACCACAAACAAACTTCTATACGTCACTTAAATGTTGGCAGATCATAATGATGAGCTTGCGAATGTGTAAATCCTTCTAAATCCTGCAACAGTCAATAGACTTTCTGTGCATCCTCTTTTCCCAAATAACACTTCACAATCACCTAGTACCAGGCAGAAAATATATAATTGCTGACGTCTTGACTCATCAGTATCAAGAAGTGCGAAGCATCTTTATGAAAAACAAAAATCTAATGAACCCCATGTCTTGCGAGACTATAGAAAGTGCATATGACTAAGCATGGGACTGGTAGAAAGAATTGCAGAGGGCGGCATTGAACTCCTTGACAACGGGGAACCACACATGGCAACGAATATAGTAGGTTTTGCAGAAGAATTTTGTTGCATATATATATATCCAGAGCTGTTAACAACTCACTGGAATAACAAAGTAAGTGTAAAATATTCAGAAAGATTCTAACTGTGGATTTTACCGTTAATGCCTCCTTACAAGTGGTGCACATGAGTATCCCTGGTGGAAACACATCTACGGGCCGTTCTAACATTTCTGCTGTCTCTGGGCCTGAAATTACCAAGTCCCCAAACTTCGGACCTAATAATTCCATGCCCAGTGACAGTGGGCGCATTCTACAGAGGGGAGTTGCGGGAGCTGTAGACAGGTGCTGCGCCCAGGTCGCACTTCCTTTAAAGCAGCTTGAGGGGAGCAGCAAAGGCTCTCCACCCACCTGTTTTGTCCTAACCCCATGCCACGATCCTAAAAGCAGCCCTCAAAAATGTACCACCTGCTCGATGTAGGGGGTAAATATGTGCGGATTTCTTTTGTTATTCTCCCTGGAAAGAATGAAAACATAGTGATTTATACCCAGTATTTCCAAGTCCACATAATATTTCTGGGAAAATAACTTGTAAGACCTGGATTTAGATGATGGGATTTCATACAAAATTGGAGATTCCAGCTCTCTGGTATGTATCTCTATACCGTAACTCATAACGAGGGACCTGAGTGTTTGTACGAAGCATTTGTCCAGTAGCAATAACAGTTATACTGTTACAAACAGGCTGCAATGTACCTTAGACAGGTGTTCGGGGCACAAAATGGGACAGTTCCCCCCTACTGCAGTAAATGCACTGTCTCTTGCACAGCTGCAAACTCATGTTTGCACTAGAGGCATCGAGTTTGTCGAAGGCAGACTGGTAGTTTAAACCATGACACTGCATTTAAACGGGGGCAGAGATGCACCTCTGCCCCCCAGAGGCATACAGCTAGTGACTGCCCCCCTCTGCAGGCTATCTGGTAAGGTTCATGGGATCACCTTTTGGTCACTTTAAAGGGACTCTACAATCAGTATACCACTGCCCCTTGGAGTCTATGGCCTTAATAGAGTGAGGTTGCACATGCACAGGTTTTCTCATTTGCATGTGGCCGCACCCCCATGCATATGGGTAAATAGCCCTTTAACATCCTACCTGATTCTAATTTATTCGATTCTGGAGATTTGGGTGGCAGTAATCATGCAGTCCGCACTCTGTGCCTTTGCTTCGGGCAGCGCCTTCATAAATGGAGGCTGCGTCGGGTCCTGGGAGATTACTTGGATTCTGTGTGGGAGGCGTAAGGAGCCAGTTTAGCAGTGTGAACAGGAGCTAGCGAGAAAAGCTCCCAGATTCGCCCGCCCAGCCCTCCGCGAGCCTGCCCCCTCCCCCGGCCCCTTGAAATAGGCCTACAGAGTACTCTGTATCAGCAGTGCCTGCAGCTCGACTGGCTTCGGAGGACAGAGAACCGACCAGTGGGGGTCACCCTCACATTCAGGGGAGTACCCCCTCATTGGGACCTCCCTCCCGTGAGTCTTGGAGAACAGAGACTAGTGGCATGCACAACTGACCCACCTGCGCTCGCTGCTCACATATATATTCTTACAACTGGCTTGCCTGCAAAGCTCTTCAGCGAAATTACCTCTCCTATGCAATGGTGGCAATTGCTGAAACCAATGCACACACTACTGACGCTACAGATGACATGGAATGGCACACCAAAATAAAGAGAGGACTTGACTCGTGCCCAAACCTCGCCAGATAAAGCACCTAAGCTTGCCCGTGCACCACACAAAAGCTTTGAGACTGCTAATCGCTTTCAAGCTCTGCAACATATCTCAGATTGCGACACTGACCAACTAGGCAATGCAACAACTGAAACTGAAACAACTCCTTGCCCAACAAAGCGACTGCATATCCCACCCATCATTTTGAAGAACTTTCCCACTCACAACGATCTTGTGGAACTCTTGGAGGAACACTGCACCCCCACTTTCACGATAAAGCCCCGCCAGAACCACGCCAAAAACAACTCCAGAAGATTATAGGAGTTTGACCAGTGTACTTACGGAGCAAAGCTGGAATACCATACTTTCTCTTTGACCACAGTAAAAGCACAACACTTTGTAATACCGGGACTACCGGCAAATGCATCCCTTAGACACATCACTTGCAATTTATCAGAACTTGGACTTGCAGTAAAAAACATAACGCAGATCGCTTCGCATACAGACAATAATAAAACGTTTCCCCTGTTCATTGTAACCATGTCTGCAAGCCAAGACGGAAAACCTGCTGATCTCTCAGTAGTCAAAAGACTCTTCAGCTGCACCGTTACTAAAGAAGCACCTAGGGGGAAACGGGGCCTGGCATGTGCGACAACTACCAACGCTTGGAGCACTCCGCTGCTTTCTGCCATCAGAAACCAAAGTGTGTACACTGTGGAGGAGACATACCTCCAACCAATGCACCAGGAATAGAGAAACAGAACCTGCAATATGTGCAAACTGCACAGGAAACCACCCTGCAAGTTACCGCGGCTGCCCCTACCAACAGAAAGCAAAAAGAGACGAATCACGGAAGCAAATTCCGATACCACAAAAGGTATCTTGTCCCTCATCGACACCAGATGAGGACCAGTGGAAAACATATGCCCAGAAATCCAGAACACCTCACAGTATCCTAACCCACACCTCAATAAACAGCCATGGCGACACACATGTGGATGGAAGTACCTATGCAGATGTTCCAAGGCCCATGGAAGGCAACCCACCAGCCACAACCACCCCATTTTCGTCCTGCAAATTAAGCACTGCTGTCAACTGGCAGGAACTCATGGTAAAGATTGCAAAAGTACTAGCAGATATAAATAACCACCCTGTGGTGACAACAATGGCAAACCTCATCGGCAGACTTTTCCATGGTGAAGAAATCAACCGTCATGGCAGCCAAGACTAAGAAAAACTCTACCATCTTGATGTGGAATGCCAACAGCATTCAAAAGAAAACTGATGAACTCCTGCACATGATGGAATATAAGGATGTGAGTGTAGCGCTTACCTCAGAAACCCATCTACAGATAAACCAGAAGCTCAACCTAGCAAATTATAGAGTATACCGAACAGACTGCTCTCCTGGAGCCAAGGGTGGAGAAACAGCTGTAATCAACAGCACAAAAGTGAAGCATCATGAAATTGCATTACCGCCAGTAGGGAGCATTGAAGCAGCAGGTATACAGATTCAAACATCTGCAAGCCCCCTCCGAATGATTGCACCTACTCACCACCAAGCCAGCTATGCCCAAGTGACATAGATGCTCTACTGGACTCCAGCATTCCAACATTAATTACATTAATTGGAGGAAACCTTAATGCCAAGCACCAATGCTTGAACTCTCGGACTTCAAACAGCAAAGGACATGCTCTTCCTGCCCACTGAAGAAAGAAGGACTTTGTAGTTGCTGGCCCTGCTCATCTAACGTATTATCCAGGCACCGCACAGCAGAAACCAGACATCTTGGGCATTGTCGTCATGAAGAACCCTTCCCAGTCTATGGGACTAGAGACTTTAACAGCACTGACGTCTGACCACAACCCGGTTTTGATCACCGTTTGAGACAAAATTGAATGCCAACAGCAGGGGGCAAGGGGGCACAATTACAAAAAGGCAGACTGGTACCGCATCAGGAGAATCTTGGGTAACCTTGACTCTTGAGCCAATACACTATATCAAAGATATTGACCAAGATGTTGACTGCTTCACTGATGCAGTCCACACTGCCATCAAAGGCAGCATTCCTCAACAGAAACCTCAACGCTGCTTCATCTACAACCTCCCAAGCGGAATCAAGCATTCAATAGCCGAGAAGAATAGAGTACGAAGACAGTGGCAGAAGTATTGTTCCCCAGACCTGCTGAAGAAGTATAACATGTTGACAAAACTGAGAAGACACAAATAAGCCAGCACAGAGGTGAAAAATGGGAAGCAGCAACAGCCCATCTGAAAGATTCAGGCAATCCTCTCTGAGAAATGACAAGGCACTTGACTGGAAGAAAGGAACAGAACCCACAGATACAAGGAAAGACTCACCTGGTGTGCAGCAACAGAGACAAGGCAGAGGTCCTGGCCGACACCCAGGAGACATCCCTCAAGCCCAACCAGGCCAGCAAATTGACAGTAGAAGTAGAGCAAGAAATCACCAAGCATTACCTGGAGCATCCTCCGGAAACAGAAGCTGCAACCATAGAGGAATGCTCAAGTGATGAAATACAAAGCCTGATAAAGAAGCTGAAAAATGGCAAGGCCCTAAGAAAAGATAGAATAACCAAACAAGCCATCAAGATGTTACCAAATGCAGCAGTGGATCGCCTTGTTGAAACCTTCAATGCATGTTTCAGCACAAGCATTTCCCTAAAGCCTGGAAAGAAGCAAGAGTCATTGTATTCCCTAAGGCTGGGAAGCCACTAAGAGATCCTGCAAACTACTGCCCTATAAGTCTGCTATCTGGCTTATCAAAGCTTTTCAAAAATGTAATACCTGCACATTTCAGTGACTTTGCATCAAGCGAAAACCTTCTTGCCAAAGAACAATTTGGGTTCCAGAAAGAACACTCTATAAATCATCAACTTCTCAAAGTTGTGGACATTATTAGCCATGGATTCAACATCAACAAATCAACTGGAGTTGCCTTCCTGGGCGTAGCCAAAGCTTTTAACCGAGTATGGCACAGAGGACTAATCTACAAGCTTATTAAGCTAACGTTTTTCAGCTATCTGATAAATCCGCTGACTAGCTTAAATGCACCTTCCATGTGGCAACGTGTGAAAAATGCTCAACTGTGCGCACTATTCTGGCTGGAGTGCCTCAGGGATCAATGCTTGTGCTGTTTCTCTTTCATATATTTACAAATGATATTCCCAAGAACTTGAAGAAAACTGTCTTCGCTCTCTACGCGATGAAGAGGCAGTCATCTCCCAATCTTACAGCAAAAGGAAGCGGCAAAGCACCTTGAAGCTTCGCTCAGCAAAATTTCTGGATGGTACAGCAACTGGCGGATGAACCTCAACACAAGCATAACCACAGGAACATTGTTCAACAGAAAGCAGTTCAAAAAGCATCCACAGATCCGTCTCAACGGAGAGGTGATAAAGTGGGTAAGCAGCAGCTCATATCTAGGGGTGACACTTGACTCCAAACTTAGCTAGAGAAACCACATTGAGAAGACATGCCAGAAGGCAACAACCAAACTGGCTGCATTGCACCTGCTTCTGAAAACTAAATCATTGCCTATGAGGAGCAAAGTGTGCACAGTAAACGCAATTATTCGACTCACAATAAGATATGCTTCACCATTGTGGAGCGGTTGCAAGCCGGAGTATTGGAAGCCTCTGCAGACACTACAGAACAAGGCTTTAAAGATAGCTACACGTACTCCTTTCTTTGCAAGAACAGCAGACCTCCACAGAGATTTGGGCGTTGAGATGTTGGATGACCATCTCCGCAAACTCAACATGAAATTCTACAAAGGATTGGATTAAAAAGAAAACCCACTGATCAAGAAACTTGCTGACATTTCTGCAAACTCTTTTGACAGCTATCCACTGCCCATTACAGGACTGATCATGTGAACCAACTTCAACTGTGACAAAGAGTCACAAATCAATAGCAAACAAAACAGAGGTTTAAAAAGTCCAAAATGTATATTGAGTAATGAGGCTACCACCTCGGTATCCAAAACATACCGCTGTCAGAAAGAATCTGACAACCAGAGAAGAGAAAACTGTAGATTTTACCTATTCGCATGTTACACAGACACGATTGATTACAGAAGTGGCTTCTTGAGCCACCTTTGTAATAATATCAAAGTGACCCAGGGTCGCACACACATTTCAGCTCCTAAGCATTTAGTGTATCACAGCCATAGTTTTTGCAGCTGTGAGCTACAACCTAGACCAGGTCAGGCAGGTGGACATAAATATGAGAAAAGAGAAAAAAACTACATTTATTTTGATTAAATAATCAGCCTCCATGCATTCACTCCGAAGCAGAGCAGATATCACATTGCAGCCGTTCACTTCTCATCACCGTTAACATTCCCCCGGGCTCCAGGGCCCGCCAAAATGTTACCTCCCTCACCACCACCACACAGACAGCCCAGGTCCGCAGCTGAAAAGTCTGTGGCATTTTGCAGTCATTAAAATTTCATTTTATTTTTAAATAGACACGCTGTTATTTCAAAGACTCCCCAGTGGGGGAGAGATTGGCAGCAGCTGGAGGAGGAAAAGGAGGGGCGGGAGGAAGGAGGGGCTGCGGCTTGCACGGAGCAGCTGAGAAGCTGTCATCACGAACGCAAGATGGCGCCGTGCCAAGCGGTGATCGTGGCCTTCCTCCTCTGTATAGACAGGCACATAATGACGCCAATTATCTCCGCCCGATGCAGGGGTGGAGGGTGCAGGACGACCGAAGCTGGGTAATCTGGCTATCATGGTCCCCAATGTAACCTAGGAACACCGCTCCATGCCCCCCTCAGGTCGAACAAAAATACACTTATACCTCTGGTTCAGTGAACCCCTCAGAACCCAGATGCCAGTGTCACTGCACCTGCTGCACCAGTGATAGGAGCGCTCTGCTTATAGATCTCAAATTACCTCATTCTACTTGTGTTTCCTTGTTGTACTCTCTGCTTCTATCCCACTCTTCTCTCATCACTTTCCTTCCTTTCAAGCTCTTGTCTCTAACCCCTCCCAATACTCATTACGTGTCCTTATCTCCTTCCTTCATTCCTTCCCTCCCGGACATATGTATTTGTGCCCGTTTTCTCTTCTTGTTTCATTGCTCCTTTTGTGCATCATTATCTCCTTTCCTTCCCAAAGTTACTAGCTTCTCCCAATTCGTCACTGTTTCCTCTACTCCTATTCTTTCTTTCGCCCTCTCTTTTTCTCTCATCTCTTTCCTAGCTTCATTCATCTTGTCCTCTAACCCCTCCCCCCAGCCCTCACACACACCAACAATCCTCCCCAACCATCACGATGGATAAAGACGAAGGATATAGATATAGAAAGGCCTTAGACACGCCCTGCGTTAAAAAAAATTCTGAAAGGGTTAACTTTAAATTAACCGCAGGCCATGCTCGCCCCTAACACTTTCGGGCCCTGCTGCCGGTGCACCATTGGCAGTGCTTAATTTGAGCTGGTGTTTGCCAGTGCTAAGCACCAGCATTTAATTCACAAGACCAGCACCTATGCAGTCAACCATATGGCAGCTCTGTCCAATACTGAGGTGAGCCCATCAACCAATAAACATTTAAAATACCAGCAGTCCAGGACGTTCTTATTCCTTATAACTTTGGGCGGCCTGGGGTAGTCTGAACTGTCACACGTGTGATGGTTAATGGTTGACACTGGCATTGGAATGTTGGTCGAGGCAATGAATAGTGCAAGCTGCAGTGGCCTTCAGAGCAGGGCCTTGTAACCTACGTTTTCACAAATTAAACAACGGCTTCGCTCCTGGATAAGAGAGCCAAGAAAAGTCTGCCACTTACAAGGCATGTGACTGATTCTGCCTGTCTGAGTATTGCTCAGTTTCCTCAAAGGAAATACTTCTTCTGCTCCTAGATTAGATTCCATTTACTCGATCCAAAATTTTGCAATTCTTGTGTTTGTACTTCATATTTGTTATAGATATTGGGCAGTTTGTAAACGCGTAAGCTTGGAGAGGGAAGTGCACAATTACATGTGAATTGTCTCAAGAATAATCCACATGCATCACAGAAATGCAAACAACCTTTGAATCCATTCCAGAGCAAAAAAAAACCACACACACACACTCATATGTGGGTCTTAGAAGGCAAAAGGTCTATGCTGGTTCTCAAAATGTGTGCAATGGGCACTTTGTTATTCTGCAACACTAGTGGTCAATACACATTATTACTTCTATAAGTATTTTTTAAGTCCCCGCGGTTTTTAGTTACTATAAAAAGGCATGAAGCTGTACCGAGTAATTTATTGGTCATAGAACTCTGATGGCCCCCATCATTGTGTAAATAAAAGTGCGCATACCTTCAAAGTTGAAAGCAAAACTAGATGTCGACAATTCACCATGCTACAGGTTAAAAGTGCAGGAATGACTTATGATGTCACACATGACTTGGGGCCACTTGACAGCTGAGTTAATACATACTTTAATTTTCCTGGATTGATGGAATTCCCATTTATTAGAGAAAGCAGGGATCATACATTATTGATTCTCATCCTTAAATAATGTTTCTTGGTGGGCCTGCCGCACTGCTACTTCCTGCTGGCTGCCTAACAGTTTTTTTTACACAGGGATCGGATGTTCTCTGTATTAAAAACACAAGCTCTCCCACATGTCTATTATTTTGTTAGATGTAGAGCCTTCAACCCCTGCTCAAAATCTGGCTCTGATTTCCCCTATATAGTCTCGATGACATTATAGCTGCCAAGGTTCCTAGGTCTATGTTTGATGTGCTGGTTAAGGCCAGAATTTTTACTTTGAATTCTGGGGCTTGTATTCCTATTTCATAATGGAATAACCATGGGTACAGGTCCCAGAATTCAAACACAGATCTTGGAATGAAACTGCACATCACCCATGGAACAGGGGAACCTCGCAGGGTTGTGACTTCACAAACCACCAGTAATAAAACAACGGCATCACTACTGTACTATTGTAGTACATCTTATGTCACCACAATACCTCTGCCAGAGCAAAATGACAGAGTAAAACATGAACATTTCATGAGCAACGCACCAATAGATGCTGAAACTGATGTCTCACATTCCATTTCCATTTTCTCTAGATTAAAATTCAGAGAAGCTGCCGATAAAGAGTTAGTTATGGGCAACTTTTATTTTGATTGTACCCCTAATGTTCAGCAGGAGAAAGCTGGAATTAATTTGCATGTCACCAGACGCGATAAATCACAAACCGGGTTTCATAGTGACGTGTTAAACCTCCTAAAATATTATGAACAACAAAACAGATGTTGCATATTGGTGTGCCTGTTTTACAGTGTTCATTTCATGTTCATTCCAACTACCTGCTAGCAGAATAACTATTTTAATGCAGGTGCAGGAAGTCAAGACTTAGCTAAATTACTTTTTGAAGGTGCTCAGATTTTTACACTTGTTGTCTATGTGATCATGGATTCCTTTGTGATGTGTAATATCCTAATAATTCATGGCAGTGTGTCTTTTTTCTCATCTATTGCTATTGTACTTATAGGCTTTTACCATTACTCTCCTGCAGCGGTAAGGTAGGGTTCCATTACACCAAACCAAGGGACAGCAGAAAGGTAATTATGTTTTCACTTATTTCCTTCAATGATTCACAGTTCAAGCCAACAATAAAGGTACAGTCCTCCTTTTTTCCTAATGTCTTTTTTTCTTTTGAATGTTATTTAATGTGACCAAAAATATTATCAATTTCTTGTAATGGTTTTTATTAACTGAACAATAAATTGATACTGATACTGATTCTGATAATTATACAGTCCTTCATCCCACATTGGGGAAAAAGGGGGAAGCAGACGAGACTGACACAGTGCTGTGTGAAAAAGGCTGCTTTATTGAAGACAGGGGCACCTAATAATAATATATCCTAGGCCTTTGCCTTCACAAAACTAATGACCTCACTAAACAATCATATGCCTCTACTGCTCCCCCCACATCTACCCTACCCCGCGTCCTTTCTCGCAATCCTGAACTTCTTATTAGCTGCGTGGTTGCTGACTTACATCTCCTCTCATCTGCCAATAACTCTGTAAGTGTATCTATCATAACTTCAAGCTGAACATAGAACAACCTGGCTCGTCCAGGCCCAGGCCGGTCTACCCTTCTCCTTTTATCTGGACTGCGGCTTTAAAACCTAGAACCCTGCAAATAAAGTCAACTGGACCCTGTCCCAGCAACCGAGGAAAAAAAAAAAGTTGCCCTGACCCCATACTCTAACATGACACTCCAAACAGGCTAGGCAAACAGTCCTTAATATGCAACAGATATAGCTCCATGCCCATAAAGGACAGATGGACACTATCTTCCCTGAAGAACGCCTCATCCTGTACGCGAAGGTCCATGTCTTTCAAAAATGCAATCCCTTTTCCTTAGCAAAGCTTTTCATCTCCTTGTTAATCTTCTTTGTTGCCCTTTCAATAATCCCAGGTCTCTGCGCCCGCCACACCTGACACAGAACAAAAGCGGTCCAAACCTCATGTCAACCTGACGATAACTGCAGGATTTCCCGAATATCTTTTTTCATGTCCTTCATTAACTGGAGGCCCTTTCTCGCTACTAGCTCATTTACCCCCAAATGAATCAACAATGGATCAGGACACAGCCTCTCTTCACCATCCAACCATTCAAAGCTGGAAACAATTCAGACCATTTCATACCCCCTTTCCTGTGCAACTGCAATCTAAAAGTAGTGACATTTAAACCTGTGCTTGTCTGCTTGCCCATTTGGTGAAGGAGTGCCTCACCAACCAAATAGACAGCACTGGGTTTTCAGGCCTCGCAACCAAGCCTGTAAAGAACAGAAACAAATAAAATCACCAAGCAACATAACTACATTTAATCATTATTCTTGCACACATAGCGTTGCACATAATCCAAAACGCACCTCTCTGCCTTCATTATGCGCTCCTTGCTCCAACCCTCTGTCCTACTTCTGTAGCTAAGCCATTGCAGAAAGAATGTGTGCCAAAATCTGCAGGATCAAGGCCGAGCACTGCTACTGCCTGACAAAAAATAAACAATAGTTGAAAGGCTGTGACCGGTATCTGGTCCTCATGCATGAAAACTAGATCAGATGGCTCACTCCTTTGAGATGCTAGCCGCCTACCCTACTCTACGGGGCAAAAGGGTCTTTTACGGGGTATGATGGCAAAAGAATGCTCACCCCCACCCAGTCTGATCAGTCTTTGACTTACATACCCAAATCCACAGTTCCTCTCATACCCAAATCCACAGTTCCCAAGTGGACATCTCCCCACCCAAGGGCTCGCAGACCTTTCTCTCCCAAGAGTTCTGAGTCCCTAAAGGCCCCGAAAAACATCCATATCATCAGGGCGCTGAAAAGCAAGACCTCCGTACTATCCAAACATACCAACCCCAATTTACGCATCAGTTCTGCCAATATCTTTAAAGACACTGGTTTTCTCACCCTCCCTTCATGATCTGCCTCCCTGGCCCACCCTTCCAGCATTCTGGTCCCCAACTCGCCGGCCGAAGGAGGATAACCCCAGAGGCGCTTCCCCTTAAAGATGATGCCCGCCAGCTTCCCTGCTATCGTCACCCTAGATTAGCCCTTCTCGATAAGCATCAAAATAAACTGAACTACGTCCTCTGCTCTATCCCATTCCTGCTGATGCCTACATGCCCCACTTTGTAAGAATTCCCTCCATGATTGCGAGTAGGCTCGCCGCATGGATACTGACAATGAGTTTGTCACCAGTTGCAGCATCCTTTGTCTCTTATGGTCCACCAATTCGGAGGCATCAACACTTCCATCAGCTCGACGTCCATGGCCAACCCAAGGAACCACTCCCACTGTGAATGTGACAAAGCGTCTTTAGTGTCATTGTCCACGCTAGGCATGTCTCACCCCAAATGCAATGTCATGTCTGAGACACAAGAGGACAAATACCCTAAGCAACTTGGCCACTTGCCCATCTCTCACCGACTGATGGTTAACCACATGCACCACCGCCATGTTGCAAATCCTGAAAAGCACTTTCTTGTGGGCCAACTCCTGCCCCCAGGGTAGCAGTACCACAACCAACGGAAAGAATTCAAGAAAGGCAATACTCCTCCCTTCCCTTTTCCAGTTTGCTGGCCACTCCTGCGCGCACCATCTTCCCTTCCAGTAGATACCAAAAGCTACCCCCCGCTGCATCAGAAAATATCTGTGCATCCCACTCCATCTCTGCCCAGGCCCTTAAAGGGACCTCCTTAGAGGCCTCCAAAAATGTCTCTACATCCTTAGGTCCTCCTTCACCCCCGCTGTCAAACGCATACAATGGTGCTGCAAGCGTCCCCCATCAAAGACAAGCCCAGTCACCTGCAGAACATCCATCCCGCCTCACTACCCTACATGCGAAATTCAAGTCTCCAAACAAAACCTGAATGTCCCGTTCTGTCACCTGTTGCCTTCCCAACATATCGCTCAACAACTTCAACATTGTCTCTGTCTTGACCCCAAGCAGGCGGGCCTATATCCTCAACAAGACAATTTCAATTACCTAAGATTGACAACATTGTACTAGGGCCCATCGTTTTTTCAGGGGCCAAAGGGACTCCCAAATCCCCCATAATTATCTAAAATTGCTCTAAAGCTCTCTGACACTGCAGCTAGTCTGTCTGTACCCCATGAAGAAGTCATGAATTGAGTGCGTCACCAAGTCATGCCCTGACCGGACAGTAAATACCAAATGCAAAAATGTACGGTAGAACTCAAACAGTGCGCACGATATGGAGCAACACATTGGCAGTGCTTTGTCCATATACAAGGTGCTTTCAAATTGAATGCCCAATAGCTCACAGTCATCTGGGTGTACCAGCAGCATATGGAAAGCAGACTTAGGTGGTCATTCTAACCCTGGCGGTAAAAACCGCCAGGGCGAATGACCGCTGTAGCACCGCCAACAGGCTGGCGGTGCACCGCTGGGCATTCTGACCGCGGCGGTTCAGCCGCGGCCAGAAACGGAAAGTCGGCGGTGTACCGCCGACTTTCCGCTGCCCTTGAGAATCCTCCATGGCGGCGGAGCGCGGGGATTCTGACACCCCCTACCGCCATCCTGTTCCTGGCGGGTCTCCCGCCAGGAACAGGATGGCGGTAGAGGGTGCCGCGGGGCCCCTGGGGGCCCCTGCAGTGCCCATGCCAATGGCATGGGCACAGCAGGGGCCCCCATAAGAGGGCCCCAAAAAGAATTTCAGTGTCTGCCTAGCAGACACTGAAATTCGCGACGGGTGCTACTGCACCCGTCGCACTCCAGCAACTCCGCCGGCTCCATTCGGAGCCGGCTTCATCGTTGCTGGGTCTTTCCCGCTGTGCTGGCGGGCGGCCTTTTGGCGGTCGCCCGCCAGCACAGCGGGAAAGCCATAATGGCCGCCGCAGTCTTGTGACCGCGGTGCGGTCATTTGGCGGTAACCGCATGGCGGGCGGCGGCCGCCGCCCGCTGCGGTTAGAATCACCGCCTTAATGTCATTGTTCGCCATCAGAGCCCCCTGTCCGACCTGTTCCGCCAGTTGAAAAGCCACATCCACTGATGCATAAGTCACATATACACGCTCATCAGGAATTAAATCATTAACCAAATTTCCTTCCGGCCAAGACAGATGCTGAATCAAGCGAAACTGTCTGTGTCTTTTTTAGGCACCACCCCTCTGGGAGAGATGATCAGATTTGGCAATGGCCAATCTGAAAAAGAACCTGCCATGCGTCCTTCCCTCGCCCCTTTACTCAGATTGTCCCATACCACCTTCCTGTGTGTTCCTGCCAACCTTAGATTGTCTGCTCAACATCTACCCCTAGGCCTGGGGTACCCTAAGTGGAACCCCTATCTGAACACCTCCTAAAGCAGTGCCACTTCATCAACCTTGTCTTACCGTCCCAGCCAGAAATTGAGCCTACCCAGATTAACCAGCATAGTAGCTCTTTCCCCCAGGACCCTGATACCCGCTCCCCCCCCCTTGAGAGCGTTGAATTGCTGGGCCCAAAAATTGCCTGTTTGTGGCTGTCCCTGACTCCACACCACCCCTGTGCTATTATTTCCCCCATAGCAGTTTCCAGCCTGAGCATTTTGAATACTCATGCCTGAAATGGCAATATTCTCTTGTGCAAAGTCCCTTGTTAATTTCCCAGTATCTTCAGGCTTGTGCACTCGTGCTCCCCTGACTTGTACTCTGTCCTTTGGCTGCAGAACCCACAAGCCCCCAAGTGCGACGCTCCCGATAGACTATGGGCAAGCCACTGGCGGTATATACAGTCTTGCCAAATTTTGCTGGGCCATGGTATGCTACCATAAATCTGTGTCAATTTCTCCACATTGCATCTCAGGATCCACTGGGATACGGGCCCAAAACTCCTCATCGTATTGGTTCCAGGCGTAACCTCCATAATTTAACTATGCCTTTCTAATTACATCCATGTACTTCAGCAGTGCCACTGACCTCTCAGGGTACTTTTTGTAGTAAACGCTGGCAAATATTAAGAAAGCCATCCTTCACCGACGCTGTCTTTGCACCGTCCCGTCCAGTTTTATCTTTCCCCAACCCAATGTCTGCCAAATACCTGCCCTTCTAGTGAAGAGCTGCACTGTCGCTACTTTGCTTTATGGCCTCCACTGCCACCAAAATCATTGGCTTCTTACTCCCCTGTGTAATCTTACCCGGCATCAAGGTCGGTGGCCGCTTGTGACTATGCTGCATTGCCAATGACTAGGCCTTGTGCACACCCCCACGACCGTCGTCCCGTCGGGCATGCTTTGTTCCTGAAATACATGACAAACCGCATCAGATGCCCGCTGCCCTCCCCGTCTTCCCTATACCACCATGCCATCTCATCCATCAATTGCGATGCTTCCTCCTCACGCACCTCGCCCTCTTCCAAACTATCTTCTTCTACCTCATCATAATCCATTACAGTGTGACCACTACAAACACTACTCAGAGCCCAAAAAGGGCCAGGCTGCTCATCATCCATGCATTGAAAGTTCATTCGTGGTGGTCCAGCCGCCATCAGAGGGTGCTTAGGGGATGTAACCTGCCCACTCTCTCTCCCTGCTGCCGAAAGTATGAGATATACTTGACTTGGGACATTGGAGGCCACATTGAACCTGCCTTCCCAAGCCGCATCCAGCTTGTGCTACACTGCCATGCGCATACTGATGTTCGTCCCACGGTGGTCCAGCCATCCGCCCAGAGCCCAGGCCTTCTCTTCGGACAAGGGGTTGTATGCCGCTTGGGCTCCACCACGCTGCTCCTGTTGCTATGCATCAGCTCCTGCAAAACACAACATAGGTACAGTATGCTGCCTCACCCCGACCCTCCTCTCCCCACCTCTACCCCTAAGCTTGTGGCCCTTCACTCCTATCCCATTAGCCACAGTGCCCACTGCCTGTATCTCCCCCTCCTGATGTTGTGGCTCCTGTACTGTCTTTATAATGTATGTTCCACTCCCTTTCCTACAATAAACTTTGCCCAGGGGCTTGCACTGGAACAATTCTTCTTCCACTGGCTTCCCGCCCCCAAAACCGCCTGGATCACCGTCTCACTCACTTTGTCCCACCTCTTCGCACCACTGGAGCATGGCTGCCACCAGTGCCGAAGCTGGATCCTGTACCTTGCCCTCTGCCCCTTCCTTCTTTCCCCTTACCCTCAAATCAAGCACCTCAGAGCACAGGTCCTACTCCTTGCCCCTCCTCGACACCAAATTACTGGTCCCTCCCCCCTCCCTCTCCCCATGTTGACCCTGCTGGCCTACCTGGATATTGGCCTCCCATCCACCTGGGCCCACCCTGCACTGATTTGCCTCTCAAATTCTCCCGCCCTGACTCTACCCTGTGTGCCTCCTCCCATTACTGCATTTCAGGGGCCTCTCAACCCCCCACCTCCCTGGCCTCTGCCTTTCTAAGCCAAGGCCCTTGCAATCCACGATGCCCTGCCCCTCATCACGCCCCCTCCCATTTACTCACCCACAGTGTTTTGCTCGGGCCACTCCTAGGCCTGTCGTATCACCCATTTGCCCCTCTTCCCTTTCAAGGCCTCCCCCATACCCAGCGATGCCTCTGATGAGGCCCGGCAACAAGGCCATCCCCTGTAGCCCCCCGCCTCACACAGGAGCGGCTGCGGGTGCTCACCACTGCCTTGACATCTCTGGAGCGCGGCAGTGAACATGCATACACCGCCGCAGCTTTTGAAAAGGATTGGTTCTGGATTTCTAGAAGGCCATACTTTGGGTCTTTAAGTCACCTATATTTTTGCTTATGAGTGAAAATGTGTATGCAGATTTTCACTAACTCAATAGGCACCATAGCATAGGATGCTTTGAAATAGTTTGATTTATAGCACTAATTGATCTAAAATGAAAGCAGTACATAGTGAAGAAAATATTTAATGTACTTAGTTCATTATTTCTATATTTATTTATGTTCTTTTCTAGAATTAACATGCTGCATTTTGGTGACTTAAGTTTACCTCCAGTCCATGCCAGTCCCTTTGGAGAGGAAGAAAGTAGTGAAGGATAAAAAGGAAGGGGTAAAAGTAAAAAGATGGGAGCCTTGGAGCTGAAAAGCAGGTGGGCTTTCAACATGCAGACAAGTTGGTAGGTGAAGCCAAAAGTGGCTCTTCAGAATGTAACAAATTGGGTAATTAGAGAGGGGTGGGGGGACCACTCAAATAATAATGAGAATCCTTTTTAATGTGAACCACAAATATCACTAAATAAACCTGTGCTTAACCCTCTGGTAGATAGGCACCAGTAGGTCAGGCTTACTTTAGAGGTAATTTGAAAAGTATTTATGCAGCATTCAAACAGTGATAAAGTGAAAACACAACACAAGAAAAAATTCCAAAACAATTTTTAAAAGTAGAGTACAGTTTCATAAAACAATATCAAGGTGATACAAATCTAACAAGCAGAACCAGGTTTATGAATTGGTAAACTTTTTTGTAAAAAATTGCCTAGAAGCACAAAGCACCACTCATGGGTATTTGGTCGCACTGGATCAGGGCAAAGTTAAAAGTTCACTGAAAATTATGGCAACAATGACTATTTCTTAGCTGCACATTCCTATCAGTTCAAATGTCTGGATAGACGGTGCTCAAACACTAAACGCGTACCTGCTGCCAAAGTACGTATTCTGGAATAAAACACATTTAAACCAGTTATTCCGCGGAGCACACGTATATACAAATTCCTAAATTTTGGCAAAGTCAATTTTCAATTATATATCTATGTAGACATGTTATCTATTTATAGAATATTTTTACACAAAAATAAAAATGGGTATGTGGCAACTTAAATCAAATCAACAATTTATTAAACACAAGAATAAATCCATATCAAAATACATAAATTATCTTACAACCCTTAAGTTATAATATAAAATATACATTCATTTTAACCAGATTCAAATCGTTAATCACATTCTGTGACCAAAACTGAAATCAGTCTTCACAGATGTTAACAGGATGTAGCCAGTGTTTGAAGTTAACAGGATTCAGCCAAGTTAACAGTATTCAGCCGACACGTGTTTCGTCCAGTTATAGGACTTTTTCAAGGCTCTTAACATGAAAAAATGTATATACAAATATTAAAAATAATCCAACATATATACTAATCTATACAAGACCACATACCCCTAAAAGACACCAAGGCCCTCATTACAACATTGGCGGTAAAAGCCGCATACCTCCGTGCAGAAGACCGCCAACACACCGCCGCGGCAGCGGAATTCCACCACAGCTATTATGACCCACATCTCGGAACCCGCCAAAATTCAGACACCCACACAAGTCCGCCACACCAAAGGTCAGTGATAAACTGGCGAAAACAAAACCTCCACCGTCACGCCAACAGAAATACACCCACACTATCACGACACACGAATCCACGCGGCGGTCTTTCAACCACGGTATTCCATTGGCGGTACACACCGCAGCGCTCAAAATCCACACACATTTACAAAACATCCCCACATTGGACAATTCAAAATCCACACGCCTGAGACACATACACACACCACTCCTACACACCCAATACAATATAAGACACACACCCACATCACCCACAAACCCCTATGACCAAAATTGAGAACGAAGGCCAGAGAGAGACACCACCACCAAGTACAACAGCATCCACAGGCACATAACATCATCACCCTCACAACTTCCACGCACCTCACACAACACACCACTACATATCACCATACTTATCACCACACACTCCACCCCACACATCACCTACACCACCCCATGGCACGACAAAGACACGCCAGGTTCTCGGAGGAGGAGCTCAGGGTCATGGTGGAGGAAATCATCCGGGTAGAGCCACAGCTATTTGGATCACAGGTGCAGCACACCTCCTTTGCAAGGAAGATGAAGCTATGGCGAAGAATAGTGGACAGGGTCAACGCAGTGGGACAGCACCCAAGAAATCGGGAGGACATCAGGAAAAGGTGAACGACCTACGGGGGAAGGTGCGTTCCGTGGTCTCAAGACACCACCTGGCAGTTCAGCGGACTGGCGGCAGACCCCCCCTCCTCCCCCACAACTAACAACATGGGAGGAGAAGGTCTTGGCGATTCTGCATCCTGAGGGCCTCGCAGAAGTAGCTGGAGGAATGGACTATGGTAAGTCAAATCTTAACTATTAAATCCCCCACCCTACCTGCATACTATCACATACCCCCACCCTCACCCCTATCACACCAACTCCTCACAAATGTACCAATATCACAAACCACCCATCCCAACACCAAGCCCTGCATGCAACAACAAAGCATGGACACCCATCACCAAAGCATGCACACTGCACATACCCATACACCCCCCTAAACTATCCTCACACAAGGAATGCCAGCACTGGGGTACACAGTCACCCACCCATTGCACACCATGACACACACAGATGCAATAATCATGCCTTTCCACCCCTGCAGGACCCCTACCCAATGTCACCAGACAGGAGGGTCCAGACATGTCCACTCCACCCACAGAAGAGGCCCACAGTGATGACAGCACCTCTGTCCAACTGGATCTAGATGACCAGCCCGGACCATCGGGGACATCTGGACAGTCGGTTCCCCTCACACAGGCACAGGCCACCACAGACCTTCCCCCCTCTGGAAACACCAGCCAGCACCCACCCAGCGGGCCCATACCTCCGTCCCCAGGACACGTCAATCAGCTGTGTGTCCACCACTACAGGGAACCCAGGATAACCCACCACCCCAACAACAACAGGGACCTGGGGGCAGTGGGCACACGGTCCAGGGGACGGAGGCCCAGGAACACAGGGGAACTGGGAGGGCTGCCGTGCGACAGGGGGCGGACAGGCCAAGGGAACCCACTCTCCACAAGGCCCTCTCCTCCATCCTCCATCATGGGAGCATACCACCACTCCCAAGAGACGATGGCAACAGTACTGGCCAAGTTTCAGGAGACCCAGCGCATGCAGGAGGAACAGTATATGGGCTTCAGGGAGGAACACAGAACCATCAGCTCCGCCCATCGTAGGGGTGCTGAAGGAACTACTCAACACCAGGAGGGACACTGTGGCACTCCAAGGGGCCCCTGACACTAGCATGGATGATGAACTGCCCACCACCTCCGCCGGCGCTAGTGGACAGGACGCCCCACCACAGGACCACCACACCAGCACCCCACCCCCTGCAGATGGAGAACCACCCCGCAAACGGTCCCAGAGATCCAGGAACAAGACAGAGAACGATGCCAAGACCCCTGCCAAGAAATGAGACCACCCTGATTGTCATCCCACTGTCCCACTTTGTCACCCTGTCCATAATTAAACTGCCGGAGCTCCACTTCCTATGCCCATATGGGCAATGCACCTGTGAGACTAATAGACTGGACTCTGCCATGGACACTCCTCCGCCATCACCCCTCACCATTTAACTTCCCCCTCCAATCTTTTGCATTTAAATAAACACACCTAAAGCACAAAATGATCTGGAGTCTGTCTGTGATTTCGAAATAGTGTATTTGCAATTACAGTGACAAAATTTTCTTGAAATAGTAATGTCAACATACCTATGTCACACAGCTCTAGTCCATGAGGAATTTAAGCATATGACACACAGTGGGACCTACATCTGTGAAACCGTAAGGGAAAGTGACAACTCAGTGACCATACACTGGGTGAAAATGACAGACAGGATAGAGGTAGTAGTGTAAAAGTACATGTAGTAGGCAGGATTGTATTCTAACCTGCCTGTGTTTCACTGGAAATATTGCTGGATCACTGAGTCCCTGTTCTGCATGTCTTCTTCCTCTGCTTCCTCCTCATCACTGTCCACAGGCTCCACAGCTGCAACAACACCGCCATCTGGACCATCCTCCTACAGAAAAGGCACTTGTTGTCGCAAAGCAAAGTTGTGAAGCATACAGCAGGCCACGATGATCTGGCACACCTTCTTTGGTGAGTAGAATAGGGATCCACCTGTCATATGGAGGCACCTGAAACCTTGCCTTCAGGAGGCCGAAGGTCCGCTCAATCACCCTCCTAGTTCGCCCATGGGCCTCATTGTAGCGTTCCTCTGCCCTGGTCCTGGGATTCCTCACTGGGGTCAGTAGCCATGACAGGTTGGGGTACCCAGAGTCACCTGCAAATGGCGAGGGACAACTGTTAGACACACACTAACCTGTAGGGATAACCCCAGACAATAATTCCCACTGCCTTGCTTCCAGGGGCTCACCTAATAGCCACATACAGTGCCTCTGGAGTTGACCCATCACATAAGGGATGCTGCTATTCCACAGGATGTAAGCGTCATGCACTGAGCCAGGGAACATGGCATTCACATGGGAGATGTACTGGTCTGCCAAACATACCATCTGTACATTCATCGAATGATAACTCTTCCGGTTTCTGTACACCTGTTCACTCCTATGGGGGGGACCAAAGCCACATGGTTTCCCTCCACCTGAGGGAAAACGATGTAGCTCTGCATGTGTTTCAGCAGGGCAGAAAATACTCTGGACAATACGTTGGAAAACATGGGCTGGGACATCCCTGATGCCATGGCCACAGTTGTTTGAAAAGACCGACTTGCAAGGAAATGGAGCACTGACAGCACCTGCGCTTGAGGGGGGATTCCTGTGGGATGGCGGATTGCTGACATCAGGTCTGGCTCCAACTGGGTACACAGTTCCTGGATTGTGGCACGGTCAAACCTGTAGGTATTATCAAATGTCGCTCCTCCATTATCGACAGGTCCACCAACGGTCGGTACACCGGAGGATGCCGCCATCTCCTCACATGTCCCAGCGGACGGTGCCTATGAAGGACAACAGCGAGCACAGAGTCAAACAACACAGAGGTACGTACCCACAGTTTACACAGAACACCAATCATACACAAAAGGTGGCCTGTATGTGTGTTGAGACTAGGCCTAGGTATGTGTGACGCAGTTTAAAATGAGGCCATGTGGGCCCCTGAAATGGCGGCTGCCTGACCTCTAAAGTGGGACAATGGGATGTGAGGTAACTGCGCTGGCGTTGTACACCGTCGTGGTAGGCGGTCGAAGACCGCAGCGCAATGCTGCATTGGTTAACATTGGACCCTATGGGTCCCAGGAGCCAATGACAATGTACGCCGGCTGTGATGGTACGCACAGCCGCGGACGTGACCGGCATTTTCTATCACTTCAATCACTCGATACCTGATCTTCGACAGGAGAGGACCTACACTGCAAGTGCTGCTGTGACCTCGGTCTGGAAGAGACAATGGGTCGTGCGTCTGGGGAAAGAGCCCCTGCCTTCACATCGGAGGAGTTGGAGAAGCTCGTTGATGGGGTCCTCCCCCAGTACACGCTACTCCACGGTCCTCCAGACAAACAGGTAAGTACACAGGGAGCATGTTGTATGGGCTATGCCTGTGCGGAGAGGGCTGGATGTAAGAAGGAAGGGGGCGGAGTGCGCATGCATGAAAGACGGTGAGTGCATGTGCCACATGGCAAGGGTAGGGATGGGGGCCACTCACTTTGACGGTGCAGTTGGTAATGACTTCTCTTCTTCCCCTGTACATTTCATGTTGGTCAGCGCCCACCAGAATAAAGATATTTGGCGTGCCATCGCCAAGGACGTCTGGACCCTGGGGGTCTACCACAGACGGAGCACCCACTGCCGGAAAAGATGGGAGGACATTCGCCGCTGGAGCAAGAAGATGGCGGAGGCTCAGCTGGGGATGGCCTCCTAACGTGGGAGGGGTGCCTG
Source organism: Pleurodeles waltl (assembly GCF_031143425.1). Taxonomy (NCBI): domain Eukaryota; kingdom Metazoa; phylum Chordata; class Amphibia; order Caudata; family Salamandridae; genus Pleurodeles; species Pleurodeles waltl. The sequence continues at coordinate 332,954,239 of NC_090446.1, forward strand.
TCGAACCATGACCCCCCTGATGTTCATGATCCTGGTGGTGGCCTACCCGGAGTTGGATGGGCGCTTGAGGGCATCACAGCAGACGCAAGGGGGTGAGTACACTCTCATTCAGCTGACTTTGCGCGCAGTGGAGTTGTCTGGGTGGGGGAGGAGGGCTGTGGGTTTCCCTAGGCCAGGGCGACTTCCGTAGGCTAGGCCCCTCACAGCTATTCATGCCCCTGTGTCATCTATGTGTGCAGATGTCGTCCATAGTCTTGTAGGCCATTTCCCAGGAATTGTACTGTAGAGCCCAAGAGCGCGGCGTAGTGCAGGGGGCTTCTGTGTCTGTCTTGTCCGCCAACGGTAGCGGTAATCCATGCACTCAACATGTCTTTCTTCTGTCTCCCCCCCCCTTTTTGTGGTCTTCCTGTTCCTGTGTGCATTAGCATCATCAGGCGGAGGAGCAGTGACACCGGAGCACGAGAGAGCTGCATCCCACATGGCCCTGGAGGGCGAGACTACAGACTCTGAATATACCAGTGGGACAGAGGGCGAGGGGAGCTCCACGGCGGGGACAGGAGCTGAGACCAGCGATACAGACTCGTCCTCTGATGGGAGCTCCCTTGTGGTGGCGGCAACATCTGTGCCCCCCGCATCTACTGGTTAAGCCGCCACCCCCCCTACCAGCACCGCCCTCCCAGCAGCCTCTCAGCCTTCGCCCCGTGCCCGCTCACCCAGGAGGGTGGGCATCACCTTCGCCCCATGCACCTCAGGCCCGGCCCTGCCCCAGTCACCCCTGCTGCCCTCAGTGAGGAGGCCATTGACATCCTCAGGTCACTCACTGTTGGGCAGTCTACCATTTTGAATGCCATCCAGGATGTAGAAAGGCAGTTGCAACAAACCAATGCATTCCTGGAGGGCATTCATTCTGGTCAGGCAGCCCTTCACCAAGCTTTTCAAACTCTGGCCTCAGTACTGATGGCAGCCATTGTCCCCGTCTCTAGCCTCCCCCCTCCAACTTCCTCCACCCAGACCCAATCCCCTGTACCTCTGCCTATCCCAAGCACACCATCAGACCAGCCTGCACACACCTCACCACACAAGGGAAGCTCAGGCAAACATAAGCACCACAAATCCCACAGGCACTCACGCAAGCATCACACACATGCAGACACACCAACATCCACTGCCTCCACTGGGTCCCCCTCCTCGTCGTCTCCCTCCTACCTCCCAGTCTCGTCTACACACACACCTGCATGCACTACCTCTACAGCCACTACGTCCCTCACCAGCACACCCACCAGCACACCCCGCTCACGTGCAGTCACCACCCCCACTACCATTCACACGTCCCCTGTGTCCTCTCCCAATGTGTCTGTGACGACAGCCTCCAGCGCATGCACCTGCACCCAAAGTCACCAAACGTACACCTCCTACTACCACCACCTCTTCCTCCACTCCCAAACCCCCTCCAGCTACCCGTCCCAGTGTGTCCAAAAGAATTTTCCTGTCCAGCCTTGACCTTTTTGACCTTTTTCCTACACCTCCTCCACCCCGTCCATCTCATAGGTTCCGAAGTAGCACCTCAGCCACAACATCTCCGGGACCAGTGGTGCCTGTAGTCACAGGTATGTGGAGTGCACCGGCCACCAGGACAGCCAGTGTGGCACGGAGCCACAGCACAGCCAGTCCCCCCCCTGTGAAGCATCAGAAGTTGGCCAGTGCCCGGCGGGAGAGGGGGAAGACTCCAGCCACCAAAGCCGCTCCCAGGGGTCCCGGTGGGAGTGTGGAGTCAGCTGTTACACCTCCCAAGGTGGGGAAGGACCACAAGAAACCCGGCAAGTCTGGGAAGAGCAGCACGGCGGAGAAGATCACCATCATCCCCGCTGCCCAGGAGGCCACCGCCAGCCCAGCTGCCCAGGAGGCCACCGCCAGCCCCAGGCCAGCTGCCCAGGAGGGCCCCGCCAGCCCCAGCCCAGCTGCCCAGGAGGGCCCCGCCAGCCCCAGTCCAGCTGCCCAGGAGGGCCCCGCCAGCCCCAGCCCAGCTGCCCAGGAGGGCCCCGCCAGCCCAAGTCCAGCTACCCAGGAGGGCCCCGCCAGCTCCAGCCCAGCTGCCCAGGAGGGCCCCACCAGCCCCAGCCCAGCTGCCCAGGAGGGCCCCGCTAGCCCCAGCCCACCTGGGCCATGAAGGACCGCCAGCACAAGCCCCGCTGGGCCATGAAGGACCGCCAACTCAAGCACTGCTGAATAGGGCAGCGCCAACTCAAGCACCGCTGAACAGTGCACCGCCAAATCAAGCACAGCTGAACAGGGCACCGCCAACTCAAGCACCGCTGAACAGGGCACTGCCAAATCAAGCACCGCTGAACAGGGCACCGCCAACTCAAGCAACGCTGAACAGGGCACCGCCAAATCAAGCACCGCTGAACAGGGCACCGCCAAATCAAGCACCGCTGAACAGGGCACCGCCAACTCAAGCAACGCTGAACAGGGCACCGCCAAATCAAGCACCACTGAACAGGGCACCGCCAAATCAAGCATCGCTGAACAGGGCAATGCCAACTCATGCACCACTGAACAGGGCACCGCCAACTCAAGCACCGCTAGCCCATGAGCGGCAGGGGCACTGACGCAACTGGGTCCGTCACGGGGTGAGTGATGCACTCTGAGCACCAGTTTCCCTCCAGAACCAGTGGAGACATCCACCCACTACCTCTGTCCTTCACAGGATGAAGCACTCTGGGCACCAGTCCCCCTCCAGAACCAGTGGAGACATCCATCCACTACCTCTGTCCTTCACAAGATGAAGCATTCTGGGCACCAGTCCCCCTCCAGAACCAGTGGAGACTGTTATCCACTTGAGAGACTGTGGCTTTGCACTCCCCAGGATTGCACAGTGGGCAAACCACCCACTGTAGAGACTTGAGAGACTGTGGCTTAGCACTCCCCAGGATTGAACAGTGGGCAAACCACCCACTGTAGAGACTTGAGAGACTGTGGCTTTGCACTCCCCAGGATATGGCAGTGGGCAAACCACCCACTGTAGCGACTTGAGAGACTGTGGCTTTGCACTCCCCAGGATATGGCAGTGGCCAACCCACCCACTGTAGAGACTTGAGAGACTGTGGCTTTGCACTCCCCAGGATTGAATAGTGGGCAAACCACCCACTGTAGAGACTTGAGAGACTGTGGCTTTGCACTCCCCAGGATTGAACAGTGGGCATTGAGCCCCCTCGTGGATCTGGCGTTGTGCACTCATCCGGCTGGGGTGCCCCCCCTTCCCTTCCCCCTGTTGTATTTCTATCTAATGCCCCTGCAGTGTTCTCTCTGTTTTGATCGGGTATCTTGTGTGGGCCTCGCCCATGCATTTTGGGCCCAGTGGTCCACGGACTATAAATGGTGCAATACCTGGAATTGTATTATTGGTGTATATATTTGTTTATAGTGTATATATATTTTGGAGTACTGGATTTTAATATATTACAATGGTTACATTAATTTCCTTTTGTCTTTGCATTATTCCGGGGGGCTTGAGGGGTGTAACTGTAATGTATCAACATGTGTTAGTGTGTGTGTTGTAGTGGGTGAGGGTGGGGGTGTTGCGTGTCCCTGTTTTTTGATCCCCCCTTGCACTATATGAGGATAGAACAGGAAATGTTCAGCTTACTTGGCGTCTCGATGGATACGATGCGTTCATGAGGTTCGATCACAACGTCGCGAAGCACAAAGGTAATTGATTAGAGGTAGTGACCTATTTCGTCACCATAACTTCAAATGAGAAGTATACAATGATACTGTAACTGCAACTTTGAATACTGAAATGATCTCTCTTTACTAAATACTGTTATTAGAAGTCACAATGTCTTTCGAGATCGCCTGTAGCTAAAATATAGCACTTTGGAAAAGTGTGAGTAATAACAGCTTTGGGGATAGCCATTTTACCAAAAGGTCGCTTGGTTTAGGATTATTCAAGATATATATGAAACATCTAGTCTTGTAGGTTAGTGGTTTAATCTTTGGCGTTTTTTTGTTTGATCAGTTGCTGGGTTATATCTTACATATACCTATTTTGGTGGTTTTATGTTAGTTTTCTTTACATTTATTAGGATTTACTCATATGTTATTCTAAAATGATAAGTGGCTATACCCTAGATGAAAGTTCCCTGGGAAAATGATGACTTTGGATCAAGCTTGCTGATAAATTGGATCACACTTGCTAATCAAACTACCATCTATCAGGTCGGTGTAAGTGATAGTTTGACTACTTAGATATAATATATATCAGAAGATGGTGTGGTTATATAATATTGGCCTCTTCTCTTCTAATATTAGTGTTGTCATAGAAGAAAATGGATCACATTTCATGTTAAGAGGTACATTTAAAATAAGGAATTATACTTGTAATTACAGGAGACAATGGGGGTCATTCCAACTTCGGCGGGCGGCGGAGGCCGCCCGCCAAAGTTCCCCCGCCAGAAGACCGCACCGCGGTCAAATGACCGCGGCGGTCATTCTGACTTTCCCGCTGGGCGGGCAGGCGACCGCCAAAAGGCCGCCCGCCCGCCCAGCGGGAAAGACCCAGCAACGATGAAGCCGGCTCCGAATGGAGCCGGCGGAGTTGCTGGGGTGCGACGGGTGCAGTGGCACCCGTCGCGATTTTCAGTGTCTGTTAAGCAGACACTGAAAATCATTATGGGGCTCTGTTAGGGGGCCCCTGCACTGCCCATGCCAGTGGCATGGGCAGTGCAGGGGCCCCCAGGGGCCCCACGACACCCGTTCCCGCCATCCTGTTCCTGGCGGTAAGAACCGCCAGGAACAGAATGGCGGGAAGGGGGTCGGAATCCCCATGGCAGCGCTGCTTGCAGCGCCGCCATGGAGGATTCCTATGGCCAGGGGAAAACCGGCGGGAAACCGCCGGTTTCCCTTTTCTGACCGCGGCTTTACCGCCGCGGTCAGAATTGGCCAGGAAGCACCGCCAGCCTGTTGGCAGTGCTTCCGCGGTCGTTGGCCCTGGCGGTCAGAATGACCCCCAATATCTTTTTATAAACTATTTGCTGGTTGCACACTTCTTATTAATCTATCACTTGGTTATAATTGGGGTCTATTGTTTGTTTTTTGCGTCAGTCTATTTTATTTTACGCTCTCTATTCTCACCTCATCCTACATTTTTTTGGTGATTGGTGTAGGTTTGAAGTAGATTGAATTAATCACTTGGTGTCTTTTAGGGGTATGTGGTCTTGTATAGATTAGTATATATGTTGGATTATTTTTAATATTTGTATATACATTTTTTCATGTTAAGAGCCCTGAAAAATTCCTATAACAGGACAAAACACGTGTCGGCTGAATCCTGTTAACTTGGCTGAATCCTGTTAACTTCAACCACTGGCTGAATCCTGTTAACGTCTGTGAAGACTGCTTTTAGTTTTGGTCACAGAATGTGATTAACTATTTGAATCTGGTTAAAATTCATGTATATTTTATATTATAACTTTAGGGCTGCAAGATAATTTATGTGTTTTGATATGGATTTATTCTTGTGTTTAATAAATTGTTGATTTGATTTAAGTTGACACATACCTATTTCTATTTTTGTGTAAAAATGTTCTATAAATAGATAACATGTCTACATAGATATATAATTGAAAATTGACTTTGCCAACATTTAGGAATTTGTATATACGTGTGCTCCGCTAACTGTTTTGTAGAAAGTTAAAAGTTCAGGCTGACCATAATGAAGAGTGGGTCAGATGCTGGGACCAGAATCTTCCTGGTGGAAATTTTTACATTCTAATTTCGTACTGATTTCATGCAAGAAGCACTCCTGGATGGGGTCATTGGTAGCCTAGCTGTAAGCTGGATTTGGAGAGGGCTGAACAACTGCATATTGCTGAAGTCTCAGGCCTTAGTCTGTACTTCCAGTTGGTGATGCTGTCATGGTGGCAGTCTGATGCAGGTACCAGGTTGTCCTCAGTGAAGTTCACTTGTGTTCCCAAAGAGACCTGTTTTATTTGTTTTAAGCAAAGCACCCCAAGTCACTGTTTTTTCACCAGGAATCCAGTTCTGGCAATTTCAAAGTTGGATGAGTACACTCTAACACCAGCCAGCCAAGGGTCCAAGACCTGGGGAGGGGCTCAGGACTCCATCCAGAGGAGGTCAGCAGCAGGGTTCAGGTCGGTCCAGTATTGCTGGTCAGCCAGGCAGTTGCAGGAAAGGCCTCTGGAAGTTTGTTGTGTCCCTGTAGCTCAAACAGGAGGTCAGTCAACAGACCATTAGAGCCAATTCTGGTGTCCTGAGTTCAAGAAAAGCAGGCCCAAGTCCTTCTTCCAACAGCAAGACAGTCATTTTTTCCAGTCTTCTCAGGTCCACACGTGTTCTGATCAAAGTTATTGGTAGTGCCACTTTTATACCAAGTGTCAGGCTGTGTGTGGGGGTGTCACTCCATTTTTCTACCCCTAAACGGGTTCTGACTAGTTCTTTTCCTTTCCCTGGGTTTGGCTGCAAGTTGTCTAAAGGGACAAGGGACAGGCAGGCCCAGGTGTAGGCTGCATGTGCTGCCTGTGCCAGTGACATGGCAAGCGTCTTCAGACGTCAGGAAGGGGTGTTCACAGCCATTAGGCTCTTTGAAGCTCAGGAAGGGCTGATTGCAACACCCAGGTCATCCTGGCTGGAGAGGAACACCTTTCTTCACACCAAGCATATCATATCTCAGGAAAGCCATGAACAGTCAACTGACACTGGGCACAGGCAGAAAAGTACATTTCATTTAGGTAGGAAATGACAACTTCCTAAAAGTGGCATTTACAGAATTGTAAACAATTAAAGAGGATTTTAAATTACTATTCAAATTAGCAGAATAAATATTTATCTGCTCTGAAATTAAAGGTATCATTGAAAAGGGTAACACGGTGTTAATCCATTGGGAGAGCTCGCCTTGCTACAGTGTAAAAACGACTTTAGGAGATTTTCACTGCCAGGAAATGTAAAACTTAAGAACACATCATATTTTTTTAAAATACTGTGCACTCAGCCATAGAAGTTTTTAGGGTTTATCTTAGGGATGACTTATAAATATTAAAAAGGAAGGGTTAGGTACAGCAGAAGGTATATTTTGCCAGGTCCACCACAGGCAGCAGTGGCAGGCCTGAGACATGTTTTATAGTGCTACTTTGTAGGTGGCATGAGGAATGCTACAGCCCACGGGTAGCATTTAATTTACAGGCCCTGGTTACATGTGACACCATTTACTAGGGACTTATAAGTAAATTAAATGTGCCAATTAGATGTATACCAATTTTTGCCATGCTTAGAAGTGAGACCACAAGCCCTTTACTACTGGTTAGCAGGAATAAAATGAGCAAAGTCCTAATGCCAACAAAAACATGTTCAGCAAAAGTAGGATATTGAAGGCAACAATCTGTGGAATACCAGGTAAAAATGGTAATTTCAAAGACAGACATTTCACAGACCTTATGTGGTTATGATATTTTTAACGTATTCCACAATATTTTGTATGGTGAGTATGAAAAACTGTTGATTAGAGCAAGATGTCGCCTAACGGCCAGAGCTGCTGACTTTAAAGCTGGGGAACCGGATTCAATACTGTCAGAAGAACATAAATTCAAATAAAAGAAGGTTTTAAGAACCTTCCTAAAGGGATATTAGTTATCCACTCATTAAAGGTTAAATGGGAGAACATTCTACAGCTTGAAACCAAGAACTCTGAAGACACAACCACTCTAATGAGTCTATTTGAGGGAGGGAGATTTCAAGAGAATATGCCACTTTGAAGAAATGGGACATCTCGATTTGCCGCGGAGAAGGGTGTCTTGGAGAATGGTAGGACCTGTGTTGTAGTAGGTTCTGTGCATCAGGAAGAGGACATTTAAGAGAATACACTGATGCATGGGTCGCCAGTAGACAGAAAGACTGGGAACGGTGACATTAGCAAGTTCAATGGAGAAAATGATTAGTTTAGTTTGGAATGTGCTGTTATTTCACAATAGCATACTCTATTGGGCACAGCTGTCATCTAAGCATTACTGAATGCAAGCAGGCAGATATGAGGCACATTGTCTCTTGGCATTGAATCAAGGGATTTTCTTAAGAACCCTCAGTTGGTAGAAACAATACAACTATATCATCCTTGTTTCATACACTATGGCCCTCATTATGACATTGGCCGTATTTACCGAATACCGCTATGGTGAGGGCCGCCAACATGCAGCCGCGGAGGCGAACATCCACCTGCCAGATTATGACACACACAAAACCGACAGAAACCAGCCACAACGACAAATCCACCAGACCCAATGAAGGCGAAAAACTGTCGCAACTAGCACCCATACCATTGCGCCAGCAAAACCACGCCCTCCCAATAATAACTCATGAATCACCACAGCGGACATTCAACAGCGGTAATCCATTGGCGGTGCACATCGCTGCAGTAGAAATGGCCACCCAAAACAAGCCAAGTGACACAAATACACCCACCCCACACACCCACCAACAGCACTATAAAACAACCCCCCAAATTACCCACAATCCTTTGCAAACACAAGAAGACTGCTACACTTTGCCAGGCCAATCTTAGAGATAACTGCACACACACACCACTACCACCCATTCATCCGTCACGCAACACACACCCCACCGCATCAGCCAACACCCTCTGCACAAAACACACACCACACAACACCCATGTCCCCACAAAGGCACCCCGTTACACTGATGAGGAGTTGTGGGTGATGGTGTAGGAAATAGTCAGGGTAGCGCCACAGCTGTTTGGAGCACAGGTACAGCAGATCTGCATTGCCAGGAAGATGGAGCTATGGTGGAGGATCATGCGCAGGGTGAACACCGTGGGACAAAACCCCCACACAAGGGATGACATTCGGAAGAAATGGAATGACCTACGGGGGGAGGTGCGTTCCAATGCATCAAGGCACCAGCTCGCTATCAGGAGGACTGGCGGTGGACCCCCATGTCCTCCCCCACAGTTGACAGCATGGGAAGAGCAAGCCTTGGCAATACTACATTCTGAGAGCCCTACTGGAGTAGCCAGAGGACTGGACACTAGTGAGTCACCATTACCAACCTACTACTACCATACCTGCATGCCCAACTCACCCTGACTCCCTTCACCCCACTCCATCCCACACAGTGCACCACCTCATTCACCACACCTAAATGTCTACCCCTGCATGCCATACCCACTGCAAGCACATCCCTCCCAGCTCTGCATACACACCAACCAGCAATGCATGGACAGCATGTAGCACTACCAATCCCACAATCCATCACCATACACTACCAAAGATGGGAGGACAACACTAAACCCATAGGGAAAGCTAGAAATGCAGAATATGTGACAGACATTTACCCTAACAAATCACTTACATCCCCGCAGATGCCCCAGCCAATGTCAGCGGTGACGAGGTGCCACGGCAACCCAGTCCCCCACCAGAAGATGCCCTCCGTGATGACGGCAACTCTGGAGGTCTTGATCTGAATGAACTCCCTGGCCCATCTGGGACCACTGGTCAGTCGGCTACCACATCCCACAGCCAGTTCTCCACAGGCCCCACCCCCCCAGTAGAACAAAACCAAAGAGGGTCCGTGATTGTCTGAAGTAGCTCATCCAGGGAAATATTAATTAGAACAGCAAAGAAAAATACATAGAGCTACTATCGAATACCACTAAACAAATATATATAGAAGGACATCAGGATATAAATATAGTCACAATATATAGCGTATGTGAAACTCTCATTATGCTGTTTGTCCCCTCTGGGGCTAAATAATACAATGCTATGATTTTATTACTTCAAAAAAACATATATCATGAGATCATTTACATGTTTCATCAATATTTTATTAAATATTATAAAAAAACATAACAAACCATGAACCATAATACTGTAAAGAAATAGCTAAGAAAAACATACACAAAATTATCAATATGACAACCCACAATAGAAATAGACTACCCCAACCACTCAGACCTCAGTCATACACACACTCACAGCCACATCCTAAAAGTACTATACAATGCACAAGAAAACTAATCATAAGACATCCTACATCATATACATGAATCAATATAATCTTATATAATCAAAGAATATATAATATAATAACACAGTGTGGGTACAAATATATACAAGAAGTTGTAGGAACCTAAAGCCTACGTGCATTTCGGTATTCCTCTCATTGGGAGGCCACCTTCATCAGTGCAGTTCCAGACCACAAGTTCATGTGTGGGTACAAAAGCCGCAGAGGGGACAGGCGCACAGAGCAATACGCCAGTTTCTTAGAATATCACATTGATAAAAAGTATCTGATGAAAAAAACACACAAAAAAGTCCTTGAAATAAGGGAGTCCATGAATCCTCAGTCTCAAACACCGCAGCAGCCAGCCAATGCCCCCAAACCTCTGTCCCCAGGGCACGTCAATCAGTAGTGTGCCCATCTATACAGAGACTGAGTCGACCCCACACAGGCAAGAAGATGAAGGTCCTGGTGTAAGTGGGTACACCATTCAGGGGACATAAGCACAGGGGGCCAGGGAGATTCGGAAGACAGCTATGCACCAGGGGGAGGGCAGGCCCAGGAGGCACTCACAAATGTCCTGGGGGCATACCAACAATCCTAGGACAGGATGGGTCAGGTTTTCAACATCATGCAGAAGAACCAGCGGCTGCAGGGGGAGCACCACCAGGAGATCATGCAACAATTGTAGGCCTTGAATACCACCATGGCCTCCACTGCAGGGGTGCTGAGTGACATGGCGAACATCATGCATGAGTACACAGCACACCAGCGGGCCCCTTCCACAAGCCAATGGACTGACCAGCCCTCCACATCTGCTGCAGCTAGTGGACAGGAGGCCCTGCCACAGGACTCTCAGGCCACCAGCACCCCTCCCCTTGCAGAAGAGGAACCACCCTGCAAACGTTCCCTGCGACCCAGACAGACACCAGAGACAGTTGCCAAGACCAAGACTACCACCAGGAAATGAGCCGCTCAGAATGTGTTCCACTGAGTCACCTTGTTCACTTTGGACTGACATTGCTCCTCTTCCTATGGCCCCATGGACACTGGACCTGTGCTACAACCAGACTGGGCCACTACAGTGGACTTTTCCCAACCATCACCCACTCTATTGCACTTCCCATTGTTTTTTTGTTATTCATATCAACACCCTTGAACACAACTTGAGTAATAGTGCTTCATCAGAAAGAATTGTGCAATGTATTGAACTGTATTGAACTTCATTATCCTGTGCAAATGTCCTGTAATGTGTAAATCCATCCAACAAATGTGTCAGCAGTCTGCAGTCATCACATCAGTACACCTTGTAACCAAACCAACATCTGCAATAAGGGAAGGCATAGGTGACAGTCGATTGTGATGCAAAGGTGCTGTGGGGCACAACACAAGAGCCACACAGCAGTTTACTAAAATGGAGACATGAATAGATCAACAGTCTAACTTGAGTGTCTTTGGAAGTACTGCTGAATATGTGTCCTGTTGTCCACATCCTCCTCCTCCTCACTGTCCTCAGTGTCCACTGCTTCCACAGGAGCATTGCCACCCCCTTCCTCCTGCAGATAGGGCACATGGCATCTGTGGGCCAAATTGTGCAGCATGCAGCAGACCACCACATCTGGCAGACCTTGTCAGGGGAGGAGCATAGGGATCTAGCTGTCAAATGAAGGCACCTGAGCCTGGGTATCAGGAGACCGAAAGTACACAGTCCTCCTGGTATGCCCATGTGAATCATTGTACCGATTTTCAGCCCCTGTTCTCGGATTCCTAACAGCGTCAACAGCCATGACAGATTTGGGTAGCCGGAGTCACCTGGAAGAAGTGCGGGACACACCTTAGCCATACGCATTGGCATGGGGTAAGACTTCAGTAGGCATACAATGACATACATTGGGTGGAGACTCAAGCTCACCTATAAGCCACACTCTGTAGTTGTGCCTTCACCTGTGGGACGCTACTATTGCTCAAGACGTAGGCATCATGCACAGATCCAGGATACTTGGCAGTGACGTTGGAGATGTACTGGTCAGCAAGGCACACCATCTGGACAATGTGAAAGTGGAAACTCTTCCTATTCCTGTACACCTGCTCATTTGCCCTGGGAGGGACCAAGGCAATATGGGTCCCGTCAATGGCCCCAATCACATGTGGTATGTATCCCATTGTGTAGAATCCAACCTTCACAGTGGGCTAATCATCAACCGAGGGGGAATACGATGTAGCTGCTCATGTGTTTGAGCAAGGCAGCCAAAATCCTTCGAGAACATTGGCTGTGACATTCCTTCAGCCAAGCCCACAGTCACCTGGAAAGAACCAGTTGCCAGGAAATGGAGCACTGAAAGTACCTGCACAAGAGGGGGAATTGCTGTGGTGCTACATATAGCAGGTATCAGATCAGGCTTCAATTGTGCACACAGCTCTGTGATTGTGGCTCTGTCCAGACAATAGGTGAGTATGATGTGCTGGTCCTCCACTGTAGCCAAGTCCACAAGGGGTCTGTACATGGGTGCTTGCCTCCACCTCCTATTCCTCCGCAGTGGTTGGTTTTTAAGTCTGCAAAAAGTAAAATGGGCGTGACAAGAGGACCTCTGGACACACAACATCATAGTACACAGAGCATGTATGTATGTAGGACGCTAGAATTGTCTATGTGTGAACAGTCAACACCAATGACGCACATATAAATTTAAAACATGAGTACTAGCAGTAGGAAATGGCAACCGCCTTTCCTGTATGCACAGACAGGTGGAAGTGACCTCACTCTGCCGGCGTTAGGCCTCATGCCTGAAGGCGGTCTACACCGCCGTGCAATTCCTCATTGGCTAACATGGGGCTTTACGGAGTACGGGAACCAATGATGATCAACGTCGCGGACGTGACCGACATTTTCTTTATACCACTTCATTTAGTTCCTGACTTTCCACTCAACTGTGTGTGCTGCTGTGACCTGTGTCTGGAACCTGCCATGGCCAGTGCTCCAGGGGAAAGTGCCCCAGCCTTCAAGTCAGAAGAGTTGGAGAAGCTTGTTGATGGGGTTCTACCCCTGGGGTTCTACCCCTGTATGGGCAGTTGTATGGGCCTCCAGACCAACAGGTGAGTATATCATGGGTACGTTGCATGCAACATGGCTGCATGTAGATGTATGTGTGTGCTAGCACTGTGTTATTTGGTGGGGTTTGGCTGCAGGCAATGTGAATGCAGAGGTCCTGGTCATGTATGTGCTTGATGAGGGGCAAATGCAGTACATAAGACATTTGAGACAGGCTGGATTGTATGGTTCATGATGTCCTTCTGTCTCTGTTTCCTCTGCAGGTAGCACCCATCAGAAGAAGGGGTTGTGGCATCACATCACCAAGGACGTGCGGACACTGAGGGTCCATAACCGGCAGAGCACCAACTGTAGGAAACAGTGGGAGGACCTGAGACACTGGGCCTTAAGACCACGGAGGCCCAGCTGGGAACGGCCTCCCAACTAATGAGCCGCATACTGGAGGTGGCCAATCCCGAGTTAGATCTCTGTAGTGCAGTCAACCATAGTGAATGCCATCCAGGGACTGGCATCCCAGATGCAACAATGCAATGCCTACCTTGAGGGCATTCATGGTGGTTTGGCAGGCCTACAGAAATCGTTTCAGACTCTGGCCTCCTCTCTGGTGACAGCCAGTGTCCCTGGTCTTTCCGTCCCCCCTCCAACTACCTGGTCCTAGTCCTACAGGCCTCTCCCCCAACCATCCCACACAATCAGACAAGCATGCACCCAAAACAACAGACAGGACTCACACAGACAAGCACAGGCACCAAACTTCAGACCACAAGCGCACACACGGCCAACACACAGAAGCACATACAACAACAGCCACTGCCTACACTGTCTCCCCCTCCTCCTCCTCCCTCACAGTCACATCAACACTCACACATGCATGCACTGCATCATTAGTCTCAGATCCTGCCACCTGTACAGCCTTTCCCACAGTCACTACAACAGTAGACATGCAGACATTCACCCCACACACCACATGCGCAGTCACCACCACCCACAATCTCATGCAGCACACCCAACTCACTTGAAAACACCACCACAACATACATCCACACGTCCTGTTTGTCCTCCCTCACCCTGTCTGACCCCACCAAAGACACATAAACGTTCCCACTCAGACCCCCAACAGCCATCCACCTCACACACACATTCTGTCCATGCACCTGCACCCAAGTCCAGCACACCTCCTCCTCCTACAACCACTCCCTCTACCTCCACTCCCTTTCCTCCTCCCACACCCCGCCCCACTGGTCCTAAGTAGCTTTTCCTTTCCCGCCTTGACCTCTTGCCTACCCCCCATCCTGCCCATAAGAGGGAAGACCCCCCTAGCCAAGTACCTCCAGCTCCCAATCGACTCCTCGTCCAAACCCTAAAAGTTCCCCCGCCACTAAGGGGAACAGAGTAGCACTCCGGCCCCCCGTCCCAAGGCAACTCCTTCGCCCCCTACCGAGAAGAGCAAGGACCCGCCCCCTCCCAAACCCAACCCCAAGGACCACCCTCCCAAGAAATCCCCCCACCCCGGAGGTGCCTGCCATATCCATGATGCCACTAACCAGTGGAGCGCCTACGCTGTCAGGAGTCAAGTTGGGCCTTGAACGTTGCCCTGTGGTGATTGATGACTTTGGACTGGCCAATGGCCCTTTCTGTACATATTTATTTTACCTCTATTTTCAATTGAGGTCACTGTTCTCACTTAATTACAGTGGTTGGACAACAGGTATATGTTCTGACTTTCTTTGCTCCTGGGTTATGTTGCAGTTGATTTACTCTGCCAATTGTTCTTGGTGTGTGGCATGTGTGTTTGGTGTGTGTTGTGCGTGTGTCACTCTCCCCTCCCTCCCTCCCTTGTGTGCTAGGTGGCTGTACTCACCATTGCCGTCTTCGTCGGCGTTGGTGCTCCTGGACGTCCATCGCGTGGTACAGCATCAGGAAGACTTCCAGTTCAGGTTCCATGGGGGCCGCTGACTCCTTTGTGTCCCTGGAGGTGAGTGTCTCCTTTTATATGTTGTTTTTCCGCCAGGCTTTTGGGGGCGTTGCTAACGCCCCGGAAATCCTGCTGGTCTGCTATGTCATAATATGGTGGGCAGATCCTTGTCTTCCACCAGCCAGTAGGTGGCTACCGCCGTGGTCAGTGGCCACACCGCACTGGCAGTTGGGGTGGTACATTGGCTGTCTATGGGAGGGATCACCGCCATGGTCATAATTTGGGGGTCATTACCGCCAGCCTTGCGACGGTACTGCCGCCGGCGTGGCATTCAACTGACCCCCAATGTCATAATAAGGGCCTATGTCCTTTCACACACAATCATACGATTAAAGAAGAAGGTCTTTTGCGTAACGCACTCAAGTGTTATCTGTCAGAAAATCATTGCCGACATACTGGCTTTCAAAGGTGTCATATCGACAATATTGACTACTACTACACCATCAATGTAGGACTGCAAGAAGAAATATAAATTGCCTGCTCTTAACTCCACGTCTTCTTACCCTGATGATTCAGTGGTTGTCAAACTTGTAGCTGGAATATTTTTGGAGATAGATATTTTTACAGTGATATAGAGACATCCATCACCTCGCAAGTACTAGAGCCGCATTTAGAGTTTGGTGGGCAGTACATCGCATCAAAACATGAGGGACATCCCGTCAGCTGTGTTACAAGTGCCTTGGGCTATGATGCACTTGTAATTTGACAGAAAGGATATCCACTGTATTTCTGACATAGTATGCCACCCGACAAACTCTACATAAGGCCCTAGTGTTTTGATGGCTAGTTTATAAAGCGCTTGATTTAGCGACAATAAGGGATGCACAATACAAGACTGGATCTCTTTCACGGCTGTAACGTATTCGTTGTTCATTCGTCAGAGACTGAAACCGCGTTGGATCCTTGCCAAGGCCATTCCCGCAGTAAGTGGAACATGACTAGCCTTTTGCTTATGACGAACGATGCAGCTCGTGGACGCATTAAACCTTGTGAAAGCACTTGCTCAAGAGGCGGTCGCTTGGGATTCCTGCTCGCTTACTGAAGTGCTTTAAAACTCATTCCGAAGCAGTACCTTCGGGCGACACGGAGAGCAGGCGGCAGACCTGCTATATCGGCTCTTCCATCATATTGCTTCACTTTCTGCTTCTCCTATAGGTTAACATCACATCCGTGCATGCTTGACAGGCACCTGACTCTAACCAGCCCAACCTGCCTCTCAGAGGCACTTCCCTCTTGGGAAAATAATTGTGATTTCTTTTAAACCCAGAGCCAGCTGCTTTGGCCTTAGTAGCCCACACACTATCCTTAACAGGCCTGTACTCAAGGTCATCAAAGCAGAAGCACAAACATATGCAGACAGGGCTTCCCAGAAATCTACGTGTAAGCCATTTTTCTTTTCAATTTATTTTCAAACTAAACGTTTAACCTTGCTCCGATCCTCAATGTGTATGTCTGAACCCCAACAAATATATTATGTTTATGTAGTATGTGTCATTAGCCTTACATTTAATTCACCCATTCCTGAGCCGCCTGGAACACAAAGGGGCACTGAAGGAGAGTCCCGAGGCGAGTTCGACTACAGTATTAAGCTGTTTAAGAGCAGTTCTGCTTCCTGGTGTGAAAGTGTCAGGGTCATAGGTCAGTTATAATTCACAAAAGTGTCCTTACATAACAAATCTTAAAGGTGCCTTTTAATTTGTAATCTTTGTTACAGAATGGTGCATCAACCCGTCTTAATATTACACTTTAAAGTAACTGCTACATTGTATCTGCCTCTTTGAATAAACAGAAAGGATTACTTGAATAAATATATCTAGGGCCTCTGGAATTATGCAGAAGGGAAGGACAAAATTATGCTATAAGATTTGACAGAATTATGCAATAAGAGAAGTGAAATTTTCATGAACCTCAATTCACCACAAACCTAGAGGTAGGGGAAGTTACATCACATGCCCTTTGACTTTCAATTTCACGCTCTCACGCATTCTTGCCCATATACAAATTTAGATTTACACACATACTCTCTCTCCGATAAACGCACTCACCTGCAAACATGCACACAACGTACATTTAAAAGCACTTTTTTTTTTACATTACCTCAGCTGCCAGGGAAGGCTATATTCCAGCTAACTGTACTCCATTTCCGTATTACACTAACCAGTGAATAATGAAACTTTATTCACTGTTAGTGTAATAAAAACGTTGAAAGAAAACAGAGTGGAACCCCAACCGAGGCCCATAAAGACAGCTGCCTCTGTGTTCCAGGCACTGATTTTGCCATCACTGAGGTCAGGGGTCACAAAGGCAGTGCCAGGATTCTCAATGGGCAAGCCAGGGGTGCAACTGCGGCCCCTGGCGACCCCTACATGACTTTCATTGAAATTTTGTGATAGTAAAACTTCATTATTTTGTCATTTTTAACAAATGGTGACATTGTGCAAATATTCCGCAACATTATTACTAATTTAAGAACGAAATGCAGCAACAAAAAGATGAAGTAAGCCTTTGTGAAGGGCCTTGAACTGTGCAGGAATATACGTTGTACGTTTTTTGTAACTTTGGATCCTTTTGAGCTAAAAGCACATTTTTTTGGTTAAATCATCTGTATTTTATGCAGCAAGTGATGGATTATGAGGTGAATACAATAAATCCATAATTATGAGGAAACTGCGGCAGCCTTAGAATTGCATACTTCCAGTGATCAAGGTTATACCAAACAATAATTGCCTACTGCATTTTAAAGAGTAGCTGCCTCTCGTAGACAATTAAAGTAATTTTTCACAGACCTCTTATATAGTTCTTGTCATGTGTTCTTTTGAATCCAAAAAAGGAGAGGAAGTGATTAAGGGATTAATACACACACCTTGGATAATCTATCATGAAAATACATGTGACTGTAACAAGCCAATATGGCCATGCTTGTTTTGTTAACATCTGTTCCATTAATCACTTAAGAAGATAAACTGCCAACCCCACCCAAGTTTGATTTGCTTTATTCCATGGAGCGAACATCTAGCACTGGCAGCATCCACATTCACTACCCAGGGCCATAGCTTGACAACCTAAGTTAAATTCTAAAATGGTGGACTCATGGATATTTTAAAGGTCCGATACTACTGCAAGGTTAAAAACAAAAGAAATGAAATCTTGTCATTGTTTGGCATGGCATGTTGAACCTTGAATATGTTTCTGCTCTGTTAAAATGCCGTTCTGAATTGGCTATTCATCGGGAAATGAGGTACCATTGTATTGTATGTCGGTCCAAGAGTAGTAAAGGTGAGTTTTACAAAGGATAAACAGAATGCTCAAGAATGCACATTTCATGATTGGTGCTTCAATTCCCAGATATGTTCCTGTAAATACAAGTGAACAAATGTTTCATTCTTGCATTCATAGTTATTATCATGCTTACCAGTGCTCTGCTGTATTTAGGCAGGTCAATGGATTACAACATATGTTTTTACTGAGAGATAAGCATGCTGTCCCATGGTGAGGTGCCTAAATGAAACAATAATCAATAGAGTGGATTCTAGGCAGTAATACTGGTAAACTGATGCTGAATCCCTTTCCTCCAAAGGCCGGTTTTTCATTACCAACCTGCATTATACCAAAATATGTATAGCATTTGACTTACCATTCCTCATTTTCCACAATCTGGGATGCTCCTCCATGACTGGCACAGTAATGCTAAATCCACTCCATAAGTGACTCTATTATCACACTCTCTATTAACAACAACAACATATCAGTCTGCTTCACAGTTACTGTGGACAGATGTTTGTTGTGCTAAGTGTTCCACCAGCAATATAGGGATCCCGCATATGCTACATTCTGCAAGGAATCCAAGTGCTCAAAAGTAAGCTTATGCCTTAAAAGTAACCAAGTGTTTGGATCCACTAGACTACTATAACAGCTACATTTTGCTGATGCGGAGCATCTCCTGGTGTAGCAAGGCTGAGAAGATAGAGGCAGAGTTTGTTGTTAAATGCCCAAGTTGTGTAGCTGCACCTTCTGAGGTGGATGCATTCCTGAACTCACTGGGGCAGATTTAGTTAGGGGTTGCACAGGTTTATAGACACACAAATTGACTCAAAGAGGCAAAAACTCTGTAGGATATATATTTTCCTATACAAAAGGTACTTTGCGCTTGAAACATGCCTTTTTTCTATGCAAATAGCATTTTCCACTGCTTTGTACCATTTCAAAGGTGTTTCATTTGGGTGGAGATTTGGCATTACCGCTTAAGCTCCTATAACTTTGATACAAGACGCAATCTCCTGGAATAGTTCTATGGTTTGCATCAAAAGAAATGCCTCCATGAACCATGCGCTAATTTGGAAAAATATTCTTATTTCTGCTGCACTGCGCTACAATTTACCCCCCAGTCTTTTACCTTCTTTCAGTAAAGCATTTAAATACAATTTGATGTGTATCCACAACACTGTAATACGTACAGGAACAATGATCTTCAGGGTTCATGCAGGAGAGTAGTAACTTTGGAGGAGTCCCGCAGATTGATTTTTAACACTCCTTTTAATCTTTTTTTGCTCTGTAACCCAAACATGAAATAAATTATTCAATAACTTCATTTGAACAAGTAAAATACTTATTTAATAGGTTTATTGTTACTAATGTTCAATGAAGTCAGTTACAAGGCATCTCTTCGGCCTCATTGCTTAAGAACTAATTTCATACATACAGCGATACAAGGTATAGTAATAAAATAGATGTTTTTTACCTCTGACAGAAATTGGCAGTTTGATTATGTGTCTTAGCATCATCTAGGACCAGCAGTGTTTTTGTCAGGCAGTGGCTTGCCGGCACAGAGTACTCGGATGTGTGGCTGTTCCAGCAATCTTTAGTTGGAGTCAGAGATAATTCAGCAGATATTGCTTAGCACCCGGCTTGGAGTAGATGATCATATGAAATAGGCAGTACCAATAATTTTGTGACTATGGATTCAGCAACTGGCATGAGAAGACTATTCTGTCATAATTTTATTTTAAACCTTCTGGTACTTACCTGTCCCGGAATGCTGAGAATATCAGTACTGGCTCAGTTACTCGTGCTGAGATGGATAAGCTGATTTGAGTGGAGGGGTGAATCTGGACACCCACCTCACCTGTTTGCTCCATTTAAATCCCCATGCCAGGAAAGCCAAAAAGTTCACCAGTTTGGCTGGGTTTGATGGACCTTTACCCCAGTGTCATCAATGCAAGACCTTCCCCAAACCCCAGACGCTCCCAACAGCACCCGACTGTGCAGTTCTACAAGTACCCACAGTGTACGGTTGCGAGATCGTTGATTGTCTCTGAGAATTGACCTTTCTACTCCTGAGTATTTCTTGTGCATTTCACTGTTAATAGGTAAGTTGGTGCAACTGAACCAAACTAATCCTGCACCTCTCAGAATGAACTTAATTAGTAAATAAAAGACCAGGACTTCATCAGCACAATTTGGCGTAAAGTTCAAGTTATGGACACAATATACAATCCAGTGCAAGATGCATGTTGGATGCATGACTGCCTAATAACAACTATAAAATACTAATAACAGTGTTTCTTTAATATATATAGCAGTTAATGTCTTTGGCAATCACATCACGGTTGAGCATCCTTTTCTGAGACAAAAAGATCCCCAAAAGATACAAGTCCATCACCGATTATCTTTGACACCGTGGTCCATCCACCACAGCAGTACTAGGTGACAGTGGCAGTCCCCTTGCCTTTATTAGGGTGGTTTCGTCACAGACTTCTCAGCTGTGTGGTACCGTAGTCCCAGCAAGAGAAAATAAGCAAGGGCCCCTATGCTCAGGAAGAACACGCCGAACCTCTCTGGGCCATTATAACTTTGTTTTCTCGAGGAAACTCCAGCTTTGGAAATGGTTTTAAGAAAATCAAAATAGAATGCCAAGGGGGCGCGAAACACGACATCCACTGGGGATTACGCCCTGCCTTCTGTTCATCTGCTGCATTGGAGCATGCACTGAATAAAGAAAGGCTAGATAAACTGCAGGGAATTTCTAAATATGGGGGTGATACTCTTTTGGGGGAAGAGGTCAGAATTGTTACTTGGTTTGTTTGTTTTTTATGAAGAAAATGGCAAGGAGAGCAGGACTGGCCATTGTACCACTACAGCATTTTCTCGGTGGCTCGCATGCTAAGGAGCATTTTTCCGAGAAGGAATGGGCAGCCATGACTTGTCAATGGAAGTTGCCGAGACCCTGTTTCTCCAGGATGGCAAACTGATGATGGGGGAGTCACAACCCTTGAAACATTCACAGTGTTTACCAACGTCACTTCACAAGTGTGCTTTAAACTGTCAGACATGCCTCATTTTCTTGAGGAACCCTTGCGCGAAAACAACCCCACCTTTAAAGTTGGTTTTCAATCCTGTCCTATTTTCAGGAATATGCCAGCACAATACTCGTGTAAATGCACCATTTGCAAGAGCATGTGCTAAATATTCATTGGGGAAACAGCACACTTACCCCACTGTAAATCTTTCTCTGACTACCACCCGACTTTGGCCAAGGTTATTGGTCCACTGCATGGCTTCCATGCTGTTCCACAGCACATGCAATATCTTTAACCTGCTCTGCATTCCTGGGTAACCACAAATGGTATGCTGTAAATTATAAGCCAATCTCCATGAAGAAAAAAATGAAACCTCAGTTCCCAGAATGCTATGCATAGCCTGCAAAAAAACTTAGCCTGACAAGAGGCCATCTCCAACTAAATCAACGTGCATTCATGTTCATTTACCACTAATGATCCCCAAAAATATCTGCAAAATTGTCTCCACGTATTAGCCAGTTTGGTTCACTGTTTCTGTTCCAATGCACCTTAAAATGGCCCATTACTTTACATTTTCCATGAAAACCAAAACATAAAGTAAAGTCGATTTTGACTTGACACTGGCATCGATGTAAATGCATCGCTTATAACATTTGCCTCACCTAAATAAATTGCAATCTTTAGCAGCCCAAAACCACATTCTCTACATACCCAAGGGGAAAAATGTACTTGCTTTGCCCCTTTCAGATGCTTTGTAGTCCACATAGATTACTGCAGACAATCATCCATTGCTGAGATGAAAGCTGCTGCTGTTATAGGGGGTTAGCAGCGATCCCTAGACCCTGTCCACTCGATGTAGTTTCAAATCCTTGTCTTCGCCAGTACCTTAGCATCAGGTATAAGGCTTCTGGCTGACACAAATGCCCAACCTTGTGATGCTATTGGAGGTCGAGGGGTGGTGACCTCACTTCCGCTGGCATTTTGGTGATTTGATGGGTGAAACCTGCGTGTCCGTTTGGACTAATATTTTTGGAACTAAATCACCTTAATTCATGGAACCAGATCAATAACCAGGGAGGAATTATTACAGATGCAATAAGAGGCTGCTGAAATGTTTCTGTTTTTAGGACAGGGTGTAGAGTAGATTGCTTTTCGCTCCCATTGTCGTTTTTTTTCAAAGCACTCTCACGTGCTTTGAAAATTGTATTTTCCACACGGCAGGCTTCTCAAAATTCATTGAGTATGAAGTGGCAGCCTGCATCACGCAGTGCAGACTCAACCCCCCCGAAATACTGCAATCCACCCCCACAGAAATTATGCAAACGACGCCTTCTGGTTACCCGCGGGCAAGCGGTACCCTTTCGATTTGCATTTCTCAGTATTTGCCTTGGAATTGAATGCAAATTGCCTTTTCTGATAAATTAACAGACTGGTTCTTTTTTCTGGCTCTAGCAAGAGCACTCGAGCAGCGCGCTTCTGTTGGCCGGAGAATTGGCCCTTTGGCTCTTTAGGCTAATCTTCTTAATATGAAAAAGGCCTGGAGCTGGCAGCTTCACCGATTCCTTCTGTATGTTATCAAACATTGGGTAAGAAGACACACAACATGCAGCCATTTCCACTCCTGTCATGGGATTTGTTAACAAACCGATGTTATGTCAGTTATGTTGTGCTAGAACAGTGGAATGTTTGGTGCTCCATTGAACACAGTTTAAGCACCAGAATTCCATAATGACTTGATAAGCATTTTGGTCCAAGACTACAATTTTTTTTTTTCTTTCGGGTTCTCTCTGTTTAATTTAGACCACTCTGTTAAATTTCCATGGACTGTTTCATTATAATTATTACCAGCTCCATTCTACTTTCCACCAATACTATGCTGCCGTTTATAGTCCTACCTGCATTATATGCCCTTGTCTTTTGCATGGGCCTATAGGTCAGTGACAATACCTTTACCTACTGGTATTGCCTGTGGTGTGCCACCTGGCACGACATAATGCATGCAGCATGATGCTCAGGGATGAGGTCATCAATTTAATAAGAGGGAGCAAGTGCTCGGGCAGCAGTTCCAAGCAGTAACCAGCTCAGTTGCGTCCCTCCTTTATACTGCCTGCCTCGTGCCCCGCAATGGTGATTAGGATGCCTATGAACTTCTAAGATAGAGAATCAAGGTGCAATCATTCAAGCAGACACCATAAAACCAGCATCTGCCCTCACAGCATGGGCCTAGAATCAAGAACCCATCATCGGCACACACTGATCCAACAGCTCTGCTTGCCTCCTCACAGAGGACTCACCTGCGTGTGCCTCCGGATCAACAGCTGCTCAAGCGTGCAGCTCCAGGCACAGAGTTTCAGAGACCGAAGCATCTACATAGGGTACAAAACCCACTGTTGCTGCAAGACAACAACTGGTGGCCTAATCTCATTATCAGCCCACACTATCTCTTGGACAAACCCTCGCACAGCACTCCAAGCACCGTAGCAAAGAAAGACATCAAAGAAAGACTTCTTTTTTTAGCACCATTCTGCAATTCCCTATCAGACCATCAATAGCCATGGGAATCACGTGTGAGAGGAACATCTTCTCCATCAAGAACACTCAACCTCTCAATCAATCCACAGGCAGCAGTATAGATTTAAATCAGCAAAATACTGCATAGCACCAGGTGCAACTAGAAGGTCTTGCTCAGAACAACACAGGTCTCACCACAGAAACCAACATCCATGTATGCAACGTGGCCTACAGCCATCCATGTAGGCAATGTGGCATACAATTTATTACCGTTCAGTGAATTAGCAGCCCCTGCCACAGCCTATGCCCTGTTGTGCGATATGGATGAGCAAGTTCAACAACTACTTTGTCACGACAAGAGAAATAGATCCATGCGTCAAACGATCACTATTAAAACAATCCCGGAGTAAAGAGATATACAAACTGTTCCAAAATCTACAAGCACCAGGTTCAAAAAGTGACTTTGATGCTGCTGTGAAGCATTAGTGAAACATTTCAATTCACAACCTAATCCAGATTACAAACATTTCACTATCAGACAAGCACAATAGAAATAAGGCATAACCATTGACAATTTCTATGTGCATCTAAGGGAATTAGTAACCTGATGCGTAGACGATGACCCTGGCAAAGACGTATGTGAACAAATCATTCCAAACTACCGTATTACAGGCCTCTGGCAATTAAGTCTGTTCAAGCTGAGTGTTAGAAATGGGGTCTTTGGTTGACAGTCAGGTTACCCCCTGTTCAAGCAAGGACCCTCACTCTAGTTAGGATAAAAGAGAATCACCCTCAGCTAACCCCTGCTTACCCCCTTGGTAGCTTGGCAGAGCAGTAGGCTTAACCTCAGAGTGCTGGGCGTAAAGTATTTGTACCAACACACACAGTAACTTAATGAAAACGCTACAAAATGACACAACACCAGTTTAGAAAAATAGGAAATATTTATCTAGACAAAACAAGACCAAAACGACAAAAATCCAACATACACAAGTCAAGTTATGATTTTTTAAAGGTTTAAAATAAAAAGAGTCTTTAGGTAGTTGTAACACCACACTAGCGCTGCTAGCGTGTAAATGTACCTGGTTTGCGTGAAAAATAACCCCGCACGGGCGGTGTGCGTCGAAAGTAATCCTGCACGGCTGTGTGCGTCGAAAACCACTCGGCACGGCGGTGCGTGTTGAAAAAGCCAGCCACACGACGATCCGAAAGTCCCGCGGCGCAGGGTGCGATCTCTCAGCCTCCGTCAGCGATGCTGCGCGTCGTTTCTCCTGCTCCGGGCGTCGGTTTTTCGGTCGCGTTTCCTGCGGCGTCGTTTCTCAGCTGCGGAACCGGCGTCGCGTCGTTTTCTCAGCCGCGATCGGATTCGCGTCGATCTTTTCTCCGCACGGCGCTCGGTGCGTGTATTTTTGTCCTTAGGCTGCCAGCCTCTCTTTTCAGGGTCCCCGGAACTGGAAGGGCACCACAGAGCAAAGTAGGGGTCTCTCCAGAGACTCCAGGTGCTGGCAGGAAGAAGTCTTTGCTATCCCTGAGACTTCAACAACAGGAGGCAAGCTCTACATCAAGCCCTTGGAGATTTCTTCTTCAAGATGGAAGGCACACAAAGTCCAGTCTTTGCCCTCTTACTCTGGCAGAAGCAGCACTGCAGGAAAGCTCCACAAAGCACAGTCACAGGCAGGGCAGCACTTGTTCCTCAGCGATCAGCTCTTCTCCAGGCAGAGGTTCCTCTTGATTCCAGAAGTGTTTCTAAAGTTTGTAAGTTTGGATGCCCTTCTTATACCCATTTTAGTCTTTGAAGTCACCTTCCTTCAAAGGGGACTCACACCTTCTTGTGAAATCCTGCCTTGCCCAGGCAAGGCCTCAGACACACACCAGGGGGCTGGAGACAGCATTGTCAGAGGCAGGCACAGTCCTTTCAGATGAGAGTGACCACTCCACCCCTCCCTCCTAGCAGAGATGGCTAATCAGGAAATGCAGATCACACCCCAGCTCCCTTTGTGTCACTGTCTGGTGTGAGGTGAAAAACAACCCAACTGTCAACTGACCCAGACAGGGAATCCACAAACAAGGCAGAGTCACAGAATGGTTTAAGCAAGAAAATGCTCACTTTCTAAAAGTGGCATTTCCAAACTCACAATCTCAAAATCAACTTTACTAAAAGGTGCAGTTTTAAATTGTGAGTTCAGGGATCCCAAACTCCACCTGTCCATCTCTTCTCTAGGGGAATCTACACTTTAATCATATTTAAAGGTAGCCCCCATATTATCCTATGAGAGAGACAGACCTTGCAACAGTGAAAACGAAATTGGCAGTATTTCACTGTCAGGACATATAAACCACATTACTATATGTCCTACCTTATCCATACACTGCACCCTGCCCTTGGGGCTACCTAGGGCATATCTTAGGGGTGCCTTACATGTAAGGAAAGGGAAGGTTTAGGCCTGGCAAGTGGGTACACTTGCCAAGTCGAATTTACAGTGTAAGAATACACATGCAGACACTGCAGTGGCAGGTCTGAGACATGATTACAGAGCTACTTATGTGGGTGGCACAACCAGTGCTGCAGGCCCACTAGTAGCATTTGATTTACAGGCCCTGGCACCTCTAGTGCACCTTACTAGGGACTTACTAGTAAATCAAATATGCCAATCATGGATAAACCACTTACATACAATTTAAACAGGAGAGCATATGCACTTTAGCACTGGTTAGCAGTGGTAAAGTGCTCAGAGTTGAAAAGCCAACAGCAACATGTCAGAAAAAATTAGGAGGCAGGAGGCAAAAAAGACTGGGGATGACCCTGCATAAGCAAAAGTCCAACACGACCCCCTACCAGCCTAAAGCCAGGGGAGAACAATCAATACCTTGATGTACTTCCCTGATTGGGGCGATAGAACAGGGACCCAGGCCCACAACAGCAGGGGCATGTTCCAGTTCTACGCCTTCCTGACTCCAGTTGGATCCCTCTGTCCATACTCTCAGGGCCCACTAAGCTAACCCATGGGGAACCCTTCTCCACATCTACAGACACCATCTGTGCAACACCTAACTTTACTTTGCTCACAGATGTATTGCAATGGGCAGATAGTACCACCAGGGCCAACACAGTGGTGTTGCCCACTCCACCCCCGGGGTGTGACTCTCGTCCTCCCCCCCCCAGGGGCAACTCTGTCCACCAGGACAGCAAGCCACAGTGGCCCCAGACAACTGTCAGGGATGAGAGCCCGACCTCAGGCCTCTCTAACCACTGGGACTGTGGAGAGTGGGGGGCGGTAGCCCCAGGTGCCTGGCACCCTTTGACCACTCTCTCTTCCACCAGGTCAGGGATGACAACCTGACCCTGGTCCTCCCCTCTGGGGCTCTGTACCCTCCCTGCAGAAGCGGCACCCCCAGAGTCCAAAACTGTCAGGGTGCTTGTAGAAGCAGTCCTGCACAATTCTTCCATCAGTGCAGGGATGTTAACCTGCAACTGATCCTCCAACCTGGGGTCTGTACCTTCAGGTTGGACCAGGGCCAGGGGTGAGGCTTCCCTCCCCCTGCCCTCTCTTCTGGGGTCCTGAACCACCCAACTAGGAGCGGCCCCCCCAGAAGACAACATGGTAGGGGTACTGTTAGCAGTAGCCCCTTCCTCCAGGTCAGGGGGGACACCCTTAACCTGGCCTCCCAATCCAGGGTCTGTACCCACAGACTGGATCACTGCCTGGCAACCCAGGACTTCCTGGGGGGCATACCTACCCCCTACCAGGTCAGAGTTTACCCTCTGAACCTGGTCATCCAACCCAGGGTCACCACCCTGCGGTTGAACCACTGCCTGGCACACCAGGACTTCCTTGGGAGCACATTTACCCCCCATCAGGTCAGAGTTTACCCCCTGAACCTGATCATTCAACCCAGAGTCACCACCCTGCGGTTGAACCATTGCCTGGCACACCAGGACTTCCAGGTGAGCACACCTACCCCCTACCAGATCAGAGCTTACCCCCTGAATCTGGCAATCCAACCCAGAGTCACTACCCTGCGGTTGAACCACTGCCTGGCGCACCAGGACTTCCTTGGGAGCACACGTACTCCCCATCAGGTCAGAGTTTACCCCCTGAACCTGATCATCCAACCCAGGGTCACCATCCTGCGGTTGAATCATTGCCTGGCGCACCAGGACTTCCTGGGGGGCACACCTACCCCCCACAAGGGAAACACTTTCCCCAAGGGCCATACAAGAGTCTGGCTGGCGCAGGTCTCCTGACCTCTGCCCATCTGACAGAGTCTGGATTCCCCCCAGCCCAGAAATGGTCTCACCAAG
Source organism: Pleurodeles waltl (assembly GCF_031143425.1). Classification (NCBI taxonomy): domain Eukaryota; kingdom Metazoa; phylum Chordata; class Amphibia; order Caudata; family Salamandridae; genus Pleurodeles; species Pleurodeles waltl. The sequence continues at coordinate 332,982,402 of NC_090446.1, forward strand.
GTCATTCCTGGGGGGCTCTGCACTCAGAGCTGACCCCTGACCCTCCAGGTTCTCCACTGGGGTCCGCAACCCCCTCTCAACCCTCTGTCTGGACTTCTGCAACCCCTCACTAGGAGTGGTACTGCCAGACACCAGAACTGGTGGGACGCTGGCTACAGCCGCCCCCCCAAGTTCTCCTGACACTGTGGGGTCTCCCTCAACAGATGGCCCTATGGTACAGGCTAGGCTCCCCTCCTGGGGTTCCCGCAGGGAACCCTCCAGGACCTGGGACCGGATCTCGGGCACCTTGGGCCTCAACCCATCCCCATTCCCTCTCCTCTGAGACTGGACATGGGGTCCCTCACCCATCCCACTACACTGGGACCTACCTGGGACACTACAATCCTTCCCTACCTCACCTGGTTGGGAACTACCTAGACCACTCCTCTCAGGAGCACCCCCAAATGCCTCTTCAGACTCTCTGGTACTCACCCAGAAGTCTGCCTCCATTGTAAGCTCCCTGGGGTCAGAGAACTCACACTCCACCTGGTGTTGGCATAGCTCTGGAAAATAAGGACTAGACATATGCTCTCCAGCAATTACATCACTCAGCCCCTCACATGAATTAACCAAAGTACCCTTCACCCAACCATCCAGTGACTCTGCCTTGACAAAGCACCCCACATCACCCTCCTGAGACTGGTGAGACAGTACCTGACTGTCCCTGACACTCAACCCACACTCTTCTGGGATGTTTTCACACTCCATAACCAGGACTTCTACCTGGGGGGAACCCCTCTCCCTGTCACTCTCAACTAGAGTCAGTAGAGTGTCCCTCCCACCAGTAGGAATATGACTCCCCATGCCAGTTCCCCAATCCACCTCAGGGACCCTGTGCATCACTGGAGCTACCTCATACCCCTGAACCTCCTGGCGTGTGTTAACTCCCTCCTTCAAGTAGGGCACCACCTCTCTGGGCATGTGTACTTCTGCAGCATCACTGGATATACAATTGTTGCTGCCACCATTCCAGCTGGACTCAGCCCTCATGACTTCCAGCTCTTTCAATTTAAGCTCGTAAGCATAAATCATTTTTTTAATCTCTAAGTCCCTCCTCCTTTCTGCCAGGGCTAAGGCTCTCTTCTCCTCGGCCCTCTTAAACTCTTCCAGACTCCGGATTCGAGCTAGGAGCCTATCATCTCTTTCTGTTCTCTCCTCAGGGCCACTGCCCTCCTCTTTGGAGTAATCCTCCTCCTCAGAGTAGTTATCCTCCTCAGACTCATTTGGTGGTGTTGCCTGACAACGTTTCAATTCATCCTGAAGCAGGGCTGACTCAAGATCCTCCCTTCTGGATTCCTTGTTCACAGCCAGTCCCCTTTCCATGCAGAATGCTTTAAGCTGCCACTTTTTATACATAGATAGGTGCCAGAAATTGACTTCCATTTCTGCAAAGGCTTCACAACCAAAAAACAAAGTCCAAAAATATCATCAATACTTCCAGGAGGACATCAGAGAACAAAAAGCAGAATCACAAGACAAGTAGTATGTGGTCACGTAGTGGTCTGAGATCAAAACAGTAGTGTACACTTAATTACTGTATGTCAAGTACAAATACAAGTCCAATCCCGACCGCTGGTCACCAATGTTAGAAATGGGGTCTTTGGTTGACAGTCAGGTTACCCCCTGTTCAAGCAAGGACCCTCACTCTAGTTAGGATAAAAGAGAATCACCCTCAGCTAACCCCTGCTTACCCCCTTGGTAGCTTGGCAGAGCAGTAGGCTTAACCTCAGAGTGCTGGGCGTAAAGTATTTGTACCAACACACACAGTAACTTAATGAAAACGCTACAAAATGACACAACACCAGTTTAGAAAAATAGGAAATATTTATCTAGACAAAACAAGACCAAAACGACAAAAATCCAACATACACAAGTCAAGTTATGATTTTTTAAAGGTTTAAAATAAAAAGAGTCTTTAGGTAGTTGTAACACCACACTAGCGCTGCTAGCGTGTAAATGTACCTGGTTTGCGTCAAAAATAACCCCGCACGGGCGGTGTGCGTCGAAAGTAATCCTGCACGGCTGTGTGCGTCGAAAACCACTCGGCACGGCGGTGCGTGTTGAAAAAGCCAGCCACACGACGATCCGAAAGTCCCGCGGCGCAGGGTGCGATCTCTCAGCCTCCGTCAGCGATGCTGCGCGTCGTTTCTCCTGCTCCGGGCGTCGGTTTTTCGGTCGCGTTTCCTGCGGCGTCGTTTCTCAGCTGCGGAACCGGCGTCGCGTCGTTTTCTCAGCCGCGATCGGATTCGCGTCGATCTTTTCTCCGCACGGCGCTCGGTGCGTGTATTTTTGTCCTTAGGCTGCCAGCCTCTCTTTTCAGGGTCCCCGGAACTGGAAGGGCACCACAGAGCAAAGTAGGGGTCTCTCCAGAGACTCCAGGTGCTGGCAGGAAGAAGTCTTTGCTATCCCTGAGACTTCAACAACAGGAGGCAAGCTCTACATCAAGCCCTTGGAGATTTCTTCTTCAAGATGGAAGGCACACAAAGTCCAGTCTTTGCCCTCTTACTCTGGCAGAAGCAGCACTGCAGGAAAGCTCCACAAAGCACAGTCACAGGCAGGGCAGCACTTGTTCCTCAGCGATCAGCTCTTCTCCAGGCAGAGGTTCCTCTTGATTCCAGAAGTGTTTCTAAAGTTTGTAAGTTTGGATGCCCTTCTTATACCCATTTTAGTCTTTGAAGTCACCTTCCTTCAAAGGGGACTCACACCTTCTTGTGAAATCCTGCCTTGCCCAGGCAAGGCCTCAGACACACACCAGGGGGCTGGAGACAGCATTGTCAGAGGCAGGCACAGTCCTTTCAGATGAGAGTGACCACTCCACCCCTCCCTCCTAGCAGAGATGGCTAATCAGGAAATGCAGATCACACCCCAGCTCCCTTTGTGTCACTGTCTGGTGTGAGGTGAAAAACAACCCAACTGTCAACTGACCCAGACAGGGAATCCACAAACAAGGCAGAGTCACAGAATGGTTTAAGCAAGAAAATGCTCACTTTCTAAAAGTGGCATTTCCAAACTCACAATCTCAAAATCAACTTTACTAAAAGGTGCAGTTTTAAATTGTGAGTTCAGGGATCCCAAACTCCACCTGTCCATCTCTTCTCTAGGGGAATCTACACTTTAATCATATTTAAAGGTAGCCCCCATATTATCCTATGAGAGAGACAGACCTTGCAACAGTGAAAACGAAATTGGCAGTATTTCACTGTCAGGACATATAAACCACATTACTATATGTCCTACCTTATCCATACACTGCACCCTGCCCTTGGGGCTACCTAGGGCATATCTTAGGGGTGCCTTACATGTAAGGAAAGGGAAGGTTTAGGCCTGGCAAGTGGGTACACTTGCCAAGTCGAATTTACAGTGTAAGAATCCTCATGCAGACACTGCAGTGGCAGGTCTGAGACATGATTACAGAGCTACTTATGTGGGTGGCACAACCAGTGCTGCAGGCCCACTAGTAGCATTTGATTTACAGGCCCTGGCACCTCTAGTGCACCTTACTAGGGACTTACTAGTAAATCAAATATGCCAATCATGGATAAACCACTTACATACAATTTAAACAGGAGAGCATATGCACTTTAGCACTGGTTAGCAGTGGTAAAGTGCTCAGAGTTGAAAAGCCAACAGCAACATGTCAGAAAAAATTAGGAGGCAGGAGGCAAAAAAGACTGGGGATGACCCTGCATAAGCAAAAGTCCAACACTGAGGATAAGTCCTAAAGAAACCCTAGCAACGGAAAGATCTCAGGAGCTCACCAACATTGATCCCATGATGCAGCAGGTCTCCTTATATCTAAAAGTTCTAGAATAGTTGTTATAAAGAAGTCTTCATTGGTTGTATGGACCTTTGACTATCTACTGAAAGTGTGTGAAAGGAGGTAGTATAAGGGACAAATTTGAATCACAGTGAAACCAATCTGGCTTCGAAGAAATAGCAGAGAGGATGGTATCCAGACCATGAAGGTTTATTAGCAAATTAGGAAAGTTACAGATCAATCAATTAGTAAATCAATTTTCCCAAAACGCATGAATACCTGTATAATAGTGCAGTCTGAATTTGTATATTATAAATAAAAAGATGTAAAATTTCAAGATATAGGGCCCACAGAACAGAAAAAAAATGACTCCATAAAGGAAAGTTTCCACTCCAAATAGGGCATTGAAAGTGGCACGGCAAAAGTGTAAGAGGACGGTGTCAGCTTCAGAAGAACAAAATTAAGTACCAGGGGGAAAACAGGCATTCAAGCATGAAGCTCAACACCCTGGGCATGGAAAATCAGCAGAGTTGAGAAAAAGTCTTCTCTTAGGAAAGGCATAATAAGATTGGCTAAACTATTCTGAGGAAATACACAATAATACACAATAGAAGGTTCTTGATCCTTCTTTCAACAAAAACCCCTTCTGGACAGTGCAATTAGGAGGCGATGTTCTCTGGGAGCAGGCAGGTTCCCCAAGTTCCTAGGGTCAGGCGAAGAGGTACACACTACAGCTGCATGGCCTTGAAGTTAGCAACAGTTCGGTCTGCCTGATACAGGAGCTCTCTCGCATCACTGCACTTCCTCTGCCTAGTTTTGATTAACCTAGCCAATCTCATGCTCTACAATCGGTTCCCAACAATAAACAAAAGCCTATGATAATTGACAAGCTCTTTTTGAGACAGCACCTGCAGAGGGAAGAAATAATTTGAGTGGCAAAGGCCTGAGCGCAAATCATCACAATGTTAAGATGGAAAAATGGTGACCAAACAGGTACCGTTAGCATGAGTGAAGACATCAGTTACAATTTGATTATATGTGTGACTCTTACCACAGGTACATGCAGTCACCTACTGTAATTTTGATTAATACAGTGCTCCCAGATTAATAAGGTTATCACATAATAAGTATTTTGATGAGTAAATGAATTGAGCACTGCTCCAGCTACAAACATTGAAGACACACTGGCAAAAATTGAAGTGCAAGACCATAAATAATCACCTTGGTCCATCAAGACAAAAGCTTTGGTTGCATTAACATCAAACTGGCACCTCGACATATCCTGAATTGGTCCATAAACATGAAGAACTCAGAATATTGCAGTTGAGAACACACTCTGTCAACAAATGACTGGCTCAAGGCAAAATATGTTTGGCAAGTGGACTCCAGAACCCCTTCAAAAAGGTATGCAGAGGATGCGAAAAGAATCAGTGTGGTAAAAGACGTGCCATCTCGTGTAAATACAAGAACCATACACTCAAGCCTTTCCAAGGACAGCACACTCCAGGGAGGACAATGTGGCTTTGCACAAACATGTCCAGGGTGAGGAAGATTACCAAGACATCTTCCTCATATAGGCGCGGGAGAGAAAAGCCTAACACGGAGTCAACATCACCATTGCTGTTGTCATTGCTCTCATAGACACATGACTTTCCGTCAACATCATGGTCAGAACTCAATAAGAAGAACCCAAATCAATACCAGCCCTCCAACTAACAAACACTCATATTTTTGCACTTGGCAAACATAACCCCCTTCTAGGCTCTGGTGTCTCTACCATGATGAGAAGTCACGAAGCCAATAAGCTGAAAATAAAACTCTTTATGTCAAAAGGGCATGGGCACGATCATCAGCTGCTTCATGGTCAAAACACTGGGCCTCATATAATTTGCACAGTATATCAACATGAAACCAATCAAACTACACATAGACACTGCCATCCAGCCAGTTGCCCTCCTGCACCTGAAAGTTCCTTTCTATCCTTGAGACCAGGTAGAAGCTAAGCACAAAAGACTACAATATTTGGGAGAAACTGAAACGGTTCCCAGACCCATTCCATAGATCCGCGGTAATGGTGATGGCAGCAAAATGTGGATAATCTGGCACGATCGGATATGCATTGACATGAGACTGCCAAATATGGCCATACGATGCAAAAAGCATATCACTCCCAGTCTAGATGACATAGTACCATGCTCATGGACGTCAATTCACCGAAATGCCAGGGAAAACAGAAGTGACATCACTTGACCTTAATGACATCACAGGAAATCATCATATGACCCCCTAGTCTCCCCAGAAAGTGATGCCATATGGCTTGATATTAGATAATTAACACTGACAAAGTTCCATAATAAAGGCATGATTACTATAACACCACAACACAGACAAATATGTGTTTTAGATACCACCTATACTAGGGCACTGACTTGATGTTGGGAAGTGGTGTTACATAACACTTGCCTTGATTTATAGTGAACGAGCAAAGTGAGAGAGCCTGGCCTCTTCAGAGGTCTCAAGGAAGAGTTCAACACCAAAAGCATTTAAGAAAATGGGGTCATGTAGTGCATTTCAAAGCACAATTTCACATGAATTGCCTAAAAAGCTGTGGGTTCTGTCAGGTAACTCATTAACTATTCAAGTCTTTTCATGGTGTCCCAGGAGTTAACTCCATTTATTTTTGAAAATGTGCTGTGGATGCCATGTATGTCAACAATTACTTCTATTGTGTCAGGGCCAGCATTTCATCATGGTTGCCACTCATATACAATGGATTCCCCGTATGCCAAAAATAACATATATTAAGCCCGTGCCAGGATTTTGCCATTAAAGCCATCCATGTACCATAGGTGTGCCTTATGTAAAAAATTACCCCTAGTATGTCAAAGCTAGAATTTTGTGAATAGTTTCCCCTTCCCATACATGGTTGTGGTCCCTTATGACAAGAATTACCTCCAGTGTGCCAACACCAGCTTCTTTCCACTAGTGCATGGTATGGTAGAAATTGTCTCTAGCATGCCAGTACCTGTATTTTACCATCAATGCCCATTATGCCAAGTTTGCTCATACCATTCAGTGCCATTATTTTGTCGCAAGTGCCTGTCATGCTAAGAACTGCCTCCAGCATGCTAGTGCTAGCATTCTGCCATGAGCGCCTCCATAAGCCAAGAATAACCTTTGATATGCCAGGGCCAATTGCAGAGGCACACGCATAACATCACATTCCTACACTAACTTACATTCACTCACTCATACTCATTCTCACTCACCTTCATTCATTTATACTCGCTAGCACTCATTCATTCTCCGTCACTCTCTTGAGTTCACTCTTACTCTCAACCACTCATTGACGCTCACTCATTCTTACTCTTACTCACTAATACTTTCTTGCTCACTTACACGCACATTCAGTCATACTATCATTCTTGTTCACTTTCAGTTGTCATCACTCTGACCCATTCTTCCTCAGTCATTTATTATCCCTCACATTCACTCTTTCACTCATTCATACTTTCTCTCTTACACTCACTTGCACTCACTCCTTGTAAAATTCACTCTCTTTTAGTCATTTTCATTCAGTTACACTCACTCACTGTTGCTCACTTTAACTCATCTGCAAGCTCACTCATTCTGTTTCACTTATTGTCACTGGCTCTCTCCCCCACTCACTTTCACTAACACATACACTCACACATATACACACTGTCTCACACACAAAATCTCACTAACAATCACACACAAAACAAACAGTTAAAAGTATATTTCTACATTCCTCAGTTGGCAGTGAAATCCTGTTCAGGCTCAAGGTGCTCCATTTTTTAATTACATTAATAGTGGTTAGCATACTATTATTCACTATTTCTGTAATAAAAAATGTGTAGAAAACAATGACAACGTATCCCCAAAGATAATAAAAACGAGTTGCCGCTGTGTGCTTGCCACTGATTTTGCCACCTCTGAGCACAAGGGGTGCAAAAGCAGTCACAGGGGTCTAAAGGGGACACATGCAACCATGTGCAGACCCAAAGGGTGCAAGGTGGTTTTCCAAATTGGACTTAAACACAGGATACCATCAGCTCATGCTCCACAAAGACAGACACTAAATAATAACTTTTCCCACCCATGTCGGAGTTCAATGGAATGGGTGTCAAACATCTGAGTATCTGTGGCTGCCAAAGTGGTTCAAACGCCATAAGGAAAACTCAGAATAGGCTAATGTGGATCATCAATCTGAGCAATGACATCTTCGTTTATGGCCGGTCACTTGCTGAACACTACACAAGGCTTTACAGCATGCTCCACTACACTAGGAAACATTTGAATTTCTAAAGCAACACATAAAATCTTGGGTACATATTTTCAGACAAGAGTCTCTGCATTAACCCCCAGAAGGTTGATGACATAAAGAAAGTACCAACACGCAAAACTCCCACCGAAGTGCCCAGCCTCTTTCCGTGATCAACTACTGTGGTTGTTTAATACCAGAGTTGGTTACTATGTCTCAACCACCACAAAAGCTCAGTCAATGTCACTTTGATTCTGTCAACAGGAACAAGAGACCACTACAAAATCAGCCATCCTAAAAGATAATTATTGTACTACTTTGACACCGAAGCCAAAACTTCACTCATTATAGAAGCTAGCTCCATAGCCTTTGGCCTGGGGGCAGTGTTGTTGAAAGGACAGCAGCGGCACAAGTGAAACTAGATTGCATTTGCCTGAAGATCACTAAAAGACACTGAGGGAAGATATTCCAAGACTGGTGGGTATGTAACCACTTTCACATATCCCTTTTTGGTGGAGAGGTTACAGTTTTGCAAGATCAAAAGCAACTAATACTGATTTCCAGAAGGACGCCACACTGTCCCCCATCAATAATCAAGAAATGGACACTGCAAATACAAAGGTATACATTTGAGATCCAATAGAGACCAGGGTCAGACAAACTTGCTCAGTCTATAGGCATCCTGCAAAAGGACATCAAAGATGATTAGCATTTCACTGACTCCACAGAAGACTTTGTCTACCTGATATCACAAAAATCATGTGACAGAGTTTAGTCTCCTGGAGAGATCCTCAAAGCTGCAGATGCTGATCCCTGCTCGAGATTAGTAAAATTGGCAACAACCTGAAAACTTTGGACATGTTGCAAGTGATGAGAAGACACAACAAGCCCTTAAGACCTGTGGAAGGTCGGACATGGAAGGAGCCACTTTACTTTGTGGTATCAAAATAGTGCTCCGTAAGGCACTTCAAGTGTTCACGATCAAGAAAGCTAATCAAAGGCATCAAGACGTGGCAACAACAAAAGTCCTTTTAAGGGAAAAGATGCAGCTTCCCACAATGGACAAATGAGTAGAAACTCTGCTAATGTACTCTCTCCTCTACCAAGCCACTGATACTCAGAACACCACCTCCCCAAACACTATGGGAGAGGTCTGCACAGAACATATTTCTCCTTTTTACATATTTCTCCTGGGAGGCGTATCTTTCTGGCGCATTCCCAGGTGTTTAAGTCCTTGTAAATCTGGATATGAGTAATGTAATGCAGCAATGTGCACTGTGTTACATTACTCAAAATTTATGAAGCCACGCAGGGCTACACAAGGTGGCCTTGTGTGGCTTTAGAAATCTCACTTAAGGTTTGTGTCGCTTTTGCACCATGTTGCATGATGCAAGAGCAACACAAACCAGGCCATAAATATATTCCCTGTCTTCATTGTCTTCAAGGTTTTTGGTTCCCCTACTCTCCTTTACGGTATTTGTAAGTAACCCAGTGGTAACTCCAATAAGTGAGTTAAAAAATACCCAAGCTCTCAACACAAAATCACTGTTACCAATAATGTTGGAGGACATTATGGATGAACTTAAGAATATAAAACCATTCATACTGCAGACCAATGCTTCTCTCCAACGAATTGAAAATAAATGGTCCCACTTGATTTTCAGGCTTCCAGAAGTTGAATAGAGAGTTAGCAACTTGATGTGATGGCTAAGGTAGATTTCTTGTCCACTGAAGTTACTGTACTAAAAACAGACAGAGGTCTTAAAGAACACAATAGGCTCTACAATTTGAGAATCTATGGCATTCCTGAAGGTATGGAGGGGCCTGATATCATCACATTCCTTTGGACTAACATCCCCAAGATTGTCAGCATGAAAGATTTGTCTAATCTTAATTATAAAAGAGCTCATCATCTTAGCCCCCGTAATATTTCATCTTCTACATTGGCCAGACCCCATGGAACCATTGTGTTTTTTTCTTTAGCACTCCAACCTTATTAAAGTTCTTTTAGCTGCCAAACAAGGCGAGCAGATATTGTGGTCCGGTTATTAGATTTTCATAAATCAGGACGTAGCAAGATGCTGTTCAAAGGAAATCATTTTTGGACTTGCGTCTGGCCCTCCGCTCTATGAATACAATATATGATCTTATTTACCCTTGCTACTTCAAGGTTAAGGATAAGGATAAAACAACCACCTTCAATAGCCCAGCGGATTCAAAACATTTCATCCACGCACATAAAGGTGAAGAAATGGACTCTGAAAAAACTGACACTTAAAAAAAACGGAAAAAATTATTTACCCCAACTTACCTCAACTTCCCTGGGATGGGTCCCTCCATCCTTGGGTGTCCTCCTGGGGTGGGCGAGGGTGGCAGGGGGTGTCCCTGGGGGCAGGGGAGGGCACCTCTGGACTCCTTCCGAGCCCACAGGTCCCTTAACACCTGCCCTGACCCAGGCGTTAAAAGACGGCGCACAACAGGCTGTGTGCCATTTTTTAATGCACACCCCTCTTGTGCATTAAAATGACGCCGGAGTATAAATAAGGCGCACAGGCCTTAAAGTCATTTTTTGGAAGGGAACGCCTACCTTGCATATCATTAACACAAGACAGGTTCCCGCTTCCAAAAAATGACGCTCATGGTGGAATTTTGACGTCCGCGGGGTCGGGTGTCAAAGGTTAAATAAGGGGCAAGGTTTGCGCCGGATGTGTGTCAAATTTTTTGACACACATTCGGTGCAAACAGAGTATAAATATGCCTCTATGCTCTTGGCCAAAATGGCATTTAGGTTGAATTCTACTCCCAATATTCCCATATTTTAATCTCAAAATTGTTGCTTTTGATTCAATCTTTTGCCTGCCTCAATAATGTAATGGGCACGTTTTCTGAAGCCATGTGATGTTTGCTTCTCAAAAAGGATAAAAATCTGGCCTTAAGTGGGATCTATAGACCCAGCTCCCTTATCAAAACCGCTTGCAAACTTTTTGCGAAAGCACTTGCCTTGCGTATCAACCTGTTCCTCCCAGATCTCATTGGTATGGAGCATCGGGTTTTGTTCGGGACAATTTATATCAGACAACTCCAAAACTTTTTAAATTATTCTACACTTAGCTTCCAAATCTATTTCCCCCACTGCACTCATAGCACTGGCTGCAGAGAAAGTGTTTGAGCACATCAAGTTGTCGTTCATGTTTAAAGCATTAAAATTGTATGGCTTCCACCCTCACATTTATTAACATATTCAAGTTTTATACTCTACACCTTCCACCTCCATTTTTGCTACTGGTAAACATTCACAGTACTCTCCCTTCCATGGAGGCACTCGACAGAGTTGCCCTTTATCCCCCCTTATATTTATTTTAGCTCTTGAGTCCTCTTTGGAAAAATTCTTCCAATCCCATACCCATACATTTTCTGATTTTCTTTATAAGGATTTCTAGGTTAAATTTGCTTATTATGCAGATGGGATCTTGCTTTTTGTATCAGCTCCACAAGATATCGTTCCCGAATTTCTCCAATTACTCAATGACTACTCTGCTGTTTCAGGACATAAACCCAACATTGACAAATCAGAAGTTCTATTTTTGAATAAATGTTGTTTTCAAGAGTTGTTGAAAGAACAGGTGTTACATGGAAGTCTAAAAGCATTAAATGCTTAGGGATTTTGTATTCTAGCTCTATCATGCTATATTGATTAACGTAAATGAAGTGAAATCAAAAATATCATCTCTACCAGATCAACGGTGTTCCTTATTCCTATCTTCACGGGCAGACTCACTACAATTAAAATGATGATGTTGCCAATTATTAATTTTTATTTATCCATCCTTTCGGTCACTCTCTCTATTATATTAATGAAATCTCTTCCTAGTCTATTGATACCGTGTTTATGGAACAATCTGAAGGCTCACATCTCCTCAACCACATTACAACAAATTTAAGAAACTGGTGTGGTAAATTTTCCCAACCTCAAAAAGGTATCTCTTTCTAACGAACCCCACCATTAATTCACAGTATGGCAAAATTCATTACTCCATTTTCTGTTCACTTCTTAGCTTATATTTCATAACTTCCGAAATCCTTTCACTCCCCAATACTTATTCACCCTGTTTACCCTGTTTTACTAGATAAACCCTCTTCTTATATGTTCTAAATCTTATTTGGGGGATCTGACATGTTTCTCTATCTGGTATGATAAACATATCAAATAAAATGTCAATGTCCTCTTTTGTAAAGAATGGGTAAACACATGAATTATAACTATAGATCAACTAATCTCAAGTGGCACTCCTCTTGGATTTTCTGACATTCAACACGAATTCAGTAAGGCAATTCTCCTACAACTTCTTTCATCACTCCCCTTAGAACCCATTGCTAAAAACTCAATCTCTTCTTTTAATTTTATACTTGATGTATGTGCATCTTACATATATAAAATCCTATGGGACTCCCATGCTGACAGACCAAAATCTGCTGTTGAAATACAATGGGAACAGGATCTTCAACAAGTTTTCCCTCATTCACTAAGGGAAAAATATGGTCTAAAGCTCATTTCATTTCGTTTTGAGAAAGTAAAACACAAACATTATTTTGTTTGACAAAACATTCGTTTTTACCCCCGTGTCTTGCTGTAGGTTCAAACTCTGCAATAATACCAGATGTCGGTCCTGCATTCAGGATCAAAGCTATTTTTTCATATGTTTTTTAATGTTCCATCTGTACGAGTGTTCTAGATACAAGTTTGAGATATGATAAATGAAATTTGTTCTATTAAAATACCTTTTTTATAACTTACATATTTTGTTAGGAGATTCCTCTCATATATGGCACTCTCAGGTTATGGTTGGAAAAATTGTTTTCTTACTCATTGCTATTGCATTACAAATGATCACATCCAACTGGAAGGACACAACTAAAATCCTAGTTATCGGACGGTGGAATACGCTGAGTCATCATCATCGGCTGGACAGAGATAATACGCTTACTACACATCAGCTGATTAAACATGACCTGCTCTAGGTACCATTCACATAATTTTTACCCAGACAATCCATTACTTCCTCACATACCCTTCCTATTTTCGATTCGCTGTAATTTCCAGGCTGTATTCTATATATAATATTACAAACATATTGTCATATATTATGTCCATATTGTTTCCATTATTACACTTATTTTAAGTTTTAAGATGTTTTTCTTTTTTCTGCTTCTTTTTTCTCTTTTTCATCCACCTTTTCTTTGACTTTTCATTCTCTCAGAAATCATAAAATGCGAATTGATTATTGTATTTATTAGAGCAATACTCTTGTATTTTGTGTTCATATTATACACCTATTGATTATCCCAATACGTGTCCTTTTTGCTTTCTAGAAGTGCTTATATATGCTCCTATCAATTTTATTTTTTATTATTACTAACTCTTTCAAAAAAGCATTTTTAAACTCAAAAAGGTTAATATTTATCTATGGTTCCCAGACACCAAGGAATCTCCTCAGGTGAGATTCACACAGGCACTGGTGTGCAATCTTACAAGGAGAACTACTGGTTTCTTTGAGGGGACAACAACACTGCAGGGATAGTCAAGAGTGGGCAACACATGCAGCTTCATAGGCTACCAAAAAGGCAAGAAACTTACAAGGTGAAGAAGAGCACCTTGATCAACCAGCTTTTCCAAGAGGTTTCCCGATAAACACCTGGAGCTCGTCCTTGTGCGTGGTGATTTGGTTACAACAGTGAATACTTCTGAATGGTGAGAGCCCCACTCTAGGTAATGTTGGTTTTTGCAGCAGGCTGGGTGGTGCAGAAATACTCAGGTTTGATGGAGACGTCATTGCAAGGCAGGAATTCTCATGACTCTATTCATAGCATCTCTACTTAACAGTTACAGGGATCCAAAGATGTCTAACTGTGAAACTGTGATGCCCTCAGCAGCAGAGTGGACTACGGCAACGCCCTCTACGCAGGGAGCACTGCTAAACTTCAAAGAAAACTCCAGCTAATTCAAAACGCAGCTGCACGTCTCATCCTCAACCTCCCTCGCCACGAACACATATCCACCCACCTCAGATCCCTACACTGGCTGCCCATCAGCAAAAGGATCATCTTCAAAGTCCTTGTCCACGCACACAGAGCCCTCCATGACACTGGACCGGCCTACCTCAATGAACGAGTAAACTTCCACATACCAACTCGACAGCTCTGCTCTGCTGACCTTGCCCTCGCACCACCTCCGGCGGTAGATCCTTCTCCCACTTCGCCGCCAAGACCTGGAACTCCATCCCCACCAACCTACGCAAGACCCAGAACCTCCTAACTTTCAGAAAGCTCTTCAAGACATGGCTTTTTAGAGTAGTAACCAGCGACTCCCTCCCCCCCCCACCACACAGCGCCTTGGGACCCTAACAGGTGAGTAGGGGGCGTAAGAAATGTTTTGATTGGTTGATTGATTGATCGATTGAAAGAGTTTTCTATTTCATTCAAGTTTTTATGAGCGAAACCAAAAACACAACACAACAACGCAGGGACAGGCGGAGGAAATAGGGCAACAGCTATCTAAGGTTCCTAAAGGCTAAGGGTGCTGGCATTTGCAGCAGCTTTCATGTGCAATGCAACTGGTTTTTGTATGCAGGCCCCTGTGTGCTAAATGCTATGGAACTTGCCTCCCTGGATCCAGTGGTTTCTTCCACCGCCAGTAAGAATACCTACTTCCTACACTACCATTTTCACTCCTCAAACTACATCATCATTATGGTAAGTGGGTTAAAGAACGGTTCCACATCTGTTTTGTTCTCTGGGCCTCTGGTGGAGGATGGTAGAGAATTTTCAGATTGCTCTCGCTTCTGGAATCCTGGACTATCTTCAGAACCATTTGTGGGCCCTTTTCTTCGGCCTTGCCTTTTGTCTGTGGATTGACTCCAACATCTTTGCTAGTGGGTGTTTCCATTCTGTGCTTTTCAGTTTCCCCTCTTTGTCTTTTAAGAATATATGCCGGTCTTGACACAGTGATTTCATACTTTAATGCATTTTTCTTGGGAGACCCCGCATTCACTACTATAAGCATGACATGCTCTTCTTTCCTTATTTCTACGATGGGTATTTCCGGTAAAAAAAATTTGTCTTTCCTCTATTCTTAGATGCATTTGCATTCATTTATTGACCTGTTTCATTATTCATTAGAAAGTTATTTGGCAAGACATCTATTAAATTTTAATTAAACAAGACACACCTTTTGGTTTATACCAGTTTATTGGTATAAAGGCAAATTATTTCAAGGTTCTGGAAGCTTCTCTCCCCCAACGCAGCAATGATAAGCAGAGAGAGCTTTGCTTCTCACAAAATGCATACATGCAGCTGCAATAATAAAAATACCCTTAAATAAGGCACCTCACATTTTAACTGAATGCTTCTTATTTTTGTTTTGTTTCTGCCACGACTGGTTTGATGTGTATTTTTCATTAGTTTATTTGACGTTGGATAGATGTTAACATCTGTGACTTCGTTGCAGAACATGAATGTGTAATAATAGTGCATGTTGCTATTCTGAATGTAATACCGGTAAATTCAATATCTAACACTCTATTCGAGAATCATGCAGGAAATGTATGCTGAAGGTTGCTTGCAATTCAACGTTTGAAATAATTTGAGTATATATATTAGTTTGAAAATATATATGTATACATGTTTTGTGTGTAATAAATACCAGCCTGTTCAAGGTGTTTTTTGAGACTGGATTGTAAGAGCTGCTTAGTTTCCAAACCGTTCTCCACTTGTAATTCTTTCATCTTTTTCTGTTTTTTTTGTGCTAAACTGTGAAACATAAAAGAAAAGGTGACTAAGTGAGGGGGTAGAGCTCTAGGGAAGTCTTCGGGTTACACAGAAACAATTTGAGGTGACTCTGTCCATGGTAACAGTGTTCCTCCTTGGTATTCAGGGGATTTTAAAACATTCAGTAAATCCAGTAAAATTCATATGATTGCCTCACTTTTATCTAGACCATCATAAAGTACACTTCGCACAGCATTGCACAGGGTGCGGATAATTGTTTTTCATGGTGTGACAACAACTCTAAAAAAAAAGGAGTCCAGAGATAAAATGGGTGGGATTTGTCTAGACAACAGAAATGGATAGTATATTTGGCTAATCTGTTTCTAGGTACTAAGCCGTCCGTTTTGCTAAGGTCACCCAACATTGACCACCATGAGAATGAGCAGATACCCTAATAATATTGTGACACTATTTTGGCTATTTAAAAAGACTGATGACTTTATACAAAGTGGTTAAAATGAACCGGTCAATATTTCGAGGTACAAAAAAGGTAAAATACATTTATCCTTTTTTTTTTACCTCCAATGGTTTGTTTGCAGGAAGTATGCTCTGTGGGAAGGAAGGATCCACGAATTAGTGACCCAAGTGCCCAGAGGCTTATTCAGCTGTGCTGTCCTCTCAGAGCACAGTGAAACCGTCGGCAGGACATGCAGACACCGAGCTGTGCAGAGGCCCTTCCTCATTTTTTGGAATAATCAATAAATCTGTTTAATGTATATATGTAAGTATGTATCTATTATGGGCATTTAAAAACACAAATCTAGTTTTAGGGTAACACAGCTCTGGGCAAAAGTGGAGACGTGAAAAGTGAAGAACAGCAAGACTAGCTTACAATTGATAGCTCCCTTCACTGGCGTCCATATCTGCTTAATTTGCATATCATGCTTAATTTGTGCTGGTGCGGTCTGGTGCTCTGCAAGGTCACATATGTATGAGAGTCTGTCACATGGTGGTAGTGTTTGATTGTTTTTGAGGACAGCACATCACTAGAGAGTTTAACAATTCAATCTCATTTAAGCAATAATTAATCTAGCAATTCCCGATCATGCACATCGTTTGAGGTGATCTAGAATACTCAACAATATCAAACGTGCTTGATTATGATGGGGAGCCGGTAATGATAGAAATGGCATTATTTCCAGAAGTGACGGGATCAGTAAGTGGTGCCAGCTGCAATGTACTTCTGAGAAATGCCTTATGCAATGGCACCTATACTGTATTTTACAAATCAAGCACTGGTAACCATTCAAGCTGTTCACTTTTGATGGTGGTCCATTACGGCATAATGGAACCCCAACACTTTCCAGATGCCAATGAAATAAACAATGGCTAAAGAGATGACATGAATTTAGGGCATCAGCTTAACTCCTGCTAGCTTCTGACGTGCACAATGTGAGTACCTGAAGGTTGGATGAGAAGTAGGGATGATGGAAGGGAAGCAGGGATGATGGATGAGAAGTAGGGATGATGTATGATGGATGAGAAGTAGGGACGATGGAAGAGAAGCAGGGATGATGGATGAGAAGTAGGGATGACGTATGATGGATGAGAAGTAGGGATGATGGATGAGAAGCAGAGATGAGACACAGGGATGAGAAGTAGGGATGATGGAATGGAAGAGAAGAGAAGGAGGGATGATGGATGAGAAGTAGGGATGATGTATGATGGATGAGAAGTAGGGATGATGGGAGAGAAGCAGGGATGATGGATGAGAAGCAGGGATGATGTATGCTGGATGAGAAGTAGGAATGATGGATGAGAAGCAGGGAAGAGAAGCAGGGATGAGAATTAGGGATGATGGAAGAGAAGTATTGATGATGGATCAGAAGTATGGATGATGTATGATGGATAAGAAGTAGGGATGATGTATGATGGATGATAAATAGGGATTATGGAAGAGAAGCAGGGATGATGGATGAGAAGTAGGGATGATGATTGACGGATGAGAACTAGTGATGATGGATGAGAAGCAGTGATATGAAGTAGGGATGAGGAGTGGAGAATGAGGAAGTCCTAAAATGGATGCTGTATATAAGGTATGCTAACATCTTAGCCCAAAAGTGCTTTCCTTGACTTACAGTAGCCATATTGAGACGTGTGGCCATCACTGCATAATGGTTTCCAGCCATAACATACTGGAGCATTTAGAACACGACTGGGCTTTGCATGGCACAATGCTGGCTCTAGAATGAAGGTGCTTTGCAAGACATATTGCGCACTATTGCCAAAAGTAAATTTAATCATATAGCTAAGTTTATAACCAACTGTCCTTATTTTGTGCCTGCTAGGAATTCAGGAGTTGGTTTCTGGCAGGTGTGAACCAATTTGCAGATGAAGAGATCCGTGCCATGGGTGCAGGGTTACCCACATCTTTAAATTCCACTCAAAGGGGGGGAAAGGGCATTTCAAGGCATTCCATCTGTTAGCAGCCCTGGATGGGAAAGAACACCAACAACCAAGTAGTTTTGGTGGCATTCATAAACTCATTTCATTCCCCTTTCCACCTGGAAAGGGTTGGATTTTTACTCCTGTGACATATGCTCCAGTTGACATAAATCCATTTATAAGAGAGAGGAATAGATCAGTCCCAGATGTGCTTGGAGTGTAGGTGAAGGAGTTTCCCCCTGGGTAAAAATATTTACCCTGCAAAGAATAACAAATGTATCCATTTGCATAGGAGATCCTATTACCCCTCTGCAGTGTTCTCTGCTACCGAAAACTCCGCACAGCAGGAAGATGAGCCTGATGTGAAAGTGACATTCATAGGAACCCACATGGAAACCTGTGTGTCACATGGCTTACCAGGCAGATTCCAGGGAATATTTGTGAGTCCCAGAAGTGTGCAACCTTCCACTTACATAGTGCAGATCTGGAAATGTGATTGTGAATTGGGCCCTGTTGTGGACACTCTTGACATAAGTAAGGGTATGTCTGCTCTAAAAGTCGTTGTGGCATAAAAGTGTCCATCCTTGACATATTTGGGGACGTTTTTGACATAACTGTTCTGATTTAGGCAAACACGAAATTTGCATTACAATAGTGTAACTCGCACAATTTTGGGAATTTTGCATTATGTTGGTAACAAGAAATTCCTTCAATTACATCATTACACCACTTTGTGCAATTACACACCATTTATGAAAACAGTTACTGGGAATGTATCATTTACATCATTCATGGTAACAATTTATTGCATACTCACAAGAATAAAATGTGTCCTTAGTATCAACATTTGACTTGAGGATACATTTTATTCTTAAACAAAATACCAGGAAGTGACGGATTTGCATTTTGTATCATTGCACATAATTTTTCTAAAATGTTGTGTAATTATGAGGAATCAAATTAAGAGAATTATTTTCAGACACCCCTGTTCCTACCACTGGAGTAGTGACCCTTGCATACTGGTTTCTTCTTTGGCATATTCTGAACATTCAACATGATTATGGATAATGTGACACATCTTTAACATATAGAGGACATTCCTTACATAAATGAGGCTATTCTAGTACAAATATATCCTTAGTATAAAGGTGCCCTCCTTGACATGTTGCACCACTTGTGACATATTATTGGCAGTCACTGCCATAAAGATAGTCCTGTATAATAATGCACATTTTTGGCATATTGGGGCATTGTTAGACCAGGCATCGTCGGTGTCGTCTCCCCATCTTTTTTGCCTTTGCTTCCCATGTTTTGACTGTGTTCTGGACTCCGTTTTTACTGTTTTTGTTACTCTGGGCACATTACCACTGCTGACCAGTGCTAAAGTGCAAGTGCTCCCTATGTGTAAATTGTATGTGTAATTGACATTTCCATAATTGGCATATTTGATTTACTAGTAAGTCTCTAGTAAAGTGCACTAGAGGCACCTAGGGCATGTCAATCAAATGCTACTAGTAGGCCAGCAGCACTGGTTGTACCACCCACATGAGTAGCCCACTAAACATGGCTCAGACCTGCCACTGCAGTGTCTGTGTGTGCAGTTTTAAACTGCCTATTCGACCTGGCAAATGTACTAACTTGCCAGGCCCAAACCTGACCTATTCATAGATGTAAGGCACCCCTAAGGTAGGCCCTAAGAAGCCCCATGGGCAGGGTGCAGTGTATGTTGAAGGTGGGACATGTACTGGTGTGTTTTACATGCTCTAACAGTGAAATACTGCCCAAATCATGTTTCACTGTTCCAAGGCCTATCGCTTTCCTAGGTTGACATGGGGGCATCCTTTAAATATCCTTAAAGTGCATTTTCTCATTGATAGCAGAAAGGGATGTGGAGTTTGGGGTCACTTTTTAAAAATACATATTTTGGTAAAGTTGTTTTTTAGATTGTCTGTTTGAAAATACCACTTTTAGAAAGTGGTCATTTTCTATCTTAAACCATTCTTTGACTCTGCCTGCTTGTTCATTCCCTGTCAGGGACAGAATGACAGTTGGGCTGTTTGTGAATCCTCTCTAGACAGTGACACAAAGGCACAAAGTGAACTGGGGTGTAGCTTGCATAGCCCGATGAGCCATCTGGGCTAGAGTGGATGGAGGAGTGGTCACTTATACCTGAATGGGCTGTGCCTGCCCTCACACAATGCAGTCTCCAGCCCCCTGGTGTGAGTCTGGAGCCCAGCCTGGGCAAGGAAGGATCTTGTGAACAACAGAGACTTTCCCTTGAAGTTTGCCTACTTCAAAGGCAGAAAGGGGTATAAGTGGTGGACTCAAAACCCCAGATTTTTAGATTACTTCTGGAATCAAGATAAACCTCTGCCAAGGAGAAGAGCTGGAGGTGGAGTACTGCCCCTTTGCCTGTGACTGTGCTTTGCTGGCTTGGCCTGCTGGTGCTGCCTCTGGCTGAAAGAGGTCAAAGACAGGACTTTGTTGTGCATTCCTGCTTGAGAAGAATCTCCAAGGGCTTGGATTGAGCTTGCCTCCTGTTTTTAAGTCTCAGGGCCATCAAAGACTTCCTTTGCCAGCACTTTGACTCTCTGCTGAGACTCCTGCCCTGCCACATGGTGCCCTAACCAGTCCCTGGGCCCTTGAGAGGTGAAATTGGCAGAACAAGGACTGAAATCCATGCCATACAGGGATGATTTCGACACACCACCTGCAACATGGCTGACAAATGTCGTGGCACTCGCTTTGCCACTAAAATCGACCCTCCACCAGCAACGCAGCTGGGAGAGCGATGCATCACGGCTGGAGAAACAACACAAAACCAGCTTTTGGCTGCTGATAACGATGCAAACATTGCTCGGCGTCAAAGATCAACGTAAGCCTGCACGGATCCGAAGTGCACACATGGAAATTGATGGATTGCTCTCCTGCTGTAGGGAAAAACAACACCTTCTCAGCCTGGCTGGAGAAGAAAATGATGCAAGGCCTCACTTGCGTTTAATGAATCAACGCATCGCTGACTTTTCCGATGCACGCTTGCTCATGCCACTTTATTTTTGACGCAAACCAGGTACTTTGTGTAAAATCAACATTTCCATTGTTTTCAATGGTGTAAGACTTTTATTCTTTTAAAAATTCATATTTTGACTTGTGTATGTTGATCTTTTGTTGTTTCGGTCTTGTTTGATTTAGATAAATATTACCTATTTTTCTAAACCTGTGTGGTGTCCATTTTTTAGTATTATCACTGTAATACTGTGTGTGTTGGTACAAATACTTTAAAAATTGCCTTTGAGATAAGCCTGACTGCTTGTGCCAATCTACCAAGGGGGTGAGCAGGGGTTGTCCCTGGACTATAACTCCCTTACCCTGACTAGGGTCCCTGCTTGGACAGAGTGCAACTGACTGCCAACCAAAGACCCCATTTCTAACAGGCAAACATAACATACTTGTGATTATTCGTGGTATTATGATGACACTGGCATAATTGGGCCCTCCTTGTCCTACTGAGTCCAATCTGCACTTTTTTTGGCTATATCTGAAATATTGGGAGCAATGTCCTAATTGTGCCATCTATAACACACAAGCAGCACTCTTGACATGACTGTAGCTAACTCTGCTTTTATGGTGGTCAGTCTTTAATGGTGCCGGTTCTCAAATATTTGCATAATTATTTTGTATAACTAGCCAAACTGTAACCTTAGCAGTATGTTACTTATATTTTACAGGCTTTACCAAACATACCATTTACCACAGTGCATTGACACTTTGGTAAGTGCTACATCAGGAATCTACGTCATGTGCCAATACACCAGGAGTCTGCACCTACGAGCCACATTGGTTACATCATTTAGGTACACACAAACAGGGTCTAAACTATGATATCCCCTGCAAAGAAGTACAATCAGATATTTAAAAAACTAACTAAATGTACCAAACATTTCACAGTCATGAGCTACACTGAGACTAATTCAAGTATTTTGTCATTGAAAAATTACCCTTGCATTGGAGTAACAAAGTTGATAAACTATGAGCAACCCTGGTTATATTATATGGGTACACACAAACAGGGTCTAAACTATAGTATCCCCTGGTACAGTTGCAACATTAAACTGATACTTTTCAGATGGCAATACTTTTGAGAACAGATCACTTCAATTATTGGAGTTTTTAACCTCCATTTGAAATAAAGTGATATGAATCAGCTCAATCACAATACATAGGATTTAGGCTTAGACTCTGCACTATTAGTAGATTTCGTAGAGCAGGTTCTACTCTTTTGACTCGAAAAGTCTATGTCCTTTTGAGCCCTTACATACCATACATACTTTCAAATCCAACAAACCGATTTGATGTTTTTTCTTGGTGGGAAACATTACACCAAATAACTTCACACTAAGTTATTTTCTTAGATCTGGTCACACCATCTACTCCAGACAACACACTCTGTGTTCCATTAAACTGTGCATTTTCATCAGTATATCCTGAGCCTGCTCTTACAAATCAACAGGGTGCACATTGACATGTCTCTGTAGCGCAGACACTGCTTGACTGTTGCTAACTATATTTCCCAGCAGTCAGTGGGGCCTCACTTCTCTTGACATCACACGCCATATTGTGAAATGGCATGACCACAGACACGTGATCACCTCCACATGCTACTGAGCACTGCGACAGTCACATAAATAGAATCTCAGAATACTGGTAAATCTACAATTATGGTGGTATGACAGGTTCAGGGGCGGCTCCTTTGCAACGACGAAGGAGCATCGCCCCACTGGCTGAGCCAGCAGCTGAAAAATAAAACAATATTTTAATATTGTTTTATTTTTCAGCTGCTGGCTCCGCCAGCATGTGCAGGAAGAGACAGGGCTGGGCTATGAGAGGCAGAGGTGTGGAGTGAGTGCACTAAGTGCATATGTCAGTTTGGCCGGCGGTCCTAGGCCGGCCAAACTGACAAGTGCACTTAGGTTTCTCCAACACACCCGGGATTGGAGAAACTGCACAAACTCCAATGCAGTGTCTCAGTAGCAGACCAAGCCGCTCAGACCAATCCTGCTGCTGTCATGCTAGGTATAGCATGCAAGCAGTGCCAGGATTGCTTGGGGAGCCTGTGCTGGTGTCCCAGGGACTGCTGGGACACCAACGCCATTGGAAGAGGAGCAAGGCGGCCGGCAGGGACAGGTAAGTATTTTTTTTTATCACTATTTTTTTTCACACCATTCCTATCCTCACCTCCACCCACCCTTCTTCTTGAGATTTGCAGCAGCTGCTGCTGTAAAGGTTAGCATACTTCTATCTTCTCTTGAGGAAGTAAGTAGGCACTATTATGTATGTTACCAGTGGCATACTTGAGAAGTCACCTTTTGTCCTTTACATATACTAAGCCGTATTTATAAGGCTGAACTTGATTGGTATATGCAATATCTTACCTGCCATTATCAGCCATGTATGACTATCTCATTCTTTATTACAATCCTTAGTAAATAACTGCAAGACTTACTCTCACATATACCATGCTATTATTGCTGTATGCACACACCATTGAGATCGTATAACAATAATTACTACAATGATTGCCTGTGTGAGACCTTCCAAATACAGTTGTTTGCAAAATTGGTTGAATGGTATGAGAAGATAAAAGGTTATGCACGTCCTATCTTCAATAAAGTGTAACCATGAATAGGCAAACACTAAGGGCCTGATTTAAAAAAAAATTGCACTGCACCCAGTGCAGTGCCACTTTTCTTGTGCCCCTTAGCGCCCCCCTAACACCACCATGTGTGCGCCCTATCTAAGATACGGTGCACCATGGCGATAGTTAGGGGAACTAGCATAAAAAATGTTCATGCTAGTTCGGAGCTTTTCAGGATTAGTGTAAAAAATATTGACGCTAATCCTGCAAAGCCCATTGAGGCCCATTGAAAACAATGGTCTGTCTCCTTTTAAAGCCTGCTCTGAGCAGGGGTTAAAAGTGCAGAAAAAAATAATGCAAAGAAATCTTTTAGATTTCTTTGCACCATTTATTTGACCCCCATGACGGGGGAACCCCCCCTTTGCATACATTATGGCTGGCAGAAGTATAATGTAGCACAAAGGGTTACAAAGTGGCACAATGCATGCATTGCGCCACTTTGGAAATTTGGCATGCCGACTTTGGTCTCGTGGGCCACATTAGCATCAATAAATATGTTGTTAATTTGGCGTAAGAAAGCACTAGGGGCTCTTAAATTGGGCCCTAAATTCCATGTTTTATCATTTATACACCTAAATATGATCCCTCCACTCTCTGGAGTGAGTGTACACGCATTTCGCTTGTGTATGCTATATATGTTTTATTTCCAGGATTTAAAAATCTTATCACTTTGGGAATCACTGTGCATGGTTATTTTTTGTATTAATCACTATAGTAGTGTAGTATAAATCTATATGTGATGTACTTCACTGCACTTTCTTGTGTGTCTCACCTATAAGTAGGGCCTAGTAGTACTGCGAACCAATAGATATATGAAGGTGTCTCCAATTTGTGCTATAAACACATGAAAATCAATGCTGTCTAGGTGTGGATTGAATTCAGTCCTGATGAAGGCCATTGGCCTATATGGTCACTCAGTATGGACGCAACTTGTTGGACTAGATAGTAGATGTATGAGCCAAGAAACTCCAGGATATCTCCCATTATTGCTTTTAACCTTAACCAGGGTGCTCGTTTATTAAAGAGATATCTCTTGGGTTTAACCTGAAGGTGATTTTATTAGTCTAGATTTCTGCATCTATCTGGCTAACATTTATTATGAACTCCATCGACATAGAGGTTGAGTCCATCCTGGTGCATTTGCCTACCAGGATGGAATAAGGACAAAACTGAGGAAGAATGTCACAAAAGTGTGGATGAGGTTTCCTTATCCATAGTCTTTGAAACCTTTGTGTGATTAATGGCCTAGCACGGTGATTCAGATAAAGTTGCCAGATTTTGTGTGATCGGCTTTATGCCTCAAATTCCAAGCTGCTGTAAGGGATGGAAGATGTGGGTGATTTGCTACTGCATGGACAAATGCTTCTAGAAACAACTGTGCCAGACCCTAAAGATTTTTTATTAAGGGATGTTCTGCAACATATAAAGAACTTTTGGCAGAGAGGCCATTTTGTAAAGTGCACCGTTCCCATTGTTGATATTGTGAATTTTCTGCAGTGTAGATCCGTCTTAGAGTCCTTAAAGATCCTTTACAAGTTATAATGTATAACATTTGTGAGGTCATTGGTTATAAATACCACTAGGACCATGAGCCCTTCGTTGAGCCACTGTAGCAGACCCTTGCAAGCAGTTGGAGGCTGCAGGGGAGTTAGTTCACATGACACAGATATATGTCAATTTATGCAGAACCCAGCATATTTCCCAAATTTGTTCAGCATTTCTTCAAGGGACTGATTGCGCCAGGTCACCAAGTAGAGAAGTAGGTATTGGCATACAGGGAGATAATATCCTCCCAATCAGATTCCCACGTAATATAGAGCAGCTGATCGTCACATCTCACCCAGCTAGCCAGTGGTGCCAATGCAAGAGCATGCAACAAAGGGCATAATGGTCACCCTGTCTCATTCCGTGGCCCAAGCTACTCCTACACTACCGTGACTGGGGCAGTGAATAGTAGTTTGTCCAATGCCCGAAATGCTGGGTCGATACCCATTTTGCCTTGGACTGCCATCAGATATGGCCATTACAGTGAGTTGAATGTCTTCTTGACTTTGAGTGCAAGCAATGCCGCAGGTTCCGGCATATCCTCAGCTCGTACCATGACTCCTTAAAGATGTCTAAAGTTCTGTTGAGTCAATCTGTGTTGCATGAACCCTGTTGCATGAACCCTGATTGGCCAGCATTTATAAGTTTATCAGTCACATGACATAAGCGATTATCCAATCCTGGGCCCTAGATTTAACAATGATATGGGTTGATATGAGGAACAATCCTCCAGTGGTTTGTCTTTTTTATGAGTAAGAATTATGTTGGCCATCCTCAGATCCCTAGGCAAGGATCCCTCTTTCCTTGCCTCACAAAGCATCTGTGTGAGTCGTTCATCCACCCTCTCATGTCGACAGTTAGAAAAATCCAACAGGCAGCCCATTTGGACCCAGTTTCCTCCCCATGTGCCTCTGCTTTATGACCTCCTGGACGTCTTACACATCTATTTTCTGGTCAAGCAGGGCCGCGTCTGCTTTAGGCAGGTGGGAAGATCTTTCAAACATGTTTCCACTTCGGACGAGGAACACCACATTTTGGACTGCTAGAGCTGCTCTACATGCGTGGCAAAGGATTGTGCAATATCATTCCACAATTCCAGCAGGTTACCATCATCAGTTACTATTTTGCTAATCCATCTGTATACCTCCTCTTTGCCTGCCAATCAGACTACAATTTGCCAGCCTTGTTACCTCCTTCATATAGGCCCAGCTTTCCAAGAAACTCGTGCGGCACAGTGCTGCGCCAAAATCAGCAGCACCATGCATCACCAGTTTTGAAATGCAGGGCTGCGTTGTATTCACAAGAATATGGTGCAGCCCTGCGTTTCCCCCTGCACCAGCATAAAATTAAGCTGCCTGCGCCAATGCAGGCATCCTTGCACCATAGTGCAAGGTGTCTACATTGAGGGGAGTGATTGTTTATGTTCAGTAAGGTATCCCTTCCTACACATAAACAACCTACAATGGTGATTTGGCACATAAGCAATCACCCATGGCATTTTGCTTCTTCTATGTGTGCTGCAGAATAACGAGGAGGAATAGATGCATTCCTCCTCATTTTGCCATGCTAAGGTCACCCCAGGGTGGCGTTTGTTTTTGTCGCTAACACAGATTTATGATCTCTCATAAATCTGGGGTAGCGTCAAAAGCAATGGGTGTTGCGATAGAAGGCCCACTGCAACACCCACTTGGGCCCAAATTTACAAGGAGGCATAACACCACAAAAAGTGGCGTTGCACCTCCTTGTAAATATTGAGCAGTGGTTAGCGCCACTGAAGTGTCGCAAAAAGTGACGCTCCAGGGGCAAAAGGGTCTTGGAAGCCTGGCCCAGAGTTTGTGTTGCTTTGCTCAGAAGAGCACTTCTCCTTTCTCCTCCACCATCACTATATTCTTCTTCAGTAGCTTAATTTGATTGTATAGTTCCACTCTCTGACCCTTTATGTGATCTACTTCCTGCAGACCTCAAAGAATGGCATGTTTCAAGTGCCTCTCTTCGGAACAGCCTATAAAACGTTTAGTATTTATTGAGCATAGGATAAGTAAGTGAAATCAGGTCCTTTAAAAACGGTGTAGTTTCTGCTTAGGTTGAAATCTTGGTTTGTCTTTTACTCCCTTCTCTCTCAAAGGGTGCATGTGTACAGCAGCAGGTAATAAACCTGCCATAAAATTGGTTCATGGCTTCCACCAATGTCATCAACTCCCATTCTCTCCCAAAATTACATAATTTTATTAATCTGGCAGCACCTCTGTGCTAGGCATCATGCCCTAAGATGTGATTTGGCTTTTCTCATTACCTTGGACCCTTTTGTGGTGTGCAGTGATACTGGACCACGCTGTCCCTTTGGCTAGGTTGCTTTTGTGTAGCTGTCACGCCGCGGCGCGCTGCGCGAGCTGAACATTCGACTCGTGCCGCGGCGCGCAGCACTCAGACGCGCCGCACCCCCAGTCTCCTCTGCACTATCTGAGGTCCCAAATTTAGCATGGGGCCTCGTTTCATTTTAGCGCAGCGTGCCTGCAAACCCACATAACCTCCCCCACTCACCTGTTATTTTTGATCTTCTTTCCTGTCGCCCTTGTTTGTTCTTCCCTTTATGTTTTTTTCCTTTGTCCCATTATTCCCCTCTCTTCCCAGCATGCATTGGTTTCCTACTCACTATGGTTTCCTTGTCCATTACTTTCTATGTATCTTTTCCTATCCAATATGGTGTCCTTACACTTCCTGCTGGTCGCTTCCTGTTTTATGGGTATTTCTCCTTGCGCTGCAACACTTTCTTTTTGGATGGTGTCTTCGCTCCTTCTCCCTTGTGTCAGATACTGGTTACGCTTTTGTTCCAGTGTTTGTTCCTGTTTATTTTTGGTCTTGTATCCTACGTATTGATTTTTGCTTTTATTCCAGGAATTTCCTTTTTGAGGTTTTTTCCCCTTTTTAGGGTTTCTTTCCCTCTGGCACTACTTCTGAAGGACACGGACTGCCCTTGGCGTTCATATCGCCTGCAGCACCGTGGCTACCAGAAAGAGTCGCCCCTACCTGGGCCAAGGCAGGACGTTCAAGAACAAGAACCTTGTCACTCATTCAGTGGACTCCAGGCTCAAGCACTGCGTAAGTCGTGACAGATTGCAGCGCCCAATAAACCCAACTTCGTCTAACACGATGGATGATACAGTGGCAGCAGCTGCAGACCCTGACCAGTCCCTTCTGGCAACCATTCAGCAACAGGCTAAGGAACTGCAACAATTGCGAAACGAGAATGCTGCCTTACGACAAGCTTTGGCCTTCCGCAGTACAGATGTTCCTATCGTTTCTACCTCAACTCCTTGGTATTCCGGTGAACCAACGAAGTTGCAAGAGTTCTTAGATGCTTTGACTGTTTACTTTGCCTTCCGACCAGCGCAATTTTCTCACGACAAGACAAAGGTGACTTATCTTATCAGTGCCCTATCCGGTCCTGCTTTGGCCTGGGCGACTCCGATTGTATCATCCAATGACCCAGTATTGTCTGATTATCCAGCCTTCGTGAATCATTTTAAACAGATGTTTGGTCATCCAGGATTAGAGGCCTCCGCTGAAGAAGCACACTGTGACATCCAACAAGGCTCTCAAGATGTCCTCCAACATATAACACGCTTTCGACAGATTGCTACCGAAACAACTTGGGTGGAGGGTACTCTGGTTACCCTATTTCATAGAGGGCTGAAAGAGGAGATCAAGGACGAGTTAGTGCACTCCACCCGAGTAGAAGATCTTCGCGGTCTGATGGATTTAGCTCTCTCCATCGAAAATCGTCTCCAAGATCGACGTTTGGAAAAAAGAAGAAATATAAGACCTTCCCAGTCAAGCACCTCACATGTCTTTTTGCACCGTCTGAAGGAAACTCACCCTCCCGTCAGAGAAACTGAAGGTGAACCTATGCAGGTGGATACTACTACTGGCCCACTTTCCTTCAGTGAACGTGAAGAAAGACGGAAAAAGGGGTTGTGCCTTTTTTGTGGTGCTAGTGGCATTTATATGGATAAGTCCTGGGCCACAACACAACAAATACCAACAAGACCCAAGGAAGTTCCGGAACAAGTACTCACTGTGGATGGGTCCTTAATATCCTCTGGTCCAGTTGATACTACTACTCTGATTCTAAGTCTACAATTTGGGAACCACCAAGAACACGTCTCCTTTGACTTAATATCATCTCCCAATCATACTATAATCCTAGGAATTCCATGGTTCATAAGACATAATCCTTATGTAAATTGGGAAACCAGGACTATTTCCTTGTCCGCTCAGTTTTGTCATGAAGATTGTTTTGCCTCAGACACTTACTGGTCACCCAAGAAAATGATACCTTCTGAATCCACTACAGGTTGCACCATCAATACAGTCCAAGGGGTCCCCGATCACTATTTGGACTTTCAAGATGTATTCCAAAAACCATCCAAACCTGTTTTGCCACCACATCGAGATTATGATTGTGCAATTCCCCTGGAACCGGAGGCGATCGTTCCCTGTGGGAGAATGTATTCTCTTACGGAACCTGAAAGGGAAGTTCTCAAAGATTACCTCCAAGAAAATCTACACAGCTGTCTTATTGTACCATCTTCCTGTCCGGCAGGTGCTCCCCTGTTTTTTGTACCCAAGAAAACTAAAGATCTTCGTCCCTGCTTGGACTTTCATGGTTTAAAGAAGATCACTATAAAGGAAGGACCGTTATCCTTTACCTGTCATCAAAGATATTCTGGAAGCAGTCAGAGGGGCACAACGTTTTACCAAATTAGATCGCGTGGAGCCTACCACCTTTTGCGCATCAAGAAAGGAGATGAGTGGAAGACTGCCTTTCGAACCCCATTTGGTCATTTTGAATACAGGGTTATGCCTTTTGGCCTCACTAATGCCCCCTCAATATTCCAAAGATTTATGGACTCTGTGTTCTCTGATCTATTGAACCATACAGTAGTGATCTACTTGGACCATATCCTTGTATATTCTAGACGTCCTGAACTTCATTCTACACACGTTAAACAAGTCCTCCCAAGACTCAGGCAACATCAACTGTACTGTAAACCAGAGAAATGTGAGTTTGATAAAACTGAAGTCAAATATCTGGGTTATCACATCAGTACCACTGGAATATCAATGGATCTGGAAAAGGTACAAGCCATCCTAGACTGGCCTTCCCCTTCCTCCATCTAGGAGACCCAATGTTTTCTAGGACTGGCCAACTTTTATCATCTGTTTATCTTAGACTTTGCGGAACAGACCAGCCATATTACCCAAACATTAAAGAAGGAGAATGTACGCAATGGATTTATCTGGACAAAGACAGCTGAAGCAGCTTTTCAAAGTCTAAAAAAGGCCTTCACTCAAGCACCAATACTGAGACATCCAGACACTAGCAAACAATTTATTGTTATTACTGATGCTTCCGAAAGAGCCATCAGAGCAGTATTACTCCAACAACAAGATGACGATGGTTTAGAACATCCAGTTTTTTATCTGTCCCATGTACTCTCTGTGTCTGAACAACATTGCTCAGTATTGGAAAGGGAATTATGAGCCCCTAGGTCTGCCTGCCAAGAGTGGAGACAATTGCTTATGGGGTCCAAAAAACCTTTCGAGGCGAGAACGGACCATCGGAATCTACAATGTTTACGTAACTTTCAATGCCAGAACAGTCGTCAGGCTCGTTAGGCCTTTTTCTTTAGTCAGTACGACTTCTATGTCACATACATTCCTGGATCCCAAAACATACTAGCCGATGCTCTGTCTCGCCGTTATCCAGATTGTGCTCCTACCCCATCACAGTATCTACTTGAGCCTAGCAAGATCATTGGTGTAGCTCAATCATTCCTGGATGAGGTGCAACTGGAATATGCAAACCTTTCTGAACAAGAACTTGAGGACTTATACCCCCAAATACATAAACAGAAGGGATATTATTATTATAAGGACCTTTTGTTCCTCCCTACAAGACGAGTACGAGAAAAGGCACTGCAGATGTGCCATGATTCCCCGATTGTTGGTCATAAAGGTATCAAGGCCACGCAAGAATTACTCTTGCGATCTTTTTGGTGGCCTACTTGGAAATCGGATGTCGACAGTTATGTACAGGCCTGTCCCATATGTGCCCAAGTAAAGATACCCTTTACCAGCCCAGCGGGATTACTGCTACCGTTATCTGTTCCACCAGCTCCCTGGCACACCATTTCAACCGATTTCATGTGTTCCTACCTCCATCAGCAGGAAATCAGGTTATCATGGTAACAGTAGATTCATTTACTAAGATGGCTCACTTCACTGCCCTGAAGAAATTACCTACCTCACAAGAACTAAGCCAGATATTCATCCACCATATTTTTCATCTACATGGACTCCCACACAGCATTGTATCAGACAGGGGACCTCAGTACATCTCTCAGTTTTAGAAACATTTCTGTAGGACCTTGAACATCAATGTAGCGTTGTCATCTGGTTTCCATCCCCAAACCAATAGGCAAACCGAACGTCTCAACCAAGGACTAGAGCAGTACCTTCGCTGCTTCTGTAATTCTACTCAGAGTAACTGGAACACTTACCTTCCTATCGTAGAATTCTCTTACAACAACACTGTACATAGTGCCTCCAAGGTCAGCCCCTTTTTCTGTTCCTATGGCTATCATCCTACCTCTTTTCCTACCACTCCTCAGTCTACCTCTTCTCTTTCTGCTGTCACCTCGTTTTCCAAACAACTTTGAAAGATCCATAGAATGATTCAATCTAATCTGCTGGACACTAAGAGATACATGAAAAGAATGGCAGATAAGAAGTGCAGTGAGACTCCAGTGTATCACATCCAGGATAAAGTCTGGCTTTCTTGCGGCTCTCTCAGAATAAGTTTACACCTCGTTACTACGGCCCTTTCCGTATTCTTCAGTTGGTTAATCCTGTCACTGTCCGTCTTCACTTACCTCGTACCTGGAAGATCCATCCGGTCTTTCATGTTTCCCAGCTAAAACCCTATAAGCCTGATCCTTTCTCCTGGCAGTTCCCTTGCCCTCTTCCCTTATTGGTGAATGATGAACCAGAATATGAGGTAAGAAATTTGTGACTCTTGTGTCTTTCAAAACCGTCTTCAGTATCTGATTCATTGGACGGGTTGCCCTCTTAGTGAATGCTCTTGGGAGGATGCGTCTTCTGTTCACGCCCCTCTTCTGATTCGTCAATTTTACCGCTTATTTCCACACAAACCTGGGGCTCCAGGGGGGGGGGGCCTACTGTCGCACTGCGGCGCACGGCGCGAGCCGAACATTCGGCTCGGGCCGCCGTGCGTGTCTCTCAGACGCGACGCGCCCCCAGTCTCCTCTTCTGAAGGACACGGACTGCCCTTGGCGTTCCTATCGTCTGCAGCACCATGGCTACCAGAAAGAGTCGCCCCTACCTGGGCCAAGGCAGGACGTTCAAGAACAAGAACCTTGTCACTCGTTCAGTGGACTCCAGGCTCAAGCACCGCGTAAGTCGTGACAGTAGCTGACTATGCATTGTATTTCCTCCCACCAGCCGGGCAACCTATAATGCAAATTAGGCA
This sequence comes from Pleurodeles waltl, assembly GCF_031143425.1. Taxonomy (NCBI): domain Eukaryota; kingdom Metazoa; phylum Chordata; class Amphibia; order Caudata; family Salamandridae; genus Pleurodeles; species Pleurodeles waltl. The sequence continues at coordinate 333,015,484 of NC_090446.1, forward strand.
AATCCTTGCCCGTCTCCTGGGGCTCTTTCCCCTTTTATTCCCTTCTCCTGCCATCATCCCGGACTGAAAAAGCTTTACAAGGAGGTTGACCTACCTGCTGCATTAAGTTTGGGTATTAATTAAAAGCATGACGGAAAACACAAAACATGACATGGGACCTGCAAAGTAATTTACCAGCCCATTACAGTTACATTTTGTGATCCTTTCTCTGGCACCTCCTCTTCCATCAGACTACTAGACGCTACAAACTACGGTAAGTGCCTCTTCGGTCACTCATGCACAATACCAAACTACTTCCGAAACAGGATCAAAACAAATACAAAATTCCCAAATATGCGCCCCAGTCCGATAACGTGCTTTCAATGGGGTAGGAAGTTCTATATTAATACTACAATACAATGCAACACTTTTGTAAAGTTGTGCTATAAAATGAGTTGTACGGACCCAATTTAAACTAATCTTGTAGCAACACCTCTCCCCCAATACGCAGATGGTACTAAAAGATTTGCGCACTCTATCATGCCTCCTCATGTTAATATCAAGTATAGCAGGCATACATCCACAGGTCCACCCAATGTTTTATTCATTGAGCAACTGTGGCCCCTTGCCCTCAGGTGCATGCAGTGCGTAATTTGAGCAGATAGTGTAGACGCCGACATCGGCACTCACTTTTGAGGACCGTCACATCAGACCCTCCTAGTAGAGAAACCAACCTCTGCTCGTGGCGCGTGGGGCTGCATCAGTCCTGGAGTTACCCTCTACCTCACGAAACCTTGGCGAGCGCAGCGCTCGCGTTGTACCCCTCGGGCTACAAGTCCCAGAACTGCTCCCTTGACACAGAATGCTTTTGATTTAACATCATTCTGATTTCACACGTGGCTGGTTTACGACAGAAGCAATAATATGCGGCCGTGTAGAGGGCAGCGGGGTTATTCCTATTTTGATGTTTGTTTCCTGGTAGGTGAAAGAAAAAAAAAACATTGTCAGCAAACCACACTGAAGCCTCTCGAAAGGGGGGACATCGCCCGGTCCGGTCCCGAGAGAGAAAATATATCTATCGCAGAGCATAATGGGTTGGAGATAATTATCAAATGCACAAAAGCTTAACAGTACTTTTAGAAGGTGCTCGAAATTGTATTAAATCATAGGTCGATCTGTATTTTGGAAAGTATGACACATAATTAAATTATGCAGTTAAAGAGTGGCATTATAACGCCCCTTTTCTGGGTAATTTACGCGCACATTGTGGCAGTACAGTTGGGATTTGCTGCTGGTTAGAGAACATGGGCCGCTCTATACGAGATGCATTAAGGGCGGGTCCCCTCGAGTGACGTTACTGGACCACCACAGTATAAGAAGAACAAAGTGCATCTCCAGGTACTTCCCCTCCACCCCGCGCGACGCCCCCCCCCTCCTCCCCTCCCCCCTCCCCCCCCCTCCCACACACACACACATACACGGTCAAGGTTTTACAACACTACAAGCACAGTTTAGTGGCAGAAAACCACAAATTGCTACATTAGTATGACTCAAATTACATATTGAGTCTGTACAGGACACGTATTCCACCCCTTGATAACTTTTTTTGAACATGGGCATGGATTCTTTAGCGCTAACATACCCTAATAATATTTTGAAATGGGATTTGTAAACTTGGAGAAACATCACGCTGGAGAAATCAGACAAATAATTCTCCATTTACAGAATACTGCGATTGATGAAATTCAGTTTCACAAAACGCTCCTTCGACCACAAGTTCGAACAGTTCAGAAGTTTCCACTGGCCCTAGTTCAGAGATACAATACGGACAGAGGACACCATCTGAAAAGTAACCTTAAGCGGTAATTATTACTAGGCAAACTGAATGGGGTGTTGTAGATTGGAGTGGCGTGGTGTGTCATAGCATGTCCTATAGTTTAGTGGCATTGGATGTACTGGAATAGAGTGGAGAAGAGTGGCCTAGAGTGAAATGGAGAAGAGTGGCATAGAGAGGAGGGGTGTAGACTAGCATAGAATGGAGGGGATAGAATGATGCAGAGTGGGGTAGAGTGGAGGGAGTGTAATGATGGAGTGTGGGGTAGAGTGTCACAGAGAGGAGTGCAATCGAGTGGAGCAGAGGGTAATGATAGAATGTCATAGACTTGGATATCAGGGAGTGGAAGAGTGGTGTAGAGTCTAGTGTCTTTGAATGTCGTAGAATTTGGTAGACTGAAGGGTCATAGAATGGAGGGCTGTAGAGTACTGTTCAGTGGCGTCGAGTGCAGCCGAGTGCAGCCGAGTGGGATATAGTGGAGAAGAGTAGCATAGAGTAGAGAGGATAGATATAGAGTGGCATAGCGTGGAGTGTCTTAAAGTATTGTAGAATGGAGTGCAGTGTCATAGAGGGTTATAGAGTGAAGTTTCATAGAGTGGAGAAGAGTGGCGTAGAGTTGAGTGTTTGAGTGTTTGAGTGGAGGAGAGAGGAATGGACTAGAGTTTCTTAGAGTAGAGTGGTGCAACACTGGCGTAATGTAGAATGGAATGAACTAACATCAAGGGTCGTAGAATGGAGTGTCAAAGACTGGAGTGGTGAAGAGTGGCGTGGCAGAGAGTGGAGTAGAGTGGCCTAGAGTGAAGTTGCATAGAGTGGCATTCTACAGTATTGTAGAATGGAGTGCAGTGTCATAGAGGATTATAGAGTGAAGTTTCATAGAGTGGAGAAGAGTGGCGTAGAGTTGAGTGTTTGAGTGTTTGAGTGGAGGAGAGAGGAATGGACTAGAGTTTCTTAGAGTAGAGTGGTGCAACACTGGCGTAATGTAGAATGGAATGAACTAACATCAAGGGTCGTAGAATGGAGTGTCAAAGACTGGAGTGCTGAAGAGTGGCGTGGCAGAGAGTGGAGTAGAGTGGCCTAGAGTGAAGTTGCATAGAGTGGCATACAGGGAGTGACATAGAGTGGATTAGAGTGTTGTAGAGAGGAGTGGGGTAAAGTGGCATAGAGCAGAGTAGAGTGTCGTAGGATGGTCTAGAGTGTCGTAGAGTGGAGTGGCATAGAGTGGAGTGGCTTGGCGTTTGGTGGAGTAAAGTAGAGTGGCATAAACTAGAGTGGAGTAGAGTGTTGTAGAGTGGAGTGGCAGACAGTGGCATGGAGAGTCAAGATCAGAGTGGTGTAGCGTAGTGGGAAGTAGAGTGTCATAGAGTGATGTGGAGTAGAGCATTTGGCAATACAGACAACACATTTTCAGTTGAAATGAACATTTCATTTACACAGAAAGGCAGTTTTACTGATAACTCTGTACAACAAAAACATTAATGCGTGGAAATGGCATCACCTTGTGTATTGATTTGTCTTGATAATATTAAACATGTTTGCACAGTTTATTCACAGACGTTTAAATGTTGTTGTGAGTTAGAAAAACTAAATCATAAAGTCTTCCTCCAGTACATCCCCAGTATGATTGTCACACACATCCTCTCACTTTCAAGTAAAAAAAAAGTAAATACAAAGCTTCCTCGGAAGACAGAGCCCGACATTTGACCTCTGCCTTTGAATGCACAGCAAATGTTACGAGATAAGAATAACATTTAAATGCTTATTTACAGAAAACAAGCATTTGTGGAAGAGTACAGTAACTATGCTTCACAGGAGGGTCAAAGTCATACTGGGCAGCCTTATAAATAAATAAAGCCAGCAAATAAAAATCAAGAAACTGTGAGTTACAAAATGCAAAGCCAATGGTAAACAATGGATGGAATGCAATCCCAGAGAGGCTTTCCGAATATCCCCAAGAAGTCCTTGCAAAGCAGGCATCTGTGCTGTCTGGTAGGATACAGCTTAGAATGGAATTGGAAGGATGGGATATTAGGGGGTGGCTGTTGGGGGACAAGTAGCAAAATTGCAATGCAGAGAGTGGAGTATCATTGAATGGAGTGTCTTGGAGTGGAGGGTCATAGGGTTGAAGTTCGTAGAGGGTCATAGATATTCGTGGAGTGGCGTAGCATGGAGTAGAATGGCGTATCATAGAATAAAGTTTTGTAGAGTGTTGTGGATTGTAGTAGAATGTCGTGGAGGGTCGTAGAACGAGGTTTCATAGAGGGAAGAAGAGTGGCATTTAGTGGAGTGCCATGGAGTGGAGTCAAGTGGAGTTTAGTAAAGAGTTGTAGAGTAGAGTTGCATAGAGAGTAGGGGCATAGACTGGATGGGTGTAGAGTGGAGGGGCATAGAGTGTTGTGTTGTGGTGTAGAGTTGAGTGGAGCAGAGTGGAATGATATAGAGTAGAGTGTTGTAGAGTGGAGTGCCATAGTGTGGAGTGGTATAGAGTGAAATAGATTGGTGTAGAGTGTTGTAGACTGGAGTAGCATAGGGTGAAATAGTGTGTCATGGAGAGGAGTGACATTGAGTGGCAGTGGGTAGAGTGGAGTGTGTGGACTGGCATAGCGTAGAGTGGAGTAAAGTGTCATAGAGTGGAATTAAGTGTTGTAGAGTGGAGTTCCGTAGAGTGAAGTGGAGTTCTGTAGAGGAGAGTGGCACAGATGAGTGGAGCAGCATAGCTTGGAGTGGCATTGAGAGGAATAAAGTGGCACAGCGTATTGTAGAGTGGAGCGGTGTAGAGTGTTGTAGAGTGGAGTGTTGTAGATTGAAGTGGGATAGAGTATAGTGGAGTCTCATAGAGTGAAGTGTCATAGGATGGAGTGGCTCAGAGTGGAGTATAGTGTCCTAGAGTGAAGTGGTGTAGAGTGGCATAGAATGGAGTGGCATACTATGCTATGGCGTAGAGAGTCATAAAGTGGATAAATATGGAGTGGAGTGTGAGGAGTTGAGTGGGGTAGAGTGGAATAGAGTGGAGTGGCGTGGAGTGGAGCGTTGTATAGCGAAGAGTCATAGAGTGGATGTTGATAAAGTGGAGTGTTGTAGAGTGGAATGGCAGAGAGTGGAGTAGAGTGGCTTAGAGTGAATCTGCATAGAGTGGCATAGTGTGGCAGAGTGGAGTGGCATAGATTGGAGTACAGTAGCATGTCATAGAGTGACGTACAGTGGGATAGAGTGTTGTGTAATGGAGAAGGGTGTCATAGAGTGGAGTGGTGTTTCATAGAGTGGTGTTGACTGGAGTGAAGTGAAGCAGAGTGGAGTGGAGTGATGGAGAATGGAGGAAAGTAGAGTGGCAAAGTGTCTTAGAGTGATGTAGAGTGTCATGGAGTGGCATAGAGTGACATGGATTGGCATAGAAAGGAGGGGAATAGCACAGAGGGGAGTAGAGTGTCATAGAGAGTCATGAAGTAGGGGGTGTGGTAGCACACTGCCATTACGGTCAACACATTTTCAATTGAAATGATCATCAAATTTGCACAGATGTGCAGTTTGATTGATAAACCTATACAGCACACAAACAATTAAGTGTGGGAATGGCATCACCTAGTGAAATGATTTGTTTAGATAATATTAAAGTATTTGCTTCCACCATACTTCAAAATTACAAATAATGTGCTTCATTGGTGCTTTCTTAATTCTGATGTATTGTGAAATATTTGCACAGTCCATTTAAAAACATTTAAATGTTGTTGGTTGCTAAAAAAAAAATAACATTGTAAAGCCTTACTCCAGCACATCCCCAGTTTCCAGCATGATTGTCATATACATTCTCTCACTTTCAAGTCAGAGAAAGAAAAGTAAACACTAACCTCTGTCAGAAGACAGAGCCAAACATTTGACCTCTATCTCTGAATGCACAGCAAATGTGACAAGATAAGAACAACATTTAAAGGCCTGACTGCAGACAGCAAGCAATCATGGAAGAATACAGTAAACAGGCTATGCTACATGGGATGGACAAAGACATAGGCCCTCATTACGACCCTGGCGGTTGGTGGAGAAGTGGCTGTTTTACCGCCAACAGGCTGGCGGTAAAAAATTTGGAATTATGACCATGGCAGTTGCCGCCATGGTTATCCGCCACTTCATGACCCGGCTCACCACCATGGGTTTAATGGGGTTGGGAACCGCCATGTGGTGAGCACTATCACTGCAAGGGAATTCCTTCCCTGGCACTGATAGGGGTCTCCCCCACCCCCTGCCACCCCCCAAAGGTGGCAGGACCCCCCTCCCTACCCCCGCCCCCAACATCACATTACTGATTCACACCCGACACGCATGCAGGCACCACCAACACACATACCCGCACACACACCAACAAACATGCCAACAGCCAAACACACAGTCATACAAACACACCCACATTCAGACATACACGCACACATCCATACAGACATACAGACAGAAAGACATGCACACATTTCCAAACACACAACACCCCTGCATGCATACACGCACTCACACACCCCCTCTACATACTCACACGCACACCCCCATGCACACACACAACACCCCCCACGCCCCTCCCCTAACGGCCGATCAACTTACCTGGTCCGTTGATCCTCTGGGAGGGGACGGGATCCATGGGGGCTGCTCCGCCACCAGCACCCAGTCAACAGAACACTGCCAAGCCAAATCACAGAAAGTGATTCGGTGGGCGGTGTTCTGTTGGCGTGGCAGTGGAGGTGGAGCAACCTACACTTCCCCACCAACCGCCAGTATGGCTGCTGGCAGCTCTCCGTCCAGAAAAGGACGGAGGGCTGCCAGCAGTCATAATGCGCCGAGCGGAAAACCGCCCGCACTGGCGGTCTTCAGCATGGCGGTCCCTCAGCGGTCTTGTGAAAAGACCGCCAAGGTTGTAATGACCCCCATAGTCTTTGTGTTTTTTTATTGTTGAGTAGTAGAAAGTAAGAGAGGGAGAGTAGGAGGTGTTAACACTTGCCATTGAATTACTAAGGGTGAGCCTACTAAGGGTCCTGGTCTAGACGATTGCAACTGTCTAGGTAGGAACTGTGTGATAGTTAAGCTATGAGGGCAGAAATTGTGACTTCTAGAGAACGTCTGCTTAGAATAGTGGCTCAGTGAGAGGTTTGTGCTTCTGCATATACCTAGGGCTTTACAGGAGTTTCCTACCCCACTCGCCCCATGAACCTACTACTGTTGAGCTTTCAGCTTGAGTATTGCCCTGACTGCTAGGAGTGACCTGCCATCATTGACCGTGAGTACACCTGTAGACGAATGCCCTGCACGCATATTAATGTTGCCCTCATACTACACCGGCTGATGGGAGCAGGATAATTCAAAACAGACTTGGCTGCTCTCTGCTGATGACTGGCTAAACCTAGAAACACGTGTCCAGAGATACACAGCACTTGCTGCACCTACTTAGGTGAAAGACTTTTGATTACTTTCTCAGCACAAAACGAAGTGACTGCATTTACCATGATGCATTGGGGCTAACTTTTTGCTTGAGTGTGAGGCAGTGTGCTCCCTTTTTTCTTTTTGTCCAATGACTGCTCCCTTGAGCTGACGAGCTCTGGAGAGGCACCTGTGCGCCAGTGAGTGGTACATAAACCTGAGAAGACTTTTGGCGGCATTTCAAGCAACCCCACAGACTTGGCTGCTCTCTGCTGATGACGGGCTAAACCTAGAAACACGTGTCCAGAGATACACGGCACTTGCTGCACCTACTTAGGTGAAAGACTTTTGATTACTTTCTCAGCACAAAACGAAGTGACTGCATTTACCATGATGCATTGGGGCTAACTTTTTGCTTGAGTGTGAGGCAGTGTGCTCCCTTTTTTCTTTTTGTCTAATTCAAAACTTTCCCTGGTAAATGATGGCAGATGGCTAATGACTGTGTGATTGGCCAGAGTGTTCATAGATATGCCTGAAGCCTGCAGGAGTCTGCTTTGAGAGAGGATGAATCAATGATGAGGTGGAGAATGGGCAATCAGGGGGCTCAGAAGAGGTTTAGTAATTTTCACATCCAATGATCTTTACCTACAGAAAACCCTGCCTAGGAAGGGTTAACACAAGATGTACAGTACACAGTGAGGAAGCCCAAAAGTTTGATAGGTGAGCACCTGAATTAGTCATCACAACTGTTAGAATCACCACTGGGTATGCTGGTCTTCATACTCTACAAAATGACTGGATGGTCCTTGATGCCTTGAAATCCAGGAGGTCCCTAGGCCCTCATTAAAAGCGGCCTGGGGAATGGATAATTATTTCACTGCGTGTAGAATTACTGATACTAAGGTTACTAATAACGCGCTAGGGAAAATCCTGCCCATTTCATTTTTTACCCTGAGGGTCCACCAAGTTATGAGGAAATGTTGAGGAAATTGGTGATTTTCCAGATAATTTGTTAATTTGCCAAGACTTTAGCCTAATAATTGTGATGAGGCCAAGAACTGCTGTTACTGCTCCCTTCGGAAGTAAGGGACAGATTTATGAAACGTGGCGCTGCACGTAGTGCAGCGCCACTTTTCTTGCACCCCTTAGCGCCCCCTAATGCCACCATCAAAGCACTGTACTTAAAATACAGCACACCATGGCAGTAGTTATTGTGACTAGTGTCATAATTTTATACTAGTCCGGCGCTTTGCAGGATTAGCGTAAAAAATGATGACACTAATCCTTCAAAGCACCCAGAGGCTAATTGTTTCAATGGGAGCCTCTGTTTAACGGCTGCCCTTAGCAAGCGTTAAAAATGCCGATAAAAATGGCGGAAATAAATCTCATAGACCCTTTGCACCATTTTTACAGCCCCCAAGTGCCAGAATGCCCGCCTTGCATTCATTATGCCTGGCACAGACATTATGTGGCACAAGGGATTACAAAGTGACGCAATGCAAGCATTGCGCCACTTTGTAAATATGGCGCAGTGGTTTTCCCCTTCCAACGCCACATTAGCGTAAAAAATATGACACTAATGTGGCAAAGGAATGGTGCAAGGCCAGCATAAATCTGGCCCTAGATGTCTTGTCGTAATGAGTGTGTAATGGCTACGTAGTCTAGGTCAATTTAAGCCACCCAATTGTGTGTGGGGGTTTAGGTAAACAGCAGTACAAAGAATATTCCTTGTATTCTGGTTTAGGAATCCTTATAGTCCAATCTTGTTATTGGTTCCCTGATGCAAGGATTGAGACGATCACCCCTTCAAGCTCTGCCTTCTCCACAAGTAAGAATTACCTTAATTTTATTTAGCAAGCAATTCAATCAAGTGTAGAGAAGTTACAATGATTAGGAATCTGTAGCCTTCAGAGCCTGGCGTAAACAAGAAAACAATGAATCCAGGTGTACAGATCCAACCACTCTATTACTGTGTGCATATTTGGAAAACCAGTAAGGGCTTGTATACACTGAATGTATAATTAGCAATAAATGTGGTGTGACTTTAGTTTGAGTTTGGAATGTCCGGAGGGTCCATTTCCCATTATTTCTCTCCTTCCTGTGAGAGAGATTATAATTTTACAAGGGCTTTCAGTCGGCCCTCTTCATCCATTGGTATGTCATTGTGTTATTCACATTTTTAGGAGTGGTCTATCATACGTTGCAAACTGTCCTATTGTCAGCCTACAATTGACTTAAAACCAGACCATTTTATTACCATTGTCTGGATTTATTGTCACTCTCATTTGCTTACTTTTTATCCATTAGCCTGTGTCAGTTTTCCTTCTAATTATTGTGTTTATCCTGCCACTACAACATATCCTGATTACTCGTGCTCTTCTACTGATCACTTTTCAGGCACTACTTTCTTCTTTTTCATTTTGGTTAACCACTACCTAAAAGAGCACTCACCAATACTTTTTTTATTTTTTATTTTTTAAGAAATGTATTGATAAGGTAAACGACATTGAAATATTATAAAGGAGCTCTTCTACGAGACAACACTTTGATACTATACATGCAAAGGATGATTTTAGGTTAGACACGTTAGAGGGCTAATTCTAGAAGAAATAATACTCGTGGTAAATGTCATTCTTTGCTGCTAGGGTTCTTTTGTACTATATATCGCAATTATTGATTAACGTAAGTGGTACATAGTGTAAAGGTTTCAACAATGGTATTCATGCAACCCTTCAGATAAATAGGTCTGTGACTTGGAGGTTTTAGAAGCCATTGAGGCTTTCATGTTATGTGGAACTGACTATCTTCAAAGTTTACTTTTTCCAGAGACTTTAGATGCAGAGGCAGGTTTTGTGTCTTTCGTGTTACACAGATGTGGACTCTCTCCAAAACTGCCCTTCTAACAGAAGCCAACACATATTCACAGACAGAGCAATTAGCGGTATGATGGGAAACAAGCCTAAAGGCAGAGGCTCCAGTTTTCGTAGAAGACAGGTAACCACCTCTACCGTTTTGATTTCCTTATACCTTCTGCTTTGTCTTAGTTAATAATCTGCTTACCTTGTTCACCACAGCAGAAAGGTGTGTGCAACTGTTCCAGCTGTCACAAATAAATTACACTGAAGAATTAGTGCCCCAAGAAGACATTTGGTGAACCAGATTGAGATAGGGTTGATTTATAAGAACAGTCAACCTCTACTGACCGCCTAGGCTACTCAACTTTCATTTGTCACACTTCTAAACTTGCCTTTCATATTATATGTCACCAAGCTGAAGGTTTCTCTAAGTGCCTCAACACTACACTACCACTACAAAATTTATAATTAAACCTCAAAACAAGTCTTATAAATTGCACACTGAAAATGGTTACCTTTACATTTTTTAGCCATTCATGAAAATATGACAGTTGCTGATAACCTACAGTGGGTACAATTTCAAAAGGGGCAGATTTACCTTAGTGCCTAGCCGATTTTTAGGTTGATTCGGTAAGATTGCTCATGCTCGCTGGTTGCAAAAGACCTATTGTCACCTTACCAAGATCTAGGAGTGCCCTTAAAGCTTTCAAGTCTGCCTTCTGCTAACCAGTGATTGGTCTTGTTGTCATTCTAATTTGCTTGCTTCTTAGTTGATGGCTTGCTTATCCATCTTGTCTTTGTCCCTCTCCTGGAGCACAAGTGTCTAGGAAGAGTATTGTGAGGAGCCGAGTTGCACTGCTGCTACGAGCCTCAGGTCCTGTCCACTGCTCCAGTCCCCATGTAGCCCATGGTAGCATGGATACTGCTGCCGTGGGAAAAGAGACACACGAAGCAGCCAGGCTGATAGAGAGGTGCCCCAACACAGAACAGTGAAACATACTGATGTCCTGTGGCTGCATACCAAACAAATGTCCCCAGCACCGTTGTGCATAGTGCCCGCCTGGTAGCAGCCTGGCCCACCGGTGAGATAAAGCTGCCGCGTCATATGACTCAACTGAAGCACCAAGACCAGTAAAACCCAGCACCGGTGCAAGGAGCCTGAGGGCAGCGTGAATGCGGGGAAGAGTCTAGCTATGAAAATTCTCCTGCCCCTGTCATCACTCACCCGGTCAAGGAGGTGGGGGGTCCGCTGGTGTGAAGAGGTACCGGGCCTACGAGAGGTCCTGCTACATAAGCCTACTGCTTGCTGTCACAGCGGCAGTGCTGCACTGGTATTGCGTAGCTTCTCCCCCACAGTGACATCTCTAGTGCCCAGCAAAAACAGTAGCATCCAGGTAACTGCTGCAGCCAGAGGAGAGACTGCCCGGTTTGTGAGGAGTGGTGCTGCAATAACCCCTAGTGGCTATTGCTGGTTACTGCACCTGCTAAATTGAGAAACTGTGTATTTGCCAAAGAAATGGCCCACAGCGCTACGAAGGCTGCTGTGGCCCATACTTGAAGTGGCGGCAGCGCCCACAGACATCTGACTGCCAAGGAGAGAGACTGTGCGTTGCCCTCAGTCCCAAGGCATGCAAAACCCACCAAGGCCTCTGTGGAAGGGAAGGCACAGAGATGAGCAACCCCTGCACAACTCGGGGACGACGAACCAAAGGCACTCAAGAGATGAGCAGCTGTCAAAACCTACTGACCTGGGGGACGGCGCTAGTGAGCAATGAGGAGCCACGTACACTGTACACAAACCCCCTAGTGACTACCTGCTGTTACTGCAGTCAGAAAGATAAAGCCACATGCCCCTGGTGGTGAATGGCCACCACCCCTAGAAAAAAGCATGAGCATACAAGGTTCCAGCAGAGAGCCCCCCCGGAAGAAGCACTGAGAGAGGAATGTCAGAGGTGCGCAGAGGGCCACACCAGTGAACCTGACAGCACAGGTAGGAGCTCGGGGAAAAAGAGAACCCTCTGAGAGTGAAAAGCAATACTGAGGAAATGAGGACCCATCAGCTGGCCACACCACAGTACCAGATGGCCACCGTTGGACCATCCTTGAGCATGTCATGAGGAGTGACCAACCCTGCCAAGCAAACTGGAATGGAGGAAGTAGCCAGCGCAGTGACGGTGCAGTCTTGAGGTGCAAGTGCTGCGCCTTCGAGTGAAGAAGGAAGAAGGAAAATGTGACCCTCCAGTCAGTGTGCGGACCACCAAGAAGATCCCTGAGGAAGGTACAAGACCTGCAAGAGGTCCATGAGCAGAAGGATTGAAGTCCTAGTGAGAGAACTAAGCCTGCAAGAGGCCGCAACAGAAGCCAATGCATCATCTGAGGTTCAGCACAAACCAGCGCAAGGTCCATGTGCCACAACATGCAACCAGTGGTGCAACACCACCACACGAAAAGAAATGGAAAGGAGAAGAGAGAGGAACATGGCATGATGCCACGTTGTGAAGAAGGCTTGACAAAGAAAAGTGTGAGACAGACCTGTCACACAGAAGAACAAGAACACCACAGGTGCGCAAGAGAAAAGGGAGAAGAGTGACAGGACTGAGGACTCACACCAGTACTGGAGCTGGCCACCAGGGTGCACAGACGTCAATGGAGACAGCTCTGCAGGTGGACTAACTGCAGGCCATCAGCAAGCGCAAACCATGTCCAGGCCCAACGTTTAACAGTGCGACCTTCCAGACACCTGTCTGCGGCTGCTTGTCAGAGATGGCATCCCTGCTGCCAACTGCACATCCTGAACGAGAACCACAAGTGGCTATGAAGTCATCTTTTTCTCCAAGCAAGACACCGCCACCTGTCGATCAAATAGTTAGGTTGCAAGCTTGTCATCATTACCAGGTGTATGACCTGAACGACCTCTTGGGCACTGCACCACCAGAGTGGAGCAGTATGTCTGCAAAAAGACCAGAGGCTGAGAAGGCATTCCAGGCACCGTGGGATGCTGACCACCAAGAAATCTGCTGTGCACCCCGTGAACCTGCGATCTGCTGAAGAGAGCACAGTCGACCATTGGACCACCCACCCTTGGGGCTGCACGAGGGTTGGATGTGTCCCTTTTGGGAGTTCCGCAGTGGCCCCCTTGGTGCGGCCTACGAAAGGCCCGATAGCCCACACAGTCCTGTGGCAATCCAGGGGCAAGGACCTCAGGGGAGTATTGTGAGAGGAGAATCCTAACAAGAGAGATATGTCAGAAGCTGCTCCATGAAAGGCACCAAGAAGCACAGAGGTTGCAGATGGAGATTGCCACCCAAAGACTATCGGACAAAGGCCGCTGCACCTGAGTCCTGAAGGCCAGAGCATACAGACCCTGTGACAACTACCCTTGCAGCTGCAGGCGCGACTTGGATGTGGTCCTGTTGGCTCTTCACTAGTAATGCCTTAGCTTGGCCTACAATAGGCTCCACACAGTCCCATGGCAGCGGCAAAATGGCCTCGAGGAGACCCATGTGCGATGGAGCGCTGGCACAAGAGGGAAGCCAGAAGCTGCTCTTCAATTGGACATTAGGAAGCACCAAGGCCTTAAAGGTAGACACCCTTTTCATCCATGTCATCCTCTGTCTTTGCAGGTTTGCTATCCATGTAGCCTGAACGCCTTCAAACAGATCTCTGCTTTGGACTCTCCACACTCATGATGCACCAACATTGAACTCTGTAGATAGACTTCACCACTGCTCAGGATGCGACATTCCAGTGGACTTTGGCAGGACAGGTCCAACAGTGCCTGAGTGAACTGTAACCTCAAAGACAGTCACCGGAACCGGACTTCAACAACACTGCTATTGATGCCCAGAGTAGTCTGATTAAACGACGGAGGCGTGCCATGATGGTGGGGGCCCCCAGCTGCACCTATCCACTTATCATTTTTGACAGGCTGCCTAAAGAGACTCAGAGGTGTTTATTTTAGTGTTTATTCTCTCCCACAAGTTGGACTTGTTTACTTTCTTAATGAACTTTGGGAAGGATGTAGACTTCGGCTGGACTCATACTAGTGTTTCCGTATTGACGTTTTTCCACCAGCCACTCCTTGAGGGCTGGCTTTCAAATTTACCCCACACCCATCTATCACTGGTGTTACCAGTCAGGTGACCCTGCTAATAAAAGGGGCTGGCACACGTGCCCTGGGCCAGTTCCAGTAACTACAAACGTGTCAATGTGGTCATTTTTAGGTCGAGCACGCAAACGCTATGGCCGGTTGTAATCTATCTATCACACGCCCACCGCACACCCATCACTATCACTCGTTCATGGACTTTGCTTTCAAAAATCCTTTGTTATCATTGGTAAATGCTTTACATTTGTCCCTCCTTGGGGCAGTTTTGTTTCCGCCTTGGCAATCGAAGCTGTTACATGAATAATTGCACTTTTGCTATGTTTAACTGTGAGCAAACTTCTTTTACCATTGGTGTCTCTTCTTCCCGCTCATGCTCATGGAGGTCGTGGCGATTTGAATCGGTTTCCTTATGTCAACTGTTTTACTTTTCATTTTCAATTTATGTCGCAAGGAGAGTCCAGTTAGAAATTTTCAAAGCTAAAAGCTCTAACTCGAGCAAACGCGAGACGCATTGTATTGCATATGTTTGTTAGTAGAATGAGGGCCTAGGGCCCCCAACACTACAGTCACTAACGTTCAGGCAGCACTAAGGGTCTTGCAAATACGGCCATTGGTTTCTGTTGGTTTCTTCCTGTTCACCTCTAAAGCCTTGGTCGTGGATTTCCAGTCCACGATTTCACAGACTTTGTTCCACAGAACACAACAATCCGACAAAGAAAAGGCTCATCACGGGGGCCCCCGCGACGCAGACTGATGTTTGTCGATTAACCTTTCCTTGGCCAGTGCGCTCGGAGCTGATTAGGAGCTGACAAGCTTCCCCTGTGCTCGGAAAAGATAAGCGCCGCAGAGGACACAGTCTGGCTGCAGATAGCGGTGAGTCCCAGCGCGCGCCAGATAAGGCTGCTCTGAAGCTGCGAGATTTCAATGGCTTTTGGAGGTCGAAGAGACGGAGGGGTCCATCCACGCCACGTGCTAAACAGGGGTGATGCACAAAACTCTGCGTGCAAAGGATAGGGTGGGGGGGGTGGCCAGGGAAGAATCTAGATTATTTCCTGACAGATTGGTGCTTTAGAAAGGCGAGATGGGTTGGGGGCTAATCAGCACTGTATCTGCGTCACTCACTTATCTATCACCCTGCCACTCTGGAATCATCAAGACAGAGACCTCGACCTGCAAGGGCGATGTCTTTTCTCTGTGTTTCTTTGGGAATGAATCCTCATGTGTGGCAGAGTATATTCACACCTTTTCTAAACCACTTTCCTATGTAAACTTTAGGCACGCTGTTCTCTCAACTCTTGCTTCAGACGTCACGCAACATTTCCCCTGCAGACCAAACTGCAAATAACATTCTTACAATTATTAATAATTATTATTGAAAATGTTTCAATACTGAAATTTGGCAGACTTTGAATTAAACATTATGGCCTGTGAAAGGGGTAGTGGGCTTCAGTGCCTCTTGTTTACTCTGTTAGACATGTACGCCCTTCTTCGTCCCACATCTAGACCATCTGTATATCTTACACCTCACCTCTTTCCTTTTCAACACCCTCTTTTCACTCGTACCTGAATGCATTTCCTTTCACAGCTTTCAGTTCACCACCCACCCCAAATACGCAACGCCCTGACTCAAAGTCCTAATTTTCTTTTATTTCCCCCTTCTCGGTATTTTGGCACCTTTGTACCTCCTTCACACACGCTTGCGCAGACTCACAATTGCAACTGGTTGACGTGACCATTGCTCTGTGCGTTCTGCAGGGAAACCAACCACTGGATGACCTTGTATTCTGAACACCTTTTGACTAACTACCAGCCAGTTTGAGAAACTTGCACTGCTTTCAGCCTTAACTCCTACCTTTCAGTCATGACCCCTTAAAACAACTGGAGGTTGCAATTTAAAGTATGCAATATCCAAGACTAATTAATATGCTACATGAAAATACTGAAACATAACATTCTCGAAAAAGTTAAGACTCTTTGGGAATGCAAGAGAAAGTTACACTTGATAAGTGGGAGCAACATCGCCGACATGGATTACCTTAACGTTTTTAACATTCATTATTCAGAAATCGGTCAGTGTTTTTGGCATTACATAAGGACATGAACGTACGGCCTGACAGGTATGTACCTTTTAATTAATACTGAATCTGAGAACCGGAGGGGCCCGGCCCCATTAAAGTTCTGAAAATACCAACACAACAAAATACTTCTCAACACCCTTTTGCGACACTGGTGAATTGAACAAACAGCAAGACATCTTTGGGCTCTTGTTCACATATCACCATGGCTAGAGGTCAGTTAAAGCATATAATTTGTGTAACCTTTTGGATTTGCAGGTTAAGCAAAACCAGATTAGCATGTTGCCTAATATTTATCAACGCATAGTACCATACAAACAATTGTACCACAGAGCTACTATTTATAACAAAGCCTTGGCAAAGTGCTTTTGCTTATACAAGAGCTATTGGCTATGTCAGTGTTTTTTATCCATGTTAGAGAACAGTAAGGCTGCTGGGCGTTATGGATAAAAGAAAAATGTGGTGGCTGTGTCATAGGATCTTTTTTCTAATTGGAGGTGGGCAACATAGACAACGGGAGGGAGGGTGGGAGAAAAGGGCAACACGGACAAAAGGAGGAAGGGTTGGAGGCAACAGACAGTAAAAATAATATCTACAATTTGTTCAGCCCTGGCTGCATTATTGAGATTTTTTTTCTTATTGTCGGTGATCTGGTAGGGCAACACAGACTATGGGAGGATGGGTGATACAAAGTAACATGGACAAACGGAGGCTTGAGGATGGAAGGTAAAAAGCTATACGAACAACTGTAAGTGTGAGAGGGGAAGGAGCAACAAGGACAAGGGGAGGTGGGAGTTGAAGATGCAACACAGACAAGGTGGGTTGGAAGGGAAGAATCAACATGGACAAGGGAGGTTTGAGGGGAAGAAGCAATATAGAAACGAATGACAGGGGAAGAAGAGAATAGTACCTCAATGGCAGCCACGCAGCAAAAGGACAATAATCAAGATGAAACAATTAGTATTTGGTCCATGCTCCACAAAAAAAAAGAGAGAGTAAAGCCGGCATATGCTGGCCAATTAGAAGGCATCAAATAAGCATGGCAATGAAGCCAAATAATGGGAAGCAGTGGGAAGGCTCCAAGCCTCTTCTTGTATACAATCTCTCTTGTGTGTCTTAGGCAAGACCTAAAAATTAGATGAACTAATAGTCATGGATATAGGATAGCTTTCTAAAATCAACTCTAGGAGACAAGGTGCGGTACTATGCCATCATTTCTAAAATCCCTCGCATTTAAGTTTTAAGCACACTATACATAAGGAAATAAGCGATAAAGGGGGTTTAATGGAAAAGAGAACACTTAGGAAAATCAGAAGAATGCCAGCCATTAGCAACTGCCGGAATAACACAGATCCTAACATGAGAGTTCTTAGTGACATAGGTAGTTACTAAATGACATAACACTGAGCAAAGTGTAACCACAACAGTTCATTCCGGTTTCTTGTACTGAGTAGGTTTGCTGCATTGCTTGCCACAGGTCGATTCAAAATGGCACTAAAGAACTTGAGAAGCCTAAGGCTTGAATGGAAAAAAATAAGTTGTGTGGTGAATATACGTTATGTTGAATTACGGTGGTTGGTGGGGAATAATACCTGGGGAAACATATAACAAACTCACAAACTAAAGGTTGATGATGGAGAGAGAGGAAAGTTATAGGAGATGATTTTTTCAGGAGGGTTTATTTTGTTTGAAAGGGAATGTGAACCCCTAACATACAAATTCAGCCCATAGACAGAAGTGCCAGAGTTCATCTTTCTTCTGAAAAGGACATTGCCCCCCTTCCTGTCACCTGCAGTGCACAGTGATCAGTGGGTTGCATCACCCACCCCATGCTTAGTCATAAACCATTAAAATCTGATAGTGAACACACCAAATGTACAGAAAACTAATTTTCTGAGAAAGGTGGCTACTGTACTCTGAGGGGGTCATTCCGAGCTTGGCGATAACTGAACCGCCATGCCGGTGGCAGTCTTTTGCAGACCGCTGTATAACAAGCAAGGCGGTGAACCCAATGCAATGTAAACAACTCACCACCAGCACCGCCACTGCCGACGAGCAGCAACTGTCGGCGGAAGGAAACTTCATGCAGGCAGAAGCCAATGTCCTGCCCGCCATATTCCAAGTCACCACACAGCCAGGATATCCGGTGCGGGATAGTCGCCATGAAAAACCTGGCGGAAACAGAAAGTACCAAAGGAGACACCCACCTCCAGGCACAGAAATTCCTCTGCGGCCACCACAGCAGACAAACTGCTAGCCTTCCACGCATTTTATCTCGCCATTACACCTTCAGGGCCACTGACAATGACGAAGATGACAACTGTAAGTACACCTATCTCAGAGGGGAGGAAATGGCAGTGATACAATCCCACACATAACACACATTCCTCGCACAGACAGTTAAGGCCACACACAGGCACACACAATATACATCAATGGCAAGTACCCAATACACACACAAAGCCAAGCTGATATCTGCTAAACATATAGCTCAACGCACACCAACACCACCAACACATCCCATAACCACACAACAACAACTAGAACACTAGGCCAGTCAACGCAGGCACAGTATGGCACGTCGTGTGACACCACACACACACACACACACACCATGAACTCTAGGTAGCAATGACACACAAACAATAGCCGTGAACACACATCCAAACCATGATACAGGTGGCACAACATGTACAACCAACAATCGAGGGAAATCCACACATGCAGCACCATACACACAGATGCACACAACACCACTTATAATCATACAAGCAAGCAGTCACACACACATCACAACATTCCCATGGCCCAAACCATCTACCAAGCGCATCCAACAACACAGACACAATTTATACACAGACCTCACACACCTTTGCACACAGATGTCACACCACCATGTAGAAGGAAACCAGGACAAGCATCTCAACTTGACAACCACAGCAATGTGGGAAGTTGAATTTAACAACAAAAGAATTAAAAAACGATATACAAAATGTGCCAATGGCAAGTCCAATGTCCAGAAATGCAGGACACATTGTATATGAATCATGGGCCCAACTTGACTCCTGACCGCAAATAGACCTCCAAGTCATGTGGCATCAATAGGACAGGCAGGCAGGCACATCAGGGGTGTGGAGGTGGTGGGGGAGTCTTGGATGTGGAAGGGGCATGTTCAGTTTGAGCTTAGGAGGGGTGACTTTGGCACTGGGAGCAGTGTATTTCTTGCTGGGTGAAGGCACAGGGGAAACACCAGAGGGGGCACCCGAGGAATGAGAGGTGGAAGGGCTTGAGAGGGGCAGGGGACACAGTGTTTACATGGAAAACTGGGTGGGAGAGGAGTAGGTAAGAGGTCAAGGGCAGCAAGGAAAACTTTCTTAAGTACACGGGGCGGTCACATGATTGAGGGCTGGGAGTGGAGGTAGAGGGAGTGTTCGTCTGACATGTTGGTGTGCTGTACATGGATGCTGTTGTGTACAATGTCTGGATGTGTGTGGTGGCTGAATGTTGGGTGGGGGAGTGTGTGCGCGTGCATTCATTGGGGGGCAGAGATGCAGGGAGAGGGAATGGGAGATGTGTGAATGAATGTTGCAGTGGTGTGAGCAAGTAAGGTAGATGTGTTGCAGGTGGCTGAGACGGTAGTTGTGGTGAGTGTGGATGTGGTGTGTGGGGTATGTGACTGTGAGTCTAATGTTGTGGTGATTGAGGGTATGGCAGGAATGGTAGTAGGACCAGTGTGTGATGATGCAGTGCTGGCAGATGTGAGTGGAGATGTGACTGCAAGGGAGGAGGTGGTGGGGAAAGTGTCGGTTGTTATGTCTGCAGATGTGTGTTGTGTCTGTGCAGGCCTGTGGGAACATTTGTGATGCCTATGACTGTCTTTGCGCACCTTGTCTGTTGTAGTGGGTGTATGCTGGTATGTAGGTGTGCTTTGGACGAGTGTAGGGAGTGGGGTTGTGGATTGGGAACAGGTAACTTGAGGGGGGACAGAAGATGAAGGGACACTGGCTGCTGTCAACGAGGAGGCCAGAGCCTGAAACGATCTCTGTGGGCCAGACAAGGCACCGTGAATGCCTTCCAGGAACGCATTGGACTGCTGCATCTGGGAGGCCAGTCCCTGGATGGCATTCACGATCATTGTCTGCCCCAAAGAGATGGACCTCAGGAGGTCAATAGCCTTCTCACTGAGGGCAGTGATGCTGACTGGGGCAGGGGCAGAGGTGCCTGCGGCGAAGGAGACACCCAACCTCCTGGGTGAGCAGGCACGGGCAACTGGGTGGGATGCTACAGGGGGGCAGTGCTGGTAAGGGGGTGGCGGATGGTGCTAGGATGGTCCCAGATGCCTCCGCCACCACCAGGGAGCCGCCATCAGATGAGGAATCTGAATGAGATGTGTTGGTAGCTCCAGTCTTCTCCGTGGTGCTCCCCTCACCTCCGTCTCACTGGTCCACTCGGCTTCACTGGTGTCCGCCTCCTGGGTCCTATGGGCTGCTGCATCTCCACTGGCCAATGCCCTTCCTCCTTTGTCAGATGATGCTAAAGCACACATAGACAGAGGTGGAGCGAGAGAAGGAGGGTGGGAGGAACAGAAATGGAGAAAGTTATGTTAACCCACACATCCACTTCACATACAAACAATACAGATTAAAGCCCCTGCTGGGGAAACAAGAGACCATTTAGCAATTATTTACTATTGGGTCATGCACGCAATACCCAAACTCACCTCATCCCTGCAGCCTAAACACCTGAATGAAGACCACTACATGGCAATGAACTGCATGAATGACTTATCCAGAAAACCAGCCCAGGACCATGCCCATCCACATTTCATCCATTACGAGATGATACAAATCTGAGCACAGATGGCCTGGGAACACTTACTAAGTAACTTACTAAGTAACAGGAATGTGTGGAGTACTTGTGCCAAAGAGGTCCAATGATGTAGCAAGTCGAACAATAGCAATAGTCATGTAACATGCCTGTCATTGCTTATATACAGTGCCTAAATGATCACCTTATACTACACCTGTGGGAGGATGCAGCCAATGACATCATTGCATACATGAGCGACCCATGCCTACAGGTGAATGTGTGTCACAGTATCACCACTTCTTCTCCTGCATGGCTCAACATAGCTAATGTCACACCCCCCTACATGATGAGTGTGACAACTAGGACTGTGCATTCCCTAAATCACATCTGACCACATCAATTCCTAATCTAGTGAAGGCCACAGTACACAACCATGCAGAAGTAACCTGACAACCAACACTTAACCTCTTGTGGCTGCTGTGCTTCCTTCAAGCGCCATCCAACTCTGGGTACGCCACCACCAGTATGTGGGCCATCAGGGAGGTCTGACAGGCACCCTCCCATGTTGGGAGGCCATCCCCAGCTGGGCCTCTGCGGTCTTCTGGGCCCCGCACCTCAGGTCCTCCAACCGCTTCTTGCAGTGGGTTCTCCGCCGGCTATGGACCCCCAGGGCCCGCACTTCCTTGGGGATGGCTCTGCATAACCCTTTTTTCTGGTGGGTGCTGACCTGCATGGGAAACATTCAGAAAAGGGGGGGGCATGATGTTAATTACAGCAATACAGCAGTAACCTTTGGCGACACACAACAAACGGGGACCATGCACACTGCCAATATTCCACACATATCCTGTGCATGCTAAACACCTGCTCAGTCATGACATGTCAACGTGCACACACATACATCGTCAAACACCACCCGACATGTGGGCCAAAGTACGTTGTACTGACCTGTTGTCCTGGAGCACCATACAACCACTCATATAGGGGTTGGACTCCTTCCACCAGTTCCTCCTTAGTGAAGACTGGGGCCCTATCCCCTGCAGTGCGTGCCATCATTGCTTCAAGTGACAGGACACAGCAGCACACGAAGCGGAGGTCTGTCTTGATCGAAAGCCAGGAGTCAAGTGAGCTGGCCCATACAAAATGGGGGTTACGACTGCAGCGGTCATGACCGTTACCGCCAACAGTGATCGTCATTAGTCCTAGTCTCCCATAGATATCATTGTAAACCAATGGGGAGTTGCACGCAATTTGGACCGCCTTCCGCCATGACAACTTCCACCAGCGGAACGAGGTCACTTCCAACTGTACAGTGCATGCCGGACAGGCCGATACCATATTAGTCAGTGACATTACTGTCCTAGGGGCACACTGCGTAATTACATGCTTGTCGTCACAAATAGATACATCAGTTTACACATTGTGGATTATGACACATGTAGTGGGTGTCTGGTGACATCACCACATTTTTCACTACAGTTGTCACCATATATGATCAGCATAATGGAACATATGGAAGGTGTACGTGTACATGTCCTGTATATGTCCACTGCCACAGGAATCACGTGCCATCATCTGGTTAGAAATGGAGTGTGGAGTAAGGTGTCTTCCCACAACATGACAGCCAACTTGCATTATTTACACTTCGTGACTGTCGTATGTCATACTTGTGAGTGGTTCCCAGATTGTTGTTTGTGTCCCCGCACAGATATGGCCACAATGGAGTGATGAGGAATGCACCAGTTTACCGGCCACTCGTAGATCTTGATACCATGAAAGAGCGCCACAACATCCTGACCTATCGACCTATCGTTGGTGCATCAGGGAATTGGTAGCCCAGTTGAAGCCAGACTTCCTGCCGGGTTTGAGAAATCCCCATGCCATTCCTCCAACAGTCCAAGTGTTGTCAGTCCTGCATGTTTTGGTGAGTGGCTCTTTTCAGGTTACAGTGGGACCGGCTGCAGGCTTTTCACAGCCCCAGTTCAGTATGGCAGTGCAGGATGTGCTGGATGCCCTACTCAAGCATGTTCACAGGTACATTAAGTTCCCACAAAGTCAAGAATTGCCCACTGTAAAAGCAGCCTTCTACAATATACCAAATGTCCCACATGTTATTGGGACCATTAATGGGACTCACATTGCCTTGGTACCTCAAGGACCAATGAACAGGTCTACAGAAACAGGAAGAGTACATATTTGCTCAATGTACAAGTGGTGTGTCTTGCAGACGGGTACATAACACAAGTGAATACAAAATTCCCAGGATCAGTACATGATTCGTACCTCATGAGGAACAGCAGTGTCCCTGCAATGATGTCACAGCTGCAGGATGAAGGGGCTTAGCTCATAGGTATGTGTACTGCCCTCCATGTCAGATGTTTGTACCCCTCATAACACAGTCAGCACTCTGCCTAGCATTGTTGCCTATGGTCATGTTCCCTTTTCCACACAGGTGACTCCGGATACCCCAACCTGCCCTGGCTCCTGACACCTTTGAGACATCCAGCTACAGGAGGGCAGAACAGGTACAATGAGGCCCATGGTCAGACGAGACGAGTGATTGAGCGGGTTTTCGGTCTCTTGAAAGCTAGACTTTGTTGCCTTCATGTGCCTGATGGTGCCCTACAGTACCGACCAGGGAAAGTCTGCAAGATCATTGTTGCATGCTGCATGCTCCATAATCTGGCCCTCAGAAGCCACATCCCACTGTTGGAGGAGGGGGGCATTGATGCTAGAGCATTCCTTGGAGCCGGTGGCTCTGAAGCTGAGGGGGAGGCAGATGAGGATGAGGCACACAACAACAGGAATTACCTGATTCGCCACTAATTTCAATGATGTACAGGTATGTGTGAATTGTTTGTCATCTGCACATGGATGATGTATTGCTGAAGCCAGTCACTAGCCAGAATTTGCATGCATCAAGGTGTGTGTGAGGACTACAGCCTTCCATCCTGGTTTCCGACCTTGAAGGGTAGTAGACTTACCATGAGGGGTAGTGATAATGCACTGCTGCTAAGTACATGTGTGGAATGCTGGTGCCATTGCAGTGCAGCCTTATTGTTGTACTAAAGGTTTAGGGTCCTCAGTATGCCTTTGGGGGTATGTTAGGGGGAATTATCAGTCTTGTCCTGCTGTGTAGGCATGTCATGCTGCACTGTCAGCTGCTGTGTGGTTATTACCTGTTCCTGACCACTCAGGGAGGTGTACAATAGAGGATGTTACCTATGTTACAACTTTCCTGCTCCACACGTTTGTGACTGCCTATGCAGACCCTTACATATGCAGTATCATAGCTGCTGGGCCTGTCATCCTATGTATGTGTTAAAATGGTGTGGATGTATGTATTGTTTACATGCCTTACAACTTTGTGCCTGATTCCATTTAATTTTCCCTCTTCAGGTCACAACTCTGTCTGCAAGCTGATTTCTGTATTCTCTGTTGCCATCGTTGACACAGGAAATCATTACAACTTGGATTTACTTACACATCTGCCTGGGTGTCCCACTACATCTGTCACTTCAACATTGTTGTTTTGATGACATGTGTATATATTTCCTGCTTGGAAACAGGATTGCCACTACATACAATGAAGAGACGTGCACCATGACTTGTGTGAATTTGTGTTTTTTGAGTGTTTGACATCACAGTCCAGAGGAGTGGGGTACTGGTGTGGGTGCTGATTAGAGTGGGAGGTACAGCTGTTTTGTCTCACATGTCCTGTATCCATTTGCCGGGTATGCTGTGTACTTGATATTGGACAGCTAACAGGGTGTAACAGTGGCACACAAGGGTGACAGTTCAAAAGAATGATCACTTCCTGGTGGGGGGATTGGTCTTGGTCCGAGGTCCTGCAGGGTGTCTGGATAGGCGGCCTATTTGCAGGGGGTCCCTCAGCTGCAGGGGTTGGGGTGCTGGTCGCCTGTGGGTCCTCCTGCTGTGCCTCAATTCCAATAGCAGGTGCTGATGTTGCTGCCAGTGGTGTTGCCTGACTATTGGATGTGGCCTGCTGTTGGGTTGAGGATGTTCGCAGGATGTTGTTTAATTCCTTGAACTCCTATAATATAGAGACCATGGTGGCATTGAGTGCCTGCCACTGCTGTATGGCCTCCGGGTGGTAATCCCCCTGCAGCCTTTGCTTCTCAAGCAAGGTGATGTGTATCTGACCCATCTTGTCCTGGGTTTGCTAGTAGGTACCCAGGACTCTGGAGACTGTCTCCTGGCAAGTCGTGTCCTGTACCAGCCTCGTCCCTTGGCCCACAATTGCCCTCCCACTGGCCCTTGCCGCGTGTGCCTGTGCCCCCGATGCAGTGTGCCCCCTCCCACTGACACCACCACCGTCATTGTCTTGGGTTTGCACTGTTGACTCCTGCCCTTGTCCTGTGGGGTACACTGTTTGATGTGACCTTGGGTCACCGGTATGGGAATGTGGGCTCTGCTGTCCATTGGCTGCCACAGGGGAGGTGGTTTCAGTTGTGGGCAGGGTGATGCTGGTGGTGGTGGACTCCCCACTCATGCCTGATGGGCCAGGTTGGTCATCCATATCCATACTTCCAGGGGAGTCCTCCCCTTCTGTCAGTGGGCTCCTCTGCTGTGTGGCAGTACTTGGGAGACCTGTGTAATGAGAGGTATTGTGTCAGATGATGGTATTGTAGCAGTGACACACATGGTTGTATACCATCATTGACTGGATGTGCAGGGCAGTAATTGCATTAACAGTTAACAGTCCACTGCTTGTGTTCCCATCAGTGGAATGTTACAATGGGCCTATTTGGGAGGATAGTTCATATTTGCCTTGCTATTGTCACTGCCATGTACTGATGTGCATTCCTAATACTTATTGGTGATGGGGAGTGCCATGGTTTCAGGTGCAATTACATTGATGTGATGTGGATGTAGCAGTCATGCAAGGTTAGGGAGTGTTGCATTGTGGTAGATACGGTACTTGCTGCAGTGTGGGGTGTCCATGCACTAGGTGGGCCCATGGTGGGTTTGTGAACGTTAGGGTGGTGTGAGGGGGTGATAGGATGGTGGGGGTACATGCTGTGCACGGGGACATGTTGGTCGGGAAGTACAGTAGACTTACCAGTGTCCAGTCCAGTAGGTATTTTTGTCAGCCCTTCTGGATGAATTATAGTGAGGACCTTCTCCTCCCACAGTGACATTTCTGGGGCGTCCAGTGGGGGCCCACCACCTGTCGCGATTTAGTGCCTGGAAGCCATGGCCTGTACCTTCCCCCTAAGGTCGTTCCATCTCTTCCTAATATCCTCCCTTGTGCGTAGATAGTTCCCCTCTGCATTCTCCCTGATGACTATCCTCTGCCATAGGTCTTTCTTCCGGGCTATGAATGTCTGCTGGACCTGTGCTCCAAACTGTCGCGGCTCCACACTGAGGATTACCTCAACCATTACCCTGAGCTCCTCTTCAGTGAATCGCAGGTTTTTTGGTAGTGCAATGGTGGTTGTGTTGTGGGTGGGGGTGTTGTGCAGGGATTCAGGGGCGTGCTGTTTGTTGATGTGAGTTTGTGTAGTGGTATGTGTGTGTGCTCTGTGGTGTTTGTGTGCAGTTGTGTGATGCATGTTCAGTGTGATCGTGTCTGTGGTATCTAGGTACAGTGCCTCCTTTCAATGTGCTCAGAGTTTCTGGTTGTAAAGGGTTCTGGGTATGTGTGGGGGGTGTTTTGTAGTGCTTTGGACAGGTGTGTGTATGTGTCTCACGTGTTGGGTAATGGTATTGTCCAATGTGGTGCAGTGTTCTGGTGGTGGTGCCTTTTTTCGCTGCAGCGATTTCTGTTGTGTTGGGTCTGCGGTGCTGATTTGTGAATCGTTATTTGGCAGGGGATATTCTCGGCGTGGCAGTGCTGGTGGTGCAGCTGCCTCCTTCACGATGTTGTTTCGGCCAGCTGTGTTGTTTTTTGGGTGTATTTTGGGTGGTGTTGTGTGGGTGACTCGTACTATGGCAGTATTCACTCCGCCATCACTGGTGGTCTTTCGGCAGCCGCTTGCACAGCGGTCTTCAGTGAAGACCGCCAAACTCAGAATGACCACCTGAGTCTGCTTGTGTTGATACAAAAGTAAAATAGCACATGTGCTTTAAACATTAAGTCAATAATAACCCATTGGATCTGAGAATCAGTGTATACCACCCCTATATCACATGAGTCATATTGCATGACAAAAATGTCACATTCACCACATCGAGCTAAGTACTATATCACAAGGCAAATCCAGTAGGTAGACGTGGAGTTAAGGCTAGTAATTATATAATTAGATTTACGATGTAGTGGTAGCAGATGAGGTGGTAGTAATATTTTTGTAGGTCGATGTTATAGTCCTCCATATAGTATCAACTAAGAAAGAGACAGTAGAGGTCTGATGCTACCTGTGATGCATTGGGTTTGACAACAAGGGTTGGGTAAAACCACAGACATGTGCCAGTTTCATCAGAAAAGGATAAAACTCTAAGCATATTTTGCCTGTTATTTTATCCGTTTTCTCAGACATGGATAACCTGCAGCTCAATAAAACCCATACTTGCATGGTATCATGTGGATGTCCCGGAATAAAAGCTATAAAGGTTGCTTTTCACCTAGGACAGTAATTAGGTGCAGAGGAAATTGGTATTTCCAGGTCTGATTTCATTGGTAATGCATGGCTATACAATGGTAACAATACACACCAGTGATGTGATCAAGGGCAAAAGGTGTCTTTTGGCTGGTTTTCCACCCCTGGGATTTAGATAAATCTTCATAGATGCTTGCCAACAAGTCAGAGCCCCTTTCTATTGCCAAAGTATTTTGCTCCAAACATATCATAGATTTCAATTAATTTGTTTTATCTGTGTTCACAAAGGGTCCGTAAAGGGTCTTCATGGCCAATAATAGGAACATTTTTTGCCCTCTAGGACTAAGTTAGGGATTGTACATAGCAGTTCCCTTAAACAGCACCAACACCCACTGTCCATTTGAGTCTGATTTTGCTTCCTTGATTTGAATAGCAGCATAGCCGTTCTCTATTTCGGAATGTGAACAAATGACAATCAAATGACAGTGCCAATGAAGAGCCAAAGGTTTGCAACTGAAAAGCGACAATTTCAATTTAAAGTATTGAACCTCTATGCACATTGCATCCAATGCCCACATTGTCCCAGCCTCAGTCTGATGCCCCAGTGAATTAAATCACTCACCTCAAAGATATGTGTTTCCAACATGGCCACGGGCTCACATTCCAAAAGTCCTCACTGGAAACTGACTTCACCAAGGAAATGTATGTAAACTAGCACCAGATCTCTGAATTTTGAAAGGCACCAGAGGAAAAGCAAGTGATGTCTGTACCACCATTTTTGTTTCCTTCCCCTCACGATTCTTGACATCAGTAAAAAGAGCAAGAACTCCAGGAATGGAGTGCTTCTTGCTTTCCTAGCACCCTTTGGTCCATAAAAGCCAAGGGAGCTTGATGTTTAGTACTCTCTAGACAGCTTCCTTCCCCCCTTTGGCCTTCCATCGTTCTTTGTGCAAGAGTAAACTGAAAGAAGCGTGGAGTTATTGTCACCCGATCAGAGGAAGTGGGTCATTCTGACAGAGTAAATGCAGGGTGGCGAGGAACGTGGAAATGAGAAGATTATTCCCCAGAGGGCTTGCTTTTTCAAGGCCTAGTGATCATGCTGCAAAATTATGTTATTTTATATTATATTTGCTGGGCTAGGCCCTTTTTGCAGGGCGGTCATTTTGCCTTCCTTCTAAATTTGCTGATTTTGTTTTTGTTGGCCTTAGGACTCTGTGCACTTTACCACTGCTAACCAGTGCTAAAGTGCTTGTGCTCTCTGCTTAAAACATGGTAACTGGCTGATACCCAAGTGGCATATCCAATTTACTTATAAGTCCCTAGGAAAGCGCACTATGGTGGTCATTACAACCCTGGCGGACGGTGTTAAAGCGGCGGTAAGACCGCCAACAGGCCGGCAATAAAAGAAATGGAATTACGACCGTGGCGGAAACAGTCAACAAAGACAGCCACTTTAACACTCCGACCGCCACGGCAGTACAAACAAACAGCTTGGAGACCACCGCCAACAGACAGGCGGAGGACAATGTACCGCCCACAGTATCACAACCTACTAATCCGCCACCTTTTCCGGGGCAGATTCACTGCAGACAAAAACACGGCGGAAACAGGATTTCGAAGGGAAAACGGTCACCTCTACACATCCCACGTGGAATCCGGACGCCATGGAACCAGAGCTGCAGATCCTGCCAGCCCTTATCTTCTTGCTCCTCTACCAGGAGCACGAACGCCAGTGGTGATGACCACGGTGAGTACTGCACCTACGACACAGGGGAGAGGGGAGGGAAAAAACAGTGACACACACACACAACACGCAACACCCCCATCCCCACCCTCACCCACCCCAACACACACTAATACAGCATGATACATTACAGTTACACCAAGAATAGTAGTCCAGGTAGTGCTCCATTGAAGTCCCTGGAACACTGGGCCCACACGGTATGGGCGAGGCCCAGACAAGATCCCGGACCATGACGGAGAGAACACTGCAGGGGCATCAGATACCAATAAAACAGGCACCTCAGGGGGAGCGAAAGGGGGGGCACCTCAGCCGGTTGAGTGCACGACGCCAAATCCACGAGGGGGCCACATGCCCACTGTTCCATCCTGGGGAGTGCAAAGCCACAGTCTCTCAAGTTTTTACAGTGGGTGGGTTGCCCACTGTTCCATCCTGGGAAGTGCAAAGCCACAGTCTCTCAAGTCTATACAGTGGGTGGGTTGCCCACTGTTCCATCCTGGGGAGTGCAAAGCCACAGTCTCTCAAGTGGATAACAGTCTACACTGGTTCTGGAGGGGGCCTTGTGCCCAGAGTGCTTCATACTGCCAAGGACAGAGATAGTGGATGTCAATCTCCACTGGTTCTGAAGGGGGCCTTGTGCCCAGAGTGCTTCATCCTGCTCATGGTGGCCTCAGTAGCGTCAGAGCTTTTGGCGCTCATGGGCCTGCGGTGCTTGTTGCGGCGGTGCACTGTTCAGCGGTGCTTGTGGTGGCGGTGTTCTTGGCAGCGGTGCTTGTGGCAGCGGTGCGGTGTTTGTGGCGGCGGTGTCCTTGGCAGCGGTGCGTGTGGCGGTGGTGCCCTGTTCAGCGGTGCTTGTAGCGGCGGTGCCCTGTTCAGTGGTGCTTGTAGCGGTGGTGTCCTGTTTAGCAGTGCTTGTGGCGGCGGTGTCCTTGGCAGCGGTGCTTGTGGCGGCGGTACCCTGTTCAGCGGTGCTTGTGGCGGTGGGCTCCTTTACAGTGACTCAGCTGCTGGCGGTCCTCTCTAGCCCAGCGGGGCTGGTGCTGGTGGTCCTCTCTAGCCCAGCGGGGCTTGTGCTGGTGGTCCTCTCTCGCCCAGCGGGGCTTGTGCTGGTGGTTCTCTCTAGCCCAGCGGGGCTTGTGCTGGCGGTCCTCTCTGGCCCAGCGGGGCTTGTGCTGGCGGTCCTCTCTAGCCCAGCAGGGCCTGTGCTGGCTGTCCTCTCTGGCCCTGCGGGGCTTGTGCTTGCGGTCCTCTCTAGCCCAGCGGGGCTGGTGCTGGTGGTCCTCTCTAGCCCAGCGGGGCTTGTGCTGGCGGTCCTCTCTGGCCCAGCAGGGCTGGTGCTGGCAGTGGCCTCCTGGGCAGCGGGGATGATGGCGGTCTTCTCCGCCGTGCTGCTCTTCCCAGACCTGCTGACTTTCTTGTGGCCCTTCCCCACCTTGGAAGGTGTCGCAGCTGACTCCACACTCCCACCTGGACCTCTGGGAGCAGCTTTGGTGGCTGGAGTCTTCCCCCTCTCCCGCCGGGCACTGGCCAACTTTTTATGCTTCACAGGTGGGGGACTGTTCATGCTGTGGCTCCGTGCCACACTGGCTGCCCTGGTGGCCGGTGCAATCCAGATTCCGGTGACTAAAGGCACCACTGGTCCCGGAGATGTTGTGGCTGAGGTGCTAGGTTGGGACCTGGAGAGTCGGGCCCTAGGAGACGGATGGGGTGGGGGAGGTGTGGGAAAGAGGTCAAGGTTGGAGAGGAAAAGTTTTTGGGAGACACTGGAACGGGTAGCTGGAGGGGGTTTGGGAGTGGAGGAAGAGGTTGTGGTTGTAGGAGGTGTTCGTTTGGTGACTTTGGGTGAAGGTGCATGAGCTGGAGGCTGTCGTGAGGTGGATGGCTGTTGGGTGGGTGTGTGCCTGCGTTTGTGTATCTTGGAAGGGGGCGTCACAGACACACTGGGAGAGGACACAGGGGACATGTGAATGGTAGTGGGGGTGGTGACTGCACGTGAGCGGGGTGTGGTGGTGGGTGTGCTAGTGATGGCAGTAGTGGCTGTAGATGTAGTGCATGCAGGTGTGAGTGTAGACGAGACTTGGAGGGAGGAGGGAGACACAGTGGAGGCAGTGGATGTTGGTGTATCTGCATATGTCTGATGCTTGCGTGAGTGCCTGTGGGATTTGTGGTGCTTATGTTTGCCTGAGCTGCCCTGGTGTGTTGACATGTGAGCATGCTGGTCTGAAGGTGTGCTTGGGATAGGCTGAGGTACAGGGGACTGGGTCTGGGTGGAGGGAGTTGGAGAGGGGAGGCTAGACACAGGGACAATGGCTGCCATTGGTGCTGAGGCCAGAGTCTGAAAAGCTCACTGAAGGGCCGCCTGACCAGAATGAATGCACTCCAGGAATGCATTTGTTTGTTGCAACTGCCTTTCTACACCCTGGATGGCATTCAAAATGGTAGAC
Organism: Pleurodeles waltl; assembly: GCF_031143425.1. Lineage (NCBI taxonomy): Eukaryota > Metazoa > Chordata > Amphibia > Caudata > Salamandridae > Pleurodeles > Pleurodeles waltl. The sequence continues at coordinate 333,047,283 of NC_090446.1, forward strand.
TGTCCAACAGTGAGGGACCTGAGGAGGTCAATGGCCTCCTCACTGAGGGCAGGCGGGGTGACTGGGCTAGGGCCTGAGGTGCCTGGGGCGAAGGTGACGCCCACCCTCCTGGGTGAGCAGGCACGGGGCAAAGGCTGAGGGGCTGCTGGGAGGGCGGTGCTGGTAGGGGGCTGGCGGCTGTACCTGTAGATGCGGGGGCACAGATGTTGCTGCCACCACAAGGGAGCTCCCACCAGAGGATGAGTCCGTGTCACTGGTGTCCAGCTCCTGTCCCCGCCGTGGAGCTCCCCTCGTCCTCCGTCCCACTGGTGAAATCAGACTCCGTAGTGTCGCCCTCCAGGGCCATGTGGGATGCAGCTCCCTCCTGCTCCGGTGCCACTGCTCCTCCGCCTGATGATGCTAATGCACACAAGAACAGGGAGACCACACAAGGTGGGGGGATGACTAAAGAAGAAAGACATGTTGAGTGCATGCATTACCGCTACAGTTGGCGGACACGACAGACACAGAAGCCCCCTGCACTACGCTGCGCTCTTGGGCTCCACTGTTCAATCCCTGGGACATGGCCTACAAGGCTATGGACTACATCTGCACACATGGATGACACAGGAGCATGACTAGGTGTACTTGGCACTCTACAGAGGTGGGGTGTGGTGCCACATGGCGTGCCTTACGGAGGGACCTTGCCTACTAAACTCTCCCTGGCCTAGGGAAACCCACAGCCCACCTCCCCCACCCAGACACCTCCACTGCACGCAAAATCAGCAGGATGAGAGTGTACTCACCCCCTTGTGGCTCCTGTGATGCCCCCAGGCGCCCAACGAACTCCGGGTACGCTACCGCCAGGATCCTGAACATCAGGGGGGTCATGATGCGAGGGGCACCCCTCTCACGTTGGGAGGCCATCCCCAGCTGAGCCTCCGCCGTCTTCTAGCTCCAGCGGCGAATGTCCTCCCATCTCTTACGGCAGTGGGTGCTCCGTCTGTGGTAGACCCCCAGGGTCCGGATGTCCTTGGCGATGGCACACCAAATATCTTTTTTCTGGTGGGTGCTGACCTACATGAATTGTACAGGGGGAAGAGAACTTTTATTATCACCTGCACCGTCACAGTCATTGGTCCCCATCCCTACCCTTGCCATGTGGCACATGCACTCATCGTCGTTTCATGCACGCCTCAATCTCCCCCCCATCTTTCATCCACCCCACTCCACACAGGCATTGCCCATACAGCATGCTCCCAGTGTACTCACCTGTTTGTCTGGAGGACTGTAGAGTAGCGTGTACTGGGGGAGGACCCCATCCACGAGTTTCTCCAACTCCTCCGATGTGAGGGCAGGGGCCCTTTCCCCAGACATTCGAGCCATTGTCTCTTCCAGATCGATGTCACAGCAGCACTTGCAGTGTAGGTCCTCTCCTGTCAAACGTCAGGTATCGAGTGATTGAACAGATATAAAATGGCAGTCACGTCCGCGGAGGTGCGTACCGTCACAGCTGGCGTACATCGTCATTGGCCCCTGCCTGGGACCCATAGGGTCCAATGTTAACGAATATAGCATTGCGCCGCGGTCTTCGACCGCCTACCGAGACGGTGTCCCACGCCAGCGCAGTTACCTCACATCCCATTGCCTTAATTTTTAACTGCATTACACATACCTAGGCCTAACCTCAACACTCATACAGGCCACTTTCCGTATTATGATTCGTGTTCTGTGTAAGCTGTGGGTACATACCTCTGAGTTGATTGACTCTGTGCTCGCTGTTGTCCTTCATAGGCACCATCCGCTGGGACATGAGAGGAGATGGCGGCATCCTCCGGTGTACAGATCGCTGGTGGACCTGTCGACAATGGAGGAAAGACATGTGATCATCACCTACAGGCTTGACCGTGCCACAATCCAGGAACTGTGTACCCAGCTGGAGCCAGACCTGATGTCAGCTATCCGCCATCCCACAGGAATCCCCTCTCAAGTGCAGGTGCTGTCAGTACTCCATTTCCTTGCAAGTGGGTCATTTCAAACAACAGTGGCCATCGCATCAGGGATGTCCCAGCCTATGTTTTCCAACGTGTTGTCCAGAGTGTTGTCTGCCCTGCTGAAACACATGCGGAGCTACATCGTTTTCCCTCAGGTGGAGGATTTGCCTACAGTGAAAGGTGATTTCTATGTCCTGGGACATATCCCCAACATCATAGGTGCCATTGATGGGACCCATGTGGCTTTGGTACCCCCCAGCAGGAGTGAACAGGTGTCCAGATACCGGAAGAGTTATCATTCTATGAATGTGCAGATGGTGTGTTTGGCAGACCAGTACATCTCCCATGTGAATGCCAAGTTCCCTGGCTCAGTGCATGATGCCTACATCCTGCGGAATAGCAGCATCCCTTATGTGATGTGTCAACTCCAGAGGCACCGTGTGTGGCTATTAAGTGAGCACCTGGAAGCAAGACAGTGGGAATGGTTGTCTGGGTCTGGGGATATCCTTACAGGTTAGTGTGTGTCTAACAGTTGTCCCTCGCCATTTGCAGGTGACTCTGGTTACCCCAACCTATCACGGCTACTGACCCCAGGGAGGAATCCCAGGACAAGGGCAAAGGAACACTACAATGAGGCCCATGGGCGAACTCGGCGGATTATAGAGCGGACCTTCGGCCTCCTGAAGGCCAGGTTCAGGTGCCTCCATATGACAGGTGGATCCCTATTCTACTCACCAAAGAAGGTTTGCCAGATCATCCTGGCCTGCTGTATGCTTCACAACTTAGCTTTGCGACGACAGGTGCCTTTTCTGCAGGAGGATGGTCCAGATGGCGGTGTTGTTGCAGCTGTGGAGCCTGTGGACAGTGAAGACGAAAAAGCAGAAGAAGAGGACATGGACAACAGGAACTCGGTGATCATGCAATATTTCCAGTGAGACATAGGTAAGAATACAGACCTGCCTACCACATGTACTTTAACACTACTACCTCTCTACTGTCTGTCGTTTTCACCCAGTGTATGGTCACTGAGTTGTCACTTTCCCTTACGATTTCACAGACGTGGGTCCCAAGGTGTGACATCTGCTTTGTTTCCTCATGGACTAGAGCTGTGTGACATAGGTATGTTGACATTACAATTGAAAGAGCATTTTGTCACTGTAATTGCTAATACACAATTTCGAAATCACAGACTGACTCCAGATTGTTTAATGCTTCAAGGGTGTTTATTTAAGTGCTCAATATTGGAGTGGGTTGTAAAATGGTGAGGGGGATGGTGGAGGAATGCCCATGGCAGAGTCCAGTCTATTCGTCTCACAGGTGCATTGCCCAAATGGGCATAGGAAGTGGAGCTGGGGCAGTTTGAGGATGGACAGGGTGACAAAGTGGGATCTCAGGGACCGTTTGCCGGGTGGTTCTCCCTCTGCAGGGGTGGGGTGCTGGTGTGATGGTCTTGTGGCGGGGCGTCCTGTCCACTAGCGCCGGCGGAGATGGTGGGCAGTTCATCGTCCATGCTAGTGTCAGGGGCCCCTTGTTGTGCCACAGTGTCCCTCCTGGTGTTGAGTACTTCCTTCAGCACTCCTACAATGGTGCCCAATGTGGAATTGATGGTTCTGAGTTCCTCCCTGAAGTCTATTCGTCTCACAGGTGCATTGCCCAAATGGGCATAGGAAGTGGAGCTGGGGCAGTTTGAGGATGGACAGGGTGACAAAGTGGGATCTCAGGGACCGTTTGCGGGGTAGTTCTCCCTCTGCAGGGGTGGGGTGCTGGTGTGATGGTCTTGTGGCGGGGCGTCCTGTCCACTAGCGCCGGCGGAGATGGTGGGCAGTTCATCATCAATCCTAGTGTCAGGGGCCCCTTGTTGTGCCACAGTGTCTCTCCTGGTGTTGAGTACTTCCTTCAGCACTCCTACGATGGTGCCCAGGGTGGAATTGATGGTTCTGAGTTCCTCCATGAAGCCCAAATACTGTTACTCCTGCAGGCGCTGGGTCTCCTGAAACTTGGCAGTACCGTTGCCATCGTCTCCTGGGAGTGGTGGCAGGCTCCCATGATGGAGGAGAAGGCCTCGTGGAGAGTGGGTTTCCTTGGCCTGTCCTCCCCCTGTCACACAGCAGCCATCCCAGTTCCCCTGTGTTCCTGGGCCTCCGTCCCCTGGACTGGGTGCCCACTACCACTACCCCCAGGTCCCTGTTGTTGGGGTGGAGGGTTAGCCTGGGTTCCCTGTAGTGGTAGACACACTGCTGCTTGACGTGTCCTGGGGACAGAGGTATGGGCCCACTGGGTGGGTGCTGTGCTGGTGTTTCCAGAGGGAGGAACCTCTGTAGTGGCCTGTGACTGTGTGAGGGGAACCGACTGTCCAGAGGTCCCTGATGGGCCTGGCTGGTCATCTAGATCCAGTTGGACAGAGGTGCTGTCATCACTGTGGGCCTCTTCTGTTGGTGATGTGGACATGTGTGGACCCTCCTGTCCGGTGTCGTTGGGTATAAAAGGATGTTTATTACATCTGTGTGTGGCATGGTGTGCAATAGGTGGGTGACCGTGTACCCCAGTGCTTGCATTCCTGTGTGGGACCTTGTATGATGGTGGTTTAGGGGGGTGTATGGGTATGTGCAGCGGCCATACTTTGGTGATGGGTGTCCATGCTTTGTTGTTGCATGCAGGGCTTGGTGTTGGGATGGGTGTTTTTTTATATTGGGACATTTGTGAGGAGTTGGAGTGATGGGGGTGAGGGTGGGGGTATGTGATGGCATGCAGGTAGGGTGGGGGATGTAATAGTAAAGCTTTGACTTACCAGAGTCCATTCCTCCATCTACTCCTGCGAGTCCCTCAGGTTGCAGAATCGCCAAGACCTGCTCCTCCCATGTTGTTAGTTGTGGGGGAGGAGGTGGGGGTCCGCCGCCAGTCCTCTGAACCGCAAGGTGGTGTCTTGAAACCACGGAACGCACCTTCCCCCGTAGGTGGTTCCACCTCTTCCTGATGTCATCCAGATTTCTTGGGTGCTGTCCCACTGCGTTGACCCTGTCCACTATTCTTCACCATAGCTCCATCTTCCTAGCTATGGAGTTGTGCTGCACCTGTGCTCCGAATAGCTGTGGCTCTACCCGGATGATTTCCTCCACCATGACCCTGAGCTCCTCCTCAGAGAACCTGGGGTGTGTTTTCCGTGCCATGGGGTGGTGTGGGTGATGTGTGGGGTGGTGTGTGTGGTGATAAGTGTGCTGATATGTAGTGGTGTGTTGTGTGAGGTGCGTGGAAGTTCTGTGGGTGATGGTATTGTGTGCCTGTGGATGCTTGGTAGTAGTTTGTAGTGTCTCTCTCTGGCCTTCTCTCTGTGATTCTGGTCGTAGGGGTTTGTGGGTGATGTGGGTGTGTGTTTTATATTGTATTGGGTGTGTGGGAGTGGTGTGTGTATGTGTATCAGGTGTGTGTATTTGGAATTGTCCAATGTGGTAGTGTTTTGTAAGTGTGTGTGTATTTTGAGTGCGGCGGTGTGTACCGCCAATGGAATACCGCGGTTGAAAGACCGCCGTGTGGATTCGTGTGTTGTGATAGTGTGGGCGTATTTCTGTTGGCGCGACGGTGGAGGATTTGTTTTCGCCAGTTTATCACTGACCTTTGGTGTGGCGGACTTGTGTGGGTGTCTGAATTTTGGCGGATTCTGTGCTGTGGGTCATAATAGCTGTGGCGGAATTCCGCGGCAGCGGCGGTGTGTTGGCGATCTTCTGCACAGCCACAAGCGGTTTTTACTGCCAATGTTGTAATGACCGCCTGTATGTGCCCGAGGCCTAGATATCAAATGCTGTTAGCGGGTCTGCAGCACTGATTGTGCCACCCACTTAAGTGGCACTCTAAACATGTCCCAGGCTTCCTATCATAGAGCCTGTGTGTGAAGTTTAACTGGCCATGCCAACCTGGAAAAATAAACCTTTTGCCAGTCCCAAACCTTTTCTTTTTATACATATGTCACACCTAGGGTAGGCCCTGGACAGCCCAGAGGGCAAGGTGCAGTCTATTTTAAAGGAATGACATGTACTTTTAAGTTTTACATGCCCTGGTACTGAAAAACTCCTAAATTCATTTTTCACTACTGCTAGACCGATCTCTCCCACAGTTTAACATTGGAGTTACCTTATTAAATTTTATAAGTGTCATTTACAAATGGGAATGGATGCTCAGTTCATGTTTGGTGTCTTCAGAATCCTAATTTAACTTATGGTGAAGTCAGATTTTAAATTACAATACTGAAAATGCCTCTTTTGGAAAGTTCAACAACAATAGATACCTATGATGATAATTATTTTGTACATGCAGTGTTTGAAAAGTAATCATGTTTTTAATTTTCTTGACCTCATAGTTATTTAGTTAACACTTTAGTTATGTTAAGCAACATATTTATAAACTTTTCATATTGTTAAGACAAACACAGTACTTTGACAATATTTTAAGTGGCCCAACCTTGCTGAGTAAATAGGCCCAGCCTCCCAGTTCAGTACTTTTGGAAAGTTGGCATTTTCTTGCCTTAGCAAGTTGGTGCCTGTAGCCTGTTTCTGGTCACATGACTAGCTGTAGCTGATAGTTGGGCTTTCCTACTAGACAAACACACACAATGGGAGCTTAGGTGTGACTGGATGGGCCATCACTCGCGGAATGGGCGGGATGAGCTGGGTAGAGCCCTACTTACACCTGAATGGGCGGTGTCCTGTCGCCACACAGAGGGCTGCATACCCCCTATAGCTAGTCTGGAGCCAGGGCTTGAAAGGCCAGGCATTGGAGCACTTCAAAGGCCTGGCTGTATATGTTTCTCCCCACTTTAAAGGCACAACTGTGTATAAAATGAGAACCTCAGACACCACCACTTAAGTACACTTCTGTACCTGTGGATACTTTGCCAGGAAGAAGGGCTGATGTGCTGCTACAAGGACTGCCACTCTGCTGGACTGCTGCTCTGCAGGAACTGCTCCCTGCTGTGCTGCCCTGCTGCCCTGTTGCTTGAAAACAACTGGACCTGCAACTTCATCTTGAACCCAGGACCCCAGAGTTACTTAAAGGGCTACTCTGGTGGCCTCCTGATCTGTGCCTCTGGGGCATAAAAAGCTCCCCAACCATCTTCTCGATCCAGCTGAAGCGATTTCTGTCCGCAAGTGGTGCCTCTCAGGCCCTGTTCCCGCGGTGTTCCTCACTAGCTCTTTAAATCTAGCTTTTGGCTCTTTGGGTACAGGCCTGTTCACACCAGAACCATGCCGGTAGCACCAAAATTCAGCGCAAGCCACCATTAGCCCATCTCTTCACACTTCAAGCATCCGCAGAGGACCACTAACATGAAGCACCAACCCACCCATCTACCCAACCCCCTGCTCCTCGTGCCACACTGACCACTGCCTGCGACACTCTCTTTGCTCCCTGCTACCCGCTTCAATGAGAACGGGACTCTTGGCATGAAACTTGAGAAAGAAAAACTTCAGTGGGACTAATCTGGGATTGTATCCGATCTGAGCTGCATCACGGTCAGCCTGATCTTTTGACTTTGACCCAGTCCAGATAGCCCTGGTTTGTGCTTTATGCTTTTAGGCAGTATTTTACAGTTTAATGTTAAATTTATACCTCCGGTTCTACTGATTGGAATTTTGTTGTTATGGTCTTGTCTTAATTATTAAATTAGGTTCTATTTTTCTAACCTGGTGTGGGATCTTTTTGCGTCCTGTTCTCAATGTTTTACTGTTTGAAGTTGCACATATAATGTAAACATTGCCTCTAAGTTAAGGTTGCCTACTCTGTGCCAAGGTACCACGGGCTTGAGCAGAAGTTAATTTGGGGTTTGCTAGGATTGTGGTTGCTGCTTGACCAGGGCTCACAATCCAGTCAACTAGTAACCCAATTTCTAACAAGGTTAGATTCCATTAGGTTATACTAGATTATTTTGGATTATATACACATTTGCATTAATTTTGTAGCAAGACGGTTTAATAATAATGAGTTGGTGAAAATAATCACCAAAACTACTGGATGGCATCAGATACTGGAACTGTTATTGTTTCTCTCTCTCACAAGACATATTTGTTAAACTTCAAAGCAGGTGCTGGTGACATTTAGAACAACTCAAAGATTTTGACCGAGGCCCCACAAAAGCCTATTGATGTCTTAGGCTAAGCAAATGCTCTACACCTTCCTGTAACAGGAAGCCCTGTGCCGTGTGATGGTTTTGGTGAGAGTGAGAATGTGAATGGTGAGCTCTGCTGGAGGTAAGAAATGGCAGCAGGAACCTAGGTGTGATTTTAATATTGGGATAAACTCCAGGGGAGATACTGGAGCACTGCAGTAAATCATGACATTGAGTTACTGAGGACTGAGCCAAGAGAAAGAGAGGTAACAACGGAGGGTGGCAGAACACCAAGTATAACTTTATTTTGGGTAGAGGGCGCCATGAAGGACTTGACAGCATGTGGTTGGAGTGTAGACAAAATTTTATATTGTGGTGAATTTCTACTTCAATGTGTTAAAGAAGGTTAGAAACACTATTATAGTGTATGTTAGGAGTTGGCCACAAGTGAGGTGTGGGAAGATGGCAAGTCACACCAGGATAGTATTTATGTTATATATAATGCTCCATTGACTTCCATCTGTCGTTAAGGGCTGTGGAGACCGTAAGAGTTAGAGAACATATGTAGTGTCAAAAATGTAATGCCTTTGCCCTCCACAAAGGGGTGTTTTTCATGTTTGAATTCATTGTCCAAAGTGAGCCATTCAAGGATCTCTAACACACTATATATATATTAATTATTCCTCTTTTGTACATTCCATAACTAACTCTTGACGTAGTCTTTACATTTCTCAGGGCATCTTCTATTTCTCTCGCTTTTGCATTGAACCTGGTCATTTGAAGGAAAAGTAACCATCCAAAATTGTTTACGCTATTATTGTCTACTTCACTCAGAATATAGGATTGTGGCAAATTGTGACTATTATCATGGGGCAGCTTTTCCCCTCTAGAATTTAAATACAAGTCAGATTCATTTTTCAAAACTTCAAGATACTCAACATTCTCATTTCCACCATTCGGACTTCCAGAAAGGCCCATGAAAATGTTTTCACAATCATCACCCAACTTACTTGTTGTCTTATTCTCAAGCTTCCCTCTGAACATTAAAATTCTTCTGCAATTCCACTTTTTTTTCATTTTTCACTCAAACAGCCTCTCTAAATACCTCAATCAACTTCACAGGATTAGACCACTTAGATGGACCTTTCCCCTCTAAATAGATTCACTTTTGCTATTCACCTACGTACATCCTAGAACACTTTTCCCTTCTAACTTTAGAAAAGTTTCATAAACCTTCATACCTCTGAGCCACAAGGGAATCAGACTCAGCTTAATTCCTTGTTTACTACCTCTCAACCGCCCAAAAGCTGACATACCTCTAACCGAATTAGGTGAAGTTCTACAAGTCAAAAATGTGGCCTGTAAAGCTTTCCTCCAGGATAACCCAATCTTGTTTGCCAACTGTATAGCATTTTGACCACTCTATTAAATCTTCCCATCTCACAATTTGCTTAAGGGTGATCATAAAATACTCTTTTACAACACAACATCTAGACAAGAAAATGGACAATTCTTGACTAACACAATGCAGACCATTGTCAGACACTAATTTTTCAAGCAACCCTTCTCTGCAAAAAAAACACCCTTATTCAGAAACTCATTCACTCAATTCATATCAACTTTCTCCACCATTTTTACCTCAAGCCACTTTATAAAATAACCAATCCAAACACCAGCATAAGCAACTTTCTTGGGAAGAACAGCAAAAGGTCCCTAAATGTCAACACCTAATCTCCTCTGAGGTCCTTTAGCATATTCCATTGTTTCTACACCAACAATACATGCTTTCACAGAATTATCACTGGAGAGACATGCCACGCAATCCCTTTCTCAGGCTGCAACCATGTCGTTGTTTTTGGGCTACTAGTAAAACTAACATATTCTTCCTTTGGTACTAGACATAGCAAGATGCTCTTTACGTGCCAGTAGGGAAATCTTTTTTTTCAAATCCCAAGGAGGAACAACCTTATCTCCCCTCATTATAACAAAATGGTAGCTGATTAATCTGTCCCTGACACTGATAAAAATTAAGCAAGATACACACTCATTTTCCGTTCTTCATGTTATCAATCAATCAAGTATTTATGAACCAACACAAAAACCTGATCATGTTCAAAAGAATGTCTCAATGCATCCTTAAATATAACACTCTGTGATGTGTTATTGCCACACCCTTCTTTTAAGTCATTTATTGTATAAGCACCATCACATTCCCTCATGTCTGTTGATTCCTCACAGGTCTCCACTGGAAAACGGGACATACAGTTGGTGTGAACCTTATCACAACCAGGTCATACTGAACCACACATTGAAATTCTTGTAGTAGCTAAGCAACCCAAATATGCAGACAGAGTTCTTCATCCACCAGCAGATAGCATGTTCATGTGGGGTTTGTGATCAATCCTCAAAACAAATCTAGTTCCCCAAAGAAATTGCCTAAAATGTTGTATAGCCCAAGTTCACACCAACAACTCATTTTCAATCACTTTGTAACTTCCCACTGCAATCATTAGTGTCAGGACGCATATGACACAATCCATTTTCTTTCTTTATCCCTTTGCTTTAACACCCCACCTAGATCCACACTACTAGCATCATCTCATACTCCTTTCGCGCAACAAGAAACCACAACAATTTCTTTCTTCAAGAACTCAAAAGCTCTATGTTGACTCACACCCCATTCAAATTTGACATTTTTCTTCAATAGTAGTCTCAAAAAATGCAATTCTATCAGACCAGGAAATGGCAATAACTGATCTTTGGAAACAGAAACATCTGCATTAATAACAGCTTTTATGTGATTCTGTTTGGGTTTTCTTCCACTTTCACAAATCACATGACTAAGATATTCCATCTTCCTTCTTCTGAAGCAACATTTAGACATTCTTACTGTCAAACCGTTTGACTGGAGTTCCTCTAGCACCATAAACAAATTCTTATTATGCTCCTCAAGGGTCTTTTCAAACACTGATATATCATCTTGGCAAGCTGATGCACCTGTTACTCCTTCAAGTATATTTTTCATAATTCATCCAGCTATAAGTTGATGGAATACAGACACACACTTGTCAAATCAAAAGGCTTCCTTAAAAACTGGAACATTTCTTCTGGAGTCACAATACTGTGAGATATTAAGATTCTTTATGAAGCTACATTTGATAATAAGCACTCGCGAGATCAGAGTTGAAACACTGTGTCTCATGTAAATTTGGAGGGGATGCTTGTCAATCCAGATCTCATTATTTAAACTGTGCAAATCTACACCCAAGAGTAGTTCACCAGAACCCTTAGCTGAAATTACCATAGGAAATACCCAAGAGAACAAATCAACTGGTTCAAATATGTTTTTCTCACATAAATCTCTCAACATGTCTTTAAATTTCTCCTGATAACCTGAAAACACCTTCCTGACTTTATGTCTAACAGTGACTGCTCCTTGTTTGAGAATGATTTTGTGCTGAAAGCTCCTTTACTTTTCCAATTTCTGTTGGAACAAATTAGGATACAATTAATTTATCTCAGACACAAAGTCAGAACCCTGTTGAGGTGATGACATACACTGGTGAGAATGCATTGGGATCTAATTTCATTCCCAACCCCTGTTGATGAGGCCAACCTAAAATGGGTTCTCCTTTTTCCACCACATAAATTGTTTGTCTTGTTTTCCTACCCCTAAATCCCCTCAAAAATATCCTTCCAAATCGATCTTATGCCCAGAACACCCACCAGTTTGCACATCTTTAGGCAGTAGACTGCTATCCTACCACAATTCCTGAAATAATGCTATACAAACAACATTGTACCATGCACAAGAATCTACCATCACCAAAATGGACTTCCCATCTAGTTTTAGAACACACTTTGTGAAATATTTACATTATCAGTTATACTAAGGATGGAATTAGAGCTTCCCACTTCACTTTGATATTCGTCACTTGTGACACAATTGATTTTGTTTGATGAACTGGCCATATACACCCTCCCTAAATGTTCTTTCTTTTTGCAGTTAACATGCACTTTATTCGCTGCTGAACATTTTTTTAAATTCCAAGTGTGGAATGAACTCTCACATCTAAAACATGCCAGCCCACCCCTCCTTTCAAAGCTTTTCTTCTTGAAATCCTTTCTATATTAGACATTGGAACTATTTTTCACTAAATTAACCTCATGACTTATTTCTATTGTTTTGATAGTTTGATCCCTAATCTCAGTCACTAATTTATCATATTGCTCTATGTTAATAGCAATGACTGTAGTGGCACTCTATGTAATTCAGTTCCTGCCCATAATCTTTCTTGTATTTTCTAGGCCTGGGCGGAGTTTGCAGACTTCCGATCCACAGAGCTCCCTGAAGTGCCCAAAACAATTTGCCATGCTACACGGAGTTCCACAAGCGGTACAGTGCGTTAGCTTGCGCCGTTCACGATGATTCTTAGACCAAGGTGTTCGTCCCACGCTGAAAAATCAGCACGAACGGCTTCCTGCACAGTGCAAGAGGGCACTACTTCTTTTCTGCTGCTCGAGTAGATTTTCTACTCGAGGAGCAGCTTCCATAACATGAATAGAAGGTTTCTCAACGCGAGCAGTCACAACCATCTGCGACCACCTGTGCTGAGAAATCTCACTGGGAGGTGGTTTTGACTAAGATTTTCCTCGCGCTCATGAACTCAACGTTGGCAAGAGCGAGCAAGGCAAAAACTCCACACTCTAAGTGGAGCACGGAGTGGGAAAAACTCTGCAAACTCCGCAAGCGGAGCTGAGTTCCCGCCCACCCCTAGTATTTTCTTGCTTTTTGTTTTCAGAATTTAGAACTGTAGGACTTAAGCATGAGTAATAGTCTCATATTCGCAAAAGCCTGCCAATGTTCTTAAGGCTGAAATATAGACTTTCATAGTTTTGCCTTCTTTTTGTGCTTGGGAATAAAATGTAAATCTGTCCATAACTGTATTTATTCTTTTTCCAAATCTTATAGTAATCTTCTGTGTTGTTTGTTCAAAAACATTCAATTTAACATTATGGTCCAAGGTAAGTAATTTTTGAGTTCTGTTAGACCATCTCCTCCTACACAGTGTTTCAGCGGGCAATTCACCTTTGAACTGAACAGTCTTTGCTTTCTAAAACTTCAATGACCACAGTTGCCATTCTTTTGGATGTTCTGTAGTAATTTGTAAGAAAGGAGGCGGTGCAGCTATGTGTGTCTAAACTGCCTCACTCCAAGATTTTTGCCAATGTAAAAACAAACAATTATCCTTGTACTTGTAATATTCAATGGAACTTCCACAATTCAAGATAGCCACTGATGTGTAATGTACACTCGTTTCACTTGTACACCACCATTTTCAATACTCCTTGCCCAATTGCACGCAACATCACATGCATTTGTTTTGAGGCATGGGAATAACTCACTAGAAATGGCGTGAGCATTGGCATTGGCAATGGAAAGTAGCATGTGGCTTAATGGTATGCTAAATATTTTTTTTAAACAGCAACAAAAGGAAAGTATTGATTACACTCACCAGTGTCATTATCCCGGCTTCTGCTGAAGTGGCATAGTACACTGTGCTAGGGTCACCGAACAGTGTATTAAACAATAAGCAGCCTCAGGGAGCAATGGTAGCTACTGCTTTATCCTATCTTCCTCTAGCTCGTTGCAAAAAATGTAATAAAGGAAGTGGACTTCCAGGCTGGTTCTTGAAGCTGATTTATTAGTTCAGGGAAATGTAACAGAAGCTGGACAGTTACCCATCTCCTAGATCACAACCAACCACTCTATCTTCTTACCACTCTGATATTCCATTCCACCACCCAAACATTCCAACCCTTATAGCAGTATGAAGCTACAAAAGTATACAGTTTGGAATTAGAACATATTATTCACTGATCTTAGGCTTTTGACAGTCTGTGTTGTGAGACAAATTGAAAAGTATTGAACAATTCCAATTTGGTGCAGCCAAATACTCTTTCTGAATAACATGTCTTCCAGGGAAATTTAACCATTCTGTGTTCATCAAATTTAAGTAAAAGTGTTACCTCCTCTATGAAAATGCTGATGAAACTGTCCTGTGCCCTGCACCTATGCAGTAACTTGGGTACGGCAACAGCATAACATATTACACAAAATAACATTTACAATTATTCCCTCAGTTTTCTGTCCTGCCAAAAATTACCACAACTGCTACATTTCCCGGGCCACCTGTCTTACCACAGAAAGTTAGAAAGGTCTTTGGTGCACATCTGATCAATGCTAAATTTGTCAACATTTTATATTTTATGCAGGAAGCCAAGTCAAGTCTGAGGACAGGACCATGGTTTCCGATTGGCCACAGGGATGGGTGCTGAACCCTTCAGTTTAAAGTGTGCATGTCACTTTGGCCGGCTGTCTTGAGATGGCCAGCCTGACATGTGGACTTTAAACCTCTCCAACCCGGGCTGTCTTAAACAGCTGGGTGGAGAGCTGGCACAGACTCCCAGTGCCTAAAGAGCATTGAGCCAGCCCATTCCAACCAATTCTGGCACTTTTCTCAAGCTGATTAATATTAGTAACAGCATGAGAGCAGTGCCTCGATTAGTTAGGGGAGTTGCCTCTGGGAGGCTGACCTGCGAGCCATGGACTCAGACAGCCATGACAGAGAGGAACACTCAAGCAGTGGGTAAGAAGACTTCTTATCTTTTATTTAACAGGTAATTTTTACACACTGACTGGCACTGTGAGAAACCTTCACTGCCTTCAGCCTCACTTCCTGAGCTTTCAATTGTAGCCCACTATAAACACTGTTTAAAAAGGACTACAATTAAGAGATTTAGCATAGAGCCTAAGAGCACTGCTGGTTTCTATCACTGCCTGTCATTGGGTCAGCAGCCACCTCTGTGCAGTGCCTGAGGGGCTCATCTGACAGGTCAGTATGTGGGCCAATTGTTTGTGGGTCGGTTTTATGGACAGATAGGCCAGATTTTACTGTTGAATTCCCTGATACTAAAACAAACATTCCCAGCAGTAAGTTCAAATCCATGCAATCTTCCATACGTTGCTAAACACTTATACAGCATACCTTTTAGAAGTTCATAACAGTTCCAATTTGCAAACACAGACCACTTGTTCAGCTATCAAATTCACGAATGGAGACCACTTTTATTTTGGTGCTCAACCCTATTTTCTGCTCCATTTTGAAGTGACTTATTCTTGATTAAATCCTGACTGCTTGTCATCACCTTTGAGGGTCAAGTGTACAAATGGGATTAAGTTATTACTCAATAGTTCCTGAGATCCTGAAACACCAGCATTTATAAACATTGCCCCCACTCTCATATCTGCCACCATTTCTGTACCTAATTGTATAGAGCTTTCCTTTCCCCATGCTCTAGCTTGCCCTTTCACTTTTTAGATTGAGCAAGCAAGCGCTCTGGCCTGTTGTAATCTATCTATGGGCTTGTAACCACGCCCATCGCACGGCCATCACTATCACTCGTTCATGGGCTTGCCTTTCAGAAGTCATTTGCTATCATTTGTAAATGCTTTACGTTTGTCCCTCCTTGGGACAGTTTTGTTACCGCCTTGGCCATTGAACCTGTTACATGGATAAATGCACGTTTGTCAATACATTGGACTGCAAGCCAACTTCTTTTTCATTTTGTGTTTCTCCTTCGCACTCATGCTCATGGCTGGGTGGCGCTTTGAATCCGCTTGCCTATGTCAACTTTTACTTTTCAATTTCAATTTATGTGGAAAGAAAAGTCCAGTTAGGAATTTACAACACTAACAGCTCTATCTCGAGCAAACGTGAGACTCATTGCATTGCAAATGCTTGTTTTCTCTTGGTCTCTCCCCCTTTATTTCCGCTATTCTGCCTCATACTCTCCTTCACTACAGCATTTAGTTTTCTTTTTACCTTAGCTCTCTTTATCTTAGCCTCTGTCTCTCTCACCCTCCGCTTGCATGCCTCTCTCTCTCGTACTCTCTCTCTTCCCCCCTATTACCCTGCTTCCTCTCTCTTACCTCACCTCCCCCTTTTTCATCCTTCCACCACCTTCTGCCTTCCCCTCTGCGTGTTTTTCTGCATCGTTCTTTGTCTCTCACTCTCCCTTTCATCCTGTGGGCCACAGTCGCATTTGGAGTCGCCAGCTGCCCTTTAATCCTCATTATGAGCCTTGCTGTAATTTTCTCAAAAGTGGACCAATTTTCTGGCACTTTTCTGTATTTATTATGCTTTGAATTTTAAAGAGGCCACGGAGAGCCTCGTGCAATTTCTTTCTTGATGTCCAAGGTCTGGCAGGTAATAAGAACCCCTTGATTTCTCTCTCTCGCTCTTGGCCAACGCCCCTCCCCCACACCCTTCATCAGAACGTGAAGAACTCAGGCTCTCTAGTCCAATCAGGCCCAGGACAGGCGACGGCGTTTAGCGTTTATCCCTTAATTTGCCTTGTGATTAGGTTTCCGTTCTTGTTTGGAGAAACTGTTTTTCTTTTCACCCTCAGGCCCCGTAAATTCCACATTCAGGTATCTTCCAAACAAATGTATACATTGTTAAGTTAACGCACATTGGCCACAGTGTTCACATCTGTACATAGGTGACTGAAGTCTAGAATATCGAGTACATAAATATCATAGAGCACTGATATCGTTGACAAAATATGGAAAGGTAAGTTCACAGAGGGAAGTATACACTTACTATTTTTAACTCCACATCTATGCTATATATACATATATATATTTATATATTTATATATATATATATATATATATATATATATATATATATATATATATATATATATATATAAATATATATATTTAAAAAAATCCCACGTCGCTCAGTGGTTATGGGACTCCCAGCCTAGCGGATTGGGGCTCATCTGCAGCCACAACTAAATCACAAATTAAATCTCCCACCTCGAGTTACAGTGAAGAACAGGCCACTCCAGATCAGCAGAATAAAGTTGGTTACTTTATTTCAGACACAAAGTAAAGGATGATGCGCTTCAACCACTACGGGTCTTGATCCCACCAGAAGTGATTTCATTATATATGTCTCTATATCTATGTATGTATGTATGTATGTATGTATGTATATATATATATATATATATATATAAACATATATATATATACACACATATATATATCTATATATATATATATATATATATATATACACACACACACCCCACATATAAATCGTCTATGTACATATATGTGGAATTAATTATAGGAAACCTATAATACTTACCTTTTGATAGTTCCATTGATATTCTGTCTTCGATGTTAGTGTCCCACTATATTCTATATTCGATATTCAGAATCTACACTTATGTAAGTGCCATCCCGGCATCCACAATACTGCCATTTGCACTAGAAATAGTGATAGAGTAGGGCGTGCATAGTTCTGAATTAAGACGACTCATACTTTTTTGTAAACTTTGCATGCTTTGTGAAGGTGAAGTTTGCATGAGTACAGAAGAACAAGCATTGGCAAAGTCAGTAGGCCTGGGTTTAATATGGTAACGCATGCAGCACAAGCATATTAAATTTAAAGCCAGATAGAAAATAAAAGACTGTGTGTTTAGAAACCCCCCGGACTTAAAAACAGGTTGTTTTTTGTTGGATAAAGTCAACAGGGAAGAGAATATTCATTGGAGAAAAATGAAGAACTTCAGTAAAGAACCTGTTAGAAATGGGGTCTTTGGTTGGCAGTCAGGTTACCCCCTGTCCAAGCAAGGACCCTCACTCTAGTCAGGGTAAGTCACACACAATCCAAATTATCCTGTGCTCACCCTCTGGTAGCTTGGTACTGAGCAGGTAGGCTTAACTTAGAAGGCAATGTGTAAAGTATTTGTGCAATAAATCATACAATAACACAATATAACACCAAAAAAAATACACCACACAGTGTTTAGAAAAATATATAATATTTATCTGGATATTTGCAGGTCAAAACGATAAAAGATGCAATATGAAAATGTAGAGATATCACTGAAAAGTGATATGAAGTGTCTTAAGTCTTTAAAAAGAAAACAAAGTCTCTTTCAAGCACAAAGTACCTGGTTTGGAGTGAAAAATCTCTGCAGAGGGCCACAGAGGAGATGCGTGGAAAATGGTGTGTGCGTCGGTTTTGCCCCTTCACACACGGACTTGCGTCGTTATTTTTCACGGGGAAGATGTTGCATCCATTTCCGGCGCGTGGGCAGGTCGCCTCTGTGGGTTGCGGGGTTTTCAGACGCCCTGGGGTCTGTGCGTGGAATCCTGGGCTTGTAGTCCGGCTGCGCGTTGTTCCGGTGGGATGTGCGTGGAATATTCTTCCTCACGGCAGGCGCTGTGTCGATTTCCCCTCTAGGAGTCGGGCGGCGTTGTCCAGGTGGGCCGTGCGTCGAAGTTCCGGTCGCACCACAGGCGTCGCGTCGATCTTTTCCTCGCAGGGTCGAGCAGCGTCTTTCCGGTTCGGTGTGCGTGAATGTTTCACCACGGAACAAGCTGTGCTTTGACTTTTTTGCCGCACAAGGAGTCCAGTTGAAAGAGAGAAGTCTTTTTGGTCCTGAGACTTCAGGGAACAGTAGGCAAGCTCTATCCAAGCCCTTGGAGAGCACTTCTGCCACAAGGCAAGAGTTCAGCAAGGCAGCAGGGCAACAGCAAGGCAGCAGTCCTCTGTAGAAAGCAGTCAGGTGAGTCCTTTAGGCAGCCATGCAGTTCTTCTTGTCCGGGTGCAGGTTCTGGTTCAGGTTTCTCCTCCAGGAAGTGTCTGAGGTGGTAGGGCAGAGGCCCTGTTTTATACCCAAATGTGACTTTGAAGTGGGGGAGACTTCAAAGAGTGGCTTAGAAGTGCACCAGGTCCCCTTTCAGTTCCATCCTGTCTGCCAGGGTCCCAGTAGGGGGTGTGGCAGTCCTTTGTGTGAGGGCAGGCCCTCCACCCTCCCAGCCCAGGAAGACCCATTCAAAATGCAGATGTATGCAAGTGAGGCTGAGTACCCTGTGTTTGGGGTGTGTCTGAGTGAATGCACAAGGAGCTGTCAACTAAACCCAGCCAAACATGGATTGTAAGGCACAGAAAGATTTAAGTGCAGAGAAATGCTCACTTTCTAAAAGTGGCATTTCTAGAATAGTAATACTAAATCCAACATCACCAGTCAGCAGGATTTTGTATTACCATTCTGGCCATACTAAATATGACCTTCCTACTCCTTTCAGATCAGCAGCTACCACTTCAACAATGTATGAGGACAGCCCCAATGTCAGCCTATGAAGGGAGCAGGCCTCACAGTAGTGTAAAAACGAATTTAGGAGTTCTACACTACCAAGACATGTAAACTACACAGGTACATGTCCTGCCTTTTACCCACACAGCACCCTGCTCTAGGGGTTACCTAGGGCACACATTAGGGGTGACATATGTAGAATAAGGGGAGTTTTAGGCTTGGCAAGTACTTGTAAATGCCAAGTCGAATTGACAGTGAAACTGCACACACAGGCCTTGCAATGGCAAGCCTGAGACAAGGTAAAGGGGCTACTAAAGTGGGTGGCACAACCAGTGCTGCAGGCCCACTAGTAGCATTTAATCTACAGGCCCTGGGCACATATAGTGCACTCTACTAGGGTCTTACAAGTAAATCAAATAGTCCAATTAGGTGTGATCCAAGGTTACCATGTTTTAAGGCGGAGAGCATATGCACTTTAGCACTGGTTAGCAGTGGTAAAGTGTGAGAGTCTAAAAGCCAGCAACAACAGTGTCCAAAAAGTGGAGGGAGGCAGGCAAAAAGTTAGGGGTGACCACACTAAGGCTGTCAGGTCTAACAGAACCCCTTGCCACCCAGTCTTCATTTAAATAGAAACAAAAGTACAACTGTATTAAAAGCAATGGAGATTTCAATGTAGACATCCTTTCATTTCAAGGAGACAAGTAAAAAGAAAATAAATACCTAACCCTATTTTGCCATGCTGAAAAGCTGCTGGGCATGAAGTGCGAAAGGAAAAAATGAGATGGATTGGCAGATGGTGGAACAAGGAGTACATATCGATTGATGGAAGAAGGAACAAGAGGAACGGGATTTTGGCAGGTATGGGGAACATGGAGCACACAGGGGAAAGACGGTGGTCCAGGAGAGACAGTTGAGTATGAACGATGGCTGTCAGAAAGGAAGACCGAGACACATGGGATAGAGGGAGGGAGCCAGCAGGACAAACAGGTCTGTGGCTGTAAAGTTGTCCTCCATGCAGTTAAAATCAAGTACTGCATTAGAGACAAAACAATAAGCCTAACAGACAACAAAATCAGGTGAGAAAGAGATGGTACTCTGGCCATATGTGACTGACCAAGTCGCATGTCATTGGCGAAAAAGAGACTGGCAAAAAAAAGCCAATGGTTGAAGGGGTCAAACTCTAAAATGTAAGTTAAAGATCTGTTCACAGGTGCACTGTCAACCCGGACTTTAAACTGAAGCATCTTCAGATGCATTTCACAGCATTGTTATGAGGGTTATCAATGACAAATGATAGGGAATAAGTTCCTCATCACTGTCCTCACTATGAGAAAGTCTACTGCCCAACCATTTGCAGAGTCCTGGGTTTGTGAGCCCCACATTCCATCAATCGCTCCCTGGAAAAAAACTTTTATCTCACCCCCAAACCCACATTCACCCCATCTCTCCTTATCCCATCTCCTACTCATAGCCTATCTCCATCCCTGTCATGCTTTCATTTGCCTGTCCCTAATAATTACTTTTCGAAGGGATGGAGGCACTTGAAAGGGTTGTGCTGTTTTACAAATATTAGTGGGTCTTAAAAGGGACATCATCAAACTCATTTTGAATGTATATCATCATGTAGTTTTATTGTGAAAAAAGAAACTTTAGTGAATCTTCAGAACTGCTGTGCAAGCTCCAGTACTCCTACATTTCGAAGGCAGAACTACCCTTTTCCATGCCCTCCCCTATGCCACACTTGCATCCCTTAGTGAAATCCTACATGCTGCAGCAGGTCAATCCAGGGCATGAAGAAATATGATAACATCATCCCTGTCCTGGTGTAACCCCATTGGCTCCCCTTGCTGGCCCACACTTTCTGCAAAGCCAGTTCCACTATTTACAACATAGCTATCACGTCCAGCGCCCCTGCTTATCTGGAGACAAGCTCACTATCTCTGGTGGATCTCGGTACACCCGCAGCCAGAACGAAGACTAAGAGTGTAAGAAGATACAAATCAAGACAGCAGGCTGTTTTCAATTTATACACCCAGGATCTGGAACAACATCCCTATTACAATCAAGACTGTCCCAGTGCTACTTCAAATTAGGAAAGAGTTGGAGACGTCCCTCTTTAAAGAACACTACATCAAAATGCATTAACCATCCTCAACCCAGCTTGATATCCTCTTGTTCACTGATGTTATGCTAGTCTTTGACCATGCAAGGCACGCCACCTACTTTTGTGGTATAAAAATACCATATACATACATACATGCATACACATCCATGCATATTTTGAGGATTTGAAGTGCACTGTATGGTATGGTTAGGTAGCCCTACCATGCCGTACACTCACAAATATCATGTTGTCCGGTCGAGTACGTTTACATAACGTTAAGCTCAACCCTGGGTAGCTGTGGCTGCGAGCAGTAAGGCTTAGCAAAGGAGCAATGTGTTAAGCATTTAACAACACCAACGAACAGAATAAGAAAGTCACACAACACAAAAGAAACAAGACACCAGGTTAGAAAAATAGGTTAGGTTTTTATGTATCACTAGAGACCCTGATCATCAAAATCCAGAAGCGGGTTCCAGATATATAGGTTTTAAAGGAATAAATAACTTTAGCAGCAACTGCAAACAAGCATTGGTCAACAAACACTTTAGAAACATTTGAAAAGTTTGAATGGTTAGTTTGGCAACTCAAGCCCATGTTGGGCAACGAAGTCTGGCAGGACCAAGATCCAGGGGGCCAGAGAGGATACTCTGGACAGTTTCCTGGCCACCAGAGCATTTGAAGAGCAAGATCAAAACTTTACAGGATGACCTCCATAGACAATAACGGAGTGGTCCTGATGCAGAGGGATGCAGGCTCTAAGATACTCAGGATGCGACTGATGCTGTGCAGTCCACAGGGGTGAAGTTCGATTGAGTCCTTGGTCCACATGTGAGGGGGAGGCAACTCTGGCCACAGATTTCGAGGTCCCATGCATTTCTTTCTGCAGGGTTTGAAGGGCTGCTGATGCATACCTTGCACTTTACAACACTGCTGTCAAGGTGCAATTCTTTGGTGGAGGCTGGTGTCCCTCACAAGTGGTGAATCTGGTCACATCCAACAATCATGGGTCCAGCAGACATGGGTGCACCTTTTGGCTTTCTCTGAATTGTCCTTTAGGGTGCCTGGGGTCTGGTAGCAGCAAGAAGTCTGCAGTGGCTAGCAGAGAAGCATCTTGCCCTCCTTCAGCTGAAGGCTTTAGTCTAGCCCCCAGTGGTATTCTGTTGGGCTAGCCAACTGACCCTTGCAGTCTGTGCTTCAGACTTAGGCTGGAGGTCAGTGTTTCTCTGAGCTAGGCATGCAGAACATGGTCTAAACTCCACCAGCCCAAAGTGCAACAGGTGCAGTCACTCCAGCGCCACAGCCTCTCTGTACAATCCATCGGGTGCGGAGTGGTCTCCTTCTCGTCCTCTTTCCAGGTTCAGTGAGTACTGAAGTCTCGGGTGCCAGGGGTGCCCATTATATCCCTGCATAGTGACCTGAGGGGACAATGCGGTCACTAGCCAATGGGCTAGTTGGTCCCCTCCTCTCTGGTGACACGGTTACAGTGATGTGTGGCATCTGGCTATCCCAGATTACAACATTCCTGCCACAACCAACATGGCAGAACCCTTCCTTGGCTGTAAAGACCTCGGTAGGCCACCCCAAGACGTGTGGCTACCATGGGGCTACAGGGCCCTGGAAAACTGGTTTGTGAACTGGATTTCTGTCTCCTGTCTCTAGCTCTACTCTGTTTACAGGAAACAAAAGGCATCTTGCCAGAGAGTGTTGTCACAGTGGCCCTTCAAAGGCCGCTTCGTCTTTGAAGCTCTCCTTTAGGTCTAACACCCCGGGCAGCCCTCCTTTGGGAGGAGGTCACACCTTCCAGTGTGGCAACAGCCGCACTGGAAGGTGTAATCTCCTCCTGTTCTTGGCTTGGGAGTTGTTCACACATCTTCCCAGGCAGGCAGAAAGTTGTCTGTGTGCTAGTGCCTTTGTGATGCCAGTGAGCTAGCTGGGACACAGATTGGCAACTTTGAAAAATGTTGCTTACCTTTAAAAGTGACATTAATTTTGACTTGGTCATCACGTCGCATTTAATGTCATGATTAATTTGATACCTTACATAACCCACTTTGGTAGACCCAGTCAAAATTTAGCCAGGTTGGGATGCCACCTGGTAACTTTATATTAGCCAATAGGGCTGCCAACTTTCCCCACAGCAAAACGACAATTTGGAAGTGCTAAGTGCTAAGACATACCGTAAAACACATGTCTTTTTTTTTTTTTTTGGCCCTCATTCAGCCCCGCATTCTGAGCCACCTCTTGATTCGTACAACCTTCTCACCCTCTAAATAAGAGAGGGACCCTAACCAGGGGGTGCACCATGATATCTCCCGGTTCGCCTAAGCAAACGAGCAGGAGTGGCAAGCGGTGAATAATCATTGGACGAAAAACAACAAACCAATTTCAAATAGTCTCAAGACAGCCAGTTCTAAAAAAAAAAAGAAAAAAATTTCAAACCACTCCCCCACATTTTAATAAAGGCAACCAAAGTTCTGCATTTCTCTTAGTACCCGGCGTATTCAAGTCCATGTTCGAAGTGCGGAGAACTGCATTAAGCCAATCCATATAACTCAGGGGGTGCTCCTTCATCCAATTTTTGTAAATTTCATTCCTGCCCAACACAATTACATAAAACAAAAATTTACGATTAACATTATTCATCCTACTCCATATACCCTCTTCCTGTAGCTGCCCGGATATAATCAACGGGAGTGATACAGGAATTTTCCAGCCTAACATAGATGATATTGCCCCAAAGACTTCCTCCCAAAACAACCGAATAACAGGGCAATCCCAAAACATATGAATATCTGTTGCTCCTACCCCACCGTATTTCAAACATTTAATCACTTCTCCATTCTTAAACTTAGAAAGTATTGCCGGCGAGATATAAGCTCTGTGTAAAGTATAAAAATGATTTTTCCTTAATGGGGCTGGCTTCACTACTTCATAAAGAGTCAAAAACGACTTCTTCCACCATATCCCAACCTAATCACCAGACACGGCCTTACCCCATAGATTAGTCGGTAGGGTAAAATTCCCATCAAGAGTTTCTAATATTTCCCAATACCAAACCACCAACTTCTTTACAGGGTCAGAGACCGCGAATTCTAGAAAATAATCCTCCAATGAACTTACCACACCCAGCCCCCCCTCAATTTCTTTTTCCCACTCTCTTATCTGTAAATACTTTAACCTAGACAGGGATCCACCCGTTCTCCGTACCAACTCTTCCCATGAAAGTAAAGTACCCTCTCGAGAGAGAGCTCACCCCAACTTTCCACCCCTGCCCTTTTGAGTGGTAGTGCTAAAATATCTTTACAGCATTCTGGGGGGCCTGGGGAGTCCCAAATAGGCGCATGATAACTGTAGTAATGAACGCCAAGACGTCGTCTCAGCTGATACCAACTCCTTGCCAGTCCTTGCAGCACTTTCAATGTAACTTGTTTGAAAAATAAGGGTCACCAAATTTGAAAAGAAAATGCCTTGAGGCCCCTTTTACAGATGAAACCATTGCCTTATACATTCCGCCCACTGCTGAACCATCTGGGCATACAAACAGCATCCTTGCATTCGTGAATAAGAAAGCCCAAGCATAATATGCCAAATCTGGTAAAGCCAATCCTCCCTTTTCCCTTCTTCTGCATAATTTCTTCCAAGATATCCTTGGCCCCTTTGAACTCCAAATAAAAGTACTTATCGCCTGCTGCATTTTATCCAGATATCCTTTATGCATTGCCAGAGGAATTGCTGCAAACACAAAATTCCATTTAGGCAGAATGAACATCTTAACTAAATTTATCCTCCTGAGAATCGTCAAAGGGAGATATGCCCATTTTTGTAGCATAGCTTTACACTCAACTAACAGTTTTCGTGCATTCCTCTCCACTAAATCCTTAAGATTATAGGTCACTAAAATGCCTAAATACCGTATTTCCTGCTTACTTGGTATTGACCCTACTTCCATATTCCATTGCATAGTTTTTGTTTTCCCCACATTAATCCGGTAACCTGATATCCTTCCAAATTGTTCAGCCAGTTCTTTAACTGTACTATAGGCCAATAGCAAGTTATTAGTATATATCAGCAGATCATCTGCATATAAAGAGATTTTCTTTTCCCAACCATTGTAACAAAAGGTAGGAATGAGGAGATTTTGCCTGATTTTTCTGGCAAATGGTTCAATATACAAATTAAACAATACAGGGGACAAGGGACAGCCCTGCCTCGTACCTCTAGAAATTGTAATGGGACCCGTAAGTTTCCCATTCACCACAATGTTAGCAAAAGGTGCTGTATAAATCTGGTCAATAACCCCACAAAACTTTGATCCTAAGTTGGCCCGCCTCAACATTGATTTAAAAAAATTCCAATTTACTTGATCAAAACTTTCATTGCATCTAAAATAATAATTGCCAATGGTGCCCAAAAAATTGTAGCCATATCTATTGCCCCAATCAATTCAAAAGTTAACTCATGCAAATATCTACCTTTGGAAAAACCTTTTTGATCTGGGTGCACCAAGTTATTAATTATCTTACTCAGCCTATCCGCTAAGATTTTAGCTAATAATTTTTAATCGCAGTTCAACAATGATATAGGCCTATAAGAAGCACATTTCGCAGGATTTTTATCAGGTTTCAAAATTAATGAAATAACCGCCTCATTCCATGAAAGAGGAATGTCATTGCCATGTTCCAAAATCCCCCCAAACAGCTCTGTCAGAACGGGGATTATTGAATCCCCTAATACCTTATATACCTCCACTGGGATACCATCCGGACCCGGAGCAGTCCCAGACTTACTACTATTCAGAATTCTCCTAATTTCCTGTGACGTAATTGGGGCATTCAGCGCTTCCCTCTCCTGCGATGATATACCTAAAGATATATCGGACCCCAACCAATCCGTTACCATACCTTCACCCACCTCTAACTCCTTCAAATACAATTGTGTAAAAGAATTTTGAAAAGCTGATTCTATTGCCGCATCATCCGTTCTTCTTTCTCCTGACTGCTCCATTTCAACCTCCTTAATAAAGTTCCTAATACGATCAGCTTTGCCTTTCCAGGCTAACAACTTCCCAGCGTTTTCCCCATATTCAAAATGTGCCAATTTGCTTGCCTCCCATTTCCTTTGAATTCTTCCCTGTAATACCTTCTCCAACTGTCTTCTCAACCCATCCAAGCTAGCCCTCAAAGCCTCTGTCTCACCTGATTCTATTATTTTGACTTTATATTTTCGCATTTCCTGCTCTATCAAATTAATTTCATTTCTGAACACTTTACGTTTCTGGATAGAGCTACTCGTAATCTCCCCTCGAATAACCGCTTTAAACGTATCCCATACAACTGATATTGGGGCGAATCCTATATTTACACTAAAAAAGAATTCTGATTCCTTACGCAACTTTGCCAGCACCACCTGATCCAGTAATAAAGAACGATCAATCATCCACCGATTACTAAGACTTCTCTGCGGGAAACTCATATCCAGCACAACCGCAGAATGGTCTGATAAGTGAGAGGGCAAATACACTATGTTCTTCACGTCCTCTCTCAAACTTAAATCTAATAAAAAGTAATCAATTAGAGAGGCATGCCTATATTTCTTATTAAAAAACGAAAAATCCCTGCTATTCCCCACCCTTTGTCTCCAAATATCGCACAAACCAAATTCCTTCATCATCCTCCTTAAATATTGTTGCGATTTAGGCGTGCCTCGCGACTTACAGTTATGCCTATCCAGCTCATTATCTAACACAACATTAAAATCACTCATCAGGATAACTGGGTCAGAGAATTCAAGAAGCTGAGAAAAAAGACGCCTTAAAGGTTCTATATCATCGCAATTGGGACCATAGTACCCTGCTAAAACCAGATTACGACCACCAAATTGTACTTTAACTATCACCCACCGCCCACTGTATCTGATCTTACCTCCAAAACTGCAACATTTCCCTGTTGTGATTGATTGACTAAAATAGCCACATCTTTAGTATGATAGTTGTGCTCTGTACATGTAAACGTTTGAACCCACCTCAACTTTTGTATTATGCCAATACAGTCCGCCTTTGTTAAATGCGTTTCCTGCAAAACTAAGATTTGCGCAGTTGAATCATGCAAATACTGTAATCTTCGCTCCCTTCTCCCTCTCATCCTCAGGCCATTAACGTTCCAAGAAAGAATTTGCAATGATATGTTCTTCGCCCCCTGGCTTCTCTCCCCACTAGCTATCTTTCAAATCTTACGAAACAAATAACCGGGTTGAACGAGGCACTACTTTTTTCTTTTTTTCCGCTCTCCCCCCCAGCCCCCACCCTACCCTGCCACCTCCCTCCCCTTCCCCCCATGCCCCACCCATGGAGAACCCCCCTCAGCTAAGGACCATATTGGTCCAAGATTTTAGAACGCCCCCACGCTCCTGGGGAATATAAACTTAGAAAACCACTAAGACAAAATTATTTTACGGTCTTCCCATCTTTAACTACTTACAATAATTCATCCGCCTCACTTATATCTCTAATATTATACATTTTGTTGTTGTACATAACCCGGAGAAAGGCTGGAAATTTCAACTGAGCCGAGACCCCCAGAGACTTAAAAATCTCCAAACGTTTCCTGAGCTCCCACTGCCTGTCCATAGTAACCCTAGATAAATCAGACCTAATCTCAAAAACAACATCATTCACTTTTAAAGATTTTTGTTTCAATGCTCTAGATAAGATCTTTTCTTTCATCTGATATGTCAAAAAGTTTATCAAAAGTTTTCGAGGTCTACTACTGTTCATCCGCATCTTGAAAGGGTCCGGATGAACTCTCTGTATTTCTTTTCCAATTTCCTCCTCAGTCTCCTCCAGTCCGACTGCCGATTTAATTAGCGAAACCACAAAGGCCTTGAGATCGTTGCCTTCTGTACCTTTAGGCACTTTAAAAAGTTTTTAATTGTTTCTTCTTAAGTAATTTTCCAGTTGCTCAATCCTATTTTTTAATGTCTGCTCGCTTCCCTTCAATGCATCAATCTCACCCTTATGTTGAGCCAATTCCTCCTTCATGCCACCCATAGCTTCTTCAAGAGCCTGAGTTCTCTCCATTACACCATCAAATTTTCTTTCTAAAATTGCACAAACCTCTCTTATCTCCCCTTGATTTACTTCTGAGTTCGCAAAACCTTTCTTTACATCCTCAGAGATGGACAAAATCAATGCCTCCAGCGAGGAGCTCAGAGAAAGCGAGGGGGCAGGAACGGCTTGAGCGGATTCCTCGACCACCGCCCTAGGCAAAGGATCTTGTGCCTCTAAGGCCGCTACGGTTGGGCTCTGAACTTGAAATGGGGCCATCTGTTCCTTCCCTAACAATGGCCGGGGAAGGACTTCTCCATCCCTGCTCCTTCTTTGCTTCCACCAATTGCTTGGGATGGCGCAACCATACTATTGTCCACCCACCCACTGTCCTCACCAAAAGCATCCTCCGACTGCAAGGTGGTAACCTCCATTACCGCTCTAGCCTGACCAGGGGTAAGCTTGATTACTTCCAGTCTTACCTTAAAAAAAGACCTTAGGGAGGGAGTCCACTTGTCTCTCCCCTTAAGCTTACTTTCCCCCACCTTCCTCACAACAATCCTTCCTCCTTCAACAGATTTGGATTTAGACCTTTTTTTGCCTAAACTCCCCTTATCACAGTTATCAACTGATATCACCTCCAAATTGTCCACCTGAAGCTGGTCAGTCCCCTCCACTCTTGTAAAAAAAAAGGGGAAGAGAGGGTATCACCATCCCCCCCCCCCCCCACTCTGCCTCACCGTTTTTTTCCTGATCCCCTTCTCCAATGTCCCCTTAGGTTGTGCTCCTTGCCTTGCCTTCTCTGTAACTTCTCTAGTGGAGCCGCTAATGGAGCTGCTGCTAATATTCCCCCGAATGGGAATACGCACCGCTCCTTTCCAAAACCGGCGCAGCTCCAGTGCGGCCCGGTACCACCAGACAGCCCCGCTGCCTTCCAGCCTGCCTCCGGGCCAAAAAATCACGGTGCGCACATCCGTGTGCCTGTCACAGCAGTCCGATCGGCAGCCACGTCCTGCCACGCCCCCCAGGAACCGGAACCGGAAACGCCCTAGCGCGCTGCTCGGACGCCACAGCCCGCCATGTTCTCCTCCGTAAAACACATGTCTTACTTAACAAAATGGAGCTCCCTGCCATGTGATTCCACAGACCTTCCATAGGGGAGACCTATATACAAAGGTAAGAAATAGAATGGCTTTGTCATAGGTTTAAACAGAAAAGTTAAACTAACAGTTCAACCACTATCCTTTAGGTCTGCAGTGGCAGGATGGGGGCCATTTTGTGTCTTGTCACATGAACGATGGCACAAACAGTGCTGTAGCCCTGATGGGCACTCTGTCTTACATGCCCTGGGCACCTTGGGCACCATATAATAGGGACTTATAAATAAGCAAGGCCTTGCCAATTAGGCGCATCCAATTCGACATGAAATTTGTATGTGGTTAAAACACTGGCACTGAGGTCTGATTAGCAGGCCTCAGTGCACTCTCAGAGTCGGAACAGCAATAATAGTCCAAATGGGGCCCAAAGTGGAGGGGAAACCTGTATTACATACCTATGTACATATTGACTCTTACTGTGGGAAACTTTTGAGCAATAATTGGAGGAAGTCAGAAGTACTGAGAAAGTTGAAAGGAGGCAAAGTAAGGTAGGTCCTGGAGGGCTTACAATTGTAGGTTGTATAGTTGATAGAAAAGAGGGGAATAAAGGAGAGAGAAAGGCCCAGGAACAAGAAGACAGTGTGAAGATGGGAGGCTTGGAGTGAGAATTAAGAACCATGTAAGGAAATGAAAGATGCTGGGCCTGAATTAGAGGAGGTGATGATTTGAGTTCCTGGAGAAGCAGGTCATTTTTTACTGTAAGCAAATATTAGAGGAAGAGTTAGAGCAGAAGGAAGAGAAGAAATGCAAACAAGTAAACTTTAAACTAGAATATCTGAGTAGAACAAGAATAACAAATGATTGAAGTGTTGCACAGAAAGGCAAATTAAGAATTCAGAGGAAGACATGTTTTGATATTTCAATGAAATAAAAGCAAGTCCTTAGACATATGATTTATTCTATCAGAAAATTTTGAAGGGTGTGGGCAGCCTTACAAAATGACAGGTTGGCTGCCCAATTGTGTGAGCATTTTTGTGATTGTAGTGTGAAAGTGTCTTTGTGCCTCAGAGATTATTAGTAAGCTGTGGTGATACTGTGGCTGTTTTTCATGTAGTGCTTTGAAAATAATGCTTGCAGCTTTCACCTTAGCCAAGAGAAAATAACTCAACCAGAATTCCTGTCAGCGTAAAACACAATCACACCTCAAAATAACCTGTGTTCTACCCTCTGGTAGCTTGGCACAAAGCTGTAATGCTCAACTTAGAGGCAATGTGTAAAGTATTTATGAGGCACTTCAAACAGTAATACCGTGACAACACAACACAAAAAAACTCCCACACCAATTTAAAACAATAGGCTAAAGTGTAGTAAATTATTTGACACCAAAACAACAAAGATCCAATAAGTAGAACCAGAAATAGGCAATTTTAAATATTTAAGTGAAAATAGTGGCTAAAAGCACAAAGCTCCAACTGTGCTTATCTGGTCACGCCGGACTGGAACAAAGTCACAAGTACAGGCCAACTGCAATGGTGCATGGGACGCATACAGAGAGCATGTTAGGCCCGCTGAACAAAGTACCTTACATCATGGAGTGGGAGATCCTAGTGGAGGATGTGTCGACCAGTGGAGGATCCAATGGGCTGTGGGCTCTGATGTGAGGTCCTACATCAAGGATGCGTCACTGAGCTGTCATTCCGGAGAGCTGCAAGGCTGCAATGCAAGGTCCTGCATTAAGGACGCTTCGCACATCCACAGTTCACAGGAGTTGGAGAGATGCAATTCGAGGTCCTGCATCAAGGAGACGTCACACAGTGGTGGCTCCGAAGAGCTGCTGATTCCTGCTTTGAGGATGCATTGCACAGTGGTGACTCTGCTTGGAACACAGCTAGGCTTGCACAACACTTCTTGCCCACTTCCAAGGATCCAGGACTGTGGTGGCACCACTTGGGGGGCAAAACTCACAGCAAGCAAAGTCCAGGTGCTGGGTTCAGGGGTGGTTGGAGCCTTGTCTGTCCCTGAAGCTCTGATCAGGAGGCCAGCCAACTAGCCCCTGGAGACCCTCTGGTGGCCCTTGGTTCAAGATGCAGGACCAGTCCTTCTCAGAAAGGCAACAGGGAAGCAGGGCAGCGGAGTAGAAGCTCTTTGTGCAGCAAAGCACCACAGGCTTTCTTCTGTGTCTTCCAAAGGCCCTGAGGAATACTGAAGAGTTGGGTTTGAGAGTCCAATATTTATACCTGGTGCCACCTTTGAAGTAGAGGGTTCTACCCCCAGAAGTGTTTGGAATTTTCCAGCCCTGGCTCTAGTGTCTCTGGGGTCACAAAAAGACTTGTGTCAAACACTTTGTGAATGTACTCAGGCAGAGGCTTTGCGATGGACAAGTGTGGTAGGTAACAGCTCCTCCCCATCATCAAGTCAGAGATTGCCCATCCTGCCACACCTATCCCCTACTTTGTCTCACCGTCTATGAGCAATACACAAAGACCTACTGCCAGCGGCACCTAGTCATGTGACCCAGAATATAGGCTTCACTCATCAAATGGTTAGGTCAAGAAAATGGCAACTTTCTCAACGTGGCATTTTCAGAATTGTAACCTAAAATCTAAATCTACAATTAAAGAGGGTTTTAAATTAAAATTCTTTAGGCACGACACTCAACATTCCTACCTGTTCCAAATTGAAAGTTGTCACTTATTAAATTAAATAAGTAACCTAATGTTATCCTATACGAGAGGTAGGGATTCCAGTAGTGAAAATCAAATTTAAGAGTATGTACTACCAGGACATGCAAAACTTAAAAGTACATGTCAATTTTTTAAAAATACACTGAACCCTACTCTATGGGTTGTTTAGGGCCTACTGTAGGGATGACCTAAAAGTATGTATCAAATAGTAAGGTTTAGGCCAGGTAAAAGGTTTGTTTTCCCAGGTCGAAATGGCAGTTTTAAACTGCACCCTTAGGCTGCAGTGGCAGGCCCGAGACATGTTTAAAAGTACTTCTTAAGTGGGTTGTGCAATCAGGGCTACAGGCCCATTAGTAGCAATTAAATTACTGGCCCTTGGTACATGTAGCCCCACGTTACTAGGGACTTACAAGTAAACTGAATGTGACAAATAGGAGTAAGCCACTTTCAGCATGTTTAAAAAAGACATCTCAAGCACTTTAGCAAGGGGTAGCAGTGGTAAAGTGCTCAGAGTCTTAAAGCCAACAAAAACTGGTTCAGAAAACAGGAGAGTGTTACCAAATGCGCAACGTGCACCTGGTTGTACATTGGCCACATGCACGCTGATAGACAAGAAGGCAGTAAACTGCTTCTTGCCTCTATGACTCCTGCCACTTTCCCTCACTTAGCTGGGCTCCATGCTTATGCGTCATCCTGATGGATGGGTTTACGTCTGAGACATTGAGAGACCTTGTACTCATACACGGATCAGCCGTCGGGCATTGAAGTTTCACTTGGCTTCAAGCTGTTTCCAGATCGCTGTGCCCATTGTTCTTGGTGTTTTGGCAAAATGTGGGGATTCCTGCCTGCCATTCTTATCACCTGACTGTGTTCTCTGTTGGAGTTGTTTCCCCATTTTCCCTCTAAGTTCCTCCACCACCAGAATTCTTATATTGCTTTCCTCCATATAGGAAGACTCCCTTGGATGCCTTGTACTCCTCCCCTTGCCTGTATTCTGGACTACTCCTGCCATAGGGAAACCTGATTCAAGGAGAAGATTTATTTAACCACTGAGTCAGTGTACTGAACCTGCAGCACCACCAATAAAGACTCTAGAAGGACATTCTCTAATTGTAGAGAAAAGCTATAACAGTACCTGAATTAAGTGTTGCTGCACCAAGATTGTTTCTCCATCGCACCTGGTGATACCTCCAATCTTTGGTACCTATTTGTGCATACTACTGGTGAGTGACACCTCAGATGGGGGGGGTGTGGTGGGGGAGATAGCAGATGGTTCTGGTTCCTCTAAATGCTGTGCTTGTATCTCCTGTCTCCTAAAGGGTGCAGTAGTAAGGAGAAACAATCTTCTGGATTGTGCTTCTCTGTGGTTGCTCGATCCTGGAAGTGTGTATTCTCTTCTCCTCTACCCTTCCACTTACTTTACCCCGTGTTTTCACTTGGATGCATTGTTTAGCATGTACAGACTGTGCTCAATCTTGTTCCTTTGTGGAACTGGGGGGGTACTTTCTACGCTCCTGCATTTTATTGGTCTTCAGATGTGTGGAGTCTTGACAGTATGTGAGGGGAAACAGTTTGGGGATGACCCTGTAGAAATGGCTAACTCCAACACCTCAGCTCTGGAACTCGATCCAGGGTGCTATTTAACAGCATGCACTATCCAATTTTCTTCTAATTTAATACATTCTCCTTTTATTACCCATTCATCCTCTCATCCTCTCTTGTATTCCCTCTTCCAATTCCATGTATCAATTAATACCTGTCTTTCAGCTTCTTTTTTAGCTCCCTTCTTTATGGGCATATATGGAAACTTTTTCCTCACAAGCAATTCTTTATTGTATGGTTTTTAAAGACATAACAAATCTATTTTTTTAAAAAACTCAACCAAAGCCCAAGTTAGTCACAGAAACTGTACCTTAAAAACAATGATCACATTTCCTACAGCCACAAGAACCTAAAAGAGTACCTCCAATTTAAAACTGAAGTTCAACATATTGACTTCAATGGTTGCATATTCTGATGGTTATCGTTTTTGAAGCATGCATAGTATTGAAGTAAATATAAGACGATTTAAGTGTAAAAGGCAATTCAGTACATAAACTTTCTATTTCAGAGGTTGACAGTTATAAAAAGACATAAACAGGTTAAGAGGAATTTTAAATTAAGGTATTACAATTTGCAGTGTTTCAGGAATTTCAAGTTATGCTTGTTTCACAAAAATTCTGAAATTACACCATGATGCATAGTTATGTCACTGTTCTTGGCACAATTATGGAGAGTGGAAACAACTCAAAGCACCAGAATGTGAGTGGCTATTGCTCACAGCAATAGCAGTTTTCAAGTTGTTTTTTTTTAATGTGAAATGTATTCTTGCATTACAAACCTGAATAAGGATGCATTTCACATTAAAACATAGTTCTAAATGACAGATTTTCTTTTCATTAATTTTGCTTAATGTTCCCACAATTTCACAGAATTACACACAAGCAAATTAGGCACGTTTTGCACAATCTTAATCGTAAAGAAAATGGTACAGATCGAGTGGATCATTACAGACACTAGCACTTGTAAAAGTAGGTCTTGGAGTTTCATAGTGAAAAATAAATGATAGAGTGGATTATTGTTCCTGTTTCTAAGCTATATAGCAGTGACGTTTGTGGGAATGATCATAGTGAGCTGAACTTTTTGTAGCTGTTGAATCTGTGGTCTGATTGTGAAACTGCAGATTGTGCATGCCTAACCACAAGAAGAAGATTTTTTACACTGGCCACAACAGTCTGCAGACTACTTTACATTTTAAAGGGCAGTCTGAACTTCTGATTGGTGGAGAGCGCAGGTGTCCTTCCACTGCATGCAAAAGTGCATTTGCATTATCAGTTAGACGTATATTCACCATTTTGCGAAGAGCAAGATATCTGAACAGCTGATAGTGTTGCTTACAGCCACATTGCAATCAACTATGGTAGAGAGGGGTGAAGAAGAAATTCCTGGACTATTCTTTGCAGAACCTGATTTGGAAGAAGAAGAAGTCCAATGTCTTGGGAGAGTGGAGAAATATTTGGAAGTGTGGGTGATCTTCACACGTTTACCCGGAGAAAATGTATAATGCTGTCTACATCACCCGCAGGTCATGTGATCAAACGCTTAGCAGCAGGACAAGAGAATGTGGTTGGGGATGATCCCTAATCTGAGTTTTACATAAAGTGCACATGCAAAGGGGTTGAGTAATATGTTCGGATAAGGTTCAAAGTCTGGTGCACACTTAAACAACAGAAAGGAGTATACCAGGCTACCCGGTGAAGCTCTTGAAATTTTAGCTCCTAGGGTACAGTTCCAAAATTAGGTTTTTAATTTGTCACAAGCATGACGTGGTCAGATGTGACCAAAAATCTTTTCATCCCAGCTTGAATAACCAGGTTTTTAAATCTACAAGTTAGGGAACCTTTCCAACTGAGTGACCATCTAATATAGTTTTGATACAATCCCTGTAAGGGTCTAAGCCCTCAATAGACCAAAGTTTTATCCAATATTGGATGGGTTTCAACAAGGCAACATCAGAAATGTGTCTAAGATTGAGATCTAGTCTAACTGGCAGTGTTGGGGCTCTAGTGGGAGCCTCAACAGTAATTTTATAGAGGCATTTTATTATTTTTCTATGGTGACACGATTACAATGTCCCCACAAGTCCGCCTCTTACAGGGCCGCTCC
The DNA here is from genome assembly GCF_031143425.1 of Pleurodeles waltl. Lineage (NCBI taxonomy): Eukaryota > Metazoa > Chordata > Amphibia > Caudata > Salamandridae > Pleurodeles > Pleurodeles waltl. The sequence goes on from NC_090446.1 coordinate 333,083,166, forward strand.
AGAAGCTTGGATTTTATATATCTCCATTGGAGGGGAGATCACAAAGGATGACACCCCGTTAGCAAATCTTAATATTGGCCCTGCTCTTAGCTTCAAAGTTAAAACACCTTTTTCTATCTGGGCTCTTCAACTATGCAGAGCCACCATTCTTGCACCCAAGTAATCAAACTCATAAACCCTATCCAAGGGTTCACCCCTTAGAAATGTCATATCTTTTTAATGTTTCCTGGCACCAAATACCATGTATTTTGTTTTGTTGTTGTTGATTTCCAAACCATACTCCATGAAGAAAAGGCTAAAGTTGAGCCTGAGGAGCTTTTGATAACAACAAAGATTCATCCACCAAGAGTAAACTGCATTTTTTGGTCCTTCACCTTAGGGAAATCGTTCCAACAGTTCATTAGATAGGGGATATGCCCATTTATGTAGAGGAAAAAATGCATTGGGGGCAAAATTCAGCCTTGTCTAACTCCTCTTCTAACTGGAACTTCATCTGTCGGATCCCCTAAGGGACGCCATCTAACCTTCCCAAAATGTCCTGTATACAAAGCCTGTATTAGGTTCAATAAACCTCCTGGGAGCCCACTGCTGTGCAAAACCTCCCAGAGTTTGACCCTTGGGACAAGATCAAATGCAGCTCGAAGATCCACAAAGGCCACATACAAACACCCATTGTCTATATCAACCATCTTCAACACAGCCAGAACCTTTAGCTTGGAAATTCAATCCCACGGTCCAGATAAAATTTGCATACAAAACACTTTTTGTATATTGTCAACTAGGCTTTGGAATCTGTAATTTCCCAGGGTGGATTTATCTCCCTTCTTATAAATCTGGATTATTCCAGCTCCTTTCCAAGAGCATTAGATAGGGGCACCTGCTATCAAGGAATTTGACAATTAATTATTATAGGGGCCGCATACCTGGAGTTCACTACCAAATAAATCTGCTGGGATTCTGTCCAAATCTGGGGCTTTACCTAGTTTCTAGGCCTTAATAGCAGGAATTGTTTCTGTTATTATGAATGGAGGTTATAGCAGGCCAAATTTCTATATTGTTGTCCTCTGAGGCATTATCACCATAAAGAACTGTGAAGTGGTCAACCCAATCACAAGGGGCAATATGGCAATCAGGGCGAGCATGGTCTCTGCACTTGTGTGTGACTAAATACAATAATCATTTGTTGTCGCTAAGCCTTACCGCATCCAACAAATCATCCCAGATACTAGTTTCCCACTTTGCCTTATAGGCTTTGATAACCCTCCTATATTCCTGTCTAGCATCCACAATTGGTTTTGATTGCTCTTTAGGGCATTTATCAGGGACTTTTTAGCATTTTTACATAATTAATTGAAGCAATCATTCATTCTTTTTATCAGGGGCCCCTTTCCACCTTTACATTCATTTACAAATAAATGTCCTATCTTGTCAAAAAGACTATCATGCACAATTGTTAAGTCACTAGGAGGTAATACTTTATACTCAACAATATGCAATTCATCAGATATGGTTCTATAAATATCAAATATGGCCAATTTATAATTAGCTACAACCTCCCATTTCACTTTACATGTATTATTGCTTGTTACCACAGAGGAGGAAATGTAAGTGGAGCTGAACTTTTTCAATCACCTAACCAAGACTTATCCCATTCCAATACAACAGGAAAATGGCACTCTCATGGCGGTCTAAGACTATCAAATCTTTTATTTCATGCCAAACTCGAACATCCAAAAGAAAAAAGTCAATATGGCTTTTACAATTACCCCTTACAATGGGTGGTTTAACAGCGGTGTCCAAAGGAAAGTGACCATTTCTTGGTTGGCAAACTCAGCACCAAGAGATCACAAGAATCAATTCTAATTATTTTAATATTACACACAAGTGATAGTTTAGACCATATAATAAGCCCCCCTCGAAGGCCTACCTGATGTTGAAGCGACAGCTTCTATAGTATGTGTTTTGAAACCCCGTCTGTGTGCGTGTGTAAGAGCCCACATCTCTTGAAAGATACAAAGGTCATATTCATAAAAAATGTTACTCTAATTATCATCGGCCATTTTAGATAAATTTGCAGTGATGATCCAGGAGATAAGATAAAAAGATGTAGATGGGTTTTCTCCCGGCTACTGGGGCCCGAGGGCGGTCAACTTGGTCTGCAAGGAATTGTTTATCTAATCAGAAGAGATAATGGTTGTTGCAGGGACAGGGAGCAAAATAGCAAAATAGATTCCACTTGACATGATCCCAGGCCTCTCTGATGAGAGGAAACCTCTCCGAAAATACTGCTGATGGACAAGAAAACAAACTTTGCAGTCAATCGAGCTCTGTCAGGCACTCGCCTGATGAACATCACAATTAAGCTTGTTCTCACAGGCAGAATTACACTCCTTTATCAAGTTACCCTTAGATCAACACTCTCCCACATCCATAGAAAACGGTGAATCAATACTGTCCGGATTTGTTTTAAATCCTTTTTCCAAGCCATTCAGGGATGGTGAGCGCAATTCCAACTACATTAAACCATCAACTAAATTTGGAGAGATGGGATTGACTTGAATCGAATCCCATGGGGCAGTTGGGGCTGTAAGGTGCTTAACAGAGATGATGTCAGAATATACGATCAAATAACACTGTCTAACATGCCTGATCCAATGAAGAACCTTATTTTTCAGAGAGTCACTGCCTTCATATGAACCAGAAGACAACTTCAGGACTTTTGTCATGTAGATTCTATAGCCGGTTAAAGTCAGTGGACACACCTGTGAGTTCCTGAGGCTAATTAAACCAGTGTGGGCTGATGGAATATAATGGTGTGTGCTCCTTGTGGTACTACAAATAGGACGATGGAGTGAGACAGCCAAAAGTGCATTGATGATCTATAACCTATGAGCTGAAAGAATATGAGATACAGAAACTGGAATTAGATGACTCTCCATATTTACATAATAATTTCCGTGAGGATTTTGACCGGGTCCTGGATGGAGAAAAGCAGGCACTACTGGAGCCATAAGCAGATCCTTTGAGACAAAATGACCTTGTGATGACTGTGAAATCAGAGCGCCCTCACGCAACCATACCGCAAGGGACGGACACACCGGTACATTTTTGAGGGTCTTAACTGCATCTAACTTAATTCCCTTTAGATTTGTCACTTCATCTCTAAGAGCAGTAATTACATCAATAGCTTCAGATAGGGTATAGGGTGCTTGGCTAGAAGGATGAATTAATGAAGATACTACATCAACCTGGGGGAAGGGAGCTTCAAGTTGTGGTGTCTGTAGCTCTGAAAACCTGTTTGAATATTCAACACCATTTGGGCCGATATAGACGTTGGATTAGTACCTGTGGCCTTTTCCAAAGGTGGTCCCATAGCATTAGGGGAGTCAAAAGTGGTTGTGATCTGTGTATTCTGTGTAATAATTCTGTGTTCTAACTTTTGATTTAATGAGGTTTGGCAACTTTGCTTTTTTTACCACCTTCCCTCCATCCACAACTTTATTATTTCCACTTCCTCGAACAAAGTATTGATCTCATTTGTCACATAGTTCACAGCTGCATGGGTTGACTGTTTGAGGATTTTAGGATTTTTAGATTGCACTGCCAATCCCTCCGCACTGTTTTGGGCATTACGTTGCCCCATCATTTAAACACCAAATAATGATATGAAAATAGAACTACAGTACCTTGCAAGTGCCAGAAGTGCAGGGAAATAAAAAATTAACTTTCAAAATCAGGGCCAAGGAGGATGGCCCTGCCCTTCCTCTTCCTGATGCTGATGGGCGCAGGACAGACCTGCCCTTGGCCCTGGCACAGCCTGTTAGCATCCTGCACCACGGACAATTTAAGGCCCACATTTATACTTTTTTAGCGCAGCATTTGCGTAATTGTTTTACGCAAAAGCAGTGCAAACTTACAAAATACAATTGTGGCCCATATTTATACTTTTTTAGCGCCAAATTTACATCATTTTTTGACATAAAAGTGGCACAAGCTTACAAAATATAATTGTATTTTATACGTTTGTGCCGCTGTTGTGTCAAAAAGCGGCGCAAATGCAGCACTAAAAAAATATAAATACGGGCCTGTATTTTGTAAGTTTACGCCGCTTTTGTGTCACAAAAGCAGCGCAAATGTGGCGCTAAATAAGTATAAATATGGGCCTGAATGTGGTATATAGCCACGCTAAACAGATGCAGGTGGTGAAAAGTCAAGGGCTGCCTCTAGGGGCCAAAGTAGCCTGGTAAATAAAGTCCCCCTCCATGTCACTGGTAATGCGCATCCCCAGCTGAGGGGAATTCAAATGCACTATAAAGCACTGCTAAACAGAGGCAGGTGGTAGAAAGTCACGGGCCACCTGCGGTGGCCCAGAATGGTCTGGTATATGAAGTCCCCCACCACGTCACTGGTAATGCGAGTCCCGCGCACTGGGATATCAAATGTGCTACGTAGCACTGCTAAGCAGACACAGGTGGTGGAAAGTCAGGGGCCACCTCTAGGGGCCCAAATGAATCTGTTAGATGAAGCCCCCACCATGTCACTGGTAATGCGCATCCCATTGCACTATACTGCATACAGTGCAAAAATAACTCTGGTGCAGGTAGAACAATTCAGGGTTGGAAATTAGAAGATTTAGAAACATTAATGAAAATTCCATCAACTAATACAAAAATGTTTAACCAGGGCTTTAAGTGGGTCGGGTCCTGACGGTGCTGAGCACTGGCAGTTTTTAAACGGGGATGTTGAAAAGGGTCTCTATCAGGCTCGGTGTTGATGCCAGAGGCACAGATGGTCCGGTTTTTGCTCAAGGTAGCGTTTGAGTGAGCATGCGCACTAGTGTAAAAAAGATGTGCACATTCTCACTTCTTACTCATTTCTCACAAGTAGAGTAGTTGTGGGGAGATGTCATACCAAATAGATGAGCGTTGTAGCAGGAAGGAAAATCCTTTAAAGAGAGACATTTTATCTCTGGATTTCCCTTCTCTTTCTGCAACGCTGGAGCAGCAGCAACAGCATCCGTTCTGTCAACATCATCTGTCCCCAGCCATCAAGGACAGATCCTCAGAACCATCAGTGACCTGCCAGCACAGCTCTTCTTTGGCTGCTTAACTCAGAGCTCCCAAACCAGCAGCAGACAGCCACCAATGTGACCCTGCTCTGCCTTCCACAGCGAGCGTCAAGTGTGCAGATTGCAGTGAAATCCAGCTGTAAGGGAAGAATTTCTCCTTCCCCTTCCAAAGGGGCTTGCAGAGGAATCGCCTGTGGGATCTTGCCCTACTCCCAAGAGCACCAGCAAATTTCAACACTAAAATCCACCCAATCAAGGATTTGGATGCCGTGTATTCTGCAGATGGGTGAATTGCAATGGGTATATTTGTTTTCTTCTTGCTAACTCCCATGCAACACAACTGCCACGAATGTCACCGGAATGAATGAATGTGGCCTTGTGAGATGTAACTGGCGCACATGTACAGCACTCCTATACCCACAGGCCGAGTCTGTCCAATATAAAACTGCAAACAATATTATAATAATAACTATTTTAATACTAATATTAAACCTTGTATTTTCTAAGACCCAGTGCTGTGCATGAAGGTGGAGTGTGAGGTTTACATGCACTGTAAAGAAAGACTGCATTGTACAAACGAGATGCACATGCTTCAACGCACATTCTGCAGGGACCAAGCCTGAAAACAAAACACAAAATTAAAAAAATCCTAAAAAAACGTTTCTTTTACGAATCATCACAAAAATAGACTGTGGCAGTTCATGACTAGGCTTTTCAAGGCCACTGACAGTAGGTTGGTTGCAGAGCTTGACCTGTCTGTCAGCTCCCGCTGAAGAACGCCAAAGCCCATGTGCACTACTGGCTGTCTACTTGTGGTTGGTTGGTTATTTGTAGGGCCAGGCCATAGGCTAGGCACACTGACCAACCCCGGCTGTGCATAATGTCAGGCGCAGCTGGGGTTAGGTGCATGTTATACTAGACTCTTTGTTGCCTCATTCATAGTGATAATTGCAAAGTAATATGTAGTGTCATCTGTAAGGTTATTTAGAACATTTGGAATTGCATCTGTTACATCAATGGTGCGGTCAGGAGCATTGCATCTAATGTGCGAGAAACAGACGTTTAAATAATCTCACAAATTCACATTTACAGCACTCTTATAAATACCAATTAAAACCAATAACTGAAAAATCACTGCTGGACAGGTGGAGTGTAGCTCTGGTTCCACTGGTCATATGGAAATATGCGTTATTGGTGCTCAAACCATGTAAAAAGTAGAATTCTTAATGCCATTTGGGTGCTGAAACATAGAAACCGATTAGGGTGCATCAGGAAAGCTAATTGTCTATGGCACGATATAGCACTGTTAATGGTTAAATCCGGGAAATGTTTAATCTGTGTTGGTGTTTGCAGATGGTAGGAACTCATTTTTAGGGAACAGGGCTTGTTTTTCGTCATTAGACTTTGCACAGAGTAAGAGAGAGAAAGCGGGAGCAAGAGAAGAAACATAAAGAAACAGCAATAAAGGGAGAAATAATAAATGAAAGAGTACTTGCAAGTCCGAGATATAAAGACAGGAAGTGTAGGGTGGTAGTTCAAAACTAGGTAGCCCATGTTATTCAAATAATCTGGTATTCGGGTGAGCCGGGTGTGGACTCCTAAGCATTGAGTATAGATCAGAATGTGCAGTTGTGGGTGAACGAAGCAGCGCCCCTATTTAAGGTTCTCATGAATTAAACAATGATATGTCACACTGGAACTGGAAAAAAGTCAAACATTGAAGGACTGATTCACAAAGCTACCGAGGTATATGTTGTACAGGGTAAAGGCAGTGGCAAAAAGTGGTTACAAAAAAACACCTTCTTGGGGATACGTGTTCATCTCCTCTCTATCCTCGTCCACTTCCTTGCTGCAAAGCACACTGGCTCCCAGCCAATCACAACTCTGGTGTCACAGCATATCAGCAGCGACATGATTGGTCTGAGCGGCCTGTTCCTCGCTCAGATTGGGAGCGGGAGCCTGTCCATGTTCTCCACTCGGCTGTGCAATTCAGCCGGGTAGAGAACATGCAAAGTGCACTTGTCTGTTTGTCCGGCCCAACACGGCCAGCCAAAGAAGACATGCGCACTTTGTGGTGCACATACCCCTACTCCAGCCCTCCTCCGGACCCCTCCCTCCAGCCCAAACCCCGCCCCACTCCCCCTAGCGTTATCATTTTATTTTTCCTTTTTTTTTTTAAATCCAGTGGGGCGCGCTCCTCCACCTTACATAATTAGCCACCCCTGGAATGGAGACTCCAGCAAGACAATAGGTATTTTTTCTGAAGAAATTTGTTTATTTGAGTCCAAAAGCAGGAAGCCCACAACCACCACATTTTGCGCTTTGGTCAATCAGCAGGAACTGATTTAGCAGATGTTCAAGCAACGCCAGCAAACCTCTCACATATTAAAGCACAAGAAGTTTACCTAACACCAGTGGTTAATTTGTAAATTAAGAGCTGTTAGTGCTCAAAGCCCTTCTCTTAAACACGAGGCTGCTGTAATTAAATCTGCCAGCACTGAATACTGAGGGAGCATAATCCTGAAGCCATCTCGGGCCTCTTCAATCCATTTACGGCCACCCCTGCCCCTTCAGCTCATCCTGCAACTTTCTACTTTCTCCCTTTATGACGCTTTTTAGTTTTTCCTTCTTCGTCTTTCACATATTTGTCTTTTGCTGGCTCACATGCTTGAGTGAGGCATAAGAATATGCCCCGGCCCTCACAAATAAGTGCCGGTGCTCAGCACCAGAAACAACAAGCACAAATTAAGCACTGCCGAACACGTTGTACAAGCAGGAGATAAAACATATCAAAACAAACAATTCCAAACGAGAACCTTAAATATGCTAAAGTAGGCTCAAGGACATACATAATGGTACAACCGTATAGTAAAGCTACGAGTGCCTAATCTCCGAACTCGGGGCGGAATTTCCCCTCTGCACACTCTGCAGTGCGGAGGTTCTGCTCCGAGTGTGCTCGTAGCTTTAGACTACACGTAAGTAGCATTGTGAATCAGGCCCATTGCTGCAGGAGCTGCAGCAGAAAAGAAAGGCGTATATATCCCAGTTCCACGCTGGAATATAATCGCTTGCAACGGTACAAAAAGTGCCATTTTAGACAGAGGAGCTGTTATCATTTGCACTCAGTTACCGTGGGCACGCGCCCCGCCGGAGCTGGTACAAGCATAAGAAGGGTTGGATAGCTGGACACCAGATGAATACGCCACACGTGCGGGCTCTGAATAAACACAGACCTTCTTCACAGAAATTGACTCTTTAACGACACAAACCGCAGTCGATACTGAGCAAATATATTGACTTAAGGAGCATAAAAGGTCTGCCGGTCCCGCCAGGCATCACGGTGAAAGTTTCATAAATTAAATTTCTGTTTTCCATGAGCTGCCTGTGCTGAAAAGGTCACATTTTAAACAGAAAGAAAACGAAAAGAAAATTGTGGGTTAAACAAAAGAACATATTTTTCAAGAGACGTTAATGTTTCAGTCACCCTACAGTGTGGGGTGCGGGGAGTGGGGGCATGAAATGAATTAGCGACAGTCTGGCCGCAATCTCCTGCCGCATTTTGGTGTCTGTGGTTGACTTTAATTAGACAAACTGAGTATTGATTGAATGAAGACCCTCAAACCGTGCATTGTCGCCAGGAGTGTCGAAGACAAGGAGGGAGATGAAGAAAAAATAACTGTGACTGACAAGTGTAAGAAACACATAAAGAATACCATTTTGCTATTAATCACAACAAATTAAGCTTCTGGTATTATCTAACTATTAATCGCAACAAATTAAGTTTCTTATAATTAGAGGTAATCTTTTGAGGTCAGAACTACCCAGTGGATGTCCTAACTATAACCTCTGCTGTGGGCCATAGTCCCTAGATTACAATTATTTTCAAAATACAAAAAGGTCCATCCCGCAAAAGTGTTATGGTGACTGCTAAACCTGTTACCTCCAGGAGTGCTTTATCTAAAACGATTTTGAATTGAGGTGCGGAGCGGCCAATCCTCTGGGACGAACTTGCTACAATGTTTCCAGGTAGGGAAAATTCTGTGACCCGCAATGGCTATTGCTACTGCCATACTCTTTACTTTAGCCTACTTTAAGATCCATTTCAGACTACGAAGGAGTGGCAGGACGCTTGCCCAGCTTCTTAACTCATTAATCATACGTTCTACGGGCTTCAAAAGGTTTGTAGTCATTCGATTTACCCTTTTTGAAAGTAAAGTTATTGGGTGTTGTTACCATGCTTCAGTTGACGTAAGAGCAAAGGATGAGGCATAGTTTGGAAGACCATGCAAGTGAAGAAAGGTAGGGTCTGTCTTCGTGCTTAATACCGAATCGCTCAGAAGTTGATGATGAAAGTGAATTATTTGATGAGATACAAGAGGGCATATTCATAAGCCCCTTGCGCCACCTTGCGCCACCTTGTGCCACATTTGCAGCATTTATTTCAATGCAAATGTGGCGTTAAGGTGGCATTTGCCATGCACCACATTTACCAAATGGTGCAATGCTTGCATTGCACCACTTTTAAAACCCATGCGCCACATTATGCCTGCACCAGGCATAATGTATGCAAGGGAGGTGTTCCCCCGTTAGGAAGGGGGGGATGAAAAAATCTCATAGATTTCCTTGCACTATTTTTTTAGGCACTTTTAACGCCTGCTCAGAGCAGGCATTAAAAGGAGGCACACCATTATTCAGAATGGGCCCCTATGTACACTGCAGGAGTAGAGCCAACATTTTGGCGCAACTCCTGCAGAGTACATCAATAGCGTCACATCAAATTACGCTATTGCCCCCTACCCTGCTCCATGGTGCGATGTATTTTAAATATGGCGCACACATGGTGGCGGTAGGGGCGTGCTAAGGGGGGCAAGGAATGTGGTTCTGGGTGCAGCGTCACTTTCCTTAAATCTGCCCCAAGGTGTGGTGAAGATGTCCTCCTTGAACAAGTGAGTTAATTCTCAATAAAGATCTGTGCATTTGATTGTATTTGGATTTAGAATTTTTAGCTATTATTTTGTACTTTGAGATTGAAGTTTGTTTCGTGGGCAGTACCTGAGGAAAAACATTGAACGGAAATAAATTAATTTTCCCAATAGGTTTTCACAACACTTTATATTGTTACTGGTATCTCCCAGATAGGGACTTGCAATCAAACCTTTCACACTTTTTTCTGTGTGTGGTATGGGCACCATTTGAGTTTCTCCATTGTTTAATTATGCACTGTTTGGATGTAAACAGTAGCGACTGCTGAGTGTTCTCTGCCTATTACTAAAATTTGTGCTCAGACCCTCAGGGATGGACCAAAGTGATTGAACAAATTCACTGAATATTTTTCGGGACGAGCATCAGAAAACAACACAATTCACGGTGGTCTGTGGATGCGTATGCTGGAATTGTCTTTGAAGAGTGAATATGCAGTCTGTCTAAGAAAACTTAATAAAGCCCTGCACTGCTCTTGGATGTCTGGCAAAGTACTCTGTAGGTATTCTGAGAAAGGAACCAGCACCACTGCATATACATGGTTTACCATGAGAAAGTCCTACTGGAGGCAGATTGCCACTGTCAAGGTGCTGTGTTCAGGTTTGAAAACTAAGTCAATAGGACTTAGGAAGGTCACTTTGAAAAATATTTATGATCAAATAGCTGCACACAAGAAGTTTGAGGATTTGGCACTTAAGAGAATATTGGAGACGAACTTCTCATCAACAGGTTTGGAAAATCTAGCCCTCTACCAGAGGGTATGACAATGGCCTGCCTAATGTAAAAGGCACGCTAATTGCTATCTATGATCAACTAAAATTCATATCCGATCACACCTGAATATCTTGTGATCCATTGAGTACCAGATCCTTTAAGGTACTTTAACTTCTACTCTGAAATGACCACCCCTTAGAGCTCAGAACCACTCCTATGACTTGGAGTTGAATGAAGTCCTCAAAACTCATGCACTTGAATATTAAAATCAGACACTTGCCAATCTATTCCCTCTGACCTGGTTCCACACACATCTACTCTGTTATGACACTGCACTCTAAACCATGCCTGGAATTCTACCACTTGTGAAATATGTACATTGTATATCACAATGTGTACGTTGTTTCTTGTATGCAATAGTTGCTATAAGAGCCATAAGAGAGGGGGAGAAGCCGACAAGGAAAACCTTATGAACAAATGGGTGGAGAAAATGGAGTCGGCCCTCAGAGAGAACAAGTGAGATGTGATGATGAAGAATTCACAAAGGGGGACTACCCCTGCACGATCCTACTTTTGATGGCATTTTATCATTTCCATCTTGCATGACATTGGTGCTGACAATTCGAAGAAGTGCTTGGTGATGGTGGGAAGCAGAGCTAGAACCCTTATACATATCTAATTGGGCTTCGCCACGACATAGGGCTAATGGAAAGAAGTGCTTGAGGCAGTAAATGAGGCCACATGGATACTGATACCCCCAGCTCTAGATAGCGTCCTCCTAGAAAGGATGCCTGAAGTTCACTAGGATCATGCAAGAGAGATGCTGTGCTGATTAATTTAATGCTTTTGTCAACTGTTGGGCCTAAAGGTAGGGTTATATTGTATTTACACAGCGGGAAATGTGTTCTTAAGTTTCATATGTATTGGCAGTGAAAAACTCATGAATTCATTTTTCAATGCTGAAAGACTTTCCTCTCCAACAGGAAAACATTAGATTACCTTATTACATTTAATAAGAGCTAACTTTTGATTTAGACTAGGTAGAAATGTCATGTTTGATCTCAAATGGATTGTAATTTAAAATCCTCTTAAATGGCAAAGTCTGATTTTACGTCAAAATACAGAAAATGATACTTTAAGAAAGTTGACATTTTCTTGTCCTAAACATTTTGGGGGTCATTCTGAACCCGGCGGGCTGCGGGAGCCGCCCGCCTGGAGGGAACCGCCAGAATACCGCTGCGCGGTCAAAAGACCGCCGCGGGTATTCTGGGTTTCCCACTGGCCTGGCGGGCGACTGCCAAAAGGCCGCCCGCCAGCCCAGTGGGAAACACCCCTCCATGAGGATGCCGGCTCCGAATGGAGCCGGCGGAGTGGAGGATGTGCGAAGGGTGCAGTAGCACCCGTCGCAAATTTCAGTGTCTGCTGAGCAGACACTGAAATTCAAAGTGGGGCCCTCTTACGGGGGCCCCTGCAGTGCCCATGCCATTGGCATGGGCACTGCAGGGGCCCCCAGGGGCCCCACGACACCCCTCACCGCCATCCTGTTCCTGGCGGGCGGAACCGCCAGGAACAGGATGGCGGTGAGGGGGTCGGAATCCCCATGGCGGATTCCCATGGGCAGCGGAAAGTCGGCGGTACACCGCCGACTTTCCGCTTCTGGCCACGGCTGTACCGCTGCGGTCAGAATGCCCGGCGGAGCACCGCCAGCCTGTTGGCGGTGCTACCGCCAACCCCGGCCCCGGCAGTCCTTGACCGCCGGGGTCAGAATGACCCCCTTTGTGCCTGTCGCCAGTGTCCTGTGTCACATGATCCAGCTGTTAGGCTTTGTGTATTCCACCCAGACAATGAGACAATAGGGCTTTGGTGTGGGCAGGATGCACAGAGGTAGAGCTGTATCCTACCCCACTTGTATTTCAATGCAGCATGACTACAGCACACAGAGAAACCTAACATTGGTCTTATGTGACCAATGGAGCCTTGGCAGAGAATGAAGGATCTTTCCAGAACCAGATGCGGAGGTAGCCTAGAACATTCATTCACTTCAAAGGCTGGCATCAGTAAAGAATGTGAACCCTCAGAACAACTCTTCACTACACTCCCATACCCGTGGACTGCCTTGTTCCCCAGAGGATTGCCCTGCTACTAGAGGCCTGCCTTGCTCCTGAAAGGACTGCCCTGCTTCTGCCAGAGGCCACATGACAGCCCTACAGCTTGAGGTCTGCCTTGCTCCCCAGAGGATTGCTCTGCTGCTTGAGACCAACCCCACTGTCTAAGAAGGAAGACTGGACCGGCTCCCTTCATCCCAGTCTAACCAGAGTAACTCCAAAGGTTAGTTGGCTGACATCCTGTTCTGAGTTACAGGGTCACAACAAGCTCCAGAGGCCTCCCAGCAATTGTCCAGTTGACCTACTCCAACTGGACCTGCCTTGACCTGCTACTGGGCCTGCTAGAGTGAGTCCCTGATCCCCAAGAGGTGCCGCCCCAGGTCCTGAACCCTTGGCTGGCATCAAAGAACATTCCTAACCAAAAAAAGGAGAAATCCTTATGTTTTAGCCTCTTCACGACTGTCAACAGTCCTTTTCATGATGAGACTCTGCCGCCTGCAACAGCCATTAACACAATGGTCCGGTGAACCTGGCTGTTTGTGCTACAGTGACTGAACAACGATGACGGGCAACGCAAGATCTGCACTATGCACTGCAGCAATGGGGCTCCCAGGTACTGTCATTAAGAAGCTGCAGGTTAATTTAGGGACTTTTTCGGTTCATCCTGACAAGGATTTTGGTTGTTGCTTGAGTAGAGTTTTTACCTCCTCAATAAATAACCCAATTTCTTACATAAGCTAAATAGATTATTTTGGCAAAGTAAATAACTACAATTATGGCCCACGCAGAAGGTTGTTAACACAGAATATGGAATATTTGGGAATGGATTAAACACCTCTAAATGTTTGGTGATTTACATGCTTATTCTCCACATTATGATTTGTATCAGATGCTGGAGAAAAAGGGAGATTACATACTCAAAAGTGTTAACGGCATTACAAAGTTTACCTACATGCTGTTGGTTTCGGTGTCCTTTAGTTGGCTTTTTCATAAATTGCTAGTATATCCTTCAAACTGGTTTTCTTACAGGAATTTTAATGTTGTACTGTCAGAGGCATGCAACTGACTTTTTGTGGAATTAGATTTTTTTCTCAGTAATAAAAGATTACTGAAGCTTTCAGCACATAAATATCTCATGTAAAAGTGAAAATATATGTGAAGTACTTTTTTGTGTTCATATCCCCTATATTGTCTAAGATTAAGTCATATATTTGTAATCACTGTAAAGGCAAATGTGAATATGTACACCTGGAACTATGTGCAACATTTTGCTTGGAGAAAGGCTGCTGAATCATGGTAAATATATACATATAAAAATAGTTTATCATCAACTATTTAATCTTTATTTATTAAGATTATTCTAAGTGTTACTCTCTTCAGCCTCTTTGAGTGACTCTATCCACCAGGTGCAGCCTCAGTAGCGGCTCGCGGGGCGCTTAAGGGGCGGGGCAGCGCGCGGGGCGAATAAACATTTATTTAGTGTAATAAAAGAATAAAACACTTAGCTTTTACCGCCGCCACGCCGCTCCTCTCTGTCGCTGGATGCTGCAGGCACGGGCTGCCAGCCTGCCCTGCGCCAATCCTAATGCTGCTCAGGGCAGCGTCAAGATTGGCTGGGAGCGCCCAGCAAGGGTGCTCCCTGACAGACTGGGAGCCTGTGCAAGCTCTCTCAAGCACGGCAACTGAGAGATCCTACTGCGCATGTGTGTTTGGCCGGACAAACACACATGCACAGTGAGGGGGAGTGTTGAGCACTCCCCCTCGCTGCTCTTCTCCCCGTGGCCCTGCCCCCTTTACCAGAAAACGATCACATATTTATGATCGTTTTCTGGTAAAGGCTTTGCAGCTGCCGCTGTTTGGGGCAGGGGGGACACTCCTCCACCTAAACAGAGGAGCCGCCACTGTTCAGCCTGCATGTAGTAGTGGCAGGTGTCAGGGCTGAGAGGCAGAGCGGGGGGAAGAGGGGAAGGGTTGGGCGACAGGAAAACAAACAGAAGCAAAACAAACCTAAAATAACTTACCTGCTTCCCACCGCATCAACAGTCTTATGCTCCTCTCCACTGCAGGCACAGGCTCCCAGCGTGCCCTGCCGCTAATCCTCGCTGCTCTCATGTTGCTCGCAGTATGAGAGCAGTGTCAGAATTGGACTGAGCACTCTTGCTTTGTGCTGTCAAGCAGACTGGGAGGCTGTACTTTCTGTCTCCAACCTGGCAACGCAGCTCAGGTTGGAGACATCTCAGTGCGCATGTGTGTTTGGCCATCCTGCGATTGCCAGCCAAACACACAAGCGCACTGATAGCAGTGCCACCACTCCCCCTCTGTTCCCTCACCACGATGGCTCTGCCCTCAAAAATCGACCCTGTCCAAGTTGAAAAATAAAATGATAATAAACCTTTTTTATTATCATTTAAATTTCAACTTTTGAGGCTGCTGGCAGGGGAGCGATGCTACTCTAGCAAAGCAGAGGAGCCTCTGCCTGCATGTCTTACTGCTTTTAAACTAAGGAATGGTAAGAACAACTTTTGTATTAACGCATCCAGGATGGAGATCCCTTTCTTCCTGGAACCTGCTTCATTTGTTACACCTTGAGCTGTTCCTGCCTCTCTTTCATCCCCTCTTGATGGTAAATAAGACTTTCTACTCAACTCTTTTGTCTCATTTTAAGAATCCATGGCTGTGGCAACAGTTATCTGTAATTTTCAGCTCTTTTATACAAATATCCTAGCAATTCCTTACCTTTTCCCTACCAATTTGCAGCTTTAGTTGTTGCATGTTTTGCAGGACGTTAGTCTCAACATGGGCCTTCATCAATTTATTTAAAAAAATATGTCTATTACACTTTGGTTTGGATTCTCTTTTTCTTTTTTATTCACCATATTCTTCATCTTACATAGGCATGTGCAATTAGTTGCACTACAATTTACGTTTTCTGCAACACTCTCTATGCATTTTAGTTACAGACTCTCGTGTCCTTTCTCCTCTGTGCCAATCTACTTTGATCTCAATATACAGCCTTCCTACTGAACTTCTTTCCACATCTATTGATGTTTAGTGGCACCTCAGACCATATGAGCTCAAGACTAGATTTCGACGTTTGAATCCTAAACTATGAAATGTACTTCATCCAACAGTAAATTGAAATCCACAATTTTATTTCTCTCAGCATTGTCGCAAAACTGGGGCTCTTTCGGTGACATCACTATAAGATACTCTTTTTTTGCATCTTAAAAGTTAGCTTCATTTAAATTGGCTGTCTTTTCATTATATGTAGTGAGAAAAGACGCTATAAAAGTGAAAAGTTGTGAATAAATCCAAAACAAGGGCATGATGTGCATCACTAATTATAAAATGTATCACATTTGTTATTTCTTTCAAATATTCATCATATATCAGTTTATCAGTCCTAATCTATTTATCGGTTCTTGCCCTTTCTCCCTAGTAGATTCAAGAATTGACAGCTAAGGTGGGGAGGGTGATGGGCATAGGGAGAAAATTGTGAGAAACATCGTTTTCTGGCATTACACACATCTCTTTCTTATGCTGTCTCATAACAACGTAGAAAAGCACATCACCTCACGTTACTTCTCTCATGTACCCTCTCCATTCCCTCTTTCTCTTTTTCTCTTCCCCCACCTGCTTCCCTCGCTCCTCCAAGGCACATCCTGTTCCCCTTCATCTGTGGTCACGCAATGAGCCTGATTTCCGGGGCATCCCTGCGGAACAGTGTCCTTCATGGTTTCTGACCATTTTAATGAGTGTGGACGCTCTGGCCACTGCTTCCGCTTCACGGAGTGCGCTGACTCACTGCTTGCTGTTCCTGGTTGTGGCACCAGAATGTTCGTACGTTTCCTCCCAAGGACTCTGCATGTGGTGCCTTGCTGCGGGGCTTCATGATTCACTCACACAGAAACAGAAAGACCGTTTCAACAGAGCATTACTAAATGAGATCCCAGGAGAGGATATTTTGCATTACGAGAATTCTGGGACAGAGTGCATCATGGAACCTGGCTCTCAGGAAATAGGAAGCCACGGAGAGGGACCAGGGAAAACAAGGGGGCAGAAAGTCACAGGTACAAGATACAGAGGGCAAGGAGCTCTCTTGCTGAAAGTAATATTGTGCCACGAAACACCAGACACAAGGTCAAGACAATCACTAGGCTCGAAAATAAGTGATACAGGACTGTAAAGGTTCAGATCTGTCCCAAATACTGGAGATCTTGAAACAAGAATCCACGACAAAATGGTCAATTTCAAGATAGGTCAGTAGAAATAAACCCCACTGTGCTCAATTGTGCTGACGTTCTATATAATAGCCCATCACTGGTGTTCCCAAATGTCTTGGTTTCTAAATTGCTGTTGCCTAGTTTTGTTTGATCCTAATGCCTCTTTCTTTTGCCACACTTTATAGCTTTCTCTCCTTCCTATTTTACACTTCCTCATTATTTCTTCCCTTACTGCCTTTTTCCCCTAGCTCTAAGTGTAGTAATGAAAAAAACAACACAAATTAAACACAGACAACAAACAGAAGAGTTACAAACAAGACTCTGTCATGCAAATTACTTGGGCCAGCTGGAAGAGCACAAACTCCATTGTGCCTAAATTACAAAGCTCACAACCAATACCAAAACACCCTCTGCAGCCCGACCCCATAAACACTGCTTACATGAAAGCTGGCACAGTCCTGGAATTAGACAGACAAACCATCATGACTAAAAACCAGACACAACAAACATGAACGCTGGCACAGTCCTGGAATCAGACAGACAAACCATCATGACTAAAGATCAGACGCAACAAACATAACCACGGCCCGTGACATAAGATACCTCACAAAAGATAGGACACATTTTCCAATCATTCATATTGTTGGGAGAAAACTGGAATAGAGACAAGACTTCTCTGGCAAGGTAAAAGTAGCCACAACAGCTGGGAGATCAATCTCATCTGTAGAGCCAAAAAGCTGATCTCAAATGATTGCTTGCAAGCAGTCCTATATGTAGTCACCAAAATATGATTTCATAGATATTATCTACAAAATCAATAACAAGTCCCCGAATAAAAAGTTAATAATAGCCGTTCACATAAACACCACATCACCTGCGTCCTTAATTTTGTGACCTCTTCTCTAAATTCCACTTATCCTAATCCTAACAGAGTTTTGATAAAACTTTAACCTTCCTTTCCCGAGTGTGTAAGTGCTTATTTCTCAGTTACCAAGACTTCTTTTTTTTACTCTGTATAGTCTTGACTAAAGTTAACTTTGACCAATATTTTCTAAGTAATGTCTCCATTGACAATGGGAATGAAATACATACTTGTGTGCTGTGATCGCAAACTCTTCAAGGCTTGTTAAAAATGTTTTCCCATTTAACTGAAACTTGCTGAGTTTATGTTCTGCTTTCTGGTGAACTCTCACCTACTTTGTGTCCTTGCAGCTGGGTCCTATACTGCTCTTTAACTAGATATACTTCTCCAATACTCTCTACTGATGTATGGGGTGGTGAGATTTCCTCACATTTTATTCTTCCCTTAACATCCCTCCAGTTAGAAATGAGGTTTCTGGATGGCTAGGCTATGCACCTAAGCCAGGCAGAACCCATCCACTCTAGTCAGAGAGAGGGAGTTACACACCCAAGATAACCCCTGCTCACCCACCTTGGTAGCTTGGCACGAGCAGTCAGGCTTATCCCAGAAACAATGTGTAAAGCGATTGCACAACACACACAACACACGTGACGCAATAAATAAACCATAGAGGAACACACAACACCAAGTTATGTAAAAATAAGCTTTATTGCATAAAACATCATTGGACAAGACACAACATGCCCGTAATTCCCAGCTACACAAGCAGTTGTCAGATCATTACTCAGTTACTAGTACTCTGCAAAAGCCAGCAGTAGGCACATAGAAAACATAGGTTACTGGTTATTCTGCAGCATAAGCAGTAGTCAGGTTGTCATTATACCAAAGAGACACATATCATGTTAAACATATTATCATAAATGCCACAACACCATCAGGAATGCCCACAAACAGGAAAAAACAGAAAAACTCAAAGCACCATTGTAAATGCACATAAAATCAAACATTTAGATATGGCATGGGTTAGCATACTCAGGTTGTCAGGGCTACCAAGACTTCATCAGGAATGTGGTAACCAATATGGGAAATGCCAAGTCATCCCCAGGCATGCACAGAATGTAAAAGCTTTTCCTCAGGGCATAAACGCTGGGTACACCTCCCTCCTACATCAGACACCACCACACAAGTGATGAGGGCAAATGGGGATGCTCGTGTCTCATTCCTGGAGCTTGTGTGCTCCGATTCTTGCACAGTGCTTGCAGGACGAGGACCTCCATCGAGGGTCACCACCCCAGCCTGCTACCAACATCGGCAAACTGTCCACCCCGGCCTCCCCCTTATGACTAGGACAAAGGGAGGGAGGTGGGCCCATGAGGCAGCCCGGGGTAGTGAGGAACCCTCCCTGAATCCCCCCTTTCAAGCGAAAAAAGCTGCCAGGCAGCGGTCTGCGTACCTGCGGGCCACTGCTCATGCCGGTGGTGTCCTCTCAGGTGGTGCGCCCCTCCTAGGGCGTGTCTGGGGCCCTCTTGGGCTGGCTGGTGAGCACCAGAGCACTGCTTGCCAGTCCGGTCTCTTGCCCCAGTTCGCTTAACGTCCGCTCGGGCCATGGCAGTGAATGCACCCCAAAGTAGTTGCCTGCCAATGCCCCGGGGGCACTGCTCTAAGTGCTCCTGTGCCCCTGCGGCTCTCCTTCAAGTGCTTCCGCTCCCCAGGGGCACCAGTCAAAAGCGTGTTTGTTCGCACCGATTCCCTGGCCTCTGCCACCTTGCCACGTCTGGGAAGGGGGAGTGACCGCAGCCGGACAGACACGGGGGCACTTTCCTGTGCCGCAAAGGCAGTCAAGTATTGTGCTCAACGACCAGGCACCCACAATGAGGTGCTCCTGCTGCCCTGGATCCAACAGAGAAACGTTCCCCATGTGCAGAGAAAGGAAAACAGAGCGCTCTCAATGCGCTCACTTCACAAAACAAAGCACTCCTCTCTTGCTAGAAGCACCCTTCTAGTACTTGAGGACAGAAGCAAATTCAGGGGAACAGGGGACACACCAGCTAGCCCCTGGAGACAGCAGATGGGGCACAGGGTTGTGGTGCCCAAGCAAGCAGGCCGGCACAAAGGTTTTCAGGGAGTGGCAGTTCCTCTTAGTCATCACAGATCATCACAACAGCAGCATTCTAAAGGTGGTTCCTGGCAAGTCCTTCCAGCAGCATCCTGTGTCCAGGACAGACCATTATTGTCTCTAAATGGTGAAAATTCCTGTGTACGTATACTTATTTAGCGCAGTCTTCACAAAAGGGGGAGAAAGGGTTCCAACCAGTACTAACTGGTTCCAGGAGTGTCCCCTCTCTCCTCCAACACAGGATCCAGACATCAGTGGGGGGTAAACAAGCCCTTTGTTTGAAACCAGGGCACAGCCTTTACAAATGCAGGCATGTCCCTTCTCTCCCTCTCTCAGCCCAGGAAGACCATTCAGTATGCAGATTCACCTCTGTGACACCTCCACCCTCCCTGTGTACAGGCTGTCTGAAAGGTATGCACAAAGCCCATCTGTCACTCTGTCCCAGATGTGGATTGGAGTCAAGCTGCAAAATACCAGAGTCATAAGCAAAGATAAATGCACACTTTCTAAAACTGGATTTCTAGAATGGTAATAAAAAATCCACCTATACCAGTAAGCAGCATTTCTCACTACCATTACAACCATACCAAACATGCCTACGCTACCCCTCATAGATCAGACAATACCATCTAGACATGAAGTAGGGCATTTCCAATGCAATCCTGCGAGCAAGGCAGCACTCAGAGCAGTGAGAAACCAAATAGGCTGTTTGTCACTACCAGGACAGGCCACAAAACCGGGCACATGTCCTGCCTTCTACATACATAGCACCATGCCCATAGGGCTAGCTAGGGCCTACCTTAGGGGTGACTTACATGTGGTAAAAGGAGAGTTCCAGGATTGGGAAGTACATTTAGATGCCAGGTCCTTGTGGCAGCAAACTGCACATGCAGGCCTTGTGCTAGCAGGACTAAGGCAGGTTTGAAACACTACTTCTGTGGGTGGCGTATGCAGTGCTTGAGGCCCACTAGTAGCATTTAATTTACAGGCCCTGGGTATAGGGATAATACTGTACAATGGACTTACAGGTAAATTAAATGTGACAATTAGGTGTAAACCAATCATGCCAACAGAAGGGAGAGCACATGCACTTTAGCCCTGATCAGCAGTGATAAAGTGCTCAGAGTCCTAGAGCCAACAACAAGAGGTCCAAAAAAATAGGAGGAGGAAGGCAAAATGTTTGGGGATGACCATATAAAAAGGACCAGGTCCAACATCTCCCTATTCAACTACTTTCTCTAATCCTGTATCTGCACTTGTTCTCAAATGATATGTTTTACCCTGAGCATCTACTACTTGTTTAGGTGGCCTGACTGTGAACGTCCCCCACCTTTGCACTCATCATCTTACAGCAAGCTATAGCTAATTGAATAACACAACATATTAAAAACAATAACAGGATAAGTAGTAATAAAGCGTTAACCAGTCCTGACATTCAGGATGGTAGCCAATCAAGCCAACCCTTAAACCATTCATCTGGGGCACCTCCTTCATCCACCATTTTCTTTTGTAAGTTGTGCAAAGTTTGTATGGCCTCTGACAATGTCCCATTGTCTGCTTTGTTTGCAGGGACGTAAGTACAATAAGCAGTTCCTATGCCAGCACATTTTCCTCCTTCCATGGCTGTCATAAGATCCAGCATAGTGGTGCTGCATGATCAACATTCTCATGGCACGCAGCACTTCCCTTATGGCACTGAATCTGTCTTTTGTGGCATTGATCGTTATCATTAGTTCCCATCTAGTTATTTGCAACCATTGAGCAGTTGCTGAACAAATGGTAAGACAATTAAAAAAAACAGCTGAGCACCACCCAACAATTTGTGCGCTTGGGGATATCTTTCCAGATAGCAGTGCCATAATATTCTGCAGCTCTTCTCCTCCAGTGATGGTACAACAAGGTAGTTGGACGGCTAACGGGGTACTCATGTAACCTGGAAATATTTATTTCAGGAAAGAAACAACTGGAGTGTGCAAAGTAACCAAAGAACAGATGACATTCCAGTTAGGGGGCAACTGGATGTATAGCAGTTCTCCACACTGCCAATAATAGTCCATGAAGCTAGAGGTGCCCCCTTACATGTCGGTGTTATCTATTGTGGTATTGTAGTTGATATTTTTCCCTACATTAATGGTGTCATTCCCTCTGAAACATAAAGAAACAGCTATTAATCTCATGACTGTTTGGGGTTTACTGCATCATCCATTCAAGTATTTCACACAACATTATTGTCCCATACACTTGCACACTTTCCTATTGTATCCTGACTAAGATCTGTGCCATTCCTTAGGGATATAGGCCCATATTTATTTAAAGTTAGCGCTGCCTTAGGGTAATTTTATTTGATTCTAAAGTGATGTGACATAACTCCATATTTATCCTTTGACTGTAGACATGTCTAGTGTCAAAATATATGGGTTAGTGTCATTTTTAGAAAGCTCCAACCCACCTTGCGTCAAATTGCGATAATGATATGCAAGGTGGGCGCTCCCGTCCTAAAAATGACGCTACCCCTCCAGCCGCCTAATTACCTCCCTACACTAAAACGACACCCACATAGAAGGCGGACCCAAAAAATGACAGTAAGGCCGAATAGCGTCAAATTTTAACGCCTGGTTAGACCAGGCATTATAGTGAAGTTAGGCACATTTTCCAAGGGAAACACCATGGAGTCCACCATGGTGTCACTATCATGGGCACGTAGATGCCCACCTCAATCCTCAGCATCACCACCACTCACACCACAGGGACACTACAGGTGGAGGGAGCCCATCCCAGATAAGGTGACGTTCTTACCTGTTGTGTGCCACTGGGGGCCCCTTACATGAAGCCCCCTGGCTGACACTAGTTCTGTTGGGGTTGTCCTAGGGACACTGGACCCCTGTGGTGGACATTGGGGATGTAATAATTCTCCTGTCTATACTTTGAATGGTGTAATTTTTTGGCTGCTTGTGCAACCAAAAATGACGCTAGGCTGACTAGCGGCAGAAGTTTTGCCTCTAATCAGCCTTGCGTCAATTTTAGCCCACTAGAGCCATTTTCCCTAATGCCATCCATCACTGGTTAGCGTCTTTTTTTAACACTAACCATTCCTTAGCACCACCATACGTCTTTTAAAAAATATGGCGCATGGAAGGCACTAGGGAATGGCGTTTGCTCACGCTAAAAAACAATTACGCACAGCTGCGCTAGCGCAGTTGTTCATCATTTTTCTTAAATATGGGCCTTAGTCCTACAGAAAAACACACTATTGGAATGTCATTGGTCATGAAAATAAACTGATCCTGTAACTTTGAGTCCTGGCCTAAGGACACAACCTGGTGGCGAGGGGCTTGCTAAGTAACTATTTCACATAGTTGGTGGATGTGCCACCCCTAACAAGCATAAGTCTAGAACCATTTCTATCCATTCTGCAGTCTTGTGATGACCTATTTTCTACACTTGTTCTATTTCGGCCTTAATATCCTGCCTGCCTATCTATGAGAATATGTAATATTTATACTATTAAAGTGTGTCGGCCGCATTTGGGCCTTAATTCTACAGAGATAAAGGTATAAGAGACATAAAGCTGTTCCATGGGGTACTTCTTTACTTGAATGTAATCTGTCTGTTCCTGTTGCGTGGGGTTTCAATGAGCAAACAAAGCATGATTCATTGGTGCTTTCTAATTCTATTTCTGATATGTGTTGATACCACATGTTATCTAACAAGCTAACATGAACACTAGGAGACACATTGGTATGTCTAGACATTTCTATTTGCAGGTGTGTGACATAGGGCTTGATTTAGAGTTTGGCAAAGGGGTTACTCTGTCACAATGGTGACAGATATCCAATCTACCAAAATATGAATCCCATATCATCCTATTGCTTTTTTGTCTAAATGGGATTTATTATTCGGCAGATGGGATATCCGTAACCATTGTAATGGAGTGACCCCTCCATCAAACTCTAAATCAGGTCCACAGTGGTTAGAGCTTAGCTGTCCAGCAACAGAAATAACAACATAAAAAGACAAAAAAGAAAATTTAAAACAAAAATGCATAATTTTACATTTGCAGAATCAAAAAATTGTCCCAGCGCCTAGGTGGGGGTTCACAGTTGCAGTCATCTTCCCCCCTTGTTTCTCTTTTATGTTGCTGACGGTGCTTGGTGTTAAGGGGGGTCCATCCGGATGTCCAATAAGTGGATCCATGGCATCCTGCTGTTTACCTTCATTGCTGTGGGAGTAACCATTGTTAATGAGAAGGGGTGGTTGAACTTGGGATCCTCCATTTCCAGACAAAGTTTTTAATGAACACTTGATCTCCTAATTGCATGGCTGGGAGGTTGCCCTCAGTGGTGGTGCACTTCTCATTTACTCTGATTGTCTGTTTGGAAAATAACTTTACAACCTTCATTATTGCAGAGAGATAAACATGAATTTCATCATTCACCTTACATCTAATGGCAGGTATTTGCCTGTTTGTGAGCCTTCCTGTCACTATCTGATGGGGAGTCAAGTGGTGGTCAGCACTGGGTAAATCCTAAGAGAAGATAGCGCTTGTGATAAACAATACAACCATTTATTATGTGGTGCATAATTTGCTTATCTTATTTTTCAGCAGACCATTTAGGCTTACTCTGGGGGTGGTAAACAGAAGAAGGTTTATGTTGTATCCCCTGCATTGCTGTGAGATGTGTGAAAATGAAACTGACGAAGTGTGTGCCATTATCAGATTTTAGCCCTTCTGGAATTCCCCAGCAGAAAATCACCTCACAAATCAGAAAAGTAGCAGATGATTTGGCATCACAGGGGACACAGGGTCGTGTTTCAGCCCACCGGGTAAAAGGACAAACCACAACTATGAGGTAAAGGGACCTTGTGGTCGTGTTTTGGTTAATTTATTACTTTTAATGTGGGGTTTGCAGAGAATTGTTGTCAAATGGTACAATTATGAATGTACATGGAAAGCATTTCATGCAGGTTAGGAACTGACCAATCTTGTATTTGCATAGAGAAGTGACCTCACGAGATGTGAGCAGGTAGGTGTAATTGATCAAGGGCTATGATGAGTAAGGCCTGAGGTATCACTGTGGATACTAGTCTATAGATCAAATCATCCCCAGACTGGGAGCACCCTCATATCTTCTATAATTGTTCTCATGCAGTGGAGATGCTTCTTGTAGTTCCAGAAGATACATGCTGTCTCAGCATAATGAGGTGTAATAATATCTATGGTAGTGTTTTACTTAGGCTCATGTAGCATGGCAGCCTGGGCCACTATTTCGAATGTGATGCTACGGGTGGGAGGGGGGGTGTGCCAAGCTTCGTCTTTAGCTGTCCATCTGCTAATGTATTCCCCCATGACACAATGTCCTGTCATTTGTATGTGCTGCAACACTTCACAACTGCCACTGCTTCTGGTAGGGCAAGTGCCTCTATCAAAGCCTCTAAGAGATTCCAATGTATAATAGGGCTCCTGTCTGACACGAGGAAGCCCCTTCTGTTCCATCTCATGATGCTTGAATGCACTGTAGTAGTTACAGAAGCTGAATCTAAATAGATTGTAATAACTTTTCTTATTGCTTGCTTAAGGGCCGCTATCAGCTCTAAATTCTGCTGCTTGTGCAGACTAATGTGCTGGCAGTGTTAGCTAGTGTGTCTGAGGAATCATGCTGTGAAGTGTGTCTGAGGAATCGTGCTGTGGTACTGTAACCACTGTCACACCTGTGTGTCTTACTTCGGTGTCCTGGTCAATAGTGGAGGATCCGTCAATAAAATATACAATAATATCGGGGATGGGATCCTCTGTTGCTTGGCCGGATTCATTAGGGACATACGTTGCACAGTAATGTGCATCATCGTCACGGTCCAATATAGGGTGAGCAAAAAATGTTGCAGGGTTTACCATGGCATGTTACAATTTTAATGATGGGGTGACAGTATTACCTTGTACCCTATTACTCTCTGTGTAGTTAGTGTAGTCTTAACCTTTTGAATGATGGCAACCACTCTATGTTCCGCATAGAGCGTCAGAGGTGCCTTCATGATATTGGGGGTGCTTTTCTGTACCCCAAAGGCTGCAGTGGAGAGGGCTTGTTCACAAGAGTCATGTCTCTTCATTACTGAGTCCAACAGACCACTGATGTATGCATTGGGTTTGTGTTCTAAAGGATATTTTTGTGTGAGGACAGCAGTCATCACTTGACCAATGCAGTGGCAGAGGAGGTAAAAACTTTTGGTGTAGTCAGAGGTCCCCATAACTGTGGCATCTGTAATCTCAGCTTTCAGTCTTTGGAAATTTTCCCTCATATCTTGGTCCATATCGTATTTGTATTTTGCTTTCAATATAGAGGTCAGCAGGGGTGCTATTAGAGTGCTGTAGTCAAAGACACACTGCCTCACATAGTTGCAGAGGCCAAGGAACTTCTGCATTTCCTTGACAGTCTCTAGTTCGTCATTTGGCACGTAGATGCTGCCCTCTTAGGGGGTCACTCGCTGACCAGAAGCTGAAAAAAGTGGACCTCCTCTTGACACTCCTGAACTGGGTCTTTCTCCAGTTTATTTCCCCTCTGTGCAAGAGTGACCAGCAGGGACACAGTATCTTTCCTACACTGTTGTTCAGTTGGGCTGCAGGCTAGTATGTCAACAACATATTGCAACAGAGTACTGTCACACTGAAAGTTTGACAGATCATTTTTCACCAACCTGTTGAAAATACTTGGGGATTTACAATACCCTTGAGGCAAATGAGAATACAAATGCTGAGTTCTGTGATACAACACTGTCAAGAATGCTCAAACACTGACAAATAATGACTGTCTAGATACTTCATCTAGACAGTCATTATTTGTCAGTGTTTGAGCATGGTTGCTGAAGAAGGCATTCTTAAGACCTATGAAAGAGAAAAGTTTGGTATGCTGAGGGATGTTTGTCAAAATAATGGAAGGTTCAGGAACAATTGGGAATTCTGGTACCACTACATCATTCAGATTGCACAGATTTTGAACCATACGCCAAGTATGACCCTTAGATTTCTTAACTCGATAAATCAGGGAATTACGAGGGGACAATCAGGGTATATTACTCCTTGTTCTAGAAATGCCTGTAGGGTGGGGGTGATGCCCTGACCGCCCTCTTTGGAGAGGGTATAATGCCTTATCCTAGGTACAATAGCACCCCCTTTAATGTTATTCTGAATCAAGTGGTGGTGCGGATAAGGCCTACACCATGGGGAGCCTTGGTCCACAGAATATCTGGTACTCTGCAAAAATGTGCATCCCCAACAGAATCAAAGGCTATACCTTGTGTGGGTGTCAGTACTTTCAATACTGTCTTTAGTGATATGTCATCCTGAAAAACTACAATCATTTTCTTAGGCTCATCATCAAGAAGCTGGTCATCCAATATTTCCTTGACCTATTTAGCTGGCTCAATAAATATAATGCATGCCCATAGAGCATGGTTATGATCATCGGTATTCAGAATGCCATAGGTTGGTGTTATTTCTAAGGCCTCTAAATGTAGTATCAATTCACTGTCAGGTATCCAGGAATCCTGCCCGTGCCATCAGAAAATGAACTCTTTGGGTAGCTGGACCTCTCTTCCCAATAACTCTGGCATTTCTGCTACTGTTGTGCATATCGCTGTGGTAAATGCCTCTATATCAGTGAGTCAACTCTGATTTGATCTCCAGTGGAAGAATCTACAGCCATGATTCTAGAATGAGTGACTCCGTGGGTAAACAAATCATAGTCTATAGCAGGCTCAAAATGGATAGTCATGTTTAGTTTAACCCCAAGATCTCTCCCCAAAAATTGTCTGGGCGTTCAGAGAAAATAGAAAGCGGCCATCAACATACCTTCCTCCTATCTCCATCTCCAACTGTTTAGTGAACCTTCATTGCCTCCCCAGAGGTTCCTCACTGGGCTGCACTGATTGAGCTATGAGAGACCCAATGTCTACCCTATCTGAATACATTTTCCTCAGCGGGTCCCAGACTACTGTCTGAACCAAGTTAAATGGGGATCCATCATACTTGGTTTCAGTAAGGGTGCCATTTCTCACTCCAGCCTTATGGAAGACAGTGCCTATCTCATCTACTACAAGGGAGCTAAGTAGACTTGTTATGTCCCCTATTTCCAGTGTGATGTCTGCAGTTTGTTTTTCAAAATTCCTAATACAATTCTCTGCTCCTTCTGTAAGTGGCAGTAACAACTTTTTGAGGTTTTCCATATCCATTTGTGGCCAGGGAACATAATGAGTTGCCCCAGGACCCTTCCATATCAGGAGCATCTGGTGTACGAGGGTAAAGGATTGTTGGAGATTGTGCTGTCTGGCATACTTTTGCCATATGGCAGACTCTTCCACATACAGGGAGAGTCTCAGTCTGGATCCCTCTCACCATGGAGGATACAACCCTCAGCATTTGCCATGTCACATCTTGGCCATGAGCTCATCTGCGGACCTAAACCTTCAGTCCACCCTGCTAAATTGTCTGTCTAGGGTACTATGCCATACCAACAGTTTTCCCCGGGTGACTATCTCATTGGGAGTGAGATCATTGCCACATGGAGCCAACTGAACACTCATTTATTGCATCGGTCTATCATGTAGTGTCAATCCCCAGGTAACCTCATAAAAATGCTATTCTGGGATATGGTGGACCATGTGCTCCTTGGAACAATAACTGCTCGAACTCTGTCACTTGGAGTGTCCTGGTATTAAAGAAAGTGCCCTACTCTCCTTCTCTAGTGGCTTGTTTAACCATATTTGCATGGCTGGGCGACCCCATTTATCCATCCATATGGTCAAGTTCGATGATAGGCCTCTCTCATAAAACTGTTGTTGTAAATGGAACTTCTAACCTCCTGAGATTGAAGTACTTGACCCATGTCACCTGCATGCCCATGCATTGATTTTGTTCTGTCTGTCATCTTCCCGATACTTCCCTGAATTTTTCCTGCTATATTATTGCGATGACCTTCTCCCTGCTTCCCTCACATCTCTTCTGTCTTCACTTTGTGACAACCATTCCTGAATGCTCTTTGGTGAAAATATAACACATCCCTTCTTCTTCTGCCAAGGTGGCAAATTATCCTCGGTCTTTTTAGGGTCCTCATCTTTTCTCCACGATGCTGGCCTTTGGGCCATAATAACAGCCCTATCTACATAATCATTCCACTTTGCATCTTCTGCATTCTTCCGTTATGGGGTGCACCCATTCCTTTACTACCCTCTGTTATGTCTCTTTTTTGTAATAAGTGTGATGTTGCTGATGAGATGAGTGACTGGTCATCATTGTCCCCTGGAGCCTGCCTTTTGTCTCCAACCTCCTGGAGAGAGACCTGATCTAAATGTAAGATAAACTGTACTCCCAATTGTACTGAAAACTGAGATTCACCCACCGTTGTTTGTTATTTGGGAGTGCTTGTGTGTTTTAGCATTAGGTATTTGTAGGGGAACACTAGGGGGTCTCTTGAGAGATAATGGAGGGGTCTCAACCTTGAGATTCTTTAATCCCAACGCAGCTTGTTGTAATGACGCTAATGGATAAATGCCGGATACATTGGGAGAGATATTTGTAGGGCCATATTGATGTGGGAGAGCAGATGAGGTACAAGATGTGCCAGTATTTAAAGAGTCTTTAGACTTCTCACAAATGACTCACCACAGTGTTAATGAGGCCAATCCCTTCTGCACCTCAACTCCTGTATTTACTTTTGAGGTGAGTGGCAGTATGTTATCATCAAAGGTTCCTTCCGGTGGCCAGGGATATGTGCATCTCTGGGTAGCCAGAAACCATTCTTTACTGTGTTTCTGTAACCTTTTCTGATCACCAGGAAAGGTATTTCGCATGTGTTCCAGGGGAGTGTCTATAGCCTCCTGTGTTTCTGATAACTTTTGTAATTTGTTTTTTTATCTGATTACTCAATGTTTGACCTACTTAAATCTTCCTTTCCTGAATTTCCACACTATCACTAATAAGATGAGGAGTCTGTCAGTGTATTTCTCAGTGATATGTTGTGTATCATAAAATCATAAAATGACATTTCCCTGAGGACATATTTATGTTTACGTGTGCCTACATATATTTATCACTAATAATATGTTTTCACCTTATAAATAAATGTTTTTCTAACTATTTCTAAATCTGTTACAACCCCTTTCCCTAAACATCATACTAGGTTGCAGTTTTTGGATGCTTCGCTCCGCATTCAGAAGGGGATTTCTCCATTCCATGGACCTCACAGGCCAAAGAATGACTTCCAGAGGTAAGGTCTGTTGATTAGATTGTTCTGTTCTTACTCAGGGGTGAAGTTTAACGACATGAGCCCTTTTGGCGTTCCTTGTGTCAAAATGTCGGAACACACATTGAATCACTTGTATTGTCTTGACCACTTCCAACGTTGCGTTGGGATTACCTGTCTATCCACTATACATTGCGCTTAATTAATATTGTATGATATTACATACACAAACCTCCATGCGATTATACATTACATTTCATCCACATGTACCTTTGCCAAAGAAAAAGTCATATACTATACAAACATTGAACAGAGTCCGTGTTGGCCTCACCTTAAAGGTAGCAAATCAAGATTAGACAGGAGGATAGCCAGATCTGTGCAACCCACCAAGAAATACCACTGTTAGGAAAACTTTTTTATTACTAACCACTTCACCCATAGGCCAGGGAAGGTTCAATCTCCCTACTTCCCACCACGCTGGCCGCAAACCCATATTGCAGGCAAGTCTGCCCATGAAAAGCTAAAGATTCGAGGAGTGAAGAAAATCAGTGATAGCTGCGCTATACAAACTTAACATAATGTAACAAAACATAGTTGTCTCTACAACTCTCATTCAGTAGCAATTGTTTTAACAACCTTAAGCGACAATGTTAGACTACCTCCCTGGTGGATCACACATTCATTCCATTACTGATTCTCTCTCATATCTCTGTAAATACAAAACAACTCTTGCCATTTTAGGTCTGTGAGTTAGCAAAGCATTAGCATAGGACTCAGTGCTAGGCTAGAAGCTTGACTTCATATTCAGTGGTTGTCACCAATTTTATGAAAATTTGCAACCATTCAAAATATATACTTATTCCACAAGCAAACATTTGGCTGAAGACCAAAAATCCTGAGTGAATGGTAACCAATCCACTTTGAGTGCTGCACTGCATTATTTAGCAGGAGGGGCTATCTAGAGTGACTGTTTTTTTTTTTTAATTGATGCCATTTTCCTACAGCACCATTTCCTCTTCAAGCACTTCTTGAGCGGTCAACTCTGCTAAAGGCTGTCAAGCGTTTGCTCTTTGACTTTATGTGCAGTCTAATCTTGTACTCTCTCCAAACATATGTAATATAATTTATATAGTATGTTAAATGTGTCTCAAACTCAACTCTCTATTAAACATATTAATTAGACTCAAATATCTTCATCCATCTGTGATCATTGACAGAACTCCCAGAGTTGTTGCCAAAATTGAGGACATTGTCATCGCTGGTGGGGACTCACCTGGTGACACCTACAACATAACAAGCCATAACAAAGCCTGACATTATGGCATTTTCTATTGGTAAGGATGCATTCACCCTAAAGATCTTACATTCAAATTTATCTTACGTCAGTAACATATATCACATTTGAACATTATTATTCAATACTTTTGTTATTGTGTTAATAACACCCTTTTTGTTTATTGTACAGGACTATCAAACCAGCAGAACTCACAGTGCATGCCCTCCTCAAGCCATGGGTGCAGGTGTTAATATTGTTGTCTTTCTAGATATAGGTGGGTGAGCCACTAAAAGCTGGAGCCAGCCACGAGCCTGAAGCCTGGCTCTGGCTCTGGCTCAGCTCGGCATCCTTTTGGAATCTTGAGCCCATAACGAGTCAAGCTTTCATGTGGCTTCTGTGGGCCTGCCTCCCTCTTCCCAGGATTTGGCCTTACAATCCTAACTACCGACCAGGTTCAAGTCTTGTCTCAACATCCTGTGTTTCTGAGCAAATCACTTTGGGCCTAATTTAGATTACGGCAGATGGGTTACTCCATCATAGCGGTAACGGATATCCTGTCTGCCGCAATATAAATCTTATTATTTCCTATGGGATTGATATTTCGGACTTCCAGAACTTCAAAAAGCATTAATGGGAATGCACTGATAATACATCATTTATATAAGTTTGCTGCTAAAGTTCCACTAGCGTTTTGTGCTTTGTTTAGCTTTTGTTACTTTTAGAAGGCACTTTACTCACATCAGAAATACACTTTTTTAAAACCTACTTGGAAGCATGAAAAGTTGAGTAAGGTCTTTTCAGAATGAAAGCTGCAACTTGCGTTTTCTTAGAGACGTCTGCATCTAGTGCATGAATCTACAGAGCTATCTTAAAGCCATATAAAGAACGTGCACGGAACCTAAACAGTAACTTGTTGTCAGGTTGAATCTGCCAATCTTCAACTTTACATTACTTTCGTTTGTACACCATTGATATCTGCCAATCACTCTTCGATCTAGTTCATTATTGGGCAGTACACCCTTTCTCTTCTAAATTTACTCTACACCTGTTATTCAGCAGCCTGTGTATCTAGGGTACATTTTTCAAAGAATCCTAATTATTTTACATTAATGATGCTTTTCTGTGTCTTTTACATCTACTATCTCCCATACTGTGCCAGTTTAATGGCATTTCTATTCATTTAGCCTAGGCAACTCGGAATAAATTAGAACATTGATTTCTATGGAGTTCCGAGAGATGCTTAAACAAATAAAATGATGATGTTGTGGTGCTATCTTGAGATCCCAGTATGGATGAAATCTTTGGAGTCATTCCTTTGTGAATACTATGAAAGCTAAGAATAGCACTTTGTACATGCGATTCTTAAATGGTGAAATTATAAGCTTTTTCCGATTTCCGAGCTAATTTTTGCCTTTTATCTCAGCATGAGTGGCTCCTCATTCCAGCACCAAAATTGCCCTGAATTACAGCCGTTGCCATGGTATTTCTGCAGACGAGACCTGTAATTTGCCCAGGCTGTGTTGGAAACTGAAGAGATCTGCAGGGAACTCAGCCAGTCGCGCGCCTAGTGACAGATGCGACTCTGAGGCTCTTACAGTAACGCCTCGATTAAGGGCGCCAGGTTGTACTCACTGACATTTGCTCCTCAATTCCGTTGGACGACCTCGTCGGTTTTCCGACAGCCCAGAAAGTCCTTGGAGCATCCCTTTCCCAAATGCAACCTGGTACACCCTCCTCCTTCAAAAGAGTCGCTTGGGCTGTAAGCCCCCTGCCAACCCGCGCCCTTCACCCAACGCCCACGCACGCACAAACAAACAAGGGTTGGGGGACCTGAAGGGCTGAGGTCTTCCCTGCGCTGCAGGGACCGGTTTTACGTCCCTGGACTAAGGCAAAATGGTATTAGTGTATCCCCAAACTTGGAAATGGTACTGTATTCGATCCTTCCAGGAGCTGTCCAGTTGCTTCAATGTAGTAGTGTCAGCCCTGTGCTTCAGATCACCGTGCAACCAACCAATCTGCAATCTATGCACTTCGGTGGTGCTTGTGAGACTCAGATCTAAATTGTTTCTCATACTGATGGTGTGACGTAAGGGGGACGTCTATTTTATTTACATTTCGGTAGCCCTTCTATAAAAGCATGCTACAACTAGTGTTAATGCTTTAATTAATGAATTCATTCATTTCTACATTTTCTAAAGCCCATTAAATCAGAAGGCATCAAAGCGCTAAAACGCCAGAGAGACAGATCCAACAATGACACCGCAAGCACCCAAGCCAACTAAAGGAACGGGCCTCAGAAGAACCTAGTACAGAATCTCACAGATAAAGCTTGGTATTTACAAGGCTTTTCCTGTTTATGGTTTAATTGGCTTAACACAAACAGAGAGTCGGGGAGAGAAGAAAGACAAATCCCATACTGTCTCTCCAGAAGCAGAACCATACACATAGGAAGTATGGGGTTTTGTAGTGGGAACCACTGGTAACACATTTACCTATGGCTCTTTTATCTCACACTATGAGAATTATTTTGCGGGCTTCTTAAAGCTATGTGGTAGGGGAAATTTTCTTTACGGACTAGGTGGTCTCACACGCTATATAGTGTCTTGCTTCTTCAAATGACCACCTAACCCCATCCGGGTAGGACAGTGCCACCTGGACGGACTCAACCTCACCGTTAAAAGAACTTGGAGGGAGTGCGGAAATTCAAGTTGTCTGGAAAGATGGGGGATCCAGTTGTGCTAGGGGAAATATAAAATCACTTAGTCAGTCAGCTGTGTAATAGTACACCTTTATTCGTGGTGACTGTTGGTGAGATTAATTAAAGGCCATTTATTAATAGATAGGTGACCCTCTGAGTCATTACTCTCCTATAGGTGTCCCATCATTTGTTCTTAATCTTAATCATCTTTTGGGTATCTTTGCTTGGCTTGTTTCTCTTTCCTGATGTCAGAGAGCGTTTGGTTACCTGCTTATCTATGTCTGCATAACCTTCATCTCCATGCAATACTTACACGTTTGCCAAGAAGTATTTTTGTACTTTATAGCTTTCTTCTACTAACTAGTCCCCTCTTATGTAGACAATTGCCACTTTTCAGGTGCACATTTAAGTGCAGGGTGGCACCATGGCTATTAGGAGGAGTCATGATTTCCTTCTGCAATCAAGAGGAAAACTTGACAGACCTTCACAGCTTCCAGTTCTTGACAGGCTCAGGAGACCACAGTTAGTGCATGGGAGCTCTGTCTGCTCATTTGTGCAGGTGGTGGATTGAGATGGGGCCCTTTCTGGTGTTGGCTCCAATCTCTGAATGTGCATTCCGCTGTGGCTGAATGCAGACGTGCACCCAAAGCCAGCCTTTCTGCTTGTGTGGCAGAAGTGGAGGTCAAAAATCAGGGGAAGCCATGGGCCTGATCATAGTGAGTAATGACAGCTGCTGTTGTGTTGTGGTTCAGATCTATTGGGGCACTCTCAACCACTAACATCTACAATGGCCGAGGACAATATTTGCTCATGAAACTATGGTTGTGGCAGTGCAGGTGCACCTCTCAACCTTGACTCTGCCTGTGACTCAAGGCTGTTGCCCCTTTGGGATCAGGATGCGGGTGGTGGGTGCACAGCCTGGGGGAAACACCAGCCCAGCAACATTTCACCAGGTTCAGAAACATATATGGTAAATACGGCTCTGATATGTCTGGCACAGAAATTACTGGGCCCGGCTTTGCAGACATGGGGCTGTATTACTCACACAGCACACTTTCTCTATTTACACCACTGTGTATCTTTCAAAAGGAGTGAAAGATGCAAACAGGGAATGAGTGCCCCATTATGGTGAATGCACTGCCCCCCAGGCAGCTGCTTACTCCAGCTGCCCTGGGGGGCGGCATTTTCAAGTGAAATACTGAGCGGCTGCTTCAAAGCCACTCCATGTTTCACAATGCAGACGGCATGCCGACTGCACTTTGAAGAAGGGAGAGAGATCCCCTTTTAGACAGGTGTGGTGCGATTGCACCTGTCTGCTGTGGGGTTTCTGAGGGGGGGTCCATTGGGCCTCCTTTCTCCCTGCCAGAGGGCTGCCTTTAGGAAGCACACTGAAAGTGCCACCTTTTAGTGTGTCACCCAGGGGCATGTTTGCCTCTGCGCCTGCGTCCCTAATATGGCACAGGCAAAGTGAGTCTATCATTTGCATGGCACCAGGCCCACATGCAAATGAGGAAACGCCCTCTCATGATAATGCTGGTTCTACATGTGCACCAGCTCTGTCAGTATTACAAAAAGCGCCTACGACCCCTTCTTAAATACCATTGTCCCACGGGGACACACAAAGCAGGAACACATGCCCATTGCACCCCTGAGGCACAAGGTATAATAAAGCCCCAGGTCATTTTTGGTCCAAAACACCAGGTCACTTTCAATGAGGCAAAGTGGTACCTCTCAATGAGATTCTGATCTGCCTGACTTGGGTCCCTAGTTGCTATACTCACCTCTTTTTTCACGCAGTGTGCTTTTTGATCAGAGCCACTTTCGCCTCTCTTCCTGCTGGGGTATTAGTCTTGCTGTGAGGACTGGCCTTTCAGAGAGCTTTGTCTCTGATTTATTGCTAGTGTGAGAGCTGAGATTTTCTTGATAAATGTTGAGTCTTTACATAACTATACTTACAGATTAATGTGTGAATTAATTTAATTATAATATTGTGTTTACGAGAAATGTGACCAACAAATGGCCACCATCATATGTAAGGCCTATATTTTATTTTCCATGCTATCTTAAGCTGATGAAATTATTTTGCCTTTTCAAAAGAGTGTGTGTCTTAACTTAAATAAATTTTAGAAATAAACGTGTATTTAGTGACCCCTGCAGGACTGAAGTAGAAGCAGACGCAAGGTCGCTGTGTAAAGCTATTTGTATATAGGGGCATATTAATACTCCGTTTGCGCCGGAATTGCGTCGTTTTTTTTTACGCAATTCTGACGCAAAACTAACTCCATATTTATACTTTGGCGTTAGACGCGTCGAGCGCCAAAGTCCATGGAGTTTGCGTCATTTTTTAGCGTGGACACCTACTTTGCGTTAATGATATGCAAGGTAGGCGTTCACGTCAAAAAAATGGACTCTGAGGCATGTGCACCGTATTTACACTCCCGGGCAAAATTCACGCCCGGGAGTGGGCGGGTCAAAAAAATGACGTACGGCCGCTTTTGAGCCGTTTTTTAGCGCCTGGAAAAGGCAGGCGTTAAGGGACCTGTGGGCTCTGAAGGAGCCCAGAGGTGCCCTCCCATGCCCCCAGGGACACCCCCTGTCACCCTTGCCCACCCCAGGAGGACACCCAAGGCTGGAGGGACCCATCCCAGAGACATTAAGGTAAGTTCAGGTAAGTCATATATTTTTTTTTTTTGTGGCATAGGGGGGCCTGATTTGTGCTCCCCTACATGCCACTATGCCCAATGACCATGCCCAGGGCACAGAAGTCCCCTGGGCATGGCCATTGGGCAAGGGGGCATGACTCCTGTCTTTGCTAAGACAGGAGTCATTTCTATGGGGGTTGGGAGTCGAAACAAATGGCGCAAATCGGGTTGAGGCGAAAAATTTACCTCAACCTGACTTGCCCCATTTTTTGACGCCCAAGCCCCATATCCCCCTACGCCGGCGCTGCCTGGTGTACGTCGTTTTTTTCCACACACACCAGGCAGCGCCGGCGGCTAACGCCGACGGCTAATGCCGGCTAACGTCATTGATTAAATACGGCGCCCGCATGGCGCTTCAGAATGGCGTTAGCCGGGGCTACATTTTTTGACGCAAAACTGCGTTAGGGCAGTTTTGGTCAAAAAGTATAAATATGGCCCATAGTGTTTCTAAAGTGTTCTGTTTCCTGATTATATTTCCAAAGTCTGATTGACTTCATGGTCTGTAGTTATGTTTCTAACTCATACGTTTTTTCCTCAAGCGAAAAGGAAATGGTACAACAAGAATTGTTACTGTATTTTGTAATCACTTTCCTGTGACATCGTATTCTGGTGGTGTGAAACAAAGGGTCCCCAGATGAAGCCGGAGAAGAGGATGCGCAAGATACATTTGTATTTGTTTTGTTTTCGCCAATAAAATAACAGCAAATAGAAGAGCTTAGAATTAACAATTTATATAATTTTGATATCTGTTAATGTTCTGATTGGTCATAACTTTCTCACCTCATACTTTATCCAATCATTTTCATTTGACAAGTTTAATTTAATGTTCAGTCACTGTGGTTCTTGAGGAATTCGTCATTCAAGCATTTCCTATTTCTGATGCTCTCCGACTTGTATCCAGAGTTCTAGACAAGTAGGCCCATATTTATACTCTGTTTGCACCTGATTTACATCATTTTGTTACGCAAATCTGGCACAAACTTAACTCCATATTTATATTTTGGCGCTAGATATGCATAACGCCAACATTTTGGACATAACAACATTTTTTGCCTGCGGAAAACTACCTGGCGTCAATGAGATGCAAAGTAGGCGTTCCTGGGCAAAAAGTGCCTCAAAGGCCCTAGCGCCTTATTTATCCTCCCATGCCAAAATTACACACAGGAGGAGGAGGGCCTTTAATAATGGCACTAAGCCTGCTTAGCACCATTATTTAATGCCTGGGTATAGGCAGGCATAAGAGAACCTGGAGTCAGATTTCCATGGCCGGAGACCATGGAAATTTCTCACAGGTGCCCTTCCCTGTCCCCAGGGACACCCCCACCCCTACCACAGATGGGGGACCTATCCGAAGGTAAGTCCGGGTAGGTATTTCTTTTTTTCTATCCAATGCCGCTCGGGGGCCCTGACTTGTGGCCGCCTGCGAAGTGCTGGCCCCAGCGGCCATACCCAGTGGACATTCGTCTACTGAGACAGGAGCCATGTCCATTGGGCTTGTGCTCCAGAAAATGGCGATACACTGCTTAGAGGCAATTTTTGGCCTCTAAACAGTGTAGCAACATAGTGTGGCGCACAAGCCCCTGTTCCCCCTACGCCTCCCAGGCCCTGTTGCTGTCCTTTCAAAGGACGCTAACAGGGCCTTAGCGCCGGTTAGCGCCATTCCTTAAATATGGCACCTGACTGGCGTCTAACAACGGCGCTAGCCGGCGCTATACTTTTTTCCGCAAACCTGCGCTGACGCAGGTTTGCAGCAAAAATAATAGATCTGCCCCTTACTTTATGATCTGTCACTTTGACATTTCATGTTTTACCAGATAGTCTATTGACATTATGGTACTTTATCAGTTTATGTCTGTTCAATACTGAACCTATGCTTAGAAGGTTTAGTGTGTCTTGTAGTCCAATTACTAAACCATCACCCCTACATTTATTCCTGATGCTTCTTGTTCCTGTCCTGATGTTGGTGCCTGATGTTGCTGTCCCCTTGACGGAGTAGATGTTATTGTTGATTACCATAGTGATTGGGTAAATGTATGAGCTGTGAATTGTAATTTGTCTTTTGTTTTTCAGGTACCAACTGCAAATGTTTATTTACTGCTGCTTATTTTTGAAAGCACCATATTTAGATGTTTTCCAAATTTATGTTACTAAAACTTTTACATGAAGTCCAACATGTTGATGCTAATTAGTGGTAAGTGAGGTGTTATTCTCATGCTCATGAACAGTCATTGATACTTTTGTCTTATTGTTATCAGATGTATTCAATTTCTCCTGCTCAGATTCTATTGCTATGGTTTTGTGTAGTAACCATTGAGAAAATTCGTCTTTTTGCATTGGTTAGACTTAGATACATTCATTGTTCGAATCAGCCTTTATTGTTTCTCTATATGTATCATTTGAGTTTGAGAAGTATTTTCATGACCATAGCATTGTTAATATAGGGAAATAAATAATTAACTTCTTAATACACTGGTGTGGTTACTGATGCTTAATTGATTATCATATGTTTCATGAGAATATCTATGATGTAGTTCAGATGACGTTTTCTTTTAAGTATATTTGGTTCGGTTCATCAACCTAGTGCATGAAATCTACTATCTAGTCCTTTGTGACTAAAATATAGCTAGGGTTTCTCCGCATCAACACTAGCTTTGGTGGTATTGATTCCAGTGACTCCTTCTTTCTTCGCAATACCTCTCAACAAATGTCTTATGCACTGTCTCCTATGGCTATCCAGACTAGCACTCTTCAGAATGCTGAAATCACTCTAATGGTTTAAAATCCTGCAGTCCCACCCTTGATATCTACCTCCCCAGAGTATTTCCCAGATACAAGCCTTTGATCTTCTGTTGGGAGATCCAGTCCAATATTTCTAGCTTTATCTTTTGTCTTTCATGTTCTCCTAATCCTTCTCTGTAGGGGTTTCCTTTACTTAATCTTTTGGATTCAGTTTATAGAAGGATGACTCGAAAAAGCTATCCCTTACCAAGGACATACACATCTGCAATATTATTTTACGTAGAAAGTAACAGAAAATCTTTATTACTCAGATATTTGTTTATAAACCAATAAATATGCATTAGATACAATACTAATACCCAATGGTTTAAACTGTCTCCATCCTGTACAATATATTCTTAAAACACAACCCTTTACACAGAGCAGCTCAGATGGAACCTAATCAAGAGCAGAACCCCACAGTGAATATCATCCTGCTTATCTAAAAAAAATCTAAAACCTTTTCTACCACCATGCATGCTATCGACAAGGAGATCAGTAGACATTAGGGTAATCTTTAAGATTGTATAACTTCCTACCCTAAACTCGTTCTTAAAATTGTTGCCAGAGCACATGTCTAGTCTAAAAACTCACACTTAGAAAGTAGGGAGAGTGCCTCATTACAATGGTAAATGCTGTATTTTAAAAAGAGTGTTTTAAGAATCCGGCACGTAATACTGTGAAAATGCAGACAATCAATTAAAAGATTAACATTAAAATTATGATGCCATTATTAAGCCATAACCTGCAAGTACAGTTAATTTTTATATCTAAAAGGGTTCAAAATTTCTCATAGTTGAAGAGCCGAAGGATTAAGGCGATCCGAAATTTGAATAGCAGGAATCACAAATGGGCATTAGGTAACACAGATCTATATATGGGTACACTTGCTGATTATCTCAGGACTCCATCATATAACAGGCTGAGGGTTTTGTAGATAAATAGTATAAGTCCACGAACATTGATTCCCTCTTACAAGCACCTTTCAACTCCTCCTTCAAAACTTCAAAAGATGGGATGGCTCCATAGCCTTAAAATTCCCAATATTAAATTTAGCCACCATGGCTTCTAATCCATTTTTAACCCTTGTCGCTCAATTTGGTTCCCTAGTAACTACTTCTTTGGCCAAAGGACAAGCATTTTTTCTTCTTCTGCAACCCTAAAGTTGATCCCAGAAGTGTATAGTAGAATTATAAGTACAGAAATTCCAAGCCTGTAGGTCCCTTTCTAGCCTTATCACCAAACACATTTCAATTTTAGGTGCAGAAAGTAAAGTTTTCATCTGTTTCCTTGTAAGCAAATATGCAAAAACAGATGAAAATATTGCTCCCGCAAGCAGGGAGCTACTATTTAAAGCAGCTCCCTGCTTATGGGAGCAATGCTGGCTCCCACAGGATGCGGGAAGCCTGCTAGGTCTTTGGGTGTTTTGAGGCTCCCTCGATGGTTCTGTCACTCTCTCTCTCTCTCTCTTTCATTGCATAATGGGAAGAGAGAGACACAGATTTTCATTGCAAAGTCACTCCATGCAATGATTTCATAGGGTCAAACTATCAAGAAGTTTGTCTCAAACATTATTGTAAAGTTTTGATGGACAGCAGACCATGGTCACTCCTGGCCTAATGGTAAAGCTCTTGGTTGTCACTCAGTAAGCTGAAGATTCAAACCACTGTACCTCACGTCAGTGTGCCTGGTTATTTTATAGTGTTTTGACTCCTAAACATTTCTAGTGACAGAACATTGGAGTCTTTTTCCCCTCAAAATCTGTGAGTTGAATGTCATAGCTGTGGGCCAGATTACGACATTGGCGGTCCTCGGACCGCCAATGCCATGGTGGCTGTCGGCCTGCTGCGGTTGTGGTGGTCTGAATGCTACATTACGAGGTTGGTGGGCAGACCCGCCAACCTACCCCTGTCCCTGCCAGGATCCTAGATCCCAACGGGTTGACGACAGTTGCGGTTACAATCAGCCAGGGCAGCGCTGAACTCAGCTCCGCCCTGCTGATTACAACCTTGCTCTCCACCAGTCTATTCATGGTGGTTTTACCAAAAAGGCCTTTGCACTGCCTATAACATGGCATGGCCCCCTGCCTAGCACCCTCAAAATTCTCACTGTCGCTGTGCATTTCAAGGATGCTGGTGCCCCCTGCGTGAGGCAGCATCGCAGCCGGCTCTATTACGAGCTGGTAACAATGCTGCTGCCTCTTTTCCACTGGGCTGACCAGCAGAAACCTTGATTTCCACTGGTCAACCCAGTGGGAAAGTCCTAATGGGGCCGGCAAGGAAGTCGCCAGATTGGCAGTGACCTCCCCGTCAGGAGTGTGGCGGACGTGTGTTCCCATCCAACAAACTCATAATCGGGTCCTAAGTCTGGATATTGAACAGTAAAGAGTCACCTCTGGCCTAGTGGTTAAGGTCTCAGTCATTCACACTAAAGGTTCGAGTCCAGGTGAGTCTGTGGTCCTTTCCTGCATTAGTTTCTTTTCAACTCAAAATATTTAAGTTGGTCAATTTGTCCAGAAATATTTAATTCTAAGTATATGATTCATCAAAGTCTAAATATCTATCTATCTATCTATCTATCTATCTATCTATCTATCTATCTATCTATCTATCTATCTATCTATCTATCTCTCTCTCTCTCTCTCTCAATCTCTCACTTTCTCTCTCTCTCTCTTAAGGTTGGGTGGTTAGGGAGGTTGGCTGCAGGGCTGGGCGTGGGCCACGGCCTGCGGCCAACCACCAATCCGTTTGACTGAAGGCCATGTGCGGAGGTGGTTGGATTATTGTATAGAAATGAAAATTACTTTACGTTAAACAAATGTAGAAATACACTAAAAAATCCAAAGGTTACAGGGACATTATAGTTAGGAAACAGAATTTTAGAAGACATAGAAATTCACTTTAAAAAAACCAAAAGGTTAAAGATACATTATAGTTAAGCTCACATTTTGAACTTACAAAATCATAGAAATTCACCTGTTATAGTTATCTCAAACAGCTTTCACTCATGCCCTGCTAATTACCCTATAAATCTTTGAATATTTCAATAAAGTTTTTGATGAGAAGACTGTGCCTTAGGGCCGAGTTACAGTTACTTGAGATAACTTTAACTATAGCAGGTGAATTTCTACGGTTCTGTAAGTTTAAAATGTGAGCCCAACTATAACATCCCAGTAACCTTTGTTTTTTTCAGTATATACATCTATATCTATGTCTATATATATGTTCAAACAAAGTGGCCTAGGGCGATGCACTCAGTTTTCTTGCTGGTGCAAACATAGGGTTAAGGCCAATCCTAATACTTCACAAAACAATTCACGCTGTACTCCCGGAGGATATATATATATATATATAACCTGAGTTTGAAATAATGGCTACTTAAGTCACTTTATATAATAAAAGTAGCATACTATGATGGCGGCGCTAGAATATGGAGAGACTCAAGTCCGTTCTCAATGATGACTACATAACTAATTAGAGTAAACTATTTATGGATGTGCGTTATTACCTTGTAGCAGTGTCATTTTGCAGCCACCATTTGAGAAAGGCAATGTGCGAAATGTGTCATGCTTGGTGTTTGAAATTAAATATTGAAACTAAACCCGGAGAGTGCCCCTTGAGTCTTGGGGGGAGCCAGTTGTTTTGAATTTGAACATCAGTTCTGGTGCAGTTATGGCAGATGAGAAGAGAGTCTTGATTGGGTGGGTTTCCAAGGCACATTTTCCCTGTTTTGTAAGACCTCCTACCCTAATATCTTTCAGTATCCCTTCATATTCCACATCAGACACTTGACACATGTTTTTTCTAATTATTTATACTCAAAGTTTGACCAAATGTTTACATTGCCAATACATTCTAGGGAATTTCTTGTTTCATTATGCAGAAGAGTTTTGAAAATTGGTTGCCCTTTTACGGGGGTAAGTTGGAGTAGGTCACCAAAGACAATTAAATGTTTTCTCCGAAATACATCATAGTTTGTTCTTAAAACTTGGAAGGTGGAGGTTGCAAGAGGTTAGGGAACCCTGGAGCACAGCTGGTTCTCAAACTTAGGAGGCCAGGGAGGCTGGGTGCAAAGCAGATAGGTCAGACCATGGTCGTGTATCAGGGAGCCTTTTGAGTCAGGTGCAGGTCACTCGGAGGGTGGTTTGCAGGTCAGCAGGGCCACTCTGGGGAGTGTTTCTTGGGTGTCCTGAAGTCCCTTGACTGGTGTCTACCCCGGTCCTTGGAGAGTTTGGAGTAAACTTTTCTTCTGGGTGTCCCTCACTGGGGGTCCAGCACCCCTGGCCATTGCATGTTTCAGCCAGTGGAGGTTGCAGTGCCACCACACTTGGCACACTTGCAGGGTTTATCTTTCGGGTCCATTGGGTGAAATTTGGTGCGGCTGCTGTGTCCCATTCATTGGTCGGTGGCCAGTCAGTGAACTGGACTTCACTGGTTCTTGCCTGCTGTGTGCAGGGAGTGATACCACCACTCTGGAGGGAGGTTCTTAGCAATTTTTGGAAGGGTGGAAGTCCTCTGGGGTTTCTTAGAGTCTGTCTGATGTCCAGTCAACCCCTCAGCGGCGATTGTTGTGTCCTGAGTGCAGCAGGCAGTGTTTGGCACCTTTTCCTTTGGGCAGCAAGCCTTCTGTTAACGAGTCTTGGGTCCTCTTTGACACTGGCCTTCTTGTGTTTGTCAAATCTGATCTGCAGGTGTAGGGATGCCCACTAAATACTGCATTGGGTATTTAAGGGAGTACCTGGTAGTGGCCTTAGGGTGGCTACATCTACTATATGACCACTTCTGTGGGAAAGGGTCACATCCCTAACTCTGATAGGCTATTTTCCTGCCATCCAAGATGGAGACGCGCCAGGAACTCTGAAGGGATTAGGTATCCCAGACTGCTTTGTGGTCCCAGTAGGCGGCCATCTTACCACCACCTGCATCCACTTGACCAGACCAAGCTCTATAAAGCGCGTGGCGGCACTTCGCGGGACGCGCCAGGAACTCTGAAGGAACTACATATCCCAGACTGCTTTGTGGTCCCAGGAGGCGGCCATCTTGCCAGCACCTGCATCCACTTGACCAGACTAACGAGCGCTATAAAGCGCGTAGGGGCACTTTGTGGCATGGGACGCGCCAGGAACTCTGAAGGGACTACATATCCTAGACTGCTTTGTGGCCCCAGGAGGCAGCCATCTTACCAGCACCTGCATCCACTTGACCAGACCAACAAGCGCTATAAAGCGCGTGGGGGCACTTC
The DNA here is from genome assembly GCF_031143425.1 of Pleurodeles waltl. Lineage (NCBI taxonomy): Eukaryota > Metazoa > Chordata > Amphibia > Caudata > Salamandridae > Pleurodeles > Pleurodeles waltl. The sequence goes on from NC_090446.1 coordinate 333,128,161, forward strand.
ACGGCACTGGACGCGCACAGGCCGCGTCCGGGTGAAGCCCAAGCCAAGGGCGGGCCCATCCAGGCCTGTCGCAGCACAGAGGAGGCTGGGCTGGGCCACCCCCCTAACAATTATTTCTAAGCAGGCACCATTGACTCTTGCTACTATTGTATCTTCTTGTAGGTGTATCATTGAACTAACTCTCTATAGAACACTTATCCATCAATTATAGTCTTAATGGGTAGAAAGAAAACAACAGAGGGTGGGGCAGGGGTGGTGTTAAAAACTAAGCTGAAAAGACACAAGCACGCAGCTAATAACTGTGTTATGGACAGGACTGACAGCCTTCTTGGTGAATGCAAAGGAATTTTAACTTCCTTCCGGACAATGGCCCCAACGGAACTGGGTGCAAGTGGTCCCCAGTCAGGAAGAGGGCTGGTCACAAGAAAATTGCTGACATATTCGTAAAACGCGGCCAACATATCACAGCCTCCACAGGGTCGGGGGAGGGTAGGAATGTCATCACCCATGCTCCCCCATTATCAGTGGATAAGGCTCCAACTGATCTCAGTGACCCTATTCAATGTATCAACCGCTTTACTCCTTTAATAAATATCTCAGACCCACATGACGACCCCGACCCAGGCATTAGGGCGGGTGGGTCAGTAGATGTAAATGAGCACTCAGCCAGTCAAATGCACAGCACATGTTATGCATACAAGACTTAAAGAGGGAGGTGTCAGAACTCAAGTCCATGGTCAATTCTTTAACTGCAATAGTCAAGCAGCTAATACCTTCAGATTCCATGACCTCCATAAATCATAACCGCAGCCCAACGGCAAATCAATTAGGTATCATGACGAAATTGCCCACAACGCCAGCAACCAGTTGTGTTGACTAACCTCTAGCTGGTGCTAAGATCAAGAATTCCGATCAGCCCTGTAGAAAGGTAGCCTCTTTCTAGCCTTGTTACCCCCACTTTTGGCCTGTTTGTGAGTATATGTCAGGGTGTTTTTACTGTCTCACTGGGATCCTGCTGGCCAGGGCCCAGTGCTCATAGTGAAAACCCTATGTTGTCAGTGTGTTTGATATGTGTCACTGGGATCCTGCTAGCCAGGACCCCACTGCTCATAAGGTTGTGGCCTGTATGTGTTCCCTGTGTAGTGCCTAACTGTCTCACTGAGGCTCTGCTAACCAGAACCTCAGTGTTTATGCTCTCTCTGATTTTAAAATTGTCACTGCAGGCTAGTGACTAATTTTACCAATTCTCATTGGCACACTGGAACACCCTTATAATTCCCTTGTATATGGTACCTAGGTACCCAGGGTATTGGGGTTCCAGGAGATCCCTATGGGCTGCAGCATTTCTTTTGCCACCCATAGGGAGCTCAGACAATTCTTACACAGGACTGCCACTGCAGCCTGAGTGAAAAAATGTCCATGTTATTTCACAGTCATTTTACATTGCACTGAAGTAACTTATAAGTCACCTATATGTCTAACCCTCACTTGGTGAAGGTTAGGTGCAAAGTTACTTAGTTTGTGGGCACCCTGGCACTAGCCAAGGTGCTCCCACATTGTTCAGGGCAATTTCCCCGGACTTTGTGAGTGCGGGGACACCATTACACGCGTGAACTACATATAGGTCAATACCTATATGTAGCGTCACCATGGTAACTCCAAACATGGCCATGTAACATGTCTAGGATAATGGAATTGTCACCCCAAATACCATTCTGGTATTGGGGGGACAATCCATGCATCCCCGGGTCTCCAGCACAGAGCCCGGGTACTGCCAAACTAACTTTGCAGGGTCTCCACTGCAGCTACTGCTGCTGTGTACTGCGTGAACTGCAGCTGCTCGGGCTTCTGTGCACTTTTGCAAGACTTCCTTAATGCACAGCCTAGTCCAGGTCCCCAGCACTCCATCCTTCATTGCCCAACTCGCTGAGTTGGACTCCGACGTCGTGTGACCCCCCCTTTGTGACTCTGAGTTGACCACTGTCCTCAGATCTTCTAAGTGTCTGTTCAGGTGCTTCTGCAGGTGCTGCCTGATTCTGTGTGGGCTTTCTGTGTTGCTGAGCGCCCCTTCTGTCTCTTTCTCCAAGGGGCGACCTCCTGGTCCTTCCTGGACCCTAGCAGCACCCAAAATCCTTAACTGCTACTCTTGCAGCTAGCAAGGCTTTTTTTACGGTCTTTCTGTGTGGAAATAACTCTGCGTCCTCCAGCACACCGTGGGACATCTTCTGACCAAAGGAGAAGTTACTGGCACCTTCTGTTGTTGCAGAATCTTTGGCTTCTTCCACCCGGAGGCAGCCCTTTTGCACCTTTATCCGGGGTTTAGTGGGCTCCTGCCCCCCTGGACACTTGCGTGACTCTTGGACTTGGTCCCCTTCCTTTACAGGTCCTCAGGTCCAGGAATCCTTCTTCAGTGTTGTGCAGTCAGTTGCTGTCCTTGCAGAATCCCCTATCTCGACTTTTCTGTCTTTCTAGGGTAGTAGGGTAACTTTACTCCTACTTTTCAGGGTCTTGGGTTGGGGTATCTTGGACACCCTTAGTGTTTTCTTACACTCCCAGCAACCCTCTACACACATCACTAGGTCTGGGGTCCATTCGTGGTTCGCATTCCACTTTTGGAGTATATGGTTTGTGTTGCCCCTAGGTCTATTTCTCCCTATTGCATTCTATTGTGATTCTACATTGTTTGTACTACTTTTCTAACTGTTACTTACCTGTTTTTGGTTTGTGTGCATATAATTTGTGTATAATACTTACCTCCTAAGGGAGTGTATCCTCTGAGATACTTTTGGCATATTGTCACTAAAATAAAGTACCTTTATTTTTGGTATCTCTGAGTATTGTGTTTTCTTGTGATATAGTGTCACGGTTTCGGGCGGGTCTGATCAGGACTTTGGTTGGGACACCCCTTGAGGTCACCGAATATCCTAAAGAGGTAGTATACTGGGGCAGAGGAGCAGCTAAAGGCATACACGGAAAGGACAGCTATGGATAGGCACAGGAAAGTAAAAGCAAAGCAACCCTTGTGTGAACAAACAGGAAACAGATTATTAGGACAACCACGCTGGGGTTGTACACAGAGTAAGGTGCAGAAACTCCCACAGTGACAGGGAATGTCAATGCCTCTGTGCAGTTTGCTCTCATAGATAGTCACCCTGCCAGCCCCATAGAAAGGAGGCAGCAGAAATGATTCTGTCTCTGGACCCTAGAGCACAAACAAGGAAAGTACTTAAATACACAAGACACGCTCTTGTGGGTCCAGCTGGAAACACAGTGGCGATTCCTGAGAAAACAGCAATAACAAAAGACAATGTATAACACTGGACAAGGATGGGGGCTGGAATTGGCTCCTGGAAACCAGGAGCCAACCCCAGTACAAAGGAGGACACTTATACACTGGTGAAGACTGATAGAACACTTACCAGACACAAAGAACCAAGAAGAAACAGAAACAGAAGGGAACAAACAAAGAGGCAGAGGCAAGAAGTGTGAACAGGCTCAGGCTGAAGTAAAGGCAGGACTACGACTTGAAAACAAGGTGCAAACTTCTGGCTGGAACAAACAGAGATAGGACTGGGAAACTGAGAGCAGGCTCTGGCTGGAACAGGCAAGGACAGGACTGGAATACAGGGAGTAGGAATGAGTAGTAAACAGGACTGGGAAACAGAGAGAAGGTTCCGACTGAAATAAGGCAGGAGCAGGGCAGAGAAACAGGGAGCAGGCTCTGGAAGAAACAAACAGGTACAAGGCTAAGAGAAAGGCTGGGACAATCAGGAGCAGGGCAGAGAAACAGGAACCAGGATCAAGCTGGAACAGAACAGGAACAAAACTGGAAACCATCCGAGAAAGGGTCTGTAACACAAAGGAATCGAAGTCCAATGCACAACGGGGATCTTGAGGAAATGGCTGCTTATAAGCAGTTCCAAGCTGGGCTGCACAGGAGAGGTTTCAGGTGTGTGTAATTTCAGACACTTGAAAGTCCTGGAGTAGAGGATCCGGTGAAAAGGAGCAACTGGACTTCTCCCATAGAAAACAATGGGAAACAGAATCCAGGTTTTCCTGACTACCAGGCTGTGCATTATGGGATTTGCTGTCCAAGGAAGCAAATGTAGTACTACACAAGTGTACCATGGAGAAAAGAGAAACAAACAGGAGTCAGAAGGGACTCTAGATAGGTGTTCAAGGTGATCCCCAGGCTTCCGAAGGTCCCCTTACAGCGCCCCCGAGAAATGGAACGACAGAGTCGTAACAGTACACCCCCTCCCACCAGTCTGCTCAAGAAGAGAAGGTGATCCTTTGGCTGAACAAAATTGAAGAGGAAAAGCCACAGCAAGAAAATCCAACACCAACCTTGCTGGATAAGTTTACAGTCCTGCCATAGGTGAAACTTCTAATGAGCAAAGCATGTATTAATACCCATATGGGCCCTGATGTCTTTCCTCTCTATTGTCCGATTGATATGGAGGCGTGCATGGAGTTGGTCTCTGGTGAAGTAGATTCAGGAGCAAGGAGATCTGGAATGGCATTATGGGCGGTATTCTTTATGACAATAGTTTCCTGTTCAATACTTTCCTCTTTGGAGGAGCTGATTGGTGTATTAGTAACTGTCAGGACTGTAACACCTTCTGGCAAGCAGGATTTGTCTGTTTCTGCAGCAGTATTTACATTAATTGTGGTCTGAGGCTTGCAAAGCATAGAGACTTGGGAGACATGGGTAACTGGTGTTCTCAAAGTAAACATGAAAAAGTCAGAATTTTCTTTCGTCTTGGATGACTTCGGAGTATCAAATTCAGGAACAACAATAGTTTTCGAGTCTTTAGAAACTGGATTAACATCTGAAAATGTAGAAATTCCACAAGCTAATTCTTTAGAGTGATCTTCAGACAAGACTGAGATTTCTTCATTGCAAGTGCCCTGTGGTGTATTTGTGGTATCAGAAATGGTTTCTTTGCAAAGCGTTTCTACTACAGGTAGTTGATCTTCAACTCTGTTAACACTGAAAGGTTGTTCTTTGGATTGAAATAGAACTGGAGTCTCTTCAGAAATCGCCTTTTACATTGTTATCTAAATTTTCAGCTTTAGCCTTTGAATTGATGATGGTTTCTTGCAATAAAACACTAAGAACAGTACTTTTCATCAGATCTTCGAATACAAGATTCAAATTCAAGTCTTTAGTTTTAGTGGGAAATATTACATCTTTCAGTACTTGAGCTCTGGTTTCAGATTGCGGGTTTTCAGGAGTCTTTAATTTCAGGGACACAGCAGGTGACATTGGTGTGGCTGGTTTTACATCAAGATCAGATACCGGTAGATCAAAGATCTGTTCTTCAGTAACCGTTGAGCTGGAAACAGGATACACAGTGGCAAGGGACAGTAAGTCAGGATCAGTGGTTGAGGCTGCAACCGTGTCCAGTTCTAGGAGAAGGCTCTCATTTCTTATGACAGGCTGCTTAATTTCAGATTGCTGGCTTTCTTCCTTGTCTGAAATCTCCACGGTTTGCTTTGACACGGAAGAGATTTTTAAACTTTCTGAGAAGTCCATTACATTCTTAGTAATTGCGGGTATTTCTTCACGGTCAGAAAAATCCATTAGGTCACTTGAAACAGGAACTGTCTCTTCATTATCTGAAAATTCTATGATATTGTGTGGAAGGGCAGGAGTATCCTCACAATCTGAAAATTCTGGTGTTTGCGCCATTTGAACAGCACTATCTGCAGGTTTGTTCACGGCAAGGCAGGAACCACTGTCATCACTAGATTCAGATTCTTCAACACTGTTGCACAACTTGCCATTAATCTCCACTAAAGTCATATCTTGGTTTCTTAAGGTGCAGCTATTGGAGTCTGCATCAGAACTCTCTTCTTCCTTTGGCTTTATTTGTTCTGATAGAGGGGCTGAGAGACTTCCTTCTGAAGACTCTGATCCATCCTTTGAATGAAGAGGTGTCAAATCTCTCAGAGATGTCAGAGATTCAGTCAACTGCACAGGAATTTTCACTGGAGAACTACAGGCTGAGAGAGAGTCTGAAGAAGAGGCTGATATATTTATAACTGGAGCTGTCTTTTGACTGTCATTAATATAAGGGACAATCTGCTCTATAGAAGTCTTTGGAGAGGCACACAAAGTAGCATACTGTTCTTTAAGCCAAAGCTGGTGATCATTTTCTTTTTTCAGGTTTTCAAATTGCCTTGCAGTAGTTTCCATCAGCTGCTCTGTTACTTCTTCTACCTTACAGATAAACAGAATGTCTGGTTCTGGCAACAGTGAAATATGCATTGATAAGAAGAGCCCACATGCACAATTTCTTGTGTATGTTACAACATATTCATCATAGAAGTTCAATATCTGCTTTTAATATGCCAAAACTGCTCTTTTAGTGTGTGTATGTCCATATTGTTATCAAACCCACTCAGAATAGAAAAGGGTTTAGCAGAACTTTTAGGACTTGAGACTGGTGTATTATCATCCAGTTTGGGAAGAGCACAAGCCTTTTGAGTTGAACTAAGGAATCCCACAGTCTTTACTGATCCCTTAGATACAGGTTCTATCCTGCTGACTTGATAGCTCTGAGGGACTGGTAGGTCGTTATAAGAGTCAGCACTGCACTTTGAATTCTGAGAAACTGGCCTAGATGGGCTGAAGCACTCAGCAGAAAACAAGGGAATCCCTAGTGTGGCTTCTTGAACAGTGTCAGGGTTCTTTGTTTTGGCAGAGTCCTGGAGGTGAACTTGGGATGCACTAGCATGAGGCAAGGAATTAACCAGTTTTTCTTGAGAGTAAGTGTCTTGTGCAGAGGTAGCAAGAGCTCTTTCACTGTTAGGAACATTCTCCCCTGTGTGAGGCAATAGAATCTCCAAAAACTTATTATTTCTTTGAAATTCACCTACAGACAGGGATTGGGGGTCCTAATCACTGATATGATAATAGTTGAACATTGATGGATCAGCAAGCCACGCAATGTAATACTGAATTTGCAATCTTTGATTTTCTTTAACAAGTCTATCCTTTAAACTAAGGTCTTTTTTAGAGGTCTTCAGAGAATGTATAGGTTTAGAAAGGGGTGTCTTAACATTATAGGAAAACATTTTAGGTCTGTGCATGCCTTTACTGACTGGGGAGCTTGACATTTTTGGGTCGTGCATTCTGTCACGGTTTCCGGCTGGTCTGATCAGGACTTTGGTTGGGACACACCTTGAGGTCACTGAATATCCTAAAGAGGTAGTATACTGGGGCAGAGGAGCAGCTAAAGGCATACACGGAAAGGACAGCTATGGATAGGCACAGGAAAGTAAAAGCAAAGCAACCCTTGTGTGAACAAACAGGAAACAGATTACTAAGGGACAAACACACTGGGGTTGTACACAGAGTAAGGTGCAGAAACTCCCACAGTGACAGGGAATGTCAATGCCTCTGTGCAGTTTGCTCTTACAGATAGTCACCCTCCCAGCCCCATAGAAAGGAGGCAGCAGAAATGATTCTGTCTCTGGACCCTAGAGCACAAACAAGGAAAGTACTTACATACACAAGACACGCTCTTGTGGGTCCAGCTGGAAACATAGTGGCGATTCCTGAGAAAACAGCAATAGCTCACTGTCACTGTTAGGCACAAAAGACAACGTATAACAGTGGACAAGGATGGGGTCTGGAATTGCCTCCTGGAAACCAGGAGCCAACCCCAGTACAAAGGAGGACACTTATACACTGGTGAAGACTGATAGAACACTTACCAGACACAAAGAACCAAGAAGAAACAGAAACAGAAGGGAACAAACAAAGAGGCAGAGGCAAGAACTGGGAGAAGGCTCAGGCTGAAGTAAAGGCAGGACTAGGACTTGAAAACAGGGTGCAAACTTCTGGCTGGAACAAACTGAGATAGGACTGGGAAACTGGGAGCAGGCTCTGGCTGGAACAGGCAAGGACAGGACTGGAATACTGGGAGTAGGAATGAGTAGTAAACAGGACTGGGAAACAGAGAGAAGGTTCCGACTGAAATAAGGAAGGAGCAGGGCAGAGAAACAGGGAGCAGGCTCTGGAAGAAACAAACAGGTACAAGGCTAAGAGATAGGGAGCAGACTGGTTGGAACAATCAGGAGCAGGGCAGAGAAACAGGAACCAGGATCAAGCTGGAACAGAACAGGAACAAAACTGGAACGCCATCCGACAAAGGGTCTGTAACACAAAGGAATCGAAGTCCAATGCACGACGGGGATCTTGAGGAAATGGCTGCTTATAAGCAGTACCAAGGTGGGCTGCACAGGAGAGGTCTCATGTGTGTGTAATTTCAGACACTTGCAAGTCCTGGAGTAGAGGATCCGGTGAAAAGGAGCAACTAGACTTCCCCCATAGAAAACAATGGGAAACAGAATCCAGGTTTTCCTGACTACTAGGCTGTGCAATATGGGATTTGCAGTCCCAGAAAGCAAATGTAGTACTACACAAGTGTACCATGGAGAAAAGAAAAACAAACAGGAGTCAGCAAGGGACTCTAGATAGGTGTTCAAGGTGATCCCCAGGCTTCCGACAGTCCCCTTACAGCACCCCCTGGAAATGGGACTACAAAGTCGTAACATATAGTGCTATATGATATAAGTGGTATAGTAGGAGCTTTGCATGTCTCCTAGTTCAGCCTAAGCTACTCTGCTATAGCTACCTCTATCAGCCTAAGCTGCTAGAACACCTCTAATCTACTAATAAGGGATAACTGGACCTGGCACAATGTGTAAGTACCACGAGGTACTCACTATAAGCCAGGCCAGCCTCCTACAAGTCTCCCCCACACAACAGTTTAGGCGCAGGAAAGGCATTCAATACCTGCTATCAAATTACAAAATCCACAAGCAACACTGTCCCTAAATACACTGCACAACCCACCATTGACCGACTCCAATCTAAAAGCACTGTTCGAATGGTCAATGTTCCCAAGCTACACCCACTGGCACAAACAGAAGGGGGAGATTCTATTAGAAATAAGGCAATTCATTGGATGCGCCACATAAGAGGCTGTTACTCTGTAACACATGAGGATATAATTGATGCAGTCAGAAGGCCCGACCTAGGTATGCACTTTGACATTCTACAGTTGATATTTAGGGATAGGAGCAAGGTGGACAATCTGGTGGCCTTAGACGCAAGGACAAGTACTCCAGGGCAATCCTGTATCCAGTTCCAATACCCTAGTCCACCCATGCACTATAGGGCTCGCTCCAGCCACTGCCCAACAGGTAATCTATCTGCTCTCAGTGAGAATGATTGACTTGAAGTACCATCTGAAATACATGTTGAACTTCCCTCTGACTTACATGAAACAACTGTCCCTGGTCTGACTGTAGTCCCTAATATTACCACCATAAGCACTCACGTTTCTTCCCTTAACAGATTCCACCAGACCGCCAGTGACCCATTGCATAATCGAGATAACATTGTACATTCTCTCCCCCGTGAACATCACTTATTAATCCAGGAACAGATAGCAAAACATGAGAATACCTCACCTAGGAACAGGTCAGGTCCCCAGATGGATATCATCTCTCAATACAGGATTCGCTGGGCAAAAGAGATAACAACCCCTCTCCTCGCAAGCAATCCCACCTGTCAAACCAACCTCTGGTAACTAAACTTTCAAATATATCAGTGGACAGAGAGGTCCTTCCAACCACCGGGGTAAGACTTGTTTCATGGAATGGGGCAGGTTTGAGATCTATCCTCCCACTCCCGTCCTTTACCTCCTTTATTGAGGAACACAACATATGTCTTCTTCAGGAGACATGGTCGGCCAACCCACTCTTTCGAACTGGCTATTCAAACTTTCATATCCCTGCTCTGCCCAGTATCAGGGGCAGGCCCTCCGGGGGTCTAGCCATTTGGACTAGAACATCACTAAACTGCCACATATCACAGCTATCCATTGATTCCCCCGACCTGCTAGGTCTTCGCCTATCATTTGGGGCTGATACAGTTGAGATTATTTTTAACATCTATACCTGAGATGTGGGGGGGGGGTTGGGTTTCCAAAACTCTCTGTATTCTGGAGGCATTTTTGCAAAACTGTCCCCGGCATCATAAAATCATTGTGGCAGGTGACTTTAATGTCACATTTGAACCTCTTGACTGGGATGATCTTGGGTCCACCCACGAGGAGGATCTGGTATGGTCTATCCCTGCCCTGGATATCCCACCCAGGTCACAGGTTGCTGTCCAAGTAAAATCATTGACTATGGAATTCAGACTCAGGGCACTGAATGGCAGGGCCAAATCAGACGCAAAGGGCTGTCACTGTTACGAACTGCACTTGACCTCTCACCTCGGGATACAGGGTTGGAGCATACACCCGGTCTTCTACAGGTTCTGGATAATCCCAGATAGGGGCGACCGTTTCTAGTAGCCACGGTGCCGCTTGACAGGAAACGCCAAAGCAGACCGTACCCTCCAGAAGGAGTCCCAGAGGGAAAAAGAAACCAAGCACTGGGGAAAATCCTCAAACAGGAACTCCTGAAAAGAGGAAGAAAAAAACAGGACTTGACAACAGGAACAAAAACAGGCAAAATGTTCCAAGGCATAAAAGCAGGAACGAAGAACAGGAGCGAAGAGCACAACCAAAAGGAAGTGTTTGCAACGCAAGGTAGAGCAAGACTGACTGGCTTACATACTGAAAAAGGGGAAGTGACATCACAGGAAAGGAAAAGAACACCATCTTGAAATGGGAAAAGCCCATAGACAAGAATAGGAAAAAGAAAGCAGTATATAGAAAAGAGAGCATGCTGGGAATACAAACAGGAAGAAGACAAGATGGACACAAGCAGGGACATGAAGAAGACAAAGGCAAGAAGAAAAAAGATCAGAGAAAAACCACCACCAACAGAAAAGAAAAAAAATGTCTACAGGTAAGGGTAACGCGACCAGAAGCGTAATACACGTTTCCCAGGACACGCTACCAAAAAACGTGGGGAACGGCACTCTGAATGTCGGAAGCGTGTCCCTACCACGGAGGCAGAGAGAGACGCCACGTCAAGGCGCGGCATTACAGTCACACATATAACAAAGTCAACCATACTAGTAGAATTCATTATTGTCTAGTCGACATAAGATTATGGCCCCTAGTTATTGACATGATGGTTATTGAGAGATCTGAAAGTGACCATAATCATCTTTCAGTCCATATGTCAGCTTTGTGCAACCACCTGTCCATGATCAACACCTCAGTAAAAGCACCAAAGGGAATTAGTCTGGTTAATGACAAACGCCACCTAAAGTAGAACAAGGTTCTGGCCCGACCTACACTCATCAACGCTGCTAACAACACCTTGAGGGCCACATTGATTGGCTTAGAAGCTGGTTCCGCAATCCCCAACGAGGAAATAAGCTTAACTCACACCTCATGCTTCAAGGATATTGCAGCCCTCTTCACGGTAGATGTAGCCTCTGATAGTAAGAGGCTTAAGGGTAGGCATCGCTGGTTTAACAAAGAGTGCCGTTCCTAAAATACAATTCGCTCAGCCAGAAAGTCTTACAAATCAGCTATCGACAAAGCTAAGCGTGAACAAGGCGACAAGTGGTGGGCAGCACTTAGTGATGCTGCACAAGAGAGGAACTGTAGCACATTTTGATCCCTGGCAGCGCGCAGCCCAGCAAACAGAAAATTGAACATTACAACTAATATTTCACCAAAGGACTGGGTAGACCACTTTAGTGGGTTGTACTCTTACGACCATGACAGCCCAACCTCTGGACATAAGGACACTTGCTCAAATATTACCCTAACACCCACCCCTCCAGTGCTGCAACTATTCTCCCATGCGACCTAGCATATTCTTTAGGTACTCTAAAGCATGGTAGGGCTCCTGGTTCGGATGGTGTTCCATCAGACCTATTCTTAACCGATATAACAATCTGGTCAAGATATATCACCATCATAGCGAATGCAATATCATCTGGGGCACCAATCCCTGAGTCTTGGAAAGGGGCCATTGTTGTCCCGATTTTTAAAAAGGCCGACAGAAGTCTCCCCAGTAACTATAGGCCAATTAGCTTAATAGATTGTGTTCAGAAAGTGTTTTGTTACTGCCTTCTAGGCAAGATTCAAGACTGGATGACGGAACGCGACATCCTAGTCCCATCCAGGCAGGTTTAAAAAATAAATATCTACCATTGAGCAAGCCCTCAGATTTCTGCTTTTATATTGGAAAACCATTTTTATTGGCAAAGGGAACCTGTATGTTGCTTTTGTGGACTTGAAATCCTCATTCGACCTAGTACCCTGTAGCAAGGTGTGGGAAGTTCTTTCCCTAATGGGAATCCCCAAGCACATTCTTGTACTACTAACTCGGCTCCATGAGGGTAACTATGCACATGTCAGGTGGGACAACAGGGGGCAGCTAACTGACAAAATTCAGGTGTCAAGGGGTGTGCGGCAAGGGTGTGTCCTTGCCCGTACTCTGTTCTCCCTGTACATTAATGATATTGTCCCCTCTTTACTCAGACTTGAGACTGACACACCATCGCTAGGCACAGAGAAAATTCCGGTCTTCCCCTTTGCAGACGACACACTCCTGAAATCCAAGACCTCAAGTGGATTACAGAAACTCCTCATGTGTTTTAAGGAATTTTGCTCCACATTGGGACTTGAAATCAATGCTTCTAAAATAAAATTGATGACGCTCAATCCCCACAGATCCTTTAGAGGAAAGTTTATTCTCGAGGGAACCCCACTTGAAAAGGTTGGCACTTTTAGTTACCTGGGCATAATGTTAACTGAAAAAATGTCTTGGAAATCACATATTGCAAAGCAAGCAATAAAATTAAAGCAAACAACGGGGTTTTAATAAAGTATTTTAACCTCTCACATACTAAACCAATACGCCCGGCAATCCACAAATATGAAACCAAGGCAGTGAGCTCAGCCCTTTACGGGGCTGAACTTTGGGGCTATGCCAAAGCCCAAGAAATAAAGATTTCTGAAAATATTATTTTAAGAAATCTAGTGTCCCTCCCGCCAAGTACTCCACTGTTCCCCCTTTTTAAAGACCTAGGCATGAAACGCATTGACCACAAAGCCCGCCTACGTCCCCTTTTGTATTGGCGGCGTCTTTTGACCACCCCAGAGCTTGCCTCCTTTACTATAGACCTGCAGGTCATCTTAGAAGCTGACCACTCTCATAGTATACCCTGGTTCAGACACATCAAGGGGCTACTTTACTCGCTTGGGCTTAGAGAACTCTGGAATTCTCCAACCACTACCTCCTTCCCTTCAAAAAGTGACCTCAAAAAATTGTATTGGCACATGGTAGACTCTGAAGACATAAGGGTTGCACTTCACTCTACACTATCATGTGACTTCGCCAACCTAAAAGAGACATGCAAATGTGAGGCTTTCTGGGACATAATCACGGTGCCAAGAAAAAGGAAGTTGTACTTCCAGTTCCGCATTGGCACCTTGCCATTAAGACTACTTACCAGTCGCTGGTCACATGATGAAACACCCATCTGCCCAGCTTGCAAAGCACCCATTGAAAACCTCCCTCACATCCTTTTTGTCTGCCCTGCACACACTGCCTCACGCAGGAAATGGCTGGCCCCGGCTTGTAGACTGTTGGGAGTCCGCAGGTCCGACTCAGCCCTCCGAATTCTCAGATCAGACACTCGCCCGATGCTAGTGATTGCTGTTGCCAATACCTTGGGGCAAGTTGGATTGTCAGAGGGAAACTTTTATCTGTATAATAGTTTTTGTAAGAATGTATTAATTGACTCTGGGAGTGTATCTAATTTAATTTAATTTTATTATTTTATCTAATTACATATACTGTATATATTTTATTTAATCCTGTGTAAATATTTATTGTTGCTGTGCTTTTGCAGCTCTTGTAGCCGAAATAAAGTTCTTTTGACTGACTGACTGAAAATAAAATGGAGTGGTCACCTCATCTACCACACCTGGAGGTGGTGCAGGCTGAGGGTGGCCACTCCTCCTAGTCTTTGTGCATTTTCCCACTGTTTCTCCCACCAAAAGTTGGGGTTTGAAATGGAGGTGGCCATCTGCTGCTAGCAGCAGGGCTGGGGGTCGAGTTTCAAGGGCAGCAAGCCCTTTTAAGCTGGCTGTCTGGGCAGTGCACATTCCTGGGGGAGGAGGTGTAACACCTCTGACCAGGAAGGGCTTTGTTTTTGGGTCCCAGAGAGCAGAGGCTCTCTCCTCAGGGATTCATAGTTCTGTCTGATGGTGGCAGGCTGGTTTGAACTAGCCAGCAACCATGCCAGGGTGGTGTAGGTTTTGCAGGGGTACCTCTAAGGTGGCCCATGGGAAGATTTTAGAATAAATACAATACTGGTACCAGTGAGGATTTATTAATCAGAGTAGCTATCATGTAGCTGGGAAACTCTTAATGACCAGTGTCCAGCACATGCACTTGCTATGGCTTTCATGTACACTTACGTATACTTTAAGGTTTTGTAAAGACACAGTAGGGGCATATTTGCTCATGCAACCTTACGCCATTACACATGCATTCTAGTGCACTCTGTCTTAGGGCTATAAGGCTTGCCAGAGGGGTGACTTGCCTATAGTGCATGCAGTGTTAGTGGACAGGGCACTCTTCGTGAGTACCATGTCAAGTTTACAACTTTTAAATACACCTTGTTGTGCACTTGCAATGGCAGTCTGCATGAGGCTGGTGTGGGGCCTCTCAAAATGGCACAATTGGTGCTGCAGCTCTGGGAGGCCTTTTTCAGCACCCATGCTCTGGGTAGCAGGAGTAGAATTTATTAGGGACTCACAGGGGTGACTGAGGTACCAATACATAGTACAGTTTTTAGGAAAGAGATCTGGCCCTGGGAACCTATTTAGCAGGGGCCCAGGACACTTACAATTTTGAAACCACATCATTTTCCAGGCAAGACGTGGGGGTTAACCATGCAAAAAGAGACCACTCTCACACTCACTTAATCAATAATGAGAAAAGCATATTTTTCAAAACTCTTGAAACTTTATAACAAACGTCACCAGATAGCTTCTGATATTCCTGTTTATTGTCATGTTCAACAGGTAGCATTAGTAGTCAATGCAAAGTAATTCCTTAAATGTTATGAGCAGCTAATCCTGTTGGTGCTGTTACTAAACATGACAAATTTGAATCAGTAATTTTATGTAGAGAAATAGTGAGAACTCTAATTAAGAAGCTTTTACCAGTACCAGCTTTTCCTCTCATGTACAGTAATATTGGTTTATATTTAGAACATTTACAAAGTTTTTTGTCATGGAGAAACCTGTGTTCTGTTTTAGTTTTAACTCTGTTGTGATTTTCTCTCTGTTCATTGTTCAGTTGTTCCACTAACTGTTACAAATTCAGAGTTCCTTCTCTTGCCAGGTATATGGCACTTTCCAACTCATTCATTGTTATAGCTGCTTCATTTTGAATAACTGGTTCTCCAAGAGGATCTTGACTTGCAGTTGCAGAACTTTGGCTGCTCTGTGAACTCTCCCTGGCTATTTCAGCCACAATAGTTTTTCCATGTTGAACCTCATCTTTCAGCATCTGTAATTATGATGGAAAAACAGAATGGAATAGTGTTTTTTCCAGCATTGAATGAATCCTCATAACAGTGATAGTGTCTAAGTAGATCTGATTCAGCTCGCCATGGTGTGAACAGTTGCAAAAGTGGCAGGTAGAAAAACTCTTTTCTGTTCGGAGTTTGGCAACTAAGCTTCTTGTGATTAATTAGATTTCCTTTGGTGTGTCTTACTAAACAACCATCACATCCAGTAACTACAAATCTTCCTTCTTAAATGTTTGAAGTGACATTACTTGTATATGTGAAATGCTGAAGTACTTCACAGAGACACATGTTTTCAAGATGGCCACTTCTTCTTGGGTATTATGTATCCAGCATGTTAGTCTTTAGAATGTCTGCACTCTCAGGATCAGCTTCAGCAAGATATTGTATTTCTGACAAATACTTTAATACTCTATTATGACTGTTTGCAAGGCATAAGCTTACCTGTACAATTCCTCTGGACATGGAGAACAAACTTGCAGAGCTGAACCTATCTGTGCATTCATAAAGTACAATTTTCTTGTGCAAAAGCGTTTTTAAACTAAAACTGTACAATTTTTTGGTGAGAGTCTTTTCTGCTGAAACCTCACCCCGCATCTCCTTCATCTCTGACTTCTCTGCCTTTGTTATATAAGATCTGATGTAGCAAGCTACAGCAATAGAACTATCTGCAACAAATTGTATATCCATATTTTCATTCCACATCTTTAGAATAACAGGATTGTAGCTGTTTATTTATTTTGAAACTTCTTTTCTTCTGATTTATGTATTTTTCGGAGATTTCCAAGTCAAGGTGTGTCTCACTGCAGACAAAAAGCTATTCACTCATCCTTCTGAGATAACAGGACGTGGAAACCCAAAACAACATTGTGTATTAAGGTTTGCCATTTATCTATATTTTTTATGACAGTCTTTATCACACCTATGAGTTTGAAATCTAAGAACCTCTTGTCTCAATCCCTTTGCCAGATGTTTCTCTTGGGATAGCGCATGTTACACATTGTTCTATAAGAGACAAGACAGACTCACAACTGTCCAAACTTTGGGGCATCTTTTACCCATAACACATTTGAATGTGTGGAGCACCTCTAGCCGGGTAGTCTTTGCACCAAACGAAATCAGTCACTTTGCCAAGAGGTGGATTAATTTTATTGCAGATGAAACTCATCCTTGCTTGAAATCTGTAATTAAAACATCTGCAAACATTTGCAGGATCCAACAAACAGAGTTCTCCTGGTGTCTTCAGATTGATGTCTTTTATGTTTGGGTTTGCTTCTCATAAAATTTCAAGCAGGTCATCCCATGCATACTCAGCACAACTGAGTGTGAAAAACCAGGTAGATGATCCTAGGTTTCTCAACATTCATTTCAATTCACCGTGACAACAATGGTTCCACATTGATAGGCCATCAAATTAATCAATGAACCCTGTCAACAAATTCTCTTGCTGACTAGTTCTGCAGATTTAATCCTGTTTTGAGAATGTGATTTACTGCATAATGAAAGCCAGACAAGTCACTCTCAAAATAGTAGTTGAAACATATAAGTAAAACACTGGCAAAATCTAGGGTTCTCTGAATATAGTCTAGTCAATTTATATTGTGCTTCTGGTATCTGTGGAGGCCGGTCATCATACCTACCACCTACTCCAGTAGGAAACAGCTGTGGACAACAACAAGCTTCTAAGCTTTTTTCCCGGAAACTTAATGGAGCTCCTTTTGCTGCTTTCATTTGGAATAGATCCATAGTATCTCCAATAATCTTTTTAGAATGTGAAGAATAAATACTGTAGTGTTCGTAAATTTCTTCTGTTCTTGATCGATTCACCTTTTCAATCTGACCTCTTGATGGTAATGAGTCATCCTCCATATGGGTAATACCTTGAAGGACATCTGCATTTCTGTAGTAACCATTATTTTGTACCAGATAGAATGCTGCTGTTTTTACTTTGCTAACATCTACTTACTCTTGCCATATCTTTTCATTCTTGGTAGGCATACCATTGACTAGATTTGCAAGTCCTTTTTCCAAATCTCTTTGCACACCTACAGTTTCAACATTCTGCTTAAAATCTAATGGTAAAAATACAACTTTCCTTTTTTAGACCTTTCTGGAGCTCAGTTGAAGGTAATTTCCCTGTCTTTGGCTCCATATGGACTATAGCTTGAAATGGATGTATAGTTTGTATCAGTACACAACCCTAAACATTCAAATCTTGAAATTCTTTTGGAACATGAACTAGTTCTAACTTGTTCTGTACTGCTTTAGCTACCATTTTATTATCCTCTAATTTATTATGACAACACTTATAAATAATCTTTTGAGTGAAACAATCAAAGTGTCCTCCACAGATAAATAAGCTGCAAAAGCTTGCCACTTACCTCTACCCTTTTTTTCAGTTTTTGAAGTGACTATAACATGTGCCTCCGGATTGGGGGCTGCAGGCCGGTGTTCTTCACTTGGGTGTTCCTGAGTGGGGCCTAGTAGAGTGCGAGGCCCCGATAGAGGTTGGGGGCCCTGCTGCCTGGCCCCATGCTATTGCACGCTATCGTTTAACTTTTAAACAAGTGCGGGCCCGCACCCACGGTGGAAGAGGAATCAGTGGCGGATTTCCGTGAGCGGTGGCTCCTAGCTGCTGGACCCAGGCGCGGTCCCTGACAGGGAGGCAGTTATTGAGTGGCATCGGACGGAGACTCTGGAGGCCCTGCGGGACTGAGCCAGCGAGTCTTGACCAGGTCTGTGCGCTATGGTGACGGCAAAATCCAAACGTGAGCGCTCAGTGAGGGACATGCTTGCGGGGATGCGCCTGACATCTGGGACTTTGACAGAGGACGTGCCTGGGACGAGGGCCCTGGAGGGTCGGGTGGAGACAGACTTAGAGGAGAGCTCTCCCGTTACGAAGGGCTTTTTGACCTCCTTGTTTGATTCGCTTCGGGCGATATCCAAGAGCTGCGTATGGACATCTCACAGGAGGTGAAGGAGCTGCGAGGAGAGGTTTCCTCCTTGGGTGAACGTGTATCACAGCTAGAAGATAGTGAGATTCCTCGTGGTGAAGAGGTGGTGGAACTGCAAAAGGAGCTAGTCCGCCTCCAAGAGCAGCAGGAACTCCTCCAGATGGCAGTCGAGGACTTGGAAAACCGCTTGAGGCGACAAAACATTCGTATTAGAGGGGCCCCGGTTGGTGCGGAAAAGGAGGACATTGGAGACTACGTGGTGGACCTGTTTCACTCCTTGCTGGGCCCGGACGAGACACAGGAGGTGGTCCTGGATCGGGTCCACCGGGTTGGGCGTGCTGGGGGTCCCGGAGACCACCCCCGGACATCCTAGCCTGCCTCCATAACTTTGTTCTTAAAGAAAAGATTCTACAGCTGGCCCGCAATCTTCAGCACGTAACCTTTCGAGGGCATGAACTCCAGCTATTCCACGATCTATCTGTGCAGACCTTGCAGAGGCGGAGAGAATTCAGACCGATCACAGATCATTTGAGAGCCCACAATGTGTCCTATTCCTGGGGCCATCCGTTCCGCTTGGTCTTCCGCTGGGAGGAGCAGCTCCGGCAGGTGAAATCCGTCCTGGAGGCCAGCCGTGTCCTGGGCCTGGAGGATATAGGCCGGGAGGCTTGCGAGGGGGCGACCCTGCCGTCGGGGGTCCTCCTCATTGGCAGAGAAAGGAGAAGAGAAGGAAGCTGCAACGCCCGACGGCCTCGGAGCTGAGGTCGGAGAGAGAATCCGCTTTGAACAGTGTGGCCTCCGGAACTTCAGCCTAGGGAGGACACTCGGGGGTGCCCGGGTTTGCTTTTGCCCGCGTTGCTAACAACATGCTGATCGTCGAAGAGGGTCTGGGCGGCGGGGGCGATGGACCTGGTTACCTGATATGGTTGAATATATTGCCCCGTAGAGACTTCACCTCACGAAGATCGACGACCGAGGACTTTTGTGTTCTATGCACCTGTTGTGCTTATTAGTTGTTTGCTGTTGGGTTTCCCTGCGATACTGGCTCTTTGTAGAGGCACACCTGGGCCTGGGCGTTATAGGTGGTCTAGGTCATTATGCGGGGGGAGATCCTCTGGTGTCCTCCTGTTATTTTGCTTGCACCCCTCAGCATAGGTTATGACCATTAAATGTATAAGCTTAAATGTTAGGGGGCTCAATAACCCCACCAAGAGGCTAGCCATCCTGTCTGCCTTAGAGAGATCCGGGAGTCACATATCACTCCTGCAGGAGACGCACCTTGTCTTCAAAGATACCTACCGTATGCGCTCTAAGTAGTTCCCCAGGCAGTTCTGGTCTTCGCTACCATCAAAGCATGCAGGGGTGGCGATACTTCTCTCACACTCACTCCCTGGGGAAGTGATATCACAATGGCACGAGGTTCCAGGGAAGCTTTTAGCCATGAGGCTTAGATTGGGGTTTTTTTCTTTCACGATTGCTTCCCTATATGCGCCTAACTCCCAACAGGAAACCTTCCTACGAAAGGCTTTGACTCTGCTGCTCCAATTCCCTGATGGAGCCGTACTGCTGGGGGGGGATTTCAATTTGGTGATGGACGGGGACCTGGACCGTTCAGGCCATCGGTATGGGCAGATGGGGTCTTTGTCGGATGCTGGTCGGCAGTGGCTGAGTGAGTGTGGCCTGGTGGATGTGTGGAGGAGTGCGCACCCCTCGTTGAGGGACTATTCCTTTTACTCATCAGCAACTAAAACGTATGCTAGGTTGGACCTTTTTCTGGCAACTCAGGAGCTTCTCCCCTGGGTTAGAGACTCAGAAATTGAGCCACGGGTCCTGTCGGATCATGCCCCAGTTTCAGTTGAGATTCATATGGATATGGAGCGGGTAGGCGCACCGGGGTGGCGATTTAGGGACTCGATGCTTCAGAACGGTGCAACATTAGAGGCGATCCAAAGGGCAATAACAGATTATCTTAGCTTTAATGATGATGGGACAATAAGCATTGCAATGTTGTGGGAGGCACTGAAGGCTGTGTTGAGGGGCGAGGTGGTGTCGCTTTCTTCTACGGACAATAAGGCAAGGAGACGACTCAGGGAGAATCTAGAGCAGCGAGTGAGGGTGTTGGAGCGTTCACATAAGCATACTGGCGCTCCTAGAATATGGCGAGAGCTTGAGAAACTGAGGAGGCTGGACTGGGACAGGGCAGGGTACGCGGTAGTCCGCCTTAAACAAAAGTATTATTCAGGAAGTAACAAGTGCGGGAGGCTACTGGCACATAGGCTGAGAGCGCAGCGTGCAGCGTCAATGATAAAAATGGTCCGCTCCCCCACGGGAGCAGAAGCGCATACGAGCGACCAAATAGCGGAGGCTTTTGCAGAATTTTATCGAGGCCTATTCAGGGCTGAGGAGCCCGGCACCTCAACTCCAGAATCCTTCTTAGAGGGTATAGCAATTACTCCCTTGACTGTAAAAGAGGCAACTTTGTTAGACCAACCTATAAGGGCAGAGGAGGTTATATCTGCAATCGCACGGCTGCAGACCGGGAAGTCACCCGCCCGATGGTTTTTCTGTGCTTTTTTATAAATCCTTCTGTGTGGAACTTGTACCCGTTCTAGTGCGACTCTTTAACTCCTTTCGTCAAAAGGGCACCCTCACGCCTAGCATGTTAGATGCGCTCGTGTTAGACTTGACGACCGCTCCATGCCGTACACAGGGTCCCGACCCAAGGCTTATCAGGGCCTTGCTCGCTCACCCTGCCTTCCACTGGATTTTCACTTACCAACCGTCGTGAGTTATTTCGCTCTACATACAACCCATACCACAAGATTTTTATCTACTACGTAGTACTCACTTTCTTTATCATTGACTATACCCAGCACTCATTTCCCTGGCCGGACGGCCCAGCCTTGATGAAGTCACCTGTGTGACGAAACACGTGTTGGCTGTTTCTCGAAGACAACGCAAATCTGTGGCAAACTGTGCCTACAATTAAAGACACTGTGCATCATCGACTGTGGCCCTTCCTATTTTGTTCTCCACATCCTGAATCTTACTACCAGGGATACTTTTCCTCAACACGAACTTTGATTATACTATTTTGTGTGCCGTGGTCATACTGATGTTAGATGCTACTATCGTGGTTATCCCGAAACCGGGGTAGGACCCCGAGGAATGCGCCTCGTACCGGCCGATCTCCCTCCTGAATATTGATGCCAAACTATTCACTGGCGTCTTGGCACACCGTCTCAACTATTATATGCCGGGGCTTGTGGATCCTGACCAGGCGGGATTTATACCGGACAGGCAGTGTAGTGATAACACCAAGAGACTGCTCCATCTATTGGATAAAACTGAACGCTCTCGTAGGGAAGCGCTCTTCTTATCTATCGATGCTGAAAAGGCGTTTGATAGGGTTTACTGGCCGTACCTGTTCAAGGTGCTTGAGCGCTTCGGATTGGGTCCGGGCTTCATGGCATGGATTCGCTGCATTTATCAGGTGCCTTCGGGCGTCGGTGCGAGTTAATGGGACGCTGTCTTTACCCTTTGCGGTATAAAGGGGGACCAGGCAAGGGTGTCCTCTTTCGCCCCTCCTGTTCGTGCTTTATATGGAGCCTATGGCGCACAAGCTCCGGGATAACCCTCAGATCATGGGTGCGAAGTTTGGGGGGGATAAGCATCTAATATCGTTATATGCGGATGACGTCATCCTTACCTTGGCGGAGCCTATGACCTCATTGCCGGCGCTAATGTGTGTCTTAGAGGAATTTGGACGGGTCTCGGGGTTCCGAATGAACACGCTAAAATTGCAGGCTATGGACAAGTTTATCAGTGCTGAGCATGAAAGGGACCTGAAGGACCGATTCCATTTTATATGGTCTTCCTCGGGGCTTCCGTACCTGGGGATCGAGCTGGGCTCCACAGTCCCCCGCACTGCATCTCTGAACTACGCAAAACTAACCCGGGAGGTGCAGCGAGACTTAGAGACATGGGGGAGGCTCAAATTGTCCTCGCTGGGCAGGGTGTCGGCAGTTAAGATGACCATCCTACCACATATATTGTATTTGTTTCAAGCGCTTCCGTTGGAGCCCCCGTCGCGAACGATAGCGACCCTCCAAACGGCGATTCTAAGATTTATATGGGAGGGGAAGGTGGTGCGGTTACCCCGAGAGGTGCTGTATCGTCCTAAGCGGCAGGGTGGGCTGGCGGTCCCTTGCCTCCTTTGTTACTTCCAAGCTTCACAATTGCGTTTCCTTCTGGAATGGAGCTGTCCGGCTTCTGAGAAGCATTGGGACTTCATGGATCAGGCAGTGGCTGGCTCTCACATATGGAAGGAACCCTGGTTTAGGCGGCGTCACAGAGAGCAGGGGTTGTATATATCCCCGGTCACGGAGGTTTCGATGAGGGTATGGGATGGGGTGGCCGGCAGAGTGGGCTTGACAACCTTTCTGTCCCCAATGACTCTCTTGGGTGCGAATCCTGATTTTGGTCCGGGCCTACAGTCTGAAGCATTGTGTCAATGGTATGAGGGGGGGCTGTGAAAGGGTGGGATATTTATTTGACGAGCAGGGGGTTATCCCTTTTGACCAGCTGAGGGAGATATATGGCCTAACCGAGGCTGATAGGATGATGTACTATCAAATTCGACATTGGGCCCTGCTTCCAGCCAATAGGACATTAATAGACAGGCCGTTAACACCGTTTGAAAAATGGATTCTCATGGAAAAGGGCTACAAGCGTGTGGTTTCTGAACTCTATGCCATCTTGCGAGGGGAGGCCCACCTGCCCAAGACTAAGGGTCAATTGAAATGGGAGAAGGAGCTAGAGAGAGAGTTATCGGATGACGAGTGGGAGAGTGTTTTTTATAGGGCGCACCACACAGCTTATAATGCAGCAGGTGCAGAGACAGCCTATAAAGTGGCCACCTCCTGGTATTACACCCCAACAAGGATCCATGCTTGGGATCACGATAAATCTAGTCTTTGCTGGAGGGGGTGTGGGGGAGGGGGGTCACTTGTGCATTTATTATGGCACTGTCCCAGACTACACCGGTACTGGAAGAACATAATAGACACTGTTGACATGGCTTTTGACACTCAGATCCCTAGATTCCCTGCGTACATCTTGCTGGGCCTTCCCAATCCTCTCACTTTTCCCCTGAGATCACTGAAGGGACGGCAGATGGCTTTAGCTTTAAATGCTGCAATACAACTGTTGCTATCCGTGTGTGGGGACTGAACAGATCCCGACAACGATTTCATGGCTACACAAGCTCTGGTTTTTCCTTGCTATGGAAAAGCTCACCCTGACTTCCCAGCAGCGGAGCGGGGATTTTAAAGAACTTTGGCAACCATACTTGCGTATTCTATCTGGGGAGTTTTCAGAACTGACATGCCCAACCTATTTGAGGGTTCTGAATTTGACTTGAGTGGAGGGGAGCGAACTTTTAAGGAGATGTACAAATAGGACCAGGACTACATTGTAAAGGAACTTGAGATTGTTTGATTCTTGCACTACCAGCCAGCCGTGGGGAAACATAGTTGTATCTTGTATTTAATATTTTTTGTTTTTCTTTCCTACTGTTTCACATGGAGTAAGCTAACTATGAGCCTATTGGCAAAACTGAGATGTGGTGCATATGCGATGTTTTATAATTGAAAATCAATAAACAGATTTGATCCATAAAATGCTGAGAGGTGCTTTGGCACACTTTCTTTGATAAACATGCTAGAGAATGTCTTTGTAGATTTGTATATCTTCTTACCTTGCACGGATCTAATTCTTGCAAAAAAAACAATCTTCTGTTTAAGACTTTTGCATGGAAAGGCACGTAGAAAATTTCTCACTAAGTGAATTGATTGTTGGTGAATACTGCTACACTTCCACTTATGTGCAGGGGCTTGGCACACCTTCCCTGTACCTCTTCAGCTATGATTTCTCCTACATTTCTAGGTACCATCACTTGTTTCTCAGTAGGAGCACCATCTTTCATCTCATAACAATGTCCAGATTCATCACCTGTATGCACTAGTCTGTTCTCTTGAAAGTAGCTCTCTTCTTTGAAGAAAGATTCAGTACTAGAAGTACGTCTTCAGTCACCGCAAAAAAAATTACAAAAGTTAGTTCTCTTTATAATCACCCAGGAATATGTATTGATACCCATAATGAGAAAGTGAAATTACCTTTTACACACAGAGAAAGATATAGTTTAGTTTAGCAAATTGACAGTAATGATGATGACCCCGGCTAGATTAATCTGCATAAATGGGGTTGAAACGTCGACTTTTTGATATTGTGGATTTTTTGTGAGAGACTAAGTGACTTCTGGACTTCTGGAGTAGTATGAGTCCACCTAGGGAAGATCGCAGAAAACTTATGTTTTAATCACATTTTGTATATATTATACAGAGCACTGTTTTCTACTCAAGAAATGTGCCTCTATTACATAATAAATTATGAATTGTTGACAAAATTTGCACATGGTTGAAGATTGTTTAAAAGTTGTTTCCCATGAAGGCAAGTGTCTTAGTTCTCTTACTAGTAGCTTGTTTTTCTTTCACTACTTTTGCATCATTTTGTCCCTTATGTTTCTCAATTCTAAGGAGGCATTTTTTTCGTTTTTCTTTCTTTTTTTGCTCACTTTTTGACGGCATTGCAACTCTGTGTAGCTAAGTAGATTCTTCAACCTGAAAACTATTTAAAAAAGCTACATTCATTTTTAAATTATTTACTTGTATACTAAACATTTTATATAATTGAGTACAGTATAAAAAATTAAATTGTGTTATTATGGTTCATAACATATATGTAGCATATCACTTAGCTGATTTATTTCTAGTAAAACGTACCTTTAACATTTTAGAAAGTGCTTTGGTAGACCTATTTAAGTAGCCAGTGACACTACATACACAGATTCAGGAATACTATGTCTCACCCATCATTAAAGCAGAATTATTCTACATACCTGTCATTATTTATATATTAATGTGTCTGTGTGTAGGTGTCCACCTTTAATATTAGCATGACATGTTTTAGTACGTCTGCCAGCATGTTACTGTCTCTTTTTCTCTCTGTATGGCTCTCTGAATGTGTACCTAATTGAGTGAACGAATATCTCACAGCCTCTACACTATTAGATCTCATCAATCATCAAAACAGTTCTTCTCATAGGGAATACCAGAGTAAGTGAGTGTGTCTGAAATTTCCTTCAACAGTGCTTCATATATAAATAATTTCTAAGTATGTTAGTGAATGTAGAAATCTCTCTGTTGCTATGTCACTGGCTGAGACAGAGGATCTATCCTTTGGATACATGAAGGTCAGCTCCTTCATGAGTTGTATGCTCTATGTAGTGCTTGGCTTACAGGCCTGCAAGTGCATGACCAAGATTCTAACACTGAAAAGTATATTTCTTAATCATGTAAGCATAATGGCACCCCGCCTTAGAAAACCACCATACAAGAAAAAGACTATAGGTGGTACATCCTTTTTCATTCAAGCACACAAACTATGGAATTCATTACCCCCAAGTAGAAGATCCTCGGATAGCTATCTTGTCTTCAGAAGACTACTCAAGAGTTGGCTCTTTCCTTCATAACCACCATATTCAAATAAAATTGGACTGCATATGCCTGTGTTGATAAATATTTTTAATCTAAATATTTTTATATTCTAAATATGTATAGTTCTTTAAGAAATATGTATCGCTACTATGTCATAGCAATAAATTACACACATACTCTTTAAACCTGTTTAACAAATGTATATTTAATCACAATTAAATATGTGTGAATATAAATACATATACATGTGTATATGTGTGTCTATAAATAACGATAAATAAAATAAAATCTGTAAATAAAACTCAAACTATAACTAAGTAAATTAAAATAAAAAATAACACGAATAATGAATAAATACATTAAAGAAAAATAAAATAATGATTACAAAAGTACATTTATATATATATATATATAATATTGATAGATATAAATTAAATTCCATTAAATAAAAATGATATAAATGTACTCTCTTGTAAGCTTCACTTTGTCTACCCATCACCATATGACATGCCTCTATCAATCTATCCTCCATCCCCACTCTGACTCATCCCAAACCCATTCTACTACTTTCATCTCCAAAAAAAACCCTGCCTAAGCTCTTCCCTTCTCTTCCACATCTAGCTCACCCAAACCTCACTTTACTACCATGATCTCACAAACAACCCTACTAAATTCTTCCTCATTTATCTCACCTTTGACTCATCCAAAACACCTCCTGCTACTATAATCTCCCGAACCCTTATCACAGAGTCTTCCCTCCTCCATCTCTCCTTCACTCATTCCAAGCCTCATCCTTTTACTATAAGCTCCCAATTAACACTTCTGGATTCTTCCCTCCTCTATCCCTCCATTACTCTAGTCAATCCAACTAATAAACTCAAAAATCCTCTGCTCAAATGAACTCATAAAAATACGAAAACTGAATTCATATTTCCCTATACTAATCTACCTCTAATTCCTCTTGGGTTCCAGAGTAGTGTGCCACTCGCCGAAAAGCACTTTGACGCCTTGTCAGAGGGAGTAAGCCCTATATAAATACTATTACAATACAATACAATAATGTACTGTACCCGATCGCATACCTACAGTATATCACTGAGGTCAGTTATTTGCAATAAACCATGGCCCAGGTTTTAGAGGGCCTAGCGCTTCCTTTTGAGACATTAGAATCATTTTTTTCAGCTAATGTGGCCCAACAAGGCCAACATCGCCGCACCAGATATACAAAGTGGCGCAATCATTGCGCCACATTGTAACCCCTTGCACCAAATTATGCCTGCACCAGGCATAATGTATGCAAGGGGGGGGTTCCCCTGTTAGGGCGGCCAAAACAATGGTGCAAAGAAATCTATAAGATTTCTTTGCAGCATTTTTTGCAGCATTTTTCACTCCTCCACAGAGCAGGTGTTAAAATTAGGCACACCATTATTTATAATGGGCCTCAATGTGCTTTGCAGGATCTGTCTAAAAAATGTTAACGTTAATCCTGCAAAGCGCCAAACTTGCATCAGAAATGTTGATGCTAGTTTCCTAACTAACGCCATGGTGTGCAGTATCTTAAATATGACGCACACATGGTGTTGTTAGGGGGGCGCCATAGGGCACAAGAAAATTGGCGCTGCATTGGATGCAGTGCCACTTTTCTTAAATCAGGGCCCATGTCTTTAAGATTTAAGAAACAGGTTTCACAGGCCAATTTGAGTGGTCACTGACAAAGCACAAATGGACTCTACATTACTAGGCCTCACTCATGATTAAAGCACTATTTGTCTACATAAATGTCAAGGTTCTGTCCCAACTAGCTTACATGTCAGTGCTTGTGTTATTGAATGCAGAGTTATGGAGTGGGTGTCGAATTACCTTAGATAGTGCTGCATATACAAGTGCTTTCTGAGTATGTCAGTAAATGTAGAACTTTCTCTGTTCTCTGTTACTGTTTGAGACTCTCTTTCCATCCTTTAAAAACGTGAATGTCAGTTCCTTGGTGAGTTGTATACTCAATGTAGTACTTGGTGTAGGGGTCTGAAAGCGTATTAGAAAGTTTCTAAAACTGAAAAGTATACTCCTAATCACAAAAGGACATTGCACCATTCTTGATTGCATATCTTCAGCATATCACAAAGGTGATATATTTGCACTAAAACGTAAGATTGAGACTTTACAGAGGGGTTTTCCAAGTGAATTTCAGTGGCCAGTGACACAGCACAGACTGGCTCAACACGAATAGACTATTAACTAAAACAGTATTTGTGTGGAGACATGAAAAGATTGTGCCAGTATTTGCCCCCATATCTGAGTGAATGTTGGTGTTCCCCTGTAGTAGCGGTATAAGATATTTTACTACATCTGACAGTATGTAACTGCCTATTTAAGCACCTGTACAACTCTCTCAATGTAAACGTAAGTGATTGAATAAATACTTCAGTATCTCTGTTAGGAAATACAGAGCTATGGGAATGCGTCTGCAATTACCTTTTATAACACTACATATATAGGTACTTTTTGAAGATGTGAATGTATATAGCACTCTCTCTGTTGCTCTACGACTGAGTGAGACACAAGATCCATGCTTCAGAAACATGAATATCAGTTTCTTGGTGAGTGTTATAAGTAGGGCTTAGATTAGGGGTCTGTAAGTGCATGGGTACATTTCTGAAAATGAAAAGTACATTACTTAATCCCTTAATCGCAATGCACCATGTTTGATAGCATACCTACAACACAGCACTGATGTCACTTATTTGCAATTAAACGTGGCTTTAATAACTTGAGAAAGGGGTTCTACGTGCCAATTTGAAGAGATAACTGACAGAACACACACAGGCTCTGCACTTTGGAGCGGACTATACAATATGTACTGCTTGGCTTAGTGGTCTGGAACTGCAAAAGTATGTTTCTAAAACTAAAATGTATGTTTCTTAATTACTTAAGCACATTACAACATGCTTGATAATGTACCTGCACCATGTCACAGAGGTTGGGAAGTGACAGTAAAACATAATTCAAAACTTGACAAACAGGTTTGACAGGCCAATTTCAGCTTCCGGTGACAGAGCACAGACAAGCTATCCACTAAGAGGCCACACTCCACAATAAAAGAAGTATTTGTCTGGGTACATGAGTATATTATGTTGCTACTTCCCTACACATGTGAGTAAATTAGCTGTTCACCTGTATTAACTCCTGCAGATTTATTAGAACCTCTCCCAGTACCCGAGAGCCTATTTTACTACCTGAATTGCTTTCTAAAAGTGTACATAGATGGCTGAACAAATACCTCACACCATCTGTTACAGAAAACAGGGGTATAAGTCTTTATGCAATTTCCTTTTGATAGTGCTGCATTTATAACTGCTTTCTGAGTATGTGAGTGAATGTAGAAGTGCCTCTGTCACTTTGTCATTGCATAAGACACAAAATGCATGCTTTGGAAACAGGAATGTCAGTTCTTTGATGAATTTTACACTGTATGTAGTGCTTGGCATAAGCTTCAATAAGTGCAGAAATAACTTTCTGAAACAGAAAAGTACGCTTCTTAATCTATTAAGCAAATTAAAGTATGCTTGATAGTATACATACAGTATATCACACAGGTGACATATCCATTAAAATATGAGTTTTAGACTTAACAAAGGTGTTTGACAGGACAAAGTGAGTACACACTCACAAACCACACACAGGCTCTGCAGTACTAGGCCTCACCCATGATAAAAGCAGTTTTTGTCTGCATAGATGAAAATATTGTGTCACTACTTGCCTATACATCTGATTGTAGGTAGGTGTGCACCTATGGTACCCACAGATTATCCCAGAAAAAGGTATTATCTACTAAAGCATCTATTTCATACTTCACAAATTGGTTGTACATTACATGAGAAGCTGCCAGTATAAGACCATAAACACCATCTTTACTACTAGTCTGACTCATGTTTAAAGACAGCATGTTTAACTACACCTGCTAGTCTAGTAATACACATCTGACTCACTATTATTTGAAAGGACATATATTACCATCCAGGCACATAGAAACTAACACCTACCCTAACAGATTTCTAATACATTCATGTGAACTTTCACACATTAATGCTTTATATACACCTGCAGTAATTGTTTTCTGATTTACATTCTGAGTTGTGTAGTCCTCTTTTAAAACATAATTATAGGACTACAAGTCCCAGAATTGTAAGCAATACATTCTTTGTAAGCAGCATATCATGTACAGACATTTAAAACTTTCATATCTTGTAATGCATTGTGAAGTTTGACTTTAACACTTCACATACACTTTTTTCCTAGAAATTAGAGCATACAATAAAATAACACATTTACAATATGCAGACCCATGGCAACACATTGTAAAAGAAATTCTCACATAGCTACTCTGTACCTCAGACAAAGTGCGTATTACTTACCTGTTGATAAATATATAAAAGTATTCACACTTTATGCTGATAGATCATCTCACCTACTTTCAATCTACTACCATATATGTCATACTCTGTTTCAACAAACTGACATTCAAATGTATATTTTCATTTTTTTCTCACAATTAAATGTAATTCACATACCTGAAAATTGAGTACATTGGTGAAATATTTTATTATTTATCTCTTATCAAATAGATTCAATACTCTATTGTTAAAATCAAGCATAAGAATGGACCAGCACTCTTACACGAAGCACCCTTAAATGTCAACCTTTTCAACTTTACACTGTGTAATACTGGAGATGTATACAAATAAAAACATACTGTTACATTTTTTACTTTTGTAAGCCCAATTCTGAATGATTAGTATGTGTTAACCCTTCCATGGACTTTTTTGAAGAGGCCCAGTATGGTAGTCTTTTTATCTGTAGTCACAAGTAAATCATGATGATCGCAACAAATTTGTACAAAAAAATGGGTGTCCAAAACACATATTTAGCTTGGTAGTTTTATCACTTCAAGAGTATACTGTACATAATTATCAATGCCTCTGTAGGAAAGTAAACCCTTATCACACAATAATAGGTACAAACCCTTTTAATTTTTACAAAGAAATAACTTCCCCAATACAATCTTAGCACAGTGTCCATAGCAGCCACTAGAACCAGTAGGTCATACATTCGCAGCACATTCTAGAAGGGGCACACTAGTTACAAAATGAGCTGCAGCAGATGTGGTTTACTGTACATATTAAATACCATATCTAAGTCTTCAGTACAAGTTTTATTTTTACAATAGCAAATCCAAGAACTACTTACTTACAATTTCAAGATACCACCTAGTTTTACACACCTGCATATCCACGGTACCTTCTCAAAAGTATTTTCTTTTTAATCCAGGAGCTTACCTCTGTTTTAAATGCATCCCATTCGCAACGCTACCTCATTCAGATCCAGTTGTCTCCTGACTTCTACTACTGCCTCACTTCAAAACATTCAGAGTGTGGATTGTTGGGCCCAGCTATGTGTTTTGTGCTAGAGAGGATGCTAGAAAGAGTAGTATTGACAGGGGCATAGGTTTGGCTAATGTGGACATTAATTGGTATGGGCAGAGTGCTTTAAAGTGGAATGAATTGCTCCCTTTGGTTGAAAGCGTTGTGGATTCTCATCCCCCTGACCTCATGATTGTGCACTGTGGTAGTAATGACCAGAGCACACAACTGGGGTAGGACTGGAAATCCTAATGAAGGGTACGTTTGCACAACTGATGTCACTTTTTCTCTCACACTGTCTTGGTGCATTCCAAAATATGCTAAAGGCAGAATTGGAAGTGCCCCACTCAATTCTTTCCACAGATTGATAAAGCCAGGGAACATGTTAATAAAACTGTTTCTGCATTCCTTAGAGACCATAACATATGTTGTATATGCAACAACAACCTGAACTTTGATTTGGATGATGTATATAGAAGTGACAGTGTGCACTTCACAGACAAGGGTAACAGAATTCTTCTTTCAAACCTGAAACTCTGAATCCGGTCTTACATGTGACTATCACATACTAACAAGGAACACAAAGGCTCTCGTCAGAGCCATCCTATTGCCCAAAATTCTTGTTCATTTTCTGTATAATTATTTTTTCAAAATATTTGAGACAACGGCTTTTAATACACAACCCATTCAAAATTCATAAGTATGTATAGAAGAAATTTTCAATATCACACACCAAAGATTACTTTTTTTAATTTATTTTATTTTTCTTGTTCAGGTATACATATGGAGAGAAATAAAACATACATCATTCTTCAGTAGCATCCATCCTTGACAAACAATTTGGTTTGGCTGGTAAGATCCAGACAGCCTTGCTATCAATCTTCATTAAATGAAAATGTTAATTCATATTCAATTTCTTTTTGCTATTAAAGTGACTTAGAGTTTTCTGTCATTATATATATTGCATATACTATATTCACCAACATTAATTACATGGATCTGCCCGCTTCCCCAATTCATAACATATTGCTCCTCCAAATATAGCCATATAGTTGAGAACATTTTCATACTCCCGACACGTTTAGAATATGCATCCTCGTAATTCTTAGTTGCTTTCATTTTTTCCACCAGTTTTGCATAGTGGGAATAGTCTGAGTATGCCATAAATGAAGTATTAATGATCGAGCTATTGTAAAGATGATTGCTACAAAATATTCTTAGAACCTTGTTAGTTTACGTGTTTTCTCTGAGACTCCACACAATACTAGTTTTGAATCTAGCTCAATCCCAGAGGTGAAAGCAAAGGTTTTATTTATTACCTCCTCTAATCCAACCAGAAAGTTGTTAATTTGGGGCAATCAAAAAATACATGGAGCCAATTCCCTCTCACATCCTGATGACAGCTAAAGCATTGATCAGGAATTGACAGGAACATTTTGAGTATTGTTTCAGGAGTGTAATAGGCCATCCATCTAGAAAGAAAATACATTACTTTATAGTTAGCTGCCCTCAAAGATTTGTAGCCTATTTCAGAAATAACTCTCCACTCTTCATCAGATATTAAACATTGTGTTGTTTGAAGAATATTATCTCAGAATTCTATAATTATTGCCGAAGCGGGTCTTTCCACTAACACCCTGCATCAATTTCCTGTACCCAGTACTTTACTTCTAATTAGAGCCCTCCATATTGGGTGTTCTAGGGTACTTGCCTGAAGTGAAATAGTATTGAGAAAATGGGAGATCTGATAAAAACTCAGAAAGAGTCTAGTTGCCATATCCCCAAGTCTGGTCACAACTTCTTCACAATCGATGTATCTATTTCTAAATATAAAATCTCCTATCCCTCTCAACCCTTTGCTCTTCCATTGGGCAATCGCTGCTTCCAGAAGATGTAAGCCACAGTATTTACACACCTGTATTTGTAGATAGCTATAACCTGGTGGTATTTGATATGCTTTGTGCAAGAACTCCAGTCTTTTACGAAAGCCATATATATACTTATATCGAGTTTTTGGGGGATTTTCATCATTTTTATAAAAGCTGGGAGACTTATTACTGATTCTGCAGTCATTCTGTTGAAAAGGAAATCATCCATGGTTGCTTCAATAGCTAACTGTCGTTCCAATATATCCTGCAATGCGGCTTGATAGTAGACTTGTAAATTAGGAAGTGCCAACCCCCCTTGGCTTATATTCAGCTGCATAACTCAAAGTTTCACCCTTGTTTTTTTTTCCCCTACATATAAAAAGTCTTATCATGGTGTCTAGTTCATGAAAATAGGAACTGTTTAAACTTATCGGTACATTATTAAATAGGAAAAGGAAGAGTGGGACATCTTGATTAAGGAGATTCTCCTAATCAGAGTCAATGGTAAAACTATCCATCTATCGAGGAGTGTTTGCACTTTTGTGAGCATCTTGGCATAATTAAGCAAACAAGCCTCCATAATACTTCATGACGTAAATTTCCAAGTACCTAACAGGTGCAGATGAATTGGCTTTCTGTTGCAAAACATGGGGGGAGATTCTCTATTCCTGCGTTAAATAGGAGAACCTCAGTTTTGGTTTCATTAATCTTATATCCCCCTATTTGTGTGAACTCACTAATCTTATCTAGAACTCTTTGTACATTATCGATCTCTGGTTTTAGATATAAAATGATGTAATCGGCAAAGAGTTTGATTTTAGGCATCTCTGGAACTTGTGCAATAATTTCCTTTGAATTGCGTATTATCTGTGCGAGAGGCTCAATGAAAAAGTCAAAGAGTATAGCGGAAAGGGGACATCCCAGTCTGCTACCTCTTTTAATCTGAATTGTTCCTCTAACTTTTGAATTGATAACAATTCTAGCCTGAGCACCCTGATATAACCACCTTATCATAGAAGTAAATTGCGGAGGGAAGCCAAATTTAGTTAAACTATATACCAAGGCTTCCCAAATAACTAGGTTGAAAACTTTATCTGCATCTAACATAATCACTACTGATGGGGTTATGTTGACCGTAAAATAGTCAATTGCCGGTAGCAAAATGTTTGTATTGGATGACTTCGACCGACGAGCTACAAAACCGTTCTGATCTTTATGTATTAATTGTTGGGCAGCTGGTGAGATCCTGATAGCCCAGACCTTTGTTAAGATTTTATAATCCGCATTCAGCAGGTAAAATTAATTGATTGTTAAAAATGTTAATGATGAAAATGTGAAATAAATATTCTTACTTACATTTATAAGAGTAAATACAAAAGATTTTTATTACAACAGATTTGTAAAGTCCAAACATCAGAAAAAATTGAAAATATAATGAACATTACAATTTTGAGGCAACCATTCATCATGATAATGGACACTTACACCAAAAAATACAATTCATATTTTTATTTTTGAGTGTTAATACAGGTGTTTATTTTAACCTAATAAATGTAAAAAATAACACATATGCATTACATCTTTAAAAAATTACAAATGAAATGTAATAAAGTAGAGTAAATGCACTAGACAAGAGAATATGTAACATAAAATAATCAATGTTATGATTTAAGTTTAGAACTAAAACTGATTTTACACTTACTTTGAAAAATGTTTTACCTTGTCTAGTGCTATTACTGAATTATATTAAATTAAAACATTATAAAAATGTGTAATGCATGTGTTCAGAATTTGTTAGTTTATGATAAATAGATGAACACACCTGAATGAACAAATTATGGGGGTCATTCTGACCCTGGCCTTCGGTGATAAAGCGGCGGCCAACCCGCAAACAGGCCGGCGGTCCAAAAAATGGTATTCTAACCCTGGCAGGAACCGCCAACACAGGCCGCCACATTAACACTCCGACCGCCACGGCGGGACCGACAAACAGTGCAGCGGTCACCGCCAACAGGCAGGCGGCAGACAATATACCGCCCACCCTATCACAACTCACCAATCCGCCACCTTTTCCGGGGCGGGAGCCTCGCCGATAAAAACACGGCGGAAACAGACAACGAATGGGAAAACGCTCACCTATACACACTCCACGAGGAAGGAGGACAGCATGGAGCCCGAATTACACATCCTACCAGCTCTTGTCTACCTGCTCATCTACCAGGAGTACGAACGCCAGCGCAGACGACAACGGTGAGTACTGCACCTACGACACAGGGGAGGGGGGAGGAGAAAAGATTACGGGGACACACATGCGCCATACACCCACCCCCCCACCACAAATACCTACACCCCATTGCCGAGCAACAAGTCAGAGTGACACCACACAAACCCCCCGGAATAATGCAAAGACACAATTTAAATTTTCGAAAAAATATATGTATAAATAGCTCCATAGAAGGAATGGCAAATATGCCATATAAAAGATAAAAAAATAAGGAATGAAGATAGTCCATAAGATATCCATAGGCAAAAAGTCCTGCACATTCCGTCAAAGTTCCATAGTCCGTGGGCCAATGTGCACAAACACATGGGCAAAGCCCACACAGGAGACCAGATACGATTGGAGAGAACACTGCAGGGGCATCAGATGATAAAAGCACAGGCACCTCAGGGGGAAGGGAAGGGGGGCACCTCAGCCACATGAGTCCACGACGCCAGATCCACGAGGGGCCTCCATGCCCACTGTCCCATCCTGGGGGGTGCAAAGCCACAGTCCATCAGATGGATTACCGACTCCACTGTGATTGGAGGAGGCATGGTGACCCGAGTGCTCCCTGAAGCCCTGCTCGACACTGAACCGGCACTGTCAATGGGCCAGCGGTGCTTGAGATGAAGGGCCCAGCGGAGCGGTGCTTGACAGGAAGGGCCCAGCGGAGCGGTGCTTGAGATGAAGGGCCCAGCGGAGCGGTGCTTGAGATGAAGGGCCCAGCGGAGCGGTGCTTGAGACGGCGGGGCCCAGCGGAGCGGTGCTTGAGATGAAGGGCCCAGCGGAGCGGTGCTTGAGATGAAGGGCCCAGCGGAGTGGTGCTTGAGACGGCGGGGCCCAGCGGAGCGGTGCTTGACAGGAAGGGCCCAGCGGAGCGGTGCTTGAGATGAAGGGCCCAGCGGAGCGGTGCTTGACAGGAAGGGCCCAGCGGAGCGGTGCTTGAGATGAAGGGCCCTGTTCAGCGGTTCTTGAGACGGCGGTGCCCTGTTCAGCGGTGCTTGTCTTGAAGGGCCCAGCGGAGCGGTGCTTGAGATGAAGGGCCCAGCGGAGCAATGCTT
This sequence comes from Pleurodeles waltl, assembly GCF_031143425.1. Lineage (NCBI taxonomy): Eukaryota > Metazoa > Chordata > Amphibia > Caudata > Salamandridae > Pleurodeles > Pleurodeles waltl. Next base: position 333,164,815 of record NC_090446.1, read on the forward strand.
GAGATGGTGGGGCCCGTTCAGCGGTTCTTGGCCCGGCGGGGCCCGTTCAGCGGTGCTCCTCCCGGCGGGGCCCTGTTCAGCTGTTCTTGGCCTGGCGGGGCCCATTCAGCGGTGCTCCTCCCGGCGGGGCCTGTCCAGCGGTTCTTGGCCCAGCGGGGCCCGTTCAGCGGTGCTCCTCCCGGCGGGGCCCTGTTCAGCGGTTCTTGGCCCGGCGGGGCCCGTTCAGCGGTGCTCCTCCCGGCGGGGCCCATTCAGCGGTTCTTGGCCCGGCGGGCCCGTTCAGCGGTGCTTGCCCCGGCGGGGCCCGTTCAGCGGTGCTCCTCCCGGCGGGGCCCTGTTCAGCGGTTCTTGGCCCGGCGGGGCCCGTTCAGCGGTTCTTGGCCCGGCGGGGCCCGTTCAGCGGTGCTCCTCCCGGCGGGGCCCTGTTCAGCTGTTCTTGGCCTGGCGGGGCCCATTCAGCGGTGCTCCTCCCGGCGGGGCCTGTTCAGCGGTTCTTGGCCCAGCGGGGCCCGTTCAGCGGTGCTCCTCCCGGCGGGGCCCTGTTCAGCGGTTCTTGGCCCGGCGGGGCCCGTTCAGCGGTGCTCCTCCCGGCGGGGCCCATTCAGCGGTTCTTGGCCCGGCGGGCCCGTTCAGCGGTGCTTGCCCCGGCGGGGCCCGTTCAGCGGTGCTCCTCCCGGCGGGGCCCTGTTCAGCGGTTCTTGGCCCGGCGGGGCCCGTTCAGCGGTGCTTGCCCCGGCGGGGCCCGTTCAGCGGTGCTCCTCCCGGCGGGGCCCTGTTCAGCGGTTCTTGGCCCGGCGGGCCCGTTCAGCGGTGCTCCTCCCGGCAGGGCCCGTTCAGCGGTTCTTGGCCCGGCGGGGCCCATTCAGCAGTGCTTGCCCCGGCGGGGCCCTGTTCAGCGGTGCTCCTCCCGGCGGGGCCCTGTTCAGCGGTTCTTGGCCTGGCGGGGCCCGTTCAGCGGTGCTCCTCCCGGCGGGGCTCGTTCAGCGTTTCTTGGCCCGGCGGGGCCCGTTCAGCGGTGCTTGCCCCGGCGGGGCCCTGTTCAGCGGTGCTCCTCCCGGCGGGGCCCTGTTCAGCGGTTCTTGGCCCGGCGGGGCCCGTTCAGCGGTGCTCCTCCCGGCGGGGCCCTGTTCAGCGGTGCTTGTCCTGTGTGTCTAGGGAGCCAGACCTGGGCAAGACTTCCCGCTCATTCCCCATCCGAACTTGCGGTCGCGGCGCCCTCCTGTGATGGAGTCCTGGGCCCGTGGGTGTCGTCCGTCACACCCGGGATGGGGCTGGTGGGGACCTCCTGGGCAGCTCGCCTGCTGCCTGACTTCTCCGCCCTGCTGCCCTTGCCCTCCTTCGCTGGAGCTCTGTGGCCCTTGCCTCCCTTGGATGATGTGGCAGGTGACGGGGCAAGGCTACTGTCCTTGGTGGCAGCCGTCTCAGGCTTGTCGCGCCGGGCCTTTTTCTTCCTTGTCCTCTTCCCAGGGGGGGGGGCTGGCTGTCCCCTTGCTGCTGGCCGATGTTCCTGCCCTAGGATCTGGTGGACTCCAATAGCCCTGCACTATGGTCACAGTAGATGCAGGGCTGGTGGTGGCTGAGGTGCTTTTCTTGGTCTTACCAGATGGAGGGGGTGGGTCAGTGATTGGAAAGAGTTCAAGGTTGGAAAGGAAAAGGACTTTGGAAGGACAGGGATGGGTAGGTGTAGTGGGTTTGGGAGTGGAGGAAGAGGATGTGGTTGTAGGAGAGTCAAGTGTGCTGTCTTTGGGTGCAGGTGCTTGTGACGGAGGCTGTCGTGAGGTGGATGGCTGTTGGGTGGGTGGCTGCCTGCGTTTGTGTGCTTTGGAAGAGGGGGTGACAGACACACTGGGAGAGGACACAGGGGACGTGTAAATGGCAGTGGGGGTGGTGACTGCACGTGTGTACGGACTGTAATGGAGGGTGTGCTGGTGATGGAAGTACTGGCTGATGGTGGTGTGCATGCAGGTGTGAGTGGAGACCTCACAGGGAGGGAGGGGGGAGATGAGGAGGTGGGGGACACAGAGGTGGTAGTGACTGTTGGCATGTCTGCATCTGTATGTTGCTTGGGTGAATGCTTGTGGGATCTGTGGTGCTTATGTCTGGATGAGCTGCCCTTGGGTGTAGAGGTGTGTGCAGGCTGGTCTGATGGTGTGGATGGGATAGGCAGAGGAACAGGAGACTGGGACTGGGTGGAGGGAGTCAGAAGAGGGAGGCTGGAGACAGGGACAATGGCTGCCGTCAGTGCTGAGGCCAGAGCGTTGAACGATCGCTGATGGGCAGCCTGACCCGAATGAATGCCCTCCAGGTATGCATTGCTCCGATGCACCTCCCTTTCTACACCCTGGATGGCATTCAAGAGGGTAGAGTGCCCAACAATGAGTGTCCTGAGGAGGTCAATGACCTCCTCACTGAGGGCAGCAGGGGTAACTGGGGCAGGGCCTGAGGTGCCTGGGGCGAAGGAGATGCCCGCCTTCCTGGGCGAGCGGGCACGGAGCGAAGGCTGAGGGGCTGCTGGGAGGGCGGGGCTGGTGCGCTGGGTGGCGGCTGTACCTGTTGTGGCGGTGGGCACGGATGTTGCCGCCACCGCTAGGGAGCTCCCTTCCAAGGACATGTCGGTGTCGCTGACGTCTCCACGGGTCCCCGTTGTGGAGCTCCACTCGCCCTCCGTCTCACTGGTGTACTCGGAGTCTGTCGTATGGCCCTCCGGGGCCATGTGAGATGCAGCTCCCTCGGACTCCAATGCCACTTCTCCTCCGCCAGATGATGCTAATGCACACATGAACAGGAAGACAAAGAAAATGGGGGGGGTGGAGAAATGAAGACAGGTTGAGTGCATGTATTGGCAACACCGTTTTCGGAGAGGACAGACACCGAAGCCCCCTGAACTAGGCCGTGCAATGGGGGTACACTACTCAGTTATTGTGACTAGTCCTACGGGTCTATGGACGACAAATGCACACATGGGTGAGGCCGGACCATGGATAGCTGTACTTGGCACCCTACAGAGGTGGGGGCGGGGGCACAGGGCTGTGTCTAACGGAGGGGCCTAGCCTACAGAATGCGCCCTGGCCTGGAGATAACCACAGCCCTCCTCCCCCACCCAGACACCTTCCCTGCGCGCAAAGATAGCAGAATGTGCTGATACTCACCCCCTTGTGTCTGCTGTGATGTCCTCACGCGCCCATCCAAATCGGGGTTGGCCACCACCAGGATGCGGGACATCAGGGGGGTCAATTGGCAGCTGGCACCCCTCCTACGTTGGGAGGCCATCCCCAGCAGAGACTCGGCAGTCTTTCTGGTCCCGCGGCGGATGTCCTCCCACCTCTTTCGGCAGTGGGTGCTCCGTCTGTTGTGGACCCCCAGGGCCCGGACGTCCTTGGCGATGGCACGCCAAATGTCGATCTTCTGATGGGCGCTGACCTATGTGACATGTACAGGGTGGTAAAAGAAATCGCATCAGTTTTCTGCCTGGCCAATGTGAGTGGCCCCCCCTCCCCAACCTTGCCATGTGGCACATGCTCTCCTCTTTCGTGCGTTGCTCTCCTCATTCGCTCCCCTCCCCACCATCTTACATACACCCCACTCAACACAGGCATAGCCCATTCAACGTGCACCCTGTGTACTAACCTGTTGGTCTGGAGGACCGTAGAGTAGCGCATACTGGGGGATGACCCCATCAACAAGTTTCTCCAATTCTTCGGAAGTGAAGGCAGGGGCCCTTTCCCCAGTCGCAGCAGCCATTGTATCTCCCAGACCGAGGTCACAGCAGCACTTGCAGTATAGGTCCTCTCCTGTGGATGATCAGGTCTCGAGTGATTAAGCAGATAGAAAATGGCGGTCACGCCCGCGGCAGTGCGTACCGCGGCGGTGCGTACCGCGACCGCCGGCGCACATCGTCATTGGCTCCTGAGAGCCATAGGGTTCAATGTTAACCAATGCTGCTTTGCGCCGCGGTCTTCGACCGCCTACCGCCACGGTGTGCCACGCCAGCGCAGTGACCTCACATCCCACTGTCACACTTCACAGGTCAGGCAGCCGCCATTTCAAGGGCCCACATGGCATGATTTCTACTGCATCACACAGGCCTCGGCCTTGCATTGCCACTCATACAAGCCATTCAATGCATAGCGATTCGTGTACTGTGCAAGCTGTGTGAACGAACCTGTGGGTTGCTTGACTCTGTGCTCCATGTTGTCCTTCCTAGGCACCGTCCGCTGGGACTTGCAAGGAGAAGGACGAATCCTCGCGTGTACCGGCCGCTGGTGGACCTGTCGACAATGGAAGAACGACACATCATACTTACATACCGGCTTGACAGAGCAACCATACATGAACTATGTGCCCAGCTGGAGCCAGACCTGATGTCCCCCATCCGCCAACCCACAGGGATTCCCCCTCTGGTGCAGGTTCTGTCAGTACTCCATTTTTTGGCAAGTGGGTCTTTTCAGACAACAGTGGCCATATCATCTGGGATGTCTCAGCCTATGTTTTCTAAGGTTTTGTCCAGAGTGTTGTCTGCCCTGATGAAATACATGCGGAGCTACATTATTTTACCTGAGTTGGGCGAATTGGCTACAGTGAAGGGTGATTTCTATGCCCTTGGACATATCCCCAACATCATTGGTGCCATTGATGGGACCCATGTGGCTTTGGTTCCCCCCAGTGGAAGTGAGCAGGTGTACCGAAACAGAAAAAGTTATCATTCGATGAATGTCCAGGTGGTCTGTTTGGCTGACCAGTACATCTCCCATGTAAATGCCAAGTTCCCTGGGTCAGTGCATGACGCGTATGTCATGCGAAATAGCAGCATACCTTATGTGATGGAACAGCTACAGAGACACCGTGTGTGGCTAATAGGTGACTCTGGTTACCCCAACCTGTCGTGGCTACTGACCCCAGAGAGGAATCCCCGGACCAGGGCAGAGGAACGGTACAATGAGGCCCATGGGCGAACTAGGAGGATCATAGAAAGGACCTTCGGGGTCCTGAAGGCCAGGTTTAGGTGCCTGCATATGACAGGGGGATCCCTCATGTACTCACCAAAGAAGGTGTGCCAGATCATCGTGGCCTGCTGTATGCTTCACAATCTTGCATTGCGACGCCAGGTGCCTTTTCTGCAGGAGGATGGTCCAGATGGTGGTGTTGTAGCAGCTGTGGAGCCTGTGGAGAGTGAAGAGGAGGAAGACGACGGGGACGACACGGACAACAGGGAGACAGTCATACAACAATACTTTCAGTAGCACCCAGGTAAGAATCAGCCACCCCATTTTACATTTACTGAAGGCCTCATGCGTCTCCACTGTCTGTGTTTCCCCCAGTTCCTGGTAACTGATTTGTGACTTTCCCTTCCCTTTTCAGAGCTGTATGACCCACTGCCTGACATCAGCTTTGTTTGCCCATGGACTAAAGCTTATTGAGATTGGTATGTTGTCATCACAAAGTAACTGGACATTATTGCACCGTTATGTGTAATACATTTGTTGAAAATACAAGCAGACTCCTGTTTTTTTAAGTGGAATAAGTGATTTATTTTAAGTGCTACATATAGGTACATGATTGGGAAACGGTGATGGGTGGGGGTGGAGAAATGTCCATGGCAGAGTCCAGTTCTCAGTCGCACAGGTGCATTGTCCATATGCCTGGGGAAGGATGGAGCAGGGGCAGTTCAAAGTTGGATAGGGTGACAATGTGGGACAGTGGGATGACATCAGGGGGTATCATATGCTGGCGGGGGTCTTGCAATCCTACTCTGTCTTCTTGTGAGATCTCAGGTTCCGCTTGCGGGGTGGTTCTTCTTCTGCAGGAGGTGGGGTTCTGGTGGCCTGTCGTTGTGTGGGGGCCTCCTGTCCACTTGCGCCGGCGGAGGTGGTAGGCTGTTCCTGGCCTGGGCTAGTGACAGGTGCCCTTTGGGGTGCCACATGGTCCCGCAATGGGGTGACGATCTGGGTAAGGGCCAGGACGATGGTCCCCATTGCGGAACCGATGTTCCTCAGTTCCTCCCTGAACCCCATGTACCATTCATCCTGCAGTTCCTGGATCTCCTGGAACCGGGCCAGTACCGTCGCCATCGTCTCCTGGGAGCGGTGGTATGCTCCCATGATGGAGGAGAGGGCCTTTTGGAGAGTGGGTTCCCTGGGCCTGCCCCCCCCCCCTGTCGCACAGCAGCCCTCCCAGTTCCCCTGTGTTCCTGGGCCTCTGTCCCCTAGACGGTGTGCCCACTACCACTGCCCCCAGGTACCTGTTGTTGTTGGGGTGGTGGGTCAACCTGGGTGCCCTGTAGTGGTGGACACACCGCTGATTGACGCGTCCTGGAGACAGAGGCATGGGCCCGCTGGGTTGGAGCTGTGCTGGTGTTCCCAGAGGGGGTTGGGTCTGGTGTAGCCTGTGGCTGTCTGTGGGGAACCGACTGTCCAGAGATCCCCGATGGGCCGGGCTGGTCATCTGGCTCCAGGGAGACAGAGCTGCTGTCATCGCTGGGGGCCTTTCTGGGGGTGGGATGGACATCTCGGGACCCTCCGTGGCGGTGTGGTGGCGTTCGGGTCCTGCAGGGGTATAAAGGTATGGTTATTGCTTCTGTGTGTGGCATTTCATGTGATGGGTGGGTGTCCGTGTACCCAAGTGCAGGCATTTCCTTGTGGGGGCTTTTGTGAGGGTGGCTTGTGGGGGTGATGTGTCTGTGCAGTGGGGATGCTTTGGTGATGGGTGTACATGCTTTGTGGTCGCATGCAGGGCTTGGTGTTGGGATGGGTGGGTTGTGATGGTGAGCCTTTTGCTAGGGGTTGGTGTGAGGGGGGAGGGGGTGAGGGTGGGGGTATGATTTGGCATGCAGGTGGGGTGGGGGTGGGAAGCAGTAGTGAAGATTTGCCTTACCAGAGTCCATTCCTCCGCCTACTCCTGCGAGGCCCTCAGGATGCAGGATGTGCAAGACTTCCTCCTCCCACACGGTAAATTCTGGGGGAGTAGGTGGGGGTCCGCCGCCAGTCTTCTGCACCGCAATGTTGTGCCTTGATACCATGGAACGCACCTTCCCCCGTAGGTCGTTCCATCTCTTCCTGATGTCGTCCCGATTGAGTGGATGCTGTCCCACCGCGTTGACCCTGTCCACTATCCTTTGCCATAGCTCCATCTTCCTGGCAATGGTGGTGTGCTGCACCTGTGCCCCGAAGAGCTGGGGCTCTACACGGACTATTTCCTCCACCATGACCCTGAGTTCTGCGTCACTGAACCTGGGGTGTCTTTGGGGTGCCATGGGGTGGTGTGGTTGAGGTGCGGGGTGGCGTTTGTGGTGATGAGTGTGTTGCGTGTGGTGGTGTGTGGTGTTTGGTGCGTGGATTCTGTTTGGGTGATGGTGTTGTGTGCCTCTGTGTTGTGGGATTGTCTATTCTGTGCTCTCTCTCTAGCCTTCGTCAATGATTCCGGGTCGTAGGGGCATGTGGGGGATGTGGGTGCGTGTTTTATATTGTGTTGGGTGTGTGGGAGTGGTGTTAGTATGTGTATCAGGTGTGTGTATTTCAAACTGACCAATGTGGCAGAGTTTTCTATGTGTGTGTGTATTTTGACCGCGGCGGTGCGTACCGCCAATGGAATACCGCGTTTGAAAGACGCTGCGTGGATTTGTGGGTCGGAATGGTATGGGCGTATTTCTGTTGGCGTGACGGTGGAGGTTTGGTCATCGCCATTTTTTCGCTGACCTTTGGTGTGGCGGACTTTTGTGGATGTCGGGTTTTTGGCGGTTTGCCAGTTGCGGGTCAGAATGACCGTGGTGGTTTACCGCGGCCGCGGCGGTGTTATGGCGGTCTTCTGGCCGGCGGTAAGCGCCTTTTACCGCCGAGGTCAGAATGACCGCCCATGTATTTTTTTTTATGTTGAATTTTGGGTAACTGTCCATTATCATGATGCAAGCTTGGACCAACTTTGGAAAAACAGTAACGTTAATACAGGTGTGTTTTTATAATTTCTTAAATGACAACATTACACACATATGCATTACACATTTGAAAAAATTTACTTCTAAGTCTTTTTGTAAATGCACGAGTCCAGAGCAAATCTAAACAGACAATTCAAATGACAACAAGTGGAAAAATGCTTACCTTCGATTTCGGCAATGATGGGGTTGGTTTGCTTCATGGTCAAGTAGCAGCAGCAAAAGAAAGGACTTAGACGATTGGGTTCATGACAGAAATGGAAGTGGAACAAAGTAAAAAAAGTTATGTTTCTAACTTGTATTCCCTTGGAAACTGTCAATTCAGGTGCAGAGGTTTAGCCCCAACAGTTACATCAGCAGGAAGGCACATCGTGATTGGCCAGTGGAAATATTGGCTGTACTTCCTACGACAGCCGCTTTTGTCCACAACAGCATTGATGCAGGAGGAAAGTTCTGGTGGAGATGGCGGGACACAGATGGACTATGATGGACCCACCAGCATCTAAATTGAGTGAGCGGACCGCTTAGTAGGCAAATGGATTAACTGGCTAAAGAGTGGCAGCAGGACCAGATCTGCCAAGATCTAAATCAGACCCTAAGTGATGTCAGTTTGGTCATATATAAGTTTTGCTCCATCACTCTGCCAGTTCATACAGTACACCACGCCAATCTGCCTTTCAGTGCTGTATTACATGCAATTTGTGCATTCATGTGGAGAACAGCTCATATTTGGTACACATCCACTAAACTCTACACAGCAAGCAGCCTTGCCACACTGCTAGAATGGGTAGGGCATGTACTTACAATTGTTTATTTATTTGTGTATACTCTCCTGATTTCTTAACAAACACAGTCAACTCCAGAATCTAGCACAATAGGCAATGTCAACCATCTCTGAAGGAGATATCACTGTCACACTTTATAATATGCAACCACTGAAGCTCATCCCATTTTGTTATTACCCAAGTTGGTGCTCTGCAGAGTACCACAAACCTCTTAACTCAGGCCCACTCACTTGTACCTGTACATGACTGCTCTGTCAATCATCGTTTGGGCCCAGGGCCAGGAGTTACTCTCACACACTGATGACACCCAAATCAAATCAGACATTGACTCTCAGAAGACATCCAGGGGCATATTTATACTCCGTTTGCGCCGAAATTGCGTCGTTTTTTTTGACGCAATTTCGACGCAAAACTAACGCAAACTAACGCCATATTTATACTATGGCGTTAGAGGCGAATAGCGCCAAAGTTCCCGGAATGTGCGTCATTTTTTAGCGTGAACCCCTTCCTTGCGTTAATGATATGCAAGGGAGGCGTTCCCGTCTAAAAAATGACTCCCAGGCCTTTACGTGGTATTTATACTCCCGGGCAAAAGAGACGCCCGGGAGTGGGCGTTGCTAAAAACGGCGCATTTGCGCCGCTTTTTAACGCCTGGGTCAGGCATGGCGTTAAGGGACAAGTGGGCTCAAAATGAGCCCAGAGTGCCCTCCCCTGCCCCCAGGGACCCCCCCTGCCACCCTTGCCCACCCCAGGAGGACACCCAAGGCTGGAGGGACCCACCCCAGGTAAGTTCAGGTAAGTATTTTTTTTTTTTATTTTAATAATTTTTTGTGGCATAGGGGGGCCTGATTTGTGCCCCCCTACATGCCACTATGCCCAATGACCATGCCCAGGGGACAGAAGTCCCCTGGGCATGGCCATTGGGCAAGGGGGCATGACTCCTATCTTTACAATGATAGGAGTCATGTTGATGGGGGATGGGCGTCGAAAATAAATGGCGCAAGTCGGGTTAAGACGATTTTTTCGACGTAACCTGACTTGCCCCATTTTAAGACGCCCATGCGCCATTTTCCCCCTACGCCGGCGCTGTCTGGTCTACGTGGTTTTTTCCCACGCAAACCAGGCAGCGCCGGTCTGATTGCGCCGTCTAACGCCATTCCATAAATACGGCGCCCGCATGGCGCTTCAGAATGGCGTTAGACGGCGCAAAACTTTTTGACGCTAAACTGCGTTAGCGCAGTTTAGCGTCAAAAAGTATAAATATGGGCCCCAATATTTTGTACAATATGCAATTGACCAACATGCCTACTTGTATGTCAGAGCTATGGCTCTTGGTAAACCTCACAAGTGAATAGTGATGATATTCTGTAACATGTACCTACTCTGGTTGCCCACATGACTATTCCCAGACACCTCATCCTCCAAGTATCCCCAAAACATGCCCATCATCCTGGGCACCTGGCTCTACCTATCATTTCACAATTCCCTGTTTCACATCCTGCTGTTTTTATATAAGTAGCATAGTCTGACTTTTCTTCTCATACCTCACTCCTGACATCTACTATGCCTGCTTCCAGACCCACATCCCATGTCAAGTGTAGTGCAGTGATGCCCTCTTCTACACCATCTCTTCGAAGCTTTTACACGTGTGACATCATCAAACACAGCAATGAATGACTATAACTTAGGCTACTTTGTGGAAATAATATCTCACATCACCTCCTTGAGATCTAATGGCTCTTCATCCAGATACACTGCCAGGCCAATGTGCTCAGTCACACCTACATTGCACTACACTACCAGAGACACACCATGCACACACAACATCTTATTCTTCCCACAAACACTCATGTACTTCTGGTGTGCATCACTTGCATTCATCCCTACCCCCAAAATGCATTTGTACAAGACAGGCAGTAGTCTGGTCTCTAACATGGCAGTCCACACCTGTGAGATCTGGCCCAGCACACCAGGACAGCTGTGTGCAACATGGTTTCATGCAAGTGACTGTACACATGGCTCTTCACATGATCCTACTTGATGAAACTCCTCATACTTAACACCTGGATCCCCTCTCAGGTGAGAAGTTAAGCCTCTGGCAACCCCATTCCATTCCATGTTTTTTGTTTTGTGTTGTGGGACTTGTAGTCCTGGTCACTCCTGATAAACTTTAAACCACAAGGTTGAGTATTCAAAGGACAACCTGGACTGGGGCACACATCACACATGGTCCTGTGAAACATGGCAATAGTGGACTGGTCTGGACAAATTGTCATGGGTGAAAAAACGTGTATTTACGTGTTGTTTGAGTTTACAAGTTAGACATTCTTTCCCTTTTCTCTTGTACACAGCGCAGTGCAGTGCAACAAAGTGTGTTACTGCACTGCATGACATTTTTAACCATATTGCCCCTTGTTGACTCTTACCCTGTATATCTTACTGGTCTTCAGCACCGTCCAGTGCTTCCCCTCTTGCCACCAATTCTGTTGGGATGACTGATGCCACCAACTCCTCCTGGTCCTCCTCTGGTCCGCATAGCTGCCCTCAGGTTCGTGGCCAGTTTCTCTTTGGTCCTGCGCTTGTAGTCGTACCACCTCTTCTTCAACTCCTGCGCTGTCCTTTTTATTTGACCTACAATGTTAATCTTATCCACTATAGACTGCCAAATGGCTTCCTTCTTCCCTAATGGCAATTTGGTGGTGACAAAGAGACAAAGTTCATTTTTTATTACCTCAGCTATTAAATTATGGTTCTCCTCCTCAGTGATATTGTTCTTCCACTTCCCCTGGCCTGCTCTCTGGTCACCTTGGCTGATGTTGGGATTGTTGCCCTCCTGATATGTGGATGGTGCTCCCGCTATTTTTTGCATTTGTTTTGGTCTGCTGTTCAGATTTTTGTAATGCATCTTTTTTTATGCATCCTGCAACGCAATGCACTCCTTAGAGATGCACTGCTGATTTGAGGCACTTACAAGTGCTGTATGACAAGTAAATCATATTTGTGTCATGTAGGGGGGCAGTTGCCTTGCAACACAATGCATCATTTTTCCTAAGTGCATCAACATTTTTTTATCACCTTTGGACCTTATGACATGATGTACCATTCCATAAATCTGGCACATCCATGTTACAAGGAAATGGTGTTCCATAACGCAAGTTTTTTTGAAGCAATGCTGACACATGGCAGCATTGCGTCATTTCTCATGAATATGCCACAGAGTCTTTGGAGCAAAGAAATTGTAATTGCAGGAAACAAGCATGAAACAGGCCTAAAATAAAAAAAGCAGTTCCACAATGTTAGGACTCTAGGGTTGTAGGAAAATTGGGGTACCAGGAAAACACAACTCAAATAAATTCAGATGTGTTTAAACATAGAATGTAGATAATTTATAATTTTATTTGCATCGTGAAAGCACATTGCAAAATTTGCTACTCTTTTCATAGAAAATATGGGGCAGGGATACCTTTTCAATTTATTCATGAAATAGAGCCCCTTTCATTCCCACCACCTGTGCGCAGCTATCTCGCCTGTTGATAATATTCTAGTTAAATCATTGTATCTCTTATCAATGTGGATGCTAGAAAAGTGCCAACTATTTTTTGACCACACTTTTCAATTTTTTGCATCCAGTGTAAGTTTTACGACTGCCAGAGTCAAGCGACGTACTCATTTAGGACACTTAATTGATCCAATAATATTCTGAAATCAACCAAGGCACAAAACAAAATCACATATTACTAACACACATATCAGTGGCATTCCACCTTGGATTATAATGCGTCACTATCATGTTCAACACAGGAGGTTGACAAAGTCACTGAACGTTCTTCCCTGTTTTCATTGAATCCTGTATAATTATCCCATAAACCTGTCTGCAGGGCTTCACTTTCACTTTTTAATGAGTGACTGTGCTTTTTTCAGTTTCCTTTCATATTTGAAAATGTACACCCACTTCAGTGATTGAGGTTTGATTGAATTCCGAAGTGAAAACATATACTTTTAGGTCTAATGGACCTACATCTTTTTTTAAAAAACAAAAAACTTTTTATTGGTTTTACAAAGAAAGGGAGTGGTGACGCCACTCGGGCGGCAGAGGCACACGACACAATAGCATGAATAGCACAGCAACAGAGCATCCAGATGACAGTGTGTGATGGAACGGCATAATAACATTGAGCCACTCAACAAGGACCCAAGCCCCTCAACCCATATGTACTGCAAGTGTGTCAAGGCTATCAAAGTGTACACCTCCAAAAGTGGACCAAAGTCAATCCACACACAGTTCCAACTGTATGCCCCGGAGCCCAACCCAGTCCTTCCAAATTTTATAGTGTTTCTGGGGGCCCCCCTTCGCCAGATAGATCGGGACCTCAAGTCCCATACAGTAATCGATACTCTTCGCCCATGCCTCAATGGAGGAGGTCAAGGCATCCATCCAGGCCCTTGCAATCCCTCTCTTGGCAATGATCAAGCCCAACCAAAGCAGTGCCCTTTGATATCTATTACCCCCAGGTCACCAGTAGCATGTAAAATGATCTTCTTAGGGTCCGGTGAGATAGGCCAGCCCAGCCCCTCCTCCATCCACCCAAAACCCCCATTCCAGAAGTGAGAGAGCACGGGCCAGTGCCAGAATGCATGAGGGAGATCTCCCTGTGGAGAATCACACCTAAGGCAGTTCCTCATGGCTAACAGGCCCATATGATGTAGTTGTGCTTTTTTAAAATAGACACAATGGAATAGTTGCAACTGTATCAGTCTAAATTAAAATGCTATCACTGACCCCATAGGGACCGCCAGTGCCTTCGCCCAATCCTCATCATCCAACTAACCCAAATTCCTCCCCCCCCGCCCTTCTCACGGCCACCATTGGATCTGGCAAGTTGCACAAAAGCATTTGATAAATCTTCAACAGATAGTGGACCTTTATGTCTGTAAGGAGAATTTTTGCTTCGAAAGGGGAGAATTCAGAGTCAGTCGCCACAGACTGAATGAGTGGTGAGAATGAGTGGTGAAGCTATAGGTAATGAAAGAATTGTGTTCAGTGTATCTTGTATTGCTCCTATAAGTCCTGAAAGAACTTCAACGTTCCCCCGAGAAGCACATCCCGAGTGTGGAAATACCAATGGTGTCCCAGGTGACGAAGCCACATAAGGCCGCAACCTGAGGGAGCAAATTTCCCTGCCACTGTGGAATCTCAAGCGTCAACCTACCAGCCCACACTGTTGATTTCATAGCCAACGTGCAGACTCCAAGAACCACTCGTGTCTGACAGGAGGGTCCTCAGTGCTACTCCGCCATAGAGCAGATGTGCCGTCCAAATGACCCATCCCTCCACTGCATATGCCGGGTCGATGAATCCCCTAAACCACCAATCATTCAATACAAGCAAGAGCGCCGCTCAATAATATAAAGCTAATCTGTGGTGGCTAACCCTCTTTCATAGACTGACCAACATCATTTACCCAGGGCTATTTGAGGTGGACCACCCCCTCCAAAGCAACGTTCTGAGTTGCACGTTCACCTTTGTGAAGAGGTTCTTGTCTATCGAGAAGGGATGACTCTGTAGCTGGTAGAGAAGGCGCGACAGCAGGACTATTTTAAAAATGGTGGAGCAGCCCAACAGGGGCAGGGAGAGAATGGACCAGAACTTAATATTTCTCGCCAGACCCTTCAACTGTGGCTTCAGATTCTAGTCATAGGCACTCTGAGCATCATCTGTGTAAAAGATATCTAGATATTTAAACATTAAGGACAGTATTGGAATTCCCAATGCCCACAACATATCCGCTGAACAGGGAGCAATGGGGTATGTCAAAGAATTATTGACGTTCATATGGAGCCCGGAGTAAGACCAAATATTTGCAGAATATGGAGATCTCTGGGACTGAACAATTCTGGATCATCGATATTAAGGAGGATGTCATCTGCATAAAGCGAGATTCTGTCACTCAACTTAGAAGTCCACAGAAAACACAGGTTCTGCACATCAACTCACACCCAGGCCACCAGGGGCTCAATCACCAGAGCAAGCAGCAACGGTGATAAAGGGCAAACCTGACGGGTGCCACGAGCCACCAGGAACCACTCTGAAGTTGTCACCTCATGCACACTGTAGCCGTAAGGATAGTATTCATAAGGAGCAAGTAGTCAATGAATCGTGATTCAAACCCCACGTGAGGCAGAAAAGCGAAGAGTATTTTCAGCCCGCTAAATAGAAACCACCAGGAGTTCCCTCGTCCGACGATAATGGACATATCCCGGGAGCCCCAATGAAATCCTGAATGGTACACGTGTGCATAGCCTTGACGAGCTAGAAAGGGACACCTATTGGCTAGTAGATGGGTTTCCCCCAACATCTCTATACAGCATTTGTCTGGGAGGACGCTTTTAGGACCGCTCTTGCTTTTGTTCAACATCCTATTTACCTTCCAAGAAAGGACTTTAATAGTACCTGGGATGACTCTTGTGTGCGTCAGGACTCTGTGGGCAGATGAGTCAGCCATCACCTAACTGTGTCGCAAGAATATATTCAAGTATTGAGTGTGCCCGCCATGCTTCCGCTCTCGCTCTCCATCTAAACCAAGTTCAACCCCGGTAGCAGAAAGAAAGAAAAAAAGTAGAAGAGAATAAGAGAGAAGTGAGGAAAGATGAGAGAGTGAGCCTGTAAACCAATGAAACCACCACACATCTTCAGCAAATCGTACAACAGCACTAGTCCTAGCCCTCTGCGCCCAGAATTACATCATGGATCATCTGGGGTAGCCCGTGAGGCGTCTCCAGCGGCAGCCAGCCCATCCGAGTCCTCTGCCGCTGCTGGAGAGGAATGGACCTGTATTTTAGTTTTTAAATATTCCAAGTGACATCGAAAATAAAAATGATTATAAAGCTATTAAATCATATGTTCTGCAGAAAAATAATTGACAAGGACCACATTAAAATGATACAAATGCATGTCCTTTACATAGCCACTGACACAGGTGTAGAAAATTAGATTGTAATTATATAGCTGTGCTAAAAAATAGCAGCTTTGGTAGATTCTCTTCCTAACTGCTTCTGGCTAAGATGGAATTTACAAACTAAATGGCAGAATTCAAAGCACTGCTGCAGAAACATGTAGTGGCAGCTAGGTTTCAGTCCATTGTGAGGTGTGAATGACCAACTAATCAGGAATTCTCATAAGGCACTACAGGCAATGGGGTATGAATGGTGCATAATGTAAAATATCTAGGGGCAGATTTACAAGGGCCTAGCACCAATGGGGCGACTATTTAATGATGCTGTGGTGGCGCTATTCACTGCGCCGTATTTGCTTAACGCCACCTTGTAAATACGGCCTCTTCACACTCAGCACTTTGCGTGGAAGTAGTGTGCAATGGGTGTTGCTGTGGGCAGGCCACAGGAACACCCATTGCATTTTGATGCTGCCCCAGATTTACGAGTTTTCGGAAACCTGAGGCAGCGCCAAAATCTAACGCGCCCCAGGGGTTGCATTAGCATAGCGCAACGACGATAAATGCTTAAATTTCTCCTCATTTTTTGCATCACACATAGAAAGAGCAAATGGCTATTGAAGTTTGTTTTTGTGAAGGGAGGTGTCCCTTCCTGCACAAAAACAATCCCCCTGCAGCGCACCCATCCTAGCACCATGGTGCACGGGTGTCTGCGTTGACACTCAGCAGCAAATTTAGCACCAGTGCAGGGAAAAACACAGGGGTGTACTATATAGTTGTTCATATGGTGCATCCCTGCATTTGAAAGTGATGGAGCACGGCGCTACCAAATTTGGCAGAGCATCACGCTCTTTCATTTTCTTGTAAGTCTGAGCCCTAGTCCGTGTCACTCTAGTCTGTCTCATGTCCTGATTACAGGTTCAAGATAATTTCTGTTTTACCCCAAAAATGTGGTTTCTGGGTGAAACTGGATTTGCATGCTTTGCAGTAATTCTAGGTATCTACCTTCTAAAAGCTGGTAGAGGATATGGGGCTAGAAAATGGACCAGAGTTTGGTAACTCATAGGCACCTGTCAATAACAGGTCTTGTTTTTACTAATACTCCTGGTATCGGTAATTCTGGGTCCATTTTCACCACCCAAAAATAAGGGCAAACTTGGAATGAGGCATTTCTCTTGTAATGCGGGCAATTGGAGAGGACCTGGAGTGAAGGATGGAGATTATGCTGAAATTTGCTGAAACTATTGAAACGGCGAAAAGTGCAGAATGCAGAGTCAGAATCTGAATTTTCACGATTTTAGAAAATATTTAAGGTCAGAAAGGAGTTAATGAGTAGAGCCTTGATTGCGGTGATTGTATTGAAAGTGGGATTTCTATGTCTAATCAAAGGAGAACGATTAGTGGCAAGTAATGAAAGATTCATTAGCTACCTCATTAAAGGACTTGGAAAGGGATGCCAAAAAGAGAGGGTCACAAGGATTGTATTGGCATTCAAAGTTATAGTGCTAATGTGCTTATCACCACCTGAATTCCGGTTGAAGCCATTGTACAAACTAGGGCCCAGTTGTACAAGCAGCCTTCGCCGCCAATGCATCACTTTTTTTGACGCATTGGAGGCGCAGGCTGCTGACCTATACCTACAAGATCACACAAAGACACTTTGCATGGCTTTACATTGCCTTGTAGATGTGGAGTAAGGCAACGCAGCGTAGGTCACTGTGTTGCTTTATTTTGTGTTGGGGGGGGTGTTTCCATAGGTGTTGGGTGGGTGTTCCCACACAACACCCATGGATTTTGATGCATTACCAGATTCATATGGCTTTGTAAACCTAGGAATGCGTCATAACCCTATGCCACACAAGGGGTGGCGTAGAAATGATGCAATGGGGAGAAATATCTTTATTTCTCCCTGTTTTTTCCTCCTTCTATGTGTGCTGCATTTTGCAGTACACATAGAAAGAGGAAAACTCCTTGTGGGATTGTTTTTGTGCAGAAAGGTGTCCCTTCCTGCTCAAAAACAATCATCCCCGCAACGCAGGCACCCTTGCACCATGGTACAAGGGTGCCTGTGTTGGCGCACGGCAGCAATTTGTGCGTCGGCACAGGGGATAAGGATAGGAATGCACCATATTTCATAGATATTGTGCATTCCTACCCTTTTGTTTAGACGCAGGGCAGCGCAGCAAGAAGGCTTGCACCACTGCCCTGCGCCAAAACATTGTAAATTGACCCTAAATTTGGACATTTCAGGGCAATTTGGACATTTCAGGGCGGTGGCAGCATGTTATGTGATACCAGTAGGCAATAAATCAAAACGGTCCGATGTGAAATTAGTCATAGTTGATTCTGTGAAGTGTTATCTTTTAGAAAGGACGTTTATAAGGCAGCTATTCTCTATTGTGAAACTGGGTAAAAAAAAAAGTAGGACACTCCTAAATGCGCACGTGAGGTTTAGTGCAACACCTCTGATGCTAACACCAGTTCATCCTCCTTCCTTTAAAACCCAGGATCTCCATCCCATATCTCGTCCTGGAATTTTAACTGAGGAGAGCATTAGAGACCAATTTTTCTTAAATTGTAACTGTGACAAACCAAGAGAAAGGTTGTTAAAATAGGGATCACACGGATTGAGATAATCATAGTTAATAGAGAATACCACGCAAGAAAATGTGCTGGAGAGATTAAAAAAAAATTAATTTCAAAAAGATAGGGGTCGATGCTGTCAATCTTCACAAAAGTGACAGTAGAAACAAGATGAAAAGGGTTTTAAAAATGGAAGGAAGGATTAAAGGAGGGTGTTACTGGCGAGGCCTTGCTGGGCCTATGGCCAGCAAACTGAGTGCTGTGCAATAAAAGCAGTATCCAGCTAGCGTGCTAGGTAGGAGTGGACAGTATATGGAGCACAGTTGCAGCACTGTGACTGGAGGACAACCGAGAACTGTAAAAGAAGAGTGTGATGAGGTGGTGTTACAGTTAGCAAGGAAATGTAGAGATAATCCTTCAGATGTTGTGAAAGTGAATGATAAGGGAGTAAAAATGACGTTTCGAAGAAGAGTGGTACGAGGGAGGGTTTACGTATTGACGAAAAGAGCTAAAGTAATAAGTTGGCCTCATTATAATAAGAAATGGTAGTGTTTTTAGGCACTTTTGAGAAATTACATCCTAGAATCTCTAACAACGCTTTGGGTTCATTAAAATCACATTTACACCGAACCAAACTAAAAACGGGGGGAAACCAGTGTTTTTATTTTTGTATTTTTTTTAAGTAATACGTACACGATGCAATTAGACAAGAACATGAGAAACTCTACATTGATGGTCTCAATATGCCTGTGGAGGTCACCAGATAGTTGATACCAATATATTTTCTATAAAGGGTCCGAATGCAGTGCTTAATTTGTAAATAAAAACATGCCGGTGTTCAAAGCCCACATCTGAAACACGCGGCTGCTGCAATTAAATGTGCGAGCACGGAATACTGAGGCAGCTAATCCTGAAGCAATCTCGGGCCTCTTTAATCCATTTACAGCTACTTCCTGTCCCTTAAGATCAGTCTTTCAAATTTATATGTTGTCCCTTTGTGGCGCCTTTTCCTTTTTCTCTCCCTCCATCTTTCCATATGTGTTTTTTGCTTCAAAAATAAGTGCCGGTGCCCCGCACCAGAAACCACAGGCTCAAATTAAGCAGTGCTCTGAAGAAATTAGGTTGTGAGTGTGTGCATGCGTTTTGAACCTGGAGACGGTAGTACCCAAATTCCCATTACCCAACATCACTAAAATGTTGTGTTTGTTTGCTTAGGCTAAGGTATTCACCACACTAGACCTGGGTTCTATGTCACACAGATTAAACTTCACGAACATCCTTAAGACTTACCAGCTTTTATTATACTACAGGTGCATACAACTTTGTAAGATCGCTTTTGGGCTTATTTCAGCTGCCGTGATATTTCAAAGGACAATGACATTATTCTTGGGGATTATGGATGTCATATAAAATATTATCAGGATGATGTTTTGATTTATTGTTATAGACAAACACCTCAGGTGGATTCTATTGTGAACATGGCAGGCAGGGTTTTGCTGGCAAAATTGGAACTATCGGGCTCAAGAAAATTCCATTCTGTCCAAAGTCCAATATGATTTTAGTCTGAGGAATTGAACCATAGAGCAGTTTTTAAACCCGTACCTGCTGGTTTCAAAAGATACAGATGCCAAAGTTACTGCATTGAACTTGTCATTCATCGATCAGACAAGTGCATTTGACTTTGTCAATCGTTCCAAATCATGGCAAAAATGTTGGACACAGTGTAGATACCCCAATTGTTTATTTTTCAATGCAGTTGAATACTGATTCAACTGCTTGTGTCTGTTATGGTAGACATGGCAATTGTAACAATTTATTTAAGATCAGCAGGGGAATGAGGAAGGTATGTGTCCAGGACCCTTTTCTGTTTACCTTTATGGTAATGTATTTGAAAAATTTTTGAGGCTTGAAGGCCACAACATTGTACAGATAGGTTCTTGACTGCTTCCTCTTCTTCTCTATGCCGATGATGCAGTTTTGATGGCACGCAAGCCTATGGCCTCCAAGCACTTTTAGATACTCAGCCCACAACTACACCTCCCACCCCAGCTCCTACAACAACTACGCCTATAGATACCTCTACTTCATGTGTCCAGAGAAACACAACTCCCATCTTGTGCCCCCCAGTCTATGCTACTGTTGGGCAACCATTACCACCTCCAGTTGTATCAGGATCCAGTTGGATGGGCCACATTGCCTCAAGGGCACAGGGTGCTGGGGTAGGCATTCTGGGAGGGAATCAGTGGGCCAGGAAGGTAAGGCCACTGGCATCACTGTCACCCAGACCACCATTGACAAACTCTTGGGAGCAATACAACAGTCCCAAGACGTGATGGGCCAGGTCCTACCAGAGATCCGGGACCTTAAGCAGGTGCAGAGGGAGCACATTATTGAGCTACAGAATCAGAACTCCAATTTGTGCTCTCTGAGGAGGGTGATGTTTGTCATTCACCATCACATGTGCAGGGCATTTCCTGTACCATCTACCCCTGTCTGTGGTCCTTCTATATCAGGACACAATACGCCTTCGACAGCTACAGACAGAGAGGCCCTGCCACAAAAGGAAAGTGATCCACCCACCCCAGTCCCTGCACCTGTGCCCCACCCTGCCACCCCCTAGGAGGGGATGTTCATCCGCACGACCAAGAGACGATGACAAGACCTCCAACATCACCTCCAGGAGACAATAAACCTAACTTCCTCCAGTGCGTGTCTATCATTCACACTGTGGTCTATTACATGGACACAGTTTACTTTTCTGAGGACGCATGTATTTTGTACATTGGATTTCAAATAAGTTGTGCTCAACACATAGGGGCCACACATTATAACTTTGGCGGTAAGTACCGCCTACTGCCGCGGTGACAGCTGCCAATAGACCGTCCCCGCTGCCAACATCCGTCCACCATAATATGACCATAGCCTTATTTCTTCAACAAGAAGGGTGGAAATCTGGCTGTGGCCATGCTGGTTGACGATGTTAAGGTGGCGCTGCTCCACCAGCAGCTCCACGCCAGTAGACTGCCGCCAGCTGTATTATGAAAAATAATACGGCCTGGCGGTGCTCTGCTGGCAGTAGTAGCGCCCCATCCCCTGCCGGAAGACCCCCTGGATTCAGGTAAGTCGGGTTTCCCACAGGGGAGGGAGGTGGGGGCTGTTGTGTGTGTGGGGGTGTGTGTGCATGAATGTGTGAGTGTGTGCGTGCATGCAAATGAGTGTGTAGTGTTGCTTGCGTGTGTGTGTGCATGTGTGAGAATGCGTGAACGAATGAAAATGTGAATGCGTGTCTGCGTGTAAGTTTGGATGTGTGTACGGATGTGTGCGTGAATTACTGGATGCATGCGTGTATGTATGCCTGCGTAAGTGAGTGTGTGAATGCGTGGTGTGTGCCTGTGAGTGTGCGTGTATGGGGGGAGGATTGAAAGGGGGAGCATAAATGGAGGGGGAGTGGGGGTTGTCTGGGGAGTGTTAGGAGGGGTGGGTGGGACTACTACCACTGACAGGGAAGAAATTCCCTGTCACTGGTAGGGCCTACCGCTGTGGTTTTCGTGGCGTTACAAACACCATGAAAACCACAGCGGTAGGAAGGGTCATAATGCCTCCTGCGGGACAGTAGCGGCCGCCGGGCTTCAGCCAGCCCGCCAATGTCATAATGTGGCGATATGTACAGCCAGCCTGTTGGCGGTACTACCGACACATTTCCACCGATCGCCAGGGTCATAATGACCCCCATAGTTTCATCCACCATGATGGACTTTTGTTTTTTATTACTGTAATGGTTTCTTTCTGGTTTCAAACCTATTGCGCTTATCTTTTTGTTCAAAATAATTGCACATAAAACAAAGTGAAAGAATGGTGGTGTATTTATTGTAGTAATTCATTTTCTCTGTCTTCTGTACACCATCATGTTTAAATCTCTCAAACAAATAAGAGATACCAACCTGGTAATGAGTTTCCCATGTTAAAAAAGATGGAAAAACAGGAACTGAAATCGAAATGTATTGGTGTCATACATTTCTAGATAACAAGTTTGTGACACAATCAATTATGCATTTCACAAACCATTCAGAAGCCAAACAGTCTGTGGCATTCAGAAATTGACAATCCAGAACCTTGACACCATTGCAAAACAGGAATATTACATGAAATCAAATTAAATAGGCAATCTATTGCTCATGCATGAACTCAGCTGGAGCCAGACCTCTTGCCCTCACAATAGGAATCCTACACCAACAACACCAATAGTCTACATCATGGAAGTAACAAATGTGAGGCCATGTTACCATTTCAGGACAATGTGGCAGTAGCTGGTGCAATGTCACAACCACCATTCAGTGGTGTGCTAAAAGGTTCTTTCATCTATGAGGAGACACATCAACAGCCTCTTACACTGAACACAAATTGAAGATTTAGCCCATGGGATGGGAGCCCAGTATGCTATGGCTTGACATACACATGTGGTTAGATCAAATTAAGCAGCAAATATTGCCTTGTTGGCAACATCCCACCAAAAACAGGTCTGATACAATCTCAAGAATTTCCATTAAATAACAGTACAAGTTGTCTCTGTACAAGATCTGTCGATCCCAAGTGGGAGTCTGTCCCAGGATCAACCCATTTTCCCTTTGCACTTTTCAACAGCAACATATCACTGCAAATGTTACAACTGTGAAATGTCCAAATGAAGATGACATATTGAAGGACCCTTAAACAGAATAACAAGGGAAAAGTAATGATTTCACATATACAATTTGATTCACATATACAATTTGACTCAAATGATAAGTTAGGAGGACACATATACTTAGCACAAACAAAGATTATCTATGTCATAAAACACAGGGGCCAATTTAGGGAAACTGTGATACACAAAAATTTTGCCTTGGAATTTCCTGAACTGACCATTCCTGCCAAATTACCATCGCAGATTAATATGTTCCTTATGTCACAAGTTGTTCTGACATTGGATGCCACAATATGTAAGGATACATTTACCCTCAGGTGAAGAACCAGTCAACAACATCTTGACGTAGGTCAATTCATTCCTCTTCACCACTGTCTTCTTCATTGGACATTTCAAAATCCTCAACTAGTGTCTCTTCACAGGCCCACCCCACTGCCCCCCAAGTTTTTCCATGGGCCTCATTGAAGCAGACTTCCCCTGACATTGTTGAATTCCTCAGTGGTGCCAACAACCATGGTCGATTAGGATTCACTGAGTCTCCTACATAGAAGCAATAAATTGATAGATTAAAATTATAGCAGGCTGGATATTAGGATGAACTAACTAGCCCCACTTGCTCTACAGTGGAACCGCCCGAATCAGACACCCTCCGCCACCAACACAATGCTGTGGTGTGGAGGGAAACGGTGCCTGAGATGGGTTGGGTTTCCAAGGTTAAGCTTCAGACCCCCTTGTGGCAAAGAACCAAACTCCCCATGTCACCTCCTGAAGGGATTCTCAGCATTGGATATCATAAGAGTGTTGACAGCCTAACGGGGTCTTGAAGTCCCTTACGGATCATTAAGGCACATACCATTTTCACAGCTCACAATGATTTAGATATCTCCAATTACACAATGCCCTACAACAATACCAACCATCTGACGGGGATATCACCAAGTACTCCCTTCTGGGAGCTAAATTACCCCTAACCAACATAAGAGAACACAAATTCTCTGGTATCTTTTGAATGTTGACCTGATTGTATGACTCGGGTGAGGGAAGCCTGGAAGGTGGACTTAGGGCTGCTCGTCAAGGACTACTGGCTAGAAGCGCAGGCTGCACCGAGCAAGACATCGATCACCTCGCAATTTAGGCTCACTTAATTTAAAATCCTACATAGAATACAATACATTCACACCAGATTACATAAAACAGACCAATGCTTGAGATGCGAGCAGGAAGGGGGTATCCTTTGGTAGTGGCCGTCCATCCATACCTACTGGTCGCACATCCTGGACAAATTAGGAGAGATGTTGGGTTGGCCAATTCCCAAAGACCCCAAACTGGTCCTACTACACATCTCACGGACACAGGGGGCAACAGGTACCTGAAAGTACTATTGTGGTTGGGCCTGGCTATAGCTAAAAGGGACATTCTTCAACAGTGGAAATCAGCCTCTGCCCTGCTACCCACCAAGTGGGCTCCCAGTATGGACCATTGCATGACATTTGAATGACCAATATACCAGGGACGGGGATGTCCCCAAAAACTCAGGAAGATTTGGCATTGGTGGGCAGACCACAGAGGCAAGACACTGGATCCCTGCCTAGCTTCACCATGGGCTTCATACGGATACCACCAGGCGAACACAAAGAACAATGAGGGATGACAAAGGAATCCCACTACATAAATTCACGCCCAGCGGGGGGTTGAGGAAGGGCACTAACTCCACGGAGAGGAAACTCTCGACATGATACAACACATGAGAGGGGTGAAGATGTAATTTTATCGTGTACTTGAAGACGCATTTGTAAATTGAATGTTTGGTTGTTTATCGTATACATAAATAAAACAAAATCATAACACCATTGTACATTCCTAAACTAGGATTACAGGAAATGGTCCTCAAGTCATATTGTACTTACCAACAAGCCATGCCATCTCAGGTCCAAGTTGTGACATTTGCAGGGGTATGGTGCTGTTATGTAGAACAAAGGAATCATGTGCTGACCCAGGAAAGTGGGGACACACATGAGATGTATAAATCCAGTAAGCAGACATCTTGCACACTGATAGAATGGAAGTTCTTTTGATTGCAGTAAATCTGTTCCCTGGTATGTGGTGGCACCAAGACAATATGTATGCCATCAACCATATTGGCCAATTCCTGAGCTCTAGGAAACTGGACAAAGCTGTTGATGTGTCTCATCACTGAAGCAAGCACACAACTGAAAGTTGGATGTGACATGCCTCAAGATACTTTTCAGTGTATTTAAAAAAGGCAGTGGCCACAAAATGAAGTATTGCCATGAGTTTCAGTATTGGTGTTATGGCTGCTGTGTTCCTATTGTAAGGCATGCAAACAGGCTCCAGCTGCTAACACAAATCCAGTATAGTTGCCTACTTCATCTGAAATTTTGATTATGCCTGGTTTCATCCATGGTGGCAAGGTGTCCATAACTTGGTTTGTCACACAAGACTTTCACACATCTTATGCCTACTGATGCATTGACACAATCTAAATCATGCCCACATGAAGAGCGGAGTCACGCACGGTTTGGACAGAAGATGTGATGTGTAGTGGCGACCATCAGTCACAGGATATGAGGCTGCAAGGCTGATCAGTGGCTACCACCCAGTTGAAAGGTACAGCTCAGCTGCTGCGCTATAAGTCCCCTATTTGTGAGCAACAAGACAGGTTTGAGACTTTACTGACCTGGCCAGCCCTGAGGGTTGCTTGGGCTGGTCCCAGATGGATCCTGGGGGCCCAGATGATGGCAATTGGACCCCAACAGTCAAAATCACCACCCCAGTGTGCTTCTTGCCCTATATCACTGCATTTGTTTGAACAGGCACATAAGTGGCATACCCCTCCTTAAGTAACTTCATGTGCCTCCTGCCCCCCCAGTGCACAGGGTACTGCTGATAAGATTCAGGGGAAACCTCCCACCTAACTTCCTCATGGGCTCTTAGAGAACTTGAATACTGCTGTGGAAGGGCGCCTGGCAGTCAGGACTGCATTGGCAAACCAACCACCATATAGCCTGCAGGGTAGGCTATTTGAATACTATCTCAGAAAGCTTTTCTCCTACGTGAACTCCGGGAACCTGTCCATGCTAGCAGGCGGCAGCAGCTCATGGCTTTTGCGATCTACCACAAAGGAATTGGAGCATAGCGGACTAAGACCATGTTGGCAGCCCATGGGGTGTGACGGGCCTTTGCATAGACAAGCTTAACTCCTTGGAGCCTTGTGGCCCCCCTCCAAAAGACAATCACCTGTGACTCTACCACAGGGCACCAGTAGGCAGCTGAATGCTGGCAGACATCAAAGGGGTTGGTCTGCCCGTACCCTCCCCGCTGGTGTTTCGTGGTGGAGGAGGCAGGACCAACCCCAACACTATTTTCACTTAATCTACCATTACTCTTCACCACTTACTTTGAAATTACTTGGAAGATTCACTGGGATGGGGAAAGATGACACCAAATAGTCTAAACTCACATTTGAGAACCGTAAACGAGCTGGCGTTTCAGGGAGGACTCCTGAAGATGTGTGCCCAGACCCCTCAGAGGATGATGATCCCACACAATCATCCACCATTCGTTCAATGCTTCTGGACCTTAAACATAGTCTCACATCCATTGACTCGAAATCTTACCAAGAGAATGGATCACCTTAAAGAGAAGGTGGATGGACAGAGTTGACCAACTGGAGTGTTGCGCTTCAGTTCTGGATGATGAACAACATACTCCTAGCAAAAATATGATACCGATGGAAAAAGTCCTGTAATTCATTCCTATAAAAAATGAAGACTTAGATGCGAGATCGAGGAGGAATAACCTGCGCATTCTAGGAGCCCCTGAATCCACCTCAATAGGTGGTATGGAGGATTATGTTGAAGATTTGTTGTGAACATTGTTCAGTGAAGCAATCTCTGTTCTCCTGGTGGTTAAAAGGGCACACTGGTCCTTCGGCTCAAAGCCCCCACCCGGTGCCCCAGCTCAGCCAATCATAGCTAAAGTGTTAAATTACAGAGACCGCGAAGCAGTTCTTTGCGTGGCTTGGGAATAGAAACAACTTGTACATCAGAACAACACTATCACTATAAACCCAAACAACAGCCCAGCAGTCCAAGCTGCACAACAAGATTTTCTGCTGGTAAAACGCTCCCTGCTCAAAACGGACACCTCTTACTCCCTGATAATGAATAAAACATTTGAAATGTATTTTTTCCACATTTATTTTTTATTTTTTATTTTAAACTCCCTGATAAGCTGAGGATCCGACACAGGATCTGTGGTTCTAAAAATTCTGGACCCATGTAATTTACTTTGCCACAGCAGTACGATTTTAGTATCAAAAGACCGATAATGACTAGTACACTAAGCATGAGCATTTTCGCTCAATTCCAGCAGCGTTTTCACCTCGAAATCGCTATTTTCGTCCTGCACTCGTGGCTCCCATTTTATACACAGCAGCCATTTTTAAAAGTTGCCCTCACATAGGCTTATGATACAGTCAGATTTGATTCCAAGGACACGTACACCTTGATTGACTTTTCTCTGACCTGGGCAAGCTGGAACCATTGCCTCAGGCCAAACCTGTTTGGTCAGTCCCTCTCCCAGTGGCCGAATCAGATAGCATCAAGGCACACCAGGCCATAAAACCCTTATTATCGCTCACACACCCTGCCTAACTTGCTCACACCTGCACCTGCTCTTTTCTTCTTCTTACTTTACGAGGGGGAGGTGCCCGTTTTTATTAGGGGTCCACACTTATCTGATGTAAAATACTAGGCCTTGCCGGGTAATTTATTATGGGTTGGATGACATGAAATATGAGGTTTCATCATGACACTGTTTTTTCCTTTGTAGTGAAAACATGTGAATGACCAACCAAAATGTCAAGAATGTTTGCCTGAAGCTTAAAAAACTGTATATAAGGAAACCTGATTTTGCATTGACACACAGTCTCCTGAGAACATACAAATCGTGCTGTTGTACTTCTAGGACACTTGTCAATTGGTTGCAGCCAATAAATTCGATCTTTGACTTCACCTAGAAGACTCTGAGTTTCTGTAGTCTGAATCAGGAAAGTACCCGAGGTCTTTGGGTGTACCCTGGCACCGCTGGGTTACCGGATCAGTACCGGTTCTGAAAAACCCAGTACCTCAGTTGGCGCCCAAACGTGGGGCGATACCAGCGGTACCGGTCCAAGCCTGAGGTCCGTGGGGAGCTTCGTGTGAAAATTCTGGAGGAAGGCCGCCACTTCATCGACCCCTGCATGTCGACGTGGTCCGAAAGTCTTTGTTGCGAGGTTCCCCGCTTCCCGACGGCTATGAAGGACTGCTGCCCTGGCTATCGCCCTGATTTGGACCCTTGATTTTTTGGTAGAGCGAAACGATAAGACGAGTCTTCTGGTGACGTCATTGATATTTTCAGTTAAGTATAAGTGGAGCGTCTCCCAGTCCTTAGTTGGACACTTGGTTTGGTCCTTAGTTGGACACTTGGTTTGGTCCTTAGTTGGACACTTGGTTTGGTCCTTAGTTGGACATTTGGTTTGGTATCCCTTTGGGATCACTTTGATTTGGAACTTGCAAGTACCAAAGCCGAAGGACTCGTGTATTCACGAGACTATCGTAAACGATAATCCTTTGAAGTTTGAAGCTAGACTAGTGAGCGAAGATGCCTGGTCTTAGCAGACTTGGAAATTTGTTTTGTCTTGGTTGTAAAAGGGACTCCCGGTTGGAGGACTCATGTCCGGTTCCTCCGATTGGAACTCCAACCTATGAACTATATGTGAAGCACGGAGTGGGCCCCATCACGTTTAATAAAGTATGGGTCCGCTATTCTTGGAAATAATTGAGAAAAGTTTTCTTTTTTTTTCTTGTAAATATGACTTACAACTAGGATCTGCAAACGGTTCTGTAAGTAAATTGCGACGGCGCTATTTATGAAAAATGGCTAAAGCGCGCGGTATTATGTGTACTGAATGTTTTCTGTTTATATCTGAAATGAGCTCAATGTGTGTTTGTGGGTCTTCTTGATGTTTACAGTTTGTTAAGTAAAATGTTGGTTAGTTAATATTAAGTAGAAACTTAGAAAAAATCCAGAAATGAACCATGTGATGTGCTAACATAGCTATATGTTGCTCTTTAATTTATAGAATGAGCAATTGTGCACATATACAAAACTGCCGTTAAATGCTTAATAAATTAGAAAACACATTCAATAAATATAAATAGGGCCCCCCCCAAAAAAAAAAAACGAAATTATCTATTTTCAATTCAGCCAGCACTTTCCCAGTTAAACATGGGTGGAATTTTGCATAACCTTCCTTTTAAATGAAAGTGGCGCAAAAATGTGACGCATTTCAAGTTAGGCTTATGCGCTTAGGCTTGTGAGTTAATGTATCCCAAATAATAGGCAAGGGATGCAGCTTGCTTTTATATGTGGAATTATCACACAAAAAAGAATAATTGGGTTTTTATTTTTTTTTAAAGAAAATTATTAATTATGGAAAAATTATTTTAAAAAATAAGTGCCTTTCAAAATCGTTTTTTAATATTTATAAAGCTTAATACCTATACTATGACCTCCTAACATTAAAATTTAATTCAAGTTATGTTGCACCACTAAAATGACATTTGTATGTGCAATTTTCCCTTGGCGCAGGAGCAAACAAGCTCATTTCTATAAAGTATAAGTTAATATTTTCAATGGCTGACTCATGGATTGTGTAATAGACATTCTGGTAATGCATATTATGCAAGAAAATTGTAGGATATTGATTTTTTAATGCCTAAAATATCAAAGTCGATTTTGGGCAAAAGCACTGTTTAAACTGCATTTTCTTTCATTCAGAGTACTATTTAAAGTGTCTCAGGCTTCAGTAAATGCATACATTTAGGTTTGATATATATTTGCAGGTTGTGCCTTCTTATGATTCAATGAGTCAATGTGCCAGTACAAAGGCTTGTTTTAATATCAAGGTTGAAGGTTCTAACTTCAGCTGGGCCTACTGAGACGTTCATTCATTCGAGGTTGATGAAATATGTACCATTGCATGGGATTGCAACAAGCATTTATTCTAACAACTGGTATGTGTGTTATTAAGGTGTGTGAATTATTCACAGTAAATGTAGTTTAATAATCTGGAAATAGAGATGATTTTTTTTTACAGTAGAAATTGTAGGTGCCAAATTAATATGGAGTGTCAGTGTAACAATTTTTACTTTTAGAAAGGTAAAACTAAGGTGGCTTGATGTTGCGAAGTAACTGACAAGAGGGTAACAGTTAAGTAATGGAAATTTATTTTCATGTATTTGGTCCTATCATGAATTGTTCTTGCTGGTCCTGTATGTTAGACGAGAAACAGTAAAGTTATATTTGACAGCAGATTTCCATTGCCTGGTGATCTACTGTCAAAAGGAGGGTAAGGATTTTAAACCTGACAAATTAAACAGGCCCAAATATTGGGTTTTGGGCTGCAGGTTTACAGTGCATAAAGTACATGACATGGTGTTGTGTGCCACCGCTTATTCACACATGCTATTGTTTTGTCTATGCTTTTTGTGCTTAATACACAGCAAGTATATCTGATGGCTTGACGTTTTGTGCGTTTTTATTATTTTTTATTTGTTTTTTGCATGTTTGTTGCTGCTTTTGATACTATTACAAGCTCCCCTGTGTTGTGAGGGGATGGTCATGACGATGCCCATCGCTACGCAACAGTTGGTTGAACTTGTTCTGGTTACTAAATTCCACAGATAATGATATTTCATGCTGTGAACATAAAAGACAACACTTCACCAGTGAATGTCTATTTGGCTATAATGGTATTGAAGGAAAATAAAAAGAGATATACCGGATCAAAGTGTGTCACCTGCAGTTAGTCACGTTACTGCCCCTTCCCTTAAAGGAACAGGCAGCCCTACATTTATGTATCCTTGATTGGACCTAAGGATGAAATTATAGATCTGTGACTCAAGGTGGCCTAATTTCTATATTACATTAGTTAATGATGTTGTGTTTCCTAAGTAGCATATGGCTTTCGTTCCTTAAAAGAAAACCAGGTTTTCATTTTTTCCTGAAGAAGGAACTGAAACATTAGCTAGGAGTACCGTATATGTTGTAGTCGCCAACGGTAGAGTTAAAATTTGTGTAACTTTGGCCTTTGTGTATCACCCGTACTCTCGGTGTTGTGTCACATGCCTGACTATCACCCAAATAAATTTTTTTTGTTCTTCCTATAGATTTTTTTTTTTTTGTTACTTCCCCTGACCAATGTCGCATCATGCTTAGTTATTGAGATTTTAGCTATGTCCTAGTCCCATTTCTCTTTTTCGAATTCCTTTCACCAGTCAGCCCTTTTATTATTATTGATGTATTGTTCAGGTTCACATTTCCAGACTGCAGTGATATACCAGGGACCCCCATGTTATGTATAATTCCCTTTGGTATGACCAGACTGGTTTTCAAGAATTTGCCTTAGGCCTGCTTCAATGTTTTCCAGCCTGACTGTCAGGGTAGCGATAGACTGGTTAACTGACTCAATATTATAGTAAGACAAGTTTTCCATCTCAATAGGAGATATCTTATGTTTACCTTTTTGAACATGACGAATTTTCAATGTCTATTTTAATTTGGTTTTCGGTTCCCTTCTGTTCCTGCTACTTTAATTTTTGGTGGGATCAGATGTGTCCTAATCATGCAAATATCAGGACCCTCTAGTTCTTGTCTTTTTGTTTGCACATTTGACTATTAGCCTGTGTATTGCATAGTGCACCTGATGCACAGTTTTTAAAGGAAGGTTTCTACATGTCCCTGATAATCGGTATCATGTGATTTCTCTATTGAGATGTTCTAAGGTAAGGAGGAACACCTAGACTTAATCATTGAGGCAAATATGTGTTTACCCCATTAGAAAATGCCACTGTGTGAGGAAATCCATTCAGATATAATTCTCATGTAGCTATAGATGGCAGAGAATAATGGAGAGAACCCAATTAAAGATGCTAGAGACCCTGTTTTGCCCTTCTGCCTTTGTCTTTGTATTTTATGCCCATGGTGTATGGCTACTCCTTTGAAGATTGCAGACCACCTGCTTGCAGTCCCCTTGTTAAAAACCATGAACTGTTTTTGTACTAAATTGAAGGAAACTAACAGCTGTGGCACACTTCCTACGTCACTAGATTCTGCAGGTATCAAGTCATAATAACCTGCAGGACATTGATTTAAGCCTAATTCCCATCAGTGACAGCTACAGATGAAAGACGGACGTCTTGGCCCTACAGTCTCAGCACCCAGAAAGTAGCAAAGCTGGACAGCGATCGCCAGCGCATGGTATCGTACTTGCTCCATCAGACGGCGTTGGACATCACAAAACCAAAGTTTCAGTGTAAAAGAGCTAAAGAGGAGGATTCCTGTTGTTGATGGCAGAGCTGTTTTGAGGTTTCATTTCTCTACCTGTCATGTGCTGGTAACCTCTGACAGTGTGCAATCCCTTGAGCCCCTTGGCCTGAGTTTTGGCCACACCCCCCCTTTTCTTTGCTCCAACGGAAGATTTTCAAGATTTTGCACCTCAGTCCCCCCACCTGTGAGTCCACTGCAGTCCCTATTTTACCAGGCCCCGCAATGAACAAACTGATCTGCTTAACTTGGAACATTAGAGGCCTGGATAATGTGGGTAAGGCCATCAAGGTTGCAACAACATATGTGGATATCTGTATGTTTTAGTTGCTACACCTTACTGAGGCCACCAGAATGCTTCTATGGGCTGGATGGTTTGGTGAATGTCACACTTTAACTAAGCTCGGGGATGGTGATCATCATCTGCAAGGGGCTTTCCTTGCATACCAGAATTGCATATGATATTTTAGATCGCTATATGCCTTTAGCTGGTGAACAACCTCATCCATCTTTTGTCCATTTACGGACCCAACACAGACCGTTCGGACTTCTTTGCTGAAATCTGGCGCTTAGCTGGGACACTGGATCCAGGTGCCCTTTTGTTGGATGGGGATTTTAATACTGTACTTGATCCCAACATTGCAATAGTATGACTAGACCCCCACACCCAAACACATCTACACTGGTGCCACTCGCTCAGGTTAGACAATCAATTGTCATGGCAGACATGGACAGGATAGGGTAGGGCCCTCTATAATCACCATGCATAACACTTGGTCCAGTATTTATCTGTGGTTCGCCACACAAGATGTTGACTCATGAGCTCATTGAGTAGACCTGTGCCCGCACACACTCTCCAATCACACCCCTGTTCTATTGGAGCTGCGCATCCCTGGTAGTATACACCGTGCGATTACCTGGTGCCTTCCTTGCGGTGCCCTCAGTGACCACGTCTACCAAGGAGAAATTAGAGAAGCAGTGGTTGATTACTTTTAATGCACCAAGGTATCTGTTCAATGCCAATTTACCCTCTGGGAGATGTTCAAAGAGGTCACTAGGGTGGTTTGCATTGCAAAGTGTTGCAAAGCAATCTGGGATTCGGCGGACACTGCAAAGAAAGTTGTCCACTTTAGAGACAGCTGTACAACCGTGAATGCCCTACTTTGCCATAGTTGACCAGGTCACTCTTGCACAGATTAGGTCTAAGCTTGATCAGTTTGAAGAAGCAGAACAGCAAGATGTATGCTATCTTACTTGAGAAGCCCATGCTCGACGATATTGCGAGGGCGATAAGGTGGGGAAAACGTTAGCTAAGCTTGGTTATGCAGTGGAACTTGATGCCACTAGGCTAATCTGCCAGTTGATACAGAAGCAGTTCAGCAGACTATGACCTCCTTTTTCTCCTCGCTGTATTGGTCCACAGACACTCCATCCAGGGAGACTTACACAGACTCCTTCTATACAATTAAATTACTGTAGATGCACCTTTTATGCTGAGGATATTGTACAAGTCATCAAGGGACTGCCCATGTCCAAAGCACTGGGACTTAACGGCCTTATGGCGGTCTTCTAAGAAACCAATACAGAGCTTCTAGCCCCTCACCTGCTCGAAATGTATGCAGAATCTCTTGATACCGGAGTTCTCCAACCATCCTTGTGCAAGGCACTAACATTGACTATCCCTAAATCAAGTAAGAATCCTCACAAATGTGACTCCTAACACCCGGTTTCTATGATAAATATTGTCAATAAGATTTTAGCTGAGTTGATTGCTTCCCGAATGCTACCATTCCTGCTGATCATTACTCACCTGGACCAATCTGAATTTGTCCAAGCAGATTCACCACCCCTAATTTATGCACCACTTTTGCTGTAACCCAGATAGTTGACCCATCTTGTAGGGCTGCTGCAGTAGTTTTAGATGCTGCCAAGGTTTTTAACTTGCTAGAGTGGCCGTATCTTTTTGCGCTACTAGCTTACCTAGGAATTAGGTAAACGTTTCATTGACTAATATGGCTCCCATAAAAGAAGCCCACTGCCCATTTGGATATCAATGGGACCATTTCCACACAATTCCCTGTGAGGAGGGGCACTGGTCCAGGTTGCCCTCTTGTACCTCTATTATTTGCTATAGGCAGGGAATGACTAGCTGCATGATTACAACAACACTATCCACATAAAGGCTTGACATTCACACCTACGGTGATACTTGTTGTAATGTACGCTGACAACATTACGTTCTACGTGAAGGATCCTCAGGACAACCTAGATGTCTTAGTTAGGGAATTGTGGTCATTTTGGCGGTCTGTGGGAAGTCATGATCAACTGGGCCAAGTCCATCATATTTCCTTTGACAGATGTTACCACTCACAACGAGTCTGAATTTTGGTTCTGCTTTGCTGCAAAACAGGTGTGCTATTTGGGAATTTGGCTTACTACAAACTTTGATGAGCTATGGAGAGCAAACTACAAATGTGTAATCTCTTGGTTGGAAGAACGATTAGAGAGAAGATGCTCACTACCACTCTCACTAACAGGAAGTCTGGCTATTGCCAAGGTGGTGGTGCTCCCTAAATTCCTTTTGCTTGTTTTTAAATCTACCTTTACCCTTGCCGCACTGTTTTCGCAAACGTCTGTGCTCATGCTTGACCACACTAGTTTGGGCTGGGAAGCAGCTTAAGGTATTCGGGCAATTGCTCACACTCCCATTCGAACAGGGTGGACTTGCTACCTCTGATATGGAACTCTATTATAAATGCAAGCAAGTGCAATTTGAGCATTTCTTTGTACATCCCGTAAAACATCCACCACACACAGCCCCAGAACACAATCACGTCCATCCATGCCCCCTATCCATGGCATTCTATTTTCTCCCGCTCCGCCCATGAGCGCGAATAGATACGGTCGCTTGCATGAAATCGTCATGGAATGAACTCTGGCACAGAGCTCATGTAGATCACATTTTTGCCCCCAAAATACTCATTCTTGACAATCCAGCAGTAACCCTCACTAGAGATGCAGGCACACGTGTATGACTCCGCACACTGCAGCTAACTAGCACTGGAGTACCATACCCGGATGGTAGCTTTATTGAAACTGAGCAGGCTTTACAGGAACCCTCTAATACCCTTTAATATAAGCTCAGCTATTTTCAACTGTGTGCAGCTGTCCAGTCACATCATGACCCCCTTCCAAAAGCCCCCAGAATGTTTCAAGCATTGGAAGTGCTGCTCACCTCCCCCCACCCTGCATCGTTTGGTCACAAATTATATCTTACAATGCAGGCAACTGCACTTGTGGCTGTTTTCCAGTCTCAGGAAATGCAGGAGTCCCACTTAAGTAGTCCTATTTCAGCTGAATGCTGGAAATACTGCTGAGCACACTCTTGTACCTCTCCCCTAATTACTGATTATTCATGATCCACTTCAATTTCTTGCATCAATTGTACTATACCCCTGAGTGTCTGCACAGTCTTGGTATCCTAGCAAACACACACTGTCTGTGCTGCATGACATCCAGAGCAGGCTTTATACACTTCACATGGGTCTGCCCTGCAATACAAACTTTTGGGCCTGAAGTGTTTGATGTTATTGGAGCCATTCTTGCAAATGCGGTTATACAAGCTCCAATGGTTGCATTACTGAGTTTTGTCAAAGATATCCCTGATGAGGGAC
This sequence comes from Pleurodeles waltl, assembly GCF_031143425.1. Taxonomy (NCBI): domain Eukaryota; kingdom Metazoa; phylum Chordata; class Amphibia; order Caudata; family Salamandridae; genus Pleurodeles; species Pleurodeles waltl. The sequence goes on from NC_090446.1 coordinate 333,200,805, forward strand.
GTCGACTGGTGGGTATGTTACTACTCCTAGTCAAACGAAGAGTCATAATGTGCTAGGAGAGGCGTAGGGTAGCACGTACAGTTGATTGGTTACATGACGTAGCATACTGCTAAGAACAATTGCAAAATTACTGGGACCTGATGCCTGCTGGTTCCCACCCTCAAGCTATCTTGTCTCCATTGGTCATCAATATGCCTGGGTGCGGCCACTGCACCTAGATCTTCAGGGGCACTGAGTAATTATGGAGATGCATATGCTAGTTGTGACGTATTAGAATGTTGTCTCTAATGGTGAATGATTATTTCACATGTTTATTCTTACTGATGGATGATTGCCGAAGTGCCCACCCCTCAATTCCTTCTAATTTCCCCTCCCTGTCGCACCTTTTTTCCTCCCTCCCTTTTTTATGACCCTACTTTTTCTTCCCCCTCCTCTAGTTGCTGACGTCGCTGTATCCTCTTCAAGGAATTGTTCTCCTTATAACATATATAACCCGAACAAAACTGATTTTGTCAAATTTGGTTTTGATGACCTTCACCTTTTATGTCTGTGTTTTAAGCAAACTTAATAAACAAATTTTAATAAAAATCTTTATCTGAAATATGTAAGAAATATGCTTCACCAGCAAGAATCAAGTCAGTTCACATATACAGTAGCAGACTGTCATGGAGCCCTACTCCTTCATAAACGTTCATGCAAGCCAGACTTTATCAACCAACATGAATTCTTATGTCAAACTGTATTGATTGAAACAGACAGGAATGTGTCAATCAATCAATAAATACTTTATTTCGGCCATAGGCCATAAAACCAATAAATCATAAAACATCAATATATTAGCAATTTAAGACAGTGATCTTTAGCGCTCGTAACACATAAAACCTTCCAATCTCAAGGCCCTCTGTACATTACAGGTATTTAAGTTCTCTCTTTACTATACTTCTAGGAACAAGGAACAATAGATATTAGGGTACTGTAGTGTTGTAAAATTCATGTGATCCCATACACTTTTAAAGCGCATCAGTATTTTTCACAATTTGAGCAATTACCTTAATAGCTATGCTCTTAGGTCTTTCTCACAAAGACTTCTAATTCTGTGGCCCTTTATTCTTTGCAATTGTGTAGACTCTCTCTCTACTATACTCCTAGGCTCGAGTGACAATAAGTCTTAAAGTGCTGTATGATATAATTCATATGGTCCCATGCATTTTTTAAAACACATCAATAGATTTCACAGATAAAAAAGTTTATATTTTTATTAGTTGGGCAATGATCTAAGTATTTATACATTTAGGGCATTCCCGTAAGATCTTCTAGTTCCGAGCCCTCTTTTTGCAAGTATGTGGGTTCGCTCTCTGCTAGTCTCCTGGGCTGAAGGAGCAATAGATCTGAAAGTGCTATAGTATAATACAGTTCATACGATCCCTTAAATTTTAAAACATATCAATAGGTTTCACAGTTTAAAAATGACCATGATCTAAAAACATTCTCATAAAACCTTCCAATTCCATGGCCCTATATACTTTGCAGGTATATGAGTACACACTCTTCAATATGCCAAGGCTTAAAGATTAGTGGATCTTAAAGTGCTATAGTATAATGAGGTTCATTTGTGTCCATACATTTTAAAACATATCAATAGGTTACAAAGTGTGTACAATGATCTAGACAGCTATTCCAGTGGGCCATTCATGGTTCACTTCTGCAGGGAGCAAGATGAGGTATCCATTTTTAATCTAAGCTTCCATGCCCAAAACATAAACCTGGAAACCACAAATGTAATTACTTCTCGGGTTTCAGTTTTCATGACCCTCATAGTCTCCCAGTAATGTCTTGCACCCATAGCTCTACATAAAGGCAGTATCCATTTTTGTCGGGTCGCCCATACAGTGGACAAAAGAAGACAAGCATTTGCAATGCAACGGATCTCGCATTTCTCTGAGTTAGAGCTATTAGCAGTCGTAAACTCTCAACCAGACATTTCATGCCTCATTAAATGGAAAAAAGAGCATGATTGTGCTGCTACAGTTCACTCGTAATGAAACCTATCAGCAAAAATGTAATTATCTACGTAACCAGCAAAAGTTCAATTAGCTATGTAACAGGGCCGATGTCATGCAAAGTACTCGACTTCTGTCCAGCGAGAACGCGCTTCAAAAAAAGAGAAAAAGTAGTCCACAAACTGGACTAAAAACTGGGAGCCTCGTATGTTTTCAGTACTTGGTCGCTGCGCTCGTGGAGGGCTAACCACCGGAAAAAGCAGGACGTGTGCATACCTTCCACTAATGAAAGCAAGCAGATTTTAAAAGGCAAGCTGACTAACCAATGAAAGACACTGGCGTGACATGGACGGGGCTCCGAGCCCTTTTCTAATTCCTACAGAGTCTCGCAAGCAATTCACATGCGCAAGCACATGCTAGCGCAGGCACGATCCTAAAAAAGTTTGCATCAGTGTCACTTTTATAAGAGCAATAGGAGCACTGGGAAGACAAGGCCTTATCGCACTTTACAGTATAGGGTCTCAGTGGCAGCACCTCACATCTGAATAGGACATAGAGCTGCTTCGCCTGGCAGGAAATATACTGTCCAGGTAGGGTTCAAAGTGCAGTATGCATTTGTGCAGTTAAAAAAAGAGCTGATGTACTCCCTTCTTTTTGATTACTCACAACCTTATAGTTTTGTACTGCCATTGCTCTTCTTTCAGTTTCTGACTAACACTTCTTCTGATTGAACCAGGCTCTTCCCACAGTTCCCCCATATTAAGTAGTTTGCTGACATTTCTAACATATTTTAACCAAGGCTTTCACGTTTGAGAATCAAGAGCTACTAGTTCTGTAAGGGAAGTCCTATATGGGGAAAGATCCTCTGATGACCAAACCCTGATCCAATAAAGAAGGGGTTTGAGGAGATTATTTGCTGAATGCTATTGAGGCCTAATTCATACCTCAAAGGAAGAAGGGGTACACTTTGTGGGAATTAAAAGAGGACCCTAAAAAACTTGTTCTCCATTTGCTGCAGGATGTTGGTATTCTAATAGCCCCATATTTCCATCCCATAGATGGAGGCAGTCACAGCTGTGGCTTTGTATACTTTTAATGCTGGTGATACCAGACCCCCATCTAATGCCTTATATCTTCTAGCTGTGGCCATTGATCTGCAATAAAGTGTGGTCTTACATTTCTCCAGTTGGGGCCTCCATCCCATTTTTTCATAGAGCCTTACTCCTAAGTGGTCAAAGTTTTCAACTTGTTCCAACCTGTCCTTGCCCAATTTTTATGTTGCCTTTAAAGCTTTCTCATGCCCTCGATATTGAGCATCTGTTATTTCTTCTCACTTCTTGATTGCCCAAGCTTTTTAAGCCTTTAGCAGAACAGTTATGTAGTTCTTTCTTGCATTTCTTATTTGCTCCTGGCCTTCCTCCTTAAGAGCACTCAGTAAGCTGCCTTTGGCAAGTCTGCATTCTTTAGTGTACCACACAGGTAGTTGTTTTTAATTGTTATCGACTCATTTAACTTCTATTACAAAGAACCCGCTCAGTTGATGTAGGAGGCTGGACTGGCTTGTAGTGAGTACCAAGGGGTACTTGCACCTTGCACCAGGCCCAGTTATCCCTTATTAGTGTATAGGGTGTCTAGCAGCTTAGGCTGATAGATAATGGTAGCTTAGCAGAGCAGCTTAGGCTGAACTAGGAGACGTGTGAAGCTACTACAGTACCACTTAGTGTCATATGCACAATATCATAAGAAAACACAATACACAGTTATACTAAAAATAAAGGTACTTTATTTTTATGACAAAATGCCAAAGTATCTTAGAGTGTACCCTCAGTGAGAGGATAGGAAATATACACAAGATATATATACACAATAGCAAAAATATGCAGTATAGTCTTAGAAAACAGTGCAAACAATGTATAGTTACAATAGGATGCAATGGGGAAACATAGGGATAGGGGCAACACAAACCATATACTCCAAAAGTGGAATGCGAACCACGAATGGATCCCAAACCTATGTGACCTTGTAGAGGGTCGCTGGGACTATTAGAAAATAGTGAGAGTTAGAAAAATAACCCTCCCCAAGACCCTGAAAAGTGAGTGCAAAGTGCACTAAAGTTCCCCTAAGGACAAAGAAGTCGTGTTAGAGGAATAATGCAGGAAAGACACAAACCAGCAATGCAACAACTGTGGATTTCCAATCTAGGGTACCTGTGGAACAAGGGGACCAAGTCCAAAAGTCACAAGCAAGTCGGAGATGGGCAGATGCCCAGGAAATGCCAGCTGCGGGTGCAAAGAAGCTTCTACTGGACAGAAGAAGCTGAGGTTTCTGCAGGAACGAAAAGGGCTAGAGACTTCCCCTTTGGTGGACGGATTCCACTCGCCTTGGAGAGTCGTGCAAAAGTGTTTTCCCGCCGAAAGGACGCCAACAAGCCTTGCTAGTTGCAAATCGTGCATTTGGCGTTTTTGGACGCTGCTGGGGCCCAGGAGGGACCAGGAGGTCGCAAATTGGACCTGAAGAGAGAGGGGACGTCGAGCAAGACAAAGAGCCCTCACTGAAGCAGGTAGCACCCAAAGAAGTGCCAGAAACAGGCACTACAAGGATGCGTGAAACAGTGCTCGCCGAAGTTGCACAAAGGAGTCCCACGTCGCCGGAGACCAACTTAGAAAGACGTGCAATGCAGGTTAGAGTGCCGTAGACCCAGGCTTGGCTGTGCACAAAGGATTTCCGCCGGAAGTGCACAGGGGCCGGAGTAGCTGCAAAGTCGCGGTTCCCAGCAATGCAGCCCAGCGAGGTGAGGCAAGGACTTACCTCCACCAAACTTGGGCTGAAGAGTCACTGGACTGTGGGGGTCACTTGGACAGAGTCGCTGGATTCGAGGGACCTCGCTCGTTGTGCTGAGAGGAGACCCAAGGGACCGGTAATGCAGCTTTTTGGTGCCTGCGGTTGCAGGGGGAAGATTCCGTCAACCCACGGGAGATTTCTTCGGGGCTTCTGGTGCAGAGAGGAGGCAGGCTACCCCCACAGCATGCACAAGCAGGAAAACAGTCGAGAAGGCGGCAGGATCAGCGTTACAGAGTTGCAGTAGTCGTCTTTGCTACTATGTTGCAGGTTTGCAGGCTTCCAGCGCGGCCAGCAGTCGATTCCTTATCAAAAGGTGAAGAGAGAGATGCAGAGGAACTCGGCTGAGCTCATGCATTCGTTATCTGAAGTTTCCCCAGAGACAGAGACCCTAAATAGCCAGAAAAGAGGGTTTGGCTACCTAGGAGAGAGGATAGGCTAGCAACACCTGAAGGAGCCTATCACAAGGAGTCTCTGACGTCACCTGGTGGCACTGGCCACTCAGAGCAGTCCAGTGTGCCAGCAGCACCTCTGTTTTCAAGATGGCAGAGGTCTGGAGCACACTGGAGGAGCTCTGGACACCTCCCAGGGGAGGTGCAGGTCAGGGGAGTGGTCACTCCCCTTTCCTTTGTCCAGTTTCGCGCCAGAGCAGGGGCTAAGGGGTCCCTGAACCGGTGTAGACTGGCTTATGCAGAATTGGGCACATCTGTGCCCAACAAAGCATTTCCAGAGGCTGGGGGAGGCTACTCCTCCCCTGCCTTCACACCATTTTCCAAAGGGAGAGGGTGTCACACCCTCTCTCAGAGGAAGTTCTTTGTTCTGCCATCCTGGGCCAGGCCTGGCTGGACCCCAGGAGGGCAGCTGCCTGTCTGAGGGGTTGGCAGCAGCAGCAGCTGCAGTGAAACCCCAGGAAGGGCAGTTTGGCAGTACCAGGGTCTGTGCTACAGACCACTGGGATCATGGGATTGTGCCAACTATGCCAGGATGGCATAGAGGGGGCAATTCCATGATCATAGACATGTTACATGGCCATATTCGGAGTTACCATTGTGAAGCTACATATAGGTAGTGACCTATATGTAGTGCACGCGTGTAATGGTGTCCCCGCACTCACAAAGTTCAGGGAATTGGCTCTGAACAATGTGGGGGCACCTTGGCTAGTGCCAGGGTGCCCTCACACTAAGTAACTTTGCACCTAACCTTTACCAGGTAAAGGTTAGACATATAGGTGACTTATAAGTTACTTAAGTGCAGTGTAAAATGGCTGTGAAATAACGTGGACGTTATTTCACTCAGGCTGCAGTGGCAGGCCTGTGTAAGATTTGTCAGAGCTCCCTATGGATGGCAAAAGAAATGCTGCGGCCCATAGGGATCTCCTGGAACCCCAATACCCTGGGTACCTCAGTACCATATACTAGGGAATTATAAGGGTGTTCCAGTAAGCCAATGTAAATTGGTAAAAATGGTCACTAGCCTGTTAGTGACAATTTGGAAAGAAATGAGAGAGCATAACCACTGAGGTTCTGATTAGCAGAGCCTCAGTGAGACAGTTAGTCACTACACAGGTAACACATTCAGGCACACTTATGAGCACTGGGGCCCTGGGTTACCAGGGTCCCAGTGACACATACAACTAAAACAACATATATACAGTGAAAAATGGGGGTAACATGCCAGGCAAGATGGTACTTTCCTACACAACCCCCCCCAAACGAAGGACAATAAGACTAGCCATGACCTGATGAGTCTTCATTGTCTAAGTGGAAATATCTGGAGAGTCCATCTGCATTGGAGTGGCTACTCCCAGGTCTATGTTCCACTGTATAGTCCATTCCCTGTAGGGATATGGACCACCTCAACAATTTAGGATTTTCACCTTTCATTTGTTTTAGCCAAAGTAGAGGTTTGTGGTCTGTCTGAACAATGAAGTGAGTGCCAAACAGGTATGGCCTCAACTTCTTCAGAGCCCAGACCACAGCAAAGGCCTCCCTCTCAATGGCAGACCAACGCTTTTCTCTAGGGGTCAACCTCCTACTAATAAAAGCAACAGGTTGATCCTGGCCCTCAGAATTAAGTTGTGATAGGACTGCCCCTACTCCTAATTCAGATGCATCAGTTTGGACATAGAATTTTTTAGAGTAACAAGGGCTTTTCAGGACAGGTGCAGAGCACATGGCCTGCTTCAGCTCCTCAAAAGCTTTCTGACAGTTTGCTGTCCATAGTACCTTTTTAGGCATTTTCTTGGATGTGAGGTCATTAAGAGGGGCTGCAATGGAGCCATAGTTCTTAATGAACCTCCTGTAGTACCCAGTGAGGCCTAGGAAGGCTCTCACCTGAGTCTGAGTGGTAGGGGGAACCCAATCAATAATTGTTTGGATTTTCCCCTGAAGTGGTGCAATCTGTTCCCCACCAACAAGGTGTCCCAGATAAACCACCTTACCCTGCCCTATCTGGCACTTTGAAGCCTTGATAGTGAGGCCTGCCTTTTGCAGGGCCTCCAAAACTTTCCATAGGTGGACCAGGTGATCATCCCAGCTGGAGCTAAAGACAGCTATATCGTCCAAATATGCTGCACTGAAAGCTTCCAGCCCTTGCAGGACTGTGTTCACCAACCTCTGAAAAGTGGCAGGTGCATTTTTCAAACCAAAAGGCATTACAGTAAACTGGTAATGTCCTCCAATGGTAGAAAATGCAGTCTTAGATTTAGCATCTTCTGATAATTTGATCTGCCAATACCCTGCAGTCAAATCAAAAGTGCTTAGATACTTGGCAGATGCCAGTGTATCTATAAGCTCATCTGCCCTGGGTATAGGGTGAGCATCAGTTTTGGTTACCAAGTTGAGACCTCTATAGTCTACACAAAACCGCATTTCCTTCTTTCCATCTTTAGAATTGGGTTTTGGTACCAGTACCACAGGGGAAGCCCATGGACTGTCAGAGTGCTCAACCACTCCTAGTTCCAACATTTTCTGAACTTCTTGCTTTATGCAGTCCCTGACATGGTCAGGCTGCCTATAGATCTTACTTTTGACAGGTAAACTGTCTCCAGTATCTATAGTGTGCTAACACCAAGAAGTGGTGCCTGGCACAGTAGAGAAGAGTTCTGAAAATTGTCCTAGGAGATTTATGCAATGGTCTTTCTGCTCAGCAGTAAGACAATCTGCCAAAACTACACCTTCCACAAGAGCATCTTGTTCTGTGGAAGAGAAGAGATCAGGTAGAGGATCACTGTCTTCTTCCTGTCCCTCATCAGTTGCCATGAGCAGGGTGAGATCAGCCCTGTCATAGTAGGGTTTCAGGCGGTTGACATGGAGCACCCTAAGGGGACTCCTGGCAGTGCCTAAGTCAACCAAGTAGGTGACTTCACCCTTCTTTTCAACAATTGTGTGGGGTCCACTCCATTTATCTTGGAGTGCTCTTGGGGCCACAGGCTCCAAGACCCACACTTTCTGCCCTGGTTGGTACTGAACCAAAACAGCCTTCTGATCATGCCATTGCTTCTGGAGCTCTTGGCTGGCCTGAAGGTTTTTACTGGCCTTTTTCATGTACTCAGCCATCCTTGATCTGAGGCCAAGTACATAATCCACAACATCCTGCTTAGGAGCTTTTAAAGGTTGTTCCCAACCCTCCTTTACAAGTGTGAGTGGACCCCTAACAGGGTGTCCAAAAAGAAGTTCAAAGGGGCTGAAGCCCACTCCTTTCTGGGGTACCTCCCTGTAGGCAAAAAGGAGGCATGGTAGAAGGATATCCCATCTCCTGCGGAGTTTTTCAGGGAGACCCATAATCATGCCTTTGAGAGTTTTATTAAATCTCTCCACCAGTCCATTTGTTTGTAGATGATAGGGTGTTGTGAACTTGTACGTTACACCACACTCCTTCCACATGGCCTTTAAGTATGCAGACATGAAATTGCTTCCTCTGTCTGATACTACTTCCTTTGGGAAGCCCACCCTGGAAAATATTCCCAGGAGGGCCTTTGCCACTGCAGGTGCTGTAGTGGTCCTTAAAGGAATTGCTTCAGGATATCTTGTGGCATGGTCCACTACCACTAAGATAAACCTATTGCCTGAAGCAGTAGGAGGGTCAAGGGGGCCAACTATGTCAACCCCTACCCTTTCAAAGGGAACCCCAACCACAGGCAGTGGGATAAGGGGTGCCTTTGGGGTGCCACCTGTCTTGCCATTGGCTTGACAGGTTTCACAGGACTTACAAAATTCCTTTGTGTCCTCAGACATCCTAGGCCAATGAAACAGGGGAACAAGCCTGTCCCAAGTTTTCATTTGTCCTAGGTGCCCAGCTAGGGGAATGTCATGTGCCAGGGTTAGGAGGAACTTTCTGTACTCCTGAGGAATCACTAATCTCCTGGCAGCTCCCGGTTTAGGATCCCTATGCTCAGTGTACAAGAGGTTGTCCTCCCAGTAAACTCTGTGAGAGTCACTGACATCCCCATTAGCCTGTTTGACAGCTTGCTGTCTGAGACCCTCTAATGTGGGACAGGTTTGCTGTGCCACACTCAGCTCCTCTCTGGCAGGCCCCCCTTCACCCAAAAGCTCAGCAGTGTCTGCTTCCAGCTCCTCTGGTGTAGGTTCTGCACAGGGAGGGAATTCTTCTTCCTCAGAATTAGAATCCACTGTAGAGGGAGGGATAGTAGGAAGTGGTTTGCTTCTACTAGCCCTAGCTTTAGGGAGCACTTGGTCCATTGTTCCAGGATCCAAGCTTCCCTGTCCTTTTTGCTTTTTGGCCTGAGCCCTTGTCAAAGCAAAAATATGCCCTGGGATGCCCAGCATTGCTGCATGGGCCTCCAACTCCACATCTGACCAAGCTGATGTCTCCAAAGCATTCCATAATAGACAGTCTACAGGTAAATCTGAAGCTACCACAACTTTCTTTGGACCAGTTACCCCCCCCCAGTTGAGATTTACAACAGCCATGGGGTGGCTTTGTGTTATGTTGTGAGCATCGGTTACTTGGTACTGGTGTCCAAGTATGTGTTGTTCAGGGTGCACCAGTTTCTCAATCACCATTGTGACACTGGCACCTGTGTCCCTGTAGGCCTGGACCTCAACACCATTTATTAGGGTTAGTTGCTTGTACTTCTCCAAGTTATGGGGGCAAGCAACCAAAGTGGCTAAATCAATAGCCCCTTCAGAGACTAAAGTAGCCTCTGTGGTCTCCCTAATCAGACCAACCCCAACTAAATTACCAAAAGTGAGCCCAGCTACTCCCTTGGATTGGCTATTAGTAGGTTTGCTCCCACCACCACTGCTATTAGTAGGGACACTAGGTGTAGCAGTAGGGGTTGTAGTGGTAGGAGCTGTGGTGCCTTTCTTTGGACAACTGGGATCTGTTGTCCAATGGCCTTTTATTTTACATAAATAGCACCATGGTTTCTTTTCCTTGTTCTGATTAAACGAGGATATGGACCCACCACCCCCACCAGAGTGTTTTTGTGGGCCTGATGAAGACTCATTTTTAGATTTGTCCCCACCCTTGTCTGAAGACTTACCATCCTTCTTTTTGTTGCCATCTTTGTCACCCCCTGTATGAACTTTTCTGTTCACTCTTGTTCTGACCCATTTGTCTGTCTTCTTTCCCAATTCTTGGGGAGAGGTCAGATCAGAGTCCACCAAGTACTGGTGCAACAAATCAGACACACAATTATTAAGAATATGCTCTCTCAGGATCAAGTTATACAGGCTGTCATAATCAGTAACTTTACTGCCATGTAACCACCCCTCCAAGGCCTTCACTGAATGGTCAATGAAATCAACCCAGTCTTGTGAAGACTCCTTTTTAGTCTCTCTGAACTTTATCCTGTACTGTTCAGTGGTTAAGCCACAACCATCCAGGAGTGCATTCTTAAAAACTTGGAAATTATTAGCATCATTTTCTTTCACAGTAAGGAGCCTATCCCTACCTTTTCCACTAAATGATAGCCATAGGATAGCAGCCCACTGCCTTTGAGGGACATCCTGTACAACACAGGCCCTCTCAAGTGCAGCAAACCACTTGTTAATGTCATCCCCCTCCTTATAAGGGGGAACTATCTTGTGCAGATTCCTGGAATCATGCTCTTTTGCAGGATGACTATGGGGAATACTGCTGCTGCCACCATGGGTATCTAAACCCAACTTCTGTCTTTCCTTCTCTAATTCAAAAGACTGTCTATCCAAATCCAGCTGTTGCTTTTTAAGCTTCAGTCTGGTTTGTTCCACCCTCAACTTATTGAGTTCCCTCTCTAACATTCTGTCATCAGGGTTGGTGGGAGGGACATTTCTAGAAACAGAGCTATGATGGGAATGAACAGAAGGAGACCTGCCCCTTACAGAAGCCACCCTAACAGCTTGGTTTACAGAAACATTACTACCAGTATGGTGAGAATAAATGCTTTTGCTATGATGTGAGACAACACTATTTATTTGGTGTGGCTCATCATCATTACCATCTATGCTAGATTGTCTAGTAATGGGCAGGCTAGGAAGTTTCTTTCCTGAATCTTTTCCTGGGGGAGTCCCTGAATCAGATTGAGAACTATTAGGTACTTTTTCAACAGATGGGGCACCTATGGCCTTATCCTGTTCTCTAAGCATGTTAAGTAACAGTTCCAAGGAAGGATTCTTCCCTACACTCAAACCTCTCTCTATACAGAGACTCCTTGCTCTTTTCCAGCTAAGGTTGTCATATGCAAGTTTGGACAGATCAACACTTTGGCCTGTGCCAGACATTTTTTAGAGAGAGTTAAAGTGATAAGAAAAGAGAAAAAAGTTTTCAGAACTTTTTGGAAAGACAGAAAAAAACTTTTTAAACTTTTAAGAACTTTTTGAAAGTTTAGGAGTACTTTTCAGCACTTAGAAAAGAGTGAAAAGAGGAAATGCAAAACTTTTTGGCTATGTGTATATACACTGACCTTGTTTTGTATATTTTTCTCTTATGAAAAGTACAATGATAAGAGTGGTAAGTAGTCTCAAGCACTTATCCCACCACTGCACAACCAATGTAGGAGGCTGGACTGGCTTGTAGTGAGTACCAAGGGGTACTTGCACCTTGCACCAGGCCCAGTTATCCCTTATTAGTGTATAGGGTGTCTAGCAGCTTAGGCTGATAGATAATGGTAGCTTAGCAGAGCAGCTTAGGCTGAACTAGGAGACGTGTGAAGCTACTACAGTACCACTTAGTGTCATATGCACAATATCATAAGAAAACACAATACACAGTTATACTAAAAATAAAGGTACTTTATTTTTATGACAATATGCCAAAGTATCTTAGAGTGTACCCTCAGTGAGAGGATAGGAAATATACACAAGATATATATACACAATAGCAAAAATATGCAGTATAGTCTTAGAAAACAGTGCAAACAATGTATAGTTACAATAGGATGCAATGGGGAAACATAGGGATAGGGGCAACACAAACCATATACTCCAAAAGTGGAATGCGAACCACGAATGGATCCCAAACCTATGTGACCTTGTAGAGGGTCGCTGGGACTATTAGAAAATAGTGAGAGTTAGAAAAATAACCCTCCCCAAGACCCTAAAAAGTGAGTGCAAAGTGCACTAAAGTTCCCCTAAGGACAAAGAAGTCGTGTTAGAGGAATAATGCAGGAAAGACACAAACCAGCAATGCAACAACTGTGGATTTCCAATCTAGGGTACCTGTGGAACCAGGGGACCAAGTCCAAAAGTCACAAGCAAGTCCGAGATGGGCAGATGCCCAGGAAATGCCAGCTGCGGGTGCAAAGAAGCTTCTACTGGACAGAAGAAGCTGAGGTTTCTGCAGGAACGAAATAGGCTAGAGACTTCCCCTTTGGTGGACGGATCCCACTCGCCTTGGAGAGTCGTGCAGAAGTGTTTTCCCGCCGAAAGGACGCCAACAAGCCTTGCTAGTTACAAATTGTGCGTTTGGCGTTTTTGGACGCCGCTGGGGCCCAGGAGGGACCAGGAGGTCGCAAATTGGACCTGAAGAGAGAGGGGACGTCGAGCAAGACAAAGAGCCCTCACTGAAGCAGGTAGCACCCGGAGAAGTGCCAGAAACAGGCACTACAAGGATGCGTGAAACGGTGCTTGCCGAAGTTGCACAAAGGAGTCCCACGTCGCCGGAGACCAACTTAGAAAGTCGTGCAATGCAGGTTAGAGTGCCGTGGACCCAGGCTTGGCTGTGCACAAAGGATTTCCACCGGAAGTGCACAGGGGCCGGAGTAGCTGCAAAGTCGCGGTTCCCAGCAATGCAGCCCAGCGAGGTGAGGCAAGGACTTACCTCCACCAAACTTGGGCTGAAGAGTCACTGGACTGTTGGGGTCACTTGGACAGAGTCGCTGGATTCGAGGGACCTCGCTCGTCGTGCTGAGAGGAGACCCAAGGGACCGGTAATGCAGCTTTTTGGTGCCTGCGGTTGCAGGGGGAAGATTCCGTCGACCCACAGGAGATTTCTTCGGGGCTTCTGGTGCAGAGAGGAGGCAGGCTACCCCCACAGCATGCACAAGCAGGAAAACAGTCGAGAAGGCGGCAGGATCAGCGTTACAGAGTTGCAGTAGTCGTCTTTGCTACTATGTTGCAGGTTTGCAGGCTTCCAGCGCGGTCAGCAGTCGATTCCTTATCAGAAGGTGAAGAGAGAGATGCAGAGGAACTCGGCTGAGCTCATGCATTCGTTATCTGAAGTTTCCCCAGAGACAGAGACCCTAAATAGCCAGAAAAGAGGGTTTGGCTACCTAGGAGAGAGGATAGGCTAGCAACACCTGAAGGAGCCTATCACAAGGAGTCTCTGACGTCACCTGGTGGCACTGGCCACTCAGAGCAGTCCAGTGTGCCAGCAGCACCTCTGTTTCCAAGATGGCAGAGGTCTGGAGCACACTGGAGGAGCTCTGGACACCTCCCAGGGGAGGTGCAGGTCAGGGGAGTGGTCACTCCCCTTTCCTTTGTCCAGTTTCACGCCAGAGCAGGGGCTAAGGGGTCCCTGAACCGGTGTAGACTGGCTTATGCAGAATTGGGCACATCTGTGCCCAACAAAGCATTTCCAGAGGCTGGGGGAGGCTACTCCTCCCCTGCCTTCACACCATTTTCCAAAGGGAGAGGGTGTCACACCCTCTCTCAGAGGAAGTTCTTTGTTCTGCCATCCTGGGCCAGGCCTGGCTGGACCCCAGGAGGGCAGCTGCCTGTCTGAGGGGTTGGCAGCAGCAGCAGCTGCAGTGAAACCCCAGGAAAGGCAGTTTGGCAGTACCAGGGTCTGTGCTACAGACCACTGGGATCATGGAATTGTGCCAACTATGCCAGGATGGCATAGAGGGGCAATTCCATGATCATAGACATGTTACATGGCCATATTCGGAGTTACCATTGTGAAGCTACATATAGTTTGTGACCTATATGTAGTGCACGCGTGTAATGGTGTCCCCGCACTCACAAAGTTCAGGGAATTGGCTCTGAACAATGTGGGGGCACCTTGGCTAGTGCCAGGGTGCCCTCACACTAAGTAACTTTGCACCTAACCTTTACCAGGTAAAGGTTAGACATATAGGTGACTTATAAGTTACTTAAGTGCAGTGTAAAATGGCTGTGAAATAACGTGGACGTTATTTCACTCAGGCTGCAGTGGCAGGCCTGTGTAAGATTTGTCAGAGCTCCCTATGGGTGGCAAAAGAAATGCTGCGGCCCATAGGGATCTCCTGGAACCCCAATACCCTGGGTACCTCAGTACCATATACTAGGGAATTATAAGGGTGTTCCAGTAAGCCAATGTAAATTGGTAAAAATGGTAACTAGCCTGTTAGTGACAATTTGGAAAGAAATGAGAGAGCATAACCACTGAGGTTCTGATTAGCAGAGCCTCAGTGAGACAGTTAGTCACTACACAGGTAACACATTCAGGCACACTTATGAGCACTGGGGCCCTGGGTTACCAGGGTCCCAGTGACACATACAACTAAAACAACATATATACAGTGAAAAATGGGGGTAACATGCCAGGCAAGATGGTACTTTCCTACAGTTGATCCATCAGATGTGTATGGAGATCGGGGAAAATTCCCCCCTCGCTCCCTCAGTGATTGCCTTGGTTGATATATTCTCAAAGACGTTATAAATGAGTTTTTAAACTATATTATTATTCATTATCACTGGCCACTTTATGTTCCTCAAGTTATTGGAGGTCTGAAGCATATCGACTTTTGTTACTGGTTTCAAGTCTGGGTTCTAAAAGGGGGTCAGGCTCATCCTAAGACTTAGAGCATGGTGGTCACTGTCCATTCATAACACAATTCCCATATCTATTTGGAAAGGCCAAAGGAGCTGATCTAAAAAAAGTAATCTATATTGCGAGTTGTTAGACCCCTTTGACAGGTTGGGTGTTGGGGGGACTTCAGATTTGGTATTACCGTTTACTATTCTCATGCCATGAGTCAAGATCAGATCAGCCATTTGTAGGGCAACGTATGATGGCTTTTCCCCCTTAACCTTAAGGGGCCTAGGTCTTGCCGATATATAAGGTGAATAGATCTCCCTTCTTCCCATTTCCTTTCCCTTAGTTATTGTGGCATTACAATCCCCTGCTATTATTTTCAGCGAGTTCACTTGGAATTTATCTAACAAATTCGAAATCTGATCCACCACGGGGGAAAAGCTGGTGGGTGGTATAGATCTTAGGTATATATTCACAACAGCTATAGTTTTTGTTTCACAATAGTTGGACCTTCTCATTTCAAGACCTGATAGATCTCTGGTCTCAGACAGAATTACTTTAACGGCTGGGAACAGATCCAAACGGAGTCAGGCCAGTAGCCCTCCTGAGGCCCCCCCTGAAGTAGAGGGTGTGGCTTCAACACTATATGTTATGAACCCAGATCTATGCACTGGTTCAGTTGCCCGGGTCTCCTGCAGGAGTATTATATGATGCTGCTTTATAAAGCATCTTCATTCTGGGTCTGAGAGTTTAGCTCTTAGTCTGGCTATATTCTAGGACAGTAGTTTTATTTGATCCCCCCATGGCAAGTCTTTTTCTGGTCTTTGACCTAAATCCTCAGTGGCCTGTTCTTCCCTAGGTATGCCCCCCTCCCCCCCACACAGTTGAGGTTTTCACACGGTATTCTCAGAAGTTTCAACTAACCCTATTGGGGTTATCCCTTCTTTGCGGTCTCAATCCTCTTCTATACTCTTGTTGTGGGGCACTATCTTCCTTCCATTTCCCTTTAGTCAATCAACCTCATTCAGGTCAACTTCGTGGCCCGACCAAGGGGGATTTATCCGATGGGAATATGAGAGCGCGCAGTGTATGGCGTTAGACGGTGGGCCGTTCTCATTTGGATCACGTAGTTTAAGGGTTATTTGGAACGGTATGGTGGGTCAAAATCTTTGGTCAAGAGCTAGCAAGCCTTCTAACAGATGTTTTGGCCTTAACCCCAGTCGTATTGTATCACAATTGTTGTTACTATTGAGGCAATTGGCAAGAAAAATGTCTTCTCTAATAACCGACCTGCAGCCTTTCATGTGTCTTATCCAATGTATTGCTTTGTTAATAAACATTTCTTGTGTTTCCCTTTTGTCTGTTGCTCGTTTGGGGACATTAACCGTAAGGTTGTCATGTATCTTCCCATGCATAGCATTTGGACCGCTTCCTCCATTTGTGGCAACCTGGCGAATTGGAGATCCTGCTCTATAAGTTTTCAAGGTATTTTGTGTGTGACTCAGACACTAAGAGCCAGATGTAGGTAGGTTTCCTTTTGCGAGTTGCAAATTGCGAGTCCCAGCGACTCGCAATTTGCAACTCGCAAAAGGAAATGAGGAAAGGTGTCTCAGACACCTTCTGCGACTCGCTATGGGGTCGCAAAGACCCACCTCATGAATATTTATGAGGTGGGTCGCAGTTTGCGACCCCATAGCGAGTCTAGGCACTCACGGGGATGGTGGCCTGCTGGAGACAGCAGACCACCATGTCCGTGACTGGTTTGGAATAAAGCAGTTTTTTTTTCTTTTTGCAGCCCGTTTTCCTTAAAGGAAAACGAGCTGCAAATAGAAAAAATACTGAAACCTTTTTGTTTCGGTTTTTTCAGAGCAGGCAGTGGTCCTTAGGACCACTGCCTGCTCTGAAAAAATATTTTTGTTTGCATCCACAAAGGGGAAGGGGTCCCACCATCCACTTCAAGTGGATGGTAACTGCGAGTTGATTTGCGACCGCTTTCGCGGTCACAAATCAACTCTACATCGTGATGCGGTCGCAAATAGGAAGGGCACACCCCTTCCTATTTGCGAGTCGGAAACACATTTTGCGAGTCGGTACCGACTCGCAAAATGTGTTTCTGCATCGCGTGAGGCCTTTTGCGTCTCGCAAACGGCGTTTTTCGCCGTTTGCGAGGCGCAAAAGGCTATCTACATGTGCACATTTATCTTGATGTTGGCTGTCCTTAGAAGTCATGGAGCTAGGAGGGAGCGTTCCTACTTTTTCTGACTAGGTTTGTTAATACTATTCATTGCGGTTGAATGGAAAGATAGTCTTGCGTCAATATGCTGTTGCACCCCACCTGGATCTGATCTTGTATGTAATTCTTCTAGTGTGTCATTTATTGCCCCTGCCAGTGCATTGAGCTTATCCAATTTAGTGTGTAAGTCTTTTGCTAGTCACCCCATACACTCCCAGAGGCTTACTATTTGACCCTTGAGGGAATGTAGTTGTTTGCCTATGATGTTACGACCTACGGTAGATGGGGCATTAGATGTATCTGGAGTCCCTGAGCCAGTGTATTCTATCACAGGGGTGCCCAGTATCTCATAACTATTTGAGCAATCTATGCTTGGTATAGATGAAGTTATTAAGATTAATATTTCTTTGTCCTCAGTGGGAATATTTTGGGCTATTTCAGGTTGTTCCTTAGGTGTTATTTTAAGTGCAGAGGCGGGCAGGGTAGTAGTTTCGCTACATTTGTTCTTAGAGGTTGTAGCTCTTTCATCATTAAACTGCTTGAGGAACGGTCTAATGCCCTTTTAGGTGTGTTCTTTAACAATCTTTTTCTGTGCCGGCCCTTTGGTCACCTCATCTGGGCATTTATCTGTATATACAAGCATCCCTTCAACTTCAATTAGTTCATCAATTTCTGCTAATGTACAGCTCTCTGCTGAATATCTAAAAATCTTCTTTTTGGGACCCCCTTGTTCCCTGGGGGCTGTCTTTTGCCTTCTGCTTCACCATGATATCAGCCCTCAATCAGTCCTAGGATCCTCAAGTGATTACTCGGCCTAATTAGGTTTAGTAAAAACAGGAGCACAAGCTAAATTACAGACACCTGGCAATACAACAATAAAAGAAGAACACCAATGAGGCCTACTTGGTGATAGGTGTTAGGGGGTGGCCCGGCCCAGCCTCCTTCTGGCTCCGATGGCGTGGACGGGCCCGCCCTAGTCCCAGGCTTTGCCTGGGCAGAGCTAACACGCATCCTGTGCTGCTGTGTTCTCCCTAGCACTTTATAGCACTCGGTGTGGTGAGTGGGAGCCGCTGTGGCAGAAACTGGCTGCCTCCTGGGGCCAAAGAGCAGTCTGGGATACCTTAAAGAGTTGGCGCATCCCACACTGAGTTGTTCTCCCTAGCGCTTTGTAGTGCTTGTTGGTGTGGTGAGTGGGAGCATCTGTGGCACAAAATGGCCGCCTCCTGGGGCCAAAGAGCAGTCTGGGATACGTAGTCCCCCTCGAAGTGTTAGCACATCCCGCGATGAGGTGTTCTCCCTAGCGCTTTATAGCGATCTTTGGTGTGGTGAGTGGGAGCAGCTGTGGCAGAAAATAGCCACCTCCTGGGGCCAAAGAGCAGTCTGGGATATGTAGTCTCCCTAGAAGTGTTAGCGTGTCCTGCACTGCGGTGTTCTCCCTAGCGCTTTATAGCACTCGTTGGTGTGGTGAGTGGGAGCAGCTGTGACAGCAAATGGCCACCCCCTGGGGCCAAAGAGCAGCCTGGGATACGTAGTCGAAGTGTTAGCGTGTCAAAATTAGTGACAGAGTTACACGTCCCCAAAATTACATTTAGGTGTCCTTAGGTATGTCCAGATGAGAAATTAATGATGGTGAGAATAGTGATACTTAAAAGGATGTTTACAGATTGAAGGCTACATCACATAGATGTTGGATTATCCTATCTTGATGAGTCAATATCACACCCAAAAGATAATGTGAGTATGTTTTTGCTTTGTACTGAAGTGGGTTACAAATGTATCCTGGCCTTTAAATTTACTCATGTCGTCAAAGCCATTTATCATGCAAAAAAATAAAAGTGGATGGGAAACAAAAGGCATACCTGATGTGGGAGCTAGCATGGGTAATTTCTAGACTGTGACCAAATGGTTTCTGGAATTTTTTCTTACATGCATAAGATACTGATGATAAAGCCAAGCCAAGCCAAGTTTGAGGGCCTTAAAGCTGGTTTAATATGTAGATTTGGCAAATGTTTTGTGAGCAAAGTTCATGTTCCATTCTATTTACACAGATACACTCAAACTGTTCTGTGTTTTCAGCATCATCAGGGCAAGGCGAAGGTGACAGTGGCCCCATTGACAGGGAGGAAGCTGGGCACTGCGGTACCCATGTAGATACCACCAACACAGAGGAACCCAGCGCCACAGAGGGTGAGGGGAATGGCACAGAGGCCACCAGCAAATCAACATCATCTTCGAAGGCCTTCACAGAAGACCGTTCCCTAGTGGTGGTCGACCCTGCTGCGACAATTCCAACAGCATTGTTGTCTGCCACCCATGTTTCCATCTCCACCCTCCTTTTTGCTCCCCTCGAGTTAGCCGTAGTCACCCTCCTAAAAGGAGTGGCATCACCTTTGCTGTAGGCACCGCCCCCATCTCTGTTTCCCAGGTTGCACTCAATGAGGAGGCTATTGACCTACGGCAGACTATCTCTGTAGGCCAGACTGCACTACTGAATGCCATTCAGGGGCTTAGTGGCCAGATGAAACCACAACAAACACACACAAACACCACAATGCCACCACCACCGCAAGCATACCCACAGACACGACACCCACCACAATACAAACATCCACACTTACCACCAGTATATGCGCAGACACCACACCCACCGCAGCACACTCATCCACAGCAACCATCAGCACACCTGCAGACATCACAAAACAAACATCCACGCCCACCACCACCCTACCCGCCTCCTCCACAACCACCATGACACACGCATGCACCAGCACTTCCACAGGCAACACAACCACACACAAACTCCTCCTCAGCAGACCCATCCACACACACACATACTGTACACAAATGCCCACACTCACCCACACAACTAACACCCAGCAAAAAAACACAAACCAAAACATACGCCACATACACCAGACCCAGAGGCACCCCTACCATCAAAAGAACATACAAATCAGACACTGCCAGTCCGTCTACCTCCCAACCCCAAATCCCTCCCAATCCACTTGTTTCCCTAAGCCGGACCTGGTGCTTGCCCTAGCCCTGACCCCTTCCTCATCCCAGACCCCCACCATAAACATAAGACCAACCACACATCTTGGAAATCCTTCCATACCCCAACTCACCACTTCAAAATTCAAACTCACCCCTCCCATATCCAAACCCATCCCTTTTGAATCCAAAGCCACCCTCCCAAATCCAAACCCACACCCACCCGTGCCAAACCCAAGGACCCCTCCCCTAAGTAACATCATTGAGGTGCCTGGTCTCATAGATGCCCCTTCCAGAGGAGGTTTATTATGGCAGTATGAATAGGAGGCAAGTTATGGGCATAAAACCTAGACTTGGGAATTTAAGGCTTTGAGCCTTAGCTGTTTTGCAATTGCTACAAGTTATCTGAGTTATGAGAAAATTATCTCATTTATATTAAATAAATATTTTGAGAATACCTTTGTCTTGGCCTTATTCTTGGATTGTTTTTAATTGTTTGCTGATGATGTTATTTCTGCTAATGTGTGTACCATGCACTTACACTAATTTGTGACAGTAACAAGAACATGTTTTCTTTTTTAGATATTTATATCATGCACACATCAGTGTTGTTCATTTGTGATGTACTTGTCTATTTTGATGCAAGCATTAATCATGTTACTAGACACACCAAAATCATATGTGTTTCTGTTACTGTGACTGGGGAATGCATATGTGTTTATTATAACATGATGTGTCAATAATGTGCACATAATCATTACACAGGGAACCTGACACTTTATAGTTAAATGCCATGTAATGTTTGATATAAATTGAACAAACCAAGGGGACATGTGACCTTCATACATCCCTGACATGTTTGCAGTTTAGAGGTAAGATTAGTTGTACATTCTGTGTACATCCACTTGTAGCATTTGTGGAGCGATTAGCACATTATCATAGATTTCAGTAGTTCCTATCAGGTATACTGTATATGATAAGGAAGTTTAAGCAAAATAATTGCACAGCCCTGTATGGACACATTTCGATTTGGGATTACTGGTTTTTTTTTTTCTGTAGGTGTTCATTGCCTTGAAAGCAATTAGTACCAGATTGGTGAGTGTTACAAACATCTTGAGGTATGATTTTAAAACATTTTTTAACTACAACATTACACAAACATATGCATTGCACAACATTGTACTATTGCTTGCAAGTATCAATTAAATATGCTTGAGTCCAGTGCTAATGCAAAGCGACAATTCAGAGAATGATAGGTCAAACAGTGACTTACCTTCTGTTCCGTTGATGATGGGGTTGATTTTCGTCTTGGTCCAGGAGCAGCAGCAACAGCAGGATTTGTATGACCGGGTTCATGGTGGCAGGAAATGTGAAAAGTCGGAAAAGGTGAGTTTTAAACTTTTATTACTCCCAATCCGCCAACTCAGATGTGGAGGTTTACCTGCCTCAGTTGTATCGGCGGGAAGGCACTTTGTAATAGACTTGATGGTAAAAGTGACTAGAGTCCCGCAGCCAGCTGCTTTTACCAATGTCACTGTTGACGGGGGTGGTGATTCATGGCAGTGGCAGCTGTTCATCGGTGGTCTTTCATCTATGGACCCTCCAACATCTAAATTGACTGGGCGGACAACCTAGTAGGTGTATGGGAAAGCTGACGGAAAATCGCCAAGATCTAAATCAGTCTCTTAGTATTGTAGGTTTTTGTCAGCTTCAACGAAAAGGGGCTTTGGGATACTAATTTGCTGCTGTGTCCATGGAACAATTTGTCATCCCATTCTTCATTACATATTATGCTTTTCCGTCATCTCTACAAAGTCCAGAGGAAAAGGTTTTTATTGCCTTGCTTGCCTATGCATTACTTGAGAAATTCCAGATTAGCTTTCTCTCTTTTACAAGATTGCTCAATAACTTTATCATGTACATCAGCTGCAAGTTGTATTCTCGATTTATTCAAAATAAATTAATTGATGCTGGTATCACTAATTGAATCTTGATGTGATATATTTATATATTTCCATTAGCTGAAAAATGATAGGATGTATCTATGTACCTTGCTGCTAAAATGAATGTACTTATTATCTGTGCTCATTTTAGATGATGTCTGTATAAGGAGATATTTTGAAAATGTTTTTATCGTTTATGGATTTTTAACCAAATAAAGAATTGATAATTTATTTAAATATTTGGGGACAGCACAATGAAAGACTTAGTGCCTGATTACGACCTTGGCGGAGGGGATTACTCTGTCACAAATGTGATGGATACCTCGCCTGCTGTATTACAAGTTCAATTATGTCCTATGGAACTTGTAACACAGTGGACGGGTTACCCGTCACGTTTGTGACGTAGTAATCCACTCCGCCAAGGTCGTAATCAGGGCCTTAGTATGTTCTTCGTTAGTTTGAGGAATATAGAGTGACTTTGAGGGCTGATAAATGTCACTTTTGAAGACAGGAAATCAATTATTTAGGGCAGGACATCACTAGAACAAGTTTTGAGCAAGAAGAGGGTTTTTTAGAAACAATTCAGAAACTAGTGGCACCACATATTAAGGAGGCATTGCTGTTATTAATAAGATTGTCTGAAGTGTACAGCAGATTCTTTGAGAATGTAGCAAAGAAAGCAAGCTGTATCAAAGAATTTCTCAAAAACAATGTGGAATTGAAACAAGACAGAAGGTGTGCGAATTGGTAAAGGTTGATTTGAGAAAGGCACCAGGCTTACAAGCATATTCCCAGATAGAGAGAAAGAGATAGAGCATTAAGGTTACAGGTGAGAGTTCAGAAGAATTAAGGGGCTGTGATGTTGTGGGCAATAGAATGAAAAAAACAAACGATAGCCTTTGCATCACATATGGGAAGAGAAGCCTAATTTAATTTTTCTGTGATTGAATTGGAGGATCTGGCTGTGAGGACAGATAATAAACTGTTACATGAGATTTTCAGCAAGAAGTGGCTGGATGCAAGAATAAGAAATGAGTTGTAGCTTCCAGGAATACATATTCCATATAGAATATGTGGCAGGACATAACCAATCTGCCGTAAGAAAGAAGACTAATCAATGCTGAGAAAAAGGATGGTGAGGAGCAGGCAGTGTAGGAAAGGAGGTATGTGTATTACAGGATGAACAATGTTTGTAGGAAATTGCAGAGGGGAAAAACAAAATAATCAGCATTAATAGAAGTGTCTTGATTTATGATAAATGGTGGCGAGCTAAAGTCTGTATTATATTCAAAATAAAACCATACTGAATAGTAAAAGTTGATTTAGCAGAGAAAGGTGATTTGTATCAGAATTGATGTTCTCAAATTTGCTGCGGGAAAAACTGATCACATTAGCACACAATGATCATCAAGGTGTAGTGAAGACCAAGAAGAGGATTAGGCTGGAATTTTAGTGGCCTGGTTTAGATCTTCAAGTTGAGAGGCTTCTCAGAGAGTGCTGAGAATGTTGAAAGATGTATAGAATACTGAAAATAAAAACTCCTTTCATGCAATGTAGGAAAATACTGAACAGTCTGTGGGAAAAAGTGGCTGATTACGACTTTGGCGGATGGGATACTCCTTCACAAACGTGACGGATATCCCTTCTGCCGTGTTACAAGTTCCATTATATCCTATAAAACTTGTAAAACAGCGGGTGGGATATCCGTTTCATTTGTGACGGATTATGCCATCTACCAAGGTCAGAATCAGGCCCTAATTGTAGAGGGGGTGATAACATTTTGGAAGGATTATTTCAGAGGGTGCCCTTTCCCCAAATTATTCTTAGAGACAAGGAGATACAGTGTGTCTCAGAAGATATTAAGGATTTTACAGAAAATCATGGGGTGACATTGTTTACATAAACCAAATAATTAAGGAGTGTGTTGTTAGTAATGGCAAGTGATTGTTGTTTAGAAAGATGGTAGAAGAAGTGTTGTCAGCATTAATGACAGCAGCTCACTTGATAAGAGGGGTGAATCCATTTACAATATTGTGAGGATGGACATCTAGGACAAGGTTAAATACAGGGGTGATGGGCAGGGATAGCATGATTATTGTCAATCTGTATGCATCAAACAGGAAGTAGGAAGAAAGTGTAAGGAAACTAAACTTTTAGCCTGCCAGACCCCACTGGAGAGATGTGTTTCTTGTTCTCTCTAAACCTCTGCTTCTATACATTTGGTCCAGAATTGTTGGTGCCAATCTGTCAGCTCACGTGTTCTCGGTAGAACATCCCTGCAGGAGCTGGAGAGATATTAGGGCCCCAAGACAGGGAAGCATGTGGCCTGCCTGGAAACATCACAGAGGAGTAGTTGGAGCTGGATTTTTCTTATGCACACCTGCAATCCAATTCGGGTGACCCCATTAACACTGAAAAAAGTGGACTGGGGTATAGGGAGATAGTTGTGAAAATCAAGAGACAATTAATCAAGATAGCAGTGCCACCAGAATATGTGGACAATGTTTGGACTTTGGAAAAAAACGTCCACAAGAGGACTGGGGGCATCCTACCAAGCTACTCTGATAATGAAACCTCAGCAGCTTTACATTTCTGTTTGTCCACTCTCAGAGGTGTTTGAAAGGAAGGAGACAACACAAAGCCATTTGCCCAATATATCCAGCACCAAGAGGTTGTAGAGAGCCACAGCCATCGGGCTTGCGCTACTGAAGATTTCCAAATGTAATTTGGAGTAACCATCAATCCTAAGTCCTAGACAACTGCATGAAGGACATTAGATTTTGTCCATTTCTTTTTTGATTTCCAAAGCAATAGCACTGAGAGCTTTTTTTCCAATGTTTTCTTATATTGAAATATTTGTACGGTTTATAATCGTGGATCGCTAAGAATAATTTTGTTCTCCTTTTTACATTTTCCAAATGAATGTTTGTATTTTTTTTAATTTATTTAGAGCGCAATCTTTAAGTTGTTTATTTCTTGTATTTATTGCTGTTTGTAGTCCACATATAACATGCCTTTACTCCTAGGAAGGCTTTGCTGTTAGAGTCAAGGTAATAAAGCTTGTCATACTGTTCCTATTTTGGTAATAAGACTTTGTGTTTAGGACAGCAGCACCACCAAGTGTGGGAGACAGAGTCAACCCGACACCATTTGGAAGCTGTTGGCCTACTATCTGGCTAGACTCAGTGCCTCACCCACCCGATCAGGGGAGAGGTGATTTGTGGCAGCTTAAACCTAACACACTCACTCCTCAGGGAAGTCATAGAAACAGATCATACCCCTTTCGCTCAGTTACTCAGTCACTCACTGTAATGCTATTTGCATTTAACCACTAGCTCCATCTTGACCACTGATTCAATTTTGGTGCTCAACTTAGCTGCACACACCGTCAAATTGGTGGTGCAGGTATTTTTCCGCGCACAGCTTGTGCAACGTGTTTTTGCTCTTTCTCACAGAGGACGGGCACATAACATGGGGGAGTAGATATGATAAAATATACCAGGCTGAGAATGTCGGACTTTGAAAAACACTGTGAGAGTTGGGCAGTCTCTAGCGTGTTCTTTTCAACTGACCTGGTAAGGCCAGCGTTTGAACAACAACTTACTTGATGGGAGGGGAGGTTTCTAGAATTCTCCTCTCCAGTTTGTTTAAAAAGTATATAAGGGGAGGAAGCAGGACTAGAAGGAACTCATTCTGAGGGAGGACACCTTACTCAGAAGATAATCCCATTGTCGGTAGTGGTCTCCCTCTGGCTCATTTCTCAGAGTTCCATGACCCAAGTTGGCAGACAAAGGGATGATGTCAGTGTCAAGCCCCATGGTGATGCATTTTTAATTCTTATTTTTTGCTTTGCAATGTGCATGCATGAATACGTAGTCACTATAAATATATGTATATATACATATATATATATATTCATTGTTGAAGTTTTGCATTCTCTCTGTTTCAGTAATTAAAATTATTCTGCTGTGATTATTTTGAGAATTACACGTGTTGTTGAAACTTGGGAATTGCTCTAATAACTCTAATAAATGCATTCCATTCACTTCCTTTTCCTCCCAGTCTGTAGTAGAGTAGAACACTCATGCATGCCGAGGCAGGACATGAGATGCAAACTGGATTTCAATGCATTTATTCAAGATACTGCACCTAGTATAAAAAGCACGTGCTGCGAAAATAAGGTAGATGAACCTCAACACAGTAATCATCATTACAGCTAATGTGAAGAAAATTACCAACCCCACCATTTTGTATGATTCTAGAAAGCCTAGGGATTCTAGAGATTCCTACCAAACCCTATGTCTAGATCTGAGAGCATAGTGGTTGCAACCCTTCTACCTGGCCCAAGCTAAGGGATCAACCCCAACCCCATACCTGAATAGAATAGCAAGGGTCTGTCCGTTGTCTGGATGGGAATACTCCCTGGAAGCTGAAGAGTCAGTGCCAGGATCAGAAAAAATGTCTGTAGTGTAGTGCACATCCCTGGGCGGTCATGACTTGAACTCCCTCTACTCTCCTTAGGGCTATGTGTTGTTTTTATATTAACCCATACAGAGTTCTGAGAAAGGGCCTGATGTAATGATGTGTTTTAAGGAGAGAACTGGCTCCTAAGCTGGCAATACAAGTTGGCATATCATATACTGTACATAGCAGCCTTGGATGAAGGTCGGATTATATGGCGTACAATGGCTTGATAAAATGTGCAGCATGAACTCCGCCATCCTAGAAGAGGCAATTGATAAAACATGTAAAACAATTGGTAAAAGCAGACTTACTCAAATAAGGAATAAAACAAAGTTATAAAAGGCACAAACCATGGAACTAAGCTAAGCTAAGGGGTGCCCAACCCGGGTACAAAGGGTCCATACAACAAGCTAAGCCAGGTATTTCTCACAGAAAGCAGTTTCCCTTTGTTGATTATATTGTTTGGCCCTTATGGAAGTTTCAGTCAGGTGTTCC
Organism: Pleurodeles waltl; assembly: GCF_031143425.1. Taxonomy (NCBI): domain Eukaryota; kingdom Metazoa; phylum Chordata; class Amphibia; order Caudata; family Salamandridae; genus Pleurodeles; species Pleurodeles waltl. Next base: position 333,227,948 of record NC_090446.1, read on the forward strand.
ATCAAGACTGTGGTCTCCATCTCCAATACATGATCACCTTGATACTATACCAAAAGCAACATAGGTAAAGAGATATTTTACTAAGAGAATGTGCTTTACAGAGTGGGAGATGTGGTGAGGAAGGAGCATGTAACGGTTTCCTCCCATAATTTCCTCATTGTCTTCCCCCTGAGGTATGTCCAGTATGCAGACATTAAATTGATGCATATCAGCACAGCTGCTGTTTCGAGTGGTCACCTGCAACGTACTGAAATAATTGTACTGCTGCCAGAGCCATTAATGTCCACATACATCTCCTGCTTGATGGTGACACTGACTTTGTTGACTTCTGCAGGTGGGGCAGGAGTGATTTATTGAGGGTCAGGGGCCCAATAATTCTCCCCCCCTTGTGTGGTCCCTCAAGGGTAGTCATTGAGTCCTACCATTTTAAGTATATATGTCACACCACTGCCCAGTTTTATTAGCATGTTTGGTTTTTCCAGTGTCATACACAAATGACACGCAAATTGTTGTCCCTAGCTCAAGTGACATTCAAGGTGCAGCCATTAGGTTCCATTTCTGAATGTCGGAAGTGCACAATTGGATGAAGGGCAATTGCCTTAAAGTTATTTCTGGGAAGATTTAGGTCCTCCTGTTTGGTAATGACATTTCCATTAGGTCCCCTATTTGGTGGCCACGGAATCTCTTCCAATTCCTGTTAAGAAAGTAAGAAATGTAGGTGGCATGTTTGTTGACAAGCTGATCTTTGGAGATCAAATTACCACAGTCATCTCATCCTCTTTATATATCTTAAGGATAATAAAAAACTTTCTTGCATACCTTTTAAACTTCAGAAGACTGTATGTAATTGTGACCAATTTTCTTTCCAAAATCGACTACTGCAATGCCCTATACATGAATATACAGCAGTGACAACTGACCAAACTTCAGGGCCTCCAGAAAGCAGCAGCTTGCATGCTTCTAGGCATCCCTATGTTCCAGTCAGTATCTCAGGTTCTAGATAAGCTTCACTGGTTACCAATTAAGAGATATATTGCCTTTAAGGCTCTCTCTATTGCCCATAAGGCCCTTCACTGTGCTGGCCCTGACTACCTTAAGTGCAAGTGCAGCTTCAAGTGGTACACTCCCATTAGGACACTTCATTCTACTTCTGTCAAAATGTAAGGATTTCTAAATTTAAATGCTCTTCCTGGGGCAGCAGAAATGTTATTTGTTTCAATGCCAAACTATGGAATAGCCTTTCTCTGAACCTGAATTCCATGACCAATCTACTTCACTTTGGAAAGGCAATAAAAACCTGGCTCTTCTCTAACTAGTAATTAACTTCTTGAGCTTGTGATCCTTCTTGACAATTGCTAGCAGCAAGATGCCCCTGGGCCTTCACGCGCTTTATATGAATACATCACAACATATCAATCATGCATTCCTTGTGAGGCCTGTTTGGGATATAGCCAACTGGAACATCACAGCTGTTACAGAACCACTGAGGCTTTTTCCAGGGCACATGACAGCAGGAAGATGGCGATCTCTGAGTGCAGGGCCACAATTAGAAAGCGATAGGCAAGAGATGTAGTATGCAAACCTTAGGTATAACATACAAATAGTAGACCTTAACAGAGACATTTGGTTGGAAAAAGCTGTAAAGGGGCTTTACAAATGACCCCCTACCAACAGCTGTATATAAAATAACAATAGTAAATAGGCAGATTGGGAGACCAGAAGGGTGTTATCAATGCTGTGTTGTCTCTTCCCCATGGAAGAATGGGTTATGGTGCAAGAAACTGAACTGTTGGGATAGGGAGAGAGATCCATCAGAAGACCAAAGGAGTATCAGGTGTGAAAGTCTTTGTGTATTGATTGAAGTTGTGCTGTCAGAACCCCTTTCAGAGAGACACAGGGCATGCAGGGGCCACTGGGCCCAACCATGGTGGTTGGAGCTTCTTGTTACAACTAATGTTCTGGGGCCTGATATACTATGGATCCTGAGCACTTGGGCAGGTACCCCTTTGCACATGACTCTCAGTGGTAGCATTAGACAAGCAGTACAATGCTCCCTCAGGGGGGAAGTGTAGATACAGGTAGAAGAACACTACTCAAAGTGCAAACAGTATGAACAATAAATCAAAGTACAGTCAAATACTTGCTCTTATACGAAAAGAAAGTATTTTAACTCTACACATGCAAAGGAATAAGAACATTCAGAAGCCACAACACAATCCCTCTGAAGCCGGGGCTCTAGTAGTTGTCAGGCGAATCCATGTCCCACCCTCTTCCTTGTAACTTTTTTGGAGTTATTCCCCATTCACTGGAGGCCACATCCAGGGAACAGGGAATGCTCACAAATAGGTAGTACTCAAGAGAGCCCTTTGACTCTTCAGGAATTAGTCAAATTGTCTAAAGGGCCAAAGCACCATTAGCAGTGAGTCTCTGTGGCTTACAGGCCCAGTTTAAGGCTTACCCACTCCTGCAGCATGGAAGCATTTAGCGTTGTAGTCAGTGCTCTCAGGGCGATCACCTGTGAATTCTGATCCTGCTCGGAAGAGTCGGGCTGCTTGCAGTACCCGGTGACAAAGGCTTTCCCTCCTGAGCAGCACTGCTGGAGGTCTCCATTTATTGGATCAGTTTCCCAGTTCGCAAAGATGAAGTAAGTGGACCTTCCCCAGCAGCGAGGGGAAACTTTCTTCAGCTGCAGACCGGATCACAGCAAGGACGCAACATCACCCGCAACAACTATGACAGTCCATGGGGTCCTTCAGGGGCAGTTCTCGCGCTCTGCGGGCTCGACCCTCAGGCTGAGCATAGAAGCCTCAGTCTTTTTCTCAAGTAAATATTAAATGTGGTACATAGTGGGAACAGATCATACATAACTCAATACCTCAGTACCTGGTATTGATTATTACACCACAACTAAGTGAATAAGTCATGTAATTTGAAATTATTTTTGTTAGATACCAGTGATTAATTAAAGTATGCATTGAGGTAGTGAATAATGTATGCTCTATTCCCACTATGCATCATATTTAATTTTTATTTGTTTTATGTCCATTTATAGTGGGGTTATTTGAGCACACCCCGACATTTTGATAAATCAGCCCTCAGGAGACAGTCCAAAACGTCTTGGCAACACTAGAACCGGCAACCCATTCTGGCATATGGAGTTGCCACAATACTTTACAGTACAGGTGCGGACTCCTCTGGTGCAAAGGCCCCAACCTGGGGCGATTACGAGGTTCAGTACTCTTGCAGTAGCATATGGGGTCACCACAGCACGCTGGTACAGGTTTGGCAAGTTCCGCACAGTGCTATCTCACTGCTCAGTCCACGGAAACCCTCATGTAGCATACAGGGGTCACGGAACCGATATGGGTTACGACCCAATTGGTGCACAGACATTCCCTCACACCTCACAGAGACTCCTCCTGGTAGGGCTCCCCACTGGACCTCACCCTCAAGCTAACATAATATATCATATTGCAATAAATAGTAAGTGGGAGGGACTGGAAACTATTCTTTAGTGTATGCAAGATAGAAAGGGCTTGAACAGTGCAGCTTTTAAAGAGTTTGGGGTAAATATGTCAAAACAGAATGCATAGCTGCCATGTTCCTGAGATCCATGTGTGTTCGGCTGCTTCCGTCTAGGTTTTTTCTGTGAGCCCTAACATATGCAGTCCTGTTTAATAATGGAATAACCATTAATACAAGTCCAAGAAAAAAGTGTTGACCGGAGCAGCACATCACACATGGATCTAGAAAGTTTGGTAGGGCTAAGAATGCATTTTACAAAAACAATTGTAGTACGGGAACAAGTAGTTTCCGTAATAAAAAAAAACAAATGACACATTATTTCTGAAAACGTGCTCAACAAAACAGCAGCCAAAGCCCAATAAAAACATTAATTTCCTAATTGGTTGGGCTCACCTTGGCCCTTGCCCAACCTAGCCCTCCATGATAAATTAGAAAAGGAAGGAACATACAGTATAGAGCACAGAGTGCCCAGCCGACATTGTGCACTATTTAAATGTTCAAGTCTTCACTAATAGGGAAGTAGAAACATATGTACATACTCACATATATATACATATATAAGTATGTAGGCCCTCATTACAACCCTGGCCATCAGCGATAAAGTGACGGTAACACAGCCAACAGGCCGGCGGTAAAAAAAATGGAATTATGACCAAAGCGGAAACCGCCAAACACAGACAGCCACTTTAACACTCCGGCCACCACGGCGGTAGCAACAACCACCACGGCGGTAACTGCCAACAGAAATGCGGAAGACAATGTACCCCCACCCTATTACAACAAGCCAATCCGCCACCTTTTCTGGAGTGGTACCAACGCCATCAAAAGCACGGCGGAAACAGTACACAGAAGGGAAACGACTCACCTCTGGACACTCAAGGAAGAACCACAACGCCATGGAGCCCGAACTGCAGACCGTCCCCATGCTGGTTTACCTCCTCCAACACCAAGAACACGAACGGCGGTGAAGACGACCATGGTGAGTACTGCACCTAGCACACAAGGGAGGGGGGGAGAAAAAGAGATTGACACACACATGCAACACACAACAACCCCACCCCCAATAACATACACACAAACAGATGCAACAACAGTACATATCCACCCCGTACGCCTCAGGAATAATGCAAGGACAAAAGGAAGTGAATAAAGTCAGAGTAATAATATAAATTTCAAGAAATATGTCCTCAAAGCACAAAACAGTATCTACAATATATACAAATGGAGGGACACCTCCCAGTCCAAATTGTCCGTGGCCCACATGGCCATATCACATAGGTCAAGGCCCCACTTGACTCCTGCCTCAATACGGAGGGTACACTGCTGGGGCATGAGCTCTCAAATACACAGGCACCTAAGGGGGAAGGTGAAGGGGAGGCACCTCAGCCGGAAGATGGTACAACGCCACTGCTCCTGGAGGGGGCCACATGCCCTCTGTGATGTCCTGGGGAGTTCAAAGCCACAGTCTCTCAAGTGGGTAGTTTGCCCACTGCTTGATCCTGAGGATTGCAAGGCCACAGTCTCTCTAGTAGATGGCTTCTCCACTGGTCCTGGAGGGGGCCTTGTGCCCAGTGTGCTTCATCCTGTCAAGGAAGGGGTGAGTGGATGCCTTCTTCCACTGGTCTTGGAGGGGGCCTTGTACCCTGTGCAGCAGATCTTGGAGGGTGCAAGGTCACAGTCTCTCACCTGGGTGTCACACCTACAGTCTTTGCAGGTGCCAGGATGCACTACAGCCCATGGAGGCATGACTACACACTGCCTGCCAGTGGTGTTGGCTGCTCAGTGGTGGCAGTGGTGGTGCTGCCTGTGGTGGGGGGAGGCTCCAGCCCTTCCCCTGCAGCCTCAGATGGCTGCTCACTGGGGCTGCTGCTGCTGGCAGTGGGGCTGGTGGCAGTGAAGGGGGTGGTGCTGGCGGCGGTGCTTCCTGTGGTGGGGGGAGGCTTCAGCCCTTCCCCCTCAGCCTTGAACGGCTGCCCACTGGGGCTACTGCTGATGGCAGTGGTGCTGGTGGCGGTGCAGGTGGCGTGTTGGCAGCTGTGTTGCCTGTGGTGGGGGAGGCTCCAGCCCTTCTCCCACTGCCTCAGACGGCTGCCCACTGGGGCTGCTGCTGCTGGCAGTGGTGCTGGTGGCAGTCTAGTTGGCGGTGCTGGCGGTGGTGCTGGCAACTGAGGCAAGTGGTGGTGCTGCCTGTGGTGGGCGGAGGCTCCAGCCCTTTCCCTGCACCCACGGACGGTTGCTACTGGGGCTGCTGCTGCTGGCAGTGTTGCTGGTAGTGGTGCAGGTGGCGGTGCTGGTGCGGTTCAGGTGGTGGTGCTGCCCGTGGTGGGGGGAGGCTCCATCCCTTCCCCTGCAGCCTCAGATGGCTGAAGTGCCATGGCTGGTGTATGTTCAGATGCTGCTCCAGCACCAGGCTTCATATCCATCCTGGCTGCGGTGTCTGTGCCTTTGTCAATGCCCCTTGCAGGTGGAGTTACCTTCTTGCCCTTGGCAGCTGGTGGTGCCGCATTGCGTCTGGCAGCTGGTGGTGCCCGCTTGCTTCTGCCACCTGGTAGTGCCTCCTTGCATTTGGCAGCTGGTGGTGCGTCCTTGCCTCTGCCAGCTGGTGCTCCCTTTGTGGATTTGACAGCAGGTGCTCCCTTTTTGCCCTTGGCAGATGGTGCAGGCACACTGGCAGTGTGGACGGGTGCCTTCACGGAGCCTCTCACAACAGCAGTGGCTGCGGAAACGACAGTGGCCTGGGTGGCTGAGGTGCTAGCCTGGGTCCTAACCACCCTGGCCCGAAGTGAAGGATGGAGGGAGGGGCAGGGAAGAGGTCAAGGGTGGAGAGGAAAAGCTTCTTAGGGACATTTGGGCGGGAAGACGGTGAAGGTGTAGGAGTGGAGGAAGAGGGAGTGGTGTTAGGAGGTGTCTGTCTGCTGTGTTTGGGTGCAGGTACATGGGCTGGATGCTGTCGTGAGGTGGATGGCTGTTGGGTGTCTGAGTGCTTGCGTTTGTGTACTTTGGGAGGAGGGGGCACAGACACAGTGGGAAAGAGCACAGGGGATGTGTGCATGGATGTGGGGGTGGTGACTGCCAGTGAGGGGCGTGTAGTGATAGGCGTGATGGGGATGGAGGTAGTGGATGAGGATGTAGTGCATGCAAGTGAGAGTGGAGACGCTACTGGGAGGGAGGTGGACGAGGAGGAGGAGGGGGACACAGTGGGGGCAGTGGATGTTGGTGTGTCTGCATCTGGATGGTGCTTGTGTGAGTGCCTGTGGGATGAAGTGCGGTGCTTGTGTTTGCCTGAGCCACTTCTGTGTATTGATTTGGGTGCATGCTGGTCTGAAGCTGTGCTTGGGACAGGCTGGGGTAGAGGGGAATGGGACTGGGTAGAGGAAGTTGGAGGGGGATGGCTAGAGACAGGGACAATGGCTGCCATCAGTGAGTTTGCCAGAGCCTGGAATGATCTCTATTGGGCCGCCACGCCAGAGTGAATGCCCTCCAGGAATGCATTTGTTTGTTGCAAATGCCCTGTCAGACCCTGGATGGCATTCAATATGGTTGACTGCCCAACAGAGATGGATCGCAGGAGGTCAATAGACTCCTCACTGAGGGCAGCATGGCTGACTGGGCAGGGCCTGAGGTGCCTGAGGCGAAGGAGATGCCCACCCTCCTGGGTGAGAGGGGACCAGGAAACACACTGAGGGGCTGCTGGGAGGGCAGTGCTGGTGGTGTCCGCCACCACCAGGGAGCTTCCATTGGAGGAGGTGTCGCTGTCTGAACTGTCCCCTGCAGTGGTGCTCCCCTCGCCCTCCGTCCCACTGGTGCCCTCGCCGTCGGTGGATTCGGCCTCATGGGCCATGTGGGATGCAGCTCCCTCCATCGCCGGTGCCTCTGCTCCTCTGCTGGATTATGCTAATGCACACAAGGACAGGGTGACAAAACAAAAAGGGGGGAAAGAGACAGAGGATACACTTGGTCACTGCCAGCAACAACACCACCATTGGCGCACACTACACACAGGGAACAGCCCTATGTACTAGGCCATGGACTACCAGTTACAATGCTAGTCACCAGGCCATGGAGTACAATGCCTAACGCCAATAGCAGCACAGCTGAAACCCACAGGAACCTGCCCAGTAGTAGATGCCACTAGCAAATTTGGGGTTGGAGTGCATCTGATCCTGCCCATCATGGAACCTACGCTGCCATGTTCGTCCTGGCCTAGAGACACCCACAGACCCACATCCCCCACCCAGATTACAACTCAACACACGCTATTTTCTGATTATGAAACTGTACTCGCCCCCTTGTGGCCTTCAAGCGCCTATCCAACTCTGGATAGGCCACCGCCAGGATGTGGAACATAAGGGAGGTCTGGGTACGACGGGCATCCCTTCCTCATTGGGAGGCCATCCCCAGCTGGGCCTCTGCCATCTTCCTTGCCCAGCAGCGCAGGTCCGCCTGCCGTTTGCGACAGTGGGTGCACTGCCTGTCAAAGACCTCCAGGGTCCGCACCTCCTTGGCGATGGCACGCCAAATACCCTTTTTCTGATGGGCGCTGACCTGCAGAAAAAAATACATAAACAAAAGGTATTAGTCATACCGTCCGGACTGTTACGCTCATGGCACTCCATGCATTCATGCCCCATGCATCGTGCTCACAGTGTGTCACCTGTTGGTCTGGAGGACCATAAAGTAAACGGTACTGGGGTAGGACCCCATCCACCAGTCTCTCCAACTCCTCCGAAGTGAAGGCAGGGGCCCATTCCCCAGACACTCGAGCCAAGGTCGCTTCCAGACACAGGTCACAGCAGCACTTGCAGTGTAGGTCCTCTCCTGTTGAAGGTCAGGTAGCAAGTGAGTGAACAGATAGTAAATGGCGGTCACGTCCGTGGCGGCGCGTACCATCACCGCTGGCGTACATCACCATTGGCCACTGGAACCCATTGGGCCCAATGATAACCAATGAGGTATTGCACTGCGGTCCGCAACCGCCTCCCGCAATGGCGCACAACATCAGTGGAATTACCTAATTTCCATTAGTCCCTCCACAAAGGTCAGGCGGCCGCCATTTCAGGGGGGCAGGCCATGGCACCTAACTGCGTCACAGCAGACATAGGAACATTTATAGAACTACACGTTCACATACTGTTTCTGTCAGAACATGCAAGGCATTTTACTCTGAGGATATGTTTGAATGTGACCATCTTCTCACTGTTTTTCACCCTAGAGTTCAACCGCTGTGGATGAATAGGAGATGGAGACATCCCCGTGTACAGACCCCTGGTGGACCTGGCAACAATGGAGGACAGGCACATTATCCTCACCTACAGACTTGATAGGGTCACAATCCAAGAGCTGTGTGCCCAATTGGAGCCAGACCTGATTTCAGCTATCCGTCACTCCACTGGGATCCCCCCTCTTGTGCAAGCCATATCAGTGCTCCATTCCTTGGCAAGTGGCTCCTTTCAAGCGATAGTGGCCATGGCAGCAGGGATGTCCCAGCCAACGTTCTCCAACGTGCTGACCAGAGTGTTGTCTGCCATGCTGAAACACATGCGCAGCTACATAGTTTTCCCCCAGGTGGAGGATTTGGCCACAGTGAAGGCTGACTTCTATGCACTGGGACATATCCCCAACATCATTGGTGCTACTGATGGTACACATATTGCCTTTCTCCCCCCCCCCTCGGGAGAAATGAACAAGAGTACAGAAATCGAAAGAGCTATCACTCTCCGAATGTGCGGATAGTGTGCCTGCCGGACCAGTACATCTCCCATGTGAATGCGAAGTATCCTGGGTCTGTGCATGATGCCTTTATCTTGAGGAGTAGGATCATTCCATATGTAATGGCTCAACTCCAGAGGCACAGGGTGTTGCTAATAGGTGAGCCTATGGTCCCCACCAAGTGTATGTTGGTATATGGGTGTGGGGTTGGCCCTAAGGGTGAGTGTCTGGCTAACAGGTATCCCTCGATAGTTACAGGTGACTCTGGTTACCCCAACCTCTCATGGCCACTGACCCCAGTGAGGAATCCCAGGACTAGGGCAGAGGAACGTTACAATGAGGCACATGGGCAAACAAGGAGGATCATTGAGTGCACCTTTGGCCTCCTGAAGGCCAGGTTCAGGTTCCTCCGTCTGACAGGTGGATCCCTGTGGTACTCACTCAAGAAGGTCTGCCAGATCATCATTGTATGTTGCATGTTACACAACCTGGCCTTGAGACGCCAGGTGCCTTTTCTGCAGGAGGAGTAGGCTGGAGATGGTCGTGTGGCAGCAGTGGAGTGTGTGGACAGTGACAAAGAGGAAGCAGAGGAAAAGGATATGGACAACAGAACAACTATAATACAACAGTACTTCCAGTGACACACAGGTAAGGCACTGTAAACTCACCTTCCATTACTGCTTTGTGAAGTGATTTTCCTCTGGCTGGCTGCTGTTCACTCTACAAGGGCCACTTATTGTACCCTTAAACATGTCTATTTGCAGATATTTGCGCCCTCCGGTGGCTCCTGGTGAATTGACTGCAGCACATTACAGGTCATAAGTATGTATACATCACTGTACAGTGTATTTGCAATGTCTACTGATCATTAAACAACTACATCTTTTAATCATATGACATACTACATGCTTGTTTTTTCCAAGGGTGTTTATTTCAGTGCTGAGAAGTAAATGGGGATGTGCAATGGGCTTGGGTGATGGTGGAGGAAAGTCCAGGACAGGGTCCAGTCTATTTGTTTCACAGGTGCATTGTCCAAGGGGCATAGGAAGGGGAGCAATGGCAGTTCAAGGTGGACAGGGTGACAGAGTGGGACACAAGGGTGACATTTGTGGAGAGTCTTATTTCCTGGTGGGGGTTTTGGCAATGTTCTCTGGCTTCTACCTGGATCGCAGGGCCGGTTTGCAGGGTGGTTCTCCTTCTGCAGGGGGTGGGGTGCTGCTGGCTTGTTGTTCCTGTGGCGGGGCCTCCTGTCCACTAGCGTAGGTGGAAGGCTGTTCATCAGTGTGGCTAGTGTCAGGGGCCCACTGGTGTGCCACTGACTCCCTCATGGTGTTGGCCATGTCTGCCAGCACCTCTACAATGGTGACCAGGGTGGTGTGGATGTCCTTCAGGTCCTCCCTAATCCCCAGGTACTGTCTCTCCTGCAGCCACTGGGTCTCCTGCAACTTGGCCAGTATCTGGTCCATGGTCTCCTGGGAATGGTGGTATGCTCCCAGGATGTTGGGGAGGGCCTCATGGAGAGTCGATTCTCCCTGCATGTCCTCCCAGCTTCCCTGTTGTCCTGTGCCTCTGTCCCCTGAACCATGTGCCCACTACCACTGACCACAAGTTTGTGGGGTTGCGTGGGGTCCCTGTAGTGGTGGACACACTGCAGTTTGACGCGTCCTGGGTACAGTGGTATGGGCCCGCTGGGTGGGTGCTGTGCTGGTGTTTCCTGAGTGGGGAGGCTGGGTGGTGGTATGGGACTGTGCCCGGGTAACCAACTGTTCAGAGGTCCCTGATGGGCCAGGTTGGTCATCCTGATCCAGGCGTGCAGAGGTGCTATCATCACTGTGGGCCTCTTCTGGGGGGGACTGGATGTTGCTGGCACCTCCTCTCTGGTGAAGTTGGCTGGGGGTCCTGTGGGGATGTAACTGCAGTGCTATTGTTACTGCGTGTGACATCTTGTGCATGGGTATGTTTCCCTCTATGGTTGTTATTACCAAGGCAGCTTTGGCTTGTGTGAGTTGTAATTTGGTTGGCTAGGTGATTCTCTCTAGTGTGCATGTTTGGTGATGGGTTTCCATGCAGGGCTGTGAGTGGTGTCCATGCATTAGTATTGCATGCACTGCTGGGTACTGGGAGGGGTGGGTTGTGATGGTGGGGTGTGTGGGAGGTGGTGGAGTGATGGAGTGATGGTGAGGGTGGGGGTATGTGATGGCAATCAGGTAGGGGGTGAAAGTAGTAAAGATTTGACTTACCAGAGTCCAGTCCTCCTGCTACTCCTTCCAGGCCCTCGGGATGCAGTATTGCCAAGACTTGCTCCTCCCATGTTGTTAGTTGTGGGGGAGGAGGTGGGAGTCCACCGCCAGTCCTCTGTACAGCTATCTGGTGTCTTGCAACCATGGAACACACCTTCCCCCGTAGGTCATTCCACCTCTTCCTGATGTCATCCCTTGTTCTGGGGTGCTGTCCCACGGCGTTGACCCGGTCCACGACTCTCCGCCATAGATCCATCTTCCTAGCAATGGATGTCTGCTGCACCTATGATCCGAATAGCTGTGGCTCTACCTGGGTGATTTCCTCCACCATGACCCTTAGCTCCTCCTCTGAGAATCTGGGGGTCTTTGTGGTGCCATGGGTGTAGTGTGTATGATGTGTGGGGGGGTGTGGGGTGATGTGTTGGGGTGTGTGCTGTGAGGTGCGTGGATGGTGTATGGGTGATGGTGTTCTGTGACTCTGGTTCTGTGGGTGCTCCTGGCGTGTCTCTCTCTCTGTTGTAAATTGTTTGTAGTGGTAAAGGGTTGTGGGTAATGTGGGTGTGTGTTTTATAGTGGTGTGGGTGTGTGGGTTTGGTGTGTGTATGTGTGTCAGGTTTGTATTATTTAGCTTGACCAATGTAGTGTTGTTTTCTTAGTGTGTGTGCATTTTGAGCGCAGCAGTATGTACCACCAATGGTTTAATGCGCTCGAATGTCCGCCACGGTGATTCATGGGTTATAATGCTGTGGGCATATTTCTGTTGGCGTAACTGTGTGGGTTTTAGTACCGCCATTTTGTCACTGTCCTTTGATGTGGCGGACTTGTGTGTGTCTGTACAGTGGCGGATTTCTATGTGTGTGCCATAATACGGGAGGCGGTATACCGCCGCGGTCGCAGTATGTTGGCGGCAGTCAGTTGCAAATGCCCTGTCAGACCCTGGATGGCATTCAATATGGTTGACTGCCCAACAGAGATGGATCGCAGGAGGTCAATAGACTCCTCACTGAGGGCAGCATGGCTGACTGGGCAGGGCCTGAGGTGCCTGAGGCGAAGGAGATGCCCACCCTCCTGGGTGAGAGGGGACCAGGAAACACACTGAGGGGCTGCTGGGACGGCAGTGCTGGTACGCGGGTGGTGGCTGTACCTGTAGGTGTCCGCCACCACCAGGGAGCTTCCATTGGAGGAGGTGTCGCTGTCTGAACTGTCCCCTGCAGTGGTGCTCCCCTCGCCCTCCGTCCCACTGGTGCCCTCACCGTCGGTGGATTCGGCCTCATGGGCCATGTGGGATGCAGCTCCCTCCATCGCTGGTGCCTCTGCTCCTCTGCTGGATTATGCTAATGCACACAAGGACAGGGTGACAAAACAAAAAGGGGGGAAGAAACAGAGGATACACTTGGTCACTGCCAGCAACAACACCACCATTGGCGCACACTACACACAGGGATCAGCCCTATGGACTAGGCCATGGACTACCAGTTACAATGCTAGTCACCAGGCCATGGAGTACAATGCCTAACGCCAATAGCAGCACAGCTGAAACCCACAGGAACCTGCCCAGTAGTAGATGCCACTAGCAAATTTGGGGTTGGAGTGCATCTGATCCTGCCCATCATGGAACCTACGCTGCCATGTTCGTGCTGGCCTAGAGACACCCACAGACGCACATCCCCCACCCAGATTACATCTCAACACACGCTATTTTCTGATTATGAAACTGTACTCGCCCCCTTGTGGCCTTCAAGCGCCTATCCAACTCTGGATAGGCCACCGCCAGGATGTGGAACATCAGGGAGGTCTGGGTACGACGGGCATCCCTTCCTCATTGGGAGGCCATCCCCAGCTGGGCCTCTGCCATCTTCCTTGCCCAGCAGCGCAGGTCCGCCTGCCGTTTGCGACAGTGGGTGCACTGCCTGTCAAAGACCTCCAGGGTCCGCACCTCCTTGGCGATGGCACGCCAAATACCCTTTTTCTGATGGGCGCTGACCTGCAGAAAAAAATACATAAACAAAAGGTATTAGTCATACCATCCGGACTGTTACGCTCATGGCACTCCATGCATTCATGCCCCATGCATCGTGCTCACAGTGTGTCACCTGTTGGTCTGGAGGACCATAAAGTAAACGGTACTGGGGTAGGACCCCATCCACCAGTCTCTCCAACTCCTCCGAAGTGAAGGCAGGGGCCCATTCCCCAGACACTCGAGCCAAGGTCGCTTCCAGACACAGGTCACAGCAGCACTTGCAGTGTAGGTCCTCTCCTGTTGAAGGTCAGGTAGCAAGTGAGTGAACAGATAGTAAATGGCGGTCACATCCGTGGCGGCGCGTACCATCACCGCTGGCGTACATCACCATTGGCCACTGGAACCCATTGGGCCCAATGATAACCAATGAGGTATTGCACTGCGGTCCGCAACCGCCTCCCGCAATGGCGCACAACATCAGTGGAATTACCTAATTTCCATTAGTCCCTCCACAAAGGTCAGGCGGCCGCCATTTCAGGGGGGCAGGCCATGGCACCTAACTGCGTCACAGCAGACATAGGAACATTTACAGAACTACACGTTCACATACTGTTTCTGTTAGAACATGCAAGGCATTTTACTCTGAGGATATGTTTGAATGTGACCATCTTCTCACTGTTTTTCACCCTAGAGTTCAACCGCTGTGGATGAATAGGAGATGGAGACATCCCCCGTGTACAGACCCCTGGTGGACCTGGCAACAATGGAGGACAGGCACATTATCCTCACCTACAGACTTGATAGGGTCACAATCCAAGAGCTGTGTGCCCAATTGGAGCCAGACCTGATTTCAGCTATCCGTCACTCCACTGGGATCCCCCCTCTTGTGCAAGCCATATCAGTGCTCCATTCCTTGGCAAGTGGCTCCTTTCAAGCGATAGTGGCCATGGCAGCAGGGATGTCCCAGCCAACGTTCTCCAACGTGCTGACCAGAGTGTTGTCTGCCATGCTGAAACACATGCGCAGCTACATAGTTTTCCCCCAGGTGGAGGATTTGGCCACAGTGAAGGCTGACTTCTATGCACTGGGACATATCCCCAACATCATTGGTGCTACTGATGGTACACATATTGCCTTTCTCCCCCCCCCCTCGGGAGAAATGAACAAGAGTACAGAAATCGAAAGAGCTATCACTCTCCGAATGTGCGGATAGTGTGCCTGCCGGACCAGTACATCTCCCATGTGAATGCTAAGTATCCTGGGTCTGTGCATGATGCCTTTATCTTGAGGAGTAGGATCATTCCATATGTAATGGCTCAACTCCAGAGGCACAGGGTGTTGCTAATAGGTGAGCCTATGGTCCCCACCAAGTGTATGTTGGTATATGGGTGTGGGGTTGGCCCTAAGGGTGAGTGTCTGGCTAACAGGTATCCCTCGATAGTTACAGGTGACTCTGGTTACCCCAACCTCTCATGGCCACTGACCCCAGTGAGGAATCCCAGGACTAGGGCAGAGGAACGTTACAATGAGGCACATGGGCAAACAAGGAGGATCATTGAGTGCACCTTTGGCCTCCTGAAGGCCAGGTTCAGGTTCCTCCGTCTGACAGGTGGATCCCTGTGGTACTCACCCAAGAAGGTCTGCCAGATCATCATTGTATGTTGCATGTTGCACAACCTGGTCTTGAGACGCCAGGTGCCTTTTCTGCAGGAGGAGTAGGCTGGAGATGGTCGTGTGGCAGCAGTGGAGTGTGTGGACAGTGACAAAGAGGAAGCAGAGGAAAAGGATATGGACAACAGAACAACTATAATACAACAGTACTTCCAGTGACACACAGGTAAGGCACTGTAAACTCACCTTCCATTACTGCTTTGTGAAGTGATTTTTCTCTGGCTGGCTGCTGTTCACTCTACAAGGGCCACTTATTGTACCCTTAAACATGTCTATTTGCAGATATTTGCGCCCTCCGGTGGCTCCTGGTGTATTGACTGCAGCACATTAAAGGTCATAAGTATGTATACATCACTGTACAGTGTATTTGCAATGTCTACTGATCATTAAACAACTACATCTTTTAATCATATGACATACTACATGCTTATTTTTTCCAAGGGTGTTTATTTCAGTGCTGAGAAGTAAATGGGGATGTGCAATGGGCTTGGGTGATGGTGGAGGAAAGTCCAGGATAGGGTCCAGTCTATTTGTTTCACAGGTGCATTGTCCAAGGGGGCATAGGAAGCGGAGCAACGGCAGTTCAAGGTGGACAGGGTGACAGAGTGGGACACAAGGGTGACATTTGTGGAGAGTCTTATTTCCTGGTGGTGGTTTTGGCAATGTTCTCTGGCTTCTGCCTGGATCGCAGGGCCGGTTTGCAGGGTGGTTCTCCTTCTGCAGGGGGTGGGGTGCTGGTGGCCTGTTGTTCCTGTGGCGGGGCCTCCTGTCCACTAGCGTAGGTGGAAGGCTGTTCATCAGTGTGGCTAGTGTCAGGGGCCCACTGGTGTGCCACTGACTCCCTCATGGTGTTGGCCATGTCTGCCAGCACCTCTACAATGGTGACCAGGGTGGTGTGGATGTCCTTCAGGTCCTCCCTAATCCCCAGGTACTGTCTCTCCTGCAGCCACTGGGTCTCCTGCAACTTGGCCAGTATCTGGTCCATGGTCTCCTGGGAATGGTGGTATGCTCCCAGGATGTTGGGGAGGGCCTCATGGAGAGTCGATTCTCCCTGCATGTCCTCCCAGCTTCCCTGTTGTCCTGTGCCTCTGTCCCCTGAACCATGTGCCCACTACCACTGACCACAAGTTTGTGGGGTTGCGTGGGGTCCCTGTAGTGGTGGACACACTGCAGTTTGACGCGTCCTGGGTACAGTGGTATGGGCCCGCTGGGTGGGTGCTGTGCTGGTGTTTCCTGAGTGGGAAGGCTGGGTGGTGGATGGGACTGTGCCCGGATAACCAACGGTTCAGAGGTCCCTGATGGGCCAGGTTTGTCATCCTGATCCAGGCATGCAGAGGTGCTATCATCACTGTGGGCCTCTTCTGGGGGGGACTGGATGTTGCTGGCACCTCCTCTCTGGTGAAGTTGGCTGGGGGTCCTGTGGGGATGTAACTGCAGTGCTATTGTTACTGCGTGTGACATCTTGTGCATGGGTATGTTTCCCTCTATGGTTGTTATTACCAAGGCAGCTTTGGCTTGTGTGAGTTGTAATTTGGTTGGCTAGGTGATTCTCTCTAGTGTGCATGTTTGGTGATGGGTTTCCATGCAGGGCTGTGAGTGTTGTCCATGCATTAGTATTGCATGCACTGCTGGGTACTGGGAGGGGTGGGTTGTGATGGTGGGGTGTGTGGGAGGTGGTGGAGTGATGGAGTGATGGTGAGGGTGGGGGTATGTGATGGCAATCAGGTAGGGGGTGAAAGTAGTAAAGATTTGACTTACCAGAGTCCAGTCCTCCTGCTACTCCTACCAGGCCCTCAGGATGCAGTATTGCCAAGACTTGCTCCTCCCATGTTGTTAGTTGTGGGGGAGGAGGTGGGAGTCCACCGCCAGTCCTCTGTACAGCTATCTGGTGTCTTGCAACCATGGAACACACCTTCCCCCGTAGGTCATTCCACCTCTTCCTGATGTCATCCCTTGTTCTGGGGTGCTGTCCCACGGCGTTGACCCGGTCCACGACTCTCCGCCATAGATCCATCTTCCTAGCAATGGATGTCTGCTGCACCTATGATCCGAATAGCTGTGGCTCTACCTGGGTGATTTCCTCCACCATGACCCTTAGCTCCTCCTCTGAGAATCTGGGGGGTCTTTGTGGTGCCATGGGTGTAGTGTGTATAATGTGTGGTGGTGTGTGGGGTGATGTGTTGGGGTGTGTGCTGTGAGGTGCGTGGATGGTGTATGGGTGATGGTGTTCTGTGACTCTGGTTCTGTAGGTACTCCTGGCGTGTCTCTCTCTCTGTTGTAAATTGTTTGTAGTGGTAAAGGGTTGTGGGTAATGTGGGTGTGTGTTTTATAGTGGTGTGGGTGTGTGGGTTTGGTGTGTGTATGTGTGTCAGGTTTGTATTATTTAGCTTGACCAATGTAGTGTTGTTTTCTTAGTGTGTGTGCATTTTGAGCGCAGCGGTATGTACCACCAATGGTTTAATGCGCTTGAATGTCCGCCACGGGGATTCATGGGTTATAATGCTGTGGGCATATTTCTGTTGGCGTAACTGTGTGGGTTTTAGTACCGCCATTTTATCACTGTCCTTTGATGTGGCGGACTTGTGTGTGTCTGTACAGTGGCGGATTTCTATGTGTGTGCCATAATACGGGAGGCGGTATACCGCCGCGGTCGCAGTATGTTGGCGGCAGTCAGCATGGCGGTAAGCGCAACTTACCGCCAATGTCAAAATGAGGGCCATAGTCACTAAAACAAAAAGTTAAAGAGACATTATAGTTAGGTGAAATTGTCAGTTAAAACAAACCATTTAAAACAAACAAAAAAAACACTGAAATTCACCAGCTATGTCAAGTAACAATAACTCAAGTCCTGCCATGCAAAGTGTTGTCGTCAGTGTTGTAATTTCAGATATTGCAGTCATGTTATTAGTGGTGTCATATAACATGTCATAAGTGAGCTAATGTGTGAAGTCATATGCAGAAGATGGTTTTTTTATGTAAATTAAGATATTATTACCATACCTAACTATAACGTCACTTTAATCTTTGTTTTTTACAGTCAATTTCTAGAGTTTTTTTATAATGTAAAATAATGTTTTATTACCATGAGTATCCATACATAAATCCAACTCCACACTTCACACAGTCTTTGGCTGTACACTGCCCGCATTGGCTGCAAAGTTTTGCCCTATAGCGAGGGCCTGTTTCCAGTCCCCCATAGGCAGCCAACCCCAGATAGATGTCATAGAACAAGTCATGAGTGATGTAATATGTGAGCTGATTAGTAGTGTATGGCGTGCCCCCCATATGCTTTTTTCTAGGACAGGAGACTCAGTCCCTGAGTCCTAAAATGGCTGCTGCTACATTTTTCTTAATGTGGTGGCAGCCAATTAGATCTTATCTAGAGATATAAGGAGCTGGCCACTGAGATTATTGGTGGGTGCCCGAATGGTCACCTAAGCACCACAATTTCTCCATTGTTGGGGGCAACTAGGAGAGCCCCAACGACACCGCAGCTTCAGTCAGCTCCACGGCCAGCAAAATACTTGGTGCTGGCTGGAGCAAACTCAATTACTTTGTTCCTGCCAGGGTGTCACCCTACGTGGGACAGGAAAGCCCAGACGTGGGTCCCATGCACACTGTGTCACTGGAATAAAGATATACCTGGCTGATGAGCCCCAAATAGAGTGAAAACATTACTGGATAGTCTGATTCCGAGAGTGCCTGGCCTGGCAGCTCTGGCTAGACTGTTCCCACTGGAGCAGATTCAAGATTGATTTCCATATGGCTTGTCCAAACTGAGATGGCATTGTGTGAATTATAACGATGGACTGAAATGCAGCCTGAGGAGTTTACATACATCACTTTGGAGTATACTTTAGCACACCTGAGTGGAATATTTTTTTTTCTTTTCTCCTGCCAGAGCGGGAGCAAGCTTGTGTCCTCTATCTAAGAGAGAGCGGGCAGGATATGTTCGCATTTTCCCAGGCAGGGAACCTCAGTTTCCCAGGGGATGGGGCTCTGGGGACACTAAGTTACCAGGCTTCATAGGATGGGGCCAAACACCCCCCCTCCGCTAAAATCATGTGGCCCGACCAAAGGCTGAGATATTTGTTGACTGCACACCCTTTTTCCTAGTCCTGCTGGACTGTAGGGCCTCCTTGTCTTTAATAAAATTACTAAATTTAGTTACTAAAGCTATGAGAATCAACATTTTATTTCAATAGAGGAGACTAGCATTATGCAGTTCAAAGTCTCTAAATGCATATTTACAACATGCTTTACATGTTTAAAATAACATTTCCTGTAAACCTCATCATTTGACCAATCAGATGCCTTAATCTCATCCTCCAAGAATGCTCCTGCTGTTAAGTAGGGGTGGGCGGTGAGCTCTGCTCTGCTGGCAGAGTAAACAGAGTTTTTTGCACAGAGGAGCGCGGACTTTGGCAAAAAAAACTCTGCTAGCCCCAGAGCAGAGGAGAGCTCACCGGCATGTGGCCCAGGGATTCAGGACTGCACTTTACACTCATCCCAAAATGAAGACATTTGCCCCTCGACAGGCTTTGCTTAATGCTGGTTGGCATAGAGCTTCTGCTGCAGAGGCTACTCCTGCAAGCTGCTGCTGTGGGACTGCACCAGCTCCAGTACCACTTCCTCCCTATTTTCACTGTCCTAAGCAGCCAAGGAGTAGGAGGCAGAGAGGGAGGCAGAGAACCAGGCCGTTGGCAAGGGGAACCCTTGACCCAGACAGCATTCAGACCCTTGTTTTGCTTTCTCTTCTCTGCACACACAGGGGACAACACTGGGCCAGGACATTATTTGCATATGAGGGTGGTGTGTGCTTGGAAAAAGGAAACTTGCAGGCGGAGCTCCACGGAAAAGAGCCAGTCTCCCCAGACTCCCTGAACTTTCTCAGAGAGTCTGGGGAGACAGGTCCTTTTCCATGGAGCTCTGAATAACATATTCATTATTTTCCGAGTACAGACCCCCCGCAACATACGCAATAATGTCCAGGCCCAGCGCCCCTGCCCCCTGTGCCTCTCATCTATAGGCATGGGGGTGGGGTCACTGGGACTACACATTATTTTCATATGTGACAGGGCAGGAAGAATCAGCTCTGTGCTGGGAAAAGGAACTTGCAGTCAGAGCTCCGCTTGAAAAGCTCCTGTCTCCCAGAGTCCCGGAGAAAAGAAGTGGTGTTTGGTGGTACAGTGCTGAGTCCAGCAGGGAGAAATGCCAGGAGATCAGGTAAGTGCCAGCTGGCCTAGTGCTGGGCCCTAAAGAAAGGCCAGTCTGAGGCTGTTTGTAAGTGCTGAGGAGGCGATAGCAAGGCTGGTGCAAGACAGGGGGTGTGCTTGACCCTCCGTAGTGAGTTAGTGAAGGAGGGCTGTTGGTGAAGGGAAGTGTGCAAGTGTGGTTAAGAGCAGCGGCTCCAGACCGATGAGTTGTGTCAGAGGCCGGCAGCTTTCGTTGCCTAGGGCCCGGACCTGAATGCACCTGTTAGTTTTAGCTAACTCCGTGGAATTTCGTGGAGTTGAACACTGTGAGCTCCGCCCCCCTATTGTAAAGACCTTAGAAGCCATAGCACCTCCTACCGAATGTGACTTAAACTGTTCAGTGTTCACACAAGACTCCTTCATGGCCTCTTTCACCTATCTTGCAACAGTAGCTACAGGCATGGTTTAACATATGATATTAACAATTGACTTACACATCACTCATGAACTCTTGAACTCTAGACTCATACTCTTTCAAGCAATCGAGAACACCAATTTTTGGTTTACTCTCAAATCTTAAGATAGAAAATTGATCCAACATCGCCTTTTTTTATTCTCCATACTTCAAACATTACTACTTTTGGTTGATAAAATCTACCTGTGACATCCAAAGCTTGAACATCAGACACCCTCCTAAACGAAACTAAACAAAGTAAAGTTACTAATTTCCACGTTAGGTACCTTAAAGCTAAATATCTATTCAATGGCAATATTCAAACATCCTTAAAACCATGTTAACATCCCAAACAGTCTCATAGCGAGATCTAGGTGGTCTCTTTAGACGAAAACCTTTTAGAACTCTGTAAATCAAAGGACTTTTCCAAAAAAACGAACCATGCACCAGCGAATGGACTGATGCATCCTCTGACCTATAACAATTAACGGTCCTTTTTGATCCCCTGATATCTACAAGACTAGAAGGTTGAGCAAAACCCACTCTACCAGAGGATGTTCCTCTTTCTCATAAAGCTATCAACATTCCTTTGCACAACTGAATCAAAAGAGGCACGTCTAACACCAACTCCAAAACTGACTGGAACTAAATTATACTTTAATTATCCAAAAATGTGTCAAAAACACAATCTGACACTTCTGCCTTCTCACCAGGATTAACACCCTCTGTATCTTGGCAAACGGTGGTAAACTATATCCATTCAGATCCTTACAGTTCTGTGTGAACACATCTAGAGCCATAGACCCTGGTTCTGGATGCCAAGTGCAATTCTTCTCTTTTTGAAAAGTTAAACAGGGTGCAAATAATTCCATTTCTATTGGACCTCAACATGACTCTATCCTTTAGAAAAACTCTCTCTTCAACATCCAATCACTAAAATCTCTCAAATTGTGAGAATTCCAATTCACCACTAAATTCTCTTTTCCTGGCAATCACTGGACTAACAAATGAATTTTGCTCTTCTGACAAAACTCCCATAAGTCCTTCGCAATCTCTGATAGTTTCTTTGACCTGCTTCCTCCGAACTTGTTTACGTAAGTTACTGCTGTTACAGTGTCCATTTTTACTAAAACTGAATTCCCTGTAACTTGTCCTTGAAACTGCATGGGGCAAAAAACTGCAATCAACTCCAAAGAATTTATATGTTCCAACTTTTCCTTCCCACTCCATTCCCCTCAAGTTTACTGACCTAGACACATTGCTTCCGCTCCAGAATTGCTCACATCTGACTCTACCACAAAACTCGGAACTGTACCAAAAACTTCTTGGTTATTCCAAGAATCCTAGGGGAAGATTTATGAAAAAAGGCACTGCACCTAGTGCAGTGCCAATTTGCTTGCACCCCTTAGGGTCCCCCTACCACCACCATGTGTGTGCTGCATTTAAAATACGATGCACCATGGCGGTATTCAGGGGTACTAGTGTCATCATTTTTTAGGCTAGTCCAGCGCTTTGAAGGATTAGCGTTAGAAATGTTGACACTAATCCTGCAAAGCACCACAGGCCCATTGAAAAACATGAGAGCCTCCCTTTCACCCCTCCTACAAGCAGGCGTTAAAAACGCTGATAAAAATGATGCAAAGAAATCTCTTAGATTTCTTTGCGCCGTTTTTTGGGCCCCCCCTAGCACCATAATGCCCCTCTTGCTTATATTATGCCTGGCGCATGCATAATGTGATGCAAGGGGTTACAAAGTGGTGCAATGCAAGCATTGCGCCACTTTGTAAATATAGTGCAGTGTTTTTGGTCTTCCAACGCCACATTAGTGTAAAAACAATGATGCTAATGTGGCGTTGGAATGGCGCTAGGCAATTCTAACCTTACTTCCCCCATCATTTTTAGCTTGTCTGTATACCACAGACCCCATGCTAATCCATACAACTTTAAATCTGCAAGCCCAGTAATGCAGTGGACTTCGAAAAACTGCCTCTATTAAAGAAGGCAGACGTCCAATTACACTAGCAAGGTCTCTCAGTGTAATCTCCTTCCTTCTTACTAATTGACGTACCTCCTTATTCATGATCCCTATCTTCCTTTCTGGCAACTGTAATTGGAAATTCACTGTGTCTGTCACAAAACCTAAAAATTGCATTGTTTGAGAAAGTTCAAGAATTGATTCTTCCTGATTGACCAAAACCCCAATCTCTCCAGTAACTCTTTCACCATACACAAATGTGTTCACAACACTTCCATGCTCTGATTCATGATAAGAATGTCCAAATACATAGGGCCTGATTCTAACCTTGGCGGACGGCGGAGGCCGTCCGCCAAGGTTCCGCCGCCAAATGACCGCACCGTGGTCACAAGACCGCGGCGGCCATTCTAACATTTCCTCTGGGCCGGCGGGCGCTCTCCAAAAGAGCGCCCGCCGGCCCAGAGGAAATGCCCCTGCAACGAGGACGCCGGCTCAGAATTGAGCCGGCGTAGTTGCAGGGGTGCGACGGGTGCAGTTGCACCCGTCGCGTATTTCAGTGTCTGCATGGCAGACACTGAAATACTTTGCGGGGCCCTCTTACGGGGGCCCCTGCAGTGCCCATGCCATAGGCATGGGCACTGCAGGGGCCCCCAGGGGCCCCGCGGCACCCCCTACCGCCATCCTGTTCCTGGCGGGAGACCCGCCAGGAACAGGATGGCGGTAGGGGGTGTCAGAATCCCCATGGCTGCGGAGCGTGCTCCGCAGCCATGGAGGATTCCCCCGAGCAGCGGAAAGTCGGCGGGAGACCGCTGACTTTCCGCTTCTGACCGCGGCTGAACCGCCGCGGTCAGAATGCTCGTGGGAGCACCGCCAGCCTGTTGGCGGTGCTCCCGTGGTCGGTGGCCCTGGCGGCCACCGGCCGCCAGGGTCAGAATGACCCCCATAATCATTCTGACAACATGTTTCCATAAAAATCCTACCACTGGCTTTAAAATCTTTGTGAAGCACCATGTTGCCAATGAAAGACATTGGAAGTAGTGCAACTGATCCTTCCACCTGAACAGAAGAAAACGTTGACTTTACTTGTCTATTGGGACTGTAAAATAGGCATCTTTCTGATCCAGCTTCACCATCCAATCCAGCTCCTGGAAAAATGTCTTTCGATATGTATACTATCTCCATTTTGAAATGACTGTTAGTTACATACTAATCCAGATCCTTAAATTTATCACTGATCTTCAACCCTTGTCTTTCTTCTTAACCAAAAAAGGGTACTTTAAAACCTTTTTTCCTTTTCCATATTTTTACAACAGCTTCTTTTTTTTAATAAAAGACAACCTGTTTTTGAGTTTGATTGTACTCCAACTACCTTGGTTCTCTTCCCTAAAAAGGTTCCTGTTTGAATTCTATCACATATCCTTGTATTGCAGCAATCACCCAATGATTTTGATTGAGAAAGCTTCACTTCTGTTTGACCCTTATTAACCTTTCTCCCAGCTTTCTCTGAATAAAGCCAGTAATAATTCATATGCTCACCTTGTGAATTTGTAGTTTGTTAATCTCTCCCTCGTAAGGTTCTCACTCTTCCTCATCTACCTCTTTGAGGGTAGAACCCTCCTCCTGACTGACTTCACCTGCACACTCCCCTTGCTTGATAATATTGGGCTCTGTAAATCGCAAGAACAACAGTTCGCCCTCTACTATCGGTCCTACCATATACATTTCCTCCACTAAAAACTCTCATTGAAGTTTGCGCTTTGTCTAAAGCTGTAAAAGTGGAGACATGTTTGCCATCCCTTTTCCAAACAACAGCCCTTTAGCCATTTGATAGGATTTATTTGGGGCTAACTCTCCCAATTGTGGCTCATGCGCATTAAGACCCCCTTTCTCCTTTCCGTAATTAGACCTGCACTGGCATTTCCTATAAAACAAATAGCCCTCTGACTCCAACCCTTTAAGAGCTCAATATTTGTCACTTCCATTGACATAAACCTCCTCCATCAAATCAAATATAAGCACCAACAGTCCCAAAATGTCCAGTAATAGAATAGATGCACAACACTGGGTATGGCCAAGTTCTACATTCAAATTCCCGACAATATTCCCCAGAACATTCCATTCCATTCCCAACCCACATCTGCATTACCATTAAACCCAGCACAGCTCCCTCCCTAGAAATAACTGAGAAAATGTACCCATGGGAACCAAAACATAGTAAAAAACAATGTACGGAAAAGGACCAAATTACTATTTTATGGAAAACCTGAACATGCAGGAAACGTTTACAATAAATAATTGTGCATACTCTAACTTTGTGATGGGAGCAGTAAAGATTCAATGAACTACAACTGACATGGCCCAGATGGAATACATTGAACTTAAATATGTAAAGTACAATGGGAGCAATGCAATTCTCACTGACACAGAAAATGCAAGGCCTAGTTAGAAAAAGCTTTGCTGCATATTCATCACATAGGGGGTCATTCTGACCCTGGCGGTCAGTGTTATAGCGGCGGCCAACCCGCCAACAGGCTGGCGGTCCAAAAAATGGAATTCTCACCCTGGCGGGAACCGCCAACACAGCCCGTCACCTTAACACTCCGACCGCCACGGCGGGACAGACAAACAGCGCGGCGGTCACCGCCAACAGGCAGGCGGCAGACAATGTACCGCCCACACTATCACAACTCACCAATCCGCCACCTTTTCCGGGGCGGGAGCCTTGCCGATAAAAACACGGCGGAAACAGACTACGAACGGGAAAACGCTCACCTATACACACTCCACGAGGACGGAGAACAGCATGGAACCCGAATTAAACATCCTACCAGCTATTGTCTACCTGCTCATCTACCACAAGTACGAACGCCGGCGCAGACGACACCGGTGAGTACTGCACCTACGACACAGGGGAGGGGGGAGGAGGAAAGCTTACGGGCACACACATATGCGACCCACCCCCCCCCCAACTATCTACACACCAATGCAGAGCTCCAAGTCACAGTGACACCACCCAAACCCCCCGGAATAATGCAAAGACATAATTAAAGTGAGAAACAAAATTTATGTATAAAAGAGGTTCTTTGAAGTCATGGTAAAATAGCAATATGAATTGTAAAAAATCAAGTAAGAACATTGCGAAACCGATAAACATAGGCAATAAGTCCTGCACAGTCACTGAAATTTCCACTGTCCGTGGGCCAAAGTGTATCAACACATGGGCAAAGCCCACACAGGAGACCCGAGTCCGTTGGAGAAAACACTGCTGGGGCATCAGATGACAAAACTACAGGCACCTCAGGGGGAAGGGAAGGGGGGGCACCTCAGCCATATGAGTCCACGACACCAGATCCACGAAGGGTCCACCATGCCCACTGTGCCATCCTGGGGAGTGCAAAGCCACAGTCTCACAAGTCTCTACAGTGGGTGGTCTGCCCACTGTGCCATCCTGGGGAGTGCAAAGCCACAGTCTCACAAGTCTCTACAGTGGGTTGTCTGCCCACTGTGCCATCCTGGGGAGTGCAGAGACACAGGCCATCAGGTGGATTACAGACTCCACAGGTAATGGAGGAGGCAGGGTGCCCCGAGTGCAGCGTGAACACTAGCTCGACACAGAACCAGCACTGTCAATGGGCCAGCGGTGCTTGACAGGAAGGGCCCAGCGGAGCGGTGCTTGAGACGGTGGGGCCCAGCGGAGCGGTGCTTGACAGGAAGGGCCCAGCGGAGCGGTGCTTGAGACGGCGGGGCCCAGCGGAGCGGTGCTTGAGACGGCAGGGCCCAGCGGAGCGGTGCTTGAGACGGCGGGGCCCAGCGGAGCGGTGCTTGACAGGAAGGGCCCAGCGGAGCGGTGCTTGACAGGAGGGGCCCAGCGGAGCGGTGCTTGACAGGAAGGGCCCAGCGGAGCGGTGCTTGACAGGAAGGGCCCAGCGGAGCGGTGCTTGACAGGAAGGGCCCAGCGGAGCGGTGCTTGACAGGAGGGGCCCAGCGGAGCGGTGCTTGACAGGAAGGGCCCAGCGGAGCGGTGCTTGACAGGAAGGGCCCAGCGGAGCGGTGCTTGAGACGGCGAGGCCCAGCGGAGCGGTGCTTGAGACGGCGGGGCCCAGCGGAGCGGTGCCTTTCTGCACGGCGGGGCCCTCTTCAGCGGTGCCTTTCTGCACGGCGGGGCCCTCTTCAGCGGTGTCTTTCTGCACGGCGGGGCCCTCTTCAGCGGTGCCTTTTTGCACGGCGGGGCCCTCTTCAGCGGTGCTTGTCCAGTCATTCAAGGGAGCCAGACCTGGCCAGGACTCCCTGCTTAGTCGCCCTCCGACCGTGCAGTTGCTGGACCCTTCTGTGACGGAGTCCTGGGCCCGTGGGTGTCCTCCCTCACACCCGGGATGGGGCTTGCGGGGCCATCCTGGTCCGCGCCCCTGCTGCCCTTGCCCTCCTTCGATGAGGCTCTCTGGCCCTTGCCTCCCCTGGATGTAGTGGCAGGTGACGGCCCAGGACTTTGCTCCTTGGGGGCAGCCGTGTCAGTCTTCTGGCGGCGGCCCTTGATTTTACGGGTCCTCTTTCCAGGGGGGGGGGGCTGGCTGTCCCCTTGCTGCTGGCCGATGTATCAGTGCTGGGAAAGGGTGGACTCCAAAACCCGTGCACAATGGTGACACTTGAAGCAGGGCTGGTGGTGGCTGAGGTGCTCTTGGGACTCTTAGCAGATGGAGGGGGTGGGTCAGGTGGGGCAAAGAAGTTAAGTTTGGAGAGGTAAACTTTTTTAGGACCAATGTAAACGGTAGGTGTAGTGGGTATGGGAGTGGAGGAAGAGGATGTGGTTGGAGGAGAGTCAGGTGTGCTGTCTTTGGGTGCAGGTGCTTGTGACGTAGGCTGTGGTGAGGTGGTTGGCTGTTGGGTGGGTGGCTGCCTGCGTTTGTGTGTCTTGGAAGAGGGGGTGACAGACACAGTGGGAGAGGACACAGGGGACGTGTAAATGGCAGTGGGGGTGGTGACTGCACGTGTGCGGACTGTACTGGAGGGTGTGGTGGTGATGGAAGTACTGTCTGATGGTGGTGTGCATGCAGGTGTGAGTGGAGACGTCACAGGGAGGGAGGAGGGAGACGAGGAGGAGGGGGACACAGAGGTGGTAGTGACTGTTGGCATGTCTGCATCTGGGTGTTGCTTGGGTGAATGCTTGTGTGATCTGTGGTGCTTATGTCTGGATGAGCTGCCCTTGGGTGTTGAGGTGTGTGCAGGCTGGTCTGATGGTGTGGATGGGATAGGCTGAGGAACAGGAGACAGAGTCAGGGTGGAGGCAGTTAGAAGAGGAAGGCTGGAAACAGGGACAATGGCTGCCGTCAGTGCTGAGGCCAGAGCATTGAACGATCGTTGATGGGCAGCCTGACCCGAATGAATGCCCTCCAGGTATGCATTGCTCCGATGCACCTCCCTCTCTACCCCCTGGATGGCATTCAAAAGGGTGGACTGCCCAA
Source organism: Pleurodeles waltl (assembly GCF_031143425.1). Classification (NCBI taxonomy): domain Eukaryota; kingdom Metazoa; phylum Chordata; class Amphibia; order Caudata; family Salamandridae; genus Pleurodeles; species Pleurodeles waltl. The sequence continues at coordinate 333,256,136 of NC_090446.1, forward strand.
CAATGATGGTCTGTAGGAGGTCAATGACCTCCTCACTGAGGGCAGCAGGGGTAACAGGGGCAGGGCCTGAGGTGCCTGGGGCGAAGGAGATGCCCGCCTTTTTGGGCGAGCGGGCACGGAGCGAAGGCTGAGGGGCTGCTGGGAGGGCGGAGCTGGTGCGCTGGGTGGCGGCTGTACTTGTAGAGGCAGGGGGCCCGGATGTTGCCGCCACTGCTAGGGAGCTCCCTTCCGAGGACGTGTCGGTGTCGCTGGTGTCACCACGGGTCCCCGTTGTGGTGCTCCCCTCGCCCTCCGTATCACTGGTGACCTCGGTGTCTGTACCATGGCCCACCGGGGCCTTGTGAGTTGAAGCTCCCTCGTGCTCCGATGCCAATTCTCCTCCGCCTGATGATGCTAATGCGGGGTACACTACTCAGTACTTGTGACTAGGCCAACAGGTCCATGGACAACAAATGCGCACATGGGTGATGCTGGACCATCGATTGCTGTACTTGGCACCCTACAGAGGTGGGGGGCGGGGGCACAGGGCCATGCCTAAAGGAGGGGACTACACTACAGAAAGCGCCCTGGCCTAAATTGTCACCCACAGCCCTCCTCCCCCACCCAGACGCCTCCACTGCGTGTAAAGATAGCAGAATGTGCTGGTACTCACCCCCTTGTGTCTGCTGTGATGTCCTCACGCGCCCATCCAAATCGGGGTAGGCCACCGCCAGGATCCGGGACATCAGGGGGGTCAAGGTACGACTGGCACCCCTCCTACGTTGGGAGGCCATCCCCAGCAGTGACTCGGCGGTCTTCCTGGTCCGGCGGCGGATGTCCTCCCACCTCTTTCGGCAGTGGGTGCCCCGTCTGTTGTGGACCCCCAGGGCCCGGACTTCCTTGGCGATGGCACACCAAATGTCGGCTTTCTGATGGGCGCTCACCTATTTGACATGTACAGGGTGGGAAAGGAATTTACATCATTTTTCTGCATTTTAGATGTGATTGCCCCCCCTCCCCAACCCTGCCATGTGGCACATGCTCTCATCTGTCGTGCCTTGCACTCCTCATTCGCTCCCCACCCCACCATCTTACATCCACCATACACAACCCAGGCATAGCCCATTCAACGTGCACCCAGTGTACTTACCTGTTGGTCTGGAGGACCGTAGAGTAGCGCATACTGGGGCAGGTCCCCATCCACAAGTTTCTCCAACTCTTCTGAAGTGAAGGCAGGGGCCCTTTCCCCAGTTGCAGCAGCCATTGTCTCTTCCAGACCGAGGTCACAGCAGCACTTGCAGTATAGGTCCTCTCCTGTGGATGGTCAGGTCTCGAGTGGTTAAGCAGATAGAAAATGGCGGTCACGCCCGCGGCCGCGACCGCCGGCGCACATCGTCATTGGCTCCTGAGACCCATAGGGTTCAATGTTAACCAATGCGCCTTCACACTGCGGTCTTCGACCGCCTACCGCCACGGTGTGCCACGCCAGCGCGTTGACCTCATATCCCACTGTCACACTTCTCAGGTCAGGCAGCTGCCATTACAAGGGCCCACATGGCTTAATTGCTACTGCGTCACACAGGCCTAGGCCTTGCATTGCCACTCATACAAGCCTTTCAATGCATAGCGATTCGTGTACTGTGCAAGCTGGGTGAACGTACCTGTGGGTTGCTTGACTCTGTGCTCCATGTTGTCCTTCCTAGGCACCGTCCGCTGGGACTTGCGAGGAGAAGGATGAATCCTCCTGTGTACCGACCGCTGGTGGACCTGTCGACAATGGAAGAACGACATATTATACTTCAATACCGACTTGACCGAGCCACTATACATGAACTGTGTGCCCAGCTGGAGCCTGACCTGATGTCCCCCATCCGCCAACCCACAGGGATTCCCCCTCTGGTGCAGGTTCTGTCAGTACTCCATTTTTTGGCAAGTGGGTCTTTTCAGACAACAGTGGCCATGTCATCAGGGATGTCTCAGCCTATGTTTTCTAAGGTTTTGTCCAGAGTGTTGTCTGCCCTGATGAAATACATGCGGAGATACATTGTTTTCCCTGAGGAGGGTGATTTGGCCACTGTGAAGGGTGATTTCTATGCCCTTGGACATATCCCAACATCATTGGTGCCATTGATGGGACCCATGTGGCTTTAGTACCCCCAAAAGACAATGAGCAGGTGTACAGAAATCGAAAAAATTACCATTCGATGAATGTCCAGGTGGTCTGTTTGGCTGACCAGTACATCTCCCATCTAAATGCCAAGTTCCCTGGATCAGTGCATGACGCGTATGTCATGCGAAATAGCAGCATACCTTATGTGATGGAACAGCTACAGAGACACCGTGTGTGGCTAATAGGTGACTCTGGTTACCCCAACCTGCCTTGGCTATTGACCCCAGTGAGGAATCCCCGGACCAGGGCAGAGGAACGGTACAATGAGGCCCATGGGCGAACTAGGAGGATCATAGAAAGGACCTTCGGGGTCCTGAAGGCCAGGTTTAGGTGCCTGCATATGACAGGTGGATCCCTAATGTACTCACCAAAGAAGGTGTGTCATATCATCGTGGCCTGCTGTATGCTTCACAATCTTGCATTGCGACGCCAGGTGCCTTTCCTGCAGGAGGATGGTCCAGATGGTGGTGTTGTAGCAGCTGTGGAGCCTGTGGAGAGTGAAGAGGAGGAAGACGACGGGGACGACACGGACAACAGGGACACAGTTATACAACAGTATTTTCAGTAGCACACAGGTAAGAATCAGCCACCCCATTTTACATTTACTGAAGGCCTCATGCGTCTCCACTGTCTGTGTTTCCCCCCAGTTCCATTTAACTGATTTTTGACTTTCCCTTCCCTTTTCAGAGCTGTATGACCCACAGCGTGACTGCTGCTTTGTTTGCCCATGGACTAATGCTTATAGACATTGGTATGTTGTCATCACAATGTGACTGAACATTATTGCACCGTTATGTGTAATACATTTGTAAAGAATACAAGCAGACTCCTGATTTTTGAAGTGCAATTGGTGATTTATTTTAAGTGCTGCATATGGGTCCATGATAGTAAAACGGTGATGGGTGGGGTGGAGTAATGTCCATGGCAGAGTCCAGTTCTCAGTCGCACAGGTGCATTGTCCATATGCCTGTGGAAGGATGGAGAAGGGGCAGTTCAAGGTTGGACAGGGAGACAATGTGGGACAGTGGGATGACATCAGGGGGTATCTTATGCTGGCGGGGGTCTTGGCATCCTACTCTGTCTTCTTGTGTGATCTCAGGTTCCGCTTGCGGGGTGGTTGATCTTCAGCAGGAGGTGGGGTTCTGGTGGCCTGTCGTTGTGTGGGGGGCCTCCTGTCCACTAGCGCCGGCGGAGGTGGTAGGCTGTTCGTGGTCTGGGCTAGTGACAGGGGCCCTTTGGGGTGCCACATGGTCCCACAATGTGGTGACTATCTGGTTGAGGGCCAGGACGATGGTCCCCATTGCGGAACCTATGTTCCTGAGTTCGTCTCTGAACCCCATGTACCGTTCCTCCTGCTGTGCCTGGATCTCCTGGAACCTGGACAGTACCGTCGCCATCGTCTCCTGGGAGTGGTGGTATGCTCCCATGATGGTGGTGAGGGCCTCTTGGAGAGTGGGTTCCCTGGGCCGGTCCACCCCCTCTCGCACTGCAGCCCTCCCAGTTGCCCTGTTTCCCCGGGCCTCTGTCCCCTGGACGGTGTGCCCACTACCACTGCCCCCAGGTCCCTGTTGCTGTTGGGGTGGTGGGTCAGCCTGGGTGCCCTGTAGTGGCGGACACACCGCTGATTGACGCGTCCTGGAGACAGAGGCATGGGCCCGCTGGGTGGGAGCTGTGCTGGTATTCCCAGAGGGGGTTGGGTCTGCTGTGGCCTGTGTCTGTGTGTAGGGAACCGACTGTCCAGAGGTCCCCGATGGTCCGGGCTGGTCATCAGGTTCTAGGTCGACAGAGCTGCTGTCATCACTGGGGGCCTGTTCTGGGGGCGGAATGGACAAATCTGGACCCTCCTGGCCGGGGTGTTGGCGTTCGGGCCCTGCAGGGGTAAAAGAGTATGGTTATTGCTTCTGTGTGTGCCATGGCGTGTGATTTGGGGGTGCCCTTGTCCCCCAGTGCTGGCATTCCCTTGTGGGAGGAGTTGTGAGGGTGGTTTGTGGGGGGGATGGGTATGTGCAGTGGTCATGCTTAGGTGATGGGTGTCCATGGTTTGTGTTGGCATTCAGGGATTGGTGTTGTGTTGGGTGGGTTGTGCTGGTGAGACATTGGCAGGGAGGATGTGTGCTGGGGGGTTGGGAGTGAGGGTGGGGGTGTAGGTTGGCATGCTGGTGGTTGGGGGGGGTAAGGTAGTTGAGATTAGACTTACCAGAGTCCATTCCTCCGCCTACTCCAGCGAGGCCCTCAGGATGCAGGATGTTCAAGACCTCTTGCTCCCATGCTGTGAATTCGGGTGGAGTGGGTGGGGGTCCGCCACCAGTCTTCTGCACAGCGATGTTGTGTCTTGACACCATCGACCGCACCTTCCCCCGTAGGTCGTTCCAGCGCTTTCGGATGTCTTCCCGGTTTCTGGGATGCTGTCCCACAGCGTTGACCCTGTTGACGATCCTTTGCCATAGCTCCGCCTTCCTGGCTATTGTGGTGTGCTGCACCTGAGTGCCGAATAGCTGGGGCTCTACCCTAATTATTTCCTCCACCATGACCCTGAGTTCTTGGTCCGAGAACCTGGGGTGTCTTTGGGGTCCAATGGGGTGGTGTGGGGTGGTGTTTGTGGTGATGAGTGTGGTGTGTGTGGTGGTGTGTGGTGGTTTGTGCGTGGATGTAGTGTGGGTGATGATGTTGTGTTCCTGTGTGTGTTGGGGTTTTCGATAGCTGTGCTCCCTCTCTCTCTCTCTCTCGCCTTCTCTCCGAATTTCTAGTAGTGGGGGTTTGTGGGTGATGTGGGTGTGTGTTTTATAGTTGATTGGATGTGTGGGAGTGGAGTTTGTATGTGTATCAGGTGTGTGTATTTCAAATTGTCCAATGTGGCTGTGTTTTGGAGCTGGGTGTGTATTTTGACAGCGGCGGTGTGTACCGCCAATGGAATACCGCGGTTGAAAGACCGCCGCGTGGATTTGTGGGTCGTAATGGCATGGGCGTGTTTGTGTTGGCGTGACGGTGGAGGTTTGGTCATCTCCAGTTTATCGCTGACCGCTTCCGTGGATGTCGGGTTTTTGGCGGCTTGGCAGTTGTGGGTCAGAATGACCGTGGCGGTTTAACGCGGCCGCGGCGGTAGAATGGCGGTCTTCTGACCGGCGGTAAGAGCCTTTTACCGCCGAGGTCAGAATGACCCCCATAATCTCTAAATCTGGACAGTAAAGATTTAGGGGGTCATTACAACCCTGGCGGACGGTGGTAAAGCGGCGGTAATACCGCAAACAGGCCGGTGGAAAAAAAAGGGAATTATGACCGTGGCGGAAACCGCCAACATAGACAGCCACTTTAACACTTCGACCGCCACGGCGGTACAGACAAGCAGCGCGGCAGTCACCGCCAACAGACAGGCGGAAGACAAAGTACCGCCCACAGTATTACAACAGCCCAATCCGGGGCGGATACACCGTGGGTAAAAACACGGCGAAAACAGCTTTTGCAATCGGAAAACGCTCACCTTAACACACTCCACGAGGAAGGAGGGCACCATGGAGCCGGAACTCCAAATACTCCCTGCGCTTGTCTTCCTGCTCCTCTACGAACATCAGCAACGGCGGCGCCGAAGACAACGGTGAGTACTGCACCTACGACATAGGGGAGGCAAAAGTCACGGACACACACACGCAACACCCCCACCCCCAACCCGACCCTCGCACACTACAACACACACACCAATGCATTTCCAAACATCACAGTAACAACCCCCAACCCCCCCGGAAGAATGCAAAGACAAAAGAAAATGAGTACAACCATTGTAATGTATCAAAATACAGTAAGCTCATATACACAGATATATATACACATTCCAAATATATACATCACGATTAGTAGTGCAGGTATGCACATTTCAATGTCCGTGGACCACTGGGCCCAAAATGCATGGGCGAGGCCCACACACGATACCTGTCCTGAAATGGAGAGAACACTGCAGGGGCATCAGATAGAAATACAACAGGCGCCTCAGGGGGAAGGAAAGGGGGGGCACCTCAGCAGGATGACAGCACCACGCCAGATCCACAACGGGGCTCCATGCCCATTGATGTATCCTGGGGAGTGCAAAGCCACAGTCTCCAAGTCTTTGCAGTGGGTGGTTTGCCCACTGTACCATCTTGGGGAGTGCAAGGCCACAGTCTCACAAGTCTTTGCAGTGGGTGGTTTGCCCACTGTGCCATCCTGGGGAGTGCAAAGCCACAGTCTCACAAGTCTTTGCAGTGGGTGGTTTGCCCACTGTACCATCCTGGGGAGTGCAAAGCCATAGTCTCTCAAGTGGATAACAGTCTCCACTGGTTCTGGAGGGGGACTGGTGCCCAGAGTGCATCACGCTCCCCGTGACGGTCCCAGTTCCGTCACTGCCCCTGCCGCTCATGGGCAAACGATGCTTGAGTTGGCGGTGCTTGCCCTGTTCAGCGGTGCTTGCCCAGTTCAGCGGTCTTTGCCCTGTTCAGCGGTGCTTGCCATGTTCAGCGGTGCTGTCCATGGCGGTCGTTGCCCTGTTCAGCGGTCTTTGCCCTGTTCAGCGGCGCTTGCCCTGTTCAGCGGTGCTTGCCCTGTTCAGAGGTGCTGTCCATGGCAGTCTTTGCCCTGTTCAGCGGTGCTTGCCCTGTTCAGCGGTACTTGACTTTGCTGTCTCTGACCTGTGCAGCGGTGTGTGCCATGGCGGTCCCTCATTGCCCAGCGGGGCTGTGGCTGCTGGGGCCCTCCTGGGCAGTGACTCTGGCGGTGGTCTCCGGATCAGTGACGATTGTGCTGCCCTCCTGGGCACTGACTCTGGTGGTGGTCTCCGGACCAGTGACGATTGTTCTGCCCTCCTGGGCACTGACTCTGGCGGTGGTCTCCAGACCAGTGACGATTGTGCTGCCCTCCTGGGCACTGACTCTGGCGGTGGTCTCCGGGCCAGTGATGATTGTTTTGCCCTCCTGGGCACTGACTCTGGGGGGGTCTCCGGACCAGTGACGATTGTGCTGCCCTCCTGGACACTGACTCTGGCGGTGGTCTCCGGACCAGTGACGATTGTTCTGCCCTCCTGGGCACTGACTCTGGCGGGTTCTGCCCTCCTGGGCACTGACTCTGGCAGTGTTCTCTGGACCAATGACGATTGTGCTGCCCTCCTGGGCACGGACTCTGGCGGTGGTCTCCGGACCAGTGACGATGGGGCTGGCGGTGGCATCTTGGGCAGCGGGGAGGATGGCGGCCTTCTCCACTGTGCTGCTCTTCCCAGACTTTGGAGACTTCTTCTGCCCCTTCACCACCTTGGGAGGAGTCACAGCTGACTCGACACTCCCCCTGGGACCCTTGTGGGCGGCTTTGCCGGCAGGTGTCTTCCCCCTCTCCCGTCGGGCACTGTCCAACTTCTGGTGCTTCCCAGGGGGTGGACTGGCAGTGCTTTGGCTCCGTGTCACACTGGCTGCCCTGGTGCCCGGTGCACTCCACATACCTCTAACAGGCACCACTGGTACCGGAATCTTTTTGGCTGAGGTGCTACTACGGGACCTATGAATTGGAGGGGGGGGATGATGGGACAGAGGTCAAGGTTGCTCAGGAAAAGTTTCTGACGAACAATGGGACAGGTAGCTGGAGGGGGTCTGGGAGTGGAGGAAGAGGAGGTGGTTGTAGGAGGTGTAACTTTTGATGATTTGGGTGCAGGTGCATGTTCTGGAGGCTGTCGTGAGGTGGATGGATGTTGGGTGTGTGTGTGCCCGCGTTTGTGTACTTTGGGAGGGGGCGTCACAGACACACTGGGAGAGGATACAGGGGACGTGTAAATGGTAGTGGGGGTGGTGAGTGCAGGTGAGCGGGGTGTGGTGCTGGGTGTTCTGGTGGGAGTCCTAGTGGCTGTAGTGGTAGTGCATGCAGGTGAGAATGTAGACGAGACTGGGAGGGAGGAGGAAGACGACGAAGAAGGGGACACAGTGGAGGCAGTGGATGTTGCTGTGTCTGTATGTGGGTGAAGCTTGTGTGAGTGCCTGTGGGATGTGTGGTGCCTATGTTTGCCTGAGCTGCCCTTGTGTGTTGAGGTGTGTGCAGGCTGGTCTGATGGTGTGCTTGGGATAGGCTGAGGCACAGGGGATTGGGTCTGGGTGGAGGAAGTTGGAGGGGGAGGCCAGACACAGGGACAATGGCTGCCATCAGTGCTGAGGCCAGAGATTGCAGGGTTTGATGATGGGCAGCCTGACCAGAATGAATGCCCTCCAGGAATGCATTAGTGTGTTGCAACTCCCTTTCAACACCCTGGATGGCATTCACAATGGTAGACTGCCCAACAGCGAGTGACCTGAGGAGGTCAATGACCTCCTCACTGAGGGCAGTAGGGGTGACGGGGCAGGGGCTGAGGTGCCTGGGGCGAAGGTGATGCCCACCCTCCTGGATGAGCGGGCACGGGCGGAGGCTGAGGGACTAATGGGAGGGTGGTGCTGGTAGGGGGGGTGGCGGCTGTACCTGTTGAAGTGGGGGGCACAGATGTTGCCGCCACCACAAGGGAGCTCCCATCGGAGGACAAGTCTGTGTCATTGTTTGCTGTTCCGGTGCTCGCCGTGAAGATCCCCTCGCCCTCCGTCCCACTGGTGTATTCAGAGTCCGTGGTGTGGCCCTCCATGGCCATGTGGGACGCAGCTCCCTCGTGCTCCGGTGCCCCTGTACCTCCGCCTGATGATGCTGCTGCACAAAAGAACAGGGAGAGCACAAAAAGGGGTGGGGAAACAGAAGAAAGACAGGTTGAGTGCATGGCTTACCGCTACCGTTGGCGGACAATACAGACACAGCAGCCCCCTGCACTACGCCGTGTTCTTGGCCTCTACAGATGCAGTTCCTGGGATATGGCCTACATGGCTATGAGTGTCATCTGCCCACATAGATGACACAGGGGCATGTATACCTGTACTTGGCACTCTACAGAGGTGGGGTGGAGTGGCACATGGCCTGCATTACGGAGGGGCCTAGCCTACGGAACTCGTCTTGGCCTAGGGAAACCCACAGCCCTCCTCCCCCACCCAGACCCCTCCACTGCGCGCAAAGTCAGCTGAATGATGTTTGACTCACCCCCTTGTGTCTGCTGTGATGCCCTCATGCGCCCATCCATCTCAGGGTAGGCCACCGCTAGGATCCGGAACATCAGGGGGGGTCATGGTGCGATGGGCACCCCTCCCACGTTGGGAGGCCATCCCCAGCTTAGCCTCCGCCGTTTTCTTGCTCCAGCGGCAAATGTCCTCCCATCTCTTCCGGCAGTGGGTGCTCCGTCTCTGGTGGACCCCCAGGGTCCGGACGTCCTTGGTGATGGCACGCCAAATATCCTTCTTCCGGTGGGCGTTGACCTACATGACATGTACAGGGGAAGAAGAGAAGTCATTACCAACTGCACCGTCGTAGTGAGTGGCGCACATCCCTTCCTTTGCCATGTGGCACATGCATTCACACTCCTTCATGGTCGCATAACTCTGCCCCCTTCCTACTTACATCCAGCGCTCTCCACCCAGGCATAGCCCATACAACTTGCACCCTATGTACTCACCTGTTGGTCTGGTGGACCGTAGAGTAGCGTGTACTGGGGAGGACCCCGTCCACGAGCTTCTCCAACTCCTGTGCAGTGAAGGCAGGGGCCCTTTCCCCAGACACACGTGCCATTGACTCTTCCAGACCGAGGTCACAGCAGCACTTGCAGTGTAGGTCCTCTCCTGTCGAAGATCAGGTATCGAGTGATTGAACAGATAGAAAATGGCGGTCACGTCTGAGGCGGTGCGTATCATCACCGCCGGCGCACTTCGTCATTGGCTCCTGGGAACCATAGGGTCCAATGTTAACCAATGCAGCATTGCGCCGCGGTCTACGACCGCCTACCGCGACGGTGTACAACGCCAGCGCAGTTACCTCACATCCCATTGTCCCACTTTAGAGGTCAGGCAGCCGCCATTTCAGGGGCCCACATGGCTTCATTTACAACTGCGTCACACATACCTAGGCCTGGACTCAACACACATACAGGAAGTTTTTTGTGTTTTGTGTCGTGTTCTGTGTAGCTGTGGGTACATACCTCAGAACTGGTTGACTCTGTGGTCGCTGTTGTCCTTCCTAGGCACCGTCAGCTGGGACATGTGAGGAGATGGCGGAATCCTCCGGTGTACCGACAGCTGGTGGACCTGTTGACAATGGAGGAGCGACATTTAATCATCACCTACAGGTTTGACCGTGCCACAATCCAGGAACTGTGTACCCAGTTGGAGCCAGGACTGATGTCACCAATCCGCCATCCCACAGGAATCCCCCCTCAAGTGCAAGTGCTATCAGTGCTCCATTTCCTAGCAAGTGGGTCATTTCAAACAACAGTGGCCATGGCATCAGGGATGTCCCAGCCTATGTTTTCCAACGTGTTGTCCAGAGTGTTGTCTGCCCTGCTGAAACACGTGAGGAGCTACATCGTTTTCCCTCAGGTGGAGGATTTGGCTACAGTTAAAGGTGACTTCTATGCCCTGGGACATATCCCTAACATCATAGGTGCCATTGATGGGACCCATGTGGCTTTGGTCCCCCCCACAGGAGTGAACAGGTGTACAGGAACCGGAAGAGTTATCATTCGATGAATGTACAGATGGTATGTTTGGCAGACCAGTACATCTCCCAGGTAAATGCTATGTTCCCTGGCTCAGTGCATGACGCCTACATCCTGCGGAATAGCAGCATCCCTTATGTGATGGGGCAACTCCAGAGGCACCGTGTGTGGGTATTAGGGGACTCTGGTTACCCCAACCTGTCATGGCTATTGACCCCAGTGAGGAATCCCAGGACAAGGGCAGAGGAACGCTATAATGAGGCACATGGGCGGACTAGGAGGGTGATAGAAAGGACCTTCGGCCTCCTGAAGGCCAGGTTCAGGTGCCTCCATATGACAGGTGGTTCCCTATTCTACTCACCAAGGAAGGTGTGCCAGATCATCATCGCCTGCGCTATGCTTCACAATCTTGCTTTGCGACGCCAGGTGCCTTTTCTGCAGGAGGATGGTCCAGATGACGGTGTTGTGGCAGCTGTGGAGCCTGTGGACAGTGATGAGGAGGAAGCAGAGGAAGAAGACATTGATAACAGGGATTCTGTCATACAGCAATATTTCCAGTGACACACAGGTGAGAACAATGTTTTTTACTATTACATTTACTTTCACAATTCTAACTCTATCCTGTCTGTAAATTTGAAGCAGTATTTGCTAACTGAGTGGCACATTTCCATTACGGTTTCACAGGTGTGGTTACCAACGTGTGTCATCTGCTTGCATACTTCATGGGCTTGTGATGTGTGACATAGGTATGTTGACATTACATTTTCGAATGGATTTTGTCATCGTCATAGATAATACACATTTTCAAAATCACAGACTGACTACAGATTGTTTTGTGGTTCAAGGGTGTTTATTGAAGTGCTAATTATTGGAGGGGGTGGCAAAATGGTGATGGGTGATGGTGGAAGAATGTCCATGGCAGAGTCCAGTCTATTAGTCTCACAGGTGCACTGCCCATATGGGTATAGGAAGTGGAGCTGGGACAATTCCAATCTGGACAGGGTAACAAAGTGGGACAGTGGGATGACAATCAGGGTGGTCTCATTTCCTGGCGGGGGTCTTGCCATCTTGCTCTGTCCTGTTCCTGGATCTCAGGGACCGCTTGCGGGGTGGTTCTCTGTCTGCAGGGGGTGGGGTGCTGGTGTGGTGGGGCGTCCTGTCCTCTAGCGCCGGCGGACGTGGTGGGCAGTTCATCGTCCAGGCTAGTGTCAGGGGCCCCTTGGAGTGCCACGGTGTCCCTCATGGTCTTCTGTATGTCCTTCAGCACCCCTACGCTGGTGCCCAGGACAGAGCTGATGGTTCTGAGCTCCTCCCTGAACCCCAAATACTGTTTGTCCTGCATGCGCTGGGTCTCCTGAAACTTGGCCAGGACCGTAGCCATCGTCACCTGGGAGTGGTGGTATGCTCCCATGATGGAGGAGAGGGCCTAGTGGAGAGTGGGTTCCCTTGGCCTGTCCGCCCCCTGTCGCACGGCAGCCCTCCCAGTTCCCCTGGGTTCCTGTGCCTCCGTCCCCTGGACCGTGTGCCCACTACCACTGCCCCCAGGTCCCTGTTGTTGTTGGGGTGGTGGGTTATCCTGGGTTCCCTGTTGTGGTAGACACACAGCTGATTGACGTGTCCTGGGTACGGAGGTATGGGCCCGCTGGGTGGGTGCTGTGCTGGTGTTACCAGAGGGTGGAAGGTCAGTGTTGGGCTGTGCCTGTGTGAGGGGAACCGACTGTCCCGAAGCCCACAATGGTCCGGGCTGGTCATCTGGATCCAGTTGGCCAGAGCTGCTGTCATCACTGTGGGCCTCTTCTGTGGTTGGGGTAGAGATGTCTGGACCCTCCTGTCTGGTGACGTTGGGTAGTGGTCCTGCAGGGGTAAAAAAGCATGATTATTGCATCTGTGTGTGTCATGGTGTGCAATGGGTGGGTGAGCGTGTACCCCAGTGCTAGCATTCCTGTGTGGTGGCTTGTGTGATGATGGTTAGGGTTTGTTATGGGTATGTGCAGTGTGCATGCTTTAGTAATGGGTGTCCATGCTTTGTTGTGTCATGCAGGGCTTGGTGTTGGGATGGGTGGTTTGTGTTATTAGTCCAGTCTATTAGTCTCACAGGTGCACTGCCCATATGGGCATAGGAAGTGGAGCTGGGAAAATTCCAATCTGGACAGGGTAACAAAGTGGGACAGTGGGATGACAATCAGGGTGGTCTCATTTCCTGGCGGGGGTCTTGCCATCTTGCTCTGTCCTGTTCCTGGATCTCAGGGACCGCTTGCGGGGTGGTTCTCCGTCTGCAGGGGGTGGGGTGCTGGTGTGGTGGTCCTGTGGCGGGGCGTCCTGTCCACTAGCGCCGGCGGACGTGGTGGGCAGTTCATCGTCCAGGCTAGTGTCAGGGGCCCCTTGGAGTGCCACGGTGTCCCTCATGGTCTTCTGTATGTCCTTCAGCACCCCTACGATGGTGCCCAGGGCGGAGCTGATGGTTCTGAGCTCCTCCCTGAACCCCAAATACTGTTTGTCCTGCATGCGCTGGGTCTCCTGAAACTTGGCCAGGACCGTAGCCATCGTCACCTGGGAGTGGTGGTATGCTCCCATGATGGCGGAGAGGGCCTTGTGGAGAGTGGGTTCCCTTGGCCTGTCCGCCCCCTGTCGCACGGCAGCCCTCCCAGTTCCCCTGGGTTCCTGTGCCTCCGTCCCCTGGACCGTGTCCACTACCACTGCCCCCAGGTCCCTGTTGTTGTTGGGGTGGGGGGTTAACCTGGGTTCCCTGTTGTGGTAGACACACAGCTGATTGACGTGTCCTGGGTACGGAGGTATGGGCCCGCTGGGTGGGTGCTGTGCTGGTGTTACCAGAGGGTGGAAGGTCAGTGTTGGGCTGTGCCTGTGCGAGGGGAACCGACTGTCCCGAGGCCCACGATGGTCCGGGCTGGTCATCTGGATCCAGTTGGCCAGAGCTGCTGTCATCACTGTGGGCCTCTTCTGTGGGTGGGGTAAAGATGTCTGGACCCTCCTGTCTGGTCACGTTGGGTAGTGGTCCTGCAGGGGTAAAAAAGCATGATTATTGCATCTGTGTGTGTCATGGTGTGCAATGGGTGGGTGAGCGTGTACCCCAGTGCTAGCATTCCTGTGTGGTGGCTTGTGTGATGATGGTTAGGGTTTGTTATGGGTATGTGCAGTGTGCATGCTTTAGTAATGGGTGTCCATGCTTTGTTGTGTCATGCAGGGCTTGGTGTTGGGATGGGTGGTTCGTGTTATTAGTACATTAGTGAGAAGTTGGAGTGATAGGAGAGGGGGTGAGGGTGGGGGTGTGTGATAGCATGCAGGTACGGTGGGGGATATGATAGTTAAGATTTGACTTACCAGTGTCCATTCCCCCACCGACTCCTCTGAGGCCCTCAGGATGCATGATGGTCAAGACCTGCTCCTCCCATGTTGTTAGTTGTGGGGGAGGATGTGGGGGTCCGCCGCCAGTCCGCTGAATCGCGATGTTGTGCCTGGAGACCACTGAACGCACCTTCCCCCGTAGGTCGTTCCACCTCTTCCTGATGTCCTCCCGATTTCTTGGGTGCTGTCCCACTGCGTTGACCCTGTCGACTATTCTTCGCCATAGCTCCATCTTCCTAGCTATAGAGGTGTGCTGCACCTGTGATCCAAATAGCTGTGGCTCTACCCGTATGATTTCCTCCACCATAACCCTGAGCTCCTCCTCCGAAAACCTGGGGTGTCTTTGGCGTGCCATGGGGTGGTGTAGGTGATGTGTGTGGGGTGTATGTGGTGACGAGTGTGGTGATTTGTAGTGGTGTGTGGTGTTTTGTGCGTGGATGTTGTGTGGGTGATGGTGTTGTGTGCCTCTGTGTGGTGGGGTTGTCTATTGCTGTGCTCTCTCTCTGTCGACTTCGTCTCTAATTTTGGGTCGTAGGGGTTTGTGGGTGATGTGGGTGTGTGCTTTATATTGTGTTGGGTGTGTGGGAGTGGTGTTTGTATGTGTATCAGGTGTGTGTATTTGGAATTGACCAATGTGGCGGTGTTTTGGAGATGTGTGTGTATTTTGAGCGCAGCGGTGTGTGCCGCCAATGGAATACCGCCGTTGAAAGACCGCCGCGTGGATTCGTGGGTTGTAATAGCATGGGCGTGTTTCTGTTGGCTGGCGGTGGAGATTTTGTTTTCGCCAGTTTATCACTGACCTTTGGTGTGGCGGACTTGTGTGGGTGTCTGAATTTCGGCGGATTCCGAGATGTGGGTCATAATAGCTGTGGCGGAATTCCACAGCCGCAGTGGTGTATTGGCGGTCTTCTGCACGGCGGTAAGCGGCTTTTACAGCCAATGTTGTAATGACCCCCTTAGTCTATGCAGGTTTGGAATGCCCACCAAATCTGACAACATTTCCCCTTCATTATCAGAACTGCCACTTAAACTATTGTACCCATAATCAGACATGCCATTGAGGACAATGGCAATCATGCTTTCATTCCAGATCTTCCCATTCTCCAAAACCACAATGGCGTCTTTGACTTCCTTGACTCTGACAGGTGCAGAAAAGCTGGGATAGCCCTTAGCTGCATAATGTTTTTTTTATCCTCACCCAGTCCCCCACCTGAACTGGTAATGTTCTCCATGGGCCTTTAACTGTACTGTACCTGTCGCCCATTTCCCTAGACACAACGTGAGTTCGATTATCTGTTAATAACTGTTCTAGGTAACCTTCTCTGATGAACACGTCTTGCAAAAATTCAATGACCATTGTGGTGCTCATAGTTTTCACAAATGTTAGCTCGTGCCATTTTGACATGTAGGGCCAGATTTAGGTAGCCTTTTGCGCCTCGCAAACGGCGAAAAACGCAGTTTGCGAGGCGCAAAAGGCCTCACGCGATGCAGAAACACATTTTACGAGTCTGTACCGACTTGCAAAATGTGTTTCCGACTCGCAAATAGGAAGGGGTGTGCCCTTCCTATTTGCGACCGCATCGCGATGTAGAGTTGATTTGTGACCGCGAAAGCGGTCGCAAATCAACTCGCAGTTACCATCCACTTGAAGTGGATGGTAACTCATTCGCAAATGGGAAGGGGTCCCCATGGGACCCCTTCCCCTTTGTGAATGCAAACAAAAATATTTTTTCAGAGCAGGCAGTGGTCCTATGGACCACCGCCTACTCTGAAAAAAACCGAAACAAAAAGGTTTCGGTATTTTTTCTATTTGCAGCTCGTTTTCCTTTAAGGAAAACAGGCTGCAAAAAAAAAAAAATAATAACTGCTTTATTCCAAAGCAGTCACAGACATGGTGGTCTGCTGTCTCCAGCAGGCCACCATCCCCGTGAGTGCCTAGACTCGCTATGGTGTCGCAAACTGAGACCCACCTCATAAATATTCATGAGGTGGGTCTTTGCGACCCCATAGCGAGTCGCAGAAGGTGTCTGAGACACCTTTCAGCATTTCCTTTTGCGAGTTGCAAATTGCGAGTCACTGGGACTTGCAATTTGCAACTCGCAAAAGGAAACCTACCTACATCTGGCCCTTAATCTCTAAGGACCATACTTAGGACTGCCACCCTGAATGACTAATGGCCCTGAGAGGTCCAGTGATAGTTTTCCCCATGGCAAATTATCACACCCCACATGCGTGAAACGACCAGGTACAGTTACTTGGGTTTTGTCACTCAAACCACATGCATAACACGATGCCTATCTACTCTCCGCCACCAAAAATCTTCTCTCACTCTCCGTTCTTGGCACATATTCCCAAGTGACCATCAGGGGCTGGATTTATTATTTTATTGCAAAGACCATAGGGTGTTACTTGACTGGAGGTCTTCAAACTGGGGGGGCGGGTCCCCCTAGGGGGGCCTTAAGTGATCCCGGGGGTGGGCGCCAGGCTCTAGCCAAAAGAAGCATTATACAGATAACAGGGCTTTGTTTTAAGCAGGAACATGCTATTGCATATTTAAAAGGTAACAGTACTTAACTTCAATGTTTAAATAGGTCTAGAACTATTTAAACATTGCTTTCTTTCTAAAATAATTGTGAAAAATTCTGTGGGGAAGGCCAATGATTTTTATTTTTCAACTTTGGGAGCGTAGTATTAAAATGTTTGGAGACCACTGTACTAGACGTTTGCACCTATGCATCACTCCATTCATTATGGACAACATCTCTGCAATCTCCAAAAGAAAACTAGGACTTCTCGAATCCCTTTAGCAGGAGGTCTTGTACCTGACAAGTACTTTATGACCTACTGCATTACTTCAATATCCGAGCATGCTTTATTTCATTCCTCTTCAGAAAGTGCACTGTTCAACAGAACATCCACTGCACACACAAATTCTACATCTTCAATGTCCTGGTCAACTTTGTGAGACTGGTTCTCCAAGGGCAACTGGGAAAACAGTCATCGGAAAAGTTACGCTATCCAGGAACATTTCGCAATTTATATTGGAACTCCTGCAAGCGGCTGGCGGTAAAAAGAAATTGAATCATGACCACGGTGGAAACCTCCAACACATACAGCCACTTTAACACTCTCTTTATTACAACCCACCCATCCGCCAGCTTTTCCGGGGCGGTACCAAAAGCACGGCGGAAACAGTACTCTGAAGGGAAATGACTCACCTCTCGACACTCAAGGAAGAACCAGGATGCCATGGAGCCCGAGCTGCAGGTTTTCCCCATGCCGGTGTATCTTCTCATACACCAGGAGCATGAAAGCCGGCGACGACGACCACGGTGAGTACTGCACCTAGCACAGAAGGGAGGGGGGAGAAAAAAGAGAGTGACACACACACATGCAACACCCCCACCCACACCCTCAATCACAACACCATACACACAAACACATGCATCAACATTGCATATACACCCCGTAACCCTAAGGAATAATGTAAGGACAAAGGAATGGAGTCAAATGAGTGTAATAGTAGTAATACTTAGAAGTACATTCATAAAGCAAAAACAGTATGTACAATGTATACAATATATGCAAAAGGCGGAACAATGCCCACTCAAAAATTGTCTGTGGCCCACTGGGCCAAAACACATAGGCCAAGCCCACACTTGACTCCTGACTCAATACGGAGAGAACACTGCAGGGGAACACAGGAACCTCAGGGGGATGGGGAATGGGGGGGGGCACCTCAGATGGAAGATGGTACAACGCCACTGCTCCTGGAGGGGGCTCCAGGCCCACTGCTTGGTCCTGGGGAGTGCAAGGCTACAGTCTCTTAAGTGGGTGGTTTGACCACTGCTTGGTCCTGGGAAGTGCAAGGCCACAGTCTCTCAAGTGGGTGGTTTGCTACTGCTTGGTACTGGGGAGTGCAAAGCCACAGCCTCTCAAGTGGGTGGTTTGCCCACTGCTTGGTACTGGGGAGAGCAAGGCCACAGTCTCTCAAGTGGGTGGTTTGCCCACTGCTTGGTACTAGGGAGTGCAAAGCCACAGTCTTTCAAGTGGGTGGTTTGCCCACTGCTTGGTACTAGGGAGTGCAAAGCCACAGTCATTCAAGTGGGTGGTTTGCCCACTGCTTGGTACTAGGGAGTGCAAAGCCACAGTCTTTCAAGTGGGTGGTTTGCCCACTGCTTGGGCCTTGTGCCCAGTGTGCTTCATCCTGGCAAGAAGGGGCTGAGTGGATGCCTTCTTCCACTGGCTCTGGAGAGGCCATTGTGCCCAGTGTGCTTAATCCTGGCAAGAAGGGGCTGAGTGGATGCCTTCTTCCACTGGCTCTGGAGTGCAAGGCTACAGTCTCTCAAGTGGGTGGTTTGACCACTGCTTGGTCCTGGAAAGTGAAAGGCCACAGTCTCTCAAGTGGGTGGTTTGCGACTGCTTGGTACTGGGGAGTGCAAAGCCACAGCCTCTCAAGTGGGTGTTTTGCCCACTGCTTGGTACTGGGGAGTGCAAGGCCACAGTCTCTCAAGTGGGTGGTTTGCCCACTGCTTGGTACTAGGGAGTGCAAAGCCACAGTCTTTCAAGTGGGTGGTTTGCCCACTGCTTGGGCCTTGTGCCCAGTGTGCTTCCTCCTGGCAAGAAGGGGCTGAGTGGATGCTTTCTTCCACTGGCTCTGGAGGGGCCATTGTGCCCAGTGTGCTTCATCCTGGCAAAGAGGTGCTGAGTGGATGCCTTCTTCCACTGGTTCTGCAGGGGGCATTGCGCCCTGTGATGCAGATGTTTTGGAGTGCAAGGTCACAGTCTCTCACCTGGGTGTCAGAACAACAGCTTTTGCAGGGGCCAGGATGCACTGCAGCCCATGTAGTCACCACCACACACTGCTCTCCGACGGTGACGGCTGCTCAGTGAATCGCAGTTGTGCTGCAGGTGGCGGTGCTGGCAGCAATGGTGGTAGCCTCCAGGCCTTCACCTACAGCCTCGGACGGCTTCCCACTGGGGTTGCTGCTGCTGGAAGTGGTGCTGCTTTGTCGGTGCAGGAGGCGGTGCTGGCTGCAGTGTAGGTGGCGGTGCTAGCCATGGTGCAGGTGGTAGTGCTGGCTGCGGTGCAGGTGGCGATACTGGCGGTTGTGGTGATAGCCTCCAGGCCTTCACCTGCAGCCTCGGACAGCTGCCCATTAGGGCTGCTTCTGCTGGCAATGGTGCTGCTTGCGGCGGTGCAGGTGGCAGTGCTGGCCGTGGTGCAGGTGGCAGTGCTAACTGCGCTGCAGGTGGCGATACTGGCGGTTGTGGTGGTAGCCTCCAGACCTTCACCTGCAGTCTCGGATGGCTGCCCACTGAGGCTGCTGCTGGCAGTGGTGCTGCTTGCAGCAGCGCAGGTGGCGGTGCTGGCCACGGTGCAGGTGGCGGTGCTGGCCGTGGTGCAGGTGGCGATACTGGCGGTTGTGGTGGTAGCCTCCAGGCCTTCACCTGCAGCCTCGGACGGCTGACGTGCCATGGCTGGTGTTCTGTGCACTTCCTGCCCTTGGTAGATGTGGGTGCCTCCTTGCTTCTGCCAGCTGGAGTCTTTGACTTGGCCTTGCTGGCTGGCTGTGCCTCCTTCCCCTTGCAGGATGCTGTCCCCTTCTTGCCCTTGCGAGGTGGCTGAACCTTCTTGGCCTTGGCAGGTGTTGGTGGCACACTGGCTGGGCTGACGGGTGCCTCCTTGGAGCCTCTCACAGCTGCAGAAACCACAGCGCACGTGGACTGGGTGGCTTAGGTGCTGGGCTGGGTTCTGGCCACCCTGGCCCGAGGTGAAGGATGGGGCGGGGAGAGGTAAGGAAGAGGTCAGTGTTGGCGAGGAAAAGCTTCTTAGGGACACTGGGGCGGGAAGACGGTAAAGGTTTGGGAGAGGAGTGGAGGAAGAGGGAGTGGTTGTAGGAGGTGTCAGTCTGCTGTGTTTTGGTACAGGTGCATGAGCTGGATGCTGTTGTGAGGTGGATGACTGTTGGGTGGGTGTGTGCTTGCGTTTGTGTACTTTGGGAGGAGGGGTCACAGACACAGTGGGAGAGGACACAGGGGACGTGTGCATGGATGCGGGGTGGTGACTGCCAGTGAGGTGCATGTAGTGATAGGCGTGCTAGTGATGGAGGAAGTGGATGAGGATGTAGTACATGCAGGTGTGAGTGGAGATGCTACTGGGAGGGAGGTGGAGGATGAGGAGGGGGGACACAGTGGAGGCAGTGGATGTTGGTGTGTCTGCATGGGGATGGTGCTTGTGTCAGTGCCTGTGAGATGAAGTGTGGTACTTGTGTTTGCCTGAGCCACTTCTGTGTATTGATGTGGGTGCATGCTGGTCTGAAGGTATGCTTGGGATAGGTTGGGGTTGAGGGGATTGGGACTGGGTAGAGGAAGTTGGAAGGGGGGGCTGGAGACAGGGACAATGGCTGTCATCAGTGCAGAGGCCAGAGCCTGGAATGCACTCTATTGGGCTGCCACGCCAGAGTGAATGCCCTCCAGGTATGCATTTGTTTATTGCAAATGCCTTTCGACACCCTGGATGGCATTCAGTATGGTTCACTGCCCAACAGTGAGGGATCTCAGGAGGTCAATAGCCTTGTCACTGAGGGCAGCAGGGCTGACTGGGGCAGGGCCTGAGGTGCCTGGGGCGAAAGAGATGCCCACCCTCCTGGGTAAACAGGCACGGGAAACACGTTGAGGGGCTGCTGTAAGGGCGGTGCTGGTATGGGGGTGGTGGCTGTACCTGTTGTTGGGGTGGGCACAGAGGTGTCCGCCGTCACCAGGGAGCTTCCATCGGAGGAGGAGTCACTGTCGGTTGTGTCCCCTCCTGTCTTTGTCATGGTGCTCCCCTCGCCCTCCGTCCCACCGGGGGATTCGGCCTCCAGGCCCATGTGGGATGCAGCTCCCTCCGTTGCCTCTGCTCCTCCGCCAGATGATGCTAATGCACACAAGGACAGGGTGACAAAACAAACAGTGGGGGGCGGAGACAGAGGATACACTTGGTCAATGCCAGCAACAACACTAGCGTTGGCGTACACATCACACAGGGATCAGCCCTATGCACTAGGCTATGCACTACCAGTTACAATGCTAGTCACCAACCCATGGGGAACATTGCCTAACGCCGTTAGCTGCACACCTAAAAACCCACAGGACCCTGTCCAGTAGTAGATGCCCACTAACACTATTGGGGTTGGAATGCTTCAGAGCCTGCCCAACAAGGGACCTACCCTGCCAGTTCACCCTAGCCTAGGGGCACCCACATCCCCCACCCAGGTAAAACCTTAACACGCGCAAAGTCATGATGCTGAATCTGTACTCACTCTCTTGTGGCTGCTGTGATGCCTTCAAGCGCCCATCCAACGCCGGATAGGCCACCGCCAGGATGCAGAACATCAGGTGGGTCAGGGTACGATGGGCAACCCTTCCTCATTGGTAGGCCAGCCCTGGCTGGCCCTCAGCCATCTTCCTTGCTCCAGCGGCGCAGGTCCTCCCACAGTTTGCAGCAGTGGGTGTTCTGCCTGTCAAAACCCCAGAGGGTCTGCACCTCCTTGGTGATGGCACACCAAATACCCTTTTTCTGATGGGCGCTGACCTGCAGGAAAATATGCATAGAAAAAAGCGATTAGTCATACCGTCCGGACTGTTACACTCATGGTCCACAATATCCCTCCCATCCCGTTACGCACAGATATTGACCGCCCAACATGCAGCACTCTGCCCAGGTCCCCTCCGCCTGCCCCTACACAAGACTTCCACACACAGCAGTCTATATAATCATGGCCCACGCATCATGTTCACAGTGTACTCACCTGTTTGTCTGGAGGACATAGAGTAAAGTGTTCTGGGGTAGGACCCCATCCACCAGCCTCTCCAACTTCTCCGAAGTGAAGGCGGGGGCACTTTCCCCAGACACTCGAGCCTCCATCTGACAGGTGGATCCCTGTACCTCTCACCCAAGAAGGTGTGCCAGATCATCGTTGCATGTTGCACAACCTGGCCTTTAGACACCAGGGGCCAGATGTACCAAAGGATTTTACCCATTCTGTGTCTATGGGAAAAAGCTTTCGTATATATGGCCCCAGGTGCCTTTTCTGCAGGAGGATGAGCCTGGAGGTGGTCATGTGGCAGCGGTGGAGCGTGTGGACAGTGGCAAAGAGGAGGCAGAGGAAGAAGGTGTGGACAACAGAAGTACACTCATTCAACAGTACTTCCAGTGACACACAGGTAAGACACTGTAACTTCACCTTCCATTGCAGTTTTGTGTTTGACATTGAACATGGCTGCCTTATTTCCCTATGTCTATGGCCATTTGCTGTACCCTTTGGCATAACTGTTTGCAGATATCTATGCCTCATTCTGGCTCCTGGTGTGGTTACTGCTGCCCACTACAGGTTATACCTATTTTAATATTACAGTAGTTTAGAAATGCAATCTTTACAGTTTGTGAAACTAATACATGTGTCATATAATCCACAGACTCCATACTTGAATTTGTTCAAAGGGTGTTTGGGTTCTAATAAGTGGAGGGGGTATTGCAATGGGCTGGGTTGCTGATAAAGGAAAGTCCAGGGTAGAGTCCAGTCTATTTGTATCACAGGTGCATTGTCCAAGGGGGCATAGGAAGTGGAGCAATGGCAGTTCAAGCTGGACAGTGTGACAGAGTGGGACAAAAGGGTGACAATCAGGAGAGCCTTATTTCCTGGCGGGGATCTTGGCAAACTTCTCTGGCTTCTGCCTGGATCGCATGGATCGTTTGCGGGGTGGCTCTCCTTCTGCAGGGGGTGGGGTGTTAGTGGCCTGTTGTTCCTTTGGCGGGGTCTCTGGTCCACTAGCGATGGAGGAGGTGGAGGGCTGTTCTTCGGTGTGGCTAGTGTCAGGGGCCCATTGGTGTGCCACTGCCTGCCTCATGGTGTTGGCCATGTCTGCCAGCACCCCTGCAATGGTGACCAGGGTGGTGTGGATGTCTTTCAGGTCCTCCCTGATCCCCAGGTACTGTCCCTCCTGCAGCCGCTGGGTCTCCTGCAACTTGTACAGTATCTGGCCCATGGTCTCCTGGGAATGGTGGTATGCTCACAGGATCCCTACAAGTGCCTTGTGGAGAGTGGGTTCCCTGGGCCTGTCCTCCCCTTGTCGCACAGCAGTCCTCCCAGCTTCCCTGTTGTCCTGTGCCTCTATCCCCTGAACCGTGTGCCCACTACCACTGACTCCAGGTCTCTGATTGTCTTGGGTTTGTGGGGTTGCCTGTGGTCCCTGTAGTGGTGGACACAATGCAGATTGACGTGTCCTGTGGACAGAGGTACGGGCCCGCTGGGTGGGTGCTGTGCTGGTGTCCCCAGAGGGGGGAGGCTCTATGGTGGGTTGGGACTGTGGCAGGGTAACCGACTGTCCTGAGGTCCCTGATGGGCTAGGTTCGTCATTGTGATCCAGGCATGCAGAGCTGCTGTCATCACTGTGTGCCTCTTCTGGGGGGGGGCTGGATGTTGGTGGCACCTCCTCTCTGGTGTCGTTGAGTGGGGGTCCTGTGGGGATGTAAATGCAGTGTTATTGTATCTGCGTGTGCGATCTTGTGCATAGATATGTTTCCCTCTATGGTTGTTATTAGCAAGGCAGCTTTGGCTTGTGTGAGTTGTGATTGATTTGGCTAAGTGATTGTCACTAGTGTGCATGCTGTGGAGATGGGTGTCCATGTAGGTCTGTGATGGGTGTCCATGCATTGGTGTTGCATGCAGGGCTTGATATGGGATGGGTGGGTTGTGATAGTGGGGTATATGTGAGGTGGTGGAGTGATGGGGGTGAGGGGTGAGGGTAGGGGTAGGAGTTTGTGATGGCATGCAGGTAGGGTGGGGGAAATAGTAGTACAGATTTGACTTACCAGAGTCCAGTCCTCGTGCTACTCCTACCAGGCCCTCAGGATGCAGGATTGCCAAGACTTGCTCCTCCCATGTTGCTAGTTGCGGGGGAGGAGGTGGGGGTCCACCGACAGTACTCTGTACAGCTACCTGGTGTCTTGCAACCACAGAACGCACCTTCCCCTGTAGGTAATTCCACCTCTTCCTGATGTCATCCCTTGTTCTGGGGTGCCGTCCCACGGCGTTGATCCCGTCCACGACTCTCCGCCATAGCTCCATCTTCCTTGCAATAGACGTCTGCTGCACCTGTGATCCGAATAGCTGTGGCTCTATCCGGATGATTTCCTCCACCATGACCCTTAGCTCCTCCTATGAGAACCTGGGGTGTCTTTGTGGTGCCGTGGGTGTAGTGTGAGTGATATGTGTGAGGGTGTGTGGGGTGATGTGTTGGGGTGTGTGCTGTGAGGTGCGTGGATGGTGTATGGGTGATGGTGTTATGTGGCTCAGATTTAGTGAGTGCTCCTGGCTTGTCTCTCTCTCAGATGGCAATATTTGCAGTTTTATAGTGGCTTATGGGTGTGGGTGTGGTGTGTGTATGTGTGTCAGGTGTGTGTAGTTTGAATTGTCCAATGTGGTGTCGTTTTGTTTGAGTGTGTGTGTTTTGAGCGCTGCGGTCTGTACCGCTAATGGTTTACCGCGGTTGAATGACCTCTGCGGTGATTTGTGGGTCATGATGCTGTGGGCATATTTCTGTTGGCGTAACGGTGTGGGTTTTGGTACTACCAGTTTATCATTGACCTTTGGGCTGGCAAACTTTTGTGGGTGTCTGTATAGTGGCAGATTTCTCTGTGTGGGTCATAATACCCGTAGCGGTACACCACCAGAGTCACGGTATGCTGGCGGCCGTCAGCACGGCGGTAGGCAGCATTTACTGCCAATGTTGTAATGAGGGCCTTAGTTTTGAACAAATCCTCAAGTGGTTTGTGATCTGCTCTTAATAAGGGCTCATTCCCCCAGATGAAATTCTTAAAGTATTGAAACCCCCACCACATTGAAAAAGCGTCTTTTTCTATGGTGGAATACGTGTGTCCAGCACCTCTCAAGGCTCTCGAGGTGAATGCAATAATTCCCTCTGCCCCATTGTTTCTTTTCTGCAAAAGAACTGCCCACAAACCTGGATGACTGGCACCAGTGGTGGTGATACATATATCACTGGTAGTAAAAGGCTTAAGGGGCCCGGCCGAAATAATCTCTTCCTTGATGAATTTAAAGTCTTTATCACTCTTCCCATCCCACACAAAGCTGGCATTTTGTTTTAATAGCTTATGCAGACACTTTTTTTTCAGCAACATTTTCTACAAACTTGGAAAAATATTTTATGAGCCCTAAGAATTACCTTAACTGTTCCTAATCCTCCTGTGCAGGCGCATATTCTATCACTCTCAAGTGCTCAGTTTTACGGCCACTACCTTGCTGGATATGTGGTGTCCCAAATAGTCCAATCATGACAGGCTGAACTTGCATTTGTCTCTCTTTAATGTGAGCCCACTCCTATTAATTATTTGAAACACTTTTTCGAGCCTCAAATCATGTCCATCTTGATTCTTGCCATAAACCATGATATTGTCCCGAACATTTCCGAACATATCCCTGAACAAATTTCCCATCAACATTTGAAATACGACTGAGGCAGAAGCAAACTGAATGGCATGCATCTGTATCAGTAAATTCCTTCAGGTGTTACAAAAGATGTTAAATGCCTCAATTCCTTGCATAACTCTAATTGGTGGTAAGCTGCCAATATATATATAAAACTGTTAAAGTTTAGGCCCCTTCAAGAGTGGTTAGCATCTCATTAATATTTGGGAGGGGTTGCCAATCCACCAAACTATTGTTATTCAAATTGTGTATGTCAACTGCACAACCTCAGAGACTTGTCAACTTTGCATGCAAGAATTATAAGTGATAGCCATTCAGATCCCCCAGTTGGCTCGATTGTACCCAACACACACAGTTTTCCCAACTCCTTCAATTCCTTCCTCAAAGCCAGAGGCACCTTATGTACATTATGCACCACCGGACAAGCATTCTTCTTCAAAACAATCCGATGTTTGAACCATGCAACTTTCCCAAATTAATGGTGAAGACATAGGGATACTGAATCGTTCACTTGCAATCACTTACCAAACATACATTTTGCCATTTTTTAGATCATTTTCCATGAGCAACCTGTTCTGAGAATTTACTTGATCAGGGTGACTGGGGTCGAGCACAATATTGAGTTCCTCTTGCTCAACTCACCCTAAAAGGTTCAAACCATTCTTTGTAACATATATTGTGCACTGTGTGAAGATGTGTTCACTTTCTAGATTAGCTTTAAATTTTCCTAAAACTTCCCTTATTGACTAAAATTTTATTTGGGATTCTTCAAGTTGAAGATCCGTGAAACCCTTTAAATTCTTCCATACTCAATGAAGTGTAAGGGGAGCCAGAATCAGCCATTATTCTGACCTTTCTGCTGTCCTCCAATATGTCACAATGTGGTGTTTTTCTCTTTTTCATTGAACCTAAAGATGCAATTTCTATTGCCTATAATGTTAATATAACATTGTCTCCAGACTCAGCTTCCACATTATCCACAGTATTCAAAGTATGACTTCTTGGATTAAATACAGATTGGCATGCCCAGGCATAATGCCCTTTCTTGTCCCATGTGAAACATGAACCATTTAAACAGGACAACTTCTGCTATTACTCAAATGAAACATGCTTACTGTGACAGGACAGGTAATAATGAAGGCGTAATATAGGTTTGATAATGTCTCTTTATTTCTTTCTCTAACACTTTGTTTTCTCTCTTTTTATTTCTTTCCCTTATGTGAACTGTTGTCTGGCAATCTTCCTTGGTTCTTTTCTGGGTTCTTGACTTTATTCTTCTTTCTCTCTTTTTAGGTTGGCGTCTCGGAGATTCGCAAATTAGGCTTTTACAGGAGAAGGAGAAAAGCAGAAGCCGTTTTAGAAGGTACTTTCTTTTTTAATTGATACTTCTTTCCCTGTCTTCTTTATTTCTTTTCTTTCTC
The DNA here is from genome assembly GCF_031143425.1 of Pleurodeles waltl. NCBI lineage: Eukaryota > Metazoa > Chordata > Amphibia > Caudata > Salamandridae > Pleurodeles > Pleurodeles waltl. Next base: position 333,283,121 of record NC_090446.1, read on the forward strand.
TGTCTCTCTTTCTTTTCTCTTTTCCCCGTTTCTCCTGTATCCCGACTCACTTTCTCTTAGTAGGTTTAGGATTCCTTTTTCCTTTTTAGTCTGATGTGTCCCTTTTCTTTCTCTGGTGTCATTTACTTTTTCTAGATTCCTTTCTTTTTCTGATGTCAGATATTGTTTCTAGTTTCTTTTCCTGTGCTCTGTTAATTAGTAAAGTTCTCCCCTTCTTTCACTCCCCTCCCTGTGCCTTTCTTAATTCCTAAGAGTGTGACTTCCTATTTGGTTTTCTTCCGTTTTTTTCATGATGTTTTATAATCATTGGTGCCCCTTTTTAATCCTACCCCTCCTCCCCGTTCCCAGTATAAAACTCCGTACTTGATCGAGCCACGTTCTTCCTAGAACGTGGCCGGCTTCTGCGCGTCTTCTCCCTCCTCAATCGACTGGCTCCTCTGTGACTCTGTCTCCTTCCGGTGTTCCGTCTCCTAGAGTCTCTGTGGGTTCGTCTTCGTCCTGCGATCCTCCTCCACACACCGCCGTCTCTCCGTCTCCCGTTTGTTCCTTCTCCTCGTTTTCCGTCCACTCTGTCCCTCCATCCCTCCGTCTTCTCCTTCTTCTGCCCGCCTCTCCTTGCCATTTCCCACGGGGCTTATGACCCCCTTCGCTTCCTCATTATTCCGGTGACTTCCATTCCAAAAGGGTCTAGCCTCTTCCTTCCCAGTGACAACACTCCGAGAGGTGCCCCCGGAAAACTTCCTTTCCGGTGCGGAACTCAATGTACTATCACATTCACTCCCCTTTGAGAGTGGCTGTTGGAGCCACCCATTTTATGGATACCTAGACAAATAGTCTGCATTGATAAGAAGGGATGCAGGGGAGTGTTGTATCTGAAATGAGAAGGATTGTAGTGATAAGAACCATCGAAGTAAGCAAGAATTTGTAACCTTTTGCTTAGCTAGCCAAGTTAATGGGGCATGGTCTGTAAGAAGAGTAAAGGATCTTCCTGATAGATAGTATCGAAGAGATTCAATGGGCCATTTTTTTTTGCGAGACATTCTTTCTCCACTGTGGGATGTCTTTCCCGGGGTAAGAGTTTTCTACTGATATATACAATGGGATGATAGTGTCTGTCGTCCCCTTCTTTGGACAATAGAGCTCCTAATCCCTGATCAGAGGCATCAGTTTGTAATTGGAAGGGTTTGTGAAAATCCAAGCAACGCAAAATGGGTCCAGTAGTCAGTAAAGATTTTAAATGAAGAAAACGTTGTCTCTCTAAGTCTGTTAGTTGGATTATTTGATTTGGTCAGTTCTTCTCTAGTAGGGCAGTAAGAGGGGCTGCGATGTCGGAAAAGTGGGGAATAGTCCACCACTCTAATAGCCCACCATCCCCAGGAAAGCTCTGATATCTTTTTTGTTCTTTGGAACAGGGATTTGTTTAATAGCGTCCACCTTCTCCATCTGTGTCTTCAGGGTTCCATTTCCTATTAAATACCCTAAATAATTGATGGTATTCTGGCCTAATTTGCACTTCTCTGGTTTAGCCATTAAGCCTGCTTGTTGAAGTGCTTTTAGTATATGCGACAAGTGTGTTATGTGATCCTCCCACATTTCACTGTATACGACGATATTGTCTAAGTATACGGGTGCATGTTTTTGAAAGGGTCGTAACACAATATCAATCAATCTCTGGAAAGTGGCTGGCGCCCCATGTAAGCCAAATGGCAGTACAGTGAACTGATATAATCCGGAGGGGGTCGCAAAGGCTGTTGTCTCCTTATCAGTCACCTCTAAGGCAATCTGCCAATAACCTTTCATTAAATCTAAAGTAGTCATAAATTTTGCCTGTCCTAATCGTTCTAGGAGATCATCTATATGAGGCATGGGATAGGTATCGAAGTGGGAAAGGGATTTAACTTGCCGAAAGTCTAAGCAAAATCAGATAGAGCCATCTGGTTTGGGGACCAAGACTATAGGAGAACACCAGGGGCTAGTTGAAGGTTCAATGGCACCTGCTTTTAACATTTCCGTAACTTCCTTCTCTACCACCTGTTTCCTAGCTTCTGGTATACGGTAGGGTTTTTGCAGAGAAACCCGCCTGTCTAGGGTATGAATGTGATGTTTTATAAAATGGGTCCTACCGGGGTTTTTGGAAAAAGACTTATTATTACTGACTGTCTTCAAGTTGGGAACATTGAGAAGGAGTGAGGTTAGTATCATAGTGAGGCATAATTTCTTGTTCGGGTTCAGGGGGAGTAGGAAACATGGGTATCTCTGTCTCAGAATAGGTATTAATGTACAAATCTCTATTCTGCTCTTCCTTTTCATGCCATGCCTTCAATTGATTAATGTGATAAATCTGGCTTCTATCCGACCCTACTGGCATCTCAGTTCTGTAGGTGACTGGAGTTACTCTTTGAAGTACTGTATATGGTCCCTGCCAAAGGGTCAGCAATTTATTCTCAGTAGTTGGTAAAAGTATTAACACTTTTGGCCCTATAGTTAACCACGCATTTTACTTTTCACATTGTAATGAGTTTTCTGCCTCATCGGGGCTTCTTTTATTTGTGTATGGATGTCCTCCCATACCGTATGCAAGCTATCCTTTAAATCGCTAGTATACATGAGTACGTCCTTTATTTCTTCTTCAGTTTCCTTCCATTGTTCAGCCAAAATCTTCAACAGAGTGCGTGGTTGTCTTCCGAACAGGAGTTCAAACGGACTATGTCCAGTGGAAGACTGTATGTGTGTTCTTATGGCATATAATACCAAGGGTAGTTTCTTCTCTCAGTTGTTACCAGACTTGTTAATAACTTTTTGCAAGTGGTTTTGGATGGTTTTATTATACCTTTCTACTAGACCATCTGTCTCAGGATGATAAACCGATGTCTGTATTTGTTGGATGCTGAGAGTCTGACAGATCTCAGACATTAACCGGGAAATAAACGGGGTTCCCTGATCAGTTAGGAGTTCTTTAGGGAATCCAACTTGAGAAAAAAACTCAACCATGGCTTGAGCCACACTTTTAGTAGTCATACTCCCCAAAGGGATAGCTTCTGGATATCTAGTTGCATAATCTACAAGCACTAGAAGGTATTGGTGACCTTTAGAGGATGGTATCAAGGGTCCCACCAAATCCATACCCACCCGGGTGAATGGGGTCTCTCTAATTGGTAAAGGAAGGAGCGGAGCCTTGGGATCCCTAGAAGAGTTAACTAATTGACATTTCGGACATTGCTGGCAATGTTTCTGTATATCGCCATAGACCCCAGGCTAATAAAATCTCCTAGTTACATATTCTTCCGTCTTATCCCGTCCTAGGTGACCTTCTCCTGTGATGCCATGTGCTAGGTTAAGTACTTGGTCTCTGTAATCTTGTGGAACTACCAACTGGGGTTTCCTGCTACCTGGTTGAGGTCATACTCGATACAATAAATCATTACTAATTTGAAAATATTGACCTACCATCTTGGACTCATTAGTCAGGGCAGCATGCAAGGCATTTTTTAAAGTGGGATCATACCTCTGAGACTGCTGGAACTGACATGCAACCGACAAAATCAGCTTCCTGGAATTCTCTTTAGGGTTGTTATCATGCTTATCTTCTCTGTAATAAGCCTTTTTTTGCTCTTGTTTTTGTGATCTGGTTAGTTTTTCCTTTGGTCTATGGTTCTCTATATCTGAGGAGGAAAAAGGTGCCTCGTTCCACCAGGATTCTGTCTGATGGCTAGGATGTAGGGTATCCAAGAGTTCGGAAAAAGATATATAATCAGTTCCTAGAATGACAAGGGATTCTTCCTTTCCTCGCCAGTTTATTTCTATGATAGCGACGGGGTATGTTTTACTATCCCCATGAACACATGTGATCAGTACCTGTTCACCTGTTACCCATTGGTCTGGTCGAACATATGTCTGGTTAATAACACTCTGACTACAACCAGAATCTATCAATGTCTTCCTTTTCTTTTGATTCATCAGAAGGAATGTAGAATGCTGAGTCATGCTCTTACCTAACCACAACAACCTTCCTCTGGTCATCCCTATCTCCATTGGTTCCCCTTGATTCTTTTTCAGAGGACAATATCGCGCTATGTGTCTCCATTCTGCACCGTTAAGACATTGAGGGCTCATTGTGGGTTCCTTTGAGGGGGTACAATAGGGACCTGATTTTTCTGTATTTAAACCCATTAATGGTTTAGAAGGGAAGGATTGGGGTGGAATTGGTTTTGTGAGAGCCATTGGAAGTTTTGCATTAGAGCCCCGGAAGTCGGGAGCTCAGTGATAGGCACAAGCTAATTCCACGGCGGTGGCGTTATTTAGGCCAGGATGTTGTCGAATCCAATTCCTCGTGGAGGTTGGTAGTGCATCTAGACATTGTTCTAATACTATTGTCTCAAACATTTCTTCTTTTGTGGTGAAGGTGGGGTTCAGCCATTTGTTGGCTTCAGGATGGAGCATGTAAAAAAGGGTACAGGGATTCTTTTGACTTCCCCATTTCATACATCGGAAGCGGAGGCGATAGCTTTCCTGGTCTAGTCCTAACCGTTCCAGGAAAGCCTTCTTAATTTCTGCATAGGGAGTTAAGCCGCCTGGATTATCTACCTGATATGCCACCTGAAGGGTCCCCATTAGTAGTGGAGCAATATATTGACCCGATCTTTCTGTAGGCCAGTTAGCCAAAGAGGCAACCTGTTCAAAGTTTGTGAAGAATGCGTCATGATCCTCATGATCCTGATATTTCTGTAAAACAGTGCTAGGTACATTTGGGTGAACTCTGGTCGTTGCTATTGTTTCAGTAAGTTTCCCGATGGCATTCTCATGTACTAACTGATTATTGGCAATAAGTGTCACCTGAGTTTTCCAGGCGGTTTGCAAGGCTTCATGTTCTTCTTTTGACTCTTTTAGTTTTTCCTCCCAGACGAGTTGCAAATGTCTTTGGCCCTCAGCTAACTGGGCGATCATATCCGCTAAAGTAGGTTTCTCCTCCATTGTACTTATCCTGTCCTTAATGGGGAATAAAATCCCACTTCTGACACCACTGTGACAGGGCAAGTAATAATGGAGACTTGAAGGCACAATATAGGTTTGATAATGTCTCTTTATTTCTTTCATTCACACTTCGTTTTCTCATCATTTTATTTCTTTCTCTTATATGAATTGTTGTCTGGCGAACTTCCTAAGTTTTTTCTGGGTTCTTGACTTTATTCTTCTTCTTTCTCTCTTTTTATGTTGGCGTCTCGGAGATCCGCAGATGAGTTTTTACGAGAGAGGAAGAAAAGAAGCCATCTTAGAAGGTACTTTCTTTTTTAATTGATACTTCTTACCCTGTCTTCTTTATTTCTTTTCTTTCTCTGTCTCTCTTTCTTTTCTCTTTCCCCTGTTTCTCCTGTGTCCCTGCTCACTTTCTCTTAGTAGATTTAGGATTCTGTTGTCTGATGTCTCCCTTTTCTTTCTCTGGTGTCATTTGCTTTTTCTAGATTCCTTTCTTTTTCTAATGTCAGATACCGTTTCTATAGAAAACAAAATGGGGGTCAAGGCGATTTGTGTTGTACTCTTATGTTGATTGTATATATAAATACTAATTTACTCGGTGCTCGGGTCTGAAGGACCAACCCCCTAGGCCTCCAAAGACCAGAAAACTGGTTTGAAAATTGAAAAAGAGGACCCAGCACTCAATTATACCTGGAAAATAAGCAAAGACTTTCACCCTCATTACAACCCTGGCGGTCGGTGATAAAGTGGCGGTAATACTGTCAACAGGCAGGCAGTAAAAAAAATTGAATCATGACCACGGCGGAAACCGCCAACACAGACAGCTACTATAACACTCCGACCGCCATGGTGGTAGCAACAAACACCGCAGCGGTAACCGCCAACAGCCAGACGGAAGACAATGTACCGCCTACTGCATTACAACACGCCTATCCGCCAGCTTTTCCGGGACTGTACCAATGGCATCAAAAGCACAGCAGAAACACTACTCTGAAGGGAAACGACTCACCTCTCGACACTCAAGGAAGAACCACAACACCATGGAGCCCAAACTGCAGATCTTCCCCATGTTGTTGTACCTTCTCATACACCAGGAACATGAACGCTGGCGAAGACGACCACGGTGAGTACTGCACCTAGCACACAGGGGAGGGGGGAGGAAAAAGAGAGTGACACACACTTGCAACACGTAACACCTCTACCCCCACCCTCACCCCCAACACTATACACACGAACACATACAGCAACATTACATATGCACCCCGTAACCATTTGGAATAATGCAATGACAAAAATCAATGGAGTAAAATGAGTGTAATATTAGTAATTTTTAGAAACACGTTCATAAAGAAATAAACAGTATGTACAATATATACACTATATACAAAAGGAGGGACAATGCCCACTCCAAAAAGTCCGTGGCCCACTGGGCTAAAAACACATAGGCCAAGGCCACACTTGACTCCTGCCTCCATACTGAGAGAACACTGAAGGGGCACCAGGATGAAAACACACGGGTAACTCAGGGGACGGGGAATGAATGGGCACCTCAGCTGGAAGATGGTACAACGCCACTGGCCTGGAAGGGGGCTCCATGCCCCCTGCTTGTCCTTTGGAGTGCAAAGCCACAGTGTCTCAAGTGGGTGGTTTGCCCACAGCTTGGTCCTGGGGAGTGCAAAGCCACAGTCTCTCAAGTGGGTGGTTTGCCCTCAGCTTGGTCCTGGGGAGTGCAAAGCCACAGTCTCTCAAGTGGGTGGTTTGCCCACTGCTTGTCCTGGGAAGTGCAAAGCCACAGTCTCTCTAGTGGGTGGTTTGCCCACAGCTTGATCCTGGGGAGTGCAAAGCCACAGTCTCTCTAGTGGGTGTCTTGCCCACTGCTTGGTCCTGGGGAGTGCAAAGCCACAGTCTCTCTAGTGGGTGTCTTGCCCACTGCTTGGTCCTGGGGAGTGCAAAGCCACAGTCTCTCAAGTGGATGCCTTCTTTCACTGGTTCTGGAGGGGGCCTTGTGCCCAGTGTGCCTCATCCTGGCAAGGAGGGGCTGAGTGGATGCCTTCTTCCACTGGTTCTGGAGGAGGCCTTGTGCCCACTGTGCTTCATCCTGGATGGGGCAAGGTCAAGTCTCTCACCTGGGTGTCACACGGACAGGTTATGCAGGGTCCAGGACACACTGCAGCCCATGTAGTCACCACTACACACTGCTCTCCGGCGGTGACGGCTGCTCAGTGGATGCCAGTTGCGCTGCAGGTGGCGGTGCAGGCAGTGGTGGTGGTAACCTCCAGGCCTTCACTTGCAGCCTCGGACGGCTGCCCACTGGGGCTGCAGCTACTGGCAGTGGTACTGCCGGTGGCGGTGCTGGCCGCGGTGCAGGTGGCGGTGCGGGCAGTGGTGATGGTAGCCTCCAGGTCTTCACCTGCAGCCTCGGACGGCTTCCCACTGGGGCTGCAGATGCTGGCAGTGGTGCTTCTGGCGGCGGTGCAGGTGGCGGTGCTGGCGGCGGTGCAGGTGGGCAGTGCAAGCTGTGGTGGTGGTAGCCTCCAGGCCTTCACCTGCAGCCTCGGACGGCTGCCCACTGGGGTTGCTGCTGCTGGCAGTGGTGCTGCTGGCGGCGGTGGAGGTGGCGGTGCTGGCCGCAGTGCAGGTGGCAGTGCTGGCCGCAGTGCAGGTGGGGGTGCAGGCAGTGGTGGTGGTAGCCTCCAGGCCTTCACCTGCAGCTTCAGACGGCTGCCCACTGGGGCTGCTGCTGCTGGCAGTGGTGCTGCTGGCGGAGGGGCAGGTGGCGGGGCAGGTGGCGGGGCAGGTGGCGGTGCTGGCGGCGGTGCAGGTGGCAGTGCTGGCGGCGGTGCAGGTGACAGTGCAGGAAGTGGTGGTGTTAGCCTCCAGGCTTTCACCTGCAGCCTCGGACGGCTGAAGTGCCATGGCTGGTATTCTGGGCCCCTTCCTGCCCTTGCCAGATGGTAGTGCCTCCTTGCTTCTGCCAGCTGGAGTCTTTGACTTGCCCTTGCTGGCTGGTTCTGCCTCCATCCCCCTGCTTGCTGCTGTCCCCTTTTGCCCTTGCCAGGTGGAGGACCCTCCTTGTCCTTTGCAGGTGTTGCTAGCACACTGGCTGGGTTGACGGGTGCCTCCTTGGAGCCTCTCACAGCTGCAGAAACCACAGTGGCAGCGGAATGGGTGGCTGAGGTGCTGGGCTGGGATCTGGCCACCCTGGCAAGAAGTGAAGGACAGGGAGATGGGTAGGGAATAGGTCAATGTTGGCAAGCAAAAACTTTTTAGGGACACTGGGGAGTGAAGAGGGTGAAGGTTTGGGAGTGGAGGAAAAAGGAGTGGTTGTAGGAGGTGTCAGTCTGCTGTGTTTTGGTGCAGGTGCATGAGCTGGATGCTGTTGTGAGGTGGATGGCTGTTGGGTGGGTGTGTGCTTGCGTTTGTGTACTTTGGGAGGAGGGATCACAGACACAGTGGGAGAGGACACAGGGGAAGTGTGCATGGATGCGGGGGTGGTGACTGCCAGTGAGGGGCATGTAGTGATAGGCGTGCTGGTGATGGAGGTATTGGATGAGGATGTAGTGCATGCAGGAGTGAGTGGAGACTCTAATGGGAGGGGGGGGACTAGCAGGAGGAGGGGGACACAGTGGAGGCAGTGGATGTTGGTGTGTCTGTATGGGGATGGTGCTTGTGTCAGTGCCTGTGAGATGAAGTGTGGTGCTTGTGTTTGCCTGAGCCACTTCTGTGCGTTGATTTGGGTGATTGCTGGTCTGAAGGTGAGCTTGGATAGGCTGGGATTGAGGGGATTGGGACTGCGTAGAGGAAGTTGGAGGGGGAGGCTGGAGACAGGGACAATGCCTACCATCTTTGCTGAGGCCAGAGCCTGGAATGCTCCCTGCTGGGCCGCCACGCCAGAGTGAATGCCCTCCAGGTATGCATTTGTTTGTTGCAAATGCCCTGCTATACCCTGGATGGCATTCAGTATGGTTGATTGCCCAACAGAGAGGGATCTCAGAAGGTCAATAGCCTCGTCACTGAGGATAGCAGGGCTGACTGGGGCAGGACCTGAGGTGCCTGGGGCAAAGGAGATGTCCACCCTTTTGGGTGAACGGCACGGGAAACATGATCAGGGGCTGCTGGGAGGGTGGTGCTGGTACGGGTGTGGCAGCTGTACCTGTTGTTGGCGTGCGCACAGAGGTGTCCGACACTGGCAGGGTGCTTCCATCGCAGGAGGAGCCGCTGTCGGTAGTGTCCCCTCCTGTCTCTGTCGTGGTGCTCCCCTCGCCCTCTGTCCCACTAGTGCCCTCACCATAGGTGAATTCTGCCTCCCGGCCCATGTGGGATATTGCTCCCCCTGTCGCCGGTGCCTCTGCTCCTCCACCAGATGATGCTAATCCACACAAGGACAGGTGACAATACAAAAAGGAGGGGGAGAGACAGAGGATACACTTGGTCAATGTCAGCAACAACACTACCGCTGGTGTACACAACACACAGGGAACAGCCTTATGCACTAGGCCATACACTACCAGTTACAATGCTAGACACCAGCCCATGGGGTACAATGCCTAACGCCGTTAGCTGCACACCTGAAACCCACAGGACCCTGCCCAGTAGTAGATGCCCACTAACACTATTGGGGTTGGAGTGCATCTGATCTTGCCCATCATTGAACATACCCTGCCATGTTCACCCTGGCCTAGGGGCACCCACAGCCCACATCCCCCACCCAGGTAAAACCTTAACACGCACAAAGTCATGATTCTGAATCTGTACTCACCCCCTGTGGCTGCTGTGATGCCTTAAAGCGCCCATCCAACTCCAGAAAGGCCACCACCAGGATGCAGAATATCAGGGGGATCAGGGTATGACTGCCACCCCTTCCTCGTTGGGAGGCCAGCCCCAGCTGGGCCTCTGCCGTCTTTCTTGCCCAGCGGCGCAGGTCCTCCGACTGTTTGCGGCAGGGGGTGCTCTGCCTGTCAAAGACCCCCAGGGTCCACACCTCCTTGGTGATGGCACACTAAATACCCTTTTTCTGATGGGCGCTGACCTGTAGGAAAAATACAGCAAAAAAGGTATTAGTCATACTGTCCGGACTGTCATACTCATGGCCCACCATATCCCTCCCATCCCCTTACGCACATACGTTCCTCCAAATACATGCAGCACTCTGCTGAGGACCCCTCAGCCCCCTCCTACACGGGGCTCACACACACAGCAATCCATAGATTCATGGCCCACGCATCATGCTCACAGTGTACTCATCTGTTTGTCTGGAGGGCCATAGAGTAAAGTGTACTGGGGTAGGACCCCATCCACCAGTCTCTCCAACTCCCCCGAAGTGACGGTGGGGTCCTTTTTTCCCCAGACACTCGAGCCATTGTCGCTTCCGGACACAGGTCACAACAACACTTGCAGGGTAGGTTCTCTCCTGTTGAATGTTGGGTAGCAAATGAGTGAACAGATAGAAAATGGCGGTCATGTCCGCGGCAGTGCATATCGTCACCCCCAGCGTACATTGGCATTGGCTCTGCGCTTCGGTCATCGACCGCCGACCACAACGGCGCGCAATGCCAGCGGAATTACCTCATTTCCACTTGTCTTTCCTCACAGGTCAGGCAGCCACAATTTCAGGTGGGCACAGGCCATGGCACCTAACTGCGTCACAGCAGACATTGGCACATCAACTGACTCCCGAGTTCACATACTGTTTCTGTAAAGGAAGAAATGCATATTTATTTTAATATATGTGTGAATAGGACCCTCTGCTCACCGTTTTTCACCCTAGAGTTCAACCGCTGAGGATAAATAGGAAATGGAGACATACCCCCATATACAGACCCCTGGTGGACCTCGTGACAATTGAGGACAGGCACATTATCCTGACCTACAGACTTGATAGGGCCACAATCCAAGAACTGTGTGCCCAATTGGAGCCAGACCTGATTTCAGCCATCTGCCACCCCACAAGTATCCCCCCCTCTAGTGCAGGTCCTGTCAGTGCTTAATTTCCTGGCAAGTGGTTCGTTCCAAGTGACAGTGGCCATGGCATCAGGGATGTCTCAGCCAATGTTCTCAAACGTGCTGACCAAAGTGTTGTCTGCCCTGCTGAAACATGTGCGCAGCTACATCGTATTCCCCCAGGTGGAGGATTTGGCCACAGTGAAGGCTGACTTTTCTGTGCCCTGGGACATATCCCCAACATCATTGGTGCCATTGATGGTACACATATTTCATTTGCCTCCCTCCCCCAGGAGAAATGAACAAATATTCAGAAATAGGAAAAGTTTTCACTCTCTGAATGTGCTGATGGTGTGTTTGGTGGACCAGTACATATCCCATGTCAATGCCAAGTATCTGTGCATGATGCCTTTATCTTGAGGAATAGCAGCATTCTTATGTGTGGCTAATAGGTGAGCCCATGGTCCCCACCCAGTTGATGTAGGAATATGGATGTGGGTTTGGCCCTAAGGGTGAGTGTGTGGCTAACAGGTATTCCTTGAATATTTGCAGGTGACTCTGTTTACCCCAACCTCTTACGGCTACTGACCCCAGTGAGGAATGCCAGGACAAGGGCACAGGAACGTTAAAATGAGGCACATGGGCAAACAAGGAAGATCATTGAGAGAACCTTTGGCCTCCTGAAAGCCAGATTCCAGTGCCTCCATCTGACAGGTGATCCCTGTATTACTCCTCTAAGAAGGTGTGCCAGATCATCGTTGCATGTTGCACAACCTGGCCTTGAGACGCCAGGTGCCTTTTCTGCCGGAGGATGAGCCTGGAGATGGTTGTATGGCAGCGGTGGAGCCTGTGGACAGTGATGAAGAGGAGGCAGAGGAAGAAGATGAGGACCACAGGAGGACACCAATTCAACAGTACTTCCAGTGACACACAGGTAAGACACTTTAACTTCATCTTCCATTGCAGTATTGTGTTTGACATTGAACATGACAGCCTGATTTCTCTATTTCTATGACCACTTACTATACCTTTTGGCATCTCTATTTTCAGATCTCTGTGCTCCACTCTGGCTCCTGGTATGTTTACTGCTGCCCACTACAGGTCATACCTATGTTAATATTACAGTACATTTGAATTGCAATGTTTACAGTTTGTGAAACTAAAACATTTGTCATAGAATTCACAGACTCCATACTTGAATTTATTCATTTATGTGCTAATAGGTGGAGGGGGTATTGCAATGGGCTGGATTGCTGAAGGAGGAAAGTCCAGGTTAGAGTCCATTCTATTTGTATCACAGGTGCATTGTCCAAAGGGGCATAGGAAGTGGAGCAATGGCAGTTCAAGGTGGACAGGGTGACAGAGTGGGACAGAAGGGTGACAATCAGGAGAGTCCTATTTCCTGGCGGTGGTCTTGGCAATATTCTATGGCTTCTGTCTGTATCGCAGGGACTGTTTGTGGGGTGGTTCTCCTTCTTCAGGGGGTGGGGTGCTGGTGACATGTTGGTCTTGTGGCAGGGCCTCCTGTCCACTCGCGCCAGCAGAGGTGGGGGGCTGTTCTTCAGTTTGGCTAGTGCCAGGGGCCCGTCGGTGTGCCACTGCCTCCCTCATGGTGCTGGCCATGTCTGCCAGCACCCCTGTAATGGTGACCAGGGTGGTGTGGATGTCTTTCAGGTCCTCTCTGATCCCCAGGTACTGTCCCTCCTGCGGCCGCCGGGTCTCCTGCAACTTGTACAGTATCTGGCCCATGGTCTCCTGGGTACAGTGGTATGCTCCCAGGATGTTGGTGAGTGCCTCCTGGAGTGTCAGTTCCCTGGGCCTGCCTTTCCCCTGTCACACAGCAGTCCTCCCAGCTTCCCTGTTGTCCTGTGCCTCTGTCCCCTGAACCATGTGCCCACTGCCACTGACCCCAGGTCCCTGATCGTCCTGTGTTTGTGGGGTTGCCTGGGTTCCCAGTAGTGGTGGACACACTGCTGATTGACGTTTACTGCAGACAGAGGGATGGGCCCGCTGGGTGGGTGCTGTGGTGGTGTTTCCTAAGGGGGGAGGCTCTGTGGTGATTTGGGACTGTGGGTAGGTCACCGACTGTCCAGAGGTCCCTGATGGACCATGTTGGTCATTGTGATCCAGGCGTACAGAGCTGCTGTCATCACTGTGGGCCTCTTCAGGGAGGGGACTGGATGTGACTGGCACCTCCTCTCCTGTGACGTTGAGTGGGGGCCCAGTGGGGATGTAAATGCAGTGTTATTGTATTTGGGTGTGCCATCTTGTGCATGGAGATGTTTCCCTCTATAGTAGTTATTAGCAAGGCAGCTTTGGCTTGTGTGAGTTGTACTTGGTTTGGCAAAGTGATTGTCATTAGTGTGCATGCTGTGGTGATGGGTGTCCGTTCAGGTCTGTGATGTGGGTCCAAGCATTGGTGTTGCATGCAGGGCATGGTATTGGGATGGCTGGGTTGTGATGGTGGGGTATATGTGAGGTGGTGGGGTGATGGGGGTGAGGGTAGGGGCTGTTTTTGTGATGGCATGCAGGGAGGGTTGGGGATAAAGTAGTAAAGATTTGACTTACCAGAGTCCAGTCCTCCTGCTACTCCTTTCAGGCCCTCAGGATGCATGATCACCAAGACTTGCTCCTCCCATGTTGTTAGTTGTGGGGGAGGTGGTGGGGGTCCACCGCCAGTCCTCTGTACAGCTACCTGGTGTCTTGCTACCACGGAACACACCTTTCCCCGTAGGTCGCTCCACCTCTTCCTGATGTCATCCCTTCTTTTTGGGTGCTGTCCCACGGCATTGACCCTGTCCATGACTCTCCGCCATAGCTCCATCTTCCTAGCAATAGACTTCTGCTGCACCTGTGATCCGAATAACCGTGGCTCTACCCGGATGATTTCCTGCACCATGACCCTTAACTCCTCCTATGAGAACCTGGGGTGTCTTTGTGGTGCCATGGGTGTAGTGTGAGGGGTATGTGTGAGGGTGTGTAGGGTGATGTGTTGGGGTGTGTGCTGTGAGGTGCGTGGATGGTGTATGGGTGATGCTGCTATGTGGCTTAGGTTCAGTGGGTGCTCCTGGCTTGTCTCTCTCTCAGTTGGCAATATTTTTTTGTTGTTGTAAGGGTTTGTGGGTATTGTGGGGGTATGTTTTATATTGGATTGGGTGTGTGGGTGTGGTGTGTGTATGTGTGTCAGGTGTGTGTAGTTTGAATTATCCAATGTACTGTAATTTTGTTAGTGTGTGTGTATTTTGAGCACAGCGGTCTGTACCACCAATGCTTCACCGCGGTTGAATGTCCGTCACGGTGATTCGTAGGACATGATGCTGTGGGTGTATTTCTGTTGGCGTAACGGTGTGGGTTTTGCTACCGCCAGTTTATCACTGACCTTTGGTCTGGCGGACTTGTGCGGGAATCTGTATCGTGGCGGATTTCTCTGTGTGGGTCATAATACCCGTAGCGGTATACCGCCGCGGTCAAGGTATGTTGGCGGCCGTCAGCACTGCGGTAAGCGGCATTTACCACCAACGTTGTATTGTGGGCCTTTATCTTCCCATACTCATAATGTAAATCATAGATCATATAGTTCCATAGTCAGATCTTGTTAAAATGATCGAGTTTTATTTATTCATATCAGAAGTCGAACATTCATAGCCTCATTTGGAAATCTGAACATACATAGCCAACGCGTTTCGGCCAGACTTCTTCAGGGCTAAAATCATAAACATATAAAATCATAATTTGGCGATTGGGTGGTTGTGAGGTGGTCGGTAATCTGTACCCAAACGGTGAATTTCGTTCATTTTCTCAGGCTCAGGATTTGTTTGAGATGGGCTCTGGCCAATTTATGCAAAACTTGAGTGTGGCCCGCGCAATCTGGGATGGTTTCCCATTGACCCCCAGGGCCTCCTCAATTTTGAATGGTCTTCTTAATTGGGCGAGGATTCGCACTTGATTGCTCGGTTCTACAGGGTACTACGGGAGGATCAACCGGCTGTGATTAGCATGAGATGTAAGGCGTGGGAAGCTGATTTGGGGCTGCCTAATGAGGATGCTGACTGGGGTGCAGCCTTATCATTGGTCCGAACGGTTTCATGTAATCATAGGTTTCAATTGCTGCATTTCAACTTTGTGCACAGGACATATATCACTCCCAGGAAACTAAATAAAATAAACCCAGGTCGAGGGGCCTGTTGTCCTCGATGTGGTGAGCTTGGTGATCATTCCTGCATATGGCATGGTCCTGTAGAGCTGGACATGTATTCTGGCAGGAGGTGATGGCGGCGATCACTGAGGCTACTGAGCTTGAATTGGAGGCCACTCCATTGTCTTGTCTCCTGGGTGTGGTACAGTTAGCGTTAGTATAGGCCAAGCATAGAGTAGCGATTGGCTGGATGAGCATGCGGACACCTGCGATATCTGCCTGGCTGTGGGATCTGCTGGAGTGGAGGGCGGCGGAGGAGCACCACATGTGCATAACACGTAGTGATGAGAGGGCGCTTACTGATGTGGCTGCTTGGGGTGCACTTCTGGAACAGTTCACTGATGAGGAGGACACAAGCTCTGTGAGTAGCAATGGGGCGGTGGGGGAGGGGGAAACACACTCTCCCTCTTTGCACTTGTGACGACCGAATGTCTAGTTGATCTATCTCGACTTGATTATGTTATCAACATTCTCATTAGGATGTGGGACTGGTTTCTGGGATTGAGGATGGGATTGGGGATGTGGTGATGTCTACACCGATGAAGCAATGCTGTATGCGCCCTTTGGGCATCATTATATGTCTGTGACATCTTGCCCTGCTTTAACCTGCACTGTGTTGATTTATATGTTGGTCTGTCATTTTTCATTTGAAAAATAAAAACAGATTTAAAAAAAAAAATCTAAATTTACTATGGTATAAAAATTATCTACATCCTAATTATTAAACGTACCATTAAACATGTTAAAATCAATTGTGAACTTCACCAAAACCATCAATATTTGAACATTTGTCCTAAACAAAACATAAGTGTATCTATAGATAGTTTCATTTAACTATTATCACCCTCAAATTTACACTTAAATAGTACATATATGACCCAGAGGCAGGTGCAAAATATTTTTTATATTTTCAATTAACATAAACTGTAAGCATACCTTATAAATGTAATCATATCTATGAAAGATATTTTATTGTGAAAACTAACATAATAACCCAAATGTTATACTTTGACACTAAATCTTAATGGTTAAAATTAGCCAATCCAATAGGTTTGTAAAACGAATGACTTTTCAGTTATTGTATATTCATCAATCTAGTAACCATTATATTTTTTATTTGTTTATAGTTTTCAAAACTCTTCTTATTTGAATTAAACGTAAGTTCTAGCAAGCCATGATTAAAATCCTTACAAATCGTCATTTTTTTTTTTTTTTGTACATAATTCTCTACATTATAATTCAATATCCTGTTGACCAACATCCATACCTTTCAATAGGATCGTGGGGCATGCTCCATAGCTACACTCACTTTGACAGCGTTCTTCCAAACCTTCTCTCGTTTCAGAACGCCACTTTTATACCTGTATAAGTTACACACGTACACCGGTGATGTTCGATTTAAGCATTGTTTCAATTTGTATATTTTTGTGGCAGCCATATTGGAGTGGCGTTTAGATCTATTGAGTCATATAATGGCCCAAATAACATTTATACATCGATCATTGTTTTAATTTCAATATTAGTTATAGTTTGTTTTTCAGCATGTTTTCAAAATACACACACAGAGTTCTCCATACCCCTTTGATACTAAATAATTGCTTTTTCCAGCTACAGCTTTTAGTTTCTTTTCCTGTGCTCTGTTAGTTAGTATAGTGCTCCCCTTCTTTCACTCCCCTCTCTGTGCCTTTTTTAATTCCTAAGAGCGTGACTTTCTTTTTGGTTTTCTCCCGGTGTTTTCACGATGATTTATAATCATTGGTGCCCCTTTTCACCCCTACGCCTCCTCCCGTTCCCAGTATAAAACTCTGTTCCTGATCGGGCCACATTCTTCCTAGAACGTGGCCGGCTTCTGTGTGTCTTCTCCCTCCTCAATCGACTGAATCCTCCGTGACTCTGTCTCCTTCCGGTGTTCTATTTCCTTGAGTCTCCGTTCGTCTTCGTCCTGCAATCCCCCTCCACACACCGCCGCCTCTCCATCTCCCGTCTGTTCCTTCTCCTTGTTTTCCGTCCCTCTGTCTTCTCCTTCTTTTGCCTGCCTCTCCTTGCCATTTCCCATGGGGCTTTTGACCCCCTTCGCTTCCGCATTATCCCAATGACTTCAGTTCTAAAAGGGTCCCCCCTCTTCCTTCCCAGTGTCATCATGCCGAGAAGTGTCCCCGGGGAACTTCCTTTCCGGTGCCGAACTTGACGCACTATCACACTTACACAATGGAAACACACCTGTTCACCTTTCTCTTGAGCAAACTTTTCACACATACCAAATTCTTGGGGTGACCCTTTGGTTACATGCTGTTTATCTAGTGGCTTCTCAGATCGCTTCACTGACATCATCACTTCACAAATGCCAGCATTGCACTCATCTCTTTGACACAATATTCAGAATATTCAATACTTCTGACTATTGCAGCATCAAAATGAAATGGGTGTTTCTGTGGCACACCCACAACATCACCCATTGCACGCCCCTTCGACGGAAAGTGCTGCATGTGAAGAAGCCATATTTATAAGGTGGCGTTAAGCCACTTTTTGTGGCTTAACGCCACCTTGTGAACATGGCACATGGCATTGTGCCACCAGAGCGTCACAAAAAGTGACACTCCGGTGGTGATAGGGCCTTCTAAATCTTACCTCATGATGCCCAATGAATATGCAGACCACAAACAGTTAGGCATTCCCAAGGACCTAAAGTGGCCGCCGCCGCAAGTCACACATGCGTTGTGTGGCACCTATTAACAGACTTGGAGATTCCTGATGTTATGGAAGGTGGTAGGTGGGCCGGTGGGAGTTGGCGGCCCTTGACACCTACAGCCAAAGAGAGCTCTGAAATTGGATTTGCCACCAGGACATGGTGCAACATAATTTTAGTGCTGATTGTTGTAGGCAACAGGCATCAGACGTGCCAATTATCATGGACGGCAGGTGACAGGCTCCAGACATGTGAAAAGCAAGATCTGAGCACCTCGAGGTCTACAGAGGCTGAACCTGGCATCTCTGGCGCTTCTCATCACCATGTGAAAAGATGCACAACACAGGGGAAGGACATTAATCCTACAATGCGAACAACAACCCCTAGTGTCAGGCAGCAACTGCAGACATAAAGCCCTAGAGTTATATATTTCAAATCCCCCCAAGAATCCCGGAGAACATTCCATCCCATTCTCATCCCACAACTAGATTACCACTAAACCCAACTCAAATCTATCCAGACATTGCTTTATTGTACACTTCAATCCTTTCCTTGGATCCCGTCCAAGTCTAAACAGATAGGTTATAATTTCTGGGTCTAAATTAAGTGTCATGATCTATTTTTCCCCCATTAAAGGACGCTAGCATTCTGATCTCCACTGCATTCTTCTCCTCTCTCTCTCTCTCTCTCTCTCTAGCTCGCTCTAAAGGCCTTTTGATCCTATAGTTTATATATTCTGTCACATGTTTCATTGGCCACCAATACGATCTTCATGGTTGTCTTAACTCCTTAGGGTCAAATAACTTCAGTTCTAAAGGGCGCTTTAGTGACATTCCTGAGTCTTCCTACAAATCATTTAAATCCACAAATTCATTTCTTGATATATTATCAGACTCCAAATAAAAAATATATTCATCCCATTCTCTGGTCCTTAAATCCATATTGGTATGTTCCAATACCTTATCATTCTCAACAATAACCTGCCTTCTTGATGTGCTGCCAAGGACACCCTTTCTTTGTGAGTCGCCTATGACTCCTTTTCCTAACTTTCCAGCCTCTGCCTCCACTGACGGATCTCTTTTTCTTTAGACACTTACCCCTGGTCCCTTATTAATTAAATCCTCCTCCTCCTAAAATTTCCAATATTCTTCATCATCATTCCCTATATTTCTCCTTTTCCTGCTTCTAAATATGGTTTTTATTGTTTCTTCTATAGAATACTCATTATCCTGTCTCACAGTTTCCCTTAAACTACCTTCCTCATTTGCTTCTTGCTCCTCAGCCATCCTGACTACACTATGCTATAACCTACAATTCCCTCAATACAAATGTTTTGCATTATTTTTTGGGCTCAAAATTTATTTTTTCTAACATCTTATATTTCTTATTGTAGTTAACCCCTTGCGGGCCATGGACGTAAGGGTTACGTCCATGGCTGCGCCTCTCAGGCACCATGGACGTAACCATTATATCCATTTACCGGTGCTCGGGGGAAGCGCTAGCGCTCCCCCCAAGGGCCTCCCCTCTGACCCCCAGGTCAGGGCTGGAAGGGGAATTGCTTCCCCTTGCACCCACTGACCCCCCCATCGCCCCGGTGACATCTGATGACGTCAGCACGCGATCGCGGGGGGCAGAAAACATCTAGACACCAGGGAGATTTTTTTTTTTTTCCATGTTGGGAGCGACCCCTTAGCCAAGGGTCTCTCCCCGGGGGGAGGGGGGCAAATTATTTTCAGCCCATTTCTGCCCCCTGGGATTTTTTTTTTTAATACTTACGCATAAAGGGAGCGGCTCCTTGGGCAAGGGCTGCTCCCTGGAGGGAAAAATACTTTTAGGCCATTTCTGCCCCCCTGGGGGCAGATCGCCTGAAGATAAATAGGCCAATCTGCCTTCGGGGGGGTGGAAATTCCCTAAACACCAGGGATAAAAAAAGAAAATGTTTATTTTTTTTATTTGTGGGGAGTGACTCCTTAGGCAAGAGTCGCTCCCCGGGTGGCCAAATTATTTTTAGGCCATTTCTGCCCCCCCGGGGGCACAAGCCACTAGACCCTAGTGTTTTTTTTTATTTTTATATACTAATGCATCAGGGGAGCGGCCCCTTGGGTAAGGGTGGCTCCCGGGGGGGGGGGGGATATTTTTAGGCCGATCTGCCTTCAGGGAGGGGCAGAAACCTCTAGACACCAGGGATATATATATATATTTTTTTTTTATTTACTTTATGTTTTTATGTATGGGGAGCGACCCCTTAGGCAAGGGTCACTCTCCTGGGGGGCAAGTTGTATTTAGGCCATTTAGGCCAATCTGCCCACAAGGGGGGCAGAAACCACTAGACACCAGGGATTAGTGTGTGTGTGTATGTGTGTGTTTTATTTGGGGGGCAGCCCCTTAGGCAAGGATCGCTCCACATGGGGGCACATTACTGTTGGCCATATCTGCCCCCCTTGGGGGTAGATCAGCCTATTTTAGGAAGGCCCATCTGTCCCAACGGGGGCAGAAGGCCCACTAGAGAAAGGGAAGATTATTTTGCCAAATAAGAAGGTGGGGGTATGGCCATACCCCCACCCCAAATAAATGGGGCCAAAGTTGTTCTGCCCACCAGTGGGCACATGGGGCAGTTACCCTCGATCCACACCCCCGGGGCAGAAAGTCTTCTAGATGCCATGGAATTAAAAAAAAATAGTGGGGTGGTGGCTACCAACCAGTATGGGCCCAACTGAAGGGAGTAACAGTCTTTCAGCTCTCCTCCTGCACACTAAAACATCTTATCCCATGGCAAGCAAGAGGACATGTGATTATTTGGTGTTTTGGCTTTACATTTGGGCCATGAGAGCTTGCTAACTCTCTAAATCGTTCCACTTGAAATGGTGAGGGCTGCACTTTTTTGACTTTGGGATGCTGCCATGTAGAAAAATCCACAAGACCTAGCCACATCTGAAAACTAAACATCTGGTTAATTCCAGGGTAGTGTGCTTCACAATCACCCCGCAACATTTTCTTACCCACAATGCCCTGCAAACCTCCAACTTTGCTGAAATCACACATTTTTCCCACATTTTTGTGATGGAACCTTCCAGAATCTGCAGGAATCCACAAAATTCCTACCACACAACATTGTCTCACCTATACCGATAAAAATTCTTCTGCACTTGTCAGCCTAAAAATGTTTTTTTTCAAACTGCCCTTTTGGACCCGCTTTGGTTCCCCCTCAATTTTGACATGTTTTTGGCTCTTCCCTTTCACTGGCACTTGGCCCACCTACACAAGTGAGGTATCATTTTTACCAGGAGACTGAGGGGAACGTTGGGTGGTAGGAAATTTGTCCCGGTGCTGTGATCCCACACAGAAATGTGGGAAAAAGTGATTTTTTAGCTAAATTTGAGGTTTGTTGAGGATTCTGGGTAAGAAAACTATGGGGGATAAATGCAAGTCACACCTCCCTGGACTCCCTCGGGTGTCAAGTTTTCAGAAATGTCTGGGTTCGGTAGGTTTCCCTAGATGGCTGCTGAGTCCAGGACCAAAAATGCAGGTGCCCCCCACGCAAAAACAGGTAGTTTTATATTTGATCATTTTGATGTGTCTAGATAGTGTTTTGGGGCATTTCCTCTCGAGAGCACTAGGCCTACCCACACAAGTGAGTACCATTTTTATTGGGAGACTGGGAGGAACGCTGGGTGGAGGGAAATTTGTGGCTCCTCTCAGATTCCAGAACTTTCTGTCACCGAAATGAGAGGAAAAAGTGTTTTTTTGGCCAAATTTTGAGGTTTGTAAAGGATTCTGGGTAACAGAACCTGGTCAGAGCCCCACAAGTCATCCCATTTTGACTTCCCCTAGGTGTCTAGTTTTAAAAAATGCACAGGTTTTCTAGGTTTCCCTGGGTGCCGGTTGAGCTAGAGGCCAAAATCCACAGCTAGGCACTTTGCAAAAAACATGTCAGATTTCAATGTAAAAATGTAATGTGTCCATGTTGTGTTTTGGGGCATTTCCTGTTGCGGGCGCTAGGCCTACCTACACACTGAGGTACCATTTTTATTGGGAGACTTGGGGGAATGCAGAGTCGAAGGAAATTTGTGGCTCCTCTCAGATTCCAGAACTTTCTGTCACCCAAATGAGAAGAAAAAGTGTTTTTTTGGCCACATTTTGAGGTTTGCAAAGAATTCTGGGTAACAGAACCTGATCAGAGCCCCACAAGTCACCCTATATTGGATTCCCCTAGGTGTCTAGTTTTCAACAATGCACAGGTTTGCTAGGTCTCCCTAGGTGCTGACTGAGCTAGAGGCCAAAATCTACAGCTAGGCACTTTGCAAAAAACATGTCAGATTTCAATGTAAAAATGTGATG
The DNA here is from genome assembly GCF_031143425.1 of Pleurodeles waltl. Classification (NCBI taxonomy): domain Eukaryota; kingdom Metazoa; phylum Chordata; class Amphibia; order Caudata; family Salamandridae; genus Pleurodeles; species Pleurodeles waltl. Next base: position 333,305,254 of record NC_090446.1, read on the forward strand.
TGTCCATGTTGTGTGTCCTGTCGCGAGCATGAGGCCTACCCAAGCAAGTGAGGCGCCATTTTTATTGGGAGACTTGGGGGAACACAGAATAGCAAAATAAGTGTTATTGCCCTTTGTCTTTCTCTACATTTTTTCCTTCCAAATGTAAGACAGTGTGTAAAAAAAGACATCTCTTTGAGAAATGCCCTGTAATTCACATGCTAGTATGGGCACCCTGGAATTCAGAGATGTGCAAATAACCACTGCTTCTCATCACCTTATCTTGTGTCCATTTTGGAAATACAAAGGTTTTCTTGAATACCTATTTTTCACTTTTTATATTTCAGCAAAGTAATTGGTGTTTACCCAGTATAGAATGAAAACCCATTGCAAGGTGCAGCTCATTTATTGGCTCTGGGTTTTTGATTAACCTACAAGCCCTTTATATCCTTGCAACCAGAAGAGTCCAGCAGACGTAATGGTATATTGCGTTCAAAAATCTGACATCGCAGGAAAAAGTTACAGATTAAAAAATGGAGAAAAATGGCTGTTTTTTCGGCTCAATTTCAATATTTTTTTTTCAGCTGTTATTTTCTCTAGGAAACACTTGTAGGATCTACACAAATTACCCCTTGCTGAATTCAGAATTGTGTCTACTTTACAGAAGTGTTTAGATTACTGGGATCCAGCATTGGTTTCACACTCATTTCTATCACTAACTGGAAGGAGGTTGAAAGCCCGTAAAAAAGGGGTATGTCCCAGTAAAATGCCAAAATTGTGTTGAAAAATTGGGTTTTCTGATTCAAGTCTGCCTGTTCCTGAAAGCTGGGAAGATGGTGATTTTAGCCCCGCAAACCCTTTGTTGATGCCGTTTTCAGGCAAAAAAACACAAGCCTTCTTCTGGAGCCCTTTTTCCCATTTTGTTTTTTTTTAAACAAAGTTTTTTGCTGTATTTTGGCTAATTTCTTGGTCTCCTTCAGGGAAACTCACAAAGCCGGGGTACCTCTAGAATCCCTAGGATGTTGGGGAAAAAAGGACACAAATTTGACATGGGTAGCTTATGTGGACAAAAAGTTATGAGGGCCTAAGCAAGAACTTCCCCAAAAAGCCCAAAAAAGGCTTGGCACTTTAGGGGGAAAAGACCTGGCAGCGAAGGGGTTGAAATTGGCTCCTATGCGCTTGCTACAGTCTATTTAACAATCTTTCTACCATGTTCCTGCAGCGCAAGGTCTTTTCTCTAATGCACAAGTGTTACAAGACCTAATTCCCTTAGAAATAAGATCAACTGCAGTGCGTGCCAACTTTAAAGATGGCAGCACTCTTAAACTTCCAATTGAAGCTGTTGGAGTGTGACCTTAAAATTAATATTAACATGAAAAGCTTGCAATATAATGTGTAGTGAATCTGCATAGAAATGTGTTAATGTAGAAATGATGTACATGTTTGAAATGTGCCCACGGGGAGTGGCCACCAACATACACGATGATTAATGAAACTGACAAATAATGAATTAACAATGTACTAATGTATGACTTTGTGTTAGCATTAAGGAATTATGTATTAGGTTTTGCTAAGTTAATCTCTAGGCCTTAGTTAGCAAGGATCTGGGCCTAGCTGCCTGGTCTCTTATTAATTGTGTTTTCTAACATGCAAGTGCTGTTTCCTGAAGGACACGAAGCTCTACTTTTCCAGAAGCTAGACATATGTGTGTAGCTGTAGTAAATTCTTTCTCATGGGACCATACTTGCTCAAGGAGACATTCTTGCCAAGTGCAACAGTGTAATTCGCAACAAGAGCAAGGTCGCCTGGACTGGGAAAAGTCAATGGAACCACTGACTGGAGCGACAAGTGTCACTTTTATTACCTGACATTCCACCCGATGAGGAAGTCAATCACATGAGCCAATCAACTGCATGAGAACTGTGTTAGGTGAATATTCTAGTAAGGTGTGTGAAGAACTATTGGACAGAGATAACGATGCACCAAATATTGCCCAATGGGAAATTAGAGACCTGTTCGACAGTTTTTGATATAACGGCGTGACCCGAGGACAAATTAACTATTATTGAGCCGTTCTTCGCCATTCTTCATCATTCCTTGCCATTCTGAGAGACTTTGTCTTTAGCTGCCTGATACTTTAAACCATCCTCATCCTACCCCCTTGCCTGTTATGCACTTCTCCTCCTTATGAGGCAAGAGCCTTTTCTTGCTATGCCCTACTGAGACTTATCCGTTAATCCTAGCTGATGGCGAATCAACTGATATCCTGAGGACGAAGACTGACGCTGTTTGCTGACATATTCGGATGGGTAACTATCTGATGAAATTCTAATTGTCTGTTTGCCTTTTCTTTCTAGGTACCAACTGCTCTTTTGATAGTGACCATAGTTATGTGTTTTCCAAATTCATGTTACCAAATTGTTTTGCATGAAGCCCAACATGCTGATGCTAATTCGAGGTTAATTAAGGAGCTCACTAATATCGGACGCAAATAGACAAATGACTGAATTCTTGCTTTGTTGAATAATGTACTAATGATACTCTGATAAGTTGACTCATGTTAACATTGTGCTTTATTCTAATGTTCATGATCTATGCTTTGATTAAGTTTTGCTCGAGTTGCCAAGTTATAGTGGTTTTGATGTGCTTGTTATTGCTGAAACTAATAAACATGACATTAGATTGTAACTAATAGGGAATAAATATCCTAACTCATAATTAGCTTGGTGTGGTTATTTATGACTGCAAGGTCATGGTGTGTTTGATTCTTATTAAATGTTATTGATTAACTGGATAGATTAGTTATTGTAAATATTGATGAGGTTATTTATCTATTGATTGCAATGCTAAACGGATACCTCGTTCTGGGAAGTCCCCAAACGTAGTCAAATGGTTCATTGACCTAGATGTGTCTCCTTGTAAGTTTACTTATCAAGGTTCTGACGCGTTATCAAAGCCAAACTAATTGATTTTATCTACTTTAAAAGCGTTTTGAGGCAGCACGAGAAGTACTTTTCAAATAACTTGCCTTAAACTGAATCACTTTACACCCAGATCGTGACTGCACAATTCTGGATATTTTTTTCATTTTGAAAAAGGTAATAATTAGCGAATATCCACAATTTATTTCACCCTCTAAATGAATTTTAGTAAATCTACTTTTTCCAAACAAAATTGTCCACTGTTTCAATCTGAAACAAAATATGATCTTACCTACTTCAATATTCTTCCAAACCCATAATAACAAACGTGTATTCTGTCACAAAATCTATAAATTGGATTTACACAATTTACAAAATTCAAACAACACCAATCATACCTGAGACATATAAAAATGCATATATTTATCTGCTTAGGAGCAGCAAACAAAGAGGGAAAAGATGGAATGTTGTTGTGTTTTATGATCTATGTGTTCTAGATTTCTTATTATGAGTCAAATAATGTTCTACTTTGGATCTTTGAAAAGTTTGCTGCTTGGATCTGGTAAATAAAAATTTATGCATAATGCTAGCTTCCTGTTTTGCAATAAAATTAGAAGATGCCAAGGGTTTATATACTAGACCTTATTACGCAGAGAGAAAGAGCATAACAAACAAGTCTTGCCTCCTTCATGAGGGGTTGTGGTTCCTCCCCATAAAAATGTCCAAATAATCGGGGAAAACTTTTCCATGTACTGTTCAAATTGTCAAATATTTTGGCTATAAAAGCATAAGGTTTACAAGCAGGGATAAAAAAAGAAAATGTTTATTTTTTTTATTTGTGGGGAGTGACTCCTTAGGCAAGAGTCGCTCCCCGGGTGGCCAAATTATTTTTAGGCCATTTCTGCCCCCCCGGGGGCACAAGCCACTAGACCCTAGTGTTTTTTTTTATTTTTATATACTAATGCATCAGGGGAGCGGCCCCTTGGGTAAGGGTGGCTCCCGGGGGGGGGGTGGGGATATTTTTAGGCCGATCTGCCTTCAGGGAGGGGCAGAAACCTCTAGACACCAGGGATATATATATATATTTTTTTTTTATTTACTTTATGTTTTTATGTATGGGGAGCGACCCCTTAGGCAAGGGTCACTCTCCTGGGGGGGAAGTTGTATTTAGGCCATTTAGGCCAATCTGCCCACAAGGGGGGCAGAAACCACTAGACACCAGGGATTAGTGTGTGTGTGTATGTGTGTGTTTTATTTGGGGGGCAGCCCCTTAGGCAAGGATCGCTCCACATGGGGGCACATTACTGTTGGCCATATCTGCCCCCCTTGGGGGTAGATCAGCCTATTTTAGGAAGGCCCATCTGTCCCAACGGGGGCAGAAGGCCCACTAGAGAAAGGGAAGATTATTTTGCCAAATAAGAAGGTGGGGGTATGGCCATACCCCCACCCCAAATAAATGGGGCCAAAGTTGTTCTGCCCACCAGTGGGCACATGGGGCAGTTACCCTCGATCCACACCCCCGGGGCAGAAAGTCTTCTAGATGCCATGGAATTAAAAAAAAATAGTGGGGTGGTGGCTACCAACCAGTATGGGCCCAACTGAAGGGAGTAACAGTCTTTCAGCTCTCCTCCTGCACACTAAAACATCTTATCCCATGGCAAGCAAGAGGACATGTGATTATTTGGTGTTTTGGCTTTACATTTGGGCCATGAGAGCTTGCTAACTCTCTAAATCGTCCCACTTGAAATGGTGAGGGCTGCACTTTTTTGACTTTGGGATGCTGCCATGTAGAAAAATCCACAAGACCTAGCCACATCTGAAAACTAAACATCTGGTTAATTCCAGGGTAGTGTGCTTCACAATCACCCCGCAACATTTTCTTACCCACAATGCCCTGCAAACCTCCAACTTTGCTGAAATCACACATTTTTCCCACATTTTGTGATGGAACCTTCCAGAATCTGCAGGAATCCACAAAATTCCTACCACACAACATTGTCTCACCTATACCGATAAAAATTCTTCTGCACTTGTCAGCCTAAAAATGTTTTTTTTCAAACTGCCCTTTTGGACCCGCTTTGGTTCCCCCTCAATTTTGACATGTTTTTGGCTCTTCCCTTTCACTGGCACTTGGCCCACCTACACAAGTGAGGTATCATTTTTACCAGGAGACTGAGGGGAACGTTGGGTGGTAGGAAATTTGTCCCGGTGCTGTGATCCCACACAGAAATGTGGGAAAAAGTGATTTTTTAGCTAAATTTGAGGTTTGTTGAGGATTCTGGGTAAGAAAACTATGGGGGATAAATGCAAGTCACACCTCCCTGGACTCCCTCGGGTGTCACGTTTTCAGAAATGTCTGGGTTCGGTAGGTTTCCCTAGATGGCTGCTGAGTCCAGGACCAAAAATGCAGGTGCCCCCCACGCAAAAACAGGTAGTTTTATATTTGATCATTTTGATGTGTCTAGATAGTGTTTTGGGGCATTTCCTCTCGAGAGCGCTAGGCCTACCCACACAAGTGAGTACCATTTTTATTGGGAGACTGGGAGGAACGCTGGGTGGAGGGAAATTTGTGGCTCCTCTCAGATTCCAGAACTTTCTGTCACCGAAATGAGAGGAAAAAGTGTTTTTTTGGCCAAATTTTGAGGTTTGTAAAGGATTCTGGGTAACAGAACCTGGTCAGAGCCCCACAAGTCATCCCATTTTGACTTCCCCTAGGTGTCTAGTTTTAAAAAATGCACAGGTTTTCTAGGTTTCCCTGGGTGCCGGTTGAGCTAGAGGCCAAAATCCACAGCTAGGCACTTTGCAAAAAACATGTCAGATTTCAATGTAAAAATGTAATGTGTCCATGTTGTGTTTTGGGGCATTTCCTGTTGCGGGCGCTAGGCCTACCTACACACTGAGGTACCATTTTTATTGGGAGACTTGGGGGAATGCAGAGTCGAAGGAAATTTGTGGCTCCTCTCAGATTCCAGAACTTTCTGTCACCCAAATGAGAAGAAAAAGTGTTTTTTTGGCCACATTTTGAGGTTTGCAAAGAATTCTGGGTAACAGAACCTGATCAGAGCCCCACAAGTCACCCTATATTGGATTCCCCTAGGTGTCTAGTTTTCAACAATGCACAGGTTTGCTAGGTCTCCCTAGGTGCTGACTGAGCTAGAGGCCAAAATCTACAGCTAGGCACTTTGCAAAAAACATGTCAGATTTCAATGTAAAAATGTGATGTGTCCATGTTGTGTGTCCTGTCGCGAGCATGAGGCCTACCCAAGCAAGTGAGGCGCCATTTTTATTGGGAGACTTGGGGGAACACAGAATAGCAAAATAAGTGTTATTGCCCTTTGTCTTTCTCTACATTTTTTCCTTCCAAATGTAAGACAGTGTGTAAAAAAAGACATCTCTTTGAGAAATGCCCTGTAATTCACATGCTAGTATGGGCACCCTGGAATTCAGAGATGTGCAAATAACCACTGCTTCTCATCACCTTATCTTGTGTCCATTTTGGAAATACAAAGGTTTTCTTGAATACCTATTTTTCACTTTTTATATTTCCGCAAAGTAATTGGTGTTTACCCAGTATAGAATGAAAACCCATTGCAAGGTGCAGCTCATTTATTGGCTCTGGGTTTTTGATTAACCTACAAGCCCTTTATATCCTTGCAACCAGAAGAGTCCAGCAGACGTAATGGTATATTGCGTTCAAAAATCTGACATCGCAGGAAAAAGTTACAGATTAAAAAATGGAGAAAAATGGCTGTTTTTTCGGCTCAATTTCAATATTTTTTTTTCAGCTGTTATTTTCTCTAGGAAACACTTGTAGGATCTACACAAATTACCCCTTGCTGAATTCAGAATTGTGTCTACTTTACAGAAGTGTTTAGATTACTGGGATCCAGCATTGGTTTCACACTCATTTCTATCACTAACTGGAAGGAGGTTGAAAGCCCGTAAAAAAGGGGTATGTCCCAGTAAAATGCCAAAATTGTGTTGAAAAATTGGGTTTTCTGATTCAAGTCTGCCTGTTCCTGAAAGCTGGGAAGATGGTGATTTTAGCCCCGCAAACCCTTTGTTGATGCCGTTTTCAGGCAAAAAAACACAAGCCTTCTTCTGGAGCCCTTTTTCCCATTTTGTTTTTTTTTAAACAAAGTTTTTTGCTGTATTTTGGCTAATTTCTTGGTCTCCTTCAGGGAAACTCACAAAGCCGGGGTACCTCTAGAATCCCTAGGATGTTGGGGAAAAAAGGACACAAATTTGACATGGGTAGCTTATGTGGACAAAAAGTTATGAGGGCCTAAGCAAGAACTTCCCCAAAAAGCCCAAAAAAGGCTTGGCACTTTAGGGGGAAAAGACCTGGCAGCGAAGGGGTTGAAATTGGCTCCTATGCGCTTGCTACAGTCTATTTAACAATCTTTCTACCATGTTCCTGCAGCGCAAGGTCTTTTCTCTAATGCACAAGTGTTACAAGACCTAATTCCCTTAGAAATAAGATCAACTGCAGTGCGTGCCAACTTTAAAGATGGCAGCACTCTTAAACTTCCAATTGAAGCTGTTGGAGTGTGACCTTAAAATTAATATTAACATGAAAAGCTTGCAATATAATGTGTAGTGAATCTGCATAGAAATGTGTTAATGTAGAAATGATGTACATGTTTGAAATGTGCCCACGGGGAGTGGCCACCAACATACACGATGATTAATGAAACTGACAAATAATGAATTAACAATGTACTAATGTATGACTTTGTGTTAGCATTAAGGAATTATGTATTAGGTTTTGCTAAGTTAATCTCTAGGCCTTAGTTAGCAAGGATCTGGGCCTAGCTGCCTGGTCTCTTATTAATTGTGTTTTCTAACATGCAAGTGCTGTTTCCTGAAGGACACGAAGCTCTACTTTTCCAGAAGCTAGACATATGTGTGTAGCTGTAGTAAATTCTTTCTCATGGGACCATACTTGCTCAAGGAGACATTCTTGCCAAGTGCAACAGTGTAATTCGCAACAAGAGCAAGGTCGCCTGGACTGGGAAAAGTCAATGGAACCACTGACTGGAGCGACAAGTGTCACTTTTATTACCTGACATTCCACCCGATGAGGAAGTCAATCACATGAGCCAATCAACTGCATGAGAACTGTGTTAGGTGAATATTCTAGTAAGGTGTGTGAAGAACTATTGGACAGAGATAACGATGCACCAAATATTGCCCAATGGGAAATTAGAGACCTGTTCGACAGTTTTTGATATAACGGCGTGACCCGAGGACAAATTAACTATTATTGAGCCGTTCTTCGCCATTCTTCATCATTCCTTGCCATTCTGAGAGACTTTGTCTTTAGCTGCCTGATACTTTAAACCATCCTCATCCTACCCCCTTGCCTGTTATGCACTTCTCCTCCTTATGAGGCAAGAGCCTTTTCTTGCTATGCCCTACTGAGACTTATCCGTTAATCCTAGCTGATGGCGAATCAACTGATATCCTGAGGACGAAGACTGACGCTGTTTGCTGACATATTCGGATGGGTAACTATCTGATGAAATTCTAATTGTCTGTTTGCCTTTTCTTTCTAGGTACCAACTGCTCTTTTGATAGTGACCATAGTTATGTGTTTTCCAAATTCATGTTACCAAATTGTTTTGCATGAAGCCCAACATGCTGATGCTAATTCGAGGTTAATTAAGGAGCTCACTAATATCGGACGCAAATAGACAAATGACTGAATTCTTGCTTTGTTGAATAATGTACTAATGATACTCTGATAAGTTGACTCATGTTAACATTGTGCTTTATTCTAATGTTCATGATCTATGCTTTGATTAAGTTTTGCTCGAGTTGCCAAGTTATAGTGGTTTTGATGTGCTTGTTATTGCTGAAACTAATAAACATGACATTAGATTGTAACTAATAGGGAATAAATATCCTAACTCATAATTAGCTTGGTGTGGTTATTTATGACTGCAAGGTCATGGTGTGTTTGATTCTTATTAAATGTTATTGATTAACTGGATAGATTAGTTATTGTAAATATTGATGAGGTTATTTATCTATTGATTGCAATGCTAAACGGATACCTCGTTCTGGGAAGTCCCCAAACGTAGTCAAATGGTTCATTGACCTAGATGTGTCTCCTTGTAAGTTTACTTATCAAGGTTCTGACGCGTTATCAAAGCCAAACTAATTGATTTTATCTACTTTAAAAGCGTTTTGAGGCAGCACGAGAAGTACTTTTCAAATAACTTGCCTTAAACTGAATCGCTTTACACCCAGATCGTGACTGCACAATTCTGGATATTTTTTTCATTTTGAAAAAGGTAATAATTAGCGAATATCCACAATTTATTTCACCCTCTAAATGAATTTTAGTAAATCTACTTTTTCCAAACAAAATTGTCCACTGTTTCAATCTGAAACAAAATATGATCTTACCTACTTCAATATTCTTCCAAACCCATAATAACAAACGTGTATTCTGTCACAAAATCTATAAATTGGATTTACACAATTTACAAAATTCAAACAACACCAATCATACCTGAGACATATAAAAATGCATATATTTATCTGCTTAGGAGCAGCAAACAAAGAGGGAAAAGATGGAATGTTGTTGTGTTTTATGATCTATGTGTTCTAGATTTCTTATTATGAGTCAAATAATGTTCTACTTTGGATCTTTGAAAAGTTTGCTGCTTGGATCTGGTAAATAAAAATTTATGCATAATGCTAGCTTCCTGTTTTGCAATAAAATTAGAAGATGCCAGGGGTTTATATACTAGACCTTATTACGCAGAGAGAAAGAGCATAACAAACAAGTCTTGCCTCCTTCATGAGGGGTTGTGGTTCCTCCCCATAAAAATGTCCAAATAATCGGGGAAAACTTTTCCATGTACTGTTCAAATTGTCAAATATTTTGGCTATAAAAGCATAAGGTTTACAAGCAGGGATAAAAAAAGAAAATGTTTATTTTTTTTATTTGTGGGGAGTGACTCCTTAGGCAAGAGTCGCTCCCCGGGTGGCCAAATTATTTTTAGGCCATTTCTGCCCCCCCGGGGGCACAAGCCACTAGACCCTAGTGTTTTTTTTTATTTTTATATACTAATGCATCAGGGGAGCGGCCCCTTGGGTAAGGGTGGCTCCCGGGGGGGGGGGGTGGGGATATTTTTAGGCCGATCTGCCTTCAGGGAGGGGCAGAAACCTCTAGACACCAGGGATATATATATATATTTTTTTTTTATTTACTTTATGTTTTTATGTATGGGGAGCGACCCCTTAGGCAAGGGTCACTCTCCTGGGGGGGAAGTTGTATTTAGGCCATTTAGGCCAATCTGCCCACAAGGGGGGCAGAAACCACTAGACACCAGGGATTAGTGTGTGTGTGTATGTGTGTGTTTTATTTGGGGGGCAGCCCCTTAGGCAAGGATCGCTCCACATGGGGGCACATTACTGTTGGCCATATCTGCCCCCCTTGGGGGTAGATCAGCCTATTTTAGGAAGGCCCATCTGTCCCAACGGGGGCAGAAGGCCCACTAGAGAAAGGGAAGATTATTTTGCCAAATAAGAAGGTGGGGGTATGGCCATACCCCCACCCCAAATAAATGGGGCCAAAGTTGTTCTGCCCACCAGTGGGCACATGGGGCAGTTACCCTCGATCCACACCCCCGGGGCAGAAAGTCTTCTAGATGCCATGGAATTAAAAAAAAATAGTGGGGTGGTGGCTACCAACCAGTATGGGCCCAACTGAAGGGAGTAACAGTCTTTCAGCTCTCCTCCTGCACACTAAAACATCTTATCCCATGGCAAGCAAGAGGACATGTGATTATTTGGTGTTTTGGCTTTACATTTGGGCCATGAGAGCTTGCTAACTCTCTAAATCGTCCCACTTGAAATGGTGAGGGCTGCACTTTTTTGACTTTGGGATGCTGCCATGTAGAAAAATCCACAAGACCTAGCCACATCTGAAAACTAAACATCTGGTTAATTCCAGGGTAGTGTGCTTCACAATCACCCCGCAACATTTTCTTACCCACAATGCCCTGCAAACCTCCAACTTTGCTGAAATCACACATTTTTCCCACATTTTGTGATGGAACCTTCCAGAATCTGCAGGAATCCACAAAATTCCTACCACACAACATTGTCTCACCTATACCGATAAAAATTCTTCTGCACTTGTCAGCCTAAAAATGTTTTTTTTCAAACTGCCCTTTTGGACCCGCTTTGGTTCCCCCTCAATTTTGACATGTTTTTGGCTCTTCCCTTTCACTGGCACTTGGCCCACCTACACAAGTGAGGTATCATTTTTACCAGGAGACTGAGGGGAACGTTGGGTGGTAGGAAATTTGTCCCGGTGCTGTGATCCCACACAGAAATGTGGGAAAAAGTGATTTTTTAGCTAAATTTGAGGTTTGTTGAGGATTCTGGGTAAGAAAACTATGGGGGATAAATGCAAGTCACACCTCCCTGGACTCCCTCGGGTGTCAAGTTTTCAGAAATGTCTGGGTTCGGTAGGTTTCCCTAGATGGCTGCTGAGTCCAGGACCAAAAATGCAGGTGCCCCCCACGCAAAAACAGGTAGTTTTATATTTGATCATTTTGATGTGTCTAGATAGTGTTTTGGGGCATTTCCTCTCGAGAGCGCTAGGCCTACCCACACAAGTGAGTACCATTTTTATTGGGAGACTGGGAGGAACGCTGGGTGGAGGGAAATTTGTGGCTCCTCTCAGATTCCAGAACTTTCTGTCACCGAAATGAGAGGAAAAAGTGTTTTTTTGGCCAAATTTTGAGGTTTGTAAAGGATTCTGGGTAACAGAACCTGGTCAGAGCCCCACAAGTCATCCCATTTTGACTTCCCCTAGGTGTCTAGTTTTAAAAAATGCACAGGTTTTCTAGGTTTCCCTGGGTGCCGGTTGAGCTAGAGGCCAAAATCCACAGCTAGGCACTTTGCAAAAAACATGTCAGATTTCAATGTAAAAATGTAATGTGTCCATGTTGTGTTTTGGGGCATTTCCTGTTGCGGGCGCTAGGCCTACCCACACACTGAGGTACCATTTTTATTGGGAGACTTGGGGGAATGCAGAGTCGAAGGAAATTTGTGGCTCCTCTCAGATTCCAGAACTTTCTGTCACCCAAATGAGAAGAAAAAGTGTTTTTTTGGCCACATTTTGAGGTTTGCAAAGAATTCTGGGTAACAGAACCTGATCAGAGCCCCACAAGTCACCCTATATTGGATTCCCCTAGGTGTCTAGTTTTCAACAATGCACAGGTTTGCTAGGTCTCCCTAGGTGCTGACTGAGCTAGAGGCCAAAATCTACAGCTAGGCACTTTGCAAAAAACATGTCAGATTTCAATGTAAAAATGTGATGTGTCCATGTTGTGTGTCCTGTCGCGAGCATGAGGCCTACCCAAGCAAGTGAGGCGCCATTTTTATTGGGAGACTTGGGGGAACACAGAATAGCAAAATAAGTGTTATTGCCCTTTATCTTTCTCTACATTTTTTCCTTCCAAATGTAAGACAGTGTGTAAAAAAAGACATCTCTTTGAGAAATGCCCTGTAATTCACATGCTAGTATGGGCACCCTGGAATTCAGAGATGTGCAAATAACCACTGCTTCTCATCACCTTATCTTGTGTCCATTTTGGAAATACAAAGGTTTTCTTGAATACCTATTTTTCACTTTTTATATTTCAGCAAAGTAATTGGTGTTTACCCAGTATAGAATGAAAACCCATTGCAAGGTGCAGCTCATTTATTGGCTCTGGGTTTTTGATTAACCTACAAGCCCTTTATATCCTTGCAACCAGAAGAGTCCAGCAGACGTAATGGTATATTGCGTTCAAAAATCTGACATCGCAGGAAAAAGTTACAGATTAAAAAATGGAGAAAAATTGCTGTTTTTTCGGCTCAATTTCAATATTTTTTTTTCAGCTGTTATTTTCTCTAGGAAACACTTGTAGGATCTACACAAATTACCCCTTGCTGAATTCAGAATTGTGTCTACTTTACAGAAGTGTTTAGATTACTGGGATCCAGCATTGGTTTCACACTCATTTCTATCACTAACTGGAAGGAGGTTGAAAGCCTGTAAAAAAGGGGTATGTCCCAGTAAAATGCCAAAATTGTGTTGAAAAATTGGGTTTTCTGATTCAAGTCTGCCTGTTCCTGAAAGCTGGGAAGATGGTGATTTTAGCCCCGCAAACCCTTTGTTGATGCCGTTTTCAGGCAAAAAAACACAAGCCTTCTTCTGGAGCCCTTTTTCCCATTTTGTTTTTTTTTAAACAAAGTTTTTTGCTGTATTTTGGCTAATTTCTTGGTCTCCTTCAGGGAAACTCACAAAGCCGGGGTACCTCTAGAATCCCTAGGATGTTGGGGAAAAAAGGACACAAATTTGACATGGGTAGCTTATGTGGACAAAAAGTTATGAGGGCCTAAGCAAGAACTTCCCCAAAAAGCCCAAAAAAGGCTTGGCACTTTAGGGGGAAAAGACCTGGCAGCGAAGGGGTTGAAATTGGCTCCTATGCGCTTGCTACAGTCTATTTAACAATCTTTCTACCATGTTCCTGCAGCGCAAGGTCTTTTCCCTAATGCACAAGTGTTACAAGACCTAATTCCCTTAGAAATAAGATCAACTGCAGTGCGTGCCAACTTTAAAGATGGCAGCACTCTTAAACTTCCAATTGAAGCTGTTGGAGTGTGACCTTAAAATTAATATTAACATGAAAAGCTTGCAATATAATGTGTAGTGAATCTGCATAGAAATGTGTTAATGTAGAAATGATGTACATGTTTGAAATGTGCCCACGGGGAGTGGCCACCAACATACACGATGATTAATGAAACTGACAAATAATGAATTAACAATGTACTAATGTATGACTTTGTGTTAGCATTAAGGAATTATGTATTAGGTTTTGCTAAGTTAATCTCTAGGCCTTAGTTAGCAAGGATCTGGGCCTAGCTGCCTGGTCTCTTATTAATTGTGTTTTCTAACATGCAAGTGCTGTTTCCTGAAGGACACGAAGCTCTACTTTTCCAGAAGCTAGACATATGTGTGTAGCTGTAGTAAATTCTTTCTCATGGGACCATACTTGCTCAAGGAGACATTCTTGCCAAGTGCAACAGTGTAATTCGCAACAAGAGCAAGGTCGCCTGGACTGGGAAAAGTCAATGGAACCACTGACTGGAGCGACAAGTGTCACTTTTATTACCTGACATTCCACCCGATGAGGAAGTCAATCACATGAGCCAATCAACTGCATGAGAACTGTGTTAGGTGAATATTCTAGTAAGGTGTGTGAAGAACTATTGGACAGAGATAACGATGCACCAAATATTGCCCAATGGGAAATTAGAGACCTGTTCGACAGTTTTTGATATAACGGCGTGACCCGAGGACAAATTAACTATTATTGAGCCATTCTTCGCCATTCTTCATCATTCCTTGCCATTCTGAGAGACTTTGTCTTTAGCTGCCTGATACTTTAAACCATCCTCATCCTACCCCCTTGCCTGTTATGCACTTCTCCTCCTTATGAGGCAAGAGCCTTTTCTTGCTATGCCCTACTGAGACTTATCCGTTAATCCTAGCTGATGGCGAATCAACTGATATCCTGAGGACGAAGACTGACGCTGTTTGCTGACATATTCGGATGGGTAACTATCTGATGAAATTCTAATTGTCTGTTTGCCTTTTCTTTCTAGGTACCAACTGCTCTTTTGATAGTGACCATAGTTATGTGTTTTCCAAATTCATGTTACCAAATTGTTTTGCATGAAGCCCAACATGCTGATGCTAATTCGAGGTTAATTAAGGAGCTCACTAATATCGGACGCAAATAGACAAATGACTGAATTCTTGCTTTGTTGAATAATGTACTAATGATACTCTGCTAAGTTGACTCATGTTAACATTGTGCTTTATTCTAATGTTCATGATCTATGCTTTGATTAAGTTTTGCTCGAGTTGCCAAGTTATAGTGGTTTTGATGTGCTTGTTATTGCTGAAACTAATAAACATGACATTAGATTGTAACTAATAGGGAATAAATATCCTAACTCATAATTAGCTTGGTGTGGTTATTTATGACTGCAAGGTCATGGTGTGTTTGATTCTTATTAAATGTTATTGATTAACTGGATAGATTAGTTATTGTAAATATTGATGAGGTTATTTATCTATTGATTGCAATGCTAAACGGATACCTCGTTCTGGGAAGTCCCCAAACGTAGTCAAATGGTTCATTGACCTAGATGTGTCTCCTTGTAAGTTTACTTATCAAGGTTCTGACGCGTTATCAAAGCCAAACTAATTGATTTTATCTACTTTAAAAGCGTTTTGAGGCAGCACGAGAAGTACTTTTCAAATAACTTGCCTTAAACTGAATCGCTTTACACCCAGATCGTGACTGCACAATTCTGGATATTTTTTTCATTTTGAAAAAGGTAATAATTAGCGAATATCCACAATTTATTTCACCCTCTAAATGAATTTTAGTAAATCTACTTTTTCCAAACAAAATTGTCCACTGTTTCAATCTGAAACAAAATATGATCTTACCTACTTCAATATTCTTCCAAACCCATAATAACAAACGTGTATTCTGTCACAAAATCTATAAATTGGATTTACACAATTTACAAAATTCAAACAACACCAATCATACCTGAGACATATAAAAATGCATATATTTATCTGCTTAGGAGCAGCAAACAAAGAGGGAAAAGATGGAATGTTGTTGTGTTTTATGATCTATGTGTTCTAGATTTCTTATTATGAGTCAAATAATGTTCTACTTTGGATCTTTGAAAAGTTTGCTGCTTGGATCTGGTAAATAAAAATTTATGCATAATGCTAGCTTCCTGTTTTGCAATAAAATTAGAAGATGCCAAGGGTTTATATACTAGACCTTATTACACAGAGAGAAAGAGCATAACAAACAAGTCTTGCCTCCTTCATGAGGGGTTGTGGTTCCTCCCCATAAAAATGTCCAAATAATCGGGGAAAACTTTTCCATGTACTGTTCAAATTGTCAAATATTTTGGCTATAAAAGCATAAGGTTTACAAGCAGTTCTGAAACAAAATGCAGGAAACGTGAGTGTGTTCCTATAAGCGAACTGGGTGACTTAAGTACTTGATGGCCTGAGAATCCCTTAGCTTCTATTTCCGGAGGTGGTTGCCGTTGGTCAGGACCGGCACTAAGTTTTGGGAATAGGACTTTTTTTTTCTTAATCAGACTTGGACAGAGAGCAAGATAGCGAAAGGTAGAAAAGGGAAAAAAGAGGAGGGAGACAAGAAGAACAAGTGAGGACAGGGATGGAAAAGAAAAAATGCAAGAGTGAGATAAAGAGAAAGGAAGTGTACTGTCATTGAAGAAAGGGCCATAAAATGAAATCAAGACTAGACAGCCCTGGTATTCATCATCCCCGGGAGCGCTGACGAGGGGACTGAGAAAAACATTGGGCACCTGTACTTATCTTTTTACCAATTAGCCACTGCTCACTGACGTTTCAGTCATGAATCTCTATCCCCTTGTTGCTAGTCGACTACGGTAGTCTAAGGCTTGCTGACAAGTCGAACCCTAATCAGATGCAATGACTCTGGGCAGAGTAAGAAAGCGCCATCCTTATAGACACGAGCCGCAAATTCTTCCTTCACACAGGCTCCAATACGTCTGTGAAAACCCACAGCCGCCCAATGAAGATGGGATTACTGAGAAAAAAATGCAAATCATTTTCAACCTAGGAGGATCAACGACCAGGAATAAATGTCGATTTGCATTGATGCCAAAATCCAAGGAAGCATGTTTTCCGAGTCATTGCGTTTTTTGGGGAATCTAAAGCTGTGGGTCTGTCTGGGTTGCTAAGCAACCGGAGCCTGCACACGACAGATAACACTAAAGGCATCATTTGCCCGCCTGGCTGCTCTGGTTCCGGACAAAAGCAGGGCTAATGAAGCTTTCAGAAGCTGTTGGCTCTTTCCTTGATGGCACATCATGCGCTCTGCTCGCTGTATCTGCGCGTGTGTCGTTTATGTTTGTGCGACAGCAACGGGAGCAGCTCGACATCCCCTTCAACCATGCGCCAGCGATGTCAAGATCGAGGGAAATGAACATGAAATGACAAGTAAACAAGAGCAGCAAAAAGGGTGACAAAATGTCTGACAGAAGGGACAGTTTTCAAAATGGAGGACGGCAAGGAGGGGAGGAATAGCAAAGATTATGAGAAAAGGATGATTGTAAATGCATATACTGCCCTTTGATCTCCACAAGTCATCATTTGGAGAAAAGAACAGGGCCCGAGAGAGATATAATGCTTTTGAAGACAAAGTGACATTTTCTTTTACCCACTAGTAAGGCAACTGGCCTATACGAACATCGTACATTATAGGCAGGGCAACTGGAATTATGCTGCAAGAAAAGGCAAAACGTGTCGTGTTGGGGAACATTTAGTGATAGTATTACTTCAGTAGTTTGTCATGTTTACACGTTAGCTCCGTCTGCACAAAGGTTTCCCCTGAACAGTACCAGTTTAATACCAAAACACAGCAACAAGCAATAGAAAGTTGACAAAAAACTTTTATAAATTGCCTTTTTTCTTGATAACGTGTCACCCTGTTTTTAGTAACTTTTGATACGTTGGCCGGTGAGAATTCTACTACTGAACCACCTGATACATTGGAGCTAAAAACACCATTTTGTTTTTTCTTTAACCTTCAGATTATGCAGCAGTTTAAGGAATATGTAGCGAATACTCAATTAAGTGTAAAAAAGTCACACCCTCAAAATCGCATAACTCCTGTGGCCCCCAATAATAGCATAGTAGAGAAACAACTAAAAAGAGGTAATGAGGCAGTTATCCAAACAATTACACAAAGGTTCATACAGCGTACATTTCAGGCACTTGTGCATTTTTTTGCCATAATGGAATACGTTTTCTAGAAACAACTGTAAAAACATTTTGAGGTTCCACCCCCAAAGTCTTAGCAAACGTAATAGAACCAATCTATTTTTAAACAAGTTCTTGTCCCTTTATTCTTTAAAATCAGTACAGATGTGGCAGCAGTAGTCAGAATCTAGTTTAAAAAAACCTATAATGTATATGTAGATATTTGTTTAACTAATGACTTTGGTGCCGTTTGATGAATCTTCACAAATTTTTCAAAACTAATGCACCAGTCACTTCAGCTGCTGTCTGTAAAGTTTCCATGTAATACATCAATTGGGGGCCGAGAAAAAGTGGTGTCCCAAAACGTATTTTCCCCATGCAGTTTCCCATAGGGCTTTTAGACACAACTACACCCCGAGCCCGAACCACTCAAAGGAATTACACCAAATTTTACAGAAAGCTATATTTTGGTCCAGAATTTTTGTACTTTGATGTAAATCGGTAAAGTAGTTTGGGATTTCAAAAAGTAAAAAGAGATTGTATAACTAGAAATGTGGTTCCTTCGAGGATCCGTGGATTCGAGAATTCATGCAACAACAGCAATGCAGTGATTTCCTGACTGTAACCTGAGAGGAAAGATGTGGCCATCATTTTGTTCATTGGACTCCGTTTCCAAGTAGGGAAACAAACATTTAAAAGTGATAGAAGTGTTCAAGGAAAAGGTACCTTTATTCCTGAGGACTGGTGGAGGAGTCTGTGAGGGACTCCTCCTGGGCAAAAAGGTGTCCAAAATGGGGGCTTTTTGAGCACACAAGGACCTGCGTATCCACCAGGACACTCCCAGATCCTCACAGATTTGGGTGGATCAGCGGATCCAGACCCCAGTTAAAAAAAAACACATGCACCCACTCACAGATCCACACAACTACTCACACACTTACTCACACACCAAAATAACCACTCACACACCCATACAGCCACTCAGTCACTCATAAACACACAAAACCACTCACACCCCCCACAACCACTCATACACCCACTCACACACTCATACAGCCACTCACACACCCATTCATAGACCCATAAAAGCACTCCCACACCCTTTCATGGACCCTCAAAAACACTCATACATCCCTCTAACAGACCCACACAGAACTCACATGCCAGCCCACTCACACACTCAAACAACCACGTACATACCCACACAACCATTCACAGACCCACTCACACACTAATACTGCCACTCACATACCCACTCACAGACCCACATAACCACTTACACACCCACTCACAGACTAATACAGCCACTCACAGACTATTCCACACCTGCACACCCACTCACACACCCACTCTCACACCACTTACACAACAATTCACACACCTATACAGCCACTCACACACCCACTTACATATTGCAGTACAATTTATATTTGTATTAAACTGTGAAATTCTATAAAAAACTTAGGTTACAGGGACGTTATAGTTAGGAAACAGCATTTAAAAAAGTAGAACATCACTGAGAAAAAAAAAGTTAGAGGGACATTATAGTTAGGAAATAAACTGTAAAAAGGCTTAGAAATTCACTCAAAAAACAAAAGTTACAGGGACGTTATATTTAGGTTCAGATTTTACCTAACTATAACGTCCCTTTAACCTTTTTTCCAGTGAATACATATATTTCCCCACAATTGGTCAAGAAATGTAGTGCACTCTTAATGTTGGTGCAGACAAATGAAGATTGACCACTCCTTGATATTTGTATGAACAAAAACACTGCTGCACTCCAGGAAGCTTCCAATCCACAATTGTTTAATGGATTTCAGCACCCAACTTCTTTCTTCCTATTCTGAATATACAGGTCAGCATCCCCTTCGCCCCTTGGCATTACAAAAGAAACACCATTATCTGAGTCAGTGTGGCCCCATGACTGCTGCACATCATCTTTGAGAATGGAGCCCGGTAGCTTAATTTCACTTTGTGGCTATGATACAATTTTATCATCTATTGTGTGCAAGTGAATGTAGATGTTCCATAATAAATGCAAGCTTGGCCCACAACTCATGAACTGTTCACAGCAAAGGCTCAAGTTGGATATGACTGTGTAATCTTTACTTAAGGCCTGTGTGGACTGAACTTCCCAGAATACTTCAGGAATGGCAAAGGGGAGCTAACCTATAAGTTCAGAAAAGGAAGAACGGACTCAGGCACTATGCACCATGATTAAGACTTTTTGTCAAAACTCGTTGGTGTTGTGTGCAATGTGGATGCTGAAAACCATTAAGCAATTGAACATTGGAAGCTTCCGGGAGTGCATTGGTGTGTTTTTTTGTTTGTTTTGTTTCTGTGTGTGTGCGTGTGTGTGCTGCAATGATCTACTGATTGGGCCTCTTCTGTGAGAAATGATCGTGCCTTATTTTATCATTTTTATCCAGGTTTTTGGTTGAATCATTAATGGTGAACATAATTTATTCTATACATAGTATAAGGGGCTTTGGGTTTAGACATTGTCGATCACGTCTGCCTTCAACGGAATACATAAGGGACAATGTGACAAATCAAAAGCACACCCTGTCATTATACTTACACTTTTTATCTTATTCAAGCATTGTGAACTCAAAGCAATGCTTTTTTAAAACGTTTTGCATTGAAATTGGCCTTTTGTATTGCTTTTGCCACTACTTGAGTACTAGTGTCAAACCTCTTGCCTGTACCAACGCATAGCCAGACTGCCCAAAGAGCCAGTATAACATTGCTGATTCTGATGGTTGTGTACATGTCTTACATTGGAGCACCATTAGCACGATGAGCACATGAAAAGAATTCCAAAGGCAAGTGAGGCCATTTGCTAGTAATCTAATATGCCCTACTAACAGCTTTCACTTAATATAAAAGCAAATTTAGAAGGACCCCTTTTACAACATTTTCAGGAGTTCCAAGGCAGTTAGCCATCACTGGGCTCAGACTGTATTAATTAGAGCCTTTTGTCGCCAGTATCCCGAGGCTGTTAAACCCAAAATTGAGTCAATTATATCATATAGGCACTGACAATGTAGATACGTTGAGCAGTCCAAGGAGTAATCTGCGACGTGGGTTGGATGTAGCGGATCATAGCTCAGTAAGGCAACTAATACAAGGAAATAACTCAATGTCAGAACTCAGTAAGATAACTAAAAGAGGACAATAACTCAGTGTTATAACTCAGTAACACAACTAATAAAAGGCAATATTTCAGTGTCCAGCCAATGACTAAAGAAGTTGTATTTTACTCTAATTACACACAATGAAATGTTGTTCATAAAGTTACAGAAACAACAAGGTATATCAGGCAGTTCTAATACCCTTCAGTAATAACTGCTTGTAGTTTGACTCATCTTCCGACTTGGGTTCTTCCTCACTCCCAAATACAAAACCCACCACGAAAAGCAAGCTAGGTGCCCGTTTTCCATGGCCTTGGTGAGTTCCTAGTTCTGGTTCGAAGAGGCTCTCAATTGGTGTGGTTCTTTTACAATAGTTTGGGATTTGTCGTTGGCTCCTCTTTAACAATGTTTGGCTTCTTGGGGTTTAGTTCTGAGCCATAACTCCACTGGATGAGAGTTCCCCAGCACCCTCAATACACAGGAGTCCACAGCTCCACTCACACTGCAGGATTACTCCAGAACCCATGGACACCTTTCTTTTGGAGCAGTGGGTCCTTCCCTGATAGGATATTTGGCATCTTCAGCTTGTCCCACCACAGCTCCTTCACAGGCCTCTCCTTCTAAACAGTATTATACCACTACAGCACATCCATTACAATGATGGCCCACTACAGTGTATTTACAATATCGTAGTTAACACTACAATGAGGTAAGTTAAAACAAGGTAAGTTACAATGCATTACATTTACAACACATTTAATGATGTAAGTGTGGGTGGGTGTATGGCGGTTGGTGGTGTTGTGAGATACTAAGGAGGTTAGGGATCATTTCAGTTTTGGGATAGCGCTTGGATTTTAGGTTCAGGAATGGGTGGTACATGCAGCTAGTTAAGGGTTATTTCGTATTCAGTGTTGGGTAGTGTAAATGGGTAGAAAGAAGTTTATAGGGTTCAGGCACTGGTAGTGCGTAGGAGCATTAAGGGTTTTTAGGGTTCGGGTGGATAGTTTATAGGTGTAAAAAAAAAAAATTGTGTTCATGAATAGGTGCTGTATAAGTTAATGAGGGGTTTTTAGCATTCAGAGATAGATAGAATATAGGGATAGATGGGGTTTTAGGGTTCAGGGATGGGTAGTGCTGAGGAGTACCAAAGACTTTTGTTTCCTTTTACAGAATTGTAGTGTTGAGAGGTATTTAGGATATTTTCATGTTTAGGGATGTGTAGTTTTCAGGAATGTGGGAATTTGGGTATTATCTGGTATGACTGTGAAGCCTTTCCGTGAAATACAGTTGCAAAAACTGTCTTTATTTGGGTCTAGTCAGGCTTGCTTGAGCAACCTTAGCTCAACCCTGGGTAGTCATGTCTCTGCAGCAACAAGGCTTGCACAAAGGAACTTAGTGTAAAGCATTCAACAGTATCAAACAATGAAATAAAAATAACAGACACCATGAAAGAAACACACCAATTTATAAAAATAGATTATAGTTTTATGAATTTTTAGAGTTCAAGTTATGGAAATTCCATTAGTCCTTGATATCTGAATTTTTAAAGATTTTTTAACTTTTAAATTCAACTGCAAACAAGCATTGTTAAACAAAAAGCTTGGAAACTTTTTTAAAGTTAGTTTGGCTACTCTGGCCTGGCTTGGGCAACCACTTCTGACAGGATGAAGGTCTAGGAGGCCAATAGAGCAGATATGGATCGTTATCTGGCCACCAAACTGTTTCCCAGTCCAGTTCCAAACTTCATAGCATGACTGCCATTGACTTTAATGGACTTGTCCTGACGCGGGGATGCAGGATGAGAAGATTTTCAAAGATTCTCCTGTTGCTAAGCAATCAACGGGGGTGTCTTTGTGGTGATTCCTTGGTGCATGGGTGATGTGGGGTGACTTTGGTCACAAAGGTCAGGTTCCCATGAAGTCCTCTTTGAGACTGTAATGGTCAGCCTCTACTGCAGCTGGGCTACAGATTTCCAGACATAGCCTTTGGAGCACAATTCTTTCTTGGAGCCTAGAGTCCCTTGTGGGCAAACACTCTCAACCCTGACAGCACTCATAGTTCTGGCTAACTAGGGTGCAACCTTTGACCATCAAGGATCAGTCTCTTGGGGTGCAGAGCAACAATCAGCAGCAATTTTGCTGATGTGGCTACCAACTTGCTGGTTTGGGCTTCTTCAGCTCTTTTGTCCCTGGAATTACTGCCAGGGGATCAGCCAACTGATCCTTAGAGTTACTATTTTGGTCTGGTGCTGGGGTACAATTTTTCCCCACACCAGGGGCCACTGGCACAATCACAACTTTGCTAGCCCAATGTACAGCAGTTGCAGTCTAGCATATGGTGCAGACTTAGTTCAGGCCAGGGGTCAGCAGGGCAGTCCTTCTTCAGTCTTTCTTCCAGTTCCAGTGTGAACTGAGCTTTAGGGTGCCAGGGGTACCAAATTTATCCTAAGAAAGTGCCCCGAGGGGACCATGTGATCACATGCCAATGGGCTACCAGGTGCCCCTCCCTCTTGGTGACAAATTCCCAGCAATGTGTATCATTTCACAATCCCAGTGTGTGCTATTCTAGCCATCGTCATGTCTGAACCGTCCCTTGACTGAGAGGAGCTTGGTAGCTGACCCTAGAGGTGTGACTACCAGGGTGCTACACACCTACGGAAAAACCTGTTTGAGCACTGATCTTCTCACTCTGGCCCTGTCACCATACTGCCTAGCGGAACAAATGGCAGCCCCTCAGTAGTGTTATCGGCTATTTGCCCACCAAAAGCAGCTCCGCTTTGAAGCTCTGCTTCACCTTAAGTTCCTGCGAAGGGGATGTAACACTTCACCCTGTAGCAGGCTGCTACTTTTTCTAAGTCTGAGACTCCTTCACACTACTCCCCAGGCAGGCAGAAACCTGTCTGTTGGACAGTGCCCATGTGAGGCCAGTCGACCAGCTGGGTAATAGAGAAGCAACTTTCTAAAAGTTGCATTACCATAATAGTGAGATTGAATTTGACCTGGGGATCAGGTCGGGTTTAAGGTCATGATTAATTTTATACCCTACAGTACCTAGTTAGGTAGTCGCATTCAGAAGTTTGCAAGGCTGGGTTGCCAGTCGGTAACCCTGTACTAGCTAATCAGGCTACTAACCTCTTCACAGTAAAACAACAATTTGGAGGTATTGCTGCTAAGACGCACACACACACACACACACATATATATATATATCTATATATATATATATATATGCTCTACTTAATAATTAACAGCTCACTGCCGAAGGGCTCTCTAGGCCTTCCTTAGGGGAGACTTAATTATAAAGGGAAGTGGTGGCTTTGCCTTTGGTTTGAATGGTAAATTTGAACTGGCAGTGTAAACCGTGCCCTTCCATTCTGAAGTGGTAGTCTCAGAGCCATTTTTTACTTTGTCATACACAGGGTGGTACAATCATTACTGCAGCCCTGGGTGGACACTTTGCTAACATGCCCTTGGTACCTTGGGCACCATACACTAGGGACTTATAAACAAGTCAGTACTTGCCAAATGGGGATAGCCAATTCAACATGCACTTTGTAAGGGTTCAGAACACTGGCACTGAGTTCTGGTTAGCAGGCCTCAGTGCACTCTCAAAGTCGAAAAACCAGCAGCATTAGTCTGAAAATGTTAGGGTGAACCTACAAAAAGAGGCATTTCCTTACAAGAGGTGGTTTGGATTTTTTCAAAATATATGTGTGTTTATGTCTTCTCTAGGATCTATTTTACAAAAAGATCTGTCTGAGAAGGGCAAGTAAAAGGCTGTCTTGTCCATATAAATGGTACTGTGGCCATCACTGCCAGTCCTTCCCAGCACAGCGAGCTACCAGTACCCACTCTCAGCAACAGGAGAGTGCACATAGTGCACCCAAGGTCCCCATTCTGGGTTACAATCTGTGTCATAAATATGCCTCCATTGGACATGTATGTTCATTGTGCATGCTGAGATGAGTCAAAAAGTTCTGGCGTACTAGAGGGAGGGCCCATGCTCCTCAATGCCAAGCAGAGGGCCTTTCTTCAACTCACCACACTAAAAATACATCATCCAAATTTAACTGAGTTCTGGTCCAAGTCAATATGACATTTTAGGGTGAAAAGACTCGGACTGAAATTTAAGTGTGTTGGCATCCAGTTCACTGTGCTCCCACGGATCCAGTACTATGTTACTGGGAGTACTGAATGCACTTAATGGCCTACCAGCTAAAGTCCAAACTGACCTTATGTTAAAAGTTAAGGCAGGGGTCTCGGCCTAATGTTGATAGTGGTCTATTTTTTAAACCATTTCGTGAGCCTTATTTCGTGTTTAACTCCTTTTCGAAGTATTTCAACGATACTATGCAAAAAAGCATTAATAATAACAACAAAAATAATACATTTAAAACTCCTAGTGGGCCATATTTTTGTCGTTTCCTACCGATTAAGCCAGACCTTTAAAAAGTGTAATCGACGGTGACACTTTGCCCTCAGGAGGACACGAAAAATGAAATCACTCAGACCCATGGACACAGCGAGATCTGCACAGTGCTGTAACAAGTGGACAAGCAGCCTCTGATGCAGAATAGACGAATGCCATAACCGTCGCCAGTTCCTAAGTGTGCCCTCGAAAACCGATAAAAAACGCTTCTCCCAGGATTCAGAGGGACTCGCAGTCACGGGGCACTCTTGCGCGCGCTCTAAATATTTGCTTGCATTCGTCACCCCCGGCGCCCCCACTCTCCCTTGCTCATGGCGCATTGTCTATTCCTCTGTTTCTCGGCTGATGGAGCCGCTGCTGGCAGTGAAAGAGCTGCTGGGGTGCCGGACTCCTTAATTACAGCAATTTTTCCTTAAATACAGACAGCTGGGTGTTAAAACGGAGCTCAAATTATTCACTATTCACGAAGACTATTCTCTCCCACTCTCCTATCCACCCTTGCACGGACCTCTCCCAACGCGCATATACTATGATTGGGTTAATGAAGATTGCGGATAATTGGAGAAAGCTAGAGGGCGCCCCGTGAGCTGCATGGGCCAGCAGCATTTAAAGGGGTGTGTGTGGGGCGAGGTGCACAATTTTCTTTTTGGAGCGCTATGTTCATTCACATCCACTATGGAACAAAATGATAATAAGTGCCACTAATTTGCCGAATTTGCTGTCAGGCAGCAATGAACAATTACCTTCACAAGGGTTCAGGTACTTTTGGTCTTTTCTCTCCTTCATTCAGAACACGCTGAAAGCCCAGCTGCCCTTCGAATGGACGTGAAGTAGCTTAACATTACCTCATGAAGCAACAGGGGGGCTGACAGTGAGTAGGAAACGGATGGATTCCAGTTCTGGACGATATTTTAGAAGCAGAATCATGGACTGCGCCTGCCCTAATAAGTCAACCCGGTACTGTTTGGTGGAACATTCAGGAATTTTTGTATCAAGCTGAATGATAAATTGAATTCTGGGTTGTAACGGTAACTAATACTACAATCCGTAGTATTGCAGTGATACAAGTCTGGTGCCAACACCCCGACTGCTACAGATTATTTTTTATATAAATCCTATTGATAACCCTCCTTACAAATACATTTTCGCTCTATACACATGTTCGCCCATTGTATAAGCTGCAGCTTCTCAGTGGTCTGGACTTCACACTGAGGCTAGCTTCAGGCCTTGAACTTTACTGCCTGGTAAGCCGACTAGCATGTAGGGCAGAAGCAAAAAAGCTCCACTTCTGTCTTGGGTAGATTTCTGTTGGGTACCCCAGCTGTGGTTTATGTCCTTCATTTCTGATTCCACAGTTCACCTCCATGTGTTCTTTGGCCTGCCTCTCTTCCGTTTGCTTTCTGAGGTCCAGTGGAGAGCTGTTCATGTGATGGAGTCTTATTCGGTGATGATGTGTCCTATCTATCTGGAAAAAGTGCATGATTATTCTCAGGTTACTGGTTCGAAAGGTTGACAGTTTGATGATCTTGCTTTTTATCATCCACCAGCATTCTGATCCATACAAAAGTGTGGACAGAACACAGCTGTGGTAAAGCCTCAGATTGGTGTTGGTTCTGTACTGAGATGACGCCCCAACCAACTATTCAGCATCCTGAGGGCAATCTCGGCCTTGTTCAGTATGCTCTGGATGTCACTGGCTTTCCTTCCATTGTATCTGATAGTTTTGACTAGGTAGGGGAACTCTCCTGTCATGACTAGGTCCCCTTCATCCACCTTGATTGGTGAAGGGCTTGGGATGTTTCATAGCATGCCTTCAGATTTTTTAGTGTTGCTCTTCAGCCCCACTTGCTGTGCATAGATGTTGAGGTGAGACGTTTCCCTGCATAGGCTGATATGTGTGTGAAAGCAAGGCTGCATCATCCACATAGTACATTTCATCCAGTGTACAGAATAAGGTTCATCTGATGCCTCTGGCTTGGTCCTCTGTTGTGCGTCGCATCATTCAGTTGATAACTAGGTCAAAGAGCAACACTGACTTCACACATCCCTGTTTCACACTGACTTTGAAGCTATACTCACTATCTCCCACCTTGCAGATAAAATAATCATAGAAGCTCTTGATGAGGAGAACTATCTGCTGAGGTTAGCCATAGGCTCTTAGCATACACTAGAGGCTGTCATGGTGGATGCTGTCAAAGGCTTTCTCAAAATCAATGAAGCTAATATACAGTTATCTCTGCCAATCCATGCACTGCTCTATGTTATTGGCTAGTGTAAGGATGTCATCAACACACCCACTGCCCTTGCAGAACCTAGTCTGTTTTAACTGCTTATCAACTGTATCAGAAATTAACTTGCATAACAACAGTTGCCAGATTTTACTCAGGATTGACAGATGGGTGATTCCACACTAGTTGTTACAGTTGGTTAATGCTACTTTCTTTCAAATCTTAATGATGATGCCTTGCTTTTAGTCATCTGGTACTTTCTTTCCCTCCCCAATCAAAATAAAGAATGGCTTGAGAATCTTAGGTGATGTTTCAGGGCCTGCCTTGACATTTTCTGCATCAGGTTGTCTTGGCCAGGAGTTTTTCAGCTCTTGAGAGATCGGACAGCAGTGGTGATTTCGCCTTTCGGGGGTGGGGCAGTGTTCACATGCAAGCCTGCTTTTGCTTCTTGGGTTTACATTTCAGTTGTTGGTAATGATCTACTCAAGACTTCTTAGAAGTGCTCGGTCCAGTATGCTTCCTCTTCTTTCCCTGTTGTGAGCAGTCTGCCTTGCATGTCCATAATAGGGGTGTTGTATGTTGCATGAGATTTACCACTATCTGTATCATCTTGAAGACCTTCCCCCGTTCTCTACTGGTTACCTCCTCTGCTTGGCTGCCAAGGTTATCTATGTACACCCACTAGTCTGCTCTTGTTATTCCCTGCACTGCTTGCCTCTTTCTATGGTTGTTTTACTTCTTCCTCAACCTTTCAGATTTCGATTCAATGAGTTTCTTTTTTGCTGCCCTCCTGTCTTCAATGAGTTGCCTAATGTCTTCTATTATTCATTCTTTCCTCTTCTTAACCGTGGTACGAAGGCATGTTTCACTGCTCTCCACATATATTGAAGAGACCTGTTCCAATTTCCTGTTGACTGTGTCTGCAGCTGGATTAGACAGATTTCCCTGTCTGGCAGGAGTTGGGACCTGTTTTTGATTTGAAAGACAACTGCCTTTTCAAATTTGAAGTTGTGTAATTCTGCCACATCAAAGTGCAGTCACCCTGATGTTGTGCTCTCTGTTTTTTCTACGCTTTAGCTTCACAAGAGTGGTCACTAGATGGTGATCACTGCAGATGCCCGCCCTCCTCTTTGGGCACTGACAGTGATCACCATCTATTGAGCCCAAACAACCTCAAAAAAGGAAACTGTGTGACACGTGGCAGTGGAATCCACAATGACAAACATCCAAAATGCATGATTTTGGTATTCATTTTGTCAATAAGTAATCCAACTCACATTTCCCAAAGTGCTGCACAATTAGCAGCCAAAACAGACAAAGTACTCATCACACACATCACACCTATTAAGTCAATTCCTTCACTATCTTTTTCATGAGGAGCATCTGACACACTGCCATGAAACAAAGACCTATTGTTTATTGGAGATCCATTGATGGAGTCTGCAAGAGGGAACTGACACACATAGGATCAATATGTAAAGGCTTGTCTGGTGCCAGTGAAAACAACAATAATATTGTAGAACTTAAAACTACATGCACCATTTGAGCACTAAGAAAGACAATAATCTCTTAGCAGTCCTAGACTGAAAAGTCTCAAATTGAAAAGCTAATTGCACAGCAACGTCCTTACGAGTGCCTGGACATCAAGCACCTCAATGTAGAATGCTTCAACCTCATGCTCTTCAATACAAAGCACCTCAAAACTGATAAACTCAATAATCAACTTTCTGAAACCAAGCTGCTGAGAGGCAGGGTAAAATCCTGCCACTTTGAGATATTTATGAATCTTGTATTTGCAAAAACTAGAGAGAGTATTAATGCGACACCAGGGCATCTTCAAAGAGAGTTTGGAGCAGCCTCACAACACTCTTACAGCAGTGGCAGGACTTTCAGAAAAGATATTCTGAAAGTCCATCTTGTACTGAACAGAGGCAGATCTTCATGCAGTTCCCAGGCTGGCCATAAATTTCCTGACTTTCCTAGGCTTTAGAGCAGCAATTCGAAACCTGGGGTCCACAATGCCTACTCAGAGGGTCTATGATTGTTTCGAAAATGAAATAATATTAGCAGATTAAGAATGTATATATGTGTGTACATGCACCAACAAAATGTAAAACTGAATCTTTAAAATTTCTCTGTAAATGTGAAGGAATTTGAAATTGGAGGTTAAACGTTAAGTTGATATCCTTAGTTTACTTCAAAAGAGCAGTCTAAATACAGCAAACAGAATCCAGTATGGACGATTGATGTACTCAACTGATGCACTGGTATACACCAACAAAAAACAGCATGCATTAGGTGAAAAAAAAATGGTATGCTAGTATTTAGAAGATTGCTTTGTCTTTTAGAACTAGAAACCACATTTTGAAAAGCTAAAACCTTCCGACTCAAATTGAAACTTCAGTTCTTGTACATTTTTTTTGTGTGAATTAACTAAATATTTTCAGTATTTGTGTACTTTTTTGACTTAAATGTGTTTCTGTATTTTGATGTTTTGATTTGAGGTTCAAATTGTAGAAATTTGTTAGGCCGATGTCCACAGGTGCTAACAAAGATTCATTGATGATCAACAGATGTCAAACGTTTAAGAACCTCTGCTTCAGAGTTCTTAAGTTCATTGCTTTATTATACTTTACAATAAACAGACAAGACAATGTCATTGTTTTTAATCTGACTGAAAAGAAAACTGGAATGCTCTTCTGAGTATGCTGTTTTACATAACAATTAACAGGCTTTTGGAAAAATGGAGTCCATTCTCTGTAGAAATAATGGGAAAAGATTTTATCTCATTTTATAGAAACAGACAAAAGAGGTTGTGTAATAAATCTACATTATGGAAATCCCTTTCAAATGAACAAAGAATGGCTTTTTTATTAGAAAATCACTAACACAATGTTTACCATCAACCAATGCCGTAGAAAAATTTGAAGTGAACGAGTAACTGAGGACACGGTTCCTCATGGTGTCAAGCTGGGTGCAACATTCAATCTTGTGGGGTCAGGGCCTCTGAAATGTCTTTATATGGGGTTCGGAATCATTTAAAAAGTTTTTATTCTTAACTATTTAAATGGGCTGTTTCAAAATGCTCCTAAACCACAGGCAGAATTTTAAAGTTTAGCATTATATAGTTCATGTTATAATAGAAAAAGATTTTCTGGGTTCACACAAAATGGTCAAGTGCAAAAGATTGGATTTAAGTATTTGTCCTGGTTTCCTCGGTGCTAAACAAAAACTGTAACAGGCCCGCCATCCTGCCTCACCCAATGCATAGCGTAGAACAAACGTTGCAGAAACAATACAGGGGGCAAGCATAATTAAATATATAACCCTTGGACACCCCTATCTCCATGACTCTGCGTGGCTGAAACCATTGATAATGACAAAAGTGATAGAAAGATTTTCTTTTGGGTAAGGAGGTGGCCCAAGATATGTACAGCCTCACTGTCAAGGTGGTCCTTAATTGACATTATAATCACATGACCTTTATCCCTAGTCTCCTAAGTTAATGAAGTATCAAGATTTTCTCAGGTCCAGCAGCAGAACAAAATCAAGAAACTCAGTGGAATTTCTATTTTCTTATTTTTATCCAATCAGGTCTGATATGGTAGAAATCCCAATTCTGGGCTGGAAGGTGAAATATATGCCTGTTCCATATCATTCCACCTAAGTTATGGATCAGACATTCATCATGGAGAGGAATTAGGGCTCAAACTCTAACTTAATTCTTCTGTGCCCTTCCCTGTTGAAGAAAGCAAAGATTTGTATTTGGATCTTTCATGTAAATCTGTTTAGGTATGTTTAAGACTTTGCTGCTTCCCAGCAAAATGAATGAATACAGTAATTTATTTGTTTATGAATACATCTTATAACAAGCATATTTCAAAATATTTGTCATCATCAGGCCAAGGTTTCTTGTGAAGGGATTGCAGATTAGGATGTTTCGCTGTAGCCAACAAGAGGTATTTTTTTCGCTTTTTATGGAACCTGAGGTGCGAACACATTGGAAAAAGTGATTGGAGGAGAACAGGCTTGAGCAAGTGCCATAACTAGAAAAGTGAAATGACAAGTGAAGGAGTGCAGCACGGGGAAATGAGTACACCCACAAGAGTAAAGTTTAAAAATGCATCAGATGAAAAGAGGTAGGGGTTACCGTAGTTCATGAATTAGTCTAACAATCAGTAGCAACAAAGTTGACGTTTCCCCCATTGTGCAAAACATGGGTGAGATCTCCCTCAGGACAGGAAAGCAGTAAACAGCTACTAATGTTTTAGACTAGAAAGAAAAGGATTAGATCATCTCAGAATTAAATTAGAGCATCAATTAACAAAGCACCTTACAGCTTCTTTACAACAATTGAGAGTCTTTTATTATGGGATCTATCGAGACACATCCAGCTAGGAGTTTCTAAGGGTAGAGGACAGCGCGGAGATAAACCCAGTCACTTCCAGTGATTGTTGTACAGACCCTGAACTTGATTGTTGATGGGGCCTAGTCACGTTTTGCTGGACACAAATGGTCCCCAAATTATTCAGAATTGAATTAAAAGTCTAATCAAAGAGGCCAAGTTTCACACTTCTTTTTAAGTCTTGAAGCCTGGATCAGTAATTCCAATGTGGACTAAAGATTATTCAGAGATGTGTTGCCAGTGCTTCGATAGTTCTACCATTTTCTTTTTACCTTTGAATCTGGCCTTTGAGATTAGAATAGCATTCCTGAAGCCAAGTTTGCGGTTGTAAAGTAGGACTCCAGCTTCTAAAGCCTTTGAAGATGGCACATAGTATATCTTTTTCTATTAATTTGGAGATTATATTCTCCCTGTAAAAGATGGTAAATTATTTTTCGAGTACAAGAACTTGCTTGTAGGAACAAAGGCTGACCTACACTTTATTGTAATAACATTATGAGCAAGCAATGATATCAAAGTTCAGTCTATTAGAATCACACAGGTGTTGGAGGCCATTGCTCTTTGGTAGACCTCATTTGGGTTGGCCTCCCAGGGTACAGAGATGGACTATCTTCTCTTTGGAGCAAAGAGCTCATGAAACTGCTTTTGCAGTTGTGAACAAAAGCCAGTGACCTGGGAGGGGGATTCTGAGGTCCAGTATATGGCCTGAGTCTGTGCGTGGCCGACAGTGATATCAGCAGTAAGGGGTAGAGTGGCCTCTCACTCCCACATGAGTGCACGGAGGCAGTCTGTTACATACCATGAGAACTTTTATTTTTGAATAATCATTTCTTTTATCTAAATTTGATTTAGACCTTGATATTCTTAATTTCTTTTGATGGTGCTATGTATAGAATGGTGTATACACAAATAGCATTCAATTTCCCCTGGAGTACAATCTTGCTGCTCAGACCATCTTACCTGAGGTGAGCCAAGGTATACTTTATGATTAAATCTCTTTGCCTGCAGACCGAACTATGAGACAGGGCTCAACAGGGCTGTTCCTGACACTCAGCATCAGCAACAGTAGCACAAATCTCCAATAGCATCAACAGTTTGTATTCGTCCACACTTTCAGAACAAACATCAGGCAGCACTGCCATAGAGAAAAGCCAGGGATCCAGGTAGTTGACGTTAATAGTTGATGTTAGTTTTCGACTACATTAGAAAGTCTGATAGAGAACCATTGACATTTAACTTTGTTCCCCCTAAATCACTCAAGCTAGCCATTTAGGTCTATTCTAGATCACATGCATTTTAAACAGCATTCCCATGAAGGTAACCAGATCCCTGGCAGGCACCACTGGCCCCAAGGCACCAGAGTTAGAGAACCATGTAGCATGAAAGGGACAGATTTGAACGAACTGGCAACCACCTGGCAGCTCGGGCCTTCCAGCTATGTTGGCTAGGTTTCAAATTATGTCAGACCTGTGACAGATGCAAAAAACACTTGCAGTTTGCACGTAAGATCTACCTGCCTCCTAGGAATTTGTAAATAAACAACTTTTGAACAGACAACAACTGCTGGGTCCTGTGTCATGATTCTTGTGAAAGAGGAATATAGTGTTGGGGGTCTAATGTCGCAGTATGGTAAAGATAGGGGAGGGATACGGGACATGATGTGGAGAATGACAGGAAAAGGGTGCAGAGAGAGGGAGGAAGGGCTGTGGGTTAGAAGATACTTAGGAAGGAAGGACTCAAGGTAGAAAAGGCTTCAAAAGCTAATGGGGAAGAAAAGTAGAACCACTACAGAGAAAAGGATTGGGAGCGTTAGCACTGATGAGAGATATATAAATAAAGAGAAGGGATGAGGTTGGTAGAGGAAGGGCTGCATGTTGGAGGAGACTGTTGAAAGCGCTGAAGAGAGAAAGCAGAGAAAAATAAGAGTGAGGTGAGAGTGATGAGGAACGAGGATGGTGCAAGTGGCTGTAGAGGAGGTAGTGAGAGCTAGTTGGGGGGAGACCTAATGCTGAGGTGTCTAGATCGCATGGTCCATGCACTGTGTGGTGAATAAAAGGGGTATGTGGAAAGAAGGAAGTGAGAAAGGGCTGTGTGGTAGAGGATAACGATTATAGAAATGGTTTTGTGCTTTTGAGAGTGTGCTGTTCCTCTCACTCCACCTGAAGCACAAAATGAGTTAATAGGCGCACTGTCCAGAAGCTGCAAGTTTTTAGTTTGCCTCCATCCTCTCTCATGCTCCCAGCCTCTCCCTTACTCCACTCTTCACATTTGCTCTCCACCCTCTTGGTCTCTCCTCTCTCTACCTTCCCATGTACTTGCCTTCTTTCTGCTCTCCCTGCTTTTCTGTCTGCTCCAGTCTCCAAGGAGTGCTTTTATCAGTGAATTCCTGGGTTGCCCCGAGTCCTTCCTCTTCCCATATACCCCGTCATCCCCGGGCATCCAGGTAAAAGGCGAAAAGGCTGGTTAGGGAACGAAATCCTCCTTGTGCCAGACCCTTTGCTCTTGTTTCTTGTTTTACATAAAATGCTTTCCTGCCGTCCTCATTAACCCAACTACATTATTTTCAAATATTTAATGAATCATACAAACCCTAATTGCTGTGTCATCACCCATTCTAGGTGGAACACCAAGGGGTCCATGAATATATTAATGTTGCACCTTCACCTCGAGGGGCTAGCTCAACATTGATTCTCTACTGTATTCTATGCATCTGGGGGAACTTCACATCGTCACGTGGTTTGCTTTTTATACCTTATCTCCGTAGCCCGCCCAAGGGCTTCCCATATGTAACTATTTGTAAATGCTGATTAGTTCATTTACATTTATGCTTATTCTTCTACAACAACGTGTGCTATATCTATTTTGATAGTGTGTTTCTAATTCATATATTCATGTAATGCTGGATATTTAGAAAAAAAGCCAAGTGACATAAACGTGGGTATGTAAGAGAATTTCCATGCTTTTTCTCCCAACTGACATCATGTATCACAAGGATACTTTCCTAATCAAAATGCTGAAAATGGTATAAAATGAGCCCTCGTAACTTTTTTAGGCGACAGCAGAGCTTCAGATTCCGAAGGAGCCCATCAGCTGTAATTGTAGTTGTACTAATATAGCACTTACTACCCCTGATGAGGCGTTGAAGTGCTTTTCACCGCGCAGCACGTCACTCCTGAACAAAAAAGGCATAGACACTTTTCAGAAGTTCCTTTAGTAATCCATGTGTCAACCCTTCTCCAAATATGGATGGTTCCATAGACCAACTGCAGGAGCCCTTTTGGCATTTTGGGGCTTTGATTCTACCATTTTTCATTGGACTCTGTAGGCTGAATGTTATTTTTGAAAGTTGGCCACTAGCCCACAAACTCCTTGTTTTGTTACATCCACATTTGTTTGCTGTTTTTTCTAGTTACTGTGTGGCCCTACATGCCAGAATGTAACATTGGGTATCTAAATACCTGTAACGGCATTTAGACTTTGAATTGCTGTCTTTACATCATCAGACATTTCACTGCCTTCTGTTCAGTGTGGGAACACACAACACAGCAGGACCAGGCAAGGAAGAGATAAATTGTCACAAGTGGCACAGAGGACTAAAGGGAAAGGAAATAGAGGATACTATTGGGTATGTTATTTTGGCTCCAAATCTCCCTGCATTACTAAAAAAAAAAAAAAAAAAAACTTAACTGTCTAGCCAAAATGGCTTCACTTCACGGTCACTTCTGTCCTGACTTAACCCAACCTTTCCCGCCAAATAAATTTGAGAAGACCAGCACAGATAATAAAGTTACGTCAGTGGTGAGAAAGGGAAGACACACAGGCAGTGAAACAACTATGGGACAGTAGCCAAAGGGATGCATGCTTTGCATTTGTTGGTCTTTCTATGGTGAAAAGTCGGTCCTAGAACCACCTGTAAATTATGTATGCCTATGGGTGGTCACTATCATTCATTGATAACCTAGAAAGTCTCAAACTCACATCATTTATACCATCTACGAGACCTGGCTGTATCCATGGCATGGCTGTGGTATTCTTTGCGACTGGGCACAAGTCGTAAGATATATAGTGGAAGGAGTACTCAGCATATGGAATTTATATTGGCTTTGTGACGTCACAATAAGTAAGATCATGCACTATAATGTTTCCAACTTAACAGTGAAAGGGTTTATTTTGCAGAAACAACAAACTTACAATTATAAACTTAACAGGGAAAAGGCTTATTTTGCAAAAACAACATAACAAGCAAAGAAATGTGACAATATTCACTAGTTTGATTTCTAAAAATCACTAGTTTGATTTCTATATCAATGTGTAACTGAACTTAGAAATGGCTGAAAGTACTAATAACATTTAAACAGAGATGTGGAGATTGTCATTTACTTTTTTTAAACTGCATACTGCGAATAAAAAAAAATTATGGGCGTTTTTTTTTACAAACAGTGAAGCTTGCGGTCAGCCTGGTTTATGGCTTGCTGGTGTATATTTTCCAGATTCGAAGCACAAAGGGTCTCATAGTTGCAGTTTAAGCGACAGAAGGGTTAATAGTGTGAACTTCTCAGTTCCTTGGCTATTCCAAAAGGGGGTGTCGCCTGTGGGTTGGAGTTTAACTAATGCAGGAAGTCAGGTTACAAGCATATTGTGTTTGCAAACACAATCAATTGCAGGGCGAGGGCACAAGGTGACACATCGCTATTCCTCCTGCAGCCTCAGGCTAAGGGGATTGGAGTCCCTGTTCTAAAACAGTGGGGGGACTCTATACACCTTCTTCCACTCACTGATGTGAGCCCTGCTTTGCTATCCCTCTATAATGGTCCCTGTAATCAATGTACTCTTGCTGGACTGGCTTGTAGTGGGTACCAAGGGGTACTTACACCTTGCACCAGGCCCAGGTATCCCTTATTAGTGTATAGGGTGTCTAGCAGCTTAGGCTGATAGAAAATGGTAGCTTAGCAGAGCAGCTTAGGCTGGACTAGGAGACGAGTGAAGCTCCTACAGTACCACTAGTGTCACTTGCACAATATCATAAGAAAACACAATACACAGATATACTAAAAATAAAGGTACTTTATTTTTATGACAATATGCCAAAGTGTCTCAGTGAGTACCCTCAGTATGAGGATAGCAAATATACACAAGATATATGTACACAATACCAAAATATGCAGTAATAGAAATAGAAAACAGTGCAAACAATGTATAGTCACAATAGAATGCAATGGGAGCACATAGGGATAGGGGCAACACAAACCATATACTCTAGAAGTGGAATGCGAACCACAAATGGACCCCAAACCTATGTGACCTTGTAGAGGGTCGCTGGGACTGTAAGAAAACAGTGAGGGTTAGAAAAATAGCCCACCCCAAGACCCTGAAAAGTGGGTGCAAAGTGCACCTAAGTTCCCCAGAGAGCAAAGAAGTCGTGATAGGGGAATTCTGCAAGAAACAACAACACCAGCAATGCAACAACGATGGATTTCCTGACGAGGGTACCTGTGGAACAAGGGGACCAAGTCCAAGAGTCACGATCAAGTCGGGAGTGGGCAGATGCCCAGGAAATGCCAGCTGTGGGTGCAAAGAAGCTGCCGCCGGATGGTAGAAGCTGTGGATTCTGCAAGAACGACAAGGGCTAGAAACTTCCCCTTTGGAGGATGGATGTCCCACGTTGTGAAGAGTCGTGCAGAAGTGTTTCCGTGCAGAAAGACTGCAAACAAGCCTTGCTAGCTGCAAGGGTCGCAGTTAGGGTTTTTGGATGCTGCTGTGGCCCAGGAGGGACCAGGATATCGCCAATTACGTGAGGAGACAGAGGAGGCTCCCAGCAAGCCAAGGAGCCCACTCACAAGCAAGCAGCACCCGCAGAAGTGCCAGAACAGGCACTACGAAGTGGAGTGAACCTGAGCTCACCCGAAGTCACAAAGGAAGGTCTCACGACACCGGAGGACAACTCAGGAGGTTGTGCACTGCAGGTTAGAGTGCCGGGACCCAGGCTTGGCTGTGCACAAAGGAAATCCTGGAAGAGTGCACAGGAGCCGGAGCAGCTGCAAAACACGCGGTTCCCAGCAATGCAGTCTAGCGTGGGGAGGCAAGGACTTATCTCCACCAAACTTGGACTGAAGAGTCACTGGACTGTGGGAGTCACTTGGACAGAGTTGCTGAGTTCAAGGGACCTCGCTCGTCGTGCTGAGAGGAGACGCAGAGGACCGGTGATGCAGTTCTTTGGTGCCTGCGGTTGCAGGGGGAAGATTCCGTCGACCCACATGAGATTTCTTTGGAGCTTCTAGTGCAGAGAGGAGGCAGACTACCCCCACAGCATGCACCACCAGGAAAACAGTCGAGAAGGCGGCAGGATCAGCGTTACAAGGTCGCAGTAGTTGTCTTTGCTACTTTGTTGCAGTTTTGCAGGCTTCCAGCGCGGTCAGCAGTCGATTCCTTGGCAGAAGGTGAAGAGAGAGATGCAGAGGAACTCTGATGAGCTCTTGCATTCGTTATCTAAAGAATTCCCCAAAGCAGAGACCATAAATAGCCAGAAAAGGAGGTTTGGCTACCTAGGAGAGAGGATAGGCTAGCAACACCTGAAGGAGCCTATCAGAAGGAGTCTCTGACGTCACCTGCTGGCCCTGGCCACTCAGAGCAGTCCAGTGTGCCAGCAGCACCTCTGTTTCCAAGATGGCAGAGGTCTGGAGCACACTGGAGGGGCTCTGGGCACCTCCCAGGGGAGGTGCAGGTCAGAGGAGTGGTCACTCCCCTTTCCTTTGTCCAGTTTCGCGCCAGAGCAGGGCTGGGGGATCCCTGAACCGGTGTAGACTGGCTTATGCAGAAATGGGCACCATCTGTGCCCATGAAAGCATTTCCAGAGGCTGGGGGAGGCTACTCCTCCCCTGCCTTAACACCTTTTTCCAAAGGGAGTCTGAGGAAGTCCTTTGTTCTGCCCTCCTGGGCCAAGCCTGGCTGGACCCCAGGAGGGCAGAAACCTGTCTGAGGGGTTGGCAGCAGCAGCAGCTGCAGTGAAACCCCTGAAAAGGCAGTTTGGCAGTACCCGGGTCTGTGCTAGAGACCCGGGGAATCATGGGATTGTCTCCCCAATACCAGGATGGCATTCGGGGGGCAATTCCATGATCTTAGACATGTTACATGGCCATGTTCGGAGTTACCATTGTGAAGCTACACATAGGTAGTGACCTAAGTGTAGTGCACGCGTGTAATGGTGTCCCAGCACTCACAAAGTCCGGGGAATTTGCCCTGAACAATGTGAGGGCACCTTGGCTAGTGCCAGGGTGCCCACACACTAAGTAACTTAGCACCCAACCTTTACCAGGTAAAGGTTAGACATATAGGTGACTTATAAGTTACTTAAGTGCAGTGGTAAATGGCTGTGAAATAACGTGGACGTTATTTCACTCAGGCTGAAGCGGCAGGCCTGTGTAAGAATTGTCAGAGCTCCCTATGGATGGCAAAAGAAATGCTGCAGCCCATAGGGATCTCCTGGAACCCCAATACTCTGGGTACCTCAGTACCACATACTAGGGAATTATAAGGGTGTTCCAGTATGTCAATGTAAATTGGTAAAATTGGTCACTAGCCTGTTAGTGACCATTTGGAAAGAAATGAGAGAGCATAACCACTGAGGTTCTGATTAACAGAGCCTCAGTGAGACAGTTAGTCATAACACAGGTAACACATACAGTACAGGGCACACTTATGAGCACTGGGGCCCTGGCTGGCAGGGTCCCATTGACACATACAACTAAAACAACATATATACAGTGAAATATGGGGGTAACATGCCAGGCAAGATGGTACTTTCCTACACATCCCCCCCCCCCAAACGAAGGACAATAAGACTAGCCATGACCTGATGAGTCTTCATTGTCTAAGTGGAAATATCTGGAGAGTCCATCTGCATTGGAGTGGGTACTCCCAGGTCTATGTTCCACTGTATAGTCCATTCCCTGTAGAGATATAGACTACCTCAACAATTTAGGATTTTCACCTTTCATTTGTTTTAGCCAAAGTAGAGGTTTGTGGTCTGTCTGAACAATGAAGTGAGTGCCAAACAGGTATGGCCTCAACTTCTTCAGTGCCCAGACCACAGCAAAGGCCTCCCTCTCTATGGCAGACCAACGCTTTTCTCTAGGGGTCAACCTCGTGCTGATAAAAGCAACAGGTTGATCCTGGCCCTCAGAATTAAGTTGTGATAAGACTGCCCCTACCCCTAATTCGGATGCATCAGTTTGGACATTTAATTTTTTGGAGTAACAGGGGCTTTTCAGGACAGGTGCAGAGCACATGGCCTGCTTCAGCTCCTCAAAAGCTTTCTGACAGCTAGCTGTCCACAATACCTTTTTAGGCATTTTCTTAGATGTGAGGTCATTAAGAGGGGCTGCAATGGAGCCATAGTTCTTTATGAACCTCCTGTAATACCCAGTGAGGCCTAAGAAGGCTCTCACCTGGGTCTGAGTTGTAGGGGGAACCCAATCTATAATAGTTTGGATTTTCCCCTGAAGTGGTGCAATCTGTTCTCCACCTACCAGGTGTCCCAGATAAACCACTTTGCCCTGCCCTATCTGGCACTTTGAAGCTTTGATAGTGAGGCCTGCCTTTTGCAGGGCCTCCAAAACTTTCCATAGGTGGACCAGGTGATCATCCCAGCTGGAGCTAAAGACAGCTATATCATCTAGATATGCTGCACTAAAAGCCTCCAACCCTTGTAGGACTGTATTCACCAACCTTTGAAAAGTGGCAGGTGCATTTTTCAACCCAAAAGGCATTACTGTGAATTGGTAGTGCCCTCCAGTGGTTGAAAATTCAGTTTTTGCTTTTGCATCCTCTGATAACTTGATCTGCCAATACCCTGCAGTCAAATCAAAGGTGCTTAGATTCTTGGCAGATACCAGTGTATCTATGAGCTCATCTGCCCTGGGTATAGGGTGAGCATCAGTTTTGGTTACCTGGTTGAGACCTCTATAGTCTACACAAAACCGCATTTCCTTCTTTCCATCTTTGGAAGAGGTTTTGGTACAAGTACCACAGGAGAGGCCCATGGACTTTCAGAGTGCTCAACCACTCCCAGTTCAAGCATTTTCAGAACCTCTTATTTTATGCAGTCTCTGACATGGTCAGGCTGCCTATAGATCTTACTTTTGACAGGCAAGCTGTCTCCAGTATCTATAGGGTGCTCACACCAGGAAGTGGTGCCTGGCACAGTAGAAAAGAGTTCAGAAAACTGACCCAGGAGATTTATGCAGTGGTCTTTCTGCTCAGCAGTAAGACAATCTGCCAGAACTACACCTTCCACTAGAGCATCTTGTTCTGTGGAAGAGAAGAGATCAGGGAGAGGGTCACTCTCTTCTTCCTGTCCTTCATCTGTTTCCATGAGCAGGGTGAGATCAGCCCTGTCATAGTAGGGTTTCAGGCGATTGACATGGAGCACCCTAAGGGGACTCCTGGCAGTGCCTAAGTCAACTAAGTAGGTGATTTCACCCTTTTTCTCAACAATAATGTGGGGACCACTCCATTTGTTTTGGAGTGCTCTTGGGGCCACACTTTCTCCCCTGGTTGATACTGAACCAAAACAGCCTTCTGGTCATGCCATTGCTTTTGGAGCTCTTGGCTGGCCTGAAGGTTTTTGCTGGCCTTTTTCACGTACTCAGCCATTCTAGATCTTAGGCCAAGTACATAGTCCACTATGTCTTGCTTAGGTGCTTTTAAAGGTTGTTCCCAACCCTCCTTCACAAGTGTTAGAGGACCTCTCACAGGGTGTCCAAATAGGAGTTCAAAGGGGCTGAAGCCCACTCATTTTTGGGGTACCCCCCTGTAAGCAAAAAGGAGGCAAGGTAACAGGATATCCCATCTCCTGTGGAGTTTTTCAGGGAGTCCCATTATCATTCCTTTGAGAGTTTTATTAAACCTCTCAACCAGTCCATTTGTTTGTGGATGATAGGGTGTAGTGAACTTGTATGTCACACCACATTCCTTCCACATGGCCTTTAAGTAAGCAGACATGAAATTGCTTCCCCTGTCTGATACTACCTCTTTTGGGAAGCCCACCCTGGAAAAGATTCCCAGGAGGGCCTTTGCCACTGCAGGAGCTGTAGTGGTCCTTAGAGGAATTGCTTCAGGATATCTTGTGGCATGGTCCCCTACCACCAAGATAAACCTATTGCCTGAAGCAGTAGGAGGGTCAAGGGGGACAACTATGTCAACCCCTACCCTTTCAAAGGGAACCCCAACCACAGGCAGTGGAATAAGGGGTGCCTTTGGAGTGCCACCTGTTTTGCCACTGGCTTGACAGGTTTCACAGGACTTACAAAATTCCTTTGTGTCCTCTGACATTCTAGGCCAATGAAACATGGGGACAAGCCTGTCCCAAGTTTTCATTTGGCCAAATGTCCAGCTAAGGGAATGTCGTGGGCTAGAGTTAGGAGGAACTTTCTGTATTCCTGAGGAATCACCAATCTCCTGGCAGCTCCAGGTTTTGGATCCCTTGCTTCAGTATACAAAAGGTTGTCCTCCCAGTAAACTCTGTGAGAGTCACTGACATCCCCATTTGCTTGTTTGACAGCTTGCTGTCTTAGACCCTCTAGTGTGGACAGGTATGCTGTGCCACACTCAGCTCCTCCCTGGCAGGCCCCCCTTCACCCAAAAGCTCAGCAGTGTCTGCTTCCAGCTCCTCTGGTGTAGGTTCTGCACAGGGTGGAAATTCTTCTTCCTCAGAAGTTGAATCCACTGTAGAGGGAGGGATAGTAGGTAGTGTTTTACCTTTACTAACCCTAGCTTTAGGGAGCACTTGGTCCATTTTTCCAGGATCCAAGTCACCCTGTCCTTTTTGCTTTTTGGCCTGAGCCCTGG
Organism: Pleurodeles waltl; assembly: GCF_031143425.1. Lineage (NCBI taxonomy): Eukaryota > Metazoa > Chordata > Amphibia > Caudata > Salamandridae > Pleurodeles > Pleurodeles waltl. The sequence continues at coordinate 333,348,063 of NC_090446.1, forward strand.
TTAAAGCAAAAATATGCCCTGGAATGCCCAGCATTGCTGCATGAGCCTCCAACTCCACATCTGACCAAGCTGATGTCTCTAAATCGTTCCCTAGTAGACAGTCTACAGGTAAATCTGAGGCAACAACAAGTTTCTTTGGACCAGTAACCATCCCCCCCCCCCCCCCAGTTGAGATTTTTTAACAGCCATGGGGTGGCTAAGTGTGTTGTTATGAGCATCAGTCACTTGGTACTGGTGACCAAGTAGGTGTTGTTCAGGGTGGACCAGTTTCTCTATTACCATGGTAACACTGGCACCTGTGTCCCTGTAGGCCTGAACCTCAACACCATTTATTAGGGGCAGTTGCTTGTACTTATCCATATTAAGGGGACAAGTAACCAAGGTGGCCAAATCAATGGCACCTTCAGAGACTAGCACAGCCTCTGTGGTCTCCCTAACAAGACCAACCCCAACTAAGTTACCAAAAGTGAGCCCAGCTACTCCCTTGGATTGGCTATTAGTAGGTTTGCTCCCACCACCACTGCTATTACTAGGGGCATTATGTGTAGCAGCAGGGGTTGTAGTGGTAGGAGGCTTGGCGCTTTTCTTTGGACAACTGGGATCTGTTGTCCAATGGCCTTTTATTTTACATAAATAGCACCATGGTTTCTTTTCTTTGTTTTGATTTGAAGAGGATTTGGGCCCACCACCCCCACCAGAGTGTTTTTGTGGGCCTGATGAAGGCTCATCTTTAGATTTGTCCCCACCCTTGTCAGAAGACTTATCATCCTTCTTCTTGCCATCCTTGTCACCCCCTGTATGAACCTTTCTGTTCACCCTTGTTCTGACCCATTTGTCTGCCTTCTTTCCCAATTCTTGGGGAGAGGTCAGATCAGAGTCTACCAGGTACTGGTGTAACAAATCAGACACACAATTATTAAGAATATGCTCTCTCAGGATTAAGTTATATAGGCTTTCATAGTCAGAAACTTTACTGCCATGTAACCACCCCTCCAAGACCTTCACTGAATGGTCAACAAAGTCTACCCAGTCTTGTGAAGACTCCTTTTTGGTTTCTCTGAACTTCATCCTGTACTGTTCAGTGGTTAACCCATAACCATCAAGGAGTGCATTCTTAAGAACTGTAAAATTATTGGCATCACTTTCTTTAACAGTAAGGAGCCTATCCCTACCCTTTCCACTGAAAGATAGCCATAGGATAGCAGCCCACTGCCTTTGAGGGACCTCCTGTACAACACAGGCCCTCTCAAGTGCAGCAAACCACTTGTTAATGTCATCCCCCTCCTTGTAAGGGGGAACTATCTTGTGCAGATTCCTAGAATCATGCTCTTTTACAGGATGACTATTTGGAATACTGCTGCCACCATGGGGTCCTAACCCCAACCTCTGTCTTTCTTTTTCTAAGTCTAAAGATTCCCTGTCTAGAGCCAGCTGTTGCTGTTTAAGCCTCAGTCTGGACTCTTCAACTCTCAATCTATTGAGTTCCCTTTCTAACATTCTGTCTTCCGGGAAGGTGGGTTGGGCATGCTCTGACACAGAAGAATGGTGTGAACGAACAGAGAGAGACCTGTCCCTAACAGATGGCACTCTAACATTCTGGCCTACAGAAGTAACCCTCCTACCGTGATGTGAAGTCACATTAGTACCAGCCATGCTAGGTGGCTTGCTAGGGGGCAGGCTGGGAGGTTCCTTTCTAACTCTTTTACTAGGGGTGCCCCAGAGTCAGAGTGTGAACCATCAGCTAATTTCTCTACATATGTGCCAACTAAGGTCTTATCCTGTTCAATGAGCATATTAACTAACAGTTCTCTTGAAGGATTCTTCCCTACCCCTAAACCTCTTTCAATGCAGAGACTCCTTGCTCCTTTCCAGCTAAGGTGATCATAAGCAAGTTTGGTCAGCTCAACAGTTTGACCTGTGCCAGACATGATAGAAAAGGTTTAGGGGACAGAAAAAGAAAGAAAAGGTTTCAGTACTTTTTAAGGAACAGAAAAAAACGTTTTAAACTTTTTAAGAACTTTTTGAAAGTTTAGAGGTACTTTTCAGCACTTAGCAAAAAGAGTAAAAGAAGAAAAGCAAAACGTTTTGGATAGGTGTACATACACTGAACTTGTTTTGTATATTTTTCTCTTATGAAAAGTACAAAATGAAAAAGTGGTAAGTAGTTGCAAGTACTTATCCCACCGCTGCACAACTAATGTAGGAGGCTGGACTGGCTTGTAGTGGGTACCAAGGGGTACTTACACCTTGCACCAGGCCCAGGTATCCCTTATTAGTGTAGAGGGGTGTCTAGCAGCTTAGGCTGATAGAGAATGGTAGCTTAGCAGAGCAGCTTAGGCTGAACTAGGAGACGAGTGAAGCTCCTACAGTACCACTAGTGTCATTTGCACAATATCATAAGAAAACACAATACATAGATATACTAAAAATAAACGTACTTTATTTTTATGACAATATGCCAAAGTATCTCAGTGAGTACCCTCAGTATGAGGATAGCAAATATACACAAGATATATATACACAATACCAAAATATGCAGTAATAGCAATAGAAAACAGTGCAAACAATGTATAGTCACGATAGAATGCAATGGGAGCACATAGGGATAGGGGCAACACAAACCATATACTCTAGAAGTGGAATGCGAACCACGAATGGACCCCAAACTTATGTGACCTTGTAGAGGGTCGCTGGGACTGTAAGAAAACAGTGAGGGTTAGAAAAATAGCCCACCCCAAGACCCTGAAAAGTGGGTGCAAAGTGCACCTAAGTTCCCCAGAGAGCACAGAAGTCGTGATAGGGGAATTCTGCAAGAAACAACAACACCAGCAATGCAACAACGATGGATTTCCTGACGAGGGTATCTGTGGAACAAGGGGACCAAGTTCAAGAGTCATGATCAAGTTGGGAGTGGGCAGATGCCCAGGAAATGCCAGCTGTGGGTGCAAAGAAGCTGCCACCGGATGGTAGAAGCTGTGGATTCTGCAAGAACGACAAGGGCTAGAAACTTCCCCTTTGGAGGATGGATGTCCCACGTCGTGAATAGTTGTGCAGAAGTGTTTCCGTGCAGAAAGACCGCAAACAAGCCTAGCTAGCTGCAAGGTTCGCGGTTAGGGTTTTTGGATGCTGCTATGGCCCAGGAGGGACCAGGATGTCGCCAATTGCGTGAGTAGACAGAGGGTGCGCCCAGCAAGACAAGGAGACCATTCAGAAGCAAGCAGCACCCACAGAAGTGCCGGAACAGGCACTACAAAGTGGAGTGAACCGGAGCTCACCCGAAGTCACAAAGGAAGGTCCCACGACGCCGGAGGACAACTCAGGAGGTCGTGCACTGCAGGTTAGAGTGCCAGGGACCCAGGCTTGGCTGTGCACAAAGGAAATCCTGGAAGAGTGCACAGGAGCCGGAGCAGCTGCAAAACACGCGGTTCCCAGCAATGCAGTCTAGCGTGGGGAGGCAAGGAATTACCTCCACCAAACTTGGACTGAAGAGTCACTGGATTGTGGGAGTCACTTGGACAGAGTTGCTGAGTTCAAGGGACCTCGCTCGTCATGCTGAGAGGAGACCCAGAGGACCGGTGATGCAGTTCTTTGGTGCCTGCGGTTGCAGGGGGAAGATTCCGTCGACCCACGGGAGATTTCTTCGGAGCTTCTAGTGCAGAGAGGAGGCAGACTACCCCAACAGCATGCACCACCAGGAAAACAGTCGAGAAGGCGGCAGGATCAGCGTTACAAGGTCGCAGTATTCATCTTTGCTACTTTGTTGCAGTTTTGCAGGCTTCCAGCGCAGTCAGCAGTCGATTCCTTGGCAGAAGGTGAAGAGAGAGATGCAGAGGAACTCTGATGAGCTCTTGCATTCGTTATCTAAAGAATTCCTCAAAGCAGAGACCCTAAATAGCCAGAAAAGGAGGTTTGGCTAACTAGGAGAGAGGATAGGCTAGCAACACCTGAAGGAGCCTATCAGAAGGAGTCTCTGACGTCACCTGCTGGCCCTGGCCACTCAGAGTAGTCCAGTGTGCCAGCAGCACCTCTGTTTCCAAGATGGCAGAGGTCTGGAGCACACTGGAGGAGCTCTGAGCACCTCCCAGGGGAGGTGCAGGTCAGGGGAGTGATCACTCCCCTTTCCTTTGTCCAGTTTCGCGCCAGAGCAGGGCTGGGGGATCCCTGAACCGGTGTAGACTGGCTTATGCAGAAATGGGCACCATCTGTGCCCATGAAAGCATTTCCAGAGGCTGGGGAAGGCTACTCCTCCCCTGCCTTAACACCTTTTTCCAAAGGGAGAGGGTGTAACACCCTCTCTCTGTGGAAGTCCTTTGTTCTGCCCTCCTGGCTAGCCAAGCCTGGCTGGACCCCAGGAGGGCAGAAACCTGTCTGAGGGGTTGGCAGCAGCAGCAGCAGCTGTAGTGAAACCCCTGAAAAGGCAGTTTGGCAGTACCCGGGTCTGTGCTAGAGACCCGGGGAATCATGGGATTGTCTCCCCAATACCAGGATGGCATTGGGGGGGCAATTCCATGATCTTAGACATGTTACATGTCCATGTTCGGAGTTACCATTGTGAAGCTACACATAGGTAGTGACCTAAGTGTAGTGCACGCGTGTAATGGTGTCCCCGCACTCACAAAGTCTGGGGAATTTGTCCTGAACAATGTGGGGGCACCTTGGCTAGTGCCAGGGTGCCCACACATTAAGTAACTTAGCACCCAACCTTTACCAGGTAAAGGTTAGACATATAAGTGACTTATAAGTTACTTAAGTGCAGTGGTAAATGGCTGTGAAATAACGTGGACGTTATTTCACTCAGGCTGCAGTGGCAGGCCTGTGTAAGAATTGTCAGAGCTCCCTATGGGTGGCAAAAGAAATGCTGCAGCCCATAGGGATCTCCTGGAACCCCAATACCCTGGGTACCTCAGTACCATATACTAGGGAATTATAAGGGTGTTCCAGCATGCCAATGTAAATTGGTAAAATTGGTCACTAGCCTGTTAGTGACAATTTGGAAAGAAATGAGAGAGCATAACCACTGAGGTTCTGATTAGCAGAGCCTCAGTGAGACAGTTAGTCATAACACAGGTAACACATACAGGGCACACTTATGAGCACTGGGGCCCTGGCTGGCAGGGTCCCAGTGACACATACGACTAAAACAACATATATACAGTGAAATATGGGGGTAACATGCCAGGCAAGAGGGTACTTTCCTACACCGCACACTCGCATAAATCACTCCTAATAATACCCTATAGAGCATTTGTTCTAGAAGCCCTTAACTAAAGCGTGCAATGGACATTTTTCTGTGTTATTCTTTGATGAAACTGTTATATGGTGTATTTAGAAACTGTGCAGCTGTGCAGAATCCCACTGCATTTAGAATGTCTTAGGTAAGAAGAGAGCTTTATGACATGCAAGGGTTCTATGGCAGTTGAGGGGTTTAAAGGATGAGCAGTTGGTGTCTGGCCTGTCAAACCCAGGACTGATATATCTCTGGGGAAACAAAGAATTAATTACGCATCGAAGACAGTGTCCATCTTATGGAACACATTACAACATTTATTGGTAAGGATTACGGGATCGGCCAGGCACCCATCAACAAGTTTATCTTCATTGTTCGCCAGAGAACAATCGAATCCTGTGTCGCTGCTGAACCTTCGTTGTGCGGTAGGCCTGTTTTTTATGGGGTTGTCACATTTATGAACACAACCCCCACTCATCTTAAGTGACTGTACGAGACTGGTGCAAATATTTTCAACATACATATATTTATTTGGAAAGGCTTAACTTTAAAAGACAAAGGGCAGTGCCACTTTTCTTGCACCGCTCAGCGCCCCCCTAACACCACCATGTGTGTACCATATCTAAGATACGGTACACCATGAAGGTAGTTAGGAGAACTAGCATCAAAACAAAATTACTCTAGTTCAGAGCTTTGCAGGATTAGAATCCTAAAGAATTTATTAGAATTTAAAAGTCTCTTACCTCTGCCTTATTTCTTACCTCTGCCTTATTTCCTTACCTGATCGTGATGGTGCTGCATAGCATAGCTTACTCACATTGTTTTGAATACAACCACCTGTACCAATTGTACCTCCTGATTTTCCATAGAGTTGCTCTGAAAGCTACTCCACAGTGCAACCTATCTCTTCTTCCCACCACTGCTTTTTTCTCAGTTTGTTCTAATATATCTCTCATTTCCTTGAACATATTATTGTTTAATTTTCAGAATGAGCATCAATCAATCAGTGGTGGTGCCACCTTCACTCTTGGTGCAGCAAGGTGATCCATCCATTGAATGGGAAGATTGGGTGGAAACCTTTGCCAATTATTTAGTGGCACGGGGCACTAATTTTCCACCTATCAGAAAGAAAGCCTTATTAGTAGGATGTCTGGGCACTGAAGGTCAACATATCTTCAAGTATTTACCACAAGTACAAGTACAAGATGGTGAGGAAATGGAGGATGTGTTCAAAGAAGCAAAATTAAGACTACAAAATCTTTTCACCAAGACAGTGAACATTGTCATGCAATGCCATAAATTTTATACACAGTCACAAAAACTAAATGAGACAGTGGATAAATTTGTCACTAGGTTGAGAGAGTTGGTTTGAAGTGTAAGTTTGGGCCCATGACAGATGAGGTGACTAGAGATCAACTTATAGTTCAATGTAATAACAAAAAGATGCAAGAGAGACTATTGACTTCCAGTGATCCGACTTTGACAGAGCTATCAAGATAGATAAGATAGTTGAAGAATCAAAGAAATGCACAAAGGAGATGTAAAAGATGGAATATAAAAAACAGTTTGGAGGTAGCGGAGGAGGACAGTGAGTCAGAAGTAGATGCTTTAGTGAAAAGAAAATTAAAAATTGCTGAAGAAACAAAGAACTGTAGTGGAAATGTGAAAGCTACCAATCATATAGTGCAACCAAAACCACAGTGCGGTCATGCTACAGGTGTGGTAGCTACTCAAATCTAGAAAACTCAAAAAATTGTTATGCCATAGGCGAAGAGTGTCCCGCTTTGGGAAAAATGGCCACTATGCACGAGTATGCAAAGCATCAAACAAAAGAGTTGCTTCTTCAAGGAACCAGAAGAAATGATGGAGCACACGATTCTCATGGTTGATTCCAATGAGAGAGAGAGTAACAGTTACGGAGGCACAAAGAAGACATGTCCAAAGGCAGATTTTACTGTGGATAACGAAAAAATTGCATTGATGGTGGACTCGGGTTCATTATATACCAAGAAATTTGTTTGAGCTCACATGGCCTGAAAGAGAATTATGCTCAGCTGATGTTGTATTGAAGGGCTATCAAGGAGCTAACATAGGAGTAATTGAATATGTGTGGGTAAACATTGAATTAGTGAATTGCAGCACTCAAGGAAAAGCATACATAGCTACTAAGGGTCCTCCAATATTAGGTTAGTCACATCAGTATGACAAACATTATAGTGAATCCTCGAGCAGTTGATCAAGTCATGGTTGTTAATCATAATGACTTGAACACTTTGTTAGAACGCTTTAAACCTGTCTTCAAAGATAGGTTGGGTCATGCCAAGAATTATTTACAAAAGATAATTTTGAAAGAAAATGCTATACCTATAAAACATTTTGCTAGGAAGGTGTTAGTGGCAATATGAGAGGATGTCAAGGGAACTGGTGAGCAAATGATCCATGCTGGTGTCATTGAACCTGTGGAGGCCTGTAGTAAAATAGGTATTTTTGACCACTGACTTTGTGTTGCACTACTTTGCATTGGGATTAGTTGTTTACTGTTCACCAATTGCAGATTACATTTTATATTCAGTTTAGCTGCCTGTTGACTTTATCGTGGCGTTAGACATTGCAGATGAGACATTGTAGCTGAGCTGTGTTTTTACACATGGTAAACTGTGCTTGTTTTTCGTATTCTTTCTCTTCCGAACAGTTAGTCAGTCAACATGATAAGAACGTAAGTTTTTTCAGTGCAGGGAACGGTTTGGCCTTGGGAAGAGAGTCCTTAGATATTGGCCAGTTCTCAATGTTTTTCTTCCAACTCTGACCTACAGTAGCCAGCATGTTTGAATATTTCTCTTTCATGGGAGGGGTTTTCTCCAAGAAGCCCTTTCGGTTCTTTAAGATATAAAAATGTGGCCCTGCTCAGTAGCGGTGGAATTTCCAAGACCTCGGTCAGGATTAGACGTCGAATGCCTGATACACATTTGTCCCGTGAGGATGGATATCTCTTTCTTGCAGTTGAACAGGGTCATCTTCTTGCTGGCATGAGAAAGATAAAGAGCTTGGCAGGCTCTACAGTGAGGATCTTTTTACTTTATTCTTTGCTTTGCAATTATGCTATAATATAATCACATATATTTGCTGTGCACATTGCAGTTGAGAATCATTTTGATATATTTTCCTTTCATTGCTGACTATTTTTAAACGTGTGCTCTTAACCTACTAATTTCTTTTTAGGAACCTCATGGTAAAATAATAATACATTTCTTCTTTGAACTGAGAAGTGCATTCCAGAGTTTTTGTCAGCTCGGTCATTAGTGAAAGCAAAACATTTTGGCATATCTCTGTCAGTCAAAAACAAAAAGGTGGGGGTTGGAGGTTGGAAGTGCACGATTTAAAAGTGTAAATATGTTTTTGTTCAGAGAATTAAAGGAAGCACTGCAAACCATGTTTGAGAATGCATGTGAAATTAAAATGCCTTATGATGTTTTAGTTAATGTATTTTCTTGTTTATCAGGACTTTCTAAGTTTTGGGATGGGTGCTTGGATAAAACAAAAGTGTTTTCATATTTAGAAAAGGTGTTTTTTGAAAGGAATGATGCCCCTTTTGTTCTTGACGGGAGGGTTTGGATACTTTTGTCTGCTTACATAAAAATGCATGAGAGATGTAAACAGTTAGAATATGAAAATAAGAAATTAAGTGAGCAAATCAGCCAGCACAAATTATTGCAAGATAAAACTGAAATCTACCAAGCTGTTACAGGAGCATCTGGCTTTTACATTCCAGTAATGAGGAGGTTAAAAAAGGTGGGGGCCAGTGTGAGCCTCATGAGCAGAGCATAGGTCTTTGTACGCAGAGTAGCCCACAGTTTTTTGCAGGAGTTGAAATGCATTCTATAGAAGACTATACTGAGGAAGAAAGTGACAATGTTACTGGTATAGTCAGACCACATTTGCAGAGTACGATGTGTACAATTAATTTAGACAAGACACAGGCACTGTCGCAAAATGTGCAGTTTCTGGGAATTCAGTGGAATCCAGCACATAGAGAGATGTTGTTACAGGTAAAACAAAAGATTTTGGAGTTTCTTACTCTTTGCACTAAGCAAGAGACACAGAGTTTCATGAAATTGTTTGATTTTTGGAAACAGGTAAGCCCTCATCTGAGTAAAATTTTAACTTTTTGGTACAAAGTAAGCAGGAAAAAACAAGAGTTTGAATGGAGTGAAGCACAGCAGTGTGCTTTTGATTCGGCAAATGATATAATTAAACAAACTTTAGACTTGTGTACATTGCAAGAAGGAAACATTGAGTTACATGTAACTGTCCAGGGACAATATGCAAACTGGAGTATGTGGCAGAAACAGGGGAGGACAAAGGCGCCCCTAGGATTTTGGTCTAAAAAACAACCTGACTTTGGGGAGTGCTATACTCCTTTTGAAAAAAAAAGGTTTTGGCTTGTTATTGGTCTCTATTGGATACTGAGCAAATGACACTAGGTTATAATGTAATCCTGAGACCTGAAATATCAATCATGCAGTGGGTGATGAGTTCACCTAAATCTCACCGTATAGGACATGCACAAGAGGCTAGTATCATACACTGGATCTGGTACATACAAGACAGGGCTCAAGTAGGACCGGCAGGCACTACAGCCCTACATAAACAAGTGTCACAAGCCCCTGTACAGGATGAGGAGAGAGTGCAGGAGGTACCACAGGTAAAAGAGTCACCAGGGAAATGGAGTGCACCATTTGAATTCTTGTCCCCTGAGGATAGGAAGCATGTTTGGTTCACTAACGGTTCATTGAAATACGTGGGTACTAAAAGACATTGGAAAGCAGTATCATACAATCCAGTTACTGAAAAGTTGTTGTCTACCACAGGAGAAGGAAAAGTAGTCAATATACAGAGTTGTACACTATGTGTCAGACTCTAAAGCAAGAGCTGCCTGGGACGTGTCGTTTTTACCCTGATTCTTGGTCCAGGGCCAATGGATTAGTCATTTGGCTTTCCACATGGCATGCACATCAGTTGTTCATTCATTCAAAGGAGGTGTGTAGCAAAGAGTTGTTGCAGGAACTTTGGGAAATGTTAGAACAGAGTGAAGTCATAGATGCTCATTGTCCCATTGACTCATTAGAATGCTGGTTCAATTCCCTTGCAGACTTCAAAGAAAAAAGTTCAGAGGCAGAAGTGTAAACTCAGAATTCTGACTTTGTGGGGATGGCTAAGTGTGTGCACCCGAAATGTGGACATCTGGGAGAAAAAGTCACTTACAGGTGGGCAGAGATTAGAGGGATGCACATTCCCCTAGATAAAAACTGTGATTTTGCAATGGCCTATTGGTCAGCACACACAACTAAGATCTGTCTCACAAACAGTCAAAGATCAACTGGGGTGAAGAAAGTTACCAGGACAGAGAGAAATCAAAGCTATTATGTTAAATAGTGGAAAAGCTGATGTATTCATACAGACTGGAGACAGAATTGTCCAACTTGTCATAAGTGCAGTGTATGGAGGATTTGAAAGGAAGGGGACTGCCCCAGCCTTTCTGACAGTGCTAGGAAAGGGAAGCTGTGATTCAGCAGATAAAAACCTCAGTGCTAAGGTGTGGGTTGAATCCCGAAAAGGCCATTCAGAACCTGCAGAAATTATAGCAAAGGGTCCCAATAACGTTCTGCTGATTATAAAACAAAGAAAGGAAAAAAGGAGAGCACATTTCAGATGACAAATGTTATTTGCAAGAAAAGTCATACTTGTTTCTTTTACAGATCCTGCTACGACTTGCCACTGACCACGAGTGTGCTGTGTGGTCTCCCTTCAGGCATTTGCGTGTGGGGTTGGGGAAGGGACCACACCCCCAACCTCAACCTGATTGATAACCTTTGTTCAACGCTCCTGCAGCTTTTAAAGTACAAAACCTATGGATCCATTTTGAGCAAATTGTGCTTCACAGATCAAAGTTCCACATGGGAACATCACAGAGTACCATGGATGTTTTGTCAACCTGTTTCATTACATTTTTCCACTGGAACTAACCTATGGTTGGTTATCATCTGATGACTGCTGCCAGTCTCATTAGTCATGTTTAAATTGCCAGTTGGCTGATTATTCTCATATGGGAACACTCATTTCCAGCAAACCTTTCAGGTGGACCGTGTACCTTTACATGATTAAAACTCATGATGTTTCCATCTAATTCTACACCAACTTGCTATCCTAGAGACACTATTCAATCAGTCATTATCACAATCAGAATATATAAGCTTCAGTCTTTTCATTGTAAGTGCATCTGATTTAAATGTTTATAAGATCAATCCACTTTCACTGCTTTCTAGTGATTGCTTTTATCATTGCATTATGTTGCTGTATACAATGCGAACCTGATTTGCTTATGAGGTTTTCTTTTTTTTTTAAATAAGAGAAAAGTACACAGTCATTGATCAAAGGGTGGAAATGTAGTAAAATAGGTATTTCTGACCACTGACTTTGTGTTGCACCACTTTGCATTGGGATTAGTTGTTCAGTGTTCACCAATTGCAGATTACAGTTTGTATTCAGTTTAGCTGCCTTTTGACTTTATCATGGCATTAGACATTGCAGTTGAGCTGTGTTTTTCCACATGGTAAACTATGCTTGTTTTACATATTCTTTCTCACCGAACAGTTAATCAGTCAACATGATAAGAATGTACATTTTTTTAGTGCAGGGAACAGTTCGGCCTTGGGAGGGGATCCTTGAGATTTTGGCCAGTTCTCAAAAATTTTCTTCCAACTCTGACCTACAGTAGCCAGCATGTTTGAATATTTCTCTTTCATGGGAGGGATTTTCTCCAGGAAGCCCTTTTGCTTCTTAAGATATAAAAAGGTGGCCCTGCTCAGTAGTGGTGGAATTCCCAAGACCTCGGTCAGGATTAGATGTCGAATGCCTGACACACATTTGTCCCGTGAGTGTGGATATCTCTTTCTCGCAGTTGAACAGGGTCATCTTCTTGCTGGCATGAGAAAGATGAAGAGCTTGGCAGGCCCTACAGTGATGAATGTTTTACTTTATTCTTTGCTTTGCAATTATGCTATAATGTAATCACATATATTTGCTGTGTATTTTGCAGTTGAGAATGCTTTTGATATACTTTCCTTTCTTTGCTGTGACTATTTTTAAACGTGTGCTTTCGACCTACTAATCTCTTTTTAGGAACCTTGTGGTGAAATAATAATAAATGTCTTCTTTGAACTGAGAAGTGCATTCCAGAGATTTTTGTCAGCTCGGTCATTAGTGAAATCAAAACAAGGCCACACAATGTCTATCTCTAGTGGTGATCACTAAGAAGGCTGATGGCACATTGAGATTATGTGATGACCTCCACAGTTTGAATCAAAATGTAGTTACAGACCATTTTCCTTTACCTTACATTACATAATTGATTTTCTTATTGTCTGGTAGGAAGTACATTACTTAACTGGATCTCCAAAGTGCCTATCATCAGGTTGCATTGCACCCAGACTGAAAACATTTAAATGTATTCATCACTACTATAGATGTTTTTAATTTAACAGGATGCTGTTTGGCTTGTCTTCAGCAGCAAGTATTTTTAAGACACCTATTTCCAAAGTGTTGTCTGGAGTCAGCTATGTGGTATTTTTTCAAGATGACATATTGGTTTCTGAGAACAGTATTTCAGCTTAAAATAACATTTTAAGGGAGGTGCTATCTCGATTGTTGAATGCTTGGCTCATAAGTGTAAATTCTTGTACAAGAAGTCAAATATTTAGGTTATCTCATATCTGGAGAGAATGTAAGACTGAAATTAAACCTTGTCAAAGCCATTGTAAATTCTGAGACTCCAGTTGACAAAGACAAATTGCCCTCCTTCATGGAACTTGTGGAATATTACTCAAAGTTTCTGATGGATTTTGCCAGTTAATCTGAACCATTAAGAGAACTGTGGAGAAAGAGGAGGACGTTTGCGTGGTGTGATGTTCAGGAAACAGCATTTGAAAAAATCAAGCATGACATTTCAAATGCAGACATCTTGGTTCCCTTTCAATGCAACTTAAAGACTGTGCTTACTGTTGATCCCAGTGCTGTTGGTATTGGGACATTTCTTTCAGGGATGCATGGAAAGGTAGAGAGGATTGTAGCTTTTGTGTCTTGCTCATTGATGGAAGTGTAAAAGAACTATTCTGTCATTGAGTGGGAAATTTTGACTGCTGCTTGGTTGACACATTATTTTCACACCTTCATTTGAGGTATGAAGATAATGCTCAGAACAGATCACAAACCCTTACTTAAAGTGTTAAAGCCTAATGGGCGAAGAATTCCTCAGGATGCTTAGCCAGGTTGGCATTCAAAATGCAAGATTGGGATTGTAATATTGAGTTAGTTCCTGGTTGGAAAATCAAAGTAGCTGATTGTCTGCTGTTGGAAAATGGATTACTGGTAAGGACAGGGAGTACCTACAATAGGCCACAGACCCCAACTAGGTCCAGTAAAGGTCTCAAACAACTAATCCTAGCTCAACCCTTGGCAGCTTGACCATGAGCAGTTAGGCTTAACGTAGGAGACAGGTGTATAAAGCATTTAATATCAACAAGACTTTACATATGTAAAACAGAATACACATTAAAAATCCAACACCAATTTATAAAAATAGATTGTATTTCTATCTTTAAAATGACACTAAAACCACAAAAATTCAAAATAGGGAACCGGAGATATGAATTTTTAAAGATTAAGGGGATATTTAAGAGCCCCTAGCGCCACCGGAGCGGCACTTTTTGTGACGCTCCAGTGGCGCTATGCACTGCCCCATATTTACAAAATGGCGTTAAGCCACTTTTTGTGGCTTAATGCCACCTTGTAAATATGGCCCCTTCAAACGCAGCACCAGGGGCATGCAAAGGGTGTTGCTGTGGGTGTGCCACAGCAACACCCAATGCGTTTTGACGCTGCCTCAGATTTACGAGTTTTCATAAACCTGAGGCACCGCAAAATCTAGCGCAACCCCAGCGGTGGCATTAGCATGGCACAACAAGGGGAGATGCTTTAATTTCTCCTCATTTTCTGCTCTTTCTAAATGTGCTGCATTTTGCAACACACATACAAAGAGCAAATCGCCATTTAAGATTGTTTTTGTGCAGGAAGGTGCTCCTTCCTGCACAAAAACAATCTACCCCTCAACGCTGCCATCCTTGCACTATGGTCCAAGGGTTGCTGCGTTGGCACGCAGCAGCAAATTTAGCACTGACGCAGGGGGGAAACACAGGGGTGTGTCGTATTCTAGTATATACGGCGCCTCCCTGCTTTTTGAAAATGAAGGTACGTGATGCTGCCAAATTTTCTCTTACATTTGGCCCTAAATGTTTTCTAGTGCCTAAAAGCAGAAAGCACCACTCTGGACTGGTGGCACTCGACTGGGGCAAATCCCTGCTTGGAGTTGTAGAAGTAAGGCAAAGTCCTTTTCTTAATGAAGCCCAAAGTGCACAGCTGGTGCATTTCTTCTGAGTGCAGGGTCCAGGTGCAGGCTAGGAGACCAGCAGGGCAGTCCTTCTTCTTGTCTTTTTGAAGTAGGGATCTGAAATGTGGTGCAGCTCTGCCATATGTATCCTTGCTCCTGAGGTGGAAAGCAGGGCAGTGCTCCTGTCCAATCACATGCAGGCCACGACCCTCTTGAGTGACTACTTCCTAGGAAGTGTAGCAAAAATAAATCCCAGGGAGCAACATTCCTCCAAAATCCAAGATGGCAAAAATTAAATCTTAGAGTTTAGATCTAGCTGAGTCCACCCACTGGTGTGGCTAAATTTCCCTTAACACGCCCTTCCCAGCCATCTCCTAATTTAATTAGGAGGAATCTGGTAGTCGGGGCTGCAGGAAAAGGGGGAGATCCAGTTCCTGTCCCACATTTCCTTCCCTCCTTTGAAGTCCAGTTTGGCTGCTCTTCCCTTTCATGTTCACCCATCTGCTGAGATAGATCTACTCCCACTAGATGCTTCCTTTGTTTCAGCCCATGCCACTTCACAACTTATCAAAGCAGCCTGACTCAGGCTGCCAGAAGCTAGCCAATCTGAGAAGGGCACTACAGGGCTGAAGTTGGTCACTTTTAGCAAGCGTTCCAAAAATCAGATAGAGGAAAGAGAGTGAAGATGTAGTAGACCACCAAGTTGGTTGGGGACTTTGTGTATGGTTGAAGAGTTTTGTGTGTTGTTGGTTCTATGGTGTTTTGTCTTGTAATGTACCTTTTTTCTTTTTTACCATTGTCAGTTTAGGCAGAGGCTGCCCCCTCATTAGGGCAGATGAGCATCATCACCCCCCCCCCCCCCCAGTTTACATTGCACACTGCAGTTAGGCCAGCTGTCTTGGTCCAGCCAGCCTCACATGCGCAGTGTAAACCTCTCGACTCAGCTGGCTGGAGAGCAAGCACAGGTCCCCTGTGCCTTTCGGAGCATCCTGCTCCAGCCAATCCTGGCACTGCTCACATACTGCTGATCTGCAGCATGAAACCAGCATCGGGATTTGGTGAGGGGAAGTGCCTGAGGCTCCAGGAAGTGCGAAACAAAGACCAGGAGAGTTGGCAAGTACCTTTCTCCTTTTTTTTTGGCCCACTGACAGGCACTGTGAGAAATTCACATTGCCTTCAGCTTTAATTCCAGAGCTCTTAGTCATGGCCCGTTATAACAACGGGCCATGATTAACAGCTTTTGAATTTGAGCTAAAGGCATTGTGTGTTTTTTACTGTGCCTGTCACTGGACTGTGGTTCGACGACCCTCTACTGTCGAGGGTCATCGGCCGCCACTGAATTTAGGACTCTGATGTCTGGTGACTCTTCAACTGTCTCTTCCCTTTATGTCTAGCTGCTGTTTTTATGAAGGGAATTTGTTATATGGTGTATTCTGCAATTGTACAGCTGTGCAGCATCCCACAGCACTTAAAATGTCACAAGCTAAGAGGGAGGCTTTATGACATGCAAGGGTTCTATGGCAATTGTGGGGTTTACCGGATGAGCAGTTGGTGTCTGAACTGTCAGACACAGGATTGATATATGTCTGGCGGATAAAGAATTCATTAAGCACAGAAGACTTCATCCTTCTCATGGAACACATTACAACAGAAACCAAAGTGCATTTACCCATGCTGCCTATTACCAAGGGATGCCTGTTGGTTGCTCCAATTCACTTCGGTGTTGCATCTAAAGAGCACTACTTTCGGCTGTGTGCTGGTTACTCATTGCTTCTCATGGATGGCTTCATATCAGCTACAATGCCTGGCAGTATACAATACATGTCATCAGGGTGCTCATGAATTGCTTCATAGAAATATATTGTCCATATGACATTGATGTCTGTATCCAAAACATGTGATGGCCTGCTTTTCAGTCACTCCTGGATAAATTCCACGGATAAGTGCTCCTTGCTCAATCAGGCACAACACCAAATTAATATACTCATGTGTGGTACTAAAATACTTCCCACATAGGCTGCATAGCAGTTCATTACTTACCCATTCAAACCAAACAGTCTCCACACAACATAGCACACTACGCACCCATTAATGCATTTTGGTGCCTCATCATGCGTAAGAAGCTCTCGTGTCGAAATGCTTGCCACCTACAACACAGTGGATCTCAGTATAACTATAACTGATTTTTCATCAAACTAGGACTATATACTTTTAAATTTCGGGTTCTGATTCTGCTCCACCACTTCCGTTAGACAGTGGTTCATTAATTCTCTGTTCCTTTTTGCAAAATAGTACCCATGTCATTTTTAGGCATTCACACAACAAATCTTTTGACATTGTCCCTTCACTTCTCACCACAATTCCACTGAAAAATGCTTCTATAAAAAGTCCACAGTTTTAATATCCTACTGCATCCAATGTCCACCTGCATATTGCAAGTTCAGTTACGGGTTCTATGTTGTAGTGGCAATAGGTATGGTCACACCTCGTGATTAGTTTATGCAGTATTTCTTCAACCAACATCTTTTCATACACTGGATGCATTTCCTATCTTGCCATTCACCAAACAGGTCAAAACCAAACATATTTGATGGATACTGGAACGCACAGCTACCCTTTAGTACCTTGGAGTGCAGATGAAACATTATGGCGGTCATTCTGACCGCAGCGGGCGGCGGTAGCTGCCCGCCATGCGGTCACCGCCATTTGGCCGCTCCGCGGTGAAAAGACCGCGGCGGCCATTCTGGCTTTCCCGCTGGGCCAGCGGGCGCCCGCCAAAGGAGCGCCTGCCGGCCCAGCGGGAAAGACCCTGCAGTTGCACCCGTCGCGATTTTCACTGTCTGCTAAGCAGACAGTGAAAATCATGCTGGGGCCCTGTTAGGGGGCCCCTGCACTGCCCATGCCAGTGGCATGGGCAGTGCAGGGGCCCCCAGGGGCCCCACAACACCCGTTCCCGCCATCCTGTTCCTGGCGGTAAAAACCGCCAGAAACAGGGTGGCGGGAAGGGGGTCGGAATCTCCATGGCGGCGCTGCTTGCAGCGCCGCCATGGAGATTCAGCCCAGACAGGGGAAATCCGGCGGGAAACCGCCGGATCCCCTTTTCTGACCGCGGCTTTACCGCCGCTGTCAGAATGGGCAGGGAAGCACTGCCAGCCTGTTGGCGGTGCTTCCGTGGTCCTCCACCCTGGCGGTCGATGACCGCCAGGGTTGGAATGACCCCCTATATGTATTACAAACGTAGAGCATGGAAAAATATGGGCTAAATGCTTCATCCTCTCCCCGACATCAAAGGAGATGTCACCAGTACTTACAGCAAATCAGGCAAAGAACATAAAATTATTGTCCTCTGGCAAATCCATTGGAAAAAAAGATATATACATATATATATATAAAATGTTGTTAAAATGCTCATTTTGCCACTGATTTTTCCAAAACCTACAATATGAAAGAACACTCAAACATCTTGTAAACGTTATTTTTATGTCCTATCGGATTCAGTGTCTTTTAAAACGTGTCATTTGTCATTGAAGAAGAAAAAAAAAAAACTACTAAAAACAAAACAGATTCCCCTCGAGGGTGAACCCCAAACCACTCCTAAAGTTTAAGTCCGTTATAGAGAGACAAATTATAAATTGTACTCACTCAATGTGCTTTCAAATCCAATATTCCCTAAGGAAAAATCCTAAAATGATTCCACAAATGACACATGTTACCAGAACCCAGAAGAGCCCGTCCAAAGTAATTTTGACCCAACTCCACCTGCGTTTTTTGAATTGAAACGAGACGAGCAAAGAGCACACACAACAGACATATATCTGGACGTATGCCCATAGGCTAATACTTTCATCAGTATGGTGGAAGCCTGGTGTCCTCTTCCCTTTTTATTTTATTTTTTTAGCCGCCTGCACTTGTCTGGACTGTTTAGTATATATTTACCTTGTAAAGGATTGAAGCATGACACCCTAAACGAACACACATTTCTGTCATATTCATAGACTTCGATGTCACCCCCTCAAGCTTGCCCACTGCAAATCTCTACTTTGTACCTTCTGTGATTATATATACCTGCTTTCCTTTTTTTTGTGCATTCTTTCTCCTTTTATATGTAGGTCCATTCTCTCTAATTGTCTCAGAGTTCTTGTATTTTGCCTTTCTGCTCAACTTTGTGAACATCTCGATTTTCACTGTCTCCAGTCTCTCTTATTAACACGCTGAATTCTTATTGTTAAAACAGCCTGTTTTAAATGATATTTTTACATGCCTGGCTTTGTTTTGTTTTTTACTCCTAAATTAATTTTCTGCTAGGTTTTTGTTTTTTGAAAATTGTCCTTTAGTTTCTTACTTGGACTTTATCCACACAGTCTATATTACAATCTTAGAACATTATCATTCTCTTCGGTGCCGTGACAACTACATTTTTGTTGACTCTTTAGACGTTTCCTTCTTCTGTTGTTTGCACCTATTATATACTTTGCTCCCTTATTTTTGTACATCTTTTCTCTTTGTGCATGTATCGCTATGTGAATTCTTATCCTGTGTATATCTTCTATACTTAGTAGATCTTTCTCAGACTTACTGTGTGCATCCATCAGTCCTCTAGTGTAAGCTAAAGTTTTCTTTTACATGATGAAAATACTATGGTCTTCCCTTTATGTAGTTTTCCATTCTGATTTCTCTACTGTGTTCTATATATTTTATGTGATCATACACCCCCAAACACTGACCTATGACGTTTTAATTTAGAGATGAGTTGATGGAGTCTCAAGACTCTGTGGATCTCTTCAAAACTGTTAAGTCAGCAGCAGCAAAAATACAAGCCATAATCCAACCAGCTTTAAAACAAGCCACTTAAAAACATCTGCTCCGATAAAGCCCCATTACAAGCCAGATGGAGTGGTACCACCAGGGTAATAAAACATCCTGTGGGTAATAAAACATCAGTTCTGAACCAAGAGCTTTTCACATATCGAAACATTTGCTGTTTTCTATATTACTTTTTTTTGGCAGATTTAATTTTTGTTTAAACACTGTTTTCTGTGGACTTCCGTACCTATATCCAGTGGGGCGGATTTCTTAGTATGCTGTACAGGACTCTTACCACTCTGTGCTTCCTTGACAGTGCAGCATAAACATAAAATACAAAGTAATCTTTAACTCGTCGTAGGTTTCTCATTGGATGGGATGTGATGCAACATTATTTAGAGCATAACGATGTCAGATATCATGAAGTGCATTGCTGTTGTTCTGTACACCTCTTTACGGTGATAGATTTTCAGACAAGCTGTAACTATGTCGGAAAAGGCAACACCAGGCACTAAACAGAAAAAACACAGACTCGTGGAAGTACCAATTTGCTAAAGGCAATAACAACAATGAACATGGCTCAACACTTAGTTTGTACTTCTACATATAGTCAAAAAGCCTTTATAACCTGCCAAGTTCTTTGCAGTGGCCGGTCTCTTCTTTCTAAAGATAAACGTTGAAAACAAGACGTCCAAGAGCAACAACAAACCCTGCTTAACAATGGAAAATCCCTTAGTCAAGAGAACTAAAACCTTAAACCAAACATTCTCCTGGTGTGGCTAGGATCCCACAACCTACGTTACAAAAATCATTCCTGGGTTCCAGGCCTTACTAGTCTGTATTTGGAGATATATCTCTTCGGTAGTACTTTCCCAGTTCTATGGCGTGAGATCGGAGACTATACTACATTTGGCCAGCATATCAATTTTTCCATTGTACAATTAACATATGACAAAGATGTTCATGGGAGCGTAAGGCATTTCATCAGGAGAGTCAGGGCTTGGAACTCTGAAGCTGGTTGGCATTTCTAATAATGATTTCCAGACAAGTCCCCTGGTCCAAAAGGGAATAAATGCTACACAAAAGGCGTCAAACAGTAGCTACAAGGACAATCCCCGCCAGCTTTTCATTCACAGATCACAATGGAAAAGGTTACTCAGCTGTTGTAATAACTACTGCAGTATCCAACCATATCAAAAAACGCTTCCACTTATTGCAGGTGTATCAGAGCCTGTGGCAGTTTGACAACAGTGAAGCAAAAGGTTGACAGTCCTTGAATGGGCTTCCGTCTTCAAGGCCTTTTGCTTTCCCATATTGTTTGCCACTACTTTCTATTATTAATCATTGACCAATCTGATGGCATCTAAACTAGGCTTAAGGCTGTATGGAGTGATGGAGGCAAGACTGTTAGCGGTAATTTGATGCTTCAAATGCACAAACAGAAAAAAAATAGAAGCTGAGAGTCATTTTCATACTTATTCCACTCTCTCGCATTCCCAATGTGCATGAATGGGTCAAAAGCAGGAAACTAGTGGGGAAAAATGGCAAAGGACATGAACAACAAACATTTTCTAGGACACTGTCACTGCAAGTTGCTTCTCTAGAGTAGGTTTTCAGGCAGATGTGCATGCAGTAAACAAGAAGAGAGGCCCTGTAAGAAATTAGATAGTTTTTCAAGTCACAGGAGTGAATACCCACCTCAAGCATTAATCACAACCCTGTGAGCGTGAACCCTCAAAGTCACTAAATACACCGGAGCGCAACCCCTGGTAGCTATGACACAGAGTAAACAGGCTTAACGTTTGGCAATGTGTAAAGAAGTTTTTGCAGTACCAAAAACAGTATTGAAGTGAAAATGCAAAACAATAAATGATCCCAAACTGACTTAAAAAATAGAGTAAAATGTAATTAACAAAATGAGGCCAGAATAACAAAAATCTAATAAGGGGAACCGGAGCTATACTTTTTAAACATTTTAAGTGGGAATGGCACCAAGAAGCCTAAAGTGCCAGTTATAGTCAATGTTCACAGTAGACTGTGACTTAGTTCTGACTATAGTCCTTTAAGTCTCAATCCACCACAGGAATCCCCAGGACCACAGGGGAGCACTTAGAGACTCACAGGTTGCTAGGAAGTGGCCAACAGCATGGTGCACTCTATGTCCAGTTGCACTGATTGGCTAGACAGCTGCTGAAAAGGTCTCTTGCAACTTGCACTCCTCTAGCTTGAGCAGTAGGTCAGCCTTTTGACCCTTGGAGTCCACTTTGCCCTGAGTAGGACAGAGAGAAGGTGCCACCCTTAAGGGCTCTTGGGTCGCAGACTACACATTGAGTTCTCTTCTGATCTTCCTCAGGTCCAGGAGTTTATGAAGTGGTTGCCTGGAGAGACCAGGTTTAAGCTTTGCACAAGCTAGTGGGTGGGAATGGCTCCTGGGCACACACTAACCAGTGGGGTTAAAGTACCCGGAGCCAACCCTCGTTTCTTTCGGCATTCTGAAGATAAAGACAGTCTTCGGCTTTAGTGAACTTGGGGCCAGATGTATCAAAGGATTTTGCGCTCACAAATGGTGCAAAACGGTAAATTCCACCGTTTGCGAATGCAAGATCGCCTTTTACGATGTATGAAAGGCATTCACTGTTCAAATTTAAGTACTCGCTAAAATAGCGATTCCTTGCAACTGTAATGTGAATTTGCGAATCGCACCGTGCGATTCACAAATAGCGGCGTGAATTGTAAATCGCATTCGGCAATTCGCAAATCACGTAACGCAATGCAATGCATCAACAAATCGCAAATTTTCGCAGAATGGCTTTTTGCATGGCAATTTACCACAAATTGAAATCATGTGGTAAACAGGTGCAACCTATATAAAGAGGATCAGAATGACTCAGCCGCTTTTCCACAATGGCTGCACTCTATGTCATAGCGAGGAGGATGAGGATCCTGGCAGGTTTGAGAAGAGGGAGGAGGAGACAGGAGCGCATTTTCAGAGTGCGCATTACCCCTTTTGACCAGACAGAGGAGGAGATAAATGATAAGTACAGATTAAACTCAGCCATGTTACTTGACCTGATAGCTGATCTACAACCCCTACTGCAGCGAAAACACACACAGGATCCATAGCATACCCACCCATGTGCAGGTATTATGCTCCCTGCACCTATTGGCCTCAGGGCACTATCAAGGGGTCATAGCAGCAGCTAGAGGTGTCTCACACAGTGCGCTTTCACACTTCTTCAATGCATTCCTCAATGCCATGCTTAGCAAAATCCATCAGCACATAAGATGCCCCAATACCCCCACAGGAATTGCTACAAACCAAATACAATATTTCTACAATGATTGCCCAATTCCCACATCATTGGCTGCATCGATGGGACACATGTAGCTTTCTGTTCACCATCGGCCCCAGAGTATGTTTATCGGAACAGAAAGAGTACATATTCCATGAACATACAAGTCATAAGCAATACCTCCAACGTTATAACGGATCTTGTGACCCGATAGCCAGGTAGCACATGACTCCTACATCTTCAGGCACAGTGGAATACACACAAGACTACTTGCTGGAGAGTTTGGCAACTGATACCTACTTGGTAATGTAATAGTTGACAATGTTGCCTTGACGTATATGTGATGTCACAGATAAAAAAAATACTCATTTTACTCTCATGTCATTCTAGGAGGCAGTGCCTATGCAGTGCGCTCATTCATACTTACACCCTATCTGAATCCTGCCATGCCAAGCGAAAAGAGGTAGAAGGCAGCACACAGGATGATGCAGCGTTGTAGAGCGGACCTTTGGCCTGCTGAAGAGCCGTTTCAGTTGCCTGCACAAGAGTGGTGGTCCACTGCAATACAGCCCTGAAAACACCTGCAAAATCGTGGCTACCTGTGCTATGTTGCTCAACATTGCAACAACGAGGGGCATACCAGTGAAATCCACAGAGCCTGACTCAGAGGAGGATGACGATCCCTTGCCACCCCTTTAGCCAGAAGCAGTGTAGCAGAGGGCAGACAAAGATGTTCTGAGACCACGCACAACTATTTTTGATAAGTAATGACAACGCCACGTTAACATTTATGTATTGCTTTAGGTAGCATCTCTATTGCCTTGACTTCAGGTAATATATGAGTGGTTAGGACATAGGTAAACACTATACACAAACAGGTGCTAGTTACAGTGTCACACTATTAGCATCATAGTATCACTGCATTGCTACATGATATGCAAGTCCCCTGTACCTCTCAACATTACATCCTACGTCCACGCACTCGAGTGCTCAGTGTTTCAGTGGCACTTCTTGTTGCGGGTTCCAAGAAAGTACTGTGTCTGGTACTGCGACGCCTAGGATCCATCACAGGGGCTGTGAGACTGCTGAAGATAGAGGGCTCCTCACTATCCCCACCACCCAGTTTGCTGTTTGTAGCACTCCATGCTGTCTGCATGATCTCCAAAACATTGGTGATTTGCACCAATCCTTGTGCAACGTCCCAACTCCAATCTGCCATCTCCACTTGCATGCCCATAGCACATCGTGATACCAAATCAGTTGTGGTAGTGAGCCAATTGACAGACCTGCAGAACTCATCCAACCTGCCAATCAATTGGTGATGGCCCCTAAGGTGGCTGACATGCTCCTGCTGCGTCACAGTCCAGAGTTCCCTAATGGCATTTGTCATCTCCTTTGTGTGTTCTGTTGCTGTTTGCTGTCCCTCATGCAGTCTGCACGTTTTCATTTAGAAACTCCAACTGATTGTGCATTGATCCCATTTTGTCATTGTGAGACTCAAACTGCCTGTGCACTGCTCTCATGTTATGATCGATTGACACCAACTGCCTGTGCACTGCTCCCATGTTATGATCGATTGACACCAACTGCCTGTGCACTGACCTCTTGTGTTTACATTACAGACACTGCACTTTCAGCATGGAAGCCTCAAGGCCACCAAACAGTGATGGGCCCTCACCTCCCTCTGTGTACTGTCTGCCTTCTTCGCGACGCTTCCTGAGGGGAGTGAACTGATGTGGGTCAGGGACTACTGTCTGTTGGTGCATCTAGCCTCTGGGGGTGGTGGGGGTACTTCATCCAGCATTTCAGTAGAGTCCAGGTTATACTCATGGAAGGGTAGCACTCTTGCCCTGCTTCTAGTTGGTGCTTGTATGAAGGACTCACTGGTGTTTGAGTCGGACTGTGGCCGACTTTCGCTATCCCCCACATTTCCACCTTCTGCTGCGTCAAGGCCCGTAACATCTGCAACAACAATGTGCAGCATGTCATAATTGGATATGTACTCACACAGTTGCGTAATAGGATTAAATTTAACCTGGTATAGTATCTCTGAGAGTCTTTTGTGTTGTGTATGTGTTTGGTTTTACACTATCTCGCTAGTTATTTGGTAGTTACACTTTAGGGGTGTGGACTACCACTCCCATAATGCATTGTTGTGTTGTATGTAAAATGCAGCATGGACTACTCATCACCCTGCATAGTGCCATGGCTATTTTCTAAGGGTCATTTGTACATGCACATATGGAGAAACACATCATTACTGCCCTTACCTGCTGGTGCTGGGTGTGCCTGAGGTGTCAATGTCCGTGACACCACTGAGCTTCAGGAAGCAGTGTGGACTCCACCATGTCTTCCATTGGTGTAGACAATGATTGGGTGGGTAGGTGTTCCTCCTCCTCCGGTGCTCCTTGCCTGCTTGCTACCCTCGCTTTGGCACATGAACGCAAGTTGTACCATCGTTTGCATATTTCCTCGATAGAGCACTGCGCAACACCCACTGTGCATATTTTGATCTGGATGTCTGACCACAGTTTTCTCCTCTCACTTTCAGGTACCTGTAGTGAGTGTTTTCCAAATAGTTGGTCGTGGTTCCTGACCACCTCCTCGGTGTGCAGCTCCAATTCCTTCTCACTGAATTTGAGTTTGCGCTTCCTGTCTCCTTTCTCCTTCACATTCCCATCAATAGCCATTAACCTGTTTGGTCCTGGCTGGCTATCAAGACTGCCTCCCTGGTGCTGTTCTGGGTCTCTCTGCCTGCTCGTGTGGGTGTGGCTTCTGCAAACAGCATGGACTGACTCACGTCCTGGTTGCGATGTCATCAGGCTGTTCCAGGTTGCCGGTTTCGCAATTTGCAAATACCGATTGGCCATTTTTTGCAATTCGGTATTTGCAACTCGCAAATTGCGACTGCGAATTTAAAGAAATTCGCTATTTAAATAATGCAAACAGGGAGCTTGATACATCTGGCCCCTTGGTCACAGAGGCCTGGAGGTGTGTGGGGTGGTGTACTTTGGTAATCCTAGTGTCGTTCCACATTAAAACAATACAATTCAGTTTGAGGAAAACACGGTACCCACAATAAAAATAGAGACAGACGTGTGGTAGAACAGAAATAGGGTTTTCCATCAACCAGATAGTGCATATAAAAAAAGTGTTCGGTCGTCCTTTGTCCTTTCCTTTCTAGTGCGCCCCATGGATGTATGTAACCACGCGCATATGCCAACCACACATGCCTGAACAACGCAGTCGGAACAACGACTGCGTTGTTTCCATGAATGCGTTTACAATGCATGTCTTAATGATTTTTCATTGTAAAGGCATGCCTAGTAAAGGCATGCGTGGAACTGCATGCGTTGTTTTTGCATGGCATCGCCCACCTGCCCTAAAAATAAATCTACCCGGACCCCCCCCACCCGAAAAATAAAACTACCCCACCCACCCCTAAAAACAACACCAATACCCCCCACCCACACAGAGCCCTAAAGCCTACCCCGACCCCCCCATCCACCCCAAAAATAACTGACCCTTACCCCAAGAATAAAACTACCCGCCCCTAAAAACAAAATTATAATAACCCCCCCACCCAAAAGATGAAACTACCGACCCCCCACCCGCCCCTTAAAACAAGCCATAAATACAAAATTACCCCAGGTCCCCACCCTAAAAACCATAGTACCTCAACCCACCACTCCCGCACCTTAAAAATAAAAATAACACAACAACCCTCCACCCCTAAAAACTACCCCAACCCTCTCCTAATGCCACTTACCTGACCGTGTCCTACCCCCACCCCAATACAAAATTACCCCGACCCCCCACCCCTTAAAACCCAACCCCTCTACCCGCCCTAAATACAAAATTACCCGACTCCCACACCTAAAACCCATAAACAAAATTATCCTGACACCTCCTGCCCCTAATAACCCACCCCACAACCCCTGTCCCAAAAAACAAAATTACCCCAACCCCAGCCACTAAAATCCCTCCCCCCACCCACCATACATACAAAATTACCCCTACCACTGCACCTCGGCCCTAAAAACAAAACTATTCCCCCCCCCCCCCCAGTCCCCCTTACCTGACCACGTCCTCTCCGGATGCGGACTCCCTTTTTCTCTGCCTTAACCTCACATGTGAGTTGTTCATCGCATGCGTGGTTAAGGCAGAGAAAAATTGAGTCGTTAACACAAGCATGGTTCTGTTTGCTATAACAACCACGTCATGGTTACGGCATCATTGTTCAGGATGTTTACTGTGCCCCACTATTATATGTAAAACCCAGCAAACCCATCAACCAGGATTTGACATCCATGCAGGTGTTGACAGCCTCAACAGAGGAGTCATCTCTGCCCATTCAATTTAGTCTATTGTTTGCTCTTGGGAAGCATTTCACACCTTTTTCATACCTATTCAACTGCCCATTCCTGGCTGGGATAAGTTAGACAGCAAATCCACATAAGCCTCTAGGAACTTCAGCAGGGAAAAGGTAACTTGCTTAAAGTAACCTTTCCTTAATATTTATTAAAAACCAGACCACAATTGGATAAAATTAAAAAAAAACTATCAAAAATAGTTGTTGAATTATTTTCTACCTAGTTTTATTACCAAGGCACAGTATTAGGATATATATCTGTACTCTGGCTTTCTAGATTACTTAGGGCAGGTGTGCCTGCCTCAGTTAAAATATTGCTTTCGGGTCCTAGTCACTGTACGGACATGTTAACATAAAATTTCTAAATGTCCTACTTTTAAATATCATGTAGCCTGTTTTTGGGGGTACAAGCCCTAGCTTACTAGTATTTAAAAGGGAGGCTTTGACCTGTCAAAAGGGTTCAGTTTGACAAGCTGAATTTTAGTCTTTTAAACTGCTACAGTCGGACTACACTGGTCGGACGAAGCCATATTTTACACAGTCACTGTAGTGGAAGGCACACTCACTGCTGCAGCCATGGGTGACATTTAACTTACAGGCCCTCTGTACACTCTGTACCACATTCTAGGGACCAACAGGTAAGGTACATATGCCAAACAAAATCATTTTGAAAAGGAGAAGAACGGACACTTTACTTCTGTTCTAAAGCCCAGAAAAATAGAGGGTCCGGCAAAAGGTGAAACATTTGGGATGAGCAAGCACCAAAGGCAGATTTTACTAGAAACAGATTGTTTCTAACAGAATGCCTTACATAATAAGGCCTTTGACCCCCCCCCCTTTCCACCAGATGGAGAAGCATTTGGGGATATGGTCCCTATCCAACAGAAAATGGATTCCCTAAAATCATGGCCAGGTGCATTTCTTCCACTAGTATTAAAGAAACTGGGCCTTTGCCTAGCATACACACCAAACATCTTTTTTGATGTCCAAGTTACAGATGGATTTTGTTACCCTTCTGATGAGTTGATGTAAGGCATTAGCTGCTTCTGTGCCGCAGACGTAACAGTTACGTCCCGTGGCAGAGTGCTCCTGTGCCAAGGACGTAAAAATTATGTCTCGGCACCGGAGCACCCTCCGTGGGCGTAAAGGCAGAGCTGGAAGGGGAATCGCTTCATCAGAGGTTGCCTCCCATCGCGTTGAAAGCATGCCTCCAGAGCGAAGCCGAAGAGAAAGGCTCAGAAGGAGGGGGTAGGCAGAGACATCAAAAGAAAGGAAAGGCTTTTCCTTTCCTTTGATGTCATTCTGAACATTTCTGCAGCCCGGTCATGAAGCGATCGGGCTGCAGAAATGCCCACTAGACACCAGGGATTTTTGTTGTTGTTATTGGCAGGCAAGGGTCGCTCCCCTGGGAGGCATTTTATCTAAGGCCATTTCCGGCTCCCCGGGGGGCGGATCGTCCTATATTGATTAAGCTGCTCTGCCCCTAGCCACTAGACACCAGGGATTATTATTATTTTTTTTTTGTGTAGTTTTTTTTTTTTTTTTTTTTAATAAGGGTAGCAACCCCTTAGGCAAGGGTCACTCCCCAGGGGTAATCATTTTTATTAGGCCCTTTCTGCCCCATCCTGGGGGCATAAACCCCTAGACACCAGGGATTTATTGTGCGCCAATGTTACCCAAGGGGAGAGACCCCTTAGGCAAGGGTCATTCCCCTGGGGGGGGGGGAATTTATTTTAGACCATTTCCTATTTTTGTAAGGCTCTTCGGCCATACCCCCACCCTAAATAAATGTGGACAAAGTTGTTCTGCCCACTGGTGGGCAGATAGGGCAATTACCCAGATCCACTCCTGGGGGTGGGGGAAGCCTACTAGTTGCCAGGGAATTAAAAAAAAAATACTGGGGTGGTGACTACCAACCAGTATGGGCATGGTTATGGGCAGATGGGGCAATTACCTCGATCCACTCCTGGGCAGGGGTTGATGGGTGGGCAGGGGAGAAAGCCTACTAGATGCCAGGGAATTAAAAAAAAAATATATATATATATATATATTGGGGTGGTGGCTACCAACCAGTATCGGCATGGTTATGCCCCCACCCCAACTGAAGATGCTAACGATCTCTCAGCTCTCCCCGGCACACTAAAACATCTTATCCCAAGGCAAGCAAGAGGACATTTGATTATTTTGGGTTTTGGTTTTACATTTGGCCCATGAGAGCTTGTCTAACTTTGAAAATCGTCCCACTTAGAATGGTGAGGGCTGCATTTTTTGGACTTTGGGTCACTTCCATGTAGAAAAATCTACGAGACCTAGACACATCTGAAAAGTAAACATCTGGGTGAGTCCAGGGGGGTGTGCTTCACATGCACCCCGCACCATTTACTTATCCACAATGCCCTGCAAACCTCCAACTTTGCTGGAAATCACACATATTTCCCACATTTTTGTGATGGAACCTTTCGAAATCTGCAGGAATCCACAAAATTCCTACCCCCCCAGCATTGTCTCATCTATACCTATAAAAATTCTGCCCCACTTGTCAGCCTAAAAACATTTTTTTTTCAAACTGCCCCTCATTTTCGACATGCTTTCGTCTCTTCCCTGTCACAGGCACTTGGCCCACCTACACCAGCGAGGTATCAATTTTACAGGGAGACTGAGGGGAACGTTGGGTGGTAGGAAATTTGTGGTGGTGCGGTGATCCCACACAGAAATGTGAGAAAAGTTTGATTTTTTTTTAGCAAAATTTGAGGTTTGCTGAGTATTCTGAGCAAGAAAACACTGGGGGATCCACCAAGTCACACCTCGGGTGTCTAGTTTTCAGAAATGTTTGGATTTGGTAGGTTTCCCTATATGGCTGCTAAGCCCAGGATCAAAACCGCAGGTCCACCCCCTGCAAAAAACAGGTAGTTTTGTATTTGTTAACTTTGATGTGTCCACATATTGTTTTGGGGCATTTCCTTTTGCGGGCACTAGGCCTACCCACACAAGTGGGGTACCACTTTTATAGAGAGACTTTGGGGAATACTGTGTGGAAGGAAATGTGTAGCTCCTCTCAGATTCCAGAACTTTCTGTCACTGAAATGTGAGGAAAACATTTTTTTTTTTTTTGCCAAATTTGAGGTTTGCAAAGGATTCTGGGTAACAGAACCTGGTGAGGGATCCACAAGTCACCCCATCTTGGATTCCCTTAGGTGTCTAGTGTTAAAAAAATGCACAGGTTTAGTAGGTACCCTAGGTGCCGGCTGAGCTAGAGGCCAAAATCCACAGCTAGGCACTATGCAATAAACACGTCAGATTTCAATGTAAAAATGTGATGTGTCCATGTTGCATTTCCTGTCGCAGGCATTAGGCCAACCCAGGCAAATGAGGTACCATTTTTTTTTAATTAAATCGGGAAACTTGGGGGAACACAGAATAGAAGAACAAGTGTTATTGCCCCTTTTCTTTCTCTACATTTTTGCCTTCCAAATGTAAGACAGTGTGTAAAAAAGACGTCTATTTGAGAAATGCACTGTAATTCACATGCTAGTATGGGGACCCCATAATTCAGACATGTGCAAATAGCCACTGCTTCGCAACACCTTATATTGTGCCCATCTTGGAAATACAAAGGTTTCTTTGATACCTAGATTTCACTCTATATTTCCAAAAATGTATTGCTGTATACCAGTATAGAATGAAAACCCGTTTCAAGGTGCAGTTCATTTATTGGCTCTGGGTACTTAGGGTTCTTGATGAACCCACAAGCTCTATATATCCACGCAACCAGAAGAGTCCAGCAGACGTAACGGTATATTGATTTCAATATTTTTTTTATTTTAGCTGTTATGTTCTGTAGGAAAATCTTGTTGGATCTGCACAAATGACACCCTGCAGAATTCAGAATGTTGTCTACTTTTCAGGAATGTTTAGCTTTCCGGGATCCAGCCTGGGTTTCACACCCATTTCTGTCACTAACTAGAAGGAGGCTAAAAGCACAAAAAAATAGTAAAAATGGGGTATGTCCCAGTAAAATGCCAAATTTGTGTTGAGAAATGCGGTTTTCTGATTCAAGTCTATCTGTTCCTGAAAGCTGGTAATTTTAGCACCTCAACCCCTTTGTTGATGCCATTTTCAAGGAAAAAAAACACAAGCCTTATTCTGCATCCCATTTTTTCCATTTAAAAAAAAAAATAATAAAATGTCACTGTATTTTGGCTAATTTCTTGGTCTTCTTGAGGGGAACCCACAAACTCTGGGTACTTCGAGAATCCACAGGATGTTGGGGGAAAAAAAAGATGCAAATTTGCTGTGGGTAGGTTAGGTAGTCAAAAAGTTATGAGGGCCTAAGCGTGAACTGCTCTAAAGAGCCAAAAAATTGTTCGGCACTGGAGTGGAAAAGGCTTGACAGCGAAGGGGTTAAGGAGATTAACTTTCTCTAAGATAGGGAAGGCCAAGAGTACTTGCAATGAACAGGCAATGATTTATAATTTATAAAGCGGACTCTATGCAACACACAGTTAGAGTTTTCTGTACAGATGACAAAGAAATAAAAATGGTATTGTCCACGTGATCAGTTCGAGTTCCCGATTTTCACTGTTTCAAATGATGGGTTGGCTAAGATGGTCAATGAGAGTCATATTGAAAACAAGTTGTAATTCATAAAGGAACCCAGGAAACAACACTCCGAATACATAAAAAGTGCAGCAGAATGAGTGTGGGTGCCACGGAATTTAACACTGGCTTTGTGTCTTAAGAAGAACACATCTGTATAGCTTGAATCAGTTTCATAGGTAAAGCACTGAAGAATGGGTGTCATAGAAGAGCAAGTCAATAAAAATAATAAGTTAAAATAAAATATACCTTGCGTTTCCAGTTTAAAAAACACAGACGTGTAGTCATTTTCCTTGAAATGTACAAAATGTAACTGAGCAGAAAAACACACAAGGGGTACATTATGGGTACGCTAGTGGTTCAAGGAAGTGTGGCACATGTATTCTTTGCTTTGCTGCTATATACCTTGAGTTTCTTGTACTATCTTAAAGAATTAAGAGTTTTGACATGTTAGAAATGGAAGAGAATGGCTGTAAATGTATATTCAAGAACTGACAACTGACAGGAACAACCAAATGAATGCTTCAATATGGTCAGATTGACTTCACTACTATTTGGATCCTGTCCAGTCTGCAGATCTACTACATTACTACAGCACCAAATTCCTTGATGTTAAAGGTCGCCAAACTGAGAAGATGCAGACAATAGCCACAGGGAATCCTTTCTAATGTCACATCTTACTCATGAACTTCTATTTACTACTTAATGATTCATATACTCTTAGTAAGGTGTCCTAAAGATTTATTTTCAGCCAATAAGTAAGAAATTAAGACAAATTGGGAATATAAGCTTTGATGATGCCTTCCAAAGGTATATAGATTGATTTTCTGGCTCACCAACGATGTGGTAAAAATTGGCTCCTTCATCTTGTAGAATGTTAAATATCCCATGAAGAACAAGAATTTTAAAGCATGGACTGTTTATTTCTAGACTCACTAGGTGACATGGCCTTCTGGGAAATACTGTGAGGAGGAAGATCAGAAACTCAAAAGAGGATCTCAACTCTTGTGCTCAGCATGACTATATTAGAATACATTTAACTGCTACCCAGATTCATGAAATATATGCAGATTTTATCAGCAGTTATCAATCTCTATTGAATGGTCACATTAACTCTGACAAACAGAATGCATGTATTACTTACCTTTGCTTATATTCATTCAAAGGCATGTTAGAGTATGTGGCAAGAGCATGAAACAGAGTGATTGGCCTGTTAAAACATCAGTGCCAAAACCATTAGTGCTCATATGTCATTGGGTATTAGGCCAACTGGCTGTTGCTTAATTTGTCATCTCTCACTTTCACTTTGGGCCCACAGTTGTGGAATGGGCGAATAACAGTGGATAACCTGTTCAATTGAAATCATTAACTGCTGTTAAACCATAATGATGTTTGTTTACATCCAATTACTACTTATAAAACCTCAAACAACCTGTATTAGGGGTGAGGTTTGACAGTGCAGTAATCAAACATTCATATTACATGCAATATATAGAGCAGATATGGAGCCTGACCCTTTCAGTCACTGGATTTCTTCAACCATCCTCTTTTAGTCACTGGCTTGATACTTTGGTAATTTCTTGAACCGCCCACTAGAGTATTTATCACTCACTTAATACTGTTGTTTGAACTGCACAGCTCCAGGGATTACTTTACAAGTATATCCCTCTCGGCCCACACTTGTTGGCTTTAATGGCTTGGGTTATAAGCACTTGTGTATTCAATCCAGACACGCTGACTTTCCTAATCCTTATTAGCTCTTTCTTTCCAACTGCACAGTAACAAATACAATAAGAAGTACGGAAGCTAAAGGCAGGTATAAATATAGAGGATATGCACATTGATTAGACAGGCACATCTCTCTTCGCATTCAAAAACATACAAAATTCCACACGTTCTTGCAGGAAAATATTTGGATCCATTTTATAAATAGTTTTGTAACAGACTGAGCAATTATACCAACAGTGCTATCACCAAACCTGGTTACAGTCGAGGTCCTATAAAAAGGAGCTATAAATTTCACATTAATGGGTGTTCATCTCATTTCTATGCCATCATGTCCAGCTAAAAATGGAATGGAAAACAGTGTTCATCATTGGCAACGCATCTTCAGGGACCTGTGACACTTTAGTGGTTGTTACCCTATATACAATTTTTTTTTTTTAATAATAGGCGCATATGATTTGTTTAGTGGTTCTGTATGTAGGTCCTGAAGGGCTTCCACTATTAGGCTTTCTCCAATCTGCTTATCTTGTCTTCTCTTCTTACGGCACTGCCACAAGGACCGTCTCCAGATCTTTATTGAAGCGTCACAAACACAAGTGGGCCACCATTCTACTCAGTCCTCTTCAGAGTACAGGTAATCCAGACGGCACTGGGTGATTTACCATAGTGATCTACACAGGCAATTAAGATAAGCATTACATCACTGGTGCCAACCTCAAGAGCAATGTAGTCCATCAGATCATGGAGGCATGCTGAAGATCGAACTAATGCACTACTGAAATCCTCACATACCCTGTCTGGGCACAGGTTAAGTTCCACAGGGCATTTCAGAACCTCTAATCGAATGTCAAGTAGTGCTGCCTATTTAGGCACCAGAAGCAGGTGCCCAAAGCTAGTTTCAGAAGACCTCTTGACTCTGGGACACCACAATCTTGAGATGCTTTAGCGAGTCACCTGATTGTCATTTAGAAACAAAGTTTTGGATCTTTTAATGACCTTCCTGGTTAGTCTTAGTCTAGAACACAGGCGGCAAAGGGGTGCTCTGCTTTATTATCCATTCCCCACTGGGATTGATATGGTACAAATCCAAGAGGTAAGTGTCTGGATCCAAGCACCGCTCACCTGTTGGGCAAAAGATCACAGTTATTAAAATAATAAAGGAGATTGATTGTTCCCACCAGATGTTTCACACCACCCACGTTTCTCATCCTACTTGTCTGTGCATCGCATGCACTCTAAATATGTTGCGCTCCTTAAAATACTCAATCTGACCACATTCTTAAGTCTTACTTTTTCACCGTAATCTAGGAGTAAGATTCTTTTTACAGATTAATAAAGTCTTTGATATGTTTCCTTACTCAGTAAGCTGCAGAAAGAAGAAACCGAATGAGGCATGAATGCATTGTGGTCCATATTACAAGTGTAGGGCTAAATTCCGACCCCTATGCAAAGAGAAGTTTTCACAGGGATCAGAATTACGACTGGTGTGACAAATATCACAAACTTGCATTTTTACTCTGCTAGATTCTGGCAGATCAAAAGTGCAGAAATTTATCAAGGGAAAGGAAACATGAATATGGCAAAATATGCAGAATATGTTGTGTTAAATATCAATTCTGCATTTTATGCCCTATTCTGAAAGTGAAAACTTGGAATAGGACGTAATTACCGCAAGTGGTTCATATCTCACCCTCAGGTAATAGTGCTTACCACGAGTGGTAAATATCACACCCCATTCTGCCCATCTAGTAAGGAAGGCCACTGTCTTGCATATGTGCTTCGTGACTAGCCAAGCTATATGAAGTAAGCATAACTTATGGTGAGCTAATGATAAACGGGTTTTCAAGATAGTGCCTGAGCAAATAAAAAATAAATAAAATACGGAAGGCTGGAAAGTGTATTCACATGGACAATGACAAGGATTCAGGCGTGGGCCACATTTATGGTTAGTATTTTTATCATTATGGTTATTGTTCTAATAATTATTGTCACGGTCATGAATTTATTGTAATTATAATATTGTTATTATCATTAGTATTGGTATTATTATTGTTGTTATTCCTTTCAATTACATGATGGCAAGTGAGGTGGGATAACTGAGACCTGTGGTGACTGGCTTCACTCCTTAGGAGGACTTTAAGCAACAGCGCTCCCTTGCGGCACTTGTCACATTGTCTCTCATGCCCCGCCCACGGCAGCAATGTGCCTGACAGGTCCCCAATAATGCCCTTTCAGGGGAACCGGCTCCTTTGGATATCTCCTGATTTCGTAGGAAGTGGGTCTGTGACTAAGTCTGTCATCAGATCATAAATATCATTAGTAAAGAAGGTGCAGTGGCACCGTTGCCCAGGTGTATGTAGGAGCCGCTGCATCCCAATGATGTCTGTCTGGTTTTTTCCCCTAAGTGGAGACTAAAGGCTCCTTCACCTGTCTGCCTTACGGCCCGTGGCACAGTAATCACGCACCGGCGCTGTCTATTACGTATAAATGCACCTACAAAACAACACTACAACAACAATCTGATGCATGCCTGTCAGGTGATCGAAGGTCTGGTGAGACGTCTCTGTAGATTAGACCATAATGGAGTAAGCAGGGGAAGCCATTAACAAGAAAGGCACTCCTTTCACAGGCAGCTCTGGGCGAGATGTGCTATGAGCTCACCAATAAAGGCAGACCAGGTAGAACATGGTTTCCTCGTAGAAGACAACAGAATACAACTTTTATTGATTTGTGAAGTAGCTCAATAGATTAAGCTCCCGCTGTAGGGATCCATATGCAGGTCCACTAGAATTATGCAGGAGCGGAATCCCAAATTATGCAGCAGGCTCGGCTAAATTATGCGACAAATTAAGGCAAATTATGCATCTTAATACGACACATTTTGTGTTGGAATTACGTCATTATTTCGCTATTTTGAACGTTAACACAATCTGGCAAGGTTCCACACAGTTGTACCATTAGGACCAGAAATAGGCATCAGAAAACTAACCAGTTAATCTTTGCGAACGGTCTGCCTTTGTGTGGCAACACGTGTTGCGACTTGCATATTGCCAAATTTTGATCCTTTTTACCTAGGAACTTTTTCTGATGAAATCTGCAGATTACGCAGCAGATGATGGATTATGTGGAAAGTGCAGAACATCTGCAATTTTGCTGAAAATGTTCAGCTGCAAAATTGCACAATTCCAGTGGATGTGTGCAATTTACATTCCACTGGATTCAATCCTAGTACGGCAGCCCAGAGTCTTCATGTGCCAGTCGCCAAGAACTGCGTGCCAGGTGAATTGCACAAGTATGAGTTCCAGTGGCGCCAACCAAGCCAACCATCTTTCCAGGGTTTTGAAAAAACTAACAATTTAGTTGGTTAATTTAAACATCTGATAAAACTCCAATGATTAAATCGGTATCGGCATTTAAGATAAAAAACACCAATTGCTAAATTGTAAATGAAGCACATGGAAAGGCAATCAAACCTCTCTGAACCCAAAGGAGCCACTCTTCTTACTTACATTCTCTAATGTTGATTGAGGTATTAAAACTCCCTGAAAATACATTTAGAGTAAATAGTAATGAAACTCTAGATTGCACCACACTGTTTTTTTTTTTTTTTTTTTATCTAAAATCAACCCATGACGGAGCTGAATTCCAGAAACAGCAGTTCTCATAGGGTCTCTAGGAAATCTGAGATGCTTCTAATCCAAGCCGCTCAACTGGGTTAAGATGTGTGACCTGGCCACCTCACCCCTCCTTCCTGTGCCACTGATGAATTTTGTGTTAGCACTGGGAACCCCTACATACATGCCAAATGCGTGTATTATTGCTCAATGATTGAACAAACGTCTGAAAACCATTAAAAAATAAAAAATGCCCTACATGATGCGTTTCTTCCTTTCCTCGGTTTTGCTTCTCTAGCTATTTTTCTTCTACGAAAACCTTTACTTTTCTCCCACGTCCCTTTTTCACATCCAAACCTTGGTGCCTGCAGTGATGACCGGGTTCAAAAATGGATCAACGACTAGGAAGGGAACTTAAACAACGCACACTGAAGCCCAAGTATACATTTACTGTGTTAGGTAAATGCAGAGATATACTAGTTGCAACTTTTTTCACAGAACAAAAATTAAATATAGATAAATGCCAATAAAATGTGCAAAGAATAAATATAGTTAAACAGAAGGAATACTAAAAAATAAATACAATAAAACTTGGGCCGCTCAACATAGGCATTTATGATCCAGAGCAAAGATGCCAAAATGTTAACTCTATCCTCAAGCTTGAAAATACCATGTAGAGCTTCGTTCATGTCTAAGAGCAAACACCCAAACACAGTGCACCCCATTTCTATGGTATTAACATCTAGGCCCTGTCTGTCCACTTACTGATATTTCCGCCAACTTCATACAGGAGGAGGTTAGAAGAATCAACGGAGCTAGGAGAAGAACAGAAAAAATAGCCATTAGAAGTCGAGCAAATATTTGTAGCAAAGTAGATTTAAGGGGGGGGGGGCGGGAGTACAATGGGCGAGGAAAGGAAATTGCTGGGTAGAGAAAATGACAAGTGGAAGTTATGGTGAGAGTGAAGAGTACATGCACTGAAAGACTAAGAACTGAGTGGACATAGAGAGTTGTGCGTGGTACATACAAAGGAAGAAAGGAGATCAACTCACATTATGGAGTAGGGTGACTAGTGACAGAGAACTGTATGACAGCAGAGTTGAGGTAGAAATGTATATCAAGTCCTTAAAAAAAATATAAGAAAACGACACACCGATAGAGAGGGAGCAAGAGGTCTATGCAGGAAGACATTTGCAGTGGTAGAAACTAATGAAGAGAACTGCATGGAAACAAATGAATATTCTGCTCTAGTCGAAAATGATACATTTCTACAAATTACCTCAGCACGAAACTCAATCATTTACACTGGCAAATCCCAACACCCAGGCATTATGACCAACTATCACTCTGCTAGGGTCAGGGACACTTTAAATTATCTTTCTCTGTACCATCTTCAGTCAACAGAACGTGGGCTTTTGACAAGTAGAGACAGGGCCTCTGAATCTGTACCACTCATTTTCTGGAACAGGTGAGCCATCCATAGTCAACTAGAAGGATGTCTGCATTTTATCATTAAACCTAAAACAATAATATAGTAAAATGCTTTTTAGAGCACTCAAGAGTTCCTAAGAAAGTACCCTTTGCACAAGAAGCAGATTGTTTTTCAACTCTGAAGCCATCACCCAGCATCACCAAAGCTGAGGATTTCCTGCTAAGGAGCACCATAAGAGCAGAACATGCAGCTTAAAGAGGCTGTGGAACCACCTATACCCTCACGCCAGCCTGAAGCAATGCCAATTTAAGACCTGGTCCAGGGAGCCCAAGCATAAATCCTCTGATCCTATCTCCTTGTTGGCAGTTCTATATCTACTGGTAATATAGAAACACTGCCCGTTTTCACTGCCTATATCATTGAAATGACTGCCCCACACTTCTTAGGGCGATTCTTTCTTGGGATGTATTTTCATAAACTCTGCCTGCTTTGCCCTTTTCCTTCCAGTGTATCCTGGCACTGTTCTGTTTTCTTAAATGTTGATAAAACACATTAATGTTAGTCACACAGGAGCCTCCATGGTTCTCCGTGGTGGCTGTGCAAAGCTTCCTGCATGCAGTCTGCTCTGGGGACTATTTCCAAAGATGAGGCCTCTTGAGGAAATAACCCATTAGCAACACATCACTGCATTTCTTCTGTTGAACTTTGCTGCTGTGTGTGAAGAAAAACTTAGTAAGTAAATCATTGACAATTGTTGATCAATAGCATCGCTTACTGTTTTTGATCTTCTGTTTTTTTTATAGATAGTGTAAATGGCTGACCAGGAACCAGAACACAATTATGGGTCAGGACGCTGCCTAATTAATGAGTAGTAAAATTAATTCGATGGAACATGGTTGAAAAAACAGTGTTTCTAAAGTATGGGAATTCAATAATATAGGCAGATCGCACCACACATCAGGATCGCCTAATCAGCGACTTTATCAAAATTAACCAAATTATAAAATTGTCAAAGTCCCATCAACCAGGCACGGCACTGGGCAGACCATACTTGAAGATAAATCTAACACTGCCCTTTTTAAAGATGCAGGGGGTTAACTCAAATATTATCTATTCCTAAATACGAAGTGAATTACATTGATTTAATTCAAAATATTCAGTTAACTTCCAGACAACCTTGTCACCTCTTGTGGAGGTGCACTGCTGGCCCTTGCTTATGCAATCCATATTTTCCTTCATTTGCCCTTCTCCTGCAGTTTTTCATCTTCCCCCTATAAATACTTTCACAAATGGCATCTTCCAAAGACATCTGACCTCAGCAGTTATATGAATTAGCAAAGCTCTGGTTCTACAACAGTCCTAGCAGAACTTCCTGATTGCTTGCATAAGTCAAGCACTTGAAACTAATGGCCCTAGACTCTTGGACTTTGATGGGTGATGAGAGCCTGGATACTTAAAATATGTGAGTTTCAAATATTCTTATAACAACTAAGCAACCTGCGAAGGTTCTTCCATGGGGGTTGGTATTTGGAGATTCAACTTAGTCTTAGATAGAGAGCATAATAGTTACCATTTGAGAAGCCCGACCATGTTCACCAGGTTACAGCTTCTCTGACACAGATATTTTTGAAACAAACTTAGAACATCAGCAGCTCGCGTCCCATTGTCCAAGTGCACTTCTAGTGAGTCTTTCAGGAACACCGATGCCTGGATCTTCACCATCTTGCAAGGCTAAATCACAAAAATAATGTAAATAGGCAAAAAAAGCGGACTTTATTAGAAGTTTAATTTTCAAACAATTTAACACACAAACTTAAAATGCATCTATACATATACAAAAAATTCTTAAGTAAAATCTTTAAATTAGGGTATGAGCTATGAAATCAGAT
This sequence comes from Pleurodeles waltl, assembly GCF_031143425.1. Classification (NCBI taxonomy): domain Eukaryota; kingdom Metazoa; phylum Chordata; class Amphibia; order Caudata; family Salamandridae; genus Pleurodeles; species Pleurodeles waltl. The sequence continues at coordinate 333,388,456 of NC_090446.1, forward strand.
TTCCATAAAACACAGCTGACTAGAAGACAATGTCGGTATGTTGAGTTCTGACACGTGGATTGTGAAGGCAAAGTCCCAGTCTATATTGAGAAATATCTTTCTAGACTGCAATTGTTTGATGCGTCCTCTACACCCACATAACATGCTGGGAGACTTTTTCAGATTACATTAAGATATGTGATTCGCGGTGTTTCACTGAAGTTTGATGCCTTTAGTGCTAAGTGACGGAGGTGGTTTCAGTATTTCACGGCAGACATTCCACAGAGAAGGAATATGGGGCTTTTTATTGGCACTGGCAATTGTTGCTATTTGGGGATCCCATGGGCTCTAGGGCACAGTGAATTCTGAATGTTAGCATAGAATATCTATGCAAAGACTCGCTGTGCATGTCGAGACAACCTTTCTGGTGCCTGCAGAGGCAGGTGGGTCTGAGACAATAAAACCACACTTAGGAGCAATGTGGAGGAACTTTCAATGTGCTATAAATATCAGAGTGCATAGCATTCTCAATAGCAGAGGAGCGACCCTTGTCCAGATTTCACTTGAATGATGGCATTTTGCCTGACTGCATTACCTAACAAATGTGTTCTTCAATATCTGGGCTTGTAGGTCAAGCTGGTAAGGTAAGCTCTGCAACAATTCACTGCTGTCTTTTTTTCCTTTCAAAGCCTACGTACACCACAGGTCCGGCCTATTGGCTTTGCCGAAGCTTTTGTTATCTGGCAACACCGTGGTGAGAAAAATGTCTGCTCTATATACTAAGTATAAAAGCAAAAAGAACAGACGATGGGCAGAATGCTGACAATGCAAACATTCACAAGGATCTGGGTTTGCTCCATTGTTTTTTTGCTGAAAACGCCACCCCAGTTTGGGCCCAGCCATATGCAAATGAGACTTGAGCCTGTTCCCCATGGGAATAGTCCAGCCTAAACTGCCAGGCCAGGTCCTCTCTGGATAGCAATCAAGCATCAGCCAGGGTAGCTTGAATCCTGTAGCGCAGTGAGCACGTGACCCATGTCTGGCCATACCCTTCCCACTTAGGGCGACAAAGGCAAAAAGAACAGATGATGGACAGAATGCTGAACAAAGCAAACATCTACCTCCAGTCACAAGGATCTGGGTTTAATCCATCCTTTTATTTGCAACCACGCCACCCCAGTTTGGACCAAGCCATATGGAAATCGGTCTTCAGCCTGTTCCTCATGGGATGTTTTGTATCTCGTTTTAGCTTTATATTCTGCATGGGTTCTCTATAAGCATCAAATAAATAAACACATTTGAGAGGACTTTGAAAGTGCATTCTAGGCTAACTAAATTTCAGGGTGTGCAGCTATGATTGTGTTGGTTAAAGGCTACCATGCCAAGGATTCTGGAGAAAAAAGGGAGCTATAGTATGAGACAATAGTTTAAGGAGAAAGAGGGGAAGCAGAAGATTTTTTCAAGTCTTAGGAGGACTGTACCAGGTTTGAATAAGTTGATGCTAGCTGCAACATTTTTTAAATGTAAAATTGGAGAGGTGGGGTTATATAAGACAGTGATTTGCTGATCTTCATGGTAAAATATTGCAGCGGTCTCAGGACTGGTTTGCAAAGCAAATGTCAGTTACCTCCCCTTGAGTCTTCTCCGTCCGGTCTTTATCCATATGGATCTTCCGGAGCAGATTCTTGATCCGTCTGTCATAGAATTGGTATCGACGTGCACTGTTCTCGTTCAGTTTCCTCACTTGAGCCATCAGAAATGATGAGACCTGAATTAAACAATGGGAATAGATGAAATTATTATTATACCAAATATCACAAAGGGAATGGTAATTGTAGGCTTGCCAATAGCTGAAAAAGTATGGACAAAATAAAATCCACTTTAGGAAGTGGTCAACAACGGCATAATGATTCTAAAACTATTCAGAATGGCATAAGCCGGCACTACATTAAACAATATTACACACAATACACAAAGTTCAGTGTTAAAGACAAATAGTGATGGAAATTAGAGCAGTAACCCGACTTGTCTGAAAACAGAATGTTTCAGTGTAAATTTGAGGGATATTCTCCCCCTTCTTACACACTGAAGTAAAGACCAAGATGATGGTTTTCTAAAATTGATCATGCAATGATGCACAGTAATCAAGTAACGTGGAATTGTCAAACCAACTAATGTGATCACCCTTGAACAGTATTTGAACACTGCTTGTTATGGTGAAAATTACTATGAACTACTGACATCAAAACTATAATTCCCAAAAGTTCTTTGTATTATCCACTGTAAGGGATTCTTTTCAAATTGTTGTGGGTCTTCTGCACACTCGCTGCTTTGATATTTTTCAGTAGGATCAATACATTTCTTAAGAGTAACCCAAAATTTAAAGCATGCAATGATGCCTTACTGTACCACTCAAGCGTGAGAGGGGCAATTCCTATCAAGGACAAAGGAAAAATCAACTGTCTTCTTTGGCATGGTGCCCGAAAATTCTGCCCTAAATATGTTCTGGCAAAATATCTTGTTCCAAATATTGTTTACATAAATATCACACTACTAGACTTAAGATTAGCAAATCTACACCTATCTGAGCGATGTTTTTAGTAAAAGACATTTAGGACACAATACTTATGTCTGACAACAACTTTGTTAAAGATATTCTCGCACACAACCGTTTGCAATACAAACATTTTTCCTAAACATTTCAGCATAGGTGTAGTATGTAGTATGCAGGCTTCTAATTAGAAATGTTAATATTATACACAGGAACTGAATATCTCCCGTTGTTCAACATTTTCTCATCACAAGGGAGATCTAGAGCTAGAACTTTCTTTTAAGAAATTAAGATCACTACATTTTATTTTGCTGGTGACCAGTGATTTCACATACGATCCTATGCAGCAAACCTCTGCACACATGCCTCCGCAATAGAAATCAAAAGCCCTGTCCGAGCTCTGCTAGGCTACACAAAAAGCACAGAAAATGCAGTGGCGCAGGATCTTAGTTAGGACTTAAAGACCGCTTATAATAGCCACCAGCGAATACACAATCCATTCTGTACCACTCGCTAAAGATCACGCAAAAACAGCAGAAAGGTATCCACAAGTATATGCATAAATAGGGAAAGCATGGAAAGAGATGGTCCCACTAAGAGTCATGTAGTCTGGCTTTACCATGCAGGACATCAGTGGGTTCAGGCTCTCGGGAGCGCCGTCACTGTAGAACTGAAAGCGCTACCTACTTTTTTGGATAGTTGTGTTATGAGGATTATGAAATGAACACCACTGGAGTCACTAACTATTGGATTTGACCCTCTCTGCAGAGTCACCACAAAACCTTTTGCTTTGAACCCTCCCGCTTTCTGAAATCTGTTTTTGTTGGCTTTACTACAATGTGCACTTCACTACTGCTAACCAGTTCTAAAGTGCTTGTGCTCTCTCCCTAAAACTTGGCAAAATTTGTTTAACCCTGATTGGCACCTTCAACTTAACATATAGGTCCCCAGTATATGGTACTACATGTACTCATTGCCTGTAAATTAAACGCTACTAGTGGGCCTGCAGCACTTGTTGTGCCACTCACTAAAGTAACCTTTCAAAACATCTTAAGACTCCTATTGCAACGTGCTGTACAGCATTATACAGCTAATTAGACCTAGCATAATAAACCTTTTGATAGACCAAAACTTTTCTTTCTAACATATATGTCATCCCTGGGTAGGTCCTAAAATGCCCTTATGGCAGTGTGCATTGTATTTAAAGCACAGGACATGTGATTTTAAGTTTTATATGTTGTGGTAGTGAAAAACTCCAAAATTGGTTTTTACTACTGTAAGGCCTACCTCTCCTATAGGATAACATTTAGTTACCTTGTAACATTGAAAAAATGATACCTTTTGATTAAGAAAAGGTGGAAGTGTCATGTTTGGACTTAAAATAATTGTAATTTGAAAAACCTCTTTAATAGTAAAGTGGGATTTAAAGTCACAATTCTGAGAATGCCACTTTTAGAAAGATGGCATTTTCTTGTCCCAACCATTTGGTTTCTGCAGTCTATGTTATAGGTCACTGGACTGTGAACAGCTTGGCAGTTGACATTTGTGTATTCCTCGCAAATAGTGAGACGAACTGGTGATTAGATGTCAGTGGGATGGGCCACCCTGCTAGGATAGGTGGTGCAGAGCAGGCCCCTGTCCCACTTAGATTTCGAAGGGCTGCCTTCAGGACACACACAAAGGTACATGGAACCAGTCATTTCTAACTCATGACTATTTCGAGCCTTTTCAGGGGAAGAACTTTCCAGAACCAGGTGGGAGGGTAAGCAAGGACGTCACCCCCTACTTCAAAGGCTGGCACCAGGTATAAGTATGGAAACTCATGAGCCACTTTTCAGTACACTGCTGGGCCTGCGGACATTACAGAGGAAGGATTGCCATGTTCCCAAGAGAAATGCCCTGCTGCTTCAGCAAGCCTGGTTTTTCAGAGGACTGCCTTGCTGCTTGAGGCTCAACTTCTCCCCCAGAAAACTACCCTGCTGCTTTGAGGTTTGGCCTGCTCTCTGAGAAGAAAGGTTGGAATGACTTGCTTCATATCCCAGGCTAACCTGAGTGACTCCAAGTGTCAGTTGGCTAACCTCCTGTTTTAAGCTACAGGGACACAACAAACTTCAAAGGCCCCCATGCACCTGCCCAGCTGAACAGTTGGAACTGGACCTGCCTAGACCTGCAACTAGACCCGCCTCAGCCCTGCTGAAATCTGAGAGTGAGTCTCTGATGCCCAAGAGATGCCTCTCACAATCCTGAACCCTTGGCTGGCATCAAAGTGTTCTTTTTTCTAAGAAAAGGAAAAAATCCTGAAGTATTGGATTCTTCTCAGAGGATTCTTATTATGTTACTTTTTCAGCGGAACTAACCTGGTCCCTGTATCCAGCTCGCATTCTATCATGGTCGGCTTTCACCTATGACTTTCCTCCAGTTGAGCACGACCTGATGACCACAATGGTGCTTTGTGCTTTTAGGTGCTACATCTACCTAAAACTTTGAAACTGCATATCGCTGGTTCTACTAATTAGATTTTGTTGTTCTGGTATCATTTTAGTAATTAAAAGTTACTATATTGTTCACTATTGCTAGGTGGTGGTGTCATCCCTGTGAGTTTGACGGCCCCGCGTTGGGACCGCCAAACTCGTAATGACCCCAATATTATCTAAATTTCAAGAACACTATTCTTCTGTCACTGCTAGTAGTCTGCACAAACATTCAGACTTGACCAAGAGTAGCAAACCTGTATATAATGATATAAATATACATTCATTCACAATGTTCAATGTCTCTCACTAGTTCCATCCAGTGTGTGCATATTTAAATAGGTGTGCTTCCCCCTCAAGGCTAATGTTATTAAAACCATGCTTAGTGACAATGTTGCAGGTGGTTTTAAAGCAGGCACAATCATCAGGATGAAGCTTTGTCTGGGTGTGCAGAGATATAATACCTTTCAAATTGTACCCCAAAATTTTTTCCACTTAAGGGTTATTTATGTGGAGGTCACAATTTGAAAAATGCAAAATCCCTTTGCTTTTTGTCGTCCTTTAGATGCTCATCCATATTGCCAAGAGTTTCTGTAACATAATGTGTAACTCTGATGAGTACATTTACTATGTTAACTTAACTTGGTTCAGCACACTAATCAACCGAAGGGTTATCTTGACGCTGCTAGGTATGATGACCGGCATAGAAACTAGAAAAGAGTAGTCTTTAGCCGTTTCCTAAAAAGCTAGTAGTCAGTGCATACACGGATTTTTTTTTTTTTTTTTTTTTTTAAAGGCAGTTGCTTCCAATAGTGGGGGGCCAGATAACAATAAGCTCTACCCCCGCTTTAGATTTTTTTTATGTGTGGAATAGCCAAGAGCGCTTTACCACTTGATCACAGTTGACTCATATGACAGTAGGGCAGGCCTCCATGCCTGCCCTGCGCTGAGAAAACCACTGCAATGCCAAACCGGAATGACGCAGCCTGGCTCCCCGACTGGAAATCAACCAGCGATGCGACCGGAACTTCGACACACGGCCCACTGGATCGATGCATAGCCCAGCCGGAATGACGCAGCCAGACTTCCTGCAAGGGGAACGGACGCAGTGCTTGCGTGCGACAGAAATTTCCCCGCATCGCCCACAGGATCGATGCAGCTCCTGTGACTTCGGCCTGCAAGTCCAGGATTTCTCCGCATCATCCCCGGGGCGTCCAAATACCCCGCAACCCGAAGAGGATCCATGTCTGCGCACCAGAAAGCGAAGCAAAGCCCTTGTTGCATGGAAAAGCATTGACGTATTGTCTGTGTGCGCCCAGAGAAACTGACGCATACCTCTCTGTTTTCCACCCATCTCCTCCTCTGCGGTCCCATGCGGATAATGCGCAAACCAGGTACTTTGTGCTTGCAAGAGACACTTACTGCTTTTTAAGAAATAAAGACTGGTAATTATACATAAAGTGATATTTCAACTTGTACTTATCAAATCTTGATCGTTTTGACCTTAATCTACTCAGCTAAATATTCTATATTTTTCTAAACCTGTGAAGTGTATTTTTGTGGTGTTTGCACTCTGTTATTGCATGATTTATTGCACAAATACTTTACATATTGCCTTCTATGTTAAGCCTGACTGCTCAGTGCCAAGCTACTAGAGGGTGGGCACAGCATAATCTGGATTGTGTGTGACTTACTCTGACTAGAGTGAGGGTCCTTGCTTGCCCAGGGGGTAACCTGACTGCCAACCAAAGACCCCATTACTAACACTTTGGAGAATAACTCCAGGTTAATTATAGGTCAGTGTCTAGTTTTGACTCTGATAACAATATGTGGCTTTTCACAACTTCATGTTTTTGTGATGTGAAACCGGATCAGGCAGTGATCAGTCCAGACCAATGGAGAAGGCGGAGAGCAGATGAGATCAGGGGAGTCGGTGAATACAAGATCTAGCATGTGTCAGGCTCCATGTGTAGGATCAGTTATTTTCTGTAATAGGCCCAAGATCTCAAGGTCAGAAAAAAGTTGAGCGACCTCTGGCTCTGAAGAACTGTCCCAATGATAGTAAGTTGCCGAGCAGAAGAAAGTGCTGTGAGACGAGTATGTGAGGGGGTGATAAAGTCAATCAACTTAAGGGAGAAATCCCTTTTTGAGATGGACATCATTTTAACACACCTGGCTTTAGAAGGCCATGATAGATATTTGCATACTTTAAATATTAAAATGGTCTACAAGTTTCTTTCAATTATACCCAGCTGTTAAAGGGTGTCCAGATCTACAAACATCTCTATGTTAAAAGCACTCTTAAGGGGTTGAGCCTTATTACTGAAACCACAGCAGGTAAATAAGGAGACCCCCATGGTGCACCTCATCATTCCTAGTTCTGCACCTTCATTACTGTGTGGTTTTCTCCATTGAGTATGGGGTGTGAAAATGCAAACGGTTTAATATCTGCTCACACTAGTACTGCAGGGATTATCCTAGTGAAAAGTATGCTGCCTAAACCATATGGGTGGCAATTACTACACTGTTTATAACTCAATAAGGATAAGCAGTACATGTGGAATAAGGCATCAGTGTCACATTAAGTACCATCTTGCCAGGCATGTTACCCCCATTTTTTACTTGTGTGTCAGTTTGTTTTTGCCTGTCTCACTGGGATCCTGCTAGCTAGGACCCCAGTGCTCATAGTTGTGGCCTGAATGTGTTCCCTGTGTGGTACCTAACTGTGTCACTGAGGCTCTGCTAACCAGAACCTCAGTGCTTATGCTCGCTCTATCTTTTAAATTGTCACTGCATGCTAGTGACCATATTTACCAATTCTGATTGGCACACTGGACCACCCTTATAATTCCGTAGTATATGGTACCTAGGCACCCAGGGTATTGGGGTTCCAGGAGATCCATATGGGCTGCAGCATTTCTTTTGCCACCCATAGGGAGCTCAGATCAATATTACACAGGACTGCCACTGCAGCCTGAGTGAAATAACATCCACGTTATTTCACAGCCATTTCACACTGTACTTAAGTAACTTATAAGTCACCTATATGTCTAACCCTCACTTGGTGAAGGTTAGGTGCAAAGTTACTAAGTGTGAGGGCACCCTGGCACTAGCCAATGTGCCCCCACATAGTTCAGGGCTATTTCCCCGGACTTTGTGAGTGTGGAACACCATTACACGCATGCACTACATATAGGTTAATACCTATATGTAGCTTCACAATGATAACTCCGAATATGCCCATGTAACATGTCTAAGATCATGGAATTGTTCCCCCCCCCCCCATGCCAAATCTGGTATTGGGGTGCCAATCCAATGCATCCCCGGGGCTCCAGCATGGACCCCGGGTACTGCCAAACCAGTTCTCTGGGGCTTTCACTGCAGCTACCGCTGCTGCCAACCCACAGACAGGCTTCTGGGGTCTGGGCAGCCCAGTCCCAGGAAGGCAGAACAAAGGATTTCCTCTGAGAGGGTGTTACACCCTTTCCCTTTGGAAATGGGTGTTAAGGGCTTGAGAGGAGTAGCCTCTCCTGGACTCTGGAAATGCTTTGAAGGGCACAGATGGTGCCCACCTTGCATAAACCAGTCTACACCGGTTCAGGGATCCCCCAGCCCCTGCTCTGGCACGAAACTGGACAAAGGAAAGGGGAGTGACCACTCCCCTGTCCATCACCACTCCAGGGGTGGTGCCCAGAGCTCCTCCAGTGTGTCCCAGACCTCTGCCATCTTGAATGCAGGGGTGTGAGGGCACAATGGAGGTCTCCGAGTTGCCAGTGCCAGCAGGTGACATCAGAGACCCCTCCTGATAGGTGCTTACCGGACTAGGTGGCCAATCCTCCTCTGAGGGCTATTTAGGGTCTCTCCTGTGCGCTTCTTGTCAGATAACGAATGCAAGAGCTCACCAGAGTTCCTCTGCATCTCCCTCTTTGACTTCTGCCAAGGATCGACTGCTGACTGCTCCAGGATGCCTGCAAAACTGCAACAAAGTAGCAAGAAGACTACCAGTGACATTGTAGCACCTAATCCTGCTGGCTTTCTCGACTGTTTCCTGGTGTTGCATGCTGTGAATGCTGTCTTCCTTCACCCTGCACTGGAAGTCAAGAAGAAATCTCCCATGGGTCGACGGAATCTTCCCCCTGCTAATGCAGGCACCAAACTTCTGCTTCACCGGTCCTCTGGGTCCCCTCTCATCGTGACGAGTGTGGTCCCTGGAACACAGAAGCTGGATCCAAGTGACCCGGACAGTCCAGTGGTCCATCTGTCCAAATTTGGTGGAGGTAAGTCCTTGCCTCCCCACGCCAGACAGTAATCCTGTGAAATGCAGCTGCTAGGGCTTCTGTGCACTTTTGCAAGGAATCCTTCGTGCACAGCACAGCCCAGGTCCCCAGCACTCCATCCTGCATCGTTCAAATCGCTGAGTTGACCACCGGCTTCGTGGGACTATCCTTTGTAGTATTGAGACGACCGCCGTGCTCAGTTTTCTTGAACCCGTTGTAGGAGGCTGGCCTGGCTTGTAGTGGGTACCAGAGGTACTTACACCTTTTGCCAGGTCCAGTTATCCCTTATTAGTGTAGAAGAGGTGTTTCTAGCAGCTTAGGCTGATAGAAGGTAGCTATGGCAAAGCCGCTTAGGCTGAACTAAGAGACATGTTTTGCTCCTACTATACCATTGGTGTCATATGCACAATATCATAAGAAAACACAATACACAGAAGTACTAAAAATAAAGGTACTTTATTTTTATGACAATATGCCAAAAGTATCTCAGTGAGTACCCTCAGTATGAGGATAAGTTATATACACAAGATATATGTACCATATACTCCAAAAGTGGAATGCGAACCACGAATGGACCCCAAACCTATGTGAGCTTGTAGAGGGTCGCTGGGACTGTAAGAAAACAGTCCGGTTTAGAAAAATAGCCCAACTCAAGACCCTGAAAGGTAGGTGTAAAGTGCACCTACTACCCCTAGAGAGCACAGAAGTCGTGATAGGGGGATTCTGCAGGAAGAACAAACACCAGCAATGCAACAACAGTGGATTTCCGGACCTGAGTACCTCTAAGACAAGGGGACCACGCCCAATAGTCGCGACAGTGTCGAGAGTGGGCAGGAGCCCAGGAAATGTCAGCTGAGGGTGCAAGGAAGCTGCCACCTGTTGGAAGAAGCTTGGAGTTCTGCAAGAAAGAAGAGGACTAGGAACTTCTCCTTTGGAGGATGGATGTCCCACGTCGCGATGAAGCTTGCAGAGGTGTTCCCACGCAGAAAGACCGCAAACAAGCCTTGCTAGCTGCAAGGGTCACGGTAGAGGTTTTTGGGTGCTGCTGTGGCCCAGGAGGGACCAGGATGTCGCCACTTGGAGGAGGAGACAGAGGGGGCGCCCAGCAACTCAGGGAGCCCTCACAGAAGCAGGCAGAACACACAAAAGTACCTGAACAGGCACTTGGAAGGAAAGTGAACCGGAGTCCACACGAAGTCACAAAAGGGAGTCCCAAGACGCCAGAGGACAACTCAGAAGGTTGTGCACTGCAGTATAGAGTGTCAGGGACCCAGGCTTGGCTGGGCATGAAGGAAATCCTGGAAGAGTGCACAGGAGCCGGGGCAGCTGCAATGCAATGCAGTCTAGCGTGGGGAGGCAAGGACTTACCTCCACCAAACTTGGACTGAAGAGTCACTGGACTGTGGGAGTCACTTGGACAGAGTTGCTGAGTTCCAGGGACCACGCTCGTCGTGCTGAGAGGGGACCCAGAGGACAAGTGTTGCAGTCTTTTGGTGCCTGCATTAGCAGGGGGAAGATTCCATCGACCCACAGGAGATTTCTTCAGAGCTTCTGGTGCAGGGTGAAGGCAGGCTACCCCCAGAGCATGCACCACCTGGAAACAGTCGAGAAAGCCGTCAGGATGAGGCGATACAAGGTTGCTAGTAGTCGTCTTGCTACTTTGTTGCGGTTTTGCAGGCGTCCTGAGCAGTCAGCGGTCGATCCTTTGGTAGAAGGTGAAGAGGGAGATGCAGAGGAACTCTGGTGAGCTCTTGCTTTCACTATCTGGTGAGATCCCCAAAGCAGAGACCCTAAATAGCCAGAAAAGGAGGTTTGGCTACCTAGGAAGGAGGATTGGCTACCAAGAGAGGTAAGAGCCTATCAGAAGGAGCCTCTGACGTCACCTGCTGGCACTGGCCACTCAGAGCAGTCCAGTGTGCCACAGACACCTCTGTTTCCAAGATGGTAGAGGTCTGGGACACACTGGAGGAGCTCTGAGCACCTCCCCTGGGAGGTGCAGGTCAGGGGAGTGGTCACTCCCCTTTCCTTTGTCCAGTTTCGCGCCAGAGCAGGGCTGGGGGATCCCTAAACCGGTGTAGACTGGCTTATGCAGAGATGGGTACCATCTGTGCCCATCAAAGCATTTCCAGAGGCTGGGGAGGCTACTCCTCCCCAGCCTTCACACCTATTTCCAAAGGGAGAGGGTGTTACACCCTCTCTCAGAGGACATCCTTTGTTCTGCCTTCCTGGGCCAGGGCCGCCTGAACCCTAGGAGGGCAGAAACCTGTCTGAGGGGTTGGCAGCAGCAGCTGCTGTGGAGACCCCGGAAAGGCAGTTTGGCAGTACCCGGGTTCTGTGCTAGAGACCCGGGGGTCATGGAATTGTCCCCCCAATGCCAGAATGGCATTGGGGTGACAATTCCATGATCTTAGACATGTTACATGACCATGTTCGGAGTTACCATTGTGACGCTGTACATAGGTAGTGACCTATGTACAGTGCACGCGTGTAATGGTGTCCCCGCACTCACAAAGTCCAGGGAATTTGCCCTGAACGATGTGGGGGCACCTTGGCTAGTGCCAGGGTGCCCACACACTAAGTAACTTTGCACCCAACCTTAACCAGGTGAAGGTTAGACATATAGGTGACTTATAAGTTACTTAAGTGCAGTGGTAAATGGCTGTGAAATAACATGGACGTTATTTCACTCAGGCTGCACTGGCAGACCTGTGTAAGAATGGTCAGAGCTCCCTATGGGTGGCAAAAGAAATGCTGCAGCCCATAGGGATCTCCTGGAACCCCAATACCCTGGGTACCTCAGTACCCTATACTAAGGAATTATATGGGTGTACCAGTATGCCAATGTGAATTGGTAAATTTAGTCACTAGCCTGCTAGTGACAAATTTGGAAAGCAGAGAGAGCATAGCCACTGAGGTTCTGGTTAGGAGAGCCTCAGTGAGACAGTTAGGCATCACACAGGGAACACATACAGGGCACATACTTATGAGCACTGGGGCCCTGCCTGGGAGGGTCCCAGTGACAAAGACTAAAACAACATATATACAGTGAAATATGGGGGTAACATGCCAGGCAAGATGGTACTTTCCTACACCTGTGTTCAAGTACTTCTGCGGGTGCTGCCTGCTTCTGCATGAGTTCTCTGTGTTGCTGAGCGCCCCCTCCGTCTCCTCCTTCAAGGGGTGACCTCCTGGTCCTTCCTGGGCCCGGGCAGCACCCATTTTCTTCAACTGCGACCTCTGCAGCTAGCAAGGTTTGTTTGCAGTCTTTCTCCAAAGAAACAACTCTGCATCCTCCAGCATTCCGTGGGACATCTTCTGTGGAAAGGAGAAAGTCTTGGCACCTTCCGTTGTTGCAGAATCTTCAGCTTCTTCCACCCGGAGGCAGCCATTTTGCACCTTCATCCGGGGTTTAGTGGGCTCCTGTCCCCCCCACCCCCCCGGACACTTTTAGTGGGCTCCTGTCCCCCCCCCCCGGACACTTTCATGACTCTTGGACTTGGTCCCCTTCCTTTACAGGTCCTCAGGTCCAGGATTCTGTCTTCAGTGCTTTGCAGTCAGTTGTGGTCTTTGCATAATCTCCTATCACAACTTTAGTGTGTTTCTGGGGAAGTAGGGTCACTTTACTCCTACTTTTCAGGGTCTTGGGGTGGGGTATCTTGTACACCCTTAGTGTTTTCTTACACTCCCAGTGACCCTCTACACACTACACTAGGCCTGGGGTCCCTAAGTGGTTCGCATTCCACTTTCTTAGTATATGGTTTGTGTTGCCCCAGGCCTATTGCATCCTATTGTATGCTAGTGTTTGCACTACTTCTCTAACTGTTTACTTACCTGATTCTGGTTTGTGTGTATATTCTGTGTATTTTACTTACCTCCTAAGGGAGTATATCCTCTGAGATATTTTTGGAACATGGTCACTAAACTAAAGTACCTTTATTTTTAGTAACTCTGAGTATTGTGATTCTTGTGATATAGTGTTATATGATATAAGTGGTATGGTAGGAGCTTTGCATGTCTCCTAGTTCAGCCTAAGCTGCTCTGCTATAGCTACCTCTATCAGCCTAAGCTGCTAGAACACTACTAATCTACTAATAAGGGATAACTGGACCTGGCACAAGGTCATTGTCAGACGTATTTGTTAACTATGGAAGAGAAAAACCTGGTGTTGCATTAGATTTTCACATGGCAGACATTATATTGATTTCAACTGTTGGCAATTCCGATAAAAAGTGACCATTGGCTCGATCAAACTCCTTCATTCAAGATGAACCCTCCATAGTCAGCAATTTAAATAGATAAATGAGACATTAATCAAGAAAGATTAAAAGCTGGTATCTTTTTTCAAACAAAACGTCAGGAAATGACGGTCATCGTATATGGCAAGTTAGCAATAAGAATCCTAGCGCAACCAAAAACTGACACATGCAAACATGAAATCTCTGTCAAGTAAGATTGTATCAAATTTTTAATGCGAGGAAGTATTTAAACTGCGAACAGCAGCTGGTGATGTTCTGTATTCCTGTGAGTTTGCAGTACATTTTTACAATAATTAGTGCACTCACAGTATTTCTTTTTACTTTCAACAACACATAAATATGAGGAATGGGATAAAGGCTTAATCTTGGGAATTTCATCGAACAAAAGCAGAGTGGAATTACAAGCCCCCACGCCTCATTGCTATTGTTGATATTGTTATGGAGAAATGTGTAGAGCATGCGAATGCCAAAAGACATCCTGGTGCTAATATCCACGGCACAAAGCTGAAGGAAAGCCTAGATTAAAGACAAATTATCATCAAAATGAAACCTTTAACTGTACATCAAGAAAAACACAGGATCTAGAGCTATTGGTTGATTACAATGAGCAGGAGAATAACCATGTTTTACCATGTTTTCTGAAAGTAGGAAGATTGTGCTGGTGTATAAGATGTCCTGGAAGATTGTTCCACAACTGACCTGTAGAACAGGTAAAGCTCATGCCTCCCCATCTCTTAGTTTGAATTATATCAACAATGACCTTCTGAGAATTGGCAGAATGTAGTGTTCTTCTGGGACAGTATCACTTGAGGCTTTTCTTTAGGTAAGCTGGGCTCCCCCATAAAAGGTTTTATGAGCTAGGCATAGGGCCTTAAACATAACTCATTTAACTACAGTAAACCAGTAACGTTTTTGCAGTATCTCTGCCACTGGCTTTAATTCAGGAATTTTAATTTGCAGGCGGTCTGCTGCTTTCTGTAGGCTTTGTAGTTTTTTTTTTTTTCAAAGAATGCTGGTGAATGCCCAGATATAGTGTATTGCAATAATGCAGTCTTGACAATACTAAGGCTGTGATTAATGATTTTTTAAATTCAAATGGTATGTAGGGAAGCACCTTCTTTAGCTTCTGCAAAAGCAAGAGCAGGTCAGTTTATTGTTGTCTGTTGATTGCTTTTATTGCATTATGAAAGTAACAGTATAATAATGTATTTGTACCTTTAATATAATATTGTGGTCTGTTCATATATTCATGGAAGAGTGTTTCCATAAACATATATTTCCATGTAAGACTGTAAAATTTCTTACAGGATTATTCCCTCACTGTCAGGTTACAACTGAAAACATGTTCCTAGTAATCCTTGAAAACAGTATAAATAAGATGCCTTAAGCTCCCTGAATTTGAGAGTCACATGCTTGCATCTAGGGAGCTCAATGTCCAAGGATATTAATTGATAACTCTTTTCGGATATCTCAGAAAAACAACAGCCTTGTGAGCAGAGATGAGCCTGTTCTCACCAAACAGTCATGAGATGATGTATTTCTTCTCAGATTGTGGCAGACTTTTTAGGAATTACATCTTAATAGAAGGGATTCAGTAGGAAGGGGGGTTATCAAAAATAAGATGGCATCTCTATTCATGACATTTATTTTCTGCACATTTTCTTTGCCACTGTGTGATATGTGGCACCATAAATCTACATATGTTCTTCACAAGTTTGTTTTCTATTAAAAGAATCTTAAAATACTATCCCAAGCATCTCTCAAGTATACTGCATAGGGGAAAGGATGCGATGCACTCAGGAAACTTTTTCTGTTGTCTCAAACAGTCTGTTCCTAAGGCAGATCATTTTCAAGGTAACATTATTGGAGTCTGTGGGACATCTGCATGATCTCTCTGACCAGATGGAAGTGGTACACCTGCACTGCCAGGGTGTCAAGGAAAATGTAACGAGTGTGACCATGATTAGCTTGGAAATATGTAAACCTTTTTAAGAACCCTCATGGAACAGGTACCTCCATCATGCAGGATGTCAGCTTGTGATTCATTCACACATAGAAATCTAGAGCCTTTTTCTTAAATTGATTTTATAATTGCTATTAATCTGCAATGTATGATGCCTTTATCAATCATAGCTTTTGTAAACCGCAGCACTATAACCCCTAGGGGTATCTGGGAGCTGAGGGTGCTGTGAAGCCACGTCTTGAGTCTCCTTCTGAAGTCCACCAGGGAGGGAGCTGTTCAGGGGTGGAGGGGCAGGATGTTCCAAGACATGTTTGCTGTGTTGGAGTAGAGGTGGCCTCGGCTGTGATGGATGTGGGATGTGTGTGAGAGGTTTAGTGAGGTGGAGCGTAGTTGTCTTCCTGGGACGTAGAAGCTCAGTTGATGGTTGATGTAGGATGGCCCTAGGTTGTGGAGAGCCTTGTATGAGAGTGTGAGGATTTTGAATTGGCAACTCTTCTGGACAGGGAGCAAGTGGAGGTTCATGAGGTTTGGGGTGATGCTTGAGCCCTTGGGGAGGTTGAGGATGAGACTGGCTGCTGTGTACTGTAGAGTCTGTAGTCTTTAAAGTAACTGGGAGGACATACTGACAGAGTGTGTTGCCACAGTCAAGGCGGCTGGTGGCCTGGGTGTGCAAGACTGTCTTTCTGGTGTCGGTAGAGATCCATTTGAAGATTCGGCAGACCATACAGAAGGATTTGAAGCAGAGGGAGGTTTACTTGTTGATTCATGAATGGTTGGCAGTCGAGGATGATGCTGAGGTTTCATGCATGGCCTGATGGGGAGAACGATGATCCGAATTCTGCTGGCCACCAGCTGTGGCCCCATATTTGAGTAATCTTCCCAAAGATCAGAACTTCTGTTTTGTCAAAGTTTAGTTTGAGACAGCTGTTTTTCATCCATGTTGCTAGATTGGTCATGGCATTGTGGAAGTTGACTTTGGTTGTGGGAGTCTTTGGTGAGCGAGAGGATTAGAGGGGTGTCGAGTGCAAGGGGGGGGGGTCATGATGTTGAACAAGGTTGGGCTGATTGAGGATCCTTGGGGTACACTGCAGGTGATGTTCTTGGGTGTAGAAGTGAAGGGAGAAGGCGGATGCTCTGCGTGGAGACTGTTGAGGAGAGTGCGGTGGGAAACTGCATTGAATGCTGTGCAAAGGCCCGACGAATGAGAGCTGCTAACTCTCCTCAGTCAAGGAGGGTCCTGATGTCATCTGTGGCAGCGATCAGTGCAGTCTGTGTGTGTGGTTGGCCAGGAATCATGATTGTGAGGCATCGAGAAGGTGGTTTTGTTCAAGGTAGTCAGTGAGCTGTTGGTTGATGGTTTTCTCGAGCACTTTGGCTGGGAAGGAGAGCAGAGCGACTGGTCTGTAGTTTGAGGTCACTTTAAGAGGGGGGGGTCTGACCTCCGCTTGCTTCCATTCATCCGGGAAGGCTGCCGCGGAGATGTAGGTGTTGAGGATACAGGTTAGTTCAGGGCTAGTTTTGGCTTCAAGGCTGAAAACCTGGTGGGGGCACGTGCCCTGGGCCTGTCCCCATAGGGTTGTTTACCTTGCCCCAGCTTTCAGTGGAGGATGTTGAGGTGCTTTGAGGAGGTGTGTTGGAATTGGAGATGGTACAGAGGACGATGACGTGGTCGGTCCATGCGAGTTCAGTCATGTGGGTGAAACTGAGTCTGTCACTTAAAGTGAAGATGGCATCCAGTGTGTGTCCGCTTTATGCATGGGTTTGGTGACCAGTTGGGTGAGGCTGATGTCCTCTATGAGAGAAGTGGAGTTGGTGTCGTTAAGTTGGAAATTTAGATTGCCGATTAGGACGTAGAGAAGGGAGTCAATGGCAATGGTGCAATGAGGTTGGCGATGGTATCGCAGAAGGCTAGGCATGGTCCCAGGGGTCTGTATGCGAGGGTGCCTTGCATTGTTGTGTTGGGATTGGTCTGTAGTCAGAAGCAGAGGTGCTCCATGAGGGGCGCTGGGTCGTCGTCGGTGATGGTGCATTGGATAGTTTACTTGAAGATGATGGCGATGCCCCCGCCATGTTTGTTGGTGCAATATCAGTGTATCCTCTTGTAGGTATCAGGGGTGGCTGTGGCAATGTCGGTGTTTGAGGAGGGTGTTAGCCATGTTTCGGTGATGATGGCGACATCCAGGTCGTGGGTGTTAATGGTATTCCAGATTTCCATGGTGTGTTTGCATAAGGAGGGAGCCCTTAGCAGAATGCACTTGAGTGGTTTGTGATTGTTTGTAGCCTTCTGTGTGTAAATTAGTTTGCGCAGGGGGGCCAGCGTTGCAAAAGAAACGGCAGTCTAGGAAGGGTCCTTTGGTTGAGCTTGGGGAGGCCGTGAAGCAGCTGTTGATGGGGTGTCCGACATTCAGGGCCTGGAGCTCCTTGGTGGTGTAGCGGAGGCGGGTGGGAAGACAAGGGGTACTGGCACTGGGCACTGTCCAGGTGCAGGTGGGCACAGATGGGCTTGCCTTTGGCACACCTTCGGTGCTCCACAAGTCGGCTGCGTCTGGCATTATATGTCCTGGGAGGTGGGAGGGACAGGCGTGGGGGCTGCTGATGCGGGAGGGTGGGAGCGACAGTGGTGAGAAGGAGGCATCGGCAGGGGTGTCAACAAGCCCAATCAGGCTCAGAAATGCGGGTGGAGCTGTTGCAATCAGGCTCAGGAAGGTGGACAGACCAGATGAGAATCATTCATATCTGAATGTCAATAATAAGATTATTAAACATAAGCCACTACAAAAAAGGTTCGCTGATTAAAGTAAGTTGGTAAATTTTGTTGATAAAGTGGGATAAAGTGTTTTCTACCCTTAGAAATCAAATAGGAAAACAATTAGCATGCTTGCATAGCCAATAGGCAGTGATTTAAATTAAACACTTAGACTACCATTAGTATTAGGTTTTGGGGTTTTGCACATGGTGCATGCAGGGTTAGATTGATGTGAGGGATAGAGTATTATAGATAGGACGATATCTAAGGTTGAGGGCTATGAACAATGACAATAAAGGGCTGGGTAATAAAAGTGTTAGATATGAAAGACAAAGGTTTATGCGCTAGCAAGCAGTTACAATAGAGGTTAGCTTTAGGTTTAGTGTAATTGATGTAAAACACCATTTTAGGTGTGGAGGATGTTTTGATGGCAACAGTGTTATGGTCATCAACAGAATATTAATTAACTCCCAGTCTTCTGGGCAAAGCTATCATAAGTAAATCAGGTGCACTGCCATTGTGGCACACTGGACATGAGTAACCCACTGACACCTATCATGGCAGAGTTTTACTACTCACCTATGAATCCTAGAGAGGTGAAGACCAGTTTTTCATTTTTTGCTTCATCACTGTTCAGACATGGTATTTCAGGACATTGTTTATCATGACTTAAGATTCAAAGATGGGAAACATAAGCTAGTGACTTCATTGAAGCAAGATATAAACCTTGTGCTAAAGATCTTCTGTATTTTGAGAGATAAACCATTCCTAACACGAAATCATTTCTTCTTCAGCAATCAACCAATGACTTACAGTCCACAGTAGATCTTGATAGTGAATCATCAATCGGACAACATCCGCTGCTCCCTCAGCCAGTTGCTTCTCCTTCCCTTCAGGGATTTTAGTGGACATCCCTCGATGCATGAATAGATTTGGTGCCATGACAGTGGAAACATTCCACAGGTTCATCTTGTTCTTTTTCTCATGAACAACTACTTTTCGGAGAAATTCTAGCAAAGCCTTAAATAAATCATTAAAAAAAAAAAAAAAGGAGTTACTTTAAAAACACATAAAGGTCATCTAAAAGGCACTAAATGGTTAACAAAGGAGGCCACTGTGCAATTCTTCTTCTAGTAAATTGTGCTTTCAACCTCAATTCTTCTTTACATATTTGGTGGAATTCTAGGCATGTACTACAAAGCAGACTGGAAGCAATTTGTTACAAAACACAAGGCTTCAATAATGAAAGATAAAGTTACAAGTGGGTAGGATAACAACGTCCAAGCAGTATCAATAATGTTAATTCAACTCAGCCTAAGGATCTTACCTTGAAAAACAATGATGAACTCCCACCTGGCTAGTTCCTGAAGAATTATAATAGATCCAGTGGTAAGGGAGGTGGCATTGCCATGATCTACAAGACAGACTTATTTGTAGCCTGAGACAATGTACTGTCTCAGACTGTGAAAATGCGCTCTTCAAAATCTCTCTGATTAACAATTTAACATTCTCACGGCTTCTAATTTATCATTCCCCAGGCCCTTACAAAACAGTCTGGGCGGCACCAAACAATATTATGGCACCAGTGGTCATCGAACAATCCAATTTTAATGTCATTAGGGATCTCAACCTGCATCTCAACACCACACATGATAATGATATCACCAACTTCATAGACGAGCTTTCAGCTATGCAGTTAACCTAATTGGTCACCCCCCCCCCCCCCCCCCACCAAGGCCCAAAACAAATGTAGGTTTCTGAATGCACAATACCTTGGCTTTTAAGTTCAAGTCAAAATGGTAGCTGGTACGTGCTTTGGGCGTTTTTTAGAAGCCTCAAGCCCATCTTGAGCCTTTTTTACTTCTGCCCCCGAGAAACCATTATTCAGGCACTAATTCTGTCCAGATTAGATTACTGCAACAGCCTGTACCTGGGAGTCAACAAATCAGTGACAAAAAAAATAAATCCTCCAGCTGGTCCAAAATACGGCAGCTAGGCTGCTATTCTCCCTCCCTAAATTTTGCCACACCTACAGACTCCTTTTGCAAGCTGCACTGGTTCTTTGAGGACAAGCTCATTCACTTCAAGACCCTGTGCATCACTCACAAGACCTTGCAATCTAAGAGGGCCCCATCCTGTTCAACTTCATATCACCATACTTGCTCCTGCGACCCTTGGACTCAACCGATTTCAACCTGCCTGTTGTTCCCCGAATAAGGAGACCAAGAGGATGGTTGCCTCTTCTGTGCTTCAGCCCCTTCTCTTTGGAACTTACACCCTCAGTTAAACCCAAAGTCATCTGCTTTTTAGGAAATCTCTTAAGACTTGGTTCTTCTTCATCTAGCCCACCCCCGCCCATTTAGGTGCCAGCGGCTGAAGCTCTTATGTCCTTGAGTTCAGAGCTGGGAAGTTCTTTTTTTTGGGCAGCTATGCCCTCTACAGGCCCCTTAACAAACATAACCTAACACAAAATGCCAGTGACCTAAAAACTTGTGTGGCTAAACCTGTTAATTGACAATGGCAATTTTATTATCGTAAATTGTTTGGGAAAAAAAAAAAAAAAAAAAGACCGGCAAAATCACTAAAAATCAGAATAGAATCAGGCATAAACAAAGGTTACGTCTCTCTTTCCTGCTAAATCTTTTATGTATCCAGATCTTATTCAACATTCAAAGGATACTGTGGGTGTAGAATACATAGAGGGTCACCTAGATCTAGCCTCATTGGTAAACAGGTTGCAAACCTAGTTTTTGCAATAATGCGGATTAAAAGTTGAACGCAAGGTGTGTACACTACAGTGTTTGTATTGGCACATATCATCAGGTCAGACCTTCTAGTAATGGTTAGTGTAAACCGGAGCCAGAAGTATTAACAACGAATGCAAATAAGATTCACACATTTCTTTACCCATCTACTAATAAGGGTAAAAAAAAACACAAACAATACTCATTGAGTGGGTCTTGATATCCCCAGAATGCAATGCCCACGTAGCTATTCTTTCAACTCGGGTGATAAGCCAAATGGGAAAGTCATTGATTTGAAGAGAAAACAATATATAAAACAAATAAATAACATGAAACTTGGGAAATATAAAGGAAACTTGGATTAACTCCAGACAGTTCCCTTGCACAGTTTGTGTTTATCAGAATGAAATAACTTACATAATTCCTGTGCTGGAGATTACTAAGATTCTAATTAAGAAAAAAAGAGAACTTAAAGGCGATATTGTAGTTAACCTATATTAGGGACAAAACAAACATGATGAAAATAAGCTAAGTTATGTGTCCGCGGTTTTGCCTCATGATTATAGACTTTCTTTCATCTGCGCTAACATACATTGAGGGCACTATCCATCTCATTGCTAGAGAACCAGCACCAAAGCCTGGGTAGCTGATAATTCAGCTTTACATGTAATGTTTTTTTTTTTTTAATAAATGAATTGCAGTAAGATAATGTCCTCACCTTCAGAGTGTTTCTGTTGGACTCTGGAAGAATCAGTATGAGCAAGTTAAGGGCTTGTAATCTTTGCTTCAGGTCTGGAATACCTGTGATGAGAAAAATGAGAATTCGATAAAGAAAATGAGCAATCGCCACCGAACTGGGAATCCTCGACTCGGCACCAGAAGTAAACCAGACTATTACACGGAATATGCAGAAGCAGGAATACAGGGTATCAAAGAGAATTAAATATCCACCAGCCACAACAAAACCTTTGTGGAGAGTACAATATATTCAAAAAGCTATTTTAAGCATGAAAAGCCATGAGGATTAGGCGGACCTCAGCAGGTCTGGTCCAGGGACAGAACTCATCCCAAATTCTGATACGAAGATATAAATTCATGGGCATATGGACACAGCCTCTCAACAGGTGCTAGGAGTATGGAAGTGGTTGAGGTGCTACACATGACATTTCTAGTGAGGATCTAGGATTATGGATGTACATTAGGTACAAAACACTGCCTCTTGTGAGGATCATGGGGGTACTTGAGGTACAACACACTACTTTAGTGAAGCTACTATATCTGAGAGATACACATAATATTGCACTCTACTTCGTGTGAGGGTCTACGATCATAGAGATATATGGGGGGGTACTCAACTATGGCAAGTAAGGAATTGCGATTAGGTACGGAACATAAAGACACAGGCCAGAAAGTGGTAATCTGAAAATATCTAAAAAATAACTGTGGAAGAACTGTAAGGATCATAAACAAAACAACAACCCAGTACTTGTAATACAATACTGATATTTATATAACATGTATGCTGTTGTAAAACATCTTTACTGTTGGAAATTGAATACATTTTATCCTTCCAGTTATGGGCAAATTGCTCTACTTGGCTCTAAAATTAAGTTGATGTGTAAAGGGCATTAGTTGTGTCTAAAATAGCACAGACCACACTATATATTACTTAATTTTACAGCTGCTCAAGTCTTGAAATGCAGAGATAACTTCTATACAGAGCATTTCCTCTATGCATATATGGGTGGCGGGAAATACCTAGGTCACACCTGGATTCATACATAGTTCTTCCCCTCTGGGATAACGTTTGGATTTACAACAAACACGTCACTCTGAAATAACCTTTTCTTAGTGTGTGAACTTAACAACATGTACTCCAAGCTATTTTCATAAGGTTCTCTGAGGGGCTGCTAGACCTGCTCTGAGGCCCTGCTGTCTGGAACACATTGATTAGTAAGTGAATGAGGTGTTCTCACAGTGAATTACTAGCATTCCCTATAGGAAAAGCATCAGAGGACATCTGTTCCAAGTCTGCATTATCTACTAGTTTATGCACATCTTAGCCGAGCAAAATTAAATAAACGTTTTTCAGTCAATCATGCTACAATAATTTTATAGAGGGCATACTTTGGACTGCTGCAAAGGCAGAGATATATTCAGTAGTCAACAGTGGTGTCGGGAGCTCCCGGATGAATTTCTTTAACAGCCCAGATGCGTCATTCTGATGGACGTCATCCCAACTGAAGTGGCCGCCATAAAGGTCAACATAAAAGTCACTCTCGAGCTTCTGCTGCAGGCACTGGAGGGGGAGAAGGAGAAAGACCGATCATATGAACTTAGCATAAAGTTCCACAGAAGAAGAGGCAGTCACCCTAATGTGCAAAAGGAGAATCAAAATGACCAATAATTTTGATTTATATAGGTTAAGTACATATACCTGTCACGTTGCTTTTACAGAGTTACATAGCGTTATGGCCATTTGTCACCGAAACACAATATATTTGTGGTACAAATTACTTATTTACTATGTGTTTTATGGTCTGGCATCCTCTGTTTTGTTTTTTTAATTTGGAAGAAAAAACCTTCCTATACACAGTTACCTCACCTGAACCATTGTGCGTATCTAGCAGTATCTTGTCAACTTCCTACAAGCATGCATGCAATTTCTTGGTGTGGGTGGGTGTTGGGACAGGAATATTTCATGCATGGTGAATGGGCACATACTCCTGCACTGTGTGCCCCACTACATGTGAATCTGGTCTCCTGACTTTCTTTTAACCCTGCCACCACACTGATCTAGTGGGAAAGCAGAGGTATAAGACTGTATCTGACAATGTGAAGTCCC
This sequence comes from Pleurodeles waltl, assembly GCF_031143425.1. Classification (NCBI taxonomy): domain Eukaryota; kingdom Metazoa; phylum Chordata; class Amphibia; order Caudata; family Salamandridae; genus Pleurodeles; species Pleurodeles waltl. The sequence continues at coordinate 333,412,288 of NC_090446.1, forward strand.
AAACCTGTCTTGTGAACTGGAGGGGCACATCCTGCGTACTTTCATTTGTTGACAGTAGCCTGCTGCGTTCAACTAAGTGAGTAAAACCAGGAGCTTCCAGTGACTCCCAGTCTGTTTGCATAGTATTGCACGAGAACTGCCCCAAAGATTTCACCAAATCAAATGTGGTTGTGTCTCCTACATCTGCCGCAGGACGTGAGCTACTGCTGTTAACGCCCAATTGAAAGAAGATACATCACAATTAAGTGGAATTCTGTTGGTTTTTGGAGCTGCAACTACACATTGACACTGAGTAGAGCACAGCTGGACTCGGGGGCCACAACTGCTAAAAAAAAAAAATACAAAAAAGCCATGTCATCACATCCAGAACCCCAGTGGTCTATTCGTCCTTCAAACCAGGAAGCATTGGCCGTGCCTGTCACATCACCAGATCTGTGCTCGTAGAGGTATGGCAAGACATCTGTAAGAGGAGCAAAGGACTGAGATATGCTCAGACAAAGTAGAGCACAAGGACTTGAGACTTTCTGCCCAAACTAAACCATAAGTTATTACTACTGAACTGAGTTGCACTTATAAACTCAGAGGAAAGAGTGACAAGACCTGCATCTGTGCCCAATTCATGCCTCGGCCACAGAATAAAGGGCACTGTAGTTAATAGGGTCACTTGGGAGAGGAAAGAACACTGTAACCAGGGGCGAGAGGATACTTACTGAGATCACAGCCAGGGATATAACCCTTTTTCTACTAACTGACTGAATTATGTAATAGTCAGTTTTACTGTGTGAATAGTACTTGCTTTTACCTAATGATGTGTAGTGGTCTGGACATCAAGGACCTGATTTAGAATTTAGGGGATGGGCCCAAATGTGACAGATTTCCCATCTGTCATATTACAAACACATTATGGGAGTCATTCCGGCCGCGAATGACGGAAGCACCGCCAACAGGCTGGCGGTGCTTCCTAGCCCATTCTTACCGCCGCGGTCAGAAAACCGGGGCCGGCGGTTTCCCGCCGGTTTACCCCCGGATGGGCGAATCCGCCAGGGCAGCGCTGCAAGTAGCGCTGCCTTGGGGATTCTGACCCCCTTCCCGCCAGCCTGTTTCTGGCGGTTTTCACCGCCAGGAAGAGGCTGGCGGGAATGGGTGTCCTGGGGCCCCTGCACTGCCCATGCCACTGGCATGGGCAGTGCAGGGGTCCCCTAACAGGGCCCAGGGTGGCTTTTCACTGTCTGCTTAGCAGACAGTGAAAAGCGCGACGGGTGCAACTGCACCCGTCGCACCGCCGCAACACCGCCGGCTCCATTCGGAGCCGGCTCCTGTGTTGCGGCCCTCATTCCCGCCGGCCCAGCAGGAATGTCTGAATGCGGGAAGCGGTATTTTGGCCGCGTGGCGGCCAAATGGCGCTTCCCGTCTGGAGGGTGGCAACCGCCACCCGGCAGAGTTAGAATGAGGGCCTATATCCTGTAATACGGCGGACAGAACATCCGTCACTTCTGTGACGAAGTACCATGTCTGCCAAACTCTGAATCAGGCCTTAAGTTAGTATGCGTGTTGGTTGACTTGAGCACAAAGCTCTTCCCCCAGGCTACCGCCCAGAAAACCCAGTGACTGCTCACCTTCACTACTCTGAACGTGAAGTGCAGAAAGGGTTATACTTGGTCAAGTTTGCAAGCATTGGCAGGGTGGACCCCAGGACACCAGTGGCAAACGACCTCAACCACCACTGCTGTGGCCCGGTATCCTCTGTCTGCCCCACAGCCCCATGAACAGGGTCTGACACTAAGCCAATGTGCCTGAAGGATAGTATCTAATGTCTGCATCTGAAGTCTAACAGTATTAAATCAGGCATGTTTTGCAGAAAGCATATCAGTCTGGAACATACAATTTGAATAAGGCTAGCAGTTTCACACTCCCACTTCCTAAACTCCCTCTCTTCTCAGTATCACCATACTTCCACGTATGGCAAATCCCCTCTTCTCTTACTACCACCTTCTACCATTCATAGTGCTCCAGCCTGACTATGGGATCCTAATAAGCTCTTCTGCTCCTATTCTCATCCACACACCAAGCCATTCTCCTTCATATAAGTGTGGTCTCTCCCAGGCCTGGCTGCTACTTCTGACCTCACTATTACAAAGTATTCAAAGCCATCAGCTAACTGTACCTTTCCTACTTCCTGTGGCTTCAGCACTCCTTAGTTTTCCTCCTATCACTCTTAGAAGCTTTCCTTTGTCTCACTGTGGCCTCTGCACATACGGTAACTCTTCTCAGTACTGCCTTCTCCAGTTCTCAACACAGCCTCTTCTACTCCGTGTTGCCTTTTCCCACTGACACCTTTGGGAAGGCAAAGGTTCATACATTCCAGTTCTATCTACTCAGTCGAATGTGTTGTTCCCCTGCCTATAGCTTGTACAGTACAACTGTTCTCATGAGATATTAAGTTTTTAGAGGCCTCTAATTTTTAAAACCCCATTCCTGGGAAGGAAAAACAGTTCGGTGATATGAGGAGGTCCACTGGAAATGAAGTAGGTGTACCTTTATTCTTGTCTGGGAACCCGAGATTCGTAGAATACCTTCAGTCTCAAGACCTTTCTTTTCCAAACAAGACAGCAGCTAGAAGGAAGACGAGAACAAACATCTTAGCTTCTTAAGCAAGGTAAGCAAAAATGGAAAGCATGTATACCATATTTGAAAGTCCTGCTCTGCTAAGATCCAGTAACATAAGTCAAATTCACTACTTGTCATATTCAAGTCAAGGAGTATCAACTTGATGCAAATCACTTGTCATAACTTATCCTCCACTTATTGAGGACACTAGAAATACATGGCCATCCTGTGACAAAAGGCAGACCTGCAGAATTTATCCAGCTCCCCACCCAGTATGCATGCTCAGTGGAGCTATGCAGACTACAGCACCATGCCAGTCAAGAACAACAAGGTTCTGCTAAGGACACAGAGCTTACAAAGTTTCAGCAACAAATCCACCCAACTGCCAGGCACATGGCAAAAGCAGTGCAGACTGCAGTGAATGAGTGTTTCTTCAAACAGCTGGATCATGTTCCGCTTTACCATGACTTTCACTGAAAAGAACTTAGTTATGTATTTTATTACTATATGTCACAAAGGGCTACAAAGATGTGTGCTGTAGATCTGTATACAAATTTAGAATGTTAATGCAACAGAGCACCAAAACAAAACCAAAGATAAAGCAAGACATGAGACCATTCAGTTTATAAATAAACGACTGGAAGAAGAAATGTTTCAAGATACAGGGACAGGTATGGCCATCTACCCATACTGACTATGAACGTACTATGCTTCGATAAATTAAGAAAGGACTTGAAAACTTAACCTTTTAAGCTGAAAGGTAATGAAGTATGGGCTGATGTATTATGAACCACTTAGAAACTAGGATGTGCAAACTTCTCACCAACTGATTAGTAAGTGGTACTTATGTACGAATAGATTTCACTGCAAATCGTACATTTGCAAGGTGGGGGAAGGGGGGGGGGGGGGAAGAGACAGAAAAGGCCTGCCTAATGAATAATTAGGCAGGTTACACTATGCACGCACCTTCGTGTGAACGGCTGTAAATGCGTGGATGGTGGCGTGCAAGGGACAGCAGACCACCATTCTTTTATCTGCTTTACTAAATAGGAAACATTTTTTAAAATCATTCCATTAAAGGGACAGGGAGCTGCTTTAAAAAAAATATTTGGGAACAAATCAGGTGGAGCTGGAGCATGTAGTGGTAACCCAGTCTACCATATTTATAGTGTGTAGATCACTAAGTACTCCAAATAGGCACGTAGCCAACAGGGCTAAATGTGAACACAAATCCATTCTTCATCCAGAGATCAGCACTTGCACTTCTCCCAGAAGTGGTCCTGATGAACCCAAACTGGGATGAGGAGGAAACAAGGATGCCATCAGCTCCTCAGTGGTCGATCCCTCAAAGACCTGTAACTCTGAAAAGCTACTCAACCAAATAACTTCATGCATCCATTGAAGAAATCCTGAACAAGACCTACCGCTTGAAGAATCAGTGGCACTTGGGTGCTGGGAATGAGTTTTTGATCATTTTCCAGTAATATGCTTAGAGGAACACCGAAAAGACGATTCTCTGTATTTAAAGAAAAGAAAATAATTTATTCCACCCTTAGAAAACCTTTTTTTTCATAGTTTCAGAAACCTAGTCTTTGAAGCAAGCGGTCCTAAGACCTCAGATCCCCAGCCACAAATTCTTCCACCTGCCCCCGGCCCTCCTCTATATCCAATATTAGAACATTGGAACGTTGGCAGCTCCATTGAAAACAATGGAGTGCTCCGGGCTTTTACTGGCCGGTAAAAGCCCACAGCACCAACATTCCAATGTTCTCTTTGTTCACAGCAAGAGCTGTGAATGAAGCCTCACGGAGCCAGAGGGGATTTTAATCCCCTCGGGCTCCGTGAGGAATTTGTTTTATTTAATAGAACATTCTGCCCTGAGTGGCAGAATGTTCTAATAGCCTTAGAACCCGCAGTAGCGGGCTCTACTGGCTATTAAAGGCCCACTCCCTTGGTTAAAGGCTCTCGCCTTCGGCTCAGGCCTTTAACGCGGGAGCGGGCCTTTAATAGCCGGTAGAGCCCACTACGGCGGTTTCTAAGGCTATAATGGTAGTCGTGCAGAGCTGACCTCCCGTTTATCATGTTCACTCAAGCGCTGTTGTTAAGCTTCATTCATAGTCCAAATTCTTCAGTCTGCTCTGCAGACCATCATCCCATATGCTGGGCTGACAGAATGCATGCAATAATATCAGATTCTTTCCATAAACCATCACACACTTTACTCCCCTCACTACTTCAAATGTCATACACAAACAATACATTGAAACATTTAGCCATGGCAAAGAATCGTTCACCAGTGTATATTCGCAGCCTATTTTCAAGACAGACTGACCACTCAGTGTCAATGCTGCATCATGTTATATTCAATCAATACTGTATACATTAGAGAAAATTTGAACTTAACACACCACAGAGATCCTGCGGATGACCAAGACAGCAGATGGGTCGCAAGGTTTATTGCCCTGAGATTCTTTCTTGCCGCTAACATGGAGATTTCTGACAAATTCAAATGGCCCAGTAACATGTATGCCCCCATTTTAGAAATCTGTGAAATAGCCAAGAGGTTATTTCACCATCAGACTCCAAAAGTTAAATAGACTTAATCAAAAACATCATTTCTGGTGATTAGTACAGAGAAATAGCCATGGCTCCCAAAATTAGTAAAAACCAATCTGAGCTGAAATTGCTGTAACTCAGAAGCTTCAACAGCGATTACCAGCTCGTAAAAAGTGTGCCTCAAGTGGTGACAGCATCACATCTGCTTACACCCGTGTTTGAGTTATTTATACATGGTTCAGGCGCAGACAGACACACATGCACATACACAAACACACACACAGCCAGTTTTTCACCACATGAAGTTGAAACGTAGCATTTTCATACCAGAGGTCTTCCGTTTCACAGGTTTGTTGCGCTTCAGGTCCAAGTCGAGGATGTCACAAAGGGCTGTCAGTTCAATCAAAGCCAGGGTGGGGATCTTCTTCATATCCAGAGCAGACAAGTCACCTATGCGGGTTACTCCAAGCCTCCCCTTTGGGATTTCAAATTTCTGCAGAGACAACAGAGAAAGGGAGTTGCACAATGTCTGAGTGCAGAACCACAGTTAGATGATAAATGACTTGGATGTTTTAAATATTAAGTGTAGTATATGGAGGAAACACTCACTGGTAAGGATCCCTCAGGTGCTATCTTCCTGGACTTAACCTGTCCTGTGGCCCTCAAAAGTTCTGCTTGTTCTGAGTAGGCAACATCCATGCAAAATTCTTCCTCTGACCCAGATACCCTTAATGCACTCGGGCAGACTGGGAATCCACTGGCATCTGTTACCCGTGAGAACAACAATTAAACTGGATAGCCCTTAATACTACAGATCAGATACATACATAACCTTGATCAAGTGCATGTATGAAATAGAGAAACCCCTCTTCAAGGGACAGAAGTGCACTAACACATGCAGAGTGGTGGTTGTTCACAAAGATTTATTTTTCATATATCTCACATCTATGAACATGGAAAGAGGCAAACAATTTCATACCAAGCGCTTTGGCTTTGAGCCACTTACTCGGTTGATTACATCCACATCACTGGTATTTATGTCAAACTAAAAGTAACACAAACAGTCTGTAACAATGTGATGGCTCCACATCGACATTGTCACTTCCAACATTAGAGAAATGAAAGCCTATGAACATTATCATATCCCCTTTAATATTATGCTGAACTTCTCAAGCAGAAACAGAAAATATGGCCTACAATGGTAGAAATGCAATGTGTCAGGGTCAAAATACACCAACAAACATTTGAAAAATAAACTAGGTATATTCTAAGACACATATATACATTATGAAAGCAATGCCCTACAATACATATAACATTCATTTGTAACTTGGTACGAACATGTCTTTCTTCAAGTTAGCACTAAGAAAGAAAGATATTAAAAGTTAACATTTAGAGTCTCGTAGACATTAAATGTGCAGACTATCTATCACATATGACAGGGTTATTTTATTACTAGAAGAAAAACAAAAAAAACACAAGGTAGAAAATACGTTTAGTGGTGCAGGACTCCTTAAAGGTGATGCTTTTGAAAGCTCACAGGGATAGGCTTTGAGGTAGCAGTTTGTTTCCACAGTGGAATAATGGGGCTTCACATCAGCTCACTCACCTCTTAATGATCAGGGAAAACAGAATTATGCAATATTGCTGGCGTGGCTTTTTTGCATTATTAGAGACTTATGTTTGCCAAAAAAATCCATCATCTACTGCATACTCTGCAGACTGTAACAAAAAACTGTTGTACTGGTTCAATGGTTACTAAAAATGCAGCAACACATGTTGCCATGCAGTCGAAGACCTTTTGCGAAGGTTGTCTGGTCACTTTTCTGCTGCTTATTGCTATATTTGGGTGTTAACCTGGTGCTAATGAGGTGTAACCAATGCCCAGTGTAAATAATGACAAAATAATGAAGTAATACTATCACAAAATATGCCCCATTATGCCATATAATTTGCCTACTCTTGTCGCACATTTTACTTAACCGTGGTGCATAATTAAAGTGGCCCTGCTCACGATAAACAGTTTTTGTAGTAATGTTAGTGGACCCTGTCTTCTATTGCAGCTGGTGAGTCCAGGTCCACGTCCACGTCTTGGAGTGCTATAGAGACATCGATATTGCCATATACTATTACATATGTCACTCATGAAAGCTTATGAAGTAGCTACTTTAGGGACAGTCAAACATTAGCTTCCTTCTACTATGGCTCTGAAGGGTAAATTAGTTTAATAGGGTAACAAACTGTTTTAATTTACTGTAGGATCCTGAAAAGAATCTTGGAACACTAGAATGGCTTTCTAGTGCCTAAATACTGGCCTGGTCCATAAAGGTCCCAGCCTCTGGAGACAACCTTAGTTTTCTTTTAGTGACAGTAATTCGAGGATGTGAGTATGGCATGTAAGGAAACGGGATATCTACAGTTATAATACAGTATTACAGAAAAGTAACTTTGTATTACTCAGATTGAGGCCCCAAGTACTCGGATGCAGTTTTTAAAGACTTCAAAGCACTGAAGCTAACTTTGCTATGACCAGAGTTTAATAATTAATATTCATTTTAATATATTTTGAAGTCAGAATGTTCAACTATGTCTACTTCTCTAGACTATGAAGTCAAATAAAAGTGCTTGCAGAGGTAAGGAATGACCTCGAAGTAAATAGCTTGGAAATTTCCATTTGGCTCCATGTGAATTTATCCATCTATTGCGTGACGAAGAAAATGTGAGTGCTCATTAAATAATTTGATGCATAAGACTAACAACCTCATGATACGATGATAGGAGACAGCTTCTCCCAGAATCTGAATAAAGAACCACAAAGAGTTCTCTTACATTTCAGGATGCCTGTATTCTAGATATAACTGTCACAGTATCTATTCATTAAATATTAACTTTTATACGGTATTACGTATTCTCCTATGAGTTACTTCAAAGTGCCAGACTTCAAACAGAGCAGAAGGAATAGGAAATGTAATTAGAAATCTAATGGCGCATTTGTGATAATCCGAAACAAAAACTGTCACAAATCCAAAGCAGATTTCTGTAGTACAAGAGGTGTCCATAAACAGAATACGAATTTCACAACCTTGTTATTCTGGTGAAATTCTCAACAAACACTATATTTAAAGACAAGGTTGGCACCCTGTCACTTCCCTTCACTGTTCTACATCACATTTTAACTGAAGGTAGTCTGATCACAGAGATGGAGGTTGCACAATGACAGCAGTATGAGTGCTCCGATTTCTATATGTAATGTACATGCAAAATGGAGAAGCAGTTGATTGTTATAGCTTAGAATAAAGAATATGTTCCCTGCAATGGTGAAAGGTTCTAGGGAAGTAGGGCAGTCACCCTTGCTAGATCTTAAGATAGTAACACAATTGCCTGTGCAATAATAAGTGAGATACCAAAGGTGCAGAACGCAATTAAGGATAGCCTTAGTATCATCTCTCTAGTAGTCTGGGGGAAAGCACTCAGGCATTATGCCCTTAGAGTGAGGCACAGTACACCAACCCGTGACATTAAACTGAAGCACATCTTATCAATTAGATGATGAGGGTGCTTTTCTCAATAAAGGCACTCGTTGTATGAAAATGAGCATTACCTAAAAGCCAATGTTTGTGTGTGTGTGTATATATATATATATATATATATATATATATATATATATATATATATATATATATATATATATACACACACACACATACACACACACACACACACACACACACAACACCAGAGAGACACATTTATTTAATGTAAAAGCGTACACTGAATCAGTAGCCTCCGACACTGAAGGGGACTACTTATTGTGTTGATGTGCACATTGTCCAAGAGCATGATTTGCAAGAGCAGCGTGTGATGTCTCACGGTCAGGCGGTCAGGTAAACTAATATTTGAAGGGAGATGATGCTGTACCACATGATTTAAGTTGTGGTGGACAGAGGTAAACTGTAAATGAAACTAGAGCAAGCCAATGGGGGGGGGAAGAGCGTTGATTGAATGTTCCTGGAAATATATACTATATATATATATATATATATATATATATATATATATACACATACATACATACACACACACACACACACATATATACATATGCCAACAAGAATTGCTGCACTCCCAGAGGAAAAGATTAGCAGATTCCATTTATTCAAAGAGCAGCACTTCAAACACCACTACGCGTTTCAACATTTCGTCTTCCTCAGGTGGTTTTAGTTTGTAGGCATACATGGTTCTCATTCACCTGCCTTATATGAACACAGGGGAATTCTGAGAGTTATAGTTCAAAGAGCCACTTTCAGAGTCCTTCTTTAAATGTTGCTAATCAACATTTGTGTTGTGCTCATTGTGCTGTGTTTGAAGTGCTGCTCTGTGAATAAATGGAATCTGCTAATCTTTACCTCTGGGAGTGCAGCAATTCTTGTTGCCTTATTTTCCGAGGGTCCTGGTCTCAACCCTATGCTGGCACCGGCAGTCAGAGCACGCCGCTTTTCAGACCAATTGTTTTGAACATACATACATTTATTATATATGTTTATACACACACACACACACTATATATATATATATATATATATATATATATATATATATATATATATATATATACACACACACACAATATATACACACACACCCTATATATATATATACACACACACATATACACAATATATACACACACACACACTATATATATATATATACATACACACACTATATGTATATATACACATATATATATATATATACACACACACAGTATATAAACACACTATATATAAACATATATACACACAAACACATATATATATATATATTTATATACATACACACATATATATATTTACACATACACATATTTTAAGAGGTCTTGGCTAAGACAAGACCTAAAAGTGAGCTCTGACAGTTCAGTACCCCTGGGTCCTTTGGCAGATGGGCTTGTTCGTTATGCTGTGTGGAGAAGTGTGGCTCAATGGTTAGAGCGGCAGACCCTGAAGCAGAGATCTGGCTCAAGACCAGGGTTTAAGTCCCGCTTCGGCAGGTCTTGGGCTCAATGCCCTTGACCAGATAATTCTCGCCTCAGTGCCTAATCTAATTCATGGGTCCCACTCTGCAACTCTGGGCACTAGCTTGCTTAATCTCCACAACGGCCCCAACAGCGCTTGGATGCCTGGCTTCACCCTGGGGGTGCTCAGGAGTGGGCGCCTCACAGGGAAAAGCCAGGAGGGGTTCCATAGCGGTATGAGTACAGCGCCTTGAGACCCTAACGGGTGAGTAGTGCGCTATACAAGTGCTAATTTACATTTATGTTAGTGGATCTTGGCTTCACTAAAGAAACTGTGATTGGCATACTCTCCGCTTTAACTATTAATTAACACTGGGATATAATAGCAACCATTACAGAGGAGGAAACACTAGATAGTTTTACTGCTATCAGTAATTTATTACCGTAATGCCACAACAAAATAATGGAAATTATGATCCAAAACTCAATCAGCCCTGAAGTATGTCATCTGTAACGGACTGCTGCTACTTAAAGAATAGGCTGCATACGTGTTCACTAAAAATCATGAGTTCATGAAGGACTATTGTTTTTAACGCTTGGTATTTATTTGCAAATGGAAAAATACATAAGAAAAAATGTTATTTCATGGGCAGTAATTCCAAACCACCAGCATTTACCCGTTATAGCATTCTACTGAGATCACTCTTAGGAGTCTACTAATCTTGGTCGAGTAGCAATTTCCAAGCCTCTCTACACTGGAAGAATTGTGGACTGTGCAAGGCCTAGTAGCCGAACGAAGTGCTATTGGAAATTCCTGAACACAACGAGAGGGACAATCCAATCTGTACTATTGATTTCAGTTCTGAAGAAATATTCTGAAAACTGGCCACAGAGAGGACCATGCCAAGTTTCTCCACACAGCGCATATACCAGTGGTTCATGTGGGTGAAGGGCAAGCTCTTAAGACATGAAATACACATTAGCCCGGGCCTCGGGTGACTGTCCCTAATGGTGCATTGGAATGTGGCTCTAACACTAATTGGTTACAGTCTGCTGAAGACCACCTTACCTGAATGGGCGTCACTTCCTATGCTGTGGTGTGCGGGGTCCACCCTGGGTTGCACCGCTTCTTCCAGACCCTGTGGTATAAAACAAGGAAAGTGGCATGAACATAAGGCTTTGGTCTCCGTGAGAGGTTGGGCAGTGTGGCAACATAGAAAAACATGATTCGTCCGATGATACCCCATGCAACAGTTTAACTACAAAGGCAGTACATAGTAATAGTGAGATATATTTTTGAACAATTAAGGCATCCAACAAAGATGGCTCTTCTTAAAATCAATCAGGGCTTGTCCAATCCAAATTCTGGATCATTACAGAGAATGTCCAACTATTATACATGTACCAAGAATATTGTGTAGGTAATTAATAAACCACTGATTTTGTGCTCATACCTAAAAAGATTTTGGATAACCATGTAAAGGGATATGTGTTTGCTGGAAATTAAGAGTCAACAAGGAACTGCCTAGGGCAATATAATCGTAAGTATTGCCAACTTCAAAAGGTCGATTCTTTAATGTGCTAACAAATGCTAACAGGGACATGCGCAAATGCAGAGACTATTCGTGCCACGTCTCTGTGCAATCTGCCTTTTTCTGTATCTCCATACGTCCATGCCCTGTTTTTCATTCTCAAATATGCAGGAGTGGGTTATCATTCAGAATGGAGGGAAAATGCAGCAGTAAGAGGTTACCAGGTAGACATCAGCATGATCTCACATCTGGTTATCAACCAGCTGTGTCATAAAATCACCATTGGTACATAATCAACACAAGGATGAAAACATTTTCGAGCGCAGATGCCATTTAGGTGAAAAAACCCTATTAGGTGCAAAACCAGTGATAGAAACATCTCACTTGGTGCCATGTAAGGAGACGACGGAAGTTCGATTAACAACTGTGAATGACAATTCCTTCAAGCAACAGCTGAATGGACTGACTTAAACAATCCAATATCTGAAGGAGGTTAACAGACAGCCCGTCTCGGTATATGTTTGGTGTTGATGGCAAGATATGTGGTAATATATGGAGTATGGAAATACCTTTAAGAACCCTAACCACTTTGAGTAGGAAAAACACATTTAAGTGAAAAGCTTCCCCCCCCTTTGTGCATAATAAACAAGAGTGTGAAAACACTTGTAGGAGATATCAAATATATATATATATTTTTTAAAGAACAAATCATACCTCTTATGTGGAGCATTTTGGATGGAACGATTAAACTCCTTGAACCTAACTGGTCTAAATGTTTAGAACAAGCTAAAATACACAATCAGACCACAAACAACCAACACGATTCAGAATAGGAGAACATAATTTATACACAAAAATGTAGTTTTCCACAGTCGATTGCAGCCAATTTAATACCCACAAAGGAAGCATGAAACAATACATCATACACAAAAAGACTGCATTATCCTGAATGATATGTGGCACACACTATTATAGTTCATAAAGATTAGAGTATTTATTTGTTGCACGATTAGTTAAAATCATTACAATCTAAAAACCCTTACACATAAGTGAAAACGACCACAATAAAAATAAAAGCAATACATATAAATAAGTCATTAAGTAATACCAATAATAAAACGAGTAATACATTAAAATCAAGAGTCTCCGAAGGGGGACAATAAAGGACTGGATGGTTCCCCCTATTAAAAATGGGGTAACTAGTTGGCAGTCGGTTTGCACCCTGTGCAAATAGGAACCCTCACTCTAGTCAGGATAAGAGAGATACCCAGCTCATAAACCCTGCTGACCCCCTTGTTAGCTTGGCATGAGCAGTCAGGCTTATCTCAGAGCCAATGTGTAAAGCATTTGCACATAACACATAGTAATACAGTGAAAATAGTACAAAAGGACACCACACCAGTTTAAGAAAAATAGCCAATATTTATGTGTGTGAAACAAGACTAAAACGAGAAAACTCCCAACATACTCTAACAAAGATATGAATTTTGCCAGGATTAACTTAAAAATACAGTTCCGTGAAGTCGATAGCTCCATCTGGGACTTATCACAGCGTCGTGAACAACAAATCCAACAGTTCAGTCCAGCTGTGGTGTCACAGATGTGGGGCACGGCTCCATGTGGCTTTATCAGGTCACAGTGGAGTCAGCGGCGTTGTTTACAGCGTCACTGTGGTTGTTCTACTGTTGCAGCACAAAACACACAGTTACCTGTACTGTAGGCAGATGAAGCTGAAGTCTTTAATATCCCTGAGACTTTCAACAGGAGGCAAGCTCTACCCCAAGCCCTTGGAGAAACTTCACAAGCAGGATACACAGCAAAGTCCAGTCTTTGCCCTCTTTAAGGCAGAAGCAGCAACTGCAGGCCAACTCAGCAAAGCACACACAGCAAAGGGGCAGTACTCCTCCTCCAGCTCTTCAGCTCTTCTTCTTGGCAGAGGTTATTCTTGACCAAGAAGTGTTCTAAAAGTCTGGAGTTTTGGGTCCACAATTTATACCCCTTTCAGCCTCTGAAGTAGGCAAACTTCAAAGGAAAGCCTCTGTTGTTGACAAGATCCTGCCTTGCCCAGGCCTGGCCTCAAACACACACCAGGGGGTTGGAGACTCCATTGTGTGAGGACAGGCACAGTCCTTTCAGGTTTAAGTGCTGATTTCTCCCTCCCAGCCAAAGAGACTCATCAGGATATGCAGGCTACACTCCAGCTCTCTGTCACTGTTTGGAGGGAATTCACAACAGCCCAACTGTCAGTCTGACCCAGACGTGAAATATACAAGCAGACAGAGGCACAGAATGGTTTGAGCAAGAAAATGCCCACATTCTAAAAGTGGCATTTTCAAACAGACAATTCAAAAACCAACTTTACAAAAATATGTGTTTTTACATTGTGAGTTCAGAGACTCCAAACTCCCTTTCTCTATCTGCTGCCAAAGGGAAACTGCACTTAAAAGTTATTTAAAGGCAGCCCCATGATAACCTATGAGAGAGCTAGGCCTTGCAACAGTGATAACCGAATTTAGCAGTATTTCAAGGTTTGGACATTTAAAACACACCAGCACATGCCCTACCTTCTAAATACACTGCACCCTGCCCATGGGGCTACCTAGGGTCTACCTTAGATGTAGTAAAAGGGAAGGTTTGGGCCAGACAGGTGGGTACACTTGCCAGGTCGAACTGACAGTTCAAAACTGCGCACACAGACACTGCAGTGGCAGGTTTTAGACATGTTCGCAGGGCTACTCATGTGGGTGGCACAATCAGTGCTGCAGGCCCACTAGTAGTATCCGATTTACAGGCCTTGGGCACACACACTTCACTAGGGACTTACCAGTAAATCAAATATGGCAATCATGGATAAATCAATCATCAATACAATTTACATAGGGAGCCCTTGCATTTCAGCACTGATCTGCAGTAGTAAAGTGTGCAGAACAATAAACCAGCAAAAACAGATCAGAAAAAATAGGTGGAAGAAGGTGAAAAGTTTGGGGATAACCCTGCAAAAAGGGGCATTTCCAACACACCTAAACTCCGGGATTCCTCATTTCAGCCAGTCTGTGACTGTTCTGCTCCAAGTGGGGGAAAGGGGGAATTCGTGAGTTAATTTTCTCATCAGTAGCGGGTTAAGCGTTGTGAGTTATGAAAGTACTGCCCGTAAACAGTCTCTTGTAGTTGCAGAGAAGACAGCAGTGCTACTGCAGCTTTCATAAATTTCACAAAGCGGACAGGCAATTGTGTGGATACCCCTCTCAGGCACACCTGTATAGCTCCTCAGCAGTCCAGATGTTCAACATGCACCAGAGCGATTGAAGCCAGATCTTCCTTAGCTGGATCAAATCCTCGTAGATATGGAGCACATGGGGCAGTGATTCCTCTCCCTTAGCATAGAGGCGGCACCGCCTGTCCATTTCATCCAGGTTTTCCTCCTTACCAATAGGACTTCAGCAGGACTAAACCGAAGCACAAGCCCATAAGCTGTCGTTTCATGGACAGGATGAGGGGCAGGGCACGGTAAAATGGAAGGGTCCCTGGCTTATAAAGCATTGGAGCCAGACTACCATGCCCCAATTTTTTCATGGCTTGTGCTTCATGGTCTGCAGATTCTAGCCTAGCTTGTTTGCAGTAATGTGTTCTGCTAAATGGCCCCTGTGATCCAACCAGACTCTCAAGTATTTATAGGAGGTGACCACCTCAATTGCCTTTGCATTGCCTTGATGAACCATGACCCCTTTTTTTATCAACTTCCGGGAGATTATCATTACCTTTGTTTTCACTGTGTTCACTTTCAGGCAGCTGGCCTTACAATAGGTGGTTATCATTGTGAATAGTCTCTGGAGGCCAATGGGTGTTTGATTTAAAAGGACAGTACCGTCCACATACTGGAATGATTGGATTTTGAGGCCGGCCATTTTAAGTGGAAATGTCTTCATGGGCGCCAGATGGTCTGGAAGGTCAGCCATGTACAGATTAAACAGGAGTGGTGCCAGTATAAAGCCTTGCTTCAAGCATTTGTCTGGATTTCACCTGCGGTGGCTCATCCAGTGCTAACTCTTATCTTTACCTAGTTGTATGCCCCAGGTGCTACGTTTCCCCCGAAGTTTTGGCCGTGACACAAGGTCAAATGCAGTCGAAGTCGATGAACCCAGCAAAGGAGCCTTCCCTTGGTTGCTATTGTGGTTTCAATCAGATGGGAGATGCAAATAAGATTGTCTTCAATATGGCAGTCCCTTTGGGAAGCCAATTTGAGACAGGGAGACCAGCTTCCTTTCTTCCGACCAGGCTTGGAGTTCTTGGTTTAATATGCTGGCGTAACACTTCCCTTCGACGTCCAGTAATGCAATCAATAGGTAATTCCCAGGGTACAATTGTAAACCTCTTTTGTGGCTCAGGACCAGAAGTGAACTCATCCATGCCTCAGGAATACTTCCCCCCTAGACGGTATTCCTGAAACAAAGGTGCTATCACTGTCGCCCATCGAGTTGGGGCCCACTTGCATGCTGTGGCTGGGATGCCACTTAGGCCAAGCAGGCCACCTGTTCACATTGACTTGATGGCAAGTGCTACTTGAGCCCGAGTTATTAGTAGAGTGTCCACACAGTCTGGATCAGGTCGCATCATAGGGCTGTTGGGGTTGTTCTCCGACGGTATGGGCAAGCTATAGGCCACTGTTGGGCCAACATAAAGTTTTAATATGGGTATCTCATTCCCCAGGAGCGATGTTGGTAACAGTTGCCTAGTGGTTTGGATTGAAGCATTTGTTGACACAGAGCTCAAATTTCCTCTGGTCCCTGGATTTTATTACCTCATATGAGTCTACTCACCTCTGAGCTTCCTCTTACCTCTTTTGGGCATTGAGGGCTTTTCCATATTCTAGGCGATTTCTATGTTCTAGACGAACAGCAGTGACCCAGATGCATAGCTGTTTCTTAACCCCTCCGCGCCCCCGTCCATACTAAGCTTCCACGAGGCTGTATTTAGGTGGTCAGCCAGGGACTCCCAGAGATTTGTAGTGATAGTTTCCCAGTTTTCTCGCCGGGTCGCATCCAGGAAGAACCACAATTTCCCCTTGCTTCTCTATAGTTCATAAAAGATGAAAACGGTGACATTTTGTGTAAATGGCGATGTAGAAGACTGTTGCACCCGAAACCTGGAGGAAAATCATGCTTCCACAAAAATACAGTTTGTAAATTAAATAAGACACAATGGACAAATGCAATTTAAAATCCACAAGCAAATTATGGGAAACAAAAACTGAAATATTGGACAAAAAAAGCCACTGACATGACAAAAGAACGAGATTTCTTATTTGAATATTTTATGCAACAACATTTTTCAATATAGGGTAAACAGAAAGAGCACCTGTTATTATTTACAATGTAGTTTGCCCTACGATATATGCTGCATATTAATAAAATGTCAAATACTATATGAAGTTGTTTGCTCACAATGTTTTTTTCAGCAAATAACTGAAAAACCCAACCCATTCCCCCGACAAACTCTTATCCCGCAAATTGTAGCGAACACAGTGTACATGTTGTCACCAAAACACATTCATTGATTGAAGTAAATAGAGTTTATAAAAGAAACCAAACAAAACAGAGCAATTCTCTCACCAACATAAGGCTTCTTGAATTAAATAGATTAACTTTCAGGCATCCAAAGGCAGACAGTAAATTACATTTACTTATAAGCCCCTAGTAAAGTGCACTACTTGCACCCAGGGTCTGTAAATTAAATGCTTCTGGTGGGCCTAGCAGAACTGATGGTGCCACCCACTTCAGTAGCCCTTTAAACAGGACTCAGGCCAGCCATTGCAGAGCCTGCATGTGCAGGTTTAAACTGCCAAATCAGTTTAGTTCTGGAACTGAGGACATTCTGGCAATGGTAAGGACTGTTGTGCTGCTGAAGAGATGTCACTTTGCTGGACTCCTGCTCTGCTGTGCCTGCCCCGATGCCTTCTGCCCTCCATACCTAGGAGTAAGAAGCACTAGACCTGCATCTTTATATCCCAAGAACATAGCGACTCCAAGGGCTTGCTGGTGTGCCTCCTGTTCTGAAGTCTCAGGGACATCAAAGATTTCACTTCATCCTGCAATAGCACCTGGACTTTGCTTACTGCAAGTCCTACCCTTCTAGGTGGAGCCAATCCAGTCCTTGGAAGTGGGTATAAAGTACTGCAACTGCAAAATCCACACACCGCAGTCGATGCACAGTTAGAAACCGATGCATCGCTGCTGCCATTGAGGACAAAGACATCGCATCATCAGCTGCACGACGAAAGCACATCACCTACATCGCTAAGGAACCACCAATGATGCATTTTGCGTTGTGCAACTCAGAACCAATGCATCGCTTACATCCTGTGGAATCAACGCATTTCCTCCTCTGCTCCACTCATTGGGCCCAGTCAATGGCGCAACAAGGTACTCTTTCAACAGGACAAGGTTGGTCCCTGTATCTGACCCACACTCCATTGCAGTCAGCCTGACGTTTCATATTTCAACTGAGCTAGCGCAACCAGATAGCCCCAGTTGGTGCTTTCTGCATTTAAGCTCTATATTTGCATATATTGTTTAAAAATTCATATCTCAACTTCTATTTATTGGATTTTTGTTGTGGTTTTCTTGTTTTGTTCATTAAATGAAGCTCTATTTTTTAACCAGGTGTGGTATCTTTTTGTGAGGTATTTCCACTATTTTAGGTGTTGTACAAATACTTTATACATAGCCTTCTGGGTTAATCCTACCAGATTAGTGCCAAGTCACCAGAGGGGTGGGCACAGGTTAATTTATAGGGTGTATCTGAATTACTCTGACTAGAATTGTGGTTCCTGCTTGAACAGGGTACATACCTCTGCCAACCAGAAATCCAATTTCTAACAGCCATGTTAACATTGTGCTGCTCAAAGTCCAGTAGATATGTTCCCCAATGGATCTCCTTGGCCCCAGGCACACGTCCACCACAAAAACAAAGCTAGGTACCCACTCTGTTGTAGCCATGTTGGTGAGGCATTGATCAATTACTTCTCCCTTCCTAGCACAGCACTGCCAGTCAGGTTCATCAATTGAGACCTCCGAATGCGATGACAATGCTTTTAGTACCTTCTACTTCTGGGCGGTTGGGTGGTTTAGCCAGCAAAGTATGCAGACAATTTTCCCTACAGCTTAAGACGCTCCAGCTTCAGTACATGCTGCTGTGATACTCGGGTTATGCTGACCTCACATTCTAACTGAGCGATGAAGGCCTCCCAGAGACACAATGGCAGCTTGAAGTCCTCTCAGCTCCTACTCTTTTCTGGGCAGCATCTTTGTCATGCAATGGCTACTCCGATGCACCTCTTAAGAAATTGGCAAGCTCCTTGCTTTAAGGTAGCCCCCAAGACAGCTCCTACTGGCACGCTTATAGAACTCTCTAAGCTTCTGGTCCTGAAATAGCAAAGCAGAGCTGACAGTCACTACTCCAACCCTGAAGCACAGAAGAGATGCTTGGTCACCACAGCTGTGGGACCACAGATTACGGAAGGTAAACACTGACACTTGCTATAAGTTAGGGGCCCATGTTTATACTTTGGGTGCAGAGAAATTTTGTGCATACCTTGAGTTCAGCTTATGGACCGGTTTCCCGGTAGTTTCTACCTCTTGTTTAATCCTTCCAGACTCATCTAACCATAGTCTTGGTCTTCAGCAGAGATGAGGGGTAGAGTTGTTGGTCTTCTGTCAAAGGCAACCCTAAATAGGGGCACAAAAAAGGGAGAGACTGCCCTAGTTACCTACCTGTTAACTTCTTGGTTCTTCTGGGGAACAATGGAGCAACAAACAACTGAGGAATTTCTCTACATTTCAAAAAGGACCCTCTGCATCATCTGACCGCATGTCAGAGTCAGGTCCTCGACAAGGGACTCAAAAATGTCCAAGAGGTGCCCTGCAAATCCCATTGCTGTCTGGGGCTTTCTCTAATCTACAAGGTACAAATCAGGTTTCAGGAAATCTAAAGGGTTTTAATTTGAGCCAAAGCCACATATTACAGATACACCCCACACTTAACCCCTATACACATATGTCAACAAACACATGCAGCATCCATGCCACATGGATAGAGTGAAGGACCCAGTTGCAAGAGGCTGGAAGACCAATTAAAAAAGAAAAAAAAAAAAAAAAACACAGACTCCAACAGGTAACTCTTCCTGTCTGGTGAAATATAAAAAGGCCTGTCCTACTAAAACAATCTGTTGATGCCACCACTGCCTCATCAGAAACCCAGTGCGCAGAATAAAGTCACATGCCCCAAAAGGAGGGATCACTTGGTGTGACTCTCCAGACAACTGTGCTTTACTCTGCTGCCTTTGCAGTAATGAGATGCCATCTGTACACAAGGATAATTGTTGTGTCTGCGGAGGTGATAAACCAATACCCTTTAGAACTCTATGGTGAACTTCAGACAGGGTCACATGTTCCCTATATGCATTTATTAGACCTTTTCTATGCCAACAATGTCATTCATTATAGTGCGATTACCAACTACTAAAAGTATTGAGTTTTACTGCAATGAAGGGTACAAATTCAACAAGTAAGTGAGCTCTTTTCAGGTCACAACATGGTGAGCTGAATTGCAACTATACTTTTTGGAACTGAGTCCATGCTCAAGGATCACAACCACTCAGGTGAAAGAAAGCAATAGAAGGCCAATGAAAAGTAAGCATTGGTTTAAGTCACCATACTTTCAATGTCAAACAGAACGCTTTGTGATGGATTACACATTGTTGGAAATGTTCCCTTTCTACATGTTCACTGTAGATTTTTGCCTGCTGTCGCTGAACCTGACTTTATTGGTGATAAACCTCTGTGTACTTACCTCTACTGGCCAGTGGTAAAGTGCTAGTGCTCTCTCTCTTTTAAATGTGGGAAATTGCCATACTAATGATTGGTACCTTTGATATACTAATAGGTTCCTAGTATATGGCACTACAGGTACCCAAGGAAAAGAAATTAAATGCTACCGTGGGTAGCAGCACTCAGTGGCCCACCCACTAAATTAGCCTGTAAAGAATGTCTCAGGCCTGCCATTGGGGCACACTTCAAAGCAGCGAAGACAATACATAACAGCTCATGTACATTCATTATCTGGCTGCTCAAAGGTCGACTTTTGTTCTTCCAGACTGTCTCTGAGTTTCTTTGTGATACAAGGACTGCCTCAAACTGGATTTTGGAGGTAGATGTGGGACGTTTTTTTTGGGACGGTGGGACATGTTGTTATTTGTAATTGTTTCAGAATCATAGCATAAGGGGACAGTACATACAACTGTGTATTAGTGACAATATCCTGTTGCACATATCAGATAAGGGGATGGCTGTAGTACATATTGGACTACATATTTAATACAAAGCACTACTTAATAACTAGAAGAATAACATCCGCACAAAACAGCGGCCGCGATCTGTTAGCAAAGCATGTTTCCAGGAGGGTGAGGTAGTGCATCTCTTTTTCCTCCCGTAAGAGGGGGCGCGCAGGGTCAAGGGGGGGGGGGGGGAGCAAGAACTCAAGAAAAAAGTGGACTTGAAAATACTGGGAGGGGGCAGGCAGCAGGCCCTATGCGACATACTGTATACAATGCCTCCATCCCCACAGACCTCTGATCATAGACGCACTCAAATATTCTCAGTCACTACAACACCAGTTCAGCCTGTTTCTACGGACGTCCTGCCTCCCCCTCACCTGGATGGCATCAGTGGAGCTGTCCTCTGTCAGGTTCACATCCAACAGGTCCTTCAGCACACAGCCCCAAGTCATGTTCCGCATACTTGTCTGTGTGCACCATACATAGCCGTCTCTGTTCTGCCGTGCCCTATTCGAGCACGTCTGACATTCACTTTTTTCAATAAACTTTATTGATTTTTTTTGTAGATCACATAACCTTTAAATCTAGAGTCTCTGGATAAAGAAGTCCCATGAGATATGTATTCAGTCATACATGATTTTAAGTATTAGAACTAAAGCGACAAAGCAACAATAATTGGTTAGCTGTACAGGTGAGCCTAGAATAATGTTTAACTGCACCCTGTAATATATAACGCACTGAATCATCACATAGCATCTTGCGTGGCCATTTCCGGTTTTTAGTAGGGATGGGCACCAGCCATAGATCATCATCACATTTGTATAACACAGAATAATCAGAACTTAACTTATAACTACACGGCGTGGTCTGCATGTGTAGTAGTAAGCATGTGGAGTCTATTTGGGAGATCTGGTGGCTGTGTTTATCTCATTACCTTACTAGCCAGAGTTTCTCATGGTGTATGCCCTCCTCATGTGTCTCATCTCCGAGCCCTCAGTCAGGCATGTCTTTCATCAGACTCAGGAGGGTCTCGTGTCTCCTGCAGTTCAGACAACTTGGCCGACCATGGACGCAGGTCATCCTCTATGTGGTCATCTCTGGGAACACGGCTCATCCACATTTCTGCAGTCGCCCGTTCAACCATATCCTTTGCCCATGCGGCATGGGTAGGGGGTGCCTGCTGTAGTCATGCAATGGCTGCACATCTTTTTGCTAGAACTAGCCCAAGGAGGATACGTTTTCTGCTCAGTTTCTTAGCAGGTGATGGAAGCAGCCCCAGTAACTCTGGTCTAATCTCCAGCTCTACTTCCCATCCAGAGGCCTTATTAATACTATCCAATACTTCCCTCCAATAAGAGGGTAAGGAGCAAGACCAAACCATATGTAGGAATTCCGCCATCTGCGATCCACACCGGAGGCATTCCTGAGACTGGTGGTGGTAGATCACATGTATCGTTTGCGGGGTGAGATATGTCTGGGGTACAAAATTAAACTGTAGGCATTTAAAGCTAGCATTAGAACTGATCCTCCGCACCCCTTCATGCACCTTCACCCAGTCTTTATTCAATAGTGGTTCTCCAATGATTGTCTCCCATTTAGCCTGCAAAGGCAGCAGAATGTGTTAGATCAGTGCACAATGCCGGGTATAAGTGGCGATACCAGTCTGTGGGCCCCTGCCATGTTTACTATGACTGATGGAATGCTGGAACAAGTTGGACGCTGGACCTAGTTGGCTCTTCACAGAAAGACAGCCACATTCCATGCGCCATGCTCGAGATCTTCATGTATTGGAGGTACTGTCCTCCTCTTAGGGAGAACGTGGTGTTAGCCTTTTCTCTAGTTATAATGTATTGCTCAGGATAAAGGTCTCCTATAGTTTCGCACCCACTACCCTTCCATATTTGCACAGGCAGAGTTTGCAATTTCTAGAAAGGGCTGTTATCACCCATAGGGGCATTTTTGAGGTGAAGGGAGCACGACTAATAACTCGTTGAACCACTTCCTTCCACAACCTCTGCACCAGGCAAAAGACATGGGTGAAGGCGGGGGAAGGGGGTGGGAATCCTCTGTCCCATTATTAGTAGCACCTGCAGGGATTTCTCTCTGTTACACCTGGCAACCTTGATGTTGTCTCCCCTAACTTTTTTGCCTCTACTTCCCAGGTTGTTGCTGTGTGCTAGACTCTGTTTTTGCTGTTTTTGTTACTCTGGGCACTTTACCACTGCTGACCAGTGCTAAAGTGCAAGTGCTCCCTATGTGAAATTGCACGTGAAATTGGCTTTTCCAGAATTGGCATTTTTGATTTACTAGTAAGTACTGTGTAAAGTGCACTAGAGGAGTCTAGGGCCTATAAATCAAATTGTACTAGTGGGCCTGCAGCACTGATTGTGCCACGCGTATGAGTAACCATGTGAATATGCTCAGACTTGCCACTGCAGTGTCTGCGTGTGCAGTTTTAAACTGCCAATTCAACTTGGCAAGTGTCCCCACTTGCCAAGCCCAAACCTTCCCTTTTTATACATGTAAGGCACCCCGAAGGTAGCCTCATGGGCAGGGTGAAGTGTATGATAGAGGTAGGACATGTGCTGATGTATCTTAACATGTCCTAACAGTGAAATAATTCAAAAATCGGGTTTCACTGCTGCAAGTCCTATCTTGCTCACAGGTTAACATAGGGGCTGCCTTTAAATATCCTTAAAGTATAGTTTCCCTTTGAGAGCAGATAGAAATGTAGAGTTTGGGGTCTCACAATTTTAAAATACATCTTTTATTGAGGGTGGATTTTAGATTGTCAGTTTGAAAATGCCACTTTTAGAAAGTGGGCATTTTTTTGCATTAACCATTCTGTGACTCTGCCTGCTTGTGGATTTCCTGTCTGGTCAGACTGACAGTTGGGCTGTTTGTGCCTCTCCTCTAGACAGTGACACAAAGGGAGCTGGGGTGTAGCCTGCATATCCTGATGAGCCATCTAGGCGAGAGTGGAGTGGTCACTTACACCTGAATGGGCTGTGCCTGCCCTCTCACAATGCAGTCTCCAACCCCACAGTGTGAGTCTAGGGCCAGGCAGGATCCTGTAAACAACAGTTACTTTTCAGTTGGGCACTTCAAAGGCAGAAAGGGGTAGAAGTATTGGACCCAAAACCCCAGACTTTAGAGTACTTAAAGATCACTTCAAGGAGAACCTCTGCCAGGATAAGAGCTGAAGGAGAGTGCTGCCCCTGCCTTTGACTGTGCTTTGTTGGGCTATCCTGCAGTTGCTGCTTCTGCTTATGAAAGGGGACGAAGACTGGACTTTGTGGTATATTCCTGCTTGAGAGGTACCTCAGAGGGCTTGGACTGAGCTTGTCCCCTGTTCTGAAGTCTCAGGGCCATCAAAGATGTACTCTGTCAGCACCTAGACTCTCTGATGAGACTTCTGCCCTATCCAGTCCCTGGGCCCTTGAAAGGAGAAGCTGGTGGAAAACCAAGAAAACCCAAGTGTACCGACTTCGGACGACCTCGGACTGACGCCGCTGCTGGATCCCACTATGGCACCTGCAACTGAAGCTATGGTCCTCGCTGGAGTGCGATGACCCCACAGATCCGACGCCGCAGCAGCCCCGCCGCAGTCTGTGACTGTGAGTCCCGAAGTGCTGTGTCACCGACATCCGTGACACACAACTTTGCTGCACCACACCGTGACCGTCGGATCTCGACCCTGCCAGAAGTGCATAGATTCAGTGCTTCCCACCACTGCCACCTCACCTCCATCGCTCTACAGCAAGGACCGGACGCCTCCACTCCTTCGCTCCGCAGCACCAAAACAGATGCCACACTGGATTCAGCAACACCGTGATCCCCGACTGCGTGTACCAGCTTGTTTCCTCATTTTCACAAGGTACTGTACCAAGGGGTCCATGTGACTCCGTGACTGGTGCCACTTACTTCGGATTGTTGGGAACGACTCCATCACAAAGCCATGATATCACCAATTCCAAGCATTTGTGTTTCTAAGAGCTACATTGAAGTTTAATCTTTGAAAATGTATAGCTTGACTTGTGTATGTTGGATTTTTTGTCATTTTGGTCTTGTTTCGTTCAGATAAATATTAGCTATTTTTCTAACCTGGTGTGGAGTCATTTTGTACTGTTTTCACTCTATTACTGTGTGTGTTGGTACAAATACTTTACACATTGTCTTTGGGATGAGCCTTTCTGCTCATGCCAAGCTACCAAAGGGGCGAGCGGGGGGCTAAATGGGTGCGTTTCTCCTTTGCCCTGACTAGAGCGAGGGTCCTTGCTTTGACCGAGGGCAACCTGACTGTCAACCAAAGACCCCATTTCTAACACTTTCCATATGTGCCTCAGAGGAGTCTCTTCTCCCAATTGTCATCTGGGTCTAGCCAATGCACCATGTGCTGTAATGGGGATGCCATATAATAAAACTCCAGGTGGAGGACCTCAAGTCATCCCTGTTCCCATGGGCTTTTTAGGGTAGTTGGCCCAACACATTTGCATTAGGTCCGCAGAGCAGGCCCACAATCAGCCTATCCAAAGTCCGAAAGTATTTTTGTGGAATCTCATAAAGCACGCTCTGTAGAGCATAAAGACAGAGAGAAGTATTATTCTTTTGGTGATAGCAATCTTACCCATCAGGGATAATGGTAGTTCTTTCCTCTATCACTCGGTCAATGTTCCGCTCAAGATAGGTCAGGCCTGTACGAGTCAGTTACATCCCAAGGTAGTGGACCTCATGGAGTTCCAAGGCAAAGCCCACTCTAGGGCTATTTTCAGCAGGGGTCTTCCCCAATCCACCCAGCAGGAACAGTTTAAATTTTATTTGGGCTCATTTTAAGTCGTGAAATCTCTCCGGACATCTCCATGTTTCAAAGGCTAGGTGCTGAACAAGTCAGTTGCTGCAGATATACTAGAACATGGTCTGCATTGAGGGAGACTACGTGAGTTGTCTTCCCGTGCATGATGCACTATGGGCCCCCAATGCCCGACTCAGGGTTTCCGCTAAGGGCTCCATGGCTATGGCAAACAGGAACAGCGAGCGGGGGCAGCCCTGTTGAGTGCCTTTTTTTAGTCAGAAAGGCGCAGATACCACTCTCCCGGATCGCGCCCGGGGCCATGGGTCTGAGTAAATCAGGCAGATCCAACAGATGAATTCGGGACCCAGACCCATCTCTTGCAGTACTCAACATAGATAGTTCCAATTTAGAGAATTGAATGCTTGCTTGAAGTCCAGAGGCACCAGGGCATATTCATCAGTCAGAAGCTGCAGGGCGTGGTATACATGTGCCTACTTTCTCTAACTATGTAGGGTATTCAATCATGGGATAGAATCTGACTGGTCCGGGTGGATCAGAGTGGGCATTTGTGGGAGGAGACGCACCGCCAGGGCTCCGCTGAGGATTTTGAGGTCTATCTTTAGTAAGGATATCGCCCTATAGATGAGGGTATTGTGGGGTCCTTTCCTGGTTTTTGGATCATAACTGCCGCTGCCTCTCATAGGGAGCACGGCAGCATACCAAGTTGTAATGCCTAATTTTAGACCTCAAGTAGCCTCTCAGCTAGGAGATCTGCATGTTTTTGGCAAAATTCCATGGTCAGCCCGTCACTGCTCAGGGTTTTAGCTGCTTTTTGGCATTTAATCTCTGCCACAACCTCTACTTTAGAGAGTGGGCCTCCAACACGTCTCTGGAGTCCAAGTCTAAAAAAAGGGAGTGGTACATTTATCAGAAATTCCGACAGAGTCTCTGGTAGAGGAGGTGATCGCTCAGCATATACTTCACATAGATTGGTGTAGAACACCTTGTTGATCGTCCTCCGAGTGTGTACATGTCTCCAGTGTCAGCATGAAGAGACAACACAATAGAGTAAGGGGATTCTCTCCAGACCAGTCTAGCTAACAGTGACCGCATCTTATCTCCCTCCGCATATAGCCACTGCCTATAAGCCATGTACTATTATTTCTCGAGGCAGCGTCAAATTCCAGTAGATCAGTGCATGCCGTAAGCCACACCATCAGTACTTGGGGGAGCTTCAACTCTAAGCGACCCAACTCTTCTTCATGAACCTTGATGTCCTGCAGTATGTCACGCTGAACCCCATAAGTGATAGTGATTATAGACCCACGCATTATAGTTTTCATGGCTTCCCATTCCAGGGCTCTGCTGGCAGCTGTGCCCTAGTTGTCGGTGAAGTGGTGGTACAGTGAGCCTCGAACCCTCTGCAAATGGGGGCGTCCTCTAGGACCTCAGGACCACAAGGGTATGGCCAAGCGGCCCGATTCTCCATCCAAGCTCAGCAAGTGTGGGGAGTGGTCAGAGAGGTACCCGAACGAATATGTAACATTAGTCACGCCCATTGCTAATCTGGAGGGCACAAAGCAGTAACCTAGGCGCCCAGAAGTACCTGTTGCAGGGGTGTAGCAAGAAAACAGTTTCATTGTGCGGTGTCTCTCACGCCACATGTCATGTAGACTCTGGCCATCTAACCCATCTAAGTGTTGCAGTGAGTCTGAGTTTTGTGTTAAGGCTTACACTTTCTCGAATTGAGCTACTTCCTGGTCAGATTCCCCATGCAGGACACAACTGCAATCTCCCACATGTACCAACTCCGCACCTATGAAGGGTGCAGCCTTACCCAGGACGTCAGAGAAAAAGTTTGAGCAATCGTTATTGGGAGCATAAACATTGATAAAACAGTTCTTGACCCTCCGGGTCCCATGCTGTATGGCATATCGCCATTCCGGGTCTACCAGATGGGTTAGATGTTTAAACAGCACCCCTAGGGCTACCCAGTTAAGCGTCCCTCTTGCATAGTCAGAGTATGAGTTAGCATAAATTTGCCCCCTCAAATACTTACGCAGGCTGGGGATGCAATTCCCCCATATATACTTCTCCTGAAGAAACACAATGGCAATTTTGTAGGATTTCAAATAGGCGCACACTTGTGTACGTTTCTCGAACTGAGCTAGTCCCCAGCCATTCCGGGTTATCTATTTATTTGTAGTAACAGCCATGCTCTGTCAAGTTCTGCCAAGCTCACCTCTGCCCACCACAACTGTCCATCTCCCAGCCACCAGCATGCAGACTCATCAATCCTCTCCAGTGGTCGCAGACATACCAATGTTGTACCAAAATGTAAACAAATACTTTAACAGAACCCCTAACATGTTCCCCTAAATCCCCACCACCCCTTGGGCAGAGTGTCCCACCCACTCAGTCAAAACCTAGACAGGAGTTAACAAATCCTGACCCACACCACAATGTCAACAAGGTGAGAGAAAAAGTAAAAAACACGCCCACCGAATCACCTGTTACAAATTGCGCTCAAGTGGCTAGGTCATCAGGGGAGGTGCAAGGCCAAACCACTCAAGCACCACACGCCCCTGCCCCCCACCCCGTGTCACCAGCCTTTAAGAACTGGCATCTCCGTCGGCGTATACATGTTGATTAAGAAAAGATAAAAACACATCATCACAGCAAGAGGGAAAGTCAAGACCACAGACTCACAGTACAGTATATAACCTATTCTCTGGAGCTCTGGGCTGCATCATGGCCAGGTTGTGTCTTAGCATAGGAAGGCTGAGGGGGGTTGCCCGCAGATAGCGGATACAGGTTGTTCCCTGCCCCACAGTGAGTTCTGCATCAGCCAAGGTTCAGGCCCGGGTTGAGTCTTTATTGCCAAGTGCTAGATCCCCCTGTGAGTCCTGGGAGATCTCCGCCAAGTCTGGCAGCTTCTCCACAGTTTGTAAAATACCATCAGGGACTAACACTATTTTCTTTGATCTCCTTCGGCCCTTCTACATCTTCCCCGACGCCACCTCGGGTGAGTCAATTGGTCTTGCGTGGCAGGTTGAGAAGAGTCCGGCTGGGATGGTTCTTGAGTGAATCTGCTTCCCTTCGAGTCTAGCCAGCAATTGGAGTCATCCACAGAAAAGAAAAGGAGAGCCTTCCCCTAATATTGGATCCTCAATTTTACTGGGAACATGAGGCTGTATTACAGGTTGAGGGTGCGGAATAAATTCTTAACAGATATTAAGGTTTTTCTTAGTTCCTGTACCCTTTAGGTGTAATGAGGGTAAATGGATATAGAACGGCCCTTGATCATTGGGGGGCCTCCTATACAGGCTTTTTAGAGGATTGTGTGTTTATCACGGAAGTTGAACAGATGGGCGATGATCGCCTCAGGCGACGACCCAGGTCTCGGAGGCAAGGCAAGAGCCCTATGTGCTCTTTCAATTGTGAAAATTCTCGACAGCCTTTTGGGAAGAATTGCTATTGTTAACCAGTCTTCCAAGAATAATTCAGCAGATTCTACATGTGCCTGCTCTGGGAACCCAAAAAAACTGATTGTTCCGGCGGGACCATGCCTCGGATTCTTCCATGCGATCATCTAAACGCATTGCCTGCTTTTGCAGCCAGATTAGAGTGTCTCCAAGGGTATTGAACCCCCAATGAAGGGTGCATACATTCTATTCTGTAGTAGTCACCCGTTCCATCACTTCACTTAAGTCAGCCCTCAAATTAACATCAATGGATACAGAGTCAATCTTATGTGCCACCTCCTCACGGGATGTTTGAATAGCAGTCATGAGGTCTGTAAGAGATAGACCTTCCTCAGGCTGTATCCCTACAGCAGCCTGGGCTGGTCTCATCACCCATCTTATGTTCTGCTGGGGGTGGCTTTGAGCAATTCGATATTTTTTTTTGTCTGGGCTGTTTTGGCATCCTGATCCTTCCACATAATTGATTGTTTCTGTCACTGTGGTCCAGAGGTTAAGGGCTTCCAGTCCACAGGAGTTGGCAACTCTACCTGAATGCTCCGTAGTAGGATCAACTAGATCAACTGTCTTGACGTGTCACTCTCAGACCACTGGGCCACAACCCCGCAGCGAATTTCAGCCTAAGAAAGGTCCTAAGAGGCCATCTCATTCTCCAGGCTTATGGTGTGTAATATTTTCAGTCCCAACAGACCGTCCAGCAGCAGAGGGCGGTGACCCAGAGGGACAGGCCCCACAGGGTAGGGATTCAGGCACTTGTCCTACCGTAGCTCCCCAGGGCACCACAGGGCATCCAAAGGCAGTCCACAGGACCCCGCAGGGGACAGGTCACAAGGGCCCAGCCACAGAGAGTCATTGTTACGACAGGGCCGCAGGCTGTCAGTGTTCCCCATGCATGCTGCCACCGTAGTGGACCAGATATGGGACCCGTCCGGTAGGCAGAGGTGACTGGGCTCCTCAGGTACCATGTATTGGTACTCACCGAGGTTCACCATGAGACCTACAGATATCTCCTCTTGCTTCCAGGCACCAGAAGCCCCTCTCTCACTGGGAACACATAGAAGCCGCAGTGGACTCACCAGGCTGTCACTCTGCTGTCACTATGGTGAGAGTCTGACAATGCGAAGGGACCAAGTTCCAGTACGGTGTCTTCAGGACCCCTGCGTCTTTGGGGGGGATGGGGGGTTGGAGGGGGGACCTCCTGTGATCGACCACTGCAAAATAGGGGCCTGGATGTCTCCCAGCCAGGATTGCGGTGCTGCTGGGCCCTCCACCTCATACAGGAGCCTGGTGATTGCCCGCAGCAGCGGTCCATCATTTACCCACCTCCTCTGCTGTCAGCGGCCCAAACCTGGTCAGGCGAGGTCACCTAGTAGGCTGCAGGTCCTTGTCTGTCGTCGCGCTCCACCAGAGTGGAGCGGCAGCTAAAACTCTCCCTGCTTCACAGCACCTCTGCAAGAGCGGCTAATGTGTCTCATTTCGCCCAATCGGAGCTCCACAACTCCATTGCAGGTCCCACTTCAGTCGTTTGCGTAGCCGGCCCGTCCCTGTCGGACACACGCCTGTTCACCCGGTCTATGGTAAGACGGCTGCCAGGGCCTCACATGTCTCTTGCAGGAATCAGTTCCAACCCAGAGTCAAAGAGGTCCCAGGGCAGCACAGCTGGTCCGGAGAGCAGTGCCACAGAGTCTGGGAGTTGATTCCCCCAGGACTATTCAGGGTAAGGGCCGGATATATCAGACGGCAGCGGGAGAGAAGCCTCTAGTCAGCCATTTTGCTTGGCCACACCCACCCCCTGTCCGACATCCACTTATCTACTGTTCGGGCATTGCTCAGCAATGAACGGCCACCCGTCTTTTAGGCGGGATCATTCCCAGGAACCTGAATTTTTAGTGCATTTTGGTCCTGCTCCTGGGAGAGGGGAGCAACCCCAGGAAGCAGTGGCTGACCGATATCTGTGCGTTCATCTATGTTATTGCTCGTTGTGTCCTAATGAAAATGTCACTTACCCAGTGTACATCTGTTCGTGGCATTAGTCGCTGCAGATTCACATGTTTGGCACAGTCCGCTGCCTGGTGTTGGGCTCGGAGTATTACAAGTTGTTTTTCTTCGAAGAAGTCTTTTTGGTCACGGGACCGAAGGACTCCTCCCTCTTTGGCTCCATTGCGCATGGGCGTCGACTCCATCTTAGATTGTTTTCCCCGCAGAGGGTGAGGATGGAGTTGTTTGGTATAAATAGTGCCCATGCAATGGAGTGAATATGTATGTATGATAAGAGTTTCTAAAAATTATTTACAAATGTTCAGATGTTTAAGGTTTATGATCTACTTCTAAACGGCTACAGGCTTCCCGGGGAGGTGGGAGGGTACATGTGAATCTGCAGCGACTAATGCCACGAACAGATGTACACTGGGTAAGTGACATTTTCAGTTCGATGGCATATGTTGCTGCAGATACACATGTTTGGCATAGACTGTAAAGCAGTTACCTCCCCTAAAAGCGGTGGTTTAGCCTGTAGGAGTTGAAGTAGTTTGGAATAATGTTCTTAGTACAGCTTGGCCCACTGTAGCTTGTTGTGCATTTAGTACGTCTACACAGTAGTGTTTAGTAAACGTATGAGGCGTAGACCAGGTTGCAGCCTTACATATTTCGCTCATAGGAATGTTTCCTAGAAAGGCCATTGTAGCACCTTTCTTTCTGGTTGAGTGTGCCTTTGGTGTAATAGGCAATTCTCTTTTGGCTTTAAGATAGCATGTTTGAATGCACCTGACTATCCATCTAGCAATGCCTTGTTTAGAGATTGGATTTCCTATGTGTGGTTTTTGAAAAGCTATGAACAGTTGTTTTGTTTTCCTGATTAGCTTTGTTCTGTCAATGTAATACATTAGTGCTCTTTTGATGTCCAATGTATGTAGTGCCCTTTCAGCCACAGAATTTGGTTGTGGGAAGAACACTGGCAATTCTACTGTTTGATTTAAATGGAATGGTGAGATTACTTTTGGCAGAAATTTAGGATTTGTTCTTAGAACTATTTTATTGTTGTGTATTTGAATAAATGGTTCTTGTATGGTAAATGCCTGTATTTCACTTACTCTTCTGAGGGATGTGATTGCAATGAGAAATGCGACCTTCCAGGTTAGATATTGCATTTCACAGGAATGCATGGGTTCGAAAGGGGGACCCATGAGTCTTGTTAAGACGATGTTAAGGTTCCATGAAGGAACTGGTGGTGTTCTTGGTGGTATAATTCTTTTTAGCCCTTCCATGAATGCTTTAATAACTGGTATTCTAAATAGAGACGATGAATGAGTAGTTTGTAGGTAAGCAGATATAGCTGCGAGGTGTATTTTTATAGATGAAAAGGCGAGATTCGCTTTTTGCAAATGTAGTAAGTATCCTACTATGTCTTTAGTAGAGGCATGTACTGGTTGTATTTGATTGGCATGGCAGTAGTAAACAAATCTTTTCCACTTAGATGCATAGCAGTGTCTAGTGGAAGGTTTTCTAGCTTGTTTTATGACCTCCATGCATTCTTGTGTGAGGTCCAAGTGTCCAAATTCTAGGATTTCAGGAGCCAAATTGCCAGATTCAATGATGCTGGGTTTGGATGTCTGATCTGTTGTTTGTGTTGTGTTAACAGATCTGGCCTGTTGGGTAGTTTGACATGCGGTACTAGTGAAAGGTCTAGTAGAGTTGTATACCAAGGTTGTCTTGCCCATGTGGGTGCTATCAGTATGAGTTTGAGTTGGTTTTGACTCAACTTGTTTACTAGATATGGAAGGAGAGGGAGAGGGGGAAAAGCGTACGCAAATATCCCTGACCAATTCATCCATAGAGCATTGCCTTGTGATTCGCGGTGTGGGTACCTGGATGCGAAGTTTTGGCATTTTGAGTTTTCTCTTGTTGCGAACAAATCTATCTGGGGTGTTCCCCAAATTTGAAAGTACTTGTTCAGAACTTGGGGGTGAATTTCCCATTCGTGGACTTGTTGGTGGTCTCGCGAAAGGTTGTCTGCTAGTTGGTTTTGTATTCCTGGAATAAATTGTGCTATTAGGCGAATGTTGTTGTGAATCGCCCACTGCCAAATTTTTTGTGTTAGGAGGCACAATTGTGTTGAGTGTGTTCCTCCTTGTTTGTTTAGATAATACATTGTTGTCATGTTGTCTGTTTTGACAAGAATGTATTTGTGTGTTATTATGGGTTGGAAGGCTTTTAACGCTAGAAATACTGCCAACAGTTCTAGGTAATTGATATGAAGTTTTGTTTCGTGTATATCCCATTGTCCTTGAATGCTGTGGTGATTGAGGTGTGCTCCCCACCCTGTCATGGAAGCATCTGTTGTTATAACGTACTGAGGCACTGGGTCCTGAAATGTCCGCCCTTTGTTTAAATTTTTGCTGTTCCACCATAGAAGCGAGAGGTATGTTTGGCGGTCTACCAACACCAGATTTTGAAGTTGACCCTGTGCCTGTGACCATTGTGATGCTAGACACTGTTGTAAGGGTCGCATGTGTAGTCTTGCGTTTGGGACAATGGCTATGCATGATGACATCATGCCTAGAAGTTTTAGCACAAGTTTTGCTTGTATCTTTTGGTTTGGAAACATAGCACTTATTAGCTTGTGGAATGCTTGCACTCTTTGTGGACTTGGAGTGGCAATTCCTTTTGATGTGTTGATGGTTGCTCCTAGATATTGTTGTGTTTGACACGGTTCTAGGTGTGATTTTGTGTAGTTGATGGAAAACCCCAGTTTGTGAAGGGTTTGTATGACAAAGGTGGTGTCGTTTGCGCATTTTTTTACTGTGTTGGTTTTGATTAGCCAGTCGTCTAGGTAAGGGAACACATGTATCTGTTGTCTCCTGATGTGTGCTGCTACTACTGCTAGACATTTTGTGAACACTCTTGGTGCAGTTGTTATTCCGAATGGCAACACCTTGAATTGGTAATGTATTCCTTTGAATACGAACCGTAGGTACTTTCTGTGAGAAGGGTGTATTGGTATATGAAAGTACGCATCCTTTAGGTCTAATGTGGTCATGTAATCTTGCTTTTTGAGCAGTGGAATGATGTCTTGTAGTGTGACCATGTGAAAATGGTCCGATATGATGTAGGTATTTAGTGTCCTGAGATCTAATATTGGTCTTAATGTTTCGTCTCTTTTTGGAATTAGAAAGTACAGGGAGTAAACTCCTGTGTTTTTTTGTTGTACTGGTACTAATTCTATTGCATCCTTTTGCAGTAGTGCTTGAACTTCTAGTCCTAAAAGGTCTAAATGATGTTGTGACATTTTGCGTGTTTTGGGGGGGATGTTTGGTGGGAAGTTGTGGAATTCTATGCAATAGCCATGTTGGATTATTGCTAATACCCAATTGTCTGTTGTAATCTGTTGCCAAGCTTGGTAGAATTGGCTTAGTCTTCCCCCCACTGGTGTTGAGTGAAGGGGTTGCGTGACTTGAAAGTCACTGTTTAGGTGGAGGTGTTTTTGGAGTCTGGAATCTTCCCCTACTCCTTGGGAATTGACCCCCCCGATATCCCCTGAAACCACCCCTTTGGAAGGAACCCTGATATGGTGTGGTTCTTGATTGTTGGCTGGTGGTGTCTGTGGGTTGGCCACGAAACCCCCCTCTAAATGGAGTTTTTCTGAAAGAGCCTCTGCTCTGCGGGGAGTAGAGTGCGCCCATGGCTTTGGCCGTGTCTGTGTCCTTTTTAAGTTTTTCAATGGCTGTATCCACTTCCGAGCCAAACAGTTGTTTCTCGTTGAAGGGCATATTAAGGACAGCCTGCTGGATTTCAGGTTTGAAGCCTGAAGTGCGTAGCCAAGCGTGTCTCCTTATGGTGACAGCAGTGTTGACTGTTCTTGCTGCAGTATCGGCTGCGTCTAGTGAAGAGCGGATTTGATTGTTTGAGATCGTTTGTCCCTCTTCCACTATTTGCTGCGCCCTTTTTTGGTATTCCTGGGGAAGATGGTCTACGAGAAGTTGCATCTCGTCCCAGTGTGCACGGTCATATCTGGCCAGCAGCGCTTGTGAATTTGCGATGCGCCACTGGTTGGCTGCCTGTGACGCCACTCTTTTCCCTGCCGCGTCAAATTTTCTGCTTTCTTTGTCCGGAGGTGGGGCGTCGCCAGATGTATGTGAATTTGCTCTTTTGCGAGCTGCCCCTACTACCACAGAGTCGGGTGGTAACTGTGAAGTAATAAACACTGGGTCTGTGGGTGGTGGTTTGTATTTCTTATCCACCCTTGGGGTGATGGCTCTTGATTTTACGGGCTCCTCAAAAATTTGTTTTGCGTGCCGTAACATCCCTGGTAGCATTGGGAGACATTGATATTGGCTATGTGTAGCCGAGAGGGTGTTAAATAAGAAATCATCCTCTATAGGATCGGAATGCAGTTGGACATTGTGGAAGTCTGCAGCCCTAGCCACCAGTTGCGAGTATGAGGTACTGTCCTCTGGCGGTGACGGCTTTGTGGGGTATGACTCGGGATCATTGTCCGGCACTGGGGTGTCATACAGGTCCCAAGCGTCTTGATCCTGATCGTCATGACTTATGGTAGTTTGCGCTGGTGAGTGCATTTGTGGCGGTGTTTGTGCCGGCGATGCCTGTGGAGGAGAGGGCGGAGGCGTGACTTTTTTAACCACTTTGGCTTGTGGTTGTGTGTCATCCTTTGGAAGTCCGATCTTTCTTTTCCTCATGATTGGGGGAAGGGTTGATATCTTCCCTGTATCTTGCTGGATGCACAGTCTCTTTTGTGTGTAGTCCGATTCTACACTTTGGAGCTCTTGTCCAAATTTGTGCATTTGACCACTTAGTCCTTGTTCCTCTGAGTAGGATGAAGGTGTGGTATTTTTCGGCGCCGAGAGAGAATGTTTTTTCGGTTTCGGCACCGACAGTATTTTTGTTCCTTTCGGCACGGATTCTCGGTGCCGATGTCTTTCGGTGCCGGTATCTTGTTTTTGTCTCTCGGAGCCGCTTTCTCGGCTCCGAGGTTGCTCCATGGCGGTCCCTCGACCGGAGTCGGGTGTCTTCGCTATGGGCGTGCCCTTTTTCGGCCCCTTCGACGGGTCGCCTGATTTATGGGTCGAGCCATGGCCTGTTGGCAGTGGCGTCCCCTGGGCTTTTGGTTTGTCGATGGATTTACTTTTCGACGTCTTACTCACAGTTTGTTGCTGTTGTTCGACGTCGGAGTCTCCGGATTCTGATTCCGGAACCGAGAATGTTTCCTCTTCGTCGTCGAAACGTTGTTTTGTCGACGTGGACGCCATTTGGTGACGCCTGGCTCTTCGGTCCCGGAGTGTTTTTCTGGACCGGAAGGCTCGACAGGCTTCACAGGTATCCTCCTTGTGCTCGGGGGACAAGCACAAGTTACAGACCAAGTGCTGATCTGTATAAGGATACTTACTGTGACATTTTGGGCAGAAACGAAACGGGGTCCGTTCCATCGGCTTCGCACGCGGTCGGGCCGACCAGGCCCCGATGGGGGATCGAAACTGCCCCAAAGTCTTCCGATGATCGGTGTCGATGTACCTAACTATCCCGATACCGAACGGAACAATACCGACGCTTTCTTCCGAGATTCTGACTAACTTTCCGAACCGAAACACGGAGCGAAAAGGAATACGTCCGAACCCGACAGCGGAAAAAAACAATCTAAGATGGAGTCGACGCCCATGCGCAATGGAGCCAAAGAGGGAGGAGTCCTTCGGTCCCGTGACCAAAAAGACTTCTTCGAAGAAAAACAACTTGTAATACTCCGAGCCCAACACCAGGCAGCGGACTGTGCCAAACATGTGTATCTGCAGCAACATATGCCATCGAACCTAACATTACCCCAAATCCCTGTAGTTTACTGCAATTCCACGTCATATGTGAAAACAATGCAGGGGCAGTCCCGCATCTAGGAGATGCCTCTGACTGTGTTACGTTAACTCTGAGCAATTGCTGTGGGGTCATATGGGCTTGGTGCAAATAATTAAACTGTGTGAGCTTGAATTGTGCATTGCTAGCCACTTCTCAAACCTGGGTGTATGCTCTTTGCCAGGCCCCTTGTGAAAGTGGCTCCATTAGTCTCTTGGTCTTAGTCTCAGACCACGAGTCAACCTGGGGTCCAATAGTGTCAGCAATGTATGTGACTCCTTCAGTTATGCAGGAACTGTGGTCCACGTTTCTTGAAATGTGAGAGAACTTTTGGCATATCGCAAAAAACTGCCCCTGCCGAAGGTAGTTTGTGCCTCCTCCACTGTGAGAAAGATGTCATTAAGGTAGAGATCTCCAGCAGCATTGCAGCCACTTTCAAACCATTGTGACGTCCATCACTGTCTCAATGGCATAGATGGTTCTCAACCACTGAAGCAGCAGAAGTCTGGCATACAGTGCCAGACGTAACACTTGGACAACTGTCTGCTCCCTGGCCACTTTCACCTGTCTGATGATAAAGGGGTAATCACCAGGGACACCTACCCCCAGC
This sequence comes from Pleurodeles waltl, assembly GCF_031143425.1. NCBI lineage: Eukaryota > Metazoa > Chordata > Amphibia > Caudata > Salamandridae > Pleurodeles > Pleurodeles waltl. The sequence goes on from NC_090446.1 coordinate 333,450,066, forward strand.
ATAAAGCAGTGAAGGAGACCTGCATCTTCCCCCATGTTCCCAGGAGTTTCTTCTCCATGCTGGGGCCATGCATGCACCACTGTGCTGCATATTGTAAAAGTCCTGCAAGGTTATATAGTTGCATGTCTGGTGGTCCCAGGCCCCCCTGTTCGGAGTCCAATTTTAAAATATTAATTTTCATTTGACTACATTTACCAGCTCACACAAGGGACACCAAGAGGCTGCGGAGTTTAGCAAATGTGAATTTTGAAATATCATACATGGCATTCTGGAGGGAATACAGACAATGAGGTAATAGAATCATCTTGCTCAATGAGAGCCTGCCCACCACCCACGGGAGCAGGCAAACCCAAAACCAGATCGGTTCTTCACAGCCCGTGAGGACTTCACCCATGTTAGGAGATAGAGGGTCTCAAGGGCATGAGCCATCTGTATTCCCAAGTAACCAATATTGACCCCTCTCCCATTTAAGCTCTGTCACCGGGAACTCTGTCTGCTGCATGGCCGCTTATGCAGCTATGGGGAACAGTACTGTTTTTTGTGTATTGACTTTGAGGCCAGATACCTCGCCAAACTCAGACATAGGGGGTCATTACAACATTGGCGGTAAAAGCCGCTTACTGCCGTGCAGAAGACCGCCAATACACCGCCGCGGCTGCGGAATTCCGCCATAGCTATTATGACATCTCGGAATCCGCCGAAACTCAGACACCCACACAACTCCGCCACACCAAAGGTCAGTGTTAAACTGGCGAAAACAAAACCTCCACCTCCACCGAAACACACCCATGCTATTACGACACACGAATCCACACGGCGGTCTTTCAATCGCGGTATTCCATTGGCGGTACACACTGCCGCGCTCAAAATACACACACATCTCTAAAACACCGCCACATTGGACAACTCAAAATACACACACCTGATACACATACACACACCACTCCCACACACCCAACACAATATAAAACACACACCCACATCACCCACAAACCCCTACGACCAAAAATACAGAAAGAAGGCCAGAGAGAGAGCACAGAATAGACAATACCACCACACAGAGGCACACAACACCATCACCCACACAACATCCACGCACAAAACACCACACACACCACTACACTCATCACCACATACACCACCTCACACATCACACACACCACCCCATGGCACGCCAAAGACACCCCCGGTTTTCCGACGAGGAGCTCAGGGTCATGGTGGAGGAAATCCTACGGGTAGAGCCACAGCTATTTGGCTCACAGGTGCAGCACACCTCCATAGCCAGGAAGATGGAGCTATGGCGCAGAATAGTCAACAGGGTCAATGCAGTGGGACAACACCCAAGAAATCTGGAGGACATCAGGAAGAGGTGGAACGACCTACGGGGGAAGGTGCGTTCAGCAGTCTCCAGGCACAACATGGCGGTACTGCGGACTGGCGGCGGACCCCCATCCTCCTCCCCCACAACTAACAACATGGGAGGAGCAAGTCTTGAACATCATGCATCCAGAGGGCCTCGGAGGAGTCGGTGGAGGAATGGACACTGGTAAGTCAAATCTTAACTATCAGATCCCCCACCCTACCTGCATGCTATCACAAACCCCCACCCTCACACCCTCCCCTATCACACCAACTCCACACTAATGTACTAAGAACACAAACCACACATCCCAACAACAAGCCCTGCATGACACAACTATGCATGGTCACCCCTCACCAAAGCATGCTCACTGCACATACCCAGAACAACCCCCTAACCATCATCACACAAGCCCCAACACAGGAATGCTAGCACTGGGGTACACGCTCACCCGCCCATTGCACACCATGACACACACACATGCAATAATCATGCTCTTATGCCCCTGCAGGATCACAAAGGACCGTCACCATACCGGAGGGTCCAGACATCTCCACTCCACCCACAGAAGAGGCCCACAGTGACGATAGCAGCTCTGCCCTACTGGAGCCTGATGACCAGCCCGGACCATCGTGGGCCTCGGGACAGTCGGTTCCCCTTGCACAGGCACAGCCCAACACTGACCTTCCACCCTCTGGTAACACCAGCACAGCACCCACCCAGCTGGCCCAAACCTCCGTACTCCGGACAGGTCAATCAGCTGTGTGTCCACCACTACAGGGAACCCAGGATAACCCACCACCCCAACAACAACAGGGACCTGGGGGCAGTGGTAGTGGGCACACGGTCCAGGGGACAGAGGCACAGGAACACAGGGGACCTGGGAGGGATGCCGTGCGACAGGGGGCGGACAGGCCCAGGGAACCCACTCTCCACGAGGCCCTCTCCTCCATCATTGGAGCATACCACCACTCCCAGGAGACGATGGCGACGGTCCTGGTCAAGTTTCAGGAGACCCAGCGCCTGCAGGAGGAACAGTATTTGGGCTTCAGGGAGGAGCTCAGGACCATCAGCTCCGCCTTGGGCACCATCGTAGGGGTGCTGAAGGACATACAGCAGACCTTGAGGGACACCGTGGCACTCCAAGGGGCCCCTGACACTAGCCAGGATGATGAACTGCCCACCACCTCCGCCGGCGCTAGTGGACAGGACGCCCCGCCACAGGACCACCACACCAGCACCCCACCCCCTGCAGACGGACAACCACCACGCAAGCGGTACCTGAGATCCAGGAACAGGACAGAGCAAGATGGCAAGACACCCGCCAGGAAATGACACCACCCTGATTGTCCCCCCACCGTCCCACTTTGTTACCCTGTCCATACTTAAACTGCCCCAGCTCCAGTTCCTATGCCCAGATGGGCAGTGCACCTGTGAGACTAATAGACTGGACTCTGCCATGGACATTCCTCCACCATCACCATTTTACAACCCCCCTCCATTTTTGAGCACTTAAATAAACACCCTTGAACCACAAAACATTCTGGAGTCAGTCTAGGATTATGTAAAATGTATGATCAATGACAGTGTCAAAATGCTTTTTTAGTTGTTAAGGCAACATACCAATGTCACACATCACAAGTCCTTGAAGGATGCATGCAGATGACACACGTTGGTAACTACACCTGTGAAACCGTAATGGAAAGGAACAACTCAGTTACCAAATAATCCCATTAAATTACACACTGGATAGAGTAAGACATGTGACAGTGAATGTAATGTTAAAAATGAAAATGTTCTCACCTGTGTGTCACTGGAAATATTGCTGTATGACTGACTCTCTGTTGTCGCTGTCTTCTTCCTCAGCTTCCTCCTCATCACTGTCCACAGGCTCCACAGCTGCCACAACACCGTCATCTGGACCATCCTCCTGCAGAAAAGGCACCTGGCGTCGCAAAGCAAGACTGTGAAGCATCGAGCAGGCGATGATAATCTGGCACACCTTCTTCGGAGAGTAGAATAGGGAACCACCTGTCATATGGAGACACCTGAACCTGGCCTTCAGGAGGCCGAAGGTGCGTTCGATCACCCTCCTAGCCCGCCCATGGGCCTCATTGTAGCGTTCCTCTGCCCTGGTCCTGGGGTTCCTCACTGGGGTCAATAGCCAGGAAAGGTTGGGGTAACCAGAGTCCCCTAATAGCCACACACGGTGCCTCTGGAGTTGACCCATCAGGGATGCTGCTATTCCGCAGGATGTATGCGTCATGCACTGAGCCAGGGAACATAGCATTTACCTGCGAGATGTACTGGTCTGCCAAACAGACCATCTGTACATTCATGGAATAATAACTCTTCCGGTTCCTGTACACCTGTTCACTCCTGTGGGGGGGGGACCAAAGCCACATGGGTCCCATCAATAGCACCTATGACGTTGGGGATATGTCCAAGGGCAGAGAAGTCACCTTTCACTGTAGCCAAATCTTCCACCTCAGGGAATATGATGTAACTCCTTACGTGTTTCAGCAGGGCAGACAACACTCTGGACAGCACGTTGGAAAACATAGGCTGGGACATCCCTGATGCCATGGCCACTGTTGTCTGAAAAGACCTACTTGCAAGGAAATGGAGCACTGACAGCACCTGCACGTCAGGGGGGATTCCAGTGGGACGGCGGATTGGTGACATCAGGTCTGGCTCCAACTGGGTACATAGTTCCTGGATAGTGGCACGGTCAAACCTGTAGGTGACGATTAAATGGCGCTCCTCCATTGTCACCAGGTCCACCAGCGGTCGGTACACCGGAGGATTCCGCCATCTTCTCAATTGTCCCAGCTGACGCCGCCTAGGAAGGCCAACAGCGAGGATCGAGTCAACTTTTTACCAGGTATGTACCCACAGTTACACAGAACACGACACTAAACACAAAACCCTTCTTGTATGTGTGTTGAGTGTAGGCCTAGCTATGTGTGACGCAGAAGTAAATGGAGCCATGTGGGCCCCTGAAATGGCGGCTGCCTGACCTCTAAACAGGGACAATGGGATTGTGGGGTTACTGCGTTGGCGTTGCACACAGTCGCGGTAGGAGACCGCGGCGCAATGCTGCATTGGTTAACATTGGACCCTATGGGTCCCAGGAGCCAATGAGGAAGTGCGCCGGCGGTGATGATACGCACTGCAGCGGACGTCACTGCCATTTTCTATCTGTTCAATCACTAGATACCTGATCTTCGACAGGAGAGGACCTACACTGCAAGTGCTGCTGTGACCTCGGTCTGGAAGCGACGATGGCTGCTGCGTCTGGGGAAAGGGCCCCTGCCTTCACTGCTCAGGAGTTGGAGAAACTGGTAGACGGGGTCCTCCCCCAGTACACGCTACTCTACGGTCCTCCAGACCAACAGGTAAGTACACTGGGAGCACGTTGTATGGGCTAGGCCTGGGTGGAGAGGGCTGGTTGGAAGAGGGAAGGGGGCAGAGTTCAGTGAACATTAATGCATGTGAATGAATGTGCCACATGGCTAGGGAGGGGGGCCACGCACATTGATGGTGCGGTTGTTAATGACTTCTTTTCTTCCCTTGTGCATGTCATGTAGGTCAGCGCCCACCAGAAGAAGGACATTTGGTGTGCCATCGCCAAGGACGTCCGGACCCTGGGGGTCCACCAGAGACGGGGCACCCACTACCGTAAACGATGGGAGGACATTCGCCGCTGGAGCAAGACGACGGCAGAGGCTCAGCTGGGGATGGCCTCCCAACGTGGGAGGGGTGCCCGTCGCCCCATGACCCCCCTGATGTTCCGGATCCTGGCGGTGGCCTACCCTGAGTTGGATGGGCGCTTGAGGGCATCACAGCAGACACAAGGGGGTGAGTACAACATCATTCTGCGGACTTTGCGCGCAGTGGAGGGGTCTGGGTGGGGGAGGAGTCCTGTGGGTGTACCTCGGCCAGGCAGACATAGGTAGACTAGGCCCCTCCGTAATGCAGGCCATGTGGCTCCCTACCCCGCCGCAGTAGAGTGCCAAGTACAGGTATAGATGCCCCTGTGGCATCCATGTGTGCAGAGGTCCACCATAGCCATGTAGGCCAGATACCAGGAATTGCATCTGTAGAGGCCAGGAGCACGGCATAGTGCAGGGGGCTGCTGTGTCTGTAGTGTCCGCCAACGGTCGCGGTATGCCATGCACTCAATCTGTCTTTCTTCTGTCTCCCCCCCACCCCCCTTTTTGTGCTCTCCATGTTCTTTTGTGCATCAGCATCATCAGGCAGAGGTACAGTGGCACCGGAGCACGAGGGAGCTGCATCCCACATGGCCTTGGAGGGCCACACCACAGACTCTGAATGCACCAGTGGGACGGAGGGCGAGGGGAGCTTCACGTCGGCCACCGGATCACCAACCAGCAACACGGACTCGTCCGACGATGGGAGCTCCCTTGTGGTGGCGGCAACATCTGTGCGCTCCACTTCTACAGGTACAGCCGCCACCTCCCCTATCAGCACCGCCCTCCCAGCAGCCCCTCAGCATTCGCCCCGTGCCCGCTCACCCAGGAGGGTGGGCATCACCTTCGCCCCAGGCACCTCAGGCCCTGCCCCAGTCACCCCTGCTGCCCTCAGTGAGGAGGCCATTGACCTCCTCAGGTCGCTCACTGTTGGGCAGTCTACCATTGTGAATGCCATCCAGGGTGTAGAAAGGGAGTTGCAACACGGTAATGCATTCCTGGAGGGCATTCATTCTGGTCAGGCTGCCCATCAGCGAACCCTGCAATCTCTGGCCTCAGCACTGATGGCAGCCATTGTCCCTGTGTCTAGCCTGCCCCCTCCAACCTCCTCCACCCAGACCCAATCCCCTGTACCCCAGCCTATCCCAAGCACACCATCAGACAAGCATGCACACACCTCTACACACAAAAGTAGCTCAGGCAAACATAGGCACCACACAACCCACAGGCACACACGCAAGCATCACTCACGTGCAGACACAGCAACATCCACTGCCTCCACTGTGTCCCCCCTCCTCGTCGTCTTCCTCCTCCCTCCCAGTCTTGTCTACACTCACACCTGCATGCACTACATCTACAGGCACCAGGACTCGCACCACAACACCCAGCACCACACCCCGCTCACCTGCACTCACCACCTCCACTCCCATTTACACGTCCCCTGTGTCCTCTCCCAGTGTGTCTGTGACGCCCCCTCCCAAAGTACACAAACGCAGGCACCCACACACCCAACATCCATCCACCTCACGACAGCCTCCAGTACCTGCACCCAAAACACCTAAAGTGACACCTCCTACAACCACCTCCTCTTCCTCCACTCCCAGACCCCCTCCAACTACCCATCCCAGTGTTCGTCAGAAACTGTCCATGTGTAAAGTTGACCTTTTTGCCCCCCCCAATTCATCAGTCCCGTCATAGCGCCTCAGCCAAAAAGCCTCCAATACCAGTGGTGCCTGTTCAAGGTGTGTGGAGTGCACCGGCCACCAGGACTGGCAGTGTGACCCAGAGCCAAGGCACTGGCAGCCCACCCCCTGTAAAGGCTCTGAAATTGGAAAGTGGCCGACGGGACCCTGTGAAGACTCCTGGTGGCAAAACAACTCACAGGGGTTCCAGGGGGATTGCAGAGTCAGCTGTGACTCCTCCAAAGGTGGGGAAGGGCCAGAGGAAGTCTGCACAGCCTAGTGTGAGCAGCATGGCGGAGAAGGGCGGCATCCTTCCCGACGGTCGGGACGCCACCGCCAGCACCATCGTCACTGGTCAGGAGACCACCGCCAGAGTCAGTGCCCAGGAGGGCCCAAGTATAATCACTGGTCAGGAGACCCCCGCCAGAGTCAGTGCCCAGGAGGGCCCCGGCTGCCACAGCCCCGCTGGGCAATGAGGGAATGTCATGCCACACACCAATGCCCAGTCCAGAGAACGTCATGCCACACATCAATGCCCAGTGCCAGAACCGGCATGTTGAAGCACCGCTGAACAGTCCAGACACCGCCATGGCAAAGCACAGCTGAAGAGTCTAGACACCGCCATGGCAAAGCACCGCTGAACAGTCCAGACACCGCCATGGCAAAGCACCGCTGAACAGTCCAGACACCGCCATGGCAAAGCACCGCTGAAGAGTCCAGAGACCGCCATGGTAAAGCACCGCTGAACAGTCCAGACACCGCCATGGCAAAGCACCGCTGAAGAGTACAGAGACCGCCATGGCAAAGCACCGCTGAACAGGGCATGCACCGGGGAAGAATGAAATGTCCGCCACATCAAGCATCGTTATCCCATGTGCGGGTGGGACAGGGACGGTACAGGAACTTCCACGGGGAGACTAATCCAGTCTGGGCAACAGTCCCCCTCCAGAACCAGTGGAGGCTGTTATCTACTTTGGAAACTGTGGCTTTGCACTCCCCAGGATGGAATAGTGGGCAACCCACCCACTGTAGAGACTTGAGAGACTGTGGCTTTTCACTCCCCAGGGTGGTACAGTGGGCAACCCACCCACTGTAGAGACTTGAGAGACTGTGGCTTTGCACTCCCCAGGATGGAACAGTGGGCATGGAGCCCCGTCGTGGATCTGGCTTTGCTCTCCTCCGGCTGAGGTGCCCCCCCCTTCCCTTCCCCCTGAGGTGCCTGTAGTATTTCTATCTGATGCCCCGGCAGTGTTCTCTCCGTGTGTGGACAGGTATCTTTTGTGGGCCTCGCCCATGCATTTTTGGACTAGTGGTGCACGGACATTTATATGTGCATATCTGCACTACTTCTCGGAATGTATATACTTTTGTATGGTTTGCTAATATATCTGTATATTTTTGAGACATGTATATTGATACATTACACTGTTTGGACTGATTTCGTTTTGTCTTTGCTTTCTTCCGGGAGGGTTGTGGGTTGTTGATGTGATTTTTGTAAATGCTTTGGTGTGTGTGTTGTAATATGCGAGGGTGGGGTGGGGGTGTTGCGTGTGTGTCCCCCTAACTTTTGCCTCCCCCCTCCCCTATGTCATAGGTGCAGTACTCACCGTTGTCGTCGCTGACGTTGGTCTTCGTAGATGAGTAGGAATACAAGGGCCGGTAGGATTTGGAGTTCCGGCTCCATGGAGTCCTCCTTCCTCGTGGGATGTGTTCAGGTGAGCGTTTTCCCATTGCAGAAACTGTTTCCGCCGTGTTTTTATCCACGGAGAATCCGCTCCGGAAAAGGTGGCGGATTGTGATACTATGGGCGGTACATTGTCTTCCGCCTGTCTGTTGGCGGTGACCGCCGCACTGCTTGTCTGTACCGCTGTGGCAGTCGGAGTGTTAAAGTGGCTGTCTTTGTTGGCAGTTTCCGCCACGGTCATAATTCCAAAGATTTTACCGCCGGCCTGTTTGCAGTCTTACCGCCGCTTTAACACCGTCCGCCAGGGTTGTAATGACCACCATAATCTGTAACAGTATTGCCATTGATCTCTCAGGGTGTTTGATGTAAACGAGGGCATCTTCGGCATATAAAGAGACAATATGGTTGACCCCTCTATGGCCCATTTAGCCATATTGCGGCGTAGTCGTTTCGCCAAGGGCTCCATCACCAAAGCAAATACGAGCAATAACAGGGGGCTTCATTGTTTAGTGTCCCTCCTAACAGGGAAGCAGTCTGATAACACACCCCGTATGTGCTCTAGCCACCGGTGCAGTATAACAGCTTGATCCAGGACAGGAACACTGGATCTAGGCCCATCCTGAAGAAAACTTCCCACAGATACTTCCAATTGAGCGATCAAATGCCTTTTCAGTGTCTAAGGCTATCAATACTGCCTTCAGTTCCCAGTCAAAAACAACAAGTGATCGACGGAATGCTGAACATTGTCAAACATTCACCCCCAGTACAGTGATCTGGGCCTAAATCCATCGTTTTTTTGCTGCCCATGCCATTCCAGTTTGGACCCAGCCATATGCAAATCAGTCTTGACCCTGTTCCCCATGGGAACAGTCCAGCCCGAACTGCTAGGCCAGGTCTTCCCTGGACTGGAAACAAGCATCCTGGGACCGGTTTCGGGGTTTCACCCCTCATCAGCCAGGCTAGCTTGAATCCGTGGCATGGGAAGCACGGGACCCACGTCTGGGCATACCCTTCTCACTTAGGGCGACAAAGCAAAAACAACAAGTGATGGACGGAATGTTGAACATTGTCAAACATTCACCCCCAGTCAGCAACAGTGTGAATTACACGGGACAGTTCATTTGGGTCCTTCTCCTCGGCATAAAGCCACATTGGACCTCATGTACCATTTGGGTCTTTGCCAGTATTTTTGTATCAACCTCCAGCATCAAGAGGGGTCTATATGATCCATGGCCTGAGTGGTCCTTTCCCGGTTTTAGGAGCATAATGATCTGTGCTTCAAGCCTAGTATCCCACAAACATGTGCCTCTAGAAGCATTTCCCATAAATGAGGAATGAGTAGCTCAGACTATGGGAGTTTTCCACCAGACGTCCAACAGGACTAGGCGCCTAACATCTAGCCTTTTCCTGGACCATCTCCTTCAATTACTCAACTAGGATTTCCCTCTCCAATGCCCCAGCCTGTTCCTCTGTAAGCCCAGGGATCTGTGAGAAAGTAGAATCTTTCTAGCATGGTTACCCCCATTTTCACCTGTTTGGCAATGTTTTTTGACTGTGTCACTATGATCCTGCTAGTCACGGTACCAGTGCTTATGGTTTGTGGCCTACTTGTCGGTCTGTTTCACTGTTTTTGTCAGTATGCTTACCTGTGTCACCGGAGTCCTGCTAACCAGAACTCCAGTGTTGATCTTTTCTCGGATTCCCAATTTGTCCTTACATACTGGTAACCCAGTATCTCACTCTAAATTGGCATACTGGACCCCCTTATAAGTCCCTAGTATATGGTACATAGGAACCCAGGGCATCGGGGTTCCAGGGGATCCTTACGGGCTGCAGCATTTCTTTTGCTACCCATAAGGAGCCCATACAAAGGCTTCTACAGGACTGCCATTGCAGCCTGTGTGAAATAGTGCATGCACTATTTCACCGCCATTTTCATTGCACCCGGTCACTTATAATTCACCTATGTCAAGCATTCAGACCTTGAAGGCTGGTTTCAAAGTACCTGTATGTGAGGGCCCCCAAGCACTAGCAGAGGTGGCCCCACCTCATCCAGGCTAATTTTCCTGGACTTTGTGAGGGTGGGGACACCATTAGAAGTGTGCACTACATATAGGTTAATACATATAAGTAGCTGCACAATGGTAACTGCGAATATACCCATGTAAGGTGTCTAACAACTGGGAATTGTACCCCAATACGGATTCCAGTATTGGTTGCACAAACCCATGTACTCTGGGGGCTCCACCATGGCCCCCAGTACTTTCATACGAGTCTTCTGCCCTCCTGCAGCTTGAGCAGCTCAAACCCAGGAAGGCAGAACAATGCATTTCCTTTAGGAGAGGGGTGTTACACCCTCTCCCTTTGGAAATGTGTTACAGGCATGGGAAGGGTATCCTCCCAGAGCCTCTGGAAAAGTTTTAAGGGGCACAGATGGAGCCCTCCTTGCATAATTCAGTCTACACCTGTTCAGAGAGCCCCCCCTCAGTCCCTGCTCTGGTGCAAAACTGGACAAAGGAAAGGGGAGTGACCACTCCCTGTCCATCTCCATTCCAGGGGTGGTGCACAGAGTTCCTGCAGAGTGACCCCTGGATCTGCCATCTTGTTTTCAGGACGGTCAGGGAACTCTGGGAGCATCTGAGTGGCCAGTGCCAGCGGGTGACGTCAGAGGCCCCTCCTGATAGGTGCTTACCTGGTTAGGTGACCAATCCCCCTCTCAGGGCTATTTAGGATCTCTCCTCTGGGTGCTTCTTCAGATTCAGATTGCATGACTCCAGCAGGGATTCTCTGCATCCTTTACTTCATCTTCTACCGACAGATCAACCACTGACTGCTCCAGGAACTCTACAAAACTGCAACAAAGAAGCAAAGACGACTTCTGCACCTTGTAACTTCAGCTCCGGCCAGCAACTGCAACAGTTTCCAGGTTGTGCATACTCCGAGGACTGCCTGTCTTCATCCTCCACCAGACGAACCAAAGGAATCTCCTGTGGAGTGATGGAGTCACTTCCCTGCTTCAGCAGGCACCTCTCTGAAGCGAGGACCGGTACTCTGGGTCCCCTCTCTTGACGAGGAGTCAGGATCCTGGAACACCAGTGGTGGACTAAAGTGACCCTGACTGTCCACAGAGTTAATGTTTGTGATTAGATATCAGGGGTCTTAAATTTGAAGTCTGGTGATCGGCACCTGGACTATATTTGAGTTGCATCGGACCGTTTGTATATAGGGGCTTCGGTTATTCTACATGAGCCTTTGGTCCTTTTTTTATGTTAATGGGCACTTGTCCTTTTTCACTGTTGTTGGCATTATTCCGTGCCGTGACCCCGGGAGCTCTTTTTAGCTTCCGGGATCGCGTGCGCGATGAGCGTACTCGCCAGTTGGGTGTTTTAATATGAAGACGCCGTTTCTCTGCTTGATGAGCTTATAACTGGGGTAAGTGGTTGAGGATGATGAATTTTTGTAACGATTGCGTTTTATTCTGTAAACATATGGTTTGAATTAAGAGTCCTGGTGATTAGAGAGTATATACATTATGAATTTGTTTCTTTTTTATAGTTTGTGGACGGAGTTGGGTTTGACCATTAAACGAGTCTTATACTATCATTTATTACTGGACCATAAATTAAAGGTATTTAGTGGATGTTATTCTAGGAGCCACAAGTTGGACTGTGGAAATTTGATGTTTATATTGGATTTGTTTGTAATAATTTGGTTTTATATATTTATTTGGTTTCTTTTTTCTGATCAGACTTGGACAAACATGAGTAAGTTGTTGTATGCATTGGCAACGACTGAAGATGGATAGGATTATCCATTTACATTGGATTTCGGTGGACAATAAGGTACTGCCATGAGGTGTATGGAACTGGTCTAATATAATTATTGGGACAGCACTATTAATCGACTGGTTATTGTGCACATGAGTTTGCATGAGATGTTATTGATCTTGGGATATTGATTTGCATTTTTTCACTAATTTAAATAGTGTGACGCAGGGTGTGTGTTCACAAATAAGTGGTGATGATGTGGCACTACACAGTTGTGTGAGCAGGTGAAAATTAAAGATTTTATTTGGTCACTGGTTAGTTCCAAGGGTGGTTTTTTTCTCTTTTGAGTGGAGTTCTGATTTTATATTTACAATACATTGAAACTTTTTTCCTCACTTGTTTTTGGGTGTTTTGACTATTGATTTGGATTTTTTTTTAAATTGGGGGTTATTTTACACAACACTTATTTTTTGACGTTTGAGCATTTTGGTTTGTAACTCAAATAATTTGTTTGCAATTTCTTGCCCTGAAGAAGTCGTTTGGGATGAATGATTTTCCCATGACGAAACACGTGTTGGCTTGAAATGTATTCTCATGGATCAATTGCTGAGTGATGTGAAGATCTGACTCAATAAATCATTGGATTGCACTGGATATTGGGGAATTCTGTCAAATTTTACATGAATTGTCTTTCTCTATTACTACTCATTTGAGTTAATATAATTTTGATTGCTGTAATTATAAGATTGTGTGGGGTCCCTCATATTGTTTTCTATTAATCTTTTTGGGTTTATTCTAAACCTGACTGTCCACAGGTCCAGCTGTCCAAATTTGGTGGAGGTAAGAGTTTGCATCCCCATGCCAGACAGTACCCCTGTGCACGGTGTGTTTTGCAGCTCCTAGGGCTTCTGTGAGCTTTTCAAAAAATTCCTTTGTGCAAAGCCTAGCCCAGGTCCCCAACACTCTATCCTGTGATGCTCAGCTCCTTGAGTTGTTCTCCGGCGGTGTGGGATCCCTTTGTGTAGTGCTGTAATGACCGCCATTTGCAACTCCTTTGTCCCTGTGCTGTGGGACTCCTGTGAGCGCTGCCTGGTCTTCTGGGGCTCTCTGAGTTGCTCAAAGCCCCCTCTGTCTCCCCCTCTTGGGTAGAGTTAACCTGGTACTTCCTGGGCCGGGGCAGCGTCATTTTTCATGAACCGCAAGATTTGCATTCACGAAGGCTTGCTGGCGGAATCCAGCGACACAAACCAGACTGCATTCATCCATCCAACGTGAGACATCTTCTGCATCAACCAGGAACCCGCATCTATCTTCTTCGGTGCAAAACTGACTGTCTTCTCACCAGTGGTTCTCCTTTTGCACCTTCACCCGGGTTCGCAGGGGCTCCTGTTCTCCCTGGACTCTTCAGTGCATCTTGGATTCCTGGACCTGAAGACAAGGGGGCCAAGTCCATCATTGGTGTCTTGCAGTCTCTTCTGGTCCTTGCACTGTCTTCTACCATGACTTCTAGTGTGTTTTAGGAAACTTGCTTTGTTTCACTCCTGCTTTCCTGGATACAGGGGTTGGGTATTTTACTTACCTTTGATGCTTTCTTACACTCCCAGCGTCTCTCTACACACTACACTTGCCTAGGTGGGAAACCGAATTCCGCAATCTACTATTTTAGTATATGGTTTTTGTTCCCCCCTAGGCCCTTTGCAACCTATTGTGATTTTCACTGTTTGCACTATTTTCAGACTTTTACTGACCTGTTTCTGGTTACTAGTATATATATTTTGTAATTTACTTACCTCCTAAGGGAGTATAGTCTCCAAAGTATTTTTGGCCTTGTGTCTCTAAAATAAAGTACCTTGTTTTTTGGTAACACAGAGTATTGTCTTTCACGTGTGTGAGTACTATGTGACTACAGTGGTATTGCAAGAGCTCTGCATGTCTCCTACTCCAGACTTGGCTGCTCTGCCTACAGCTACCTCTAGACAGCCTGGCTTCTAGACACTGACTACATTTCACTAATAAGGGATAACTGGACCTGGTATAAGGTGCAAGTTCCTTAGGTACCCATTCCAAACCAGGCCAGCCTCCTACAGGATCGGTATGTGATCTAGAAAGGTAATATTATCTGTGGGTGCACCAGCCTCAACCTCTCCATAATCAGGCACCAGGTGGTCTTGTAGGATGAGATTAATTGCAGCCTGTGACCCCGCCTTGGTACCGTTCCGGCATCTGAGACAGAATCACCAGCAGAGGGCATTCTCTTTTCATCAACACTGCTCTCTGCGCTGACAATTGTTCCCCTCTCTGGCCTTCCAACATGGATGCATCTCGCTAACGGCTCATCAAGTGTTCTTCTTCCTCCAGCAACTGTTTCTCCAAACGGTGTCTAGTGCTGCTAATATGTGAGAGGAATTCTCCATGGGTCACTACTTTCAGAGTCTCCGGTTCATTGCCTCTGGGCTCTGCTCAGGTCCAGTTGGAATCAAAATAGTTAACTGTCACTTTGCGGCACTCAGAGTGGAATTGGGAAGTGTCTCAGGGCGAAAAATGCCACAGTGGTGCTTTGAGTCTCTCTCTGCATCCACCTTACTCCAGGAGTACCGGGGCATGATCCGAGAGAAACCTGTTCAATGTCTAAACGTCTGTTAAGTCTGCAGCGAAATTGTCTGCCACCAAGAATAAGTCAAGGCGACTGTGTGTGTGGTGGGCTGGGGAGTAAAACGTGAACTCCCTGGCATCAAGGTGTGGCGTCCTCCAAACATCCAGGCAGCCCAAGCGTGTCATAACACTTAAGGGCAGCCACCATGTGTGGCTTTGTGTCCTACCCTGTCTTGTCTTGGGGGTGGCGATCCACACTACCATCCAGTACGCAATTAAAATCATCCCCCCACAGCAGGGGAGTCCCTATATCTGGGAGCAGCTCCCTCTCAAATTCAAGGTATAAGGTCCTGTCATCTGTCTTGGGTGCATACACTTTCAGCACACACACACCTCGACCATCAAGCATCTCACATAGCAATATATATCTACCGTTGATGTCTGTCTTAAAGCTCTGAACCCTAAAAGGGACCTGTTGGGGGTTCAGTATGGAATTCCCCTCCCTACCGGGCGTAGGTGGAGTATGTACTGGAGCATAGTTGTCCCCTCCGTTTCCTATGTCATATTTTAGTTTTGTGGTCTGTCATGTGTGTCTCTTCTGCACCAGAGAAATTTGGATGCCCATTGACAGAGGTTTGAGTGTACCCTATATTGTTTATATTATGTTAAACCCCCACAAATTCCATGTCGCTACCTTAATACTGGCAGCCATAGTATCACAGTCCTCAACGCCATAACCCCCCACCCCCAATCGCCCATACACCGGCTGCAAAATATAATAACAGGTCAAAAATTAAAAACCCATTTAACCCACCGGGTAAACACAACTGAATTTCCCCAAGTGTCATCACCCCACATCTAACCTCCACACAAGTACTTTCTCCACTAAAAAATTAAGTCACACAGCATCCTCTTTCATCCACTTTCAGAACCTGCACTCAGCTAGAAAGCTCTGCAACAGAAAAATCAAAGGGGCTGCAACTATAGTCACAGCCTCTAGGCACAACCTAACCCATTGCACTCACTCTTCCACACCAACATCCAACCATTCAGTCACTCATACCCTTACAATCAGTCAAGGTGCCTCTGCCAAATAAGCTCGCCAGTGGAGTCTCCAAGCACCACAACTAAACTAACAACCCATCAACCAAGTCAACCATCCAAGCAGGGAGTGGGGTTTGAGAGATGGCCCCAATGCCACCCATTTGCCTACTTTTTCACACCCAGAGTACAGACTTGTCATTCAGGACTGCAATCAATCATCAGGGAGGACCCTCTATTGCTTCACAACTTGGCACAGTATGTGTGTATGTGCATGACCCAACTGGGGGACACATCAATATGAACAGTGCACTAGGACAACAGCAGTATCATAATGATGCTCAATGTCAAGTTTCACTCTGCTCTGGGGTCTCTTCCACCACATTCCCCGTGCTCCTATCAGAGTTGGAGGCCATTACCTCTTCCACCAGCGCCAGCGCCGCCTTATCTCCCCAACCATCGCTGCTCCAAGGTCTAGTGTCCCATTTTGTCTAACAATTACCAAGGAAAAGGGCCATGGGGCACCCTCACACTGGGGTTCCCGTTTTCCCAAAGGCGGTGAGGGACCAGAGGACCACGACCATCTGTTTGAACCACAAGGGTCTGGCAGTGGGATCCAATCATCCCTGTTAATCTCCAGCCAGTCCCACAATGCCTCAGGGTAGTGACGAAATGTGATGACTCATTGTGCAGTACTTCAGTTTTAACAAATATAGGAGCATGTAACGAAGCGCCATGGTTCTCAATTTTTGTATAAACCCTCCAAATGTGTGACAACTGTTGCACTTGTCAGGTGCAGTCTGTGAAAATATGTAGGAGATGATTCTCAAATTTGGGATTACCAGACTGTCGGACCGCTTGCAAGGTGGCGCCCCTGTCTCTATAGTTAAGTCGTTTTCCTATCATGATATGTAGTGGAGCCCCCAGAGGATGTTTTGGCACCAGTACACGATGTGCCCTCTCTACCACGAAGAAAGGGGACAGCTGGACTGAAGGCACCGTTGTGCGCACCCAGTGCTTGAGAAACTGCTCCAGATCAGTCCCCTCTGCTCCTCCTGAGAAGCCGATAAAGCATAGGTTGCACCGGCTTGAGTCCTCGGCCCTAACCTCCAAGGCATTCCTCCTGGCCGACAGGGCATCTAGTTCCACCTTCAGAGAGGCAACTTCTCCCTGTAGTATGAAGACATCTTGTTTGGTGGCCAGGGAGCACGCTGCCACCTTATGCCTGTCTACTCTCAAGGCCAACATCTTGGGAGAAATCTTCAATTTTAGCCTGCACAGTCACAATTGACGCTAGTATCTGAGATCCCATGGGTCCTTGTACATCTTGCGCTGTGTCTGGGCACTCCTGTTGTAGGGGGGGGGTTTGTCACCGCATTTGAGTCCGGGGCTAGGAATTGTTCAATTTGTTGTCTGTTGTGGGCCCCCACCCCCCCAGTGGTCAGTCCTTTCCAATAATGACTATCACCCAGCGGTCTCAGCTGACCAAAGTCCCCACAAACACTCTGCTCCTCATGTATTGTTGCCTGCATTGTCACAAACTGAGTATCTCCTCAGGGGAGTTGGGTGCTATCTACAGGCTCCAGTATATGGCAAACTCATTGGGTCTATTATTCATCAACCAGGTGTCACCAGCGGACATGAGTCTTGTGTCCACCTTCCCCGCTGACCTTTCATCATACATATCCTGTGGGGAGCCCTTTGCTCCCAGCAGGGTGGCCACATGACCCAACCCCCCACTGGCATTGCCTCATCCAGACAGGGAAAGAGGGGAAGGATCCCAGCCAAGGTCAAGACCCGGGACCCACCACACTGACCATCCATGTTGGGGGAAGTGGGAGAGTGCTGTGGCTGTACAACTTTATATACTGTTTCTCTGGGGTCCTGTGCACGCCTGTAGGCACCCAGTGCTTGCCACTCCCTCATCAGTTACTTTTGCCTTTTGGAGCCCTCAAACCCCTCAAGCTGTGTAAGAGGTGGCTCCATGAGTCAGGTGGAAAACAAGGAGGGGATGGAGAGGGGCCGCTCTCATCAATTGTCAAAGCTGCTCTCCATTGGTTCCCCAGACTCACATGTCACCTGGGCTCTGAGGCTCCCTGAAGTCCATCGCCTCACTGCCACCACAAGGAGACAATTCTCCATAAACCAGGCCTCTTTGCTGGTTCTATGCCTTTCTAATGCTGGACTATGACGGGAGAGCTGCGCCTCTAGGGAAATCCTAGCCCCCAAGTGGAAAGCACCAACTCCCAGGGCAGCACGTGGCAATCTGCCACCTCCCCATTCTCCGCTGTCCACAGGGGGAAGATATCCACGGGCAGGGGCCAACCAAGAAGTGTCCCTCAAAACACACTCAACAAGTCCTGTGTGCCTGCCTCCTGATTACACTGAGTGAGGCCACTGCGTCCCCCAACCAAGGAGCTTGCAAGGTTGGCCCCGCCACAACAAAGCAAGCCGCTCCTGGTATTTCCACTACCTGGAGGCTAAGGGGACTCTACAGAATGTGACCAGGACTGGCCTGGTAAACAACGGGTAAGCACTGAAAACAATTCTACTCTCTTTTCACCCTAAAAATCTCGAAACTCACAGGTTTATTATGTGTCTACGTGTGGCACAACTAAGGACACTTTGAAGAGACTAGGACGCCAAGTCTGCAAGTCCACGTGGAATACACCAATTTTATCTCTTTGCCGGTCTGAGAAACGTTTTTTTTTTATTGCATTTTATATATACAACAACCAGCACACAAAGTAAAGTCCATGCCCAACCAACAAAAGGTCAATGTAGACTGCAAAAGTTCTATCAAAGTCAACATCCATTTAAGCAATAAAGAAAGTAACAGGATGAGGCAGTCATATATCATAACATGAACATCGAGGTGCAAGGCATGCATACGTGGAAAAAAGATGGCAAGAGAGAGAGACAGAAAGGACCAAAAGAGGAAGAGGGAGAAGAAAAAAGCAGCGTGTTACAGAACAGTCCTGGAGAGGGGATCAGGTCATCTCAACACCCCCAAAGGAGATTTGGTGCTTCAGAATAAAAACAACAGGGGAGGTACAAGAAGCTAATCCGCTGTTTGAGCATGAGCTGCCAGATACGCCAACAATGGGGACCATATATCGGGCGGGATCCCTCCAGCATCAGCACCCAATAGGTTACTAATTGTTCCTGACAGTATGCATCATCCTTCAGCCAGTCAATACAGTGGGGCACCCGCCCCCGACCCCAGCACATCGCCACCCTCCGCTTAGCAAGGAGCAACAATGGGCCCACCAACCTACGAAAGGCGGGGGGGGACCTCCAGCACATAACAGAGAAGCACCACCAAAGGGGTGCGCGGCAGCTCCAGGCCAGTCATCTCGTCAAGCGCGCCCAGCACCTCAGACCAGTATTCACGCAGCACCCCGCAGCCCCACACCAAATGCAAAAAGCCCGCCTCCAAAGCCGAACAACGTTCACAGCGAGCATCCGCCCGCAACCTCATTCTTTTCAGTTTGTCAGGCGTGTAGTACACCTGCTGTAAAAAACTAAAATGTATGAGGCGAAGTGTCTGTAGTTAGGGGAGAGCTCACTCATCTGGGTGCAGCAATAACTCAATTGCTCCTCAGAAATAGACACAGCCAGCTCCGCCTCGCAGCGCACTCGAACATTAGATTCAGCGATAGGCGCCGTATTTTGCGAACAGACATATAAACACGTGATAAGTCAGCGAGCAGAGGTCGCCGTGCAGAGTAGCTCCAGCGCCCGACAGAATGGAGGCTCCTCAGGGAAGTAGGGGTACCGCTCCCGTAATAAAGCCCGTATTCGATAAAAAAAAAAGAGTAGTCTATGAATCGCAGACTCACCGTGCTCGCCCAATGCCGCCTCCATTGAGACGAACGTCCCCGCCTGGAACTAAGCCCCAAGTGTAGTTATATCCAACTCCTGAAGTCACTCAGAAAGCTGACCATCCTCCAATGGGGACAGGCCCGCCACATCTCGCACCAGCACAGACTGCGCGAAGACTTCACGCAACTTAGCCCGCCGCAGCAAGCAAGACCAGGGCCTTGCCGAGCACTCCAGTGTCCACATCCCAGCTATGGGGCCGAGGCGGCCTACCAATCACCCCGCCCAGTCTTTCTGGCCACACCAAATCAGCCTCAGAAGCCAAATGCGGCAGATAGCGAACAGGATGCAGCCAGAATTAAACAAAGTGGGCCTGCGCACAGTAATAGTAAAGTTCCAGGTCCGGAGCCGCCAGACCAACCCGCTCAAACGGCAGCCTCAACGTTTCCCAGAGAATTCTGGGGTGTTTACAGGGCCATACAAGAGTCACAAGCAGGGATCGAAGCCGTCTCAGAAAACTGGTGGTAAGAACAAGAGTCAGATTAACAAAAAGGTATAAGAACTTAGGGAGTACAACCATCTTGGCTATTGCAATCCGCCCGATCAGAGAATGTGGCAACGAGCTTCAAACCACCACTCTTTCCTCCAACCACGCAAACGCCGCTCCATAATTAGCCGTCCAATGCTCGTCCATCCGCCGGCTCAGCCAGACACCCAAATATCGCACCGGCCCGTCCGCCCAACATACAGGGTAGCCAGAGGGACATCGCACCACCGTTGCATCCGTTAAGGGCAGCACCATCGACTTGGACCAATTAATCATAATCCCAGAGATCCGACCGAAATGGACCACCTCATCCAGCAGGGTATCAAGATGAAGGTGCGGGTCGCAGACAAAGCGCAATTTCATCCTCGTAAAGGGAAATTAGAACAGGACGCTGCTGGAACGCCAACCATGGATAATTGTGATGCTGGTGTAATCATGCCGCAAAGGGTTCCATAGCTAACGCAAAAAAGAAGCAAGGAGAGAGGGCAGCCCTGTCGCGTACCCCGGGCAACCATAAAAGGGTCCGATAGCGACCTGTTGACCCTCAAGCGAGCAGTCGGCTTGGCTGTCTGGGGAACTTTAGTGTTTCTAGGAGCCTTTGTGGGTATGGCTGTGCCCATGTTGTGCTGTACAGTAAAGTCCTCTATGGCTAGTCCTTGGTTCTCTGGGAAACAAATGCCCAGTCCTCTTCCTTCTCTGACCTTGTATAAAAGATGTAAAAGTGCGCAGCAAAATAAAAGTAGGGGTAGGCATCGTATTTACTACAACCTTTCGGTAAATATGGCCCTCACGGTGTGAACAGTCATCTGAAAATATAAAGGAAAAGGCAGAAGTGCTCTTACCATACAGGCATCCCTTCCAAAAACATCCCTGACGTCCCGCACCGGCTGCTTGTTCTTCTTCCTCATTGAGCGGGAGTAGGTGTCCAGCCTGCGCTGTACGGCCGCTGCCTGAGTCTTGGTCAGCGTAGACAGCAGAAGATAGTTTTCAGGGTCTGTGGTATGATCCGTGAGCAAGATGGACAGGCCAGCATCTTGGAGCCAATCTGCCTCTATCTCTCCCTCTGAAGTACAAAGTGAAAAAGGATATTAAGGAGAGAGGGGAGATGCATCAGAGACATAATGCAAGCAAGAAGATCAAGCACTGGCAAACCCAATAGGTCTTTTCTTTACAACCTAGTACTAGAGGCATTGCCAATGCCGTTATGTGATGATATACAGTATTGTGCATTTTCTCCTACCTCGGAGGTATTGTCAAAAAATAATAATATTTTTTTTTAAAAAGTGTTGTAATAACCCGGGGTGCTGACAGTCATATCATTCTACTTAGTGTAGATGCATGAGGACATATAATCCTGCATGCATCAGAACGCTTGCACACTCCAGCGGAATGACACAGGCGCCACTGGATTTATTTTTTTCAATACCAACCTAAGACGGCTGGCACCAACTGCCTCAATAAATAAAACAATAAGATTTTTTTTTTAGCTCAAAAGAGCAACTTTTTAGTTTATCTGTTCGCAAGGGTAAGGCATTAAGGAAAGAGCAAATGGAGGACTGGGTGAAGATGAGGAGTGGAAAAGCACTGCACAAGGAAGAGAGAGCAATACTGGGTGCAGTGGTGGAAGCACACATGGAGAGAACACAGAGCTTTGGGAAGGGGAGAAGCACATGAAGGTAACAGCAACATGGACAGTGAGAGAGAAGCAGAGGAGGGCAAGAAACACAGAACGAGGGGTGGGGAAGAAGTATACGAGAGACAAACACAGAAGGCAGGGTAGCATTTGGGACACGGATACTGTGTAAAGATTAAGAGAGGTGAAAAACATTCAATCTCATGGAGTGCTTAATAGAAAAAACAAGTTTTAATAAATGAGCAATGGAAAGACAGAAACCAGCCATTCAGAGAGATAGTAAAGAGACTATGCTCCTGGGGACATATGACATGACAAACTAGGACAAGGAAACCCATTGAATAAGAAGCATGCCAATGAAAGACAAATGCAATCAAAGGTAAGCAATGGGAGGGCAGTGAGCTCCTGTGCATTCTTGGTAAACCCACAAAATATATTTTACAATCAGACAGCTTGTGCAGTTTGTTAGGCCCAACCTTATGACTGACAGGATAGCACATTGCTCGATTATCCAGGTAACCCTAAGAAGCTTACACAGTGATACACCCACAAAACTGAAATTATGATAAGCTGCCCTATGGTAATATAATGCTCGTCAACAAAGGTTAGTGTTGTCAGTGAGGTTTGTTCTCTTTCTTTGTTACCGCCATACATATGGGCCTGATTTAAAGCTACTCCTCTCCATCAGGTTAGCAGTGGACAGTAGGTTTGCCACTCTGACGGACTACTAAAAGTCAAATTTAGAGATCACCGCTGGGCCAGCACCTTGACATCTTCATTTAGGTTTCTGTCAAGATACAAAGAGTTTGGATGGCGACCACTGTAGATTTTGACGGCCATTCCCCAAACTTTTTTTTAACTATTTTGTCATTTAAGAAACAAACTACCAAAGTGGGAGCTGTTTTTTGAAACACAACAACAAATGACTCCTCATCCTAAGGGTTTCTCCCATGAGGTGGGGGTGCTGCATTCTTTTTGTGTCCTTCACTGCCAGATTTTTTCAGCGGTTACAGAAAAAACACATCAGAGCGTCTACTGCAAGTAGAAGTCACGGTGTGACGGCTTTACTATTTCAGCCTGGACTCCATCGGAGGTAGCTTTCGGTCTATGGAGTCAAAGGGGGCGTAGTCGACGGAAATCTCACAGATCATAGGTCTCTGAATGAGGTGGGTGATCCATCATTTTGATGGGCTGGGCCTACTGTCATATTTGAGATGAAGTACCATGTCCGCCAAACTTTAAACCAACCCCATAGTTCTTATTTCAGGCATCCTCACCAAATTTGACAGCAAAAACTAAGGGTAGGGCATACCGGACATGACTATGAAATAACACGGGGACCCATGTATACCTTTCAGGCCACTCTGCTCACATGACAGATCCACACAAACTTAGATACTAGTGTTCTAAAGGGACAGCCTATATTGGGTATGTAACAGACACAGAGGTACAAGGCCTATTCCCTTTGACAAGGTGCAATGAGAAACTCTCACGCAGTCGATAGACGATGTCTTCAAACACTGTATAATGAACGCCCGGCGCTCCAGACCTAGTCTGCCTTCACACCTGTGCGCATCTTCAACCTGTCGCTTTGAAAGAAAGGCTTCATCGAGGATAGCCCTTCCTCACATTTTCACTGTAATTAAAAGAATCCTTCCCTAGAACGATTGTGTCTTTAGGGCTAAGGTCTAGGAAGAAAATGCATGTGCAAATGTAAGATTAACGGCCTCTAACGTATTATAAGAACTCTCGGAATTATGAATCTGTAATGGGTCAAATTATTCGGCGTGTTTTACTTAATGTCTGATGTTTGGTGTTAAAGTGATTTCTTTTACAAAAGCCAGAGTGGGAAAGTGCTAGAAATCAGAGTTACATCTACCAGCGTTGAACCAGCACGCTAGATCTTTAGCTGTAGTGCCTAGAACTGCCCTCAGTAGTAGGGCTGCCCAAGCAGGAATTACCACCATTGGCGGGTGCCCAAATAAAGCTGTGCAACCGGTGTACTTATACTCCTTTTTCACATATGTCCACAAATGCATCGGCTGCTGTAGAAGAAAGGGACTTCTAGTATCTGCGCAGACCTTTAGGCATTACTGGAACATTTCATAAATTGGTCTTCAGTAATCTCTCTGATCACTATAGACGTTTATTCACATGATGGACAGATGTTTCCGGTGTGAAAAGGTCCTCTCAACGTCCTTCTGTTTGCACTTCTAACCTTCGGCTACCTGCAGGGGTTGTTGCGTGAAAGCTCGATTTCCAGACGCTGTTGGAAATTAAAGAGTATACGCAAAAACAACAAAGAAGCATGCTCGTGCAAGGAATCTATTTGAGAGAACCCTTTTCCCTCAGTTAGAGCGAATTAGAATACCTAGAAAATGCTGCCATCTCGTGGTATAAACTGATAAAATTGATTTACTAAGGTATGTGTATCGGAAGTATTTTAGGGTGGGGCGAGTCTAGCCCTAGTGGGAGGCGGAGTTACTGATCTATCTCATTTATTGAGGTACTCAAGCACATTTAGAAAAGAAAAACTTCGTAAAGTTAAAAAGCGGTAGTAGACAATGGTGCTGATTGGGTGGAAACGTAAAGAGGTCATGATTAAGGAACGGTGGGTTAAGTGCTGGGGCATAACGCACAATGATGCTGCCCCACCGGCAGAGGAATGAGAGACCCGTAAGTCTCTCAAATATTCATTTACCTTGGCCTGAATGGGAGTCGTCTTAAGGTTTGAAGGGACCCTTAAGGGATAAGGCCTCGCTGCGCCTCCAAGGGCAGCGGAGCATGTGAAAATGACATGGACATTAATATCGAGACGTCTCATAACAAGTTGTTCAAATACACTTTACTAAGCCAAAATAAACAATATGTACAAGTTACATACACGGGGAGGGGAGTCGTGATGTTAAGACAGTACACATGATTGGGTGCACAAAATGGGCTTGAAGGGGGTCTTTGTCTGCCTTGCTTCACAAAATGGAGGATCTCTGCTTGACCTGATAGAAAGACAGTGCGTACTTCTGGTCAGCTGGATGAATTTGAATTCAGTCTTGTTCAATGGGAGGAGTAGTAGTGTGGGACGCCAAGTAGGATGCTATTACAGCAATCAAACGTAGTCCTCGCCGGAGTGTTAATGAGTGATTTGGTGGTCTGAAAGTGGTACGGGCACTGCGCCGAATCCATCTGTTTATAACTTGGGGCCTGACAGCGATCACAAATACAGAAAACACCCCTACATTAAGATGAAATCAAACCAGAAAGGTTTAAAGCATTGGCAATGTGTGTGATTGCCCAGGGTTCCAGTCTTCGAAAGGGATCCCAGGGAAAGGACGTGCACTCGCTCTCTTTCCTGCCTTTCTGCACTTCAGCCTCTCCCAATCTCTCTGAATACCTCTCGGTCTGATTCTATCTCTTCGCAGTGTCATTTTAAGATTTCTTTGGGACTTTCAAGTGACATATTTCGATTGTTTTTTTTTTTTTATAAACCGGGTTCTGAAAAGGTCTTTGGCACCATTTGGCCTTGGATTAGTAGAAAATGGGCAATACAATTCACCTTTTGCAAACAGTGGCCCAAAAACATGCCTTGATTGACCGCACTAAAATCCACAGATGACTCTGAGCTATCAAACAGTGTCTGATGTACCTAGTCAATAGAATTTTTGTTTCAGGAGTTTGTTCGTACAAAGGAAATAGGGAGAAGTTTATCTCAGTTGTAGAAGAGTGGACCACGAAGGAGAGTGAAGAACCATCCAGTTATACTGCTGAAAAACAGCCCCAAAAATTCCAACTGCAAATTGTAAGAAAAGAGGTGAAAGAGAAGAACATTTTGTCTGTCATTAGCACCTAAATGGGATGGAAAATCAAAGGAGATAATGGTATTAAGAGGGGACTTCAAAGATGTTAGCGGTGAGAGCAAGAAGTGCCAAGAGACAGAAGAGGAGAAACTTCACACCTGTAAAGAAAGTCAGCCAAGTTCTGAGCTGGGAGTGAATAAGGAGGATTGGTAAACACGTGTCACAGAGTGGCTGACAGAGTCAAATTAGGTTAAGAGGTGAAAGAGGATTAAATTAGAGTAGACACATTGCTATGGTTGTAAGAGGTGATGACATTCAATACATAGGATAAGAAAGTCTCCAGGGAATGCGGCGTGCAAGGAGCAGGTACGTTTTTTTTTTTATTTATTTTTTAAATTAATTTTAAAACCCGCTCCCTGCCTCCAGCGCGTCACACCGGCCCCCCTCATTAGGGAAGCAAGCTGCGACTGTATGCCCATAGTATCTTGATCAAGTCAGCAGGATTAAAGGAGTGAACAAGGCGTATTTGGCAGAATTTAAAAGGAGGTGACCTACAATAGAGGGGTGGTGAGGCATGAGAAGAGTATTAGGCATATTTTAATTAGGAATCGATGATTAATGTGTGGTGGTGGTGGTCGATGTGTACCAGCCTCATTAATTATTTTTCATCATCTAATTTTGACCAAGATCAGGAAACTGAAAGGAAGAAATGGGAAAAACGAGATAGGGAGAAACAGAAGAACACAGTGACAAAAGGAGAACGCATGGCTGGACTAGATCTGCAACAGTGAGATAAATATACTAAGTGTAGGGGGTGGATGAAAGGGCCAGGAGGTGGCATCAAGAAAGTGACTCTTTATAATCAAGAACCCAGACATTCAATAGCTCTGCTGAGAGGTCCTCAAGAAAAGGGACGGGCCTCTAAAATGATTTATTAATAATTATATTATGTTTTTTATTAAGCAATTGTGTCCATGGAGTGAATAAACAAGGAAAGCCATTTGAAGGGTGCCGAAGGCCGAATATCGTGCGAACTCAGGGGAGACATTTCAAAGCAAAATTTATAGATCTAAATTGGCATTTTTTTTTTTTTTTTCCCCATAGACATTATTCTCTTTTAGAGAGAAAAGACACAGCCTGACACCCATAACTTGAAAAATATATTAGTGTGATAATCTTTGTAATCAAGCAAGTGAAAGACAATCAATAACATGAGGAAATATTATCAACAAGAGTTAGAAAGGGGCAGCATCTTACTGCACTATGGAAGTATTTTTAATTTAAAGTGACCTTTCACAAATTCGGTAATCTTTTCTTCAGAATCGTTAACAAGAGAGAAATCTGGTAACAAAATAATAAACTAACAAGTCGAATTTCCAAGCCTGGATCCTTCTGAATAGCAAAACCTAAGAATGTTATTTGTGACAGGAGGAATCAACCAAGTTAGCTGGAGCATAGGGTTAAAGATATCCACTATTCTAGACTACACTTGCGAGAGTGTATTTGTGTGGATAGTGCAACCTCGTGCACTAAAAACACTGTAGCAAATATTGGGTCTCGCACACAAAGAGGCTGACGCAGCTCTATGGTTTGTACGGAACCACAACCAGGCTCGCGCCTTGCGCTTCGTGGAACCTTCAAATCCTTTGCAGTTCAATGAGACTTCTCAATAGGTCTCACATCTCATTGATATTAATGAAGCAGTAATCACTATAAAAATATGAAAATAATAAAGTGCTAGGATCGTGAACTATATATGTCAATTTTTGCAATCTGGATCCATTGTGGCGCCTGTCCATTTTATACACACACACACGCACTCTCTCTCTCACCTGCCAAATGTTGACAACTTACACTTTGCAAATGGTTATCGCTCGCACTCAGCAGGTGGTAGCCATTCCATGCTTTGCAACAATACATATCAGTTTGAGCTGCTATGGGAGAACACCACTTGGCCACCATGTTATCTTGCAAATTGCAAGGGTTAGCAATATTTGAATTTTAACTTGCAATGGCCAGTACAAATCACAATGTACTTCTGTGCACTGGAAAATGGGAGTTTGCATTCACTAACTGAGCTGTGTTGACGTTGTCAGCTGTGTATTAGGCCCCTGAATAAAAATAGAAGGAACTTAGCAAAATTAAGGATTGTATGTAGGTTTGCTAAATCACTCAATGTCAATAACACACCATGTTTCCAGCACTGGTCTTTCATTTCACAGCCTGGTGCATTCTGGGAACTGTAGTAAAGGTGCACGTCAAATGAACCATTTAGACTTTATATTTGCTTATGATGTTCTTTACTGAAGCTTATTATGTTCTGTACTGAAGCAGTAAATAAGTAGCTTTGTAGCTATTATTTTTTAAACACATGGTTATTTCATTGTTAAGATACAGAAAGGGAGGATCAGGACTAGAAACACTGTGTGATCTGGCAACCTGCGAAGAAAGCAAGTGTGTGATAGATAGTAGTCAGAAATGGCTTTAACAGTTTGAATCTGAAAGCCGGATATAATCGAATCCTGATGGCCTCTTCTGAAAACCTAAGAATCGATTTAAAAATTAGGATATTTTTAATTCTTCTGAATTTTTAATAGTTAATGTAAGAAACTGAAATAGAGTCCTTCATGTTTTCTGGAGGGAAGATTTGCCTCAAAAATATCTAGTGTTTATGGTCATGACTGATGGCATACATTGTCAGGGGTTAGCAAGAATAACTCCTATTTTGCCCACAACATAATTTATACAATTTTAAAGTTCTCTCTCTCGCTATATATATATATATATATATATATATATACACACACACACACACACACACACACACACACACACACACAGGGAGCACTGATTATATGTGCTTCTGGTAGGTAATGTTTCATGTTCATAGCGTGGACCAGCGTGCCATATAAAATGTTAGATAGCACATCTGTGAAAGGGCAGTTTGGAAAATATCTTGCACAAAAACAAAATAATTTGGTGTTTGGCTGCGTTTTAAAAGATAGATGCTGACCTACGTAATATGCAGATGATTGACTACAGATTTATTGTTAAAGAGGCACATAGTTGTCAATTCCATTCCATTTGTCACAAAGGGAGATCTCTGATCTGTGGCAAGTATATATAGATGTAACTTCTAATGTGTTACAAATGCAGCCGTTCACTCACCCACAGTCCGTCCTCGGCAGATAACAGTATGTGAGAAGGGTGTTGATAGATCTCCCTTCCTCTCCAGATCACTGTGTGAGCTGTGGTTGACAAGAGCTATACAAATGTCAATTCCTTTACGAAGCAGAGTCTGCTTTGGTCTGACAGAGATGTATAACTGGAAATCCCTCCACAAATAGCCCAGTAAGAGATCTGGTTTGCGTGTAAATATCACACCCTCTAGTAAAAACAGTGTCAGCTCTGGTCTATGAGATATGTGTAAATGGAACTTTCTTTTTGGGTAGCAATGTAAAGTCTGATCGGTTTGGTAATGGGATAGTTGTCAGTTTTTGTTCAGATATCAAGTGCTCTGATCTGTGAGAGGTACGCAAATATTATTTCCTCTAAAAGACTGCAGAGCGCATGGTTTGGTTTCACCTTCACCTGTGCTCAGGGACATGGCAGTCACTTTGGTAACTACAGTGCAAGTTCCCAAAATCTCATTTTTACGTGTTGTGAGCTGCCACTGTCATTCTGAATAAATATTTGCACATCTCTGAAGAGCACCAGGTTGCCGTGGAGTAAATGCTGGATTGTGGGGCAGAACAAACTGCAAGGTTTTCTTTGCAGAAAGCAGCAGACTGGAAAAGGTACATACTCACATCATAAGAATTACAGGCCATAGTGTGACAGGATGGCCCACTAGGAAAAGAATAAAAACTAGCCGCATAAGATGTAACTTTCTTCAAAGCCCACCTTCAGGAGTTTTGGGTTCCAGGGAGTTGCTATCCTCAGGGTCGGAGTCGCTGCTCTGGTTGATGTTCTCCACCTCGGTCCAGAAATCGTCCATGGATGAAGTGTCAAGAGGATCAGCACCAGAGCTGGAGCAGTCCGACGAAGGAGATTCCAGGGAGTGCCTCCGAGGAGTCTGGCTCATTTTGCAAGGACAACGTCTGGGACTACAAGAGAGAAAAGATGAAGGCGTTAATGGAGGCTTACTAAGCATTCCTAATACCCGGCATTGGGCAGGCCTTATATTAGTATTGGTGGAATACGAGTATTGATGTAATAGAAAAATCTTCAATTTCAAGAGAAAATACTAAGGGCCCGATTACGACCTTGCCAAATGGTATACTCAGGCACAAATGTGACCGATAGGCCATCTGCCTTATTACAAGTTCTATTATATCCCATGGAACTTGTAAAACGGCGGGCGGGATATCCGTCACGGTTATGATGGAGTATCCCATCCTCCAAGGTCATAATTAGGTCCTAAATCTAGACATATGCCACCAACTGAATTTCCACTAGCACAAGACTAGTACGGTAGGGGAAATTGAGCCAGTAGGTTAGCTGCCACCGCTAACATCCCCTCCAGAAGTCAGTGGATTTGCCAATACCACCACACTACACATCAGGCTGCGGTCTTAAAACATTCCTAATGAGTGCTGTGATTTGTCATTTGGATGTCAACCCCTGACACTGATTTTTGGTTTTGCTAAAAAAAAAAAAAAAAAAAAAAATCCTGCATAACCAATCACTGACCACAGCCAAAAAAGCACAACAGGAGGTTTTGCAACACAGCAAGACTGTTTATCATCCTTCATCCAGCAATAGAGAAATATTTCCCATTTAACAAGATATCAGGACGGGCCCCGTGGTGGCAGTGAGCACAACCAGCAGCTGACTGGGTGCAGCACCTCCTAAGATTGTCGGGATTCTGTCAGTTTTATACATTTACAATTTAAGCAAAGAAGCGATCCTCGCCACCTATGAGGCAGCTTGTTGCTAGCCTATTTTACCAATCAGGCGTAAAAGACTCGGCTACTCAACATGTTCATGAGTCTTTCTTTAGATGGTTGAAGGCATCACAAGAGCCAACAGATCAGATCGCCTTTGAACCATTTCTCTGGTCAGTTGGCCAAAAACTCACGTTGGAAAAACTGCTAGGATAGTTAGTAAACATATGTGAAAAGCCCAATTCCTTTAACAAAATAACATTTATGATTCAGGTGCCTGTGAAATCACACTACCTTGGAACTCCCAGCTCGTTCTTTCAGGGTAAATGACCGACTATAATGGCCTGCTAAAGGCTATACCGGTTGTTAAAGGCCCTGAATCCGATGGCGTGTACTGAGGGAGAGGTCCTTTAGCAGCCAGTACAGCACGAGGCAGAAGGGCTAAACAGCTATTAGAACATTCCACCCACTAAAAGGTATAATGTTCCAAAAAGGTACAATGTTCCAAATCAAAAAGGGAGAACGTGAAGACAAACTTTGGAACGTTGAGGCTCCGGGCTTATACCGGCCATTATAAGCCCGGAGCTTTTCTACAGCCAATGTCTTCAACTGCGGTCTTAACATTCCAATGTTCTAGTTTCACTTATGAGAGATTCCACTGGTTTCAACATAACTGGTGGAAGGAGAAGCGGCATATACTTGCCAACCTTCAGTATGGCCCCACTTTTACTTTCGAAGAGGGCGCACATTTGTTTTTTCTTTCGACTGATTAGTAAGGGTGAGGCGGGTAGATATATTCTCCATGGTGTAGGGCGCCTCCTGATTAGGCAATGTAGCAGTACGAGGACAACCTGACTCCCACCCTGCATAAAAACATATGTGGGATACATGTAAACTCACGGAACTGCTTGGGAACTGTCAGAATGATACCGCAGAGTGCTTTATTCGTCCGGCGGTTGCAAGCAGTGAAGACCTGCATTCATTTTTGGGGAACGCGATTATTTGCCGTCATCAATCTTTGACACAGAGCAAGAGATAGAACAAGAGGAAGAGAATGGCAAGGAAAGAAAAGTAGTGGAAGCGAGTAAGCAGGGATGAAACATAACCTGCATGCGTGAGATAAAAAGATCGTAAGTGTAGGGAGGTGAAAAAAAGAAGCATGAAGTGGAATCGAGACTAGACTGCGGCTACAGCTTGCAACCTGCATGTTAACTATAAGAATCGCAAACTTTCAGGACCATTATGCTGCGTACATTGTCAACATCGTATAATGCCGGGATAGGGCACGTGCAGGAGCCTTCAGAGTGAAATATTAAAATGTTTACATGTGACATATATTAACTGCCAGAATCCTGTGTTAAAAACGGCGACTTGTGAAACTTCAAAAACAGATATAAAATTACCAAAATGCTTAAGACACATGAACGATCAAAAATATATCTTACAGCGCCACCGTGTGACGTACTCAATAACTACAGCTATCCTTCCCGACAGTGCCAGCACAAAGCATACATGAGAGGCACCAGTAGCAATATAATTCCCTACCATCGTGTTAGCGTTAGCCAGGGCCACTGAAATTATGAGGCACATGAGGATCCAATTGTGTGGCAATGTTTAATAACTTATGCGGAAAGCAAATGAGGCACATTGTGTGATACTATCACTTCATTATTATTGACAGATTGGCACATTGTAGTACTATCTGGGAAAATGACACCAGCACCAGTTTGATACTGGAATCTAACAATATGCAGCTGAAAGATGACCAGTCAACCTTTGTGATGAAGCTTCGAGTGCGCAGTAATGTGTCACCACTCGGGCCGTTTGGGCTGGACAATTTCTATTGGAGCAGGAACACGACTGACTTGATGTGGCGGATCCCTACCTGCAATGGCAAACCGGGCAAAAATGATGGACTGGGATGAAGCCTGAGTGATTACCACTGGTCGAAATTCCAGCAAGGATTCCACCTATCAGCTTTGTTACAATCTAGCCAGTGTGTGTTTAAGAGGCACACTGCAACACTGATTCTAATAAATTGAATTATCTTTGGGATAATAACACTTAACATATATATTTGTTTACTTTTAGGCATGTGTCTGATTTATACTGAACATATCAAATCGGTAATGTAATAATTATCATTAATAACATATGCATTCGTGCAGGATTGCAACCCAAGCTTACAACTCAATTGTAAATGTCCTATTCGTCCCGAGACTGGGAGAGAGGGCAGCCGGGAATAAACAGGATAACATCAGCAATCATAATAATTAAAGTTGTAATACAAGATAGAACTCCCTGAACAAATAATCATTGTGAATACGGACCCTTTTCTCTTATGAATACAAACAAAATACTACCCAAAATTCTATCCAACAGATTATTTGTAACCTATATCTACTACCTAATATCATCCTTCTGGGTGAAAAAGAATGCCCATAATCTGGCATTTTTTTCAGCGGCAGCAGGTGCAGCTTAATGCAGCGGATATCTCTCTGGATGCTGCTAAAGCCTTGATATACTATGTGAAGCTTTCAGTTTGTGGCTCTTGTAAGAATAGGCGATCGTCTCTTTGGCAGGATTAAGCCTCTATACAAGATGTCCACCACTCGTGTTCAAATCAACCGCACTTATTCTGGACCTATTCTAAAAAAAACAGGGGTTCTAGGCAGAGCTGCCCACTTCCCCCCATTGTATTTGTCATTTCTCTTGTGTGACCGGCGTGCACTCTTTGACAATCCCACCCACAAATGTGGTTACATTTCAGATCACACTGCCTGTTCATCTCACTGTATTCGAATGATAACTTGCTCTTCCTCAAAGACCCAGGGGTCAAACTCTGTTTCACTGGCCATGATTCTACTAGATCTGGTCATCTTCCGGGCATTTTAATACATTGGGGAAAATCGGTCACATTCCCAGTGTCTCTGTGCACCAAACAATTCAACCTTACCTCTAGAGAGGGAGACATTGGTTAAGTACCTGGGGGTTTTGGATTAGCAGATTGAGAAGCAGTCCGCAAGTATAGCTGTGGGTGACATATGCTAAAACAGGGTAACATGTTGACCGATGGGTGCAGCTCCCTTGTCCCTGGCTAGCTGTATTGCGTTGATTCATCAATGAAAAACTGTTTAGGCAGAATATTCAGAAACCAGTATAACGGAATAGGAAGAATGGCCATTTTCAAATGGCCATTCTTCCTATTCCGTTATACTGGTTTCTGAATATTCTGCCTAAACAGTTTTTCATTAAGTTGTGGTCACTCATGACCAGTCAGGCAAGGGATGGAAAACAGTCCAGACGTGGGTGGGCTACAATCACATTACCTTATGTAGAGGGTAGAGGATCCACACTTGACTTAAAACTTTATTATCGCTGTGCCCACTAGCACTTTCTGGTTCTATCCTCTACCCCTTATATCTCCATTTCGTGGTTCTATGCCCCGCCCCTCCACACACACCCATTTACTCCTCTATCTTGTGGAAAAAGCAATGCAAACCCTGTTGTCCTGATGTTCTCGCTGTGCTTGTCGGATCCCAAGCCAGCTGCAAGTATAGATCCCGGTGTCTGCGTAAGAGGGGTCTGGAATAGACGGAGTTAAAATACAGACACGGATTTGCTGTATTCGCCGGCCCTTTCTCCAATAGGAAACTCACTACTTTCACTGACAACCAAACCCAAGACCACAGCGCGATTCAAGAAACTAGGTCTTGTTACGTTAGGGAACATTTTGTTCAATGCTCAATTCACCGCACTTCTGTCGCACACTGACAGCATTTCCTGCAGACCTCTGGAGCTATTCCTGTATTTGTTAGAGCGATCTGCACAGCAGAATTCATGATGTTTTCATCAGAACCCGAGCACTCCCAAATATTACGGCCCTAATTCCAAGTTTGTCAGATTTAGGTCTATTTATCATACCTGATAAATAACAATACCGTGTTTTTTTGTTAAATCAGGCACAATAAATAACACCTATCACGAGTTTTTTTTTTTTTTTTAGAATAACATGCACATTTTTGTATTTGAGGCCCCAAAATCCACATGGTACGACGAATACACTTTTAAAAGTTTACATTCTGGTAGGTTTGACCTGCCGAAATTTCATTAAGGGTGAGATAGTTGTTGCACGTGGTAATCACCAGATGCAGTAAATACCATCCAAACTCAGAATTCCAAAACATACACAAACAGGAATTAACACAGGGGGTGGAAAATTCCGAGCAAGTTGTAATCAGGACTTAAACATTTTGCTTAACATCCTGGAGGCTAAGCGAATGGTATCCTTCCAATTCAGTTCCTTTCAGGAGGAAGAGGTACAGGATAACCTAAGCACAACAGAGGGATTGGAGGAGGGTTAGGGACGAACTTTTACAGACGACGAGTGTGCTATCTGCTGCACCAAAACTAGAACGTGTCCTAGCACAGCAGAATGCTGGCAAGTGCACTTTGGGGATGTCTCTCTCATGTAGCCTTACCACACCATCCCACTCCCTTGGTGGCTCTTCTGAGGGTACATCAGAGATGTCACATGAAAAGTCTCTACTTCACAGCAACTCATGGTGGCTGATGCCCCTGTTTTGGAAACAAGGCCACAACCAGACATCCCAGGAATAACAAAAGGATCTCATATACTGTAATAATGCAATGGATATCCATGTGTCAACACTACCACAGGCAGTCATGCCAAGAGGTCTACGGGCCCTTTTGCACGCTTCCTTGTTAAGACAAGATGGCGACCTGGAGCGGTTCTTTAGAGCAAAGGTGAAGGGTGTAGAAGTTCGGGACCCTCATGTCTGTAGGTACTTCTATCCTGATTCTGCCAGCTGTGCTTGGGATTAGAGGGCTGAGTCAGATAGTCTGACGAGCGCTTTGTCTGCCTCTCTATGTGCAAGTAATCACCTGTGAGCCACATTAGATTTCATAGCTCAGCTTATTTGAGATTCTTAGCCATTATCCTGTGCTA
The DNA here is from genome assembly GCF_031143425.1 of Pleurodeles waltl. Classification (NCBI taxonomy): domain Eukaryota; kingdom Metazoa; phylum Chordata; class Amphibia; order Caudata; family Salamandridae; genus Pleurodeles; species Pleurodeles waltl. The sequence goes on from NC_090446.1 coordinate 333,485,556, forward strand.
AGTACCATGTAGACCTGCATACTGTTTTTCTGAAGTATTTTATTCGTTTCCTGTTTATAATAAAGAAAGTTGAGTTCTAATAAATGGTATCTATTGTTGAAGAACTGAAGAGTAGAACGGTGGTAGTTATTATTGAATTAAGAGTGAGCGTCAAAACATTCTTTCTGATTTATCTCAGCAGTTACTGTGTTTTTTCTTAAACTTTGGTTAATCATAATGGCTAGAATGTTAACACCAATAGGTGCCAAATGTCTTTCTTATTTGCATTTAGCAAAGACATCGGGAACAACAGTAATTCACTGTTTATCAGGTAGAAACAAAATAGTTTCTACCTCCAGGACCTTAGTCCCAAAGAAAGGTATACAGACCCATCAAACAGGCCTAAACACGGTAAACATTTTAAATTGTAGGTCAGAAAAAAAGGGTAATTTCACAACTATTTTAGGGTTTAGCACAATTATGTTAATCGGTCGGTTCAAAGAACTGAAGACTTGGTACTTGAGTAAATGTAATAATACGCTTAAACAAACATGTGTTTCTACAGTAATCCGATTATACGGGTGACTTAACTTCTGCTATTTTTTTATAAAAGGATGAAGGTCCAAACCATATTGTCAGGCTGTGGTACACCTACTCTAAAAATAGTAAACTCTTTTACAAAGGGAAAACACTAAACTTCAGATGGAAAATGCGTCATTTGATTTTATCTCCAAAAAAAAGAATATCATTTTACAACTTTATGGTGTGGATCATGCTCTTACAAACCCACCTAACATGATAAAAAATTCGGGATATGATTTTGTTTTGATAATAGCAATCTGTACAATAGAGAAAGGTATATCAGGCAGTGTTATTCGATACTATGGACAAGAAAAATTCAAACATGTCTGGCACTTCAAAGGGCAAGAAAGAGATGAGACTTTTACATAGAAGAGCTCATTTTATTGTGTAAAAAGCAAATTAAAATGGACACTTTTGTTGAGCACCACTACTTTTCTTAACCAGCTATACAATCATTACTACAGGGAGTGCAGAATTATTAGGCAAATGAGTATTTTGACCACATCATCCTCTTTATGCATGTTGTCTTACTCCAAGCTGTATAGGCTCGAAAGCCTACTACCAATTAAGCATATTAGGTGATGTGCATCTCTGTAATGAGAAGGGGTGTGGTCTAATGACATCAACACCCTATATCAGGTGTGCATAATTATTAGGCAACTTCCTTTCCTTTGGCAAAATGGGTCAAAAGAAGGACTTGATAGGCTCAGAAAAGTCAAAAATAGTGAGATATCTTGCAGAGGGATGCAGCACTCTTAAAATTGCAAAGCTTCTGAAGCGTGATCATCGAACAATCAAGCGTTTCATTCAAAATAGTCAACAGGGTCGCAAGAAGCGTGTGGAAAAACCAAGGCGCAAAATAACTGCCCATGAACTGAGAAAAGTCAAGCGTGCAGCTGCCACGATGCCACTTGCCACCAGTTTGGCCATATTTCAGAGCTGCAACATCACTGGAGTGCCCAAAAGCACAAGGTGTGCAATACTCAGAGACATGGCCAAGGTAAGAAAGGCTGAAAGACGACCACCACTGAACAAGACACACAAGCTGAAACGTCAAGACTGGGCCAAGAAATATCTCAAGACTGATTTTTCTAAGGTTTTATGGACTGATGAAATGAGAGTGAGTCTTGATGGGCCAGATGGATGGGCCCGTTGCTGGATTGGTAAAGGGCAGAGAGCTCCAGTCCGACTCAGAAAGCAGCAAGGTGGAGGTGGAGTACTGGTTTGGGCTGGTATCATCAAAGATGAGCTTGTGGGGCCTTTTCGGGTTGAGGATGGAGTCAAGCTCAACTCCCAGTCCTACTGCCAGTTCCTGGAAGACACCTTCTTCAAGCAGTGGTACAGGAAGAAGTCTGCATCCTTCAAGAAAAACATGATTTTCATGCAGGACAATGCTCCATCACACGCGTCCAAGTACTCCACAGCGTGGCTGGCAAGAAAGGGTATAAAAGAAGGAAATCTAATGACATGACCTCCTTGTTCACCTGATCTGAACCCCATTGAGAACCTGTGGTCCATCATCAAATGTGAGATTTACAAGGAGGGAAAACAGTACACCTCTCTGAACAGTGTCTGGGAGGCTGTGGTTGCTGCTGCACGCAATGTTGATGGTGAACCGATCAAAACACTGACAGAATCCATGGATGGCAGGCTTTTGAGTGTCCTTGCAAAGAAAGGTGGCTATATTGGTCACTGATTTGTTTTTGTTTTGTTTTTGAATGTCAGAAATGTATATTTGTGAATGTTGAGATGTTATATTGGTTTCACTGGTAATAATTAATAATTGAAATGGGTATATATTTTTTTTTGTTAAGTTGCCTAATAATTATGCACAGTAATAGTCACCTGCACACACAGATATCCCCCTAACATAGCTAAAACTAAAAACAAACTAAAAACTACTTCCAAAAATATTCAGCTTTGATATTAATGAGTTTTTTGGGTTCATTGAGAACATGGTTGTTGTTCAATAATAAAATTAATCCTCAAAAATACAACTTGCCTAATAATTCTGCACTCCCTGTAGATATATTACCTTTGTTAGGTGTGGTATCCTAGGAATGTAGATGCGTGCGCTTCTGGCACGATACGAAGGTGAGAATGTTGTGTTTGCTCGAGAAGCGGCTTGTGGAATGTGCAGAGCGAAGAGCGACAGTTGACGGGGAGAGAAGAGGATGTTGGTTGGCGTAGGGCTATTTGTTTGGCAATTACTTAAATAAATCATCACCACTTCATTTAACTTTTGGTGTTGTTCGTGACTACCTCTCTGCCGCCCCTCTTACATTAGGCTTTACCAATTGTGTTTTATTTATTTTATGCTATTACACCACATCAGTCATATACCTCCTCTTTCATCCAGAATATGTGCTGTCATCCCTGCTCAAGGGCTGGCTTTGTCAATGATCAGTCGCTAAACGTTTTTGACGGAGGTCCTGCTGTTATAAGCATGAAGTATGTAACTACTACTGGTTGTGTGTTTATCAGTTCAAATGGGCAGGTAATTTGTCTCTTGGTTCTCAAACTAATATTTATTTTTCTAGTTTAAGTGCCACAATGAGTTTCTTGCCATGGTAGGTATACTTACACAACATTTTAGGATTTTTGCTATATCAGTAGGTAACAAAATAGTCCAGAATAATTATCTTTAGACAGTGACAATTGGCAATCCATATTTTGGTATGGAGGACCTAATGCTGGAGCAAACCGGAAACAGAAGCAGTTTTTAAATTTTTGTATATGTAATTGTAGGTAAGTTTGGGGATGAATTTTCCTTATATATATCATAATACAATGGCCAGACCTACCTTACGAGGAGTAATTCTTGCTGTCCTGTTTAAAAATGCTACAGTAGGAAGGTTAGAGTTTTATTAAGTGCGAATTGACTCTAACAAAATAGTATACTGCAATGGTACTGAGAATCACAACACCAAAATAATAAGCACTTGTGCTTCACAGACATCCAACCTACTTTGAGACTTTCTCCTTCAGTTAGCTTGTATTACCCACTTAAATATGGATGGAAGGCCAGGTCCTTAGTGTGGTTTCCAGGTTTGAAAAGCGGGTTGTCTATGTTTCAGCAGTGGTCATCACTAAAGTATTTAACGTAGTTCAAAAAATAAATAAATACAGTTAGTTTCAGCCAGCCATCCTTTTAGCTTGCGGTGCCCTGGAATACGTAAAAAAAATAAATTTAAAAAACGAATCCAAGCTTGCCAAGTCCATTAAATGATATCAGTGGAGGACAGTGTTTACCCTACATGTGTTCTGGCGGCTGGCACCAATTCTAAATTCTTGAGCCCGATGAATCTTTTGGAGTTCCCAGAGGTAAGGAGATATACATCAAAGTAATTAGCTTTAATTACAGTGAGACCGATTTGGTCGCACATTCAATGTCGGAGACCAACTGGAAGCATAAAAGGGCTTCATTAAAGACTCAAATTTACATAAATGAGTTTCAAAAACATGCCATAATTGTAAAGAATCACCAAAGGAGAATTAAAGCCGCACAACAAACTTTTTCAGCATAAGAAAAAAAATAAAGTCAATGTTGTAATAGTGACAATACAGAAAACAGGAAAAAGCGTATGATGCTTTGAATTCAGGCTTAAGCTTTCCCGACTAACCACTTAATCTACATTCCTGACTAATGCCTATACAAATTTCAGAGAAAAATGTCCACTACAGAAACCCCTGTAGTCAAGAGAGACATCAGCAGCATAAAGCCATTTACTCTAGTGGAGGAAGAGAGGTCTGTACCTCTTTGAAGTTCACTCTAATCAAGGAGCAAAAGGAATCTGAATCTGCATCTGACTAAACAATACTTAAAACTTCCAGGGGCTGACATCACATCCAAAACCGTCCTTTGAAACAACATTGTATGATTGACACATCTAAATGACATCTGATTTCCTCCAATCTGCATCAGTTTGACTTTTGTTCATTCCAGTTCTCAGGAATGTGGAGGGGAGTTCATTTACCAGCTCCATGTTACTCCTTCCGACATTGGTAAAACATCTTCTCAGGCGCCCTTATCTAACAGCAACAATAGACTTCATTGGTACCATCCCAACTGCAGCTTAGGAAAACATGCAAAAAAAAAAAAAACATACTTGGGCCTTCACTCTTGATAAGCTAACAAACGCATTTTTGATTTTAATGAATTTCTACACATTTCTCATAAACACAATGAATATAAATTATGGGAATAATATTTCGAAAATACTGTAACATAAACCTTCTTGTAAAATGATTGATAAATGTGGATAACATGAAACATTCACAGGGTCTGACTCATGGGAACACTTTATAAGTATGAATTTCGGTGCACCACGTTTTTTCGTGTTCTAGAAAGCATAATGGCACAGTAAAGGTATGAACTCTCAATGTGTGCATAATTGGTCAAATATTATGTGTTTGTAATGGATTCAACCCGAAGAATGGCAACTGATAATCAGGCGGGGGGGGGGGGGAGGGTGTGTGTGCACGTGTATGTGTTATGTGTATGGGGGGGCGAGGAGAGGCGGGAAGGGTCACAGCTATGTTATGCTACGGAAGAACCAGCTAGCATGAAAAAGCATAACCCGAATAAGGCCTTTTTGAGACACAAAATGTTAGATAAGCAACAATCACCTATTAGCCACCAAGTTTTGACCTTTTGTAGACCAGTGGTTCCAAACCTATGGTCCGGGGACTCCTGGAGGTCCGCAAAGTCTCCTCAGGGGGTCCACGATTGCTTAGAAAATTAAATAATATTAACAGATTAGGTCCCCAACTTTCAGTAATGACTCAGTTGGAGGGGTCCCCAGATTCCAATAATGGTTCAGTGGGGGTCCCCGGGCTCCAGTTATGATAAAGTGTGGGTCCACAGAAGCCAAAAGGTTGGGAACCACTGTTGTAGACCATTGTTTGACCCACGCCCTTTTCCCTTGTTCACTTAATTGAAATACTAGTGTAGTGCAGTACTCGGTAGATGTTCTAAGATATCACCAGCCCTTTGTTCTCCTTTTGCCCACCCTGACAAACACCACCAATGCTCTACAAGAGGCCCACGTCTGAGATGCAGAGTTGCTTTGGAGCAGCGCAGTAGCCTCAAGCACCCCCTTCACCCCACAATCATAAATAAGCATTCTGTCACACCAGCTTCACTAAATAGGTGCTTCATTGACATCTGGCCTGAATACTCTGAAATCACTTGTTTGCTTACACTTGACCTTGGCAGCACATCTGATTTACAGATTCATAAATAAAATACTCATGAATGGGTTACAAAAACAGAAGGTCGTCACATTCCCTTGCAATCAAACATCTCTTTTGCTACCTATCAGTGTGTCACATTTTGAATATACTGGAGGAAAAAAAACGACGTAGTATTACCCAAGTCAAAGGCATACCATTTATATATGGCAAAATGAAGAAAAAATGAGAAACATCTGCTGAAATTGAGCCCTGAAACATGTAGGCTGCACATAGATCTCAACAGGAAGCTTACTCACTGAAACACTTTACTGGCTTTCAACAAATGCAAACATTACTTACCAATAATGGCATCACTCCTAGTCCTACACCCTTGCCTTTTCTATTAACCAATGAGACCCCTTGCCTCCCCTAGACCCCAATGCCCACACCCACCGTACGTAAGCAACCAGAAACTCAGTTGTTTCATACCAGGGAGGAACTGTAAGGAAGGCGAAGGGGGTAGGACTAGGAGTAATGCCATTATCATTAGGTAGCGGGCACATTACCTCCTGTCCCTCCCTTGCCTTCCTTATTAACCATTTGGACATAGCAAGTAAAAACAGAAAAACTACTGAGTTGCAACACCCAAACTTTAATAAAGCATCTAAAAGAAGAAATACACTGAAACACATCTATTCCTTCACAGAGGACAAAACCTTGTGACCAAAACATTATCCAAACATTCCAGATGAGCAATCTGATAGCAGCGAACAAGCATGGAGGGAGTGGACCAAGTCACCACCCTAAAAATGTCCACCACAGACGCCCTCTGCAATTCAGCTACTGATGCTGCAAACCCCACGCGGAAAGTCCCTAAACCCCTGGAGGAGGAACCACACTCTTCAATTCATATGCCAACAAGACCAGAGAATGTATCCACCTGCTCAAGGTAGCAGTAGAAGGCTTCTCCCCTTTCCTACCAGGACCAAAATTCACAAATAAAGCGTCCCATCTAATTTTATGACATCCAAGTAGCACAGCAAATACCGTATCATGTCCAATCAGTGTAATCTGCACTCCTCATCGGAGGACAGCTCAGGGCAAAAAGCAGGACCACCTCCTAGCTCAAATGGAAATCATAATTGATCTTAGAGATGAAGGGTGGAACTGGAACAAGAACAATCCTGTCCTGAAACCTTCCAGAAAGACAATTTACAGGACAAAGCTCCTATCTCCTCCAAGCATCTGGCAGATTTAATGGCTACCAAAAAGCAAGCCTCGAAAGTCAAAAGCTTTAAATCAACACCCCTCAGGGGATCAAATGGAGGCCCAGTCAGTCACACATACAAAATCAACTGGCGATTCCAAATAGGGAAAGAAAGAACCGGCCAATGAAACAAGCTCAACAGATCCTGAAAAAGCATGGGCATCAGCCCCCCATCATCCTTCCGATTCTGCCAAGGACCACCAAACGTCTGACTTGCTGCCCATTGAACCCTTAATCTGGCAACCGACAAACCCAGGCTAGCACTACCCTGTAACAACTGAATAGTCAAAAACAGAGAGGCCACCATAGGATCTACCTGTTTCCTCAAACACCAATAAGGAAAGACCTTCCAATGCTTGGCGTAAGAATGTAGAGAGGACAATCTTCAAGAAGCCTGCAAAGTCACGGCCAGGTGCTCAGGAACACCGAGATCAGTAAGCCCCCCCTCCCCCCATTCAACCTCCATGCCATCAAATGCAATTTCATCAAAGAGCCCAGAGGGGGACTCGGAAAGACAAGTGGAGACAGTAGCACCAGAAGAATCCACTCTGGCCCGCTCTTCAACAACTGCAGAAAAGGAAAACAATTTGCTAGAGCCAACGTGGAGCCACCAAAGTCACCTGCACCCCCTCTCTCTGGATTCTCACCCTAAACAACTGAAAGGACAGGAAGACATACAGGAGTCCCGAGCCAAGGACAAGTCAACCCATCCCCTGCCCAAGCAGAGGACACTGACTCCGGGAACAAAGCCTCCCAACCATCGCATTCCCCAGAGAAGCAAACTGGTCTATCACTGGAAGACCCCACCACAGCACCAGGAGATTGAACAGAGACAGGCATAGGGAGAAATCCTTGGAGGATGGAATTTCTCTGCTCAACAGATCTGTCCGGACAATGTCCCACCTCCCCAAATGTACAGGGCATGGAGGGACAGAACAGGAACCGGAGCCCACAAGAAAATTACTGAGCAAATCAAATTCAGAGTCCTAGACCTGGTACCCCCCCCCTGCCCATTGCTGTAAGACTGCCACCAGATTGTCAGTTTGGACCAGCACCGTCTTCCTCCTCAGGAGCCCCTTAAAATGAGCCAGAACAGTTTTAACTCCCTCCAATTTGAGGACCTCCGAGACTACTGAAGAGACCAAATCCCCTGAACCTGCTCCAACCCTAGCAAAGCCCACCCCCCCCCCCCCAACTGGAGAGACTGGCATCAGTTGTAACAACCACCAGACGAAGAGGAGACAGGGGGATCCCCATGACCATATGTTCCCATTCCAGCCACTACAACAGTTTCCAGCAGAAAGGAGCTGCCATTGGAATATGCTGCTTAAAACTAAGTCTCAGGAGACAAATGGGAGAGAATCCAGTTGACCAGACAGTGCAGATGAAATCTTGTCCAAGAGACCAGGAACAGAACCAACGGCAAGTGGACCTGCGCTCACAACCACTGTGCTGCCAAAGGAGCAGCCTGAGCCAATAAAGATAGAACCTGATCCTGCAGACTGACCAACCTTCTCTCCGACAATGTCACCGACCCTCGGAAAGTCAGAAAACGTGCCACAATGAACACCATGTCCTGGGATGGATCCAAAACTGGCTTAAAAAATGAATAGCTTTGACTCAAGAATTGACCCACTTTAGATCCAGGACAGGGCAAAAAGCTGTGGATACTTTCTGAACCAGAAACAAGATGGAATAGGCCCCATTTCAGTGCTCTGCCACAGGAACCCTACAGATTCCCCCTTCCACCCCTCCACCCCCAACAACTCCCAGACCCCATCTAGCAGGGCCAGTCTCTTTTCCCCTGCAACAGGAACCCAAGTCGGCAGGACACAGTATGTGGAGGAACATGATTGAACTCTATTGTGCAGCCATTTGCCACAATTTTGAGCACCCATTGGTCCAAAACATCCTGCCACCGAACGGACAGAAAATGGCATAGCCTGCCTCCCACCTGTGATTGTCATGAGCCCTTCTTTGAGGCCCCCTTCTGAGCAGGAACAGTACATTTAGGTGAAACCTGGGGCTGAAACCTCCTCTGGAAGGAAGATGCCCAGGAGTTATGCTTAGGGCAGGATTTAGAAGTCTTCTTCCATTCTTTGCCAGCAGAGGAACCCCCTTTATACGACAAGGCATGATTCCTCTCCTTAAATGATTTGAAGATCATGGCAGGCAACTGTTCCCCAGAGTGTCTGACCCTTGAACAGGATCCTCATCAGGGCAGCCTTCTCCCCAGAGTCGGCTTTCCACCGTCTCAACCATAGAGAACGTCTGGCCGCAATCAAAGCCCCATGGGACATAGCGGACATGTGTATAATATCTGAGGAAATGTCAGCGAGCAACCTTGCCTGCAGTTCCATCACAGACAATAAATAGGAGCACTAAGTCCCCTCCTGAACGACCACAGCCCATTTATTAAACTGCTGCACTAGGGATTGTGCCGAATAGGCCGAAAAAGGACTTTCCCTCAAAGCCAAATTCTCAACTGCAAATGCCTTCTTAAGACCACAGTCCACTATCCTATCTGGACAGCAGGAGTACAGTCCCTCGGATTGACAGCTGTCTTGCCAATCAGGATAGCCAGGTTTGAATCCAGACAAACAGAATGAGGAAGGGGATCCTCCCTCTCTAATAAATACAATTTTTGCAGAAGCAGAGGGACCTAAATCATATCCACATCCTTCCATTCCCTCAGCACCATATCCCTAACCAGACCCCAAAAGGGCATAGCAAATTTAGAAGGCGGAACATATTGAGGAAACTAAGCAGACCCAGTCTTCATTAACTGAAAAGAAGGAAAGCCCAGGTTCACATGGGTCAGAATGCCCCACATCTCTTCACAGGAATTCCCACTTGAAGAAGTAGATGGAGCCTCCAAATCCGAGGCAGAAGAACCATTGTCTGCCACCCAAGTCTTAGGCTGGGATGTCCTCCCAGGCTTTGCCGGGTGAGCCTGAAGAGCCCTTGTCACTGCAACCTCAATTATCTCTTGCACCTCTTCCCTAAACATGAGAGGTGCACTCCCCCCTCCTGGACTCGAGTGTCCTGAGTCCTCTTCTGGGGGAAAGAAACTTACTCCTCCGCCGAGGAAGAAGTACTCAACAGCGCGTTTCACTTGCTAGCCCTTTCCCCCTCCATGTTCAAACACATACGCCCCCAAACCCATCAGGGCATCTTAAGTAAAGAAAACAATCCCCTCTCCAAACCAATGGGAAATCGCCAGCAGGAACCAATCACAGTCCCCCATTTTACCCCACAAAGTAGAAAGAAAAAGGCTCAAACCCATTCTACCTGGATACCAGGGAAAAAATGCCTCTGAAAACACGTCCTGCCTAACAGAGGCGCCGACCCGAAAGATCAGCCCCTGCAGGACCACCCAACTCAGTCATGGTGTCCGCCGGCCCCGTCCTAATAACAGCTGCGCTGCTGACACAGAACGCCACCAAGCCAGGAGACCGCCGCTTGGAGCTCCGCACCCACAGGGATCCCAACAAGAAGTCCCCCAGACCGTATTGTGGAGGAGGAAGAAAGTAAGCCTCCTGGGAGACAAAAGGAAGGGAGAGGTCTAGACGAGGCAAGGGTCATCATTGGTTAATAAGGAAGGTGAGGGAGGGACGGGAGGTAATGTTAATTTTCACCCACAACACATTTATTCACTTTAGAGGCCTTGCGGTATGGCGGTCTGCAAGTATTCAGTAGACAAAAGTAGAGGTAATTTAAATACAGCATCTTAGATAGCTCAATGGTTTTGAGCACTCGCTGAAGAAAGGAGTACATTTTTCCAAAAAACACACTAAGTATTTCAAACTTCCTAGACAGCAGCAATGAGTACATTAAAATCCAGTGGGTCACTCTCCTGCCTTGCGGACATCAGGACTGTGCCTGTGATGATGAAAGAGATCAGGCCTTTCACAGCCAATAGAATGTATAATGAAAAGACATATGGAAAAAAAAAACTTTAATAAAGGCTTAATTTAGTGAAACAATTCAATGCAGATTTTGTTTTATTTCAAAGGAGGCTGATCTCTATTGAACGAGCGTGTGCCGACTTTAGAAATTAGTTCTTGGATCGATAGGATTCAGTTCCACAAGTGGGGTGACCACTGAACTCCATCTCTCGCGAGGGAGGATGTTTCCCGTCCTAGGCTAGACTCCTTCAAACATTTCTACCGGGCGTGTTCCAGACTTCGTGCAATGGAAGCAAATCAACACAACAATGCCCAGAATGCATTAGGTTTACAAGGAAATAGATGGGCCTTCTACATACAAAATAGTGAGAAAGCTGGCTTTTGAGGATTCCAAGCAAACAGAGGAACTGAAAACAGATCAGAAAAAACTGGAACTAATGCTCTGTCGTCACCTGACCACCTGTCATGAGGGTGTCTTTCAGCAACGCTCGATATTTGAGCCAAACACACTAAGCACGCTAAGGGTGCAGGCCCACACGCGTAATAGGAAAAGTGACAATATGGGTTCCAACAGCTTAGCGCTTTTAGGCAGAGTGTTTTCAAGGCATGGAAAGTGGGTTATGGCCCAGGGCCCCAGCTTTTCAGCGGGCTCCCAAATTGTGCTAGCGCGGTTCTTTCAGCAGAATATTGCCAACGTTGGCCTTGAATAATTCCTAAATAGATGGTTTTAAATATTGTTGTCATTTAATGTATTTTAATGTGGGTGATGTGTGAGAGTCTATTAGACATTTTACAGAGAAATGTGTTGATGTTTCATCCGACAGCCATAAAAAAGTTTTTTTAGATCAAAACAGGACAATACATATGACAAATGGGAGAGTATCGAGGAGATTTTCAGTAGTATTAGGAAGTAGCTGCTGTGTTACAATATTGGGAACGCAGATCACTAACCTTCAATATTAGACGTAAACACATCCAGAGGTTGGAGGTGTGTGTCTGTGCACTGTCAGTGACTTAGCCAAAGAGTGCAAATTAAAGGACTAATTCGGATGAAAGTGCGAGCGTTCGCAGGGCACATGGATTAGTGATTCAAGATTGTGATGCTGCCATCAAGTGTAACCTCCATGTCGAGAATATGAAGGCTGTCAGGGGCAGCTTCAAATGTCATACTTCTAGGTCGATAAACTGGGTAACGATACCGCCTGATATTGTCAGGGCTTGGACAAAGCAGAGTCTTAAGTGTCAAGAAATAAGCAAAAGAGGAACTCGCGCCTGACACACAACTTGAGCGCTGTGGAATGAAGTCGATGCAATCAAGCATTCTTGTTACAGTCACCCGTAGTAGAGAATAAGAATGCTAAATTAGCGGGACTGCAAAACCGGTTTTGGCATCGCTCAAAAACCAGTTCTTCTGGTTTCAACGCGATTTCTAAATTGTGGACAATTTTGGGTCGCAGGGAGGCCCGCAGATGAGATGCCGTGGCAACAAATGAACGATCGCTTGATGGGCCGGTCGTTTAGGCCAATTCGCTAGGCTGACTGAGAAGGGAGACGATTCTGAGAAACAGCGCACTCCAATGAAGGGGTCGTCAGTGTCCTATACAAGATATTCAGATGAGCATCTGATGTCCTGCGCTGCTTGTTTACAAGCCTTTTACAAGTGTGAGGCAGTATATGGAATGCATGCTTTACTTTTTGTTTCGTGTCCGTCCATATGTGGGTGGTGGGAAGAGGGAAGTTAAAGAACAATATTCTCGATTTAACATCTCAGAGAAACTTTACTCTCTCATTTCCAGAAGAAAAAAAAATGAAAAGAAACATTGAATTAAAAAAATGAGCATGAAATCGGCGTTTTACTCGCATGTATGCCTTCGATAGATTTGGTGGATATCCATTCTGTAGCTTTTGAGATATTTATGTCACACTAAGATGTTGGGTGACCACCAAAGAGGTAATATAGATCTATCTTGCCATCTGCTTATATATACCTTCACCACCGCTTTTTAAAATATGCACATATTTAACTGGGAATGTAGAAGGTCGGGTATTCAGTATTCAGAGTTCTTATTTGCTGCTGAGAATTGCTGGTACTCTCCCATCAACTGTATTACAGCAGTGCTGAAAGGGGCGGATACTCTTCCTTCCAAATTAAAGAGGTACAGGTTTCAGTACCAGACAGTGCTGCTCATTTAAAGCACCGCGAGCAAGCTTTGGAAGACACCTAGCATGTTTAACATACTCAAGGTATTTTCATTATGACCAAGTTCCATGAGGATGTATGGGCACATGTAAAGACCACCAAGGAGGAAGGGGTCACAGAACCACTCATGTTAAGAACTTGGAACCGTCTGTACATCTGTGTAATATTTGTCAAATATTAAGCCTGTTTAGGTTTCTGTTTGTATGTCAAGGTTCTTCTAGCTGTGTCAAGATGGGGTTGATTTACATGAGTGGATGTATTAAAAATATTTATTTTGCTAATAACGTTGGCGCTCTGGACTAATTTGCACATACTTGTACAGCCAAACAGTTGTAGCTTTGGGTTGTCAAGAATTATTCTGATCATTCTTGGGGGTGGGAGAAAGAGTAAAGGGATGAGGGAGGGCTGTAAAAAAAAAAAAAAAAAAAAAAAAAAAAAAAAAAAGAAGGAGATTAATTTTGGTGTTGACTCCAAAAGGAAACTTTGCTCTCCACTGCAGCCAAAAGAAGAGTGAAATAACTATACCAAACTTGGCATGGATCTAGAACTCAGATCTCTACTTTTGCGTGCTTTGGAGTAAATCCATTCAGCAGCTGGTGAAATCTCTGCATTACAAAAAGGAGCTGACTGGGCTTACAATGGTTAATTCGTGGTGGCCTGACCCTACAGCCATTGTACAACTTTGATAGCCATGCACAGAAAGGTTGGTTACTCAAAGGGATGAACATAATGCCTAGGGAAAAAAAAACGGTCAGACAATGTGGAAAAACAGTCCTGTGCATGGCATCAGTTGGGCACATAATATATGTTAAAAAAAAAAATAAAAAAATAACACTTATGGTTACAAACTAAAACCTAAAACTTTCTGAAGTTTACCACTTGCAGTAAGTTAGAACACAGATGATGACCTACAAATCTGCTATGCAAACCATAAAACTTGCACACTGATATATATACACACACACACACACATATACATAATCACACATACATACACACACACATACATACACACACACATACATACATATATACACTGCCAGGCCCTGCTGCCAACCTCACAGCATGGGGTTAGCCGCAGCTCCTGGCGTTCGGCTGTGTGCGATAGGGGGCTGACTTTATTTATAGTAATAAAATATTACTTTGTTATTAAAAAAAAACCTACAAATTCACTGAAAAAAAAAAAACAAAGCCTAAACTAACGTTATAGTTAGGTGAAAAGATCACTAAGTAACAATGTAATTTTCAAAGTCATTTGGGGGTCGCCAGAGGGTCACAGCTGCGACCCCTGAAACTTCCCTTGTGACCCCTGGCAATTCCCTTGTGGGGAAACGTCCTCAACCACGCGTTGTAAACAATGTGGGCATCTCCCACACAAGAGTTAGCACGCTTGCCTAAAAAACGCATGGTTGTTTCTGTGCCTTAACCACGCATGTGCTGAGCTACGCATATGCATGATTAAGGCAACAAAACAGCCATGCTTTGTTCGGGAAAGGATGCAGTGAGGTAAGTGGGGCTGGGGCAGGGGGGTAGATTAAGGGATTGGGGTTGGGGTGGGGGCAAGCTATTTTTTTTTTTTTTTTTAGGGGTGGGGGATTTGGGTATTTACAAAAAAAGAAATTAGGGTGGGGGTTGGGCTAAGGGCAGGAGTGATGCGGTGAGGTGATTCAGGCTAGGGCAGGGGTGGGGGGTGAGCTATTTTTTTTTTTATGTGGGGCAGGGGATTGGGTATTTTTTTTAAGGAATTAAGGTGGGGGTTGACCTAGGGGCGGGAGTGATGTGGTGAGGTGAGTGGGGAATGAATACCTTTTTTAAGGGGTGGGGTGGGGGTTTGGGTACTTTTTTATTTAGGGTGGGAGTTGGGATAGTTTATTTTTAAAGGGTTAGGGGAAGGTTTAAGGAAGGGAGGAGAGAAGACGAGGAAGGATCGGGAGAGGACGCGGTGAGGTAAGTGCGGTTGGTGCAGGGTTGATGGATAGTTTTTAGAGGTGGGCGGATTTAGGGCTTAGGGTGGGCGGGAGATGTCAGGTACTTTAGCTTTAAGTGTGGGGGTCAGGGTATTGGGAGGGGGTTTCAGGATAGTTTATTCTTTTTTTTTAGGGCTTAGGGTAGGTGGGGGTGGTCCGCGTAGTTTACTTATTAGGGGGCAAGGTTTTAGGGCTCAGGGTAGTTTCGTTTTTAGGGGCCGGGTAGTTTTTTTTTTTTTTAGGGCTCAGGGCGGGTACGGGGATGAGGTAGTTTATTTTTAGGGGGGAGGGGAGTCAGGATAGTTTTTGTTTTTTTTAGGGCTCAGTGTGGGGAAGTCGGGGTACTTTTTTATAGGGGTGAGGGCAGGGGCGTTAGGATAGATTTTTTTTTTTTTTTTTTTTTTAGGGCAGGTGGGGGGTTGGGGTAGTTTAGGTATTAGGGGTTGGGGGGTGGTATGAGAACCATGCATGCCGTTTCCACAGATGCCTTTATTAGGCATGCTTTTACAACGAAAATGTGTTGTAAAGGCATGTGTGTTAAAGGCATGCGTGTAAACAACGCGGTCGTTGTTCTGACCGCATGATGGAATGCGTGGTTCCATCACACAACCCCCTTGTGACCTCTGGCCTCTGAGGGGCAAAGGCAGCACGGGGGACAGATGAACAGAGACATTTCACTGAAAAAAATGCTACTGAAATCAGATAACAGGGGCTGCTTGAGGCAGCAGCTCACTGAGATTGTAACAGTTGCAACTATTACAATTCAGCCTGAACAGCCGAGGTGTCACCTAGCAACACACTCCTGGGGGCTCCCAAGCCACAAACTGCTCCAAGCAGGGGTATGCATGGCCGGGGGGCTTTTATGGTTGCTTTAGAACTGCACTCCAGCCTGGTCTGCGCAGGAGAAGGAGTTCAGTTTTCAGATGTCCGAGCTATTTCTGTTCTTGTGCAAACATTCTGAAATGCTACAATTCTTGCAGATAGTGACTGTCAGTGGTGCTTTCATTTAAATTGTTTCTATTTACACCAGTGCTTATTTACTTGCCGCTGATGTAGCACTGTATATTTCAAAACAATTTATTTCAGCAGTGGCTTAGCAATCTTGTAAAGGGCCCTAGGGCGTGCAAGTACAACGGGGCCTCCAACTGTTGTAGGAGCTGTAAAGTACAGCAGTCAGACTCATGAGTTCTTCTGGCCTCTGGACCCTTGTGCCACTGCACCATTAATCCGTGGTGGATCCCCAATAGAAGCATCGCCCCACACACTCCTGCAGAAAGCTAAAAAATAAAATGGTAATAAAATTATTTTATTACCATTTTATTTTTTAATCTGCCGAACAGAGTGGGAGGGCAAGGCCAGTGCATGACTGCTCCTAATTGACAGCACAGATGAGTGGCCATTTCACTATGAAGTGAGCATGTAGGTTTGGCCGGCTTTCCTGCTACAGCCAGTGCGACATGTGCAATTCAGACCTCTCCAGCTGGGTAGGAGATCAGGCACATGCCCTCCATTGCCATTCGGAGCACTGAGGCAGCCTGTTCCAGTCAATTCAGAAGCTTCACTCATGATGGTTAACAGCATGAGAGCAGCATCTGGAGTTGACTGTGGGACCTTGCGCTAGCCGGAGGCTTAGGGAACATACAGGTAAGTAAATATTTTATTTGTTGAATATTTATGTTGATGTATTTTATCTATGCATTTTTACATATTATGCCCCTCCATTTTTGTAAGTCACAACCACTACTGACATTGATAGCTACGGCCCTGTATTTCGGACATTTTCATTCGCTTCCTTTCTCTCTGAGAAAGTGGTGCCTGTGACTCACTTAATTGTAGTCGTAGTCTTTCTTTCAAATGTGGAATGTGTCCAGCTCGCTAATAAGGCCTCTGCTAGTCACAGATATATAGGACAACTATTGAATCTGGTTCTATATGGCCTAGCTGTCAGATGGACCCCTGTCATCCTGCAGGGGACTGGTTCGAAAGTGAGTGGCCGACAATTGTCAGCCTGTAGCTGGAGAGAATCACGTTTGATTACGTTTATGCACTACAGAAAATTTACTATTTGAGGACCAGTGATTTGGCAATGTATAAAGTAATACGTTATTGATTTTTTGGGGGGGAAATATTATTTCCTCATGCATGTAGGGGGATTCTGACCACACGTGCTGCACAGGTTCACCACAACGGAATTTAATGTGAGACACTCATTAGAATCCCCCTTCACTGCCTGCCAGTTCACAGTCAGAGATGACAACACTCTCCACAAGTTCATGTTCTGAAAACACATTTGCCTGCTCACAAATTATTACAGAAGTCACCTGTACATTTTTATTTTCATTATTTATAAGAGCAATTTCTTCCTTAGTGGAGTCACCAGCACCCTATCCTCATGCTTACCCTTAAACTAAGTAAAGTTTAGAAATCTAATAATTAAAAGTACAGACAACTGTCAAGATTGATACCTTCAGCCAGCCATAGCATTTAAGCCAAACCAACGATATTAGCAATGATAATACCTAAAGTTACATCACCCAGAATGCTAAGTGTCTAAAAGGCAAGTTCTCGGTGACAATGTAACATGATGATTTCACCTCACACAGCGTGGTCAACATACCATAAAGTAAAACTGAGGCATTACAAGTCAGCATCATTTTTCAGTACCAGCTTTTAGGAACAAAAACTTCAGCTGAATTTATATAAATTTGGTAGAAAATGTAATCCATACTGTAGGTGGTGTTTGAAATTGTTTAAATATATATCATGATTTTGGACAGTTATTTTACTTGTCTGATAGCTTCTGAGTTGAGAATGTCCTCTAGTGAATGTTACAATAAAATACTTTTGCTCACTACTAAATTGCATAACAGTAAACTTTTAACTGTGGGTGGGTAGGAGACACGGACAAGGATATTGATTGTGAAGTCTTACAGATCAAGTCATGCATTCTTACCAAAAGTGTGATGGATGATTTTAGTTAGTATTTTTTGCATTACACTTCAGAACCTGGTGCCCTTTCAATTAGCGCATTTAGTTATTTTGCACCATTTTTAAATGCTGACATGAGCAACAAGGGAGAACAACTTCCAGCAGAAACATAGGCATTAAAGCAGGCAATGTGTTATACTTTTCGGTCATGGTGATTTGGCAAGCTTTGACATAACTGGCAATAAGCTACAGCTTGTTTTGATGAAACTCTTCGCCTACACATGCATTTAAAATGAAGAGCTATTTGAATCCTGGGCTTATATTTTCCCATTACTAGGCTGGACCCACAGGAAGACATGGCCCATTCTACTCTTACCTCCGTTTTGGAGTATACAGCCTGTACGCTACACAAAACTATATTACTGCATGTGTACTACAAAGAATCACAGCCACTACTTTATATGTTCCACAGCAGCAGGGGCAAAGAATGTCTGATTCAACTACTGTTGCGAACATCATAGGCTGAAGCAGTACATGTTGCTCTTGCCTTCCAGGAATGGACATTTTACAAACTGGAGCAGTATTTATCAAAATCTTTTAATTTTATTTTTGAGTTTCAATGAAATTTTAACTTTTTATTCTGGCATTGTTTGGTAACAACTTAGAATGATCTTGGTTAGTTATATTTAATGTAGTTTATTTTAGAGTGTTTGCAAGTGCTCCAATGAAATTCCAAAATGTTTAATTGATTGAGCATAGTATTTGTTCTACAACGTCACCTTGTGCAATGTCCCATGTTTCAATGCAGCGTGTTACCACTTCTTTTGTCATCACAACATCAGAGTCAAAGGTCAAGTGATGTAATTTCCCAAAAGGTAATTTTCATCAAGTGATGTCACTTCTTGTGATTTCATAGAGTGTCAAAGGCCACATGATGTCACTTCCACTACCCCTGGCATTTTGGGGAATCGACTGCCATTGTTATAGTTATCTCAAGTAACAATATCTCAAGCCCTAACGTAACTATAACTCGCACCCGACGCCATGCACTGCAAATTACCCTATATGTTACATCACTCATGACAACTTCTAAGGCATCATTGCATCATCATTGATAATATCACCGCAACATCTGCAATTAAATAATTGATGAGAAAACAGTGCATGGCGGTGTGCGATTTAAAGTAATCTTATGGCACAAGTTATAGGTTCTTGAGATAACTATAACTGGTAAAGCCCCTCCCACAAGCGACTAGCAGGCCACTAGGACCTCCAACCCCGAGACTAATCCATACTACGTGTTACTCATTGTGTATTCTTTTATATTACAAATTCTGTGGCTGCACTGTTAAGCATTAAATTATAGACAGCGTATTTGCCACATAATGGGTCACATAGTAGTTGTTGTTTTTAGCTCAAGTAGATGAAAATGAAATTGACAGACTATATGCCACATATTTCAGGTAACCATACCGCATAATTTGGTGCCTCATACAATGTACCTCTAGTAGTCTTGACAATGTTAATATGGGCTGCATTTATAATAAAATAATTCGTATTTCATAGGCAACTATGAAAAGGTTGATTTTCCAAATTAATTCCCACTGAAAACTTTGCTGTCCGGCTAAATGGAATTACACCAAATCTGGCAAAAAATGAGAACTGTACTCAGAAATCATGCTTTTTGTGATTTTGTGTGGAACTGTTTGAGAAATCTGTGTTTCAAGAGGGGATTGGGTGAGCTTGAAGGGTTTAAAAGTTAGGATACGATGCATGGTTGGTCCTGCCTCATCGTAAATAAAAAAAATATAGGGCCCTCTGATTGACCAAGGCAGTTTTTTCAGCTATCAGCCATTCACGAGAAAGTGATCTGACTGGCTGACTACATTTTGTATTAAAACATTGCAGCACCACTACAGGACTTGGTCTAGGTGCCCTGAAAAGGTTTTACAATATATAATGGGCCATGGTAGGGACACCCTAATCCCTTGGCTCTGGTGGAGGACATTGGGCCTAAATGTATTTTATTTTTAGCCTATGGTTACCGCAGTACTCCTGCAGGACCCATCAAGGGTACTTCCTCTTAGGACCACAGAGCTCCGTTGGGAGATGCTGCTCAAACTTCTGCCCTTAGGTACTGCAGTACTGTGCAAGCTTCCTCAGGGAAGTATGTGTCTTATCTCGGGACCATGGTGAGTAAAGTTTGAGCACCAGTACTGCTGGAGAACCTAGGTGCCCACAATAAATTGGTAGGTTTATTGTCCAAGGTGGTGGGTGCCCATAGAGGGATAGGAGGCAAGACCTCACTAGAGGACAAGCCCTGAAGTCAACACCGAACTGCACATTTCAGAAGACCGTGTACAATGTGGGGGTGGCTGCGGGGCAGCTCAGGGACTGGCCAGAGGCCAGCCCTTTGGTCAACTTCCTGTTTTGTTGAATCAAGGACTATACATATGAGAGGGTTGGCCACTGACCAAATGCCATGTACAGCTGTGGGGTTGACTGGATATAATAATAATAATAATAATAATAATAAAATAAAAAAAAATTAAACTCATAGAAAAAAAAAAAGGTTAAAAGGAAGTTATAATATAAAAACTAGTGTTTAAAAAACACAAACAAAAAAACCACTGAAATTTACCAGTTATAGTATACTGAGGTAATGAGAATGTTGGCACACTCCCTGCACTTCTTATGATCTCACATTTTATCATGCATGACATGTTAAATGACATCACCGATGACATCTTAAAACATCACTGATGACAGCACTCACAATACCATAGTCAAATACAGCAGAGAGTTGGTGCTTTGCCAAGTGCCATACATGAGAGTGGATGTCAGCAGGGGTTGGGCACACTGCCTGGCTTTTTGTCACTTGATGTGGGTTGTGCCCCTAGGCCATGTACCCATGCACACTGAAGATGATTACCTGAAGTCTGTCAGGCCCCACTGTGCATGCTTGAAGGGAGTGGTCTATGCAGCAGGTGTTGGTGGGAAACAGTATGTTGGGTGGAGGGCCAGGCAATTGGGCACAGCCACTGCTCAATGGGGTTTGGTCACTCACCAGGAGGTGGGTGCAGGGTACTATTGCACGTGGCTGAAGTCTGGAAATCGTGTCTACTACAACTTTTTATGAGAATCATAATAATGGTAGAGGTTTATTGATCAGATAAAACAGTTCATGAATCATACGTGAATTCCATCAGGAATTAGCGCATGAACCACTGACTTATGATTCATGAAGTGCGTTTGTTTCATGCATGAGTTTTGCCACTGTTGATGAAATATTTTAGACTCCCTAAAACGTAATTAGCACAGATCTATTAACCACGACTGGGCTTCATAAAACTTGGTCTGTTTACAGTGGTCTTGTGGAGTGTGTGCATTTCCCATCCCCACCCCCACGCGCAATGGTGGCTGTTGCACCCTTTAATTACTAGGGCATTAATACCCACACAAATTTGAATTTGCAAGAGTTTGAGTCCACCTTCCTTCTTGGAGTGCTGGGGTGGGGGTCAGAAGAGGTGGGAGCCACACCCGAGTATCTTGATGAGTGCTTTGCTCCTGGGTCCAGGTTGTGCTCTTCCCACACCCATGGAGTCAACATGTGACCAATTTGCCCCTACGTTGGATATTTAAAGAGTTTTGCAGTGCGTGATTCGTGGTTCCGGCTGAGAGGACAATGAAACATAAAATAATCCAATTTCTTGCGCAAACAGAAGGGTGTTAGTTAATTTCCATCGTAAATATGCTGCCCAGGCTCTTCTCAGTTGATCAATTTAACTTTATCTTTCAACCAATATTTGCAAATAGGGTCGAAATGCTCGTGGTGCCACTACACAACCATCAGAAGCCTGGATTATTGTGTTTTTTTTTTTATTTTTAGTGACAAACATTAAAAAAATGACTGGCCACATTTTCAATAAAAGGATGAAAAGCAGCTTATCTGACCCCAGTTCCATGCAACGTTTGTTAAAACTGTGCAGTTTTCTCACTTTATTAGAGAGCACAAATTAACATCAGATTTTGCAGACAGACCCACAAAGGATTGTTTCCTTAATAACACTTGAATCTCACAACCAATGATAGCCAAATTTCGAAAACCAATGGCGATTCAGTGGAACCCAAAATGTCCCCAAATCGGTGCGTATATAATCGTCAAGCAGACGTGATTAGCGAGCCATACATAACATGGTGTTTTTTCCTAAGAAGTAACCAACTGATCCATAACTACAGAGGTAGGACTGCTCCTCTGAAAGAAGACGTAAGGAGGAGACATGCCCCTCAGTTCTTATCAACGTTTGCACACGGCAGTTACAGACACACACACCTCACCAGAGGGATATTGTACGTCGACTAACATCCTTGCCACACACCTTTTATACAATAAATCTTCGAACGCTATGGCTTTTCGATGAAACCCATAGCTGCTGTATTTCTCCGTGCTGCTCGGACAACAAAAACAATGTGTACTGATTTCCCAGCACAATCACATCACTCCTCTGCCTTGTTCCCATAAAGCACTGTTTACACATGGAACGCTTCAATTTTATATAATTAGTACACATTACTATATTCCTTCAATGCATATTTAATACCTCGTTATGCATCAGTTACCTTGGCAGAACGGAATAGGACACAGTGATCATTTGTAAAGCAGCAAGTGCCGGCCTTTAGGTTTTGCTCAGAAATCCGCATCCAGGGTTACGAATTCTGGGGTGCTAAACACCAGGAGAAATCTTGACTCCACCCCATGCCTCTTTCTTCCACCCAAAACCAGAAACTCCCATCAGTTTTATCTCAAATTTCCAAGCTCTTTATCGTCCCCACAGATGTTTTTCTCTCTCTCTTCACCCTTTTTGTGATTTTCCCTCTCTTGCTTTGAGCGATAGTCTGCTGAGAAAAAATAATTGCCGGACCCCAAAAAATGAGTGGCGGTGTGCTCCACCTGCAACTACCGGCTCAAATTAAACACTTAAATAGATTCTTCCTTAAGTGCACTGAGTCACGTAGAGTCCTTACTCAAATGTGAAACAAATCGCAGAAAAGCCATCACCACCCTGGAAAACGTCATACTTACGCCTCCATAACTGATGCTCGTGTAAAGCTCTCCAATACCTTAAGCTCGAAGGTCGCGCTATATGAAACTACAAAAAACAAACGTGCACCTGTCCAGAATGAGCATCTGCCGAATGTGAAACTCCGCGTGTTGTTTGCAGATACGTTTCGTTCACTTATATTTGTCAACACTGTATACACCACATTTTAGAGGAGTATCCAAACAGTGCGTCCTGAAATGGGAGGGTGTGGAGCAAACAACATAAACATTTCTGCGTCCCATGCAGCAAGATATATGTAAATGTACGCAGTTCAGCCGGCCGAGCAATCAAACAGAAGAAATATGGTGAGAAAACGACTTGATGAACGCCGTTCATGGAACTTTCTCGAAAACAGCCCTCTTCTATGAAATTGAACTTACAATCTGAAGGCATGTCTGTACTCCAGTCTTCTCCGCTGCACGCTCATGCTGCAGACGCGCTACACTTGACACAAGCAGGTCGTTGACGCCAAACCCGGGCTGCCTCGGCACCTTCCTCTACAGCTCACTTCCACATTCTGGAGCCCGGAGCCGGCCGCGCGGTGCTTCCCGGTCCGGCCTGGTCGGTATTGCAGGTTTCCTCCTCCCAACGGGAGCCCAGCGTGGGAAGCAGTCTCCACGGCCCCCGCGGCGCTAGCGAGGCTCCCTGCAGGCGGTTTCAGGAGCTCGCACTGACTGACTGACTTCCTCTCACAGTGCTCGGGGTGAGCTGTCGAACCTACTTTAGGAATGGACCCGAAACAGTTTGCCCAGCACAGGGCGCTTTCGACCCTTACCCACAAAACTCACTTCCGGGCCCGGTCTTTGCTTAAATAGCGCCCAGGGCAAAACTCAATTTGCCACCCTATTTTATCCATCCGTCCTTAGGTCCCCATCACCTGAATACTTCTGCCTTTTTTAATACAGTATATAATAGCAATCACTAAACATAGCTTAATGTTGACGCTTCTGTGCTATGGTTTATTTCTAAATGAGAAAAGCTTGCTCGGCTGCCTGAGACGGTGGTTTGACTGAACCACTAATTTTATCCGCAGAGCCCTAAATGAGCCTGTGGGAGAAAAGGGTGCGGCCAACGCGTGCTTCCGACTTTTCGTTCCCCTAATCTTCCCCCTTGCTGTCTGCGATCGTAGTGGTGTGGTCTGGGCGTTGGGAGGAGGTGGGGCCTGCCTCTGTGTTTACAGGTCAGGTCCGGGATGATTAGTTTAGCAGCGACTGGCCTTTTAACACATTTACCTCACAGTTCACCTGAACCAGTATCCACTCCTATGCTAAACTGAGTGTGAAAGAGGGCGTGGGTGAGAAGAGGAACGGGGGACAAAGCGAAATTAAGATTTATTGTGAAAATGAGCAGACATGCGCGGCCTGTTTAAAATAAGAAACGCACACACACAGAATAAGAAAAACAGTTACCTGGGCCAGCTGTTTGGGCGCACGCCCTAAATCCAGGAGGCATGGACCCAGCTCGCTCGTCACCGAGGCAGGCCCTCGTCACATCACGCAACATCTTCCACAAAGTATAACTATAATAACCGAGATCCAGTCAAACTTTCGCCCTGGAATACGGCCCGGAACCCGAAGTGAAGGAAGCGCCAGGGTGTGGAGCGCTATAACGTCTACAATTCTACAATGCACTGCTTTCCGTGGCATTATAGTGAGTGTGCTAATGGCCTCAAAGCAAGCTAGGAAACGCTGCCCCACTCTTGGGCTGGGTTGTAAATAAATCCTTTAAATGGCCGCAACGAGTCCCTCAAAGAGATAAACCCTGTTGTCACCCCCCTCCCCCCTGCACTAATAATAGCACGTCCCTGAGTGCACTCAAGCTCGAGGCTGTATGTAACCTCAGCCAGCCAGCGACGACTGTGTGACCCACGGGGCCGACGGTCCACCCCAACCCAGTTAAGATCTGAGGCACAGGGTAGGACTGTGAAACAGACAGGTGATATTTTACCATGGCACCTCCCTTACCCCTACAGACAATAGATTAAACATAGCGATCTAAAGCAGCTGTACTCATAACCCCATGCACTACCTTGGCTCCCACTGGCATGTTTATCGCAAATTGACAGTCAAAAGCAGACTGTTCACAAATGGACGGCGTAATCCACTCTGCGCGTACTGTGAGCAGGAGAAAAAGGTGTTCCGAAGCGCCTGTATGTGTTTTCTATTTTTTTTGTAATGGGCGATGTGGCCTTAAAGTCAGTTAAGGTAGGGGGGTGAGGGTGTGGATGGGTGGTGGGGGTGTTAGATACGTATTGTTCTGTTATATATGTATTGCTTCCAGGGAAATCCCGACAGCTGCCATCAGTAGGGATGACGATATTAGTCACTACCGGAATTCACCATCAAGGGGTGGGGCTAGTGGCACCATGGCAAGCAGACAACTCATAGGCTACTTAGGTAAAGGTGTTGTAGTTTGACTCTTGCTCTAGGCAAGACTGCTGGTTTAAGGATGAACGCACTTTTGTTTGTAGGTGACTAGGCTAATCCTACAAGTTGCAACTTTGTTCCCAACCCTCCCGGCTCACAAGCAGTACCTCACCAAAAACCCAAATAGTAAAAAGTGATTTGTGGCAGCCTTTACGGTTGGAATCAAGAGTGCAACATCGCGGGGAGGTCGGGGTCAAACAGAGATTACCCTTTCTCACACAAACAACATGTCTCAGTCACACACAGGCAATGTAAGAGAATCAGTAAAGTTTACAATAGGTTTTATTAACAAGAATGCAATGTGCTGTAAATTGCATGGGCTGCAATAATGAACAATGCAAGAAATAGAATGGTAGAGGCGAAAGTCATAAATATAAAGACCCCCACCACCTTGCAATAACATGTAATGTGAAGTAGATGTAAAGTAGGCCCTCATATCCTAGCATGATGAACCTAATCTCTAACCTAAAGATACATAGGTGTGGTAAACCTAATCTGCCAGTACCATGTCCGTGAGGAGAGCACCTCCCCAACCCTCGTTACCTTGGAATGAGGTCTCTAGATCAGACTCCGTGGTGACACCAAGACCGGGTCAGCATCAAGGCGACATGTAGCATAGATAGCGTCAATGGCATCTGGTAGGAATGCCTCTGATTATCTTGTCTGTGTGAGATGTATTTATACAGATCTTATATGACGCCTGATGCAGGTATGTTCCCAAACAATAGATAAGAAGACATGCTTGTGTTGGCAATTATATAAACAATTCTCTGAAAAGGTACATTATGTTACTGTCTCACGTAAGTGGGAAAGTACATAATGTAAATACCTGCGTATCTCATCTATCTTTGAGGCTGATAGTGACGCCTTTGCAGAGTGGCACTGATAACATGAAACTAAAACATCTTCCTAACTATAAACACTGCAGCCATATAGGAAGAAATGATTTAATAAATGTGCTAAAAGAGAGCAAGCTACGTAGGTGACGGGGGCCTGGGCCTGGAAGCCAAAGGCTAAGCTAAACTCCTGATTCCCATTAAAACTAAATAGGATCCCCTACAAAGGAACTGTGTCAACTCATGCAATCACTCCCGTCTTACTGCTACTTCAGATCCACATCCCTCTATCATGCTCACTTGCTAATGACCAACTGTGCATTGAAAGTGCAAAACGATAACAGTAACTTCAATAACTGGTCAGGTACAGGTTTTTAATGTTACTTTTCCAACAAACCTCTGACAGGGCTGCTGTTGTTTCTTTGCACAGGGACTCCAATTCTCCTCAGAATTATTTCATTAATATGTGCAGGAGCTATTCTCAGCAGTGTTATGTGCTTTTAGTGAAAACACCAACACATTTCAGAAGAAGTGCCTTATTAATAGGGCCACTGGAATTATGTGACACTGCTGCTGAGATTTCCTCAAAATGATGAGTTTATAGCATCTGCTACATAATCACAAGTTAGCACAACACTGACAGAATGTGTGCTACATTATTTGCCTTCTCGTGCTTTATGACATAATCAACCCTGCTGAATGATTTGCTGCTGCACTGCCACATATTTCCTACAACGATCCCTACTGGCTAATTAAGGTAAAAAATGATCAGGGCAATTAGGACCAAATTCCTAATCTATTTGCAAAGGGGTATCAGATTGTGAGGGATATTTTGTAGTCATACCCCAAACGTGAAAGAACTAGTCTTAAAATGTACCTTCAACCTTGGTGGGGGCAAAGGATGGGGTAGGTCAATGGCTAAGTACGCTCCTGCAACCTCTGTTCCTCTTACAAGATGCCAGTGAGCACTTACCTTGCCATTCATGTTGGGTTAATCTGGGCAGCCTAATACAGTCGGCCCTTTACTTTGAAGGTACACTTTAGGACTAGTTCCCTTAGCTTTAAGCTAATGTAATTGAAGATGAATCTGTAAAATGAACTTGTAGGCTAGTTGAGGTGTTGGTTGGTTTGGCATGAGGATTTTAGGATGCTGTTTTGGGGCAAAGTGTGGAGGTGTTGTTATAAATCATAAATGATAATAAATATAATAATGACACCAGGCTAGTTTGAAAGTCTACCAATTGGCACTGATGATTAATCATTTTATTAACTGGTGCTTTTCTTGGCCTTTTCTTCTATATTTGTCACCTTTTGTTTGCACCACTTCCAAGCAATGCTATTCTGCAGACCCTACCAACTCACCCTTGGTAACAATACACATTTGTTCAGTGTTGCTGGAATAAATTTCAGAGTGCGGTGCTGCTATTAATGTCATATCACCGAAGTCATAGGGATTGTGAAAAATCCAAGTGTCACACAAAAACAAGGATAGCAAATGTGCCATGCTAAATCAGAAGCAGAGTGGTACAGGTGTGGTATGTAGCTTGTGATGCATTTTGGACCTCTAGTAAGCGCACTGCAATTTACAGAAAGCACATTTTCCTTTAAAATGGACACTAAATTTGACAGACATGCAGTTTTACTGGTAAAACTTTATAGAAAAAAAACAATAATGCGTGGAAAACGGCTTTATTTATCTTCTTTGCCTCACCGAGTGTCTTGATTTGTTTTTTAAAATCCGTTTCCAGCACTCCTCAAAATTACAAAAAATGTGCTTCATTCCTGCTTTCCTAATTGCTGATATAATTTGAAATATGTGTTTAGTTCCTTTGGAATTTAAATGCTGTTGCATGTTAGTAAAAACTGACATCCTATAGCCTTTCCCTTCACTTTCTGTACCACAGCAGGATTGTTACCTATGTCACCTTTACAAGCCACTGTCCCTTTGCGGTCAGAGAAACTAGAGTACACACCACTTACCAAATAAGCAGCAATGTATTAGAAGTCATAGCCTGACATTTGACCTTTGTACGAGCAGAAAAAGGGACAAGGTAAACACAAAATCTAAAGGCATCTTTATTGACCTTTCACCCCCTGAACTCCAGCATGATAATTTCTGAGAGTGCTGTAGTACATCCTTGGACCCTTACTTCCAGCACCTATGCATTTACTCATTAGCCAGAACAAGATGTATCCAGAGTGAAACACAACATAGGCATTTGATCGCTCTCACCTCAACACATTAGCCGAAACCCGAGTTGTTATGGTCAAGCCGGGAAATGATGAAACCTCTCACAGAGAAGAAAATACTGATGTACTCTCCAACTTTATAAGAGAATGTCTCCAAACTACTACTTGCCTTTCTAGGTCTCACCTACCAGACAGTGCTGACCTATTGTCTGCTTACAGAGGACTAACTAAGAGCCCACTCATGACTTACCATTGGTTGGCTTCACTATTACTCTCATATGCTTGCTTTTCATTTATTAAACTATGTGGGCTTTTCTTCCTCTTCTTGTGTTTGTCCTCCACTGGAGCATGGACGCATTACGTGTCCTTCCTTTACTTGCTTTTCAAGCACTATTTTTTTGCGTTGGCTTCCGCACTCCATGAGGGTTTATATTTCACAGCTGTCTCCCTTGTATACTTCTCTCCCCAACAGCCCGCTGTGTTGCACCTTGTCATCTGTGTGCTTCTTCCCTTACTGCTCCTCATTGCTCTGTCTCAAACATTGCTTCTCCCCTGCAATTCTGCCCTTTGTGTTGCTTACATCCCCCCCACTGCACCCTTAACCCTCCATGTTGTTTCCCCCACACTGGCGTCCTCCGTGTTGTTTCCCCAACCGTGCCCTCTGTGTTGTTTCCCCCATCTTTGTCCTCAGTTTTGCTCCCTCCTGTCTATCCTTTGTGATGCTTTCCTCCTTGCTCCTTCTGCACTGTTCCCCCCACCTTCGCCCTCCAAATTTCTCTCCCACCCACACCATCTGTGTTGCTTCCCTCACCCACACCCTTCGTGTTGCTCCTTCATACGTGCCCTCCGTGATGCCTGCCCTCGAGCTTCAAAATGTTTTTAAAAAAAAGTTTTGCCACTTATTTTTTTTTTTAATTTAGCAATTCAACTTGGGAAATTAATAAAATATGCTTCTGTCATTCTGTAGGCGCAGGCATGCGTGGTGCACACACTTAGAAATTGACACAGCTGCTGTCTCGTAGCATTTTTTGTTTGCTTTCTTCATCCACAATGTGCAGCTTCGAGAATGCTGTAGAGTACAGCTAAAATCCATTGCCAAAGCCATTAGGTCCAAAAGGCGAGACTACTGACTTTTCCATAGATTGTTAGGTACTAGCTATTCAGATATACTCAAGAATATGCCTTGATTCACAGAATTAATTTTCATTGTTTAACTCTTGCTCCAGGAGTAATCATCCATGGAACTGCTAATTTGTACGCTATACCCATTCCTTTTCAAATGTGAACTTTGGTATCACATCAGGTCTGATTTAACTGTAAAATATGAAATATTTTGCTATCCCATCTCTAAAGGAAGGAAGCAAGAGGAAGAAGTGATAACTCCAAGCAGGCTTTTTTTGTCGTTTTATATAATGATCCCAGTTGGACTGGTTAATAATTAAAAAACTAAATAACACACAGTTTTGTTTCTTGTTTCTTTTTAAGGCAGGGTGGCGGTAAGCAAAATGCAAAGCCCGGTTAGATTTCTGGGTATAATCAGGGTATAATCTGTGTGGAAGGAAGCAATATTGGCGGGGGTAGGAGTCGAAGTAAGGGAGCAACAGAACAAACAGAATATGGGGTATAACCAACAATGAGGGCCCAGCTCGGGGAAGCAAAATAGAGGGTGAGGAGAAGCAATATGGAGGGTGAGGTGAATCAACATGGGTGAGAGGAACGTGGGGCACATGGAGATGGGGTGTGCAGGGGACAGCACACAGGCTAGAGCAGAACTTGGAAAAGAAGTACATGTAATTGTACCAATTGTTGGAAACAGTGGCTACCAGCACATGTACAGAATTTTGGGGACCAAGTCGAATTCTTCACCATCATACTTTTGCCCAGAGTAAGAGAGAATATCAGAAAAGGAAGAAAGAAGGAGGAAGAGAAAGATTGGAATAAATCGTCAGAAGAGGCAAGCAGGATTAGTAGTATTAGCAGAACCAATAGATCTGGCTTTAATGTAGTAGGACATGGAAATGCAGCACACATGCTGTATAGCACTATATGGCTTTGATAGTACTTGGAAAGAAAGTTTAAAAAAGGTTTGATTTCTGTATAGAATGAACATAGGAGATAAAGAAATCAGTATGACAAAGGGTGTGATTATTGAGTGCAATTTTCAAATGTCAAGTAGACCCTCTTTTATTCCATTAGAAGTACTCCTAGAAGGCAAAATGATACATCAAACAGCCAAAGGAATTAGGGGCCAGATGTAGCAAAGGTTTTTACCCATTCTGTGTCTATGGGAAAAACTGTTTGTACATATGGCCCTAGGTGAGAGAGAAACTGAACCCAAATCCCACTCTATGTATGTTTTTTAAATCGAATGGTAACAATAGGTCTCGCAGACAGCTGCTTTGTCAAACCAGACCTAAAAAGAACTACCAAGAACGAGTTAAAGAGACTGGAAGCACTGGTGGTGGAAGAAAGTGTAATTGATTGGAAATAAGACTTGGCAGTTTAATATTCAGCAATTCTTGACATTTTACAGTACCAGTGGTGGGCTCCCAAGACAAAGATTAGGCTTGCACACTTACTGTCCAATGGAAGTTAATGAGCGATTCTTTCAAGCAGGTTTGTTTGCAGGAATGTAAAAAGCCTGCATTCTGGACTCTGGGAATGCAGTGCCGCTGGATTCCTAAACTAGCAGCCAATCCAAAGTTTTTTTTCAAATAGGTTATACCCAGGAAACCAACAGGGCTTTTGCAGAATTCTGAAATCTAGAGGTAAATCCGGCAAGATACAGGCAGTACAAAAAGTGAACTACAACAATAAACTATAGACCGGAAGGTGAGCATGACAGTGCTAAACAGTAAGATGTAACCGGATTCAAAAAGTACATGTCACAAGAAAACTAGCGGCCTTATTGGAGTTTGGAGGTAACTTTATATTCCCCAAATACGTGGAAGAACTGATACAGATGAAGTACAATCTAACAGGAGGTTTTCCTCCATCATAAGTATAAGACTTAAAGAGGAAATTTAGTTAGTGGATTTTACTAAAAAAAAAACATTCCTTCCAAAATGTAGGGGAATTTTAAGAGTTATCCAGTTCAAAAACACCCTAAATTAATGACATAAGCCAAAGACATGTTTAGATCGCCTGGGATCTCCAAGGCGCAATTTCCAATCTCATAAGAGAAATTCCTAATTATGTAACTGTGTCGGTGACTAAGCACTGAATGCAAGCTGTGATCACTTATGGATGTACCAGTGAGCTCTGTGATGTAGAGAAGCGTATGAAGGAAGAAACATAACTCAGCGGATATCTGACGCAAGGTCTTACACCATAACTCCCGCACACTGTATCACTTTGTTCAGATACATCTTTGGAGGGATATACCAGTTTCAGCAAGGTTACCCGAAGTAATGTAGATTTTGTTTTGTGAAATGTTGCCTGCAAAATATGCTTCAAATCCCCTTTTTTTCTTTAATTTTTACATCGACGAACAACCAAAAAATGGCAACATTTTGCAGTTTTGAGTGATTTGTCCATTCACTTTAAGGAAAGGGAAAATTGTGCAAACACCATGAGATTCCATTAAAATTTGGAAGATAGCATCCATGGAACAAATTCATGAAAACATGGTGAAATCATTCTACGAAAGAATTGTTCTAATGAAAATTCCACCTTTTCAATGAAACGTTTCACTCATCACTACTTACATGGACAGTCTTTTTCAGTTTCTTCCATCCCAAAAGTGCCATGTGACAAAGGCACAGATCTATCAGAAAAGACAGGCAGGAACAGCACAAGAATTAGAGCATAAAGGAGAGGTCATCTGATGAAGGGGTAAATTTAAGAGAAGGTGGAAGGAGATCGTCAACCAAGTGTAGGGGATTAAAGGCGAATCAGAAAGATGGAAGGGATCCTTCCTAACAGTGAGGACATTATAAATTAATGGCAGTCAGTGGTGCACTGCTGAAGAAATAAAGCCAAAAAACAGGTATATGAGATAGAGTGCACTTTTGTGGACGTTAGTGCGGTCAAAACTGGAAGTATCTGCAGTATGTAATGTCTTTTCTGCAGGCATTGCAGGGCCTCCGATACCACTGGAAAGCAAGTTACTCCTTTTACACAATTTCCTCTTCAAAAGTAGTTAGGTGGAGGGATCAAGACCTAATTCATGGCAGGTGCATGGTTTAGATCGCAGATTGGCCCTTATAATTTGTGCCAGGGTTTGCGGGTGGTAGTCACTGGCACTCACTTTGGGCATCAGGTCTTAATACTCATCATCAGACTTTGACCCAGGAGAAAAGAGAGAAAAGAGGAAGCTAGCAAAACAGGGACAAAGAGTGGCATAAGCATGACAAAGAACCTGCACGGCTCAGATAAAGGTACAGTATATGTAGGGTGGTGAGAGAAAGAAGGCAAAGAATCATGACTAAGCAGCCTTCTTATTACTCATTGGAATAACGGTCTCCTGCTTTACTAACTGGGCTTTGCCACAGAAACAGCATGACTATTGTAGCACAGAATCTTCAATGCCACTCACACTGATATCTTTTGAAAGTGATAAGTCTTTGTAGACAGAATATACGTGACTACCAACTGGCTTGCCTAAGGGTCGGCCTGGAACTACTCCTACCATCCCTGACCTCGAACGTTCACAAAGCAGCAACAGGCAGAGTACTAAACATACAATACAGCCTTATATTTTCAATTCCATGTCATACAGAAGGAAAGGTTGTTGAAGGTGGACGAATGGGGACAACAGGAGGTATCTTTGAGGTCCCAATTGTCGCTTATGTCACCTCCTCTACAACTAGAAGTTTGGTGAATCCAAGTCCATGAGGGAGGGCTGGAAAATTAAAATGAAGATAATAAAAAACTGCAATTTATAGCTCTTTCTGCAGCAGATGGGCAATTTCATTAGCTTTATACCTCTTGCAAAGTAAGGTCTTAGATTTCACATAAAATCTGCATCTATGGAAAATGTTATGTTGCAGGTTAAAGAGTTCTCTGTCCTCATAAATCTTTGAGTTTTGGCCCTCTTCCTGTGGCTTTGTGTATAGATCACCGTTAAGTGGGCCAAAGGTGCACAACAGAACCTACATAAAATATAACAAATATGCAATGACACATCTACACTTTTGTCCTAGTTTCCCAGCTACCCTGGATTCGTAAAGGGACAGCGGGCTGGGTTGATGCCATTGAGGTTAGAGGCCCACCACAAATGTGCACCAATATCCCAACTCGCAGGCACTGATTGGCTTAAGGTAGTAAAGAACTGTCTCAAGCTTCGAAGTGTCAGTCAAATTAATTGGGCTATGGGGCATCAGTAGATTCTGAAAGTAGGTTTACTGGACACAGGTCAATGGGAAACCAGCTCCTGCTGAATGTGCAAAGTAATCCAAGAACAAAGGAGCACAGAACTGATGTTAAAATCTTTCCAAGGACACAGTTTTAGTGATTGAAATTCTCATATTCTGATGGCTTACATTTTATGTCAGGGCAAACGGATTTAGTGAGTGAACTTTTCCTTACAAATAATACCAAATTACAAAAAAATAATACAGAAACTACTACTATGAAAAAACAACAAAAATCAGCGAAACAAGTTGTTACTATTGTGGTTAGTGGGAAAATATGATATAACATGGAAAGGGTTTGGGTTAGTGAAAATGATATAATGAAATGCAGGCCAGAGAAATTACCAAATGCTGATATTAATCCACTCATATGTGTTTTTTTTTTTTTATCTGCAAGGTATTCGAAGTCCAAAGTGATGTGTGTTAATGAAAAATATATAAAAGCGATTATTGATTCTCTGGTGTGGTATTTTCATTGTGCTGATTTTTTGTCATGGCATATATCCAAATAGGAATACTTATGGTGGCTGGTAAAATGTTTCAGGCCTCTAACTCTGGTATTAACAGTGAGGTGGACAGACAGATCATTCAAGAGCTACCAATAGGCAGGATCGCAGGACTATTTTAAAGGTCTTCCACAGTTTAATTCAAAGGAAGAGCATGGGTGTTGTGTACTAATGCATTCATAAACCAGTCTCTCCAAGGAACATGTATCAGTGATTGTCGTGACTAGCTTTGTTCTTCTGTCAAAATTATTCCTTGTATCAAGAATTAGTAGATGCTTGGGAAGGGTCATGTTATTGGCCAAAACAGACAGCATTGGCATTGCACCTGTTGGCTTTGCAACTTGGTGATTTTAAGAGGCACATCTTTCAGTATGGGTGATCCTTGTTTATGACACACCTCTAGTGCATGCAACATAGCTCTTACTTTAATGATTTAGGGATTTTAACATTTCGAGGAAACTAATAAACTGGCAGTATGGAGATTCTTAGACCTTATGTCAAGCTTTAATTGGACCCTTAGGGTTTCTTCTGCTACCCACAAAGCCGGTCATTTATTAGATGGGGTTTTTGCCCTCTCAGAAGATCAGTTGGCCTTAACTAACACTCCACTGAGTTGGATGGATCACAGTCTTCTGATGTTTACAATAATAGCTAGCATTCCCCCCCAGGCACTCACAGCCCATAGTAAATTTATTAGACTATGGAATCGCGTTACGCCAGAAGATTTGGTTCCGGCTTTAGAAGAGGGATGGAACAGGGCAAGTAAGCTGTCCATGTCTAAATTAGAAAGCTTCAATCAGGGAATTGAAACTGCTTTGAAGCAGTTGGCCCCTCCCAAAAAACTAAGGTCTGGCGAACCTAAGAAATTTCATCAACCTTGGTTTACGCAATATCTTAAACATCTTCAGAGGTTGTATCGTCCTCAAGAGCGTCGTTGGAAATTTTATTCCCCTTCTGTGGAGAAAGACAATTTGAAAATAGCTCTTAAAAATTACAAATTGGCGAGTTTCAGAGCTAAATCAGATTTTTACACTCTTAAAATCAACAAGGCTTTTAATGCTTTCTGAGAGCTTTTTAAAGTTCTAAAAACTCTTACATCCTCTACTTCGTTGCCTGAACTGATCAATTCTCCAGATTTTTGCGACAAGGTTGCTGATCATTTTAAAATAAAATTTTACAAATTCACTCCAGTTTTATTATTCACAAGGAATTGGTGAGTCGGTCTGTGCCGACCAATCTGGACTCTAGCGATTCTCATACGATCCTTGCCAATTCTTTACCTCCTTCCCAGGATTGTATTCAAAAGCTGATTGCTGAAACCAAATCTGGTTCCCCTTTGGACCCCTGCCCTGCCTCTATCTTTCAATTGGCTCCTGCACTCTTTTCACATGCTATAGCTCCTATTTTTCAGGAGGTCCTCTCTCTAGGGATCTATCCTGCCCCCTGGAAAGAGACTGTTGTCATCCCCCTGAAGAAAAAGCCTAATGGCGATAATTTAGACCTGAGTAACTTACGCCCCATTGCACTGCTCCCGTTTTTGTCTAAAATCTTTGAAAAGTATATTAATAAGGAACTCACTAAGTTTCTTGCGAAGGAAGTAATTTTGGATCCTTCTCAACAAGGTTTTAGATCAGCCCACAGTACGGAGTCCGCCCTTATTTCATCGTCAGAATCCATCCGGAGAATTATGGATAAAGGACAAGGGGCCATCCTAATTCTTCTAGATTTGTCAGCGGCGTTTGACACTATTTCTCCCCAGATTTTATCAGCCCGCCTCTCTCAGGCAGGCATCAGGGATCAAGCGCTTATGCTACTGAATTCCTTTTTAACTGAAAGATGGACCTCGGTAAGCGGAGGTGATTTTAAATCTACGGCCTAGCTCTTACCCTGTGGGGTTCCACAGGGCTCTTCATTAAGCCCGACCCTGTTCATTGTTTACATTGCCCCACTCGCCAACTTGATTCGGTCAATGGGTTTTCTCCCCACATCCTATGCTGACGATACTCAGTTAATCGTTCCAGTGAACAAGAATTGGGAGGATGCAGCCGATCACTGCAATAATTATATGCAAGCTATTAGTAATTGGATGAGGACCAATTGGTTTAAACTTAACGGTGCCAAGACCGAAATTCTGTGTTTCGGCTCAGCCATTGAACGGTGGAGCCCTCGGTGGTGGCCAGCAGATTGTGGGGCGCTCCCTGTCCCCACCACTACTAGTACAAATTTGGGGGTCATTTTCGATGACCGCCTTTCCTTTAAAAACCAGGTAAACTCCATTGTCTCCAGATGTTAT
Source organism: Pleurodeles waltl (assembly GCF_031143425.1). Lineage (NCBI taxonomy): Eukaryota > Metazoa > Chordata > Amphibia > Caudata > Salamandridae > Pleurodeles > Pleurodeles waltl. The sequence goes on from NC_090446.1 coordinate 333,522,269, forward strand.
TGGGCGCTAAAAATGTTGCGGAAAGTTTTTCCCTACCGGCAACAGGAATGGAGAATTATAGTTACTCTAGCTCTAGTCACATCAAGAGATGGATTATTGCAATGCCCTGCTCTGCAACTTGGACAGCTTTTCCTTGAAAAAACTTCAGCTAATTCAGAATATGGCAGCTAGATCTATTTTTAAGTTACCCCATTCTGTTTCAGCCACGAACAGCATTAAACATTTGCGCTGGCTCCCGGTGGCCCAAAGCATCACTTTTAAAACTCTTTGTATCACCCACAAAGCGGTGCACGGTATTGGCCCTCATTACCTGGTTTCGGGTCTTTGTTGGTACAGACCCAGGCATCATCTTAGGTCCCTTGAGGACTTTAGAATCCAGGTTCCTTGGACCCACAAAGCTAGATGGGGGGACAAGGCCTTTACTGTTGCAGAAGCCAAATGCTGGAATACTCTCCCTCTTTATATTAGAAAGGAATCCAGTTATTTGAGTTTCAGGAAATTTATTCAAACCTGGCTCTTACCACGTTAGCTGATGAAGGTTTCTGGTCTTCTTCCACTCTCTGCTCTGTGTTCTCAGTTCAATTTTCAGCACTTCGATGCTCTCCGGAGCCGGAATGCGCTTTATAAATACCCCTACATACATACATTTAATGAAGTACACATTTTTTGTCACCGTGTTATGCCATTTATTATTACCTTGATACTATCCTTTTTTATGGGTGTGGAGGCCATGCAACTGTTCCATAGCACTGTAGTTGTTTGTCAGCCTGTCCATTGCAGTGACGTTGACTCATTGGGTGGTTTCTGTTACATATAACTGGATAAATGTCATGCTTTTGCAAGTATATTAAGCCATGTCCGAAGTGGCACTGCATCATTTGCAGATGTTACTAAGTCACCTCAATACTGTGCTGAGATGCCTCCCTATGCCACATCCATTCTCTGGATCGACAGCTTACCCCATGGTGGCCTGAGTGCAAAGCATAGCAGGACAGTGTTTTAATAATAAGTGAGAGAGGATCTGCATGTGCAAAGTAACCCACAAACAGACCTCAGTGGATATTATTGTGTCCCCTTCCATCAGTTTCATCAGTAAACTCGGTTCACGCACAGGTGCAACAGTAAGTCTAGGATTTGGTTCTCTTTGAGTTGAGATTCAAAGAGCTGTATGCAGGGTGGTCGGATAACTTCTGTGTTAATTTGGGTAGGAATGTGTACTTCCTTGTATTGTTTTTGATAGTTGCAGCACTTGTGATATTGCCTAAATCTTTTAAGGACAAAGTGGTGGTGGTCTCTACTGCGATTTGGGCAGTACTACATGTTATCAATCATCAAAGGGCCGGGCTTATAGGGGGCACAACCACCCCACCCCCTTTTTCAAAACATTGCTAGGCAATGCTGCATTTTGAATCCAGGTAGAACTACAAACCTACAAAGAGGACATTTTGAAAAACATTTTTATTATCAGACAATAGTAACCTTAAGAGGCATGGCATGGTAATCCTTGTGAACAGGATATTCAGCACAGGCCCAATGCAGCACAGGTTTATCTGAGTCCGGAAAATAGGTATGTCAAAGGAAGACATACTGAGAACTTATTTTGCACTTCATGTCTCTTAATCTGTAATAGTGTTCTGTAATCTGGTATTATGTCTGAAACGGCAAGCCTTAAGAGCTGATCCAGATCTAAGTCTGTTAGCTTATTTCTGAGTTTACTCTTCTAAAGTCCCATTGTGGAAAACGAACTTTCGCAAACATATGTTGACCCAAACATACAAATTATTTTCTGGGCCACTGTAAAAAGAACAGGAAATTTGTCAGAAGGCACAGTGTTCCAGAATTCTTCTGGTGCCTTCCCCATAAAAGATGCTTCGAGAGCTGAGTTGTGCTGCATGTCTATCAGCTCCACTTGTGCTTCGGTCTTTTCACGCCAATAAGTTCAACAGCATCAATATATCGTGCACTCACCATCCAGGGGGTTTCAACCAGCCTGAACAGTGGGCTGAGGTTTCTGAACTGAGAAAATCGCCTTTTGATCTCCCCAGAAATGTCCTCAAGACATGCACCAAGATTTAGCATTGGCAGCATTTCTTGTGCATTTGGAAACCTCTGAGTCACAGCCAACAGGTTTGGAAAGTGGGTGAAGTCAGCAACATCCAGTTGTTCTTTGAATAGCACAAGCTTACTTTCAAATGAGTAAATACCATTCATCATGGACCACACAAGCTGTTGTTTGCCTTGCAGCATCAAATTAAGAGCATTGACGTGTGCAAATAGATCTGAAAGAAAATGGAGCATTAAAAGCCATTTCACATCCTTTACTTCTGGGAATGTTTGACCTCTGCTGTTTACAAAGTGTTCAATTTCAGGAAGCAAAGCAATGAATCGATCCAGAACTTCCCCTTTGCTTAGCCATCGCACTTCAGTGTGCATCAACAGGTCTGTATATTCAGCTTCAGAATCCTGCAGCATAGCATTAAAAAGTCTATGGTTAAGGGCTTTGGCACGAATAAAATTAACAATTCTCACTGCAATTTTTAGGACGTTATTCAGTTCCATGTGCTTTAATTTTGCACACAGAACTTCCTGATGAATAATGCAGTGGCAGTCTATTACAGGCTGTCCAGTGAGCTTCTTTTTAAGCAAAGATACAAAGCCTCTGTCATGGCCTACCATAGCAGGAGCGCCATCTGTTGTGATGCTAACAAGACTGTCCAGTGGTATGTGATGTGTTTCAAAGTAGATGCAGATACTGTCCAGAATATCTTCTCCTCTTGTGTGCCCTTGCAGTGGTAGAAGGCACAGGAGCTCTTCTTTGGGATGAAGCGATTGGTCCAAATACCTCACCCAAACTAATAACTGGGCCACATCGCCTATATCTGTAGACTCATCCATGGCAATGCTAAAGAACGGTGACTCTGACTGCTTTGATCACCTGCTCCTGGATATTTTCACCCATTGCCTCTATTCTGTGTGCACAAGTGGAATCCAATAGCTGTAATGCACCGATTTCTTTTAAAATGCTGGATTTGTTGCTATAGTTTTCAAACAAAATTTCAGCTGCTGAAAGGAAACATTTCTTCACCAGCTCTGCCTCCGAGAATGGCTTCTTATGTTTGGCAAGCAGGTAGCATATTTTGAATGATGCTTCTGTAACAGCCTCAGATTCCTTCATTTGGCAAAGGAAGAGCTTCTGCTGGGAAAGAAGTGTTTGCTTTAACGATGCCACTTTTGCTGAACGAAGTTGTGAGTGCAATGGGAAGTTCTCAGTATAACTTGCGTGTCGAGTTTTGTAGTGCTGTTCCAGAATATATGTCTTAAGAACATTTACTTTCTCTTTGCAAAGCAAACAGGTGGCTTTCTCCTTTGGCCGTTCAACAAACAAGTACTGTTCTTCCCATGCTGCCTGGAATGATCTGTGTTCACTCTGTATGGATCTGGGTCGTTTGCAAGGCTTGGTAACTGGACTGTAGGCCATTGGTCTCAGGCGAGTTTGTGCAATGAGTATCAAGGGTCAGGAATCAGATTTACCCCTCACAGCCAAAGGACCAACACCACTTCACGACCAACCGATGGACCGAAAACACTTCACGAGCGACCGATGGACCGACACCGCCTCACCACCAATGGACCAACACTGCGTCTCGCTACACACCACTTTGCACAACACCAAAGTAATATAAAGTGATGTGTAAAAGGAAACGAAGCATACCGTGATCTAACAATTGTCAACACACATGCTGGCCTTTGCCGATTCCCAGAGAACCATGTTATAAAAAGTATTTTTTGCAATTATGTTTGCAACCTGATAGGCATCATAGAGTGATAATGAGGCCAATGAATGGTATACGGGCCACTTTTTAGAGATTGTTTTTTTTAGCACGCTGGGTCACACAGCAATAGAAATCAACTGTGCACGATATGCCAGGGGCCAGATAAAAAAAGTGTATTATTGTAAGACATTTTCAACAGCCCTGGCTCTAGTAGTATATTCCTACACTAATCACAAGAGCCAAATGGGAATGTTTACAGTCTGCCCGAGTATATTGCTACTCTAATCACAAGAACCAAACAGGAACATTTACAGTCTTCCAGAGTATATCCCTATCCTATTCACAAGAGACGTTTAATTAAATGCGGCAGCCATTTATCAACCGCACCCCTGGGAGGAGGAGTAAGCTGAAGGTGTTTGCCCATCACACAAAGTGTACCCCACTGGATACTTCCCAAATGGTTTGATTTATATAGGGATTGTCATCTGATTTTTGGTAGTTTTCATGGGTGGGTGGTTTCTCACTGGCTGTACTGGGTTGGTGGGTATGGGTTATGAAAGTAAGCATTATTGTTTGGAGGTTGCACAATTAAAGGTCTAACATGGTGCCTAAGCATTTCAAGACAAAGATACAGCAGCATAGTTCTTACCCTTGCAGGGTCCAGTCTATCACACACAGTGCCATCTGCTCTCACTCCTACCCCAGTATCACACACAGTGCCATCTGCTCTCACCCCTACCCCAGTATCACACACAGCTCCATCTGCTCTCACCCCTACCCCAGTATCAAACACAGCGCCATCTGCTCTCACCCCTACCCCAGTAACACACACAGCGCCATCTGCTCTCACCCCTACCCCAGTATCACACACAGCACCATCTGCTCCCACCCCTACCTCTGCTATCATCCCTACCCCAGTATCACACACAGCACCATCTGCTCTCACCCCTACCCCAGTGTCACACACAGCACCATCTGCTCTCACCCCTACCCCAGCAACACACACAGCACCATCTGCTCTCACCCCTACCCCAGTAACACGCACAACGCCATCTGCTCTCACCCCTACCCCAGTAACACACACAGCGCCATCTGCTCTCACCCCTACCCCAGTATCACACACAGCACCATCTGCTCTCACCCCTACCCCAGTATCACACAAAGCACCATCTGCTCTCACCCCTACCCCAGTATCACACACAGCACCATCTGCTCTCACCCCTACCCCAGTAACACACACAGCGCCATCTGCTCTCACCCCTACCCCAGTATCACACATAGCACCATCTGCTCTCACCCCTACCTCTGCTCTTACCCCTACCCCAGTATCACACACAGAACCATCTGCTCTCACCCCTACCCCAGTATCACACACAGCACCATCTGGTCTCACCCCTACCCCAGAAACACACACAGCACCATCTGCTCTCACCCCTACCCCAGTAACACACACAGCACCATCTGCTCTCACCCTTATCCCAGTAACACACACAGCACCATCTGCTCTCACCCCTACCCCCAAGGGTGGTATAAAAACATAGGACAGTGGCAAATCACAAGCCAGTCACAAGGCTTACGCAAGTTGATGGAGCAAGGGTCCAAATGGGATGAGGGCGGGGTTCACGTGTAGCCTCTGGGTGACAGCATGCGTGCCGCTCCACGGAACCATTTGGACTGCCAAAATGGTATTGCTGGCGCCAGGTGTCAAAATGGCTTAGTGAGCTAAACATTCACTGCTGACATTAGTGCGATATTACTATCAAACCCCTGAATTACTGGAGGACGAATGCAGCCTTTCAAAGCAAGCAAAACCAACTAATACATTGGGTAATTAGCATTAGTGAGTTACAGCGCTTGGAAACAGCAGGATATAGCACTACATTAAAAATAAATAAACAAATAACCAAAGACTCCAGGTGCCCTGATCAAATAAACGATTTGTACAGTAACTAGCCTCAGCACTTGGTAACATGCAAGCAATCTAGGCACCCACTGCACAGTGTGCATACTTTAGCACACTACTTGGAGGACCAGTCTCCTTCACTTCTGATATACAGAATCAGGATGTGCTCATTCCCAGTCACACAAAAGGCACAAACACCTGAGGAAAGTCCACCTGGTGGCTGGATATTCTACAATCATAAGTTTGGATTGTGGAGAGAAAACAGTTGTACTACTGTGAGAATGCTATATAACATTCTAAGCAAATATATTTCCATTAGACAAAGCTGCATAATTTCCTTTAAGAGAATATATGAAAAGAGTAGTCACACCCAAATAATTCCTTGCTTAAATGATTATTATACTGCTGCTGAGCGTTACCTGCCTCAATAAAGCACTGTAAAGATGCTCCTGGTTTACTTTCTATATGTGGTACTCGACCACGAGAGCCAAGGTTCACTGAATTACCGTTGGGGCTTCTTGAGGAGAGATGTCACAAATGTACGACGGCAGGCGGGCGGCAGACGTGGAGACGGTGGCAGGAAGCAGACGAAAAAGCCCCGTAAAAGTTAGCTGCAAACGCTGGCTTTTAAGGGGCTTTATCTTCCCGCCACTGGCCAGGCGCGTGACGTAAACGCCATACGATAATGGCTGCCGTACGTAAACATAGAGGAGGGCCGCGGGAGCATGCGCAAAGCAGCCGCTATTGCGCATGCTCCTGCGGCCCTCTCCTATGTTTACGTACGGCGGCCATTATCATATGGCGTTTGGCCGACGTGTCCGCGGGCCGCCAAGGTAGATCCGTGGGGCCGCTGGCGCCCGCAGGCCGTACTTTGAGTACCACGGCCCTAGAGCATCAAAACAAGAAAGATAGCACTTCAAGAATTAATTTTGCTACTCCAAACAACTAAACCAGAAAACATTGCCATTCTTTTTACATCGCCCATTAACAATAACAGCCAATGGTAGCAACCCTTCATAACTCAAATTTTGAAAGCTTTGTTTCTGCAATACACATGTAGTAGATGGATATCCTGCACATATTGGTGAGAGGGAAGGGCATGGTTAAGAAAGGTGACATTATCTGTCTGACCGCAGCATCCATATTTTTGCCTTTTGCATCCTCCTTACAGAGTCCCAACGTAACTCAGAGTGACAAACCTACAGGAATAATCACAATTAATGGCATTTAACCGATGAGTTATGAACAGTTAGACATGTAATGGAAAATAAGTTGTTACTTAAGCTGTTTTTATATCAGGCGTTATTACATCGTGAAAAGCACGCCAGAAGTACATTTACATCGTGGCATCTGAAATCAGAAGTGACTACTTCACAGGTAAAATGTTACACAGTATATCTAGCCCACACACACAAATACATTCCAATTACACTGCTCTGGCAGTGATAGCAACCCTGTAGTTGTAGATAGATCTGAGTTTCCACAGGAATTTTTTTTTCGTTTTCCTAATTTCCTCAAACACATCCGCACGAAACCTTCTACGAAAAAAATGCTCATTCACTTTGGGTCTTTTTTGGGGGGAATTTTTGTGCTGATCCGCCAAGTCTGGGTGAAAAAAACGGGGGTTCCCAATAGGGAGATTTCCCATTTGAATTCGCTCCTCAGACACAGACCTGCCAACTGACATGATGCTACTGTGTGTCACACGATATTGATTCCTTATGTACAGTCACCCTTAGAAGGAGACCAGTACAACAGGGTGGCAAGGAAAGCAAGTTGGAAACTCCTGCAGTAAGTGGGTTTCCACATTGTCTTTGGAGGCGATAAGCAGTGTTGTCTATTGAGGTGTGTGGAGAACCTCAGGACCTCAGCAGCAGCTTTAGCAAGTTTTGTTCTTTTTGTGTTTTTTAAAGGAAGATTAGATTGATGGGGATGCTGGAGTAGGACAGCCTCTCCGACCCGCCCCCTCTGAGGCCTATCCACCCATCTTCACACAGTGAAAAGTTTTTGGAAGTTGGCAGTTCTGGAGATGCCCATTTATCAACAGCCGACTGTTAAAAGTACTCAGCACTTCACATACAATTTAGCAATGTGAGATCGAAAAACACCAGACACATGCCCGCTGCAATCCAGTGGGTCACACGATCTCCCAAGATCACTGATTCATTACTGCAATTTCATAATATACTTCCTTTTATTACGAAAAACTCCAGGAATTATGATTGCAAACAGAATGTAATCCCTTCTGGATTTAGCTGCGAGGCCAATGATATGCAGAAGAGTATGAAGAAAGAGAAATGACTCAACAAAGAACAGGCCCTGTGCTCTTAGGACACTGTGTCTGTAACACTGCTCTGTGCAATCAGGAGATTTACCAGCGCCAGTCATGTTGACTGTACGGCTTGATCTCAAGTTTCACATTGCAAAATACAGGTGGGTGAAAACAAATTCGAGTTGGACTGCAATAAAAAGGATGGCAGAGAATCCAAAAAGCATAATAACCACAGTCTTCATGGCTGAACTAGTAAAAGGCTTTTTGACATTCTGAAGTTGATGTGCAGTCTAGACTATAGTTTTCAGGGCTTTATTAGCTACTATGATTTGTATTTATTTATGTATTTTTTTGGAGCGTAAGAGACCCAAGCGTGTGTCAGAATACTAAATATAGAATATAAAATGGGTGTGATATGCTTGCATTTCTTTCAAGATAACTTGTTAGAACAATTCACGTGCATCCAGCACAGCATGGATATTGAACACTAATGTGGACCACTACACATAAAGCAGCAGTCAGCAATACACTATTCAGCAACCCTGTTTCAAATGCGCAACATCCAACAATATACATTTGAGAGAACAGTGGAAACTTCAAACACACCACATATCTGCCAATTATTTGGGTATGAATGTGTTCCAATAGCAAACACAGCACACACCAAGTCCATAATCTCAACAGAAATGTTAGATAAGCTTGTTGTTAAAAGACAAAATGACTATATCCAAATTAAAATAACACATTGCAGTACAATGAAAAGTGCTGAGCCTGTCTACATAAGACATATTACCATATAATCAATCTATATGGTAAACTGTGCAGTTGTTGAGTAGCATGTTTTGAACCAGAGTATTAATAAGCCTGGGCGGAGTTCGTTGAGTTGCACTACGCGGAGCTCCACGAAGTGCCCAAAAAACTCTGCTGTGCAACCGCAAGCGGTGGATTCCGTTCGTGCTTATTTTTAGCACCAGGTGTTTGTCCCACACTGAAAAATCAGGTCAAACGGCTCCCTGCTCACCGCAAGAGGGTGCTGCTTCTTTTCTGTTGTTCGAGTTGATTTTCTACTTAAGCGGCAGCTATCTTAACGCAAACGGAAGGTTTCTCAACGTGAGTGGTCACAACCATACTGCGACCGCACGCCCATGAATAAACTCCATCTCTAGACACTGACCAGTCAATTGTGTTATTGAGCAAACAAGATATTTCAATAGTTCGTTTTTTGATGATTGGCCACTGCCTGATCATGAAGATATTTGTGAATTGAACAATGATGTCTGCAATGATATCTGACCTTAAACCATAAGCTACGTCTGTCTTCCATTTTTCTAACTGTGTAGTCAAGTTATCGATGGCCAGGCCGTAATTCAGGTGGATTACCTGTTCCTTTTTTGCGATGTAAGATGATGCCTAGGTATTTAGTTGTACCATCGCATTAGGTTGGTGGATAGTCACAAGATGTAAACAGGGTTGCATCGGTAAGGGGAAATAATTCAGACTTGGCCCAGTTAATGTGCAGGACCGAAAAACTGCCAAATCGAATAATCTCTCTCACAATAGGGGACAAGTTGTCATGTGGGTGTCAAATAAATTGCAAAACATTTTCCACATATAATGGGACAAGCACTGGACTAGAACTGAAATGGAGACTGAGGTGCATGTGTTTCTCTTGTAGGTGGGAGACTGGGGGTGCATGACTAAAATGAAAGGAAGGAGCAAAGGGACAACCCTGTTTAGTTCCTCTAGTTATCCAAAATGTGTGTGATGGAAAGCCGTTAGCCCACTGGCAGGCCATTGGGCTGGAGTACAACAACATAATTACTGAGATGAACCCACGCAGTATTCCCAATTTAAGGAGCGTAGCATGGAGAAAGGGCCATTCTAAAGAGCTGAATGCCTTTTCAGCATCCAACAGCGTCATGGCCGCAACCTCCTGCAGAGCAATCCTGTGGAGCACTGTGAAGATGGTGCGCAGATTTAGGAAGGTTGATCTTTGGGGAACAAAACTAGATTGTATTGGCAAGATAAGCAGAACCATTACTAGCGATAAATGAGTGGCAAGTATTTTTGACAATATTTTGTATTTAAAATAAAGAAGTGAAAGTGGATGTTAAACCTGACAGCCTTATGGTGGTCACCCTCAACTTTTTGCCTGCCTCCCTTTTGGACACTGTTTTTGCTGGTTTTAGGACTCTGCACACTTTACCACTGCTAACCAGTGCTAAAGTGCACATGTTCCCTCCCTTAAAACATTGGTTCATACCCAACTGGCTTATTTAATCTACTTGTAAGTCCCCAGTAAAGTGCACTACATGTGCCAGGGCCTATAGATTAAATGCTACTAGTGGGCCTGCAGTACTGATTGTGCCAACCACATAAGTAGCCCCTTAACCATGCCTCAGGCCTGCGATGCAGTTTCACTGCCACTTCGACTTGGCATTTAAAAGTACTTGCCAAGCCTTAAACTCCCCTTTTTCTAAATATTTCACCCCTAATGTAGGTCCAAAGTAACCCATAGGGCAGGGTGCTATGTAGGTAAAAGGCAGGACATATACCTGTGTAGTTTATATGTCCTGGTTGTGTAGATCTCCCACATTCATTTTACACTGCTGTGAGGCCTGCTCCTTTCATAGGCTAGCATTAGGGCTACCCTCATATACTGTTGAGTGGTAGATTCGGATCTGCAAGGAGTATCAAGGCCATATTTAGTATGGCCAGAATGGTAATACAAAATCCTGCTGACTGGTGAAGTTGGATTTAATATTACTAGTTTAGAAATGCCGCTTTTAGAAAGTTTTTAAATCCTTCTGTGTCTTATAATCCACATCTGGCTGGGTTACTTGCCAGCTCACTTGTGCATTTCACTCAGACAACCCCAAACACAGGATGCTCAGTCACACCTGCACACATCTGCATACTGAATGGGTCTTCCTGGGCTGGGACGGTGGAAGGCCTGACACTTACGTTTGAAAGGACAGTGGCCTGCCCTCACACAATGGACTGCCAAACCCCCTACTGGGACACCTGCAGACAGGATGGAACTGGAAGGGGACCTGGTGCACTTCTAAGCCACTCTTTGAAGTCTCCCCCACTTCAAAGGCACATTTGGATATTTAAACAGGGCCTCTGACCCTACCACCTCAGACACTTCTGGACAAGATACCACTGGTGAAGAAACTCTGACCCAGAACCTGCAACCTGCCACGAGGAACTGCCTGGCTGCCCAAAGGACCCACCTAACTGCTTTTCTGCAAAGGACTGCTGCCCTGCTGTTGCCCTGCTGCCTTGATGCCCTCTGGCTCTGCTGAGAAGTGCTCTCCAAGGGCTTGGATAGAGCTTTCCTCCTGTTCCTTGAAGTCCCAGGACCAAAAAAGACTTCATCCTTCAAAGAACTCCTTGGGCGTCAAAAATTTGACTCACAGCCTGCCAGAAACTATGCACAGCCTGCATCGCGGTGAGAAAATAACCGGAAAGTGGTGCATTTTTGTGGTGTTATACTGTGTTATTGCATGAGTTATTGCACAAATACTTTACACATTGCCTTCTAAGTTAAGTCTGACTGCTCAATGCCAAGCTACCAGGGGGTGGACACAGGATTATTTGGACTGTGTGTGACTTACCCTAACTAGAGTGAGGTCCTTGCTTGGACAGGGGGTAACCTGAACCCCATTTCTAACAGTGGGCAATAAGAAGTGCTGAGATGGGTGTCTCAGAGTCTGTCTCCACTAAAATCCAGGATAAAGGCTGAAACATCTGTATCGTAACCTGAATATCCTGGACTCGCTGCTCGGGAGGATAAACCAGAAACTGCACTGGGTCCAGAACAGCTCAAATGAAAGAAAGCTTTTGAGAGGGAGTCAGGTGTGACTTTGGCACGTTTATAGTGAACACCAGTGAATGCAGGAGGTTCGCTGTCGTCTGAGGTGTCTGACGACAGCCAGTCGTTGAGGCAGGGTAAGACTGAAATCCCTAACCTGCGCAGATGAGCTGCTACCACTGCCACCACCTTGGTGAACACCTGAGGGGCACTGGTAAGACCGAAGGGGAGCACGGTAAACTGAAAGTGCTTGTGGCCCACCTTGAGCCGCAACTGGCACCTGAAGGCAGGCAGGATAGGGATGTGAAAATATGCATCCTGCAAGTCCAACGCTACTATCCAGTCTCCTTGGTCCGGGGTAGACAAGACCTGAGCAAGAGTGAGCATCTTGAATTTCTCCTTTTTGAGGAAGAGATTGACGTCCCTTAAATCCAAGATAGGGTGAAGACCTTTGTTCTTTTTTGGATTCAGAAATTAGCGGGAATAACAACCACTGTCTACTTCTGACATCGGGACCCTTTCTATGGCTCCTTTGGCCCAGAGAGCTGTAACTTCCTCGCGGAGCAAGATTAAATGATCCTCCATCAGCTGTTCTTTCAGTGGAGAGAAAGAGAGAGGGAAAGACTGAAAGGAGAGAGAATAGCCCTTCTATGTGATCTGCAAGACCCATTTGTCCAATATTATGGAGAGTGGGGGAGATGAAACTGAATCCTCCCTCCAACTGGTTGAACATGGCCTTGCAGAACCATAGTAGGAGGGCTTGGCCGCTGTGGAAGAGGGGGGCTGAATGGTGGCCGACTTCTGGCTGACTCTCTGGGTCTGAAAGTACCACGACCTCGTCCTCCCACTGGATGCTGTGATGATGGAGGACAGTGGCTGACCTGTAGGTGGTGTGGTACCACACCCCTTCCGAAGCCTCAAAATGGGTGTAAGGCAGACCGCTGGAGAGCAGGCAATGAGAGGCCCATGGATCTGGCCGCAGGTTGAGACTCCTTAAACCGCTCAAGCACAGAGTCTGTCTTTTATCCAAAAAGGCGTTAGCCATCCAAGGGGATGTCCATCAGGTTTGCCTGGACATCCTCCGAAAAGCCAGTCATACGAAGCCAGGTGTGGCGTCAAAGGGCCAGTGTTGATGAAATCACCCTGCCCAGTGAGTTGGTCGTGTCCAAACCACACTGAATCGTAAAATAGGCTGCATCTCTCCCATATTTGACAGCTTGAGTGAGAGTGTTCCGTACGCCCTCCGGGACCTGGGGCAGCACCTGTGCCACTGTATCCCAAAAAGTATAGGAAAAATGGCCCAATAGGCATGAGGTGTTTAAGAACCTCAATGCCACGCTGGAGGAAGAAAACATATTTTCCCAAGTTGGTCCAGCCTCTTGTATTCCCTATGCAGGGGAGCGGATGGGAAGGCACCATGGGAAGTGGAGGCTTGGACCACCAAGCTCTCAGAGGTGGGGTGTTGGGTGAGGAAACTAGGGTCAGTAGGAGCTGTACGATGGCAGCAGCCGATTGTCCTATTTACAGGAGCCCCTGTGCTGGGTTTGGACCATGTCCCCAAAATAAGCCTCAGGCACTGATCTGGGCCCTGTCGGCACCATCAAAGTTGGAATTGGCGTCGTACGATGTTGTTCCAGATCATCTGGAATGAGGATTGGGCTTGCACCACCGGTGGGTGCTGGTGGTGGGGGGAGCCTCGACGTCGGGACCAATGCCCGTGGAGGCATACTGTGTGGAACCGGCATCGGTCCAGATTTGATATCAGATCCCCGGGTCCCCAACGGTGCAGAGGCCAAAGCCGCTGGTGTTGAACCCGAGGGGGCCCCTGTTGACCCCTGTGGGGCCCTAAGACCCACCTACGGGGCAGCACACTCAAATACGAGGCGCATAGCTCCATAAAATTCTTTAAATTGAGCGGGGTTGCTCTGGCTCCCGGATAGGTGGAGATACGCGAAGTCGGCCCTGGCATTGGCTCTGCAGAACCGTGCTCGGAACATCGATATTCCCGTGACGCCTCGTCGGCCGACGGCCATAGCGAAGTCGAAGTACACTTGGACTTCTTTTTGTGCCTCTTCCCCGAGTGCCCGGAGGACCTCGAATGAGAACAAGAAGAGGACTTTGGGCTCCTGGAGCAGTCCCGCAACCTCCTCCTCGCACAGATGAAAAATCTTCGACAAAAGGGTAAAAAAAAGGCCTGCCAAAAAAAGGCAGAGGGTAGTTCGATCGGGGACCTGCTTAACCGGTGTGGAAGGAAAATAACTGACATACGCACGCCGGGGTGGTGCCTTTATAGGCGACTGTGACATCATAATGTGTATTAAAATAGACACTCCTCTGGAGTAACAGGAGAAATATCTATGTAGCCCCCAAGATGAGGCAAATGTGGGTGCATCTCTAGGCGGAAGGTGCAAATCTTTTTGTGTAAAACTTTTCATGTTAAGTAGGTTTAGGTAGGATAGCACCTGCTTGCTTTTGTAGGAGTTATTAAGGCTTATAATGTTCCAGGACAATAATGTGAGTTCAGCAATGTTCTCTTGTCTCTTCTGCTGTGCCTTCAATTAGAGGGTAAGACACATGGGTGCATGCATTCATCAGTGATAGTTCCCCTGTCCCGCTAAATAATAGTGGTCAACAAAAAGAAAAAACACATCAAAAGTCCGCCCTCCCCAACCCAGACCAGGCAAAGGACCACCCAGCGAATCCCAAATCTAAGAAACTGAAAAAACAAAAATACAGATATCCCAACAGTAGTAAATGTGGTATACACACAGGAGGTGAACAACCCTGCAGCTAGCTAGTCCCAATGATGAGTGATATCTAGTGTATGAAACAAAAAAATAGGCTTGGATAGTTTGGATAAGTAAGTGGCCATCCAGGGAGCAAGGTCACATGGACATTGCCTGGCAGCTGAAAGGGCGCCCCAAGCAGGCAGACAATGGGGCTGCAGGATACACAATGATCAGAGGGCTCAGTCTGATGGGAAGAGTTGCTTGTTCGTTGTAGCATGTGAACAGGAAGGGGAATACTTTAGTAAGCAGGCTATTAGAGGCCACAGCAGGGCATCGGGATGTGGCTGTGGACCAAGAGAACAATGTGCTCTTTCCACCACAACTGTTGAGGTGAAGTTTTAGTGATCAAATAAGTCAGAGAGAAGACACTCTAAAAATTGGTCTGGGTGACACAGGTCAACAGATTTTGTCACACTTAAAATGCTGATGGTACTTCTGCTGGAACACGCCTCATTTTTCACTGCCAATGCTTTTAGGAGACACTCCAGTTTATCTACGCGTTTGGTAGTAGTTATGGCACTATCCTTGAGGCCCAAGATGTGCTCTTCTTCATTGTCCATCAGCACGCTCTGGCGGTATAGGCGTTCACCAATACGGTCCAGTCTGCCCACAAGGGTGTCGAAACGGGTGTCGATGGATCAAAAATCTGCTCGGAGCTCCACTGTTATGGCCACTGCTCATTTCTCTTGAATGGAGGTTTATGTTCTTTGGGGTCTCCCCAGCCCATGATGGTAGGTTTGTACAGGACCAAGCATCTATAATTACACAATGAGGCTCCTCCAGACGTGCTCAGTGAGGTTACGGCAAAGTGTAATTGCACAGATCTCCCACAAGAATGTTGGGTCCGAGGATTGACAAGTGACGTGCGCTTCATGGCTACTAGGCAAGAAATTTGCTCCCAGTGTGCAAGAAAGAGTTCTGTACTGCTGAGTGGCAGTGGCAGGCCATGTGTGTAACATGGGCTGTGACCTCAGGTGCGGGTCGCAGTCACGGCACAGCAAAGGGTGGGGGGACATAGCATAGCTCAGAAGACCCCACGATCAGGCAGAGGAGAAACAAACAAAGATTCTGAGCAGGAGGGCCCAGGAGAGTCACAGAGAGCATTCGGTAAATACTTTTAATTAGAACCCGCTGCCTGCAAATCAGGCCCCCAGTGGGTGGTGTGTCCAGGCAGCGCATCAGGTGAAGCATGTCGGGAAAAGTATGTGCAGGATAGCACATTAGGGTGACCAGACATCCCGGATTTCCCTGGTGAGAGAGCGTAGCTTATATAATCAATATTGACATGAAATGATTATGAACTAACATGTAATAATGCTAAGTAGAAAATGTATTAATATGTTTTGCTAAAACGTGCGCTTGAAATGTGCCCACGGGGAGTGGCCGTCAATATACACGGGGACTAATGGAACTGACTAATAATTATGAAATGTTTTATTAAAATATGATTTTGCATTAATATTGAAAACCTATATGCTAAAGTTTTGTTAATAAATCATTAGACCTTAGTTAGCATGAGTCGAGGCCTAGCTGCCTGACTATCATATTAAATGTGTTTTTCTAACGTGCAGTGTGCTGACTTGCTGAAGGACATGAACTCTTGTTTTTCTCCAAACTAGAAGCTGAATGTAACTGTAGTAGATCCGTTCTCATGAAATTCGACTTGCTTGTAGAAACATTTTAGCTGAATGCAACACTGTAGACCATTAGCAGGTACAAGGTCGCCTGAACCGGTACAGACAATGGAGCCACTGACTGAAGATGTCCAAAGGACCACGAGAGTATGAAATCATACCGGACATTCCACCCGCTAAAGACGTCAATCATAAGGACCAATAAAATACGTGAGAACTGTTATGGGGTGACAAATATGATGAGCTAATTTGAAGACAATTGGATAAAGATAGCGGGGTGCAACCCCGTGTCCAAACAAATTTTAGGGGAATGTACAACGAAAAAGGGATAAAAACCCTTGACACCAGGAAGTAGGGAGAATAGACTGGAGATTAGAGAACAGGAGAGAATAGGAGTTAAGGAGATGCTGATGCGATTTGCTATGACCCAGACACGTTGTCACTCTGCATAGAGACTTTGCCGTTTGGTTCTTAAAACCATCCTTGCCTTATATTGCCCGTTTACACTTTACCTCCTTATGAGGGAAGTGCCCCTTTTACCCGATTGCTGAGTTCCTGGCTGATGGCGAATCAACTGATGTCCTGAGGACGAAGACCGAACCTGAGTGCTCACCCAATACGGAGGGTAACTATATGACAATGATATTGTGATTGTGTGTTTGCTTTTCCTTTCTAGGTACCAACTGCTTCTTTTGACAGAGGCCATAGCTAGATGTTTTCCAAATTGGTGTTACTAAATTGTTTTGCATGAAGCCCAACATGCCAATGCTAATTTGAGGTTAGATGAGGGCTCACTAAACTGATGCAAATAGACAAATGACTGAATCTATGCTTTGTTGAATAATGCGCTAATGTTACTCTGCTAAGGATAACCGATGTTGACTCCGTGTTATGTTCTACTATTCGTGATTCTTGCCTTAATTAAATCTTATCAGAGTTGCCATATTGTGACTATGCTATTGTGTTTCTTGGTGTTGAGACTAATAAACTTATTAGTAGAATTGTAATCAATAGGAAATAAACTTCACAAAATCATATTAAACTGGTGTGGTTATTCATGACTGAAAGGTCATGGTGGTTTGCGAGTCCTATTAAATGTCTTTGATAAATTTGAATTGTTGTATTACTGTGAACTTTGATGACATTATTGACATATTGGTTGACATGCTGATTAGCTATCTCGTCCTAAGGTGTCTTCAATCAGGGTCAAAAAATTCATTGGCCTAAAACGAGTCCCAAAGTGAGTAAATTAGTCATAAAGGGATGCGTTAACACCAGACAGTCCTGGTTTTAAGATGACTGTCCCAGTTTCCCGTTCTCCTAATTTTAAATAAATGTCCCGGTTGTGGGACAAAGGTCATATTATTAAATAAATGTCTTGGTTTCTGGGATAAAGGTCAGATCATCTAAGGAAGCATAAGTTAGAGAGGCCTACAAAATGTGAAATAATTAAAGTATTTTATCTGTTACTGTCAGGCGACACAGTCTCCTGTCTGCTCCGAGCAGAGAGACGGAGTGGGGAGCAGAGAGAGGTGGGTGGGGCCCGATTGGGGGTGCAGGGTTGGAGGTCAAGCCACAGCTAATTTTATAAATGTAGTCTTGTATATGTGTGTGTGTATATACACACACACACACACACGTATAGGCACACATTCACAAAGCTACGCAAAAAAAAAGGGACAGGCCAGATATAAAGGTGAGTAATATATTTAGTCCTTCTTTTATGTCTGACCTGTCCAGGTTTTTGCTCCTCAGAATCTGGTCACCCTAACCCTCAATGTAATCTGCGCTCGCACAGTCCCTGTCCGGGCTCACCTCTATGCCCAAGCAGGCTGCACGATCAGGTCTTTGTGGTACACACAGCTCCCAGTCCCGGAACTGGCAGGAGTCAGCGCCGGCAGTCTCCCCAATATTCAGAGGCAGCGCGAGGGCCCAAAGAGGCTCAGTATGTCTCAAACCTTAAGCTTATCTGCGCCCTCTGTCGCCGCAGGGCCAAACGCGCCTGCCTGCAATCAATGGCCTCCAGATCACCGAGCAGCCACAATCTGTCAATAGTTCATTCAATTGCTTTCAGGGACATGGATCCCGGCCAGAAACATGCACATTGGTGTTTCGACCAGAAACTTGCAAATTGAGGGGGAACAAACCCAGAGCTTCACTGCCAGGTGGCCATCTTGGTCACTGGCTTAGCCACACCCCCGTTTTTCCACATTCATTAGTGAGTCAACTTAAAGACAAATAGAGGGAAGAAAAGTCCACGCAGCATTATTTTCTTGAAAGGAATACCCATTTAAATATATCGTAGAATAATTGAGAATACTAAACCTGAAAAACAGCTAGAAATGTTTTCAAAATAGATCTCTTCCCTGTATTAAGTGATATACAAAATAATTCATTTGGCAGATTCGAATGAGTGCCATCAGACCTCCTTCCTGGAAGGATCTGCTTGGATCTTATGTAAAAAAAAAAATCTCTTCTTCATGATCACTGTGTCATGCTTCCCTGATTACCATTGACAAGACTGCTCGCGAAATTCATTGACTATCTGATGTCACACACATTTTAAATAGAATGTGGAAATGGCAGGGGCAGGTTTACCTCTGAGGAAATGGAAGATTTTCCAGACAGGCAGCTGTGTCAAACGCCTGGGAGGACAAAAGAGGAGTCAGTCATAAATTAGGCATGCCCAACGAGACTAACACTCGGCAATGTCCGACTTTCAGAGGCATCAACCTGTGTGGAAAAATCTCAAACTATGTCAATAGGTGTGTCCATCTCTAGATATTTGTCATGCCATTCTAAGTCTTTGAGGATGACATCAGACAGTTAATGTTTGGCAATGTGGTAAGCTTAGAAAGCGGAACCACCAGTTACTCAGAGCAGTACCTGAATAATACAAAATGCATTCAAGCCCAACAACCTATAACCAGGATGTGGCAACTGGACGGTGCGGCACTGGTGAGCACCTTAGACTATTGCAACAAAGCAAATCGGTCTGGGTTTAACTTAGTAACACTTGTAGAAACAGCATTAGCACTTTAAAAATATGTTTTAGATTATATGTGAAACGAAAATAGCCTTTATTATAGTCCTTCTTTCATTTCTATGACACAAGACACAAATTATTATAATAAAGGCTCTCTTGAAAAACCGACCTTCATTTTCAACAGATAAATTCAGTAACACTGATAACAAACCACATGGGGTGTATTTGTGTGGGGGGCGGGGGAGATGATTAACCAAATGGGGGGAGGGGAGCAAGGAATGGCTTAATCAAGGGTGTGCTTAATTTAAGGAGGTGTTTGCCAGGGCTCAGCACAGGAACTCATTTTATAGCAACGGAACTTAACTGAAGTGTTTCCATTCATATTAGACATAGTTGTTCAGCAGACTTGTTGTAGATGTTTACAAGGAAAAGCAGCCGTAGATTCATTACTAATTGTCAGAGACAAGCACCATGTTTTTTAAGAAAGCGAGAACCTTGAGACCTCCTCCACTTCATCAAGTATAGTGGCTGGCATACCCCCCACTTCCTCGTTTCAGCCAGAGGCTTTGGCCATGTCTTCACTTCAGACATGCCTCTTGTGGGTCTATTTAGAGATGTGTGATAGTTTAGTATATCTGGCACTGGTGAGGCCAGGACTAGATTTAGGACTGTAGCCAACACTGGAGAGCGCACATTTATCCATGATTGGCAAATAACCGGTCTTGTAATATTTTCCTAAATGAGTTCTGGTACATGCAGTTTGTCTTGAATGATAGAAGCTGAACTAGAAATATCAGAATACTAAGAAAATCTTATTTGGAACAACTCGGGACCAATTCACCTATGCATTAATGCAGAACGCTGATTATAGGAAGCAAATGAGAAAGAGTAATGTTGCTTTGGAAATACCATTGTGTGGTACAACTCAATGGAATACTGTACATCACAAGATGGCTGCCACAAAAACACCCTTAGAGAAGTGGCCAGAGCGACAGGACCATTAGTAATCAGAGGCAGCAGCAACGGGCAGTCCGAGAAGCAACCCCTTGAGGAAATCTTTGGCAATTGACACTTATAGTTTTCACTAATTAACACTGGTATTCTGAAACACAATAAGCACTGCCACATTCTCAGATTCAACAAAAGTCAAGAAACTTCATGATCACAAGAACAACTGAAGACAGGAATTTTGGTGTAGCTCTGTGAACAGCAAAACTCAGGATATTTACAGGGATATATCCAGATGAGTGTAAAAGCACTGAAAGATCTATGCAGCAAACCGTGAGGAAATCTGCTGTATAGTTAAGGGTATACATGAGACATGGAAAGAAAACAATTCAAAGGTTCTGCTGTGCTACGAGCACAAGCAACTGAGCAACAGGGCTAGACTTGTCATATGTCAGCAGGCTGAGGGCCAAGTGGCATTTTTTAGAGTGGACAGATTGAGGGACAATCAGCCTCGCAAACAACACTCTAGGGCCTAATTAAAACCTGCACTGTTCCCTATTTCCACAGAATTGTACTCTAGGTAATAATTAGGCATCCAATTATGAGACCTCCCGGATTTCTGGGGTGATATTCTGTGACTGTATGCATGAAGAGTGTGCAGGTGGATCACTGCTGAGTTGCTCAAAGTACTCACAAGAGGACCATCATTAGGATCATTTCATGGGGATCGTGATGGTCCTGACAAAAGCAGATGATCCCATGGGGAGAGCAGAACCAGCTGAAACATGGTGACCAGTGGATTTGGAGGTTTAGAAGATCCCCAAACAAGTCCTGCTGTTTTTTCATTTCCAATGGTGCTTTGAGGTCAAAGCCAATAGAACGGTCACCTGTAGTCATTTTTAATCTTAACCAGGTCTGGCAATAGTGTAAAAAAGTTCATATTAAAATGTTCTCTCCAAAAGTGGGAGTGAGCAAGACCTGTAATTCCAAGTAATACTAGAGACACCAGGCAAGGATTCAATGATTAAGCATGCCACAAAGAAGTGTGGGTGAGAGTAGCTTTAAAGGTAAGGTTTATTTCTCTCACCAGTCTGTAAATAGAACCAACAAGAGCCACGTGTTGGAGGCGTCCTCAATGTTATAGTATATGTTCCACGGGAAGATGAGATGACCTCCGAAACCTTCCCCCTAGCTTGTTTTGAATTGGGGTTTAGGGAAGGAACTGCAAATAAAAATATCCACCCACAATACAGCAAGCCCATTGCTGTTCACAAACTGCACTTCTAAAATTACTACATTCAAAGAGGACCCTGTACAGCTGTAAATGTACTCCAGCCCAGACTTGGAGTAAGTCCTGCATCACACAAAACTCACTGGTACTTCGACACACTCCGTAGAAAATAATGGAAGCAGGGACTTAAAATAAAACCCCACAAGAAATCATGTTAAATAAAATAAGTGTTTTCGAAATTTAAATTACACTTTTATATCTTTAAAAATGTTAAAAGCTGTAGTCCATTTAAAACTATTTTAATTAAATTATTATTTAAATGTTTGATTGTACATTTATTTTAATTAAAATGTTAAATTGTTATTTAATTATTTGTCTGAGGTTTAATAAAATGTACAACATAAATATAAAAATGCCTGAGGGTGGGAATTGTTTTTATTTCCTCTCTGCTATTGGGAGATCTCTTAAGTTCTGCTCTAGCAGGCTCCTTGTAAAGTTTTGAAAGGCTTGAAATATGAAACTCTGCAACTGTTAGTAAATTTACATTCTGAAATTGTAGACAGCAAAAATGTGCGAAGTTGCTATTAAGTGCAGTAGCAGGCTTACACATCAGTAAATCTACAGGCCCCACTTTTCACTTCCATCTGAACACGTGAAGACACTGTTCAAATATGGAAAGTTTATATATAACAAAGCATTGCACCAACACACTGGATTTTACTCTGCCCCACAAAAATTTATTATGCTGTACAAATACAGGAATCTCGTATATGCAAGCTCATGAATGGAGAAGTGTAGCTTTTTTACATAATGAAGGCAGGGTCTGCAAATTCAGATTTAGAAAGGACCACTTATAGCTCAAGAGATTTAGGGCCAGATTTAGATATTGGCTGATGGGTTACTCCATCACAACGGTGGCGGATATCCCATCCACCAAAATCTAAATCCATTAAAATGTAATGGGATTTAGATTTCGACCGACTGGATACCAATCACCGTTGTGATGGAGTAACCCATCGGCCAATATCTAAATCAGGCCCTTTGTTAGGATGAACTAATAATCCATTTGGCTGTCTGTCAAAGGCGGACTTCCACACAAAAAGATTTAACAATCATACATTCATTCACCTTCTTCATCACGGATGTAGTTGACATACTTGGAGAGAAATGAAACACGAAGGAACATTATAAAACTTATTGGGAAAAAAAAGAAAATTCCATCCTTTATTTTGTGCCTGAAGAAGATAGAGATAGTTTGATGAGATTTTAGCCCACACACAGATTTGCTGAGCGGCAAAATGTTATTTGTTATCATTAAGGAGTGTCGGGCGGGGACTTGACTCATGAGTGGCAAATGTAAGCAAAGTACAGGGCAAGCCAAATGACCCTACGAACTTGGTCAAAATAGAGTATCAAAACACTGATTCATTCGCAGGAGTATGATTAAATCCTTGAGGTAATACATACACGTTATGAATCGCTGTTAGAAATGACACTGAAGTTTGAAATGTGCTCAAATACTTCAATATTGGGTGGATTGTTGCAAAAACCATATGTACTATTCACAAATGCTCTGTGTTTCATATATTTGTAATATTTTGGACAGCTAATTTTTTCGTTTGAGTAGTTTGTTTCCTTATAGTTTTTCCTCATTATTTCACAAGACCACGGAGACTTTTCACAACATCAGTTTTTTACTTCACCCTCGATCTATTTCTGTACTAATCATGAATGTGAATCGAACAGTAGAATCCCTGTGTGTCGGTTCAATCTTATTTTGATTCAATGGTTTACATATCATTTCAAGTTTGGCTTCATAAGTGAGATTCAGCCAGTGGCCTTGCCTGGCAATTTTTGACATTACCTGAAGTACTAAGTCATTCCCCACGAATGACCCAGTGTTTTTGACATTCATGACTGGCAAAACCACGATGCACCAACCATCCCCCAAAAATGGTAATAAATCACATTACAGTCGGTTCATCAGCACATGTGCATTTGATGCATCCAGCCTTTTCAATTGCAGAAGTTAGAAAATAAAACTCGAAGTTCATTAAACAAGTCTTGGGAAAAATGGCCACTGTTGTTCTACTTTTAAAGTGACAGTCCCACAGTATATGGAGAATGTAGCACCACGGTACAATATATGAACATGACCATATCGTGGTATAAAGGTGTACATCTGCACTTATTACTACACTTGTTCCAGATAACATGCTCTATTTGGTGACACATATTTTAACTGGCATGTCAAGCTTACACAGCATGTAATTCCACACCCACGCACAACTCATGTGTTCAAGCGGAGATCTACACACCGCACAGTGGCATGAAGCTTTTCAAATAAACAAAGAAATGAACACAAAAAAATCAGAAAATAAAGGGCCGAATTTAAGAAATGTGGCGCCACATCTAATACAACACCACTTGACTAAGGCCCCTTAGTGCTCCCCCTACCGCCACTATGTGTGCGATGTATTTAATATACGGCGCACCGTGGTGCAGGGTAGGGGCAATAGCATCAAAATTGTTGACGCTATTGATGTACTCTACTCTGTTGGCACTGCAGAGTACATAGGGGCCCATTGAAAACAACAGTGTGCCCCTTTTTAAAGCCTCCTCTGTGCAGGCGTTAAAAATAGCTGCTAAAAATGGCGCAGTGGAATCTAAGAGATTCCACTACGCCATTTTTGCGGTCCCACGAGGTGGGAACACCCCCTTGCATACATTATGCCTGTTGCAGACATAATGTGGCACAAGGGGTTAAAAGTGGAGCAATGCCATGCATTGTGCCACTTTGTAAATATGGCGCGGTGAATTTGGCCTCATTCGGCCACATTAGCATCATAAAAGTTTACGCTAATGTGGCGCAAGGAGGCGCTAGGCCCTCTTAAATCTGGGCCAAAGTTTCTTTCAGTAAACAATCAGGGCTTTGCATTATCAAAGCAAGCACCTTACATGGCTGACAATTGGTTAAATATTGTACAGGAAGCAATAGCTAACAGAATAAGGGCCAAAATAGTTCATAAACATCCCAAAGGGTTTTAAAGTCAGGAGCACAGGAACTGCAGACATGGACATTAACAAATGTACGGCATAAGTAAACCATCATTCTTTTCAATCATTCATGGTCTACCTTCTATGCAAAAATCATGTCCTTTATATTAAAAAGCTTCGACTCACTTCCAGCGCTGGCTGAAAATAAATTGAGGCCCATGTCATATGAAGCCTATGTCAAATTGCCACCCCCACATCCACCAACATTGCCAGTACCGAATTCTACAGAAGACGTTCCATAAGCAAATGCCAAAAAAAAGCAATATGCTTAAAAAAATATATATATATATATATAGCAAGAGAAAACTTAACTGCCATAGGAGAGAGCATGCTCTGCCTGCTACCTGCCTACATGTCACAGGAATACAAGGTTCAAGCACTTTATTTGAAGGGGGCGGGGGGACACCTTGCTGGTGGGTGCCCTTTCAATTTAAAGTTATACAAAACCATGAAGCCGGCCTGGGACACTGGGCTTTAATGAAGGACATGGCGTAGGGGTATTTATTAGGGGGGTGCCCAGGATCACACAAGATGCAAAACAAAGCATTCAGCATAAGACATCTGATATCGATATAGCACAAATTGAAATCGAGTCACTGACCATCCTACCTCTTCCAACTCTTCACCTCCCCGTTACGTTTGAACCCCCTGCCCGATTGCTGGCGTGCCCCCCTATTGCCCAGGTGCGCTGTACCTGTAGGGTAGAGTGTTGGACGCGGGCCCATGGCTCCAGGCTGGCTTCAATATGATCTGCGGGCGGGGGATCCGCGTCGTGACAAAGTAAGCGGCGGGGTTCTCCAGGCTTTTCATGCTCGTGTAGAGGCGCCTCTCGGTGTACAGCTGGCAGTCCTCGCTTCCTGTGTCCTGTAGCGCCACACCTTCTCCCGCTAGGCGCTGCAATGAAAGCGTCTCCACGGCGAATTCCAAGGTTGTGGCTGTGCTAGTTTGACGGGCTCTGCATCCAAGCAACTCAGGAAGATTCCCGACCTATAGCGTGATGGGAAAGTCCCGCCCTCTGTCTCCTTCGTCAGGGGTAGTATGCGCTATATAAATAATATTACTACCTTAGCAGTTATAGCTTTGCACCCCTGGCCGTGGGTGCAGGCAGTGTACTCATTCATTCAAACGAGGGCACGCGGGCAGCCTAGCGCCTAAAGAAGAGTAATAAAAACACGCCTTCAGCAGCATAAGCCCCACATGAGAATCTCTCACAGATCTGTCCCAAGTCACAGAGCACGGCCATGAGCACATTGGAGTGACAGCCTGGGCGGCTCATCGTAAAGTGACGGAATAGTCACCGCCCGGAAAGTGTTTCGTAAGCTCAGGTATCTGCGCATTTACGCGAGCCAGGACGCAAAACACATTAATTACATAACAAACCAGTTAGAGACAGAGTCAAAGATTCTTGGAACCGGTAGCACTTTCTATGTCACGCATTCAAAATTAATTTAAATAGCTCGCTGATAGAGAAAACGCGCCTAAAGCACTGCAAGAACGCAGGAGGCACTCTATAAACCCAATACTCCCTGATCGATAAAACTACCAGCTCATCCAGCCCGGGATTTCCTTTTTCGCATTGTGGGACTTGTAACCTTCGTTTTATAAATGTGTAAACAGGAAAACAAGTTCCGGAATGCAAAGGAAAGTCACGTATGGCCGTGCGGCATTTCGAGCGGGCTTTATGTATCGGCTTCTTCTGGTTCCCACGGATCCACTGCTGCCATCCGCGTTCGATCTCTGCTAGGCTGTAGGTGCCAGTCACTGTGCCCCCCTCAGCCTTTCATCTTTCTGAGGTTGCTAAATTGAGTATCATTTATTTCAGTAACAATACAAATATGTTATTTACGCCAAGACAGAGCTAGTGTGTGTGTGTGTGTGTGTGCCTGCGCGCGCGGCTGTGGCGGGGTGGCTATAAAGGCTAGTATGATAGCATTGCACCTTCAAAATTCCAAAGTAAGAATGCAACAGCTCGTGGTTGAAATCAGAATGCCAAAATGTTTCTGTGCTAATTAAGTGTATACATATACGCACCGAGAATACCAGCACATACGTGCTTGGTTAGAAAACCTTAATGAAATGCCCAAAAAGTTAGAGCTTAAAATGCAAATTCAAATTCACAGAATTTTTCGTTCTGAAAGTGCCATATCCGAACGTAAGCAGCCAACTAGTGTGTTATGTTTTCCTCCGTAGAAAAAAAAACATGACTACAGTGGGGGCAGGGATATTCTCAGAGCATGGCCATAGACCTACCATTGTGATGGATGTGGACATCAACAAAGTCGTAACTTGTGAGTTTTACAAACTGGCCACATTTGTATTGCGCCCATTACGTTATTATTTTATTATAAAGAGTCAGACATTTCAATGACCATACATATCGAGAAATAAAGAGTACAAGTACAAATCTGAATATAGAAAAAAATACAATTAATAATATAGCCTGCTTTATTAAATTGCATTCCACAACTCGTTCTTACCCCTTTCTGTTTCCGGCAGTAGCTGATTCTTTAATATAAACATACCTCATCAGCCATTACATTCAGATGTGCCAACCCTTGGTGTCATCTGGGGCCTAGCCCCACTCTTTTCCCATGTTGGTGGCAAGGTCTCTTTCAGGGCCCATTTTACACACATACTGCTAGTGCCATTAAAGGTTGCAGTAACTGTGCATAGTGTTATGGTTTGTTGACTTGGGTAGCGCATAAATCACCCACGAGGGTATCCGGGCCATTGTGTAGGTGTGTGGTCCCAAAGTTGCTTTATAGAAGAGCCAGGTCTTCAGCTACTTGCGAAACTCAAGAAGTAAGTATGCTCCGATGTGTTAAATACTCAAAAACGCTCCTATTTTTGAAGGGTGTGTTTGGAAAGGAATTTCTCCATGCAAAAAATATTTTCCTTGGAGAGTGCTGTAAACAGATCGATTCTCGGCTAACATAAAACCCAGGATTAAGCGTACACTTGGTAAATGATAATTTATGTAGAGTCCGTGCACAGGTCAGAGGTTGCTATTTATTAGAAATAAAAATGATTCTTAAGCCTACTTATTGTGATGTTGCCACTTTTTGGGAATTCACGGGCAAATTTTTAAATAACAAACTTTTCTCCAGTATAGGACTTATTCCTACATTTTGTGAACTACTTACAGTCTTAGAATCAACACAACAAACAGGGCCAATGTAAAGTGGGTTTATTAAACCTTGCGTGTTTGTTTTTGTACTGACTACAGGCACCAAACAGAGAGGCTACTTATGTGAAGGTTGTGTGTGAAATTATTAAATTAATTGAATAATTAATGCCTTTCTATTGGTTCAATCCAATATATACTGTGATCCAACTTTTGACGAAGTGTAAAACACCAGTGCCTTCAGACCAACACTTGAATGGTGCAGGTCTTTTACAAGCACTGGACAGCAGCATGCTCCTCTGGACATTTCCTCAGAGTTTGTCCCCTGTGATGTCCCACAACCATCAGCCTTTCTTCGGCGTATCTGCATTTGTAGGAGCCTCGACCTGTAGTACCACTCCTACGTAGGCAGCACCCAGATGTAGCGTATTGCCTGTGGAGCATCAGACCAGTTTGCCAACATATAGAAAGGCCCGGTCATCTTTGGGCAGGTTATGGTGTGGGGAGGAGAAGGGTGAAGTAAACTTACACTCAAAGAAGTTAGATCAGAGCTACATACTCCTGCTTTGTCAAGGACTCATGCCCCACTCCCTCAATCACTCAAACGTCCTACAAGTACAGCATCTAAGAATATCTGAACAGTGACCAAAGAAATGTGTACACAAACAGAGACAGGTTTAATAGGCGTCCATCTTTAAATCTGACAGCTGAGGAATGACTGTTTCCTACATAGCCCCAGACAACAGATGATAGGTTCTAACATATTTATAAAGTGCACGTACACCCCAAAGGGTTTCATACCACGAGAACAGTGATGCAGACCGCTTTAACTTAGATATAGACCTGTTAAAAGAGCCAGGTTCCCAGCAGAGAACTGAATTTCATATAGATGGTGGATGCCCTGATCTCCAGGGGAAGGGAGTACGGTAACTTTCGGGCTGTCACGGCAAATCTGGAACCACTAAGGGGGTTATTCCAACTTTGGAGGAAGTGGTAATCCGTCCCAAAAGTGACGGTAAAGTGACGGATATACCACCAGCCGTATTACGAGTCCATTATATCCTATGGAACTCGTAATACGGCTGGTGGTAAATCCGTCACATTTGGGACGGATTACCACCTCCTCCAAAGTTGGAATAACCCCCTAAGTCTCTTTTTAATGCATTTTGGAACATCAAGGAGGGTTTGGTGGGATGATCTAAGGTTACATTTTGAAAATATTTCCGGATTTTAGCTGAAACAAATGTGGGACTCATCCCATGAAGAGCTTTAAAGATTAGGCATTCAGTTTTGAAAACGGTTCTCTGAAATATTGGGAGCCAGTGAAGTTTTTCCAAAAGAGGAGTGATGTCGCATGATCTGGGCTGGCGCAACACCAGCCTGGCTGCCTGATTTTGAACCAATTGCAACCGTTGAGTTAGCTTCTGTGGGAGTCCTAGGTGGAGAGAATTAGCATAGTCAACCCGCAACATAAATAATACAATGATAATCTGAATAATAGCATAATTTGTAAAATATTTCCAAACTTTCTTTATTTATCAAAGCTGAAAGCAGCAGGCCGAAGTGACAGCACTAATCTGTGGCTTCATGGATAGATCCTCACCCACCAGTGTCCCAAGGATTTTGACCTTATTTTTGTGCACCGGGGGAGAGCCCATTTCTTCCGGCCAAAGGGAGGGGATCCACCTATGCAATTTATTGTTAAATACTACAATCTCAGTTTTATCTGAGTTAAGCTTCAACTGATAGAAGTTCATCCAATTTACGGATGTAAAGCATGGTCTTCTGATAGAACTCCCCAAAGTTCAACGTTTCCTCGAGGCTAAAAAATAATTTACATATCATCAGCTTAGTTGTACATTTTCACACCTTGCCTCTGTAGGGTGTGGCTCAAAGGGTGAAAATATATATTGAATAAGTGGGGGGATAGTGAAGAGTACTGTTGTACACCACAGTTTAGCCTAATCCTAGAGGAGGGGAAGGGGGCGAGACTAACCAATGGAAGGATCTCATCCAGTTAAATGCTGGACCTTGCAGACCGGCTGCCCTGACACAGTCAAGTAAAACACCATGATCAACTGTGTCAAAGGAGCTGATAGATCTAATAATACTAATACCTGGGCAATGCCTTCATCCGTACCTTACCTATCTTAATCTTCCACAGATAATATATCAGTCTCAGTTGAGTGGGTAGGCCGAAAGCCTGGCCGATGAGAAGCTAGAAATGCGGAGTCCTCTGGGAAGGAGCATAAAGATTGAGCAACGTGAGCTTCAAGTAACTTGGCTAAATAGGGAAGTAATGAGCTAGGACGATAGTTCTTCAGAACAGAGGGGACCTCCCCAGTTTTTTTTAGCTCAGAAATTACTATTGCCTCTTTAACCCCTTCGCTGCCAGGCCTTTTCCCCCTCAGATGGCAGACATTTTTTGGCTATTTGGGGCAATTTGCGCTTAGACCCTCATAACTTTTTGTCCACATAAGCTACCCACACCAAACTTTCGTCCTTTTTTTTAAACATCCTAGGGATTCTAGCGGTACCCAGACTTTGTGGGTTTCCCTGGAGGAGACCAATAAATTAGCTAACTACAGCAACAATTTTCTTTTTTTTTTTTAAATGGGAAAATGGGCCGCAGAAGAAAACTTGTTTTTTTCCCCTGAAAATGGCATCAACAAATGGTTTGCGGTGCTAAAATCATCATCTTCCCAGCTTTCAGGAACAGGCAGACCTGAATAAGAAAACTGAATTTTTCAATAAAATTCTAGCATTTTAATAGGACATACCCAATTTTTTCTTTTTTTGTGTGCTTTCAGCCTCCTTCCAGTTAGTGACAGAAATGGGTGTGAAACCAATGCTTGATCCTGGACGACTAAACACTTATGGAAAGTAGACAAAATTCTGAATTGATCAAGGGGTCATTTGTGTAGATCCTACAAGGTTTTCCTACAGAAAATAAGAGCAGAAATAAAAAAAAGATTGAAATTGAGGAGAAAAACACAGCCATTTCTGTCCACATTTTACTCTGCAACTTTTTCCTGTGATATCAGATTTTTAAAAGCAATATACCATTACATGTGCTGGACTCTTCTGGTTGCAGGGATATATAGGGCTTGTAGGTTCATCAAGAACCCTAGGTACCCAGA
This sequence comes from Pleurodeles waltl, assembly GCF_031143425.1. Lineage (NCBI taxonomy): Eukaryota > Metazoa > Chordata > Amphibia > Caudata > Salamandridae > Pleurodeles > Pleurodeles waltl. The sequence continues at coordinate 333,552,943 of NC_090446.1, forward strand.
GGCAATAAACGAGCTGCACCTTGCAATGGTTTATCATTGTATACTGGGTATACAGCAAATTAATTTGGTAAAATATAAAGGGTCAAAAATAGGTATCAAGGAAACCTTTGTATTTCTAAATTGGGCACAAGATAAGGTGTTTAGAAGAAGTGGTTATTTGTACATCTCTGAATTCTGGGGTCCCCATACTAGCATGTGAATTACAGGGCGTTTATCAACTAGACATCTTTTTTTACCCACTGTCTTACATTTGGAAGGAAAAAATGTAGAGAAAGACAAGGGGCAATAACACTTGTTCTGCTATTCTGTGTTCCCCCAAGTATCCCAATAAAAATGGTACCTCACTTGTATGGGTAGGCATAATGCTCGCAACAGGAAAAGCAACATGGACACATCACAGTTTTACATTGAAATCTGATGTGTTTTTTGGAAAGTGCCTAGAGGTGGATTTTGGCCTCTAGCTCAGTCGGGCCCAGGGAAACCTACCAAACCTGTGCATTGTTCAAAACTAGATACCTAGGGGAATTCAGAATGGGGTGACTTGTGGGGCTCTTACTAGGTTCTGTTACCCAGAATCCTTGGCAAACCTCAAAATTTGGTAAAAAAACACTTTTTCCTCACATTTCGGTGACAGAAAGTTCTGGAATCTGAGAGGAGCCACAAATGTCCTTCCACCCAGCATTTCCCCAAGTCTCCCGATAAAAATGGTACCTCAATTGTGTGGGTAGGCCTAGTGCCCGACTAGGAAATGCCCCAAAACACAACATGGACACATCACATTTTCCCAAAGAAAACTGACCTTTTTTTTGCCACGTGCCTGGCTGTGGATTTTGGCCTCTAGCTCAGCCGGCACCTATGGAAACCTACCAAATCTGTGCATTTTCTAAAACTAGATACCTAGGGAAATCCAGGATGGGGTGACTTGTGGGGCTCTTACCAGCTTCTGTTACCCAGAATCCTTTGCAAAGCTCAAAATTTGCCAAAAAACATTTAGGTGCTGCAAAGTTCTGGAATCTGAGGGGGGCCTCAAATTTCCTTCTCCCAGCATTCCCCCACATCTCCCGATACAAATGGCACCTCACTTGTGTGGGTAGGCCTAGTGCCCGCGACAGGAAATACCCCAAAACACTAGCTGGACATATCAAAATTATCAAATACAAAACTTCTTCTTTTTGCGGGGGCACCTGCATTTTTAGTCCTGGGCTCAATAGCCCTATAGGAAAACCTACTAAACCCAGACATTTCTGAAAACTAGACACCCGAAGAAGTCCAGGAAAGTGTGACTTGTGTGGATCCCACAGTGTTTTCTTACCCAGAATCCTCAGAAAACCTCAGATTTAGCTAAAAAAAATCACATTTTCCCACATTTCTGTGTGGAATCACCACACTGGCACAAATTTCCTACCACCCAACATTCCCCTCAGTCTCCCCATAAAAATGATATCTCACTTGTGTAGGTGGGCACAGGGAAGAGCCAAAAACAGCTCGAAATTGAAGGGGGGATTAAAGCGGGTCCAAAAGGGCAGTTTGAAAAAAAAACTTTGGGGCTGACAAGTGGGGCAGAATTTTTATCGGTATAGACGCGACAATGCTGGCTGGTAGGAATTTTGTGGATTCCTTCAGATTCCAGAAGGTTCCATTAAAAAATGTAGGGAAAATGTGTGATTTCAAGCACGGTTGGAGGTTTGCAGGGCATTGTGGGTAGGAAAATGGTGCGGGTGCATGTGAAGCACGCAACCCTCGACTCACCCAGATGTTTAGTTTTCAGATGTGTCTAGGTCTAGTAGATTTTTCTACATGGCAGCGTCTCAAAGTCCAAAAAGTGCAGCCCTCACCATTCCAAGTGGGACGATTTTGAGATTTAGACAAGCTCTCATGGCACAAATGTAAAACCAAAACCCCAAATAATCAAATGTCCTCTTGCTTACCATTGGGATAAGATATTTTAGTGTGCGGGGGGAGAGCTGAAAGAGTGTTAGCCCCTTCAATTGGGGTGGGGGCTTACTGGTTGGTAGGCACCACCCCAATATTTATTTTTTAATTCTTTTGCATTTCTCTTCTGATCGCGCTGGAAGCTAAGCTCGAAGAAGAATTGCGATTGTGCCTTGATGTCATCAGACGTCACTAAGGGGGTGTACTGACATGGTCTATGCTCGCCAGCTCAGAAACTATTTCAGATATTTCCGATAGTAGCCACAACTGTCGTCGGCAAGCTTGACCACTTCTTAACAGCAAATTTGAGCAGGCCTATGCTGTGAATACCCAGCTAAACAAACTACAGAGGTGCAAAACTGCCACAATGCTAATCACCTGCTTCAAGAGAAGAGCTCCTGTACACTCCATCCTTCAGTGGCTGTAGCTGCTGCCTGTAAGCATCAGGATACATTTAAAAATGTGCATGTTATAAATTAACAGGCATAATCATCAACAGCAACAGCAAAAACTCCTCCTACCTTCCTTTCAGAACCCTAAGCTCTGTAAGCCTGCTACATCTCGTCCTTCTGTGTTCCATCCCATGATCTGCACCCCCTGAAACCAAAGTGAGATGGCAAGATGGCAGGTGGAGATCTCAAAACCTTCTTCTGCCTGCCTTGGGTCTCCCCAGAACTAACAGAGGCAGGAGAACACGACCCATGCCCTGCTTGTGTCAACTGCGACATTCCCTTTAACGCAGGTATCAACCCAAAAATACACTGCACTCACCAAAAACCCACACAGAGCCACAGTTAGGGCATTGGCTGCTACCTTCTCTCAGACTGAGGGAAGAGAGTGCATAATTGAGTAGGAAGGGAAGGTATAATGCGATTGGGTGGATTGTAGTAGGCAAAGAGGACGTTTCAAGAGAGGATGATGTGGGTGGGTGGCAGGACATCAGGCTGGTTTTCGTTTTTGGTAGGAGTCTCTAAATACAGAGGATAGTTGGAGAGGATGGCAAAAAATCAGTTATTATTTTTCTTATTTGGCAGAGGCTGCTTTATAAATGACTTCCTCTTTACTCCTCTGCTGCTGCGTAGCTGAGTAAAGTAAGGCACACGATTGGGAGGGCAAACACAACCTAAAATCATAGATGTGTATAAAGTGAATAACTGATGTTGTCGCCTCGGTCAGACTGATACTGAAGACAACTCGTGCTTTGACCTCACTGACTATATGATCATTCATAACCCTGGATGAAAAGCATCTATTTTTTACTGTTACATATCTATATTCGATTTATAGATTATACGCCATTTTGTATGTATTGCATTAGTATTTCACTATAGTTAACACTTTAATATGGCACTAATGAAGAGACCAAAGGTACAGGACTCAAGTAAGAAGCAACAAGCATTGTAAAGCTCAATGTGCAAGAATGAAACACTCAAGTGCACGTAAGAGTGTGTTGTTTTCAAGTATTTCATTCTGACAACAAAGCAAGAGTTTAGTATTTCCAAGTCAACTAGTTAGCAGAGCAAGGAAAATGACAAACGGTAAACGTGAAGGGTACTTTTTGGGAACGTGTGACACGAAAAACAGAACTGAGAGGAAGTTCTTTGTCCAGGGCACAGTGGTAATGAGATAAAATCACTAAGGGTAGGGCAGATGAAATTCTGAATATTCAAGAGAATAGGAGAGGGTACCTCTCATCCCAGGGGTTAGGGTGCTAGAGGAAAAGAGAGCTAGGCAGGTCATCATTCAGGCTGATCATTCAATCATTCTGAGCACGCTTTTATCAATGAGGCAGGAGAGAAAATTCTTAATATTTGGGGGTATTATGTGCTTGAGGCAGCGCCATCTAACACACAAAGGATGATGGGAGAAATGCTTTCAATAAGTCTTACAACTGGCAATCTCCCAGGGCAGCATTCCACCATCGTTCATTCGCTCACCATGCCACTTCAGATTAGACCTAGCCATATGCAAATCATTCTTGGCTCGTCTTCAGCAGGAACAATCCAGCCTGAACTGCCAAGCCAGGTCTCCTCTGAACTAGAACACAAGCATCCCACGAAACGTTTTGGGCTGATTAGTGCTCTTCATATGGGTGTAGTCTGGTTCCAGTGGCAGCTTCTCCTATACTTTAGTGCTACACCCTAAGTGTGACAGGTATGCCCAGATGTGGGTCCCTTGCTCACTGTGCCATTGGAACCAATCTGCACCAGACTGAAGAGCCCTTACCAGGGCAAAACTGGTCTTTCATTCTAGTTCAAGGAAGACTTCGCCTGGCAGTGCAGCTGGACTGTTCCTATTGGAGCAGGATCAAGACTGATTCGCAAATGGCTGGGTCCACTCTGAGGTGGCACAGTGTTCAAACTGACAATGGACTGGGTGTGGGATCAGAGTAATTTCCAGTGGTTGAGATTAGTTCAGGCATTCCACCCACCATTTTTTGTACACGGTGAGGCATATCCATCTGGGATTCTAGCATGCCAAGCCCCCAAACATTTGTTTTTAATCAAAGGTACAAAAATTATTTTTAGGGAACCTAAACTATAGGCTGTAATCGGATTTAGGTTACATTTCAACTCCAAAAACTCAATTATATGTTAAACGATTGTACAGTTGCTAATTTTGATTGAATTGGGCTCTACATTTTTTTGCCATATTAATTCGGTCACAAAATATTAATTTACTTTTGAGCTTTGGACATTATGCTCAACAAACTGAATCCCTTTTGCACTTTGTATTTTAGTTCAGTACACAGCCAGCCAGCCCTGTCAGCCTGACGAACAGAGGAGACTAGGCGTGCGATGAAGTATCTCATTCTCAAACACAATTATCAAGGGCTGAGACTCCTCCTGCTCACACAAGAGAGGTAATATGCACATTTCTAAAAAAAACGCGTGATTAATATTGTGCTTCACTTAGAGGTCTTCATGTGCAATACCTTCGTTTTAAATACTGCACCAAAGTACACTTTGTCATATTCAAGATATAAATGGGTATATGCTTGCATAAAATAGAGGTTCATTCATGCCAAGACATAACCCAAGTAATCTTTTATTTCCCATCATCCAGCACATATTTATAAACTGCAGTAGGCAGATTTTATTTGTGCTAGTCTCTCGAAACACCCAGACAATGTCTGCAGACAGCCCATGGGGCTGAAAAGCTTGGTTTCTTTAGGACAGAGAAAAGCTGGTGTTACTATTCCAAAATGTAGTCATACATTTTTACTTCTAGGAGCACATAACAAATACCTCCGAAAAGCACATGATATTATAATAAAAGGGTATTCGCATAGTGTTTATCTGGCAGTGGTTTGCACAGCGTGAAGTGAGCAAGTAAGTGTGAATTTAGATTACAAAACACTCCAAAGTTTAAAAGGTTTTTATTGCATGTGATTTACAGTGCTTTAACCACAACCAGTATGGCAATGGATAACAAAATACATAAATATGCTCAAATGATCGGATGTGCATTTATATACAAATGGAACAGATTGTGTGAGAAATTGGGTTGTTAGTTGAGGGGTGTAAAATCCTACTTAAACAACAGCCACAATCCTAATCAGGGTCATCACAAGTCACTGGATTAGTCTGCACTCAACCCTCTCTTAGCGTGGCACAAAAACAGTCAGGCTTAACTTAGAGGCAATGTTGCAGCCCACAAATAGTAATAAAGTTAAAACACAATACAAGAAAAATCCTACACCAATTTAGAAAAACAGAGTAAAATTTAGTAAATGATTTGATATTAAAACAACAAAAAATTCAGTCAGTAGAGCCAGAGATATGCAGTACTAAAAGTTGTAGGTAAGGATAGCGCCTAAAAGCACAAAGTGTCACACACGGTCATCTGGTCATACTAGCAAGGAGAAAAGTCACAAGTTCAGACCGGCTGCGATGGAGAGTGGGCCGGATACAGGGACCAAGTTAGACCCACTGAAAAGTTACCTTTGCAATGTCAGGCGCAAAGTGTCCTGTTTGTGGTGGAAGAGGCGGCGAGGAGCAGGGAGTGCATAGCAGATGGTTGTCGCAGTAGCGCAAAGAGCGGGTGGGTTGTCATGGCCTATCATCACCGGAGCTTCATGTTGGCCGCCACCGCAGGCTGATGGTGCTGTAGCAAAGTGCAGATCTCATGTTAACAGTTGTTGCTGGCAGTCGCTGTAAAAAGAAGATTCAGATCCACCGGACCTTTGCATTGGTGGTCTTTGCAACCGGCAAGATATCAGTGCGAACGGGTGCATTTGGGGTCGCAAAGGGCCTAAAACTTTAGGATTTCTCCTTTAATTCAAAGGAGCTGCACAACGGATGCCAGACAATGGTCCAGTGCCTGGGGAGGCACCGCTTGGGGATCGGATCAAGAATCCACTCCAGTGGGGCTCAGGCATGTCCAGAGCAGCAGGTCACCTGGGCAGTTGCAGAGAGGCCTCTGGAGCTTGTTGTGTCACTGTAGTTAAGAAAAGGAGGGCAGTCACCTAAGTCTTGGGATAAATCTGCCTGGGATGACTGAAGCAGGTCAATTTGTCATTCAAAGAGAGCATGGAAGGCCTTAAGCAGTAGTCCGGAGATACGGCATTCGCCGCACCAACTTATGGTGAAAAACTTTCTACAACGTTACAGCACTTACTGCACCCATTTATGGTGAAAGACTTTTTGAAATATTATTCAAATTCATCCTAATGACTGCATTTAACGACTCCCGTGAGCCTTTGAGCTGACGAGCTCTGGTGAAGCACCTGTGCGCCTACTGAGTGGTATAAAAACCTGAGAATATGTTTAGGCGGCATTTCAAGCAACCCCATCTGCCACACTTTGCTGTCCGCTGATGACGGCCGAAAGCCAGAAACACGTGTACGGAGATACGGCATTCACCGCACCAACTTATGGTGAAAAACTTTCTGCAACGTTAAAGCACTTACTGCACCCATTTATGGTGAAAGACTTTTTGAAATATTATTCAAATTCATTCTAATGACTGCATTTATCATGATGCTTTGGGGCTATTCAAGCTGAAATGTAAGACAGGGTGCTCCCTTTTTGGATTGTGTATTTAACGGCTCACCGTGAGCCTTTGAGCTGACGAGCTCTGGTGAAGCACCTGTGCGCCTACTGAGTGGTACAAAATCCTGAGAATACGTTTAAGCGGCATTTCAAGCAACCCCGTCTGCCACACTTTGCTCTCCGCTGATGACGGCCGAAAGCCAGAAACATGTGTCCAGAGATATGGCATTCGCCGCACCAACTTATGGTGAAATACTTTCTACAACGTTGCAGCCCTTACTGCACTCATTTATGGTGAAAGACTTTTTAAAATATTATTCAAATTCATTCTAATGACTGCATTTATCATGATGATTTGGGGCTATTCGAGCTGAAATGTAAGACAGGGTGCTCCCTTTTTGGATTGGAAAAATTAGAAAATGGATGACGGACTGAGAGATTGATAGAAAAGGCTGGATGAATGGACTAAAAGGTGAGGGGATTATGGATTGATGGTAGAATGGAGGAGTGGAAGGGTGGATACACGAAGAGGCAAACAGATGGACTGAATTATTGAGAAATAGATGGGCGATGGATAGAAGAGTGACAAATGGATGGAAGGAAGAATGCAAGCATACCCCAGTGTTAAGAGAAGTTTCCACTATCTGATTCTACGGCAATTCCAGGAGTAATCCTTAAAATCTGCAACAAATTTTCAGAAGTATTCAAATTTGTGGCCATGTATGCACAGGCAAAGGTGAGAAGTCTATATTTCAGGATACATTGATGTAACACTTATGTGGTTCGGCACCATTAAAAGTTTTTTTTCTGTTTCATTAATCCTTTAAGAAAACAGACTTCCTCAAAGATAAGTTGCTTTGCCTGTGCAGCCTCCCTTTTTGGTAATTAAGTTTCGATTCCCACCTTGAAACCGGATTTACTCTTGACATTGCCATGAGTAAATCTCCAATTGTATTTGTGTTCACAATATTTTATTGACATTTAGTACATTGAACATAGCATACAACAAAATGATTACAAAAGAAGTAATAACGATGGTAAGGATCCTGCCATACTCCAGGTGGGAAAATGCCTGCAAAAGGCGTATGAATATCCACAAATATGCAAGAATGTCAGTGTTCATTATCTTTTACAAGTGCCTACGCCCTGGAAAACTCACAGCTCAACCCCTGTGAGCCTATTTACTTGCACAAAAATTTTCCACCACACTGAAATACATTTAAAAGTGTATTACATTTTATTTATTAGAGCTATATCTAGTTATTCCTGATTTAGTGAATCAGGGTGATGATTCCGCCCTCGTAAATGTGGCTATTTGAACATCAAAGCTACACTTTGGTGTGCAGATTGTTTTGTCATGTTGGTCCTACTTAAAAAAGCATGCTTAAAGCGAAACCAATGAATATTGAAACTCCAACCTACAAGCACCATAAACTAGTGGGATCAAAGGAAGACAGGATGGCACACCAAGCAGGCACAAAATATTAAAAAGGCATTATACAGCATTATGAAATAAGCTCCCACTGCCCTGCGCAATAAGGGCCATATGTACGAACACACTTTTCCATTGACACAAAATGGGAAAAACCCTTTGCTACATCTGGCCCTAAGTGCTTTAAGATCATAGTGTGCACACTACAAGCAACACAAAACAACAATACTTGAAACTACCAATAGCAAAATGAATATATATGTAAAGGCTTAAGTATGGCCATAAATATTAGCGTCTGTTTTATACAGGCACAAAATAGAAGGCCTGTTGGGTAAACTCAGTGCTTTAAATGGAAAAATAGAAGTGCAGGTACTCTGTGATAGAGTACCTGCTTGTTTCTGAGAAGTGCCGGTACTCTCCAATTAAAAGTATTACGTTTTTCTTGAGATATGCCGGTACTCTCCCTCTCAAAATAAAAAAGTGCCGGTACTCAGTACCGGAGAGTACCGGCCCATTTAAAGCACTGGTTAAGCTTACATAACAAAACAGAAAGAACCCAACACAAGATTTAATATTGTCAGAGATTTGCCAAGTTGAGTAAGTTAATCACTAAGAGAACGGGGTACAGAGTTAGAGGAAAGTGTAAGCAACAATGGCCAACAAGTTCAAATAAAAAATGGTAGTGTTACAAAGCGATGGCAAAATCGCAGGTGCCTCAATCACGTCAAGTGTGCACATGTGAAAGTAAATGCTGCAGTGCAAGCAGGATCTCCGAAATGCAATTCTGGTCCTCTGGTGTGAGCTTGACTTTTTTAACGGCAATAAAATGTTTAGAATGTGATTTTTTTATGGTAGAACACGCATTCCGGGTTTAGGCAATGATATTTCTGTCATCAATTAAACTCCTCCATCCTGGGACATTCTCATCATCACTATGGGACAATGGCCACCTAGTTGAGAGAACGGAAACTGCTCTTGTAGCTTAATACCATCAATTTGTGCAAATATGCATGAGCGCGCGTCAGAGGAAGGGATGCCCTCCCCCACCCTCCGGTCTTATACACAGCCTCTCCAGTTAAGCTTGAATTGTGGAGGGTAAAGTGCCAGAGCCCAGGGTATTTCTCAGGAGGCCACAGCAGTTTGTATTCCCATCACCCTTCCTAGCAATGGCAAATGCTAGCAGCAACACAATCACTAAACATGACACTCTTGTCAATGTGATTCTTAAAAGCTTAGGTGGACTTTTCCAGGCCACCTAAATCTTTTAAGAATGGCCTGGACACCCTGGTATTTTTTAAGTTAGGGGCTATTTATTCAGCAACTGCATAAGTAGTGAATTTTTTTCGGTTCTTTACTCGGCCACTGGCTAAATAGTATAAATGATTTATTATTTGGTCGGCAGCCTTGAAAATAGCAGGGAAACTTCACTATTTAACTGGCTGCTGGCTAAATAATAGAAATTCTGCACTTTTCGGCCGGCAGCCATACAAATGGCAACAAAATTTCACTGTTTACCCTGATCACTGGTTAAATAGTGGACATTCTGCACTTTCCATCTGGCGGACCTACAAATAGCAGGAAAACTTAAATATTTCCATGGCTGCTGACTAAATAGTAGAGATTCTGCACTATTCATCCAGTAGGTGTGCAAATACCAGAACAACTCACATATTTATCTAGCTGCTGGCTGTTTGCTAGGCTGTTTTTAGAAAACTTCTGTCCACCCTGAGGCTGCCAACATGCTGCCCTAAGGGGACCCTTCCCCTTTTCAGATTAGTTACCACCCTAATTCGAGGGTCATTAACTAAGCAATGGGTTGCAACCAAAATTGCAGCCACAAGCTATCAAAAAATTCCTTTCCGAATTGGAAAGAGGAAAAGGAAACCCCTTTCATGAACCCTCCTATTTGTAATTCAGAAACAACCACAAAAGTATTTTTACTAGTCTAAAGGAAATTCCAATTCATAAAAAAGGTTTTGTACATAATGATAAATACTATTGTCGCCCCAAACCTTGTGATTTTGCGACATGAGGCTCTTAGTGCTAAATTTGGCTTAGTTGCTGGCACTAACTTATAGGTCTACGGGTCCCAAATGTTCAAATATTTTCAAGTTATTTTGATGGACATGACACAGAATAATACTCCATTACACTGTGGGCAAAGACATGGCGACTTAGGAGTGCCTTTATTGAGCTGTTTCGTGCTCCACAAATGCTCCAACTCATTTACTTTAACTGCAGATGTGACTAATGATAAAGATGATTAGAACCTTTGCAAGACCAGTTAAAGCTCTTTACTCTTTTAAAGCTATATAATCGCTCTTACTCACAAAGCCATGGGAATGTAGAAGGCTGAGATATAGGATTGCCAAAAGGCTCCATGTTATAAGAACACCTCTTCTTCTGCAGTAAATCAGTGCATTTTTTAATTAATTCTGGTTCAGTTCAATTAAACAAATCAGACTAAAACACCTGAAATAAATGATTTGTAAGAGCAAAAAACATAAATGGGAATGCTGTATCTCAGTAACATGAAGCCATCTAATTTTTAGGGTGTTTTATCATAGTAGAAACAACTGCATGGAGCCCCTTATGAAGTGACCAACACAGTATCATCGAGAGGCTTCATTCCACTTTCATGACAGAAGAAATCTATGGGCCTGATTTAGAGTTTCAAGGAATGATTTAACTTTATCCAATGGCAAAGGAAAATATCTCAGATATCCTGAGGGACCTCTGCCAAATTCAGAGTTGTCCACTGGCCCTTTGGACAACTCTCTACTCTGACAGGAACTGCTATCATGGCAGTTCATGTCTATGTACGAATCATTTGAAGGACAGTACAGTTAAAAATGGTGGCTGGCTAGCAAACGTTTAAAAAAAGTTTGTTTTTCAAAAACAAACTACCAAAGCAAGATTTTGTTTTTCAAAACCAAAAAAACGAATGGTCCCACCCCCTGGGAATTTTTTTCCAGAGAAATGGGATCATTATTTCTTTACTGGCCGTTACAGCCAGATTTTACTCTGCATAGGGTCGATGGTATAAAGTCCTTCCTTCGACAGCCCATACTTTGCCGGGCCATCAGAGCAAGTATTCTGTCAAGAAGCCATAAGCAAAGAAATTAGACTATTTTTAATTGAACGGGATACCATTGGAATATGAATGGATTTTCCCATTAAATTAGAGACAGACATATATGCATCAAAGACACAGAAGAAAAAGAAATTCACAGAGATTTTTATTCATTGATTTTGTTCGAAATATTTTAAGAAATAAGACACAGAATAAACAGAGACATTTTGTTACCTCAGTTCTTGTGACCTACTGATCAATCATTTCACAGTTACAGTTGAATACTCTTTTTCCAGACTGAGGATGTGGGTCCACTGATGATGTCCCAGAACTGATTTGGGGGTATTTCTCTTCCAAATATAAATTTCTGGCTGTTGCTTAGACATGGCATTTGTGCTAGGTAATAGCAGTCAAAGCATTAGCAATAGTGATGGCTTCAAGAACAGGTATCCAAAAGAAGGATATTAGCAGGAGATCTCAGCATCTGGCTGTCATCAACCTTTCTGAGTAGTCATCAGGCACAGACAAAAGAGCAGCCCTGCTTAGAAACTTTGACACCTTTTACAAGAGAAGCCTACGACCTACCCTTTACTTCTACCATCTACCCTATGTCATCACTCAGGAATAACTAATCAGCAGCCCTTTCCTAAAAAAGGCCTCACTGATTTTTATCGGTAGTCTTTTCTTCATTCTCCCTCACTTGGTTCTGGGTCTCCACTCTATTCACAAGGATGTAGACAATATACTCCCACTGTTTAAGGAAGATGTGTCTACTGTCCATCACGTCATGCAAAATGCATCTCATTGGTCCAACACCTTCATCACACCAGAAGCCTTACTGCTACCCACTAAGTGGCAGATTTACTAAGACCTTTCATTGCCCTTGCATCACGCAAGGTGATTCAAGGCATCATAAGCCCTTAAATGAGATTTATTAAGCCACGCAAAGCCATCTTTCATGGATCTGTCTGGGGTAGTAAACCCAGAGTAACGCAAGGCAGAGTAATTGCTGCCTTGCTCTACCCTGTGTTGAAAAGTCATTCCATGGGTAAATCATGGGTGTTCTCATGTATCCACCCATGAACTTTGACACAATCCCAGATTTACTAAGGTGAGTAAATCTGGAATTGAGTTGAAATGGTATACCTTCCCGAGTGAGGTGTTGCTAGAAGAAATATCTGTACTGCTACTCGTTATTCCTTTCTATGCCTGATGCATTCTGTAGCATACATAGAAAGAGGAAATGCCTCAGAGGTTTGTATTTGTGCAGAAGGCACCCATTCCTGCAAACAACAAAATCCTAGTCATTATGCAGGCACCCTTACACCATGGCACAAGGGTGCCTTAGTTGGAGCTAGGAAGCACACAGTGTGCCAGCGCACGTAGAGAGCAGAAATACGTCATATCTTAGTACAAATGGCACATTCTGCTCGCTCCCTCTCACAAGTTGTCTTGCTGCCTTGCTTTGCATAAATTCTTAGTATATCTGCCCCTTGCTACATACCCACCACATGTACACTGACACATGGAATGTCAGCGCAAAGATCTTGGGGTCACACAGAATGCCTCTTCGAGCCAACTGAGACGGTCTACCTGGAGCCTCCATCACCCCCTTTTCTTCTCATCAGAGCCTTCTTATAATGTTGAGCACTCCTGCCAGGTTCATGCTATTTTTTTGCTTTTCGTAGTCCTAGTCGTTCTCGAGATTCTGTGCCCATTGTCCCTGATATGCTTGATCCTGTTCCTTATAGCTTGGGTTCTCCTAGACCTAGTTCTTCTCGACTTAACCCACCTGTTATCTTAGCCCTGATCTCCCTGGCCCCAGTCATCCCGATCCTTCCTGGCCTTTTATGCTTATTATCATAAACTCTGGCTTTTGGCTATCATGGACTTTCCTGGTTCCCCCAGTCTTGACCCATCTGGCCCTTTTAATTTGTGGTCCTCCTGGTCCTAGCCACCTTGTCTTTGTTCTCCTCCCCCTCAACCTTCTACCCGTGGAACTGCAGATCCTGGACCATATTGCATCTCGTGTACTGTAGTCTTAATCTTTGTCTTCCTGGTTTGGGTTGTCCTTGTTCTCCTGGAGCTACACCTTGTCCATTTAGTCATACTGGTATTGCAGCCATTGATCCAGGTTCTTCCTGTTTGGGTCCTCCTGAACCTGGTCATTATGGTCCTCGTGCCCACCACTATACCTTCCACTTGGTCTTCCAGATGCTGGTTGTCCTCCTTACCACAGCTCCTCCTCATTCTGGTCTGCTAGTTGTAATGATTGTTCTGCCCCTCTTCATACTCCAAGCCCTGGACCCCTAGGACACCTTGCATGGATCTGTGTGGTGTAGTAAGAGGATCTGGTCTTCATGACACTCTTAGATCTTTTTCTGGTCCTCCTGGCCATGATCTTTTTAGTTTACCTAGTCCTCTTGCTCTGGTCTTCTGTGTGCCCTTTGTACTGCCCTCCTCTGTCTTCCTAATCCCTATCCTGCTTATCCTAGTATCATGGACATAATGGCGATTGCCCTTCAGGTCCTGAACATAGTCATCTTCAGTCTGGTCCTCATCCTCATGGGCCTCATCCTTCTGCTCCTTGCCCACATGGCTCTACAATAACCTGTCCTGTTACAGATCATCATAGCCTTTCCTAGTTGTAATGTTTCTTAATCTCCGGTCCTTGCTATTCTAAGAACCTCCTCGCCCTGTACTTCCTGATTTGACTGGCCATTATTCCCATGTACTCTTGCTCCTAGTCGTTTGGATCTTGGGTTTTCTGTTTCACAGGCTCCCAGTCCTGGACCTTTTCATCCTCCGCACCCTAATTCTCATCCATCAGTCTTCCTGGTCTGGATCTCCTGGTTTGTCTATTCCCCTTGTTTGCCTGCTCCTAATGCTTCTGATCCTGGTCACCCTGGTCCATGTAGTCCTAGTTTTGATACTCCTTTTGTCTGGCTCTCATGTATAAGGTCTCCTGATGCTAGTTCTACTGCCATTGGTTTCCCTAGCTTTCCTAGTCCCTGGTCCTACTATCCCATCGTACGCCTATTAGTCATCCTGGTTTGCCTATTCTACCTTGTTCCTGTCCATCTGACCATGAACACCTCTATCATGGTCCTCCTAGTAATGGTCCTATTGAGTCTGGTCTTCCTCATTCCTGAAGTATGCCCCCTCCTAGTTCCTATGATGTGGGTAGGGGTGGTTTATAAACTCTGCTCTGCAGGCAGATTTGGCATTGTACCACTGAGTCTCTGGGCAAATTCTGCCAACCACTGCCTGGCAGAGTTTTTTCTTGCACATGGCTCACCAATGGCAAGTTGGCAAGGGTGAACTGGCATCACCTAGCACAATTTTGTGGTGCTAGGAGGGGTGCTAGGGCACAAGATTTTCCCCAAGTGGGCGGTCGCAACAGTCACTGGTGAGAAAACTGCTGTTTGAGTAGAAAATCTACTAGACCAGCAGCCAAACCAACTCGAGAAGCAGTACCCTCTGGCATGCTGCATGGCGCAGTTTGCACAGATTTTTCTGTGCAGAAAGAATTCCCAGTGCTGAAAGTCAGCACGAGTAACCAGACGTGCCAATTTCCACCTGTCTGCGAAGCTTCGTGGAATTTTGAGTCCAACACTCTTGGGCCTTCTGACACTGGTCCCACTGGACCTAGACCTTCTTATCTTTTATTACCCCCTCTTCATCCTAATCTATGTTTTCCAAGTCATGCTAGGCCTGGTCCTTTCTGGTTATGGTCTTCGCGGACTTTTTGCTTCTGGCCATTGGTTCTCCTTAATCTGAAGTCTGTGGGCTTGGCCCTACTGTCATTGGTCTTTCTCTCCATTGGTCTCCAGGTACCGGGCCTCTTTAGTCTTTAGGGTCTGCTACTCCTGGCTCTGGTCCAGGTTGGTGCACACAGCCCTTCTTGTTGTTCTCACTCTGATCCTGGTACCCCTTGTGCTGTTTTTCATTGTCCTGTTCCCCAAAGTCTATTTGTTCCTTGTGACCACTGGCATTGGTAAACCTGGTCCTCATAGATTAGGTTTCCCTAGACCTGGTTCTTCTTGTCCTGGTCCTCGTGGCTCTGGTTGTTCCTAGCACTCCTAGTGGTCCACCCCTTGTCCTTTATTCTCCTAAATTTAATCCTCCTCCTCCTACTGCTTCCTTCACCAATCACACCCACCACAATGACTTTAGTCAGGTACAGCCTCAAAGCTTCTCACACAGATTTTATTGTTTTTCACTTTAAGATTTAGTTTGCTGAGGCAGCAAAATGAAATGAGTGCCCAGTAGAGACAGGACCTTGGCCACCTAAAACACCGCTTAACATGTTAAAAATCATTCCCAAGATGCATTGTGCAGGTGATTAAAATGCAGGTGTGGCTGAAAGGGCCACTCATGACATGGGGCTAACAAGCATCAGTGCCCTAAAATTACTCTGCTTGGTGAATAGTATGAAAAAGTGTGTTTATTCACAGGCAGCAGAGTGAACTTCTCCTGTGAATTACCCTGATGCATTACT
The DNA here is from genome assembly GCF_031143425.1 of Pleurodeles waltl. NCBI lineage: Eukaryota > Metazoa > Chordata > Amphibia > Caudata > Salamandridae > Pleurodeles > Pleurodeles waltl. The sequence continues at coordinate 333,568,875 of NC_090446.1, forward strand.
TATGTGTGTCCTGCTTTCACTTCCCTGTTCCACAGAAGCGGTATTTCAGTGTCTCACTCAGTTTACCTCCTGCAAGTGCCCCCAAAGCACCAATTACCTTTTCTATGTGTGCCTCCCTTTGTTTATTGCTACTGTGGTGCCAGATTTGAGATACTAAGCAAGCACAATACCATTTAAACAGAAGCATAGAGCTATCACAAGGTCTTCCATAAGAAGCCCAAAGAGGACCCAGCCCTTAAAGACCATAAAGAGGACCAGAATGAACATTAAAAAACGATGTGTTCTCACAAGTATATAAAATAATTATGTAATATGCTTTAAAACCATACTCTGTATCCTTTGCTGACAGACAAATACTCTGTGACCGAAGCACAAAGCTTCTGAGTGCCATATCCTGAAGCTTCTGTTTGATTTCTACATGTTTTATTTGAATATTAAAATAACAAATGTTTTGATTCAAAACTGATTGATGATTTTTTCATTTGTAAACAGCTGAGTTTAATTTATGCACTTAATTTGTATATGCACTTACTTTCAAATCCTTCACATATGTTGCATCCCCATTACAAGATAGCCACTACACTACCATTGCCTGGAATCCCTTTTTTCTTTGTGGATTGCTAAGTAAAGACCTTCTCCACACTATTTATCCAGCTGTTGGTCAAACAGTACATCATCTCTACTATGTAGTCTATGACCAGCTAAACAGCAGAGATTATGTACTATTTTGCCAACCGCGAGGTAATTAGCAGAGATTTTATACTATTTGGCCGGTGGCTGGATAAATAGAGGCTTCTATTTTTTAAAGTATATTGAATGGTGAAACAAGGTCTTCACACGTTTTTGCTATGAGCCCCCAAAGCTAAATGTTTTGAAGTCAAACCCCTGCAAAACTTATTGCAAGCCCTGGGTGAGTGGGAGAGGCAGGACTGGGTACATGGGTCGGAATTTATGGATCATTTCAGGGATACTTTTTCTGTAGGTTATAATCCACAATAAATGTAAGACATAAAAGGAGAAATTCATCAAAACAACAGAAACTGACCCAAAAATGTCCAAAGAATGTTGGTGTTGTGACCCACTTGCATTCCTGGGCCCCAAAGCAACTACACCTACTGCACTTCTGTTGGGTGCATCCTTGAGTAGCTGGCTATCTCCTCTGCCTTTCACCCCTTTTCCACCATGCCTGATCAACACTCTAATCTTCTTGAAACAGGCTCTCTTCTGTCCCTTTTTTAAAGTTTTATATAGCACTGACTCAGCCCAAGGGCTTTGGAGCACTTTACACGAGTACCTGTTATATTACACAAGGTCAGATTAATATTTGCAAAGCCATGGGGAGGTTCAGTAATTTGCACAGAATCACAGCATGTTGAGCAGATGCCAGGACTTTAACCTGTTTTCCCAGTTCCAAAGTCAAAAGCTCTGGCCCTTAGCCAACCTCTCCTCCCTTCAGAAAAAAGTGAGCTCCCACATGGCTTCTTTCCTCTTTTTCCTGGTCTATTATTCAGAGGCCCATGGATCCAGATGATCAGTTCTCTGCATATGAATGCAAACATTCTGGCCTCTCTGTCAACCGACAGCATCACCCTTTTACAAAAACAACCATATGTGAAAGGTTATGGCGGACCTTTAAAAGCTCCTGCCTGAAGGTGAAGGGAAAGGGAGGGGAATCCTGAAATTAAATGTGCGCAATTGGCTAAGTACCAAACATAATGGCTGGCTGGAAGCTAGGGTAAGCTTTAACTCATGGAGTCACTCTGAGTTTCATGATGACAAAGATTTATTATTCTTGGGGGGTAATGCAGGGATGTTATTTGCTGAGTTCTGGAGTGCGTCCTTTTTATGGATATGTATAAACGTTTCTAGGTACAGTATGGCTACTTAATTCTTTAAGCTATAGATATAAATATTAATTTACATAGGCACAGCGTTTTCTGCAATACGTTGGGACCTCGCAGAACTATAAATATATAAATCACTTTCCCTCAGTGGCTAGAGTAACTAGGCACCCCGGTTTTGCCGGGACAGCCCCGGCTTTTCATCAGCTGCCCCTGCAGATTTCAACAAATTTGGCTCATGTCCCAGTTTTCAGAGAGGCTCAACTGAAAACTGAGGGAGGAACATTTGATTATGTTGCAAAGCGAAACAAGTTAGCAGCTGTTCACAGAAACAATTAAATGAACAGGTGTGAAGGTGGGTTTAAAAAATGCACTTTTTTTCCTCAGTGCCTCATCTGTTTTTCTAGGTTGATGCATGCTGTCGTTCTGTGTCCCTTGGCTGATGAACATTTGTTGTCCTTTTTCTACTTTAGTGAAATTTCCCTGTTTTTGGTTTTTCATATCTGGTCACCCTACCAGTGGCCCAACCAGGACTTAATTCTGTGACTCTGAGGTCACACACAAATATCTACTGATCTCATTCGCTATCTGAGGTTTCATAATGTAAAATAATACATTTCCCATCGATTCATTTAACTTACATTTACTTTTCATTTAAAGTGTGTGTGCATTTTTTTATGTGCTGTTATCTGAAAGTGAAAACAAATAACAAAAATAATTCAGTGACACTATGGACCTCAACTCTGCATATAAATGAAGACAGCCTGGAAACACACCAAATAAACAAGATTACATTTCCAGGCCATCTTTATTTACAAGTCCTTGCAGATCCATTTGTTTCCCCCCGGGATCTCTCTGTTAAACTCTCTGCTGAGATGCTCACCTTTCAAATGGACTAATAGTGCCACCATTTGGTGGACCATCATGGATGCCGTTGCAGAGCACCAACAAACACTACCTGAAGTTAAACACTGCTTCTTTCCATCACTAGCTATGGAGTATACAATGCTTTGATCATACAAACAAAATCCTTTCTGCAACTATGCCCATTTTTCCCTTCAATTTTTACAGTTATTTTTCCTCACTCATCATCTTCCATCATAATGGTCCAACTGAAAGGCTTGCAAATAATGTTATTGGCCATCTACAGCAACTGCACATAATGTATAGGGAGTCTCTGGTCTAGTGGATCAGTTATCCCCTACCACACATGCTTTGTGGGCTACCATGAGGGGTCAGAAGAAGGACTTTCATTGATCGTTTAAGAATGCCTATTTTCTAGGAGGTGCTGGATTTTATTATTAGGAAGAAGCATAAAGAGGTGAGTACCGAGCCTCAGCCATTGACTGATGTACTGATAAAGGTATGCAGCACCCCTTCAGGAGACCCTCCTATGTAGCAGTTACTCCTAATGGTACTACACCTAAAATATGCAGAACCATTAAATCTAATAATAGTTACACCTCTTCTTTATAGTTTCAGAACCAGTAGAAGTGATGGGTAATGCAATGCATAACAAACAAGTTATTAAAAAACTTTTTAATAAAGGAATCAGGCATATTAATCCAGTTATTTTATTTCAAGAAAAGATTTGAAGGCTCGCCCCATCCTAGATCTTTATGACTTCGCATAAGTCTTCCCCTATAGAAAAATCACGAAACAGATTTTGGCTCGGGTCTGTAGTCCAGACCAGTGGGTGGCTGAGTTTAGTGAACTCCGACAAAGACATACAGAATATTGAAATTAGCCTTGGTCTGGCTTCAACAGGAACAGTTCAGCCCATACTTCCAGACCAGGTCCCCTATATCCGCGAAAACAAGCAACTCCAGACCAGTCAGCAAACAAAAATAAACCAAGGAAATCAAATGTCACCCAAATATTTGCCAGTTGTTAGATTAATTTAAGCCTTCCGCAGATTATATTTTGTTTTTTCTAAGAGAGACCCCCAAGGGCCCGATTTAGATTTTGATGTTCTTACCGCCAATCCGCCACTGTTGCGGACCCCAGAACACTTTCAAGTTGCCTGTGTTCTGCCCGCCATATTTAGACGAATTGCGGCTGAGACGCACACCGCCACAACGGAGTGCTCATCCTAGCCGTCAGGCGGGTGGGTTCCGTTCCCGCCAACACTATTTAGATATTACAGTGTTGCAGGCAATGTCCTGCTGGCAGAGTGCTGCCGGAGGAACACCATCTCTGGACCCAATGGGCAATGGCAGTGGCTAGGAATACAGGTAAATCTCAAACACACTGTGCCTAGCCCATATGTGAACACCTGCAACACACACAATACAACAAACCATCCACACTTGTATCAATAGCCATTCCATCACAACACACATACATGCAGCAAATAAACACTGATGCATGCCCATGATACAACATACACACACTTTTGACATTGTACCCACACAAGACAACCACAACAACCAACACAACTACACACTCATCTGCACAAGCACACTTACAACCACACACATCAAGACAATGACTGCCACACAACCCTCACAGGAATGTTGCCCGCGGGAACACAACACAACATGCACAACATCAAACCCATAAGCAAGTGGCACCCATACTGACACAACACATCACCCACTCCAGCTCCCTCCACCTCAACCAGCCAATGACATCGCACCCACACATACACAACTGGAAGCACAACATGACAGGTACAGATCCCTTTGCAATGTGCACACATGGACACAGATGACAAGTGTGATTGTACCATCATTATGGTGCCAGCATTCATTTGGCAATGAAAACTGACACCAAAATTATAATTGTGAACGTGTGCTATATGTGTAATGTGCCAGTGTGTTCCCATCTATCTCGGTCCGATTGTGTCCTCGACATATGCATGTCACAGCGCTTAAATAAATTGCTATGGCATGTATATGACTGCAGTGGTCCCGAGCACATATGCGGTGCCCACACAAAGTACACAGGCAATGTGGATTCCCTACCTTCCCTGTTTTCTCCATGCTCCATTGGCAGCAGCTATGAAAGGTCTTGTCCAGTGGAGCCCAGTCAAAAACAGAAGTAGATTCTGGAAATAAGTTAAGTTTTCACCCGATTTCCCCAATCCACCAAGTCAGATCTGGAGGTCGGACCGCCAAAGATGGCTTAGCTGTAAGTCACATCCAAATCTGTACGGCAGTAAGGCTGGCCGGAGTGCAGCCATCTGCCACTATTTCCTATGGCGCCGTCAACATGGATGGGAATCCTTGGTGGAGTCTGTGGGACTCAGGCGAGGGTTCGCCTATGAGACTGCCAACATCTAAACCAGGCAGGTAGACCACCAAGGCGGCGGGCGGGTTTTCAGGTGAAAAACCAACAGGGGGACTGTTGCAGTGTGTCCAGAATGAGGCCGTGTGTTCTCTGAACCTATGGACTACAGGGAGTGCAGAATTATTAGGCAAATGAGTATTTTGACCACATTATCCTCTTTATGCATGTTGTCTTACTCCAAGCTGTATAGGCTCGAAAGCCTACTACCAATTAAGCATATTAGGTGATGTGCATCTCTGTAATGAGAAGGGGTGTGGTCTAATGACATCAACACCCTATATCAGGTGTGCATAATTATTAGGCAACTTCCTTTCCTTTGGCAAAATGGGTCAAAAGAAGGACTTGACAGGCTCAGAAAAGTCAAAAATAGTGAGATATCTTGCAGAGGGATGCAGCACTCTTAAAATTGCAAAGCTTCTGAAGCGTGATCATCGAACAATCAAGCGTTTCATTCAAAATAGTCAACAGGGTTTCAAGAAGCGTGTGGAAAAACCAAGGCGCAAAATAACTGCCCATGAACTGAGAAAAGTCAAGCGTGCAGCTGCCACGATGCCACTTGCCACCAGTGTGGCCATATTTCAGAGCTGCAACATCACTGGAGTGCCCAAAAGCACAAGGTGTGCAATACTCAGAGACATGGCCAAGGTAAGAAAGGCTGAAAGACGACCACCACTGAACAAGACACACAAGCTGAAACGTCAAGACTGGGCCAAGAAATATCTCAAGACTGATTTTTCTAAGGTTTTATGGACTGATGAAATGAGAGTGAGTCTTGATGGGCCAGATGGATGGGCCCGTGGCTGGATTGGTAAAGGGCAGAGAGCTCCAGTCCGACTCAGACGCCAGCAAGGTGGAGGTGGAGTACTGGTTTGGGCTGGTATCATCAAAGATGAGCTTGTGGGGCCTTTTCGGGTTGAGGATGGAGTCAAGCTCAACTCCCAGTCCTACTGCCAGTTCCTGGAAGACACCTTCTTCAAGCAGTGGTACAGGAAGAAGTCTGCATCCTTCAAGAAAAACATGATTTTCATGCAGGACAATGCTCCATCACATGCGTCCAAGTACTCCACAGCGTGGCTGGCAAGAAAGGGTATAAAAGAAGGAAATCTAATGACATGGCCTCCTTGTTCACCTGATCTGAACCCCATTGAGAACCTGTGGTCCATCATCAAATGTGAGATTTACAAGGAGGGAAAACAGTACACCTCTCTGAACAGTGTCTGGGAGGCTGTGGTTGCTGCTGCACACAATGTTGATGGTGAACAGATCAAAACACTGACAGAATCCATGGATGGCAGGCTTTTGAGTGTCCTTGCAAAGAAAGGTGGCTATATTGGTCACTGATTTGTTTTTGTTTTGTTTTTGAATGTCAGAAATGTATATTTGTGAATGTTGAGATGTTATATTGGTTTCACTGGTAATAATAAATAATTGAAATGGGTATATATATTTTTTTGTTAAGTTGCCTAATAATTATACACAGTAATAGTCACCTGCACACACAGATATCCCCCTAACATAGCTAAAACTAAAAACAAACTAAAAACTACTTCCAAAAATATTCAGCTTTGATATTAATGAGTTTTTTGGGTTCATTGAGAACATGGTTGTTGTTCAATAATAAAATTAATCCTCAAAAATACAACTTGCCTAATAATTCTGCACTCCCTGTATAGGTGCACTTCACAATGAAGGCCAAAAAGGCTAAAAGCGTTCAGTGTTTGCTTATTTTTTCATCTGGAGGGGACTTGGCATTGGCACTTCTGGATAGAGTGTTCCTTTCGGGGAAGGACCAAATATAATTTGCATATAATACTGCTAGTCTCTGCCTGGAGTATCATATTGGGCAAAAATGACAAAGACCAGCAGTGTAACTTAAAAGAGGCAAATTAGAATCACCACAACAAAAAAAAGTTAGTTGCCACAACATTTCATACCAAATTGGAGCAAGCACAGGTAAAGCCAAATGGTCTGGCATTGCCTTTTTGCTTTGTCGTTGCTTGTTTTGTCATTGTTTTAGCAAAACGTTATTGCTGAGGAAATTGGTAGACATCAAACAATTTAAAAAACATAGCTAAATAACAACATTATTTTTAGTCTCAAAAAGCACACATTGCAGTTTTAGTGCCTGGCACAGAAGGGAACTTTTTGTGCATGGTTGTGTTCCTTGTGAAAGGGCAGAATGCCATCAGTCACAATGAAGTTAGTCAGTGGCTGAACTAGACTGACCAACTGCACCATGTTGAATGTGGGCGGAAGAAACCTGTGAATAACAACAACAGAACATTGGACAAACGACTGGCTGAACCCCCTATATGTTTATGATACACAATATTTTAGAATCAAAAGGTTTTGGCTAACGCTGGACCTAAAAATGAAAAATGAAGTTGCTTTCTGTGCTGCAGTACTTGCGTTTCTGAACAACAAATTGTGCTCACATCATTTCACACTCTCCAGATCTCTCACAATGCACTATGCTTGCTTTGCGTAACCGGTTTCAATTCTCACAAGTTGCCAGAGGTAAAGCTAAAAATAAAAATGCTATATTTAGCACTGAGGTGAATGTGGAATGAGAGAAAGAATGTAGATGGAAGTAGAGCAGAAGCCAGAAAGATGGTAGCACAGGGAGTACAGGGCAGAACCGAAAGAGGATAACCACTGTTGGCACAGAGCCATGAGAGGTTGGTCTTGATTGGCTTCCATCATCTATTGTGTACGGATAATATAGGCGATGCTCCACCTTCAGGCCATTGTTAGTACATAGTCAACATAGTCTTGAGCAGTCACTGTTCTCATACTAGGATAACTCAGAATGTCTCAGGCTTCTATAGGTAAATTATTAAGAAACCTCCCAACAGCAATTAGCATAATACAGAACTGCAGAAGTAAACAAATCCAACAGGATGATTATATGTATTTGGGTAATAATTATTTACATATTCAAGGTCTTTTTATAGCACGCCCTAGCCCTCTGGCAACAGAAGGCTTTAAAAGTTTAACAACAGAAAGTGGGTTATTTGTCATCAGTTAATCACAGTATATAGAGCTTAGAATTGTCACTTGATGACATAAAGCATGTATGTGAATTGAAGGTACAAAAACCGTTTTTAATCCATAGTTATAAACACAAGATCATTGAACACTCCCATGCACTCTGTAGACCACAGATCTCACTGCATGGACATGGAGCGCAACCTTTCCATATTGAGGCCAACGGATTTCAGTACATGGTCATGGAGCACATCAGTATGTACTATAGTCCACAGATCTTACTTCAGGACCAAGGTCCAAACTCATGATTATGAGCCCCACATATTTAACTGCATGATAAGGGAGTGCAGATGGGAGTCTTAAAGCTCATAGATATTACTACAAGATGATGGACCATACCCGTGCAAACTGAGGTCCATACATCTTTCTGCGCCATCCTGGATCATAGCAGTACCTATTGATGCACACAAACATTAATAGAGGATCATGGAGTACAGCCATGCACATTGGGCCCCACAGATGTCAGTGTTGGGCCATGAAGCACAGCTGTGCATATTACAACCCACCGATCTTCTGAAAGATGATGGACCACACCCATGGATATAGAGGCCCACAATTCATGTCACAGTCAAGGAGCGCATCTGTGCAAATTAAAGCTAGTAGATCTTACTACAAGATGAGGAGCCACACCCATGCATATTGAGGTCCACACATCTTTCTGCACCATCTTGGAGCACAGCAGTACCTATTACTGCACACAGATGTTAATGAAGGATCATGGGCCACATCCATCTATAGGGTGGCTCGCAGATCTTGCAGTTCAGTCATGAATCATTGCTGTGCATATTAAAGTCAATAGATATTATTGCAGAGTAAGGAACCACACTCTTACATATTGAGGCCCCCAGATCTCACTGCATGAAAAAGCTATATGCATTAAAGTTAACAGATCGTAATGGTGGTTGATGGACAATACCTGTGCATATTGAGGCAACAAGTGTCTGCATCATCTTGGAGGACGGGTGTATTTGATAATGCATGCAGGCCCTGAGATACAATCACAGACCACAGCCATAATTGTTTAGAGACATTGCTCAACACACCATCATGGAATACAGTCATAACTAGGGAGACCATCATGTCTCTCTGCAGGATCAAGCCACAAAAACAATCATATTGAGAGACAGATTTCTCTAGACAGTCTTGGAGCACAGCTGTCTGAGCTGAGGCCCACAGATCCCTAGACAGCAACAGCCATAAATGCTGCATTGCCAGGGATACAAAATCACACATAAGTTAACTGGTTCTTTGACTTTACAACACATGCCCTTACCTTGCAAGGTAAGTACTTCCACATGGACACCTGCTTTGTTTATATCTGTAAGTGCTTCCCTTTGAGGTTTAATTTCTGTGAAATGAGCATTGTGGCAGAATGAAACCTGATCTGTGTATTTATTGTATCTGCAATACCTGCATGTCCTATACCCTTACCCACCTTAAACCCTATAAATACCCTCATCATTCTATACACTCACCCAACTCTAAACCATAAAAATACCCTTACTGCCCAATACCCTTACTCAACCCTAAACTTTATATTATGTATATTTATTGGGTGGGAAACTCCCCAATTCCCCTTTTTGTAATTACCCTTATCACATTATACCCGTACTTACCTGTTAAACCTTAAAAATACCCTTACCACCCGATATCGCTACCCACCTCCTAAACCATAAAAATACTCTTAGCAGCCTATTCCCCTACCTATCATCAACTCTACAAATACCCTTACCATCCTATTTCCTTCCACACCCTATATCCCCAAAATATCCTATCCTATACCCCTGCCTGCCCTTAAATCCTTAAGGCATGCAAGGCAAGGCATTGTGTAGGGTAAATGATTCGTGGTGAAGGCATTACATGCTAAAAACAGCGTTGTAAAGGCTGTTTCCCCTGTGAAGCTCATTGCATAGGTGTAAAGGCAAAGAGGTAAAGGGTTAATGTTACTCTGCTTGTGATAGACTTGCATTGTCGTTCGTCCTTTTCAAGATCATGACAGTGAACTACGGCAGATGATGGAACAGGCCTACCTGCCTGAAAGCAACATTCAAACTAAACCTTAGCCCATGTAAACCTCCCTTATTAACTGACCACTTACTTCTGACTCTGCGTATTGACCTCTACAGATTTGACAATAAGACTACTTGTACGACAGCAGGAGGACTGCACCACAGTCATCTTCGACCACACAGAACCATAGTTTGATGGAAATCTGTAGGTCTAAGGAGTTATGGCACTTGGAGTTGGGACAGTAGTACCTGCTTTGAAGCACACACTGTAAGAAGACTTTTAATGTGCACATATACTTTTAATGTGCATGGTTATGCAGAAGGCCCTCCCAGGCTAAGGCAGGTTCCACAGCCTTGATCAGACAAATTATCTGAAGAGAACAGTTTTCAAAGATTTTCTGAATTTAAATTCAGACTCGGTCCTTCTTACTTACAGTAGAAGAGAGTTCCAGAGTTTGGAGGCAAGGAATGTGAATGAATGCCCTCCACCCTTTGTTTTCTTGATCCTGGGGACTATAAACAGTTGCTGGTTTTCACAGTGTCCTGATTATGATGAAACAGTTTGCTGCCAGGTTTTTGGCTGAGACATCCCTAGAAAGCTTGCTATTAATCCAAAACCCCAGACTCTTGACCTCTAATTTAGGGCTGGGTTGCGTGCAGAGAAAGTCTGGCCAGTTCAGCTCCTTCCATCTGGTGGGATTATTTCTCACCACTCCTGCCTTGTCCCCATTTAATTTTATTTAGTTTTGGTAGTGTCACAAGGATCAAATCAGGTTTGTCAAATTGTACATCTGATGATCAACAACAAGCGTCCCTGCAATTCACAGTAACACATCATTCACAGTGCAGATTGTGTTTGTGTTCAACCAACGAAAAGTCAGGAGGCCTGAATCCATCTTTCTTCTAAACTGAATGGGCACAATGTTTGAACATTACTTATGGTGTCGAGCTAAAGGGAAAAATTAACTGAATACAAACAATGTTTTCTTTGATTAATGCAACAGTATTAGGGTAGCGCTAAAAGTGCACAATGCCCATGTGTCGTTGTGCCAATTCTTTTGTGCTACTTACCACAATCAAACCGGTTTAAATGCACAGAAGAGTGCCCTTCCGAACACAAGACTAATCCCAATAACTAATAGTAACCAATAATCACTGGATTAACCACAAGCCATGGGTTCTGGAGCAGAGTGCTGCCTGGCATAAAGTAATGCAATGCATCATCAGGGGTTGTACGCACTATAAGTATATGGAAAGGTAACTACAATACAAATTCAAGACTTAGGGCCCGATTACGATATAGGTGGTTTGACCGCAGATCCGCTAATGCGGCGGCAGTGGGGAGGATGCTGCCAAGCTGGCGACCACCCCACTGCCATATTATGAACTCCCTACCGGCCTGGCAGGCAGAAACAGTATGGTGGTATTGGCTTCAGTTCTCAGGGAAAGCTAAGGCCAATGCCACTGCACTGTCCAGGTCCTGTATCTTGCTCTCCTTGCTGCCACCCGCCCGTTCAGCTTTGCTGCTGCCCATTGCTGCCCTCCAGTGCCTTGTTCTGCCTTTCACTTTTTTCTTGTCTTTATGCCACTGTTCTTTTACTCGTATTATTGTCTTTGTGCCACTGTTCTTTCACTCATTTCTCTCTTTGTGCATTGTTCTTTCACTCGTTTTTTAATTTGTGCCACTGTTCTTTCACTTGTTTCGGTCTTTGTGCATTTGTTCTTTCACTTGTTTTTATTGTCTTTGTGCCACTGTTCTTTCACTCTCTTCTTTCTTTGTGCCCTTGTTCTTTCACTCGTTTTTAGTGTCTTAGTGTCACTGTTCTTTCACTCATTTTTGTCCTGTGCCATTGTTCTTACCTTGTGCCCCTCTCCCGGTCGCACTTTCCTGGCATTCCCCGACTCCCCGATCCCTCACCTGCCCTCATCCCAATGCACCCCGACCCCCTCCTCCTCCCCCCCGACTTCGCAACACCACTGAGCAGGTCCTGTACCCTGCTCTCCTTGCTGCCACCTGCCCGTCTGAGACTCGTTGCTGCCCATATCTGCCCTTTAGTGCCTTGTTCAGCCTTTCAATCATGTCTGTCTTCATGCCACTGTTCTTTCACTCATACTATTGTCTTAGTGCCACTGTTTTTTCACTCAAAAAATTGTCTGTGTGCCACTGTTCATTCACTTGTTTCTTTGTGCCATTGTTCTTTCACTCATTTTTATTGTCTTTGTGCCACTATTCTTTCGCTCATTTGTCTTAGTGCCATTGTTCTTTCACTCATTTTTATTGTCTTTGTGCCACTATTCTTTCGCTCATTTGTCTTAGTGCCATTGTTCTTTCACTCGTTTTCATTGTCTTTGTACCACTGTTCTTTCACTTGTTTTTGTCCTGTGCCACCGTTCTTGCCTTGCGCCCCTGCCCTCGTCTCACTTTCCCACCTTTTCCCACCTCCCCGATCCCTCGCCCGCTCTCCTCCTACTCTGCCCGAGCGCACCCATGACCTACTTAAAGGCAGTCGCTGTGCCCACGCAGCAGGTGTGTGCAGTGGGTGTGCCAGTGGCAAGCCCATCCGCATCCATCTGCGCCTGGACTGCACCCAGTGCCAGGACCCATGCCTCTGATGCCCGATACCAGTATTCCCCCGACGAGATCCACAACATCATGCCGAAGATCCACAACTCTGACCGCTGCATCACCGGACCTCGGACCACTAAAGGCCCCTTCTCCTGCCACATCCGCCACTTCCCCTGCAAAGTAGGATCCACCAACACCTCCACAGATCGAACACCTGACAACTCCCCCACCCCCCGGATACAAGATGATCCACATTGACCACCCCAACAGACACGGCAAAGGCATCTCCATCATCCACAAAAACTCCCTCCACTGCAGCACCTCGGATGACAACACAACACCGATCATGGAACCCCTCAACTTCCAGATAAAACCTGACACCAACACCACCATCAGAGAAACCCTCACCTACAGACCCCCCCAGACCTCGCCCTAACTTTTGCAACTCCATTACAGACTTCATCGCCCCCCCAGCCAACGACTCTAACCATTATATCTTCCTGGGAGACCTAAACATCCACCTGGAAGACCCTAACGACGTCAACTCCACTGCAATCCTCGAAAACATGAAGAACATGGGAATCTCCCAGCCAGTCACCTTCCCCATCCATAATGCAGGACACACCTGGATCGCATATTCTCCACAAGCGACTTCACCAGTCTCCCACACCAACAAAGTGACATGAACCGACCACCACATCATACCCTTCACCACTGAGAAATGCCACGATGCCTCAACCAGACGACCCAACCTCCCACGCTGTAACTGGGGCAAGCTAACTGAAACTTTCTTGATCAGCCACCCTCAAAGACACCAGACTCAGCCCAGCAAACACCCTTGAACGCAACATCCAAAACCTCTCCAACTGGCTCTCAGCCGCAGCGGACACAGTCTCCCCCTTGAAAAACACCACCAGTGACAGACGCTCCAAGCAGACCACCTGGTTCACCCCAGATCTACAGACCCTCAAACGCCAAAGCAGAAAGAAAGACACTGGCACTCCAACAAATTCCCCTCCAAACTCGACTCCTTCAGGTCTGCCCTCAAGACTTACCACCACTGACTCAGAGAGACCAAGAAAGGAGCACTCTGCATCCGCATCAAGGAAAGCACCAACCACACCAGACAGCTCTTCAGCATAGTCAGAGAATCCTTCTGCTCCTCCACCACTGAAAACATGATCCACCCCCACCCAAGCCCTCTGCAACAACCTATCAGACTACTTCCACCTCAAAATCACTGACAACTACAACAATTTCAATCTCCAGCCAACCGCATTCCACCTCCCCCACTGAATCACCAAATTGAAGCAGCTCTCCACAGAAGACACCTTCACCATCATGACGTCCATCCACTCTGGATCCCCTACGATCTCTGCCCATACCATTTATACAACCTAGGAAAGGAGATAAAAGGAGACCCACTCACCAAAATCTTGAACAGCTCCATCACCACAGCCACCATCCCCAACGTCTGGAAACATGCCGAGGTAAAACCCCTTCTGAAGAAGCCCTCAGCAGACCCCAACAAGCTCAAAAACTACAGCCCCCTCTCACTCCTCCCTTTTCCTGCCAAAGTTTTGGAGAAGGCCATCAACCGTCAGCTCACGGACTACCTCAAACACAGCCACCTGCTCAACCCATCCCAATCTGGCTTCCGACTAAACCACAGCACCGAGACCACCTTTGCAGCAACCGACAACATTAGGTGCCTCCTAACCCTCAGTGGAACAGCTGCCCCCATCCTCCTCAACCCCTCTGCAGCCTTCAACAGCATCTCCCACCACACTCTCAACACCAGACTCCACAGAATCGGCATGAAAGAAAATGCTCTCAACTGGATCTCCTCATTCCTCACCGGCTGAACCCAGAGGATCTGCATCCCTCCCTAAGTCTCCAGCCCTAAAGAGACCATCTGCAGTGTCCCTCAGGGTTCCTCTCTCAGTCCCACCCTCTTCAATGCCTACATGACCCCCTCAGCCAACGTCACACGTCCCCACAGAATCAACATTATCTCCTATGCAGATGACACACAGCTCATCCTCTAACTCACTGACGCCGCTGCCTTCACATGCTCCAACTTCCAAAATACCATGACCAACATCGTCGACTGGATGAAGACCAATTGTCTCAAGGTGAACTCTGCCAAAACAAAGATATTCATATTCGTAAGCAAGCCATCCCCCTGGGATGACTTGTAGCAGCCCACTGCCCGCGGCCCCTCTCCCGTGCTCTCCAGACACACAGGCTCAGAATAATCCTGGACACCCGACTCACCATGAAACAAGAAATTAATGCTGTCTCCTCTGCCTGCTTCCTCATGCTCCTCAAGATCTTCCACTGGATCCCCCTCTCCACCAGGAAAACAGTCACCCATGCCCTCATATGCACCCGCGTTGACTACGGTAACCCACTCGACACCAGAACCATGAAGCAGCTCACCAACCACCTCCAGACCATCCAGAACGCTGCGGCAAGACTCGTCCTCAACCTCCCCAGAAGAACCAGCATCTCTCTACACCTCAGGGCCCTCCACTGGCTCCCCGTACAACACAGATGTCTTTTGAAGCTCCTCACCCCTGCCTAAAAGGCCCCCCATAACGCCAGACCCATCTCTCTCAACAACCTCCTCACTTTCAACCATCTTAACAGTGAACACCGATCATCCACCCTCGCCCTGGCCCACATCCACCACTAATGACTCGGAGTGCAATCCTTCTCCTACTCCACCGCCAAGTGCTGGAACTAACTCCCACTTCACCTACACACATCTCCCTGGCTGGACAACTTCAGAAAGCAGCTCAAGACCTGGCTTTTCGACTGCCAACTCCCAATTGGCCTGACCCGCGCCACCACCACAGAACCTGGAGACCCCCAGAGGTGACAAGCCTGCACTCAACAAGAACCACCTGATTGACAGTCTGTGCTGCAAGCACACTCGGAATGCGCACTGTCTGCCTTGACAGACAGAGCCCATTCCGAGTTTGTTGACAGGGTGGTCTCTGCACAGCCCACGATATGGGCATGGGGAGTGCAGGGGCCCCCCTGTGGCTCCATCTCTGCCTTTATACCTGCCTTTTAGTGGTGGGGTCCCCGCTATGGAGAGGTTGGCGGAAAGGCAGGTCGTGATCAGCACTGTGGTGCTGACATCGGCACCACCGTGCTTGACCATGACTTGCACTGCCACCAACCTATCCGGATCCATGATCCTGGCGGTGGCTGCGGTCTTGTGGCAGTCGGACCGTCAGCAGCCTAATCTGTTGGATGGCCAAGAATGTGGTAGAAAATGGCTAAAGAAGGGAAAACAGTGACAGAAAGAGAAGAGATGGAAA
Source organism: Pleurodeles waltl (assembly GCF_031143425.1). Lineage (NCBI taxonomy): Eukaryota > Metazoa > Chordata > Amphibia > Caudata > Salamandridae > Pleurodeles > Pleurodeles waltl. Next base: position 333,584,962 of record NC_090446.1, read on the forward strand.
AGAACCCGCAAGAATAAGATAAAGAGAACAGAATTGTAGAAGAAAGAGGCATGAGGAGGAATCAAGACTAGGCAGCCTGGTATTTGTGTACACTAATTGTTTATATATATATATATGTGTGTATGGTATGTGTGTGTGTGTGTGTGTGTGTATATATATATATATATATATATATATATATATATATATACATATATATATATATATATATATATATATATATATATATATATATATATATATATATATACACACACAGTGGCGGTCGCCACTAGGTAGTTATAGTTACAACCAAGTTTTTGTACTGGCCTATATCTTTGGCGCCGCTTGACAAATCTTCACAAAACTTTCCAAAACAAAAATTGCCAGTCCCGTCAGCTGCTGTTTGGAAAGTTTCAGGCTGATCCGTTCAGCGGGGCGAGAAAAAAGAGGGTTCCCAAAAAAGTTTTCCCCTTTCATTTTTCCACAGGGATTTTGAACAGTGATAGCCCAAAAACTACTGGACAGAATTACACCAAATTTGGCAGGAAGGTAGGTCCTAGTTCAGAAGAAGTGCTTTTCTTGTTTTAATGTAATTCAGTTCAGTTGTTTTTGAGAAATTACGGGGGAAACAAATGTGTATATCTAGGGACGCAAGGGATTCGCAACCCCTAACGATCCTGTGCTCAGATCTGATTGGCTGATAACACCTCAACAACGGAAGCTGTTTAAGTGTTGTCAGCATCTTGGGACACAGCTGAAGCCGAGCCCCCCCCCCCCCCCCCCCAAAAAAAGGGGCCAGGGTACGAACACCCTGACCCTTTAGCCCTGGTGGTGGGGTCCCAAAGGGACCCAGCCAGGGCTAAAAAGCTTTTTTTTTAAAAAATTACGAGCGGAGACGAAGTGGATCCGATGAATCGGCTCGTAAAATAATTTTAAAAATGAAGCGCGGCCTCCTGCGCTTTATTAGCCTAATACCCCTGAGTGAGCCAAGTCCCGGGAGCTATATTAAAAATAGAAAGCGGGGTGCCCTCTTGCCCCCTCCCGCTGCCCTTGGGCCCACCACCCCTGGGGCAACACGTTATTTGGAGCTGGGGGCATGCCCCCTTCTGCCCCGGGGACCGTCCACCCCAGGGGCAAATGTTTACAAAAAAAAAACAGGTCACTGTGGACCCCCGCAGACCACTACCCCTGGGGTGTACTTCTTGTTGGATGGGGGGGCACACGGCTCCCCTCTTGGAGCAACTGATGGCCCTGGGGACCACCACCACCCCAGACCGGCTCCTACTATGTCCTGGGGGTGCCCACCCAAAGGACATAGCTGTGTGCTATTGCTCAGCTGCAGCGCTATAACTGCAGCCAAGCCTCAGCAAACACAAGTTTCATCTCTGTCCCATGCATGCGAGCAGGGGATAGAGATGAAAGACTTCAGCAAGCACGGAGCTGCTGCCAAAGCACCTCCGTGCTTGCTGAAGCATTGGCACTGCGGGGAAGCCTTAAGGCTTCCCGGCAGTGCCAGGTAGCCCAGAAAGGCTTTGTATTAAAAAAAAAAAAACAAACAAAAAAAAGTAGGGACCACAGGGGGAGCCATTCCTCGTGATCCCATATAGCTTGTAAAAGGCTTTGTAATAAAAATAAAAATAAAAAAATAAAGTAGGAACCGCCGGGGAGCCCTTGAGGGCTCCCTCGCGGTCCCACATAGCCCAAAAACATTATACTTATTATACTAAATCCAACAAAAATATCTCATTCTAAGTATATACAATATTAAAGCCTAAAAAAACTCTCTTTCTCTCTCACTTTTTCTCTCTTTCTGTCTCACTTTCAATCAATTTCTCCCACTCATACACCCACTTAGACATTTACGCACCCACTCACAGACCCACTAAGACACTCACGCACCCACTGACACCCTCATGCAGCCACTCACAGACCTGCACACAGACTGATGCACCCACTAAAACAATGATGCACGCACTCACACCCAGACAGACAATTTGACAGTACTCTTACCCCCAGGTACATCCTCTCACACCTATTCTCACCCCCAAGAAGCTGCAGATAACTCCCGCTGCACACGGCATAAGGGCTGTGCACAGCGTGAATTTGGGTGGTTGAGGGTGTTAGCCAAAGGGTCTGGCTGCCGGCCAGGTCTTGCGGGCAACTTCCCCTGCGCATGGGTGAAGGACGTGCACAGTTGGGTGCTTATAGGAGGTTTGCTACAGGGCCTGGCCAGAGACCAGGCCCTTTGGCCAAACGTTGCTGCACACGGCCAAAGGCCATGCGTGGCGGTGGTTGGAATAAACGTATAGTCATTTAAATTACTGTACATTAAAAAAACATAGAAATTCACTGAAAAAAAACAAAGGTTACAGGGACGTTGTAGTTACAAAATATAATTTTAAAAAACATAGAAATTCATTGAAAAAAAAACAAAGTTTACAGGGAAATTATAGTTAGGCTCACATTTTAAATGTACAAAACCATAGAAATTCACCAGTCATTGTCAGAGTTACCCCAAGTAACTATAACTTGTGCCCTAAGGTAACTATACATTGCGCCCTCACCATGCACTGATAATTACAGCACAAATTATGGCCATCAGGCCATCTTTCATAGCATCATTGATAATATCAATGTAATATTTGCAGTAAAATTTTTGACGAAAAAACTGTGCATGGTGAAGGTGCGAGTTATAGTTACCTTAGGGCACGAGGACACAGACTAGCCTTTGCTGTGTATCCTGCTTGTGAAGATTCTCCAAGGGCTTAAACTGACCTTGCCTCCTGTTAAGAAGTCTCAGGGACAGCAAAGACTTCATCTGCCAGCACCTGGTCTCTCTAGCTGAGATCCCCCTGACTTGTCAAGTGGCACCACATTCAGTCGCTGGGCCTTTGACAGGAGAAGCTGGCAGAAGCAAAGTGAAAATCCACGCACCAGAGCTGAGCAGCAGGGCCGAAAAATCAATGCAGCACCTGCACTGCGGCTGAAAGAAATTGACACAGCGCCAGTGAAATTGACACATTGCCAGCTCAGCACAGATTCAGTGCTGCTGTGCGTCCGGATTTTCCACGCATTGTCCCTGGGCATTGAAATCTTCAACGTGCATCACTTGCCCAAAGAATCGACGCATGGCCTCACTTGCAAATAAGGAATCTACACAGTGCTTTCTTTTCCAATGCTGCTTTATTGTTGATGCATACATGGTACTTAGTGGTGAAACAACGCATCCATTGATTAAGACTCTTTTCACTTTAAAAATCCATATTTTTGCTTGTGTAGGTTGGATTTTTGTTCTTTTGGTCTTCTTTGATTTAGATAAATATTAGCTATTTTTCTTCACTGGTGTGGAGTCTTCTTGTGGTGTTTTCACTGTGTTACAGTGTGGAATCGTACAAACACTTTACACATTGCCTCTGAGATAGGCCTGACTGCTTGTGCCAAGCTACCAAGGGGGTGAGCAGGGGTTATCAGAACTGTGTATCTCCATTACCCTGAATAGAGTGAGGGTCCCTACTTGGAAAGGGTGTAAACTGACTGCCAACTAGAGACCCCATTTATTGCACACATGTATAGAACATGATCTGGAATTACAAGCATGTGCTCATTTCCTTAAAAAGAGGTCTGTTACATTACTTGATCACACACAGATATTACTTGAGATTATCAATTTTTATCTCAATAAAAATCTATTTAAATTTGAAGGACAAATCTTCAGACAGCTGTCTGGAACAGCGACGGGCACCTGCTTCACCCCCAGTTAAATGAACATCTTAATGGGCTGCTATGAGGAGCTGGTTGGAGGAAAAACATATGAGGAGGAGATGCAACACATCCCATTATGGATTTGTTACATTGACAACCTAGTCATTATTTGGGACGGGAAAACTGAAGAAGCAGATAATTTTGTGGGAAAGTTACCAATGAATAATTTCAATTTAAGCTTTACTTCTAAAATTAGTAAAGGAGAGGTAGAAGTCTTGGACATCAAAGTCACTGTGAGTCAAACAATCAATCATTCTTTTTTAAAGCGCAACACTGTCACCCCTAGGGGTATCTGGGCACTGAGGTTGTTCCATCTGTGTCAAAAAGCGAGGTCTTGACCTGCTTTCTGAAGTCTGCCAGGGAGGGTGCCGTTCAGAAGTGTGTGTGGGGGGGTAATTCCAGGCTTTGACAGCAATGTACGAGAAAGCGTGACCCCGTTACAGGTGCTCTGGGTACGGGGAACATGTGCGAGGACAAGTGAAGTGGAGCGCAGGTGTTTTGAAGGAAGATGGAAGTTCAGCTGATGGTAGATGTAGGAAGGTCATTGGTTGTGGAGGGTTTTGCAGGTGTGAGTGTGAGCATCTTGAACTGTCACCTTTTCTGGATAGGGAGCCAGTAAAGCTTCCTGAGGTGAGGAATGATGTGGGTACGCTTGAGAAGATCCAGGATGAGTCTGGCTGCTGCGTTCTGTATTGTCAGAAGTCTTCTGAGGAGCTGGGAGGAGATACCATTGTAGAGCGCTTTGCCATAGTCGAGGCGGCTGGTAATGAGGGCTTGTGTGACAATCTTTCTGGTGTTTTCTGGGATCCATAAGAAGATCTTAAGGAGCATGTGGATGGTGTGGAAACACGGAAGGCCACTGTGTTGACTTGTTGTACCATGGTTAGTTGGATGAACAGGATAATGCCGAGGTTGTGAGCGTTGTTGGTCGGTATGGGAGTGCGTCTGAGCTCTTCTGGGCATCAGCTGTGGTCCCAAGTGGAGGTGCTCTTTCCAAAGATCAGAATCTGGGATTTGTCGGAGTTCAATTTGAAGCAGCTGTCTCTCGTCCAGTCGGCTATGTCGATCATGACATTGCAAAAGTTGGTTTTGGAGTTGGAGTGGTCTTTGGTGAGCGAGAGGACAAGCTGAGTGTCATCAGCGTAGGAGATGATGTTGAGTCCGTGAGATCGTACAAAGTCCGTGAGGGGGGTCGTGTAGATGGTGAACAGAGTGGGGATGAGGGAGGACCCTTGGGGCACACCGCATATGATGTTCTTGGGAGTAGAGGTGAAAGAAGGTAGACAGATGCTCTGGGTGCATCCTGAGAGGAATGAGATGATCCACTTGAGGATGCTGATGTTTTAGAGTCTGTCGATGAGGATGTGGTGGGAGGTGTTGAATGCTGAGTGCTGTTTTGTTTGCGGCTCTGTCAGCGGGATCCTTGAAGATGCAACATTGATTCTCAAGTAGATGACAGTTGCGCTTGGTGGTTCTGAGCTCTGCAGTGTAGCAGCTGGCTTGCCTTGACATCCTGTTGGCTTTTGCCGGTTTCAGAGGGGCGACTTTGTCAGCGCATTTGCTGATCCAGGCGGAGAACGTATGAACGGCCTGGTCGAGGTTGGCTGACATTTTGAGTGGTGTGGTGCTGAAAGCCAACATCCATTGGCTCTCAGTTACTTTTCATCAGCTGTGGTGGACGGCGCTTTGGTGCCTGGTGATTGTGTGCTGGGTCCTGGAGATGGTGAAATGGACATTTATGTGGTAGGTCCAGGAGAGTTCTGTGGTGTGGGTGAATTTCATTCTGTTGCAGGAGGAGAAGGTGGTGTTGAGGGTGTGTCCAGCTTTGTGGGTGGGTATGAAGACTAGTTGGGTGAGTCCAGTGTTGTTGAGGTTCTCCAGCAGAGATGTGAAGTTGGTGTCCTTGGGGTCCTCGATGTGGAAGTTGAGGTCGCTGAGCAGCATGTACTGGAGGGAGTCGATGGAGAGGGCGGGAGATGATGTTGCGGGATGGCGTCACAGAATTCTGGCCAGGGGCCTGGTGGTCTGTATGCAAGGGTACCTCTTATAGTTTTCTTGGCGTTGATGTGTAGTAGGAAGTTAAGGTGCTCTATGACAGGTGTTGGGTTGTCGTTCATGGCGGAGCATTAGATGGTATCTGTTAGACAGCCTTAGGGTAGTCACCCCTAACTTTTTGCCTGCCTCCCTCCACTTTTTGGACACTGTTTTTGCTGGTTTATAGACTCTGCGCACTTTACCCCTGCTAACCAGGGCTAAAGTGCATATGCTCTCTCCCCTAAAACATGGTAACCTGGAATCATACCTGATTGGACTATTAATTTACTTATAAGTCCCTAGTAAGGTGCACTCTATGTGCATAGGGCTGGTAAATTAAATGCTACTAGTGGGCCAGCAGCACTGGTTGTGCCAACCACTTAAGTAGCCCCTTCTCCTGGTCTCAGGCCTGCCATTGCAAGGCCTGTGTGTGCAGTTTCACTGCCACATCGACTTGGCATTTAAAAGTTCTTGCCAAGCCTAGAACTCCCCTTTTTCTACATATAAGTCACCCTTAATATGTGCCCTAGGTAACCCCTAGGGCAGGGTGCTGTGTAGGTAAAAGGCAGGACATGTACCTGGGTAGTTATATGTCCTGGTAGTGTAAAACTCCTAAATTCGTTTTCACACTACTGTGAGGCCTGCTCCCTTCATAGGCTAACATTGGGGCTGCCCTCATACACTGCTGAAGTGGCAGCTGCTGATCTGAAAGGAGCAGGAAGGTCATATTTAGTATGGCCAGAATGGTAATACAAAATCCTACTGACTGGTGAAGTCGGATTTAATATTACTATTCTAGAAATGCCATTTTTAGAAAATGAGCATTTCTTTGCACTTAATTTCCTTCTGTGCCTTACAATCCACGTCTGGCTGGGCTTGGTTGACAGCTCCTTGTGCATTCACTCAGACACACCCCAAACACAGGGTACTCAGCCTCACTTGCATACATCTGCATTTTGAATGGGTCTTCCTGGGCTGGGAGGGTGGAGGGCCTGCTCTCACACAAAGGACTGCCACACCCCCTACTGGGACCCTGGCAGACAGGATTGAACTGAAAGGGGACTAAGGTGCACTTCTTAGCCACTCTTTGAAGTCTCCCCCACTTCAAAGGCACATTTGGGTATAAAACAGGGCCTCTGCCCTACCTCATCAGACACTTGCTGGAGAAGAAACCTGAACCAGAAACTACATCCTGCCAAGAAGAACTGCCTGGCTGTCCAAAGGACTCACCTGTCTGCTTTCTACAAAGGACTGCTGCCTTGCTGTTGCCCTGCTGCCTTGCTGAACTCTTGTCTGGCTGTGAAAGTGCTCTCCAAGGGCTTGGATAGAGCTTGCCTCCTGTTCCTTGAAGTCTCAGGACCAAAAAGACTTCTCTCTTTTACTTGGACGCTCCGTGCGCCGAAAATTTCGACGCACAGCTTGTTTCGCGGCGAGAAAAACGCCGCACTCCGACGCTGATCGACGCAACGCTCTTGGGACGATCAAAGATCCGACGCACGGCCTCGCAAGGACAACGCCGCCCGACCTCGAGAGGAGAAATCGACGCGACGCCTGCCGTGAGATCGTAATTTCAACGCGCAGACCCGCAGATCGAAGGCTAGAGGAGAAATCGACGCGACGCCTGCCGTGAGATCGTAATTTCGACGCACAGCCCCGCAGACCGACGCGCAGCCGGAGAACAAGCAGGAAAATCCACGCACAGACCCAGGACATCTGGTAATCCCCGCGATCCACAGAAAGAGACTGTCCGCGCGCCGGAAAACAACGCCGACTTCCCCGCGTGGAAAATAACGACGCAAGTCCGTGTGTGCTGGGGAGAAATCGACGCACACACCCTTTTTCCACGCACCTCTTCGCTTGTGGCCCTCTGAGGAGATTTTTCCACTCCCAACCAGGTACTTGTGCTTGAAAGAGACTGTGTTTATATTCTAAAGACTTAAGACACTTTATATCACTTCCCTGTGATATTTCTACAATTTTCCATTGCAACTTTATTCTTTTTTTGACCTACAAATATCCTGATAAATATTATATATTTCTCTAAACACTGTGTGGTGTATTTTTGTGGTGCTATATGGTGGTATTGTATGATTTATTGCACAAATACTTTACACATTGCCTTCTAAGTTAAGCCTGACTGCTCGTGCCAAGCTACCAGAGGGTGGGCACAGGATAATCTTGGATAGTGTGTGGCTTACCCTGACTAGAGTGAGGGCTTTTGCTTGGACAGAGGGTAACCTGACTGCCAACCAAAAACCCCATTTCTAACAGTATCCTTGAATATTATGGTGGTTCTTCCACAGTGCTTGTTGGGGCAGTCCCGGTGTATCATCTTGTATCCGTCGGGGGTGGCAGAGGTGATGTTGGGTTTGGATGCGGGGTTCAACCATGTGTGGGTGATGAAGGTGATGTCTGGGGTGAGGGTGGTGATGGTGTACCAGATTTCCGTGGCGTGTTTGCTGAGGGAGCAGGTGTTGATCAGAATGCAGTGGAGCGGTTGTGGATTGATGGTGGTCCTCTGGCCCGTAGTATGTTAGGTCCTGCGTGGGTAGGTGGTCCTGTGAGGCAAGAGAAGTCGCAGTGGCCACAGGCAAAAGGTCCTTTGGTGGAGTGCGGGGAGGATGTACGGAAGTGGGAGTCTTGGCATCCGATGTTGAGGCCCAGGAGCTCATCTGCGGAGTGCAGTAGATGGTGGGAGGACCAGGGGTAAAGCAGAACACACATCCTAGATTTATTTGCACTTATAACAGGGCCAATACTGACACTAGGAATATACTCTACAAACACTAGCATATTCTTAAAGCTGATTCCAGAATTGGGAGTGCATTAACTCAATATCAATATCTGATGATCACATATCATAAATCATTGTAGGATACACTTGTGTCTAGTTACCAAAAGGAAAATCCTACTAGTAACTTTTTAACAAATAAGGGTTTCCCTAAATGCTCCAAATGTAAGGCATGTAGCCACATTACCAGCCGAGATTTATATGGTTTACCTACAGGAAAGAAAAAAGAAAAATATCATGAAACATCTTACATGTGCCTCAAACTATTGTGTATATGTATTACAATGTCCATGTAAGTTGATATACATAAGGAGCAAAATTCTTTACTGTTAGGAAGAGAATCCTTGGGCACCTGATGGCTATCAAAAGGCCAATATGATTTATCCAGTAACTAGAGATTTTAAAAAGGAACATGAGCAGAATCCAGATTTTTTTTTTACAGTTCCTTGCAATTAACATGATGGAACACCTAGATTGAGAAGCGATCAGAGGGAAAGTACTTATGGAGACTAGAGAGCAGATACATACTGGACCTCAATTCCAAACACCCACATGGACTCAATATGGATAGAGAACTTTTGGTGTTTCTGTAGTTGCTTTACTAATGTAACCCAGTTACCGTACATCCTTTTATTGATGGAACATTCATGGATTACGATGTGATGTTTCTGAATTTCATATATTGTACCAACCCAATATCTTAGGAACAATTCTTTAGTAAATATCTTTAATTGTACAAACTATAAGGTACCACTACCTTATACTTTTGTGGGTCTGTGAGTCTGAATGGGGGTGTGAGTGGGTGTATTTTGTTTTTATTGGGGTCTGGATCCGCAGATCCATCGAGGAGTCACACGTGGGCAGGTGTCCCTCACAGACCCCTCAATCAGTCTTATTTGGTCAGGACACCTCTATCCTGACCCCTTATATCCTATTTCATCTTTATTCGCCCCCCCCCCCAAACGAGTGCCGATAGACAAAATGGCTGCCACAACTTTCCTGTCAGGTTGCGAGCAGCCAATCACTGCATTGTTGTTGGCGCATGGATCTGCGGATCCACTGTGATGGATCCACTGTGGATCCCCATCTCTAGGTATGCATAAATATTTTTTCATTGATAACTCCAAGACTACTGAGCAGGTTCATAACAATTTACAAAAATAGGTCTTTCTGTACTAAGATCTACCTTTCTGCTAAATTTGGTGTAATTCTGTCAAGCAATTCGGGTTGTAATCGTGTTTAAATATATATTTATTATTTACCCAAATTTCATTCTTAAAAGTACGAAAAAGGGGCTTGTGACAGAGAAACATTAAAGTTATTTCCTCAAATATTACTTTATTAACAAGTCTATGTGCTTGTATAGTTTTTCAGTGAAGTTTCTTCTGTGTTCTGAAATTCTATTTTTCGCTTTAAAATGTTCTACTTCTCATGGCCTCAAAATACTTTTAGTTGGCGGACAACATTCCTGACGACTCATTTCACCAGCGTACAATAAGGCTACAGTTGAATGCATTTATGGCTGGTTAAAGTCACACACTAGTCTTGTGTGTTGTTTTGTTCCTTCCACTGAGGATCGATGAGTCCACTGTCATGTTTGGCATACAGACTTTATTTATTGTTTTTTCCTGGTATTACTACATTTAGAGGTTGGCAGGTGTGGAAAAGTCAGGAGCGTAACTTGATCAGTAAGATTGCAGGGCGGGCAGGTGAGCTTCAGGTTTTCCAGCAATCACGCTGGCATATAATGAAGGTAGCCAGTGGCCCAAGTGCATTAAACAAAGTATGGGGACTATGATGCTGCATGCAATGGGGGACGTGGTAAGCGAGCGTGAGGGTGTGGTCAAAGGTTTGGCTAAAAAAAAAAATATCCTTTACATGTTTTGGTCTTTCACCGTCAGCTAACTTACATATAGTAAGCGCAATATAAATACAGTTACAATTGAAAGCACGCAGTTCACAGCCTACTTGTTAACTCTTTGCACTATCATTAAAAAAGAATATATCTTTGTCAGCACAAGGCTTCGAGTGATTAGGTCAATGAAAGCCAATACTGGCTTCAAATTTGAAAGCATCCTGTACAGTCGTAGAGCACATTGGCATTTCTTTCAGGCACCCAGATAACCTGGCAGGAAGGCTTGTTTAGCTATCTGCCCGGCTTCGGTTCCACCGTACATGAGACTCAATGAACCACACTTCAGCCGGGCCATTCAAATTATCTGAATTTACTGTCTCGGGACAGTTTTCTTTTTACAAAAAGTAGAGGAATGGTGTTTCATAAATCATATAATTATGGGAACATCTTGCCCCTCCAATCCTGACCACTTCGACCACTAGAAGTAGTCCAATAATCACAGCAGCAAACAGAGAACATTTTACGACTAGCTGGGCCTGTTGTTGACATCGGCCGCCAACATGTGTTTTCATTACCTAGTTCTACTTTGTGTGGACTACTACTGGAAGCCTTTCTCCAGGGGCGTAGGTTGAGGGTTGGGCGGGGTGGTGTTTGGGTTGTTACACCCCACTAAAAAAGGTATTTTCTAGTAAATAGTTGGGTACAGGTGCTTTTCGGTCGGATATATTGAGGTGTCTTTTGGACTTCACTAGGAATGTTTACATATACAGACAAAAACGCACATACACTCTTTACCTCTCTGTTTTGAAAGTCTTCAAAATGTTGGTTATTTTATAAAATATTGAGCTTTCTCTAACTTAGTACCTCTACCAATCCGCATTTGTCTCCCTTTCCACTGCCCCTTTAGCCCTCTCCTCTGCCCTGCTGGTTGTATAATGTATTTTAACACTAGTGGCTCCTCGGTCAGTGTCCTCCAATGACCATGTTAACTTGACGCCTGCTTTTGTGCCAGCGTTAGCGGTTTTCGTGGCTTTATATATTTGCATTACTCATGTAATCCCCCTAACAGAAAATGCGTTCTGTCTCCTCACTCACCCTTGCTTAAAACAGCGAAGGTTAAAAATGCTACGAAGCACAAGCTGTAGGTTATTGAAGGTGAGAAGGGGCGGGGTTAGATCACTACAGAACTGTAGAAGGTTGCAGACCTGAGGCCACCGTGTGTCACAGCATAAGCTCGCTTCATACAGTCTCCTCCTTGTTAAACACAAAGGTCACACTGTGAGCACATGGTGAGCTGCAGACCCCTGCACGGAGAGGATTTCATCTCATAGGTGGAGGCTGATCAGACATCAAGGGTTTGAAATCGCTTGAGTCAGAAACCAGTACGTGTTTTTTGGAGGAGGGTAGGAGATTCTCCTCAAAAGGCAGTGCTGTGTTCTAAGCCCGTCCCCTCTTGTTAGCCCCGCCTTGACTGGCTAGATAGTAATGGAAAATTACCCCCCTCCTCTCGTACCCCACCTTCTAAAAGGCCCTTCTCCCTCTCTCACATGATGGAAATAGTTTGAAGGTTGGCAAGTCAGGCACCTGTAGCTTAACGCCCACAAAATTGTGACTGGAGCTGTTGGTTAATATTTGCACTCTCATGGTAAGGTAAGGGCAAAATCCTAAACCAGATTCCCATTGTTTTCAGAGATGGTGCCCTCATAATTGACATCTGTTCACAATGAAATTACAGCAATACCTTGTGATTTCGGTCAGAGAAAATGTTCTGCCAAAGCAGAATTAGTAGGCATTCTTAAGTGGGTTCACATGTAAAAGGTAGAGAACACCACAAACATGCGTATTTCTGGAAATTCACTAAACCTTTGAAAGCAGTTTCCCGCCCTTAAAATATCTTGGAATTTATCTTCTGTCAAGGGCAGGAGAAAATGCCTTTTTAGAGTGGCAGTGAGGAGGCGATAACCTCCCAACACCAAAGGTGATGTATGAGAAGGGGTTGCTGCTTCGGAGTAATATATTCTATGAGGAAATGGGAAAAAAAGTTTCAGGAACAAATGTGCTCAGGCGGTACACTTCTGATTGCTGAAATGTACACTTGCTACATTTCCATACACGTGGGCACGATTGAGTAATCATGGACAGCAATGGCTTGCGGAGATACCTGGACATGCATGTGGAGTTTTTTTTCCCGAATTTCATAAATAGAAAAAATGGGGTTACACGTACAGGAGTAATTTTCTGACTTTTTCAGCAGTAAAAAGTCAGATATGAGAAGCTGAAGTAGATTTAGCAAATACTAAGAAAATACAGTCATTGAGGAACCTGCCCTCACTGCTTGCGGGTTGAACCCAAGACTAAACGTGGATTCAGCATTCACCCAGACCTTGCTCTACATGCCAGTGCATAGTCACATGATAATGTGTTATCACGCGCATTCCACATGTTCTACAAAGGCAGGATTTGGGATTTTAGAGACAGTACACAATTACATTTTATAATAAAAATTCAATAATAAAAGCAAAGCACCCATAAATGTAGCAACAAAAACACAATAAGAAAAACAAGACCATCAAATGAATGTGGCTAATACAAAAGACAACTACAGGAGCATAAAGTTATAAAACCACATTAAACACTGAAATAGACCAAGACACGATATGTGGCAAGAGATAATGATGACAGCATGCCCCGTAGAGATGGGAGGAAGGTGAAAAAGCACCCAGACACATATTGAAATCGAGGGTCTAGAAAGAAGCATAGTCCAGTCAGATCGAAAGACTTATCGGGGGTAGGATCTGATGAGCAAAGCTGTGCTTCAAAGCGGGTGGAAACCTTTACTAAATTCAGTACAAACACCCACTTTCTGTTCTCCTCAAACACAAGCAATACAGAAGAATGCTTTTAAGATGTAAGGGAGAAGGATAATCCATCAAAATTCAAATTACTTTTCTCTCTGTAATTATGTCCCATAACATGCTCCGCTACCCGGGCTTGCAGGTGTAGCGTAAGTAAAAAAAAAGTCTTACCCTTCCGCACTGAAAAGTAGGTCTTTTTCCAAAAGAAATTCCACTGGGATTAAATCTGTACAGAATACCTCCAGACCTGCCGGTAAGGTCCTTTGCATGCACTAGTTCCCTCCTATTTGCGTCTTCATGTACGTCAATCCTCTTTGTCTAGTGGTGCACGCGTTTCCCTCCCCAGTCTACTGCCGGAACTCGGTGCACTGTGCCTGCCGGTGCCATGCAGAACAAGGCAGACCCTCCATAGGATCAAATGTTTGACGCGCTATAGAGCAACACGTGTTCACAGTGTTTGGCCAGAGCTAATAGTCTTATCACTAGTGATAAAGGAAGTAGGTACCGTTCAGTGTGAGCTGCATCATGCTTCCATTCAAAGTCCTGCTGCAGGATTAATACCACGAAGGAATTATCACTCGGCCCAGTGGACCCGACCACCGACCTTTTGGAGTGCCAATGGACGTTGGTACCCCTTTCTAGAAAGTCACGTAAAGGTTTTCAACATGGACATGAGCTTCAATACAAAAGTTTCCTTCACTGAATAACTTCACAGCACTACAAAAAAAAGATTGTTCTCATCCATGTCCTCTTAGCGCCACGCATGCCGCAGAGGAGCAGTGGTAGTTATGTTCCACAATAGACAGTGCATTGCCCCCATTTTATGAGCATTTCTAACAATGTTTTCACAAGCACTGCAATGCCTATATGTCCCATACTCCGCTTAGACTGTTTTCGAACGAAGCATATATCATATTGACACTTCAAGGCCATCATCCCTATTCCTATCCTTTATTTCATATTTTCTTACAGGGCTACATTTGCTTCCAGACGATGTTTTTTTTCCCAACTAAACAGTCCATACGCCCTAGGTAATTGAGTAATCTGTCGGGTTGCCTCTGGAGCTAGCTGCCTGAATTTTCAGAACTGAAACTGAGACGACAATCTCCTGTAAGCTGTATGGATGTAGCTCACATGGTGCCCCTTCGTGGTCTCTTGGTGCCGAAGGGTGCCTTGCTTGCTTCAGTTCTAACCACTGGTCAGTCACGCCTGGCTTCTGTTTGTGGCTCTCTCCTTGCAACTTTTGTCCCTGACAACGCTTACCTCGGGTTGTCTTTTTCTCCTGGAGTATCTCATCGCTGCTTCTATAGTGCATCGTCCTAAATTCCATCACATTATTCCAACTATTTCTTAAAGCAAAAAGTTTGGGTACTGCAGTTGTGATGAGGCCCTCACCAAGGCGCCACCTTTATTCTTCCAGTTCCCCCCTAAATTGGCTCCATTCAAGGGTCATAACTCTTCCGTTCAATCCAAGGAAGGGGTTGCCCCCAAGGGCTGTTCTAGCTTGATCCACAGTGGTAACATACCTCACCGCTGCCTTTTGGTGCACTTCACCATGAGTTTACACTTAGTGTGCCCCATTCCTGATGTTGTTCCCTCCTGCCCCCTACTACTATATATATATATATATATGTATATATATATATATATATAGTCATGCTGCTAATCTCTGCAAATCTGCATATATAATTCATGCCATTCTGTTGTTTTAAAGTACACTCCTTTTTTGCAATGTAAGCAGAACTAGAGAACAATATCATCAATATCATTTTATAGGCCTATAGTGTAAGCAGTGAAAATCCAAATGGCTTAGAAGATCGAGCTTGACTATGGTAATAACATGCCTTGATCCCTGCAGCGTAGTGATAAATATCTTAATCTGTTCATTACAATATTTGCGACCCCAAAAATTGTATATATATAAAAGCATTTCTTGACTTGGGTATATCTTTGGCGTTGTTTGATGAATCGTCATGAAATTATTCCAAATAATGTGTCAAGTTGGGTCTTGTTGTGCATGCAAAGTTTCAGGGTGATCCATCAAGTGGGGGCACAGAAAAAGGAGGAGTCAAAAAAGTGTGTTTCCCATGTTAATTCCCATAGAGATTTTAGACATGACTGCAGCCCGAACCGCTGGACGGAATTACACCAAATTCGTCAGAACGGTAGCTCTTGTTCCAGAAAGCACCCTATTTGTTATTTAGTGTACATTTGATTAGTAACTTTGGAGATATTGAAGGAAAGCCAAACTTGTACATCTAGAGGTGCAAAACCTTAGCAAATCCACTTGTGGTGGGTTCTCAAACCCTAGCACCACACAAAAGACCTGAGTGTCTGGCCATAACCGTGGCAGAAAGTTACTGTCACCATTTTCTATATCGGGAAAGGGTCCCTGGGGCTGAAATGTGGGCTGCAATTTATTTGAAGGTGTAAGGATAGAGGTACACTGATTCCATGTTTGTGGTATATTGGTAACAGAAGTGGTGATAAAGTAGAATACATTATTTTCAAACTTTGTTTATTTTTGTCATGTGCTGCATTCACGGTCCCATCGCACATTACATGGGGTGGGGGTCGGCACACTGAGCTCCAAAACCGATCCGCGAATCCTAAAAAAAAAAAAACACACATTTCAAGCTCACTTACACACCTACAGATAGTCTCACACCCACTCAGACCCAGAAACTCTCAGACCCAATCTCAGACCCACAGACACACTCTTAGACCCACGTGCAGACCCACACAGACACACACCCACTCAAAGACCCACTCTCACACGCCCTCTTGCAGACCCACACAGACACTCAGATGCTCACGCACAGACCCACAGAGAAATTCTCATACCTACTCACAGATCTACTCAGACATTGTCATGCCCACTCACAGACCCACAGATACAATCTCCCACGGGTGTTATAGGGGGTTGGCCGCATGGACTGGCCATAGATGATCCCTACTGCGCACAGCCAAAGGCCATGCGCGGCATGGGTTTGGGTGGTTGTAGGTTGTTGGATGCACATGGAAAAAAGGCCATGCATGGCGCAGGGTTTGTTGGTTATCGTGATCCCTTATGTGATTTTTTATGTACAATTTCTCTCCGGGCCCAGCCAAGAAACAAATTGGCAGACGCAACTTTCCTTTCAGGTTGTGACCAGCCAATCAGGGCCTTGCTTTTGGGTTCAGATCTGCTGATACCCACGGAACTGCGAAGGATCCGCATCCAGAGATATCTATATTTTTTCCTTTAATAACTCCAAAACTACCTAACAAATTTACACCAAATTAAAAAAAGGGCTCTTTCTGGACAAAGAGCTAGGGTTCTGCCAAATCTGGTGTAATTCCATTTGGTGAATAAGGCTGTAGCTGTGTCTAAAAATTGCAAAATCCCCATAGACATTGCATTGAATAGAATTGTTTTGAGCCCCCCCTTTTTCTCAGCACCCACTTGACCAATCACCCCAAAACTTTCCACACGTCACCTAAATTGAGTGGCAAACTAGTTTTGAAAATTTTGAAGGTGCCTCAAACACCACCAAAGCACTTTGTCTATGTGAAAAGTTAGTCCTAACTATAACTACCTTCTGACTGTCTCCAGTGGGTAATATAAATATATATATGATACAGTGGCAGTCACCACTGGTAGTTATAGCTAGGAATAGGTTTCAATAGGAAAGAGATTTTGTGGTTTGCGAACACGGTAAACATGCTAGAGAATTCTGACAAGTCTTCCAAAACGGGATTTATATAATTTCAGCATTTGCATTTTAACTAGCATATTGCACTTTGCTTTGTTGTGATTCTTCCTCCTTCATTTGTTTCTGTGGTGCTGTCAACACAGCTGGAAAAGAACACCTAACTCAACATCACGGATCTTGATTGCCCAAAACTGAATAGGGCGAATATGTGGTATGAACTGGGAGTCCAATCTGCTTCTTTCACTACTGGGTGTAGTGTAGTTTCCTTTGGTTAAGCCAAGTGTCTACCGAAAAAATTAGTGGGCTGATTCTTTCACAAACAAGGAGGCTTTATGAGCTGTGTGTTAATGTATCATCATTTGCTTCAGTTCCGCTCCTTTACATCTCCCTGGCCAATGGTGGGTGTACTCCCCTATCACCACTTCATTGTTACGCACTTGAAAGTGGCAACAATCGGGGTTCTAATTAGATACTTCTCTTGATTAGTCAATTTTACATTTCTTTTTGGGTTAAACAGGTAGTAAATGGCCCTGTATAATAAATTCAAAGACTTTCAGCTTAGACTCTGACCTTTTGGGAGGACCAGAAGATGTGTTAATATGTCCCACCTGCCACCACACCTCCAACAACGCTCTTTGTTCAATTCTAATATTTTACTTGGCTGGGACTCGAAAGAGGCAACAAACTACTTCAGAATGGGTTTCCCACAAGGATGGGAAGTACCTACTCTCATTTATGGATTGGACTACTCTGTTCCAGTCTTCAACCCTGAAGAGTTTAATCTTATCACTCCTCTCACTTACTCCTAAGGTGCTGAAGGGCATTGGCTTTCAAGTTTTGAAGCAGCATTTCATAATATCCAGGTACTGCCTTTTATGCCTGGTATTATCAAGATACTGTCTTTTATGCAGGGACGGTCCCTCCATGTGGGGGAGGTGCGTTGCCCCACAAGAAAAATGCCCCCCTAAGGGAAAAATAAAATGGTAATAAAGAACAAGTTACTTACCTTCGGTAACGCTTTTCCTGGTGGATACACTAGCTACCTGTGGATTCCTCACCTTATGAATTCTCCCAATGCGCCAGCATTCAATGGAAAATTTTCTTCCCAGCTCTCCACGTCGACGAGGATGTCACAATTGCATGGCTCCCCACGCGACTCCGTCTGACTTCACTGTGGCAATAAGAGGTCCTCGCTGGCGTGCTGACGTCAGATTCACCCTTTTTTACGTGCCTTTGAGGTGAACAAGTGAAAACCGACCTCACGATAGCACATATAAATACATACATATAACTATACTGATGTAACATAAGAACAACATTTATTTATATAAAAATGAATCAATACTTATATACACTTATAATGCAAAAGTCTTGGTATGACCAGACAGGCAATGGGGAGGCGGGTGGGACTGTGAGGATTCCACAGGTAGCTAGTGTATCCACCAGAAAAAGCGTTACCGAAGGTAAGCAACTTTTTTTTCTGATGGATACAACTACCTTTGGATTCTTCACCTTATGAATAGAGTCCCAAAGCAGTACCGCAGTCGGAAGTGGGAACCTGACTAGTCACACCAAGAAATCCTGAAACACAGAACATGCAAAATGGCCATCCCTCCTGACTTCCAAATCCAAGCAGTAGTGCTTCGCAAAAGTATGGAGGGAAGCCCAAGTTGCTGCTATACAAATATCTACCACTGGAACACCCCTAGCCAAAGCTGAAGTGGCAGCCTTAGCCCTGGTAGAATGAGCTCTAATACCCTCAGGAGGAATCTTCTTTGCTAACGAATAACAGATCTTAATGCAAAGAATGACCCACCGTGATATGGTTCTTTTATGGACAGCTCTGCCTTTCATCTTGCCCACATAGCCAACGAAGAGTTGGTCATCCAACCAAAAGTCCTTTGTTCTCTCAGTATAGAAACTGAGACCCCTTCTGGGATCTAAACAATGGAGTCTTTCTTCCTCTGTTGAAGGATGAGGAGGAGGGTAGAAAGAGGAAAGAGTAATAGACTGCCCCATATGGAAAGGAGTGACAACTTTAAGAAGTAAACCCCCCCTGGTTTTCAGCACCACTTTGTCAGCATGGATTGATGTATAGGGAGGTTTGACACTAAGAGCCTGAAGCTCACTCACACACCTAGCAGACGTAAGAGCTATAAGGAAAACTGTCTTAAAGACCAATAATCTTAAAGAACAAGAATGCATAAGTTCAAACGGTGAACCCATTAAAAAAGTCAAAACCAGATTTAAATCCCACTGAGGCGTAAGAAACGGAGTGGGAGGAAATTGATTTGTTAGACCTCTCAAGAACCTAACAACTATAGGTGATTTGAACAAGGAAGGTTGATCCGGAAGGCAAAGAAAGGCTGACAGCACCGACAAATAGCCTTTGACAGTCGCATCTGCACAACCCTAGTGCGCTAAAGTTAAAGCAAACAACAGAACATCAGACAGATGGGCTCTCAAGGGATTAATTTGTTTCTCTCCACACCAAGCTACGAATTTTGCCCACCTGCCGGCATAAACAGTCTTAGTGGAGTGTTGCCTGGCCGATAAAATAACATCCACTACCTCTGGTGGAAGAGAGAAAGAACTCAGATTGCCCTGTTTAATCTCCAGGCATGTAGGTGCAGGCTCTGGAGGTGAGGGTGTAGAACCTGCCTCTGTGACTGTGAGAGGAGATCTGCCCTGAGAGGGAGGGGGAGCAGAGGGCACTGTGAGAGTTGGAGAAGGTCCGTGTACCACACCCTTCTTGGCCAATCCGGAGCTATTAAAATGACTTGACCCCGATCTTGGCAAATCTTCCTCAGAACACGAGGAATCAAGGATATGGGGGAAAATGGGGAAAGCACCTGGTCCCACCAAGACATCTGAAACACGTCCCCAGAGCTCCTTGCACCAGAAACTGGAGGCTGCAGAACTATGGGCAGTGCTCATTCTCCAGAGTGGCAAATAGGTCTATCTGCAGAAAACCCCACGTCCGAAAGATGTGAAGGACCAGGTCAGGATCGTGATCGGCCGATAAATGCAGACTGAGATTGTCCGCGCGTTCATTGAGAACTCCGGCCAGATGATTTGCTACCAAGCAAATCCGATGGTCCTGAGCCCAGGACTAGAGCCGCAGAGACTCTCTGCAGCGAAGGTACGACCCTACTCCTTCCTGCTTGTTCATGTACCACATCGCAGTAGTGTTGTCCGTCAAGACTTGAACTGACTGGCTGCAAAAAAACGGGAGGAAGGCCTTGAGAGCCAGACGTATCGCCCACAATTTCTACCAGATTGATATGAAAAGTCTGTTCCACTGGAGACCAAAGACCTTTGATCTCCAGATCCCCCAGATGAGCTGCCCACCCTAGAGTGGAAGCATCCGTTATGACTGTAGCCACAGGAGGCGGTAGTGAAAACGGCCTTCCTTGGGAAAGGTTGCCGTCCACAGCCCACCATTGTAGATCATCTGCTGCTTCTCTGGAGATCGTTATTGACTTCTCGAGATCTCCTTTGTGTTGAAACCACTGCCTGCGGAGACACCGCTGAACAGCCCTCATCCGCCAGCGTGCGTGAGTGACCAACAGAATGCAAGAAGCAAACAGACCGAGAAGGTGCAGGACCTTGAGGACTGGAACAACCGCTTCATTTTGAAACATTGGAATCAACACCTGAATGTCCTGAATCCGCTGAGGCAGAGTATAGGCCCGATTCAATGTTGTGTCCAGTACTGCCCCTATGAACAGGAGGCGCAGAGAGGGCTCCAGGTGAGGCATGGGCACGTTTACCGAAAAGCCCAGACAGAACAACAACTGAGTTGTCATTTGCAGGTGATGCAGCACGAGCTCTGAAGATTTGGCTTTGATCAGCCAATCAACCAATCGTCCAGGTAAGGGAATACCGATATTCCCTTCCTCCTGAGACTTGCCGCAACCACTGCCATCACCTTCGTGAAGACTCGAGGTGCTGAAGTAAGACCAAAAGGAAGGACCGCAAACTTGTAGTGTTGCAACCCAACCACAAACCGGAGATACTTCCTGTGCGACCTGAGAATAGGGATATGAAGGTAAGCATCCTGCAAGTCGTCAGACATCATCCAATCCTCTTTGTTCAACACCAGAAGCACCTGCACCAGAGTCAGCATCTAGAATTTCTCCTGCTTGAGGAACCAATTCAAAATCCTCAGATCCAGGATAGGTCTCAATCGACCTTTCTTCTTGGGGATCAGGAAATATCCTGAATAACAACCCTGACCCCTTTCCTGCTCTGGAACCAACTCCACTGCGCCTTATGATAACCGGATTTGAACCTCCTGCTGCAACAACAGGAGATGACCTTCTGAACAAAAGGAAGGACAGGGAGGGATGGGAGGGGGAAACTCCAGAAAAAGAAGGGCATATCGTTTCCTCACAATATTTAGAACTCAGGAGTCCAATGGCTAACTCCCACTCGCGGAGAAAAAGAAGTAACCTTCCCCCTACAGGAGAAGTGTGACTCAAAATGGGTAGAAAACTAGGGCTGCTTCACTTGTTGTGCTCCCCCAGAGGAAGAGGATGATGCAGGGTGCTGCTGGGTGGCTCCTCTTGTCTGAACTCTTCCCGTCCTCTAAAGGATCTATATGGGAGGCTGGCAGGGTGCTGGACTGTGGACTGGGGTCTCCCATGATAAACGGCTCCAAAACCCCCTGAACCTCCGAATGGACCTGAAAGAGGTAGTAGTGGAAGCCTGCAGACCCAAAGACTTTGCAGTCACCCTACTGTCCTTGAAGCGCTCTAAGGCAGAGTCAGCTTTGGCCCCAAACAAATTTTCTCGATCGAAAGGCAGGTCCAATAGAGTGGTCTGGACATCTGTAGAAAGGCCAGAAGACCTCAACCACGCATGCCTCCTGGTAGCGACTGAAGTACCCATCGCCTTGGCCACTGAGTCTGTAGTATCCAGACCAAACTGGATAATCTGCTTAGCCGCAGCTTGAGCATCTGACAGGAGCTCACCAAACTGCCCCTGTATATCCTGCGGTAAGTCAGGAACTACAGCATTAGCCGCGTCCATCATGGCGCGCACATATCTACCTAACACACAGGTAGCATTTGCCGATTTCAGGGCCGTACTGAAGGATGAAAGTCTTCTTGGATGACTGCTCCATTCTCTTGGACTCTCTGTCCGAAGGAGTAACAGGGAAGGAGCCTGGTGCTGAACGAGCCGAACATGAGGCCTGGACCACTAAACTCTCCGGAGGCGGATGCTTTGATAAAAATCCCAATTCTCCCGGAGCCACCCTGTACCGTCTTGCAACAGATTTGTTCACAGATGGCGATGACAAAGGCTTCCTCCAAACCTCCAATTTAGGCCCAGTAAGAGCATCATTAAATGGATGCAAGGGTTCTGCTAAAGCCGAAGAAGGATGCAGGACCTCAGTCAAAATGTTCGTTTTAACCTCAGCAGCCGGCAACGGAAGGTCCAAGAAATTTGTCGCCTTCCTGATCACAGAATGGAAGGAGGCCGCTTCCTCTGTAAACTCCCCTGGAGACGAAAGATCCCACTCGGGGGAAGTGTCCAGCCCACTGGCTGAGTCTAGGCCCTGATATTCCCCCAAGGGCTCATTAATCTCTCCTTCTTCCAGCAGCTGTCTCTGGTACTCCTGTTCTTCTAAGAACCTCAGTGCTCTTCTCCGCGACCTCACCCTGGCCTCCAATCTCGGTGTCGACATAGAGTTAGCCGACTTCAGAACCAATAGACGTGGACTCGGAGAAGAAGGAGATACACTACGATCCAATCCTGACCCATCCAGCGCCGGAGCTGATCCCATCGGCGCCGTGGACACGTAATGTTCCGTCATCGTCGTTGACTGTATATGAGGAGACATCATTGGCGCCGCAGGCCTATAAGGCGATGTCATCGGTGCCGTAAGCCTATGAGGCGATGTTATCAGCGCCAAACCGGCGCCCTCAACCAGATAAAAAGGCATGAACAGCACCAACTTATATGGAGCCGGCGAGCCCAATGAGAATGCCAAGGGACCAATGGGACCAGCCGGTGCACCAGCAGGGGCCATAGCATTTAACATGTTGAACATGGCATTCAAAAGAGCCACCGGATCCGCTCCCGAAGCAGGGAAGGCATGATACTGCTGATCTTCCTGCACCACTTGCGCCGGCTGGGCATCAGAATCCTGCACCCTAGGCGAAAAGCGAGGACTCTCTTGGGGTGCAACCACCTCGAAGACTGATGGCGCCGGAGAAGCCTGAGGGCTTTGAGGCTGTGGAGTCACCGTAGGACTAACCTCCCACGACGCCATCTAGATGGAGACCTGGATCGTGAACGACCTCTAGCCGAATGACGCCGAGAATCGTTTTGGCACGCTTTTTATGCTTCTTCAAAGAGTTATGTGAAGACGATCTCTGATGACTTCTGTGCCCTTTCTTCGCCTTAGCAAGAAAGAGTTTGACTTGTCTTTCCTTCAGCGCCTTCGGATTCATCCTTTGGCAGGACACACACTCCTCCATGTCATGCTCCGAACTTAGGCACTATAAGCAGTCATCGTGAGGGTCTGTGACCGTCATACAACCCCCGAACTCCCGACTAGGTTTAAACCCTGGTTTTCTAGGAGGAGACATTGTAACCAGAGACAAAAAGGACACCTTCAAAACAGTAGCTTTCACGAGAGCAAGGAGAAAACCGTTAGCTTTTAAGGCATGGAAAAAAGGGAATTGACGTCAGCACGCCGGCGAGGACTTCTTATTGCCGTGATGACATCAGACGGAGTCGTGTGCGGAGCCGTGCAATTGTGAAGTCCTCGTCGAAGTGGAGAGCTGGGAAGAAAATTTGCCGTCGAATGCTGGCACATTGGGAAAATTCATAAGGAGAGGAATCCACAGGTAGTTGTATCCATCAGAACTTTGTTTATTACCATTTTATTTTTCAGCACCTTAAGTATCTCTAAACCCAACTGTCTTAAGGCAGCTGGGTTAGAGAAAGCACAGGCCTCCAGCGCTCTTGTGAGCGCTGAGAGAGCCTGCTCCCACCAATCCGGACGCTGGTTTCATGCTGGTTGCCTGGTATTATCAAGATACTGTCTTTTACGCAGGACGGTCCCTCCACGTGGGGGGAGGTGCGTTGCACCTCTAGAAAAATGCCCCCGTAACGGAAAAATAAAATGGTAATAAACTTTATTTATTGCCAAATTATTTTTTAGCACCCCATGCTGAACCGAGTGTCAGGACGGAGCGTGGCAATCGCTGCTGAGTGGTAGCAGCAGGGAGCTGTGTACTTGTTTAAAGTGCGCATGTCCCTTTGGCCAGCCATCTTGCGATGGCGAACCTGACATGCGCACTTTAAACATCACTAACCCAACTGTCTTAAGGCATCTGGGTTAGACGAAGAACAGGCCTGCAGCACTCTTGCGAGTGCTGAGAGAGCCCGCTCCCACCAATCCTGACGCTGGTTTCATGCTGGCTGCCAGCATGAAACCAGCATCAGGATTGGCTTGTGCAGTATCCTGGGTCCCGTGACCCTCGCGTGTCTGAGCTGGGAGAGACGACGCAAGAAGAGAAGATCGTCAACAGGTAAGTGCCTTTTTTTATTTGATTTTAATTGTATCTCCCTTCCTGCCCCCCCCCATTGTAAATTCAAGCTAGCTGCCACTTCTTTTATGACTCTTTGCCTAGCCGTTATCCTCCACCTGGGTTGCCCTGCCCAACTCAGGCACTCACTTTAGCAATTTACAGAGACAGTAAAGTTAAGTAAAGGGGACAGCAGCAATATTATCAGCTTGCATCTTTTTCATTGGTTATTTGGACGTGTTTGTAAAGCGGACAAAGACATTTGACTAAAAGTTTTCACTGTTTGATGTAATGTGAGAGAAATTACCAAACAATGAGGTGTTGTCTTATTGCTACTTTATCAACAGGTGGTCTGAGGCTCAAAACTGGGTTTTACATTGTTATTTTTTAAGGTATGTCTGGAGACTGCTATAGCTGTCTACCAGACCTCATGTCATAGAAAATGAGAAAAAATGAGTATCTAAAGAAGGGTCTTGGCTCTGCCTCGTGATTAATCAGCCTTGCTAGGACCGCACAGCATATGAGTGGCTAGCAGGATTGTTAGTCTGACTAAAGAGTCATTACATTCCACAGACTGCAGGAGTACAACATGGACTGCTAGAGCACTGCAGAACAAAGACTGTAGGAGACGAGAGTGCTGGAGCACAGCACACTGCTGGAGTAATTCAGAGACTGCAGGAGGACAGCATATAGTAATAAGAGCGCAGACAGCTTGAGTGAGCACAGTACAGAATGCTGTGGTACCACAAAGTGCTGAAGCACAACAGAGATTGCAGGAGCACAGCCGAGATTACAGCAGGAGCACTGCACTGCACAGATTATAGTGTACAGCCTTGGCAGCAGGAGCTCAGTGGAGATTGCAGGAGCAGAGGCATGACTGTAGGACTAAGGCACAATTAGAGAAACACTGCTGAGGCCGCTGGATGACGGCAGAGACAGCTGGTGCTCGTAGTAGACCAATGACTACGGACAAGACAGGGTACAGCAAAGTCTAAAAGAGCGAGACAGACACTGGAAGTACAAGAAATATTGTAGGACCACAGCAGAGACTGCAGGAGCACAGACGGTGGAAGCACGGCACAGACTGTAGTAGCACTGTGGACAGTAGGAGAACAGCAAAGACTGAAGGACCATAGCAAGCCTTCCGGAGCACAGCACACTGTAGGAGCAGAGCACAGGCTGCAAGTAAAGAGAACCGATGGTAAAAGCACAACAATTACTGTATTGGCACAACAATGAATGCAAAAGCTTTGCACATCCTGCATGAATGCAGCACACAGACTGAAAGAGCGGAGCACAAACTGCAAAAACTGAGCAAAAACTGAGCAAAAACTGCAGCTCAGAAGAGACTGCAAGAGCACAGCAGAGAAAGCTGGAGCACAGAGTTCTGGAACAGAGAAGAGATAGTAGGAGCAGAGACAGTAGGTGAATGAAAACCACTGCACTAGCATACCAGAGACTGCAGAAGCAGAACATAAATTGCTGGAACTCCGCAGAGACAGCGGAAGAAAGAACAGCAGTGGCGGGAGGAGTACAACAAATCCTGTAGCAGAGACTTCCGAAGCACAACAGAAACTGTTGGAGGACAACAAGTCAAGCAGGAGCACAGAAGATTGTTAAAGCACAACAAAGCCTTCACAAGTAAAATGGCAGAAGCAGAGACTGCAGGAGCACAGAGGAGACTGCAGTGGCAACTCATGAATGAGCCTGGCAAAGATTGCTGGAGCACAGCAACGACTGCTGGAGCACAGCACAGGTGGTTGTAGCAACAGGCTGTTTGACCTTTGCAGAGTCTACACGAGGCCAGCAGAGACTGGAGGAGCACAGCCTGCTTGAGCACAGATTGGACTTCAGGAGGATAGCATAGACTGCAGACGTATGGCAAAGATCACAGGAACACAGAAGAGACTACAGGAGCATAGCAAAAACTACAACAGCACAGGGAAAACTGATCACAGCAGATTCTACGGGCTCACAGTAGAATTTGCAGGAGCACTGCAAAGATTGAGGGGTTACATCAGAGACTGTTAATACAGCAGAAACTGGAGGAGCGCTGCAGAAACTGCAGAAGGACTACAGAGCTTAAAGAATCACACTTGAGATGATGGGAGCACATACGTGACTACTGTAAAACTGCACAGAGTGCTGGAGCACAGCAGAGAATATAGGAGCAAGGCACAGACTACTCTAGCACAGTGCATACTTTTGGAGCACAGGTTACAGGAGCAGAGCACAGACTGCTGGAGCATGGCAATGGAGGAGCACAGCATAAACTATAGGAGTACAGCATAGGGTGCGCGAGTACAACAAAGACTACTGGTGCAAATCACACACTGTACAAATTCAAGCAATCCTTCAGAACCACAACATAGGTTGCAGAGGCACATACAAGCTGCAGGTGAACAGCAGCTCAAGAGACTTAAGGGTGAGCTCAACAAAGACAATATTGCAGAAGGCTTCAGGAGCACATCAGTAGAGAAAGAAATAGTAAGAGGCAGAAGACAACAGAAAGTCAGCATCATCTCTTTGCAAGTATAGTATCCGCATCCTTCAGTTTTACATCTTGACCATTTAAACATGTCCTTTGAACAATTGTCACCTTTTTTCTCTTTCACGTATATTCTCTTTTTCCCACGTCACCCTCTCTGTCCTAGATTTACTGGCTCTTTACTCTTTTCTTAATCGGTTTTAGATCAGGCTAGAGTCAGCTCTGGCTCTGTGCCAGAGCTCATCTGGCCGAAAAACATTCTAGCTTATAAATGAAAGGGCTAAAGTTCTTATATTAGGATGGAGTGTGCAATGAAGCGAACTGTGTAGCATGACTAGTCTAAATTCTAATCAGCGATCCTCTTTGTGCCCTTGGGTGTACCAAGGTGTTAGAATAGGCTTAAAATTTAGGTGGTTATTGCGGGTGACACTGAATTAAGGCCCTGGTTGTGAATGACTACATGCAGTTCCATTCGAATCATGCAGCAGGGGAGCACCAAACGATGTGGTAGAGGTAACTGAAATATGTGGCAAGAAAAGCCAAATTATGCGGCCTAAAGCTACGCATTTTTGATAGCATTACTTCATTATTTTCTACGTGTTTCCAGATAGTAATACTGTCTGGGTAAAGATTTCAACTCATTAGTACCAGTTTAAAAAACATATTTAGAAATAAGCAACTGAAAGATGACCAGTTAAACTTTGCAGAGGGCCTTCCACTGTATGAGAACACGTTGCAACATTTTCAGTAACTTTTCATCTGTTTGAGCTAGAAACAATTTTTTTTGGTGAAATCTGCAGATTATACAGCAGATGCTGAATTATGAGGCAAATGCCATCAAATGTGAACCCATAGCTACGTGAAAAAAGCTGCACAATCACATAATTTCAGTGGCCCTGACTGCATGTGCCACTGTAGAACTATTTATTACGAAAGGCCTCTGAGTAGGGTCTGGGGGAAAACAAATAGTCTGGTACCAGAAATGGGGGACAGGTAGGACTCATTTACAAATCATAAATCTGCACCACTTTACCTTAAAGACAGAAAGTGCATATGCTTCTAAATATACTTTCATGCACCAAGGATTTTTAAAAATTGCTTTTACCAGCTTAAATATTGTCTCACAGCAAAAGAATCCCATTTTGTAACAATAAAGAATGTACCATTGGAAGAGCCATCAATTCAAATGGCTTGTGATGGTCCAAACCAACCGGGCAGCCTGTAAACTCCGAACACATGCGTTGGATATTATATTCTTTACTAGTTGCAGCATAGTCAAGAGTCTCTGGCACACATGCATGCCCTTGTACTCCATTGACTTCTCTACAGATGTGTTTTTTTACACCTGCATTTACCATCTGCATTGTTTGAGCTTACCTTGGCCAAGAGAACCAGCTGTTTCCCCTGTGTGTTTATTTATACAACATATCTTGGCTGCCTCCAAAGGTTGTCCTTTCAAGGACATTTCATCAGCCATAGCTGGAGAAAAGAAACTCGCCAGAAGTCACTTTTTGTTTCTAATCAGTTTCTAAAAGATAAGTTTACAGGCACTCCCCCGCTGTGTTATTTGACTTCTCCTAGGCACGTAGGGCCTCATTACAACCCTGGTGGCCGGCGGTAAGCTGGCGGTAACACCGCCAACAGGCTGGCGCTGTTCCGCCAGATATTATGACCGTGGCGCATTAGCCACGACCATACCGCCGGCCACTCCACTATATGCAAGCACTGCAGCCCTGGGGATTATGAGTCCCCAACCGCCAGCCTGTCCACGGCGGTAAACACCACCATGGAAAGGCTGGGGGTAAGGGAGAGGGGACACGGGGTGCCCCTGGGGGCCCCTGCACTGCCCATGCACCTTGCCCGAATTTCAGGCAGTGAAATGCGCGACAGGCGCTGCTGCACCCGCTGCGCATCAACATTGCTGCAGGCTCTATTACGATGTGCTGCAATGTTGATGTGACTTTTCCGCTTGGCCAGCGGACGGAAACACTGTTACCGTCCGCTGGCCTAGTGGAAAAGTCATAATAGGGAGGCAGATATACAGCCAGCACTGGTGGTATACTGGCGCCCGCAGATTCGGCGGTCTTTTTAAAAGACCGCCAAAGTTGTAATGAGGGCCTTAATCTTCCAATGTCACTGTCCCTGTGGTAAGTTATACACTGGACAAACCACACAAATGATAAAGGATTTCATTATCCAACACAAAAGCCTGATCTGATGCAGTGTGGGGAATGCTCCTCTGGTATCTCAGTTTGACTCACATAATCACACTGAAAATGACTTTACTTGGCAGGTGATTGATCAGCCCCCTCTTCCAGCAAATGGTGATGATTTAGCGCATTTGCCCTCACGAAGTGAATGTCTTTGGATTTCTATCTGTGATACAGTCAATAATGGATTGAATACATTGGATGAATGGAATGGCATGGTTATGATGTGATGTTTTACACCTTTAGAGCCAGCATACCCTATTCAGTTCTCCCCCTATGA
The DNA here is from genome assembly GCF_031143425.1 of Pleurodeles waltl. Taxonomy (NCBI): domain Eukaryota; kingdom Metazoa; phylum Chordata; class Amphibia; order Caudata; family Salamandridae; genus Pleurodeles; species Pleurodeles waltl. The sequence goes on from NC_090446.1 coordinate 333,614,458, forward strand.
TTCTTTTTACTGGCTTGACCATACCTTTGTTGTATTCTACAGTTGTACTCATCTATCAAGTTATATGAAATATCTATTGTCATGTGATGAGTAATTTCTGATTTCATTTGTAGGTACTTATTTCTTTGTTTTTTCATGCCCATTAATACTGTCCTTTGCATGTATTAGTCCTTTAGGGAGTAAAATATTTTGGCAGATTGTATGGCCTTCTTCAGGGATAGAAAGTTCAGGAATAATGTTAGATTACCAAACACGATGCCCTTTGTTTATTTCTTCCTTTTCGTTCCATTCTAATATCAGCTTTCATTGGCAAGCGCACATATATTCCCCTTTCTGATGGATACAACTACCTGTGGATTCCTCACCTCATGAATACTCCCATGGCGCCAGCATTCGACGGAAATCTTCTTACTAGTCTCTGCACGTCGACGAGGACGTCACTGTCTCGCACGCGACGCCGTCTGACGTCATACAGGCAATAAGAGGTCCTCGACGACGTGCGGACGTCAGTTCCCTTTTTTTCCGTGCATTCGAAACGGTTATCTTCGAGGGAGCAACTGTTACTCTTGCGGTTACAGTGTATATCTTGCTGCGTACTCTTTCTCTGTGGAAATAATGTCGCAGAGAAAGTCTGGATTTAAGCCTTGTCGTGAGTGTGGAGGCAAGATGTCGGTGACGGATCCTCATTCCGATTGCCTTTGGTGTTTGAGCTCCGACCACGACGTCTCGACTTGTGATTCGTGTCAGCACATGAATCCGAAGGCCATTAAAGAACGCGAGGCGAAGCTGTTTATGGCCAAGTCAAAGGAGAAGCATCACAAGAAAAAGTCTTCTCCAAGACATCGGCGTCATCGAGACTCCCGGCGCCGTAGAGAATCTCGGCGTCATTCAAGGGAGGCTCGTTCCAGGTCTCCGGATCGGCGCCGGAGGACATGGGAGGTCAGCCCCACGGTGACGCCGCATCCTTCGACGCCGTTGCTCTCTCCGACGTCTCCAACTTCACCTGGACAGGCGTCGGTGATTGAGGTATTGGAGCCTCAGGTGTTTTCTCCGGCGCAGACGCCGAGGCCGGCGTCGGGGTCGCCTCCGAGTCAGGCACCCCAGTATCCGGCTTTTCCCACCCCTGGAGCCGATAGTTCCGCATTCTTGAATGCGATGTATGCCATCTTCCAACAGATGGCTCCAGGGGGTGCTCCGGCTGGGCCTTTGGCCTTTTCTTTGGGTGATCCTGCGCCTCTTCGGCCGGCACCCTTTATGCCCTTTCTCCCGTTTGGGAACGTGGGCTCGGCGCCAGTGTTGGCGCCGGTGGCCGCTCCGATGGCTTCGGAGGGATTGGCCCCAGGGATTTCCATCCCGTCGACGTTGAGATTTCGGCCTGTGACTCCGGTGGGTCCATCCGTTTCATCTGCTCTTCAGTCGGCGCCGAAGTTACCTGTGGCGCCGGATGCGGCGTCGGTGGCTTCGGAAGATCGGCGCCGATCTCCGACTTCGGCGGAGGTGTTGTCGACTCCGCGGATTGAGCAACGACTGCATTCAAGGAGGCGTGCTCTCCGGGTACTAGAGGAGCAGGAGTACCAACGAGCCCTAGAGGAAGGAGAGCTAGAGGACTCGGGTGATGGGCTGCGTGGACTGGAGTCGGCCAGTGGGCTGGACACTTCCCCTGAGTGGGACCTTTTGTCCCCGGGGGAATATACCGAGGAAGCTGCTTCCTTTCATACAGTGGTACGGAAGGCAGCTAGTTTTTTGGACCTGCCTTTGCCGGTGGTGGAGGCGAAACAAAACCTTTTGACAGAGGTGTTGCATCCGGCCTCAGCCGCGGCGGAGCCTCTATTACCTTTTAATGACGCTCTGCTGGATCCGGTTTTAGAGGTGTGGAAGAAGCCGGCATCTTCCCCAGCAGTTCACAGAGCCGTGGCCAGGAGGTATCGGACGGCTCCAACTGATCCTGGTTTCCTATCTAGGCACCCTACGCCGGAGAGCTTGGTTGTGCAGGCCTCCTGTTCGTCCAAATCAGCGCCTGGTTCTTTCCCGACGGTGCCTGGGGACAGAGACTCAAAAAAGCTAGAGGCGCAGTCGAAGAAGATTTTTTCGTCCTGCAGTCTGGCGTTAAAAGCCACTAATGCGACCTGTATCCTGGGGAGGTATATTCATGCTCTGATGGATGACATCTCCTCTTCGTTTACAGAGCTTCCCCAGGGTCTTTTGGATCTTGTCTCTGATGCCCAGGCTGCTGCGACCCAAATTATCCAGACGGGACTGGATACCACCGACTCGGTAGCCAGAGCAATGGGCACAACTGTGGTGGAAAGGAGACAGGCCTGGCTACGTAACTCTGGCTTTTCGGCAGATGTACAGTCCACATTGTTGGATCTCCCGTTTGATGGGGACAAACTGTTTGGGGCTAAGGCTGATTCGGCCTTGGAACGTTTTAAGGAGAGCAGGGCCACGGCTAAGTCGTTGGGACTCCAAGCTCCTTCTTCCACGGCCTCTTCCAGATTCTTCAGGAGGTTTCGTGGATTTGGGCGTGGCTCTTCCTCCTCTTCCTTTCGGGGAAGATATCAGCAACCTGCCTCTTCCCATCCCTATAGATCTTTTAGGGGGAGGGGTAGGGTCCGCACCAGGGGAGCCTCTCAGCAGCACTCTGCCTCTTCCTCATCCTCTGGCGGGGTGCAGCAGGGGAAGCAGCCTTAGGCTTCCACCATTTCCCACTCACTCCTCTCCTGTAGGGGGAAGATTACAGCATTTTCTCACCAAATGGGAGACTGTTACGTCGGACACTTGGGTTCTCAGTGTTGTGGGAAAAGGCTACACCCTTCCCTTTCGGGAGTTTCCGCCCCTCATCCCGCCCCGCCCTTCGTATTGTTCACAAGAACACCTCCTGTTGCTAGAACAGGAGGTAGAAGTCCTCCTTTTAAAGGGCGCGGTGGAGTTGGTCCCGGAGCAGGAAAGGGGTCAAGGAGTTTACTCAAGGTATTTCCTGATTCCCAAGAAGGATGGTCGTTTGAGACCAATTCTGGACCTGAGGATCTTGAATTGGTTCCTCAAGCAGGAAAAGTTCAAGATGCTGACCCTAGCACAGGTGCTTTTGGCGTTGAACATGGAAGACTGGATGGTGTCTGTCGACTTGCAGGATGCTTACTTTCATATCCCGATACTCAAGTCACACAGGAAGTATCTCCGGTTTGTGGTGGGATCGCAACACTACCAGTTTGCGGTCCTTCCGTTTGGTCTTACTTCAGCACCTCGAGTCTTCACAAAGGTGATGTCGGTGGTTGCGGCAGAGCTCAGAAGGAAGGGGATAGCAGTATTCCCTTACTTGGACGATTGGTTGATCAAAGCCAAGTCCCCGGAGCTTGTGTTGCGTCATCTGCAGTCAACAACCCAGTTGTTGTTCGACCTGGGCTTTTCGGTGAACGAGCCCAAATCTCACCTGGAGCCCTCTCAGCGCCTCCTGTTCATAGGGGCAGTACTGGATACGACATTGGGTCGGGCCTTTCCTCCGCCTCAGCGGATTCAAGATATTCAGGATTTGGTTCCAATGTTTCGAAATGGAGCGGTAGTTCCAGTCCTCAAGGTCCTTCGTCTGCTCGGTCTTTTTGCCTCCTGCATTCTGTTGGTCACGCATGCTCGCTGGCACATGAGGGCTCTTCAGTGGTGCCTCCGAAGGCAGTGGTCTCAACACAGAGGGGATCTAGAGGGTACTGTCAAGATCTCCAGAGATGCTGCTGTGGATTTGAAGTGGTGGATTGCAAGCAACAATCTTTCACAAGGAAAACCGTTCCAGCAGTCGCCACCAGTGGCCACAGTCATAACGGATGCTTCCACTCTAGGGTGGGGAGCTCATCTGGGGGATCTGGAGATCAAAGGTCTTTGGTCTCCAGAGGAACAGATTTTTCACATCAATCTGTTAGAGTTACGGGCTGTACGTCTGGCTCTCAAGGCCTTCCTCCCTTCCCTTCGTGGTCAGTCGGTACAGGTCCTAACGGACAATACTACCACGATGTGGTACATAAACAAGCAGGGAGGAGTGGGGTCGTACCTTCTCTGCAGAGAAGCTCTTCGACTATGGTCCTGGGCAAAGGACCATCGGATTTGCTTGATAGCAAACCATCTGGCCGGAGTCTTGAACGTGCGTGCGGACAGTCTCAGTCGCCACTTCTCGGCAGACCACGAGTGGCGTCTCCATCCAGATCAAGTCCGTTTAATCTTCCAGAAGTGGGGGTTTCCTCGGGTAGATCTGTTCGCCACTCGAGAGAACGCGCATTGTCCGTTGTTCTGCAGCCTTCAGTATCCGATGCAGGAAGCGTTGGGGGACGCGTTTCAAATGACCTGGTGCGGCCAGTTGCTTTACGCGTTTCCTCCCATACCCTTGATTCCTCGAGTATTGAGGAAGATTCGCCAAGACCGGGCTCTAGTAATCGTAATAGCTCCGGATTGGCCAAGGAGGGTGTGGTACTCCGACCTTCTCCAACTCTCAACGTGCCCGCCGCTCCGTCTCCCTTTCAGGGCAGACCTCCTCTCGCAGTCGCAGGGGCAGGTTCTACACCCCAACCTCCAGAGTCTGCACCTACATGCCTGGAGATTGAACGGGGCAACCTGAGTTCCTTCTCTCTCCCGCCTGAGGTAGTGGATGTTATATTAGCGGCCAGGCGACACTCCACTAAATCTATCTACGCTAATAGGTGGTCTAAATTTGTTGCGTGGTGTGGAGAGAGGCAGATTGATCCTTTACAAGCTCATCTATCGGACGTTTTGTCTTTTGCTCTATCTCTGGCGCAGAAAGGTTGTGCAGTGGCTACCATTAAAGGTTATTTATCGGCCTTGTCAGCCTTCATATGTCTTCCAGACCAACCATCTTTATTTAAATCCCCTATTGTTATCAGATTCTTGAAAGGTCTTCTAAATCAATATCCTCCAAAGCCATTCGTTATGCCGCAATGGGATTTGTCCTTAGTCCTGACTTTCCTTATGGGGTCCCCTTTTGAACCTATGCATTCTTGCCCCTTGAGGTATTTGTTTTTAAAAACAGTCTTCCTGATAGCTATAACATCAGCAAGGAGAGTGAGTGAGTTGCAGGCCTTATCAGTAAAACCCCCTTATACAACTTTTTATGGGGATAAGGTGGTGTTGAGGACCAAGGCTGCTTTCCTCCCGAAGGTTGTTTCACCCTTCCATTTGGCTCAGGCAATTACTTTGTCCAAGTTCTATCCTCCGCCTCATCCTTCCAAAGAGGAAGAAAGACTGCACCGTCTGGATCCAAAGAGAGCGTTGAGCTTCTTTATCGATAGAACAAAGGATTTCAGGCTGGAGGATCAGCTGTTTATTGGATACGTGGGCAAGAGGAGAGGAAAGGCAGTCCACAAGAGAACACTATCCAGGTGGGTTGTTCTTTGCATTAAAATATGTTACTCTTTGGCAAAGAAGGATCCTCCTGAGGGCATTAGAGCTCATTCCACCAGAGCTAAGTCGGCCACTTCGGCCTTAGCCAGAGGTGTTCCTGTGGTCGACATCTGCAAGGCCGCAACTTGGTCGTCCCTTCACACTTTTGCAAAACATTACTGTTTAGATTCTGAGGTTAGAAGGGACGGCCATTTTGCACGGTCAGTGCTGCAGGATTTCTTGGTTTGACCATTTAGGCACCCACCGCCGGGCGTGGTACTGCTTTGGGACTCTATTCATGAGGTGAGGAATCCACAGGTAGTTGTATCCATCAGAAGAACGAGTTACTTACCTTCGGTAACGACTTTTCTGGTGGATACATTAGCTACCTGTGGATTCCTCACGGTCCCACCCGCCTCCCCGTTGCCTTTATGGTCTTGCCAAGTAATCCTTGAGTGCGCTCCTCTTGATCTTTGAGGGTGCAATAGATGTATATATATAATATATTTATATATATATAGGTATATGTGTATATATCTTTATGTATATACTTGGTGTGTGTATATATTTTTAAAAGAAAGAGTTTTATATATATATATATATATGTACATAAAAAAGATTTACAGTTATTCATACAATGTGGTGTATTTTTACAATATAATGGATGTTGCTTTGTTCTTTCATTGCATTGCCTGGTTGTTCTCATGCACGTAAAAAATGATTGGTACTGACGTCCGCACGTCGTCGAGGACCTCTTATTGCCTGTATGACGTCAGACGGCGTCGCGTGCGAGACAGTGACGTCCTCGTCGACGTGCAGAGACTAGTAAGAAGATTTCCGTCGAATGCTGGCGCCATGGGAGTATTCATGAGGTGAGGAATCCACAGGTAGCTAATGTATCCACCAGAAAAGTCGTTACCGAAGGTAAGTAACTCGTTCGTCCTTCTCTATAGACTACACATGATATCCATCTTCTCTGCTCAGTGTCCCACCCCACCCCCCCTTCCTGGTGCCGGGGCCCTCATAGTTTTTGATTCCTTCCTTGACGCACTCTAGCGTTTTGTACGCCCCACACGTTATATATATATAACTGCCTTTCCAATATGGTATTCACCAGTACTACATGCCAGGTTGATGTCGTACTGATAGGCCTTCTGTAAGCGGCATTTGGTTCCCTACACTTACAGCCACTACATCCCTTGTATTCCTTATACATTATTTACCATAAACCCGTGGCAGATTTTCGGATTAAATCCTATTATTTTTCCTGCGCAGATATGTTTTTCTCGGATTACCTCACCATTTTGTTGCCTACCCGGGTGGGCTGATTTCCTCACTCACCCGATCGCCTTTCCAGAATGTATTCTTTTGGGTCCCTCACCAGCAAGACATCCGTTGGCACCATTTATTCTTAACTTACCTTCTGGCATTGTTAACTCATTCCCCTGAAATTTTGCCATATCAAATACTCACTCCTTCCTCTGAATCTCTACTCTAACAGGCTCCTTAATTCACAGCATTGACAGTAAACGTTGCCTATTTTGAACACCATTATAGTATGGTTTGGGCACCTTGTTAGTTCTTCAGAAACTGGTTAACCCCTTTTTCTTCTCTGTATATAACTTCTGCTTTACAGATTTCCTGATTATATTATAGGTATTCCAAAAATGACTAGAACATTTCGGGTTTTTCTCTCTCTCTTAAATATCCTGATTGCTTTTTGATTATTAACTTCCCAAGCAGCAGTCATATGTATTGTGCTTCCTTTGTCCTAATGACGACCTCGAAATAAGGAAGGTCAAAACGCCCTTGACAGAGAGAACTTTATTCGGTATGAAATAATTTAACCCTTGATTTACATAGACAACAATAAATAACCATAATATCAACAAAACAGTAAAATCTGCATAATCATAATTTAAAAACAGGTCAAACGTCATTTTCAAGAATTGTAATCTAAAACATCCCTTAAAAAAACTCTAGGTTGTTGCGCCAGGTAATGGCTCCCCTCAAAAACAATCCCAAACCCCTCCACACCAATGCATCTGAGGCCATTTGCAGCCACATAAAAGCAGGGCGAAATTGCAAAAATCCCTTTGGCTTCAGCAGGGGTACTAAAAAACATCTTCTAAAAGGTGCATAAAAAACACAAAATAAAGTAAAATGGGACAAGGTCTGCAGGGACACCCCGTCACAGGGACACAGGCTTATAGATTTTACACCATACTGACCTAACGGGAAAAATAGATTATTCCTAATGACCCCCAAACGGAATCGAGTAATAAGAGTCCTTTCCCTCAGGTCATTTATTGCTAAAAGATAGGGCTCAGGACCCACCCCCATCTTTAACATGATAAAATCCATGACCGATTGTTTCCCTAATTCCTTTCCCTCTCTTTCAGCCCTCCGCATTCTTAAGAAATTCTCCTTCACCCAATTCTTATCCTGGCTGGTCAGACCCTCGGGAGAGTGAAACAAATCCAGCCGCCCCAACTCCTGTGCTACTTTTCTAATATAAATCAGCCAGGGAATGCATTTTACATTATCACAGGCCAAACAATCCCTTAAAATCTCTCTATTAAAAATAGCAAAATCATTTCTCCAAATCGAGATCCATAGCAAAAGGGGAGCCAACTGAATAGTATCTTGCACACACTCAAGATCTAGTTCTAGATGTAGGCAAAAACCAGAGGTATTTTGACCAACGCCCAATAGTCTTCTGCAAAAACGATTTTCTTCAATAATGGGCACTCGAGTAACCATATGCCCCCAAAGTGCTGCACCATACAACAGAACAGGGAGACATTTTCGCCTATAGATTTCAAGCAGGGGCTTAATGGGTTTGCTTCCTACTCTTACTGCAAAATCAAAGGTAGCACCAATTGAGGCATGGAAGAGCATACTCCTTCTAGCAATAGAAGGTTTCCATGAACCTTTATCGTCAAAGATTACCCCTAAATATGGGAATTCATTGACCCTGCTGATAGTTTGATCATCAACCTTTAGCTCCCCAACCCTGCTCAGAGATTTACCACATACCATAAAATGCGATTTCTTATAATTATTCTCTAGGCCCAAGCCTGACATATAAGATGCATAGGCTCTAACAGCTTTACGGAGACTGTTCATAGTGCGGGCCATAAGGACCGCATCACCCACATATGTCAGTACCGGGACACTAGTGCCATTCACCTTTGGGACATCCCTACAGTGCTCCACCAAGAAATCAGACAGCCCATTAGTATAAAAGAGAAACAGAGTAGGGGCCAGCACACACCCCTGGCGAACACCCTTGGTGAGCCCAAAAGTCTCTGAACATTCCCCATTTGCCCCCACGCTCACGTTGGCAACCGATCCTGAGTGGAGGTACCGAAGCAGCTCCACAATATCAGGATCCATCCCTAACTGACTTAACCTTTTCCACAATAAGGACCGATTTACCTTATCTAAGGCACAGCTGAGGTCCATAAAGGCAAGATAGAGGGTGCCCTTCCTAGCTTGCGTATATTTCCCAATCATCATCAGAAGGTTAAGGCACTGCTCACGTGTGCCAAGACCTTCCCTGAAACCATACTGACCCCGGCTCAAAATCTCCTTTTCTACCATCCAAGCCTCAATACGCCTTAAGATAATCCGCACCAGAATCTTCCCAGAGGAATCAAGTAGGGAGATAGGGCGATAGGACTTCAGATCATTCCGATCCCCCTTTTTAAAAACTGGAATGATACAGGCCCTCCTCCAAGAGGCAGGGATTCCCACAGTAACTGCCGCATTAAGAACATTTAAAAGAACGGGTGCCCATAACTGAGGGCAGGATTTATACAAATCCATAGGTATGGAATCCGGGCCCGGGGCTTTATTACTAGCACTGCCCTTGAGTGCATCCATAACTTCCTGGAGCGAAAATCTAATCGCTAAATTGGGAACCACCATAGACTCTTTTTCCCAATTTTTTCTTATAGGGGTTCCCTCAAAAATTCTACAGATATAGGGGGTTATTACAACTTTGGAGGTGTTAATCTGTCCCAAAAGTGACGGTAAAGTGACGGATATACCACCAGCCGTATTACGAGTCCATTATATCCTATGGAACTCGTAATACGGCTGGTGGTATATCCGTCACTTTACTGTCACTTTTGGGACGGATTACCACCTCCTCCAAAGTTGTAATAACCCCCATAATTTACCCAAACCTCCGGGGCAATATTGCAACCCAAGCCCGCGGATGTCTCTGTGGCAAAGGAACCTCTGTTTATCACCTTCCAGAACAAGCTAGGATCCTTCAGGACTGAGGCGCGCTCCAAATCTTCCCAGGCCCTTGCTTTAAAACTATCCTTACTTTCCCTCAGGGCCCTTTTGTACTTACTTCTGGCTGCTTTCACCGCAGGCCTATCTCTGGGATTTCTTTTGAGGGCCGTTTTCATATTTGCCCTAGCATCGTAACAAACCTTATCAAACCAGCCACCTCTGGGCTTGTTAGGACGGCTGTCTATCAAAAATAGACATTCTCTAGCTACTATATTAACTTCAGCTATTACATCCATCACTTCCTTTGGGCTCGGAGTCTCTCTCAAAAGTATGTCCATAAACAGGGGTAAGTTTCCCCCACCACCCTCTCAGTGACTTGTTGGGCATCTACCTGATTCCAGCCAAGCCGCCTACCCTGGTCTCTTATCTTTACTATTACAGGGCCATCCTGCCCTAAATTACTTAGAGCCCCTGGAAGTTTGAAACACACTGTGAGGGGGTTATGATCACTCATACATTCACCAAGCACCTCTCCGCCGGTAATCAGATTTTTCAATGACGGAGACACGAAGATGTAATCAATTGTGGTCCCAGACCCTCTCCCCACAAATGTTGGGAGCTGGTAAAAATCCACTGCTTCACTATCCCGGAAGTTCCAAAGGCCATTCTTCATAAGTTCCTTGGTCAGAACCCTGCCTCTCATATCCTGGAAGTCATCCACCAAGTAATCCCCACAGTCATAGTCGACGGGATTTACCATTGTACTAATACGGCCCAACTTAGCATTAAAATCACCCGATACAATGGCACAGAATTCCAGCCCTACCTCCTCCATTCTATATTTCAGCACCTGGAGAATGGAGAAAAGAGTCCTAATTTGGCACCCCTGTCCCATACAGCACTATAAAAATTAACCAACAAAATATTAAAATTGTTAGAGAAAATTACCCAAACAAGCAGAATACCCTGGTGGTTACCTCAATTTGGAAGGCAGCCGCTATCTTGACGAACCGTATTAGGGTAACCAGGCCGCCTTTCGAACGACCTCCGTGGGACTGAGCAGCTGGGATGGCGAATCTATCATATCCATTCCAAGCAGCCAGCCCCTCAGACCATGTTTCCTGCAGCATAATAATATCATAGTCAGCCATACGCCTAACCCAGTCCTGGTCAGATATCTTGGCATCATACCCCGCAATATTCCAAGAAATAAGGTTGCACTTCGAACCCATCCCCTCCAACGCAGTCACAGTCTTAATGCATTGTCAATCCACCCCTGCCAAGTCCGAGGTTGTATTGTAGTCTGTTCTCCTACAAATTTTCCACGGGCATTCTGGCCTAAAGCGGGGATCCTACCAGGGTCAGGAGAGGGATCAGCACCCAGTCGCATATGGTTGTAAAAATAACCCAGGGGGGCCATACCAATTGAATCTGCCCTTAGATAGGCCTGACTATATGAGGAGAGAAGCCGTTGGGCCAGGCCCGGGTATCTGACATTTATAATAACACAATCCTCACCCCCTTCTTTTTCCCTTGGCCCAATCCAGTCAATTCTTCGAACAAACAAGACATCCTTACACAAAAAATTGCAGTTTCTACTCAGCCAATGGCCAGTTTTGTTTTTTAGTTGGGCCGTAGATTCTGTTACCCCACAGGCTAGAGCAGGAACAATGGTCGATACTACCACATATGGGGCACATGCCGGGGGGAGATCCAGATGGGCCAATGACATCTTTTTACTCAACGGATTCTGGTTGGGCTTCCCAACTAGCTGTGGACAGGCCCCCCCAACCACCGCAGAACCACGGTCAGACTGACTTCTGAGGCTAAGACCATTCAAGGCCCCACTGCCCAAAGGTGGAGCGATAGTTGGGGCCGACACAGACTGAATGCATGCACCTTGACCCCCAGCACTCAACAAGTTAACTGGATGCTGGGGCAGACTTCCCAGGGGCCCAGCATTTTCTTCCTGTTGATTCTCATCCACGCTAGGATGAGATACACAACACAGGGCCTTACACCCCCCCATTAGGATGGCTCCCTTGGCTTCTTAAATCACCTAGCCGAGCAACTGCTTTTTCTATCACTGATAGTTTTGCCATCACAGGTGTCAAGAAACCCTCAATCAATTCCTTAGCTTTAGCAAAAGAATAGTTATATCACAGCCCATTTGCTCACTGGATTTTATACCACCATATAACTCCTTGGAACTGTCCACAAGAGAGGCTTTCGTTTTAGGGACAGATTTCTTCAACGTCTTTTTCTTCCTTGGCGGGGGGCTGCACTTATCCATAGAACAGGCCACAGGAGAAGACAGCAGAAGCCTTTTGCTTCTTCTCGAAGGCCCTGGGTCGGCAGAGTCCCCTAATTTCTCTGCATGGTCACGCTCTGATGCAGCACACAGCTCTCCTCCATGGTGGACCACCCCCTCCTCCTCCTCCAAAACCACTGAGGGATCACTGACCAACGAGACATGACCCCAATCCTCCATCTCCATAGATAGCCTCCTCTCCCCCAAGTCAATTTCCTTGGTCACGACCCCAACCGCTCTCGCAAGAAAGGAGTCCAGAGTTGTATTTACATTCCCCTGCCTGCCACCTCCACCACTCATGGCTCCAGATAGATGGCCCTTTTTCCGCCCCATTTAACAAGCAATAGCTCCTCACCGAGGGCAGCAGCAGGATACACACTTTGAACAAGGGCTTCGTGCAAAAAAGTCTCTAGGTACTAAAATAAATAGGTAGTCACCAAAGAGAAAAAACTCACCATCCCTGGCAAGATGAAAGGGGGGTGGCCCAGCCCAGCCTCTAAAGGTCAATGACGGGCGCAGGACGGGCGTGCCCTTGGCCCGGGCTTTGCCCGGGAGCTGCCCGGGCGCGTCCCGCAAGGCGGGAGCGCAAAGATAAATTTAAAGGGCTCCTGCCCTGATGACTGCCGCCGCCTCCACCAACCAGCACGCGCGTCCCGCGAGGTGGGAGCGCGAAGATAAATTTAAAGGGCTCCTGCCCGGATGACAGCCGCCGCCTCCACCAACCAGCACGCGCGTCCCGCGAGGCAGGAGCGCGAAGATAAATTTAAAGGGCTCCTGCTCTGATGACAGCCGCCGCCTCCACCAACCAGCACGCGCGTCCCCTTGACATACACCAGCAGACAAATGGATCTTTACTGTGCTATGATACTTTAATGACATATTGGAATGTCCTTAGTCATGCACAGTATTAATTTGTCTGTTCACTTGTCCCTCACGAGCACTCTGTGTTCACCTTTTGCACTAAGAGCACATTTATGATGAACAATTGATGCTTCTCGCAATTATACATTTTACAAGTGTTTAAATACATTTTGATTTCTCACTTCGTTGTCATATTTCCTTTATGTTGACACATTTTTGTAACTTATGAAGTATAACTTTCTTTATTGATATCCCCGTAGACATTGTTGCATGACATATATTTTACCCAGGTCTTTAGTTGAGTTTACAGGTTACACCTGTGGTATCTCTCATATTACACATGCACGCATAGAAGCAAAGATGCCGCCAGGTGAACACTGCTGTGGCTTCATAGAGGTGGCATACAGTCAGCACCACCCCCCCAAGAACCTCACCAGCACTCGCGTGCAGGGAAATCTCTGTTCCCTGGTTAAACGTAAGCTGAGTTGCAGCCGTAGAAGGTAGCTTTAAACAGCTGGTTCACCTTTCAGTAATAAGCTGTTCACAAAGCAGGAATGGGCTTGCGTCTGCACTCTAACCACTGCATTCATTGTAATAGAGGGACATATCCTAGTGTGTTGCTGAGTGGGACAGTAGGGTTTTTGGGGGATTGCCAGCCAGAGGGAGGCCTGCCCAAACCCACTCCTCCTCCTCCCAGGATTGGGGAAAGTGGTGCAGTCCGAGAATGCAGTGGGCTATGGTGGGCTCTATTTGGGCTATGAGATAGCCTAAGGTATAGATAAGGAGCCATTTTGTAGGGCAGTCACTATCTTGTGACAGTTAACATGGTGGCTGTGGTCAGGAGATTTGCAATTTCATAGATTAGCAATTTACTAATTTTGGCTAGTAAGAGTGTGTAGAGCGCGCAGTGGAACTGTCTACAGCTATAGCGGCAATTTACCGCAAGGAGTTAATCTGTCAGCTGAGGAGTCGTACAATGTCTGTCAAAGGAAAAGTCGAGCAGGCCCTCTGCCTTTTGAGGGAGGTAGGCCCCATGGACCTGGTGCGGGACAGTGCACTGGAGTGCCATTAGCCTGCGTGCAGAGCAGCGAGTGGCGCGAGGGCCACCATTTCGGCCTGTTTGTCGCCTTGTCAGAAGCGTGAGCGTCCCGGTAAGGCTAGAGGGCCTCACGCGATCGCATCGGGTGGCCTCTGAAGCAAAGGCGGGGAGAACGTTCGCTCTCACCACTTTCTGGCGAAGGTATGCCAACTAGGAGGGCTCTCCTCGTTCAAGCAGAGAGCCTGAGCAGGGCTTTAGTAGGGTGGAGGAAAGGAGCACATCCTTGAGCCGAGTCCTCGCATCCCTGAGGGGGGATTGGAAAACACTTACGCGGGGAGGGGCGGGTGCCTCAGGTATCTGCACGGGCCAATTTGACAGAAAGGGGAGGAGGAGTTGTGATCGAGGGAGGGATGGAAGGCACAGCAGAAATAATAGATATCATGAAAGAACAGGAGGATAGTCAGGAGTGGGGGGGGTGGTCCCTTGGCTCAGTGGGGGAGGGACAGAATGCAAAGGGGGGCTTGGAGGGTAGGGAAGGTAGGGGAGGAGAGGAGGATTGGGCTAGAGGAGTAGGGTAAAGGGTGTGGGGAAGGAGTGGGATAAGCCAGAGTCAGCACGTTGGCCCATTATGTTGGTGTGGAGTGATAATGAAGGGGAAGGAGGGCGCAATGAACAGGGTGGGGATTTTGGGATTTGCGCCCTGGGCGGGAGTTAATGGGAGATGGTGGTGGATGGGTTCAAGGTTGGAGGAGTTAGGGGATTGGAGTGGCGCAGGGATAGTGAAGAGCTGAGAGGAGGGTAGCACAGGGTGGGGGTGCTGGGGGGTGCGAGGCCATATGCAGGGCAAGACAGGGGTAGCACCTCCACACCAGACCTTTTTTCTCATTGGCAGGAGGCGTCATCGTCAGAAGGGCATGACTTAGGGAGCCAAGTATGGCTTGGCAACCCTGGGATGAAGAGAAGGTGGGGCACAAGTGGCTGGCCGAATGTCGCCAGGAAAGGTGCTGGCCCGGTTTGGGGATATCAAGCAAGCCTCTTTGGAGCAATGGGACAGATTGGGATGTTTGCCCCCAGCATTGCAGCAATGAAGAGGCAACGTCCTGATACATTGGAGTGGAATAGAGGGCTCAGTATGGCCCCTCGGCATCAGCCAGAAGAAGAGGACATGCAGTTACATTGGTCTCGGCAGGAGGGGGCATCATGCTCGTTGGCTCCTGGTGAGTATTGTGAAGCCAAACTGGGCTCAACTTGGTTGGACTTTGAAGAGTAGAGTGTGGAGGGAGGTGAGATCAGGGACGAGGATAGAGAGGGGGAGGAGTGGCAATGGTGAGGGGAAGGGCTATGGGGGCATGTGATAACAGTTGTCACAAGTCATTACATGGGCCAAGCGCTGCAGGGAGGCCTGGCGGTGATCGAACCACGACAAAGAAGATGAAGTTGGCTAGGCAGAAGGCGCCAGAGCGGCTACCGACCATGACACCAGATAACGGAGTTGCGAGCTGTCATAAGATAATGTCAGTGGCTATCGAAGCCAAAGATATAAGTGGTGTTGTAGAGGCCCGCTTGATGAAAGGGGTATATGTGCTGGATGTCGGGGTGTCGACGGACGAAGGTCAGGTGTGGGGGAGTAGGGGGTGAGAAAAAGGACCACAAGGGTCAGCAAGGACTGGAAAGGGGATCGTCGGGAGTGCTCAAGGTGACTGGGGTTTCCAAGATGGGGGAAACTGGGGACAGTGGCGGGACAGAGACAGCGGAAGGGACGTCAGGACCATTGGACAGTAAAGATGTTAAAGTAAAGAAAATGCCGTACATGGGCACTGGGGTCCCATCTTGTGCTGGCGACGAAAGAAAAAATAGGGGAGTATGTCGAAACAGTCCTAATTTTTGCTAGCGTGTATTGCAAGCGGTACCCAGAGAGTTCAGTTGCCTTGTTCAAATACATGGCTATTATACAGAAGGGGGCAACTTTACTATGGGGGTTATGCGTGGGTGCAATACAACAAAGAATTTTGGGCGCGTGTGGTGGTGGATCCAGAGATTCAGTGGGGGGAAAAACTGACTCTGACCTTTGGTAGCATACCATGGGGCTGACTAAATTCACTAAGACCATTGTCACTGCCAACAGGATCTCTATCACATATAGCCCCTTTCAAGAGCATCCCATCCGGGGAGGGGTGGGGTCAGCAGGCAAGGGTCAGTCAGGAACACAAGGGGCAGGATTATCTCAACTCGGGCGTGCTGGGACTTTAATAAAGGCATTTGCACTCAGAAGTAATTCAAATTCCGGCTCAAAGTGCTCAGGTCGGCATGCATTAGTCCATTGCTACAGGAACAGTAACTCGTCATCAGGGAGCACAGGACAAGGGCACGCACAGTGCATTGGAGGTCCACAGCAGAATTGGCACCAGCTCCTAGGGGGCGAGGGGCTCAAAGTCCTTGGGGAAATGGCTCCTACTTCAGTTAACCTGGAGAGGTTGCTATTTTGGCTGGCTCAGTATGATCGGAAGCAGAATGTGGAATTGTTGCTGAGCAGATTCACCTGGGATTTTCGGTTGGGGTACACAGGACCGAGAACCTGGGATCGGTAAGGGGGCACGAGGAAGTGGTGAGGAATAAACTTGTTAAGAAGGTGTGGGAAGATCACATGGCAGGCCCTTTCTCTGATTGGCCGATGCAGAACCTCATCTCTCCCTTTGGGGTGGTGCCCAAAAAAGAGGTGAGGCAGTTCAGACTGATTCAGCATCTTTCATGGCACAGGGCACCTCGGTAAACAACTTTATTCCTAATGGCTTAATGAAAGTGTCATATGTCTCAGTAGACGTGGCGATGGCCATGGTGTAGGAGGTTGGTCAGGGGGCGTTGATGGCAAAAAATGACATTAAGTCAGCTTTTCAACTGTTGCCAGTACACTGTGACGATTTCAAGCTACTTGGCATCCAGTTTGATGGGTATTGGTGCATGGATAACGCATTAACAATGGGATGCTCCATTCCTTGCCTCCTTTTTCAATGGTTTAGTGCATTTTCACCCACTATTTTGATGATTTTCTCTTTGTGGGCCCAGCAGATTCAGTGCAGTGTGAGGAGCTATTGAATCAGTTACAGAGTCTAATAGGGAGCCTGGGTGTGCCTCTGGCCCCAGAGAAGATAGTCGGGCCGAGCAGAGAGTAAACCTTTTAAGGGATTGAGCTTGATTCGGGGACAATGACAGTCCGTTGCCTGAGGATAAAAGAGCGGCCATGATGGCCTTAGTGATGGAGGTATTAAGAAGGCACAAAGTGATGATGGCATTCAGGGAGATACAGATTTTGCTGGGACATCTCAACTTTGCTTGCCGGGTGGTGCGGGTGACAGGAAATTCTGTAAGTGGCTAACATTGGTATGAGTGGGAAAGAGATTACCTCACCACCATGTGCTGCTTTCAGCAGGGACAAAAGAAGGTTTACGCCTGTGGCGTTTCTACCTACAGTTCTTTAACAGCATTCCTTTGCAAGCACGGCAAGAGTGTGAGTGGGATGCGCAAAAATGTCTGGGAGTGGACAATGACATTGCGGATGCTTTGTCTCGTTCACAGTCGGAGGGTTCCATAGGCTGGTAACATTTGCGGATCTGGTCAGGACGGTAATGTCGTAAGTAACAGAGGATGCTTCCCTTGGCGGTGAATTTGTTGGCCCCTTCTCCGCAGAAGGCTTATGTACTGGCATGGCAAGGAAACGGGGGTTGGCCTGGCAGCAGGTGGAAGATGTGGTACAGTTCATATTGGATTTGATTGAGAGGGGTCAGTCTAAGGTCACTATAGCAGTTAAACTAGCAGGAATTGCCTTTACGGGGAAACTGCTATGCAGCTATGCGCCGTTGGCGGGGGAGCTGGGTCAGAGGATGTTAGAAGGTTGGGCCAGGGACATAGGACAGGTTAGGAAGCCTAGGAGACCTGTTACATTGGACCTGATTAAGTGGATAGTAGAGGTGCTTCCTAGCATCTGTGAGGGGGAAGGAGAAGAACTTCTTTTCCGTACCCTAATGTCCTGGATGTTCTTTGGGGCTTTTCAAGTTTCAGAGCTCTTGTGGGGAGGCACTCGCGGGGAGTCTCTTGGGAAGACGTTCACATCAGTCAGAGGGGTGTCAGCGTGCATTTGCGCTTCTCAAAAACAGATCAAGCCAGTGTGGGCATGTCAGTATTCATGAAGGCGTACCTGATGGTGGGGTTATGTGCTTTGAGTTTGAGAAAACAGCTGAGGGCTCCTGGCATGGAATTGTCAGGAGGGGTGTTTTGACGTAGAGATGGTCGAAAGGTCACATCTTTTCAGTTGCTGGCAGTCCTGCATAAATAACTATGGGCCTTGGGGCTGGCCGAAAAGTCTTTTGGGACTCATTCCTTCAGAACAGAAATGGCCACGGAGGCGAGCAGACAGGGATCGAGCAGGGCATCAATTATGCGCATAGGGAGATGAAGGTCTGATTGTTTATCAGTTACATGCGCAGCTGGCACGTTTTGGGTCTTGGGGGAGTGCCTAATGTTGTTCTTTGTTTTTCAGGTGTCGTTCTAGGCCCCGGCGCAGGATTTATTTCGATTTGGGTGGTGGGCATTCTTAAGAAAATGGGCTCAGCGGCAGGCGAGAGCAAGCAGCTATGTAAGGAACTTGGGACTGGCTCAGGAGTGATACAGCGTGGGGTGGGAAGGGAAAGGAGGGATTAGTTGGCAGGAATTGTTGTTGTGTTTAGATAGGTTTAAGTCCAGAGGCCAGTGTCCGGACCTGCTGTTAATCCACCTGGGAGAGAATGACTTAGTAGTGCAGACTGGTGTGGATGTGCTGAAGGCAAAGAAAAAGGATTTGCTGGAGATTTAGAGGCAGTGGAGTGGTTGCCTTGTGATTTGGATGACATTTGTCCCGTGGAAAAGTTGGAGGGGAGGGAAAAACGTGAGCTATTGAGCTGACACGCTGAAAGATTATTATGGAAAGGAGAGTGTTTTTCAGGGGGTTACTTATTTGGAGCACATGATCATGCAGTATGAGGATGCTGAGTTTTTTCACGGTGATGTTGTGCACCTGCCCTTTATGGGCATGGAGCTGTACTTATGGCATATACATGACAGGTTGTGTCAACTTTTGAGCAAGCATGGAGCGTCGGGGTGCAGAAAAAGTTGCACGGGTCACCTTTTTCTGGTGGCAGAGGGATGGCAAGTTCACATGGCATACAAAAATGTAGGAATAGTGAACCTGGCAGTCCATATTGAGAACGAAAGGGGGAAGTTGCCTTAGGAGTTATGCTTGTTTCAAGTTCATTGTTACACTGCATCAGAATGCAGTTAACAATAGTAAACAGTTTGAACAGTTTAAGGAGTACAGTATGGCAAGGCCAAGATTAAGGGGCGGGGGGAGGGTAGTGTGAGGAGGGGGTGAGTTTGGTGTGTAATTGGCTGTATAGTGAGGTCATTAGTTTTGTAGGGTGAAGGCAGAGGTTTTTGATTTGTAAGTGTACCTGTTTTCCAATAAAGCGGCCTTTTCTACACAATACTTGTGTCAGTGTCAGTAATGCCTCCCTCTGCCCCAATGTTTCCTATCTGTAATGCAGCCCTTGGTGTATTGAGTATGTGAGTCTCTGTTTTTCCCTACATCGTGCCTTCATGCTTCAGCACAGAACCTAGAGTGTAGTTAGTGTTCCGCCGTATCGGGTGTGTTCTGGGTATGTCAGTTAATGCTGTTGCACTTGGGAGGCTGAAAAATAAAGCTAATCTGATTCTGATGTGATAGTCGTAGTGTAATGCTGATTTAGCTCCAACTTTTGAAATATATAATTGTTAGTGTACACCTTTGAGTACAATAATGCTTTATCACATACAGCCAGAGGTTAAACGATTTTATTTATTTCAGTCAGAGGTTAGGCATCCAGTTGAAGAAGTGGTACAAACATTCACCAGCCTGATAGAGGATGATTGTTAAATAATTCTTGTAACTTTGGAATTAAATGCATATAGTTACATAGTTCATCAGAGACAATGTAACTTATGCTCCATTGGCAAAGGCTGGAGAAGAGAGTTTTAGGTATTTCGAAAAACATTTAGTATTGGAAGAGGGATCTAAATGGATAAGAGATGTGACAGAATGGATGATTGCAGGGGATTAATAAAAACGATATGCAGAGATCCCAAATTAGAAGACAGCTTAAAGCATGGAGACACCTAATTGACTTTCAACCCACAAGAGAATGTCAGTGAACCTATTTAATCGATTAGACGCCTACCTAACAAAAAATAGATAAAAGAAACGTATTATTGTCCATATTACTTGATGTAGTTTTTAAAGATATGAAGAAGAGAGCATGCGGTATGTAGATAGCTGGTACAGGATTACGTGTGTATTTGCGATACAAATTATTTCTCTGATGAAGGGTCCTATTTGATTGCTTATGACATGTTTACTAATATTTATGACTCCAGTAAAAGTAATTCAAAAGTAAAAAAAAATAGGTTATATGCTACACAATAAGCAAGAAGCCAGTGTGTCATTCAAAGGAAATTTTCACTCTGCAGGTGAAGACAACGGGCAAATAGGTGACAGGACAATATTCCTCTTGTTTATGTCAGTTGGCTCCCATACTGAAAATACATCTTTGACATCTCAAATACCAAACATCTCAAATACCAAATATGAGTCAGAGGCTTTTGCTTCTAAGCATATCAAGATAAAACATTTGAGCAGCATACCAAAATTTGAAGTTCGCAATGAAAATTGTATGTCAGAATCTTGTCATCGAAACATCAGCCTTCAAGAATATGCATCATCCGTGTCAGCTACCAATATATCCTATGGTAAATGTCTACTTCTCTGACTCTTATCACATAGGAGGCGAGCGAGTCCCTACTTCTGGCCAGACTGGATCATCTTCACCACTAATTAAGAGTGAAGCTAAGGAAACCATCATCTTAACAATAAGCAGTGGTTTAGGTGCCATTTACCTAAGCAGGATGAAACAGATCTTCAGTCTGAAAGAGAGCACCAAGGTGGAATACATTGAAATAATGTTCCCCAGTCCAGGGGATCCTTGTACCCCAAGACTTATTAAGGCAGTGGCCCCCAATGCGTAGCTCACGGCAACATGTTGCTCATAACAGCCTGAAATGTTGATTTACAGAAAGGAAATCTTCCTCTATTCCTTTTCAATTGCACAGTTTTTTTAAATAAAGCTGTGGTTTCAGAGGTATAGCAGCCTTGTCTGATTGACTGTTCTTTGTGTGTCTCCTCGTACAGAACTAGTTCCTGGGAAGATTCACACAAACATGCCAATCTAGTCTGTTATGCTGCAGCGCGAGACTATATTAGCACAGACTGACTGTGAGAGCGCAATCGAAGGAGTATTATTGTCTCAACAATCGGTGGGTCGCACAGATCATGTGGCTGCCACCTTGGTTTGGGGTATCAGATCTGATGGGGTGAAAGAGTGAAACAAGGAAGCATAACAACAGAAAGGCAGATGAAAGAATCAACGAGTGAGAAAAAGGGAATATAAAGTATGGGAGCGAGTAGGAAAGAATGAGAGAGATTACATGAGAGCTGGTTAAGTGAAAGGTAGGAGAGAGAATATGAAGGGGAAAGAAGAGAGTTGGGAATATTGAGTGTGGGCAGGATATGAAGGAGAAGGAAAAATAGACATGAATTAAGAAGAGAGACAAAGAAGGTAGACAGAGAGTAGAGAGACACTAGAAAAGTGGGAGCTTGTGAAGGGAGAAAGTGGAAACAAATGGGAGAGAGTGGAAAAAATGGAACAGGAACATCATATATTGACGATATAGAAGAATGAGATGGGAAAAGATAGGGAAGATGAAGGAAAAGTATGAACAGAGGTACAGTTTAAAATATGTGACGGGCTAGAACGAGATAGAAAGAATTAGTGGCAATTAAGAAAATGAATAAATAAAGACTTAGTAGCAATTAAGAAAATGAAAAGGAGAGAAAGGAGGAAGTGAAGGAATTTGGAAAACACTAGGAAAAAAGTTAATATGACCAAACCACAATAACCGGACATATGTGTAAACGTGCTTTTCATGCAAAGTTAACAGTTGCTATAGCTTCATTTTCAAAATGGTGTATTTATTTTGTAGGGATCAATAGTTATACCTTTTCTGCTTGATAAGAACTGTCTGCCAAGGTTTCTAAAATAGCTTTCTCGAAAACTACCAACGGCGACTTGTACCTTGCTAAAGTGATGGGGCAAGTGAGGTGCCCCACAACTTCGCAAAAAAAAAAAAAAAAGACACACCCTCCCTCCAAAACCCCAAAGTAAACGACCCCTCCGTCCTGAAGCCCAAAAACACTAGCTATAACACAAACACTACACTTGCATGCACTACACACTTGCATGAACTACACACGTACATAACATTACACACATGCATTACACAAACATTATATATATTTTTTTTTTTAAGGCACTTACCCTCAGGCTGCACATTCTCCTCAGTGTGCTTCTACTCTTAGATGCCAGAAGAGCTCCCCTAACTAATTCAGGTGCTGCTCTCATGCTGTTAACCAGCATAAAAGAAGCATCTGGATTGGATGGAACAACATGGCTGGACGCTCCTTCAGGCCCTGAAGGTCTGTGTCTGGCGTCTTAGACAGCTGAGTGGAGAGCTCCAAAGTGTGCATGTCACAATGGCTGGCGCAACGCAGCCGGCCAAAGTGACATGCGCACTTTGGAGAGTCCCTGCCAGAGACTGCTCTGCTGGCTGCAGAGAACACACCCAGCAGGTTTCTGGGCTGGTGCACACTGCAGGAGAAAAAAATAAAATGGCAATGGAATCTTTTCATTGCATTCTATTTTTTCCTGTGCAGCTCGTAGCGGGCAGGGGGCAACGCTCTCCGCGCTCGAGAAGAAACCGCCACGGAAAACTACTAGCTTGTAATGCCTAGAATTAAAGTGTTTATCTAGGTGTCCTATTTCAATTTGAGAATCAATGTAACTAAAATTCTTTTCATCTCAGAGTATCTTCCCATATGGAATCACTCCTTCTATTCACACGGGTGAAACAAGTTAACATGAAGTATTAGCTACGCTTGAATGTCTGTTGCCGTTCTTGTGGAGGTCACTGCTAGCCACGAAAACCACAATATCGAGGAGAAAGCTAGATCTCTTACTAAAATTAAAGGTCAAACCCCTAAATTTTCTCAGTGTTATAGTTGAGATAAGCAATGCACGTATAGGAATTTTGGTTTCTTACTATACTATAATGATGTATACAATTAACTGCCATGTAAATACTTTCGAGAGGGCCTTCTACTGTCCTTGGTTGTACCAGGTACCCATTCAAAGTGGATTTCAGCGTAATGAAACATGAGGTGGCCCACCCATGGACGTTATTTAGGGGTCGCCAGGGGTCGCAGCTGTGAAACCTAGCTTGCCCCATGTGACCCGTGGCACTGCCTTTGCGACCCCTGGCCTCAGAGGTAGCAAAATCAGTGTCAGGTCAGGAACACAGTGGTAGCCTGTCTTTATGGACGGGTTTAGGCTCCACTCTTTCTGATTGCTCTCATTTTTTAAATTACACTAATAGTGAATAATATTTTGTTATTCATTATTAATTTAATAAAAAATGGAGTACAGTTATGTGGAATATGGAATATGACCTTCCATGCCAGCTGAAGTAAGTAAAAATGCTTTCAAATGTATATTGTGTGCGTGCTTGTGTGTTTACATGATAGAGTGTGTGTATAAGTGTAAATTTGTGAGTATGTTTAAGCTTGTGTGAGTAAAATTGAAGGTCCTATGTCGTGTGATGTCATTTCTGCTACCCCTGGAATTTTGGTGAATTGACGTTCATGGCCCCCACCCTGCAAACTACATGGAGGGGGCCCCCTCCTGACTAAGCCAGGAGCTCTCAGGACAGAATACTGTGCTGAGGGGGCTCCCAAGTGGGTGCTGGGGGGCCTATGTTACGACGCTGGTGATTTTGTTTGGAGGATGAAAACCTGATCTGTCTCCGTGGATCTGTCCCAAATTAGAAAGCCTAAAGAAAGTTTCAGACAAAAACGTATAGAAGTACAAATTCCTCCCATTCACACAGGTGACTTTCCTGGAGTGTAAAAAGTAGCCAAATCGAGTAAACAAAGCTGGTGATCTCTTCAGGCATACAGGCTAGAGACATTCTGTATAACCGGCCATACGTTTCCAAAAAATTGGATTGTATGCTTGCCTAGAACACCCCTAGCCTAACATTTATAGGTTTGCTACAGTGTTTTTTTTTTATTTTTATTGTTTTTTATAGCTTAAACAGCTGGTCATCGCAGTACTAAACAGATTAGCAACAGAACTGAAGTGACAGCGGCAAGATCAAACGAGCAGCATTTGAGTAAGTTATAAAATAGCAACAACAAACGTCAACGTAGCGATACAATTCAAGCGGACGCGGAGGGAAATTTTACAGTACAACATTGCAAACAATTTTGACTAATATAGATCTAATGTAATGCATAAGAGAAGATACATTTCGAATTACGTTGAAGGCTAATAATAAAGGAGCCGTTCCTCGTGCTTTCAATGAGAGAGGAAGACTAAAAGTGCGTTCATAATTTTCTGGCCGATGAGGATAAGTGAGGGACAAAATAAAAGACTAAAGTTATTTTTCTAAGGGTTTTTATCCCTTCAAAAAAACAATTAGTGCCGAGATAGTGATTTGGGCGAGGAGGGGGTAGGATGGCGCCAAATCTTAGAAATACTACCAAAAAAGAACTAAATCATAGTGTGTTGTTTCTTAATGGCAGGGGCTTCCAAGACATGAGTGACTGAACAAAACGGAGAATGAACTCCTTCTGAGATAGTCGCTTTCTGTGCCAGGTTGCTGGGAACATTAGAATGAATGGCTTTGTGGGCTCCATAGTTTACTTTCGACATATCTCTGGCTCCAATTTCAAGCCATTGGAGAGTGAGAAGGACTTGCGTGGTATGACAATATAGGTTGCTCCCAGTTACTGACCTTGCACCTGCATGCAAAAGGAACTAGCTCTATTTAAGACATAGCTCCAAGTGAGAAATTTTCATAGGCAAGTCTGGATAGGATCACATACTCTACCACTATTCTGAAATCACATGAGCTGTTATCACATACAGGAGTCTTAGGCGGTATTGCACATTTATGGCAAGAATATGTAAACAAACATAGAAACAGTGTCTGGTCAAAAGTGAAACCGGATGAACTGTGGGCTCTATGTATGGTTGGAATCAGGAAGAATAACCAAGATTGAATAAGGACTATAATCCAGGGAGAAGCAAAAATTATTTTACAAGGATTGTCTGGATGATCTCAATAGTTAATGCTAGATGAGTGATGTTGTCAGAAGAGGAAACTTCCAAACTAAGCTGTGTGCCATCAGCAAATAGATAGAATGAAATACCAGAGCTCTAAGGAGTGGTCAGAGAGGATCAATGTACAGGCTACAAAGCGGAGTACTGAGAATGGAACCTTGAGGAACGCTAGTAGAAGGGGTAGGAATAGAGAGCAAGTTGCCTATTTTTAACTGGAGTAAACAAATATCCAAATAAGAAGCAAACAAGTTGAGTGCAGCCCCATCCAGATCTTCTTTTGGGCGTTCAGGTGAAGTATTGAGGTCCACCCTATCAAAGACCTTCAATAAAGCAGGCAGTCATTAAGAAAGAGACTTTAAAGGGTGACTATGTGTACAGCATCAACCACCTTCAAAATAAATGTCTCTCTTCTCCTACATCATCTGAATCCTGATAGGAGGTTATTTTTTAAGAATTACATTTTTGAGGTTAAGTAGCCAAACAGCTCTTTAAAGCTGTCGCCTGGAATGATTGATAAGACACAGGACTGAAATTATTGAAATCTACAGGATCTGTAAATGTTTTTAGCAGAGGTAAGATCTAACCAAAGTTTAGACAATCAGGGACTTTATCCAGAATTTGGGAGTTCGGAAGAATTTGATCAGGTTTGTCTAATAATGGGCGGGACTGTGTGGTTCACCCAGAACTCTAACAGTCATGGTTGTAAGAAGGAAGTTTCAGTTAAACTCCCCTTCAGTGAAGCTTAATTCAAAGATAACCATAAAAAAAACATTATTCCATGATGGCCAACAAATCAATGCCATTTCAGTATGACCACCACATTATGTCAGATGATTCCTAGTCTGGGTCCAGCCCCTTATCCTCATTTGGTACTTGTTTTAGACTGATCACGTCCTGTAGTGCGGTTCCTGTCCTTAGGTCAGCCCATTTCAGTCTGCTGGCCCCAATGTAACAGTAGCTAAAGGACCTCTGCTCAGTATACCAATGCATTTAAATTCCTTTGGTTTGTTCATACAGGTAGTCTTTGTAGGTACTCCATTTCTTCTAGTTTGGCACCACCTCCACAAGATAATGTCCTCCAAGCCCTACCATTTTTGGGCCTGATTCAGTACATCCATTTTCAGTCCAGCCCTGCCAGCTCCAGCTCTAGTACAACCTAGACATCTCCATCTTTATTCTAGCACAGCCATATTCACCTCTGCTCCAGCTCTGACAGCTGTAACTGATCACCAGTCCTGGTCTCATCTTGATGAAGAACTTAAGTCTTGCATGAATGGCTTGCAAATGGAACACAGAAGCTTGGAGGGTTTTTGGACTTTTTCCCTGCTGGTTCTATTATGTACTCATTTCCCTGCGCCACAACTGGCAAGACAGCATGGATAAGAAAACAATCATCCTTTTTTCAGATTGTCTAAAAAAAAGTGCTGATGGACCGTCCCACTCCATCCAGCCTTTAGCAGATTGAGATTAATTTCATTAGCCAAGTCTTCCGGAATAGGCTCAGCGATGTGATTGGAAAGAATGAAGTTGGCCATGCTACTTCTTCGCAAGACAGGTATCACCTTAGGATTTATCATCTGTTAGGTGATTTTCTTTGTGGTTTTAGACTGATTCAGGAAAAATTGAATTTATACTGACTAAAATGGAAACAAGCATTTGCAATGTAATGGGTCTCACGTTTGCTCAAGTTAGAGCTCGTAACGTTGTAAATTCCCAACTGGACTTTTCTTGCTACTTAATTTGAAAATAAAAAGTAAAACAGTTGACATAAGCAAGCTGATTCAAAGCGCCATAGCAGCCATGAGCGCGAAGGAGAGACACAGAAAGAAAAAGAAGTTTGCTGGCAGTCAAACGTATCGGCAAACATGCAATTATCCATGTAACAGGGTCGAGTCCAAGGCAGTAACCAAACCGCCCCAAGGAGGCACAAAGGTAAAGCATTTACCAGTGATAACAAAGGATTTATGAAAGGCAAGCCCATGAACGATTAAGACCACAGATAGATTACAGCTGGTCAGAGCGCTTGTGCGTTTGGCCTAAAAATGCAGCATTCTTAAGGTTTAAATTTTGGTCATTTACTGTTAAAGAAAAGCAACATTTATAAATATACGTTTCCCATAAACTTTGAAATTCAAGCATAGGTTTGCTATATTGAAAGTAAAGTGATCTTGGCCACATTTTAGTACGACAGCCCTCAGTAAATTCAATGCTGATAGGAAGAAGTCCATATATTCGGTCATTTGTTCAAAATGCACAACTATTTCAAGAAGTTCTGTTTGTTATAAAAGTACCTCTTTGAGAATCTTGAGCAATAAGGTAAGAATTAGTGTTAATGGATTTACGATAAAAAAAAATGTAGCAAGTTACTCTCCTGTCAAACCCAATATTCTCCAATTGTTTAGTGGAGTCTAGTGATTTCAAAGCACATTCCATTGGTACAATCTTGCTTCTGGTTTCATTGGTCCAAAATAGACTGACATGTTTTTCTGATACAGAAACGTTTGTCACAAGTCCCATGAGAGGTACTCCATGGTGTGGATGACCATGTTCCCACAAAGCAAGTTACTGGGTTCTGTTGGATTTGGGGGTTCACACATATGTACACCTTCTTTCATCAAGAGAGGCAGCTACCCCTTTACTACACCATGTCTTGATTGGCTATTGGTGGCAACCAATTTCAGTCATCTTAACTGAAGCCATGAAGGGGAGGCTATCCAATGCCCCTTCCAGGTAAAGCAGCACAGTCCGTCATGACTGAGACCTGTCACTACCCCGGAGTGTCAGAGGGACGTGCTAAGAGAAGGTGAGTGTGTGTTTATCTGAGCATGTTTAATCCACATTATGAGGACCTGCCGGGTCTTCAGTGGAGTTGTGAGATCAGCATGTACATAGTTCCCCTGATGTGGTTTTGCATGGAAGGCAGTTGTACATTTTAAATGTTACCAGCTCTCTTTCGCTGCTCTGCAGATCCCTCCGTGACGCCCGCTTCTACACCACATTCCACACTTGCAAGTAATATTAATGGTCATATCTATCAGCTTTACCTTTTTATGTAATTGCACCGTTACATAATAAACACAATGCCACTATTAAATTGTTCACTAGCTCATGGACATCATGCACTTCTTTTGTGGAAAAATAAAGGACTGTCACATCTCCGTTGCGTTTTACAACTCATATTATTTTCCCGTTGTGCAATAACATCCTGAGCTACCCGAGTCTCTTAAATCATGGCTGGTCATAAGCTCAGTCCAAAACCCAAACACATAGAAATCTTTAATATTTACATTAAACATATGTTAGTGAAGAATTACATGGATCCA
The DNA here is from genome assembly GCF_031143425.1 of Pleurodeles waltl. Taxonomy (NCBI): domain Eukaryota; kingdom Metazoa; phylum Chordata; class Amphibia; order Caudata; family Salamandridae; genus Pleurodeles; species Pleurodeles waltl. The sequence goes on from NC_090446.1 coordinate 333,642,916, forward strand.
AAATATTATAGTGTAAAGCAAGGTGGAGCCCGTGGAACCCGACAAAGGATTTTCCAGGTAGTATTGAAAGTTCCCGTGTTATGTAATACAACATTTTAAATGCAGTCAGAGGATTCTGGAATTAACTCCACATGCTATCAAATTTGTTCAGAACACTAGGTAGGGAAATTTCATAGAACAATACTTCTCAAATCTTCAATTGTGCAGAATTAAATTAATAAAGCGTAAATATAGATACAAAGGTGTTACTAACCCAATGCCTAAAAAATAAACACCCCGGATTCAAGGCTGAACCCAAAGACGGTTGGGTCTAGTATTTGCAATATTAAGTTTCATGCCCAGGATCTCCAGATTACCAGCAGAGTGGAATCTTTGCGTTATTAGTTATTGGAAGGGGCTTGCTTTGCCTCCGTTGTGCATCTGAGTGGTGTGAACCCACACATAAGGTTGATATCCTTGCTGCTGGTTGCACAATTATGCAGGGCACAACTTCCAATGACATACAATACATTTACAGTAGCCTAAGAACCGTTGTGCTGAATCTCTGAAGGTATCTGAAGACTGTCATCACATGTTTAGCATTCCCTGGAAAAGGTAAGGTGGACCTTTCACCAAGGAGCTCAAAAGTTAAGATTCTGTGGCTGTGTGTTGAGAAGATGCACATTTCCCAAATTGTGTTATGACTACGATTACAAGTCTGCCATATTTGAATTTACTGCCAGGATCACTTTTACCTTCAGCTCACCTGAATAAAGCATGTCCTATTATGTTAGAAACATTTCTGACACAGACATTACGCCACTGATATAGCCCCACTCTCAGAGACTTCGGAGTTTCATGATCCTCCCACTCTTTTTTATGAGAATTAGATTTTAAAACAGAGTCTGGCTCGGCAAGTCATAACAATGCCATATATTGTGTAGGTGTCAATTACTCATTAAGGTGACAGTTATTTTTATTGACCTCTGGGAGTTTGATCTTAATATGGAATGGGATTGGCAGGCATAACAATGTTGATTGTGTTATGCCATAGGCAGGCTGATTGTGTTGTGTGTGGGTAATGTGTGATTCGCATATGTAGATGTAGATTGTAGTTGCTGTTGAGTACCAGGATAGCCAAGCACAGGCTTATCCACGCTGTGTTGGATATATGCAAAGAGTTCTGTTTCATATGCTCCATTGCAAGTAACTGTGTGACATCAACAACTGGGAGATGTTATTCAGAGCACGGTGATTCCCAGTATTATGGCATATCCGAGCTGCATAAGATGTGTGTGAAAATTTCTGCTGACGTGTGGTGTTGAATGACCTGTAATGGTTTATTGGATGATATAACAGACAAAAGATCAGCTAGACATTCTGGCCCTCATTACGACCTTGGCGGGCGGCTTCTCGGCCCGCTGGGCGGCCGCCAATGCGGCCGCACACCCGCCGCAGCCATTTGGAGATCCCCGCTGGGCCGGCGGGCGGAAACCTAGTTTCCGCCCGCCGGCCCAGCAGGGATCTCGGCCGCAACATGGAAGCCGGCTCTAAATGGAGCCGGCGGTGTTGCGGCCGTGCGACGGGTGCAGTTGCACCCATCGCGCTTTTCACTGTCTGCATAGCAGACAGTGAAAAGCTGCATGGGGCCCTGTCAGGGGGCCCCGCGACTCCCTGTACCGCCAGCCTTTTCCTGGCGGTTCAAACCGCCAGGAAAAGGCTGGCGGTCGGGGACTCGTAATCCCCTGGGCAGCGCTGCTTCCGCCGTGGTCGTAATGAGCCAGATAGCACCGCCAGCCTGTTGGCGGTGCTTCTGTCATTTTAGCCCTGGCGGTCATGTACCGCCAGGGTCAAAATTAACCCCATTGTCCTGTGGTCAGTTCCAGGGCAATGATAGTTTACTCTGGTAGGTTGTCTAAAGTATGATGGCGGCTATATCGTCCCGCACAGAGTTACCTGGACAGTAACTTTTCTTCTCCAAGACAGACCTTCCTACTCAGGGCATAAAGTGCATTATAGCACATGTCTTGGTTCCAGGACAATATTATTGTGGTCCTCGCTGAATTCTGAGCACCAGCTTCTTTCTTGGACCCCTGAACACTGAGATGATTCACATTTAGGGTAATTTACCAGTATGTTATAATCACCTGCCATTCTATCAAATTTCAATCAAATCAGCAAAGAGGAGAGGAACTATAAGGTTGTTTCAAGGAGCCAAGCTGTAGGGTTATGAATTGCAAAACGGTTGGCGATAGAGCTACATAGATCTACTGAGAAGTCATTTGCAGAGCATTAGGTAATGCTAAAAAAACGTGTGATAAGTAATGATAAAATAATAGGTAGGAGCCATTTCACAAGTGCGAAAATGTGAAAACTAATAAGCCAGTTCCAATATTCAGAATTATATTGGTCATTCATGGAAATTGTTCACATTTGTTGATGGATAACTAAACACATTTTTTTTAGCACATAAGGAACCAATATGATGTGAGTATGCTCACGAAATAAGTTTTAGCAAGGAATTTGAAATAAGCATTGACAAACTAATAAGTTTGACATTTAGATAGCCCAAGCACTCGGATGGACAAAAACATACATGGACGCATGCAGACCAAGCATACTAATTCCTGGGTAATACAAATATACACAAGGCCAGTCCACATAAAAGGCATCTATGTAAAAAGTCAAAACACAGTTACCTTTGTGCACTGCAACACAAGGGGTACACATACTGCACTGGAGTTGCGCAAGTTAGACTCCATCCTTTCTGTACACGTTATCCACGCACAATTATACACTTTTACTTCTGACATGATATTTACTGTGTGCTTTAATATTAATGTGTGTGAACATTTAAAAGCATTAAAGAAATAGAATTACTGAGAAACTGAAGCTTTATAAAGGTACACTAATGAACTTTTAAATTGCTTTTATGTATTGATTATTCATGCTCATATTTACACTCTAAGTTGTATTTGCAGAAGTAGCGTGTTTCTTTTATGCATGTTCTGCATGTATTTTGAAAGTTATATGTATACATGTATAATCATATATTCAAAATGCACATTAAATGTTTAGTTAAAGTTAACCTGACTAAAGGCCTTGATTTTGCTTGGTGTGCATGTTCTTTCTTTTGCAGGTGCGTTCTCATGATTTCATTAGCTAAAGAAAGGAGCATTGTTGTATGTATCAGTTTATTGATAGTAAGGCTTGAGAAGATAGATTTTGGCAAGAAATTTGAATACCTAATGAGCATTTGAAGCCTCCCATTCATTGCATATCAGAATCAGGGGTTGTTCAGGGTTGCAGTAACTGTTCAGGTTCTGCAGGATGGGAAATTCAGGTGATGTTGCAAATGTACACCACAAGAAGAGACATGAATGGTTCATGGTGGGGTAGGAATAGATAAGCTTTTTTGCTTAAGGTTCTGATTGTTTTAATGTTCAGTCCATCAGAGGTTTGGGCAGATTCCCTTACATTTTAAGGGGTACAGACCTCTCTGCTTCATTTATTCTTGCAAGTGTGAAGCTTCATGCTAAAAACGTATTCCAATTCTGGAAGACTTCTACTGAGGTTTTGCTAAAGCTGACAGTGTCTCGCATTTCCAAATTTCTTTGAGACCCCTTTTCATAAACCATCCTTATTCTAAACTTAGAATCTTGATTAAATGAATTTAGAATTTATCTGTGTTTAGGAAAGAGAAGGAAAAAATCCTAGCGATTGTAACAGAAAGTTGCATTTCTATTAAGGACACGGAGGCAAGGATTTTGCTGATCTTTCCTTACATTATTTACCAGCCGCCATGAAAGTACCACAATAACCATGATAACAAAAGACTTAGGGCCAGATGTAGCAAACACTTTGCGAGTCGCAAATGGCGAAAATCGCCTTTTGCGAGTCGCAAATGCGTGTTTGCTATGTAGAAATGCATTTTGCAAGTCGGAATCGACTCACAAAATGCATTTCCGAGTCGCAAATAGGAAGGGGTGTTCCCTTCCTATTTGCGAGTCGCAGTAGTATGCAATTCCATTTGCGACCGCGTACGCGGTCGCAAATGGAGTCACAGTTACCATCCACTTGAAGTGGATGGTAACTGTAGGAAGTTGGCTCTGTATGTGCTATTTCAAAGTAAGGAATAGCATGCACAGAGTCCAAGGGTTCCCCTTAGAGGTAAAATAGTGGTAAAAAGAGATAATACTAATGCTCTATTTTGTGGTAGTGTGGTCGAGCAGTAGGCTTATCCAAGGAGTAGTGTTAAGCATTTGTTGTACATACACATAGACAATAAATGAGGTACACACACTCAGAGACAAATCCAGCCAATAGGTTTTGTTATAGAAAAATATATTTTCTTAGTTTATTTTAAGAACCACAGGTTCAAATTTAACATGTAATATCTTGTTTGAAAGGTATTGCAGGTAAGTACATTAGGAACTTTGAATCATTTCAATTGCATGTATACTTTTCAAGTTATTGACAAATAGCTATTTCAAAAGTGGACACAGTGCAATTTTCACAGTTCCTGGGGGAGGTAAGTTTTTGTTAGTTTTACCAGGTAAGTAAGACACTTACAGGGTTCAGTTCTTGGTCCAAGGTAGCCCACCGTTGGGGGTTCAGAGCAACCCCAAAGTCACCACACCAGCAGCTCAGGGCCGGTCAGGTGCAGAGTTCCAAGTGGTGCCCAAAACGCATAGGCTAGAATGGAGAGAAGGGGGTGCCCCGGTTCCGATCTGCTTGCAGTTAAGTACCCGCGTCTTCGGAGGGCAGACCAGGGGGGTTTTGTAGGGCACCGGGGGGGACACAAGCCCACACAGAAATTTCACCCTCAGCAGCGCGGGGGCGGCCGGGTGCAGTGTAGAAACAAGCGTCGGGTTTGCAATGTTAGTCTATGAGAGATCAACGGATCTCTTCAGCGCTGCAGGCAGGCAAGGGGGGGCTTCCTCGGGGAAACCTCCACTTGGGCAAGGGAGAGGGACTCCTGGGGGTCACTTCTCCAGTGAAAGTCCGGTCCTTCAGGTCCTGGGGGCTGCGGGTGCAGGGTCTTTTCCAGGCGTCGGGACTTAGGTTTCAGAGAGTCGCGGTCAGGGGAAGCCTCGGGATTCCCTCTGCAGGCGGCGCTGTGGGGGCTCAGGGGGGACAGGTTTTGGTACTCAGTCGGAGAGTAGTCCGGGGGTCCTCCCTGAGGTGTTGGTTCTCCACCAGCCGAGTCGGGGTCGCCGGGTGCAGTGTTGCAAGTCTCACGCTTCTTGCGGGGAGTTGCAGGGGTCTTTAAAGCTGCTCCTTGAAACAAAGTTGCAGTCTTTTTGGAGCAGGTCCGCTGTCCTCTGGAGTTTCTGGTCGTCGTCGAAGCAGGGCAGTCCTCAGAGGATTCAGAGGTCGCTGGTCCCTTTGGAAGGCGTCGCTGGAGCAGAGTTCTTTGGAAGGCAGGAGACAGGCCGGTGAGTTTCTGGAGCCAAGGCAGTTGTTGTCTTCTGGTCTTCCTCTGCAGGGGTTTTCAGCTGGGCAGTCCTTCTTCTTGTTGTCGCAGGAATCTAATTTTCTAGGGTTCAGGGTAGCCCTTAAATACTAAATTTAAGGGCGTGTTTAGGTCTGGGGGGTTAGTAGCCAATGGCTACTAGCCCTGAGGGTGGGTACACCCTCTTTGTGCCTCCTCCCAAGGGGAGGGGGTCACAATCCTAACCCTATTGGGGGAATCCTCCATCTGCAAGATGGAGGATTTCTAAAAGTTAGAATCACCTCAGCTCAGGACACCTTAGGGGCTGTCCTGACTGGCCAGTGACTCCTCCTTGTTATTCTCATTATTTTCTCCGGCCTTGCTGCCAAAAGTGGGGGCCGGGGCCGGAGGGGGCGGGCAACTCCACTAGCTGGAGTGTCCTGCGGTGCTGTGACAAAGGGGTGAGCCTTTGAGGCTCACCGCCAGGTGTTACAGCTCCTGCCTGGGGGAGGTGTTAGCATCTCCACCCAGTGCAGGCTTTGTTACTGGCCTCAGAGTGACAAAGGCACTCTCCCCATGGGGCCAGCAACATGTCTCTAGTGTGGCAGGCTGCTGGAACTAGTCAGCCTACACAGATAGTCGGTTAAGTTTCAGGGGGCACCTCTAAGGTGCCCTCTGGGGTGTATTTTGCAATAAAATGTACACTGGCATCAGTGTGCATTTATTGTGCTGAGAAGTTTGATACCAAACTTCCCAGTTTTCAGTGTAGCCATTATGGGGCTGTGGAGTTCGTGTTTGACAAACTCCCAGACCATATACTCTTATGGCTACCCTGCACTTACAATGTCTAAGGTTTTATTTAGACACTGTAGGGGTACCATGCTCATGCACTGGTACCCTCACCTATGGTATAGTGCACCCTGCCTTAGGGCTGTAAGGCCTGCTAGAGGGGTGTCTTACCTATACTGCATAGGCAGTGAGAGGCTGGCATGGCACCCTGAGGGGAGTGCCATGGCGACTTACTCGTTTTGTCCTCACTAGCACACACAAGCTGGCAAGCAGTGTGTCTGTGCTGAGTGAGAGGTCTCCAGGGTGGCATAAGACATGCTGCAGCCCTTAGAGACCTTCCTTGGCATCAGGGCCCTTGGTACTAGAAGTACCAGTTACAAGGGACTTATCTGGATGCCAGGGTCTGCCAATTGTGGATACAAAAGTACAGGTTAGGGAAAGAACACTGGTGCTGGGGCCTGGTTAGCAGGCCTCAGCACACTTTCAATTGTAAACATAGCATCAGCAAAGGCAAAAAGTCAGGGGGCAACCATGCCAAGGAGGCATTTCCTTACAGTAACCCACTCGCAAACGGGAAGGTGTCCCCATGGGACCCCTTCCCCTTTGTGACTGGACCCAAAAATATTTTTTCAGAGCAGGCAGTGGTCCAAGGGACCACTGCCTACCCTGAAAAAATCCGAAACAAAAGGTTTCGGTTTTTTTTTCTAAGTGCAGCTCGTTTTCCTGTAAGGAAAACGGGCTACACTTGGAAAAAAAAAACTGCTTTATTTTAAAGCAGTCACGGACATGGAGGCCTGCTGTTCCCAGCAGGCCTCCATCCCCGTGAGTGCCCAGAGTCGCTAGGGGGGCGCAAATTGCGACCCACCTCATTAATATTAATGAGGTGGGTCTTTGCGACCCCATAGCAACTCGCAGAAGGTGTCTGAGACACCTTTCTGCATACCAAATTGCGACTTGCAATTTGCGAGTCGCAATTTGGTATATTGCTACTTCTGGCCCTTAATGTCCTATGAGGCTTAGGAAAAGAAAGAAATAGCATCAACAACAGTCTCTCCAATCAGGGTCCTCAAGTGGAAGGAGAGGGGTGGACAACCAGATTCCCTGAGGGGTTTGCTCACTGAAGGATGTTCTCCCACAGGGTGATCGGCAGCCTGGACATGACTAATGGAAATTGCATAACGGAAAGTATTAATGGACCTTTGGGCCAATGCTTCTGCAGCTAGGAATAGAAGAAAATTCAAGATATGGACAATATCAGTCCCCACGGGATCCAGATGTGGTTGACTGAACCAACACAACTATCTAGTCCTATTCGATCGGTACCACTTGATGGTGCTATCTGACCCTGTCTTGGAGAGGAAGTCCGCAGTTTGTTACAAAAGCCCTGGGACTTTCCAACGTTTCCTGTAATCCTCCATGCCATGAAGTTCAGAGAACCGTCCAGCACTAGATTGTGATGGTTGCCCAGGGGATCCCTGATGAGGGCTGTGAATAGGGCTAGACGGATTGAAGAATCCCAGGAATGTTCCATCAGAACTGGCAACCATGCCTGATACCTCCATATCGGGGAAATCAGCACTATGTCCACTTGCTGTTGTCGAACTTGAGTGGAGAGCTTCATGATCATGGCAACAGGGTAAAGGCATATCTCACTCCCTCAGTCCTGTAGGAATGTGTCAACTGATGTATCTGGCCACCTGGTGGTCCAGGCAGGAGGCAAAAAAGTCCACATGAAAGGACCTCAGGGAGTCTGGATTTCTCTGAACAGCCAGGGATCCAATTCCCATAGGCTTGAGTCTTGCTAATGGTGGGATTGCCAATCCGCCACCTGATTCGACTGACCTGGGAGTTGATCTGATGTCACCAAGTTCTGATTCTCGAGGCAGTATCAGCTAAACCTTTGGGACAAGTCCGAGAGAGCTTTGGATCTCGTTCCCTGAGATGATTGATATACCGACTACTGCCTCATTGTCCACCTTCAGAAGGACGCAGCATTGGATCAGTGCCTTGGTCCAGCATTTTACCACAATGGGCCAAGCTATAAGCTCCAGACAGTTTATGTGAAGCTTCATCTCCTCTGAAGATCACTGTTCTCCTGCAAAGAACTCCTCAGAACTTGCTCCCCATCCAGTGCCACTGGCATCAGATTCGATTACCAGATCAGTTTGGGATCCGAATATGGCCTGGCCATTCCAGGTTTCCATATGCAATATCCACCACCTCATTTCTTCCCTGGCCTTCTCCGACAGCAGAACCTGTTGTGCGTAGGTGATGCCGTGTCAGAAGTGGAAGACCTTCAGATGCTATAAAGCCCAGTAGTGCAAGGTCCCTGGGAATATGGCCTGTATAGAGGAGGACAGGAGACCACAATCCTGGTGATGGGTCACAGGGACGTGTAGGGTTTGTCCAACGATCTTCTGAGCACGTGTTTGATCTTTGTCAACTTCCAAGAGGGAAGGCTGAGGGTCAAGTTGACCGCATCCACCACAAAGTTTAGGAAGACTAGAGAGTGGGTTGGTGATGGTATCCTTAAACTTGCTTTAGTTGACGACAACTCCTAGGTAATCTAGGAGGTATACCATCATCTGCAGGTGTTCCGTCAGTATCGATGGAATGGACATTGACCCATCAGAAGAATGTTATCGAGGTAAACAATGAGACGGATACCCCGGCCCAAAGGTGTTCCAGCACAAACTTAAAGATCTTTGTGAAGCACTATGGTGCAGAGGAGAAACCGAAGAGGAGTGTTGTGAATTCCAGCATCTGCTGATGCCACTGAAACTGGGGAAAACTGTGATGTGGAGGATAAATCAGGACCGTGAGATACACACCTTCAGGTCCAGATGTATCATCCAGTCATTCACCTGCAAGAGGTCACGGAGAAGTTGGATCCCCTCCATCTTGAAGTGGCAAAAACCCAGCCACTCAAATTCCTGTAGATTGATCACGGGCCGTTGGCCCACGTCCCTCTTGCCCAGGGAGAACAGGTTGCTGAGGAATCCCGAGGGATGCATCTGAGCGGAAACATTTGTACCTTTTGCCAGGTGGTCTTCCACCGGACATTCCACAAGGGTGGCCCAAGACGCTGAGATGTTGCGATGATGTGGCCTGGAGAGCTGATGCGGAGAGTCGTAGAACTCTATGTGGTAACCTTGAACAGATTAAAGAACCGACACATCTGAAGTATGTGCCTCCCATCTGTGAATAAACTCTCCCAACCTGTCCCCTGTTCTTAGGTGTTGCGGGATGTGCACATTCACCTTGTGAAGAGGCATGGGAGGCCCTGCCCCCAGATGCTCTGACGGACCCCCAGTGATGGGGTTGGCCTCTCAGAGTAGAAGGAGACGAATCAGGACCATTGTCCATGGCATGAGGAACCTTAGGCAGAGGCTTGGAAGGAAGTGTGACTGGCTGAGCGCCCCCTGCCAAGGCCAGTCGTAGTGAAAACCCTTCGGGATGAAGATTCTTTTGGTCGATGCCTGGGCTTTATCTAGGGAGTTAAAGGTTCCTACAGCTCCCAGACAAAAGGGTCCCTGGAAAGACTCCCTTGGGTGATGGGGCCGGCTTCCAAGGTCGCCAAACCTCCCAACTTGGGGCCCATCTTCATTGAAAGGGAGCGGTGACGCTCAGTGGAAATAGCACAGTTCACATTTGCCTTAATAATTGCTTGCTGAGCCCAGCCTGATAAAGCTTCTGGGGAAATCAAAGCTGAGGACGCTTTGGTGTCCTCAGTGATGTCCAAAATCTTGGACAGGTGGCCGGCCACATCCAGTAGCTTATAGTGGCAGGTGCGCCAGGAACAGTTGATAGCATTTTTAGGGTCTCTGATGTACTTATTTTAGAAGGTGACCATTCATGGATCAGTTTCTGGCTCCAGCGCTGCTTTGCCCTCAATGGACTGATTATTGAGTGGTAATAGTATTTCTTAACTTCAAGCACCGACCCATGGTCCTTATTGTGTGGACAAGTGTGCTTCACAAAATTGAATTGTTTTATTATCGTTAACTTTCTTGGTGTCTCAGTCAGCTTAAAAAAAAACTCTAATTAGAGATTGCAAATTGCGCACCTGCGCGCTCTCATTACCATCCAACTCGCATACAGGCACACATGCACAGCTGCTAATCATGCCAAAATGATGTGTACAGCACCTAAAGCCAGTGAAGGGAATTCAGTCCGTTTGGTTGTCTATGTGGCTGGGCGCCTATGAAAACCACCGAAAGGAGGTCCATAATCACCTTCAGGTCCTCCTGTTAGGTGGCATTTGTAGGTGCCCGGCCACATAGACAGCCACTTTAGGCGCAGGGCTGAGCACAGGTGTACGAGGTCTGCAAGGTCTAACATATCAGACCCGGAGTCTAGAGGATCTGCATCCTCCATGATATTACCCTAACTGGGTATAACAGTGGTGGAGGGGCGCAAAGGCCTGTCAGGTTCCCCTTCCTCCTCCAAAGCATTAGGAGAGTGATAGGCAAGCAGATCTGGAAGAGGGTTGGGGCCGGGCATAGGAGTAGAATGGGCCCCAGTTGCACTGGGTTGGGAAGGGTAAAGAGAGTCAGAGGGCCAAGATTGTGATGGGCTGAGATAAGCCCTTTTTAGCCTAATACACGCATCCAAATCAACCCCAGGGTTGTGTGCATGCTTTCTTTTTCCTTCAAGGAGGGGTGAGGTAGGCAGCCCTGGAGGTAGGGTGAGGTTGTGGAGGCAGATTGTTGGCACTGAGCTGCCATGCATAAGAGTTTCTTCTCTAGGGGCACTACCACCGTCAGTACCACCTTGTAGACGATGGCATCCATGATGCTGCAAAAGTTCTCAGCTATCGGAAGGTAAGTTATGCACTCCTCCTCTATATAGGAGGCCACAGCGTCTTCCACGGTGAGGGCTTATTAGGTACCCAGATAAATTATGGCCAGAGATATGTACTCCGTTTGAAAGACAGAATGTGCCTTGGACGCCCCAAAACACCCCACTAGCTACTAGGAGACAGAGAAGCTTACCTGGGTCAGAGTTCAATATTATTATGAACCATGCAGCGTGAAGAAGAAATTACAGACTCCAGCAGAGGTGTTTTCCGACTCCAGGCGGGGGCGGCTCCAAGAAAGCGGTAATAATTGACAGCAGAGTGCACCAATCACATCGGGAGACAAGACTCACTGAGTGAGAGGATCAAAATTGTGGTGCCCCGATGCAGTCGAAAGACCCCTCCGCACAGGAACCAGAGCGTGCCTCACATGGAGGCAGAATACTGGAAAACTGTGAGGTGCCTCCGCAAAGGAGCATCTGAACATTCATTTGACTGCACTTCGTGAAAGGAAAAAGGTTATACACAGATCAAAGTACGCGGTGCCATAAACGATGCGGTCGGGCTACAGACCTGCTGCAATGTAATGAAGGGGAATTAAAGCAATTATCACCATTATGGCAAAATTCAATACGATAGGCACAAAAACATGAGTACTCAACTGTCAGCTGCTGGAGCAACAAAGAAAGAAGAGGAAAGAAGTTCTACAGAGGTTCTTGAGGGAATATGCTGGGACCTGATTGGATGGACTGTTGATGCTGTTTCTTTCTTTCCCTAAGCCTCATGGGAAATTAAGTATTTTGCTATCATTGTTATTGTGGTTCTTTCATGGCTGCTGGTAAATAAAGTAAGAACAGATTAGCATAATCTTTGCCTCCAGTCCTGTCTTTGAATCGGAATTTCTTTAAGGAACACCTATTTCTAATTCTCAGTTTCTGTATTGTTGTGGCTATGTTTATTTTGTATCTCATCTTACTCAGACTGAAACTATTGTGATATTTTTGCTTGCCAGCTGTAATATTGTATCTTTTAAAAGTCTTCTGACATCTATATATATATATACTGGACTGATTATTGAGTGGTAATAGAATTACTTAACTTCAATTACCGATTTCTGATCCAAATGGGCTTCACGAAAATTGAATTGTTTCATTATTGCTAACTTACTTGGCATCTCAGTCAGCTTAAAAAGATCCCTCTAATGACAGATCGGAAATCGCATGCTTGCGTGCTTTCAGAACCATCCAACTCACATACAGGCTCACATACACAGCTGCTAATTGTTGCAAAACTATGTGCATGGCACCTTCAGCCAGTCAAAGGAATTCAGTCCGCATAGCATTATGGGATTCGGTGCACAGCACCTTCTGCCAGTCAAGGAAATTCAGTCCATTTGGCATTGTGGGATTTTAGGACAACATAAAGCCTATATTCTCATTACCAAGCTGATAAACACACACGTTGCTGAAAGAGTTAGATCTGAAAGTATTAAATGTGTTCTAAATAGGCATTTTGCTAAAATGTTGTTGAACAGTTCCACAAGGTCCACGTTTCCAAATATAACGATCCGTTTTGGATTTATGGTGTTGATAATTTGATCAATTTTTCCAAGAATTACATGTAGATGGAATAAACTTTCTACACTCATTCTTTACAAACTTTTCTCTTTACTACATTTTCAACTTATTTAGCCTGAATTTTAATTTCCAAACAAACAATGAGTCATTTGCAATAAGCCTTTTAATGGGATAAGAAGTATCGATATGTCACACACAGCAGGCCAAGTGATTCTGTCTCTTAATCGCACACAGGCTGTTACAACAAATGACACAGTAAAAGTAGGTAAGTGTGGATTTTTGTTCTAACAGTACCATAAACAAAACCCAGCGCATTCAACATTATTGTGGTGGAGGAGACCACGCCCATTCATTACACACAACACCCACAAAGTTTTTGCACACAATTGCTAGACCAACAAGTTCACAACTTGCAGCTATTAACATGTCATACATAACACTGAATGCGTATAGTATGGGACATTTTTGTTAAGGCTCAACTTGACTAGAAATGCTTGGAGGAATGTGAAAATGTTAATACCGGTTTTGGTTACCCACCTACATGTGGTATAGACCTGTCTGATATAACTGTCATAAAGGTTGGGCTTTGTTATAAACCGTCATGCGTCTGGGATGGGGCCCTGCACTGATGAGGGGCTGGTACGACAGTGGAATTGCCCTCCCCGACATTTAAAAATATTACTGGGCGGCGCTACTCATCTCCATCAATCAAAGTTTCATCTCCCGGAGGACCCAGCTTTTCAGATGGATGGAATGGTGAGGCAACCGGGCGGTTACCTCAGGGCCATGTATGGGGGTACGTGTGCCACATCCTTCACAATATCTACTGCAGTCACACTTACCCTCCGGCACATAATACTGAATGCTTTGGGCTGGCGAGGCAAGCTTACAAAGGGCACGCCTCTGTGGGACACCGCAAAGCCGGGCACACTAGCTACACTGAAGGGCTTTTACAAATGGGACCATATTGGTCTATCCAGGATTGGAGATCTGTGGAAGCAGGGAGATGTGATCCCATTTGCTGACCTACAAAGCGAATATCAACTAGCAGCCACTAAAACCTATCAGTACTTGCAAATATGCCACACATTGCAGAGGGCGTTGCGTAAGGGTAAGAAGCCCTCCGAACCATCACAGCTTGAGGGTAGGTTATTAAATGATCACATGCCCAAAAACACTATCTCCCTCACTTATAATAAACTGATCAATAACTCACCTGATAGAGACCTTGATGGCATGGAAGATGATGAATGGCCGGATATTGGCATCCCATAGGGAGATGGCCATAAGGTTTAGCTTCCACCTAGTGCAACTAAAAATTTTACACCAATGTTATTATGCATGTACTGCTATGGTACAGATGGGCAGGGCAACAACTGCACTGTGCGCTAGACACTGTGGCCAAATAGGAATGTTTTTCCACATGATATGGAGTTGCTCGGTGATTCATTGCTTTTGGGAATCAGTGGTTACTTGTTTAAAGAACATTTATGGGAGCCACATTGAGGCCTCTGCGAAATGGTTTCTCTTGAATATTTGGGAAGCAGCTTACCTCACCATATGGATCAGATATGGATGACATTGGGATTAATGGTGACCAAGCACAACACTGCACAACTATAGAAAGTGGAACTAGCACCACAACTGAATGATTGGAAGCGCAACATGGATTGATGTATGCTAGCAGAGAGAGCGGTCTATGAAAGCAGGGACTGTCTAACTAAATGGACTAAAATATGGGGAAATGGAAAAACTATTTGGTGAACTATGTACTCCTATGAAAAGAACTGGACTTGATGCTTTGTGTGAGGAGGTCTCAGACTTCAGTGCTGCCCAGTGACTTATTGTTGGGCGGATGGGGGGACTGGAGGTTTGGAGAGATGGACGAGAAACTGATTTTGAATATGTATGACTTGATGCTGCAATGTGTAATGCGTAATGCCATTGTTTTATTGTCCGCTTTATTTGCAATAAAAAAAAAAATATTTTTTTAAACTATAATGCGCTTGACAACACACCTTGCGGTGGCCCTGACTGCATTGGTGTAGAGAAAGAAACAGCCAATGGTTCTTCTCTGGCTTGATTTGGAGAATGCCTTTTACAAGGTACACTGGCCATACATTGCTAAGCTCCTGGACAAAACACTCTTGGACCCAAAAATGAAATGTCATCCTAGCTAATTATAACACGCATTTGCAAAGGCAACAGGTCTAACCGATGCAGGAGCTATTGGCTTTGCCAATGTGTTTTAGCTATATGGTACACAAGCGTGGCTGCTATTCAGCATGGCTAAACGTTAGTGATGTAGAGGACTGTGGAGTGGATATGCCTGGCGTGGAGGGCACTGCCATTACAGACAGAACATTCTCAATTGAAATTACCATTGTATTTGCGCAGACATAAAACGGTACAGAGCATTTACAATTATGTGTGTAAATCTGCATCACCAAGTGAATTATTTTTGTATCATATTAAAATATTTGTTTCCACCACAAATAAGAATAACAAAAAAAGGTGCTTCATTTGTGTTTTCCAAATTCTGATATACTGTGAAATATTTGTGAAGTTCATTTATAGCATTTAAATTTTGTTGTGTGCTAGGAAAAAATAACCCCCAGTACCTAGCAAGATTGTCACATAACTCCTCTCACTTTTCAGTCAGAGAAAGAAAAGTAAACACCAACCTCCCTTGGAAGACGTGGGACCTCTGTCTGCACAGAAAACGTAACAAGATAAAAACACAATGTAAAGGCCTGTTTAGTGCTCATTCATTTCTGAACTTCTGTATGGCTAGTCTGGGGGGTGATTCACCATCCCCACTTGCCTACTTCCAGCATTTACGGCATGGGTGTGAAATTGAGAAAGAGGATTGATGTTTACGCTATAGGTAAAGTGCACTAACCCCAAAAAAACAAGCTTGCAGACAGAAAATTGTTCCTCACAGGTATGTAAGTTTGATGAACTGTTGGTGGCAGAGATAATGAGCATCAGTGAAGTAGAATGATAGGAGGCAGTAAACCTTTTTAATTAAATATAGCACATTTACAATGAGACAACCGAAAACACATTTACTCTTGAGGAGTGCCTCACGAAATAGAAAGAGTTCCCTGAAAGCGAGCACACCTAGAAGAATACAAGGAGCCAGTCAGATAAGTGGTAAACAGACTGTGCTCCATGGGATAGTCAAACACTTGATAAAAGGCCAAAAGAACAAGTTACTTGCCTCCGGTAATGCTTTTTCTGGTGGATACAGTTAAAACCACTACCGGCGAGGCATCATTGGAGAGCCCTCATGTGCCAACGTGCATGAGTGACCAACAGAATGCAGGAAACGAACAGACCAAGCAGATGTAGGACCTTGAGGACTGGAAAAGCCGCTCCCTTTTGAAAGATTGGATTCATCGCCTGAATGTCCTGAATCCTCTGCGGGGAGGGCAGGCCCGATTCAATGTTGTATCCAGTACTGGCCCTATGAACAGGAGGCGTTGAGAGGGCTCCAGGTGAGACTTGGGCACGTTTACCGTAAAGCCCAGGTTGAACAACTGGTTTGTCACCTGCAAGTGATGCAGCACGAGCTCTAGGACCCCGGCTTTGATCAGCCATTTGTCCAGGTAAGGGAATACCAATATTCCCTTCCTTTTGAGATGCGCTGCAACCACTGCCATCACCTTCATGAAAAATCAAGATGCTGAAGTAAGACCAAAAGGAAGGACCGCAAACTGGTAATGCTGCGACCCCACCATGAAATGGAGATACTTCCTGTGCAACTTCAGAATGGGGATGTGAAAATACGCATCCTGCAAGTTGATAGAAATCATCCAGTCTTCTTTGTCCATCACAAGAAGCACCTGTGTTAGGGTCAACATTTTGAATTTTTCCTGTTTGAGGAACCAATTCAGAATACTCAGGTCCAGAATTGGCTTCAAACGACCATCTTTTTTGGGAATCAGGAAATACCTTGAATAACATCCCTGACCCTTTTCCTGCTCCAAAACCAACTCCACTGCGCCCTTTAACAGTAGCTTTCTGAGCAAAAAGAATGTTGGGGAGGGAAAGAAGGGGGCACTCCCAAAAGGGAAGGACATAACTAT
The DNA here is from genome assembly GCF_031143425.1 of Pleurodeles waltl. Taxonomy (NCBI): domain Eukaryota; kingdom Metazoa; phylum Chordata; class Amphibia; order Caudata; family Salamandridae; genus Pleurodeles; species Pleurodeles waltl. The sequence goes on from NC_090446.1 coordinate 333,659,584, forward strand.
TTCCTACAATTCTCAGCACCCACTAGTCTGATGTTATGAACTCCCATTCTTGGAGAAAATGAAAGAACCTTCCCCCTACTGGACACACATGCTGCTGAAAGGGGAGAGAACTAGGACTGCTGCCCTGAATGGTTTGCCGCAGAGGATGAAGAGGAGGAGGAACGCTGCTGAGTGGCACCACATAATCTAAGTCTTCCACAACCTCTGAAGGACCTGTACAGTGGGTTGGCAGATTGTTGACTTTGGAACTGCTGCCTCCCACAAAAGGAGGAGCTACAGGCAATCCCCCTAAACCGACAGAAAGGTCTATAGGTCGATGAAAACGACTGAAGACCTAAAGACTCAGCAGTGGCTTTACAGACTTTAAACATTTCAAGAGCAAAGTTAGCTTTTTCTCCAAACAGTCTGGACCCATCAAACAGGAGTTCCATCATGGTGGATTGCACATCCTGGTAAAAACTCAAACGTCTAAGCCATGCATGCCTCCTGTTGACCACTGATGTTCCCATGGCTCTGGCAACAGAATGTGCTGTATCTAACCTAGATTGAATAACCTATCTAGCCGCTGCTTGACTATCATGTAACAAATCCTGAAAATGTTCCTGCACCTCCTGTGGCAGATTGGGAACAACCTCTCTTGCAGCGTCCATTAGTGAATATACCTGCCCAACACACATGTAGCATTAACTGACTTTAATGCCATACTACATGAGGAAAATATATTCTTTGCAGATAGTTCCATGCGTTTAGATTCCCTATCCGCCAGAGTTGTAGGGAAGGAACCAGGAGCTGCATTTGAAGAGCAAGAAGCCTGGACCACCAGACTCTCAGGTGAAGGATGGTGAGTTAGAAATTGCAGGTCACCAGGTGAAGCTCTATATCTTCTGGCAATCATCTTGGACACAGCCGGAGTATTGACTGGTTTGAACCACAGGTCCAGGACTAGCTCAGTCAAAGCATCATGAAAAGGAAGCAAAGGCTCCGAGGTAGCAGAAGAGGTGTTAAACACTTCAGTTAGAATGTTTGTTTTTAACTCCGAAGTGAGTAACTGCAGTTCCAAAAATTCAGCTGCTCTCATAATTACCCCATGGTAATCAGTAACTTCCGGAGGAGGAATACCACCAGGCGATAACAACTCCCACTGCGGAGAGGTATCCAAGCCACTAGCCTCATCAACACCTCCAAAACCTTGAGAAGGTAATTTCTCCTTCCACAAGTTCCTGTTGCTCCTAATAGTAATGCTGCTCTTCTAAGAGCCTCAAGGCTGCTCTTCTAGACCTCAGTCTAGATGCCAGTCTTGGCGTCGATAAAGCATGTGCCGACATTGACGACACCTTTCGCATCGCCAGTGAAGCCAAAGCCAGTGTTGGGATGCCACTTTGAGCACAGTGACTCAACGCCAGACAGGATCAATCTGATGTTGGCATCAGCACCGATGGAGTGAAAGGCACAAAAGGAGCCTGTTTATATGGCGCCGGGAGTCCTCCAAGATTAAACACCAAAGGTCCCATGGGGCCAGCAGGCGGACCAGCAGGGGCCAAAACTCTACTGAAAATGTTAAACATAGAATTTAAAAATGCAGACGGGTCTTGGGAAAGCCCGGATACTCCTGCTGAGGCTGAGCTTGATTTGACTGCTAATTTTCAGTCTCCTGATCCTTTGCAGTACAGGAGAGAATTGAGCAGGACTTTTCAGCGACACCGAAATATCCACTAAAGATGGCGCCAGCGACACTTCAGGTGACTTTAGTTGAGGAGAGACAAGGTAGGATTAATCTCCCAAGTCGATGGGCGCTGAGACCTAGAAGCCGAGGATGGACTTTCATCATGAGAGGAATGACGCCATGAGCTATGACGATGCTGCTTCTTACGCGACTTCAGTGATCAATGCGATGATGACTCCTCTCGATGACTCGATCTCCTACGACCATGTTTCTCTTTTTTGGATTTCAAGAGGAACAGTTTGGCTTCTCCTTCCTTCTGAGCCATAAGGTTCATCCTCTGGAGATTTCATAGATTGGGAGGGTGGCATGCATAAAAATGAATTTCCTTCCATAGCTGTTGTATGTGGCACTGTGGCACAGACACTCCATTAAGAGTTCCTACACAGGTCCTAGCCTAAATCTAGAAGAGGCAGCTGTCTTTTGTTTGGAAGGAATGAGCACCAAGAGTCCTTAAAGCAACAATAATGAGTAGTGCAGATTGAGGGAACGGGTCTTCTTAATATCACTACTTACAGTCAAGTAGCCAAGATCTGACTTGCACTCATTTGGAATCACAACCCCTGTGGTAAGGGACGGGTCATGGTAAAGCAAAACTTCTATCTGATTCCAATGTAAAATCTACACATTTTTGCAGGTCTTACAGAGACTCTTGGAATGCTGACAACTTTTCACAAAGAGAGGGGATCCACATTGTTCCCCTCCACAAAGTCCTGATCGTTCACAAGTCTAGACTTTACTTCTGGCTTATTGACCCCAGCTTTAAACAATGAAACAATAATGACCCTCCACTTTTGGGAGACCTTTTCTCTAATGGGGCCCTAGTCTCCTAGGAAGTAATCCCAGAGAAGTTGGGTTTGGAGCAAGGACATGAATTTAGGCTTACACAACTCCTGCTTTGGGTGGGATTCCTAGGGATATAAGAAATGGCTGGGAGGGAGAAACCCCACTCAAAAATATGCTCTCGCACGAAGAGGCACGGTAAAGGATAATATAGCTCCAGTTGCATGGCGCTGACTTGCACTCTAAATGGAGGCATGTTTATGCTTCAAATTGTCGAGAAGACCGAGAGGTGGGAATATCAGAGGTTACCTGGGGCAAGATTTGAGTAAGAATTGCTCACTCATCAATCTCTGTGCAGCATAAAGAAAATTGATATAAACTGCTAACTCACTGGTATCTATCCCCCACCAGACTGGAAAAGTAGATTGGAAGCTCTGAGTTTTGCTGAAAGAATTGTGGTGAAGTGGGACATTTTTTAAATGTATTTGGTGGTCATGTAGCCACCTTGAGGCATATTGGTCTGACATCGCGGTACTCATGGAAAATAGAGCAAGGTTCTTACTGCCCATGAGGCCTCTCATATGGTTGCTAGAATGCCCTGGGAATTATAGTATTTACTCTCTGACGACCCCACTCGGCAAATTGATATCCCATTTCCTGATGGTGGCTAGACTCACCTTGGCTCAAGTTTGGAAAGAACAAATCATTTCTCCAATACATGTATGGTGGGATAAGATCTGGAACATTTATGTTATGGAGAAAATCTTGACTATATTACATCATCAGGTCTGTAAGTCTCATAAAGTATATCAGACATTTTAGATAACCATGAAGAGAGATCGCACTTCCAAAGGTGGGCCGGAGGGAGCTCACTGTAGAGAGCCATCCGGGCTCTTCAATACAATATATCCTGTTCTGCGCGTCCGGGCGGAGCGCAGAACAGAGTTGTGAAAATAAAGAAGGAACCGCGCTGACGGCAGTTCCGTTTAGAGACTCTTACCGCGTGGAGTCTCTGTGTTCCCGTGCGCAGCAGCGTAAAGGCCTACCCCACTACATTGGCGACAAGGCAGGCACTCGTGCACCCCGCGTCACACTGCCCGGCCCGTACACCGTCTCCGGTTCCGGTAGCGAGGAACCCGACAGCACGCCAGTAGAAGAAGGCGTAAAAGAAGAACAAAGATGGCGCACCGCACCCCAAGGTGAGCCCTACCTCTGGTCGGGGGAGCGGCCCGCGGGGATCTGTGTTGCCGCTGGGTCCGCAGGCACACAGCACCTGGGCTCGGGCAAGCCGGCGGCCCGCTTAAGAGGGAGGCGCGGTCAGCGCTACGTAGAGCACGCGCCTCAGAAGAAAAAAAAAAAAAGAGCCACGTGCAGAAACGGTGCGCAGCAGGCAGCGCCCGTTCAAAACCCAGGGAGGAGGCGGCCGTGTACGCTGGCACTGCGCTCCCCAGGAGAGGGGAACACAGCGTATAGAGCCAGAGGGGCAGGAGCCCCAATACAAAAAAAAAGAAAGAAAAACAAACAATCACCTCTAAAAAAGAGAGAAAAGAGAAGAGGAAAAAAATAATAATAATAAATAAATAAACATACAAACACAACTTCATCAAAAGATTTCTGCAATAATAGCAAAGTACCTGGAAGACCAAAAGCACAATGAGCGCTCCACAACAAGAAATCCCCCAAGTGCCAGCGCAGGCGGGCACCAGTACTCACTCTTCAGTCACTGCACTGCCCCCGTTCAGCCAACTCATTGACCCGGCCACCGCGGCGCCGAGATTGCGCCTGAGGCTAAATCGGCTAGAGAACTACTTCTGCGCCACAAGAGAGACCGATGGGGCGGTGGGCAGGTCGCTTATGCTATTAATGGGAGGAGACGAGCTGCAAGAACTATTTGACTCACTCCCAGGTACCGGTGATAAATCAGACTTTAATGCGGTGGTTGAGGCCCTAAATAAACACTTTGACCCGCAGTTAAACTCGGACTTCGAACGTTTCAAACTCCGACAGGCGCAACAGACGGACGTTAAGTCCATGGATATGTTCTATGCAAGTTTAAGAAAATTGGCAAGCTCGTGTGTAGGTCTTAATCAACAAGAGGAGATCAGGGCACAGATTATTCAGGGATGCCGGTCAAACGCACTACGAAAACTAATCCTACGCCAGCAGGGCATGTCCCTTGACGACATCTTGGTTCTGGCACGTTCCCATGAACTATCGATGAGCCGGGCAGATGCCATGGTGGCAGCAAGGGGACAGTCGATGGCCGCTGCCTCTAACACACGCCCAGTCCAGGTGAAGGAAGAGCTAGTGGACGCCATACAAACTCGTCAACCGCCAGGCCACAGACCGGACTCCGGCAGACAAGTAACACGTACCTGTGGAAGCTGCGGGTACGAACACAAAACCGCGAAGGTCTGCAGGTCAGGGAGAGGCTGGCAAGGAAACCAGAAAGGAAAAGATGTAAAAGTCAGGAGAATAACCAAGAATGTTGACGAGTCCAGAACAACCACGGACCAAAGAGACCCAGTCTTTGAAGAAGATGTGGACGAGGACATCTTCGTCATCTCATTCACTGGTGAAGGAAAACAGAGAAAGCGACTACCACCTATGAGCAACATTCAGATTAACGGCAGATCGGCGACCGTCCTCATAGACACAGGGGCATTGGTGAACGTCATGGATGACACCTTGTTCGAACAGTTGTCTCCAACGCCGTTCCTTACCCCGACCACCACCAAAATATATAACTACGGGGGCCGAGAACCCCTCCCTCTAAAAGGCACGGTGGAAGTGGCAGTATCCAGTGGGCAGGTAACAACACAGGCCAAATTTTATGTGGTGACTGGAGACCGAGGTACCTTGCTGGGATGTCACACCGCAGAAGAGCTGGAGTTGGTATTCTTTGCACAGCAAGTATACGATTCCCATGCTGAATGGTTGATCAGTGAATTTCCGCAGCTCTTCGAAGGATTGGGCCGGCTCAAAGATAAAAAGATCAAACTCCACATAGATCCAAGAATCACGCCCATTGCCCTAAGGCACTGACGTGTGCCATTCCACTTGCGGCCAGCGGTGGAAAAGGAACTACAATTGCTAGAGGACCAGGGAGTGATTGAGAAGGTGGAGGGTCCAACACCATGGGTCTCACCGTTGGTGATAGCCCCTAAACCCAAGCAACCTGGAGCCATCCGTTTGTGCGTTGATATGCGCATTCCCAATAAGGCCATCAAGAGGGAGAGACACATAACACCAACGATGGATGACATCATAGCGGATCTGAATGGGGCACAGTAGTTCTCGAAGTTGGACCTCAATGCCGGGTATCACCAGCTGGAGCTGGATCCGGAGAGTAGAAACATTACAACATTCTCCACTCATGTCGGGCTCCGGCGGTACAAGAGGCTAAGCTTTGGGGTATCTTCGGCAGCCGAAGTCTTCCAAAATGTAATAAGAGAAACATTATCTGGGTTGCCAGGAGTGATCAATCTGAGTGATGACATCCTCATTTACTCCAAGACTAGAGAGGAACATCATCGACATCTCAGGGCCACATTGCAGAGGCTAGTGGAGGCGGGATTGACACTCTACAAAAAGAAATGCGAGTTCTACCAAACGTCAGTGGAATTTTTCGGATATGTCTTCTCCAAAGAGGGGCTACAGGTGGATCCGCGGAAAGCTGACGCCATTCGCCAAGCACCGATTCCCAAGAACCCCACTGAAGTCAGAAGTTTCTTAGGCATGGCGACATATTGCGGGAGGTTCATTCCACAACTTGCGACAATGGCAGAGCCTCTCCGGCAGCTCACGAAAGGAGGGCACAGGTGGGAATGGAGCCCAGCAGCTGATAAGGCGTTCATGAACATGAAGACAGCATTACTAGATAAGGCAACAATGGCCTACTTTAACCCACACAAACGCACAGAGGTGTTAGTAGATGCCAGCCCGGTAGGGCTCAGCGCCGTCCTCTTGCAGGAACAAAACCCTCACGAGTGGCTTCCAGTTGCGTACGCCAGTAGGGCGTTGTCGTCTGTTGAAACACGATATGCCCAGATAGAGCGCAAAGCATTGGCGATTCGCTGGGCATGCAAGCATTTCCACCTGTACCTGTTCGGGCAAGAGTTTCAGGTGGTAACAGATCACAAGCCGTTGGTCGCACTCTTTGCCGGGTGCCCTCGACTAGCGCCCCCACAAATAGAGCGGTGGACCGTTCTCCTGCAACCCTATCGATTTACAGTTACATATCGACCAGGAGTGAATAACCCCGCAGACTATTTGTCTCATCATCCAGCTCCAATGAAGGCTGATTATTCTCAAGAGAGTGATGAGGAGAGCACTGAAGTGTTTGTAAACATGGTTGTGCAGTCGGCCTGTCCCAAGGCCCTGGGTATAGCAGAGATTGCAGATACTACCAAGGAAGACATGGTACTGAGCCAAGTCAAGGAAGCGTTAGATCATAGAAAATGGAAGCTATTCCTGGAAAAGACAAACGTGGCCAATCACAAGTGCAAGGTCACCATGCAGGGGATGTGGAGGGTGCGCAATGAGTTGTCGACAGATGGTCAAGGACTGGTTCTTCAAGGAAGAAGAATTGTGTTACCGCAAAGTTTATGGGCTCGAGTGGTGGAGTTAGCGCACCAGGGTCATCAAGGCACTGCGAAGACCAAGGCAAAGCTACGAACAAAGGTGTGGTTCCCAGGTATGGATAGTCAGGTAGATGACTTGGTGGGCAAATGTCATTCATGCATCATAACGTCAGGGGATCCACCCAGTTGCCCAGCCATTACTGAACCAGCAAGCCAGAAGCCGTGGACAAAGCTGAGCATGGACTCTGCGAGTTTCTCGGATGGGCGGTTAACAGTCGTCCTCATTGATTCGTGCACGAAATTCCCTGTTGTTCACGTAGTGTCTTCACCGGCATTTGAAAACGTTTGGCCAGTACTTCAGAAGGCCTTTGCCATGTTTGGTCTCCCTGATGAGATCCGGACAGACAATGGGCCACCGTTTCATGGGCAGGAATTCCGATCGTACCTGGAGGAGTTTGCTATACATCATCGGAGTGTCACGCCATACTGGCCGCAAGCTAACGGAGATGTTGAGAGGTTCATGCGAACTCTAAACCGAGCGCTAAGAATAGGTGTTGAACAAAGAGAAGATAGTGAGCAATGTCTGCAACAATTTTTAAGTGCTTATCGCCAAACACCTCACAGCACTACTGGGTGTGCTCCGGCTGCACTGATGTTCAAGGTCCCGCCTCGGGACTGTATCCCATCAGGTCCTAGGTGGGTATCCCCAGAACTAGACGTCGAAGCCACCCAGAAGCGACGAGAGCGCACGAACAGGAAGGCCACTGAGAGGAGGCGAGGTCGGTTCCGAGACTTGCAGGAAGGAGACCGAGTGGTAGTGAAGAGTCGCCGGTTAGGAGGAAAATTCCAGACTCCGTTTGAGCCTGAACACTGGCAGGTTGTCAGTCTAAGAGGATCCATGATAACAGCCGCCAAAGGTAGACAGAGAATCACCAGAAACATCTCATTTCAAGAGAGCAGGAGAGACGCGCACGCATAAAGAGGATGGAGAGGTTGATGAGTCGATAGACGGATCTCCGGGTGAGGAAGTCGGAATTGAGCAGAATTCAGTAGCCGTGCCCAGCAGAATGCAACCCATAGGAGAGCGTGAAGGTAAAGAGGAATCACGTGTGAGGGGTGGACAGTATCACCTGCGCCCCAACCCTGTGCCGAACAGCCGACTCTGTGATTTTGTCTGCACCCTTGGATGAGGAGGCGCCTACGCGTGAAGTCGTATCACTAGATATAGTGTCTTCTGGATCCATTGACATTAGCTGTTTGTTTTCGTTGTGTTCTTATCATGATTTTGTGTTTTTATTTCTCTTTGATTTATGCTTTCTCATTTTCTCCAATTCGATGGGACTATTGTAATTGTTTATGACTTAAGTGTATTCATTTCCTCTTCTGTGTGAAGTAAAACATGGGAGGGATGTAGAGAGCCATCCGGGCTCTTCAATACAATGTATCCTGTTCTGCGCGTCCGGGCGGAGCGCAGAACAGAGTTGTGAAAATAAAGAAGGAACCGCGCTGACGGCAGTTCCGTTTAGAGACTCTAACCGTGTGGAGTCTCTGTGTTCCCATGCGCAGCAGCGTAAAGGCCTACCCCACTACACTCACCACATCTGATATGTTGCAGAAGTCACAGCTGTGTTCGATGATGTCTTCCTCATCTAGGGCCAGATGTAGCATTATTGCAAATTGCGACTTGCAATTTGCGAGTCGGATCGATGGGGTCGCAAAGACCCACCTCATTAATATTCATGAGGTGGGTCGCAAATTGCGGCCCCATAGCGACTATAGGCACTCGCAAACATGGAGGCCTGCTGGGAACAGCAGACCTCCATGTTCGTGACTGCTTTTAAATAAAGCAGTTTTTTTTTTAGTGCAGCCCGTTTTCCTTAAAGGAAAACGAGCTGCACTTTAAAAAAAAAAACGAAACCTTTAGTTTCGGTATTTTTTCAGGGCAGGTAGTGGTCCCTTGGACCACTACCTGCCCTGAAAAAATAGTTTTGGGTCCATTTGCGAGTGCGTTACCATCCACTTCAAGTGGATGGTAACTGCGACTCCATTTGCGACCGCATATGCGGTCGCAAATGAAATTGCATTCCACTGCAAATCGCAAATAGGAAGGGAACACCCCTTCCTATTTGCGATTCGGAAATGCATTTTGCGAGTCGGTCCCGACTCGCAAAATGCATTTCTGCATGGGAAACACGCATTTGCGAGTCGCAAACGGCAAATTTGGCCATTTGCGAGTCGCAAAGTGTTTCCTGCATCTGGCCCCTAGTTCATTGTAAGTTTAGCATGTGCTGACATTGCCGACGCCTTTCGCAGCGCCGGTGAAGCCACAGTGTGCAAACTTGGACTTTCTTGAGATTAATGTGTCCCTTAGGTTGTGCTTTAATTATGTGTTCAAATGTCAGTTCAGCCTTACTTTCTGTAGGCTCTGTAACAAAGTGTATACGAATGTGGCGATTGCCCCTGTGACAATGATGAAGTTACAAATAAAGTATTTAAAAAAAAGGAATGCTGCGTGCCTAGCTTGAACTAAAGACAACTTCTGAAATAAAAAGTAGTTTGGAGAAAGCAGCATTGACTACAGGCCAATAACAACAGACCACAGGAGGGAGATAGTCTAATGGACACAAGTTGAACTTGAGTCCATTTATTTCATCTCTGTGTAACAAGAGCACGTTATAGATAGGTGTTACAGGTTGGAAAGGAGACATGAAGAGGAAAAAAAACACCCCTAACTCCTGACAATTTGATACTGGTTATGTTAGTTTCACGATCAGATTTAAGAAATTTCGGCAAGTACAGTCTAATCTACTTTACCCTATGACACTGAAGACAGTCAAAGTTTTCCAATAGGGCTCATGGAGTATACACTAGTACGAAGACCTTTTTAGAGGGAACGAAAACAAACGCAGGGACTGCAAAGCCGTGAATATATGCTCAGTAAGGGAATTCATCTCAGAAATGTTAAATTTTTCAAAGAGTTGTGAACAGCACGACAAAGTGTCTAGTAGGAATGACTGCAGCAGTGGCCTTATTTTACCAAACTCAGAAGTGACATAGCATGCCCTTTAATCTCCTGATGACAGAGGATATAGCATCTCAAGCACTGAACTAGATGATGAAGCAATTTAGGTCTTATTTTTAACAGTGCTTACTGACAGATTAGAAATCCAGTACAATCTAAAATGCATAGCTCATTTTGAAAGTAAAATGGCAGAGCTAAATGGCAGCGCACAGGCTTTGCAAATAACAGAAATAGCAACTGCTAACCTCCTAATGTCAATTTGCTGTAGTTAAGAGTCCGTGTTCTCACCTACTGAATTGTTCATTTGCTATTCATCCACTTAACCAGAATATCTAATCTTCAGAGTACATGAGTGCTTGAGTAACATCAACTGGCAAGTCAATAGGCCTATTATTGGCTGCACATCTCTTCCTAAATGTAATAAACTAAGTGCCATTAGAGTGGTTTAAAAGCAACCTCTGTTATTTGCAGTGCTACATACTACATGGGTCCTTCGATATCACAATTATGTTTAGTTTTGCAGTATCTGGAAACAAATCGTATTTGTCGTGCTTTGGATACTTGCATCTATCAGGTTTCGATGTTTGCGTGGAACAGGCCGTCCTGTCCAGAGGGAGCTCCTACTTTGCTTGTAGCTTCACACAACAGTGAAGTGATTCTTCTGGGATTGCCGCAAGAACACAGTGTATGGGAGGTGTTCCCAAAACAAGATGAGAAGAACAAGTAATAACTGTTGTGGTGGGCGATGGGATGATTTTTATGTCAATACAGGGAACACGCAATCTACCTCAACCCGCACAAAGGCCAAAATCACTTCTCTTGCAATTAACTGTGTATTGTATGCATTGCAGTCCTACTAGTCACTGCTCATTTCAGCATTTAACAGGATGTGAGCAAAAATAGTATTCCAAATATAAAAAAAAAAAACTTTACCCAGTTACCAAAATAAATTAATGAACAGAGGAATAGAGTAAGGGAGAGGGAACTAGCTACTACTATGTGTGGAATTCTAGCTATTTGTAGGTGGCATGCCAGGAAGTAACTGTGATACATGAGGATTATATTAACATAGGTGGTTTTTGTAAACCAAAGCATTCCTGAATATTTGGAGTCATGTCACTGTTGGGAGTTTCCTGGTGCCAGACGTCTTCTGCAATGGTGAGGTTAAGCACTGTATGCCTGCTCTATAGGCATTCACCTAATTTCTTCCCTCCTCATGACCCATGTTGGTGTGTTTCCACAATTTGTTATTTAGACTGTATGATTTGGGAAGGAATGAGCATCCAAGTAACCTTCTGTTGAACCAGTGGAAGGTACAACAGGGATGTCCCTACATGTTCCATTTTCTAAAATGTATTGTTCACAAATCTGCATGTTGAGGATAGCCCAGCAGTGGCAGCCGGCTAGAAGAATGTTCCTTGTGACATTCCTCTGAATTGGATAGCAGTGATTCCTGGAAAAGTAGTGTTCTAGAGGTCGAGAGAGAGCTAGAAATTGAAGATGAGTGTGAGACACAGTGTAAGTTTGAGTGTGTGTGTTTCAGGATAATCATGTTGAGGGTAGTTCCCGTGAGAGGAATAGCGACTGTTTTTCTCATTATGGGTTCGCAAGATGTGAGCTCACTTCTGGGCAGTATGTGGGTTGTTGGTGAGTCTATACTTCGTGCACAGTCTATGGGAGGTTCTCAGACTCACCAATCTCTTGACCAACCACTGTGTCCATGTCTGCATTTTTTGTGTGGTAAGGGCACCTACCTTGTTAGGGTGCGCCTGTTCTAATATAACAGCCAATCTATTCTGCTAAATTAAACGAGTACATGCAAAAAATACACAAAGCAAAGAACAGGCTACAGTAGACCTAAGCGTGTCTCAGAGATGATACCAAATATATGAGACCCAAAAGGCAAAATCAGGAGAGACTGATGAATGAAAAGAAATGGTATCCCACGAGGTAGAGTCTTTGCTACTTTTTCAGCCCAAGAATATTGATGTATCCCTAGCGCTGGATATTATTCCCTTGAAAGGTTACTAAATCAGGTAAAGTTCTAGGGAGTTGACATATCTCAGCATGCAAATAGTTGCTTTATTACTTAATTGCTCCAAACTGAGCTAACACCTGAGAAATGGTATCTATTCCGTTAGTTAACAAATACAGCACATGGGAAATAAAATACGGGCACAATTGATAGTATAATTACAGTAAAACAAACATTTTATGAGATTTGTCTACAAATATGAAGAATCCGATGGACAAAAACAGCAATCAGGAACATGTGATGAATTGACAACACATCTACCATTGCCCTTTAAACTGAATGCACACATTTCAGCACAAGAACCGCACAACTCTTTCCCACAGTGCTTAAACAAGCTTTATTGTTTGGATCTTGTATGCTTTGTGATGTGTTGGGAATCTGGTGTACTTCACACTACTACCATGACCTCATTTACTCAGTGTCTCATTACTAAAATGAATATTACATTCAGGGGAACAGGAAAAATACCACAGAGAAGGACAAAAGTATGTGCCAGTAATTCCCTAAATTACAAGGAAATAAAATGATAAATGACACTGTTTCATGTAATTAAAAGCAACTGTGCCACACGATATGTGGAATCAATTATCATCTTTCTAGTTTGATATTTTAACAAACAGTTATTTATACCAAAGGGATGCCAATGACAAAATATAAAGGGTATTCCAGGAAAGTAATCCATGCATAATTAGCGGCTACTAATCAAAATGTTGTTCAACAATTTTGTATTCTTGCTGGAAGTTCATTCTACCTCTTACTGTAAAATAGAGTGAATACAATATAGAAACCATGCTGCACTCGAGAGAAAATAACCCTTTTGTATCTCTTGTATATACTTTTTGTAAGAAAATACGTGCCTCTCTTCTTTAATACATAGCAGCTATGTTTTTAAACCTGTCTTCTAGACAAAAAGGCAACTCCTCCAAGAAGTGACAACAACACAAAACAGTTTTTTTAGGATTCGCCTGCCCGCCGCTTGCGCTTTGCTTGTGAAATCTTTTGTATTCAATATAAATCCTAAAAGGGGCTTACATCCTGCCCTTGATTTACCCTTGCTTTCCATTGGTTGCTGTGCTGCCACTTACTTTTCCTCCGGTTTCATTGGCTGTAGCATATTTCCTGCCTTTAGCAATGCTTGTCCTACACAGCGCTTGCTCTCGACTTCTTTAATGTGCCGTACGCTGCACAGCGCTTGCGCTGTGCTTGTTTACTTAATCTCCCCGTGACTGAAGGCACACTGTGCAAGCGCTGTGCTTGTTTACATAATCTCCCCATGGCTGCATGCATTTCAAAATATCCAGATTGCCTTTAACATGCATGCCTGAAATGCGTGCAACCATGGGGAGATTAGGTAAACAAACACAGTGCTTGTGCTGTTCACTTAATCTCCCGAGGAGATTGAAATGCATGCACCTTCGGGCAGATTAGGTAAACAAGCACAGTGCTTCGGCTGTTTACCTAATCTCCCCGTGGCTGTACACATTTTAAGATATCAAGATTGTCTTTAACATGCATGCTTGAAATGCATGCAGCCACAGGGAGATTAGGTAAACAAGCAAAACGCTTGCGCTGTTTACCTAATCTCCCTGTGAATGCTTGTAATTTATATTGAAAAAATGCATTGATAAAAACTAATGCATTTACCAATGCTTGTTTTTAATGTTATCAATTCTTTATGGAAGGTACTCAAGAATGAACTTTATGACTCAAAACATTAGGAGATTCAAAACGTTTATGATTCTATAAAACTCAGACTACTTGGTTGAAGCAACTGTTGCTCTGTAAAAACTGAACACTGAATTGTAATGAACAAAGAAACAATACATGCTGGTTACAAAGCAGGAAACATTCTTTCCACCTCGTTTAAAATACATTTAAATATATGAGATGTTTTAATTTCCTACTGTAGACAAATGCCCTTACTTCAGTTCATCATTGGGTGATAATAACACAACCTGAGAAAAATCTTACAACGTAAAATGCATAAAGCTGCATTAGATTTATTGTGTAACTTTTTGTAGCTTTTAAGCTTTTGGAACAATAAATAGATTGTGGTTTCAGAATTTGCAAATTAAACAGCAGATGGTGGGCTATATAGTAAGGGGTTGGTAAGAATCCATAATTCAAAAATGCAGAATCACATGAACCCATTTTCTCCATTCTTTTTCCCGTAGGACATTTAGACATGCCTACAGCCCACCCACTGAACGGAATTACACCGAATTTGGCACAAAGCTAGATTCTGTTCCACAGATCACACTTTTTGTGGTTTGGTATAAATCTGTTCAGTAGATTTGGAGTAATTTAAGGCCAAACAAGGTAGATATATATAGGGACGCGGATCCTCTGCTGATCCAACTGTTCCTGTGCTGATTTCTGATTAGCTGGCAACACTGCAACAAGTGTTGGCAGCCACCTTCGTACTCGGCTCCCAGAAAAAAAAGACCCCGTAGGCCTGGTCCTGAGGTTCCCAAGGGACCCTACCAGGACTAAAAAACATTTTTTTTAAAAGAAAGAAAAAAAATTGTAAAAATCCGCTATGGATCTGCAGATTTTTCCAAGATTAAAAAAAAAATATGTGGGTTCTTTTTATTTGCCCCCGGGTGGGCCAGGGTCCGGGGCATTTTGGGTGTGTCCCCCTCCTTGGGCTTTAATAAGCTCTGGGGACAACCACCTCCCTGGGGTAAATAAACTAATGTGTCCTGAGTGGGGGCCCCAGGGAACCACCACCCCTGGGGCAAAATGCTTTTTAAGGTCGGGGAGTCCCCAAAGCCTTCACCACAGCCCTGGGGACCACCACCTCCCTGGGGTGAATATACAAATATGAACAGGAACAGGGCACCCCCCACACCCTGGGGACCACCACCCCCTGGGCAAAAATGTTTTAAGTAAGTGGAGGAGGCCCGATGGCCTCCCCCTCATCCCTGGGGACCACCAACATTCTGTTGTATGCGATTGAGCTAATGTGTGTGTGCCCGAGGACCACCATTCCCCGGGGCGAAATACTTTTTAAGGTGGGGAGGCCCTATGACCTCACCACAGCCCCTGGGACCACCACCTCCCCGGGACAAATATACGAATATAAGTGGGGGGGGATTGCAATGCCCCCCGCCCCCCAGGGATCACCACCCCCAGGGCAAAAATGTTTTAAGTAAGTGGGGGAGGCCTAATGGGCTCACCCACAGCCCAGGGGACCACCACCTCCCCAGGGACATTCTGTTATATGCAGGGGCTGAAATAAAAGAAAATGGGGAGTCCGTGCTGACCCCTGTCACTGGGGACCACCACCTACATGGGGCTCAATTCAAGGGTTGGAGGGGGCCATGTGCCCCCCCCACCCCAGAGCCACTGATGACCCTGAGGACCGCCACCCCCCAGGGCCGGCTCCTGCTATGTCCCGGGGTGCCCACCCCCAGGATATAGCTGTTTGCTGTGGCTTGGCTCCAGCTCTGTAGCTGCAGCCAAGCCACAGTAAACACTTCAGGTTTTGACAGCGGGACCTGTAAAGCAGGTCCAGCGGTCAAAACCTGACGCTTTCATCTCCGTCCCCTGCACGTGTGCAGGGGACATAGATGAAATGCTTCAGCAAGCACGGAGCTGCTGTCAAAGCAGCTCCATGCTTACTGAAGCAATGGCACCGAGCGGGAAGCCTTAAGGCTTACCTTGCATGCCAGATAGCCTGTAACGGCATTTTATTTAAATATTTTAATAAATAAATACATAAATAAGCAGAGACCGCGGGAGAGCCCTTCAAGGCTCTCTCGGAGTACCAGATAGCTCATATAGGGCTGAAAAAAAAACACAGCTCAGTGTGAGGTCGCAGACATTCACACTGAGCTTTGGTAGTTGGAGGCCAGCAAAAACTGCAAGTGCTTCCTGTGTAAATTGTATGTGTAGTGTAGCAATGATTGTGCCACCCAAATGAGTAGCCCTGTAAACACGACTCAGACCTGTCACTGCAGTGTCTGTGTGTGCAGTTTTAACCTGTTAATTCATCTTGGCAAGTGTACCCACTTACCAGGCCAAAACCTTCCCTTTTTATACATGTAAGGCACCCATAAGGTAGGTCCTAGGTAGCCCCATGGTCAGGGTGCAATGTATGTTAAAGGTGGGACAAGTATGGATGTGTTTTACATGCCCTAACAGTGAAATACAGCAAAATTAGATTTTCACTGTTGCAAGGCCTATCTCTCTCATAGGTTAACATGGGGGCTTCCTTTAAATATCCTTAAAGTGCAGTTTCCCTTTGAGAGCAGATAGAAATATGCAGTCTGGTATCTCTGAACTTACAATTTAAAAATACATATTTTTGTAAAATTGGTTTTTAAATTGTCTGTTTGTAAATGGCACTTTTAGAAAGTGGGTATTTTCTTACTTAAACCATTCTGTGGCTCTGCTTGTGTATTCCCTGTCTGAGTTAGACTGACAGTTGGGCAGTTTGTGAATCCCCTCTAGACAGTGACACAAAGGGACCTGGGATGTAGCCTGCATATCCTGATGAGCCATTTGGGCTAGAGTGGAGGGAGGTGTGGTCACTTACACCTGAATGGGCTGTGCCTGCCCTCGCAAATGCAACCTCCTGGTTGGTGTCTGTGGCCATGCCTAGGCAAGGGGGGATCTTGTGAACAACAGGGGCTTTTCTTTGAAGTTTGCCTACTTCAAAGGCAGAATGGGGTATAAGTAGTGGACCAAAACCCCCAGGAGGGAGGTGTGGTCACTTACACCTGAATGGGCTGTGCCTGCCCTCGCAAATGCAGCCTCCTGGTTGGTGTATGTGGCCATGCCTAGGCAAGGGGGGATCTTGTGAACAACAGGGGCTTTTCTTTGAAGTTTGCCTACTTCAAAGGCAGAATGGGGCATAAGTAGTGGACCAAAACCCCCAGATTTTTAGATTTGCACCTGGAACCAAGACAAACCTCTGCTAAGGAGAAGAGCTGAGGAGAAGTGCTGCCCCTGTGTGTGACTGCTTAGTTGGGCTATCCTGCAGTAGCTGCTTATGCCTGAGGAATGGGACAAAGACTGGACTTAGTGGTATATTCCTGCTTATGAAGAATCTCCAAGGGCTTGGACTGAGCTTGCCTCCAGTTTTGAAGTCTCAGGGCCATCAAAGACTTCCTCTGCTAGCACCTGGACTCTCTGCTGAGACTCCTGCCCTGCCAAGTGGTGCCCCATACAGGCCCTGGGCCCTTGAGAGGTGAAGTTGGCAGAACAAGAACTGAAATCCACGCACAGGACACCATGCAGGGAACATTTCAACACATCACCTGCATAGTTGCTGGAGAAACGACGCAACACCTGCTTGAGGCTGCTAATAACGATGAAAACCCCACACAGTGTGGTTTTCAACACTGTGCAGCCGGATTTCTCACACATCATTGCTGAGTGTCAAAAATGAACGCAAGCATGCGCAGGTCCGAGGTTCCCCATCTGGAAATTGACATATTGCTCTCTAGTAAAAGAGAAAAACAACGCATCGCCTACCCGAGCGGAGAAGACACAACGCACAGCCTCACTTGCAGTAAGGAATTGATGCATCGCTGATTTTTCCAACACACCCTTGCCTGTGTGGCTTTATTTTTGACGCAAATCAGGTGCTTTGTGTAAAAACAATGTTTCTGTTGTTTCAATGGAGTAAGAATCTATTCTTTTGAAAATTAATATCGTCACTTATGTATGTTGGATTTTTGTCATTTTTGTCTTGTTGGATTTAGATATATATTGCCTATGTTTCCAAGCTCATGTGGTGTCCATTTTGTAGTGTTTCCACTGTATTACTGTGTGTGTTGGTACAAATACTTTACAAATTGCCTTTGAGATAAGCCTAACTGCTTGTACCAAGCTACCTTTCGAGTGAGCAGGGGTTGTCTTAGGAATGTAACTCCCTTACCCTTACAAGAGTGAGTGTCCCTGCTTGGACAGAGTGTAGACTGACTGCCAACCAGTGACCCCATTTCTAACACATCCAGGATCACAAACAGGGACAGATCTGATGCTTTATTAATTAGACACCACAAGGGTTACAAAGCTTATGGTTCTCAAGTTAGGTCATTAAAATATCCTGAAAAAGTCCTCTATGTATCTCTACAAACAGGGAACTCAATACAAGAGTATAGTGTGCCTGTTTTTTAGATAGTGAGAATTATACTCTCTCTGTGATAAAGGCAACAAAGGATTATATTCACTGTATTGTAGTTTTCAAAATATTTCTGTTTTACACGTAGAAGGAAATACGAGTTTGGCTTCTGTAAGACTCCCCTTTTGCCATTAGATGTTTACCATTAGCTATTATGGTGTACTCGAATACACTTGAGTCTGTTTTAACACCTTGAGAGTTTAAGGCTGCAGACGACGATGTGGCCAACCTGGGACCATCTTTCACATTCTGTGGGCATGCCCAGTGGTACAACAATACTGGTGCTATGTATTTGATTGTGTATTGATAGCGAGTGGCCATCCACTAGGCCTGAATGCAAAACAGTATCTAGGTAACATTTGGGAATCCACAGACTTGTCTAGAATGGAGCAACCTTGCGTTACTCTAGGCCTGATGATAGCAAAACGATATACTGATCACACCTGGTGGCCAGAGTCACCACCTCGAGTGGGGGATTGGAAGAAGGACCTAGACTAGTCCATGCTCGCAGAGAGGGTGGTGTATGAGGGAAGAGGCTGGCCAGGAAAATGGTCAACAATATGGACAAATTGGAATGAATACTGTGGTAACCCATGCCTACCCCACACTAGGGAACAGTGGTATCCCATCTGATGATCTGTCTACAATGTAATTGTGATGGAGGGCAGCGGGGAGATGTATCAGTAAGTAGTGCTTTTCTGAGGGGTGGTATTATCAATATGCTTGTTATACGAGAGACGTTGTCACTGTAATGTGTGTTCAGCATATGTCATGCAGGTTATTCAATTATTGGTGAAACAATAAAAAGATTTATATAAAAAAATAGAATGCATTTTGTGAATTGCAACTGCCTTACTCTTTAGTCAGTGTGTTTTGCATTAGTATGTCCCTTCCAAACCCTACTTAAATTTCCCTAAACCCCCTCCATTTAGGAGTAATTATTCCACATTTACCCACTACTCCCACTTGTTATTCCCACATTTACTACTAATTCCTATACCACAGTGTGTTGTGATGTTCAGCACCATGGCAGAGTTTTCCCCACAGATAAAATAGGAGAAGCATATGCAGATGCTTCCAGTCCTAGATTTGTGAACTGCATTTTGTATAATAGTACTAATGCAGTACAAAATAAATCAGTTTTATGGATCAATCCCTATGTTTTTTACAACAAACCAAAATTCTTGAGACATTAAAATATGCACAGTTATTCATTGGACTAATCCACTAGTTACTAGGTTCTATTATCTATCGCTGTCAATAGACACTATCTAGTCATCAGGGCTTAACTGCATAAGAGAGACGAAGGACACTCAAACTCTTGACACAAAACAGTTGATCAGAGAGGAGCCCCAAGAATAGAAAGGGGGTTGTGTGAGCTCAGACATGAATAGCAGGATAGCAGGAACTCAAAAAAGGAGATTGATTGTGAGAAAGCAGACCCATAGCAGATTGATGGCGATTGGTTTTGGATCAAAGATGGGTGAAGGAGGATGAGGTAAAGGACCCAGTGAATGTGGTGATGAGCTCGTCCCATCAAAGTGGTGGAGAAGTGCTATCTTTCTCAACAAGAAATTTTAGGTGGGCTATTTACCTACGAGCCCGATTGCAAGATTTAGAATATTGTCAAGGGTCATCTGTCTTTTGCTTTACCTACTACGGAAGTCGGAGATTTGGATGATGCGGAGCATGTACAGAAAAGGCCCATAGTTTTACAAGATTGCATTCTGAATAAAAAATAGAAGAAGGCAAAGCCTAAGGTAATAGGCTTGGTGTTGTCTCTGTGGAGAAGGAGAGGACAGAGAAAGGAACTCTAAACTAGTGTTCTGTTTTAGTCAGTGAAAAAGGAGCTGGGACTGGCTGTGAAGTATCCCTGAGTATGCGACAGTGTGACTGCATATTCACATGGCTCATAAGGCCACCTAAGAATTATTCAGAGAAAATAGAAGGAGTGAAGGATCTAATGGTGACATGTCAAAGTAGTGGGCAATTTGGCAAGAGGGTGAGTCGAGTATGCAGTAAATTATGATAAGCTGGTGATTACAAATGCTCTTTCAACACCTTCGCTAAGCCTACCATGAGCCAGTTTAGGCTATTGCCGTCACTTGACCAAAGATCCAATCCTGCAATCAAATTTTGTATTTCTTTGTTTTCTTTTTTATTACACCTCCACTTTATTCTACACCTGAAGTGTTACAGGTTGAAATGGAAAATGACCAATAAAAACTAGGACCACTCAATATGCCCAAGGAACCTGGGTAGATATATCAACAAAGACTACAATGCATCATGTGGGACTCTTAAGGCAATATATATATTTATGTATATATATATATATATATATATATATATATATATATATATATATATATATTTACATACACACAAATATATATATATATATATATACACACACACACACTCAAACACGCACACATATTACCTACTGGTGGGGTCACTAGTAGGTATAGTTGAGACCATGTTTCCATTGAAAAAGCGTTTTTTGACTTGCCTATATCTTCGGCACCATGTGACAACTGTTCACAAACTTTTCCAAAAACAAAGTGTGCAATGATTCTTGTTGCGCACGGAACGTTTCGGAGTGATCCGTCAAGCTGGGGCCGAGAAAAAGGGGTTTCCCATGTTAATTCCCATAGGAGTTTTGAACACTACTGAAGCCCGAACCGCTGGATGAAATTACACCAAATTTGGTAGAAAGGTAGATTTTGGTACACAGATTACTCTTTCTGTTATGTGGTGTAAATGCGTTCAAAAGTTTAAGAGAAATTAAAGGAAATTCAAATTTGTATATCTAGGGCTGCAGATCCTCTCCGGCGATTTTACGAATAAAACAAGCTTGTGCAAAGATCTGCAGAGCTCTGATTGGCTGCCAACACTTCAGCTGACTCCCTAAAACACAACTGAAAAAAAATGAAAAGGGGCCAAGGTAGGGACACCGTGAACCCTTAGCTCTGGTAGTGGCCAGGGCAAAATAGCACTTTTTGGAATTTTTAAAAAACAATTTGCTGCAAATTAGTGATGACTTTATGAATTTACAGCTAAAATATTTAAAAAAACAAGTGCGGTCTCCCACGCTTGCTTTAATAAAGCTCCCGGATGGGACAGGTCTCAGAGGCATGTAAAAACTAAAGATGGGGGATGTCCAGGGACCCCTCCTGGGCTTATTTGTGCCCTGGGGAATGCCACCTCCCCAGGGCTTTGTTTCTATGGTCAGCAGGGGGCCATGCAGCAACCCTTAGGACCACCACCTCGCCCGGACAAAATTACTTAACCTTAGGACTTCCCCATGCCCCGGCCACCACCACTTCCCCAGGGCTTTTTTGATTATACACAGGGGCACCCCCCACACACCAGGGTCCACCACCTCCCTGGGGCAAAATGTTTAAAATATAGAATAAATAGAAGGAGTGGGTGCAGCGGACCCCACTGGGCCCTGGGGACAGCCACCTCACCAGGGCTAACATTCTGTTGTATGCAGGGGGCTGGAATAAAAGAAGATAGGGGGTCCATGCTGACCACCGTCTCTGGGGACCACCCTCTCCCCAGGGCTAAATTCAAAGGTTGGAGGGGGCCATGCAGCCCCCCTTTGTGGAGGCACAGATGGTCCTGGTGACCGCCACCCCCCCCGGTTGCCGGCTCCTGTAATGTCCTAGGTGCCCACCTCCAGGAAATAGCTGTTTGCTGTGACTTGGCGGGAGCTGACAGCTCTTGCCAAGTCAGAGCAAACACAACCCTGCTCCCAACAAGTAAGAGCTGTCAAACAGCTCATGCCTGCTAGAGGTGGAGGTTTCCGCAGTTTCCCTGCCTGCATCTCTGTGAAAGGATTTCTCTCACAGACAAGGAGCTGCATGTTTAGCTGCTCCCGGTCTGTGACATCAATCCTGTATCCTATAGGAGGCAGTGAGGCATCTGGGACTGCAGAGGCCGGAGGCTCTCCCCCACGGTCCCACTGCATACAGGGTGCCTAGCAGGGCACCCAGGAGAGATGGGCAGGCACCGGGGAATGGGGTCCCTGGGGCCGAGATCGACCAGGGTGGAGGGCCCCACAGCCCCCCTAACCCCCAAAAAATAAATATTGTAAGGGCAGGCTCCAGGGAATGGGGGTCACTGAGGTCAAAATTGTCTCGGGAAGAGTGGATTGCAGCCCCATTACCCCCAAAAAACATAAATATTGTAAGGCGGGGCCCCGGGGTAGGAGTCCCTGGGACTAAAATCAGAAGGGGGTGGGGGGTTGTGTTGCCCCCCCTCCCCCACGGTGGACATTCAACCAAAGAGGTAGCACTTACTAACTACCAGTAGAAAGTGCTGCAGTTGGATAGACATTTTGTGCAAAACTGTGGACTCTTGTTTGATAAAGGACCAGGTTAGCTTCCGTTTTGGCTATGACACTCATTTCACAGAAATTAAACCTCAACAGGAAGCACTTCCAAATATAAACCCAGCAGGTGCCCGAGTTGATGCTCCACTTCTGGAAAGGACAAATGATCCTAACTCTTGGACTTGGCAAAGGCAAAGCAAGTGTGTTTACTCCGCAATTTTCATATTGAAAAACGCTCCGAAATTATTTGAGGAGGTGAATGCATCTTTCATCTATTGGAGTGCAATCACACACTCTCACACTCAGACACACACACTCTCACAGCCACTCACACAGCCAGAGACACTCTCTCACACCTATTCTCACACCCAGAGAGATAGGCTAAAAGCTGTATGTAGCATGGGGTTGTGTGGTTAGAGGAGAAGGCCACAGGAACTGGCAGCAGGTCAGGACCTGCGGCCAAACCAGGCATACACAGGCAAAGGCTGTGCACAGCACGGGGTTGAGTTGTTATAGGGGGCTGGCTGCAGGCCCTGTAGTCAACCCCCCACTGTGCACAGCCCAAGGCAGCAAACAAAACTCTTGTTCTACAGGGTAGCACAGTTACTCAGTGTCATCAGCTGTGTAGATGGCACACATATTGCCATATGTCCCCCCTCAGAAACAGAATACATCTATATGAACTAGAAATTGTGCAGGTAGTGTGTGACTCCTCCTGTATCATAACAGACCTTGTGGCCAGATTCCCAGGCAGCTCCCACAACTCATTCATGTTCCACCATAGGGTAATCCACAACTGATTGGCACAGCGGGAATTTGGCGATGATTTCCTACTTTGTAAGATATTCGCACACTCAATTTATACATTGACCACCACGGTGCATGTAATGTGACCTAATGGTTTTATTTCTCATTCTCTAAATGTGACAGTGCATATGCCATGGCTAGTCACACCATACTCGACTCAAGAGGACAAAAAGTGAGAGGCAATACAGAACAAAGAGCACCATCATTGAGCGGGCCTTTGAGATCCAGCTTCCACTGCCTCCACAAAACCGGTGGGATACTGTTGTACAGACCAGATTCATGCTGCAAAATCATTGCCACTTGTGCATTAATAATGCACAATATTGCAATGAGGATGGCTCTGCATGACCCCATAGAGCCATACACGACTCTGATGATGAGTTACCACCACTACAGGTGCAGTAGGAGGGCACACATGCAGCAGACGGATCACAAAAAACTAGTTCAGATGTGAGATAAATTAGATTATCAAATAATGAGACATCACACATAATGCTAATGCTTGGCGCACAACCAAAACACTAGCTTCAATTCAGGTAGCAACAACATTGTAACATGCAAGGATTGACTGTATCCTTGTGTGACTAACATTGTTAGTACACGTACAACAAAAGTAACAAATGCAAAACAAAACAAATGTGACTCACTCCTCTGAGTGTACAGTGTTTCACTTACTTCTGGGTTTTTGTGCACTGTCAGCAGCATTGGGCTGTGAACTTGTGACACGTCAGTCCCAGAAGTGTGTCTACCTGAACGCCTGGTAGAGCATGCTTCCTGAACAGATGTGGCACTGAGGCTACAGCCATCTTCGCTCTCAGGTGGGTCAAAATATTGGAGACACATGTTGCTGGTGGAGGTGGAGGCAAGAAGGAGGCACTGATCAATAGAAACATCCTGACAGCAGTGCCCCATGTCAGTCTGAATTTTCACAGTATGCTTTGCTAGCATTGTTGTGGCTACTGCCAGGCGATTGACGGACCAAGTGAAGGAATCAAACCTTGCCAGGTATTGCCTGTGCCTCTGTTTCTGCACACAATGCTCCCTCTCTATTGCCCCTAGCCAATGATCCCGACCTTTCTCCAGGTTTTGCAGCAACTTAGACATATGTTGCAGCTGTCTATTAACTGTCCGCATCTGTTTTGTTTTTAGGCACTATACAGAGATGATGGTCCTCTCCAACCAACCATACAGAGGAGCACTATCGGACATGTTGTCTGACATATTCTCATTACGGACTGCTGATATTTGCCCTCTGTGATGTCTTTGTGCCCTGGTCTCCAATGTTGTCAGTCCCTTCTCTGATTGGCCCTCATCACTCTCCACAAAATTTGCCAGTGGTGAGATGGTTGCTCGTCTGCCAGTAGGAGTTGGGGTGATGGGAGGAGGAGTTGGGGTGGAGGGGTTGGTGGTGGTGTGTGCTGCCTGACCACATCAGTGTCAGTAGGCCCTGCGGCTGCAACAGGTCCTGGCACGTACAGGCTGTGATCTGTGTAAATTAATGTAAATAGTTAGTGTAAAGAAATAGCTACTGTTCGGCCACAATGATGTAGTATCGCTCATACATGAGTTTGTGACTTATTAATGTTGTAGGGGTATGATTGTGACAGTATTCAGCACACAGTTCAGAAAGCAGGTGATGAGTACCACAACTCCCATAATGCATTGCCAGGGTGCGACACGCATCTCAATGAACCTAATGATGCTGTGTGTATGATATGTAGATTTACTAGCATTCTGTTTAGTTAAGTAAGTTAAGGGAACATGATTTCCTGTGGATGGTGCCTGCTGGATTAAAAGTGTTGATGTCAGCTAATCCAACAACACTCTCTGATTCCAGGGTCCCCTCCAGCTGGGGGGGGGAAGCTGTGGGGGTCCTCCACCAGTTCCATGTCCTTCTGTGATCCTGTTGACCAGCTTCTTCATACGAGACCTCAGATCGTACCACCTTTTGCGAATCTCAAGGATAGTCCTCTGGGTGACTCCTAGGGAGTTCACCTTCTCCAGGAGGGTGGTCCACATCTGGGTCATTTGGCTTTCTGGCACAGAGAAGGAGGTATTTCCAAAACATTGGTCCAAATGGCACACCATTCCTCTGTCAAGAGCTCCAACTCCTTCTCAGTGAACTTCACTTTGCACTTTCTTGACCCTGAGTCTTGCTCCCATCCTCTGTGGCCATAGTATTCTCCTGGGATGGTGTGTATTCTGTGGCTGTGGTGCTGCAGGGACACTCCTTACTTCCAGCATAGGCCTTTGTGTTGTGCACACAACCTATATTTTTATCCTTCCTACTCTGATATCATCATTGTGCACCAGAAAAGGATTTCCAAAGTTGAGATTTCCTATCAGGAAATCGCAATTTTACAATTTCCAAAATAGCAATTTCCTAATACAGATTTCAACTCCATCGGAATCGCTATTAGGAAATCGCAATTTCTGTACATTCCAGTGTGCAATTGGCATATAGCTATTTTTGGGGGCATTTGCAAAGTAGGAATAGCAAATGTGAAATTTCGTACATAAGGGCCTAAGTGTAGAAATCCAAAGGAGTGGTATTATAGAAGGGTACACTCGCCGATGGTAGACTTCAAAAACACAATATTCCACATTTCTGCGCAGTAATAAATAAGAACGTGGGCCAAATGATAGCTTTAGTTAATTATTGACTTAGGTATCTTTCTGCCTTAATTCACATACAATGACAGTGAACATACAACACTACTGAAGGTTTGCTCATGCCTGCAGGTTGGACACACGCTAGTAGTGATAACAAAGGCAAACAGCTGTATGAGCTTCGTTCCACGTGCTGCCATGAGGTACGTCTATAGTAAACATTTCCAATCAGCTCATTATCCTCCATCAAAGTACCTACGAATGATCGCTCAAACAGCCGATTCCAATCTCCTTAATGTTCCATTCCTCAGCATTTCACTCACGTTCCCCAAGATAAGGAAACACACAAAAAATCTCCATTAAGAAATCATAGAACTTTACTTGTAGGCTAGAGGAAACAATTGACTACACACAGCCTATTATATTTTTTGCGCTGGGTTAAGGAGAGCTGGATAGGGAGTGGGTTTTAAAAGTACAACAGTGAGCAAGTGTTTTTTTTTTCAAAATTAACTGAGAACGCAGGAAAGGTGGTTGGTGAACGAGAATGCCCGAAAGGTAGGGGAAAAAAGTACCTGCCGACTCAAAGCCGAGGGGAAAGGCGGAGGCAAGGAGGAGGCACTGACCAATAGAAAGCAAAAGCAAGGAAATTAGAGTGACATGGGAGCCAGCCATCGGTATGTAAATGTAGGTAACGGTGAAATCTCGAAAGGCAGTTTTTAGCAGTCTTTGCTAGGCAGTATAAGTTGCTCCATACTCTTTACTTGATAGAAGCCTCTCAGCCTAACTCACTATCATAGTTTATTTTCTGCAAGTACATCATCTAATCACATTTTACAGTTTTCGAAGTATAAAATGGAATTCTGTTGTTCACACATGCTACAGTACGATGTACTTGGCAAGCCAGCTCCCTGATCGGTGTCACAAATAATGTGTCCATCACTGTGGTCCGTAAGTCATTTTTCTGAGTACTCTTCGACTGCCTCTTCTTTTTTGTTAATACTAATACGTACTAATACGAAGCAGAATAATACAAATATTCTTCTAAATATTGCTTGTTTAAGTCTAAAGATATCTAGAATAACTCCAAAATATTTTAACTAAAACCATCAAGATAGAAAGCCCCAGAGTGCTTAATCATACTAAGCACAAACCGTCATCGTTTGCTGTGCCAGAGAAACAGCACCTACATGCGTACCTTACCAACACAGCTCCAAAGCAATAAGTACGACCACAAGTAACTCAGAGACATGCTGGGGATGCAATGCTGGGGTCCTGATGAATCAAGAAGGGATCCCAGTTTGATTCTGTGCAGACCTCTTCCTCACCTCTGCTCTAGGAGGCTCACAGAAGTCTCAGCAAAAGACAGTGTAGTGGCTATCTGGGCCTCACAGAGGAGGGCTTAGCGCTGCACTTTCTCTGGATGAAGGTTGAGCAAGATGCTTGGTGGCTACATTTGGATGCTCAAAAACTGTCAATCATGCGCTCAGAAGTCTAAAATAGTATTAGCCTTCAAACAATACCTGGCAGGCAAATGCTAACATTCCTGGATAGAGATTTGGATATTGTCATCTGCCCCCCCCCCCTCCGATGTATTCCAGTGATATATAGTCACCAGAGATCTGCAAGTCAGGGAAGGTAATATTTCTTTATTCGCCTATCCTTCCACAGGATTAAAAATATCTATCTATCTGTATGCATACGCCTATTTGATTCCCTTAAAGTGTTGACATGTTTCGGTCATTTTACAGACCTCTAGATTTCAGGAATTCATCAGGCCACACACACACACACACACACGCTAGGCTCACACCCAAATCTAATAGATGTGAAAATCAGAGTGATCTCACTACCCTCAAATCAACAGAGTACAGGCTTAAGTCTGTCCGGTTTCCTCATTTTTACATAACATCAATGTGACTACAATATAATGAAGACTCTAGGTGAATTTATCCACTTTGCAGTGCTGCACACAGTCACCATGCACTTCATTCAATTAAAGGGCCTTAATCTGAGAGTGATGCAATCCCTTCAAGGTCACACTCTTCCGAATCCATCACACCAGGTCCCCCCCACCCGTTGGTGATAAAACTAAAGTGAACCGGCAAGAAATGGTCTGGTTCTCCTTTTTCCCACTCACTATTTGGAGGAGAGCCTTTTCCGAAAAAGTTTACCTGTTTTGTGGGTTCTAGTAATCGGTACACTTTATCTTTTTTACTATAGCAGAGTTGTGTCTCCTTTAAGAGGTGCCTCTGAACCTCAAGACATTTGCTAACTCTAGTACAGATCCTGTAGGCACTGTCGAGCTGAGTACTCACACTTTTGTGGACTTTAGCTTTGTTTGGGAAGATATGCACTCACCCCCAAATAGAATAATACATCCCTCTCATCACCTCTGCAGAGACAGATTTATTGTAAGTCATAACATGTTGCAGTCTTTCTCAAATGTACACATCAATCCAAATTTATCTCAAACATATCAAGGACAATACACAAAAAAAAAAATGGTGGTACTAATCTGCGTGAAATACAATGTACTCCCTATTTCTTATCAAACAACGAGTCCAAGTTTGAGCGTCTGTGACATTACATATGCAACAAATCTACATGCACCAGTGAAAACAATCATAGAATCTGTGCCTGAAATGTATGTGTAATACTGGTGAACCCTAGTTTACTAGTCACTTACCTATTAATCTACAAAGGTCGTTCTGAATCAAACCCTGAAATCTGAATTCAGATAGAAACATGTAGTGGAAACGTTAAGCTGCCCATGCTCAGATTTACAGAAATGTTGAGTGGTGGCAACATGCAATCTATAATTAAAGGAAAGGCCACCTCTGGCAAGAGAGTTTATACGTCAAAGTAGCTTAGGAAATCTTCACATTTTTCTAAAAGTGCTCATCTCCCTACTGAGCAAAAATTAATCCAGGACTTAGTGCCAGGCTGCTGCTTTGGGAGTGACAGTGCATTTTATAAATCCTTGTCATTCATTCATTCATTCTTGATCTAGGCCACCTGCAATTTACCATCTGCCTATTTAATAATGGCAAAGTGATGATCTGCCCACTCCAGGCACAGGAGTTGTTACACTACCTCAAGCCTCAGCTTCAATCCTAGATTATTTAACTCTGCAAGAAACCTATATCTTAAATTCCTGAAAAGTAATGCACAGGAATTTCTCAACATGTACATGACCTAATAAAATAGCTGTAATTTCAAGGAGAATGCTTACATTTTTGCAACATCACATAGACACCCGAATTCTATATATTATTTTCACAAGAATGTATGACGTACATGAGCAAATGCACATTTTGCTACTCTGAAAAAATAGTTTGGGATTTATAAAAGGATTGGC
This sequence comes from Pleurodeles waltl, assembly GCF_031143425.1. NCBI lineage: Eukaryota > Metazoa > Chordata > Amphibia > Caudata > Salamandridae > Pleurodeles > Pleurodeles waltl. The sequence continues at coordinate 333,688,974 of NC_090446.1, forward strand.
TTCAACAAGGATCTTCATATGGGTAAATGTATGCAGCAAAAATGCAGCGTAGGTCAAGAATGAGCATTACAGAGCTGGAATGACAAATGCACCTGTTAACAAAGAAATGTAAATGTTGTGGGAATACACAAATGCATATCTGATCCGTTCACAACTTGGACATGGTTAGAAATGTTCTCATGCCAAGGTCAGGATTAAATACCATTCCAGGATGGGACAAGAACCCCCCACCCGCGTCCAAGAAGTAAAAAATAAAAAACGGAAAAGAAGCATGATATGTGTTTTCACTGGAAAAAAATAGAAAAAATAGTTAGTGGTACTGTTGTACTTGGTTGTTTTGTATATTAAAATGTACAAGTGCATACCCCTACACACAAAAAAAAAGAAATTTCTAAAGATTTCCTGGAGTACATCTAGAACCTTGCTACTGTCTTAGGTATACAAGTGTCAATTGGAAAACCTTTGTAAATGGCATCAAATTTATAATCTGTACCATATTGAGATTGGAAACCTGTAGGGGCAGATTTTTTTTGTTGCTAATCCTGGCAATTTGCTATATTACAGACTCTAATCCAGAGTAAATCCTAACCCCTTAAACATTGCTAACAAATTCATACCGACAAAACAATCTTTCTAAGAGCCAAAGAACTAGTAACATCCAATGAAAATTCTCCAACCGAATGATAATTGCACATCACTCAAAAGAGACATAATGATTAACAATGAGGTGAGGCGAAAATGAATCTGGAAATCTTAGCTACCCATCAGTGTGTGATCTCCAGTCAAAAGGAAACTTTAATTGAATACTTTTCAATATCATATATGCAATTTTCAATGATCGTTGGGTGTGGGTTGACTCAAAATGGCATTTTATTTCAGATCTACAGGTTTTGTAAGTATGCAAAAATCTTTGAATTTACCTTACAGGATCAATGTGCCATACTTTAGGAGGAAACAATCCCTTTAAAGTGCAATTCATTGATCAGAATAATATTCAGCTGATCAATTATACAGAGAATATAATACTCGGATACTTGCACCTCCACAGGAGTGACAGACAGTTCTGATGCTCAAATCCTTCTTACACTACTGTAGCGTTAATAATCCCATACATTAAGTAAATACGACATGAGATCCTTTACGAACCTTTACATATATTTTTCTCGTACCTGGCAAGTCACAGACCTATTTAGGGTTCATTGATCAACCAATATTTTGATTCCTTTTTCCATTAGCTTGGAGAAAGTGAGACATGCTGGACAGTTGAAAAAGCAGCATCTTTGGTTCGGAAAGATCATCACTCATGGCAGAAAAAAGATGATGTCTAAGACATCAGTGTTATTACAACGATACACTATAACATGTCAGACATCACTGAGATACTAGCACCCCTGTACTGAAGTAAAAAACACCAGACCTCAGCTCAGAGATTCTACCCTATGCACAGAGCTAAAATAATTCCATGTATCTGCAATATGGTGGGCACACAATCCCACCGATAGTGCTGAAATGTTATTTGAGTTAGCAGAAAGAAACATAAAGGAAGCAGGTTTACAGCCAATTCAGCGTCATCTCAAAGTCTAAACCAATGTTGAAACAAATGGGACAAAGCAACTGCTTACCCCAAAACTCGATCACATTCTTGCCAGATAAATGGCTTAAATGTGCACATTTCTTTGGCAAGAAGAATCACAACATGAAACTAGACTGCTCCAATTCCCATACACTTTATACTTTTGTGGCGCTCAGACACAAATCATTGGCGAGTTGTCAGGAATTCTCCACAATACACAGGTGATTGGATTGCCGTCTCCTTGACCAATGGAAATTTTATAAAGCCAGTATCTTGAGCGTTCCAACTTCCTAATATTTTCTTGATCGACCCACATTTACTAATGGCCTGAACATAGATTAGGTTTTTCAAGTACAAGAAAAACCTTCTGTTAATCCCTCTGACCTGAACTGCATCCTCCACAGCACAGGTAAAAGTCAGTAAGCTATATAATGCAACTGAAGACTTATTTTTAGAAATTGATTGTTAAAGCCAGGTACGGAGCCATTCTGCAACCTTTATCTTAGTCAGCCTACTAAGATAAAACATGCTTACTAAACTTATAGAAGCTAGCAATTCTCATTTTTATGTTTATTAAAGAAAGACTATAACGGGACAATGTTAGATTTTGAAATGAAGAGGAACATTTATTTTAGCATTGTAGGAAAGCAACAAAATGAAAGGGAAAGTCTGACATTCAAAAACATTATGGAATTTACATACCTACAGCTCTTTACCAGTGGCAAATATAATTTCATTTACATTTGTGAATACTCCATGTCTGGCTGAACTAACATTGTTATAAATTGTGTAGTGCAAGTAGCAGATTTCATACTTGTGCCAGTGAATCAAATACCTTTTGCTATCATAACTCATCATTTTCAGTATTTCTTTTTCATTAAGATTAGAATAGCAATGAAATGTGTTCATTAATAAAAGAGGGTAGTTAAATATTTCATACAAAATTTACTGGACTTACCCCTATTCATTGCCCTCCAATGTTCAAAATAAATGGTTTGAAATCTATTAAAAAAAAATAGCGGATACTGATATTGAATGTACACATGCTTTCAGCAAATAGTAATTTGCACATATCCACATGGCTATAAAGATATGCCACTGATTTATAAATCTGGGTGTTAACAATTTTGCACTAATGAGCCGCTTTTTTAATGAAAGTTATTATTTTCTCAGGCACGTCAATAAATAGGTTCAAAACTGCACCATGTAGTGTGTTCAGGTAAATCATGTAATTTGAGATATTATACATGTTGTTATTAATGCAATAGTTTTCACATGTTCTAACTTCTGAAATATGCAGGGGTATAGGTAGTGCATGGAGAAGGGGCGAGTTATAGTTAATGCAATGTGCCGAATGAGGCGAGGCGACTGTATACGGAGGTGCATGAGTTACCTGAATCTTAAAGTGGAGTGTAACTATAAATGTGTGTTATAAGTATGATTTATATTACTTTGAAAGTGTTGCTTAAATGAGAAATTAAAGATATAACTAGAACTGTAGAATTTCTAATGTTTGAGTCATTTAAGCTGGGTTTGTAGAGTAAACATAAAGACATTCTCCTAACTATAACTTATCTTTAACCTTTGTTTTTTTTGTGTGATTTTCAATGGTTTTTCAAATGTTAGTAACAAATGTGTAATATTGGTACAGTTTAGTGTTGTGGAGTTGAGTGCTATTAAGTGGAGTCTGGTAGGATATAGTGGAGGATAGTGTTGTAAAGTGTATAATAGTACAGTATATCTTGGAATACTGGAGTGGAAAAAGCGGAATTAGGTATACTGGAGTGGCGTACACTGGAATAGTATGCAGTGAACTGGCGTAGAGTGGAGACGCATTAAGTGGAGTGGCATACACTGAAGTCGGATACAGTAGAATGGCATATATTGCAGTGGCATAGAGTACACTGACGTGCAATGCAGTGGTATGTAGTGGCATAGCATAGAGGTAAGTGTGGTAAAGTGGAGTTGCGTCTTGTAAATATTGGAGAGTGCATTCGGGTAGACTGTAGTTCAGTGCTATATAGTTGAGTGTTTTATAGTTATAGGTGTATATGTTGGAATATTGTACACTAAAATAGTGAACAGTTGAGTAGTATAAACTGGAATAAAGGACACAGGAGTGGGGTACAGTGGAGTCTCAGACAGTGGGTGGCATACAGTTGAGTGATATACGGTTGAGTGGTGTTCAGTGGGCTTACATAAAGTCGAGTGTTTTGCAGTATACTGTTGTAAAGTACAGTTGTATAAAGTGGAGGTGCATATCCTGGAGGCTGTGTGGTGCAGAGCAGAGTAGCATGCATTACAGTGGTGTACAGTGTACCCGGGTACGGTGCAATAGTGTATAGTGGAGTAGCCCAAGTGTACTGCCATATAGTGGAGTAGCATAGAATTAAGTAGTGTTTACTGTAGTAACGTAGAATTTACAGGTGTTAAGTCTTCAGCTGTATATTGGAGTGGCATACAGTGGTATATCGTCCCGTAGTAGAGTTTCATACAATTCAATAGGGTTAATTATAAAAGCATAGAGTCTAGGGACATACACTAAGCTGCTGTTTAGTGGAGTGGCACACAGTCGCAGCTGGCGACTGGGCAAAGTGGTGGGAGGGGGCAGGGGGAATAGAAGAAAAAAAAATATTTTAAAAATAAATAAATAAACTTACCTGAAGCTCACCGTCGCACTGCCGCTCTCCGATGCACTCCAGGCACAGGCTCCCAGCCTGCCCTGCAGCCAATCATGACGCTGCTCAGAGGAGCGTTATGATTGGTTGGAGCGCCCTGACTGGGCACTCCAATGCAGAATGGAAGCCTGGGCCTGCTGTCTTCAACCAGACAACATAGTTTCGGGTTCCAGAGAGCCCTGAGCATGTGTGTTTGGCTGGTCCAAGACGGCTGGCCAAACATACATGCGCACTGAGGGGAGTGCTCAGTCTCATCCCCTGCCCCTTTAAAAATAAAATGATGATAAATACAGTTTATTATTGCTTTATTTTTAAAAGTTTGCAGCTGCTGTTGTTGGCAGGGGGGCGACACTCCTCCGCCATAGCGGGGGGGCCGCCTCTGGTGGCACAAAATATAGTTGTTGTAAAGTTTCTTTTTTGGGTGGTCAACCTCCTCTTTTTGCTGTTTGATGCTGCCATTTTTTATCTGATTGTGCACTAAGTCCTGCTAATCAAACCTCAGTGCCAGTGCTCTCTCACTTAAAGGGTACTGCGATTTGGTAAACCCAATTGGTAAGGACTTTACCACCTCTATAAGGCCCTAGTAAATGGTACTACTGGTACCCATGACAGGGATGGTAAAGGAGTCATCCGTGCACGAGCATTTATGTCACTGTGGTTGCATTTAAAACTTAATGCTACCGTTAAGTGACTGGCAGTCCATGGGATAACATGGGCTGGCACCCGGGCAAACCCCAGATGTCCAGCTCCATGATGGTCCAACTAAATTACCCCCTGTTTGGTGTCAAACACTGTGCTTTCCAACCCAGAACGTGATTTCCATGCCTAGGTTTACCTAGCATGTACCCAGGTGGCATCCTCCGAGGATGCCCACCAAGTTTACCAGCTTTCTCCTGCCTTGGCGGGCTTCCCCAAGTGTTTGCCACCAAGGAAAGCGCCTGCCCTTCTGCTGGTTGTGCTAGCACTTCCAACGGATGGAGACAAAGGACCTAGACAGGAAAGAGGTCACACCTCCTCCCACCCACGATGGCTAGTGTTTACAGTAATCAAGGCGGTGGGCCTCAAAGGCTTTTCACTGCCTTTGATACATGATCTCTTGTCCCTCACTAGAGGAAAAAGCCCTTACCGCCCTGTACAATCTGACAGACAGGAAAATAAGGTATTCGGGAGGCGTACATCCCCAAAAGGATAGCCACACCTCTAGGGTGGGCTAGGAGGTCTGTACATCCAAAGAAAGGTTCTGCCATCTTGGCAAACCCAGAATTAATGGGTTTCTGGGTAGAAAAGTGACTTACTCCCACAGAAAGTTGTCACTGCAGGGGCGACCAGTCACAGAGACCAGTAGCCCATTAGCCACTGTCCCCAACACTCTTAATGCCTACTAAAATAGAATTTAAGGGGCTCCCTGACACCAGAACCTCAGTTCTTTCTCCAAAACTAAAATGAGGCACAGAGAAGACGCAGTCACCGACAACAGGACTTTGCCGCCACCCAAGGATAGGACACTTAAGTGACCTGAGCAGACCATATCCTGGAACTTTGTGTTCAATGTGTACCCATTGCAAAACCTCATTGCTCCCATCAAGAGGGACTCTAAAGGACGCCAGAAACTGAAGCATACTCCCCTGACTCGTGGAACCAATCACCTGCAAAAGAATCAGCATGCTTTGTCACAAGAAAAGCAACCCATCTGGCCCCTCCAGAGTGAGCCCAAAGAAAGTCAGTGGCCTGCACCCCAGGAGTTGTAATGAGGCTCCTGTCAACCCACAGCCAATTAAGTACCTGTGAATTACTTTCGCCACTGACAAGGCTTGTCAGTCACCAGCCTGGTAATCAACTCCTGCAATAGTGAGAGATGTCAGCAACAACCCCACTGCTGAGATCTTGTATCCTGAAGAAGATGACTTTGATCCAGTGGCAAAGCGTCTTTGGCGTGACCCTCCCATGATTGACAGCCCCAAGGTTACCTCTGCAGCCGGACCGCTGGATGTGGTAGAAAAGTTCCAGAGATTAAATCTAGATCCTAGGATCCTAAAGGCCTCTACTCTCTGAGGGTAGAGTGTAGATCCACATCCAAGTGTGTATTTGTCAAGTGCTGCAATTTTGACAGCGCCTGCAGATCCATCAGCACCAAGGACAACCAGAGCACATTTGCACTCGGACTCCCTGGGCAAGTAACAAAATACTGTCTGTTGCGACTTGGTCTAGGTACCCACAAGACCTTAACCCCAGGTTGGTTACACAGAACTCACCCCACAAGTGGCCGATTGCATACCGTGTTTTTTATTCCCATTGACTGCTATGATAGATTTTTCCAGCTCTGCAAAGTACCCTTGTTATCTACAACGTAATAACCGTGGTTTTGGTGTCTAAATTAATATAAAAATCTACTTTATTTTTATAAATCGGTGTTGGATTTCTTTTGAGGTGTGTCAATTACTTATCATCCATGTTGGTGTTGTGAAATGTAAAACTCCCAGTCATATCACATAACACTGCCACCATGCTACAGTATTTTTCTAAAGTGAAATAGCATACAGTACAATGTGGTACACTGTAGTGAAATATACTGCATTTTAGTTGCATTGAGTGCCCTTGAGTGGAGTAGCATACATTGGAATAGGGAACACTCCAGTAATGTACCGTGGGGCATAGTGGAATAGAATATAGTGGAGCAGCTTAAAGTGTAGTTGTGTACAGTGTAATTGGGTACAGTTCTGCGCAGTAGTGTAGGGTTGAACAGTAAACATGCATTCACAAAAGTGTAATAGAATACAGTGATGAATAGTATAATAGCATAGAGTATAGTGGTGTAGAATGGAGTGGCGTACAGTGGAGTGGGGTGGAGAAACAGTTTTAGAGAAACTACTTTTCCAACCCTCCTCAGAGTTTCGCAAAGAAAACACACACAGCAGGCAAGGCTCCGGAACAGATTAAATGTTTGTTGAGGTACCAAGGTTTATTGGCAGGCCAAGGCAGAAGGCACACATCTGAGTGTTACTTCTTACAAGCTGGCATCTTCTGCCCTGAAGCACATAAGTCAGGCAGTTATATATGTTATGTGCTGTCACAGCAAAACCCAAAGGGGACATAGTCCAAACATGGGCACGCATATACAAAAGAAATGCTGCACATACAAAACTTGAAGTCCACAGAGTAACAATATACATAATGCAGTGTGAGCATGAACAGGTGAACAGACAACAGGTGGACCCTAAGAAAAATGGGTCTGGGTTGCTGACTGGCTGAACTTAAAGAGTGAGCCCGAGTTAAACTTAATAACATGGCTTGGAGAGGCTTGGTTGCACAGCTGGCATAGGTGTCAGAGAGGTCAGCAGGGAAGTCTTGGAGCAGTGCTAGAATAGTAATGTAGATGAGTGGAGCCAACCTGTGAATGAGAGGAGCAAGCATCTTGGTAAGAGAAAAGAATAAATAGCTTACTGGGATTCAGATAATGGAGGAGAGAACACTTTATTATAAGCCAATAAATTCTATGTGGATCCACTGCATGTTTGTTTATATATATATATATATATACATATATATATATACATATATATATATACATATATACATATATATATATATATATATATATATATATATATATATATATATTTTCACATGTATATACCTATACATGTGAATATATATATAAACAAACATGCAGTGGATTCACATAGAATTTATTGGCTTATAATGAAGTGTCAAAGTGGAGTGGCATACTGTAATTAGCTTTGAGTGCAGTGGCATAAAGTCAACTTTTATACAGAGTTGTGGCATAAAGTGGAATGTGTATTTAAAAGGATACGTACCATAAAATTATGTGAAACGATGTGAATGTTATATCTGAAAAATTTTAATTTTAATATCTAAATGTGAATTTTCTGACTGTATATATAAATAGTGTAAGTAATTGTAAAAGTATATATTTCATACTTACATACATTATGTTTTGTGCTATGGTATACCATGCAAAGTTCAAGGTATACCACACTACATGGGCTTGGAACTGGTGATGTGATTAGTTGATGGCCATATTTACTAAAGGTAGAAATCAACCACGTAGTTTTTATGGCACTTTTGCATCACTGTATGTTCACCGTTTCGCTGACTCCTTGGTTAAGGTGTTACATATAGTTAATCATTTTTATTATTGTTAACAACCTATTATCACTTTTATGAAGTAGTAATAGGTTAAGGTTTTTGTTTATAAAATACTATATATTCAAGGTATGGATTTTTTAAAAAAAATATTTCTCAAACAGGTGCAATGTTATTAAGGTATGTCTACACATTTTAGAAGAATTCTTCCACTAGTTTCATAGTGGAATGAGTAAAAGGTTTGCAAGGTTGGCTGAAGGGTGTATAAAGAAAAATGAGGTGTCCTAAAACGTGCTTAAATCAAATAGATTTAATGTACACCATGAAAATATGTGTTGCGAAAAAAGCAGGAGTAGTATTTTGTTTGGATTTGACAGGATTACTTATTACGGTGCACACATGTTTATTTTTTATAGTGCAGGTAAGTAATGTAGTTATTTTATACGTTTTTAATGTATTGAAAATTAGTAAAACTTCTTACTGTGGTATTGTTGCGAAATGTTGTGGTATTTCGCAGTAGTCGATTAGGTAATCATTGTTTTTTACGAAAGTTAAAGGCAGACATGTTGTTTTTAGGTACAGCTTCACCCTATTGTGCGCTACACCTTCTGATGTAGGTAAGTATCAGGTTTTGTATTTTTGCCCTAACCATTTCCAATTTAGTAAAGTGGTAATAGGTAGAGCAAAATAGTTATAACCTTCTATATATGTTTTAAAAAAACTAAAGAGTAGCACAGGAGCACCACAGAACCCCCAAAAATGTTTCCAAGGTAACCGTCCTTGTATATAAAAATATATATATATATATATATATATATATTTTTTTTTTTAGGACATTTTTATACCATTGTAGATTTTACGTTAAGTGCACTTTTTTTTAAAGTTATTCAGTAGTTTTTAGTAATTAGGATGCTACTCCGTACGCTTTTCTACACATATTTTGATATGTAAAAGTTGAAAATACACTGTAGCCCAATATATCAATAACATATAGGTGGTCATTACAACCTCGGCGGTCTTTTAACAAGACCGCTGAGGGTCCGCCGTGCGGAAGACCGCCAGTAGTGGCGGTTTGCCGCTCGGTGTATTATGACTGTCGGCTGCTCTCCGTCCTTTGTACGACGGAGAGCCGCCAACAGCCATACTGGCGGTCGGCGGGGAAGTGGAGGTTGCTCCACCTCCACCGCCACGCCAACAGAACACCGCTCAGCGAATCACATCCTGTGATTCGGCGCAGCGGTGTTCTGTTGGTAGTGTGGTGTCGGCAGAGCAGCCCCCATGGCTCCCGTCCCCTCCCGGAGGATCGACGGACAAGGTAAGTTGATCGTCCGTTAGGGGAGGGGGGTGGGGGGGTGTTGTGTGGGTGCATGGGGGTGTGCGTCTGTGTATGTAGAGGGGGTGTGAGTGCATGGATGCTTGTGGGGGTGTTGCTTGTGTTGGGAATGAGTGCATATATGTCTGTATGTATGTCTGTATGGATATGTGCGTGTATGTCTATATGGGTGTGCGTGTCTGACTGAATGTGTGGATGTAGACATGTATGTTGGTGTGTGTGCGTGTATGTGTGTTGGTGGTGCCTGCGTGCGTGTCGTGTGTGTGTGAGTTATGTGATGTTGGGGGTCGGGGTGGGGAGGGGGGGCCCTGCCACCTTTGGGGGGTGGCAGGGGTGGTGGGGGTATAGGGGAGGGAGTCGGGGTGGGGGTGGGGGGTTATGGAGACCTCTATCAGTGCCAGGGAAGGAATTCCCTGGCACTGATAGGGCCACTGGAGACTGGAGACCACTGGAAATCCACGGCGGTAAGCCGGGTCGAAATACCGATGGCGGTATTGTGACGGCCGTCGGGCTGGAGACCCAGGTCTCCAGCCCAGCGGTCATCTCTGCCCTGGCGGGCGGAATGGTGAAGCGGCGGATGACCATGGCGGTAACCGCCATGGTCATAATACTAAAAAAAAGACCGCCAGCCTGTTGGCGGTCTTACCGCCGCTTTAACACCATCCGCCAGGGTTGTAATGACCCCCATAATGTCTTACAATGTATTTCCAAATTTTCTTTTAACTTTTTTTTGGGATTTGCGGTGCCACACCACTCCTGATTTTTTTGTAAAAATATATATTTATAAATATTTTTCCTCGCCTATTTCTGCTTTACTAAAGTGGTATTAGGAATAGAAAAAATATCAAACCAGCTACATATCAACATTGAATGGTTTAATGCAGAATACAGGGAAACTCAAGGTGAAAACCAGAGGGCTGCCTTTCAGTTTTGTAAAGCCAGTCTTTAGCCAATCCACTAATGACTTGTCATCACTAAATACCTTGGGAGTATTTTAGTACCTCTGTTGCCACAGATATAGCTAAACTAAAAACACGTAAAACGTATTAAATACTTGTCCTACTTATTTGCAGTATCCCAAAGAATCACCATAATATATAATCCTTCCAGATTTCGTCAAAATCCGACTGACCGTTTTCCTGCTACATGAAATACAAAAGTCTATGTAAAATGCATTGGATTTTATGCCCATTTTGGGATACCACTTTTTACTTTGCACCAGCTTGCAAGAACAACGCAAAACTTTCAGGATTCTGAGTATGAAACAGGGGCAGTAGGTCTGAAAAGTTTCACGGACATTCGCCAATCCTGTGCAAACTTATTAAGGAACAAAAATCCTCATCTCTGGTCACCTTAGCTATAACTACAGATGTTACTGGTAATGCTACATTTTTGCATAGAGAATAATCTTTTTTCTTTTCAAAGACGAATGGTATGAGCAATTGACCCGGGACTGCGATGGGTAGTTGTTTCGCTCCCAGCTACGCTGGTATTTTCATAGGTTGGTGGGAGGCGGAGCATGTTTGGATAGAGGACAACATACACTAGACAAGACAGTTAAGGCCCGTTTTTGAGTTTGGGGGATGGAAAACTCTGTCTGCCAAACTCCCAACAGGGTGGCCCCCCTGCTGGAGTTAATAAGAGTTTCCCGCTAGGTCAGCAGGTGTTAACCTCAGTTTCTGCCCGCTGCCCTAGTGGGAACCAGGCTACAGCATTGTCTCCAGCTCATAATCGAGCCCGCGGCAATGTTGTAGCCTGCAGGGTGCACTGGCAATGTTCACTGTCTGCAAACAGACAGTGAACATTGCGATGGTGCTGGCCAGTGGGCCCCTGCAGCGCATGGGCAGTGCAGGGGCCCCCCAGGGGCTCCCTGCGCCCATTCTCCACCAGTCTTTTCATGGCAGTGCTACCGCCATGAAAAGGCTGGAGGAGAACGAGGTCATAATCCCCAGGGCAGCAATGCTTGAAGCGCTGCCTGGGCAGATTAAGACAGCCACCAGTCCCTGGTGGAGCTGGCGGTTCCCAGGAGGCCAGACCGCCAGGCTTGTAATGTGGCACTCGGACCACTTCATTTGCGGCGGTCCAACCACCAACCGCTTGTCTGGTGCCTGCCAGACTCATAATGAGGCTCTTGGTGTATTGGACCTCATTCATAGATGATCTTTTTGATCATCTGGGATGGTCCACCAAAGAAAATATTGGGCTTTCTGACACATATTGCAGGGAATTACCTCAACTTGAGGTTTACAAATAAAACACAAAACTGAAATAGATTTTTGGGATGTTTTGGTGAGAGTTGAAGAAGACATAGTACAAACCAGTCTTTTGTAGAAACAAAGACTGCTGGGAACAGTATTTTTCATGCTCAGAGTCACCACCCCAATAATCATAAATAAAGCATCCCTTTTGGAGAGTTGATGCAGGCCAAACAGAATTGCAGCACACCACAGGCATTTGCAGAAGAGCAGAACAGAGCAGAATGATTAGCAGATTCAGGGCTTGGGGACACCCCAGTAAAATCCTGAATACAGCTCGAGAGAAGGCCAATAAATCAATCTAGGGAGGGTCTTTTGCCAAAGAGAAAATGCATGAAAGAAACTGGTGGAGGGAGACTAATTACCACATTTAATAGTGAGTGACCTAGGATCAAACGAACACTAGCAAAGGCCTGGCACTTGGTTAAATCATATCCACTGATAGGCCAGCTAGTATCCCAACATCCTATGGTTTCTTACTAGAAGAGTAGGTCAATAAAAGACCTGCTGGTCCATAGCTATCTGGAAGAACATGAAAGGAAAAGATCCTGGCAACAGGGCTTCAATAAGTGCAGAAGATATAAAGCTTGTAGCAATAGCACCATTAAAATGACATACTTTACCAACAGGCAAAACAGCTACAATAAAGAAATTAATGACATGTAGTAGTGATTATTGTGTTTATGTCTCACAATGTCCCTGTGGCCTCCAATATGTGGGTAGTACCATCTTCCCTGTAAATAAAACAATTCTGGAGCACTTGTGTGCTATTAAGAACAGTGATCAGAATTACCATGTAGTACGGCACTGGAATCAGGTACACAAACAGAGATGTGATACTCTTTCATTTTTTGGTAGTGACAGGATCTCAGTGAATACGAGAGGTAGGGGTCAGAGAGAAGAATTTGAGGAGATTAGTGTTGAAATATATCCACACTCTCAGCAGTATATTTCCTGAATGCTTAAACTTAGATGAAGAGCTTTCTATGCATATTGTTTAAATGTCTCTGGTTACATTCTGTTCATGACACTCTCTGAATGCCTTTTTAGACAGTATCCTTATTATTATTATTTTTTTTTTATTAATGTAATGAGACAGCTATATATATGTTTCTCTTATAGGATTTGGGTTTCCAAGGATGATATAAGGAGATGGCTAACTGTGCATGCATTATGTAAACTGGAATAGTTTTGGGCATTTGTATGAGAAATTTTGTCTGCATTGACCTTTCCATTTGCTTTTTAAAAATAATGTACTTGAGGAGTAGGTCATTGGGTGAAGACAATCACTGTGTGAGAAAAATAGAATTTTGAACTGATGTGATTTATTTATTTATTCATATAATTTTATTTTATTTTGTTTAAATGCGAGGGCAGACACATTTAAAATGTTCATAAATTGTGTTCTGCCCAGTTTCAGTTTGGCGGGGGCAATTGTAATAACAATGTTACCACTTGGCAAAGAAAGCATTCCTCTTTCTACTGCTTTGAAGAGTTTTTTTTTCTAATATCAGTTACAATGTTTCAGTTTGGAAACTATGTAGCAATGCCGCCTCTATGAAAATGGATTACAATGAACACGTTCACTATATTCATACTCTTGCATGTAAGACAGAATGTTATGCAAATGCGGAAATGCGGTTGTGTTCCAAATATTTTATTTTACAATACGTTTTGTAAGATATATCAGCACAACATGATTTAAATTTGTATATATTGTTTGTCCATTTGTTGTTTTAGAATCATTTATGATTCCCCCACTTGAATGTTAAATTGCATTTTGAGGAGCAAATCTGAAAAGTATGTTCTTTAAGTCTATACATCTGTAAAGCCTTTTAAATGCTATTGGTGTACAGTGGTGGTTGTTTTGGAGCCATGACGAACCTCTGTGGCCAAAAAATCGTTGCCAATAAAAGTTTTCTTTAAATACGCATCCTGGAGTGCGAGTTTGTGTTTTCAGAGGCCACAACACAATCATCCATTGATTTTTAGTGGGGTCTGTGCACCCGCTGCTCTGCAGCGACCCTGTGTGGCTTGTATATTGTAGATATATATATTAAGAAAGCATCTGGACCATTTTCTAATTTCTCTGGTTCTGATTCATTTTTTTAGGAGTTCCAAGAGGTAAGGAGAAACAAACCCAACCCTTTCCAATCAATTAACAGTGTTACCCATTTGGTCACAAGTAAATCTTGGAGGCGGAAGATACTGTTCAAACTTTTATTGTAAATTCGAGGCCAGACTTATGCAAATGAGTCTCAGAAACATACTATATAATTACAGAATCTCCAAAGGCGAATTGGAACATCCAATCAAATTAAATCATGCAGGAATAAGGCATACAAATATTTCTATGCAGCAATGCAAAAGATAAGAAACAGCACTGGGGGCCTGATTACGACCTTGGCAGATGGGATACTCTGTCACAAACTTGACGGATATCCCGTCCGCCGCATTACAAGTTCCACCCCATCCGCTAAGGTCGTATTCAGGCCCTTGTTGTTTAGAGTCCAAATTGCGATCCTCCTGTCTAATCATCTGAAGGCTAATTAAATCTAAATATTCTAATTATGCTATGGGGAAACCTAAAGATTTCTCCAGAGTTTTATGAAATGAATAATAGAAAAAAGTGTCAGAATAACAAACATCTCAGTAGACGTTCTGCAAGAGAACTGTGCTTAGCCTGAAGCCACTCAGCCAAAGTAAGAATAGAGGGATCCTTACCCCTCTAAGTCTGAAGATATATATATATATATATATTTTTTTTTTAACATCCATGTCCTGCACTGCTGCCTTTATTTTCTCATTCAGGCTGCTTACCTTTCATAGTTTAAGAACTAGACTTGGGTTTTAGAAACAAACATTTTAAAGATGTATCCCCAGTCTTTTAGTGCTAGTTTTAATGTGTTACACATTTAAGAAAGAGGTATGTCCCTGAAGTGAGGTATAGGGTCTAATCTTTCCCAGAAATCACCACTGTCACAGTATGGCTTAAGGGTTGTGTACGGGTCATAGTCCTATTGGATTTCTAACTTGTGTTGGTGCGCTGAACTAAATTCTTGCGGGGGAGGGGAGGTAGGGGGGCGTCCTGTCTGCCTGTTATCATAACGTGGCCATCTTTCCTTCCCGTCCTCAGTATCTCCAGTGTGGTATTCACGACAATTCAGGAATTGAGAGTGAGGTGAACGTTGCTGAATTATGCTGGTATTTTTAAGTAACACTGAGCACTACCTACGATTGTCTTCTAATGTGTTAATCTAGTATTTTTGTGTTTCTTTGCTCGTAAGATTACCAAATGTTTCAGATCAATTTAAATATTTATGTGAAAAAGATGCCCCAAGAGAAGTCAAAGTAACACTCTGATTTCTTAAACAAAGGGCCCCGTCTCCTATAATAGATCGTTCTCAGCCTCTTCGAGCACATACTTGTAGTAATGTGTAAACAGGAAGTGAGCGGGAGAAGACGGATGTAAAAAATACCAGTGGCCATTGTTCTTTTGAAGTCTAAAGTGTTCATATGCTTTGCGTTTTCTTTACGATTGCAAAGGTAACTGTTCAGGTCTGCCCAGGATGAAAACTAATCAAAGGTAGTCCGCGTCACTCTTAAAGAACAGCTACACGCTTCAGCTTCCTTCTTTTTCATGGATATATAGCTCAGACTATCCGAGGATGTATCGCGTTGTTTAGGCAGAGCTTACCTTGTAAAAAACATAGCCACGGAGGCCAAGCCAGCGATTGTCATGTATGGCTAATTCCAGATTCGTGATTCCTGTCTTTCTGCACTTCCTGCCTCTTGCCTCACTCTTGCATGTCCTTTATCACCCCCGCATTCCCCTTTGTCGCTCTTCGATCTTTCCCTTCCTTCTTCTTTCTGCATTTCTTCTAGCTTTCTCTCTTCCCTGTTGTGGCGGGTATTACTGTGCAGCCATGATGGTATTTCCAGAATTAGTCTTTAAGGAAAAGTGACTAGCGCAGAGGAATTTATAAGTGACAGGCTTCAGTACTTGGAGCCAATTATGGCAGTGCAATTTTCGCAAGATCTGATGAATCTTTTTAATTTAAGTAGCAGTGTAGCTACAGAGTTCTAAAGGCTTCATGGCCCTGAGACTATATAGGACGTCCCAAATAAATGACATCCATATAGCCAAGCCAGTTAAAGACATATACAAGTATTGATGTGGGACCCTGAATAATAGGGATGTTTTCACCGAGAGGGTCCGAGTGACAGGAAATTAACAAGAGTAAAGCTAGAGATGTCCCTAATGCCACTAAGGACCCTTAAGTGTAAAAGAAGCCCCTTCATTCAACCCACCAATACCCATCTTTATTCTTACGATATTTATAGGTTTCTACTACTTGGAACATGCTTTCTGAATTGTGGTATTTTAATCATAGCAATCCATGTGGACTGAAGGAGCCAGTCTCCAGCTCCGTAGTGAAACAGTTGGAAAGTGTAGAGTTTGAGACAATTTACATGTTTGCAGAGGGTGTGGTCTTGAAAAGATGGCATGTGGATGGAGGTTTGTGGCCTACAAGAGTAAATTTAAAGCTCCAATGTTGATGTTTGCCAAGTGTGCCTGTTTCAGTTTTCAGTAAGATTAATGTAGCTCCGAACTACATGGACTTGAGTCGACCCTCACAAACCGGCTTGGCTCTTCGTTCAAATAGTGAAACTGGCTGCAGAACTTTGCAACACCTTCACAAAATGTTTAAGGAAAATGAATAGGTATCTTTATTGCATTTTGGATGTTGGGATGGGAATGTCCCCTGCATGGTATTATGGCCTCATACGGCTTACCCTGAGGTATCTTAGCTGTCCGATATCCTGATATTTCTACCCCTCCACTCACAACAAACATTCCTGCTGCTGGGACATATGCTTTTCATCACGGTTCTGCGACTCTGAATTTAGCACTGTGGTCAGGAAGAGCGCAATAACTGTGCTCTCTATTCATCAAGGAGCTACAGTGCTTATACTGAGTTATATACATTAAGCAGTGGTGAAAACACACCGTTTTTTTGCTTGATAGTACTGACTAGACCTTTTTTCTGTTCTGATAATATGGTCCCTAGAAGCCATGTAAATAAAGTTACTCCTGAATGTAATGCCAAGACCCTGCACTGACATTTCAGTCTGTGTGTTTTGTGAAGCAGGTGTCCAGTAGCAGGACTCCATATTGTTGTGAAGAAGGGGCTACAGCGATCAGTGGGATTCCTTTTGGATACCCATGGTAAAACATAATTCAGAAAAGGAAGTAGAAGTATCACTTCCCCCGTAAGTGGAGTGTATTGTTTGCATTCCAAGCTACAGAATATAGCCCCAAACAGTACGTGGGTGGAAAGAGACAATTTTCTCTTAGTTATTGAAACGTGACCATGTAGTAAGGAAGGGCCTACTAATCCCTTCCTGAGCACTGCCACGTGGGTTGATAGTGAGATAGGAGAGGTGACTCATCAGATTCTGTTGTTGAGGAGTGGGAGTCATCTAGGCAGGGACTGCCCACTTGTTCTTTCCCCAGAAGGCTAATACAGAAGGCTGATGACAGCCGGGTGCAGAGTCTTCATTGTGCTTATGTTTTGGGAGCTTCAGTTGGAGCCAGTATCTTCACTCCCTATTGTGAGATCCATCACCTCTGATAAAAAAGTGTCTGTTCTGCAGAAGGAAAATGAATTATGAAAGAAACCGTTTCAAACGAGTTCCTGGTCTTTGATAGTGGATTAACATCCCTTCTGTGGAAAATGTGTATAAAAGATGGGACCAAATTACCTTTCTTAGTTTCAGTTCCAAATTTTTCACTGAACAAGGGAGAAAGAACTCTACAGAACAAGTAAGTACTGCTGAGATCCAGTGCTGTTATCTTTGACAGCCAGTGTCCCAGAGGTGATGTCTGGCTTGATGTCTGCTCATCTTGCTGGAAAGCGGATCTTCTACCTGACAGTTGGCCTGCTAAGAAAGGGCAGAGCACCTGCCTCTGCAGAAAGAGACTGCTCAAGAAGGAGAAGCCCAACTACTGAATCCAAAGAGTGGGGCAGGCCTGAATAAGTGAACTGTACTGTTGTGTAACCAGTAATAACCTACGAATGGAGAGGGTCTTGAGGCCGCCTTACAAGTTTCCACAATGAGCCAAGGGAATCAAATCTTGTCACGACCCCAAGACGTCAGAAAACAGAACTGTGACATGCCTGTCTGCCAGAGGCTGGAAAACCGGTGTAGACTGCCACAACATTGTGTCATGAACACTGTAACATGACATTTTAAAATCCTTTCTATTTGATTGTGTGCTTGCCGCCCGCAGACTCTTATCTCTTTCTCTTAGAATGTGTTTAGATCGGTGCAGACAACAGGTGCAAAAGTGTTAGCATCATGTCCACCTCCGATGTTGGCTGACATTTTTGTTGTTTGTGTTATGGGCACAGCTATATTACTATGGATGCTTTCAGTAGAGGCTAAAATGTCTATAGGTGAATTTAGAGGACGTATTTTTTTGACATCCTTATTTTGTCTTGTTGGGAATCTAGTGTCACCAAACTTACAAACATAAGATAAGAATGGGTGCTAAGTTGCCATAAATACCCCAATAGGTGGCCATGTTTCGAGAGGCTCTGTGAAGGACCTGTCATGCATTCATGCATTGCTACATTTTGATTCATTCTGCTTGGTTACCTGTCATATTTTATGCACTAGACCTGGGTTTCAGAAATGAACACTTCAAAGCTTTATCCTCTGTCTCTCAGTGCTATTTTGAGTGTGTACTTCATTTACAAAAGTGGATATGGAGTTCCACTGTGTCATTGAACTCATCTACAGAAGCTAATCTGGACCAGAAAACACCACCTGCACAGCTCAACTTAGTGGGATGTGTATGAGTCCCAGTCCAACTGGATTGCTAAATTATGTTGGTGCACTGAACTATGTCCTAGCACCATGGTGTCAGAAATCTGACCACTGCGGCTCTTTGGCGGGGTTGGGGGTGGGAGGGTGAGAGATCATAGCAACTGGGCCCTGGGACTGAAGACAGAAGGAGTCCTTTTGGGCAAAAAGCTTTGAGGCAGTGTCGCACTTGGGGTGGTCCAACCCAGAGTCACCATACCCAATCATCAATGCAGAGAACCTGGGGAGGAGGGCCAGGAGACCACACTATTGTGAAAAGTATCGCTTGCTTGTGCTCTTGTTACCAGCCACTTCATGTTAGTGCGTTTCAAGTGACCATTCCACCTTGTAACGTGAGCCACATGAACTTGAACTTGGACGGTCTCTCCTCTACTAAAACTCCAACTGGTTATTTTACACAGTAGGAATGAGTCAGCCTAAAGAACCTTGGTAGTTAGACATGCACATACTGGTCTATGCATCACAGAACCAGGGAGATTGCTTGCACCATATTGGAGTGAACTTGCACCTATTCCAGATTTACATCTGAATACTTAATTGAGAATGAACCCTGCAGCACCAGTCTTAGAACCATCTAACTCAGTGGTTCCCAAACTGTGGTCCGGGGACCCCTCGGGGTCTGCAAAGCTTTCGCAGGGGGTCCGCGACTGCTTAGAAAATGAAAAGATATTAACAAATAATAACAAATTAGGTCCCCTGCTTCCAGTAATGACTCAGTGTGGATCCCCGGATTCCAATGATGATTCAGTGGGGGTCCCTGGGTTCCATTATTGATAAAGTGGGGGTCCACAGAAGTCAAAAGGTTGGGAACCACTGATGTAGCTGATTACTATTTGAAAAGTGTAGTCTTACATTCAGGTGTTTGACAGAAGTACTTCTCTTCTTACAAAGAATAAAACCTGGCTAGGCAGTAGTTGTGTCTTTTTTACTGTTTGAGTTCTTCATTTTAACCCCCCATTACCTTCCTGAGGAACCTTGGCGTGATCAACCTCACTACCAAGCAAAGTCAAGTGCAGAAAGGGTTACTAGAGCTATAGCAGATCACTAGTAGTATAAAAGGGCCAACACCTGGGTGCTGGGTCCGTAATTCCTACTGGCCGCACCGCCTCTGAACGGTTCTGAAAGGGAGTGGGAACTGTTAATTTGTAGCAGAAGTAAACAGTTCCCATTCTCACTGTTGTAATGTAGTTAGAATGATTAATATCATGTAGAAAAGGCTGTTCATGATAGTTGATGGGTATGGCTCGCTAAAATAAAAATGCGCCTGCCGACCGCCGTGACAGAATCTTTCTTCTAGCATATGATGTGAACCAATTTTAAGCCTTGTGTAGAGTTAACATATTGGTCAAACTGTATTCTTAAATGACTGTTTGAAAGTCTCTTTTTATCATCTACAATGGATGGCTGAATCCAGTGTATGCCCAGTGGTTGCTTCCCTGTCACTTCTCAGTGAATGCTTTAATGTATTTACTGTGGCTACAAGTAATCAGAGCACTTCAGTGGGTTACTCCTTTGTCCCTACTGGGTTCGCATTCACCTTGGTTGATTGTACTAGTGTATATCGGGGACTACTCTTGTCACTCACAGGTGGACCAAAGCGAGAAATGATCTTAGCTGATTATAAACAATGCACTCCTGCGTGTTGCTCTCTATTGCTCCTGGGTAGACTCTAAAGAAAATTACTACGTCTGCATTTCTCCTGTACATGCCTGTGGGTTACTCTTCTGTTAAGATAAGCCTGGGTAAGGAGCCAAGTAAATATTCCTTACAAAAACACCCTCATTCACCACAAATTACATCAAATTCTTTTTCATGCAGCATGGGAACTTTAATTAACTTGTTGCTGTAAATTCCTTACAAAAACATTGAATCAAAACCTCATGGCACAATCCCCCGGCAGCCTTGAAAATGGTGTTGTGACAACAAAAAAATTCGACATATCATACAGAACCATAGTTGTTTAAATACATACAGTCACTGAAAAACAGAACTACTATATAGTTACACCAAAACACCTGATGATGAAGACACAGTTCATAACTTAATTGCTATTGTTCCATATGATGGCATCCTTGTGATGCTCATAGGATAACAAGGTATTTTTATACAAAAAGCGGGGATTCATATAAATCCAATGCATGACAGCAATCCACTGTGCAGCCTACGCGTTTCGATCTCTGGTGGAAACTCCAGATTTGGATAGGATCTGTGGGATATCTTCATCACTCCTGGATAAATGAGGATCATTTATGATTGCTGGGTGTATTTAGTGCATGCCAGCAGATCTCTGAGCTGTTGTTTAACTGTGAGTATATAGAGCATATGCTGTCTCTTCTTGCACCCACTGCGTGCCATGGGCAGCTTTAGCTCATGGGTGGATATCTTTGAGACCTGCTCAATCAGGTAGAACAATATACTAATGTAAACTTCATGCTTTCCATCGTTAGCTCCACTTCCCGACATCACAAGCCAAAGGGGAGTGACCCATGACAAGATAAGACTGCTACTTTGGTGAATATCAACATCACCACAATCCTGACATCGGTCCACACTGCTATTCAGCACTCTTCCAAGAATCCCCCAACACACACACACAGTCTTGTGTGCTATCCTTTGACTAATGCACTTGAACTTCATGTCAGGAGCGTGAAGCTCTATATAAATATTATTACATTCATTAAAATACAATTTCTTCCTCTTCCTCATCATAGTCATCACTAGTTATTTGAACTGCACCAGGAATCATAATCTTCGGGAAAAATGCTGCTAATACAGCTGGCGGCCATCAAGGCAGCTACATTCCAAGCACCATTTCTTTTTTCTTCTTGTCTGAGAGGGACAGCAAATTCAGTGTGCACAATGCAAAGCGTTGGATTCCTTCCCCTTTCTCATGAAGCCTCCTTGCTGGATATAGAGTAGTTTTGGGACCAATGCCTCGAATTAGTAGAATGGGAAGTTGAGGAACATCACGGCCCCACACAGGCTCAAAACAACACCCTTTGTTACATGAGTTTTAACCGTGGCAGTGATAGTTTTCTATGAGTTTCTTCTGGTTACGCGGCCATCAGAAACTCAAGATTTACTATCCTAATTGGGCCAGAGGAGTAGCAAAGTGGCTTTTTTGACAAGTAGTATTACATGGAGATAAATCATGGCTCCAAAACTGTGCACAAAGTTCTACTTGGTCTCTTGGAGAAACACAATTCTATGAGCACAGAGTTTTGGTTTCTCTGGCCGCAAGGAATATGAAAATCATTAATTGTGAGAGGCGAAGACAGGTAGAGATGTATGTTCAATGATTCCCAGTCTGTGCACTTATTATGATGAAACAAGTGTTTTTGTTGGAGTTGCAATTAGAAGAGAAAATATCCTCCTACCTTGTTTTGAGATAAACATTTTACATATATAGTTTATAAGCACTGCAAATAATGACTTTAACTATTACCCAATTTAATGTTACTCAATTTACAGACCTTGGTAAGATAGAATGTTAAGTTGATCTGAACAGGACTTGAACTCATGATCTTTAGCTCAGTGCCTTTCTCTTCATTGAGCTGTCAATCCACCGAGCTATCCTGTCCTATCTGTTTGATGTTCTGGCCTTCAACTACTTATTTGCCCTTTTATTCATGCACACACATTTGAAAGCAGGGAGAGTGTGAAGAAGAATGTGTTTACTTGGTGGCTCTGTATCCCAGTAAATAATGATGGGTTACAAGAATCTCTACGAATGCGTGACACATCTGGGCCACACTAAAGTGAATTAAGTATGATTGCAAAGTCGTATCCCTCACAGGTGGGAGTTCTGAACACCTTTTAAACTTTTAAATGTGCTAAATGAAGTTGTTATTTCTTCACCAGCTATACCAAATTGCACTGGTTTCCTAGAGTGCCAGTTCCAGCAGATGCCAGGGTTGAGTTTGTATCAATCCAATTATAGCGGTTTATACTCTCTGAGTTGTAGCAACATTGTATTGGTCACTGATATTTGTCAATGGAGGATCTCATTCTTACCTAATACTTCTCCTTTGGACTGCTGGAGGTTAGTCTGGTCTGTGGATCCAGACAGATGTGGAGGAGGCACCATGCTCATCCTTGTTGGATGGTGTAGGAAATTGGAGTGTTCAGATAGTAAGGTGGTCACATTTTTCAAAAGAGCTGTGACACAGCTGACACAAACTCAGAGGAATAAATAGCTCATTATTCTGGACTGGCTCAAAGAACATTTAAAAAGGTCCAAGAAAATCTAGTTAAACAATTGGAATGTGTTAAGTGAAATGCCACAATCATAAGGCAAATGAGATGCTTGTTTAAAAGTAGTCAATGGCACATATAGAAATAATCAAAACTTGTTCCCCAGACACCAGTCCATGCTTTCAAGATAGAGTGGGGCACTGCTTCACTCCACAGACACAGAGGAGGTATTTCACAAGCATAGGCAGGGGAAATATCCAGATAAAATGAGCCTGCTGGTTTCCTCAAAGGCAGCCTCAGTTTCACCAGTCTTTAGGACCTTCTGTACTTTTCAATTTAATATGAGAAGTTCCTTGAGGCAAGCAGGCCATGGTAGCAAGACTGGACAATCCTATTGGTTCTACTAAAGGCAAACTCTGGAGCAGCTGTCAAGGCCCACAATACCAATTTACTTGGGAGGCAGGAATGTTCTCAAGCCCTCTTTCAAAGAGACAAGAATTATTATTGGTTTGGTAGAAAGCAGGCAAGCGTTCCAGCATCTCATTTGAATAAGTCTTCAGGTGCACATTGCTGAAGTGAGAAGGGTCCACTGGCAAAAACAATCTAGGCTGGATATGGTGTGCTAGAGGTAATCCAGAGTGGCTTTTCATAGATTACTCCACACCTTCCCTGGAGTTACTTGGCGCCACTAGTTGTACAATAAAATGTATATAGAAAATAGTGATACATGAATTACAAGAAAACCATGTTCAGTTCCACCCTAGTCAGGAAAGCGCATAACTAGTTGCAGTTGCTCCTCCTTGCCAAGTGCACATTTACACTTCAGTGGTGAGCGTCGGTGGCAGCGGCCTGGCATGGAACGAATTTGCAAATGGGGAGGAATGGAGGAGGATGCTCTTTACTACAAGGAGGTTTGACATCTCTGCAAATGACCCACCTCCTCACAACAGGCTACGCTTCAGACACAGTTTCTACAGGCGGTTGAACAAGATGAACTCCACCATGACATACAGAGACCTGCTTTATACTCACGGCAAGCCCGCTAGATGCAGCAACCCTCATTTAGCAACCAGGGCTACCATACAGCTACGATTCCATTATACAGACTTGAGGCGGGAAAGAATCCCAGGGAAGCCCCTTCCATTTACCCTCATTTCCTGTCCTGCCTGAGGGCCCAGCTTCCGAACTGTGCCCCATCATGTCTATAGCTCGCTCTTAAAACCATAGCCCGCACCTCTCCCTTGACATTGATTATCTGCCATTGGCAACCCTTGTATATATCCCTTACCCTCCCACGTTCTCATTTGCAGCCCCCTTTAATACCATTGCGGCAAAGTGCATGCTGCTTGTACTGATCACAATGAAAAACCCAATAAAAATATTTTGCAAAGAAAAAGAGCTAGGTGCAGTTGTTTATCTTTAGTTTGGTAAACCTGCAATGGCTCATCCAGCTGCTGCAGCTGGGAAGCTACTTAGTGGACAAAGCCACATTGCTGGCTTAATTCCCCAACACTTAAACTGTTTGCCAAATCTTTCGGCATTCAATCTAGAAGAGACCTTCAATTCTGAGACTTTCCATTTAGTATGGGCTGTTACCTAGCTGCTTCCTGAAAAGGTCTGGCCTAGATTATGGCTCATCATCACCTTTACCATATTCAGTTTTCCCTTCCCTGGAATAATGGATATTCCACGCTTCATCTCCTCAATCAGTGTGGAGGGAGTGGGTGGTGGCAGGCTAAGAGCAGCTTGTGAACCACACAAAATGTCCTTTTATCCCCAGTCAAGACTGACCCTTCTCAGAACCCAATACTTCTTGTCAGTGCTCTGTGAGGGAGATTCGTCAATAACAAGGGTACCCATGTTAAGATCTGCTGGCTCCTAGGCAGGTTTTCTGAAAAGATGAAACTGTGGTTCAAGGTTTCTGGAGAGCTTCATCTTCCGCTATTGAGACAAGCCTTTGAATAGAGTCTGTTAGGTCCCTTCTGCTTTCTTTCTACTCTCTAGAATAATAGAATTTAAAAGGACCAGGTTCATCATGCAACCTTTGCAGCTCAGAAATTGGGTAGGACACAGCTGGCTCTCCTGTCCAGAGGCATGTCTGCGCAATTTTTATGTCGGAAGTTGTGAGTGCAGCTGCAACAGTGCTAGAATTGAAGACAATATGCCCAGGGCTTTGTTTAACCCCTCATCCACATCATAACATCTCCATCTGTTCTTCAGAGCCCTGCTAGTCCCTTCGTATTGATTCACAGTTTCCCTCACTCTTGGTGACGATTAACTCTGGTGCAAGGACTGGGAAACTGGGTCCCCTGTGTACAGTAAGTCTTTCATGTCATTTTTATTTGGAAACGTAATATTCTGCTCACATCCTGGACTGTATTATTGTTCTTAATGTTGTTTTCCTTTACAGATGTATAAAAGCTGGGGATTCCATTATGTTGTTTTTTGCACACCAGCTGTGAAGGCGGAGGAAGAGGCCAGGCATACAATGGATGCCTGAACGGTTCTTGATAACCTGTAAACAAGTCTAATGCGTACAGAGACGCTGTGCATTTTGTGTGAGACAGGGGAAATGCCCTTCCTTTGCTTTATCCTGTTCCATAGGTAGGTAATGCTGGCATTTAGTTTAGGTTTGAGCACCAGTTTAATGGTGGCTCATTGAAATCCTGCAGAGTCCTCCACCTCAGTCCTACTGGGCTGTTTCACACTTGTGTTCCCTGTCAAAGGCAACTTTGACTACATCGAAGACAGAGGTGCAATTAGCCACAAATACGGGTAAGACATAGTCATGTGCAGCCAATGTCACCGCTTTCTATAGGATTCGTGGCCATGGGCTCTTTTCTGTTGGATCTGCCTAGTGGTGAAGCTAATGGATGTGTCAAATTGTGCAGTAAGTCTTCCCCTCTTAGGTGCATATGTGCGCAATCAGAGACACCCTTCCCCAAGAGTGCAGCAACACCATCTTCTGCAAAGGTGCCTGTGCAGTGCATGCATTTTGGAGCAAGGTTTCTAGTCACTGTGTTTTAAAATGCCTTTAGCCAAAACACAGGACATAGAAAAAAACGAAGCCCTTCTAGTTGTAGAACCAGGAACACTGTCACTCGGGAGTACCAAGATATCATTAGGGAGGAGGTGGCCTGTTTTCCTTGCTCGCATTAGGGCCCATGAGAATTTAATTATTACCACAGAGCTCAGGCCTATTTATGTGGATGTTACCCAACCGATCCTAGGAAAGGTGGGAAATCCTTTCCTAGGATCGGTTGGGTAACATCCACATAAATAGGCCTGAGCTCTGTGGTAATAATTAAATAAAATTAATTATGAACGTTTCCAAATAAAATGGAGATCCATTTGTGAGTGAGGCCAGGAATAACTATTACAGGAAGATGATGAAGCAGAAGTGAGTGGTCAACAATGTCAGAAACATGTGACAGGACCAAATAGTCAATATCACCACAACCCACTTGCATCGTGAGAGGAAGAACCTAAAGGAGATCTCCTTCAGTGCTCATTCCTGGCCTGAAGGCTATCTGAAATGTGGTTCTGTATGTAATGGGCTGTCCGCCAATTTTGTAAGTGCTCTACAGGGACAAGGAAATATTTTTTCCAGGTTCCGGGTCCACAGTTTGACAACAGATTAGAATTTTGCATCTACTTGGCCTGCAATTCATTTACAGGTAATCAGGCCTCCTAAAACTGGTATAATAAGATTCAACCAGATTATTAAACTATTTTAGTGTTCACAATACACCATGCTGTGCACAGGCAAAATGTGCAGCTAGTCAGGCATAATAAGAAATAAAATATACCTCTGTTATAAATCCCTCAAACAAAAGTGCTAGATCTGTGTAGTTTTTCTGATATCATGCGAGCTAGGGCCCTCGCGGTCTTGGGTTCACTCTACACAGGAATTACGTAATCAGATGGGAGGTGCTAAGGTGTGGTTATAAAAGTTATGACGCAATGCTGGCAGAGCGCAATAGTATGTTGAAGTCTAAAGACATCACAGAGCTCTGTGTGTGGCTCATTCATTTACATGCTCCCAGGCTGGGAGGGACCGTTCAATATCTCCTGTTACTTGGAACAAAAAAACGAAACCGCAAAGGGTATGAAAATATCCATGTTGTTATTTCGATAAAAGGGAGAAAAAAAAATAAAAGGTCAGAGGGATTAGTTTCAAATGCAACTAGAGTTTTTTTGCGTGTGTCAATATCACTCATCATTGGGGAATAAGTGCAGCACAAGGCAATAGTAAACTATTCAATCAAGATATTGAGATCTAGGCTCCATGAAAAGGAACTTAGTGGCCAGGACAGCAGAAATAATGTATAAAACATGTATTCATGAAGAAAATGGATGGATTAATGCATGGAAGTGGTTGGTAGAAACCTAACTCGTGCCTCAAATAAAAGGAGCTTGTAAGCCCCTGGGGCACACACTAGGGGAATCAGAGTCGTCCTTTGCCAGTGTATCGTATCGTAATAGTATTTATATAGCGCTTACTAGCACCCTGGGCGGAAATCAAATTGATGCCCTGGCAACTGGTGAATAAAATAAAGCAGCGGAGAGCCCCCTTTGTGTTCAGAGGTCCACCCCTGGCTGAATACTTGAGAGTAGTGACTGGCCTGTGAACATCTCGACACCACCCCTCACTCATATGAATTAAGCACAGATTAGCTTCTGACGCTGGTGCCAAGTTTTTTGTTGGAGGGGGTTTTAATAGTGTGGGGCAGCAGGGAGGAGAGAAGGTGGGAGTGCAAGAAAGCAGGCTGATGGGATGTTAAAAACAGCTGGAGCCAGGTGTAGGAAGTTGGCTGTGTATGTACTATTTCAAAGTAAGAAATAGTGTGCACAGAGTCCAAGGGTTCCCCTTAGAACTAAGATAGTGGCAAAAAGAGATAATTTGAATGCTCTATTTTGTGGTAGTGTGGTCGAGCAGTAGGCTTATCAGAGGGTAGTGTTAAGCATTTGTTGTACACACACAGGCAATAAATGAGGAACACACACTCAAAGACTTACTCCAGGCCAATAGGTTTTTATGTAGAAAAATATATTTTCTTAGTTTATTTTAAGAACCACAGGTTCAAGATTTACAAGTAATACTTCAAATGAAAGGTATTTCACTCAGGTATTCTAGGAACTTTGAATAATCACAATATCTTGTACAGTTTTGACAAATATGGCAATAAGCTATTTTAAAAGTGGACACTGCAAAAATCAACAGTTCCTGGGGGAGGTAAGTAATTGTTAAGTTTGCAGGTAAGTAAAACACTTACAGGGTTCAAAGTTGGGTCCAAGGTAGCTCACAGTTGGAGGTTCAAGCCAACCCCAAAGTTACCACACCAGCAGCTCAGGGCCGGTCAGGTGCAGAGGTCAAAGTGGTGCCCAAAACACATAGGCTTCAATGGAAATAGTGGTGCCCCGGTTCCAGTCTGCCAGCAGGTAAGTACCCGCGTCCTCGGAAGGCAGACCAGGGGGGTTTTGTAGGGCACCGGGGGGGACACAAGCAGGCACAGAAAGTACACCCTCAGCGGCACAGGGGCGGCCGGGTGCAGAGTGCAAAAAGGCGTCGGGTTTCAGATAGGAATCAATGGGGAGACCCGGGGGTCTCTTCAACGATGCAGGCAGGCCCAGGGGGGTCTCCTCGGGGTAGCCACCACCTGGGCTAGGCAGAGGGTTGCCTGGGGGTCTCTCCTGTACTGGAGTTCAGTTCCTTCAGGTCCTGGGGGCTGCGGGTGCAGTGTAGGTTCCAGGCATCGGGTTCCTTGTTACAGGCAGTCACGGTCAGGGGGAGGCTCTGATTTCCTCTGCAGGCGTCGCAGTGGGTGCTCAGGGGGGTCAACTCTGGCTACTCACGGGCTCGCAGTCGCCGGGGAGTCCTCCCTGTAGTGTTAGTTTTCCGCAGGTCGAGCCGGGGGCGTCGGGTGCAGAGTGGAAAGTCTCACACTTCCGGCGGGAAACGTGGGGTCTTTAAAGTTGCTTCTTTGTTGCAGAAATTTGCAGTTTCTTGAACAGGGCCGCTGTTCTCGGGAACTTCTTGGTCCTTTAGATGCAGGGTAGCCCTCTGAGGCTTCAGAGGTCGCTGGACCCTGTTGGGTGCGTCGCTGTTTGCAGTTTCCTTCGAAGTAGGGAGACAGGCCGGTGGGGCTGGGGCCAAATCAGTTGTCGTCTCCGTCTTCACTGCAGGGCTTCAGGTCAGCAGTCCTTCTTCTTCTTCAGGTTGCAGGAATCTCTCTTCCTCGGTTCTGGGAGCCCCTAAATACTGAATTTAGGGGGGTGTTTAGGTCTGGGAGGGCAGTAGCCAATGGCTACTGTCCTTGAGGGTGGCTACACCCTCTTTGTGCCTCCTCCCTGTGGGGAGGGGGGCACATCCCTAATCCTATTGGGGGAATCCTCCTTCTACAAGATGGGGGATTTCTAAAAGTAAGAGTAACCTCAGCTCAGGACACTTTAGGGGCTGTCCTGACTGGGGGGTGACTCCTCCTTGTTTTCCCCATTATCTCCTCCAGCCTTGCCGCCAAAAGTGGGGGCAGTGGCCGGAGGGGTGGGAATCTCCACTAGCTGGGATGCCCTGTGACGCTGTAACAAAGGGGGTGAGCCTTTGACGTTCACCGCCAGGTGTTACAGTTCCTGCAGGGGGAGGTGAGAAGCACCTCCACCCAGTACAGGCTTTGTTCCTGGCCACAGAGTGACAAAGGCACTCTCCCCATGTGGCCAGCAACATGTCTGGTGTGTGGCAGGCTGGCAAAAACTAGTCAGCCCACACTGGAAGTCGGGTATGTTTTCAGGGGGCATCTCTAAGATGCCCTCTGGGTGCATTTTACAATAAAGTGCACACTGGCATCAGTGTGCATTTATTGTGCTGAGAAGTTTGATACCAAACTTCCCAGTTTTCAGTGAAGCCATTATGGTGCTGTGGAGTTTGTGTGTGACAGACTCCCAGACGATATACTCTTATGGCTACCCTGCACTTACAATGTCTAAGGTCTTGCTTAGACACTGTAGGGGCATAGTGCTCATGCACATATGCCCTCACCTGTGGTATAGTGCACCCTGCCTTAGGGCTGTAAGGCCTGCTAGAGGGGTGACTTACCTATGCCACAGGCAGTGTGAGGCTGGCATGGCACTCTGAGGGGAGTGCCATGTCGACTTAGTCATTTTCTCCCCACCTGCACACACAAGCTGTGAAGCAGTGTGTATGTGCTGAGTGAGGGGTCCCTAGGGTGGCATAAGACATGTTGCGCATTTTTTGACTGGTTTCACCTCAGTTGTACAATCTTGACACGTAAATACAGCAGTAAGTAACAGAAAGGTGTCCAGTCAACCTTTGCGAAGGTCCATACACTGTGCGGCAACACGTGTAGCCGCGTTTTTATAAACTTTTGATCCGTTTGAGCTAGAAACAAAATTGATTTTTGTTCAGAACTGCAATTTATGCAGCAGATCATGAATTCTGTGGTAAATGTGCCAAATCCATAATTATGGGGAATATGCAGAGGCCACAAAATTGCATAATGCCAGTGCTCAGACTTTATTGCATGTACTAAGAGGAGTGCTACATTCAGCACAATTTGTGTAGTCTGAAATATCTTAAAACTCTAAAACACTCACACTTTCTTTGCCAAATGTTAAAAAGATACAGCTAAAAAGTACTGAATGTCTATTTGAAGTTTCCATTCTAGAACCAGGCCCGTACTGTCAGATGTGTAGATGTCTGAAGTATGTAGAAAAACTGGATAACTCGACACCGAGGGCATCGCAGAAGTAGATGTGAAGACATTCTGAATAACACAGATCAATATTCTAGTGGGGACTTTACAAGAAATATATACTTAAGACAGACAGAACAATGTCTACATTTATACATGCAGAGAACAGAAGGCTTTCTTATTGTTATGGAAAGAACAGTACTATTCAAGAGTCTTTTAGGCAGAGAATTGGTTGCTGGTCAGGTAGGGTCACTTTGTTGAGAATCCAAGTTAGAGTAGCTTGTGATTTAGGATGAGGTTTCAAGACAGACTGGGGAAGCAGAATGTTTAAGAGGAGGAGGTGTGCAGAGGCAAGCTTTTATCCGTAGTGAGCGTGGACGAGAGGTCTTATTGTGGTAGGATTATCAGTGGAGAAGCATGTTCCTCTAGTGTGAGGAATATGGGGGACACGGTTTCTGAGGGAATATAAGCAGTGGGCTCTATGCATTAAGGCCAAGGCAATGAGGATTCTCTTCAAAAGTCCAAGATACAGGAGGTTGTTCATTCTCAGGGTGCAATCTAAGAAGAACTTGAAGAGTGGCTGCTTTTTATTGAAGGTGACAATTCCCAGGCAATATTCTTGTTTGTGTCATTGCACTCGGATGCCTCCTGAGGTTGTCTGCTAGGTATTTCAAGGTCGTAAGTCAGAAAGCCTTGTATATTAGTAGGCAGTTTTTAAGAAGCAGTATACTCATCCTGGGAGACAGTCTAGAGAGATGACAACTGAAGAGGTTTAGTAGAAAGGTCACAAGCATGATATCAGACCACCACTGTATGTGGGCATGTCTTAATCCTCCCAGAGAGGTTTTATGGACACACATCATAGGTGCCCTCAATAATTAAACCTGCCTTTTGAATAATTTAGCACTATGCCGATACACTTCTAGTCCCCAGGCGCTTCTCAGCTAGGAAGCGCTCTTCTAAAGTTAACTCAGTAATTTAACATCTGTTTCCTAAATCCAGGAAATGCTTTGCACTTCAGTGAGATTGCGGGAAATGCTGGTGGAGACAGAAGCCTTTCTCACTCCCTTTACTCTGTACCTTAAAATCGCATAGAATACCCATATTTTTACTATCTGCACAGTACCTACAATTGGTGTAAGGACATAAGATCAACCATGATATGACATGGTCAGTTGTGTTCCTCAGCCATCCATACTCCACAGTATGCAAATGACTATGATATCTGTATTGTGATCTTTTTTCACTGTAGGTAAAGACTGTCTTCTGCTGTACTTAGAGAATCTACGTATGTCTACAGTCTGTACACATTGACAAACAAACATCTGGTGTATGCTCATGCACCACAAAATTCTGGCAGAAAAAACACATCTTCATTACTGCACACAACCTCAATACTTAATCTCATTCACTTAAAAAAGTGAAAAAACGCTTTCAATAGAAAGGAAGGTTACAATGGTTATTGACTGGAAAAAAAGAAATCTACACGTCAAAAATAGTGAAAGTGGTGTGTTAACGCGCTCTTGTTTTTTTTTGTTAAAGAAACAACGGAAAAAATAAGTAAAATGAGGTCCAATCTCATGTAATGATGATGTAAAAGGTGCCATGCAATGAATCTTAAGTGAAAAAATGGCTACATTACAGCCTCTACAAAAACTAAGCACAAGTAAAGACAAGCAACCCTAACTGACCCGTAATGTTGATCGCCACAGCAATGAAACCAAGAGGATAAAACACTCTTCCAGATGAGATCATTTAGTATTTAGGTAACATTTCTAGGAGGTGTGCTTATTGCTTCTACAATTAATTACAGCCACTTTTATATTAACAGTATTGGTGAGGGCAGGAGGTGCAGGCTGTACCCCCTTCTCCCTACAATAAAAACACACACCCTGCTCCTAAGAGTGCTTGCGTCACTTGATTATGATACAGCTTAAAATGTGGTGCTGTCCCTCATGTCACAAAAGTCACCAGGATGTGTCAGTTTAAGTTTATGGAAGTAAAAGAGTGAAATAAACACTAATGTAGAAAGCTGATACGCCATTTAAGTGTGCTACTGCTTGTATTTCCGAGTTCAACTTAGGTGCCTTTTGAATTAATTCACATGTTTAAAGGATAAAACCTATGTTAACATGTAATTCAGACTTTAGACTAACAGTGCATATAGAAACGATACTGAATTTCTTGTGATTAATTGAAGATTAATGAGTTTTAAAAAATGTGCCAGGTGAGGAAAATGCACTTCTCTGTTGTACTTAATGCAATGCAAGAATGAAGCTTTTCCATTTCTTTCAAATGTATTGTTCATATTGATGAAATATTATTAATAGTGGATTTATAGGGTTGCATATAATATCTGTTTTATTAAAATGTATTAATTAAATATATTATTGTGGTTGTGTGTTAGCATAAGTGAGGCCCGCAAAGCCTGCATTTTGCAGTCACGTAAAAATGTTGAATTATTTTTTCAGAACATGAAGCTTTCTTTCACATTTCTTTCCCATGAGAATCAAAGTCTTTTCATAATGGACCCCATTGTTTAAATGAGGAAATATGTATTAATTTCTCCTTTAAAACAGTACATTGCAGGAACATGCAGTGAGTTTGTATACATTTGTTTCAAACCTGTTTGGACTCACACAGAAGTGAGATGTTCCCATGACAGGCCTGGGAAGAAATTGGTCTTCTTCAATTAGGAGTCATAGGATTATCACTCATTGGATGATGTTTATTCAACAGGACATGAACTGATACCTTTGACAAATCACAATGATTTGTGAACTCTAAAGTACTGATGGACATTTCAACTTTGATAAGATCCCAGCATGTTGCAGAGAGCTCCTGATGCTTGCAGATGCCTTGTTGATCTTGATGTCTTGCTGTTGAAGATTCCCTGACTGCTGTAACCTTGGAGAGGTATTTTCTTCTCTGCCATTTGCCCTTACCCTTGAAATGCCCTGTTTAGATTTTGAATCCTTTTATTTTCCAATTCATAAGACTGTAGGCCAAACTTCTGATATGCTTACACTTCCCTTTTTTTTTTTTACTTATATTTTTCCAAACTTAGTTAATGGCCTGCAGTCCGAGATTATTTTTTCCCAAATTAATTTTGTCCTTATTATGCTTTTTGTCTTTTGCTCAAGTATTTCTTCTCACACATGTATTTCCCTGATTTTGCTAGCTGTTTGTGTTGACCTGTACGCAGCCAAATAATTTTGTCTCTGCTGAATCTGAATTGACTAACAAATGTAAATTCTGAGCAACACGTTATTTCAGTGTCTCAGAATATTTCATTGATGGTATGCATTATTCTTCTTGAATGCTTAGTGTTATTAATTTTAGTTCGCTTGAATCTATTTCAACGTCTTGGGCAACCCTTGGTGATTATGTATCTTTTGGTTTTGCACATTGTCTTCATGAGTTTGTTTTTGTAATACATCCATTAACTTTATTACTGATTGGAGTTTTCCTCCTGTGGCCACATTGGTCGTGGTCTCTAAATAGTTTGGGGTGTTGTTGAAATTTTGTTGATAGTTTTTCCACATTACTTACTGGGTCAAAAGGTCACTCAACCTCAGTGAGCATTTAATTCCTGCAAAGGACGAAAAATGCTACAACAGATCACATCTCGAAATTGCAGTTCTGCCTCCACTTCCAGAAAGCTAGCAAATGCTTGATAGGGCTCTTCCACTAAGAAATCAATCAGTTTTGTTGACTCTTAATTAAAACCAAGACAATTGTGAATTCCTTCGATGCCAAGAAGAAATGAAAAATGTTTACAAAACAATTACTAACTGTTGATTATTTCAACGTCATTTAAATTAAAAAACAAAACAAATGGACAATAAATCAAATGGACAATAAATTGAATATCTTGGCCAAGCAGACAGCAAGTGAGCACAGCCTTTAAAAAGCGTACCCCTACCTTCCTTTTATTCCTTTTATCTGGGGTTAACACCTCACTTCAACAAATTATGTGCAATAATGTTTCTTTGTTAGCATTACACAATTCACACATTTCCTAACCTGCATACCATTTGAATGGATTCTGCACTCTGCTACTTCGAACAACAGAAAACACACACTACATGCTAGTTGTTTAAGGAGTCATCAAGCATAATTCTGTAAAATATTCGCATATGATTTAATGAATTAGTTTATTCTCTTCAATCGCAGTAGGTTTAGAAATTCCTCTTCAGAAATATTAACCGCAGATGACTTTTCACCAGACACTTATATACCAAATGACGATATATCCCTAATTCTAAGAGAAATCAGGTCTAGAGAGAGTTTTCTAAGAAGTTGTTAATTAGTGTTAATGGGGTCATGCCTTTGAAGATTTATCCTTAGTTATCGAGGTATAAACATATATATTGAATGTAGAACATGTTTTAAAAGACTCTGCTGTGAAAGGTCAAATTCTAGTGTGATCGGACTGAGAAACAGAGGTTGCCAGATGGCACTGTACGAGTACAATCGCATAACTCATCGATGGCCGTGGTTAGTTTGCCCTTGACGTCTGATGAACCAAAAGACAATCCAGGATAGAATTTTGCCTGCACCACCTTAAGAAAAGATAGAGTTGTTGGGCTTTGTAGATTATGATATAACCTCTGCATTTTCAAAGAAAGATAATGAATTTTATGCATCTTACAATTTAAGTGCACTTTATGACCCCACCCAGCCCATCAACTGATATTCCTGCATGAATATAGAAAGAGACTGTTATAAGTTTACTGATTCTAGATTTTAAACAAGACTACGCAAGGGCCTATTGAAAAAAGTTATTTTGGAACTTGTAAAATAGTACTACTTTGTATAGTCCAAAATACAATTCGCAAAATGCTGGCTGGAGATTTCCCCACTCAATTATTCAGTATGAGATCCCCACACTTATAGGTATAGGATTTAGTAGTGCATGTGGTAGGGGTAGAAGGAGTGGTGGTAAAATGGGGGATAATTACTACAAAATGGTTTAGGTTGATAGAGGTTGATGGATGGGTTTAGGGTGGGACATGCTGATACATAACATACACCAACGTGAGTAAAACAACTGCAAACCACAAAATACAATTTAAGTCTAATACAGAAGTACTACTAAAAAAACGGTTTAAATGCACGCCAGCCCAATCTTGGACCACACATAGACAACAACTTGTACTACAACACACTCCCATAGAAAAAAATTGGCAGTAGGAAACAACCTTCCCCATTCTCACACTATAAAACTAGTTACAAAGTCGGAAGGGATACATAAATGTTTAATACAATATATTAAATGATTCTTTATTTTAAATGTAAATGGCAAATTATAGTAACTGGCATCGAAAATTGCAACATGTTCAACACAAATTACACTGTGAAGGGTGACAGGGATAAATATTTTTTGCTTTTATTAAATTAAAACAATTAAATAAAACATTTAAATAATTTAAAATGTATCATTTTGTTAAGTTTTAGTGAAGTGTGTTGTACCTTGTGACCAGAAGCGGTTCCTCTGTTAGGGCGAAGGAGCTTTGCCCCACTAACAAAAATGCCTCTTTGACCAGCTGTCTTGCAATGGCCAGCCAGACATGAGCATTTTAAACTGCGCTAACTCAGCTGTCTTAGACAGCTGGGTTAGAAAAAGCACAGGTCTCCAGTGCTCTTGAGAGCACTGAGAGAGGCTGCTCCCTCTAATCCCAGCACTTCTTTCATGCTAGTTACCAGCATGAGGGCAGCACCAGGATTGGTTAGGGAAATTGTCTGGGACCAGCGGAGCCTGAAGAGCAGAACATGGACCGGAGCTCAGGAGGACAGATGTCATGCAGCAAGCAAGGTAAGTGGCTATTTCTTTTTATTTATAGTCACCACTTGCCTTGCATGCACCCACCCACCACTTGTCCCCCTTCCGAGTTGTCAGTCACAGCTGTCTGTGACAGTGGTAGTCCTAGGGAAATAGGGGGTAGGGAAATGTATATTACTATTTTTAATTTACATTTAAAAAATAATTTAAAATTAATTGTCTTATTTCCCTTACTTTCTACAGTGAGATCTCAACCCCAGACTTAGAGATCTCCACAAACAGGCTGAAAGCTACTAATAGCAACCTTTCAGTTTTAAATTCAGTCTAAGGAGTCTTCATATTCTCATTTGAAAGAGTGGAGACTCGGAAGTCTACATTTAGGTTTAAATCAACCAGAAAGTGGCAAATACCATGCATGAGGAGAATTACATGTAAGAGTAGATCTAAACATGAAGAGAGCTACGCCTGTAAGCTTAAATTTGTGAAAAGCCCCATGAGATTTTTCTCTTCCTTCCATATAAAGTGATAGAACTAGTCTACAGTGCAATGGATTAGTTTGGGGACTACATACCACTAACATATGGTCTCATGGAAATCTCACCAGCATATGTACAACCTGTACACAACTTTCAGCAAAATAATATGCATCTGTGTGATTTCTGCCCAATAAGCTTTTGTTATGAGTCTGACCATGCACAACTGGATCACATCTCTGTTTTTCATTCACCACCCATTCATTCACCCTAGACTCTCCTCACATACAAGACCATCCAGTCACCTCTCCAGCAACATAATTAAGATCTGGACTGCATGGCATGACATAATATTCTCCATCCATTCACAATTCACTATCAACGTATTCACCATTGTGGACATGGCTTAAGGCATTTGAAGCAATACTCCAGTTGACCCCACAAATGACCCTCCCAGAACTATAGCAATATACAAAGAGGTGGCCTCCAAGGCCAGACACAAATCTCCATATGAAGTCCTAAGTACCATAAAGGCGTCATGCAAACTCAAACACAAAGTGGCAGAGATAGGCTTAAGAAACATATAGCCATCAACGAATGGATAAAGAAAAGCTGCCTGAAACTGAATTCCGACAAGACTGAGGTCCTCATCTTCGGCTCCACCCCCTCCACATGGGTGGACTCCAGGTGGCCTGCCACACTGGGATCTGCACCAACAACCACAGACCACACCGCAACCTGGGATTCATCCTGGACTCTTCACTGTCTATGACCCAGCAAGTCAACGCCATCTCCTCCTCCTGCTTCAACACCCTCTGCATGGTTTAGAAGATCTACAAATGGATCCCCACTGAAACCAGAAGAACAGTCACCCAAGACCTTGTAAGAAGCAAACTGGACTACGGCAATGCCCTCTACGCAGGAACCACGGCCAAACTCCAGAAAAGACTGAAATGCATACAACACGCCTCCGCACGCCTCCTCCTGAACATCCCCCGCCACTGCCACATCACAGCCCACCTGACAGACCTGCATTGGCTCCCCGTCAACAAGAGAATCACCTTGAAACTCCTCACCCACACTCACAAGGCACTGCACAACACCGGACCAGAATACCTCAACAGATGGCTCTCCTTCTACACCCCGACCCGACAGCTTCACTCCGCCGACCTTGCCCTCGCCACCATCCCACGCATCCACAGAACAACCACTGGCGGCACATCATTCTCGCACCTCGCTGCCAAGACGAGGAACACTCTTCCCACCCACCTGCGTCAGACCAAGGACCTCCTTACCTTCAGGAGACATCTCAAGACATGGCTGTTTGAACAGTAGCAGCCCCCCCTCGCGCCTTGAGACCCTCACAGGTGAGTAGTGCGCTTTACAAATTCCCAGATTGATTGATTGATTGATTGAACCATGTATCCCTGCTGCCTTAAATAATAATGGTTCCTTGAACATTCATATCACAGCGTCCACTGATAAACTACATACTCAAATTTGGATATCATTTTTATATTAACCTGAAGTGGTCATACCATTAAAATGCATGCTAAGTTTCATGATTCCAGTAGACCTAGTAGCCATTTTATTTGCAGTACTACATCTGAACATTTCCTGCATTCAATTTAAATCAATTTCTCATTTTCAATGTTGGCAAACTGAAGTGTGATTTTAGGAAAATATTTAATTTAGCAGTATGTTTATGTATCTTTATCATCTAACACATAGGGGTCGGGAGAAACCAGGGAAGTTAGTTTAATCCTCCTATTAACACTATAATACACATAGGAACTGACTGTCTCTGTGTGGGACAAACCCAATGAATAACAAGTGTGCAGGGTGGGAACTAACTTAGTTTAAAAATGAAAGTCCTCCCCCACTTATTGGGTGGCATGCTTAATAATCTGGCCCCTCCTAGCACCTACCCATTTGGGTTTTATGGTGTAATCTATTAACCAATTGGTGTTTTTGGGAGAGATTAGGGGAAATATTTTGATGGCTGTATTTTTATCGCACTCATGTTGTGTCTTAAGAGTGAAGACTTTGTGCAGAGGGGAAATTGTGAGTGTTAAAATCACTTACTGGGTGGAAAGAACAAGTTACTTACCTTCGCTAACGCTTTTTCTGGTGGATACAATAGCTACCTGTGGATTCCTCACCTTATGAATTCAGCCATGCGCCAGCATCCGACGGAAAATCTTCTTCCCAGCTCTCCACGTCGACGAGGACGTCACAATTGGACGGCTCCACGCGACTCCGTGTGACATCACCGTGCCAATAAGAAGTCAGCTCCGGCGTGCTGTCGTCAGTTTCACCCATTTTTTATGTGCCTTTGAGGCGAACAGGTGAGAACCGACCCAACAATAACTCCAAGAAATACATATATACATAAAACTACCATGATGCAATATAATCAAAACCATCATTTATATATGTAGGAAAAGACATTAATATATACATACACCTATACAACCACATATCTCAGTGTAACCAGACAGGCAATGGGGAGGCCGGTGGGACTGTGAGGAATCTACAGGTAGCTATTGTATCCACCAGAAAAAGCGTTACCGAAGGTAAGTAACTTGTTCTTCTGATGGATACAACTACCTGTGGATGAATACCTTATGAATAGACTCCCAAAGCAGTACCGATCTCGGAGGTGGAAGCCTGCCTGGTTACACCAAGAAGTCCTGCACTACAGATCACGCAAAATGGCCGTCCCTCCTAACCTCCGAATCCAAGCAGTAATGCTTTGCGAAGGTGTGGAGGGATGCCCAAGTTGCTGTCTTGCAAATGTCCACCACTGGAACCCCCCTTGCCAGGGCCGAAGTAGCAGACTTAGCCCTGGTGGAATGTGCTCTGATACCCTCAGGGGGAACTTTCTTTGCCAACGAGTAGCAAATCTTGATACAAAGAATGACCCACCTAGAGATTGTTCTTTTATGAACTGCTCTGCCCTTCCTCTGTCCAATATACCCCACGAAGAGCTGGTCCTCCAGGCGAAAGTCTTTTGTCCTTTCAATATAAAAACTAAGCGCCCTTTTAGGGTCCAAACGTGATGCCTCTCTTCCTCCTTCGAGGGGTGAGGAGGAGGGTAGAAAGATGGAAGGATAATGGTCTGCCCTATATGAAAAGGAGTGACAACGTTTGGCAGGAAAGCCGCCCTGGTTTTCAACACCACTTTATCCGAGAAAAACAAGGTAAAGGGGGGTTTAACAGAAAGAGCTTGAAGCTCACTAACCCGCCTACCCGAGGTTATAGAAACGAGAAAAACTGTTTTAAGGACCAAAAACCTTAACGGGCAAAAATGCATGGGCTCAAAAGGTGAGCCCATTAAAAAGGTTAAAACAAGATTTAGGTCCCACTGAGGCACATGAAAAGGAGTGGGAGGAAAACTATTAACTAAACCCTTCAGAAACCTAATCACAATAGGTGATTTAAATAATGAGGGCTGATCCGGGAGGCAAAGAAAGGCCGACAGAGCAGCTAAATAACCCTTAACTGTAGCCACTGCACAACCCTTCTTTGCTAAATCTAAAGCAAATAATAGAATATCGGAGCGGTGGGCCTTCAAAGTATCAATTTATCTTCCTCCACACCAAGCCTCGAATTTTCCCCAGGTGCCGGCATAAGCGGTCTTAGTGGAGTGTCGCCTGGCCGATAAAATAACATCCACTACATCTGGTGGGAGAGAAAAGGAACTCAGGTTGCCCCGTTCAATCTCCAGGCATGAAGGTGCAGGCTCTGGAGATGGGGGTGTAGAACCTGCCCCTGCGACTGCGAGAGGAGGTCTGCCCTGAGAGGGAGACGGAGCGGAGGACACAGCTAGAGTTGGAGAAGGTCCGTGTACCACACCCTTCCTGGCCCATCCGGGGCTATTATAATGACCTGAGCCTTATCTTGGCAAACCTTCCTCAGAACCCGAGGAATCAAGGGTATGGGGGGGACTGCGTAAAGCAACTGGTTGCACCAAGAGATCTGAAACGCATCCCCCAAAGCTTCTTGCGCCGGATACTGGAGGCTGCAGAATGACGGGCAGTGCGTGTTCTCCCGAGTGGCAAACAGATTTATCACTGGAGAACCCCACATCTGAAAGATGTGCAGGACCAGATCCGGATGGAGACGCCACTCGTGATCGGCCGAAAAATGTCGACTGAGAAAGTCCGCACGTACGTTGAGCACTCTGGCCAGATGATTCGCTATCAAGCAAATCCGATGGTCCTGAAGCCAGGACCAGAGATGCAGAGCTTCTCTGCAGAGAAGATACGACCCTACTCCTCCCTGCTTGTTTATGTACCACATTGCTGTAGTGTTGTCTGTCAGAACCTGAAATGACTGACCGTAAAGGGACGGGAGGAAGGCCTTGAGAGCCAAACGTATCGCCCGCAATTCTAACAGATTGATATGAAAAGTCTTTTCCACTGGAGACCAATGACCCTTGATCTCCAGTTCCCCCAGATGAGCTCCCCACCATAGAGTGGAAGTATCCGTCATGACCGTGGCCACCAGAGGCGGCAGTGAAAACGGCCTTCCTTGAGAAAGGATGCTGTCCACAGCCCATCGTAACTCCGCTGCAGCGTCTCTGGAGATCGTTATCGACTCCTCGAGATCTCCTTTGTGCTGAAACCACTGCCTGCGGAGGCACCATTGAAGGGCCCTCATGTGCCAACGTGCATGAGTGACCAACAGAATGCAAGAAGCGAGCAGACCGAGCAGATGCAAGACCTTGAGGACTGGAACAACCGCTCCATTTTGAAACATTGGAATCAACGCCAGAATGTCCTGAATCCGCTGAGGCGGATGATAGGCCCAAATCAATGTGGTATCCAGTACTGCCCCTATGAACAGGTGGCGTTGAGAGGGCTCCAGGTGAGACTTGGGTACATTTATCGAAAAACCCAGACTGAACAACAACTGAGTTGTCATCTGCAAGTGATGCAACACAAGCTCCGGAGACTTGGCTTTGATCAACCAATCGTCTAGGTAAGGGAATACCGATATCCCCTTACAGGGAAGTGTCAAGCCCACTGGCCGCATCCAGCCCTTGATATTCCCCCAAGGGCTCCTTAATCTCCCCCTCTTCCAACAGC
Source organism: Pleurodeles waltl (assembly GCF_031143425.1). Lineage (NCBI taxonomy): Eukaryota > Metazoa > Chordata > Amphibia > Caudata > Salamandridae > Pleurodeles > Pleurodeles waltl. The sequence continues at coordinate 333,731,062 of NC_090446.1, forward strand.
TGCCTTTGGTACTCTTCCTCTTCCAAGAGTCTCAAGGCCTTTCTGCGAGACCTCAGTCTGGCCTCTAACCTCGGCGTTGACATAGAATTGGCCGACATCGTTGACACTGGCTTTAACACTTGACGCGGAACAGGAGAGGAAGGTTGGGTTTGGTCGAATCCATCACTCGGATCCAGCGCCGGAGCGGATCCCAACGGCGCCGAGGACACTTGCGGCTCCACCATTGGTGTCGACTGACAAGGCGATTAAATCGACCCCATAGGCCTGGGAGGTGACGTCATTGGAACCACAGGGCCTCGAGGCGACGTCATCGGCGCCGAACCGGCACCCTCAGCCGGATAGAAGGGCATAAACGGCGCCACCTTGTAAGGAGCCGGGGAGCCCAACGAAAATGATAATGGACCCGTGGGACAGGCCGGTGCACCAGCAGGGGCCATCGCATTGAACATGGCATTCAAAAATGCCGCTGGATCCGCTCCCAGAGCCGGGAAGGCAGGATACCGCTGATCTCCATGCTGCACCTCTGCTTGCTGAACATCGGAATCACGAGCAGCAGGTGAAAATCGAGGACTGTCTGGAGGTGCCACTACCTCGAAGACCGACTGCGCCAGAGAAGCCTCAGGGCTCTGAGGCTGTGGAGTCAAAGTCGGACTCACCTCCCACGTCGCACAGCGCCATTTCTTATGTCTCTTCGAAGAAGCATGGAAAGAGGATCTACGATGGCTCTTGTGCCCCTTCTTCACCTTGGCCAAAAAGAGTTTGGCCTCTCTTTCCTTCAGAGCCTTAGGATTCAAGCTCTGGCAAGAGACACACTCCTCGACGTCATGCTCAGAGTTCAGACACCAAAAGCAATCGTCATGAGGGTCAGTAACTGACATGTGACCCCCACACTCTCGACATGGCTTGAATCCTGACTTCTTAGGAGGAGACATTGTAACTAGAAAACGATAGAAACTAGCAACACGATGAAACACCTCCAACAGTAGCGAGAGCTAGGAGCAAACCGTTAGCGTCGAAGTCAGATAAAAAAGGAAACTGACGCCAGCACGCCGGAGAGGACTTCTTATTGGCACAGTGACATCACATGGAGTCGCGAGGAGCCGTGCAATTGGGACGTCCTCGTCGAAGGGGAGAGCTGGGAAGAAGATTTTCCGTCGGATGCTGGCGCATGGGTGAATTCATAAGGTGAGGAATCCACAGGTAGTTGCATCCATCAGAATAGTTATTTTATTGAGTCCCCCGAAGGTGACATTAAAACAAGAGTGGGGATAACCTCCACTCTGCTAGTGGGTTGAATTAAAATATTTCTGCCCATTTGGCCTTTTACAGAGGTATCATTGGCATTCTTCAGAACTGTGGGCGTTCTTTATGCTGGAAATCTAAAATGATAAATAATAAATGTTTACTTAACCCACATCAGGTGAAGAAATAATGATGTTGGGTGCTCTCTTCAAATGTCAGTAATGAGAAACCTATGAACAATTAATTTTTTTCAATAAAAATAAGTCGGACTGAAGTATCCTGCCTTTGGCTTTTACATTATATTTTTATGAAAGTGCTCAACAAATGCATGCCCTATAATGAATTAGTGGTTCATACTGTAACAGGCGCTTCTATATCATGACATCCCCGATCTAGGAGCATAGATATAATGACTCTAAATAGAGATAGCAACAACAATTACTCTATATTATTCCAAAGTCTCCAATATTGTTCAAGTAATTTCAATTCAATAGGGGTATAGTATGTATTGTTGAAGGCGGCAAAGGCATTCACTATGTCCGGTATAGTAGACAACCATCAAAACCAAAACTCGTATGCCATCTTGATAGAAGTGCATTATTTAACTGTCAATAAATAGAATATCAATGTAAAATACTTCAGTAGCGATGCATAAAGGAAAGTAATCCACAAAAAAGGAAATAACAAGCCCTCACACGATAATCAATTCAATCTCTTGTAACTGTTTTTGTCCATGCCATCACACATTGACGTGTCCATACACCAAATAAAATACTACCTGCAGCATGAAGCCGCCTGGACTTAAACGCTCTCTGCTGCAACATATTTTAAAGGTTAGTGAAAACTCAATAGATGTAAAAACCTAATACTAACTGGTTTGAGAGACAGCCATCCACGTAGTGTCATCATTCAGGCCATCTCGTCCATATTGTACCTGTGTATCCGACGCTGTTCTCTTAGCATAAGAATTTCAGAATGTCTCATTGGAACACCTTTTAAGTCAGGTTTATCTAACACTATCCATCTTAGGTTATGCGCTGTATGGATCATACTTAAAAAATGATTGGTCATCTTTGTCGTGCTGCGTTTTTAGTGTACGTTACTTCTGTGTTCTCTAATGTGCCCTTGTATATTTTTCAATGTCACATCAATATAACTAACAGAGGAGGCACAAGTAATCGTGTATACACATAAATACTTCGCTATTGCAAATGGGAAATTGGTGCAATTCCCATGGACTATGCACACCCATATCTATCTCTAATAATGTAGTCGCTGTCAAATGGAAAGCTGAGCAGGATCCACATCGACGATGATCCTATTTTTTAGGTAAACCCCAAAGTTCAGTTTGCCTATGGTTCCTGGTATTTTTTAGATGAGTGTGGACCATAAGGGACCTTAGATTTTTGCTACATCTGAAGGCAAATAAAGGATTTTCAAAGTATTGCTTAAAAGTATTTAAAAGGTACTAATGCTTCTTAATCAGTCTCTCAACGGTATTAGAGTAACTGCAATACATGTTTACACAGACCTGTTTATTTTTGGGGGGTTTTAGGCCTCTCTATAATTGTTCTTTGCTATGTTATTGGCCTTATTAATAATACACTCTATATATTTTCTGATGTAGTTGCCTGACCAAGATTTTAGAATGCTTGTAGCATGTTGTCAATTCTGAACCATTTCTAAGTAGACGGAGAAACTGCCTACCAGAAGGTTTTCTTTCAATGCTTTAAGATGAAACCTCTCTAAACTTAAGAGGGAGTTTTTATCTGCAGGCTTTCTGTAAACCGTGATAGTTAAGTGGCCATCTTTACTAGAAATCAACAGATCCAAATATTTTAGGATTTCTTTATTGGTCTGACCAGTAAACTTCAAACTGGAATCTTGTTCATTAATTAATCCACTCTATAACCTGGGCCCCCTCCCCGCTCTTCCAGTGGGGAGGGAGAGAGTCCTGCACTGAATCTGTCGAAAAATGTTGGTTCTCAGTCGGATTAAGACACAAGATTGTACAAAATGACTAGACAATGAGGAAAGCTGTAAGGGTGCCCTGAGACATGAACAGTGGGTAAAGATGATATATCCTTCAGATATCGACATGTGGGGGTGAGGATAGGTATTTAGGATGTGGTAACTCTGGACTTCATGGTGCATTATTGTGTTTTTTTATTGGACCCTATGGGGATGCTATTAGAGCTGTTAGGACAGCTGAGACCGGGTGTGGGCTACAGGGATGTGGAATTCCTATCGCCCGACACATCTTGTTTGGGGTCAAGGGCTACAAGTTTTTATGTTTACTTTGTCCTTGGGACAAGTAGGCCCAACCCCCTGCAGCACAAACCCTTTGGCTGCCTGATTACAGAGAGTGGAACTCTCTGCAGTTGAGTTAATGTGTTTCCAAAAGATAATGCTGTTCGAACTTGTATTTATGGTTCATTATTTGAAAGTCTTCATTATTAGGGTGAGTGCTGTAAATAAATGTTTTAAGGTCACACTTCACTACTGACGTTGGTTCCAGTACAAAAAAAAAAAAACGTGTATACACATGTTTGAAAAGTTTAGGCTATGAGGCTAAGTATAATGCTCCCAGAATGCTCTCTGATTATATGCAAATGAAGTGTCATTTAGTAAAATGTGTTGATGCATGCTAGTATTTCCCAAAAATATTTCTAATGGAAAATCAGTGTAACCATTTTCAACACGATTATGGGAAGCATGAAAATAAACAAACACTGACAAAGCCAACTGATCTGACATATTTTTATAAGTCTTTTAGTTTCATCAATGCGTGTCTTGTTTTGACATGGCTTTTGTAACACTTTATTGTTGTGGGAGCTACCAGGCCCTCAACATTGTAACAAACACTGGCAAACCCCCCCCAAAAAGTTTTTGAACTCTCTAAAAGCACACCAGCGGCATAACAAAGGCCCCGCAGCCGCCCTCCAGGGGGCCCCTTCAGCACAGCACCTGCCCTGAGTGAGTCTGGAGAGGGGGCTCCTCCATGTTCTTTACAAAGGGGCACCCTCCAGTTTAGTTACGTCACTGATTGCCACTGTAGTTCCTGACACTGAACAAAACTACTTTGTGTGGCAATATGCTCCTTGTGGAAGAGCAGAATGCGATCACTCACAGTAAAGCCGGCCGAAAGAGAGAGAAATAGAAGTTTAATAAAAACAAAATGTCTTTGTTAACACCAGACCTAATTAGGGACCAAGACCCACATGTAGGTAGCTTTTTGCATGTCGCAAACAGCGACTTTCGCTGTTTGCGACATGCAAAAAGCACACTGCGATGCACAAACCCAGTTTTGCGATTCGGTAACCTGGTTACCGAATCGCAAAACGGGTTTGCAACTCGCAATTAGTAAGGGGTGTTCCCTTCCTAATTGCGACTCGCAGTGCAATGTAGGATTGTTTTGTGACCGCGAACGCGGGTGCAAACCAATCGCAGTTTGCACCCATTTCAAATGGGTGCTAACACTTTCGCAAAAGGGAAGGGATCCACATGGGACCCCTTCCCCATTGTGAATGTCACTGTAAACATTTTTTCAGAGCAGGCAGTGGTCCTGTGGACCACTGCCTGCTCTGAAAAAATGAAACGAAAACGTTTCATTTTTCATTTTTGTTATGCATCTCGTTTTCCTTTAAGGAAAACGGGCTGCATTACAAAAAAAAAAACTGCTTTATTGAAAAGCAGTCACAGACATGGTGGTCTGCTGTCTCCAGCAGGCCACCATCCCTGTGAGGGCCGCCATTCGCGAGGGGGTCGCAAATTGCGACCCACCTCATGATTATTCATGAGGTGGGCATTTGCGAAGCCCTTGCGAATCACAGATGGTGTCAGGGACATCATCCTACATTCGGATTTGCGACTCGCAATTTGCAGGTCGCAAATCTGAACCTACCTACATGTGGCCCCAAATTCTTAAAGAAAGTCACAAAAGTGCACCCATGGTATATGTTGTACCCTATAAAATATTTGTGAACTGTATTTTAGCATGGGTAAATACGATGTGTAGATTTGCTCATGTAAAAATCTATTGAGCATTTGCAAGTTCATTTTCCCTCCAGCCACTTTCTTCCCAACCCTGGAAGAAGTTCTAATTCTGCCATGGTCAGGAGTAAATGTCCAACCTTTCTTATTATGGGAAAATATTAGAGAGAAGCTGGTAAAAATCTTTAAAACATGCAGGTTAGTAGGTTTGCAGACTCAAAGGCATTCCAGCCCTAGAACTATTGCTTACTGCTTCCTCCAGCCCCAGTATGCAGATCTGCAGAAAGGTGGCAAAATAAGGAAATTGTTACAGTAGGGATTGAAACTGCAAGTATTTAAGCCCTACTATGGTAGTAGCCCTGGCATAATCAGAGAGGCTATTATCAGAGCACTTACATAATGAGATTGCTGCCATAATTTGTCGCCACACTACATGGCACCAAAGGGACAAGTAGATCTTTTTACAGGACAAGTAGATTTGAGAAGCAACCTGTCCACTGGACAAGTAGATATTTTAATAAATTCCACACCCCTGAAAGTAGTCCCTCAAGCACTACAATGAAGACACTTCTTGACAGGCAGAATAAATCCTACAAAGAGCCAATAAAATGAGGCAAGAGAGAAATGTACCTTTTAGCCATTTAAAATAAACAGAGTAGCTTTGGCTTTGTCCAGAGGATGTCTTGCAGACAGGTGTGCTGTTACCCAGGGCCTAATGAAGGGCTTTTCTTTTAGATAGATTTATTGAACCTTTTAATGTAACATAACCCAATTTAGTGTAGGTACAAATTAGAAACATGCTTTCAAGTTAACCTAAGATGATTCTGCAAAAGAATTTACTTGTTTGTAGGTACCTTGAGATTCGACCCATCCCGATACAATAGTCACATCTGAGCAGAAGAAAGCCCTATTATTAATAGGTCAGTTAAAGTATTGAATTTACAGGCCTCAAGTCGGCATTTCTGTTCATGCACTCAACAAAAGCCAACCTAACATGCATCACTATGTAGTCTCTGGAAGTCTTACCAGACCCAACTCAGTAATTATTAGCTGTGACATTTTCTTTGGTAATGTGCTCATGAACAAGTGTGAGGATTGCGACCACATCCTGAATGTTATTTTGTTTTGGAAGAAGGTATCTTTTACTCATATCTGTTGAGACAGTAAATTACGGAGGGTATTTGGCACTGTTGAAGTCTGCAAACATGTTAATACTTAATACTCTTGATATCCATCACCGCAAACACATCTTTGCCTTTTATAAAGTCTAGTATGTTTTCTTGTGGCATGCAGAGTGTAGGAAGTTGGCTCTGTATATACTATTTCAAAGTAAGAAATATTGTGCACAGAGCCCAAGGGTTCCCCTTAGAGGTAAATTAGTGGCATAAGTAGATAATTCTAATGCTCTATTTTGTGGTAGTGTGGTCGAGCAGTAGGCTTATCAGAGGGTAGTGTTAAGCATTTGTTGTACACACATGGGCAATAAATGAGGAACACACACTCAAAGACTTACTCCAGGCCAATAAGTTTTTATATTGAAAAATATATTTTCTTAGTTTATTTTAAGAACCACAGGTTCAAGATTTACGTTAAACACTTTAAATGTAAGGTACTTCACTTAGATACTTTAGGAACTTTGAATGAAAACAATATCATGTACAGTCTTTGTAAAAATGGCAATAACCTATTTTCAAAGTGGACACTGTGCAAAAATCAACAGTTCCTGGGGGAGGTAAGTAAAGGTTAGATTAGGAGGTAAGTAAAACACTTACAAGCCTCAGTCCTGGGGCATAGGCAGCCCACCGTTGGGGGTTCAAGGCAACATCAAAGTTACCACACCAGCAGCTCAGGGCCGGTCAGCTGCAGAGGTCAAAGAGGTGCCCAAAACACATAGGCGCCTATGGAGAACTGGGGTACTCCGGTTCCAGTCTGCCAGCAGGTAAGTACCTGCGTCCCTCGGGGGGCAGACCAGGAGGGTTTTGGAGAGCACTGGGGGGGACACAGTAGGCACACAAAGCACACCCTCAGCGGCACAGAGGTGGCCGGGTGCAGTGTGCAAAGCAGGCGTCTGGTTTTGTATAGGTTTCAATGGAGGGACTCGGGGGTCACTCGAGCGGTGCAGGCAGGCACAGGGGGGGCTTCTCGGGACAGCCACCACCTGGGCAAGGCAGAGGGTCACCTGGGGGTCACTCCTGCGTCGAGGTTCAGGTCCTGGGGGCTGCAGGTGCAGTGTTGGTTCCAGGCGTCAGTTCCCTTGTTACAGGCAGTCGCAGTCAGGGGAAGCCTCTGGATTCTCTCTGCAGCCATTGCTGTGGAGGTCCAGGGGGGTCGTCTCTGGTTACTCACGGGCTTGCAGTCGCCGGGGAGTCTTACCTGAGGTGTTGGTTTTCTGCAGGTCGAGCCGGGGGCGTCGGGTGCAGAGTGTAGAGTCTCACGCTTCCGGCGGGAAACGTGAAGTCCTTGGAAGTTGCTTCTTTGTTGCAAAGAAGTTGCTGATTTTGAACAGGGCCGCTGTTCACTGGAGTTTCTTTGTCCTGTAGTCCAGGGCAGTCCTCTGACGCTTCAGAGGTCGCTGGTCCCTGTCGGATGCGTCGCTGGAGCAGGTCTTTGAAGTTGGAGACAGGCCGGTAGGGCTGGGCCAAAGCAGTTGTTGTCTTCCTCCTTCTCTGCAGGCTTGTAGGTCAGCAGTCCTTCTTCTTCTTTCTTTAGGTTGCAGGAATCTGATTTCCTGGGATCTGGGAAGCCCCTAAATACTGAATCTAGGGGTGTGTTTAGGTCTCTGAGGGCAGTAGCCAATGGCTACTGTCCTTGGGGGTGGCTACACCCTCTTTGTGCCTCCTCCCTGTGGGTAGGGGGCACATCCCTAATCCTATTGGGGGAATCCTCCAAACTCAAGAGGGAAGATTTCTCAAGGCAGGGGTCACCTCAGCTCAGGACACCTTAGGGGCTGTCCTGACTGGTGGGTGACTCCTCCTTGTTTTTCTCATTATCTCCTCCAGCCTTGCCGCCAAAAGTGGGGGCAGTGACCGGAGGGGCCGGCATCTCCACTAGCTGGGATGCCCTGGGGCGCTGTAACAAAAGGGGTGAGCCTTTGAGGCTCACCGCCAGGTGTTGCAGTTCCTGCAGGGGGAGGTGAGAAGCACCTCCACCCAGTACAGGCTTTGTTCCTGGCCACAGAGTGACCAAGGCACTCTCTCTATGTGGCCAGCAACATGCCTGGTGTGTGACAGGCTGGCAGAAAATGGTCAGCCTACACTAGAAGCCGGGTAGGTAGTCAGGGGGCATCTCTAAGATGCCCTTTGGGTGTATGTTACAATAAATTGCACACTGGCATCAATGTGCATTTATTGTGCAGAGAAGTTTGATACCAAACTTCCCAGTTTTCAGTTTAGCCGTTATGGTACTGTGGAGTCCGTGTTTGACAAACTCCCAAACCATATACTCTTATGGCAACCCTGCACTTACAATGTCTAAGGTTTTGCTTAGACACTGTAGGGGCATAGTGCTCATGCACATATGCCCACACCTGTGGTATATTGCACCCTGCCTTAGGGCTGTAAGGCCTGCTAGAGGGGTGACTTACGTATGCCACAGGCAGTGTGAGGTTGGCATGGCACTCTGAGGGGAGTACCATGTCGACTTAGTCATTTTCTCCCCACCAGCACACACAAACTGTGAGGCAGTGTGCATGTGCTGAGTGAGGGGTCCCTAGGGTGGCATAAGACATGCTGCAGCCCTTAGAGACCTTCCCTGGCATCAGGGCCCTTGGTACCAGTTACAAGGGACTTACCTGAGTGCCAGGGTTGTGCCAATTGTGGAGACAAAGGTACAGTTAAGGGAAAAAACACTGGTGCTGGGGCCTGGTTAGCAGGGTCCCAGCACACTTTCAAATCATAACTAACAACAGCAAAGTCAAAAAGTTAGTGGGTAACCATGCCAAGGAGGCATTTCCTCACACAGAGTTTATCAGACTCTCAAGAAAGGAATGTTGAAACTTAAATAATTTTTTCTGCTCCCAAGTACAAGTGGCTGTAGAGAACACTGCTAGAATGAGTTGGGTACCTTCGGGCACAAAACATCTCCTAAAGTACTGCAAATATATATTTTAAACACTGTGGGGGTCATTACAACCCTGGCGGAAGGCGGAGAACCGGCGGTAAGACCGCCAACAGACTGGCGGTCTTACTCTGTGGAATTATGACCATGGCGGTTACAGCCATGGTCATCCGCCGGTTCTCCGTTCCGCCCGCCGGGCTGGAGACCTTGGTCTCCAGCCCGGCGGCTGTCACTATACCGGCGACGGTATTTGGACCCGGCTTACCGTCGTGGATTTCCAGCGGTTTGAACCGCCATGAAATCCATGGCGGTAAGCACTATCAGTGCCAGGGAATTCCTTCCCTGGCACTGATAGGGGTCTCCCCCATCCCTCACCCCCACCCCGACTCCCTCCCCTACCCCCTGCCACCCCCCAAAGGTGGCAGGGACCCCTCCCCACTGCGACCCCCAACATCACTTCACCCATACCCACACCACCTACATACTTACACGCACACACGCCGACATACATGCCTACATTCACACACAGTCATACACGCGCACCCACATTCAAACATACACGCACACATCCATACAGACATACCCACAGACATACACGCACTCATTCCCATACACACAACACCCCCGCAGGCATACACGCATTCACACACCCCCTCTACATACACACACGCACACCCCCATGCACACACCCAAACCCCACCCCCACCCCACCCCCCCTCCTCTCACGGACGATCGACTTACCTGGTCCGACGATCCTCCGGGAGGGGACGGGAGCCATGGGGGCAGCTCCGCTGACACCACAACGCCAACAGAACACCGCCACGGCGAATCACAGGACGTGATTCGCTAGGCGGTGTTCTGTTGGCGTGGCGGTGGAGGTGGAGCAACCTCCACTTCCCCGCCTCCCGCCAGTATGGCTGTTGGCGGCTCTCCGTCCGTAAAAGGACGGAGAGCTGCAAACGGTCATAATAGGCCGAGCGGCAAACCGCCACCAATGGCGGTCTTACGCACGACGGTCTTTAAAAAAGACCGCCGAGGTCAAAATGACCCCCTGTGTTTTATTGGCAGTTTTTGCTTTTATTTTGCAATTGTTCCCATTGTTTGGGAACTTCCCCATTCTTTGATGTGTGATGGGAACTTTATAACTAATCTGACATCTTCCTCCTAAGTGTGTTAGGGTTTTCCTCATTGAGATGAATTTTCTTGAGGAGGACCTTGATCTTTATGATAGGTTTATTATAACCTACACCCCAAGGGGGCCATCTATTGTAGTGAAAAATGTATCATCTACTTTTGCCTGGTCTTGTTTCTTCTTCTTTTTGTTTAAAAAAATATATATATATTCTCTATGCGAATGAATCAATACATGATGAAAATGTACAGACTGAATAAAGTTTGCATGTAACAGTAAGGGCCTGATTACGACTTTGACGGACAGGATCCTCAATCACAAACGTGACAGATATCCCGCCTGCTGTTCTACAAATTCCATTGAATATAATGGAACTTGTAATACGGCGGACGGGATATCTGCCACATTTGTGATGGAATATCCCATCCGCTAAGGTCGTAATTAGGCCCCGAATGTCCAAAATGCAGCATCTACAAAATTCTGATGAAACATATATAAGCATCTCAGACAGTCCTGATAACGATCTGTAACACAGAAGAGGCTGTCATTTCTCGGTGCCCGTAAGGCGTGAAGAACCAATGCAGTGTATAGCCACTCAGTAAAAGATGCAGAGGGCTGGAGGATTTGGGATGCGAGAAGAGAGAGTTTAAATCAAGTGTTTGCCAATAAATAAATCTTCCTAGGTAATCCACTTTACAAGAAAAGGTGGAACACGTTTTGAACGTTAGATTACTATAAGCATCCCTGTCACTTTGGCATTGGACTCATTGTTAGTGAAACAAAATGAGGTGTCAAAAAGGATAAGAAAAGTTATGACAGAAATATGAAAGCAATTTAAATAATACCTCATAACCAGGTGGGTGAAATGTTAGACATTAGTGCCGTACATTTGGTTAAGAGATGTGGAGCAATCAGTAGTTGACTTCTGTGGGTAACCTAATCAATGTAATGGTGCAGAACAGTCTAGGGATCCTATGCTCTATCAAGCATCAGGACTTAGCCATGTAGTTTATAATGGTGCATTCATGAACCGCATTCATGAACTGCAAGGCAGAAGAGTCCAGCCATTCACTTGCATTGAGAAAGTGGGTGATGTCACTGTTGTAGGATGCATAGTTGTTTATTTCAATAGAGTGCTGGGGCCATCTAGTCTTAGCCAGGGGTCAGCATGTTATCGGAGTCTAGGACTCATGCTGTAGTGACCTAGTTGAGAACAGACCAAAGTATTCAGGGTGATCTGCATCCACATCAAAGATCCCCCTTGCTTTATTGTGGGTTGTCCAGTTTGGGGGGAGGAGGAGGGGTTAGTGCTAACTTTGAGGTATTTTGAAATAAGTGTAGGTGAAATCTTGCCTTGCTTAGGTCTTTGTCATTGGAAGTTAGCACTGTTGACCCGTCTTCACCTCTGTATCCTAGGCCAAGAATGAATTGTCATTGGATCCTAGTTTACATGCACATGTTAGCAGAGTATACTGACTGATCGTAATGTTATATATTCTGGGAACTGCTTCCTTGGAAGCAGTCCAGTGTGTTATATTTGGAAGTATGGCGAAAGTGTGAATGCACCATGGCTGATCTGGCTCGTTAGGTACTGTGTCTGTTAACAGTTTTTCCAGTCTTGGGATGGGGGTAATTTGAATTCAGTGTTGAAGTCATTAAATATCTTTATAGTATTGTCGCAGTTCAGATCACCCAGTGTAGAAACACCACAGATTATTAATTTCTGCCTGGTGAGGGTACAGCCCCACAGCAACAGACTTAAAATGTTCCAAATTTAGGCCCTGCTTTGCGTAGAATTATTCATCTTTTTTGGGGGAGCAAAGACCATGCTGACAGCAGTGTGTTGACCATTGGCGGCCTGATCTGATTGCACTGGAGTCATCCACAGTAAAAGCCTGTCAGCTGCCGGGTGGTGCCTCTCAACTCAATAACGGCCCATCCCTGTAAGGTTTAGAACTCTTGTTGTGTGAGGTGATGTGCCAATTACAATAAAAAATATCTGGTATGTTAAGGCCTCCTGATGTAGAGATTCCATTAATTTTCGGTGGTTTAAGTCAACATTTTCTGCCTGCCCGCACAAAGTTCTTTATGTGACTGTTAGTGGTTATTAACATTGAGATGAGCCCCTGTGCTAATAGTATTCCTTTTATGTAGGGACATACTACCATTGTATGACTAGTATCCTGCCCCAGCAGGATAGTGTGTAGTCCAGACCATCAGGTGAAGTCTTAGTCGGTCTTGATCATTTAGGGACTGCACGCTGCCAGATACCATATTTATTAAGTCTCTGTTATTTCCATTGTAGTCAGGTTAGGGTGTAATTCACTCTGCTTTGAATAAGGTAGTAAGCTAGTACTTTTTTCATTCAAGGTTAGGGTGTAATTCACTCTGCTTTGAATAAGGTAGTAAGCTAGTACTTTTTTCATTCCAAAGTTTTTCTTCAGTCTATAAGCGATATAATTACAGATCAAGTGTTTGATTTAATCTGCAAGCTTGGCCTCATGATTTAAGCTTGGTTATATACAAACCCGAGCCTCTCATTGTACAGTTTCATAGTATTACCGTATCCACTTTCCTGAAGGTCTGCAAGGAGGATACCAAGACCTTAATGACATCCATGTAGTCACTAACTTGAGATCTCAGGGAAGCCTTATCCTCGGGCAGCTTATACCCAAAGACAGTCATCCTCCACCTCTTGGCACTGGAAGGACATGACCCAGGTGTAGACTGATACAAATTGGCAAGTGACAGTCCACAAGCCAATGTTGAACAATCAGACTGATACTGCAGCACTGAATGTGAGATGAGGAAATAATCTGTACAGAAACCCATGTCGTGGACACAGGACATAAAACTTATGTGGCTTTACCTCTGGCGTAACAAATTTCAAGGGTCAACTACTCCCTGGGCACTCGTCATGTTATGAAGTGCTACTCTATCGATGCCCTTATGACTATTGGTGGGCCAGTTCCTGTTCAGAACATGGTAAGGTACCTCATTCCAGTCAACTCCAATAGTTATCCTTGTGTATTTGAGTTGTGCGAGTATTTTAAAGATGGCAGTGAGGACAGTGGTCTTCGAGGAGCAAGGAGGATATTCAGCCCACTGCAGGATCCACATTGAGAGTGCGTAACTTGGTGTCTGGATTGAGGAAGCAAGATGGCGATTGTGTAGGACGCCCGGTGTGAGCCTCTCTCCCTCAACTTGATCGGTTAAGCCTAAAACAAATTTTGATGGATGCAGTCTGGATCGGTGATGGAGGAAGGGTTTAGAAAGGTTAAAATGGTTTGAGGAATGGGCACACTGGTCTTTTGGAAGTGCACTCCCCTGCGCAGAACTTACTAATTGCCTTACAGAACAGTCTTTGACACTGGGGAACAGAGACTGAGGAGTGCTATAGAGGTTTTCTCCGGTTTCCATTTGGCATGTCCCGCTGCAGCTACCGCAGATGTTTTTAGCATCTTTAGAATAGAGTTTGGTCGGTGTTGGATCTTAAGGCTTGGGATGCCGCCAAAGGGCTCGAAGGGTCTGAATGCTGCCAAGTCGGTACTCAAAAAGAACACAGGGCGGACGAGCGCGTTGACTGTTGCCCCTCGTGTAAGAATGGTGCATTGGAGTACCGCAGCAAAGAAGGTCTGAGCCAGAGTGTGTCGGAATGGTGATATGGCTGTGAATCAGGTGAGTGGGAATGCTCCTCTCAACTCCACACCACCTCCAGTCTCAACACCCAGCAAACTATTGTAGACTTTTTCCCACCTACAACATACGTTCTACATCCGTTGAGCGCATACTTGTTTGGGGGGGGGGGGGTTGGGTTGAATATAAAGTTTGTGCATTGGACAGTGATGGTCTGAAGAACAGGCAGATTGACTCAATAGATACGAATAGCCCAGAGTATAGGAAAGAAGACACTTTCAAAGGCCCTTCTGACTCGCCTAGGGAGTGCCATCAGTCTCTCCCCCCCCAACCCCCCCAAGTGGTCTTAGAGGAAACTTTTGTGACTAAAGCGGTAGCAGACCAGCAACTAGTGGGTGAGGTAGAAGACTTGCGGAATAAGGAGGGCAAAGTTGATCTGAATTTGGGTGCACCAAAGGCCGGATATCCAGGCGGGTGTTCCAATTTTAGAAGGGCCACCTCCTATTTAGAAAGTACAAAGTCAGCATAATCAATATACATCTGCGAGACCGCAAGTTGCTGCCAGGCTCTGTATCAACAAAGAATCGGCATTTGATCAGAACTCTCCCTTGCAGATAGAATTGTTTTTCTCTCTGACAGACTGTTCATATTCCGCTGGGGTGAGTGTGTGTGTGTGTGTGTGGGGGGGGGGGGGGGGGGGGTAGAGCGATATTGACAGCACCTTCAGATGGTACCGGTGGGTCAGTTAGTTTCCATCTAGACTCTAGTAATAGATGGACCCAGCACTATAAAACAAAAGAAATATGGTGGTAGGAAGATGGCAGGTGCATTATTTAAGATTCTTGGCAAGTCCCAGGAGGGATCCTCTGTGGTCAGAGTTTTGCGATGGGATTATTTTACCACAACACAAGGGTACCCTGAAGAAGTGTTGCAATCTGGCACTTCAGCTCGGTATGGGGGATTGCAGTACTCTACTGAAGGAGTTGAACTACCCTTATTTACAGTTTGATTCAACAATTGCGGGATGAGGTGTGCAGTGAAAGTCGAAGGGTCCGCATGGACAATGAAATACTTCAGGGTGCTATTAGACAGGTTAGTAAGTCTTGTGTGGAGATGGGCTCTCGGATTTCTGAAGTGGAGGGCTGTACAGTCAATTTGGAACACAAACTAGTGTCGCTGCAAAATCAATCCGATCAACACCAGTCTCAGATGTTGGATGTAGTGTGGAAGATGGAGGATTTGGAGAATCGGCAACGCAGGAATAACTTAAGGTTTTTAGGTTTGGCAGAAGGTATTGTGGGTAACAATTATAGAAGCGTCATGGTGGTTTTTTTTTTAAAGGGGCTCTACCAGAATTACTTATGTGGAATTGGGAAATCGGAGTGGAGTGAGCCCACTTGTTTCCTTTAAGGCAGAGGCAATCACAAAGTAATCAAACGAAGAAGCCTAGGACCTTTATTGGTCTACTTTGGGAACTACTTACGGCATCAAGCACTTTTTGAGCGCACACACCCTGATGCCAAGAGGTCACACAAAGGCCAAGCCTTCTTTGTCCACCCCGACCTCTGTCACACTACAGTAAAGAGAGATTAGCGCCTTAGACAGCTGATTAAACCTTTTCAGGACTTGGGTGGTGAGGCCCGCTTGTTAAATCTAGCCTGTCTAAAAGTAAATATGAAAGGCTTCACTCAGACATTTGTATCTGAGATTAAAGCTTCAGAATATCTGAAGGAGATATCTTCTAGGACTAGGAAAAATGGGTAGTTATACCTCAGACAAAGGTGCTGGCTTGCTCTTAGCGGGGGTGGTATTGTGATCACGGTATAAAGTATGGTTTGATACACAGAAGTATCGTACGCTGTGGGACAGCATGGTTAAGTGCTGATTGGCTTAGACATTTTGAGGGGGGTAATCACAGGAGGTGAATTTGTGGTTGAGTGGCTAGGTGAGAAAACTTGGGGGAAAACAGATTACAACTGACAAAGTGAACATTAGATTTTTTAGATATCTGGATTTTCGACAGACTTTTGAGTTGTGCTTTGGCGGTTAGTGGTGGGGGAAAAGGAGTACTCCCTCTATTTGTGAGGGTGGGAAATGGACTATGGTGTTAAGCGGGTTGCTTGTAGTTGTGGCTACGGTCGTGTTAATAGTTCCTTAAGGTGAGAGCATGGGAGTGATGTCTTCTGGATGGCCATTGTACAGGTCCTGGGTGGTCTGACTGCCTCCAGTAGTTTGCTGGGGTGAGGAGGAGAAGTTCAGGGTGGGGTTGCCTGATGGTGGGGTTAGTGGAAATGAGAGCAGTGGGCTGTAAAGGGGTAGTCCGTACGGCTGGCTGTGGGATTTGGGTTTGGGCCAGAGTTGGAGTTGGGGATTATGGGGGGGATGGGTGGTGGGGCAGCTGGGAGCAGTACAAAGATGGAAAGTTTGTTAATCTAGCTGAATTAAGTCTAAGGACCAATACTTATATAAGTGCAGTAGTCGAATTTTCAAAGGTCCTTGTTGGACAGAATAGTGCAGATCGTGGTTGGTTTCAGTTTTGGTTCTGCGGGGATGGGTAAGATAAGATAATATAGGCGGCCTAAATGATTGTAATAAACGGAGCAGGTGGCTATAGATTTAAAGACATTGCATTCTAATATCCATTGATTGCAGGAGACACACATAGAGTCCGCTATATCTGTTAGAATATTTAGGGTACAAACTGATCAGGAACACAACTCAGGTGGTTCATACTTAGGGGTGTGGAGGGGAGCCCTTTTGGCTCGTTGAAATGAATACACATTTAGACATACCCAGGAGGATAAGGTTGGCAGACGGGTGATCACTGAATAATATTACAGGAATGGTCGTTTTACCCTCGAAACTGTTTGTGGGTCAGTGGCAGCTTATCCTACAGTTATAGATTGGCTTAATAATGAATTGACACGTTTGCCCACACCTAATATGTGTTGCGTTGATTTTTATTTTAATGGGACTGTGGGATGGTTTGAGAAAGGGGTACGGGCATAGAAAGAGAGAGCTAAGAGTTTTCCAGTGTTTGGTTCACTTAATGGAGAACCACTGGTTGTATGATGTCTGGAGAGAGTTAAAAGCTCTTGATCCAAGTTATACTTGTTTCTCCGCCCCCAACAGAATTAATTCGGCTTAAGTATATGTTCATGTCTGCCACCTTGATGCAGGGAGTGAATATCGAAAAATTCCCTAGGATAATATCCGTTCACAATTCTTTAGTGTTGGAAGTTGACGGAAAAGGTCTTAAATCTAAAGAAGTAAAGTGGACTTTTGACAGGCCACTCCTGATCATGAGGATTATATACAGCATATGAGGCAATGGATAACAGCTTTTTTTAGACCGTAACCAAGGGAGTATGGTAGAGGTGGTGGTCTGGGATGCCTTTAAGGTTGACATATGTGGAGAGACCCTGAGCTTCAGTTGGAGTTTACAAAAAAATGAAAAAGCTTGTCAGAAGGATTTTTCTATGGCTCTTAAGGTGGCAAAAACTCATTTAAAAGTCGCAGTAACATGTGGGGATGATTTAGGAGAAGTTCAAAATAGGATAGCTTCAGCAAGAGCGGCAATAATAGATATTTTCAACAGGACTGCGGCTGCAAAATTTATGGTCCGGAGAAGGGAGAGATATGAATATAGTGATATGGTAGGCCATCAGCTACCGGTTCGGGCAGACAGAAATCCGTACATACCAAAGTGTGGGTGGTTTATGATAGTGCTGGTCATTTGGTTATCGATCAGGATCATGTCCGCAAAGTGTTTAGAGCCTTTTGTCAGCAGCTATACACATAGGAAAGTAGGGTTGTTTCCTTTGAAAATTATGTACAACAATATCTAAATTCACTTCCTCTGTGGACTTTAAGTGGTGAGGACCAAGTGCGGATTGAGGCCACTACAAGTATGAATGAGGTGAAAACCGTAATTAAAGAATGCGGTCAGGAAAGGCAGTGGGTGGGGACAGCATCCAGCTGGAATTCTACAAGACCTTCTTCCATTATATTAAAAATGATTCATTGTTATTGTTCCATCACGTCCAGAAGGGCTTTCCATGTACGCCTTCATGGACAGCTGCCAGAGTCATTATTTTCCCAAAAAAGGGTAAGCCTTTGGAGGACCCATGGTTATATCGCCCTATAACACTTATTGATAGAGATGCTAAGATCTACTCAAAATTTTAGCCGCTAGATTGAAATCAGTAATTGCCAAGTTGGGAAAAGCACTGCCGATCCTGCCCGTAGAGTTATTGCACTATTAGATGCCTCAAAGGATTCTGGGTCCCCAGTGGGTCAGGTTCTGCCTGTTGCAGACCAAATATTCGGGTGTTTTGAGATTATCTATGGATAGTACTGGGTCTTTGTGGAATTGGGCAGGGATTTATAAAAGCTGTAAAGTCCTTGTATTATAAGCTGACTGCCACGGTGTATGCGCAGGGGCAAAGGGGGCAGTCACAGGAAATTGTAATACAATGGGGCACACAACAAGGGTGCCCCTAAACTCCATTATTATTCTTTGCATTATATATGAATCCACTCATTCTGAATTTGGAATTAACGCCCGCGATTACCCCCATATCTTTTCAAGGATGGGATACGAAAGTGCTTGCATAGGCAGATGATGTGACCATAGTGACATCGAACCTGGAGAGGGCACTGCCACATCTCGAAATAAAAGCAGAGGAATTCAGAAGTTTGACAGGATGTTTTCTTAACCATAGTAAGACCCAAATTATTACTACCTGCAATGTAAAGTTTCATGATATTCGGGTGGTAGAGACAGTGGTGTATTTGGAGGGTTCTATAACCTAGGAACTGGACCCCTTGGTGGAGTATAATTTATCTCCTGTTATCTCGAGAGTGGAAGTGGCTCTGTGTAGAATGGATAATATTATAGGTTGAAATATTGATTTTACCAAAAGTATTGTATCTTTTTAGAGCCACCCCCCTGGAATTTTATGTCATATGGTTTAAAATGCTGAACAATATGTTCTACCGATTTCGTTTGGGCATATTCAAAAGCCAGAAGAGCTCTTAAATTCTTGGTGTTGCCCGGAGAGAAAGGTGGTTGGGCGTTACCTGATTTTAAGTTTATATTATTGGGCAGCCACGCTTCAATATATGCAACCACTTTGTAATGATTAGTGATTGCAGACGGAAGTCATAGCAGTTCGGTGTCCATCTGTTTATGAAGTTTTACTGGGGCAAGAAGCCAGGAGTATTTTCTAGAGGCAAGTAGAACCTAGTTATTTTTAAAAGGTTTTGGTTTAAGACTGTTCATGGTGCTTATCAGGTTTGGATGGCGGTTTGTAAAAAGGTTGGTCTAGGTCACTATTTTCCTTATACTCTCATGCATAATAACCCATAACTCCCTGAGTTATTTAGGGGATGACCAATGTCAGAATGGGTATCCCTTGTGGCTACACGACTCGATGATTACTACACACAGGATCATATTTTGTCTTTTGAAGAGCTGCAGTTAAATTTGAAATACCATGTCAAGACTACGTTTCTGCTAATCAGAAACTTTTGAAGTCGGAAAGGTGGTGGCCCTCTGGGATTTAAAAAGATTGAATTGGTTGACAAACTGGTGGGCGGGGATGTATGTGTCCAGTCAGCCAGTTGTATCCCGCATCGAACGCCCTGTCCACGGATGATTTGGAAAAATGCTTTGACCAATGGCTTAAAATGGTGGGGCCCCATGCCAATGTATTTTTTTAATCTTCAGCTGGCACGGTCTATATTGGTTTCGGCAAACGTGCAAGCGCAGCATTTTAACACTATATTTGACTTCCACTATACCCGGGGAAAATTGTAAGATGGGGATGGCCACCAGGACATGTGTCCCCGGTATGATTTGTATAGCTACTGATATTATTCATATGTTCAGTAAATGTCCTGAGTTGGAGACAGTTCAGGTCGGGATTGAGAAGTTTATCTTTTAGGAATTGAAATGACTATCACCCCTCAACTCAAATTTTAGGTGTGCATAATGAAGTTATTGCAATTGCTGTCGCACGTCTTTGTATTACGTCTCTGTGGCCAGAGAGTTGGCCTCCAACCTTTCACCTTTGGCTCTCCCAGCTCATCTCGTGTTAGAATTCGAAAATGCCTTTATATGAAAAGAGAGATAAAAAATCCATGAGGAAGGGAAAGATGATTTGGGCTCATCTTTGGGAAGGGTGTAGAAGCTTATCAGAATAAGGGTGGGCGCAGGGTTTGCAATGTGATGAATATGGCAAAAGGTTGTGCCAGTGACGGGTTGACGAGGAGATAAGGAAAAGGGACGGATGACCACTCAGCTTTGATTTCAGTATCAGTTAAGATCAATGCCTAATTAAGGAAGGGTTTTCTGTTGGGTCTTATTTGTGGTTTCGTTTTGCATTGTTAACTTAGAGTTTTCTGAAGTGTGTTGGGCTTGGAATGGGTTTGGAGTGGAAATTGTTTCTTTTTTTTATGTTTGCTGCTTCTGCTTATAAAGTGCAAAACTTTCAATAAAAATACATTTTAAAACAATATTGCAAATCTTGCCAAATCAGGGATGTGGAATTCCTATCGCCCGACGCCCGGGACATCTTGTTTGGGGTCAAGGGCTACAAGTTTTTATGTTTACTTTGTCCTTGGGACAAGTAGGCCCAACCCCCTGCAGCACAAACCCTTTGGCTGCCTGATTACAGAGAGTGGAACTCTCTGCAGTTGAGTTAATGTGTTTCCAAAAGATAATGCTGTTCGAACTTGTATTTATGGTTCATTATTTGAAAGTCTTCATTATTAGGGTGAGTGCTGTAAATAAATGTTTTAAGGTCACACTTCACTACTGACGTTGGTTCCAGTACAAAAAAAAAAAAACGTGTATACACATGTTTGAAAAGTTTAGGCTATGAGGCTAAGTATAATGCTCCCAGAATGCTCTCTGATTATATGCAAATGAAGTGTCATTTAGTAAAATGTGTTGATGCATGCTAGTATTTCCCAAAAATATTTCTAATGGAAAATCAGTGTAACCATTTTCAACACGATTATGGGAAGCATGAAAATAAACAAACACTGACAAAGCCAACTGATCTGACATATTTTTATAAGTCTTTTAGTTTCATCAATGCGTGTCTTGTTTTGACATGGCTTTTGTAACACTTTATTGTTGTGGGAGCTACCAGGCCCTCAACATTGTAACAAACACTGGCAAACCCCCCCCCAAAAAGTTTTTGAACTCTCTAAAAGCACACCAGCGGCATAACAAAGGCCCCGCAGCCGCCCTCCAGGGGGCCCCTTCAGCACAGCACCTGCCCTGAGTGAGTCTGGAGAGGGGGCTCCTCCATGTTCTTTACAAAGGGGCACCCTCCAGTTTAGTTACGTCACTGATTGCCACTGTAGTTCCTGACACTGAACAAAACTACTTTGTGTGGCAATATGCTCCTTGTGGAAGAGCAGAATGCGATCACTCACAGTAAAGCCGGCCGAAAGAGAGAGAAATAGAAGTTTAATAAAAACAAAATGTCTTTGTTAACACCAGACCTAATTAGGGACCAAGACCCACATGTAGGTAGCTTTTTGCATGTCGCAAACAGCGACTTTCGCTGTTTGCGACATGCAAAAAGCACACTGCGATGCACAAACCCAGTTTTGCGATTCGGTAACCTGGTTACCGAATCGCAAAACGGGTTTGCAACTCGCAATTAGTAAGGGGTGTTCCCTTCCTAATTGCGACTCGCAGTGCAATGTAGGATTGTTTTGTGACCGCGAACGCGGGTGCAAACCAATCGCAGTTTGCACCCATTTCAAATGGGTGCTAACACTTTCGCAAAAGGGAAGGGATCCACATGGGACCCCTTCCCCATTGTGAATGTCACTGTAAACATTTTTTCAGAGCAGGCAGTGGTCCTGTGGACCACTGCCTGCTCTGAAAAAATGAAACGAAAACGTTTCATTTTTCATTTTTGTTATGCATCTCGTTTTCCTTTAAGGAAAACGGGCTGCATTACAAAAAAAAAAAACTGCTTTATTGAAAAGCAGTCACAGACATGGTGGTCTGCTGTCTCCAGCAGGCCACCATCCCTGTGAGGGCCGCCATTCGCGAGGGGGTCGCAAATTGCGACCCACCTCATGATTATTCATGAGGTGGGCATTTGCGAAGCCCTTGCGAATCACAGATGGTGTCAGGGACATCATCCTACATTCGGATTTGCGACTCGCAATTTGCAGGTCGCAAATCTGAACCTACCTACATGTGGCCCCAAATTCTTAAAGAAAGTCACAAAAGTGCACCCATGGTATATGTTGTACCCTATAAAATATTTGTGAACTGTATTTTAGCATGGGTAAATACGATGTGTAGATTTGCTCATGTAAAAATCTATTGAGCATTTGCAAGTTCATTTTCCCTCCAGCCACTTTCTTCCCAACCCTGGAAGAAGTTCTAATTCTGCCATGGTCAGGAGTAAATGTCCAACCTTTCTTATTATGGGAAAATATTAGAGAGAAGCTGGTAAAAATCTTTAAAACATGCAGGTTAGTAGGTTTGCAGACTCAAAGGCATTCCAGCCCTAGAACTATTGCTTACTGCTTCCTCCAGCCCCAGTATGCAGATCTGCAGAAAGGTGGCAAAATAAGGAAATTGTTACAGTAGGGATTGAAACTGCAAGTATTTAAGCCCTACTATGGTAGTAGCCCTGGCATAATCAGAGAGGCTATTATCAGAGCACTTACATAATGAGATTGCTGCCATAATTTGTCGCCACACTACATGGCACCAAAGGGACAAGTAGATCTTTTTACAGGACAAGTAGATTTGAGAAGCAACCTGTCCACTGGACAAGTAGATATTTTAATAAATTCCACACCCCTGAAAGTAGTCCCTCAAGCACTACAATGAAGACACTTCTTGACAGGCAGAATAAATCCTACAAAGAGCCAATAAAATGAGGCAAGAGAGAAATGTACCTTTTAGCCATTTAAAATAAACAGAGTAGCTTTGGCTTTGTCCAGAGGATGTCTTGCAGACAGGTGTGCTGTTACCCAGGGCCTAATGAAGGGCTTTTCTTTTAGATAGATTTATTGAACCTTTTAATGTAACATAACCCAATTTAGTGTAGGTACAAATTAGAAACATGCTTTCAAGTTAACCTAAGATGATTCTGCAAAAGAATTTACTTGTTTGTAGGTACCTTGAGATTCGACCCATCCCGATACAATAGTCACATCTGAGCAGAAGAAAGCCCTATTATTAATAGGTCAGTTAAAGTATTGAATTTACAGGCCTCAAGTCGGCATTTCTGTTCATGCACTCAACAAAAGCCAACCTAACATGCATCACTATGTAGTCTCTGGAAGTCTTACCAGACCCAACTCAGTAATTATTAGCTGTGACATTTTCTTTGGTAATGTGCTCATGAACAAGTGTGAGGATTGCGACCACATCCTGAATGTTATTTTGTTTTGGAAGAAGGTATCTTTTACTCATATCTGTTGAGACAGTAAATTACGGAGGGTATTTGGCACTGTTGAAGTCTGCAAACATGTTAATACTTAATACTCTTGATATCCATCACCGCAAACACATCTTTGCCTTTTATAAAGTCTAGTATGTTTTCTTGTGGCATGCAGAGTGTAGGAAGTTGGCTCTGTATATACTATTTCAAAGTAAGAAATATTGTGCACAGAGCCCAAGGGTTCCCCTTAGAGGTAAATTAGTGGCATAAGTAGATAATTCTAATGCTCTATTTTGTGGTAGTGTGGTCGAGCAGTAGGCTTATCAGAGGGTAGTGTTAAGCATTTGTTGTACACACATGGGCAATAAATGAGGAACACACACTCAAAGACTTACTCCAGGCCAATAAGTTTTTATATTGAAAAATATATTTTCTTAGTTTATTTTAAGAACCACAGGTTCAAGATTTACGTTAAACACTTTAAATGTAAGGTACTTCACTTAGATACTTTAGGAACTTTGAATGAAAACAATATCATGTACAGTCTTTGTAAAAATGGCAATAACCTATTTTCAAAGTGGACACTGTGCAAAAATCAACAGTTCCTGGGGGAGGTAAGTAAAGGTTAGATTAGGAGGTAAGTAAAACACTTACAAGCCTCAGTCCTGGGGCATAGGCAGCCCACCGTTGGGGGTTCAAGGCAACATCAAAGTTACCACACCAGCAGCTCAGGGCCGGTCAGCTGCAGAGGTCAAAGAGGTGCCCAAAACACATAGGCGCCTATGGAGAACTGGGGTACTCCGGTTCCAGTCTGCCAGCAGGTAAGTACCTGCGTCCCTCGGGGGGCAGACCAGGAGGGTTTTGGAGAGCACTGGGGGGGACACAGTAGGCACACAAAGCACACCCTCAGCGGCACAGAGGTGGCCGGGTGCAGTGTGCAAAGCAGGCGTCTGGTTTTGTATAGGTTTCAATGGAGGGACTCGGGGGTCACTCGAGCGGTGCAGGCAGGCACAGGGGGGGCTTCTCGGGACAGCCACCACCTGGGCAAGGCAGAGGGTCACCTGGGGGTCACTCCTGCGTCGAGGTTCAGGTCCTGGGGGCTGCAGGTGCAGTGTTGGTTCCAGACGTCAGTTCCCTTGTTACAGGCAGTCGCAGTCAGGGGAAGCCTCTGGATTCTCTCTGCAGCCATTGCTGTGGAGGTCCAGGGGGGTCGTCTCTGGTTACTCACGGGCTTGCAGTCGCCGGGGAGTCTTACCTGAGGTGTTGGTTTTCTGCAGGTCGAGCCGGGGGCGTCGGGTGCAGAGTGTAGAGTCTCACGCTTCCGGCGGGAAACGTGAAGTCCTTGGAAGTTGCTTCTTTGTTGCAAAGAAGTTGCTGATTTTGAACAGGGCCGCTGTTCACTGGAGTTTCTTTGTCCTGTAGTCCAGGGCAGTCCTCTGACGCTTCAGAGGTCGCTGGTCCCTGTCGGATGCGTCGCTGGAGCAGGTCTTTGAAGTTGGAGACAGGCCGGTAGGGCTGGGCCAAAGCAGTTGTTGTCTTCCTCCTTCTCTGCAGGCTTGTAGGTCAGCAGTCCTTCTTCTTCTTTCTTTAGGTTGCAGGAATCTGATTTCCTGGGATCTGGGAAGCCCCTAAATACTGAATCTAGGGGTGTGTTTAGGTCTCTGAGGGCAGTAGCCAATGGCTACTGTCCTTGGGGGTGGCTACACCCTCTTTGTGCCTCCTCCCTGTGGGTAGGGGGCACATCCCTAATCCTATTGGGGGAATCCTCCAAACTCAAGAGGGAAGATTTCTCAAGGCAGGGGTCACCTCGGCTCAGGACACCTTAGGGGCTGTCCTGACTGGTGGGTGACTCCTCCTTGTTTTTCTCATTATCTCCTCCAGCCTTGCCGCCAAAAGTGGGGGCAGTGACCGGAGGGGCCGGCATCTCCACTAGCTGGGATGCCCTGGGGCGCTGTAACAAAAGGGGTGAGCCTTTGAGGCTCACCGCCAGGTGTTGCAGTTCCTGCAGGGGGAGGTGAGAAGCACCTCCACCCAGTACAGGCTTTGTTCCTGGCCACAGAGTGACCAAGGCACTCTCTCTATGTGGCCAGCAACATGCCTGGTGTGTGACAGGCTGGCAGAAAATGGTCAGCCTACACTAGAAGCCGGGTAGGTAGTCAGGGGGCATCTCTAAGATGCCCTTTGGGTGTATGTTACAATAAATTGCACACTGGCATCAATGTGCATTTATTGTGCAGAGAAGTTTGATACCAAACTTCCCAGTTTTCAGTTTAGCCGTTATGGTACTGTGGAGTCCGTGTTTGACAAACTCCCAAACCATATACTCTTATGGCAACCCTGCACTTACAATGTCTAAGGTTTTGCTTAGACACTGTAGGGGCATAGTGCTCATGCACATATGCCCACACCTGTGGTATATTGCACCCTGCCTTAGGGCTGTAAGGCCTGCTAGAGGGGTGACTTACGTATGCCACAGGCAGTGTGAGGTTGGCATGGCACTCTGAGGGGAGTACCATGTCGACTTAGTCATTTTCTCCCCACCAGCACACACAAACTGTGAGGCAGTGTGCATGTGCTGAGTGAGGGGTCCCTAGGGTGGCATAAGACATGCTGCAGCCCTTAGAGACCTTCCCTGGCATCAGGGCCCTTGGTACCAGTTACAAGGGACTTACCTGAGTGCCAGGGTTGTGCCAATTGTGGAGACAAAGGTACAGTTAAGGGAAAAAACACTGGTGCTGGGGCCTGGTTAGCAGGGTCCCAGCACACTTTCAAATCATAACTAACAACAGCAAAGTCAAAAAGTTAGTGGGTAACCATGCCAAGGAGGCATTTCCTCACACAGAGTTTATCAGACTCTCAAGAAAGGAATGTTGAAACTTAAATAATTTTTTCTGCTCCCAAGTACAAGTGGCTGTAGAGAACACTGCTAGAATGAGTTGGGTACCTTCGGGCACAAAACATCTCCTAAAGTACTGCAAATATATATTTTAAACACTGTGGGGGTCATTACAACCCTGGCGGAAGGCGGAGAACCGGCGGTAAGACCGCCAACAGACTGGCGGTCTTACTCTGTGGAATTATGACCATGGCGGTTACAGCCATGGTCATCCGCCGGTTCTCCGTTCCGCCCGCCGGGCTGGAGACCTTGGTCTCCAGCCCGGCGGCTGTCACTATACCGGCGACGGTATTTGGACCCGGCTTACCGTCGTGGATTTCCAGCGGTTTGAACCGCCATGAAATCCATGGCGGTAAGCACTATCAGTGCCAGGGAATTCCTTCCCTGGCACTGATAGGGGTCTCCCCCATCCCTCACCCCCACCCCGACTCCCTCCCCTACCCCCTGCCACCCCCCAAAGGTGGCAGGGACCCCTCCCCACTGCGACCCCCAACATCACTTCACCCATACCCACACCACCTACATACTTACACGCACACACGCCGACATACATGCCTACATTCACACACAGTCATACACGCGCACCCACATTCAAACATACACGCACACATCCATACAGACATACCCACAGACATACACGCACTCATTCCCATACACACAACACCCCCGCAGGCATACACGCATTCACACACCCCCTCTACATACACACACGCACACCCCCATGCACACACCCAAACCCCACCCCCACCCCACCCCCCCTCCTCTCACGGACGATCGACTTACCTGGTCCGACGATCCTCCGGGAGGGGACGGGAGCCATGGGGGCAGCTCCGCTGACACCACAACGCCAACAGAACACCGCCACGGCGAATCACAGGACGTGATTCGCTAGGCGGTGTTCTGTTGGCGTGGCGGTGGAGGTGGAGCAACCTCCACTTCCCCGCCTCCCGCCAGTATGGCTGTTGGCGGCTCTCCGTCCGTAAAAGGACGGAGAGCTGCAAACGGTCATAATAGGCCGAGCGGCAAACCGCCACCAATGGCGGTCTTACGCACGACGGTCTTTAAAAAAGACCGCCGAGGTCAAAATGACCCCCTGTGTTTTATTGGCAGTTTTTGCTTTTATTTTGCAATTGTTCCCATTGTTTGGGAACTTCCCCATTCTTTGATGTGTGATGGGAACTTTATAACTAATCTGACATCTTCCTCCTAAGTGTGTTAGGGTTTTCCTCATTGAGATGAATTTTCTTGAGGAGGACCTTGATCTTTATGATAGGTTTATTATAACCTACACCCCAAGGGGGCCATCTATTGTAGTGAAAAATGTATCATCTACTTTTGCCTGGTCTTGTTTCTTCTTCTTTTTGTTTAAAAAAATATATATATATTCTCTATGCGAATGAATCAATACATGATGAAAATGTACAGACTGAATAAAGTTTGCATGTAACAGTAAGGGCCTGATTACGACTTTGACGGACAGGATCCTCAATCACAAACGTGACAGATATCCCGCCTGCTGTTCTACAAATTCCATTGAATATAATGGAACTTGTAATACGGCGGACGGGATATCTGCCACATTTGTGATGGAATATCCCATCCGCTAAGGTCGTAATTAGGCCCCGAATGTCCAAAATGCAGCATCTACAAAATTCTGATGAAACATATATAAGCATCTCAGACAGTCCTGATAACGATCTGTAACACAGAAGAGGCTGTCATTTCTCGGTGCCCGTAAGGCGTGAAGAACCAATGCAGTGTATAGCCACTCAGTAAAAGATGCAGAGGGCTGGAGGATTTGGGATGCGAGAAGAGAGAGTTTAAATCAAGTGTTTGCCAATAAATAAATCTTCCTAGGTAATCCACTTTACAAGAAAAGGTGGAACACGTTTTGAACGTTAGATTACTATAAGCATCCCTGTCACTTTGGCATTGGACTCATTGTTAGTGAAACAAAATGAGGTGTCAAAAAGGATAAGAAAAGTTATGACAGAAATATGAAAGCAATTTAAATAATACCTCATAACCAGGTGGGTGAAATGTTAGACATTAGTGCCGTACATTTGGTTAAGAGATGTGGAGCAATCAGTAGTTGACTTCTGTGGGTAACCTAATCAATGTAATGGTGCAGAACAGTCTAGGGATCCTATGCTCTATCAAGCATCAGGACTTAGCCATGTAGTTTATAATGGTGCATTCATGAACCGCATTCATGAACTGCAAGGCAGAAGAGTCCAGCCATTCACTTGCATTGAGAAAGTGGGTGATGTCACTGTTGTAGGATGCATAGTTGTTTATTTCAATAGAGTGCTGGGGCCATCTAGTCTTAGCCAGGGGTCAGCATGTTATCGGAGTCTAGGACTCATGCTGTAGTGACCTAGTTGAGAACAGACCAAAGTATTCAGGGTGATCTGCATCCACATCAAAGATCCCCCTTGCTTTATTGTGGGTTGTCCAGTTTGGGGGGAGGAGGAGGGGTTAGTGCTAACTTTGAGGTATTTTGAAATAAGTGTAGGTGAAATCTTGCCTTGCTTAGGTCTTTGTCATTGGAAGTTAGCACTGTTGACCCGTCTTCACCTCTGTATCCTAGGCCAAGAATGAATTGTCATTGGATCCTAGTTTACATGCACACGTTAGCAGAGTATACTGACTGATCGTAATGTTATATATTCTGGGAACTGCTTCCTTGGAAGCAGTCCAGTGTGTTATATTTGGAAGTATGGCGAAAGTGTGAATGCACCATGGCTGATCTGGCTCGTTAGGTACTGTGTCTGTTAACAGTTTTTCCAGTCTTGGGATGGGGGTAATTTGAATTCAGTGTTGAAGTCATTAAATATCTTTATAGTATTGTCGCAGTTCAGATCACCCAGTGTAGAAACACCACAGATTATTAATTTCTGCCTGGTGAGGGTACAGCCCCACAGCAACAGACTTAAAATGTTCCAAATTTAGGCCCTGCTTTGCGTAGAATTATTCATCTTTTTTGGGGGAGCAAAGACCATGCTGACAGCAGTGTGTTGACCATTGGCGGCCTGATCTGATTGCACTGGAGTCATCCACAGTAAAAGCCTGTCAGCTGCCGGGTGGTGCCTCTCAACTCAATAACGGCCCATCCCTGTAAGGTTTAGAACTCTTGTTGTGTGAGGTGATGTGCCAATTACAATAAAAAATATCTGGTATGTTAAGGCCTCCTGATGTAGAGATTCCATTAATTTTCGGTGGTTTAAGTCAACATTTTCTGCCTGCCCGCACAAAGTTCTTTATGTGACTGTTAGTGGTTATTAACATTGAGATGAGCCCCTGTGCTAATAGTATTCCTTTTATGTAGGGACATACTACCATTGTATGACTAGTATCCTGCCCCAGCAGGATAGTGTGTAGTCCAGACCATCAGGTGAAGTCTTAGTCGGTCTTGATCATTTAGGGACTGCACGCTGCCAGATACCATATTTATTAAGTCTCTGTTATTTCCATTGTAGTCAGGTTAGGGTGTAATTCACTCTGCTTTGAATAAGGTAGTAAGCTAGTACTTTTTTCATTCAAGGTTAGGGTGTAATTCACTCTGCTTTGAATAAGGTAGTAAGCTAGTACTTTTTTCATTCCAAAGTTTTTCTTCAGTCTATAAGCGATATAATTACAGATCAAGTGTTTGATTTAATCTGCAAGCTTGGCCTCATGATTTAAGCTTGGTTATATACAAACCCGAGCCTCTCATTGTACAGTTTCATAGTATTACCGTATCCACTTTCCTGAAGGTCTGCAAGGAGGATACCAAGACCTTAATGACATCCATGTAGTCACTAACTTGAGATCTCAGGGAAGCCTTATCCTCGGGCAGCTTATACCCAAAGACAGTCATCCTCCACCTCTTGGCACTGGAAGGACATGACCCAGGTGTAGACTGATACAAATTGGCAAGTGACAGTCCACAAGCCAATGTTGAACAATCAGACTGATACTGCAGCACTGAATGTGAGATGAGGAAATAATCTGTACAGAAACCCATGTCGTGGACACAGGACATAAAACTTATGTGGCTTTACCTCTGGCGTAACAAATTTCAAGGGTCAACTACTCCCTGGGCACTCGTCATGTTATGAAGTGCTACTCTATCGATGCCCTTATGACTATTGGTGGGCCAGTTCCTGTTCAGAACATGGTAAGGTACCTCATTCCAGTCAACTCCAATAGTTATCCTTGTGTATTTGAGTTGTGCGAGTATTTTAAAGATGGCAGTGAGGACAGTGGTCTTCGAGGAGCAAGGAGGATATTCAGCCCACTGCAGGATCCACATTGAGAGTGCGTAACTTGGTGTCTGGATTGAGGAAGCAAGATGGCGATTGTGTAGGACGCCCGGTGTGAGCCTCTCTCCCTCAACTTGATCGGTTAAGCCTAAAACAAATTTTGATGGATGCAGTCTGGATCGGTGATGGAGGAAGGGTTTAGAAAGGTTAAAATGGTTTGAGGAATGGGCACACTGGTCTTTTGGAAGTGCACTCCCCTGCGCAGAACTTACTAATTGCCTTACAGAACAGTCTTTGACACTGGGGAACAGAGACTGAGGAGTGCTATAGAGGTTTTCTCCGGTTTCCATTTGGCATGTCCCGCTGCAGCTACCGCAGATGTTTTTAGCATCTTTAGAATAGAGTTTGGTCGGTGTTGGATCTTAAGGCTTGGGATGCCGCCAAAGGGCTCGAAGGGTCTGAATGCTGCCAAGTCGGTACTCAAAAAGAACACAGGGCGGACGAGCGCGTTGACTGTTGCCCCTCGTGTAAGAATGGTGCATTGGAGTACCGCAGCAAAGAAGGTCTGAGCCAGAGTGTGTCGGAATGGTGATATGGCTGTGAATCAGGTGAGTGGGAATGCTCCTCTCAACTCCACACCACCTCCAGTCTCAACACCCAGCAAACTATTGTAGACTTTTTCCCACCTACAACATACGTTCTACATCCGTTGAGCGCATACTTGTTTGGGGGGGGGGGGGTTGGGTTGAATATAAAGTTTGTGCATTGGACAGTGATGGTCTGAAGAACAGGCAGATTGACTCAATAGATACGAATAGCCCAGAGTATAGGAAAGAAGACACTTTCAAAGGCCCTTCTGACTCGCCTAGGGAGTGCCATCAGTCTCTCCCCCCCCAACCCCCCCAAGTGGTCTTAGAGGAAACTTTTGTGACTAAAGCGGTAGCAGACCAGCAACTAGTGGGTGAGGTAGAAGACTTGCGGAATAAGGAGGGCAAAGTTGATCTGAATTTGGGTGCACCAAAGGCCGGATATCCAGGCGGGTGTTCCAATTTTAGAAGGGCCACCTCCTATTTAGAAAGTACAAAGTCAGCATAATCAATATACATCTGCGAGACCGCAAGTTGCTGCCAGGCTCTGTATCAACAAAGAATCGACATTTGATCAGAACTCTCCCTTGCAGATAGAATTGTTTTTCTCTCTGACAGACTGTTCATATTCCGCTGGGGTGAGTGTGTGTGTGTGTGTGTGTGGGGGGGGGGGGGGGGGTAGAGCGATATTGACAGCACCTTCAGATGGTACCGGTGGGTCAGTTAGTTTCCATCTAGACTCTAGTAATAGATGGACCCAGCACTATAAAACAAAAGAAATATGGTGGTAGGAAGATGGCAGGTGCATTATTTAAGATTCTTGGCAAGTCCCAGGAGGGATCCTCTGTGGTCAGAGTTTTGCGATGGGATTATTTTACCACAACACAAGGGTACCCTGAAGAAGTGTTGCAATCTGGCACTTCAGCTCGGTATGGGGGATTGCAGTACTCTACTGAAGGAGTTGAACTACCCTTATTTACAGTTTGATTCAACAATTGCGGGATGAGGTGTGCAGTGAAAGTCGAAGGGTCCGCATGGACAATGAAATACTTCAGGGTGCTATTAGACAGGTTAGTAAGTCTTGTGTGGAGATGGGCTCTCGGATTTCTGAAGTGGAGGGCTGTACAGTCAATTTGGAACACAAACTAGTGTCGCTGCAAAATCAATCCGATCAACACCAGTCTCAGATGTTGGATGTAGTGTGGAAGATGGAGGATTTGGAGAATCGGCAACGCAGGAATAACTTAAGGTTTTTAGGTTTGGCAGAAGGTATTGTGGGTAACAATTATAGAAGCGTCATGGTGGTTTTTTTTTTAAAGGGGCTCTACCAGAATTACTTATGTGGAATTGGGAAATCGGAGTGGAGTGAGCCCACTTGTTTCCTTTAAGGCAGAGGCAATCACAAAGTAATCAAACGAAGAAGCCTAGGACCTTTATTGGTCTACTTTGGGAACTACTTACGGCATCAAGCACTTTTTGAGCGCACACACCCTGATGCCAAGAGGTCACACAAAGGCCAAGCCTTCTTTGTCCACCCCGACCTCTGTCACACTACAGTAAAGAGAGATTAGCGCCTTAGACAGCTGATTAAACCTTTTCAGGACTTGGGTGGTGAGGCCCGCTTGTTAAATCTAGCCTGTCTAAAAGTAAATATGAAAGGCTTCACTCAGACATTTGTATCTGAGATTAAAGCTTCAGAATATCTGAAGGAGATATCTTCTAGGACTAGGAAAAATGGGTAGTTATACCTCAGACAAAGGTGCTGGCTTGCTCTTAGCGGGGGTGGTATTGTGATCACGGTATAAAGTATGGTTTGATACACAGAAGTATCGTACGCTGTGGGACAGCATGGTTAAGTGCTGATTGGCTTAGACATTTTGAGGGGGGTAATCACAGGAGGTGAATTTGTGGTTGAGTGGCTAGGTGAGAAAACTTGGGGGAAAACAGATTACAACTGACAAAGTGAACATTAGATTTTTTAGATATCTGGATTTTCGACAGACTTTTGAGTTGTGCTTTGGCGGTTAGTGGTGGGGGAAAAGGAGTACTCCCTCTATTTGTGAGGGTGGGAAATGGACTATGGTGTTAAGCGGGTTGCTTGTAGTTGTGGCTACGGTCGTGTTAATAGTTCCTTAAGGTGAGAGCATGGGAGTGATGTCTTCTGGATGGCCATTGTACAGGTCCTGGGTGGTCTGACTGCCTCCAGTAGTTTGCTGGGGTGAGGAGGAGAAGTTCAGGGTGGGGTTGCCTGATGGTGGGGTTAGTGGAAATGAGAGCAGTGGGCTGTAAAGGGGTAGTCCGTACGGCTGGCTGTGGGATTTGGGTTTGGGCCAGAGTTGGAGTTGGGGATTATGGGGGGGATGGGTGGTGGGGCAGCTGGGAGCAGTACAAAGATGGAAAGTTTGTTAATCTAGCTGAATTAAGTCTAAGGACCAATACTTATATAAGTGCAGTAGTCGAATTTTCAAAGGTCCTTGTTGGACAGAATAGTGCAGATCGTGGTTGGTTTCAGTTTTGGTTCTGCGGGGATGGGTAAGATAAGATAATATAGGCGGCCTAAATGATTGTAATAAACGGAGCAGGTGGCTATAGATTTAAAGACATTGCATTCTAATATCCATTGATTGCAGGAGACACACATAGAGTCCGCTATATCTGTTAGAATATTTAGGGTACAAACTGATCAGGAACACAACTCAGGTGGTTCATACTTAGGGGTGTGGAGGGGAGCCCTTTTGGCTCGTTGAAATGAATACACATTTAGACATACCCAGGAGGATAAGGTTGGCAGACGGGTGATCACTGAATAATATTACAGGAATGGTCGTTTTACCCTCGAAACTGTTTGTGGGTCAGTGGCAGCTTATCCTACAGTTATAGATTGGCTTAATAATGAATTGACACGTTTGCCCACACCTAATATGTGTTGCGTTGATTTTTATTTTAATGGGACTGTGGGATGGTTTGAGAAAGGGGTACGGGCATAGAAAGAGAGAGCTAAGAGTTTTCCAGTGTTTGGTTCACTTAATGGAGAACCACTGGTTGTATGATGTCTGGAGAGAGTTAAAAGCTCTTGATCCAAGTTATACTTGTTTCTCCGCCCCCAACAGAATTAATTCGGCTTAAGTATATGTTCATGTCTGCCACCTTGATGCAGGGAGTGAATATCGAAAAATTCCCTAGGATAATATCCGTTCACAATTCTTTAGTGTTGGAAGTTGACGGAAAAGGTCTTAAATCTAAAGAAGTAAAGTGGACTTTTGACAGGCCACTCCTGATCATGAGGATTATATACAGCATATGAGGCAATGGATAACAGCTTTTTTTAGACCGTAACCAAGGGAGTATGGTAGAGGTGGTGGTCTGGGATGCCTTTAAGGTTGACATATGTGGAGAGACCCTGAGCTTCAGTTGGAGTTTACAAAAAAATGAAAAAGCTTGTCAGAAGGATTTTTCTATGGCTCTTAAGGTGGCAAAAACTCATTTAAAAGTCGCAGTAACATGTGGGGATGATTTAGGAGAAGTTCAAAATAGGATAGCTTCAGCAAGAGCGGCAATAATAGATATTTTCAACAGGACTGCGGCTGCAAAATTTATGGTCCGGAGAAGGGAGAGATATGAATATAGTGATATGGTAGGCCATCAGCTACCGGTTCGGGCAGACAGAAATCCGTACATACCAAAGTGTGGGTGGTTTATGATAGTGCTGGTCATTTGGTTATCGATCAGGATCATGTCCGCAAAGTGTTTAGAGCCTTTTGTCAGCAGCTATACACATAGGAAAGTAGGGTTGTTTCCTTTGAAAATTATGTACAACAATATCTAAATTCACTTCCTCTGTGGACTTTAAGTGGTGAGGACCAAGTGCGGATTGAGGCCACTACAAGTATGAATGAGGTGAAAACCGTAATTAAAGAATGCGGTCAGGAAAGGCAGTGGGTGGGGACAGCATCCAGCTGGAATTCTACAAGACCTTCCTCCATTATATTAAAAATGATTCATTGTTATTGTTCCATCACGTCCAGAAGGGCTTTCCATGTACGCCTTCATGGACAGCTGCCAGAGTCATTATTTTCCCAAAAAAGGGTAAGCCTTTGGAGGACCCATGGTTATATCGCCCTATAACACTTATTGATAGAGATGCTAAGATCTACTCAAAATTTTAGCCGCTAGATTGAAATCAGTAATTGCCAAGTTGGGAAAAGCACTGCCGATCCTGCCCGTAGAGTTATTGCACTATTAGATGCCTCAAAGGATTCTGGGTCCCCAGTGGGTCAGGTTCTGCCTGTTGCAGACCAAATATTCGGGTGTTTTGAGATTATCTATGGATAGTACTGGGTCTTTGTGGAATTGGGCAGGGATTTATAAAAGCTGTAAAGTCCTTGTATTATAAGCTGACTGCCACGGTGTATGCGCAGGGGCAAAGGGGGCAGTCACAGGAAATTGTAATACAATGGGGCACACAACAAGGGTGCCCCTAAACTCCATTATTATTCTTTGCATTATATATGAATCCACTCATTCTGAATTTGGAATTAACGCCCGCGATTACCCCCATATCTTTTCAAGGATGGGATACGAAAGTGCTTGCATAGGCAGATGATGTGACCATAGTGACATCGAACCTGGAGAGGGCACTGCCACATCTCGAAATAAAAGCAGAGGAATTCAGAAGTTTGACAGGATGTTTTCTTAACCATAGTAAGACCCAAATTATTACTACCTGCAATGTAAAGTTTCATGATATTCGGGTGGTAGAGACAGTGGTGTATTTGGAGGGTTCTATAACCTAGGAACTGGACCCCTTGGTGGAGTATAATTTATCTCCTGTTATCTCGAGAGTGGAAGTGGCTCTGTGTAGAATGGATAATATTATAGGTTGAAATATTGATTTTACCAAAAGTATTGTATCTTTTTAGAGCCACCCCCCTGGAATTTTATGTCATATGGTTTAAAATGCTGAACAATATGTTCTACCGATTTCGTTTGGGCATATTCAAAAGCCAGAAGAGCTCTTAAATTCTTGGTGTTGCCCGGAGAGAAAGGTGGTTGGGCGTTACCTGATTTTAAGTTTATATTATTGGGCAGCCACGCTTCAATATATGCAACCACTTTGTAATGATTAGTGATTGCAGACGGAAGTCATAGCAGTTCGGTGTCCATCTGTTTATGAAGTTTTA
This sequence comes from Pleurodeles waltl, assembly GCF_031143425.1. Taxonomy (NCBI): domain Eukaryota; kingdom Metazoa; phylum Chordata; class Amphibia; order Caudata; family Salamandridae; genus Pleurodeles; species Pleurodeles waltl. The sequence goes on from NC_090446.1 coordinate 333,767,459, forward strand.
CTGGGGCAAGAAGCCAGGAGTATTTTCTAGAGGCAAGTAGAACCTAGTTATTTTTAAAAGGTTTTGGTTTAAGACTGTTCATGGTGCTTATCAGGTTTGGATGGCGGTTTGTAAAAAGGTTGGTCTAGGTCACTATTTTCCTTATACTCTCATGCATAATAACCCATAACTCCCTGAGTTATTTAGGGGATGACCAATGTCAGAATGGGTATCCCTTGTGGCTACACGACTCGATGATTACTACACACAGGATCATATTTTGTCTTTTGAAGAGCTGCAGTTAAATTTGAAATACCATGTCAAGACTACGTTTCTGCTAATCAGAAACTTTTGAAGTCGGAAAGGTGGTGGCCCTCTGGGATTTAAAAAGATTGAATTGGTTGACAAACTGGTGGGCGGGGATGTATGTGTCCAGTCAGCCAGTTGTATCCCGCATCGAACGCCCTGTCCACGGATGATTTGGAAAAATGCTTTGACCAATGGCTTAAAATGGTGGGGCCCCATGCCAATGTGTTTTTTTAATCTTCAGCTGGCACGGTCTATATTGGTTTCGGCAAACGTGCAAGCGCAGCATTTTAACACTATATTTGACTTCCACTATACCCGGGGAAAATTGTAAGATGGGGATGGCCACCAGGACATGTGTCCCCGGTATGATTTGTATAGCTACTGATATTATTCATATGTTCAGTAAATGTCCTGAGTTGGAGACAGTTCAGGTCGGGATTGAGAAGTTTATCTTTTAGGAATTGAAATGACTATCACCCCTCAACTCAAATTTTAGGTGTGCATAATGAAGTTATTGCAATTGCTGTCGCACGTCTTTGTATTACGTCTCTGTGGCCAGAGAGTTGGCCTCCAACCTTTCACCTTTGGCTCTCCCAGCTCATCTCGTGTTAGAATTCGAAAATGCCTTTATATGAAAAGAGAGATAAAAAATCCATGAGGAAGGGAAAGATGATTTGGGCTCATCTTTGGGAAGGGTGTAGAAGCTTATCAGAATAAGGGTGGGCGCAGGGTTTGCAATGTGATGAATATGGCAAAAGGTTGTGCCAGTGACGGGTTGACGAGGAGATAAGGAAAAGGGACGGATGACCACTCAGCTTTGATTTCAGTATCAGTTAAGATCAATGCCTAATTAAGGAAGGGTTTTCTGTTGGGTCTTATTTGTGGTTTCGTTTTGCATTGTTAACTTAGAGTTTTCTGAAGTGTGTTGGGCTTGGAATGGGTTTGGAGTGGAAATTGTTTCTTTTTTTTATGTTTGCTGCTTCTGCTTATAAAGTGCAAAACTTTCAATAAAAATACATTTTAAAACAATATTGCAAATCTTGCCAAATCAGGGATGTGGAATTCCTATCGCCCGACGCCCGGGACATCTTGTTTGGGGTCAAGGGCTACAAGTTTTTATGTTTACTTTGTCCTTGGGACAAGTAGGCCCAACCCCCTGCAGCACAAACCCTTTGGCTGCCTGATTACAGAGAGTGGAACTCTCTGCAGTTGAGTTAATGTGTTTCCAAAAGATAATGCTGTTCGAACTTGTATTTATGGTTCATTATTTGAAAGTCTTCATTATTAGGGTGAGTGCTGTAAATAAATGTTTTAAGGTCACACTTCACTACTGACGTTGGTTCCAGTACAAAAAAAAAAAAACGTGTATACACATGTTTGAAAAGTTTAGGCTATGAGGCTAAGTATAATGCTCCCAGAATGCTCTCTGATTATATGCAAATGAAGTGTCATTTAGTAAAATGTGTTGATGCATGCTAGTATTTCCCAAAAATATTTCTAATGGAAAATCAGTGTAACCATTTTCAACACGATTATGGGAAGCATGAAAATAAACAAACACTGACAAAGCCAACTGATCTGACATATTTTTATAAGTCTTTTAGTTTCATCAATGCGTGTCTTGTTTTGACATGGCTTTTGTAACACTTTATTGTTGTGGGAGCTACCAGGCCCTCAACATTGTAACAAACACTGGCAAACCCCCCCCAAAAAGTTTTTGAACTCTCTAAAAGCACACCAGCGGCATAACAAAGGCCCCGCAGCCGCCCTCCAGGGGGCCCCTTCAGCACAGCACCTGCCCTGAGTGAGTCTGGAGAGGGGGCTCCTCCATGTTCTTTACAAAGGGGCACCCTCCAGTTTAGTTACGTCACTGATTGCCACTGTAGTTCCTGACACTGAACAAAACTACTTTGTGTGGCAATATGCTCCTTGTGGAAGAGCAGAATGCGATCACTCACAGTAAAGCCGGCCGAAAGAGAGAGAAATAGAAGTTTAATAAAAACAAAATGTCTTTGTTAACACCAGACCTAATTAGGGACCAAGACCCACATGTAGGTAGCTTTTTGCATGTCGCAAACAGCGACTTTCGCTGTTTGCGACATGCAAAAAGCACACTGCGATGCACAAACCCAGTTTTGCGATTCGGTAACCTGGTTACCGAATCGCAAAACGGGTTTGCAACTCGCAATTAGTAAGGGGTGTTCCCTTCCTAATTGCGACTCGCAGTGCAATGTAGGATTGTTTTGTGACCGCGAACGCGGGTGCAAACCAATCGCAGTTTGCACCCATTTCAAATGGGTGCTAACACTTTCGCAAAAGGGAAGGGATCCACATGGGACCCCTTCCCCATTGTGAATGTCACTGTAAACATTTTTTCAGAGCAGGCAGTGGTCCTGTGGACCACTGCCTGCTCTGAAAAAATGAAACGAAAACGTTTCATTTTTCATTTTTGTTATGCATCTCGTTTTCCTTTAAGGAAAACGGGCTGCATTACAAAAAAAAAAAACTGCTTTATTGAAAAGCAGTCACAGACATGGTGGTCTGCTGTCTCCAGCAGGCCACCATCCCTGTGAGGGCCGCCATTCGCGAGGGGGTCGCAAATTGCGACCCACCTCATGATTATTCATGAGGTGGGCATTTGCGAAGCCCTTGCGAATCACAGATGGTGTCAGGGACATCATCCTACATTCGGATTTGCGACTCGCAATTTGCAGGTCGCAAATCTGAACCTACCTACATGTGGCCCCAAATTCTTAAAGAAAGTCACAAAAGTGCACCCATGGTATATGTTGTACCCTATAAAATATTTGTGAACTGTATTTTAGCATGGGTAAATACGATGTGTAGATTTGCTCATGTAAAAATCTATTGAGCATTTGCAAGTTCATTTTCCCTCCAGCCACTTTCTTCCCAACCCTGGAAGAAGTTCTAATTCTGCCATTGTCAGGAGTAAATGTCCAACCTTTCTTATTATGGGAAAATATTAGAGAGAAGCTGGTAAAAATCTTTAAAACATGCAGGTTAGTAGGTTTGCAGACTCAAAGGCATTCCAGCCCTAGAACTATTGCTTACTGCTTCCTCCAGCTCCAGTATGCAGATCTGCAGAAAGGTGGCAAAATAAGGAAATTTTTACAGTAGGGATTGAAACTGCAAGTATTTAAGCCCTACTATGGTAGTAGCCCTGGCATAATCAGAGAGGCTATTATCAGAGCACTTACATAATGAGATTGCTGCCATAATTTGTCGCCACACTACATGGCACCAAAGGGACAAGTAGATCTTTTTACAGGACAAGTAGATTTGAGAAGCAACCTGTCCACTGGACAAGTAGATATTTTAATAAATTCCACACCCCTGGGGCTATGAACCTTCATTGGTTGGAGGCGCCGCCTGCTTGTCTCACTTTCGCATAGTGGGGAGGGAGACTTTAGTTTAGTGTTTCATTTGTGTTTGTTTGAGGTGGACCTCTGCTTCTTAACACAGCCGAACCAGGTTGCTCAGAGGTTGAGATAGGGAATCTGTGATAAACAGTTCCATTGCACAAGATGCTGGGCAACCACATGTGTTACTGTTTTCTTGTTTGGGGGTTGCCTGGTGTGGGTTGGGGAGGGGTGGGGGGGCTAGTTACAAGAAAGTTTGATGTTTACTGTGGTACACAATGTGCTGAGGAGGCTACATTGGATATTTATAGCAACATGTTGCGGAAAAGGGAAGATGCTACACAGCAGGGTCGAGAAAGCCCCAGGGTCAGGGTATCAGTAATGGATAAACATATTGAGGAATGAACCCATTCATGATAATCTCATGGAACATTAGAGGATTGGGAATATATGTTAAAAGATATTGGGTGCTGTCCTTTTTGAGGCATACAGTTGTGAGTATAGCCTGCTTGCGTGAAACAGGCCTCACGGATGAAGAGGCGGGGAAACTGAAAAAGAAGTGGAGGGGTCAACTGTTGTCATCTACTTATTCCTCCTAAGCAGGAGGGGTATTAATCTGGGAGGTCCCTGGGGTCCCCTTTCAAATGATATACACTGAAGCAGACCCGTAAGGGAGGTATGTCCTGGTACAGGGGGTGTTGGATGGAGTGGAGAAGTTTTTTCCAAATGTGCATGCTCCTAATGTAGATGATAGAGATTTCTACCCGAGAGTCCAGTCCATACTGATGGATGCTAAGGGGGAAAGCTTACTGTTGGTTGGGGACTTTAATTGTGTATTGGACCCGGGTACTGACAGATGACCCCGCCCAGCACTGAGGAAGTCTGGTATGGCTTTACCCAGCCAAGAGAGAGTTTTCAAGTTACTCTGCCACACATGGAACTTATAGTAGGTTGGACCAAGCACTTGGGACAGCGGATGTCCAGCCTAGTATACATCCGGCCAGTTACTTGGGCAGGTACCTGGATGACCACTCTCCGTTATTGTTAGAAAGGGTCAATTAGGGGCACGGGGGAAGAAGGAGGTCTTGGTGATTACCAACAGATGCACTGCAGGACATGCAGTTCAGACATTCCTTGGGGGATAAGATCATGGAGTACTTATCACCCCATCTCCCTCCAGAGCTTAGACACGAGAGTCTCCAGTGCCAGCACAAACAATAGCAGCGAGAGCAGGCAGCCCTGCCTCGTACCCCACCTCACCCCCCAATCATCTGACACAATGCCCTCATTCTGCACCCTGACCCCCGGAGGTGCACCCAGCAGTGGAACTGTGGGCTAAAACACAACTTCTGAAGTACTTTCTGTATATAATTCCACTCCAGTGTATCTAATGCTTTGGCTATTTCCAACAAGGCTACGGTGAGATCTTCCCTACTCTGGTCCCCCACATGCATCACATGCACCAATCAACGCAAATTAAAGGCGGTGGTGTGGCCTTGCATGAAACTATATTATTCCTCCTGTACCAGCCTCCCCACCACTCCACTCAGTTGCACCTCCAGGATTTTGCATAGCACCTCCATACCAGCATTGAGCAGAAATCTGGGAACGAACGGTCACCAGATTATTGAGGAGACCACTGTTTGCTAGGGACCTTGAATTGTGGACTCTATTGCCTTTCTGCCGTATAAATTAATCCATGTCACTGGCTCAATGGGGGGAGGCAGGGTGTGAGACACTAGGAGACCGAAATCCAGGGGACACATTTCTGACCTATGCGGAGGCACGGGATGCGTTTGTGGTGGGGAATGGAAAATTCCTGCAGTATGCCAAGCTGTCAAGCATGGCACAAAAGATTTGGGTGGGATTCCCACGCACTCCTCAACAGACTAACACACTGCATCTGCTACTGACTACGGGATCGATGAGACATACGGTGACGTACTTATACAAAGCACATAAAGCAGATCGAATCAGAGTGGTACCTGCTGCATGCAAGGCATGGGAGGAGGAGCTCACGCTGTCCCAGACGGACGTGGACTGGAGAAGGACTTGTGAACTAGTTAAGAGTCTTGTGCAAAGCACATTGCAAGCTAGCACACTTCAGTTATGCTCATCGTACAAATACAACACCCATTAAAATTAGTCAAATGTATGAGAGGAGTGCAGCTTGCCCAAGATACAGGAGGGAAAGGGCTGCTTTCCTACATAGGGTTTGGGATTGTCCTGAGGTAAGAGGATTCTGGGTAAGGGTGCTCATACGACTTTGAGTGGTGACCGTAATGACTGTTGAGGTGTCCCATGGGTGTGCCTCTTCTGTATCGTCAGGCAACCCAGAGGAGTAAGATAAATTGGATGTTTCTGCAACTGACCTTGGTGTTTGCCAAAAGAAGAGTGGCCATAGGATGGATAAGCACAAGGTCCCCGTCACTTTGTCTGTGGTACAAGGATGTTGCTGAGTCTGGACTGGTAGAGGAAGTTCACATGAACCAAAATAACGAAGATGATAAATTGCAGGAAGATTTAGAGAGTTGGGTGGTGATGCTAGACAACGTGCAGAGTGAAACAACAGGGGTAGGTGAGCAAGGGTTGCTGTCACTGGAGCCGGCCCAGGAAGCTACACAGGGGCAAGAGGACGTGGGAGGGGAAGGTGCACAGACAGGGATGGGGCTAAATAGGCAAAGAGACCGATGTAGGAGATCACACTAACTGGTCTTGACTACAGGAATCGAAGTATCCATGTTATTGGGATAATGATTATATTACAATGATGCTGATTGTAGGAGGAGCCGAAGACAAGGTTGTGTTATGGGACACCGGATTGAGTTACCTCTGTTCACTGTAACTGAAACATATGTGTTTTATTATCTATATCCGGAGGTTGCTGAGCGTAATGGGAGACACTCTCCCGAACGCATACGATGAAATGGTGCTCTCACTAGACATCGAGAAGGCATTTGATACACTAGAGTGGGATATTTATTCGCCACCATGCAGCGAATGGGAATCGGCCCTAACTATATACGCTGGGTACAGACATTATACACCAAACCACAAACTAGGGTGAAGACGGGAGGGGTCGTATCAGATAGCTTCCTGATCACTAGGGGCACAAGGCAGGGCTGCCCCTTTTCCCCCCTGTTGTTCGCCATAGCAATGGAACCATTAGCGACGCGAATACGCGCAATGAAAGACAGGTGGGGAATAATTGGAAATGGGCTATATCACGCTATATCACTATATGCAGACGAAACCTTAATATATGTACGGAAAGGAAGTGAGGTGCTGCCCTCAGTAATATCACCGCTGTCCGAGTAAGGAGGGATATCGGGCTTAGTGGTAAACTGGGAAAAATCGTGCGTGTTCCCACTAACTAGATGGCCCCCGCCGAAACAAGAAAACGCCCCAGTAGGACGCCTGAAATGGTGCTTCGAAACATTTAAATACTTAGGGGTCCACATATATCATAAAACAGAGGATCTCAGGGATGGTAATCTGGGGAGAGCACTGGCTTCCATGAAGGGGTCGCTGCGTTTCTGGAATAAACTACCACTATCACCACTGGGCAAGGTGGCTGTAGCGAATATGCTGATACTGCCCAGGCTGCTATACTACTTTGCGGCACTGCCACTCAGTGTCCCTAAGAGATTTTTCCGCAATCTGAATGCGGTCTTACTGCAGCCTATATGGGGAGGGGGCAGGATGCGTGTTGCGCTCTCCACGTTGCAGCGCCCAATTGGCGCAGGTGGTCTGGGCGCCCCCAACTTTGAACTTTACTATGCTGCTGCACAGCTGCAGTGGATACTGAATTGGATCCATAGGCCCGAGTCGGCAGAGTCCGCCTGGCTGTCGGCTCGACTTCAGGGGGCACCACTGCTCACATGGCTAACAAATAAAAAACCAAAAAGCGCGTCTGATAACCCATTAATGGCAGTGGCACATTCATGCTCGGGGAGTTACGTACAAAAAGGATACAAGGAGCTCCCCTACTCGCCGCTCATCCCACTGGAACGGCTCCCTGACTGGGCCGAGGCTGGGTCGCACTCGCTCGCGGTCTGGTCGGAAGCGGGCAAACAATCAGTAGGAGACTGCTTTGAGGAAGGAAAACTAATGACATTTGAATCTATACAAGCCCTCACAGCAGTGAACCCGGGACAATTTTTAGCTTACCATGCCATATGCCATTCAATTAAAAAAACATGGGCGCCCGGAGATCAAGAGCCAGAGATCTCCCCCACACTACATCATACGCTGAAATACGACACCCAAACAAAAGCAGTGTCGAACCTATACAAACTCCTGAGTAAGTCCCCTGAACCCAATCTGGAAAGGGCAAGGGAAAGGCGTAACACTGTCCTACCGGACCCGATCTCACAAGAAGACTGGTCGAAAGCCCTATACCACACCTGCGGGGTGTCGAGAAATCCCAGATTCCACTACACACAGTTCAACTACACACATCAAACATACTTAGCACCAGCCAGGATTAAACAAATGTTCCCTGGGTCGGACCCGGCTTGCCCTAGATGTAACGCCCCAATGGCACACTTTTACCACATGGTCTGGGACTGCCCTCGGGTACAAAAGGAATGGACTGGAGTGGTAAAAGAAATCACAGAAATGACGGGACTCGCACTGGCAGTGGATCCCAAGTCCTGCCTGTTAGGGCTTAGGACAAGGGAAAAAAAACATAGAACACCTACATAAGTTTGCAGACCTGGCCTATGTGATGTACAAAAGATTGATAGCCATGAACTGGAAAGCACCCAATGCGCCCGATCTTAAAGCTTGGCACACCCTCACGCTGCGTTGGTCCCGCACAGAACACCAGGTACTAAGGAAACTAGCGCGGGAGGGTCAACAACACACAGGTTGCGAAGCCTGGGAAATGCTAGTAGCCAAACTAGAGGCAAAAAATGATGAGAAACCACCATGAACTGCGGAACGACACAAACACCCAGACAACAGCCACCTACCTACAACACTGCCACGCAGCCGTCCGTGACACAACACACCACACGTGTGCACATCCACTCTCACGCCCTACGCCCTACACCCGCTGACACCTACATTAGCCAACAAGTGTAGGGCAACTACACAGAACTCACACACAAACACATCCCCAACACACGCCAATAATACTCTAATAGAACGGCACCCCCGGCCACTACTAGCAAGCAGACCCCAGGAGGGAAGAGGGGCCACCTTACACCAAATTACAAGACTCATCAGCCACAAGCAGCAGAAAAATACACTGGACGATATAACTGGACCTAAATGTGTACAATTTGTTTTTGTTGTTTGAGTGTAAATGTTTCACTAGATCAACCAAATCCTGTTAATGTGATCATAAAATTATGGTACAGATATAGGTTTTGCAAATTTCAATAAAAATATATATATATTTTTTTTAATGTGTTTTATTCTCTTTTTCACTTGATGTACCGCTGATATGTGTTATGAACTTGGAGTTATGTTATTTACAGATTTGAAACTCCTCTTTTTATTAATGGTAATTTTGTTGCATCAAATAACCATCTAAAAGTGCGTGCATTTTAGCATTACAGGCTTTAACTGGCTTTTTACACAAGGGATCTAGTTGGTTGAAATGACAATTGTCTTTTGATTATTTGTTGTACCACTTGCTATTTTTGGTTTAACACGTTAGACTTTTAGGCCTTCCAACATGTGTTTTATTTTAACAGACAGTGCATTGTCAGAGGGAAAACAGCTCCACAAAGAGACGACAGGAGAGTTGAAGCAGAACGCACATGATGTCCGCAGGTGAGTGAGAAAACTCTCTACGAGGGACTAGAGTGGAGCGTGGAATTGGCTAAACAACATGAGAATGCTGAACCATAATTCTAGGTCAGGTTTACCTGTGCTTATCATATCTTAGGTTACTTGCTTTGCAAGGCCTGTATTGTTTTTTGGTTGTCAATGTGTTGCTAAATAGGGTGCACACAAACGTCATCCTGGTAGGAGATCGCAGGACAAAAATACTGGTTAGTAGGTGGGATTGGGAGGAGTCCAGTGAACAGAACAACATGTAGAAGTGTGGTTTTATGGTTCTGGACTCTATAAATAGTATAGTAATTTGGGAAGACAGAAGACCAGGACGTCAGCACAGACCCTCGAAAAATGACAGTGTGTGTGAGAAAGTCCCTCTTCACCAGCCTCCGGGCAACTTTACAAGCTCCCCAGGTGTTGACTTTAGCGATTAAAAAAAAGATGAACAAATGGGGATCTTTGGGTGTGAAACTACAATACATTCATTTCCCTGCTTCCACGAGATCAGTTAGAAGAAATATGGCTGAGGGAATCCTATGCTGTTTTCTGTTCCTTCCCTCCACACTCCAGAGCATGATCCACAGGTACAAGGCCAGCAGACACTTTTACTTCTTGACTATGTGTGCATGAACTATGAAGAGTAGTGATGGGGACTGGAAAATCTAAATGTAGCAAGCAACCTTAGAAAGGAACTTCTGCCATTACTGTGTATTAGCAACACCGTAAAGGCTGTGCAGATATATACAGAAGTGGGTAGGACTCACCAACAAAGATAGGATGAAGCTCTTTCCCTAGCATGGAACTTTTGACATACAACGATTAGAACATTTGAAGAAAGTGAAGGATCCCAAAAATAAAATAGATGATGAGCAGCAACATCACTTCCTACCATGGCCTGAGTAGGCACTCAAACCTAAGCCTGACACCAAAGTCTGAGATATGAAAAATACTCAAGATAACCTGGAGAACCAAAATAATCTCCTTGGTGACAGAGTTAGTGCTTGTGCTACACTGCTCCGCCTCCTCCTATATATAAATTCCCCTAGATCATTGAGCCTCAGAAAAAAGGAGAAAGATGAGGACCTGAGTGAGTAGGATTTGCTAGATGTATTCCTTATGCGAGCCAAAGGGGAAAAGGTTGCAGCCACTGATGCACTCAGAAATGGAGCAGGGCCTCCAAGATATCAGGTGAGTGGAGCATAAGGAAGTAACGCACAAGTAAGCTTTGCTATACGACTGACGTCCAGTAACGCGCCCAAGAGAAGGGTGGGAGTGACTAGCCAAGAAGCAGATTCCACTACTGTAGATCGACGCAGGGCACAAGTGCAATCTGTTCCAGGGAGTAGAGAACCACTAGAACGCCGCCCCACCATTACCCAGAAAGGTTTAAGACAAACTGCAGAACAATTTCACGGCAGGCAAATCTCCCGTAAAACATACAATGTACAATAAATAATCACAACTGGAAACCCTTAAGAACACAAGATCATATGCAAAAATTTCAAAAAATATTTTAAAACTTCAACATAAGAATACTGCACTACAAACATACAATCATGTTATTTAGTCCATAATACATTTCCTTAGGCACCAAACCAAATTCAAAAATCTACTCAGCCCAAAGACAATACAGCCTTGGGTGTCCGCCTTAACATATCTTAATGCTGCTTTGTGGCACCTCACACCTATAATCAGGGTGTGAGGTTGAATCCATTTTCTTCTGGCCCCTATATAAATGGGGTAAAAGAACACAATGTGCTCCTCTGTTTCAGGCAGCTTTATACAGAATGGGCAGAATCGTTGTTGCTTATACTCAATTTCCGTGTAAAACTGTTGGTTGGCAAGATCCCCAACTCAAATGATATATATCGGGGTTTTAGCATATTGTGGACTATATCACCCATAAAAGCTTTAAATTTGGGAGAGGGCTTAACATTTAAAAAATGCTCAGTTATTGCTTCTCCTATGGAGCTAGCAAACCATTTCTCGTCTATAAAGAGACAAAATGTATTTTTCTGAAGATTGTATGAACTGCTGTTAGGTCATTCCCAAAAGAGCATAAGGCAATTTTTGATGTAGTTCAGCCAAGATTTACTTTAGATTTGTCCAATTTCAAAATCACCTTTAACCCATTTCTGTATTATTCTAGCTCCTCGGTGTGCCAATTTCTTAACCAATACACTGGAGGTCTTAAGTTAGCTTTGTTAAGTAGTCTCTTTATATCCAAATTGAGATAGAGCTGGAGTAAGGCCAGCTAGTAGGCATTTGAAGGAGACTTCTTTCAAAATTGTTCTTCCCGGTGCCCAAAGTATTTAAATTTTTGTTGCCCCAAATTTCAGCTCCTTAAAGTGCAGTAGCTTGAGCCTTAAGTCTACAAATTGTAAATCTAGAGTCACTGATCTTAATATGTTGGCCTTATGCATTTTTAATACAGCAGCCACTCTGTGTTGAATTAACAGGCTGTTTTTAATGATATGCTTGGACCATGACATAGTTGCTGAAATTCTGACTCTCAGATAATCAAAGTTATCCACTCTTTTTAAAACAGAGTTCTCCAATTTAAGTTCCCCTACGTATGATGTATGGGTTAAATATTGTGTATTTGGTTTGACTTATGTTAATCTTCAGTCCCCTATGCTTGCACAAAATTAGCAAACATTTCTAACCAGGTTTTCAGTCCCATTGGAGTTTGGGAGGTCAACAATATGCCAATAGTAGGGCAGGGATTTTGGGACCATCTTATTTAAGGGAGCCATTCATAGTGTCATTTGAGCATTTGATCAACTACCCAACAATTGCCCAGAAGGCACTCGCGTCTCTTCACTCAAGTGATGCAGATGAGGAGATATTACCAATTTCCTTCTTGGAGAGACTTCCTAGTGGCCGGGGGTAGAATTATAGTACATGTTTCTTGGAGCCTCCCTGATTTGATGAGCAATAAGAAACAATTCCCAACGTTAGAGAAAGCACAACTCAGTTTTGAGAGGAACTGCAGATTGTGTTTCACATATACAGACCAAATTGAGAGGATGTCAACCACTTAATGTGCTTAGTGGTGCCACATGAAGTGAGAAATAGTTGAGTGGAGAAATCAACATGGCCAAGGGTTAACCCCGCCAATGAGGACCTGTGAGTGCACCAAAGGGTGTGTTGATGAATGCATCTGTGAACGTGTGTCGGGTGAAAACTGATTGGACTAAGATCTTGAACTGTAAACAGAATAAGGGTGGAGCACCCGCTATTTGGATGGACTTAAGGATGTGTTTGAAAGGTACTCAGGCATAGCTCATCTGAAAAAGATGACTCAGGAAACCGTAAGTGCTGCTTATGTACAAGACTTATTACTAAACGTTAATACCACTAACCGATCAATATAAGTGGCCCTTCCCCAGATATTGGATCCTTCTGTAGGTCTGGCCTGCTATCTTCACTGCTGCCTTGAGTGTCTGGTTGGTGATAGCACACATCTTTGCTGTGGCATGATGAACTATTTCAAGTTTAGCCTCTCTGCATATGGGAAAAACTCCTAAATGCTGTTGCTGGAAAACTACAGACAAAAGATAAATCTCCTTTCTTGCTGGATTTGCATGTCTTTGCCTGTTGATGTGGGGAGGGCGGGGTGTATCCCTTTTATTGAAGTGCCCGCCAGTCATAATACTTTTTGCCTTGATATCTTCTACCATAGACACCAACTCCAAGAGTGTGATGGCATATCTCCCACTTCTTAGCAGAGCCTTGCAAAGTTTACTAGTCCTCTTGGTTGGAGTACGCTAGACATGACTAATTTTGCATTGACTGACCCAGAACTTAACTGTTAGTAGCATAAAGTGAACATCTCCAGTGTTTTCAATAAAAGACTGTGGCCTTGTTGTAGAGACCGTTTCTTTCAAATGACCTCTTTATGAATTCCATCTTCCCACTGGACTGTTGCTTAAGCAACATCAGCAAGTAGGCTATGCATATTTTATTTGCTGATCCCATGCCTATCCATCGCTACCCTTAGACTGGATTGGTACCTGTTGTCCCAGATATATAATTCCTGCAACAAGACACCTTGATGGCCACCCTTTACGGCAGAGGCGGGGCAAGCAAGCTTACTCACTACAACTGCATTCTTTTTTACAGTAATTTCAACACATTGTAGAACTGTTGCTTTCGCCAAAGCAGAAATCATGGAAGAAATTGTTAACCCTACCACATTAGCTTTAGAATTACTGGTAGATCAATTAGATACAAATGCCACGATCCTGACTCAGAATAGGATGGCAATAGATTACTTTTTAGGAGCAAAGGGTAGGGGTTGGTTATTGCAGACTCTGAGTGCTGTGTCCATCTTCCCAATGCTTTCCTTAGCATATATGAAGAAAACACATTAGGAGCCTCTCCAGGGGCATACCGCTCACAGGCTGAAGCCCGCGTCTCAGGGCTCTGCACCTTTTCCACGTGTAAGAATCAGTCCACGGGGAGGGACATTGGGGAGGGATTGGGTGTGTAGCGAGTTTGAGGCAGATGAACCCCTTGCTTTTTCTGTTCTAGCCTCAGACTTTATACAATGAGCTGTAGGAGATGGGACACATAGGGGGTCATTCCAACTTCGCAACTTCGGCGGGCGGCGGAGGCCGCCCGCCAAAGTTCCCCCGCCAGAAGACCGCACTGCGGTCAAAAGACCGCGGCGGTCATTCTGACTTTCCCGCTGGGCTGGCGGGCGACCGCCAAAAGGCCGCCCGCCCTCCCAGCGGGAAAGCACCAGCAACGAGGATGCCGGCTCCGAATGGAGCTGGCGGAGTTGCTGGTGTGCGACGGGTGCAGTTGCACCCGTCGCGATTTTCAGTGTCTGCCAAGCAGACACTGAAAATCAATGTGGGGCCCTGTTAGGGGGCCCCTGCAGTGCCCATGCCAGTGGCATGGGCACTGCAGGGGCCCCCAGGGGCCCCACGACACCCGTTCCTGCCAGCCTGGTTCTGGCGGTGAAAACCGCCAGAACCAGGCTGGCGGGAAGGGGGTCGGAATCCCCATGGCGGCGCTGCTTGCAGCGCCGCCGTGGAGGATTCACAGGGGCAGCGGGAAACCGGCAGGAAACCGCCGGATTCCCTTTTCTGACCGCGGCTTTACCGCCGCGGTCAGAATAGCCCCAGAAGCACCGCCAGCCTGTTGGCGGTGCTTCCTCCGTCAGGGGTAGGAATGACCCCCATAGTTTGGTTGTTTGCACTATGGTTTTTCTTCTTTCTTTCTTTTTCTCTTTTTCTGTATGTGATATCACATGTCTGCGCTTAGGCGTAGTGCTAAAATACTACACGAGCTTCAGAACGGACTAGATTTTAATCTCGGTGGCATTTGGTCTTGTCTGGGTAGAATTTGTGGACACTTCGGTATGAACATATTTGAAAGAATCATTGCTGTTTATTTGTAGTTGTTTTATACATGCTAACAAAATTAATAATCTGCATCATCCTATACACTCAGCAAATAAAGTTGCTGCCTGTGCATTTCCGTTTGCTGCCTGTGACGATGATGAGGACAGTGAAATGAAGATGTAACAGAAGACGTTTTGAGACTAGCTTGATTGATTATTGTGAGAATGTTTGCTTCTTGGCAAAAAAGAGGCTTGAGAAAACCTAAACATGCATTCCTGTTGCCGTAAACATTAATGCTTCCTTGCACATGAGTATCACAATGTGCATGGCACATTGCATAACTGAATTCGGATATTGTTTTTATTTTAGCCCAAAGTGTGATCAGCCTTAACATGCTTGCTAAATTTCATAATTCCAGTAGACTTAGAAGCCATTTTATTTGAGGTACTACTTCTGCACATTTGCTTTTATCTGTTAAAGTGCAGCTTCACCTTCAATTTTGGCAAACAGAGGCATGATTTTAGGAAAGTAATGAATACAGCAGTATGTTTATTTATCTTTAGCTTTATTTCAAGACTGCTTCCACTCACTCCAGAATAAATCCTGACTCCTGCTCATTAGAACATTATGTTGAACTAACAGTTTCTGTTGCAGGTTTATGTTGCATTTTGTTTTTAGAGAAAAGTCTATAAGGCCCGAGCTTTCACACAAAAAGCCAGTTGCTACCTGTAATGCTAAAATGCCCATAAGGATGACAGATCTAGGAATCTACATTCAGAGGATAAACTACCATAATATCTGGTAGTGTTATCTGTGCACATTGAAGGTGCAGTGGTGGAGCTGAAAGGGTTTCGGCCGGTTGGACATTTTCCATCTGTGTCACTCTAAATGAGAAAAGGTGCCTTCAGAGATGTGGCCAGAAAAATCGAAATATTTTTGCCTGGTTTTCTATTGTTAGCCATCTTTAAACACTGGCCGTATTTGTTAAGACCGTCTTTGTTTTAGTTTCTATTTACCATTTTGTAGGGTAGAGAAGTGGTCCTTAATCTGGGATTCGGGGAAGCCTACTCAGAGGCAGGGGGTACGCAACTGCTTCAAAAATTAATTTGTTCCATGTGTTGGACGGCTAGGAGCTGTCTGACGTCACAGTGGGCGTGTGCGTAGGACAGCTCCCAGCCATCCTGCACTCAACCTTGGGGAAGCACTGGCGCTCCCCCACCCTTGGACCACCCCTTTGGAGCCCCCCACTAGGGATAGCAGGCAAAACTCTTCTGCTGCCACCCTGACCGGCCCTCCGCGCGGCACCTAATGACGTCAGCGCGCACAGCACATCAACATTATTAGAAGTTGCCGGGGGCACACTGGAAGCCATTTGCTTCCAGTGCGTCAGAGGGGAAAAAGGTGAGTTTCTCCCAGAGACGGAGGTTAGGAGAAAACAAAAGGGCATCAGTGTTAAAGAAAGGGCTTTCCTTTCTCCCGTTGTCTCTTTGGAGTGCATTCCTGCTGAGGATCGTGCATGGAGTCGCGATCATGCAGCAGGAATGCCCACTAGACACCAGGGATTTTTGTTTTGTTTGCATGTCTGTGTGTTTTTGCATTGTTGTTGAGCATCCCCTTGGAAAAGGGTAACCCTCCCTTTGGGGGGGCAAGTATTTTGGCCATTTTATTAGGCCCACCTGCCCCAAGAGGCCAGAAACCACTAGGCCACCAGGTATTTGTATTTTGGCCATGTTGGGGAGCGGCCCATGAGCAAGGGTTGTTCCCCTTTAGGGTGCAATTATTTTGCCTGTTTCTGGTCCCCTGGAGATCAGATCAGCCATTTCATTAGGCTAATGTGCTCCCTATCAGGGCAGAAACCACTAGGCCACCAGGGATTTGTATTTTGGTGAAGTTGGGTAGCAGCCCCTCAGACGAGGGTCACTCCCCTTTAGGGGGGTGATTATTTTTGCTATTTCTTGCCCCCCCTCCCTTGGGGACAGATCAGGCATTTTATAGGCCCCTAGGGGGGCAGAAACCACTAGACAGCAAGGAACGTTTCTGAATGTTTGGTGGTGGGGTGTGTGTGGACTGGCGCATCATTTTCATGTGTGATCATGTTTTATTGCTCCTTTTTATTCTAGTGCAAAGCTTTTGATTTCTTTGCTGTGGCTCCTACAAGCAATTTCAACACTGGTTGATCTGCAGTTTGCATAGTTGCATCTATTTGGTAAGAAATCCTGTTTTGTACTGTTTACTCCAAAGAGGTATTATTGCCATGCATGAATGAGATTGTTTGTAAATGGTGTAATATTAGCAGCACATTTACCTTATGTTTTACTGTATAAGAACTTCTCCTTGGATTTGTACACAGTGTGTACTGGGCTGCCTCATGCATAATTTTATTTTGTTTTCCCTTTTTACTGGGATATCTTTGGTGCTTGCTGTGTCTGTGCAGACTAGGTGCTGGTGATTCTAGCTGTGTCTGGCATGTGAGTGGTATTTATTTTGAGTATATAGGTCTTTGTGATAAAGCCAAACTTTGGTTATTACTTATATTACACAGTGTTGGTTGCTGTGGACTTATTTCTCAAGTTAATTAGTAAGAATTATGGCTAGCCATAGGATTAATGCTCAGAAGTTGTTGGTATGCTTTTCCATTCTCCCTTTGACCATGATTATGAGACTGACTCTGGATCTGAGGCAGAGGAGGAAGTGCAAGATCTTGACAGTAAATCTTCTGTCCGAGAGAAATTATTTGATGATTACCTCACTCTCAGTGCAAAGGAAGTGCCAGTTTTAGATGGGGGACACTGATGTGCTGATAGTGCAGCAAGAGGCATCTGGATTGCAGCCTGGGTCTGAAAGGCTTCCCATTGGAGAGCTGAACTCTGGGTTGACCCAAACATCGTGCAGCCGGTGTTGCCTGCCTTTACTGGTGTCGCAAGGTGTGGAGGTAATACTGAAAACGTTTTGCCTATAAATTCGTTTCAGTTGATTATTGACAATGTATTTTTCAATGAGACTGTTGAACAGACTAATTTGCATGCTGAAAAGTATTTGAGTGACAACAGTGCCAGACTTAAGCCCCGCTCTAGAGCTATGGCGTGAAGTCTGGATGAGTTGAAGAACTTCTTAGGCTTAATTTTTTTAATTGACTTGATAAGGAAGCTGTCGCTGTCTTCATATTGGTCTACCAGTCCCTTGATGACAGCGGCCATATTTTCTGCAATCATGAGTCGTGATCAGTATTTGCTTCTGCTTCAGATCCTGCATTTTGTTGATAAGATTCGTCCTGTCCTTGATCATTTTGTAGAATGATTTTCAGAGATCTATGTTCCAAGGAAATAAATAGCTGTAGATGAGTCTTTAGTCCTGTTCAAAGGCCACTAAGTTTTTAGGCAATAAGTTCCTAGCAAGGGAGCATATTATGGAATTAAGATGTATCTGCTGTCTGAGAGTAGTACAGGATACGTCTATAATTTCAGGCTGTACACTGGTAGGGATTCCACAATTGACCCCCCTGGTTTTCCGTCCACTTTTGGAGTTAGTGAGAAAATTGTGTGGGAACTTGATAGGTGACTTTTCAACAAAGGTCACCATTTTAAAGTAGATGGCTTTTACCCTGATGCACAATTATTAGGGGGATTGTAAAAAGTGGACACTGTTGCTTGTGACACAGTCTGCTCTAACCGTAAAGATTATCCAAAGGAGCTTGTTTGTAAACAACTTGAGAGAGGACAGTGCAGTGTCTTGCGTAGTGATGAACTGCTAGCTGTGAAATTTGCAGACAGGAGAGATATCTACATGCTGACTACCATTCATGATGAAAGTACTTCACCTGTGACTGTTTAGAGTCAGGTTGCTGAAGTGTGCAAACCTGTGTGCATTTTAGACTACAATAAGAACATGGGTGGTCTAGGTAGAGTAGATTACAGGTTGGAACCTTACACTACTGTTCGTAAAGCTTGTATTGGCTACCCATTTGTTTAATCTTGCAACCTTCAATCCTTTTGTTGAATTTAAGGATTGTTCTTCAGAGTCAAATATGACATTTCTTCAGTTTCAGTGATAGGCAGCCTTATTTTCGTGGGAAAGGCAAGTGTTCCTAGAGTTGGAGAGGTGGAGGATGGGACTAGGTGATAGATTGCCACTTTGCTGTTTGCATTCCTCTCACGCCAAAAAACATCTGTGTAAAAAATGTAGATCTGTGTACAAAGAGGCGTGCAGAAGGAGAGTCATATGCACTGTTCCAAGTGTCCTTTTAAACCTGGACTGTGTGTGCCTCATGTTTTAGATTGCACCACATGCAACTGAGTTTTTGGGAGCAACCTTGAGCATAAAAGTGAACTGACTGGTATATATTGTCTTATATTTTTTGCTCAGTTTCATTTTTGGCATTAATGTGATGTATTTATTTAGAGGTCTTATATTTGTAGTTTTGTATTTACTCGCAATTAGTTTGTGTTTTCTTTTTTGTTAAAAACAAATGTGACAGTGGTGTACATGGACTGGTGCTTGGCTGGTGGTGTGTGTGAGCTGGTGCGTGTCTGTAGGTGTGTGAGTGCTGGTATTTGGTTGGTGGTGTGTGATTAGTGACTTGCTGCTGGTCAATACACACACTGTCAGTCAAATGACAGTCCACACACTCTGTAAGCCGGTCTGATTGCGGTGTCAGTCATCTGGGTGTATGAAAGTGACGGGCCTCTGAATGGCGCTGTCTGTTGATGTGAGCATTGTAATGTGATTGGCCCGAAGCTGGCAATGTGAGTGGTCTTGTGTGTGTTACGTATGAAAGGTGTGTGAATGGCCTGTAAAGCAGTTGGTGCCTTGTTGCAGCTTTACAGCTCACAAGCTGCGAGTCATTGGCTCATTTTTAACCTTTCAATTATTAACAGTGTATTTCATTTTTGTGAAATCTCTTGTTAACAAAATGTACTTATTGTACCACACCCTTGTTCCATATCCAACCACGGTGTCTATCCAACCAGTATGTGTGTGTGTGCTTGATGAAACGATGGTTGTGCAGTAATATTTGTCTTTTCTGTCTTTCTCTGCCAAGGTGTATATTGTCTCTAGGGAAAATCTACCAACCCTAGAAAAGTTCATACAGCCAGGGGAAAACAGGGTGGTCTGCCTCTTCTGGATCCCAACAAGTTTTCTTACCCACAATGTCGTGCGCACCTCAAAATGTGCCAAAAAAACAAAATTTCCTTGCATTTCTAAGACATATTCTTCCAGAAACAGAAATAAACAACTAAATTCCTACCACCCAGCGTTCCCCTCGGCCTCCCAATAAAAATGCTAATTCACTTGTGTGGGTGGACCAAGTGCCTGGGATGGGGAGGGACCTAAAACATGCTGTAGAGACACCAAAATATCTATTACAAAACGACCTGGGTTTCAAGGGGGCACCTGCGTTTTTGATCCCGGGCTCAGAAGCCATCTATGGAAACCTACCAAACCCAGAAATTTCTAAAAAAAATAGACACCCTAGGGAATCCAGGAAGGTGTGGCTTGTGTGTATTCCTGTCATTTTCTTAGCCAGAATCCCCTGCAAACCTAACATTTAGCTAAAAAAAATAATTCACATTTCTGTGTTGAATCAACACACTGGCGCAAATTTCCTACCACCCAGCGTTCTCCTCGGTCTCCCAATAAACATAATACCTCAATTGTGTGCATGTCTACCAGTAGCATACAGTCTCACACTGGCAATTGCATGGTACCAAACCAGCTGGGGCATCATCCGAGTACCCGTTTTTGTGAGCGAAGTGTAGGGCGCAGACCCTATCCTTGAAACTAAACTGCATAGTAGTGTTACATGCAAGAGTTCCAATTCCTACAGAATTACACTTTTATGCAATTTAATCTTAGCCGGTGTCTGAGTTTGAAATTTACCTCAAGTTCAGACCACATGGAAGGTTGTGCTGTGTCGTTCTGTAGCACAGGGCTAAGCATTGTGCTAAAAGGGTTGCTTTAGTGCGAGCCTGGCAACAGGTGCGTATCCTCCTTTGGTGCAGCAGGTGTAGTGTCACCAGGGGCCAGGCTGCGCTCATTGAACCCTGATTACTGCTGAATTTTAAAACTCTAACAGCCGCTAGGGTTTCATTTGCCTCCATGCATAGAGGCACAACACACTGGCAATGCTATTACATGGCAGATGGCATCATCTGCACACAACTCTTAATAAATATTGCGTTATGCATTTTGTTTTACTGTTTGCATTAAACACGCTCCAGATTTTCACATAGTGCTGCTCAAAGTCTAACAAATTTCATCCCTAGTGTCCACTAGAATCTAGCCAGTACAAATGCATTACAAACTCTGCTCTTAAATAAATTGTCAACGGAAAGGTTAGTAAAGATGTTGTGACTTACTTAATTGGTCACAAACAGAATGCGTTTTAAAATGGCTTAGACCTGTGGCAGGAACTCATCCTAGACCTGCATCCTGTGGAGCCAGGTGGCCTACTGCAACGCCACATGTGAATAAAGACTCAGGACACATTGTTATAACTTCGGTGTCTGGCGCATAATTGCAGATGATACATTCTATTTATGGGCACATGCAGCACATAGGTAAAACTATTTGGAGATGGAGTTGTGGAGTGATCACCACTGCAAACACCATCACTGGCCATGCGAGCAGGACTCGGTAGGCGCTTGAGACTTGTGGACTCTCTGGGAATGTGTCACAGACTACTGCTGTGGCTGATATCCAGATGTGAAGCTAATCACTCCCATGATGTATGTTGTGAGGAAGAAGGGGCAGAGGAGTGGGCACTTCAAAGGAAGCAGACCCCCAACATAAATCACAAAGGCTCAGATTCTAAATCACATTTGGTGTCTGGATATAAATTATAATAAGGGGTGTTTGAGAGCACAAGAAAGTCAACTGTCAAGCAGCTAGTCTGCCTGTGAGAGGAGGAGATCTTCAAGACTTTGGCCTGTGACCAAGACTGCGGGACATGGCCTGATAGTCTCCCTCATGGGAGGAGGGACATCACCCAGGGAATCCAAGATCACCTGCCCTGGAGCGTGGATGACTAGTGCCTATCTGCTCGCCAAGCCCAGAGTGCCCTGTGAGGAAGAGGAGAGTTTTGGCGGGATCGAGGTCCAGTGGGTAACCTTTCAAGTAAACTCACTGAGCAAGATGGGAAGAAACAGCCACTGAGCCTCTCAGGACCTTGCCCGTGTGCAGGGCTAAGTCAGCTATCGCCGTATGCCAGGAGAGCCGCTGTAAAGTGAGCCATGGATGTCACTGAACTGAGTGGGCCAGAGCCCTGTGCAGTGAGGCTTTGGCCACCTTGTATGCCAGTGGGACTGCCACGGATGGATTGCCATGTGGACTGGGCTGTGTAGCTCTTGCACGATGATGATGATGATGATCCGGGGACCCCATATGCCACGTAGGGCCGACATGCAGGCATCTGCTGTGCAGATCAAGTTTGTGACAGTGTACAGTAGAAATGTGGTGTTCCCGTATGCCAGAAGCGGTCACTGGAACTAGCAAGTAGTGTGACCTGATGCAATATGTCACCAGAGGAGTGAGGCTGCAGTGGCAACCTCTATGCATCTAGCCCGAGATGAGATTTCTACATCAGGAACTTCGCACCAACTTTCTCTCACTATGGGACCAGGGTCAGACTGGGGAACCAAAAGTAGCCCTGGAAAAAATGTTCAAACCAGCCCTCTCCCTTCACCTCCTCCTGCAATCTCTATCTTTCCATCCATCCATCCCTTACTCTCTTTCTCTACTCCCTCTCTAAACGTTTTCTCTCTACCTCCCTCTCTCATTCCTTTCATCCATATCTCTCCCTTCTCCCCTCCCTATGATCACATTCTATCTCTCACTTCCTCCCTCTTTGTCTCTTTCTATCCTCCATTTCTCTTCCCTTCTGTCCTCTCTGATCACTTTCTCTCTACTTCTCCTTCCTCTCTTTCTACCATCTCTCTCCTCCCTCTCTGATCACTTTCTCTCTACCTCCCCGTTTCTCTCTTTACATCTATCCATCTCCCGCTTCCATTCTCCCATTCTCTCCTCCCTCCGATTGCTTTCTCTCTATCTCTCCCTTCCTCCCTCTCATTCTCTCTCGCTTTCCATTATCTCTCTCTTTCCTTCTCTCCTTCCTCTCTACCTCCCCCCTCCACCATCTATTAAAGCCTCCCCCTTCCTGCTACAGTTACCCTCAAGGTGCTGGTGGGGAGGGGGGGACAGAGGTACCAGGGATGGCCTCCTAGGGCTCTGTACAACCCGAGAAATACCCGGTGGAGTAAAAGGCCAGTCCAGCCCTGAGTGGGACAGACCAAAAACTTACCCTGCATTGAAGAGCATGGTAAAAATCCAATTGCTGCTGGTGCGCGACCACAAGTGATGAACACAGTGATCAAGTGCAGCCTGCCTGGGACACATGCAGTGAACTCACTTGAACTAGGCCACTGTGGCGCTAACAGTGGGGGCACACTCATGAAGTCCCGGCATTCTAATCCTGCAGGTGACGGCAAGACTGAATTGGGCCAATCATCCCTGGAGGAACTTGCTTGCTAGAAAAAGCTAATTTGTGGGAACACCTTGAGACTGACGATTAGTGGTGTTTACCCAGGATGTTGCCTATAGTGAACAGAATGTAACCACTATCCCTTGAGCAAGGAGGGGGTTTGACACAGAACTGCCTACGCAACACTAGAGACCCGACCTTATGGGGACTGTGCAGTTCTTTGTAAATGTTGTATTTCCCTTTGTGTGGTTAGCGTAAAATAAAATACTTTTATCCTGATAATGAGAATTTGACTGGACAATCATTTATTGCTGCTAAGGTGTGTGCTCCGAGTTGTCATCCTGTGACCACCCCTGTGTATCCCCTTCCCCCGAGGGAGCGTTAGACTGCTTGGACCACGCTATTCCTGAAGGTGAATTGCTGAAGGGGGACTTGGCCCAGTTCCTCAAAATCCATAGTAGGCTGGGCCCTGGGACATCAGGAGTAGAAGGAATCAACCCCAAAGGTTAGGGCCAGTCGCTTCTTCTTCCCCTGTGGCCCTCTGAAAGGAGTTCTGAAAATAACTGCAATAAAAAATAAAATTGTACAGCATATTAAGAATAGTGAATAGTAGCTAATGATGGATTTGGTTACCTCCATGCTGAATAGGTAGATCTTGAGATTCACCTATGGGGGGAAAGGCTTGGGCAAGGCAAAGAGAGAATGATGGCATATGCGTAGGGTAAGGTCACATCCCAAGAATAAGACACACTCATCGGAATGATCCTTGTCTTTTTCTATTAAATAGTAAACTGACACTTACTATGGTATCTCAAAAACTAGAACAGAGGTCTACGGGAGGATGGAACCTAGAGGAGACCTAATCTACAAGTCTTTTTTTATAATTTGGCTTTCATGGCTGTGTCTGCGTGAGCTGCAGTGTGACATTGTTTAAAGTTTTTTTTTTTTAAAGCATTAAGAGGCGTCCAGCATTGATGGTGTCATAGCACTTTATTTTCTTGTTAAAGTTGCCACAAAGTTTTTTTTTTTTAAAAAGACTTGGAGCATCACGCAGCCAGTGTAAGGTCACTTACCCACACAGGAAGCTCTGCTAGGTCCATGCTCCACATCAGGGACAGAAGACCATGAAAGAATGCACGCGGAGGTGACCAGTAAGAAGCAAAGAAACAAGAGTCACCTGAAGACACCAGCGGTAGGTATTGGTAAATAATGGGCAGGCCCTATGCAGGTCTTTAAGCTTTTTTCTTTTTTTACACATAATAGTTTTTTTAAGGCGCTTGCGTACTGTAGGCAGAACCTAAAAATTCCAAGCTTGTTTGCTGTTCTTTTGGTGTTTGGAATAAAGTACAAACTCCTCAGAAGATGGGTTGGATCTCAATTATCTTCATTATTTTTACCTTTTCGTGTGCTGTTCATGCACACGGTGCATGATCCATTGAAGTCTCTGATTCAAGCTATTTCACGTTAGATCAAATCCAAGGGGAAATATAGAAGAATAAATGTATTACCATTTTTAAATCATAGCCTTCTAGGAAGAGATCGCGTTTACCAACGAAAGGAAAGTTCAGTCCCCAGACACATTCCACGTTTGCCTTTTTGCTAGCCCTAGCAACCCGAAAACAAGTTGTTGGCTTCTCAGAATTTATCTGCTGCATGTATGTATCATACTGCGTGTCCATGTCCAACGACCAGAGAAGCACAAAATGTCAGGAGGCCGCAAGATGCATCCCTTGGGAGAGACATACACAACAACAAAATGTAGCGGCCAGATAAACGACAAAAATAACTCCTCTGCATAGTCGCAAACAACCTTTCCAACTGCGAAAGGCGTCCCATCCCCAGAGGATGAATTAGATCGCGGCTTGCAAAAGCACTTCGTGGTATCACGTTGCAAGCAGCGAAGTAGAAAAACGTTCAAGGGCGGAAACGGCCAAGATGTGACCGAGAAAGAAAATATAATGATCCCTTTCCAATATTAATGAGTGCAAAGTTATTTAAGCATGCAGTGCCAGAGATTCCCTAAGCGCCTGCTACGGTCAGGGCGCGAGCTTTTATCTGGCAAGGATCTGACATGGACGACATTTAGCGGGATAACGGCAGTTTTAAATAGGGTTGCTATTAAACTTTGGGCTTTCAGAACAGCTTTTCAGTTTTTTGTTTTTTTAAAAGTTAGAAATAACTTGATGTATGTTAGTCTGTTTCCACTGAGCCAGGTGTAATAAGACCACAACACCCAGAATGCATTATTGATGTATTCAGATTTCTAGCCTCTGTGAATATGCCTATGTGGCTGCGTATTTTGATGGGCGTCAATTTTCCGGTTATTGAAAGGACGAAATAGCACCTTCCTTTGAAATAACTCACGCTGTTGTTCTTTTCTTGACTTTTTTTTAATCGGTACAATAAAGACTCAGCACCATGCCAGTACCCTGTAACATATATATATATATATATATATATATATATATATATATATATATACACACACATATAAATAAACAGATTAACATATACGTACATATATATATATATATATATATATATATATATACATATATATTATATATATATAAGGTTCACTAAAGGCCAACCCCAAGACAACACTCTAAACTCCCAAATTATTATCCAAGACTTTTTCAACCTTCCCCATCTAGGACTGGATTACTTGATAATACGTATGCAAGTAAATTATCATTAATTCCGTTTTTAGCACATTAATCTTTAATCCTGTATTATAACTCAGAATAGGATTTTTATGTATTCCTCTGTGGGTACGTGAAATTAGAAGGATGTTGACTGAAAATAGTAAAGTAGGAATTTTTGTACCCAAAATAACAGGAGCATCATTCGTGCAGCAGGTAATGTGCTCCACATTTTCAGTCGCAAATAAAGAGAAAATGTTTGAAGCCAAAATCCAGATCTGTTGGGCTCCCTTGGTGGTTGCAAATGAGATGCTTTCCCCCTTAGTAATCCAGCACACCTAGTCGTAGTTGTCTTCATGGAGCCATTTAGGTATGTCGATGACTTGCATTCCATAGCTTATCCTAGAAACACTGTTAAATGCCGACTTTAGGTCAACACTAACAATTTATATTAAAGTCTTGAGCACAGCCACATATTTCTGAATAATAAAAATACAGTAGAAGACTTGGTCCTTTGTGCTCACATGCCTTCAAAACACCCTGCAGTTTTAATAGGACATACTTTTCTTCAAGCATTCTTCAAAAATAGCCCAATATGGTCTTACCAAAAATGTTCTGTGAGCTATTTTTAAGAATCATTAGATGAACATTTTCTTATTCTTAAAGGCAATTTTGAACACTGGGTTGATTTTGGAACTCTTCATGACTCTGGTATAGGTGCCCTCTATGATGCATAAAATATCACATTAAATAAATCAAAGAAGAAAGTACCCCAGATGTTCAGCTCAGTAATCTGAAAATTGACAGGAATTTTATCAGGGCCAGATGATTTTCCATGTTTTTGACTGTTAAGTGCTAAATTAATTTCTTCAATCATCGGCATGTGGGAAGTGGTTAAATGTTAAAAGACAACAAAGCACAATATCTGTTTCCAGATAAAGGTGAAGATTTGTACCATACCTATTGGGTTCTGTCATATAAGCTTAGCCACGGAGGTAAATTACTAATTTCCATTTGCAATAAAATGCCAAAATGACACAACTCTTTCGTATAAGAAACATCCATTTATTCCTCCCAGTGGGCATGTGCCCAGGCCGTTTTCGCTTCAGTTTACGTAAAACACCTGTAGGTGCTACGGCAAGATGTGTTGCAAAGAATAACTATAGTCTCCGTGAGAGAGTAAAACAAGACGAGTTTATTGGGCATCACCAATTCCAGTCAGCTGTCTCAGAACAGCATTCTAGGATGACAGTTGACAGCTAAGAACGTTCAGTACAGACTATGAGGCAAGGGATCCCATAATTCTTTCCTCTACCCTGCCTGCCACTGCCTCGCCATCTCTTTGGAACGTTCTGAGCTGTCAACTGTCATCTTACAATGCTGTTATGACATAGATGACTGGAATTGGTGATGCACAAAGAAACCCACCTTGTTTTACTCCTTCACTGGAGTCTTCGTTATTCTTAGCAGCACTGGTGACGTTTTGCATGACCTTCGTCCCTTTTATCACCACGCATCAGAGTAGGTGAGTGATTCATGATCACTCATGTGTTTCAATCATAATGAGATCCATAACCTGATGCCATCTTTCAACATTAATATTTATATAAATCATATAGAGCCATTGTGTCTTTTTAGTAGCTTTAGCATTGAATTTGGAATTATATCAAGGGTAGGCAACCATTACGTGCCCTCAGTCCCTAAGTGTCAAGATGATCATCCGATAATTCACAGCTGAAGATCTACTGCATTATATAGGACGTAATGTAAATATACACCAAGAGTCATCCTCTTCAACAACAAATTCATCATATTAAACCAGTGGCTCAAATGTAGTTTAAGATCTCCAGCAATGAGTATAATGTAATCCTCCACTTACTTTGGCAAAAGTGGTTCTATAGGGGCTACTGTCGTGATTTTGCCCAGTTAGTTTATTACTGTTATGAACATTAAAACATAGCAAACCCCCCCTCCGCCCCTGTAAACATACTAAAATATGGGGTGGATGGCGTGACTAATTTTGACTGGTCAAGGCACATGTGTATGATTTATAAGTGTGTTTATTTCGACACTCTGTATCAATGTGCAGTTTTAATTATTGCAGAACATTGGTACAACTTAATTACATGGTCATTGTACTGGTGTTGTATCTTATATGTGAACACAAACATTTGGTTATGGAAAACAAATATAGCAAATTATTTTTACGTGCATGTGGGTGGGGAAATGACATGTGCATAAGTTGTAGGTCCAGAAAATTAGTAGGGATTACATCAATTTTGCTAATAAGTTTTTTTATAAAACTTTATATTATTTAGCTTTATAAAAGCATACAAAACTTTGAGCAGTGCGAGTTCTCAAATACAATGTAGGAAAAGTATTGTGATCACATGTTGTGGCATTATAAGTAGTAACAACAGCAGTTGCAACAAGGGATTGGAGCCTTCAGTGAGCCCCTTAAGAGACAGTATATTACTTAGTCCAAGTCATCTAATCAGGCAGCTAGTAAGAAATACATCAACTACACACTTGGCTGTCATATCAATAACACATTAACACAGAGTCTGTCACGTTTACCCCTCATCACTGGAGCCAGCCTCAGAGCTGACCAATGCCCTCATCATTAAAGTTATTAAGAAGGAGACCCAATGCCATAATCACATCCTTAGCACGTTCATCAGTACGAGTCAAGCGCATGTGGGTATGTGGGTCTCCTCAGCTACTCCCCATTGAAGGAGATCCCGCAGCCATACATTTATCAATGGGGCCCTAGGGCCCAACCAGCCAATGGCTATTCTCCGTTTGGCCAACATAAGAGCAAGTTGGGCGAGCTTGTAAGGCTGTTTCCACTCTATGGGTTTTTTCACCACTCACAGGAGACAAGCCATTGGAGTCAGAGGGATCACTATTCCGGTGGCTCTTGTAATCTTAAGGATCACTTCTCTCCAGAATCCCTGGATCCCAGCACTGTACCAAGCCAGATGCATGAATTTAGCCCCCAACTCTCTGCACCTTACATGGGTTCAATCCTGTTCAGATGACTTGGGGTCACAAAAGTACGATGTAGAAATTTAAAATGCAGCAATTTAAATCTGTGATTACAGGACACCGTCCACCCCAGCTCACAAGCACGTGCCCAATCTACTTCTGCGATGGGTAACTCTAATTCACTATCTCAGCTCCTACACACTACATAAAGAGCACTCACCATTTCTTCATGAACAGCCTTATAAAATAAGGTGATCAGGTGCCTCCCCTCCCCCATTGAATCAAACCACCTAACACTCGAAAGGGCTGTGGTGCTGCAGGAAATCCAGCCCATATTTCTCTGGCAGTCTGCTCCAGCCTGGCATAATGAAGAAATGTGCCAGGACCCACTCCAAAGGTTTCCTGCGCCTCTATAAAAGTGATTAAGACTTCTCCAGGAAATAAGTGACCTGACACCCAGCCGCTCTCCAGCAACCCATGGACATGTCCATATCTAACGACCCCTATGGTGGCAGATGCCAGAGTTTAAGCTCCCTGTCAAATGAGGCCGTACGCACCACCTTCCTAACCACTTCTTCCCAGAGCGCTGCCATTTACCTCATCAGGCAAGGGACTGAAGGGACAGATTGCCCCCGGCATCAGCAGACGCACCAGGGTATCGTCCCCTAGCATATCTGAATATAATTGTTTTTGACAGTTGTCAATGTCAGTCGAACCGCATGCGGCTTGTTGTAAATTTGCTGCATAATAGTTAAAGCGCATATCCGGAAGAGCAAGGCCCCCGTTCTCCATATCGTGCTTGATCGACACCACTACCCTACTAAGCCACCCAGCCCCTACCAACGATATCAACAAGCTGTCCAGTTTGCAAAACAATGGGGGACCTAGTGGAAACATTATGTTCTGGATAAAATAGAGATAGTGGGGGATTAAAACCATTTTGGCCACTGTGGCCCTTCCTATGACGGACATGTGGAGCATGTTCCAGAATCGTATCGGTCCTTCCAAGCCATTCACATCTTCATCAACATTCAGACTTTTGTGTAACGCCTCCATATGTGTGACCTGCATACCCAAGTATCTTGGATCCCGGCGGTGGAGTCTCTTTTCTTCCTTAGAAGTATGGCGGTGTGTGTAAAAAGTAGGCAATGTGATGTATTGGCCTATATGAAAGGGCATGACCACTATTGGTAAAAACGAAGCTCTGGTGCGAAGCACCACTTTGTCAGGATACATTGAAAGGAAAGGTGGCTTAGACCAGTGGTTCCCAACCTGTGGTCCGGGGATTATTATATTAGGTCCCCAGATATCAGTAATGACTCAGTGTTGGTCCCTGGATTCCAATGATGATTCAGTGAGGACCCTGGGTTCCAGTAATGATAAAGTGGGCGTCCACAGAAGTCAAAAGGTTGGGAACCACTGGCTTAGGTGACAATGCCTGCAGCTCACTACCCTACGGGCAGATATGATGGCCACAAGGAAGGCTGTTTTAACTTCAAGAGCCTGAGAGGAAAGTTGTGAAGGGGCTTGAAGGGAGCCCATATTCAGAAAGTAAGAACCAGATTCAATTCCTATTGGGGCATTATGGATGGTGATGGAGGAAACATAAAAGGTAAAACCCTTAAGGGATCTACTAACAATAAGAGATTTAAAGAAAGAGGGTTGGTAAAGTAATCTCAGAAAAATCAGATAGCACACAAACTTTGATGGTGCAAAAAGCAGAGCCCTGCTGGGCCAAAGAAAGAATAAACAAAAGGACCTCGGAATGAGGGTCAGAGAGGGGCTCAACAAACTTGTCTGTGTACCATGCCACAAATTTGTTACATTGACAGGTGTGTACCGATTTGTTGGAGGGACGCCTGGCTCCCATGATAACGTCACAGACTTCGTGAAGAAGGTCAAAAACTGTCAACTGCCACCACTGAATCTCCATGCAAGAAGGCGGACACTGGACAGGTTCAGGCGGAGGACCCTCCACTGCTGCTGCGACAGAAGATCCTCCAAAAGGGGCAGAAATATCAGAGGATCGATGCCCAGGCTCAATAACTCGGGATACCAGACTCTTCATGCTCAATCTGCAGTCACAAACTTGGGCCTGGTCATTCTTGTTCCTCTTGAAAACTCTGGGCAGAAATGGTATGGGTGGAAAAGCGCACAGGAGGCCTGAGCTCCACTCAAGACAAAAAGCCGGTATGAGTAAGTGCCAACTTGGAAACTCCAAAGCGCAAAAAGTGATGGCATTACACATTTTCTGCAGAGGCAAACAAATCTAACCAAGGCTCTCCTCACTGCTGAAAGAGACCTTGCAACACCTCCGGATGGAGATGCCATTCATGCTTGACCAGGCACTGACACTCAGTTTGTCTGCTATGGCATTCAGAGATCCTGCCAGGTGTTGAACAACCAGGGAAATGCCTGGATGTTTCAGCCATGTCCAGAGGCGTAGAGCCTCCTGACAAGAGTGTTCACAACCCCACCAGCACTGCTTGTTACAATTCCTCCAAGATCTGGACCATGTCTGAGAGATTCCCATGATGCTGCACCCCCAGGAACTTCAGGTCCTACTGCACAGCCTGCATGTGCCATCTGGCATGTGTCACCAGCAGGATGCAGGAGGCCATGAGGCCCAACAGCCTCAGAGTGATTCTCACCGAAATCTGGGATAGAGGCTAAAACATGGTGATCATAGACTCAATATCCTGGACTTGCCGCTTGGGAGGATAAGCCCGAAACTGCACTGTGTCTAGACGAAGGGGAGCATTGGAGAGGGAGTCAGGTGTGACTTCAGCACATTTGTAGTGAACGCAAGTGAATGCAGGAGGTTCACTGTTGTCTGGAGGACGGAGATAAAAGCCTGGGCAAGCCCACCTTCAACAGCCAGTTGTAGAGGTCGGGGAAGCCTGAAACCCCATGAGCTGCGCAGATGAGCTGCTACCACTGCCATCCCTAGGGTGAACACCTATGGGGTGCTGGTAGGCCCAAAGGGGAGCATGGTAAACTGAAAATGCTTGTGGCCTACCATGAACAGCAAGTAATGTCTGTGGGCAGGCAGGACGGGAATATGAAAATAGGTGTCCTGCAAGTCCAACACTACCATCTAGTCTCCTGGGTCCAGGGCAGATAGAACCTGAGCCAGCGTGAGCATTTTGAACATCTCCTTCCCGAGGAAGAGATTGAGGGGCCAGGGGTCTAGAGTAGGGCGGACGTCCTCGTCCTTTTTGTGCACCAGAAAGTAGCGGGAATAACAACCACAACCTACTTCTGGCACAGGGACCCTTTCTATGGCTCCCTTGTTCAAGAAAGCCGTAACGTCCTCGCTGAGAAGTGCCAAGTGTTCCTCCGTCATCTGATCGTAGGATGGTGGCATGGATGGAGGAGTAATCTGAAAGGGGAGGGAGTAGCCCCTTTGGACTATTTACAAAACCCACCTCTATGATATGATGGACTGCCAGCAAGGGCAGGTGATGGCGAATCCTGCTCCCGATTGGTCCCTGATGGGGAAGCATCAGACTAGGAAGTTTTGGAAGCTACAGGTGGGCAGGCAGTGGACTGGCAAGGCCGATGGCTCCCTGATCCATGAGGACGTTCGAACCCACGTCCCCAGCTACACAGAGTCTGAGCAGCATGCGTGGCGCAGTGTCTGGAGGGGAACGGACGTGATAGCACATCCCTTCTGTAGCCACAAAAGGGGTGAAAAGCAGACTGAGGGGGGCGACGAGCAGCTGTGAGGCTTAAGGACCTGGCCGTAGCCTGGGACTCCTTAAAGTGCTTGAGGGGCGAGTATGCTTTGTCTCTGAAAAGACAGGTGACATCACAGGGCATGTCCGTAAGAGTGGATTGGACATCCCCCGAAAAGCCAGATGTCCTCACCAAGCGTGGTGCCTTAAGGCCACTGTCGATGCAACCGATCAGCCTAGTGAGTCATTTGTATCCAGCCCACATTGTATTGTGAACTTAGCTGCGTATCTCCCGACAGTAACAGCTTGGGAGAGAATGCCCTGGGCCTCCTCTGTGACCCGTGGCAGCACTTATGTAACTGTGTCCTATAAGGTATGAGTGTAACAGCCCAAAAGACATGTGGTGTTCACTGACCGCAATGCCAGAATAGGAGGGAGACCACATATTTTTCCCAAGCTGATCCAGCCTCTTTGATTCCCTATCCGGGAGTGCGGAAGGGAATGCATCTGGGGACGTGGCAGCTTGGATAACCAAGCTCTCAGTGGTCAGGTGTTCCATCAGGATCACTGAGTCATTTGGAGCCGATCTATGGGGGCGGCAATTGTCCTGTTTAAAGGAGACCCTGTGCTTGGTTTGAACCAGGTCCCCAGCAGGACATCAGTGAGGGCTTCATTAAGAGGGCAAAGGGTGTTCAGAAGCAGAAGACCCAAGCTGAAGCACCTCTGTCAGGAGGTTAGCCCTGACTGCCACTGAAGGGAACTCGAGGCCCAACACCTCAGCCGCTCTCCTTACCACCATGGAGCAGGATGCTCCCTCCTCTAAAGCCACAGTCCAGACCACTAGCCTCACCCAGGTCTATCTGCCAGTCCATCAGCTCTTCATGCTGATATTCCAAAGGGTCCAGCGACCCCTCACAATCGTCCCCATAACCCAAACCAAGGGAATCAGGATCCAACCTAGGGAGCAAGGCCCCTGTTGAAGTCAGAATTGGCGTCCCGCGAGACACAGGTCTGGCTCCATGTCAGCAATGAAGATGGGGTTGACACCGACCGTAAGCAAGAACACCATCAGGAGCGTCGGCGTTGGAATCATCGTTGGGAAAGGTTGAGATGAAATGGCAAATGCCGGTTCAGATCCAGGAATGGATCCAAGGGTGCCCTCCAGAGCTGAAGCTACTGGCACGGAACTGGAAGGGGACTCCACCAACTCCATGGCGTCCGAAGGTGCTCCAGCAGAGTCTGACTGCCCCAGTATGAGGCGCATGGCCTAATAAAACTTGCAGAGTTGGTAGGAGCTACTCCAGCTCTTGGAAACTCAGGGAGGCGTGGAGCTGACACAGACACAGGCTGCGAGGACAGAGGCCTGGAACTACAATGCTCCTTTTCCGTCGTTTTATCGGCTGATGGACCGGCTGAAGTTGAAGAACGTTTGCTCTTTTTCGACTTCTTGTACCTTGACTTACCTGTCCGTCCTGAGGACGAGGAGTGGGATGACGAAGAATGGGGGCTCCACAACCATTCTTGGGACCTTCCTCTTGACCGAGATCAGGAGGGATGCGGAGCGGAGTGCCAGGACGCAAGAAACTTTAGGGACCGCATCCCCAAAGCTGCAGGTTCATTGCCCGACACTTGGAGCATGACTTTGGGTTATGACAGCACGCCACAAGCACATAAGCTGCAAATCCATCACAGACATCATCCGATGACAGGATTCGCAAGGCTTGAACCCAGTCCTGCGTGATGACATTGTGACGCACCAGGGGTGAAACACTCAAAAATATTCTACAAGACATTCATAAAGATCAGTCAAAAAGTGACTTGAGGTAGCTGTTCTTTGTTTCTCAGCATCGCTGGCACAGAAAGAAAAGAACTGATGTCAGCGTGCTAGGTTGACACCTGTATAGGTCCCGCAATGCGCGCAATGATGGACGCGGAGCTGATCGACGTCACCAACAGTCACAGTGGAATCCAGGAGGAGTAGGAGGTACTACCCACCCAGCTGTGGATTCAGGAGTTGGTTGACAGTACTGAAGAACAGGTCAGCACTGCAGCCCTGGAGCCAGACAAGAGTTCCAGATGGATGCAGAAGGTGTCCCACGCCGGAAGGAAGATAGCACACGGGTGTCGGTGCAGGATTTCCACCAACAAGCCTTGGCAAAGGCAAACTCGCGGCTAGTGGAAAAAGAGGTGCCGCCGGGGATTAGAAAGGCCCAGGAGGACTCAACCCAGGAGGAGGGAGTCACAGAGGACCCTCAGCCTTGCAGAGAGTCCACAGGAGCAGAGGCAGCGCCCACAGAAGTCCCACCGGATGGGGACACAGGAGTCGCATAAGGAGTCCATGCAGCACTACAAAAGTGGATCCCACGCCGCAGGAGAACCACACAGGAGGCTGTGTTTCGCAGGATGTTGTGCTGGGAGCTGACACAAAAGTGGCACAGCTGTTAGCAGCGACATTTCCAAGTCGATAATTATTTTCTGGATTTGAATCACATACCACAGGCATGTGATTCAAATCCAGTTAATCATCTTGATTCATCACTTACTGAACCAGGGTGAGATGTATTTAAGGCAAAGCTTTTCATGGCTATGATGACACTGGAGATGGTAAGTAGGTTACATTTCAAATGTATTTTCATAGATGAGGATAGGAAGCTCTAATAATGAATGTTAACTACTCCTTGGTGGATATCCTGACTATAGCGGACAAGATGTATACAAGTAGTATCAGCCTGACCAGATGATAGCCTTAGCACCAATAATATCCGATCTAACAACAAGGTAGAAATGTATTGGATTCTGACGCCACTGGATTACGATTTTGAAAAAAAGAGTCCTGGCGTTCATATGAGGAGTGAGGCTGCTTGGGTACATCTACCAATTAAAATTTGTTTTTAAACCTGCCAGCCAACATTTACATCTGAAAAGAATCTTCTTTATAAATGTGTTGTCCTGTGGGGAGCAGCACGCAGGGTTAGTGCCCACAGTAACTGGCTTATCATGAAGCATACACTGCCATACTAGATAGTAGAGCCTCGTTTAGAACAAGATTCTGTAATTACGAAATTTTCCGTACTCTGACTTCGAATGCCGGACTCTGGCCTGTGGGGCACAGACCAAATCAAACTGTTGTTCTACTTTACAAGGGCATTTAGACAGGCTACGGGAAGGTGGTTAGGGTTACAAGCCTGTACAATTCTAAGCTGCAGAGTATTCACTTGATTAGACTGAGCCGTTTACTTTACATAGGTTGCCTTTGATGCCGATAGCTCACTACTAACCAAGATAACTCTATATTTTCTAGCAGGTTTACAATTATTCTTCGCAATTTAACAACTCATACTTTGAATTGTAGCCTGCATTTTGACATAGCAATTAGGGGTCTGTTTCGAGGATTAGCAAAGGAAGTTGACATTTTCACTGGTAGTTGTTGATCATACATTAAAGTAAAACCCATTAATTTATTTCCACAGTCAATCGAAATAACGCTAGATTTTGAAAGCAATATCGGGTCAAAGTGGTTAGTTTTTGGTTCAGAATCTCCCAAAAGTTGTTCAACTAATCAAGCCAAGAGGACATTTTGCTTAAAGCGTTTTCTTCTGTAGAAACTGTGGCCCTCATTCTGACCCTGGCGGTCGGCGGAGAGACGGCGGTCGGACCGCGAACAGACCGGCGGTATTAAAAATGGCATTCTGACCGCGGCGGTCCCCGCCGCGACCGACCGCTACTTCTCCACTCCGACCGCCGCGGCGGTCATGACCGCGGGGCTGGAGTTTGCGCACTCCGGCCCGGCGGTCGTCCCAAGACCGCCAAGGGTATTATGACCCTGCCTACCGCCGCGGTTTCTTGCGAGCGGGAACCGCCGTGCGAACCATGGCGGTAAGCACTATCGGGGCCAGGGAATTCCTTCCCTGGCACTGATAGGGGTCTCCCCCACCCCCCACTACCCACCCGAGTCCTCCCCCCACACCCTCCACCCCCCTGCCACCCCCCAGAGGTGGTACGAACCCCCTCCCCACCCCCACCCCGACATGCACATACATGTACCCCGACATGCACACACCCCCAACATGCACATATACACCCCCCCTACACACACATACACAACGGGGACACATACCCGCACACATACATGCCGACATGCGCACCCGCCGAACAGCACACATTACCCATAGACACAGCAGCACCCCCCGCCCGCATACACGCACTCACACACCCCCTCTACACACTCACACGCACACCCCCATGCACGCCCACATCACACAACACCCCCCCACCCCCTCCCCTCACGGACGATCAACTTACCTTGTGCGTTGGTCCTCCGGGAGGCGACGGGAGCCATAGGGACGTGACCGCCAACAGAAGACCGCCAACAGAAGACCGCCACACAGATATGTGGGTCGTAATTCTGTGGGCGGTGTTCTGCTGGCGTGGCGGTGGAGGTTGACCAGTCTCCACTTTCCCGCCGACCGCCAGTGTGGCTGCTGGCGGTTTTCCGGCGGAACGCTCCCAGCGGTCAGAATGCGCACAGCGGCACACCGCCGCGGTCGGCGGTCTTCACCGCGGCGGTAACTCGGCGGTCTTGCGAAAAGACCGCCAAGGTCAGAATGAGGGCCTGTGTGTCTTTATTTAGAGTTTTTCTCTTCTGGCAGGTAGATTCAGCTTTCCTTATCCCGACATTCAGTTTCTATGTTAGAGCTCAGACTACACTAAACCTAACACAAAAAACACCCTAACACTAAAAAAATAATAATAATAATAATACATTGGGTGTTAGGAGGAGGAGGAGCCAAGCCGGTCCTGTTCCCGCCACAGACAGGCAAAGGAGCAGTCGGGCTTTGTCCAAACAGAGCTCATGCTGTGTGCACCTCATCATGCAACATCTTAATTCCCAAAACAAGGATGGGTGGCAGCTCCTGTGGTAGGCAGAGAATACTGTGAGTTGGGGTCTGTCTGCACAACCATTAACTGTATATAGTTCCTTTCCCGGAGGCCAATGCATCAATATAACTCCCAACCAAAGCAGCAGTACAAAGAAAGGATGGGATGTGTAACAAGGAGGCTCACTATCGAGATCCTGGAAATAGTCACAATAGGAGCACTCTGGGCCACACGGCCATCCCAACCTTTTAATCCCCCTAGTGGACCTATAACTGGGCTCAGTGACAAGAGCAAAGTCAGCACCTGTGGAAGAGAGAGCATGCATATGAATACTTGTCACAGACTCGATTAGCATTATTGCATGCTCCTATTCCTAATATTGTAATGCCTTTCACTAAGACTCCATCATTTGGAATGTATCAACACAAGCCCCAACACAAACTAAATCCAAAACCAATCTTTAGAGCGGAAACTATTGCACCTTCTAGCCCTAATGCTAATCCAATTTCTTCACCTGTCCCTTTTACATGACAAATAATATATTTAGAATTTTAAATTAAGTGAATTTATATTACATTAAAAAAGATACCAGACGACTCTAAATCAGATCCAAAAAAACTATAAAAAATACAAATTGTTATTGTGAAATAACTACTTTTTGTAAATGATGTCCATTTTAAGTTCACAGAATAATAGTGCTTCAAAATTAAGGCAGCCATTTGATTTACATTACATTAAATTAAACTTAAAAAAGATAAGTCTCGGTATCGTGGTACCAGTGATGATAAACCAAATCAGTATTTTGTAAAATAAACCATTTTAAGATCTTTAAAACAGAGACAAGTGTGTGTCTCTGTGTTTGTCTGTTAAAATCTCAAGTGAAATCCACAAACACCTCAAAATACCCAACTTAGAGCACCTGTACCCGACTATTTACTACAGAGTACTTTTATTAGGGGGGTGTAACACCCTAAACACCCCCTTTGAAGCTATACCCCTGGTTGGAAGATCAGGCTTTTTGCTTCCCAATTCTGGTGACAGCATTTCACCTCAACTTTGGTACACCCATTGCCTTATCACCATATCTGTATTTTGTGTGCGCAATGTCACCCCAGGGGTGGACAAACTGGGACTATGTCAACACTATATCAAAACAGGCAATAGTAATAAAGATGTAATCACCAATGGTGCACAGTTCAGCTCTTAAATTTCAACTGCAGGTTATTCAGGTGCCCAAATCTGAATGGCAAGCAGTGCCTGGAGGGAGGTAAAAGTATTTCCAGTTCTAGGCTCTTTAACCTACAAATCGTTCTTATCAGGTGTGTCAGTCTCATTAGTACAATGGAAGCTAAAGAAGACCCCAACACTTAGAATGCATTAGGAAGTCACACGAAAGCCTCGGATTGGAACCCGTGTCCATGTTGATACTTAGTGAGGAAGTCTCCCATTTTGCATAATCTCAGTTGATCTTCTTCCCTTCATGTGCCAAAATATAAAAGATACTGTATGGCACCTTACCAACTGGTATCCGCAGGCAAATATTACCTCTATAGTTTCCTGTGGACAGACCGGATTTTTATATAGTTCCATTACAAAGCGTACCTCATCTCGTTGCCGATATTGACAAAAAATTATTTGCAATGCAATGGGTCTCACGTTTGCTGCAGTTAGAGCTATTAGCGTTGTAAATTCCTAACTGGACTTTTCTTATATATATATATATTCAAATAAAAAGCAAAACAGTTGACATAAGCGAGACGTTTCAAAGCGCCACAGCTGCCATGACCATGAGCGCGAAGGAGAGACACAAAAGGAAAAAGTAGTTTGGTCGCAGTCAAATGTATCGGCAAACGTGCAATTGTTCATGTAGCAGGGTCGATGGCCAAGTCGGTAACAAAACTGCTCCAAGGAGGGACAAACAAACATAAGCATTTACCAATGATGACAAAGGATTTTTGAAAGGTAATTCCATGAACGAGTGATAGTGATGGGAGTGCGGTGGACGTGGCTAAATGTTCACAGATAGGTTACAACACGTCAGAGCGCTTCTGCACTCGACCTAAAAAGGAGATAGATCTGTCTCATCAGTAGTGCTTTAGTCCTTGTAAAGAAAAAAAACAGGCAATAAGTCTATGCCTACATTGAAACAATCATTGGAATTCCACTTTCCCTGGACCCCATGCTTGTACTGTTGTCAATACAAAGGAAGAATCCCCATGCTCCTTCCACATCAGCAGAAAACAAATGAGTGAGATGCAGTAGGTGCTAGCTAACATCTTCCTTCACTTGCTTCTTCAGAGATGATGGGTGGCACTCTGGAGCTTCAACAGACCGAAAGAGATGTTCAAGTCCTTGCAAAGCCAATAATTCACCAGTTCTCACATATCCAAATACCTGCTTCCATGCTGGACCTGAGACGAACCATAGAAGCAAGGTTCCCATCGATTCATCCACCGATTCATCCAACAGGCAGTTCAACAGTTTTTAGTCCACTTTTTAAAAAAAAACTACATTGATATGGCTAATCTACAGAGAATGCACTTATAATAGGACATAGCATGTAACTCTTAGGGCCCGATTTAGAGTCTTGTGCATATGTCACTCCATAATAATCTTGATTCATACCCTACGCTCATCATCAAGTACTTTATTCGGCTCGCAATTGGCCATAAAATTCAACAACTTCACAACAAGTACAATATAATATCACATTAAAAACACATAAAAGGGGATGAAGAAAAATGATTAAAAAAAGATACAGCATCTCTCTATCATAAACAATCTCATATGCAAAAGTGCAATCGTACCTTTATTACGACTTAATCAGAGGCAAGACCATTTGTTGGTCACATAATCACAAAGAGTGCAACTGAAAACTCACATAAAAATGCATGACTAAAGTACAACAAAATATAAAGAAGAAAGTTTGTATAAAAAATTACATCTCTCTATCCTAGACGCTCTCCTTCATTAAAGTGCAATAATATTAAAGTGCATAGCTTGCAACTTAATCAGAAGCAGCCTATCCCATGCTTTTTTTCTCAATTTGAATAAACACTCAGTGTAGCTTGTTATTGTCATACAGATGTATATCCTGGATACTGTATGAGCATATAGAAATGTGTTTTCCACCTTCATGGATGACAGCAAATACTCTTTCTAAAATACATAACCATAATATCACAATCACTGAAAAACTATAAACATGCAATAACACTAGAACAATACATGTCAAATAAAAAAAAACATAAAAAGATAAATGCATATATGATAACAGCAATGCAAAAGGGCATAGTTAAACAAAAAATGTACGATCAGGCCTACGTTTAAGCCCTTACAGCACACTCCCAAGGCCACAGTAAAAGATAAGTCCAAGCCTCCCAGAGCTTGATTACACTGTTCAGGAAGTTGCCTACACATACAGAAGTGTAAATATTCTTAAGCATCTGGAGGTGTAACACCACTTCCTCACTTGTTTAAATTTTAGATATTGTAAAAGTGGTATTAAAAATATTTTCCTAGACCAAGAAAAGAGTGGGCAAAATAACAACAAAATATACAATAGTATGTGTCAAACGATTATCATACCGACAGGGTCCCAGAGAGCCCTCAACAGACCACCGCTTAGGAAAGCTGATCAATGGTAAAAAAAAGATTACGTCTAATCCTTTTTAATAACTGACGATGATAAACATTGGTCATCCAGGTCATATAGAATTCGGATGAGGGTACAGTATTAAGTAAACAATATGCACAGTCAACACGTTTAAGTAATTCAACATTTTCCCTGAGGGCAGCAGCACGGATGGTAAAATTGTGTTTAACCCACTCATAATATGCTTTAGTGATCTTATCAGGGCACATATACAACTATGTGTGACCCAATATGATAAATTCAGATTTGAAATAGCTAAACCAGGAAATCGCTCTCACATTATCCAGAGTGAAACAATCCCCAATGAGCCTTCTATTTAGGGTAGGCTCACTCTTGTACCACACTGATAACCATCGTAGCAGTGATCTTAAAGTGATGATGTCTGAAATATATTTTAAACCACCTCCTCATGAACTACAAAGTTTGAAGTGCTTTGCAGGACGGCCAACAGGAGTCTAGCAAATCGATTTTCCGCAACTTGAATGACACTGCAATCCTTGAATCCCCAGATATCGCTACCATAGTCTGTGGCAGACACACATTTTGCATTATAGACCCGGAGAAGGGACTTAATAGGTTTGCTATCTAACTTTGAACCAAAGCCCATAACCTCCCCCATGAACGGGCAAGCATTAGTCGTTTAGAAATTAACAGTGGCCCCATATGTTCTGGAATCAAACAGAATGCCCAAGTAGTTGAAACTAGGCACCTAGGCAATATTAATTTTGTTACAGAAAAGAGCTGTAATTTTAGTAGGCTTGACTCCACCAACCATTACATATGAATTCAAATGGTTTGTAGAAATATCTAGATGGTCCATGAAATCTGCAAAAGTGTTAAGAAGTAAATGCATCCCTACAGCTGTCCTTGACATGAGGGCAGCATCATCTGCATAAAGCAGCACGGGTAACAGGCGAGAGCCCACAAGAGGAGCATCAGATTTCTCACATATTAACACAGCCTCTAGGCAATTGACACAGATAGAAAACAAGAATTGGAACAGAATACATCTCTGCTAATGCCTGGATTATTGGGAATAAACTTGTATAACAACCATCCTGCCAGAATCTCACAGACACAGACATAACCTTAGGTAAGTCCCCCAAGAAGGACACAAAAACTGGATCTACCCCTATTGACAAAAGCATGGGCCAAATCATGTTGCGATTTACCCGGTCAAACTCTGAGGTAAAGTCCATAAAATTCAGAAAGAGGGTGCCTCTTTTTGCCACTGTACACTTCTGAATTATTAAATATAGGCTCAGGCACTGATTGATGGTGCTTTACCCAGGCCTGAACCATTCTGCACGTCGGATAAGATTTTATTCTCCTTGACCAACAGAGATAGCCTATCCAAGAACACCTGGCCCAGAACCTTGACATTTGAATCACTCAAGGAGATTGGTTTGTAACATCTTAGACCCACCGATCACCCTTTTTGAAATATGGGTACGATTACGTGCCCATGAACTCGGGGGACCAAAATGCACAGCTGCATTTATAACCCTGGATAAGAAGGGGGCCCAAGCAAGAGGATCACTCTTAAAAAGATCTGCCGGCACTCCATCAGGCCCCGGTGCCTTATTTAACCCTAATCTTGATATGGCACTTGCAATCTATGAAACTGAAAATGACAGGCTACCAGAACAGATTGAGATTGAGGGTCTGTCCATGAGTCAAAGGAATATATCTGTGAGAAATGATCAAACCATGTGTCTTCCTCTATCACGGAGGTCAAAGTTGGCAAATTCTGTGCCATTAGGGTTGAGCTAAAAGGACCCTCCAAAAAGTGGCGCTATCTAGTACTTCACATGCACTCACTTACTGTTCCCAGGTGTTAGTAATGGGGTTTCTGATTAGCTGGGGTATGCACCTAAGCCAGGCAGAACCCACCATTCTAGTCAGGGCGAAGGAGTTACACACCCAAGATGCCCCCTGCTACCCCCATTGATTGCTTGGCATGAGCAGTCAGACTTATCCCAGAGGCAATGTATGAAGCGTTTGCACAACACACATACACAACACACGAGACACAATAACTACACCACAAAGGAAACACAACAACAAGATAAATGAAAATAAACTCTATTGCATAAAACATCATTAAACCAAACACAACATATATTGGTAATACCCTGCTACACACGCAGTTGTCAGAACATCACACATGTTACTAGTCTTCTGCCAAAATAAGCAGTAGTCAGGTAAACATATAGGGTACTCGTATTCTGCAACACAAGCAGAAGTCAGATTGTCATTACCACCAAAAATGCACAGGTCAGGGTAAACACATTATCAGAGATGCCAAGACTTCATCCTGAATGCATATAAAATGAAACATTCCCCCAATGGCAAGTCTTCAGTGTCACCAACATGAATAGACCAATCATGGAAGCATTTCCTGAGGGCATACACCCTATGCCAACCTTACCCTCTTAATGCAGATCATACAGGCCCTGAACATATGTGCATCGTCAAGC
Source organism: Pleurodeles waltl (assembly GCF_031143425.1). Classification (NCBI taxonomy): domain Eukaryota; kingdom Metazoa; phylum Chordata; class Amphibia; order Caudata; family Salamandridae; genus Pleurodeles; species Pleurodeles waltl. The sequence goes on from NC_090446.1 coordinate 333,811,067, forward strand.
AAGGCAAAAACGATGTGTCACAAAACATTAGTTCATGAACTGCTGGGAAACCACTGAGGGAAGGACATACCCTGGTGGAAGAAGAGAAAATCATTGAGGCGATTCCTCCATGGTCCTTCCTACTTGAAAATCATAGCGCATCTGTGCTTCTTTTCCGGGGAATGTGGTGAATGGGGCACACTCAATCCCCACAGGAGCTCCTGTGCTCCTAATACCATAAACAGGATACTTTTGTGGTATCCTGGGTAATGCCCCCATTTCCCTTATGGGGGGCCGCTACCACAAGAAATGCGGCACAGTGGCTGTGCGGAGGGGGAAGTCGGCTCCTGTCGGCCTCGTTTCCCCACACCAAGGAAATAAGAGAAAGTGCCTGGCAGCTCCCTGCGTGCACACGGAACGGCTGCTATCTGCCCCCAGAGCGCTACCTCTCTGGGGCTGCCTGCCAAGAGCCATCCTGGGCCTACCAGACTGCTGCTTTTCACCTTGTGGTGACATGACCCAGGGTGGTCCCTCAAGGTATGCCGCATAGAGGTATTGGACGGAGGGGGCACACAGATCTCCCAAGTCGGCGGGGCAACCTCGAAAGTTCCCTGCTGGCAGAATGACACACACCGGCCGCAAACCACTTGCTCCACTGCCGAGCATGGGGAGAGAGAGATCTCGCCGGGTCCTCCACTCTGCGCTAGCGGAGTGCGATCCCCCTTGAAGACGGCAGAGATTCTGAAGAGTCCGTCCCACGATGACTCCTCTGGGGCTGCTTTGTCCCAGTGCGAGACGGCAGGGCTGCTCGGCCTAAGAGGCAGTGGGCAGGCGTTCCCCTGGCCTCACTGAGCCCCCACACTATTGACTGACTGAAGGCCTATGAAGGGAGTGTTAGGGGTGCGGCAGCCCTCCCTATGCACTCCTGGGTCCCGGTTCCCCTGGTGGGAGGGAAATGCCACCAGCCTCCATCAGTAATCACCACGCACGGCAACCCCATAGCCAGACCCAGAGCCCAGTTCCTTGTGTGGCTCACGCGGCCGCCGGACTCACAGGCCACCAGAGTCCCAAGGCAAGGGTGAGCTACAGTTGTTTATGAGGTCCCTGGAGTCACAAACACCCAGGGGACCAGGCAACAGGTTTTGGGAGATCACTGGGAGCACACAGAAGTGGGGGGAACAACAGCAGGCCAACACATCAGGCTCCTTACAACTAAAAGTGGCAGTTTTTCTAGTGGCCTAGCAAGCCACAAATCATCACTACAGCATGGCAGTCCTCATGGCAGTTTCCTGGCAAGTCCCTCCAGCAGCATCTGGTTCCTGGCCCATCAGTGTTCAATAATGTGGGGGCAAACCCCCTATACTTATACTCATTTTGTGCAGCTTCCACAAAGGTGGAGCGGGGGTTCCAACCAGCACTAACCGGTTCCAAGAATGTCCCCTTTCTCCTCCAGCTATGGCTCTAGACATCAGCAGAGGGTAAATGAGCCCTATGTGTGAGGCCACTGCATAGCCTTTACCAATGCAGGTGTGTCACACCTCTACCTCTCCCAGCCTTAGATGACCATTCAGTATGGAGATGCACTCTTGTGACACCTCCACCGTCCCTGTGTATAGGCTGTCTGAAAAGTATGCACAAACCCCAGCTGCCACTCTGCCCCAGACGTGGATTGGATTCAAGCTGACAAACGCCAGAGTCATAAGCACAGAGAAAGCTCACCTTCTAAAAGTGGCATTTTTATAATGGTAATAAAAAAATCCAACTACACCAGTAAGCACCATTTCTCACTACTACTACAACCATACCAAACATGCCTACACTACCCCTCATGGATTAGATAATATCACTTAGACATACGTTAGTGCATTTCCAATGCAGCCCTATGAGAGAGGCAGCACTCATAGTAGTGACAAACCAAATAGGCTGTATGTCACTACTAGGAAATGTAGTACATAAAGACATATGTCTTACCTTTTACATACACAGCACCCGCCCATATGGCTAGCTAAGTCCTACCTTAGGGGTGACATATGTAGTAAAAAGGGAAGTTCCAAGCCTGGCAAGAGAATTTAGATGCCAAGTCCCTGTGGCAGTAAACTTGCTCACGCAGGCTTGGAGGTAGCAGGCCTGAGACAGGTTTGAAAGGCTACTTCTGTGGGTTGCGCACACTGCGTTGCAGGCCCACTAGTAGCATTTAATTTACAGGCCCTGGGTATAGGGATACCACTGTATAAGGGATTTACAGGTAAATTAAATGTGCCAATCATTCCAAGTTTAGAAGGGACAACACATGCACTTAAGCACTCATCAGCAGTGGTAAAGTACCCACAGAAGCAATAACAACACAGTGGGCAGACTGTCCATTAGGGCTGTAAATGTTTAGAGTCAAAAAGATTTGTTTTATCAGGAAAGGTAAGGAGAACCACTCCTAGATTAGAGGAGTTTGTTCATTAAACAATCCAAAGCAAGTGAGATTAGAATACTCCCCTCCTCCCTCTTTGGCCCGCCCAGAAGACAAAGGTGCAGCAGGGTTAAAGAAGTGAACAAAAACATCTAGGAAGGGGGTGTCTCTAATTGACCACGTTTCTTGAAGGGCAAGTATGCTATATTGCCTTACAAAATCTAGCCAATTCGGGTCACTGACCTTCTCTTCGAGTCCAGCAACACTTCCTGGCACAAGATTAAGCTATGTGGCGTAAACCCATACAAAAGGGGAATCAGATCCCTCCCCCGCAATACATTTGCAATTTAACAACTAATAGGAGGTAGTCAATCAACCCCTTCAAGTGTGTTAAAAGCATCAAACCTGTTAGAGATGTGGTTGCAGTTGCCGCAGTAGACTTAAAATAAGGCAGGTGCTTTATTCAGCAAAAGTGAGATGTGCCTTGAAATACTCAGGTTCAAATTATGCATATTACCCGGTCTGTAAAAAATAACAATGGATGCATCCCAGTGCACACAGTTGGATCTTCCTTACCCGCTAAAAAGGATACAATTCTGCCAGCAGCCCAACTATTCGTGAAATTGATTACTATACAATCACCAACAAGATGTTGGTGTCCCTGTCCCAAACACCCTACACTGTGTACCATATTGATTTGAACAGAAATACTCATATCAGCCCCTGCCCTTCTTATCAGCCAGTGCGTCACCTGGTTTTTGAGCAGACAATATTTTTTCACTTGTGTTTGCCGCGAGTGGTGGAACATTTACCAAAACAAGCACATAGGGTGTGCATTCAGGTGGAAGATCCAGATGGATGGCAATGGGGAAAGGACACAAATTGACGGCCTTGGCTGTGGTACTGAATGATCTTTACTTAAAAATGTGTGCGACAGGTATATCCTTGGGTAGGCCCGGGACATAATGGAGTGTGTGGTGTGTTATGGCCTCAATATTAACAGGTGTATCTTTCTTCGCTACACCAGCAACCCAAGCCATTATGAACAATGATATCTCTGGATAAGGGGGGCGGGAGCAGGAATCACATGGCCGTTCTCTATGACACAGTTACCCCGTTAGGCTGTCGCAGGGATGGAAAGACTAGATGAGAGGTGGGCTGCTCTGAATGACAAACCAAATTGTTGAAAGCCTTACGTATAGAGGATTTCTCAAGTAAGTAATTGTTGATTTCTAGGAAATTCGCCAGCTTCATGTTTAGAGCAGAAATAGCATCCTTTACAAGATTAAATTCATTCCTCAGACTATCCAGTAGTTTTCATATCAGCCAAACATTTAGGTGCGAGAACAAACGTTGCCTGCCGTTCCATTTCTTTATCCAGGCCAGTCAATAGAGTGTTACAGTTAGAGGTGACTACAGGGGTCGGATTGGACAATTGAACAGCCATTAGGGCTTCCGGAGATGACTACCCATTTGTGGTGGTTAACTGTATGGGGTCCGGGATGGAAGAGGACAAAACCCCTGCCTCCTGGGCTACTTGTAAGTTTGTCGACAAGGAGCAAATAGCCCCTGGGCAGACGTCAGTCGACTTCCCCTTTAAAACTGAGTTATCTTGGAATTTGTGGCCTTCGGTGCATGCACCGCTGGCAAAGTTCTATTATTAAGGGCATATTACACCTACACAACCAAATTATCAATATCCTGGAAGGAGCAGTTTTTGGCCACATGTTGTCACCTAACAGACTTGGGTTCCTTCTCAGTACCGAGGGATGATTGACTCCTTTTCTCCTCCCCATAATAAAAAGCCATCTCAAGACAATATACAAAAAGAGGAAAGCACACGGATCTCTCTTGGGGCCAGTGAACAGAGAAAAGAGAAATAAAACAGTCCTACTGGAATGTACCAAACATGTCTATGTACAGAGCCAATGGGGGTGGCCCTGCCTCTTCCTGTCGCTGATGTGCACAGTTAGGCCCGCTCTTGGCTCAGCCTTCGCACACCCAGGCGTGCCCCGGGCGCATTTCACACTGCAGGGAGAATGCAGTCCTGATAAAGCACACAACCAGCGCTTTGTAGAGGCTTCCTGCCTCCTAACTCACCGGGCACTCTGCGGCTTGTAGTCCTCGCCCCCTCATCTGTACTTCCAATGTGCGTCCCTTGCCACGTGAAAAATGGAGTCCTGATAAAGCATCTGACTGGCGTTGTAGATGCTCCCTGCTTCCTAACTCACAGGGCACTCTAGGCTTTTTAGTCTTTGCCATCTCAGCTGTGCTTCCAATGCGCGTCCACCATTCTAATGTCAGTTGTTACATAGGTGAATACACCAGAAGTTGTTACTTCTGGAGCACCATCACATCACAGTACTTTACGACATAGGTAAGTTGGTAACTATTGTTTCATTATATATTCTTTATATCAATCTCCTTTTAATAGATTTGATATAATAACACTATTATAGAGTAATTCAATTACATATAGTAAATATTTAAAAATATTATTTTTAAATATGAATCAATGAATCACAATTTATATGATTTGATTTTAATTTACACCTTAGTAAGCCCTAACAACTCATCACTACCCCCCTACTCCACCTTTCCCCAAATTTCAAAAGCCTCTTATCACCTCATTCACTAGCCATTCCTAAATCTAACCTCAAAACTTTTTTTAATGAATCTACATTTTGTTAAATTTTTGTAAATTACTTATTAACAATTCTAAATTAAAAATCAATTAATTTTAGTCAAATGTAATTATTTTAATTTAATATTTAAAAATTATGTATTTTGCAATTAAATTACTTAATAGTAAAATACATTTTAACTTAATGTGAACTACTATTACAATTTTACAATATCAGTGTGTGTTTGAGACACATCCTTTTAAGGTTAGGACAATTAAAGCTAACTGACCACCGAAGTAACATTCTGAAATGTGAAAGAGTGTAAAACTTACCCCAATGTATTGACTAGTGATGTTACTATTGATGCAGCTCCCACAGTGTAATGGTAACACACTGCCCATTTCACCTTCTTACAAGTGCCAAAGGATATAATACACTTGCAATAAGACAGACAAGGTATCAGTCAGGTTTGTAACAGAGAAGCTTGTCTGGGCCAAACTCTAAATCTGGCCTGTAGTCATTACCTAGGACATCTTCATGTAAGGAAGGATCTTATGAAATCAAATAAGCTGCTTTATGACGGTTACTGTCACAAAGTGCAACTCTGAAATTGCTAGTGTGGTTAGTCATGCGTCCCTGTAAGAAATCCACCCTGACTCTTGCCTACCGCTGGACCCTATATTATTGCTGGCTTTAAAACTCTGTGCACTTTACCCACACTAACCAGCAATAAAGTGCCTGTGCTTCTGCTTCGAACATGGTTGAATTGGCATATTTAACTTGCATATAAGTTCATAGTAAATGATAAGTGTACCCAGGGCCTGGGCGTTAAATGCCACTAGTGGACTGCTGCCCCAGCTGTGCCATCCACTACAGTGGCAGGACAAACATTGCTTCAAGCCTACCATTGTACTCGACTGTAGCAATGTAAAACTGCTTTTCAACCTGTTAAAACAAACCCTATTGACAGATCAGAACTTTTCTTTTGGATATTACTATTTCACCCCCAATGTACGGTGTGTAGCCCACAAAACAAAGTGCATGGTATTAAAAAGTAGAACGTATAGAAATTTCATGTTAATATGTGCTTACAGTAACTAGCACTTAAAAGCTATTTTCACTTTGGCAGTGCTAACTTACATATATATGTATCTTAGGAATGGGACCAGCTGGTACAATAAGAACAAACTATTTTTAATACATATAAAAAGCCAATGTAATGGTCATGTCACATTTTAAATAAATATTAAGGAAAAGTAACTTTTAGAAAGTTGTCCTTTGCCTGCATAAACTTCCTGGAGTCTAATTTGCAATGGCTCTACAGATTCTTCCAGCAACTGATTACCGTTGAATAGGTGTGATTAAGTGTTAAATGTTTCCCAGGAGCAAACAATAGCCTGACCTGTATGGACATAGATGACTCCTTCAACCTCCACAGAATCTGCAGTGTGTGAGATGTGGGCATCCTTTTTGACACTACAGTGTCGATCCTGCTTCAGTGTCAAATCCTGGTTGATGGGTATGCTTGCTTTGCATTTAACTCCTGGGACACACTTGAAAGGGGAATACTGGTTGATGGATATGCTTGGTTTGCATTTAACTCCTGGGACACACTTGAAAGGGGAATACAGGATGCAAAGACAATTCTTGTGAATCCACTGTCTGGTTCAGGAAGGACTCTACTTTTGTCCTAGCAGACTTCTGTCTCTTAGTTTATTGTGAGTAAAATAACTGACTCCAACTGGATTTTAGAGTTAGATGTGGAAGGACACTTTGATTGCCCTAGTGCATGCCTCACCCACACCCCACCCTTCAGAGCCTACATTTGGTGTGGTGAAAGACTTTTACCACCTTGAAAATGACCATTGTGTGTAGGATTGGCCCTAGAAACTTCTACCCCATTGGTTAGGCATGCCTAGAAGTCATTCCCACCTACAGCCAGTGCCACGCATCAACAGAGCATCTCCAGGGACCCACTTCAAAACACTGTTAGATATGTGGAAAAGTAGAAGTGGGATGGAGCTGTAGTCTGTGACCTGAATGGAGCCCTGGAGGGCTAGACCTGTTACCTCTTGTGCCCAAGTCAAAGCAGTAGACTCAAAGGGCCATAAAGCTGACCTCCTGTTCGGGCACAGGGATACAACAAGGTATTAGAGGCCTTTTGCTGGAAGTACCTAGCTGACCAATGGCAACTAGCCTTGGACTGGAGCCTGCTGTTATCCTATGGTTGATACCCTGTATCTATTCACTGAGGCCCTGTGGGCTTTTAAAGTTTATCCTTCAGAGGACTGGACTTAAAGACAAAGTCAGAAGGTAAAATCTTGAACGAGGATGAACATGATTAATGTTTCCAACCTCTACTCCATCGTGCTTAGCCTTAAATTGCACCTATGTCCCATCTACTGCAACCAGTGACTATTATTGGTGCTTTGTGTTTCTGGTGCTATTTTTTAGAAATCGGTTTGGGACATTTATTGTTTTGCATTTCAAGTTTATTACTTTTTTGGTACCGCATAAATACTTTACTGGTTGCCCTAAATTAAGCAGGTCTGCTATGTGTTGTAGCTACCCAGGTTGAACTCAGGTTAATTTAGTGAGATAATTTAGTGACTTTGAGGGCTCACCCTGACAAGGGTCGCAATTGCTGCCTGGCTTGGGTAATAAGTAATCTCAACTAATAATCCACTTTCTTATTGTTACTGTCTAGTAAGTGTCTATAATAAGAGCCAGCACACTTCAAGAAACTGTTGTGACAAAATGTAACCCTGCTGAGGCAATATAACTTTAGAATAGAGGGTAATCCAATGAAGAAAGAGGGTTATGAATATAATTCATCTACTACTTCGTCATGTAATTATTCACTTGTTTGACTGCTGAACACAATTCAAATCCTGGTTTTAAAAAAATGTCCCCCTGAAGAAACAAAGGAATGCATTGCGAAATAAAGTTGGCCAATTAAGATTTACTAAAGGATTTATAAAGGTACCCAGAACCACCAATAAAAACCCAAAAATGGTAAGTATTTAGAATATTGGGGATTTTTCATTTCAAGAAGATCAAACAGAACTTAAACCCTCTTTATGTGCAGACTTGCAAATTTGGTTTGTTGATCATGGTAAACCGATGAGGCAAGTCAGTATACATACACCAAGACAGCACAAAGCGTTAGTCTCGGTTTCAAATGCAGAGATAGCAAAAGAAATGTCTGCACCAGGACAGAACATTTCCACATATTGGAATAATTTTAAGCAAGTTTCATGGTTTTGTATCTTTGATTCTTAAAGTGCTTTCCAAGCAGGACTACTAAAATTATGTAATTCTGCAACATGTTCCATGGAAACATTACATCACTTACCACAATACTTACAATTTTGCTACAAAATTAGCATTTTCAGGTTGAAACTCGTCAAAAGACATGACAAAGGTCCAAACGGTTACATTGTGCCAGCAGTTGCGGCTCGCAGGGGGTGGGGGGAAGGTAGGGAAGCGGCAGTGCGGCGAGTGGCAGGCGGGGGAGGACACACAAAAAAAATATTCTTATTTTATTTTTTATTTTTTTAAACGTTACCTTCCTCACAGCCTATACTGTGCCGCTCCTCGATCCTCACAGCATGCACAAGCTCCAAACCTGCCCTGCGGCTAAAGCTGCTTTCATGCTGCTGGCAGCATGATAGCAGCTTTAGGATTGGCCAGAGTGCCCTGGCTTGACACTCCGAGGCAGAGTGGAAGCCTCTGCCTGCTTTCTCCAACCCAGCAACACAATGGTGGGTTGGAGAGAGCCCAGTGCGCATGTGTGTTTGGCCATCCCGAAACGGCCGGCCAAATATACATGCACACTGAGGGGAGTGCTGTACACTCACCCTCCGTACCTGTCATGCCCCATGGCCCCGCCCCTTTACAATAAAACAATAATAAACATAGTTTAGTATTGTTTTATTGTGAAAGGTTTGCAGCTGCTGCTGATGCTGGGAGAGGGGAGGGGCCACGCTCCCCCGCTATAGCGGAGGAGCTGCCGCTCCGTGCCAGGCAGGGTGGTGCTGGCTGTTTGTGGGGATGTTTTATGGTGAGGAGGGATGGTTTTTAGCCCATGATTTTTTTATATTACCACAAACAATGACCGCAGCACGCACAAATGCACGCAGCCCCCTAGAACTTACAAAACACCTATACAGCATTTATTTGCAAGTTGAAAACGGACCCTCTTTCAAATGTGGGCCACGTTTTAATCTCTATGGTTCGCTGAACGTGGGCACTTTATTTTGGTGCCAGGTCATTTTTAATGTGACAGTCTGGCCCTGACAGCAGGACACTTTGTTAATCTTTCAGTTGTTGAAGTTGTAAAGCAGATAACAGTCAGCCAGAAGGAGTTAACCTTTCCAGATAATTAACTTGAGGAACGAATTTTGCCTACAGCAGGAAAGAACATCTTTCCGTACTTCAACGGAATTCGGAGTGGGAAGATGTTTCCTTTGTCATAACAAGCATTTAAAATGCACTAGGACTAGGATCTCACATTTGTCGGAGTTACAGCTGTTCGCAGTTGTAAACTCCCAACCGGATTTTTCTTTCATTAAAAGGAAAAAACAGCGCGATCGCGCTGCTACTGTTCACACGTAATAATACCTATCAACAGAGAAAAAGTAGTCCACGAAGGGCAGCAAGCCTCGCATGTTTTCTATACTTGGACCCTGCGCTGGGGGAGGGCTAACCACTGCAAAAGGCATGACCTATGCGTGCCTTCCGCTAATCAAAAGAAGCGGATTCTAACAAGCAAGCCAACTTGCCAATGAAAGACACTGACGTGACGTGGACGGGGCTCCGAGCCCTTTTCTGATACCTAAAGCGTCTCGCTAGCGAAGTGCGCATGCGACTCAGGCTCGACCCTAAAAATGTTTTTGTTTCACTATTCACACAAATCCACTTTATATCTCTGTTCTAAATGCAGCACCTATTCCTTAAACCGTTTTCCTAAAGTAGCAGTTATATAATTACATAATATACACACGTTCTGCATGGTTGTTTCCAGATTAAAAGTGGTTCCATAAGCCCCACATTCTAAAAAGAAAACAGACGGACGCTGATCTCTGGGTGGGTTCCTTCCAATTTACAAAATATAGCTGGCCTGAGCAAAGTAATTGAGGACGGTTTTTTTTTTTGTTTTTTTTTGTATTATAGCTGCACTGTAAACTTTTTTTTAACACAAGCTATTTCACTTTTAGGGCAGAGAAGGCAGTATAAATACAACTGTGCTATTCTAGTACATCACTAACTGAATGTGAATTACATCTTGAAGAGCAGATCCACTGGAGGTCCTTGCAGCCCGTGCTGCCCCTGTTCCAGGGAGAGTGCATGTCAGCGGGGCAGCGCTGGGGCATGTAGGCGCCAGCACAGCTGCTGTGACAGTATGACAGCTAGAGGAGTGAGCTGCAGAGGTATGCGCTATCTTTGCCTACTTTAACTGTGTTTCTACTATGATCAGGTTCTTCAAATTCCATTTTGGCTGTCATAATGTGCATTCCATATTAGCATGTTCAACTTTTGCAGAAAGTGTTTACATGCTTAAAAAGACAACCTCCGTACTGTCCTGTTTGACTATACATTCCCTCCCAAGGCAAAGCAACAAATGAAAAACAGAACGTTATAAATAAAAACTAACTCTACAAAAACATCCTCACACTGCGACTGCTTGCTGCACATTCAGAGCCAAACGTGAAACAAATAGCTGCCAAGCTGCTCCCCGGCACGAGTTACACCTTCAGGGAGTTCTAGATATCTAACTAACAACGCTTTGCATTTTGGGATTCATCATTTTCACTTTGCCATTATAAGTGTGGGTTTTTAAAAACCCAGCATGCCAAGTGCTTTTAGCTAAACATTTACAACTGAGTAAAGACTTCAAACGGCTTGGATGCAGCCCAGCGATAACAACAACACGGTTTCACATTGCCTATTAAAGTGAGCATTGTTCTGGAAGTTTGTTATCTTCCCAAGGCAAAAAAAAAATAGCTTTAGTGTACCGAATTCCCCTTGCTCAAAAAACAGGTGCACTGCTTGTGGAAACAAAAGAGCTTCTCTCCTTCACAAAACAGGTAGCGACCGGGAACCAGCAGTACAAGCCACGCTCCTTAACAGAACGAGTCTGCCCCAGTAAGCACCAGTGCAGTTTTCTCTCCTTCACAGAACTAAAACAGCACAGGAAGCAGCAGTGCAAGCTTCCTTTCTTCACAGTACAGGTAGGGATCGAGAACCAGCAGTGCCAGCTTCCCTCCTTCACAGAACATGCCCAGCCCAAGAAGCAGCAGTGTAAGTTTCCCTCCTTCTCAGAACTAGTAGAGCTCAGGAAGCAGCAGTGCAAGCTTCCCTTCTTCTCAGAACTAGCAGAGCTCAGGAAGCAGCAGTGCAATCTTCCCCCTTCATAAAACAAATACAGCCCATGAAGCAGGAGCACTAACTTCCCTCCTTCAAAGAGCAAGCAAAGCCTTGGAAACAGCAGTGCAAGCTTCACCTCTTCACAGAACAGGCAGAGCTCAGGAAGCAGTGATGTAACTTCCCTCTTCCAAATAATAGAGATCGAGAATCAGCAATGCAAGCGTCCCTCCTTCAAAGATCAAGCACAGCCTAAAAAGCAGCAGTGCAAGTGTCCCTCTTTTACAGAACAAGCAGAGATCAGGAAGCATCTGTGAAAGCTTCCCCTGCACAGAACAGGTAGGGATCGGGAACCAGCAGTGCAAGCTTCCCTCATTCACTGAACAAGACGAGCTCAGGAAGCAGCAGTGCAAGGTTCCCTCTTTCACAGAACAAGTACAGCCCAGAAAGCAGCAATGCAAAGATTTCCTCATTCCCATAGCAAGCACATCTTAGGAAGCAGCAATGTAGCGCTTTCCTCCTTCACAGAACAAGCACAGCCTAGGAAGCAGCAGTGCAAGATTCCTCCTCCACAGAACAAGCACAGCATAGGAAGCAGCAGTGCAAGCTTCCCCCTCCACAGAACAAGCACAGCCTAGGAAGCAGGAGTGCAAGCTTCCACATTCACAGAACAAGCTCAGCCTAGGAAGCAGCAGTGCAAGCTTCCCCCTCACAGAACAAGTAGAGCAAAGGAAGAAGCGGTGCAAGCTTCCTTCCTTCACAGAACAAGTAGAGCTTGCTCACAATGCAGCAGTGAAAGCTTCCCTCCTTCACAGAACAGGTAGAGATCGAGAATCAGAAGTGTAAGCATCCCTCCTTCACAGAACAAGCACAGCCCATGAAGCAGCTGTGCAAGCTTCTCTCCTTCACAGAACAAGCACAGGCCAAGAAGCAGCAGTGTGAACTTTCCTTCTTCATAGAACAGGTAGAGAGCAAGTACCAGCAGTACAAGCTCACCTCCTTCACAAAAAAGTATAGCCCAGGAAGCCGCAGTGCAAGCTTCTCTCCTTCATATAACAAGCACAGACCAAGAAGCACCAGTACAAGCTTCCCTGCTTCACACAGCAAGCACAGCCTAGGAAGCAGCAGTGCAAGCTTCCCCCTCCACAGAACAAGCACAGCCTAGGAAGCAGGAGTGCAAGCTTCCACATTCACAGAACAAGCTCAGCCTAGGAAGCAGCAGTGCAAGCTTCCCCCTCACAGAACAAGTAGAGCAAAGGAAGAAGCGGTGCAAGCTTCCTTCCTTCACAGAACAAGTAGAGCTTGCTCACAATGCAGCAGTGAAAGCTTCCCTCCTTCACAGAACAGGTAGAGATCGAGAATCAGAAGTGTAAGCATCCCTCCTTCACAGAACAAGCACAGCCCATGAAGCAGCTGTGCAAGCTTCTCTCCTTCACAGAACAAGCACAGGCCAAGAAGCAGCAGTGTGAACTTTCCTTCTTCATAGAACAGGTAGAGAGCAAGTACCAGCAGTACAAGCTCACCTCCTTCACAAAAAAGTATAGCCCAGGAAGCCGCAGTGCAAGCTTCTCTCCTTCATATAACAAGCACAGACCAAGAAGCACCAGTACAAGCTTCCCTGCTTCACACAGCAAGCACAGCCTAGGAAGCAGCAGTGAAAGCTTCCCTCCTTCACAGAATAAGGAGAGCTCAGGAAACAGCAGTGAAAGCTTCCCGCCTTCACAGAACAATTAAAGCTCAAGAAGCAGCAGTGCCAGCTTTCCTTCTTCACATAACAAGTGCATGCTTCCTTAAACATAAAACAGGTAGAGATCGAGAACCAGCAGTGCAAGGTTTCCCACTTCACAGAACAAGCACAGCCTAGGAAGCAGAAGTGCAAGCTTTCCTCCTTCACAGAACAAGCACAGCCTAGGAAGCAGCAGTGCCAGCTTCCCCCTTTACAGAACAAGCACAGCCCAGGAAAGAGCAGTGCAAGCTTCCCTCGTTCAGAGAACAAGTAAAGCGCAGGAAGCAGCAGTGCAAGCTTCTCTCCTTCACAGAAGAAGTAGCACTGGAAGCAGCAGTACAAGCTTTCCTCCTTCACAGAACAAGCACAGCCTAGGAAGCAAGAGTGCAGAGCTTTCCCCCTTCACAGAACAAATAAAGCTCAGGAAGCAGCAGTGCAGGCTTTCCCCTTCCCAGAACGAGCACAGTCTAGGAGGCAGCAGTGCAAACTTCCCCTCTTCATAGGAGTAGAGCTCAGGGAGCAGCAGTGCAAGCTTTCATCCTTCACAGAACAAGTACAGCTCAGGAAGCCACAGTGCAAGGTCCCCTTCTTCACAGAAAAGGTAGAGATCAAGTACCAGCAGTACAAGGTTCCCTCCTTCATGGAAGAAGTACAGCCCAGGAAGGAGCAGTGCAAGCTTTACCCTTCCCAAAATAAGTGAAATTAAGGAAGCAGTTGTGCAAGCTTCTGTCCTTCACAGAGCAAGCACAGCCTAGGACGCAGCAGTGTAAGCTTCCCTCCTTCACAGAACATGCGCATTCCAAGAAGCAGCAGTGTAAGCTTCCCTCCATCTCAGAACTAGCAGAGCTCCGGACGCAGCAGTGCAAGCTTACCCCCTTCACAAAACAAGTACAGTCCAGGAAGCAGGAGTACTAACTTCCCTTCTTCACAGAACAAGCAGAGCTCAGGAAGCAGCAGTGCAACTTCCCTCCTCCAAAGAATAGATAGAGATCGAGAACCAGCAATGCAAGCTTCCCTCCTTCAAAGATCGTGCACAGCCTAAAAAGCAGCAGTGCAAGCGTCCCTCTTTTACAGAACAAGCAGAGATCAGAAAGCACCTGTGCAAGCTTCCCCCTTCACAGAACAGGTAGGGATCAGAAACCAGTAGTGCAAGCGCCCTTCCTTCACAGAACAAGAGCACCTCAGGAAGCAGCAGTGCAAGCTTCCCTCTTTCATAGAACAAATACTGCACAGGAAGCAGCAGTGCAGAGATTTCCTCCTTCACATAGCAAGCACAGCTTAAGAAGCAGCAGTGTAGCGCTTTCCTCCTTCACAGAACAAGTAAAGTTCAGAAAGCAGCAGTGCAAGCTTCCCCCTTCACAGAACAAGCACAGCCTAGGAAGCAGGAGTGTAAGCTTCCCCCTTCACAGAGGAAGTGGAGCTCAGAAAGCAGCAGTGCAAGCGTCCTTCCTTCACAGAACAAGTAGAGCACAGGAAGCAGCTGTGCAAGCTTCCTTCATTCACAGAACAAGTAGAGCACAGGATGCAACAGTACAAGCTTCCTTCCTTCACAGAACAAGTAGAGCTCAGAATGCAGCAGTGAAAGCTTCCCTCCTTCACAGTACAACTAGAGATCGAGAACCAGCAGTGTAAGCATCCCTCCTTCACAGACAAGCACAGCCCAAGAAGCATCTGTGCAAGCTTTTCTCCTTCATATAACAAGCAAAGAATAAGAAGCACCAGTGCAAGCTTCCCTCCTTCGCAGAGCAAGCACAGCCTAGGAAGCAGCAGTTTAAGTTTCCCTCCATCACAGAATACGCAGACCTCAGGAGACAGCAGTGCAAGCTTCCCTCCTTCACAGAACAAGTACAGCAGGGCAAACTTCCCTAAACATAAAACAGGTAGAGATCGAGAACCAGCAGTGCAAGGTTTCCCACTTCACAGAACAAACACAGCTTAGGAAGCAGAAGTGCAAGCTTCCCTCCTTCACAGACAATCATAGCCTAGGAAGCAGCAGTGCAAGCTTACCCCTTCATAGAACAAGCACAGCCTAGGAAGCAGCAGTGCAAGCTTCTCTCCTTCACAGAAGAAGTAGCGCTCAGGAAGCAGCAGTACAAGCTTTCCTCCCTCATAGAATAAGAACAACCTAGGAAGTAGTAGTGAAGAGCTTTCCTCCTTCACAGAAAAAGTAGAGCTTAGGAAACAGCAGTGCACACTTCCCCTTAGCAGAATGAACACAGTCTAGGAAACATCAGTGCAAGCTTTCCTCCTTCACAGAACCAGTAGAGCTCAGGGAGCAGCAGTGAAAGCTTCCCCCTTCACAGAACGAGCACAGTTTAGGAAGCAGCAGTGCAAGCTTCCCCCTTCACAAAAGGAGTAGAGCTCAGGAAGCATCCGAGCAAGCTTTCCTCCTTCACAGAACAAGTAGAGCTCAGGAAGCAGCAGTGCAAGCTTTCCTCCTTCACAGAACAGGTAGAGATTGAGAACCAGCAGTGCAAGCTTCCCTCCTTCAACAAACAAGCACAGCTCAAGAAGCAGCAGTGCAAACTTGCCTCCTTCACAGAACAAGCATAGCGTAGGAAGAAGCAGTGCAAGCTTTCCTCCTTCACAGAACAAGCACAGCCTGGAAGCAGCAGCAAGCTATCCTACCTCCCGAAACAGGAAGAGCATTATATGTAGAATTATAGATGGGTAACAGTTAAATACGGTGATGTTTTTCACAGAGGGGCTCCAAGTGACATTAACTAGACAAGAGCGAAGCTTGAGTTGTCTATGATGACACTCAGAACCTTGAGGTGAAAAACATCCCCATAATTCACTTTTTACCTATCTATAATTTTATCCCATGTATCCCCAGCTCCCAACAAAAACACTCATCTGCCCATGCTTTCAACTGCTACACAGTGGCAGAGGAGTAATGGGAGGGGCCATACATAACATGGGCTCTAATACATATCCCTGTCCAAAAGGTAATAAATTTTGTTATCAAATGTTGCTATTTCATACAAGTGTTATGAGATTTAGAAATTGATACAGCTATGTAGGTCTTCTTGAGTGTTTCTTTACTTGAAACCAGTGCATTGACATGGTCAGGGTAGAGACATTTTTAAAGGATTTCTAGAACGGCAATGTTAGATTAGCGCTGTAAGGCAGTTCAGGATATAGGTATATTCTGTGACACCTCATCTTTTGCAGTCATCAGCTTCCTCCATCTTCCATCGGCCTTCCTTCCTTTTTGTCACTTTCGTCAACATTACCTCTTACACACCCTTCTCTTCCTCATCTAGGCCTCGCCACCTTCTCTTACACATTTTTCTCCCGCAAAGTCCTTTCACAAATTCTAGTCTCCCCTAACAGGCCCCTCCACATGACATCTCCCTTTCTTTCCTGCATCCTCCTCTTCCGTACCTCTAATTTGCACTTTCATATTTTATTCCCTTGCACCCACCTTTCTTGCATCCTTCTCTTGCATGCCCCACCCACAAAGACACACTTCTATTTCACTAGGACTCTCTTCACGAGCACACTCCCACGCTCACTGCCACCTTTCTCGAAAATCCAAACTTACCCCCATTTCTCTAACATTTGTCCTGCTGCTTATTCGCTCACAAACTCTTATTTTATTGGAGTTATTTATAAAGCATGAACCTTGCCCCAGAGAAACACTACCTGGTAACTCCTGCTCAATACTCCTGTCCTGCTCTAGTTTCCTTTTCACTCTACTTTTTCTTTCATTTATACTACCCAACCTCGTTTCTTTTACACTCTCACACACACGTGACGTCGGTGTGTGTGCTTGCGCTCCCACATACACTGTGTGATATTCGTTCCTAGCCTTGGTGTTGCACCTGTTCAACTCGCCAGCGATTGACTGTATATGGAGGTCTTTGCTGGGAACTCTTTACAACTTGTGAACCACTGGGAGCCACCCTGCAGCAATGCGCGCATCAAACGAAAGTACCATATATGAGCTAGATATTGATGACAAAGATTCTACAACAAAATTGGCTTTTTCTTGCCATATAATTTTGCTAACCTCTTAATTTTATCATATGTAGCCACACAGTTTTCTAATATATGCCACATAACTTAATTAACCCTGCCACACAATTTCGGCATTCTTGGTATCATAATTTCAGTGGCCTAGTTTAGAATTGATCATGCAAGTGGTGCGAGCCAAAGTGAAAGGTGCGGCAAAGAGCGTCTTTAATCAAAATGGAAGGAATCAGTGCACTAACTTTTGAGTGCAATAACAGTGCCCTAAATTAAATACATAATTATGTTTACCCACGGCTACCAACACCAGAAAGTTAAAATAGGGGCACCATGAACAAAAAAGTACAAAATACCACCTACTTAATATTCTGTGAAGACATATTTTTAGAGGGCTATATTTTACTAACACTGATAATTTGCCGCCTCATACTGTGACGTTGACAACAACAAAAAATCGCGCAATATTACATTAGAAGGCAGCAGAGCGTCAGGAAGAAATCTGTAAAAATAGGTGCCACAAAAGCAGGAAACGCTTGTAGCTAAACAATAGATGTTTTGCTTCCTAAATAGCCAGACTTGCCAATTTTACTATGACACATCTATCAACAGCCAAGAGAATTCCAAGGTGGGAAACTGCACTGATGCAACTACTTCTTTATAAAAACTAACATTTAAAAACGCAATATGCGAAAAAAAAACTGATTTCTGTGACAAAATAAAATGGGTCTACTTCATTACCAGCTAAGTTTGAAATGACGGGAGAGGATGATGCGCCAACCAAATTATGATATGATATTAAGGTCCTCCCTCTTTGGGTGTACTGTAGCCATAACACTTCCTTAGGGGAAATGTTTACATATCACCAACAAAATGAGACAGTCGAAAGTCAGTTGGGCTCAATTTAAAACTAAACAAAAAAAACGATAGTTGAAGAGACGATGCACAAAGAAAGCTGTGACTGGTACAGACGGGACACAAGCGCTCACTTTCCGCTCAGCTCTCCGTGTCAAACAGACCAGCAGGCGGCACTGCCATACCAAAATGATGCCCTAGCAACGGTCACCAAGGCCGTTAACAACGGGTCAGTTGAAACCCATCGCCTGACGCTCCGGCGGGTAAAACACACTGAGCCCACGAGAAGTGAGCTCCTAACACCCCGCTGTTAGCTGGTCGCTAGAAAAACACCACCCACTCTGCGCTGAGAGCTTTCCCCTTACGACTTAGGATGTGGAGTTTCCTCTCCTTACCTGACCCTCTTTTCCCGCCTTTCTGTGCGAGTCTGGGAGCTGGCTGCCGCCTTGGCTCCACGGCAAGCAGAAGCAGCCGTTGTGGGAGCGGGGAGGGATGACGTCTGGTATCCCTGGGCACTCTCCCATCTGCTTCTAATTGTTTCTGCTCCAAGGGGAAGGAGGGGCCGGGGCTGTCTGGCCCCTCTCTGTTAAAGGAGCCCTGTTGTGTGGCAGCAAGGCCGCAATGAATAAGCCCGCTCTTGTAGTAAGTAACTGTCTTACGCAGATCGTAGTAGTTTGAATGTAGGTTTTATTGAGGAAAAAGGTGACTGCAGTTGGTGATCCTTCTCCAACCAGCAGACAACTGACACTCTAGAACAGTGGTTCCCAACCTTTTGACATCTGTGGACCCCCACTTTATCATTACTGGAACCCTGTGACCCCCAATGAATCCTTATTAGAATCCGCCCCCCCCAGTGAATCATTACTGAAAACTGGGGACCTAATCTGTTAATATGTAATTTTCTAAGCAGTCGGGGAACCCCTGAGGAGGCTTCACGGACCCCCAGGGGTCCACAGACCACAGGTTGGGAACCACTGCTCTAGAGGATCCACCCCCCAAGTCACCACCACAGGACTCTAGAATTCACTAACACAAGCTAATAAGTTAAAGGTACACTACAATCATAACTAATAACTTAAATTCCTAAATACAACACCTGCCTTGGTCAGCGCTCAAAACATTGCAGAATGTTCTCAAAAACTATACCCAAAAACCAGCTATTAGCTATTTCAGCCATTGCTACTGTGAGTGCTGAAATTATTACAAATAAAATATTTCATGTATTCTGTATTTTGAATTTGCATAGAAAATTAATTAACACGGAAAATAATGTGCAACTCGAAAATGTGCCCACTTGAATAGCCCCAACCTACTATGTAATGTTTTAATAAAAGCGTATTAATGATTATTCAGAACATATATGAATGTAAAATTTGCAGAAGTATGTCATACTTATAATTAAATGCTATGTATTTGCTTAAATTAACAGTAGGTCTCAAGTTAGCGAGGTCTGGACAGGGCGGCTCCTCCATTAGGCTGGAGGAGCGTCGCATCCCGCCAGCAGCGGCAGCTGCAAACCTTTGAAAGAAAAGTATAATAAACTCTGTGTATTATACTTTTCTTTTAAAGGGGTGGAGCCACAGGGTTGACGATTGTGGGGGGAGTGCTTAGCACTCCCCTTCAGAGCAGATGTATGTTTGGCCGACCGTCTAAGGCCGGCCAAACATACATGCGCAGTAGGCTGCCTCCAGGCTGGGTTGCCAGGCTGGAGAAAGCCAGCACAGACTCCCAGTCTGTCTGGGAGCGCCCTAGCTTTGCTCTCCCAGCCAATCATGCGCTGCTTTGAGCAGCGTCAGGATTGGCCACAGGGCAGACTGGAAGCCTGTGCCTGCAGCAAGATGGGAGAGGAGCAGCGCTGGAGCAGCGAGGAACGAGGTAAGTATTTTATTTTTTTAAATGTATTTTAATGTTCACTATACCCCCGTCCCCCGCCCCTTCCAAGCGAGCCGCTCCTGGGACTAGGCCTTAGTATTACACAGCCTCATATTGAAATATGAAATGTCAGAATAGCATACTATTTCATGCTTGCTGAATAATAAAGATGCATTGTTCTAACTGAAGGTTGATCAAATCACAGTAGTAGCAAAATTGTTTTCTCGTGAAGAAATGTGTGTAGAAACCTGAATGTTCTAAACTGTTACAAATGTTAACTCAAAATGTGTGAGAAAGAGATGTTCCCAGGAACTAACAATGGATGCACTGACGGAAGGATATCAAAATTGATTCTTGATGAGTCGAACGATGTGCACAGAAGAAGAGGAGCCAATCAACAACGTATGAAAGACTATTTAGTTATATCTTAGATTTAAAATAATAATAATATTATTGGACTAATTGCTATCGCATGATTCTTTGACCAATGACAATGTGGGACAAATTTAATTTAACTGGTTTGCTCCAAGCGGCATGAGCTTATTATTATTATTATTGCGTACTACTGTCATTTTCAGATCTAAAGAAGTGTATGCACCTTTGATGATTCTCTTACAAAGAGAATTCTAATTCTTTAACTTTGATACACTAGACTTTCATTGCTAAATGCTGCCTACCTTAGACATTGCTTTCTAAAGGTTCGGGGAGCTTAGAGTCCCTGATTCTGAACCATTACCCCTTCTAATGTCCAGTTGCCGATCACTGATTGTACTGATGTCTGCCTTTTATAAATTGGGTCTCTAGTTGGCAGTCAGTCTGTACCCTGTCCAAGTAGGGACCCTCACACTAGTCAGGAAAAGGAAGACACCCACTGAAATAACCCCGGCTCACCCCCTTGGTAGCTTGGCACGAACAGTCAGGCTTATCTCAGAAGCAATGTGTAAAGCATTTGCACATAACACACAGTAATAAGTGAAAACACTACAAAAG
The DNA here is from genome assembly GCF_031143425.1 of Pleurodeles waltl. Lineage (NCBI taxonomy): Eukaryota > Metazoa > Chordata > Amphibia > Caudata > Salamandridae > Pleurodeles > Pleurodeles waltl. The sequence continues at coordinate 333,831,852 of NC_090446.1, forward strand.
GACACCCCACCAGTTTTAGAAAAATAAGCCAATATTTATCTGTGTAAAACAAGACCAAAATGATAAAAATCCAACATACAGTGCTAAAGATCTGAATTTTGGAATACTTACTCAAAAATACAGTTCCTTGAAGTTGATAGCTCCACCTGGGACTTTCACAGCGTCCTGGTCAACAAACCCATCAGTTCAGGCTAGCCGAGGCGTCGCGGGCCAGCTAAGGTGTCAGGGAGACCTGCAAACAGTACCTTTGCAGGAATAGCAGGGCATTGTGATGCTCACAGTGAACTCTGGAGAGCGGCGTTGCTGGTATCGCGGTTCCCGGTTCCGGAGTCGCTGCATGGGTCCCTTGAAGTCACATGCGTTGCAGATCGAACTCCAGGCTGATGAAGTCAGGAGAGCTGGGGAGGAGGGCGTTGGAGCTGCGGTGCAAAGCGGGATTATGCAACGTGCGCTGCCCACAGGTCACGGTGCAGGCAGCGGCTCGGTGACGGCATCCAGCGGCGTCGGTGAGACCAGGGCTGCAGGTGTGAAGCGAGTGGTGCGACGTGCAGTGTCATCAGGTCACGGTGCAGACAGCGGCGGCGGCGTTGCTGAAGCACTGTCGTCAGTAGGCCCAAGCCGGCGGTGTGGGACAAGACGGTGCTTCATGACCCTTCCAAGCAGTGTCCACAAGCAAATGTGCAGGCAGGGATGCCTGGGGACGACACTGGAGTCGATGGTGCTGGCGTCGCTGGACCTGGGCTGCGGTGTGGGACGGGATGGTGCTTCGTGTACCTCACGAGTGGCATCCACAGGCCACGGTGCAGGCAGTGCTGCTGGTGTCAGCAGGAGCGGGGTCGTCGGGGATGCCCTGGCTGTGGTGTGAGAAGGTGATGCCAGAGTGCGGGGCCGACAGGTCGCGGTGCGAGCAGCGACTCAGTGAACTCGTCCGATGACAGCGTCGGTGAGACCAGGGTTGCGGTGCGAAGCAGGGCAGTGCGGCTCCGTGTGGCATCAGCAGGTCACGGTGCAGGCCAGATGCATTGTTGATGGCGTCGCAATGGTTTTTCTCCTTGAACAGCACAAAACACACAGTTCCCAGTGATGTAGGAAGAGGAAACTGAAGTCTTTGATATCCCTGAGACTTCCAACAGGAGGAAAGCTTTACTCCAAGCTTTTGGAGAACTTCCTCAAGTAGGACACACAGCAAAGTTCACCCTTTGCCCTCTTTTCAGGCAGGAGCAGCAACTGCAGGCCAGTCTAGCAAAGCAACACAGCAAAGGCACAGTACTCCTCCTCCAGCTCTTCAGCTCTTCTCCTGGGCAGAGGTTCCTCTTAATTTCAGAAAGATTCTATAAGTCTGGGGTTTTGGGTCTACTACTTATACCCCTTTCTGCCTTTGAAGTTGGCAAACTTCAATGCAAAGTCTCACGTGTTTGCAAGATCGTTCCTTGTCCTGGCCAGGCTCCAGACACACACCAGGGGGTTGGAGACTGCATTGTGTGAGGGCAGGCACAGCCCATCTAGGTGTGAGTGACCACTCCTCCCTTCCCTCTCAGCACAGATGGCTCATCAGGATATGCAGGCTACATCCCCGCTCCCTTTGTGTCTCTGTCTAGAGGAGAGGTTTAAAAAGCCCAACTGTCAAACTGACCCAGACTGGGAATCCACAAACAGGCACAGTCGCGGAATGGTTTAAGCAAGAAAATGTATACTTTCTAAAAGTGGTATTTTAAAACTCACAATCCAAAAACCAACTTCACTAAATGATGTATTTTTAAATTGTGAGTTCAGAGACCCTAAACTCCATATTTCTATCTGCCCTCAAAGGGCATCTGTGTTTTAAAGTTATTTAAAAGAAGCCCCCATGTTAACTTATGAGGGAGATAGGCTTTGCAACAGTGAAAACCGAATTTGGCAGTATTTCACTGTTAGGACATGTAAAACACACCAGTACATGTCCTACCTTTTAAATACACTGCACCCTGCCCATGGGGCTACTTAGGGCCTACCTTAGGGGTGCATTATACGTAGTAAAAGGGAAGGTTTAGGCCTGGCAAGTGGGTACACTTGCCAAGATGAATTGGCAGTTTAAAACTGCACACAGAGACACTGCAGTGGCAGGTCAGAGGCATGTTTACAGGGCTACTAATATGGGTGGCACAACCAGTGCTGCAGGCCCACTAGTAGCATTTTACTTACAGGTCCTGGGCACCTCTAGTGCACTTTATTAGGGACTTGCCAGTAAATCAAATATGCCAATCATGAATAAACCATTAACCAATACAATTTACATAGGGAGCACTTGCCCTTTAGCACTGATAAGCAGTGGTATAGTGCGCAGAGACAATAAACCAGAAAAACAGAGTCCAATATACCATAAAACAGGAGGTCAGATGCCAAAAAGACAGGGGAGGCACGCCAAAAAGATGCCAGCTCTAACACTTCCTGACAAAGATTACTGCAGCTTTATATACCATTCGTTATGCTGCTCCATAAGGAATGGTATATAAAATTGCTAATGTCTTTACTGTTGATTTGTCTTTTGTTTCTAGGTTCCAACCACTGCTTTTTTTGATAGAGCCATAGTTAGATGTTTTCCAAATTTATGTTGACAAAAACCTTTTGCATGAAGCTCCAACATGCTCATGCTAATCTGAATTTAGAGAGATTTCCTATTTCCACAGGAATAAATTGTTATTCGATGTTACTCAATTGCTGAATTCAAATGTATGTTATTACCCTTGCACAATTACTGTTATTGTTGATTTGTATGTTGGCTCTAGAGGGATTAGTTATTAATGCATTAGTTAAGTTGAAATTCCTTAGAAGATTCGGTCAACCAGTGGTGTTCTTATACTTATATCATGTGGATTTGAGACTAATTCATGTGATACTAGCATTGTTAATCTAGGGAATTACATTTTCTAATTGATACCAAAGGTGTGGTTATTCATTGCCCGTGGGTCTTGGTGTGTGAAAGTTACTGACTCCAAAGAATTCTTATTGATTGTTGAATGATATTTGTGATATGTATGGACTAAGGGTGTAAACATCTTAAACAAGTCAAAAGGTCAGACACGCTCGCACTAACAACCATATTGCAAAGAATATATTAGATAATTCGAAATTTGCAGCCTGGCGGTGTGTGAGGATTGCATGTGACATGAGTGAGACTTGATTGCAGGGAGAAAAGTCATACAGTGCTGCGACACATATTATTATTTTTGTTCACAATTAGGCACGTGCACTTTTGCTTTTAATAATAAACACCTCAAAACTACAAGTACCAGAATTCAATTAAAAATTAAACAAATGAATGAATTACAAACAGGCCTGGGTATGTCAAGTCTCACCCTACAGTACTTGGAAATGGCAAATATTTCTTTTGAACAGTGAAAAATACATGTTTTAAGCACATGCATACCTTTACATATTTTACAACAATGTGTAGATCTCAATTTTTCCATGTTGGTTTTATAAGGCCATTCAGCCCCATTTTTCTTTGCATTCTTGTATCTAGTTTGTTTTTCCTAATAGAAATGCAGAACTGCAAGTATCAAAATGAAAGTATAGCAACATGACTTGATTATTCGCTTACACTGGAGTTGTTAGCTTATACATGGGTAAGTTTCATCATGTGATTGCATACCTTGTATACTGGAAACTGAAAATCACAGTTGCCAGTCCCTTACGTTATTTATCCACCTACAATCTCATGTACATTCCATTTAGGCATATTATTATTCAAATATTTAATTACAAAGAGCTCTCAAGTTTCCAGACTTTTTTTTTGACAAAACGGTTTTGCATTCTTTTTATTTTGAGGCATATGATGTGTACATGTCATAACGCGATTTACAGAGGGACAGCAATGGATTAGACAGGTAATGACAATGCAATAGTCATTATATCGTTTTTCATAACTGCGAGCCACGATGAATGAGAATATGTTAAAACAGAACATTAGAAGAAGTAGTATGTGCAATCGTTGTCAAAAAATGGATATCAATGAAAATGAATAAGGACAGCATGCCGTATAGGCAAGCCACAAAAGTGCAATTTATTAATCCATATAATTCTATAATAACCCCCTCCCTCTCATCGATCTCCTAATCGTGAACATGCCTCCCGAGTGGTGTGCGATCAGGTGGATACCTACGCCCGTAGGTAAACCTAATTTGCCCTCCTTCCACGAGTGGGTGTCATGGCAGATCCCGAGTGGCATGTCGAGGCCTGTGTTGTTGTATGTACTATGGTTTAGTGATACAAGGCATCAGGGGAGGGGGTGAAAAACCAGACTCTGGGTGTCACCGTTACATGGAAGAGTGACACAAGTATCGAGTGTGGGAATGGGTTATTGTGCATCCTCCGCCTGGGACATAAGGGATTCAAGTAACGAATCCCGTTTCATAACACTGGGGCGTTTATGTACACCCCAGTGTTATTCTCTCTGCCGGGCACAGCACACAGCCGCGCTCCAGCGCAGTCTTCCTCTCGCTATTTAGAGATGAGAAGTGCTGGCACTTCCAAGGTATCGTCAGTGGGCGTTTTGTCAGTAATAATGCTAAATTTGTAAAACGTGCTGTAACTCTAGAGCCCTTGGGCCCAGGATATATTCCCAGAATACACTCTTTGTCCATATTCCTGTGGGCCGATCCAGCCAGGTCCAATAAGGGGGTGCAAATATCTGCCCAGTAAGAACATTGTGTGGGACAGGCCGATAACATTTGTAATAGGTTTGTGTCTGGTGTGTGTCAATGGGGGCAGTCCGAGGAGGCGGTGGGAAGCCTAGAATGAAGTTTTTAAGGAGTAAGGTGATCTCTGTGCAATATTGAGAATTGAATACATTTGAACTGTGGGTTACAGATGATTTTATGGGGTAATCAAGAAGGAAAGTCCATTCCTTATCATGGAGACTACATGAGAGGTCCTCCTCCCACCGGACACGCAGGGTGGACAGAAGGGCCAGCACGTGTGAAAGCAGACCGCGATATAATCATTGAATCCAATGTCTACTGTGACCCACACTGTGGAACGCCTGAAGGAATTAATTGGTATCTGGTTCAGATCCGGACGGTGCCCATTGTTCTGGGACGTAACAGATACTAGCATGCTTCAAAAAGAGAGATTCTGATAGCCCCTGAGTGTGTGTAAATTCCTGGTGGTTCATGTGGGCCCACTCCTCGAAGAGCGCACCAACCATTTTGACCTCAGCAAGTTCTCAGGGTAGAAACCTCCTTGCTCTTAATGCACCTGAGCTTGTGGGGACACCCCCAAGAGGGATGTTTGAAGCATAGTACGCAGACGGGGTAGTGTAGAACAGGGCAGTTTTCCAATATACAAGGGCTGTACGCAGCAGGAGAGACAGCGGCATCAGCAATGTGGTACTGTGAAACAGCAAGTTGTGTAATTTACTATTTTTAAGCATTTGTGTGTAAAGCCAATTTCGGTCAGAATATGGCGTGCTAACCAAAAAGCTAGTCATTGCAACTGTCCAGCCAAGCAGTAGGCTTTGAAGTCCGGGGCGCCCATACCACCACAGACAGTGGGCAGCTGCATCTTGGATAAGCCAATCCTATGTCTCTCTTTGCCCCACATCAGATCGATCAATAATGAATTTATTAGTTTGAAAACTGTTGCAGGTATAACCACAGGCAAGTGGACAAACTGATATAATAAGTGGGGCAGCCTATCTGTTTTGACGAGGGTCAGCCACCCTGCAACTGACAGGGGCAACGTGATCCAAAAGCCAATTTGAGCTTTAAGTGATGCAATGCATTTAAGGAGGCTGACGTCCAAGATGTCTTTCACCTTCTGATATAGTTGTATGCCCAGGTACTGGAACGTCTGGGGTACTATCTGTAGTCTATTAGGCCCAAAAGGCAGGGTAGTCTCAGTATTGGTATCTGTGAAGGAAAAAATTTGGGATTTACCGTAATTGACCCAAAGGCTGGACAGTTCTCCAAAAGTGGAGAGTATTACAGATATCAATGATAGGTCTGAAAGTAGATCTCGAACATGCCATAGACCCATATCCAGTTGTGGCACCAGGCGCAATACATATGTGGCATAAAATTCTATAGGTAGTCCATCCAATCCTGGTGTTCTGTTACCGAAGAGATCATCAATGGCCTGCCATAGTTCACTGGGAGTGAACGATGCTCTCAGAGTATCCCTCTCTGTGGCCGATACCTTAGGTAAGGATAAGTAATCTAGGAATGAGCCAATGTGGCTGTGTCAGGTAGGGGAAGGATGCTATACAGATTGGAATAGAAGTCTCGAAAGGCCAGGTTATTTTCAAATGGATAGTTAAATGATTATTATTGAGGGGTGGCCAACGAGAGCATAGGCGTGGGACATGGTGTCTGTAAGGAAATGCCTCCTTGGCATGGTTGCCCCCTGACTTTTTGCCTTTGCTGATGCTATGTTTACAATTGAAAGTGTGCTGAGGCCTGCTAACCAGGCCCCAGCACCAGTGTTCTTTCCCTAACCTGTACTTTTGTATCCACAATTGGCAGACCCTGGCATCCAGATAAGTCCCTTGTAACTGGTACTTCTAGTACCAAGGGCCCTGATGCCAAGGAAGGTCTCTAAGGGCTGCAGCATGTCTTATGCCACCCTGGAGACCTCTCACTCAGCACAGACACACTGCTTGCCAGCTTGTGGGTGCTAGTGAGAACAAAACGAGTAAGTCGACATGGCACTCCCCTCAGGGTGCCATGCCAGCCTCTCACTGCCTATGCAGTATAGGTAAGACACCCCTCTAGCAGGCCTTACAGCCCTAAGGCAGGGTGCACTATACCATAGGTGAGGGTACCAGTGCATGAGCATGGTACCCCTACAGTGTCTAAACAAAACCTTAGACATTGTAAGTGCAGGGTAGCCATAAGAGTATATGGTCTGGGAGTCTGTCAAACACGAACTCCACAGCACCATAATGGCTACACTGAAAACTGGGAAGTTTGGTATCAAACTTCTCAGCACAATAAATGCACACTGATGCCAGTGTACATTTTATTGTAAAATACACCACAGAGGGCACCTTAGAGGTGCCCCCTGAAACCTATCCGACTATCTGTGTAGGCTGACTGGTTCCAGCAGCCTGCCACACTAGAGACATGTTGCTGGCCCCATGGGGAGAGTGCCTTTGTCACTCTGAGGCCAGTAACAAAGCCTGCACTGGGTGGAGATGCTAACACCTCCCCCAGACAGGAGCTGTAACACCTGGCGGTGAGCCTCAAAGGCTCACCCCTTTGTCACAGCCCAGCAGGGCACTCCAGCTTAGTGGAGTTGCCCGCCCCCTCCGGCCACGGCCCCCACTTTTGGCGGCAAGGCTGGAGGGAACAAAGAAAGCAACAAGGAGTCGTCACTGGCCAGTCAGGACAGCCCCTAAGGTGTCCTGAGCTGAAGTGACTCTAACTTTTAGAAATCCTCCATCTTGCAGATGGAGGATTCCCCCAATAGGGTTAGGATTGTGACCCCCTCCCCTTGGGAGGAGGCACAAAGAGGGTGTACCCACCCTCAGGGCTAGTAGCCATTGGCTACTAACCCCCCAGACCTAAACACGCCCTTAAATTTAGTATTTAAGGGCTACCCTGAACCCTAGAAAATTAGATTCCTGCAACTACAAGAAGGACTGCCTAGCTGAAAACCCCTGCAGAGGAAGACCAGAAGACGACAACTGCCTTGGCTCCAGAAACTCACCGGCCTGTCTCCTGCCTTCCAAAGATCCTGCTCCAGCGACGCCTTCCAAAGGGACCAGCGACCTCGACATCCTCTGAGGACTGCCCCTGCTTCGAAAAGACAAGAAACTCCCGAGGACAGCGGACCTGCTCCAAGAAAGGCTGCAACTTTGTTTCCAGCAGCTTTGAAAGAACCCTGCAAGCTCCCCGCAAGAAGCGTGAGACTTGCAACACTGCACCCGGCGACCCCGACTCGGCTGGTGGAGATCCAACACCTCAGGAGGGACCCCAGGACTACTCTAAGACTGTGAGTACAAAAACCTGTCCCCCCTGAGCCCCCACAGCGCCGCCTGCAGAGGGAATCCCGAGGCTTCCCCTGACCGCGACTCTTTGAATCCTAAGTCCCGACACCTGGGAGAGACCCTGCACCCGCAGCCCCCAGGACCTGAAGGACCGGACTTTCACTGGAGGAGTGACCCCCAGGAGTCCCTCTCCCTTGACCAAGTGGAGGTTTCCCCGAGGAACCCCCCCTTGCCTGCCTGCAGCGCTGAAGAGATCCCTAGATCTCCCATTGACTTCCATTACAAACCCGACGCTTGTTTCTACACTGCACCCGGCCGCCCCCGCGCTGCTGAGGGTGAAATTTCTGTGTGGGCTTGTGTCCCCCCCGGTGCCCTACAAAACCCCCCTGGTCTGCCCTCCGAAGACGCGGGTACTTACCTGCAAGCAGACCGGAACCGGGGCACCCCCTTCTCTCCATTCTAGCCTATGTGTTTTGGGCACCACTTTGAACTCTGCACCTGACCGGCCCTGAGCTGCTGGTGTGGTGACTTTGGGGTTGCTCTGAACCCCCAACGGTGGGCTACCTTGGACCAAGAACTGAACCCTGTAAGTGTCTTACTTACCTGGTAAAACTAACAAAAACTTACCTCCCCCAGGAACTGTGAAAATTGCACTAAGTGTCCACTTTTAAAACAGCTATTTGTGAATAACTTGAAAAGTATACATGCAATTTTGATGATTTAAAGTTCCTAAAGTACTTACCTGCAATACCTTTCGAATGAGATATTACATGTAGAATTTGAACCTGTGGTTCTTAAAATAAACTAAGAAAAGATATTTTTCTATATAAAAACCTATTGGCTGGATTTGTCTCTGAGTGTGTGTACCTCATTTATTGTCTATGTGTATGTACAACAAATGCTTAACACTACTCCTTGGATAAGCCTACTGCTCGACCACACTACCACAAAATAGAGCATTAGTATTATCTATTTTTACCACTATTTTACCTCTAAGGGGAACCCTTGGACTCTGTGCATGCTATTCCTTACTTTGAAATAGCACATACAGAGCCAACTTCCTACATTGGTGGATCAGCGGTGGGGTACAAGACTTTGCATTTGCTGGACTACTCAGCCAATACCTGATCACACGACAAATTCCAAAATTGTCATTTGAAATTGATTTTTGCAATTTGAAAAGTTTTCTAAATTCTTAAAAGACCTGCTAGGGCCTTGTGTTAGATCCTGTTTAGCATTTCTTTTAGAGTTTAAAAGTTTGTAAAAGTTTGAATTAGATTCTAGAACCAGTTGTAGATTCTTAAAAAGTATTCCAACTTTTAGAAGCAAAATGTCTAGCACAGATGTGACTGTGGTGGAACTCGACACCACACCTTACCTCCATCTTAAGATGAGGGAGCTAAGGTCACTCTGTAAAATAAAGAAAATAACAATGGGCCCCAAACCTACCAAAATACAGCTCCAGGAGCTTTTGGCAGAGTTTGAAAAGGCCAACCCCTCTGAGGGTGGCAACTCAGAGGAAGAGGATAGTGACTTGGAGGACAATTCCCCCCTACCAGTCCTATCTAGGGAGAACAGGGTCCCTCAAACCCTGACTCCAAAAATAATAGTCAGAGATGCTGGTTCCCTCACAGGAGAGACCAACACCTCTGAAATCACTGAGGATAGCCCCAGTGAAGAGGACATCCAGTTAGCCAGGATGGCCAAAAGATTGGCTTTGGAAAGACAGATCCTAGCCATAGGAAGGGAAAGACAAGAGATGGGCCTAGGACCCATCAATGGTGGCAGCAACATAAATAGGGTCAGAGATTCTCCTGACATGTTGAAAATCCCTAAAGGGATTGTAACTAAATATGAAGATGGTGATGACATCACCAAATGGTTCACAGCTTTTGAGAGGGCTTGTGTAACCAGAAAAGTGAACAGATCTCACTGGGGTGCTCTCCTTTGGGAAATGTTCACAGGAAAGTGTAGGGATAGACTCCTCACACTCTCTGGACAAGATGCAGAATCTTATGACCTCATGAAGGGTACCCTGATTGAGGGCTTTGGATTCTCCACTGAGGAGTACAGGATTAGGTTCAGGGGGGCTCAAAAATCCTCGAGCCAGACCTGGGTTGACTTTGTTGACTACTCAGTGAAAACACTAGATGGTTGGATTCAAGGCAGTGGTGTAAGTAATTATGATGGGCTGTACAATTTATTTGTGAAAGAACACCTGTTAAGTAATTGTTTCAATGATAAACTGCATCAGCATCTGGTAGACCTAGGACCAATTTCTCCCCAAGAATTGGGAAAGAAGGCGGACCATTGGGTCAAGACAAGGGTGTCCAAGACTTCAACAGGGGGTGACCAAAAGAAAGGGGTCACAAAGACTCCCCAGGGGAAGGGTGATGAGACAACCAAAACTAAAAATAGTAAAGAGTCTTCTACAGGCCCCCAAAAACCTGCACAGGAGGGTGGGCCCAGAGCCTCTTCACAAAACAATGGGTACAAGGGTAAAAACTTTGATCCCAAAAAGGCCTGGTGTCATAGCTGTAAACAGCATGGACACCAAACTGGAGACAAGGCCTGTCCCAAGAAAGGTTCCACTCCAAACTCCCATCCAGGTAACACTGGTATGGCTAGTCTCCAAGTGGGATCAACAGTGTGCCCAGAGCAAATCAGGGTCCACACTGAAGCTACTCTAGTTTCTGAGGGTGGGGTGGATTTAGCCACACTAGCTGTCTGGCCGCCTAACATGCAAAAATACAGACAGCAACTCTTAATTAATGGGACTAGAATAGAGGGCCTGAGGGATACAGGTGCCAGTGTCACCATGGTGACAGAGAAACTGGTTTCCCCTGGCCAATACCTGACTGGAAAAACTTACACAGTCACCAACGCTGACAATCAGAGAAAAGTACATCCCATGGCAATGGTTACTTTAGAATGGGGAGGGGTCAATGGCCTGAAACAGGTGGTGGTCTCCTCAAATATCCCAGTGGACTGTCTGCTTGGAAATGACCTGGAGTCCTCAGCATGGGCTGAGGTAGAACTAAAAACCCATGCAGCAATGCTGGGTATCCCTGAACTGGTGTGTGTGAAAACAAGAGCACAATGCAAGGCACAGGGTGAACAAGTAGAGCTGGAGTCTGGAAGAATGGCCCAGCCTACCAAGAGAACAGGAAAGTCAGTTGGGAAACCAACTGCAACACAGCAAAAGAAAGGGAACCTCTCTTCTCAGGAAGAAGTTCTGCCCTCTGAGGGAACTGAGCCTTTGGAGCTTGAACCTTATCAGGTTGAGCTCTTAGGCCCAGGGGGACCCTCAAGGGAGGAGCTGTGTAAGGGACAAGAAACCTGTCCCTCTCTTGAAGGCCTTAGGCAGCAAGCTGCTGAAGAGTCCAAAGGCAAGAAAAATGGAACGCATATGGTCTATTGGGAAGATGGACTCCTGTACACTGAGGCCAGAGACCCCAAACCTGGTGCCACTAGGAGAGTGGTAGTGCCTCAGCTGTTCAGGAAGTTCATCCTAACATTGGCCCATGACATTCCCCTTGCTGGACATTTGGGACAAACCAAGACGTGGGAGAGGTTAGTCAACCACTTCTACTGGCCCAATATGTCCAACATGGTTAAGGAGTTTTGCCTCTCCTGCCCCACCTGTCAAGCCAGTGGTAAGACAGGTGGGCATCCAAAGGCCCCCCTCATTCCACTTCCAGTGGTGGGGGTTCCCTTTGAAAGAGTGGGTGTGGACATAGTTGGTCCACTAGAACCTCCCACAGCCTCAGGAAATATGTATATCCTGGTAGTAGTGGATCATGCTACCAGGTATCCTGAAGCTATTCCCCTTAGGTCGACTACTGCCCCTGCAGTAGCCAAGGCCCTCATTGGTATCTTTACCAGAGTGGGTTTCCCTAAGGAGGTGGTGTCTGACAGAGGTACCAACTTCATGTCAGCATACCTGAAACATATGTGGAATGAGTGTGGAGTGACTTATAAATTCACTACACCATACCATCCACAAACTAATGGCTTAGTTGAGAGATTCAACAAGACATTAAAAGGCATGATCATGGGGCTCCCAGAAAAGCTCAAAAGGAGATGGGATGTCCTCTTGCCATGTCTGCTTTTCGCTTACAGAGAGGTGCCACAGAAGGGAGTAGGATTCTCACCCTTTGAACTTCTGTTTGGTCATCCTGTAAGGGGACCACTTGCTCTTGTTAAAGAAGGCTGGGAGAGACCTCTTCATGAGCCTAAACAAGACATAGTGGACTATGTACTTGGCCTTCGCTCTAGAATGGCAGAGTACATGGAAAAGGCAACCAAAAACCTTGAGGCCAGCCAACAGCTCCAGAAGTTTTGGTATGACCAAAAGGCTGCACTGGTTGAGTTCCAACCAGGGCAGAAAGTCTGGGTTCTGGAGCCTGTGGCTCCCAGGGCACTCCAGGACAAATGGAGTGGCCCTTACCCAGTGCTAGAAAGGAAGAGTCAGGTCACCTACCTGGTGGACCTGGGCACAAGCAGGAGCCCCAAGAGGGTGATCCATGTGAACCGCCTTAAGCTCTTCCATGACAGGGCTGATGTAAATCTGTTAATGGTAACAGATGAGGATCAGGAGGCAGAGAGTGAACCTCTCCCTGATCTTCTGTCATCAGACCCAAAAGATGGCTCAGTAGATGGAGTGATCTACTCAGACACCCTCTCTGGCCAACAGCAAGCTGATTGTAGGAGAGTCCTACAACAGTTTCCTGAACTCTTCTCCTTAACCCCTGGTCAGACACACCTGTGTACCCATGATGTGGACACAGGAGACAGCATGCCTGTCAAAAACAAAATCTTTAGACAGTCTGACCATGTTAAGGAAAGCATCAAGGTGGAAGTCCACAAGATGCTGGAATTGGGAGTAATTGAGCGCTCTGACAGCCCCTGGGCTAGCCCAGTGGTCTTAGTCCCCAAACCTCACACCAAAGATGGAAAGAAAGAGATGAGGTTTTGTGTGGACTACAGAGGGCTGAATTCTGTCACCAAGACAGATGCTCATCCAATTCCTAGAGCTGATGAGCTCATAGATAAATTAGGTGCTGCCAAATTCTTAAGTACCTTTGACTTGACAGCAGGGTACTGGCAAATAAAAATGGCACCTGGAGCAAAAGAGAAAACAGCATTCTCCACACCTGATGGGCATTATCAGTTTACTGTTATGCCCTTTGGTTTAAAGAATGCCCCTGCCACCTTCCAAAGGTTGGTGAATCAAGTCCTTGCTGGTTTGGAGTCCTTTAGCACAGCTTATCTTGATGATATTGCTGTCTTTAGCTCCACCTGGCAGGATCACCTGGTCCACCTGAAGAAGGTTTTGAAGGCTCTGCAATCTGCAGGCCTCTCTATCAAGGCATCCAAATGCCAGATAGGGCAGGGAACTGTGGTTTACTTGGGCCACCTTGTAGGTGGAGGCCAAGTTCAGCCACTCCAACCCAAGATCCAGACTATTCTGGACTGGGTAGCTCCAAAAACCCAGACTCAAGTCAGGGCATTCCTTGGCTTGACTGGGTATTACAGGAGGTTTGTGAAGGGATATGGATCCATTGTGACAGCCCTCACTGAACTCACCTCCAAGAAAGTGAACTGGACTGTGGAATGCCAACAGGCCTTTGACACCCTGAAACAAGCAATGTGCTCAGCACCAGTTCTAAAAGCTCCAGATTATTCTAAGCAGTTCATTGTGCAGACTGATGCCTCTGAACATGGGATAGGGGCAGTTTTGTCCCAAACAAATGATGATGGCCTTGACCAGCCTGTTGCTTTCATTAGCAGGAGGTTACTCCCCAGGGAGCAGCGTTGGAGTGCCATTGAGAGGGAGGCCTTTGCTGTGGTTTGGTCCCTGAAGAAGCTGAGACCATACCTCTTTGGGACTCACTTCCTAGTTCAAACTGACCACAGACCTCTCAAATGGCTGATGCAAATGAAAGGTGAAAATCCTAAACTGTTGAGGTGGTCCATCTCCCTACAGGGAATGGACTTTATAGTGGAACACAGACCTGGGACTGCCCATGCCAATGCAGATGGCCTTTCCAGGTTCTTCCACTTAGAAAATGAAGACTCTCTTGGGAAAGGTTAGTCTCATCCTCTTTCGTTTGGGGGGGGGTTGTGTAAGGAAATGCCTCCTTGGCATGGTTGCCCCCTGACTTTTTGCCTTTGCTGATGCTATGTTTACAATTGAAAGTGTGCTGAGGCCTGCTAACCAGGCCCCAGCACCAGTGTTCTTTCCCTAACCTGTACTTTTGTATCCACAATTGGCAGACCCTGGCATCCAGATAAGTCCCTTGTAACTGGTACTTCTAGTACCAAGGGCCCTGATGCCAAGGAAGGTCTCTAAGGGCTGCAGCATGTCTTATGCCACCCTGGAGACCTCTCACTCAGCACAGACACACTGCTTGCCAGCTTGTGGGTGCTAGTGAGAACAAAACGAGTAAGTCGACATGGCACTCCCCTCAGGGTGCCATGCCAGCCTCTCACTGCCTATGCAGTATAGGTAAGACACCCCTCTAGCAGGCCTTACAGCCCTAAGGCAGGGTGCACTATACCATAGGTGAGGGTACCAGTGCATGAGCATGGTACCCCTACAGTGTCTAAACAAAACCTTAGACATTGTAAGTGCAGGGTAGCCATAAGAGTATATGGTCTGGGAGTCTGTCAAACACGAACTCCACAGCACCATAATGGCTACACTGAAAACTGGGAAGTTTGGTATCAAACTTCTCAGCACAATAAATGCACACTGATGCCAGTGTACATTTTATTGTAAAATACACCACAGAGGGCACCTTAGAGGTGCCCCCTGAAACCTATCCGACTATCTGTGTAGGCTGACTGGTTCCAGCAGCCTGCCACACTAGAGACATGTTGCTGGCCCCATGGGGAGAGTGCCTTTGTCACTCTGAGGCCAGTAACAAAGCCTGCACTGGGTGGAGATGCTAACACCTCCCCCAGACAGGAGCTGTAACACCTGGCGGTGAGCCTCAAAGGCTCACCCCTTTGTCACAGCCCAGCAGGGCACTCCAGCTTAGTGGAGTTGCCCGCCCCCTCCGGCCACGGCCCCCACTTTTGGCGGCAAGGCTGGAGGGAACAAAGAAAGCAACAAGGAGTCGTCACTGGCCAGTCAGGACAGCCCCTAAGGTGTCCTGAGCTGAAGTGACTCTAACTTTTAGAAATCCTCCATCTTGCAGATGGAGGATTCCCCCAATAGGGTTAGGATTGTGACCCCCTCCCCTTGGGAGGAGGCACAAAGAGGGTGTACCCACCCTCAGGGCTAGTAGCCATTGGCTACTAACCCCCCAGACCTAAACACGCCCTTAAATTTAGTATTTAAGGGCTACCCTGAACCCTAGAAAATTAGATTCCTGCAACTACAAGAAGGACTGCCTAGCTGAAAACCCCTGCAGAGGAAGACCAGAAGACGACAACTGCCTTGGCTCCAGAAACTCACCGGCCTGTCTCCTGCCTTCCAAAGATCCTGCTCCAGCGACGCCTTCCAAAGGGACCAGCGACCTCGACATCCTCTGAGGACTGCCCCTGCTTCGAAAAGACAAGAAACTCCCGAGGACAGCGGACCTGCTCCAAGAAAGGCTGCAACTTTGTTTCCAGCAGCTTTGAAAGAACCCTGCAAGCTCCCCGCAAGAAGCGTGAGACTTGCAACACTGCACCCGGCGACCCCGACTCGGCTGGTGGAGATCCAACACCTCAGGAGGGACCCCAGGACTACTCTAAGACTGTGAGTACAAAAACCTGTCCCCCCTGAGCCCCCACAGCGCCGCCTGCAGAGGGAATCCCGAGGCTTCCCCTGACCGCGACTCTTTGAATCCTAAGTCCCGACACCTGGGAGAGACCCTGCACCCGCAGCCCCCAGGACCTGAAGGACCGGACTTTCACTGGAGGAGTGACCCCCAGGAGTCCCTCTCCCTTGACCAAGTGGAGGTTTCCCCGAGGAACCCCCCCCTTGCCTGCCTGCAGCGCTGAAGAGATCCCTAGATCTCCCATTGACTTCCATTACAAACCCGACGCTTGTTTCTACACTGCACCCGGCCGCCCCCGCGCTGCTGAGGGTGAAATTTCTGTGTGGGCTTGTGTCCCCCCCGGTGCCCTACAAAACCCCCCTGGTCTGCCCTCCGAAGACGCGGGTACTTACCTGCAAGCAGACCGGAACCGGGGCACCCCCTTCTCTCCATTCTAGCCTATGTGTTTTGGGCACCACTTTGAACTCTGCACCTGACCGGCCCTGAGCTGCTGGTGTGGTGACTTTGGGGTTGCTCTGAACCCCCAACGGTGGGCTACCTTGGACCAAGAACTGAACCCTGTAAGTGTCTTACTTACCTGGTAAAACTAACAAAAACTTACCTCCCCCAGGAACTGTGAAAATTGCACTGTGTCCACTTTTAAAACAGCTATTTGTGAATAACTTGAAAAGTATACATGCAATTTTGATGATTTAAAGTTCCTAAAGTACTTACCTGCAATACCTTTCGAATGAGATATTACATGTAGAATTTGAACCTGTGGTTCTTAAAATAAACTAAGAAAAGATATTTTTCTATATAAAAACCTATTGGCTGGATTTGTCTCTGAGTGTGTGTACCTCATTTATTGTCTATGTGTATGTACAACAAATGCTTAACACTACTCCTTGGATAAGCCTACTGCTCGACCACACTACCACAAAATAGAGCATTAGTATTATCTATTTTTACCACTATTTTACCTCTAAGGGGAACCCTTGGACTCTGTGCATGCTATTCCTTACTTTGAAATAGCACATACAGAGCCAACTTCCTACAGTGTCGGTATAATCAGACACACTAGCAGTGTACTGGACTTGTCAGTTTCCGTGTGTGTCCTCTGTGCGTAAGCTGCATAGTCAATAATTTGCATATGCTCAAGGAGCTCAGCGGAAGTAATTCTTGCTTCTTGTAACTGAGCCGTATGCACTTTATCCTCAGCTGTGGACGCTCCAGGGGACCTAAGCTATTCTCAATGCTGATAAAGTCTTCTTACCATTTTTACTGGCCCTCACAACAGTATTGATGGATGCTCCTCTTATCACAACCTTGAATGCCTCCCATTCCACCAGGAGTGATGAGGCTGTATCAGTGTTTCTGGAAAAGTATGTATCGATGGTAGTGGCCAAGGTATCCCCAAACACTATGGCCCTCATTATGACCTAGGTGGTAAATGATGCCTACCGCCACGGGGACAGCCTCTAAAAGACCGTCGCCGTGGCTACCTACCGTCCACCATATCATGATCGTAGCCGGAATTTCGCCAGCCTTCTGGCCATGGTGGCGGATGGAGGTAAGGTGGTGCTGCTGCCAGCAGCAGCGCAACGGCAGTAGAACACCGCCGACCGTATTATGACACATAATACGGCCTGGTGGTGCTCCTCTGGTGGATTCTGCTACTGGCAGCAGCCCGCGTCCCATCTCCTGCCAGAGGACCACCTGCAAGCAGGTAAGTCGGGTTCTCCGACCGGGGAGGGCGTGGGGGTGTTGTGTGTGTGTGACTGTTTTGTGGGGGTATGCATGCAGGTGTGAGACATGTGGAATGCGTGTGTGCAGGCATGGGTGTGAGTGTGCGTATATGTTGTGTGGTGTGAATGCGTGTGTGCTTGTATGTATGTGAGTGTGTTTTGCTGTGTGTGTATGATTGTATGCATGCATAGGTGAATGTATGTATGCATGTGTACATCAGTGCGTGTAGGTGTGTGTATGTCAGGGGTCGGGAGGGGAAAGGGGGGGGTGAGGGAAGACTCTGGGGAGGGGGGGCGGGGGAGACCCCTATGAGTGCCAGGGAAGGGATTCCCTGGCACTGATAGTGCCTACCGCCATGGTTTTCATGGCCGTAAGCATGCCACAAAAACCATGGCGGTAGGCGGGGTCATAATCCCAATGTCATATTTTGGGGAAAGGTACCGCCAGCCTGTTGGCAGTACCTTTCTCCAAAATAACTCCATCCGCCAGGGTCATAATGAGGGCCTATGTCCTCTAGGAGTTGTGGATGCATACGCAAAGTGGAAAGGGGGGCTGGGACTAGGCCCCAGGATCTAGTGAGTTCAAGAGGATTATGTTGGCTAGCATGTTATCCAAATAAGTTGCATGAGTGACATGGGTTTAGAGGGATGTAGTGCACAATGTCCTATCATGACATGGGCGTGGAGGGATGTAGTGCAGAATGTCCTATCAAGGCTTGCATGTAGTTTATGTGGGAGTGAATAAAAGTAGTATTCACGCATACCCACGTTTCTACTATACCAAACATAGGACAGTGACCACCCTTGATCCAATGTTGTGAAGCCTTGGCTTGTCAGACAGAACATGCACAGGGGAGGGTCAGAGCGATCCAAGTTAATATCTAAGACAGCATTAAAATACTCCTCCCCCCACCCCCAATTATCCAGGGGAATTGTGCACAGTTGGTAAGAAAAGTGGATAAATGTACCAGAAATATATTCTGTTCTGGATTATGGACACACACACTACCAAGCACCGCTGGCCTTCCATTTAGTGTTATGTTGACAAAAACATAGCGACCCTCAAGATTCCAGTCTTTATGGGGCCATTAATTCCAGAATGCAAATAAAAATGTTGCTCTGGAGCTGTTACTCACACATGGAGCTGAGACAATTTGGGAGCACTGGAAACCTTTTAGTTAACTAAATGATCCTTACAAATTAAAGTGTTATATAATTTTGTGAGGTTGGTTAATCAGTAATTTCTTTCTTCCCTATCCCCAGTATTGGCAAATAGGCATCTCTGAAGGGGCACCCCAAACTTTTTGTCTTTTACCTCCCACTTTTTGATGAATTCGTTTTTGTTGGTCGCAGGACTCAGAGCACTTTACCACTGCTGACCAGTGCTAAAGTACATGTGCTTCTCCCCTAAACATGGTAACATTGGTGCCTATACAATTGGAATATTTCATTTACTTGTAAGTCCCTTGTAAAGTGGCATACCATATACCCAGAAGCTGTAAATTAAATGCTACTAGTGTGCCTGCAGCACTGCTTGTGCCACCCACACAAGTAGCCCTTTAAACACGTCTTGCGCCTGCCACTGAAGAGCCTGTGTGTACAGTTTTACTGCCACTTCAAACTGGCATTTAAAACCTTTTGCCAAGCCTTAAACTCCCATTTTATTACACATAAGTCACATCTAAGATAGGCCCTAGGTAGCCCAGACAGCAGGGTACTGTGTAAATAAAACGTAGGGCATGTACTTTTAGGTTTTGCATATCCTAGTAGTGAAAAACACCTACATTTGTTTTTCACTATGGCGAGGCCTACTCCTCTCATAGGTTAACATTGGGAATTCCTTATTATACTTTTATGCCGCAATTCCTGGTTGAAAAGGAGCAGCAATATCATATTTCATGTCAATGGAATGATAATGATACATCGTTTTTCCTGGTAAAGTTGGATTTAACCTATTTTAGAAATCCAACTTTCAGAAAGTGGGCATTTCTCTGTTCTCACTGCTCTGTGTGTCTGCAGGCTTCCTGCAATACATGTATGAGGTGGGTGACAGCTACACTTTGTGAATTCCATTTAGACATCCACATACACAGGAAGGGTAGGTGCGTCTGAGTGCTCGTCAGCATTCTGATGGCTCTTCCTGGGCATGACGGGTGGGAGGGGCTGACACACCCGACTAGGAAGTGCCTGTCCCCAAACAAAGGGGAATTACTCCGTACTGATAGTCTGGAGCCAGGGCTGAGGAAGAAAGGATACTTGTGCACTTCAAAGACCCTTCTTTGAAGTCACCCCCATTTCAAAGACATATTTGGGGATAAGTAATGGGTCTCTGACCCCACCAAATCAGACACTTCTGGACCTACAACTGGACTCTGTCAGAAGATCTGCTTTGCTGCACCAAGGACTGTTACTCTGCTGGACTGTTGACTTGGAGCAACTGTTTTTTTGCTGTACTTACTTCCCCTGACTAGAGGGGATGGTCTTTACTTGGATCTGGTGCATGCCTCAGCCAACTAGAGACCCCATTTCTAACACCAAGTGTTGAAACATTTTGAGAAAAGCAAATGTCTACAGGCAGCTTATTAAGGCCTTTCACCAGGAAACACTCAAGTTATGTGCTGTGTGAACATTTGAACTGACAGTCTACCTTCAAGAGCAACATTTACAACATAAAGCAATTTCAACACATTTGAATGGTGGGTAATGATTCCTGTAACAACTATAAGTTGTTGGTGTCCTAGTGTCAGTGCCCCTGTGCCATTTTTTGGTTCACCAGCCTCAGTTCTTTATCATAAGTGAGGGTTTCCCTGTGTCAATGTACTAGCCTTGATGTCACACATGCTGTTTTTGTTTGATTTACACTTCTTACACAATTATTACCCCCTAAGGTCCATTTTCAAACACTAATGGAATGAGGGTGATGAATGTATTAGGAAAGGTAATTTACAACAAGTTATAAAATAACATTTTTGTTAGACAGAATGGCTCACTTCAACAAAGGGAGATTTGACATGAGAAGCATGCATCTAACTAATACATACATTACCGCAAATCACACAGCATTATAATTATGCCACACATCATGCTAGATTTTATGGCTGACCATTCAGAAATAATGTCATTGATCTTTTGAAAATTTAAGGTATTGTTTAAAGTTTGTTTAACAAAGCAGAACTACTGAATGTTTTCTGAGGTTAAGAAAGTGTTAAATGAGTTACACGTTTGTTTTGTAATCAGTTTTTGGGCTGCTGCCAGTTGTATTTAAGGGGTTCCAAGCATTATTATGGGGATGCACAGCCTTACCAAGACCACCATCCCCGTAGCTACAGCCCTGCTCATTTGACTGATGGAACTATGGTGAGACTCCTCAGATGACACTGGTGGAGGCAGAGGAGATGGTTTCCATGAGATGGTGGTGGTGGAAGTGGTGGAGTTGGTGGGAGAGGTGGAATATATGGAAGAAGACTTGGGACCATGTCCCTGTGCTTCTTCAGTTCCGGCTCCAAAGTAGCATCTGAGTTAAGCCTTCTCTAGCAAGGAACTGTCTCTGAGGGCTTCTGAGGAGGTGGTTTCACTTAGGTCTTCCCAGTGACAGGGTGAATATAGAGAACACAGAGAATACACTTACTCATGGAGTCACTACAGTATTGGTGATTCGATTCCTCAAATCTCGCTCCCAGAAAAACTTTCGGCGTTGACTGGATCTTTGATATCAATGTTTTTGGTGTGAACAGAATCTTCAGTACCAGCTTTGTCACCTTTGGCATTGACTTTGGGTGTGGGCAGGAGTGCTTAACACCTTTGGATCTGGAGAGACTCAACAACTAGCGGTAGTTGCTGCCCTTCAGGGGAGCTTTGGTGGACTTCAAAGACTTCCCTTGGTGCCAACCAGAGCCCAAAGGTGGAGGCCGCAGTCTTATATCCATGGTCAGAGCTTGATGCCAGAGCCTTGTGGGTACTGTGTTTTACCTCAGCACCAGATAATTTTTTGCAACCCTGGCTTATTCGTGTGACTGCCTGGAGACAAGTGGAGTACTTACAACTTTGGGCATCTTCTTGGTTCAAGGGCCAGAGATCCTCAGCCACAGTTCAACTTCCTTCTCTTCTTCGTGCTCTTGCTCACTCAAGAATACCATCTCTGAGCTAGGTGTCAGCTGGGCTGCTGGGATTCTGGATGACAGCCATCATTATCTTCATTGGCGCTCAAGTTATGTTCTTCTCTGAAGATGTCTGGAGGATGCTTGTTGGTGCATCTTGCAGTCTACCAATTACCTCTCTCTATGGTACCTTAGGATTATCTTCGAGTGGAAGGCAGGGAAGGACTCACAGGAGGTGTCGAGGGAGAGACATAGACTACTGATATTGTGGTGATCTGGCCATGGATACTTCAAGTTGCATCAGTGGCAATGTCACAAGGGTGTCGGTTCTATCGCCCACTTATGGTCTGCATTCTCAAAGAAGGACACATAATCCATGAAAGACACAGGAACAGTCCTGCATTCCAGGGCACCAGGCAATAGTCTATGTCTGGGGAACCCTGGGAGTCCACAAAGCCTCCTCAGTGGGGCCGCGACTGCTTAGAAAATTAAATCATATTAACAGATTAGGTCCTCATCTTTCAGTAATGACTTAATAGAGGGTCCCTGGATTCCAATAATGATTCAGTGGGGTCTCTGGGTTCCAGTAATGATAATGATAAAGTGGGGTTCACATAAGTGAAAAGGGTTGGAACCCCTGGTGTAAGGTCATCTGAAGATGTCCTAAGAAGTAGTGCAACTGAAAGCCATCATAAAACAGGCTGTTCTTCTAAAATCTTGGTGTTGAAATTGAGCCATCTGAGCCAGGAAAAACCTGTAAGCAGCACAACAACCCCATAGCGTCTCAATCAAAGATGGAGTCAGTGGCTGTGCGTGTTGTGGACCAAAGAAGGTGTCACAGCATCCCTCGCAACTCGAAAGACTTTTCCAAAAAAACAAAAAACAAAACTCTCACGCCTCCTGTCAACTTCCCGTCCATTTGGTTCTAGTCCCACAGGATGCTGTGCCTTCTCCTTTCTCCCATCTTTTGACATCCCTCCCTGTGAGGTTAAAAGACAATATTGACACTATCCTAAAGATGTAGTCATGTCAAGACACACAAAATCAAGAATATCCTTTGAAAAGTACTTAACAGACCAGACGATGGAAATCCCAGGAAGCAGTCAAACTTCTCACCTTTACAGCTAACTGGACGAAAAAATGAAAGGAAAACATTACACAAGGATAAAAACCCAAACAACTCAGGTTCCCTCCGCTGGCCTAATATAATTGGAAGCCAACCCGAATCTTACTGATTTTGAAAGGTTGGCTGTAGGGGACACCTTTATACCTGTTTATAACAAAAGTCTCAAAAACACCTGGTCATACTCAGAAAACACAGCAATTATCCATACAGAACCAGGTTCAGTTATCAAACAAAAATGCTATTGTATTCCGGAGATGAGAAGAAAAGATATTGAGGAAGAAGTTGAGAAGATATTAAAAGTTATCGAGCCCTCCTCCAACAACTAGAGTTCGCTTATTGTCATGGTACCTGCAGGAAAGTACCCTCTTTTTGGCATAGTCTTGCCTGCTGTCAGTGTGTTTTAAATGTTTTCACTGGGATCCTGCTGCACAGGACCCCAGTGATTGTGCTCTCTCCCCCTAAATTTGGTTGCTTATGACTTTGCACACCTCACAATTAGCATACTGGTGCCTCCATGTAAGTCCCTAATATATGGTACTTGGGCCATTGGGACACCAGGGGTTCCCCATGGGCTGCAGCAAGTATTGCACCAGCCATGGGAACCCATGCAAAATGTGTCTGCTTGCCTGCCATTGCAGCCTGTGAGAAAAGGTGCATGCACTCTTTCACTACAGGTCACTGCACCAGGTCACTGCACCAGGTCACCGTAACTCACCATTATGGTAGGCCCTCCTAGCCCGGAGGGCAGGGTGCAGGTACCTGTGTGTGAGGGCACCCCCCTTCATGAGCAGAGGTGCACCTACAAACTCCAGCTCCATTACACTGAACTTGTTTAAGTGTGGGGAAGCCATTTTACCTTTGTAATGGAGACAGATGGACACTATCTGTGTCCAGTTAAACAATGGTAACTCCGAACCAGGATATGTTTGGTATCAAATATGTCGGAATCGTACCCCAATACTGTTCCCAGTATTGGTTGTAAAATTCCATGCACCCTGGGGGCTCCTTAGAGGACCCCCATTATTTCTCCTACTAGTCTTCTGGGGGTTTTCTGTGCAGCCTGGGCTGCTGCAACCCCTGAGACAGGTTTCTGCCCTCCTCCTGCTTGCCCAGCTCAGGCAAAGGAAGGCAGAACATAGGATTTCCTGTGGAAGAGGGGGTAACACCCTCTCCCTTGGAAATAGGTGTTACATGGCTTTGAATGGTTTGCCTCCCCAAGTCACGATATGCTTTGAAGGGCACATTTGGTGCCCTCCTTGGATACACTGGTTTGCACCAGTCCAGGGATCCCCGGTTCCTGGTCTGGTGCGAAACTGGACAATGGAAAGGGGAGTGGCCACTCCTCTGTCCATCACCACCTCAGGGGTGGTGTGCAGAGCTCCTCCAGGTGGCCACTTGATTCTGCCATCTTGAACCCAAGGTGGGCAGAGGCCCCTGGGAGCATCTGAGGGGCCAGGTCAGGCAGACGACATCACAGTCCCCTCCTAATAGGTGGTCATCCTGCTAGGAGACCAATTCCCCTTTCTGGGGTATTTAGGGTCTCCCTCTTGGGTGGGTCCTCAGATTCAACATGCAAGATTTTAGCAGGACTCCTCTGCATCGTTTACTTTATCTTCTGGCCACCGGGCCTACAACGGGATCCTCCAGGAAGTGACAATCTGCAACTCCAGCAACGACTCTGCTCTGCAACATTGTTTCTCCAGCTCCTTCCAGCAATTGCAACATTTCCCTGGATGTGCATCTTCTGAGGGTTATAAGTCTTCAGCCTGCACAAGAAGCTAGAAGAAATCTCCCTTGGAGTGAAGGAGTCACTCCCCTGCATCCGTAGGCACCAACTGCAATGATGACAGGCTGAGTGGTTCTTCTCTCTTCTGGAGCTGCATGGATCCTGCATCACAGGTGGTGGTCTGGAGTGGTCCTGTTGGTCCTCTCAACCAGTTGTCCAACTTGGGGGATGGTAAGCTCTTGCTTCTCCTTCCAGGACAGTACCCCTGTACACTGTGACGCTTGCAGCTACCAAGGCTTGTTTGTTCCTCCTCCAAGGGATCTCCAGGCTTGTGTAGCCCCGGCCCCAACACTTCTTCTTGCAAAGCACAGTCTCCTGCTTGCTGCTCCAGCGATGTGGGATTACTCTTCACGTGTGCTGCGTGGGCCTCACAGCGACTGCTGTGCCTGCTGCCCCTGGGTCGCCTTTGGGGTTGCCTCCTCTTTTGTGACTCTCCCAGCTGCTGAGGGTCACCTTAGACTCCCCCCTTGGGTCGAGTCCCCTTGACCTTGCTGGTCCTGTTCAGCCTTGCAAAACCTTCTTCTCGACTCTTGCATTTGCCAAGGCTTGGGGGGGGGGGTTTCAGCATCACTGACCGACTGCATCATGACCGCCAACGTGGGACAATACTTGCATCACTTCTGGAACTTCTCTTATGCTCTTATGCTCCTGTGCTGCACTGCTGACCTTCTTCGTCCTTCATCCACAGAATGGTGGGTAGTGGCTCCTGCCACAATCGGACACTCCATCTCGAACTGGACTTGGCCCCCTCCTTTGCAGGTCCTCTTCTGCCAGGATCCACCTTTGGTTCCTTTCAGCCTTGTCTGGGTATTGCAACGTCCTTTTCCAAAGTGCTCCTGTTGCTTTTTGGGGAAAACCAGGAACATGCCTCTGTTCTCCTGGCCGCTTGGGGTCACACTGGTACTCACCTCTTGGGGTTCCTAGCTCCCCTCTACTGATTCCACTTACTTGGGGAAGGATTGCATTTCACTTTCCATTTACTTAGTATATGGTTTGGTCGCCCCCAGGGCCTT
Source organism: Pleurodeles waltl (assembly GCF_031143425.1). Taxonomy (NCBI): domain Eukaryota; kingdom Metazoa; phylum Chordata; class Amphibia; order Caudata; family Salamandridae; genus Pleurodeles; species Pleurodeles waltl. The sequence goes on from NC_090446.1 coordinate 333,857,339, forward strand.
CACTATTTACTATTGTCTTTACGGTTTGCTATTGCTTCTATTCTAATCACTGATTGCTAATGTGAACATAATAGTGTGTTTTCTTACCTTCCTGGAGAATTGCCTTTTGTGAGACTTATCATCCTTGCCATGGTCTCCCTTAACATTTTGCCTCTGTTTTCCAGGTTGTTGATGTGTGCTGGCGTCTGATTTTGCTGTTTTTGTTACTCTGGGCACTTTACCACTGCTAACCAGTACTAAAGTGCAAGTGCTCCTTTACAAAATGTGTATGTGATTGGCTTATCCATGATTGGCATATATGATTTACTAGTAGGTCCCTAGTACAGTGCACTAGAGGTGCCCAGGGCCTGTAAATCAAATGCTATTTGTGGGCCTGCAGTTGTGCCACCTACATAAGTAGCTCTGTAATCATGTCTCAGACCTGCCACTGCAGTGTCTGTGTGTGCAGTTTTAACTGTAAATTCGACTTGGCAAGTGTACCCACTTGCCCGGCCTAAACCTTTCCTTTTCTTACATGTCAGACACCCCTAAGGTGGGCTCTAGGTAGCCCCAAGGGCAGGGTGCAGTGTATGGTTAAGGTAGGACACATAGTAATGTGTTTTATATGTCCTAACAGTGAAATATTGCTAAATTTGTTTTTCACTCTTGCAAGGCCTGTCTCTCTCATAGGTTAGCATGCGGGCTACCTTTAAATCTGGTTAGAGTGTAGATTCCCTTTGGCAGAGGAAGGACATGTGGAGTTTGGGGTCTCTGAGCTCACAATTTAGAAATACATCTTTTAGTAAAGTTGATTATAAGATAGTGTATTTGAAAATGCCACTTTTAGAAAGTGAGCATTTTCTTGCTCATACCATTTCTGTGACTCTGCCTGTTTGTGGATTCCATGTCTGGGTCAGTTTGACAGTTGGGCTGGTTGCTCCTCACACTAGACAGTGACACAAAGGGAGCTGGGGTGTAGCCTGCATAGCCTGATGAGCTATCTGTGATAGGAGGGAGGGGATGAGTGGTCACTCACACCTGAAAGTGCTGTGCCTGCCTCACACAATGTAGTCTCCAACCCCCTGGTGAGTGTCTGCGGCCTGGCCTGGGCAAGGCAGGATTTCAGATTCAAAAGAGACTTTACTTTGAAGTAGGCCTACTTCAAAGGAGAAATTGGGTATAAGAAGGGCACCCAAAACCACAGACTTTAGAACACTTCTGGAAATCAAGAGGAACCTCGGCCTGGAGAAGAGCTAAAGAGCTGAGGAAGAAGAGCTGCCCTGCCTGTGACTGTGCTTTGTGGAGCTATCTTGCAGTTGCTGCTTCTGCCAGAGTAAGAGGGCAAAGACTGGACTTTGTGTGCATTTGATCTTAAGAAGGACTCTCCAAGGGCTTGATTTAGAGCTTACCTCCTGTTGTTTGAAGTCTCAGGGACAGCAAATACTTCTCTCTGCCAGCACCTGGAGTCTCTGGAGAGACTCCTACTCTGTCCTCAGTTCTTGGGACCCTGAAAGGAGAAGCTGGCAGCCTAAGAGGAGGAAATCTACGTACAGAGCGCTGTGCGGGGATAACATTGACGCAACTCCGATCTGCGGCTGAAGAAACAACGCACCGCCAGCTCCGTGGCTGAAAATCGACGCTCGCTGGAAACACGACCAAAGAATCGATGCACAGAGCTGGAGAAACGACGTGCAGCATCGCTGACAGAGGCTGGGAGATTGCAACCAGGGCTGCGTGGTTTTCGGATCATCGTGAGGCTGGCTTTCCGACGCAAGTACCGCTGGGTGTGTAAAAACAATGCAAGGCCTGCCCGGACCTGAGAGTGCTGACCGGATCGACGCATCGCTCTCCTGCAGAGAGAAGAAACGGCGCCCGACCCGTCGAAAGGAGAAACGACGCAAGGTCTTGCTTGTGAGGGAATCGACGCATCGCAAGCCCTTTTTGATGCACACTCGCCCATGCAGGGTTATTTCTGATGCACCCAAGGTACATTTTCACGCTAACAGTGTTAGTGTGAGTTTTTAAACTACAGAAAGACTCTTTTTGCTTTTTAACTGATAACTTGATTTGTGAATTGTGGATTTTTGTCGTTGTGTTCTTGTTTTGTTTAGATAAATATTTCCTATTTTTTAAACTGGTGTTGTGTCATTTTGCAGTGTTTTCATTAAGTTACTGTGTGTGTTGGTACAAATACTTTACACCTAGCACTCTGATGTTAAGCCTACTGCTCTGCCAAGCTACCAAGGGGGTAAGCAGGGGTTAGCTGAGGGTGATTCTCTTTTACCCTGACTAGAGTGAGGGTCCTTGCTTGAACAGGGGGTAACCTGACTGTCGACCAAAGATCCCATATCTAACATTGGTGATCAGTGGTTGGGATTTGGACCTGCATTTGTACTTGACATACAGTAATTAAGTGTACACTACGGTTTTGAGTGCAGACCACTACGTGACCACATACTACTTGTTTAGTGATCTTTGATTTTTCTCTTTTTGCTTTCATTTTTCCCTACATCCTTTTTTGTGGTAATCTTTGATTGACTTCTGAACTTCATTTGGGAACTTTTCTGCTTTGTGGTACTTTGCACTTTTGTTGACTTTTCATCATGTCCCAAATTTGCAGATGCGTCAGTTGGAGCTGCTTTTGAACTGGAGAAATTGGATAGCTATACCAAGGGTCAGCTAAAGCAGTTCTCTAAAAGTTTTGACTGTCCAATTAAGAGCTCATCCAAGAAGGAGGAGCTGCAAAAGGCGCTAAGGGCCTGGGTGACAGCCAAGAGCATTGAAGTGCACACAGAGGATGAGGAGGAGGAAGGGCAGTCCTTACACAATGGTATTGTGGGTGGGCCTGTTATGTCCAGGGAGAGGGTCTCCAGGGAAGGTAGCAATGTCTCATTTAAGGGTCTGACACCTGAAGAATTACAGGACAGACAGGCAGAGAAGGAGCACCAGAGGGAGTTTGAAAAAATGAGGATGGCCCTAGAAGAGAAAAAGATTTTGTTGGCTCATGAACGTAGCTTGAGAGAGCTGGATCAGAGGAGCCATTCTAGTAGGGATGGTGGCAGCCACATCACAGTACAGACTGAAAGTAGGGTGCACATTCCTAAAGATCTTGTGAAAGATTACAAGAGGGAGGATGACATATACTTGTGGTTCAAGGGGTACGAGTCTGCTCTTCACATGAATCTGGTCCCTGAAGCTCATTGGGGGGCGGGTCTGTGGAAGCACTTTGAGGAAGAGGGGAGGGATACACTGACAGCCTTAAAGGATGCACAGAATCTCACCTACTCTAACATGAAGGATACCTTGCTTACAAGGTATGGTCTTACCCCTGAGCAGTATAAGGATAGGTTTAGTTCCTACAAGAAGAACGAATCCCAAACATGGTTGGAATGTGTTGATTTTTATTGCAGGTCACTGGATGGTTGGGTGAAGGGCAGTAAGGTAACTATGTATGAGGGGATTTACAATCTGATTGCTTGGGAGCACTTGAACAGTTTATGTTTTCCAGAGCTGTGCCAGCACCTGATTGACAGCAAGCTGACTTACCCCAGGAAGCTTGCGCAGGAAGCGGACCGCTGGGAGAGCACCGGGGTCCAGAAGAAGTATGGGAGAGACCACTCCAAGGGTGGGCAGGGTCCCTCTCAGAAGAAAGTGGGGGTAAGGGTAAACAGGAGGAGTTCTCTAAAGGGCCCCAAACGGATTCCCAGGGTAAGGATTCCCAACCCGCCGAGTGAAAAGAAACCACGGTTGTCCAAAGGGAAGCCAGTGGCAGGTGGTCCCCTACGTAAGTGCTATGCATGTGACCAGGTGGGTCATGTGAGGGGGGGACCCCAAATGCCCCAAAAGTACACCGGCACCCACTGATGCGCCGTCCCAGGGTTTGGCCAGTGTAGCGCTTGCGGAGGAGTTGGTTTCAGGTGGGTGGGAACCAGCTGAGATGACCCTTCTCTCACTAAGGGACAGTGAGATGGTCCAGAGAACCCTAGTTCCTGAAAACACTAAGAAGTACAGGCAGTGGGTGACCATTAATCGACAGAGGATGGAGGCTCTGAGAGACACAGGAGCCAGCGTGACTACAGTGAGGAGTCAGCTGGTGTCTGAAGAGCAGATTGATCCCCGGGTACTTCACCAAGTAGTTGCAGTGGACAACTCAGAGCGCCTGTGCAGAGTGGCGCAGGTTCCCTTTGAATGGGGGGGGGTAATCAGGTTCCTTGAAGGTAGCTGTGAGTCCAACCATGCCTGTTGATTGTTTGCTAGGCAATGACCTGGAGGATTCGGCGTGAAAGGAGTTGGAACACTGGTCTCACTTGGAGATGTTGGGTCTGCCTGGGTGGGTATGCGTATCCACCAAGTCAATGGCAGCCCATCAGGGTAATCAAGATCTCCTGGAGCCTGAAACAGTGGCCCAGGGGACCGCCAAGAAGAGGAAGGGCAGGGAGCACGGGAAACTGGCCCCAGAAGTTCCCATGGTCCGGGAGGAGGCGGAGCCTGAGGGTGACGCCCTGGAGCCTACAGGGGAACAGGTGACTGAACTGGGGGAGGTCCCTGAACTGTCGCAGTGGCAGCAGGAAGAGGGGCCCACCAGGGAAGCACTCTGTGCAGCACAGAAGACATGCCCTACTTTGGAGGGTTTGTGGCAGCCGGTTGCAGACCAGGCAGCTGGCAAGGAGCCAGGATCACAGCTCATCTATTGGGAGGATGACCTCCTGTATAGGGAGCCTAAGGTTCCTGAGCCTTGGTCAGCCCGTGTGCTGGTGGTACCCCAGTGCTTCAGGGACTTCCTACTGGGGTTGGCTCATGTTGTGCCTTTAGCTGGACATTTGGGGCAGGACAAGACTTTTGAGAGACTTGTCACCCACTTTTACTGGCCCCTAATGTGCAGGCACTCAGACGCACATTGCAGGTCTTGTCAGACTTGCCAGGCAAGTGGCAAGAGTGGGAGAAAATGTAAGGCTCCCCTCCAACCTTTTCCTGTTGTCAGAACTCCCTTTGAGAGGGTAGGCATTGACATTGTGGGGCCTCTGGATCCCAAGACAGCCATGGGCAACAGGTTTATCCTGGTCTTGGTGGACCATGCCACCCGGTACCCAGAAGCCATTCCTTTGAGATCAATCACTTCCCCTGTGGTGGGTCGTGCTTTGATGGGTGGTTTTACCCATATGGGGTTCCCCAAGCAAGTGGTATCTGATAGGGGTGCCAGCTTCATATATACGTATATGAAGTCTCTGTGGAAGGAGTGTGGGATAACCTACAAGTTCACCACCCCTTACCACCCCCAAAGTAGTGGTCTGGTTGAGAGATTCAACTGCACCTTAAAAGGCATGATCATGGGCCTGTCAGAGCCCTTGAGGCGGAAGTGGGACATCCTCTTGCCATGCCTTCAGTTCGCCTACCGAGAGGTGCCTCAGAAGGGACTTGGGTTTCGTCCCTTTGAGCTGATTTATGGCCACCCTGTGAGGGGACCTTTGAGTCTGGTGAAGGAGGCTTTGGAAGAAGCTCCTAGTAACCCCCCCCCACCCCCAGGATGTATTCAGTTACATGCTGGCTTTGAGAAACCAGACTGCCCGCTTCAGGAGTCTCGCTCAAGAGAACCTAGAAGCAAGCCAGGAGGATATGAAACAGTGGTATGACCAGAATGCCACTCTGGTCGAGTTTCAACGTGGACAAAAAGTGCACTCCAGGATAAGTGGACTGGGCCATTTGAGGTGGTGGAGCGCAAGAGTGTAGTCACCTACCTGGTGGACTTGCGGTCTCCAAGAAACCCTTTAAGGGTCCTGCATGTCAACCGCTCAAACCTCACTTTGAGTGGACTGAACTGTCCATGCTCCTTGCGACAGATGATGGGGTAGAGGAGGAGAGTGAGCCTCTTCCTGACTCTCTCTCTGCAGGAGAAAAAGATGGGTCACTGGAGGGAGTGATCCTCTCCCCCTCCCTGACTGAGGAGCAGCAAGGTGACTGTCGCCACGTGTTGGGACAGTTTCCCTCACTGTTTTCCCTGATCCCAGGAGTCACACACTTGTGCACACATGATGTGGGCACTGGGGACAGTACACCCATTAAACAGAAGGTTTACAGGGTGACTGACAGGGTCAGGGCATGCATTAAGGATGAGGTATCCAAAATGCTTGCCCTGGGGGTTAAGGAGCATTCCAGCAGTCCTTGGGCCAGCCCAGTGGTATTGGTCCCAAAGGCCATTGCACCTGGTGCCAAGCCAGAACTCAGGTTCTATGTGGACTACTGGGGACTCAGTGCAGTCATCAAGCCTGACGCACACCCCATCCCCCGAGTTGATGAGCTCATTGACCGTTTGGGAGCTGCCAAGTACCTCAGTACGTTTGATTTAAAGTCTGGGTACTGGCAGATTGCCTTAACTGAGGGGGCCAAATGGAGGTCAGCATTCTGTACCCCAGATGGACACTTTCAATTTAAAGTGATGCCATTTGGGATGAAGAATGCCCCTGCCACCTTTCAGAGGTTGGTCAACCAGGTATTGGCAGGACTGGATGAGTTCAGTGCCACCTACCTGGATGACACTGCTGTGTTTAGTTCCACATGAGAGGAACGCCTGCAACACCTCTGGAGAGTGTTAGAGGCCCTGCAGAAGACAGGCCTCACTATTAAGGCAAGCACGTGCTAAATAGGGCAGGTTTCTGTGGTGTACTTAGGACACCAGGTGGGGAGTGGCCAGGTGGCACCCCTACAGCCTAAGATTGACACAATTCTGGCTTGGGAGCCCCCCAAGACCCAGACTAAAGAGCCTTTTTAGGTCTCACAGGATACTACATGAGGTTTGTTAAGGGGTATGGTACCATTGTTACCCCCTTAACTGAGTTGACTTCTAAGAAGCAACCCAGGAAAGTGATCTGGACAGAGGCTTGCAAGAACGCTTTTGATGCCCTGAAGGCTGCCATGTGTACAGCACCTGTGCTGAAGGCACCTGACTACTCCAAGGAGTTTGTTGTGCAAACCGACGCCTCAGAGCCTTGTATTGGAGCAGTACTCTCACAGCTTAATGAAGAGAGCCTATACGAACCCGTAGCCTTCATTAGCAGGAGGTTACTACCCAGGTAACGTAGGTGGAGTGCCATAGAACGTGAATCGTTTGCTGTGGTCTGGGCACTGAAGAAGCTAAGGCCCTACTTGTTTGGGGCTGGCTTCTGAGTTAAGACCGACCACAGGCCCCTCAGATGGTTAATGCAGATGAGGGGTGAGAATCCAAAACTGTTGAGATGGTCCATTTCCCTACAGGGGATGGACTTTACGGTGGAACACCGTCCTGGTAGAGAACACGCCAATGCTGATGGTCTGTCCAGGTTCTTCCGCCTTAGTGATGAGAACTGACTGTGCTTTGTGAAGCTATCCTGCAGTTGCTGCTTCTGCCAGAGTAAGAGGGCAAAGACTGGACTTTGTGTGCCTTCCATCTTAAGAAGAACTCTCCAAGAGCTTGATTTAGAGCTTGCCTCCTGTTGTTTGAAGTATCAGGGACTGCAAAGACTTCTCTCTGCCAGCACCTGGAGTCTCCGGAGAGACTCCTACTCTGCCCTGTGGTGCCCATCCAGTTCCTGGGACCCTGAAAGGAGAAGCTGGCAGCCTAAGAGGAGGAAATCCATGCACAGAGCGCCGTGCGGGGAAAAGATTGACGCAACTCCTATCTGCGGCTGAAGTAACAACGTGCTGCCGGCTCCATAGCTGAAAATCGACGCTCACCGGAAATGCGACTGAAGAATCGACGCAAGGAACTGGAGAAATGAGGCGCAGCATCGCTGACGGAGGCTGGGAGATCGCAACCCGCGCTGTGTGGTTTTCGGATCATCGTGACGCTGGATTTCCGACGCAAGTACCGCTGGGTGTGTAAAAACAACACAAGGCCTGCCCGGACCTGAGAGTGCTGACCAGATCGACACATCACTCTCCTGTGGAGAGAAGAAACGAGCGCCTGACCCGACGAAAGGAGAAACAACGCAAGATCTCGCTTGTGAGCGAAATCGACGCATCGCAAGCCCTTTTTGGTGCACACTCGCCCGTGCGGGGTTATTTTTGACGCACCCAAGGTACATTTTCATGCTAACAGTGTTAGTGTGAGATTTTAAACTACATAAAGAATCTTTTTGCTTTTTAATTGATAACTTGACTTGTGTATTGTGGATTTTTGTCGTTTTGGTCTTGTTTTGTTTAGATAAATATTTCCTATTTTTCTAAACTGGTATTGTGTCATTTTGTAATGTTTTCCTTAAGTTACAGCGTGTGATGGTACTAATACTTTACACCTAGCACTCTGAAATTAAGCCTACTGCTCTGCCAACCTACCAAGGGGGTAAGCAGGGGATAACTGAGGGTGATTCTCTTTTACCCTGACTAGAGCGAGGGTCCTTACTTGAACAGGGGGTAACTTGACTGTCAACCAAAGACCCCATTTCTAACACCTTTTCAGTATTTTAGTATTTGTGTTACTATTGTAAGGTACCTTTATTTTTGTAACACAGTGTGGTTCTTTCATGTGGGTAAGTGCTGTGTGACTATAGTAGTACTGCATAAGCTTTGCATGTCTCCTAGATAAGTCCTGGCTGCTCCTCCACAGATACGATACCTCCAGGGAGCCCTAGCTTCCCAGACACTGCTTACACTTCTTAATAGGGGATACCAGGACTTGGTATAAGGCAATAATACCATAGGTGCGTCCCACACACCAGGCCAGCTTCCTACAGTACCAAAGATGGAACGATCAATACATTTTTTAATAAAGTCTATCAAATCTCAAAATTTGACTTGATGCTTCTCTCGTCCCAAGATCTGATGAACTTATTGATAAGTTAGGGGAAGCTAAATCACTACCCTCAATTTGAGAAAGGGCTAGTGGCAAATTCTCTTTAGTGAGCCTGATAAAGAAACAACAGCTTTCTCCACTCAATAAGAGTTATATCAGTTCACAGGCATACCCTTTTGTTTGCATAGAGCCTCTGTGACGTTTCAACAATTAAGGAATCAACTGTAAACCTCAAGAATATAACTCAGCATATTTTTATGATGTTTTTATTTACAAAAAGACTTGGCAGGAACACCTAAAACATCTCCAAGCAATTTTTGTGGAAATGAAAGATGCAGGGCTCAACATTAAACCAGAACAGATACTCAGTCATCCCTAGATAATGCAAGATAATTTCCTCCAAAGATCAATAATGATCATTTACAAATTTAACAGTATTTAGACGATATTGTCATTCCTGACCACACATATGTAAGGCTGCAAAGGGTCGTAAATGAACTACAGATAAACAGGGATATCTTTGCTCATCAAACTGGAAAGTGACACTTGTCCCGCCCCGAAATGACATCACATATATTACCAGGAATTCCAGTCCCCCTGAGAGCCCACCCCAAAATTGAAGTAGGTGTAGGTGACTCACGTGGATTGTGACATCATGTGCTCACGTGGTAGTCATGTGCCAGGGTCCTACCACGTGGTCAGGGTTATGCATCAAGCCTCAGCAAATCAGAGCCACCAAGGAGAGCAGGTGTCCATGATGTGTTGTAGAGGAGTACACCCTTTTGAACCGTTGAATGCAAATAAGGAGCCTCCTAAGCGGCCTATGCCAAATCCGGAGCCCCTGCCTGAAATAGATGGCAAGTCATTATGAAGAGATATAGCTCCCTCACCAAAAAGTTGATCTCCTCGGGTGGGGGGCCTGAACACTATCAATAGATATTATCGTACCCTAACACCGGCAGTATTGGATGAGAACATGCAGCAGGACGCCCCTAAAGATGGTGGTCCCAACCTTACGGGATTTCGAGAGGACCTCTGCCATTGGCTTGAAAAGCTCAGCCTCAAAGATTTACCTCAGCTGATATCCCCAATTAAGGCTGACAGCAGCGACACCTCGAGCGGTGAATTAAATGCTGGAATCATCTTCATCGACACGTGAGATGATAAAGAATCTATGGAACGTCCAAACTCTCTGGTCTATGAAGATATGGGGTTTCGGGAGAAACCTGCTCTGAGGCTGTCGTCGTACAGACACCGAATGTAAACTCCGATGCCACTTGCACCAATGGAATTATTCGACTCTCAAGATTTCATAGCAGATGCTGAGTCCAACAAAATTGACGAGATATGTAAAGAAAACAACACTATAGACACTTAACGTATATACAACAATATTTTACTTTTAACTAATAGTTTGTCTTTATTTTTGTTTGAACCGTAGAAAGCCACCGCAAAAAGAGCTTGATATTCTTGTCACAATATTTTGTCAGAGCAATATTTTTAACTCCTTTTGTCCAAACACCTCGCTTGTGGCCATTGCCATTTAAGCAGGTGCCATTAAGAAATGATAATGCCCATAGTGTATCATTGATTTACCTCTCAAAGGCATTTGTTCTGAACTTGGTGAACATGCTGGAACTTTAAAATGGCAATACATGATGTACAATACCAATGCAAGACGGCTAACCGCTATTATGTTTTTAGTTTTGCTATTGCAAGCATTTGCCTGTCATGTTTAGGTGGAAGCATGGTTTCCTTTTCCTAATTGTATTCTTTTAATTTATCTTGTACACATATTTACCACCTGGAATTCTTTACTGACATGACCAGTATTTTCATATTCTGGCTGGAATAAAAATCAGGAAAATCACCTAAGGTAATTTGTTATGCCCTTATCAGTACATTCTTTAAAAAGTAATCATAAGATGAAATCACTTTAGCTGTATTCTACAGCTGCCTTACAGGGAGTGCAGAATTATTAGGCAAATGAGTATTTTGACCACATCATCCTCTTTATGCATGTTGTCTTACTCCTAGCTGTATAGGCTTGAAAGCCTACTACCAATTAAGCATATTAGGTGATGTGCATCTCTGTAATGAGAAGGGGTGTGGTCTAATGACATCAACACCCTATATCAGGTGTGCATAATTATTAGGCAACTTCCTTTCCTTTGGCAAAATGGGTCAAAAGAAGGACTTGACAGGCTCAGAAAAGTCAAAAATAGTGAGATATCTTGCAGAGGGATGCAGCACTCTTAAAATTGCAAAGCTTCTGAAGCGTGATCATTGAACAATCAAGCGTTTCATTCAAAATAGTCAACAGGGTCGCAAGAAGCATGTGGAAAAACCAAGGCGCACAATAACTGCCCATGAACTGAGAAAAGTCAAGCGTGCAGCTGCCACGATGCCACTTGCCACCAGTTTGGCCATATTTCAGAGCTGCAACATCACTGGAGTGCCCAAAAGCACAAGGTGTGCAATACTCAGAGACATGGCCAAGGTAAGAAAGGCTGAAAGACGACCACCACTGAACAAGACACACAAGCTGAAACGTCAAGACTGGGCCAAGAAATATCTCAAGACTGATTTTTCTAAGGTTTTATGGACTGATGAAATGAGAGTGAGTCTTGATGGGCCAGATGGATGGGCCCGTGGCTGGATTGGTAAAGGGCAGAGAGCTCCAGTCCGACTCAGACGCCAGCAAGGTGGAGGTGGAGTACTGGTTTGGGCTGGTATCATCAAAGATGAGCTTGTGGGGCCTTTTCGGGTTGAGGATGGAGTCAAGCTCAACTCCCAGTCCTACTGCCAGTTCCTGGAAGACACCTTCTTCAAGCAGTGGTACAGGAAGAAGTCTGCATCCTTCAAGAAAAACATGATTTTCATGCAGGACAATGCTCCATCACACGCGTCCAAGTACTCCACAGCGTGGCTGGCAAGAAAGGGTATAAAAGAAGGAAATCTAATGACATGGCCTCCTTGTTCACCTGATCTGAACCCCATTGAGAACCTGTGGGCCATCATCAAATGTGAGATTTACAAGGAGGGAAAACAGTACACCTCTCTGAACAGTGTCTGGGAGGCTGTGGTTGCTGCTGCATGCAATGTTGATGGTGAACAGATCAAAACACTGACAGAATCCATGGATGGCAGGCTTTTGACTGTCCTTGCAAAGAAAGGTGGCTATATTGGTCACTGATTTGTTTTTGTTTTGTTTTTGAATGTTAGAAATGTATATTTGTGAATGTTGAGATGTTATATTGGTTTCACTGGTAATAATAAATAATTGAAATGGGTATATATTTTTTTTTGTTAAGTTGCCTAATAATTATGCACAGTAATAGTCACCTGCACACACAGATATCCCCCTAACATAGCTAAAACTAAAAACAAACTAGAAACTACTTCCAAAAATATTCAGCTTTGATATTAATGAGCTTTGTGGGTTCATTGAGAACATGGTTGTTGTTCAATAATAAAATTAATCCTCAAAAATACAACTTGCCTAATAATTCTGCACTCCCTGTAATGATCTTGCCAATTAAAATAAAAAAAGACAGAAAAGGCATGTTAAGAATGATTACGGACAATTTTGTACAAAGTTCTATTCAAGTTCCTTGGCAGAATTTTAAAACATGAATAATTGGCCAGACTTCTTCACTGAGGAAGGCGACAAATCTACAGTTATATATATTGTTGAGCCTGTGTATATGTGTGTTTTATTGTGGTTGTGCAAGTGCGTGAATTAAGAACAAGTCAGAGGGTGGATAAATGGATACACGAGTTAAAAGATCTTTGACGGTGCATGTATGATAACTTCTGATTGCTTGACTGAAGAGGCAGCTTCATTTATAATTTTGGAATCTGTTTGTTTTGAATTGTAGTGTTTAACATGCAAGAAATCAAGCTTACACTAACTTAAGTCAATTTTTTGCTTTCTTCCATTTCCAATAGACATCATAACCTCACATGATCACTGTTGTTGTTATTCCCTGCTTCCGTAAAGGATTAGGAGCTTACAGTGACAAGACTGTGATTTTCTCTGTCACATTGAACGCAGTGTACCTACTCAAGAACAATTTGTCTCAGAACAAATCATATACTATGTAACGTCAGGTCAAATGAATAGAAGCCTGTAATGCTTGAGTCAAATGTGGTAGAATTGGGAGAGAATCTTAAAAGTATTCTGTAGTAAATTATGTCTTCTTGCTTGTTCCCCACTGGTTGCATACCCTGTGAACCATGCACTTGTGTAGTGAATGTATGAAATCCTTTGTCTAAGGTCCCATAAAAGGATGCAATTTATGTGTTGTAGTATTCACCTTTTCCCTTTCATAGAAGGCAAATCTATGCCTGATTTTTAACAGAACTTTATAACATGTGAGTATCAATGGAGATTTATGTGCATACAAACGATAAATGAGAAGTGAGGACTAAGCAGTGCATGTTGGGACCTGTAGTTTGGAACATTGCGGTGAAATGCAGTGGAGGGATTTTGAATTCAACTATTATGTGGCATTAGTTCTTAGACTTGCGTGTTCGGCAGTTACTGTGTTCTTGACTACGTTTTTCAACTTTTGAAGATGACAGTATGTGAATATTTTGAGCTAAAGACGTGTACGGCATAGAATTATAGAGAGGTACTTCAGTCAGATTTATCAAATGGTTAAAATTATCTGTTAAGGTGAGGTGTACTGAAAGGCGCTACCGGTCATACCAGGATAGGGATGTAACATTTCTGTTGAATGAATGTATTAACTCCTCGGGAGACTGGGACGTAATGGTTACTTCCTGGGCAGCGCAGCTCAGGTGCCCAGGATGTAATTGTTACATCCTGCACTCGGCCCTCGGGGAAATGGTAGCGCTCCCCCAGAGGGCCTCCCTCCCACCCCCCAGGAAAGGGCTGGAAGGGGAATCGCTTCCCCTTCCGTCACGCCCCCCGCCCTCATCTAATGACGTCAGCGCGGAAGTGAGTTTCTCCTCTGGCGGGGGGGAGAATACGGAGAAAGGGGCATCAGGGGAAAGGAAAGGGTTTTCCTTTCCCTCGATGTCTCTTTTAGGATTCCTGCTGCTCGATCGCACAAGAATGCCCACTAGGCACCAGGGATTTTGTTTGTGTGTGTGTTTTTTGTGTGTGGGGGTGGCCCCTTGGGCAACCGTCGCTCCCCTAAGGGGGCATAATGATTTACAAAGTTTCACATCGGCTCATTATATTTAAGCCGATCTGCCCCCGGGGGGGTAGAAGCCACAATGACGGCAGGGACGTTTTGCGATTTGTTTTTTTTTGTATGGGGAGACAGCCCCTTGGGCAAGGATCGCTTCCCCAGAGGGGAAAAAACACTGTTGGGCAGATCTGCCTATTGTTTTTAGGCCCATCAAAATCCACTAGGCACCAGGGATTTTTTTTGTGTGTGCGTTCGCGTTTTTTGTGGGGGGGGGACCTTGGGCAAGAGCCACTCCCCTAAGGGGGCATGATGTTTTACGCTGTTTCTGCCCCTCTTGGGGGCAGATCTGCTCATTATTTTCAAACTGATCTGCCCCCAGGGTGTGTAGAAGCCACAATGACGCCAGGGATGTTTTGCGATTGTTTTTTGTTTGTGGTGGGCCGTCCCCTTAGGCAAGGGTCGCCCCCCTAAGGGGGAAAAACACTTTTGGGCAGTTCTTCCCTCCTTGGGGACAGATCGTCCTGTTTGTTTTAGGCCCATCGGCCCCGAAGGGGGGCAGAATCCATTAGGCACCAGGGATTTTGTTTGTGTGTGTGTTTTTTTTTAGTACCAGGGATCTTGTGGGTGTGTGTGTGGGTGGGGGTGGCCCCTTGGGCAAGTGATTCAGCCCAGTACTGGTAGCCATTTCTGCCGCTTGGGGGCAGATCGGGCTAGTTTCTTTAGGCCCATCTGCCCCGTAGGGGCTAGAGACCACTAGACACCAGGGAAAACGTCTAAATGTTTGGTGGCGGGGTGTTTGCTAACTGGCGAAGTATCTGCATTTTTTATTAGAACAGTTTATTTCTCCTTTTTGTTCTAGTTCAAAGCTTTTGCTTCATTTTCTGTGGCTCGTTGTGGTTTTGGCAGTGGTTGACCTGCGGTTTGCATAGTTGCATGTTTTAGGTAAGTATATACATTTACTCCAAAGGAGTATTGTTGCCATGCATTAATGACATATTTATAGGTGGTGTACTAAATGCAGGACTGTGTGTGAAATCGTCCTTAGATTTGTGCAAAATGATATCTGTGTTATCTTATGTCTAATTTGCTTTTCTTTTTTCTTTTTAGTGGGATATCATTGGTGATTGTTGTGTCTTTGTAGAGTAGTTGCTGGCGAGTCTAGCTTTTTCCAGCAAGTGAGTGGTATAGTTTTTGAACACATAACTCATTGTGATAAAGCAACACTTTGTTTATTACTTATTTTAAGACAGTGCTGGTTGTTGTTGGTGCATTTGTCAAGTTAGTTTTCTAAGAAAGAACCATGGCTAGCCGCAGGGTGACCGCTCAGCAAGTTGTTAGTATGCTTTTTGAGTTGTATTCTGATTATGAGACTGACTCTGCATCTGAGGCAGAGGAGGAAGAGATAGATGCCCAAGAGGAGTCTTCTGATGAGAAAGCCACTCTCAGTGCAGATGAAGGGCCTGTTTAAGAGGAGGACACTGATGTGCCAATGGTGCAGCAGCCAGCGGCTGAAAGGCTTCCCATTGGAAGACCTGAACTCTTGGTTGCCCCAAACATGGAGCAGCCACAGTTGCCTGCCATTACTGGTCTTCTAGGGTGTAGAGTAAATACGGAAAACCTTTTGCCTGTCAATTTCTCCGAGTTGTTTATGGACAATGTATTTTTGGAAGAGATTGCTAAGCAGACTATTTTTTTGTGAAGCAGTATTTGAGGGACAACGCTGCTAGACTTAGGCCTCGGTTTAGAGCTACCCAGTGGATTGTCACAAATCTGGAAGAGATGAAAACGTTCTTGGGTTTGACTTTTATGATGGGGTTGATAAGAACGCCGTCACTGGCTTCTTATTGGTCTACTAGACCCTTGATGGCAAGGGCTATATTTCCTGCAACCATGACTCATAATCGGTATTTGCTTCTTCTTTGGATGCTGCATTTTGTTTACAATGCTTTAGCCTTGCCAAAAGATCAGCAAGATTGTGATCGTCTTTTTAAGATTAGGCCTGCCCTTGATCATTTTGTAGATCGGTTTTCAGAGGTCTATGTTCCAGGCAAAGAAATAAGTGTGGACGGGTCTTTGGTCCTGTTCAAGGTTTGCTTGGTTCTTAGGCAGTACATTCCAGTATGGAATTAAATTGTATATGCTGTCTGAAAGTAGTACAGTATATGTTTATAATTTATGGGTCTACTCTGGTAGGGATTCCAGTATTGACACCCTTGGTTGTCCGCCCACTTTTGCAGTTTGTGAGAAAATTGTGTGGGAACTTGGTAGACGACTGTTTAACAAAGGTCACAATTTGTATTTAGATAACTTCTACACTGGAGTTTAGTTGTTCAAGGAATTGTTCAGAGTGGACACTGTTGCTTGTGGCACAATCCGCTCTAACTGGAAAGGTTATCCAAGGAAGCCTGTCTATAAAAAACTTGAGAAGGGACAGAGCAGTGCCTTGCTGAAGTGCGCAAACCTGTGTGCATTTTAGACTACAATAAGCACATGGGTGGTGTTCACAGAGTAGATCAGAGGTTGGAACCCTAAGCTGCTGTTCGTAAGTCTTACATTTGGTATAAAAAGTTGCCGATTCATTTGTCTAATCTAGCAACTTTTAATGCTTTTTATTGTGCTTAAAGATTGTTCTCCTGAGTCAAGGATGAAATTTACCAATTTTCAGGGGTCAGTAATAGAGAGCCTTGTTGTGGTGGATCATGCAAGAGTTCCTAGAGTAGCAGTTGAAGAGGACGTGGTTAGATTGAAAGATCGCCACTTTCCTTATCAGATTACTCCCACTTCCAAAAGAAGACTTTCCTGCTAAGAAATGTAGAGTCTGTGTCCAGAGGTATCTGGAGGGAGAGCCGGATGTACCGCCTGGACTGTCCTCCAAAGCCTGGGCTGTGTGTAGCTGGCTGTTTCAGGAGTTACCACACACAGATGAATTACTGGGAACTACTGTGAGCTTAAACTGACGTTTTTATATTTTTATATGTTCAGTTTCACTGTTGGCTTTACTGTCATGTATTCAGTTAGAGCTTTTGTGTTTGTAGTTTTGTACTTGTTTATAATTAGCGGTTTCTTTGTTGTTTAAAAACAAAAAAAGTGATGGCGTTGTGCATGGAGTGGTGCTTGGCTGGTGGTGTGTGTGGAGTGGCGCTTTGCTGGCGGTGTGCGTGGAGTGAGTTTGGCTGGCTGTGTGCGTGGAGTGGCACTAGGGTAGCGGTGTGCATGGAATGGCGCTTGGCTGGCGGTGTGCATGGAGTGGCGCGTGGCTGGCGGTGGGCATGGAGTGGCGCTTGGCTGGCGGTGTGCGCGGGGTGGCGCTTGGCTGGCAGTGTGCGTGGGGTGGAACATGGCTGGCGGTGTGCCTGGAGTGGCGCTTGGCTGGCGGTGTTTGTGGAGTGGCGCTTGGCTGGAGGTGCCAGCCAACTGCCAATCCACACACTCCCATCAGCCCGTGTGATTGCTGTATCAGGCATGTGGGCGTATGAAAGTGATGGACCCTTGAATTGAGCTGTGTGTTGATGGGAGTGTTAAAAGTGCTGCGCCCGTGGCGTCAATAGTCTTGTGCATGTCTTGTATGAAAGGTGTGTGAATGGACTGTAAAGCGGAAATGTGCTGTGTCCACATTGTATTTTGGGGCATTTCCTCTTCGTGGGCACTAGGCCTACCCACACAAGTGAGGTCCCTTTTTTTATTGGGAGACTTGGGGAAATGCTGGGTAGAAGGAAATCTGTGGCTCCTCTTAGGTTCCAGAACTTTCCATCACCAAAATGTGAGAAAAAGGTGTTTTTGTTGCAAACTTTTGGGGTTTGCAAAGGATTCTGGGTAACAGAACCAGATGAGAGCCCCACAAGTCACCCCATTCTGAATTTCCCTAGGTGTCTAGTTTTTAGAAATATTCAGGTTTGGTAGGTATTCCTATGTGCCGGCTGAGCTAGAGGCCAAAATCCACAGCTAAGCACTTTGTAAAAAACGACTCAGTTTTCTCTAGGGAAATGTGCTGTGTCCATGTTGTGTTTTGGGGCATTTCCTGTGGCGGGCACTAGGCCTACCCACACAAGTGTGGTACCATTTTTATCGGGAGACTTGGGGGGACGCTCGTTGGAAGGAAATTTGTGGCTCCTCTTAGATTTCAGAACTTTCTGTCACTGAAATGTGAGGAAAATGTGTTTTTTGGCACATTTTGAGATTTTGCAAAGGATTCTGGATAACAGAACCTGGTGAAAGCCCCACAAGTCACCCCATTCTGAATTCCCCTAGGTGTCTAGTTTTTAGAAATGTCCAGGTCTGGTAGGTTTTCCAAGGTGCCGGCGGAGCTAGAGGCCAAAATCCACAGCTAGGCACTTTGCAAAAAACAGCTCAGTTTTCTCCGGGATAATGTGATGTGTCCATGTTGCGTTTCCTGTCGCAGGCATTAGGTCTACCCACACAAGTGAGGTACCATTTTTACTGGGGAACTGGGGGAACACAGAATAGAAGAACAAGTGTTATTGCCCCTTTTCTCTTTCTGCATTTTTTCCTTTCAAATGTAAGACAGTGCGTAAAAAAGAAGTCTGTTTGAGAAATGCCCTTCAATTCACGTTAGTATGGGGACCCTGGAATTCAGGGATATGCAAATACCCACTGCTTCTCAACACCTTATCTAGTGCCAATTTTGCAAATACAAAGGTTTCCTTGATATCTATGTTTGACTCTTTATATTTTACCAAATAATTCAGATTTTCCTAGCTTTGGTGAAGGAAAGTCTAGATTTTAGCAGCCAAGAAAAAAACGAGAACTCCATATCCCATGAACCATTGAAAGAAAGTGTCATATATGAAATCACAAAGGAACGACCAATAGAAAGATTGCGAGCAACAAGCCCTCTTTTCTTCCGAGAGCATGTCACGCGGAATGGAACAATGGAATAATAACCAACACAATAGAAACCACCAGTGTAAAAAAGTATTTCACAAAGTCCAGAACTGAAGGAGAAACCAAGTTCAGCTGTTCCAGATGACGACAGGAGGGCAGAGGACGGCATCCATGTAGAGGTAAAGATGCAGAGGCGTCTTGAGGAAAGAGCTTGGTGGTGGAACGGACTTACTTATGATGAATTACGTGGTGCAGGGGAAACCGGCACTGAAATAGAAAAAAGGGAGGGTTATGAAGAAGCGGTGGAATAATACTCACCTCTGTGTCTTTAATAAAATCTAGACTTTCCTTCACTAAAGTTAGGAATATTACAAGACTGGAGGCTCCTATTATGCTTGTTTAAAGCAGAATCAGCAACATTTAAAATTGGTTTACAATAAAAAGTTCTAAAAGTGGAAACATTACACCAGTCTGCCGATCTAAGAATGTCCTCCAAACAAGCACCCGCCCAGAAGGCCGTAGAAGCCAAAGCACCCCTGGCGGAATGTGCTCCAAAAGAACTGGTGTCAATCCCCGTGAGGGCCATAACCCACTTAACCCAACGAGCAAGGGTAGGAGAAGAAACAGGTTTAAAAGGTTTCAAAAAGGAAATCAACAACTGGGGAGAGGAGGACGTTCCTAAATCCGCAGTTTTTGCCATATAAACTTTCAAACAGTTTCCAACACAGAGGTTAGGATGTGAAGGAAAGTACGGATAATGAACAATGGACAGATTTGTTTTCGTTCTTCTACAAATTCTGAAAAACACACCAGTAGGAGAGAACTGCACTGAGGATACATCTAAAGCCTTAACATCAGATACACGTTTCAATGAAACTAAACATAGCAATGTTGTCAACTTTGCTGAAAGGCATTTAAGAGAAAGAAATTCATTATCTTGCAAATAATTAAACAAATTCAAAATTAAATCAACATCCCACAAATGATTATATTTAGAAACAGAAGGATTAGAAAATCTTACTCCCTTCAGAAGACGACATACCAAAGGATGTTCACCAACAGGTTTTCCATTCACTTGAATATGCTCGGCAGAAATAGCAGACCTATCAGTATTTACTGTTCTGTATGCCTTACCTTGGGAAGCCAGAGAAGCTAAAAACTTAATGACTAAAGTTACATCGGCTGAAAAGGGATTTGAGTTCCTGTCCAAACACCAGCTACACCAGACCAGCCAGGCGGATTTATAAGCTTTTGTTGTTCCCGGAGCCCAAGAGTGGCAGATGTACTGGGCAGCTTCTTCCGAAATTCCAGGGGTTCTCAAGGCTATCCCGAAATTTTCCATGATACTAAAGTTAGTGTATGATCGAGAATCATGTAGTGAGGACGATCCTCCGGGTTGAGAAGAAGAATGGGAAAAGTTGGAATTAAAGCTCGAAAATAGATTGACAACCCAGAACCCAAGGGAACCAAGGCTGAGTTTGCCAAAAGGGAAGCAGGGAAGCTCATTGACGAAGAACCTGGGCTAAGACCCTGGCTACCATCATGAAAGGAGGAAAAGCATAGTTGAGATGAAGAGACCAATCTTGGAGAAAAACGTCTGTTGCAAGAGCTTGAGGATCTGGTCTCCAGCTGTAAAACTTGGGAAGGTGAGAATTCAGTTGAGAGGCAAATAGATCCACTGTCATGACACTGAATTTCAAAGAAAGGTTGTTAAATATTGAAGGGTGAAGACGCCAGTCGCTGGAGTCCTTTAGATGTCGGGAGCACCAATCCTCTATGGTGTTCAATTTGCCTGGAAATATTATGCTCTGACCGACAGTTTCCAAAGAAGTCAAAACTACCAAAAACGTTTGGCTAAATCCGCTAGGGGTTTTGATTCCGTTCCTCCAAGATGACTGATTTATTTTACAGCGGAAATATTGTCCATCTTTAGAAGAATAGAACAGCTCACCTTGGGCCAGATGTAGCAACAAAGCAAATTGCGACTTGCAATTTGCGAGTCCCTGCGACTCGCAAATTGCAAGTCGCAATTTGCCATGCAGAAAGGTGTCTTAGACACCTTCTGCAACTCGCTATTGGGTCGCAATGACCCACCTCATGAATATTCATGAGGTGGGTCGCAAATTGCGGCCCCATAGCGAGTATAGGCACTCGCAAACATGGAGGCCTGCTGTAGTCAGCAGACCTCCATGTTCGTGACTGCTTTCAATAAAGCAGTTTTTTTTTTTTTTAAGTGTAGCCCGTTTTCCTTAAAGGAACCTTAAAAAAAAAAACGAAACCTTTAGTTTCGGGTTTTTTTCAGGGCAGGCAGTGGTCCCTTGGACCACTACCTGCCCTGAAAAAAATGTTTTGGGTCCATTCACAAACTGGAAGGGGTCCCGTGGGGACCCCTTCCAATTTGCGAGTGGGTTACCATCCACTTGAAGTGGATGGTAACTGCGATACCCTTTGCGACCGCATATGCGGTCGCAAATGGTATTGCATTCCATTCCGAATCGCAAATAGGAAGGGACACCCCTTCCTATTTGCGATTCTGAAATGCATATTGCGAGTCGGTACCGACTCGCAATATGCATTTCTGCATAGCAAAGAGGCATTTGCACCTCGCAAACTGCGATTTTCGCCGTTTGCGACGTGCAAATACTTTGCTACATCTGGCCCCTTGTCCCTTATGAAAGTCTGAAGTGCAAATGAGCCTGCAAGCATCTCTAAACAATTGATGTGAGACTCCTTCTCTGACCATATGCCCCCAGTCGAGATGTTGCCACATCTTGCGCCCCAACCTGCCCGACTTGCATCAGACTCTAGCTGGATTATGTCCAAATAAAGAAGACTTTTGCGAAGATGTTGAATCTTCAACCTCTGAAGGGCTATGTAATGTAATGGACCTGGAAATATGGCCTGGATAGAATAGGCCAGGAGACCAACGATTCTTGCACGGGAACGAAGCGAAAGAACGGAAAGATTGAGGACTTGCCTTTCATGTTTTATTCGATTCACTTTTTGCTGAGGGAGAAACAAAGACATCATTTTGGTATCTATAAGAAACCCCAGAAATTCTATTTGAGCTGAGGGAACAAGAGAAGACTTCTCCATATTGACTAGACAGCCTAGGGAATGCAAAAGATGAAGACAAATGTGCAAACTACACAATAGGGTATCCTTGTTCTGGGCCATAATGAGAAAATCGTCTAGCTAAATGATCAATCTTAATTCCTTGAGCTCTTAGATGAGCCACTACCGGTTTCATTACCTTTGTGAAGCGCCAAGGTGTGTAAGCGAGCCCGAATGGAAGAGCTGTAAATTGGAAGATTGAACCTTCCCATTTAAATTATAGGAATCTTCTGTAGAAAGGATGGACAGGAATAACGAAATAAGTGACCTGGAGATCTGAGCAAACAAACCAATCGCCTTCCAGCAGAATGTCTTTGAGATGGAGAATGGTTTCCATTTTGAAATGATTGTAAACTGAATAACTGTTGAACATTTTCAGATTGATCCCTGGACGAAACTTTTTGTTTTTCTTTTGCACAAGAAAAATGGTACTGAGAAAACCCGATGGATGAAAACGTGTTTTCTCTATCACATGCTTCGAAATCAAAGAAAAAATCCCCAGGTTGATTAAGCGGGCTTGTTCTTGGGAAAACCTCAAAGGGGGTGGAGGATGAGTTTGAAGAGGAATCCGATAATGGTCTATGCAATACCCCTGAACGGTTTGAAGGACTTATGGATCTGCAGTAATTTGGTACCAACTTGGGAGAAAATGCGTCAAACGCCCTCCCACAGGAGATTGTCTGAATCCTGGACATCATCCACACCATCAAACTCCATATCATCATCCATGTCCCTCAACTGAGTAATGTTAAATTGCAAGGGACCCTTTTCCACCATATTAACTTCCATACGGGGGGAAGGACCAGAAAGTTGGGAAGCACCTTCAGTGCCAGAAATAGATTTACCCTTAGAAAGGGTATGCTTCTTACCTTTATTTAAATCAGAAACATTAGAATTTTGGGAAGCCAATTTTTTAAAAGAAATTTCCACTTTTTTTGACACCCATAGCAAGGAAGCTGAAACAGCTTGTTGGACAGAATCCTGAATAAAAGTGTTCAGATTAGCACGAAAACCCTGAATATCCTCATCATTAATTGCCTCAGAGTCGTCCTTAGATATTCTTACAAATATTTAAAATAATCAAAAGGGCCGGAAAGCTCACAAATAAAAATCCCCAAAAATCAGCTTAATTATAATAAATCAACAAAAGGAAATACATAAATAATTAAAACTACACTAAAATCCAGACCCTAAGAAAGGGTTACAAATATAGGGTGGGCAAGGGGAGTGTACAAATCGCTCAGGCACTCCCAAATCACCAAAGAGGCTGAAACTGGGTGGGACCCCCCAGGCTGACTCCGCCCAGAGGAAGGACCAGATGAAAAAATGGGGAAAATGATCAAAGACGCGCTGCTGATAAGCGGCGTCAAAAACAAAGGCTCCAGGCGGTAAGCGGCAGGTGAGTGAGGTGCGTCACCTCAAACGATGAGGGAAAAGAGAGACAAACGTTCAGGAAGAACGTTCGCCTCCAGAAATGGCAGAAGAAGTGAAACGCTTGTGTGTCCAATGGACAACACGCTTTATATTAAAAGTTTTCACCAAACAAATAACCAAACGTCAACACACATACAACAACATAATTAATATAGAAATAAACGCATGTAAAATATATAACTTATCTTGACTGTGAGCAGCAAGAAAAGAGGGCTTGTTGCTCGCAGTTAAGACAGTTATGCATTCGATCTTTCTATTGGTCGTTCCTTTGTGACTTCATATATGACACTTTCTTTCAATGGTTCATAGGATATGTAGTTCTCGTTTTTTTCTTGGCTGCTATTGAAATTAAAGCAAGAAAAGGAAGCATAATAGGAGCGTCCGGTCTTGTAATAAAATGTACTGTATACCCAGTACACATTGAAAAACCATTGCAAGATGCACTTCATTTATTGGCTCTGGGTGCCTAGGGTTCTTGATGAACCTACAAGCCCAATATATCCCTTCAACAAGAAGAGTCCAGCAAACTTAACAGTATATTACGTTTGAAAATCTGACACAGCAGGTAAAAGTTACAGAGTAAAAAGTGGAGAGAAATGGCTGTTTTTTTCACCTCAATTTCAATATTTTTTCATTTTAGCTGGTATTTTCTGAAGGGAAACCTTGTATGATCTACACAAATACCCCCTTGCTGAATTCAGAATTTTGCCTACTTTTCAGAAATGTTTAGCTGTTGGGGATTCAGCATTAGTTTCACACCCATTTCTGTCACTAACTGGAAGGAGGCTAAAAGCACAAAAATTTGTAAAAATGGGGTATGTCCAAGGTAAATGCCAAAATTGTGTTTAAAAATGTGCTTTTGTGATTCAGATTTGCCTGTTCCTGAAAGCTGGGAAGATGGTGATTTTAGCACTGAAAACCAGTTGTTGGTGCCATTTTCAGGGAAGAAACCAGAAGCCTTCTTCTGCAGCCCTATAGTCCCATTTTTTTTTTTAAATTAACTTTTTGCTGTATCTTGGCTAATTTCTTGGTCTCCTCCAGAGGAACCCCCTAACTCTGGGTAACTCTAGTATCCCTAGGATGTTGGAAAAGGATGCAAATTTGACATGGGTAGCTTATGTGAACAAAACGTTATGAGGGCCTAAGCACAAACTGCCCCAAATATCCAAAAACAAGGCCTAGCACCTGAGGGGGAAAAGGCCTGGCAGCGAGGGGTTAAACAAGCTCAGTGGTTGTTCATTCCTCGGTGAACATGAGTACAGAAGACTCCCTCAGGTTGAGAGTCTACTACTGTATGAAGTGGATAGTATTTTCTGCATAGAAACAAATCACTGTTTAGAAGAAACAGAGAAGAGTTAAAAGTGAGAAAGGTGGGAAGAGTTCAGGATAAACCGACAGCAGTCCGGTGCATGTGGTATAGGGTACTGCACAGGGACTGGCTGACGAATGTTGAAGCCATGTAGTGATTGGCCACCAATTTGTGAACTCTGTAGAGTGGAGAGGTATGAGATTGGGACAAGGTGTACTTGAGAATATTGTCAGAATGGAAGCCCCTTTTAGAAAACTGAAAAAGATCCAAACAAGGAAGAGAAATATCAGTCTAAAGCAGTGGTCTTCAAACGTTTTAATGCCCCACCCCCCCTCCAGTTGAAAAATAAAAATCATTGGGCCCCCCTCAGAATTTTTCACAAATATTTTATAAAGATGGCAACGTTTAAATACGTTTACATGTATTTAAACATTGCAGTTGAGTACTGTTACCTTTTTTAAAAGGGCAATAACGTGTTTCTGCTTAAAACAAAACACTGTTATCTGTGTAATGCTTCTTTTGGCCACAGTATGGTGTCCGCCATGGGATCACTAGAGGTACCCCTAGGGGGGCCCACCCCCCCAGTTTGAAGACCCCTGTTCTAAAGACACATTAGCTGGGGAAATGGCAGGAAAGAGAGTGTTACACACATGCATGTGGCTAAGCCAAAGACACTATTACACAGCAAAGGATGAAGACTTATGGTTTTATTAAGTGGTACTTTCCACCATCCCAGAATAGAAAGCTTGAAAAGGAGAATGTACAATTTACAATCACAGCCTATATCCTGAATCTTTCGGAAGAGGTTGCAAACAAAAACAAGAGAAAGAATTTTGCATTAGAGGCCCACAATAAGACTTATTTGTGGATTAGCAAGCAGGACCAAGAGAGGTAGAAGAGATGGTTGGAGGTCATGGTTGAGAGGATAGGAGCTTACCTGTTGTTAGAGAGCAAGGGCACAGAGAGGAAAAGCCTATTGATAAAAAACCTAGACATGAGACAGAAGTAGAGTGATACGGAGGATACCTACAGAGACAAACTCCTCAGGATAAGACTACCCCCATATGATGCAGCACTGTCACCGGGTACTACAGCTCAGAGAGTTGCTGTGAAAGGAGCAGCCACTGAGACCCCTCCGGAAGCTAGCACACCTCCGAGCTACACTACAACTTCTGTCTCGCTCCCAGTCCAGATCTTGACACTTGTGATGGGTAAGTCAAATCATCGGATAACCCAAGTATCCCCCTATTACAACAATCACTAGCATGCTACAGAGTTATACAGTGTTTCTCGGAAGTCAGTGATATATCTGGTATATCAGATTAAAGCCCTCTGCACAGTGAAGCTTTAGGGACTCCTGTAGCAGTAGGTGTCATGACTATTTTGGCTCCACAAACTACCCTCCTCCCCCACAAAGAACAGACCTCTCAGAGACTCAATGATGCTCAAGTTTGAAAAGATAGTAAGGAGCAACGCAAGATTGTATTTCTTAGGAGATAATAAGAATAACTTTCTTTAGGTATGTAAAGAGGCTGCAATGGTGGGACAAGAGACGTATGTAAGAATGGGAAATGCGGCAGATGAATGTGGATTTGATTTGACGCAAAGAAAAAAATTACAAAGAATGTCAGGATGAGGATGGGTGACAAGGAATTGAGGTTGTTAAAACTGAAGGGACTGAAGTTGCGCATCAGGGAACTGATTGAGAGTATTAGGCAGTGGAGTGACTTAGGAGAAATTTAGGTAATTGTGATCTGACAAAGAAAAATCAAACGTGAACGGAAGAAAAACTCTGCAGGGATTGATGAGGGAGAAGTCACTGACGGAGTAGTAAAGGAATACTTGTTTAGGGAGATACAGGCAGGAGCACATGTACATGTCCCCTGGTGTTGGCTACATGTTTTCCATTTCACAAATTCTCTTACCAGATTGAGGGATAATCATGACAAGTGGTACACTCTGATACACCATATAGCGACTATTTCAAAGGTCTTGTGGGAGGATTTGGACGTGCTTTTCGAAGTAGTGGCCGCAAGGGATTAGTGGGCAGAATGCAAGAGAGTCATGAATCAGTCAAAACAAGAACTTCCTAGAGTAGCAAATGTAACTGCACTATCACCATTGGTCAAAACTATATATGACGCATTGTTCACCCTAAGACTAAGGTTTTATAAAAGGAAATAAATTGGCCCAAAATATTTGGAACATCCCAAAAGCCCAAAGAATCCATATTGGCATACTTTGAGAGAATAATGTAGGTGTACAAGGAGCATAGTGGTCTGAATTATCCACTTGGAGATAGCATGGGAACGTTTATTTCCTCCTTTGTGTAATGACTTCGACTCAAAATTAGCAATCAGATCACACAAGGTGTCCTCTGCTGGCAAAGCAAGCCCATTGATAATTTTTTCAGTATTCAAAATATTTCAGCAAAGTGCTAGATGCCACATGAAGAGGGATGAAGGATAAATTTAAGGTAGCCCAAATCCATTTAGCACAGGATGGAGATGGAAAACGGTTGAAAATGCCTAGTTCGGGGCTAGACCTTGAGCCCATTGTACAATTAAACATACAGGGAGTCTCCTAAGAAGTATACCCAGAACCAAAATAAGAGCTTTAAAGAACGTTGTCTCTTGTCACATTTGTAACACGGTCATCCACTGGCAGCGGGAATGTGATATAATCCTGATTGACCGATGACTGATGCCTAACCCTCTAATTTCTTGATAAAGGGAGACCTTTACCGGTACCCAGACCCCTGTATTTCAACCCAAAAAATCCCAAAACCAGATTTACCACAGAATCGCCTTGTGCTTCTACAGAAGCAAGGAGGGAATCTCCATTTACTACCTAACAACCGATTTCAGTACAGCCCATTTATACCGCAGATTGCCCCGATTCTCATAATGTTTGGAAGCTTTCTAGAACTTAAACAGGCCCAATGTTGGTGCCTGGTGGGCGGGGCAGAGTGCATATTTTGCACTGCCCTAGAGGTGGATCAGAGTGGCTCATATATGGATGGAGAGTTTAATGGTCATCCTGTATGCTTTCTGATAGATTCAGAAGCCACTTGTTCAACTTTCAGAATGGATGGCGTCCCAAACCTACCCCTCTCAGGAAAAGAAGTCCAAGTGGCTGGTATCACAAACCATCAGCATATGAACCAGGTTACAGGGCCAGTGCCAGGGAAAAGTGGAGACATCAAATAGCATCACCAGTTTGTTACAGGTGATTCGTAAATTTGTTGGGGAGGGACCTACTCTGTAAACTTAATTGTGTTATATATTGTACACAAGACAGAGTAGGGCTGGAAACTCAAGCAGTGGAAGCTGAGTTCAGATTTTAGGCACCGGAGTTTGTAGTCAGATTATAAAAGAGGACTGAAATTCAGATCTAAAAGAATACGGTAGAGAAGATCTGTGGGACTTCACAGGAAAGGAGATTGGGTTGATTAAGTGTCGAGTGCGTCGCATCCATGCCTTGGCCATGGTGCGGTCCCTTTAAGAGTGTGAAGCGCATAGCCTTTAAGGCTGCGTGCTGCACTAGGAGCAACTGCTCATCCTTCCCGAAGTTCCCTGCCTGTGGATTACTCACCTGTTTCCGACGTCCAGCTGCTGCTTGACGGTCCTTTTCTTCGTTGTCCTGCATGCTTTGTTTCCACGTCCTGCTGCTGTCTGGTTTCTTCCGTGTGCCGTCCTCCTACTGTGTGAGTGTCAGGTTTGTGCAGGTCATGTTGGTTCAGCTCTTTATTTTCCTCGCCTCCTCCTAAAGACATCAAAAGAAAAATGTTTAAAGCAGCAAAAACTGTTCTAAGCGGTAAAGAGCTTTTCACTTTTGAACAATTGCCAGTACTTATATATATGGGTTTCTTGACACTGCTGGGTGTTACGTTTTTTCTTACTTCTGCCACCTAAGAATCAGCAAAATTAAACAAAAAAGGGAAAAAGTCAGTATTTACAAAAACTGTTGACTATTTTGGGGTTCTATGGTTCATCAAACTGATAGGTATTGGAATTATGCTAAATGAACCAGGTGTATTATGCTTCATGACAGGAGTCTTTTAAGTGTGCATTACTTATTTTAAGATTCTTCTATGGAGTCTAAAAGAGGTATGTAAGAGGTATGTAAAATGTACACCAAATGATATATGTTTAATGAGCATGCATTTCAAGGTTTCATGCAAGGAACATTATTGGCATGCATTATTTATGTTATGGAGTTTTCGAATGAGATGTTTTTTGTTTAAGCATCATTAGGATTCCTAGGAAGCAGTGTTCCTTTTTCCTCCAGGTTCTGAACGTGTTTATGCATGTGTTATTAAGCAACATTAATTCTTAGTAGTATTCACTTTGTGCATGACTGCTATCAGATGAATTGACATTGTAAAGGTTTTCTTATAGACTCGTTAAACAGATCATAAATACTACATCACATCTTTCAAGAAAGGGAGAAGGGATATTAGGTAAATTAGATGCATTTGTGTTATAGTACTCTACATGCTACAGGACTACACTATACTAAATATTTGTTGTTACTTTGTAGAAGCTGAGAAATGGCAAGACAGCACATAAGGAGCAAATGGCAGTCTGTTGTCCATCAGTTTCGTCCCTTCAACCCGGTAAGCCAGGCAGATCCTTACTTTCTGGTCTGCTTGACCTGCAGAGAAGCTGGGAACCTTCTTTGTGCCCATTTCACTCATTTAACTGGTAAGGGCCTGACATTAAGGCTGCTAAACTCCTAAAGTTAACCTATTGATCCAACAAAGTATTTCCTCAAACAAGTCGTTACCAATTGACCACAGAAGCCAGTGCCGGAATAACGCCATCCTCGAAAGTATGCTTAAACAGGGCATTTTAAAGGAGTTCATTAGGAGGCCATATAACTTTCTGATTATGCCCTGGCAAAAAGCAAATAAGTGGAAGATAATTTAGGATTTAAGAAAAGTAAACCATGCTATTCCCTGATACCGAATCCTGCAGTAATCCTATTCAAAAGAAGCAGTGTGGTTGATGGTCACTGAATTATGTCGGGCATTCTTTTCTGTTCCCTTTCACGAAACAAGACAGTTTCTCCTTGGCTTTAGATTCCAAAAAAAACTTGTGTGGTGTTGTGCTCCTCAGGGTATACAGAGGGCACATCAGATTTCAATCAGATACTCCAGAAGAATTTAGAGACCTTGCAGATAACATGCTATTTGACCCCAATCAAATACAATGATGATAAAAGAAGCTTGTGGGAAAGACACCATCACCATACTCAACCATCTTGCTAAAAACAGGCATAAGGCTTAACCTGAAAACTTGAGTATTGTCAGAAAGAAGTTAAGTATCTGGGACATCAAATTGAGAAGGGAGTCAGAAGAGTGCCCCACAAGTGCATCAAGACCATTCTTATAACAAAGTTTCTGACCACACAGGCAGAAGTACAAGTGTTTTTGGAAATGGTTGGCTATGCTGCCAGCAGATCCCAAATGTTTCATTTGTGGTGAAGCATTTACTGAGGCACACTGATGTCAATGACTGGGTACCACGGGATGACAAGAGCATGTAAGCCTTTCAGGAGCTCAAACATTTACTTTGCAGTGCACCCACTCTTGGAATGCCAGACTACACCAAGGAGTTCATTCTCTTTTGCCTTGAGCGCGACAGGTGTGCTTTGTCTGTGTTGACTCAGATCCATAACGAGGCCAAACGACCAGTGGCCGACTTCTCGGCAATCTTTGATCCAGTAGCCATAGCATTATCTGGTTGTCTCAAAGCAGTTGCAGTGGTAAACCTCAGCATTCAGCAAACAGAAGGAATCAAGATAGGCACCCACCCATTGTGATGGTGCCTCATTCCATTCAAATTCTTCTGACTCACACTCGCACATAGAATTTGACTAACGGCCACCTTACCTGCTATATGAGAAGTATTTTGGCTGCAGAGATTGTTTCTTGAAGAAGGCATTTCTTTATTGCCCACTCCGATTGAAGATGAGGAAAGTGAATTTGATCATGACTGTAAAACTGATACTGAGTTGCGCACAAAGCCAAGACAGATGCAGCATATGCTGTATGGGCCCTAAGTGGGGTCATGGAGGCATCCTGCCTGTGCCATGTAACCTCTGCACAAAGTACCCTTAACAGATCCCGTTGCACCTTAGAAGGCTCACACATTACCATTTATACTGATAGCCAATATGGATTTGCTAGTGTGTATTTCTTTCTGCAACTGTGGTCGCATAGAGTATTTCTGATTTCTGTTGGGACTCCTATTAAGAATGGGTTATATATCTTGTAGATATTGGATGCCCTTCACTTGGCAAAAGAAATTGCTGTGGTAAAGTGGGCTGCATACAAGAAAGGTGATGACTTTGTCACTAGAGGCAACCACTATGTGGATGAGATTGCTAGAAATTGTGCTCTTGAGTTCAGCACCTTCCACATAGATGAGCCATGAAGTACTGAGGGAGAATCAGTTTCAAACACGCTATTAAACACTGCAAAAACTTTCAATGAGCTGAGGCAATTGCCGCATACAGCTCCAGAAATCGAAAAGGCCAGACAGGAAAGAATGGGTTTCAGGTAGAATGCTAGTGACATTTGGGTATCAGTTGAGGGAAAAACCCTACACTGGATTCAGTGTTGTCGGCTATGGTGAGAAACATGCATGGACCAACAAATGTGGGACAAGACGGAATGGTGATGACGTTTAAACTGTACTGGCTTTATCCACACATTTGTGCAATGGCAAAAAAACTGTGCCAGCAGTGTGTGATTTGCCAACAGGAAAATGTGGGCAAGAAGGTTTTAATGATCGTGAGTTACATAGGGAAGTCTGATGGTCTCTTCAACCGTCTCTAGATTGACTTCATGGAACTGGCCCAATGTAATCTGTTAAGGTATATCTTAAGTTATCGTATGCCTCTTCTCTTATAGGTTGGAGGCATATCCCACCACGAGATGTGACATGCTGACAGTTGCCAAACTACTATTGTGGATGTTGACCCAGCGTTTTGGGATGCCAATTCATCTTGAATGAGATCAAGAAAATCACTTTCAAAACGAAGTGATGCAGTTGTTATGTACAAAATTAGGAATTGATCAAGATACAGACCAGAAACTTCAGGCATAGTTGAAAGACTAAATGGGAAGATTAATGCAAAATTGGCCAAAACTTGTGCATCAGCATCTCTCTAATTGACCAATGCACTTCCCCTGGCACTGATGAGTATTTAAAACTCTTTGTGCAAGCAAAGGAAGACTAACTGCTCATGCGGTGTTGATGGTGAGAGCCACGAGAATTCTCTCTCTTCGAGCTGCTGCTCTAGTGAATATCACAGGTGATCTGGATCTCATTCTAACACTCATAAGGTAACTCCCCATACTCCAGTTGAACCAGAAACTCCATGTCATGACCTAAGCCCTGGCGACTGGGTTCACATGAAGAAGCATGTTCACAAGTCTTGCTTGGATGAACGTTGTAGAGGCCTGCACAAAGTGATCTTAGTTACAAACATGGCTTTGAAGTGTGCTGGATTTATAGACTGGATACCTGTTTCTCATACCAAGAGGGGAAATGAGCAGAGTCCTCTAAGGTGTGATGTTCCTGAGGCATCTGAAGAGAAAAACCAGTCTGAGAATTCTTAGTTTTCCACAACCGAACATCAGCAGCAACATGGGCAAGGCGAAGGCACTGTAACTGCAAAAGTTCGTTGTAACTGCCACTCCAGACTCTGGACTAAAGCTGTGCATTTGCAAAGACAGTGAGAACTCATAAAGAATTAACTCAAATCTGCCTGGGACAACTGAATCTGAATCAGAGAGAGGCGTTGACAGAGAAGGTTCAATTTTTCAAAATGAATCAGCTTCATCTGAGCCAGAAAACACACGTTCATATGAGAATCGGGAAATGACAGTAGAAGGTTGTCCAAAAATTGGGACTAATGAAAGAGACTGTTGAAAACTAATAGTAACCCAGAGACAATAAGATATTAGTGAGTTAGAGAAGCAGGAAGATCTAGAACTATAAGATACCGGAGATGAGTGTCTAAAATTGACAGTCCCTTAACTAACCAAACTGGAAGAGAAGGGTGCCACGGAAGGAATAGGCTCCCAATTTGGGTTTAGTGGGAAGAAATTTGCGAGTTAGGCACATGGTTAGGGACAGTAGGTGGATAAATACTAAAATTGCTTTTGACTCGTCCCTTGGTCATACTAATCAGCAATGACTGTGTGCTTTTCTTTTTGAAACTTTGCAAAGGAATTTCATCACACAATTGATTAATGTTTGGGATCAAGAAGCTGTTAGAAACGAGAGGGAGAAAGAGAGTCAATGTAAAAGTTGAAGAGATGCAGAGTGAAATGTATGATGCTATGAAGGAACTGGAAGGATCCAACAAAAAGAATTCTAAAATCATGACAACTGTACTGTAATAAATACGTAGACATGACAACTTAGAAACTATCAGAAGGGGGGTGGTGGGATCTGTTTTTTCTTGAATTCAAGTATTAAATGCACAAGAAATCAAGCTTATGCTAACTTAAGTTAATTTTGTGCATTCTTCCATTTTGGATGAGACACCGTCACCTATCATGAAATCAGTGTTGTTATTTTGTGCTGCAATAAAGAATTAGGAGCTTACTCTACAAAATCTCAGACTTTCCCAGTCACTCTGAATGCAATTTACCTACTCAAATACAATTTCAAAGTCTCAGAACAAATTATATACCAAGTCATGTCACCTAAATAGACTATAGGAATGCTTGAGTCTAATGTATTAAAATTGTGAGAGAATCTTCAAATGTTTTCTGTAGTAAATTGTTGCTTCTTGCTTGTTCCCCACTGGGGCATACCCTATGAACCATACATTTGTGTAGTGAATGTATGAAATCCTTTGCCTAAAAGTCCTACAATTGGATGTGATTTCTATTTATTGGGACGCTCACCCTCTCCTTTTCTTAGAAGGCGGATCTATCCTGGATTTTCAGCAGAACTTTATTAAGTTCTTCCATACTTTAAGACTTATATGCCTATATGCTAAATTGATGGCTCAGCTTATGTATTTCTGTACATATGTTCATTATACATGCCAATATTTTAGACAATGAATGTGGGATATTTTGAAAATACAGTCAGGGAAATGTATTTTCCCTATTTACTTATTTTGAAGCAGAGGCAATTTCAGGTGGGAGATAGCCAAAATAAAGCCATTTTCAGCTTCAAAAATAGAAAATCTCCCACATGAACAGAACACAAAATGTTCTAGCATTGCAACAATAATTTTAGATTATTTTAAGAACACAGAGGTGGGGATTACGCTTCTCAATCTATACTACTCATTAACAGTGGCCAATAAGAAAACAGTAAAAACAGTAAACACACTAAAACCATGTGGCTTTGAACCACATCTCTATATATTTACCCACCTATGGTAGTTCAGTATTGCATACAAAATAGATAGGCACCATCCTGACCTCCTCTTTCTTTGCAAAAGCAGTCCATCACACCAGTCCTCAAAAAGCAGGTGAAACATACAACCGGAACCCCCAGAATGGCTTCAAGTCCAACCAAACCAGAACAGAGAACAAACTCCAGCTTTCAAACTCAGGTCTCAGAAGACCCAGGAAGCTTCACATCTGTTTAGAATCCATTCCTGAAATGAAAGAAATAATGAATCCTATCTCAGCCGTTACAAACGTATCAAGATGGGGCAATATACAACGTAACAATCAGTACAATAACAGCATCAATCTATTCCAACAGTTGGAAATTGTTGTAGTCTATGTCAGGACTGCAGGACTGCAGGACTGCAGGTTTGATTATACAAACATGGACAATTTGTTTAAAATGAAACATTTTGAACATGGAATATTTCGACCAATCAGCCGCATGAAGGATATCCTCCAACCTAGAATCCAAAGTAAAAGCTTTGGAAGCCATGGCTCCCGTAGTGAAATGTGACGACACAGGGTGAAAAGGTTTATGAATCGCAAGAAGGAGAGGTCCTAGGGGATTTATGACTAGCCATACGCTCTTCATATCCTTTAAACACTTCATGACACATGGTTTATCATTGCGTGGAAATGCAGGATAATCAACACATGCATTTTGTTCTTTTGGAAATTATACAAAAACACCCATAGGTGAATACAACCTACCTGCAAGATCCAAAGCTCTCACATCAGATAACTCTGCAACATGATATTAAGCACAGTAACATGGTCAATTTCGCTGACAGTTGTTTCAAGGATAACAAATAATTTTCAGGCTAGGCATTCAAGAAAGATAATACCACATTCACGTCCCACAATTGGGAGTAATGTGGTTTGGGTGGGTTGGCCACACTAACACCTTTTCATAACTTACACAGCAACGGGACAGCGCCAACAGACTTAATATCTATCCACTCATGTCTAGCTGAAATAGCCGACCTGAAATTGTTTACCAACCTGTAACACAATCCAGATTCGGCGCACTCTGATAGAAAATTCAAAATGTCCTTTAGTTCGGATTCCACAGGATCCACCTCCCCTTGAAGGCACCAACACACCCATTTCCTCCATGCCAAAGAGTATCGTTTTCGGGTGGGTGGTGTCCGACTTTGGTGTATAAATGCGGCAGCTGATGATGAAATGCCTTCCGTTTGGTAGTGCCTCCCTATATTTTCCACAGCATAAGGGTCAATTGTCCCTGCAATAGCAGAGGGTGAGGGAAGCCCACTGGATCCAGGAGGAGAGGAAAGCCTGGAAGAAGAATTGGAAGAGCTATGGATAACTCCAGAAGGGAAGGAAACCATGGTTGACTCTTCCACACAGTAGTGATCAGAACCAATGGCACAGATTTACGCTTGGTCTGTGCCGCCACCCTCTGGATCATGGCGAAAGGGAGGAAAAGCGAAGTTTGTCTGACCCGACCAATCCTGAAGAAAAGCATCCATTGCTAGAGCCATTGAGTCTGGTCTCCAACTGTAAAATCTCAGAAGTTGGTAACTGAGCCTAGATGCAAAAATAGAATGTATGTCGGAACGACGCCTGCCGGAACAACGAATGCCTGAACAACGAGGTCGGAACAATGACCTTGTTGTTACCACTAATGCCTTTACCACGAATGCCTTAACAACGATTTTTCATTGTAAAGGCATTCCTGGTAAAGGCATTAGTGATAGGCATCCATTGTTCCTGCATGTGTCCCCCCCTGGCCCCCCACCCCCACCCCTAAAAATTACCACAACCCCCCCACCCCCCCTAAAACCACCCCCACCCCGTACCCTTGCCCCTAAAACTACCCCAACCCCCCACCTCCTCCCTAAAATTACCGCGACCCCCACCCTACCCCCAAAACCTAAAACTACCCCAACCCCCAGCCCATCCCTGAAACCTAAAGTACCCCAACCCACACCCCTAAAACTACCCCGAGCCCCCCACCCTGGCCCTAAACCTAAACCCCCAAACCCACACCCTGCCCCTAAAATTATCCGACCCCCCAACCCACCCCTAAAACTGACCCCCACCCTACCCCCAAAACCTGATACAACCCAACCCCCACCCCATCCCTGAAACCTAAAGTACCCCAACCCCCACCCCTAAAACTACTCCGAGCCCCCCACCCTGCCCCTAAACCTAAACCCGCCCAACCCCCCACCCCGCCCCTAAAATTACCCAACCCACCCCTAAAACCTAAAACCCCAACCCCCCACCCCCGCCCCTAAAACTGAAACTACCCCGACCCCCACCCCTGCCCCTGAAACTACTCCGAGCCCCCCACCCTGCCCCTAAACCTAAATCCCCCCTGCCCCTAAAACTACTTCGAGCCCCCACCCTGCCCCTAAACCTAAATCCACCCCAACCCCCACCGAGCCCATAAAAATTACCCGAACCCCCAACCACCCCTAAAACCTAAAACCTAAACCCTCCACCCCCACCCCCTAAAACTGTAAATACCCCGCCCTCCACCCCGCATCTAAAACTAAAACCCCAACCGCCAACCCCCGCCCCCCACCCCTAAAACAGAAAATACCCCGACCCCCCACCCCCGGCCCTAAAAATAAAACCCCGACCCCTCACCACCACCCGCCCCAAAAACTGAAAATACCCCGACCCCCAACTCCCGCCCCTAAAACTAAAACCCTGACCCCCGCCCCTAAAACTGAAAATACCCCGACCCCCACCCCGCCCCTAAAACTAAAACCTGACCCCCCACCCCACCCCTAAAACTGAAAATACCCCAACCCCCGCTAATAAAACTAAAACCCCGACCCCCCACCACCGCCCCTAAAACAGAAAATACCCCGACCCCCCACCCCCGGCCCTAAAACTAAAACCCCGACCCCGCCCCTAAAACAGAAAATACCCCGACCCCCCACCCCGGCCCTAAACCGAAAACCCCGACCCCCCCCCACCGTTGCCCCCACCCCTAAAACAGAAAATACCCCGACCCCCCCACCCCGCCCCTAAAACTAAAACCCCGACCCCCCACCCCCGCCCCACTTACCTGAGTCGCCGCCTCGTCGCGTCGTCCTCCTCAGCCGACTCCCTTGTTTGTGCCTTAACCACGCATGTGCGTTGTTCAGCACATGCTTGGTTAAGGCACAAAACAACAAAGTTGTGGTTAAGGAAAGCGTTGTTCCGCTTTCGTTAACCAGGACTTCGTTGTTCTGGAGTCGGCCTTAAGGGCGTTTCCCGCAAAAATATCCAGGTGACAAGTGCCTGGAAAAGGTATGATCTTCTGGAAGACAGGTAACCTTCCAATGGCTGGAATCTATCAGTTACAGAGAATTCCAGTCTGCCACCAGATTGTTCTTCCCCGGAAGAAATTCCGCCACCACCATGATCTTCTGCGAGAGGCAAAAGTGCCAGAGCTCTCTGGCAACGTTTGCCAACCGGTATGACTTGGTCCCTCCCAGGCGGTGGATGTAATGAACCGCGGACACATTGTCCATCTTCAGCAGGATGCAACGGTTGCTCTTGATGGGTGAGAGCGACTTGCTGGCAAAGGAGCCTGCCAACAGTTCCAGAAAGTTTACATGGAGATATAATTATTCGGATGACCACCGACCTCCTGTCCGGAACCCTCCACATCTCGCTCCCCAGCCCCAATGGCTAGCATCGGATTCTATTATCACTTCTGGAGTGGCTCCGAAGATGGCCCTGCCCTTTCAGGCTTCCATGTGCAGGAGCCACCAGTGAAGTTCCTCATGGGTTTCGACTAATAAGGGACTCAGATGATTGTAACAGAGGCCCCGTTGCAGATGGTGAATCTTCACTCTCTGTAGATGTCTGTAGTGGAACGGTCCCAGAAATACAGCCTGAATCGAGGAAGCAGGTAACCCCACAATCCGGGCCAGGGATCTCAAAGAAACCATCTTTTTAGACAATATTATCTTCAACTCTCGCTTTATTGTCTTCATTTTCTGTGATGGCAACAGTAGTTAGGCCTTGATGGAGTCCATCTGAAACCCCAAGATTTCCAGTTGCTGGGAACAGGTCATGGAGGATTTCTCATGATTGTTCACAAATCCCAGCTCTTGCAAAATAGAAACTGTCCAAGACAGATGGGATAGAAGTAGATAGTTGGTCTGGTCCCAATAGGATCATATTGTCTAAGTATATGATCATGCGAACTTCCCTCCTGCGTAGGTGTTTTATGACAGGTTTTAGAAGATGAGTGAACATCCAAGGGGCTGATGATCGGCCAAACGGGAGTGCCAGGTATTTGTACCAATTGTCCCTCCAACTGAATTGCAGATATTTCCTGTGAGAGGGAGAAATGGGAACGGAGAGATGAGTCCTTGAAATTGAGACATACATCCAGTCTCTCTCTTGCAGGAGGTCCCTCAGAAGATGGATACCTTCCATCTTGAAGTGGTGGGTTACCACAAAGGGATTTAAATTTCTGAGTTTGAGGTCCAACCGTTGACTGCCCCCTTTCTTCTAAACCAGAAATACATTTCTGCAAAAGCCTTGTGGGTGTTGGGAAGCGAGGGCAATAGCCCATTTTTCTAATGGCCCTTGAATTTTGCAATTGATAAAAGTAATGTCTTGTTTGGAAAAATGGATGGGATTTGGAAAACTTGGCTGAAAGGGTGAAGTTGACGACCCTATGGAATAACTCTGTACAGTGATTAACACCCATGCATCTGAGGAAATTCTGACCCAATTGTGAACAAAATGTCATAAAAGTTCCCCCAACGGGAGAGAAGGAACAGAAAGCTTTATTACCTGCAGGGTTGTTGTCAATGGCTCTATAACCCCTGTTGGAGCCTCTGCAGCTGCGTCCACATGCACTTCTTGCTCTGGTGGGGTAGAAGCTCGATTGTTCTGGATCTTGGGAGTATGCTCAGCGCCTTGGGTAGGAGGACCTTATTGGTAATGATGGCTGGTCGGCCGTCCTCGAAAGCGACCGGCCCTTCCAAAAATGGGGTTGAACGTTCTTTTGAGAGATGATTGTGAAGGTGCTTATGAATTTTACGATGTCTTTTGAAAAAGACGCCATCCAGGTTTTCTCTTCCAAAGGTTTATTTTCAGTAAGTAAGACTGTACCAACCCTGGCAGCTCCAGCAGCAACTGACACTGCTGTCACTGCTCACAATCTTTCCACTCCCTGCATTCTGTCCTGTTGCTTAGACACCGTTATATGTCCAACATTCCACCAAAACATTCCACCACATAACCCAACATATCTCCCTCCTTTAACAAAATAAACTTAATAACAAATAAGATACAATAACTATATACACTAAATATGATTTCCCAAAACAAAATGTCCCGCATGGACATAAATGTCAAAACTTCAGCAATAATATATGTGTTGCCTACACTGCCTATGCAATGTAGTCCCTCAAATAATCTGGTCTCTTGACCATTCTTTTTTTCTTTTCCTCCAACACCGTTTTCCTCCCCTCTTCACCCTGGTCGCCATGCTCGCATGCAACATTCTTCCACTTTCTCATTTCCATCTCATTACATTTCACCACATTACCCACATTCCATTTTCTTCCATCATCCACAACCACACTATATTTACTCACTTTCGTTATGCGCTTGGGTACGGACCACCTGGACAAGCCTTTTTTCGACTCCTCCCAGTTATTTGTTCTTACCCAATCACCAACCGCCAGATTTCGTTCCGCGACACCACCCATTTCTCCGCCATCATACCTCCCTTGCCCTTCAGCAACACAAATCCTCAATCTCCTCTCATTCACTCTCTTTCTACCAGCCTTCCCCATCCACCCTGGCACGGCCTTAGTACACGGTTTCCTCCCTTTCAATAACTTAAACGGATTTTCCATGGTAAGAGAATGCGGAGTGGTGCGGTAGTTCCATAACATATCCTTGATTTCCTTCTTCCAACTCAACCCATTTTGCACAGCCAACTGAATGTTCTCTCCCAACACCCTGTTAAATCTTTCCACTAGTCCATTTTCCCTGGGATGTGCAACAGCAGTTTTGATATGCTTAACCCCACAGTTCTCCGAATAGTTCTTAAATTCATTAGACGTAAATTGCGGACCATTATCAGTCACCAGCCCCTCGGGATAACCTTCTCACCTCCACACCTCTTCACAAAATTCAATTACCACGCCAGACTTGATCTCACGCACTAAACTGACCTCTGGCCATTTAGAATAGTAATCCATCATCACAATGGCATAGGTTTTACCACATCCATCCAATTCAAATGGACTGCACACATCCATGCCCACCTTCTGCCATGGCTCACGCGGAAACGGTATAGGGACCACAGGAGTGCTCTTTCCAAAGTGTGTTTTATCGCTGCACGCACAACACACGCTGTTAGAAATGGGGTCTTTGGTTGACAGTCTGGTTACCCCCTGTTCAAGCAAGGACCCTCACTCTAGTTAGGATAAAAGAGAATCACCCTCAGCTAACCCCTGCTTACCCCCTTGGTAGCTTGGCAGAGCAGTAGGCTTAACCTCAGAGTGCTGGGCGTAAAGTATTTGTACCAACACACACAGTAACTTAATGAAAACACTACAAAATGACACAACACCAGTTTAGAAAAATAGGAAATATTTATCTAGACAAAACAAGACCAGAACGACAAAAATCCAACATACACAAGTCAAGTTATGATTTTTTAAAGGTTTAAAATAAAAAGAGTCTTTAGGTAGTTGTAACACCACACTAGCGCTGCTAGCGTGAAAATGTACCTGGTTTGCGTCAAAAATAACCCCGCACGGGCGGTGGGCGTAGAAAGTAACCCTGCACGGCTGTGTGCGTCGAAAACAACTCGGCACGGCGGTGCGCGTTGAAAAAGCCAGCCACACGACGATCCGAAAAGTCCCGCGGCGCAGGGTGCGATCTCTCAGCCTCCGTCAGCGATGCTGCGCGTCGTTTCTCCTGCTTTTTCTCGGTTTTTCGGTCGCGTTTCCTGCGGCGTCGTTTCTCAGCTGCGGAACCGGCGTCGCGTCGTTTTCTCAGCCGCGATCGGATTCGCGTCGATCTTTTCTCCGCACGGTGCTCGGTGCGTGTATTTTTGTCCTTAGGCTGCCAGCCTCTCCTTTCAGGGTCCCAGGAACTGGAAGGGCACCACAGAGCAGAGTAGGGGTCTCTCCAGAGACTCCAGGTGCTGGCAGGAAGAAGTCTTTGCTATCCCTGAGACTTCAACAACAGGAGGCAAGCTCTACATCAAGCCCTTGGAGATTTCTTCTTCAAGATGGAAGGCACACAAAGTCCAGTCTTTGCCCTCTTACTCTGGCAGAAGCAGCACTGCAGGAAAGCTCCACAAAGCACAGTCACAGGCAGGGCAGCACTTCCTCCTCAGCTAACAGCTCTTCTCCAGGCAGAGGTTCCTCTTGATTCCAGAAGTGTTTCTAAAGTTTGTAAGTTTGGGTGCCCTTCTTATACCCATTTTAGTCTTTGAAGTCACCTTTCTTCAAAGGGGACTCACACCTTCTTGTGAAATCCTGCCTTGCCCAGGCAAGGCCTCAGACACACACCAGGGGGTTGGAGACAGCATTGTCAGAGGCAGGCACAGTCCTTTCAGATGAGAGTGACCACTCCACCCCTCCCTCCTAGCAGAGATGGCTAATCAGGAAATGCAGATTACACCCCAGCTCCCTTTGTGTCACTGTCTGGTGTGAGGTGAAAAACAACCCAACTGTCAAACTGACCCAGACAGGGAATCCACAAACAAGGCAGAGTCACAGAATGGTTTAAGCAAGAAAATGCTCACTTTCTAAAAGTGGCATTTCCAAACGCACAATCTCAAAATCAACTTTACTAAAAGATGTATTTTTAAATTGTGAGTTCAGGGATCTCAAACTCCACATGTCCATCTACTCTCTAGGGGAATCTACACTTTAATCATATTTAAAGGTAGCCCCCATATTATCCTATGAGAGAGAGACAGACCTTGCAACAGTGAAAACGAAATTGGCAGTATTTCACTGTCAGGACATATAAACCACATTACTATATGTCCTACCTTATCCATACACTGCACCCTGCCCTTGGGGCTACCTAGGGCCTACCTTAGGGGTGCCTTACATGTAAGGAAAGGGAAGGTTTAGGCCTGGCAAGTGGGTACACTTGCCAAGTCGAATTTACAGTGTAAAAATACACATACAGACACTGCAGGGGCAGGTCTGAGACATGATTACAGAGCTACTTATGTGGGTGGCACAACCAGTGCTGCAGGCCCACTAGTAGCATTTGATTTACAGGCCCTGGCACCTCTAGTGCACATTACTAGGGACTTACTAGTAATTCAAATATGCCAATCATGGATGAACCACTTACATACAATTTAAACAGGAGAGCATATGCACTTTAGCACTGGTTAGCAGTGGTAAAGTGCTCAGAGTTGAAAAGCCAACAGCAACATGTCAGAAAAAAATAGGAGGCAGGAGGCGAAAAAGACTGGGGATGACCCTGCATAAGCAAAAGTCCAACACGACCCCCTACCAGCCTAAAGCCAGGGGAGAACAATCAATACCTTGATGTACTTCCCTGATTGGGGCGATAGAACAGGGACCCAGGCCCACAACAGCAGGGGCATGTTCCAGTTCTACGCCTTCCTGACTCCAGTTGGATCCCTCTGTCCATACTCTCAGGGCCCACTAAGCTAACCCATGGGGAACC
This sequence comes from Pleurodeles waltl, assembly GCF_031143425.1. Lineage (NCBI taxonomy): Eukaryota > Metazoa > Chordata > Amphibia > Caudata > Salamandridae > Pleurodeles > Pleurodeles waltl. Next base: position 333,900,031 of record NC_090446.1, read on the forward strand.
CTTCTCCACATCTACAGACACCATCTGTGCAACACCTAACTTTACTTTGCTCACAGATGTATTGCAATGGGCAGATAGTACCACCAGGGCCAACACAGTGGTGTTGCCCACTCCACCCCCGGGGTGTGACTCTCGTCCTCCCCCCCCCAGGGGCAACTCTGTCCACCAGGACAGCAAGCCACAGTGGCCCCAGACAACTGTCAGGGATGAGAGCCCGACCTCAGGCCTCTCTAACCACTGTGACTGTGGAGAGTGGGGGGTGGTAGCCCCAGGTGCCTGGCACCCTTTGACCACTCTCTCTTCCACCAGGTCAGGGATGACAACCTGACCCTGGTCCTCCCCTCTGGGGCTCTGTAACCTCCCTGCAGAAGCGGCACCCCCAGAGTCAAAAATTGTCAGGGGGCTTGTAGAAGCAGTCCTGCACAATTCTTCCACCAGTGCAGGGAGGTTAACCTGTAACTGATCCTCCAACCTGGGGTCTGTACCTTCAGGTTGGACCAGGGCCAGGGGTGAGGCTTCCCTCCCCCTGCCCTCTCTTCTGGGGTCCTGAACCACCCAACTAGGAGCGGCCCCCCCAGAAGACAACATGGTAGGGGCACTGTTAGCAGTAGCCCCTTCCTCCAGGTCAGGGGGGACACCCTTAACCTGGCCTCCCAATCCAGGGTCTGTACCCACAGACTGGATCACTGCCTGGCAAACCAGGACTTCCTGGGGGGCATACCTACCCCCTACCAGGTCAGAGTTTACCCTCTGAACCTGGTCATCCAACCCAGGGTCACCACCCTGCGGTTGAACCACTGCCTGGCACACCAGGACTTCCTTGGGAGCACACTTACCCCCCATCAGGTCCGAGTTTACCCTCTGAACCTGATCATTCAACCCAGAGTCACCACCCTGCGGTTGAACCATTGCCTGGCACACCAGGACTTCCAGGGGGGCACACTTACCCCCCTCAAGGGACACACTGTCCCGAAGGGCCACACAAGAGTCTGGCTGGCGCAGGTCTCCTGACCTCTGCCCATCTGACAGAGTCTGGATTCCCCCCAACCCAGAAATGGTCTCACCAAGGTCATTCATGGGGGGCTCTGCTCTCAGAGCTGACCCCTGACCCTCCAGGTTCTCCACTGGGGTCCGCAACCCCCTCTCAGCCCTCTGTCTGGACTTCTGCACCCCCTCACTAGGAGTGGTACTGCCAGACACCAGAACTGGTGGGACGCTGGCTACAGCCGCCCCCCCAAGTTCTCCTGACACTGTGGGGTCTCCCTCAACAGATGGCCCTATGGTACAGGCTAGGCTCCCCTCCTGGTGTTCCCGCAGGGAACCCTCCAGGACCTGGGACCGGATCTCGGGCACCTTGGGCCTCAACCCATCCCCATTCCCTCTCCTCTGAGACTGGACATGGGGTCCCTCACTCATCCCACTACACTGGGACCTACCTGGGACACTACAATCCTTCCCTACCTCACCTGGTTGGGAACTACCTAGACCACTCCTCTCAGGAGCACCCCCAAATGCCTCTTCAGACTCTCTGGTACTCACCCAGAAGTCTGCCTCCATTGTAAGCTCCCTGGGGTCAGAGAACTCACACTCCACCTGGTGTTGGCATAGCTCTGGAAAATAAGGACTAGACATATGCTCTCCAGCAATTACATCACTCAGCCCCTCACATGAATTAACCAAAGTACCCTTCACCCAACCATCCAGTGACTCTGCTTTGAAAAAGCACCCCACATCACCCTCCTGAGACTGGTGAGACAGTACCTGACTGTCCCTGACACTCAACCCACACTCTTCTGAGATGTTTTCACACTCCATAACCAGGACTTCTACCTGGGGGGAACCCCTCTCCCTGTCACTCTCACCTAGAGTCAGTAGAGTGTCCCTCCCACCAGTAGGAATATGACTCCCCATGCCAGTTCCCCAATCCACCTCAGGGACCCTGTGCATCACTGGAGCTACCTCATACCCCTGAACCTCCTGGCGTGTGTTAACTCCCTCCTTCAAGTAGGGCACCACCTCTCTGGGCGTGTGCACTTCTGCAGCGTCACTGGATATACAATTGTTGCTGCCACCATTCCAGCTGGACTCAGCCCTCATGACTTCCAGCTCTTTCAATTTAAGCTCGTAAGCATAAATCATTTTTTTAATCTCTAAGTTCCTCCTCCTTTCTTCCAACTCCCAATCGAGCTTTTTCAGCTCCCATTGGTACTCCCTCTCTGCCTGTCTGTCCTGTAACTCTTCAGGAGTCAGACCCTTGGGTGACACCCTGCCACCCCTCCTGGGGACCCTCCCCCCAGGCGTAACAGGTTCCTCCACTACACCACTGTGTATCCTCTGCACTTCCCCCCCCATATTCTCCTCCTCTGTGTGCCTTCCAGCCTTCTTGATTGTCACCCAGGCCCTCTGTGCCTGTTGCAGCTCCCCCTCCCTGGTGGAGCTCTCAGTGGGACAGTCAAGATCTTTAAGGAACTGTTTCAATTGAGCAACTGAGTACTCCTTCAGTTTCTCCACTTCAAACACAGCTCCAGCTGTTGCATCTCCAGATTGAGACATGATGGTCACAAGTGCAAAGTTCCAAAAGGCAGAAAAAAATAATTTCCCAATGAAGTAAAAAGAATCAGTCAAGGGATCAGCAAAATCATGGAAGTAGAATAAAAAGAGTCCTTAAGAGAAAAATCAAAAGATCACCAAACAAGTAGTATGTGGTCACGTAGTGGTCTGAGATCAAAACAGTAGTGTACACTCAATCACTGTATGTCAAGTACAAATACAAGTCCAAATCCCGACCGCTGGTCACCAATGTTAGAAATGGGGTCTTTGGTTGACAGTCTGGTTACCCCCTGTTCAAGCAAGGACCCTCACTCTAGTTAGGATAAAAGAGAATCACCCTCAGCTAACCCCTGCTTACCCCCTTGGTAGCTTGGCAGAGCAGTAGGCTTAACCTCAGAGTGCTGGGCGTAAAGTATTTGTACCAACACACACAGTAACTTAATGAAAACACTACAAAATGACACAACACCAGTTTAGAAAAATAGGAAATATTTATCTAGACAAAACAAGACCAGAACGACAAAAATCCAACATACACAAGTCAAGTTATGATTTTTTAAAGGTTTAAAATAAAAAGAGTCTTTAGGTAGTTGTAACACCACACTAGCGCTGCTAGCGTGAAAATGTACCTGGTTTGCGTCAAAAATAACCCCGCACGGGCGGTGGGCGTCGAAAGTAACCCTGCACGGCTGTGTGCGTCGAAAACAACTCGGCACGGCGGTGCGCGTTGAAAAAGCCAGCCACACGACGATCCGAAAGTCCCGCGGCGCAGGGTGCGATCTCTCAGCCTCCGTCAGCGATGCTGCGCGTCGTTTCTCCTGCTCCGGGCGTCGGTTTTTCGGTCGCGTTTCCTGCGGCGTCGTTTCTCAGCTGCGGAACCGGCGTTGCGTCGTTTTCTCAGCCGCGATCGGATTCGCGTCGATCTTTTCTCCGCACGGTGCTCGGTGCGTGTATTTTTGTCCTTAGGCTGCCAGCCTCTCCTTTCAGGGTCCCAGGAACTGGAAGGGCACCACAGAGCAGAGTAGGGGTCTCTCCAGAGACTCCAGGTGCTGGCAGGAAGAAGTCTTTGCTATCCCTGAGACTTCAACAACAGGAGGCAAGCTCTACATCAAGCCCTTGGAGATTTCTTCTTCAAGATGGAAGGCACACAAAGTCCAGTCTTTGCCCTCTTACTCTGGCAGAAGCAGCACTGCAGGAAAGCTCCACAAAGCACAGTCACAGGCAGGGCAGCACTTCCTCCTCAGCTAACAGCTCTTCTCCAGGCAGAGGTTCCTCTTGATTCCAGAAGTGTTTCTAAAGTTTGTAAGTTTGGGTGCCCTTCTTATACCCATTTTAGTCTTTGAAGTCACCTTTCTTCAAAGGGGACTCACACCTTCTTGTGAAATCCTGCCTTGCCCAGGCAAGGCCTCAGACACACACCAGGGGGTTGGAGACAGCATTGTCAGAGGCAGGCACAGTCCTTTCAGATGAGAGTGACCACTCCACCCCTCCCTCCTAGCAGAGATGGCTAATCAGGAAATGCAGATTACACCCCAGCTCCCTTTGTGTCACTGTCTGGTGTGAGGTGAAAAACAACCCAACTGTCAAACTGACCCAGACAGGGAATCCACAAACAAGACAGAGTCACAGAATGGTTTAAGCAAGAAAATGCTCACTTTCTAAAAGTGGCATTTCCAAACGCACAATCTCAAAATCAACTTTACTAAAAGATGTATTTTTAAATTGTGAGTTCAGGGATCTCAAACTCCACATGTCCATCTACTCTCTAGGGGAATCTACACTTTAATCATATTTAAAGGTAGCCCCCATATTATCCTATGAGAGAGAGACAGACCTTGCAACAGTGAAAACGAAATTGGCAGTATTTCACTGTCAGGACATATAAACCACATTACTATATGTCCTACCTTATCCATACACTGCACCCTGCCCTTGGGGCTACCTAGGGCCTACCTTAGGGGTGCCTTACATGTAAGGAAAGGGAAGGTTTAGGCCTGGCAAGTGGGTACACTTGCCAAGTCGAATTTACAGTGTAAAAATACACATACAGACACTGCAGGGGCAGGTCTGAGACATGATTACAGAGCTACTTATGTGGGTGGCACAACCAGTGCTGCAGGCCCACTAGTAGCATTTGATTTACAGGCCCTGGCACCTCTAGTGCACATTACTAGGGACTTACTAGTAATTCAAATATGCCAATCATGGATGAACCACTTACATACAATTTAAACAGGAGAGCATATGCACTTTAGCACTGGTTAGCAGTGGTAAAGTGCTCAGAGTTGAAAAGCCAACAGCAACATGTCAGAAAAAAATAGGAGGCAGGAGGCGAAAAAGACTGGGGATGACCCTGCATAAGCAAAAGTCCAACACACGCAATTTCTAACAAATCTCTCAACATCACGATCCATGCCTGGCCAGCAAAAATCCTCTCTAGCTTTCCTCTTCATACCTGACATTCCACCATGACCCTCATGCAAAATCCCCAATACATTATTTCTCAAATTGTGCGGTACTATTACTCTGTCACCTCTTCTCAAAACACCATTATGTTCCGATAATTCTGACCACACATTCTTGAAATCTGACAACACAACTGACACATCTTCTCTTAACTCCCGCCAATGTTTGTTCAAATTATCCTTTAACAATTTCAATTGCACATCCTCTTCCATCTCTCTCTTCCATACACTGTCTTCTAGCGCTTTTGTTTCCATAGCTTGTATGTCCGCCACCAACCATTCTTCATCTTCCTCACCCACGAATCCTTCAATTGGTAATCTAGATAGACAGTCAGCATTCACATTTGCTATCCCCGGCACATATTCAATTACAAAATCATACTCTTGCAATCTGTAGAGCCATTTAGCTATTCGAGGAGACGCCCGATTTGCACCCTTTGTTGTAAAGATGTCCACCAAGGGTTTATGGTCGGTTCGTAATAAAAACCTTCTACCCCAAACATAATTCCTGAAATGTTGAACCCCCCCACCAACATGCAAGAGCTTCTTTTTCAATTGCAGAATATGTGCTTTCTGCACCTTTAAGCGTTCTTGATGCAAACGCAATCACATGCTCTCTCCCTTTACTCACTTACATCAATACTGCACCCAAGCCATACATCTGTGGAAATAATTGTACGATTTTTCGTTACAAATGGTTTCAATTCGACAGCCTCGATGATGTTGCACTTTAATGTATCAAATGCTTGTTGGCATTTCTCAGACCACTCAAACTTTTGGTTTTTCTTCATCAACACTCTTAAAGGTTGGGCAGTATCAGCAAAATTCTTTACAAATTTTGCATAATATTCAGCCAAGCCCAAAAATGATCTCAACTGATCTTTATCTACAGGGTTGGGTGCCTTTTCAATAGCTTCCATTAGTCCAACTCTAAACTTAATCCCATCACCAGACACTGTATGACCCAGGTATTCTACTGTACTGCACTCAAACTTGCACTTATTCAACTCAACCGTCAGGCCCACTTCCTCCAGGATCGAACATACCCTTCTTAACACATCGTTATGTTCCTCCACATTCTCTGCCCACACTAAAACATCATCTTGAAAGAATTTCACATTCTTAACCGCTCCCAATAAACTCTGCATCACCCTCTGGAACACTGCTGAAGCAGATGCCAACCCAAATGGCATTCTCACAAATCTAAATGCCCCTTCAGGTGTAATAAAAGAGGTGAGATGCCTTGACTCAGGATGCAGTACAATTTGATGATCCGCATTGGATAAATCCAATGTGGAAAACACCTTACCACCTTGAATGCTGGTCAACAACTCATTTATGTTGGGGATAGGATGTCTATCAACCCATATCTCCTTGTGCAATGACAATCGCTTCCTCCAAAGACGGATCCTTCATGCTTAAGAGTTTTTCTTGAATCTTTAAACTTTTAGTGCGGTTTATTAGCTAGTCCCTTATTATTTCTTTGTGCAAATCCCTAAACTTGCACGTATTCGCCTATGTTCGTAAAGCACTTACAAATTGGTCAATTGATTCACTGGGTGCTTGTGCTCTAGAGAAAAATTTGTGACGTTCTACCACAATACTCACTTTCTTACTAAAATGATTTTCCAGTGCTATCATGGCCCTGGTATATACATCATCCTCCTCTGTCTCCTCATCAGAGCCTTCCCCATTTACAGCAAAGTTGTCACATGGTAAATTCTTCAGTACTTTCCTGCCTTCCATTCCCAGATTATGTTTTAATAAAACTAATTTTCACTTAACAGTAAAAATAGCACCACCCAAAGCCTCCAAGTAGGTCTCGAAGGCTTCTTGCCAATCTTCCCACGGCATATTCGGTTCACCAGGTACAGCCAAGAACGTGGGAGGAGGCGCAATTGACTGCATTGTGTTAATAGCAATGGAATAAAACAAATTTATGACAGTGCAAACCGTGCAGTAACGGCTTCCCTGCACGAGCCGTTGTTTTGACAACGTTCGTCCCTTTTTATAAAGGCGGTTGCCCTTGTTTCAGTAATGCGGAGCGTCTCTACGTTGGTTGCCGTAGTTACAGCAACGTCATCCTCTGTCGCTTGTCCCCCGATGCGCGCGGTGGAGCAGCCCGCGCGGTGACAGCTTCTCTGCACGAGCCCCTCTGCGGTAGGAGGATTCGTAACGGTTGTTCCTCGTGGTAGGTTTGAATACGCCGGCGCGCGTCCCACGCCGTTCCCGAAATACTGTTGGAAAACTTATATTGTACAAATAGTTTGCACAGTTCTTATCTGTCTTAGCGTTCACTCATACAGAAAGTACCAAAACACCCTACGGACTTCACTACACGGTACCTCAGCCTGTAGGACTGGATCCTTAAGTACGCTCCTCCTTGTTTTCTGCTTTACATTTAAACGTTCAGCCCTTCCCAGACTCGTCCGGTTTTTCCTAGGTTCTTTTCCACGGTACACTCCACACTTCTTGGTTTCCAGTTCACAATTTCTTTTTGGCACGATGCGCCCCAAATCTGCTTCTTCCCAGCACGGTTGACACTCTGCCAAGGTTGGCTACCCTTGGTATCCCATCCTCGTCGCCACTGAAAAAGACGCCATCCAGGTTTTCTCTTCCAAAGGTTTATTTTCAGTAAGTAAGACTGTACCAACCCTGGCAGCTCCAGCAGCAACTGACACTGCTGTCACTGCTCACAATCTTTCCACTCCCTGCATTCCGTCCTGTTGCTTAGACACCGTTACATGTCCAACATTCCACCAAAACATTCCACCACATAACCCACCATCTTTCACAAAGCGGTCTCCAAATAATTGCCCTTTGGCAAGGGATCCTGCCTTAGCTGAGGCTAGATCCACTATTTGAGGGTCTATTCTTAACAAAACTGATTTTCAGCATTCGGAGCTAGTGAACAGGTTGCATTGCCCAAGAAGCAGTTGGCTCATTGGGTTCTTCTTGCTAGGACTTCCGGGTGATTAGGAGCCCCTGTTTCTTTGGCGTGAAGGGTTAATTCCAAAATATTTGCTAAAGGACCAGACATGTCAAGGAATGTATCTTGAAACTCCCAGAGGGCTCTGTCTATACCTTTTTTTGGATCCTTGTTATATTTTTTGAATAATGTCAACATGGTTGCATCAATTTCGGGTGTGACAGCCGTCTTATGAGGTAGATCCAGCTAACTGCACTTAGATTTTAATCAGGATCTTACTGCTTTCTCAAAGCTCTTTCTAATATGCAACTGCATATACTCTGCGACCGCTGGGGAGGGAGACCAGTCAGAAGACCTGGAGTGAAAGATCTCTTAGGGTTCAAAGGTAAACAGGGTAGGGATGGACAGGAGAGGGGAACGTTTGCGCTTCTCCTTCAGGGTTAAAATTCAGAAACCCAGAGTTAATTATTGCAGACCTAGCCTTCAATAGGCCTTGCGCATCGGTGGAAGTCAAAGCTGGTAACAGACAGAAAACTGAGAAAGTTCCAAAAATTGTCAGCTGACAAACTTCACAATATGCCCGTAAGAGAAAGGAAGAAAGAATGCTCACTGCCACTAAATATAAATGCCTGAATATTCTTCCCCAATTATTGCAGCTCGGGGAGAGGCGTGTCCAGCGTGTTATTCGGAGATCAGCTGAGCGTGAGACAGCATCTCGGCTGGCACTCCAAATCTCGGCTGGCACTCCAAGAGACCAGCGCGCGCAGCCAAATTGGGCTATGCTGCGTGGCTTCACTGCCAGGCGGGGCTGGCCATAATGTAGCTGCGCAGCGTGCGCTGAAAAATGGAGCAGGACAGGCAAGGACAGGAACAAGGAGAGAGTGGAGCAGAACCCCTGGCGATGAATAGTACAGCTTTACTGGGATTAAGGTATCGTGAATAATTGGCATCAATAAAACCTGACAGAAATGAGAATAATAAACACAAATGCAATCAGAAAGGAAAGTAGGTGCAACATGCATCTTACAAGGAAGCATAAAACACGTAACGAAGAGGTCGTGTAGTATGATCATCGCGAAGCGCCTCGTTGAAACCTGTGGATTAAATAGTAGTATCAAGCATAAATTTACAGTAGATTTACTATATACCAATACAAAATAGAGAAGCACTTATCTTGACTGCAGAGCAGGAAGGAAAGAGGAAGTCAAGATGATGCTTCTGTATGTTGTATGGTATACTGGACTGCCATTGGTGGGTTAATATAGAGGTGTGGTTCAAAGCCTCATGGTTTATAGTGTGTTTACTGTTTTTTTATTGGCTGCTGGTAATGAGTAGTAAAGACTGAGAAGCATAATCGGACCTTCCGGTGCTGACATAGAATCTATTGGCATGTATGATTCACAGAGTAAACTTTTAAAATGTATGACACTTCAGCCCTTGTCTGTCATTCTTACTCAGAATGTTTATAGCCTCATCCTAATGTGTGAGGTTTAATTAAGTAGAGAGATTTAATTAAGTAGAGAGGGCTCCAGGGAGCACGGATGTCTGCTAGGGACTACACCGTTGCGTCCAAGCAGTACCTCGAATTGCAAAAGTAAATGGTATTTGCGTGCTTACAGACCCACCTAGTTTGGCCATGGCAATGCTTGTCAAGATTGCAAGGTGTTCGTGACATGAAAGAAAACAAAATTAGGAGCCACTTTGGAGTCACGTAAAACGTTTGTTACAGTTTGGATGCAAAAATAAACTGGCATAAAAAGCAATGGAAATATACAGACGGATGTCCATCACTTTAAGTTCTTGGAGAAGCTGCCCTCTGCTCCGCTATCTAGTTTTGAAACAGCGGCCTTACAAACAGCGAAAAAAACAAAGTAGACAGCCTGCATGCCACACAAGCGAATTCTTTATCACCCCACCGTGCGCTTCCGTTCTCAATATATCTTTGGTATAAACGGCAGGCCTGAAATTCGTTTTATCAGAAATACTAAACTGTTAGGCTGGGACTCTTTCTTTGTTCATTGCTAGAGTAGTTCAAACTGTCATTCGTGTGTCGTGTTCTATAGTCTGTCTTCTCTATACACGTATCCAAGGCTGTTGCTAGGAAGCTGCGCCTGCGCGCTTGAGGCTGAAGAACTGGTTCTCTTATACGCCGCGGTCAGCCTCGTTGTCCCGCTGCAAGATGGCGGAAATGCCTGCTAATGTTTTCTCTTTCAAAGATGCCCAATGTGTGCCAGACGTGGCGCTGGAGCCAGATCCCGCTGTGCGGAGTCCGCGACCTGTACCGTTGGTGCTGGATAATGGCTCATTCCAGTCGCGGGCGGGCTGGGCCTGTTCAGCCGAGCCTCGCTTGATCTTCCGAGCCTTGGCTGCCCGCAGCCGTGGTGCCTCCCGCTGCCAGACCCTGATTGGCAACGACATGGCTAGCCTGGAGCCCTATCGGTGGCTGCTGCGAAGCCCGTTTGAGAGAAACTTGGCGCTCAACTTGGAGTTGCAGGAGCTGTTGCTGGACCACACGTTCCAGAAGCTAGGAGTATGCGGACAGGTGCGCATGTGTGGAGACATCTAGGATGAGTTCTCTTGTTTTGGGGAGAGGGGTATGGAATATAAGGCCTGGGACTGCAAAAAATTCAGGACAAAAATTCAGGACAAAGGGTCAAAGTTCAGGACAAAAATTCAACAACAAACGTCAATTTTACGCAAGAGAGTCCATGCCTCACTATGTTGTCAGTATATTTATTCACTCTTTTTTAACATAGCACTATTTATTCACTGTGGTCTTTTTGTGATTGTCTCCTGGTATGCTACATTCAGGTGTCACATTACGTCCTTGTTCAGTAGTAAATTAGTTCCCTTCAGTACTGCGGCAAGGCCATCCCCCCTAACCAAATCTACCCATTCTTTCTTGAAGAGAAAGTAACAGCAATTTTTTGATTGTTTCTGAGCATTTTAAAACCACTGGCAAACAGTTTGGGAAACATTAGGGTAATTAACTTTATGCTAGTTTAAACAAATTGAACAAAAAAATCTGGCTTACCCCAACCGCCCATGGACTTTCAACCTAAAAAAAAAATTAAAGAGGCAGGGCAGATGGTTTGGGTGACAGTCTCACACCTAATGTCAGGATGTGAGGTACCCACAACTTGTCTGTAGTCTCACATCACTAGAGTGTATGTCAGGGACTCTACAATTATCTTACATGAGTCTACTTTGCACTATATGACACTGCACCACTCTGCATTACTGCACTCTATGCCACTCTATTGTATGCCACTCTACTCTATGCTACTCTGCTCCAGGCTACTCTACCCCATGCCACTCTATGCCACTGCACTGCGCGCCAATGCACCCTAAACAACTGCACTGTACGCCACTGCCCTCTACTCTGCACCACTGTACCCTACGTCACTGCTCTCTGTGCCACTCAACTCCACTCTACATCACTGCAGTGACACTCTACTCTGCAACATTGCACTCTCCGCCACTGTACTGTACACCAATCTACTATGTACTACTGCATTCTACGCCACTGCACTCTATGCCATTGCACTCTATGCCACTCTACTCTGCATCACTCCACTCTACGCGACTGCACTCTACAGCACTATACTCTACTCTGCACTGCACCACTTTACACTACGCCACTGCACTCTGCTACATGGGTCTACTCTGCCCTCTATGCCACTGCACCACTCTACACTGCTGCACTCTCTGCCACTCTATTGTATGCCACTCTACTCCATTGCACTCTGTGCCACTCTATTCTGTCCCACGCCACTCATGCCACTGCACTCTAAACCACTGCACTCTACGCCAGTGCACTCTAAACAACTGCACTGTACCCTGCACCACTGGGCTCTACGCCACTGCTCCTATGCCGCTCTACTCCACTCCTCACCACTATGCCACTAACTTTTAGCCATGAACAGCAGCCACTCTGGTGTATACCATGGCTAGAACACATTGGCAAAGCCAATAAGTCTTGTATAGACTAGACCTACCGGTTTTGCCAAAGTTTGTTAGTTCTATGATGTACCGAGGCCCCTGAAAGAATTGTGAATATACAAGTCCTTATTTTAAACATGCATTTGACGCCTCGTCAGGGATAGTAAGCGCTATATAAATACAATCACATCATATATAGGCTGCTACAAAATGCGCAAATACATTTTGGTTAAATAAAAAAAGTGCTTCTCAAATACAGATTTGAATAATATAGAGTTTATACCTAGTACTAACATTTTTTATAACACTCCATTAAAACCACACACTCCAAAACTCACCTTGGAGCACCATTGCAGCACCTCTCTAAAAGAAAATATATTTGCCATTAGAAAGCTTCAAGTGACTCCTTTGGTTAAAGTGGAGGTGGGTTTTCATGTCCCTTTACATTTGCAGATTTACCAGTTGCCCACATTTGCATTTCTTTAGGGAAGGAGACCCCCTGGCAAGAAGGCCTTATCTGCCTGCCCCTCCCTCCCTCAGAGCACAGGAGACCCCCTGTCGTTCACTGCAGCTGGGGAAACTAATCTGCCTGTAGTTTCGCCCTGCCGGCCTTTGTCCTTTTGGTGAAAGGCTAAAATTACGGACAAATGCCGTCCGTTAAGCCTTTCATCACGGACAACAGACCGCAGGGCGAAATTACGGGCAGTCCGTGAAATTTACGGACGGGTGGTCACCCTAGGCTGCAATAACACGCTGGACCAAGTTTCTCATAGGTTGGCTTTCCGAGTCTCGGTTAAATGAGTTCTTTGTGCAGTGCGATCCATTTTTGAAGCACTGTATTATTGGATGAGTGGACTGAATTGCTTTAAAACTGACAGCCACCAAAAGTAGGAAGAGAATTGTTCTAGAATCCCTAGTCGCTGTGCACCCAGTTAAAGTTTAGATCTTTAAAACTGAATGATCTTCTCCTCTCTAATGTACCTTTCGTTACAAATCGGGACCCCCTCCTACTAAAGTGAATTCCAGTGCATCATCGTTGCTCCCTATTTTCCTCAAAGAAATAATTACACTAAATCAACTTCCATCCCATGGAGTATAAGGGCCCTTACCTTGTGCTTCAGTTGTAAATAAAAACGTGCCCCTACCCAAAACTCTTACGCTGCTGCGGCAATTAAATGTGCAAGCACAGAATATTGAGGCAGCGTAATCCTGAAGTAGTCTCGGACCTCTTTAATCCATTCACAGCCACTTCCTGTCCCTTCAGTTCACCCTTGCAGCATTCTGCTTTCTCCCTTTGTGACGCTTTTTCGTATTTCTCTTCCCCTGTCTTTTCCATTTGTGTCTTTTATTCGCTGTGAATGCTTGAGACAGAAAAATAGGTACCAGCCCTCAAAAATAAGTCCCGGCGCCCCGCACCGAATCAAATTGAAACACTACCTTTACCAAAGTAATTGGTCTGATTTAAATAACGTGTACCTAGATGTGCAACTATGTTTTGTGTGCATTATTGTCTTAACTGACATATTTGTTTCTGACTTTTAAAAGCTTACTTTTCATTAAAACGTTGTGTAACCATCACAACTGATATTCTCTGCTGTTTGGTGCTGTGAATAACTCTCCCTACTTGAGGGGGTAAAACTATTTCTCAACAAACATAAAGGCTAAAAGAGCATTAAATCTATATTCGAGATTGCGAGGCAGCTGCGTTCCTAGTCATCTCATGTATTTACCACCTTAAAGTAATTACCCTTCTGTGATGTAGCTGAGGTAATTCATAGAAGTATGGAAAGGCTCCCTTTGGCATAGTAGGTGAGGTAAAATTATGTACCTTCAGATTAAACGCCATTGATTCAAGTATTTCCTGACCTATTAGATTACTTGTTGCAGAGATAAGTGGTGCTTGTATGGTGAGACACTGAGGGTGTGTAGGGAGAACTGGACTGGACTGAGAGGCATGAGCATTTGCTTTTGTGTTTAAAGATGCTTGGAATGCTTTGATACTCTGGCAAGACCTAAGGTTACTACCATGGAGCTAATATGAAAAGATGATTTTGGAATTGCACGAGGTACTTCCAGATCATGTTGTTGAGACAAAAGGAGTCAGTGGGTAGGATCAGAGTGGGACCACATTGTGGAAGAAAGACCGTTGTTGGTCTTCCATGATGGATCCTGGGATTAGTTGTTAAGGTGGGAGAGGAGCTTGGGCAAGACCATGTATGTTGCATGGTGAAGAAGACATAAGGATCTTTTCCAATTTGTGTTGGAGGTTATCGGACCCCGTTAGGTTTGAACGCTGGGTTTCTAGAGAGGAGTTCATGTGAAGGAGACCTAAAGCTGATTCTGGGTGGATCATTGGAATGACAATCCAACTGCAGTGGACAAAATGAGATCCAGGTTTAGAATGGTGGGCGGTTTGTCAGGGAACAAATAGGTTCAGCGCGTACTTGGCAATGGCAGAGCAGCAGCTACTTCATAAATGTGGGAAAAAGAGCTATGGAGAGGAAGTTATATGAGAAAAAATCCCAGGTGCTCCCTTACCAAGTCTTCCAGAAGGCCAACAAAGAGATCCTGTCAAGCAAGATAAATAGGTCTATGGAACAGCGAGTCATAAGATTAAGCTGAGTATGATAAGCCAGTGCATACAATAACATTGTAAAATCCGAAATTCTAATTAGACACTGAAAAGGCGAGATGTCAAGTCGATGGCTGAATACGTTTATATTTAGTCAGGTAGGCGAGTGACCACCAGTTCCCACACTCTGACATAAGATGCATTCAATTGGTATGCAAATATGAGGCTTAAAAAGTTATTTTTTTTTTTTCCCCCCAAGGTTCAAAATAAAAATGTTTTTTTTCAGGGTTCAAATTATCATCTATGTCTGAAGAGTTCTTTTTGGAAGGCACCATCATTTCCTTCGGAGATGCCGATTACATTTAAATAGGCTCAAACTTTTTCTTCACTTATGGTGGTTGACAAGAATCTGATGCCTTCCAGCGGTCAGCACTTAACTGATTAACCCAGCTTGCCGGCCTTTATGTGCATCAACCCAACTTGCTGGCCTTTATGTGCATGGCATTTACCAATGCTGTTATGACATTACAGCCTCTTATAATGGCTTTGACTGTGCTGGGGAAAAAGCAGGAAAAAAGATTGCTTTATGTACATAGTGCCTATAGGATACAAAGATTTGAATGTGACAGACAGCATGATGATTAAGCATACTTTTCGGATGTAAAGTAGTCCCTCAAGCACTACAATGAAGACACTTCTTGACAGGCAGAATAAATCCTACAAAGAGCCAATAAAATGAGGCAAGAGAGAAATGTACCTTTTAGCCATTTAAAATAAACAGAGTAGCTTTGGCTTTGTCCAGAGGATGTCTTGCAGACAGGTGTGCTGTTACCCAGGGCCTAATGAAGGGCTTTTATTTTAGATAGATTTATTGAACCTTTTAATGTAACATAACCCAATTTAGTGTAGGTACAAATTAGAAACATGCTTTCAAGTTAACCTAAGATGATTCTGCAAAAGAATTTACTTGTTTGTAGGTACCTTGAGATTCGACCCATCCCGATACAATAGTCACATCTGAGCAGAAGAAAGCCCTATTATTAATAGGTCAGTTAAAGTATTGAATTTACAGGCCTCAAGTCGGCATTTCTGTTCATGCACTCAACAAAAGCCAACCTAACATGCATCACTATGTAGTCTCTGGAAGTCTTACCAGACCCAACTCAGTAATTATTAGCTGTGACATTTTCTTTGGTAATGTGCTCATGAACAAGTGTGAGGATTGCGACCACATCCTGAATGTTATTTTGTTTTGGAAGAAGGTATCTTTTACTCATATCTGTTGAGACAGTAAATTACGGAGGGTATTTGGCACTGTTGAAGTCTGCAAACATGTTAATACTTAATACTCTTGATATCCATCACCGCAAACACATCTTTGCCTTTTATAAAGTCTAGTATGTTTTCTTGTGGCATGCAGAGTGTAGGAAGTTGGCTCTGTATATACTATTTCAAAGTAAGAAATATTGTGCACAGAGCCCAAGGGTTCCCCTTAGAGGTAAATTAGTGGCATAAGTAGATAATTCTAATGCTCTATTTTGTGGTAGTGTGGTCGAGCAGTAGGCTTATCAGAGGGTAGTGTTAAGCATTTGTTGTACACACACGGGCAATAAATGAGGAACACACACTCAAAGACTTACTCCAGGCCAATAAGTTTTTATATTGAAAAATATATTTTCTTAGTTTATCTTAAGAACCACAGGTTCAAGATTTACGTTAAACACTTTAAATGTAAGGTACTTCACTTAGATACTTTAGGAACTTTGAATGAAAACAATATCATGTACAGTCTTTGTAAAAATGGCAATAACCTATTTTCAAAGTGGACACTGTGCAAAAATCAACAGTTCCTGGGGGAGGTAAGTAAAGGTTAGATTAGGAGGTAAGTAAAACACTTACAAGCCTCAGTCCTGGGTCATAGGCAGCCCACCGTTGGGGGTTCAAGGCAACATCAAAGTTACCACACCAGCAGCTCAGGGCCGGTCAGGTGCAGAGGTCAAAGAGGTGCCCAAAACACATAGGCGCCTATGGAGAACTGGGGTACTCCGGTTCCAGTCTGCCAGCAGGTAAGTACCTGCGTCCCTCGGGGGGCAGACCAGGAGGGTTTTGGAGAGCACTGGGGGGGACACAGTAGGCACACAAAGCACACCCTCAGCGGCACAGAGGTGGCCGGGTGCAGTGTGCAAAGCAGGCGTCTGGTTTTGTATAGGTTTCAATGGAGGGACTCGGGGGTCACTCGAGCGGTGCAGGCAGGCACAGGGGGGGCTTCTCGGGACAGCCACCACCTGGGCAAGGCAGAGGGTCACCTGGGGGTCACTCCTGCGTCGAGGTTCAGTTCCTTCAGGTCCTGGGGGCTGCAGGTGCAGTGTTGGTTCCAGGCGTCAGTTCCCTTGTTACAGGCAGTCGCAGTCAGGGGAAGCCTCTGGATTCTCTCTGCAGCCATTGCTGTGGAGGTCCAGGGGGGTCGTCTCTGGTTACTCACGGGCTTGCAGTCGCCGGGGAGTCTTACCTGAGGTGTTGGTTTTCTGCAGGTCGAGCCGGGGGCGTCGGGTGCAGAGTGTAGAGTCTCACGCTTCCGGCGGGAAACGTGAAGTCCTTGGAAGTTGCTTCTTTGTTGCAAAGAAGTTGCTGATTTTGAACAGGGCCGCTGTTCACTGGAGTTTCTTTGTCCTGTAGTCCAGGGCAGTCCTCTGACGCTTCAGAGGTCGCTGGTCCCTGTCGGATGCGTCGCTGGAGCAGGTCTTTGAAGTTGGAGACAGGCCGGTAGGGCTGGGCCAAAGCAGTTGTTGTCTTCCTCCTTCTCTGCAGGCTTGTAGGTCAGCAGTCCTTCTTCTTCTTTCTTTAGGTTGCAGGAATCTGATTTCCTGGGATCTGGGAAGCCCCTAAATACTGAATCTAGGGGTGTGTTTAGGTCTCTGAGGGCAGTAGCCAATGGCTACTGTCCTTGGGGGTGGCTACACCCTCTTTGTGCCTCCTCCCTGTGGGTAGGGGGCACATCCGTAATCCTATTGGGGGAATCCTCCAAACTCAAGAGGGAAGATTTCTCAAGGCAGGGGTCACCTCAGCTCAGGACACCTTAGGGGCTGTCTTGACTGGTGGGTGACTCCTCCTTGTTTTTCTAATTATCTCCTCCAGCCTTGCCGCCAAAAGTGGGGGCAGTGACCGGAGGGGCCGGCATCTCCACTAGCTGGGATGCCCTGGGGCGCTGTAACAAAAGGGGTGAGCCTTTGAGGCTCACCGCCAGGTGTTGCAGTTCCTGCAGGGGGAGGTGAGAAGCACCTCCACCCAGTACAGGCTTTGTTCCTGGCCACAGAGTGACCAAGGCACTCTCTCTATGTGGCCAGCAACATGCCTGGTGTGTGACAGGCTGGCAGAAAATGGTCAGCCTACACTAGAAGCCGGGTAGGTAGTCAGGGGGCATCTCTAAGATGCCCTTTGGGTGTATGTTACAATAAATTGCACACTGGCATCAATGTGCATTTATTGTGCAGAGAAGTTTGATACCAAACTTCCCAGTTTTCAGTTTAGCCGTTATGGTACTGTGGAGTCCGTGTTTGACAAACTCCCAAACCATATACTCTTATGGCAACCCTGCACTTACAATGTCTAAGGTTTTGCTTAGACACTGTAGGGGCATAGTTCTCATGCACATATGCCCACACCTGTGGTATATTGCACCCTGCCTTAGGGCTGTAAGGCCTGCTAGTGGGGTGACTTACGTATGCCACAGGCAGTGTGAGGTTGGCATGGCACTCTGAGGGGAGTACCATGTCGACTTAGTCATTTTCTCCCCACCAGCACACACAAACTGTGAGGCAGTGTGCATGTGCTGAGTGAGGGGTCCCTAGGGTGGCATAAGACATGCTGCAGCCCTTAGAGACCTTCCCTGGCATCAGGGCCCTTGGTACCAGTTACAAGGGACTTACCTGAGTGCCAGGGTTGTGCCAATTGTGGAGACAAAGGTACAGTTAAGGGAAAAAACACTGGTGCTGGGGCCTGGTTAGCAGGGTCCCAGCACACTTTCAAATCATAACTAACAACAGCAAAGTCAAAAAGTTAGTGGGTAACCATGCCAAGGAGGCATTTCCTTACACAGAGTTTATCAGACTCTCAAGAAAGGAATGTTGAAACTTAAATAATTTTTTCTGCTCCCAAGTACAAGTGGCTGTAGAGAACACTGCTAGAATGAGTTGGGTACCTTCGGGCACAAAACATCTCCTAAAGTACTGCAAATATATATTTTAAACACTGTGGGGGTCATTACAACCCTGGCGGAAGGCGGAGAACCGGCGGTAAGACCGCCAACAGACTGGCGGTCTTACTCTGTGGAATTATGACCATGGCGGTTACAGCCATGGTCATCCGCCGGTTCTCCGTTCCGCCCGCCGGGCTGGAGACCTTGGTCTCCAGCCCGGCGGCTGTCACTATACCGGCGACGGTATTTGGACCCGGCTTACCGTCGTGGATTTCCAGCGGTTTGAACCGCCATGAAATCCATGGCGGTAAGCACTATCAGTGCCAGGGAATTCCTTCCCTGGCACTGATAGGGGTCTCCCCCATCCCTCACCCCCACCCCGACTCCCTCCCCTACCCCCTGCCACCTCCCAAAGGTGGCAGGGACCCCCTCCCCACTGCGACCCCCAACATCACTTCACCCATACCCACACCACCTACATACTTACACGCACACACGCCGACATACATGCCTACATTCACACACAGTCATACACGCGCACCCACATTCAAACATACACGCACACATCCATACAGACATACCCACAGACATACACGCACTCATTCCCATACACACAACACCCCCGCAGGCATACACGCATTCACACACCCCCTCTACATACACACACGCACACCCCCATGCACACACCCAAACCCCCCCCCACCCCACCCCCCCTCCCCTCACGGACGATCGACTTACCTGGTCCGACGATCCTCCGGGAGGGGACGGGAGCCATGGGGGCAGCTCCGCTGACACCACAACGCCAACAGAACACCGCCACGGCGAATCACAGGACGTGATTCGCTGGGTGGTGTTCTGTTGGCGTGGCGGTGGAGGTGGAGCAACCTCCACTTCCCCGCCTCCCGCCAGTATGGCTGTTGGCGGCTCTCCGTCCGTAAAAGGACGGAGAGCTGCAAACGGTCATAATAGGCCGAGCGGCAAACCGCCACCAATGGCGGTCTTACGCACGACGGTCTTTAAAAAAGACCGCCGAGGTCAAAATGACCCCCTGTGTTTTATTGGCAGTTTTTGCTTTTATTTTGCGATTGTTCCCATTGTTTGGGAACTTCCCCATTCTTTGTTGTGTGATGGGAACTTTATAACTAATCTGACATCTTCCTCCTAAGTGTGTTAGGGTTTTCCTCATTGAGATGAATTTTCTTGAGGAGGACCTTGATCTTTATGATAGGTTTATTATAACCTACACCCCAAGGGGGCCATCTATTGTAGTGAAAAATGTATCATCTACTTTTGCCTGGTCTTGTTTCTTCTTCTTTTTGTTTAAAAAAATATATATATATTCTCTATGCGAATGAATCAATACATGATGAAAATGTACAGACTGAATAAAGTTTGCATGTAACAGTAAGGGCCTGATTACGACTTTGACGGACAGGATCCTCAATCACAAACGTGACAGATATCCCGCCTGCTGTTCTACAAATTCCATTGAATATAATGGAACTTGTAATACGGCGGACGGGATGTCTGCCACATTTGTGATGGAATATCCCATCCGCTAAGGTCGTAATTAGGCCCCGAATGTCCAAAATGCAGCATCTACAAAATTCTGATGAAACATATATAAGCATCTCAGACAGTCCTGATAACGATCTGTAACACAAAAGAGGCTGTCATTTCTCGGTGCCCGTAAGGCGTGAAGAACCAATGCAGTGTATAGCCACTCAGTAAAAGATGCAGAGGGCTGGAGGAGTTGGGATGCGAGAAGAGAGAGTTTAAATCAAGTGTTTGCCAATAAATAAATCTTCCTAGGTAATCCACTTTACAAGAAAAGGTGGAACACGTTTTGAACGTTAGATTACTATAAGCATCCCTGTCACTTTGGCATTGGACTCATTGTTAGTGAAACAAAATGAGGTGTTGTAAGGAAATGCCTCCTTGGCATGGTTGCCCCCTGACTTTTTGCCTTTGCTGATGCTATGTTTACAATTGAAAGTGTGCTGAGGCCTGCTAACCAGGCCCCAGCACCAGTGTTCTTTCCCTAACCTGTACTTTTGTATCCACAATTGGCAGACCCTGGCATCCAGATAAGTCCCTTGTAACTGGTACTTCTAGTACCAAGGGCCCTGATGCCAAGGAAGGTCTCTAAGGGATGCAGCATGTCTTATGCCACCCTGGAGACCTCTCACTCAGCACAGACACACCGCTTGCCAGCTTGTGTGTGCTAGTGAGGACAAAACGAGTAAGTCGACATGGCACTCCCCTCAGGGTGCCATGCCAGCCTCTCACTGCCTATGCAGTATAGGTAAGACACCCCTCTAGCAGGCCTTACAGCCCTAAGGCAGGGTGCACTATACCATAGGTGAGGGTACCAGTGCATGAGCATGGTACCCCTACAGTGTCTAAACAAAACCTTAGACATTGTAAGTGCAGGGTAGCCATAAGAGTATATGGTCTGGGAGTCTGTCAAACACGAACTCCACAGCACCATAATGGCTACACTGAAAACTGGGAAGTTTGGTATCAAACTTCTCAGCACAATAAATGCACACTGATGCCAGTGTACATTTTATTGTAAAATACACCACAGAGGGCACCTTAGAGGTGCCCCCTGAAACTTAACCGACTATCTGTGTAGGCTGACTAGTTCTAGCAGCCTGCCACAAACCGAGACATGTTGCTGGCCCCATGGGGAGAGTGCCTTTGTCACTCTGAGGCCAGTAACAAAGCCTGCACTGGGTGGAGATGCTAACACCTCTCCCAGGCAGGAATTGTCACACCTGGCGGTGAGCCTCAAAGGCTCACCTCCTTTGTGCCAACCCAGCAGGACACTCCAGCTAGTGGAGTTGCCCGCCCCCTCCGGCCAGGCACCACTTTTGGCGGCAAGGCCGGAGAAAATAATGAGAATAACAAGGAGGAGTCACTGGCCAGTCAGGACAGCCCCTAAGGTGTCCTGAGCTGAGGTGACTCTAACTTTTAGAAATCCTCCATCTTGCAGATGGAGGATTCCCCCAATAGGGTTAGGATTGTGACCCCCTCCCCTTGGGAGGAGGCACAAGGAGGGTGTACCCACCCTCAGGGCTAGTAGCCATTGGCTACTAACCCCCCAGACCTAAACACGCCCTTAAATTTAGTATTTAAGGGCTACCCTGAACCCTAGAAAATTAGATTCCTGCAACTACAAGAAGAAGGACTGCCTAGCTGAAACCCCTGCAGCGGAAGACCAGAAGACGACAACTGCCTTGGCTCCAGAAACTCACCGGCCTGTCTCCTGCCTTCCAAAGATCCTGCTCCAGCGACGCCTTCCAAAGGGACCAGCGACCTCGACATCCTCTGAGGACTGCCCCTGCTTCGAAAAGACAAGAAACTCCAGAGGACAGCGGACCTGCTCCAAGAAAAGCTGCAACTTTGTTTCCAGCAGCTTTAAAGAACCCTGCAAGCTCCCCGCAAGAAGCGTGAGACTTGCAACACTGCACCCGGCGACCCCGACTCGACTGGTGGAGATCCGACACCTCAGGAGGGACCCCAGGACTACTCTGATACTGTGAGTACCAAAACCTGTCCCCCCTGAGCCCCCACAGCGCCGCCTGCAGAGGGAATCCCGAGGCTTCCCCTGACCGCGACTCTTTGAACCTAAAGTCCCGACGCCTGGGAGAGACCCTGCACCCGCAGCCCCCAGGACCTGAAGGACCGGACTTTCACTGGAGAAGTGACCTCCAGGAGTCCCTCTCCCTTGCCCAAGTGGAGGTTTCCCCGAGGAATCCCCCCCTTGCCTGCCTGCAGCGCTGAAGAGATCCCGAGATCTCTCATAGACTAACATTGAAAACCCGACGCTTGTTTCTACACTGCACCCGGCCGCCCCCGCGCTGCTGAGGGTGAAATTTCTGTGTGGACTTGTGTCCCCCCCGGTGCCCTACAAAACCCCCCTGGTCTGCCCTCCGAAGACGCGGGTACTCACCTGCAAGCAGACCGGAACCGGGGCACCCCCCTTCTCTCCATTCTAGCCTATGTGTTTTGGGCACCACTTTGAACTCTGCACCTGACCGGCCCTGAGCTGCTGGTGTGGTGACTTTGGGGTTGCTCTGAACCCCCAACGGTGGGCTACCTTGGACCAAGAACTGAACCCTGTAAGTGTCTTACTTACCTGGTGAAACTAACAAAAACTTACCTCCCCCAGGAACTGTGAAAATTGCACTAAGTGTCCACTTTTAAAACAGCTATTTGTCAATAACTTGAAAAGTATACATGCAATTTTGATGATTTGAAGTTCCTAAAGTACTTACCTGCAATACCTTTCGAATGAGCTATTACATGTAGAATTTGAACCTGTGGTTCTTAAAATAAACTAAGAAAAGATATTTTTCTATACAAAAACCTATTGGCTGGATTTGTCTCTGAGTGTGTGTACCTCATTTATTGTCTATGTGTATGTACAACAAATGCTTAACACTACTCCTTGGATAAGCCTACTGCTCGACCACACTACCACAAAATAGAGCATTAGTATTATCTATTTTTACCGCTATTTTACCTCTAAGGGGAACCCTTGGACTCTGTGCATGCTATTCCTTACTTTGAAATAGCACATACAGAGACAACTTCCTACATTGGTGGATCAGCGGTGGGGTACAAGACTTTGCATTTGCTGGACTACTCAGCCAATACCTGATCACACGACAAATTCCAAAATTGTCATTAGAAATTGATTTTTGCAATTTGAAAAGTTTTCTAAATTCTTAAAAGACCTGCTAGGGCCTTGTGTTAGATCCTGTTTAGCATTTCTTTTAGAGTTTAAAAGTTTGTTAAAAGTTTGAATTAGATTCTAGAATCAGTTTTAGTTTCTTAAAAAGTATTCCAACTTTTAGAAGCATAATGTCTAGCACAGATGTGAATGTGGTGGAACTCGACACCACACCTTACCTCCATCTACAGATGAGAGAGCTAAGGTCACTCTGTAAACTAAAGAAAATAACAATGGGCCCCAAACCTACCAAAATACAGCTCCAGGAGCTTTTGGCAGAGTTTGAAAAGGCCAACCCCTCTGAGGGTGGCAACTCAGAGGAAGAGGATAGTGACTTGGAGGACAATTCCCCCCTACCAGTCCTATCTAGGGAGAACAGGGTCCCTCAAACCCTGACTCCAAAAATAATAGTCAGAGATGCTGGTTCCCTCACAGGAGAGACCAACACCTCTGAAATCACTGAGGATAACCCCAGTGAAGAGGACATCCAGTTAGCCAGGATGGCCAAAAGATTGGCTTTGGAAAGACAGATCCTAGCCATAGAGAGGGAAAGACAAGAGATGGGCCTAGGACCCATCAATGGTGGCAGCAACTTAAATAGGGTCAGAGATTCTCCTGACATGTTGAAAATCCCTAAAGGGATTGTAACTAAATATGAAGATGGTGATGACATCACCAAATGGTTCACAGCTTTTGAGAGGGCTTGTGTAACCAGAAAAGTGAACAGATCTCACTGGGGTGCTCTCCTTTGGGAAATGTTCACAGGAAAGTGTAGGGATAGACTCCTCACACTCTCTGGACAAGATGCAGAATCTTATGACCTCATGAAGGGTACCCTGATTGAGGGCTTTGGATTCTCCACTGAGGAGTACAGGATTAGGTTCAGGGGGGCTCAAAAATCCTCGAGCCAGACCTGGGTTGACTTTGTTGACTACTCAGTGAAAACACTAGATGGTTGGATTCAAGGCAGTGGTGTAAGTAATTATGATGGGCTGTACAATTTATTTGTGAAAGAACACCTGTTAAGTAATTGTTTCAATGATAAACTGCATCAGCATCTGGTAGACCTAGGACCAATTTCTCCCCAAGAATTGGGAAAGAAGGCGGACCATTGGGTCAAGACAAGGGTGTCCAAGACTTCATCAGGGGGTGACCAAAAGAAAGGGGTCACAAAGACTCCCCAGCAGAAGGGTGATGAGACAACCAAAACTAAAAATAGTAAAGAGTCTTCTACAGGCCCCCAAAAACCTGCACAGGAGGGTGGGCCCAGAGCCTCTTCACAAAACAATGGGTACAAGGGTAAAAACTTTGATCCCAAAAAGGCCTGGTGTCATAGCTGTAAACAGCATGGACACCAAACTGGAGACAAGGCCTGTCCCAAGAAAGGTTCCACTCCAAACTCCCATCCAGGTAACACTGGTATGGCTAGTCTCCAAGTGGGATCAACAGTGTGCCCAGAGCAAATCAGGGTCCACACTGAAGCTACTCTAGTTTCTGAGGGTGGGGTGGATTTAGCCACACTAGCTGTCTGGCCGCCTAACATGCAAAAATACAGACAGCAACTCTTAATTAATGGGACTAGAATAGAGGGCCTGAGGGATACAGGTGCCAGTGTCACCATGGTGACAGAGAAACTGGTTTCCCCTGGCCAATACCTGACTGGAAAAACTTACACAGTCACCAACGCTGACAATCAGAGAAAAGTACATCCCATGGCAATGGTTACTTTAGAATGGGGAGGGGTCAATGGCCTGAAACAGGTGGTGGTCTCCTCAAATATCCCAGTGGACTGTCTGCTTGGAAATGACCTGGAGTCCTCAGCATGGGCTGAGGTAGAGCTAAAAACCCATGCAGCAATGCTGGGTATCCCTGAACTGGTGTGTGTGAAAACAAGAGCACAATGCAAGGCACAGGGTGAAAAAGTAGAGCTGGAGTCTGGAAAAATGGCCCAGCCTACCAAGAGAACAGGAAAGTCAGTTGGGAAACCAACTGCAACACAGCAAAAGAAAGGGAACCTCTCTTCTCAGGAAGAAGTTCTGCCCTCTGAGGGAACTGAGCCTTTGGAGCTTGAACCTTATCAGGTTGAGCTCTTAGGCCCAGGGGGACCCTCAAGGGAAGAGCTGTGTAAGGGACAAGAAACCTGTCCCTCTCTTGAAGGCCTTAGGCAGCAAGCTGCTGAAGAGTCCAAAGGCAAGAAGAATGGAACACATAGGGTCTATTGGGAAGATGGGCTCCTGTACACTGAGGCCAGAGACCCCAAACCTGGTGCCACTAGGAGAGTGGTAGTGCCTCAGCTGTTCAGAGAGTTCATCCTAACATTGGCCCATGACATTCCCCTTGCTGGACATTTGGGACAAACCAAGACGTGGGAGAGGTTAGTCAACCACTTCTACTGGCCCAATATGTCCAACATGGTTAAGGAGTTTTGCCTCTCCTGCCCCACCTGTCAAGCCAGTGGTAAGACAGGTGGGCATCCAAAGGCCCCCCTCATTCCACTTCCAGTGGTGGGGGTGCCCTTTGAAAGAGTGGGTGTGGACATAGTTGGTCCACTGGAACCTCCCACAGCCTCAGGAAATATGTATATCCTGGTAGTAGTGGATCATGCTACCAGGTATCCTGAAGCTATTCCCCTTAGGTCGACTACTGCCCCTGCAGTAGCCAAGGCCCTCATTGGTATCTTTACCAGAGTGGGTTTCCCTAAGGAGGTGGTGTCTGACAGAGGTACCAACTTCATGTCAGCATACCTAAAGCACATGTGGAATGAGTGTGGAGTGACTTATAAATTCACTACACCTTACCATCCACAAACTAATGGCTTAGTTGAGAGATTCAACAAGACATTAAAGGGCATGATCATGGGGCTCCCAGAAAAACTCAAAAGGAGATGGGATGTCCTCCTGCCATGTCTGCTTTTCGCTTACAGGGAGGTACCACAGAAGGGAGTAGGGTTCTCACCCTTTGAACTTCTGTTTGGTCATCCTGTAAGGGGACCACTTGCCCTTGTTAAAGAAGGCTGGGAGAGACCTCTCCATGAGCCTAAACAGGACATAGTGGACTATGTACTTGGCCTTCGCTCTAGAATGGCAGAGTACATGGAAAAGGCAACCAAAAACCTTGAGGCCAGCCAACAGCTCCAGAAGTTTTGGTATGACCAAAAGGCTGCACTGGTTGAGTTCCAACCAGGGCAGAAGGTCTGGGTTCTGGAGCCTGTGGCTCCCAGGGCACTCCAGGACAAATGGAGTGGCCCTTACCCAGTACTAGAGAGGAAGAGTCAGGTCACCTACTTGGTGGACCTGGGCACAAGCAGGAGCCCCAAAAGGGTGATCCATGTAAACCGCCTTAAGCTCTTCCACGACAGGGCTGATGTCAATCTGTTGATGGTAACAGATGAGGATCAGGAGGCAGAGAGTGAACCTCTCCCTGATCTTCTGTCATCAGACCCAAAAGATGGTACAGTAGATGGAGTGATCTACTCAGACACCCTCTCTGGCCAACAGCAAGCTGATTGTAGGAGAGTCCTACAACAGTTTCTTGAACTCTTCTCCTTAACCCCTGGTCAGACACACCTGTGTACCCATGATGTGGACACAGGAGACAGCATGCCTGTCAAGAACAAAATCTTTAGACAATCTGACCATGTTAAAGAAAGCATCAAGGTGGAAGTCCACAAGATGCTGGAATTGGGAGTCATTGAGCGCTCTGACAGCCCCTGGGCTAGCCCAGTGGTCTTAGTCCCCAAACCTCACACCAAAGATGGAAAGAAAGAGATGAGGTTTTGTGTGGACTACAGAGGGCTCAATTCTGTCACCAAGACAGATGCCCATCCAATTCCAAGAGCTGATGAGCTCATTGATAAATTAGGTGCTGCCAAATTTCTAAGTACCTTTGACTTGACAGCAGGGTACTGGCAAATAAAAATGGCACCTGGAGCAAAAGAAAAGACAGCATTCTCCACACCTGATGGGCATTATCAGTTTACTGTTATGCCCTTTGGTTTAAAGAATGCCCCTGCCACCTTCCAAAGGTTGGTGAATCAAGTCCTTGCTGGCTTGGAGTCCTTTAGCACAGCTTATCTTGATGATATTGCTGTCTTTAGCTCCACCTGGCAGGATCACCTGGTCCACCTGAGGAAGGTTTTGAAGGCTCTGCAATCTGCAGGCCTCTCTATCAAGGCATCCAAATGCCAGATAGGGCAGGGAACTGTGGTTTACTTGGGACACCTTGTAGGTGGAGGCCAAGTTCAGCCACTCCAACCCAAGATCCAGACTATTCTGGACTGGGTAGCTCCAAAAACCCAGACTCAAGTCAGGGCATTCCTTGGCTTGACTGGGTATTACAGGAGGTTTGTGAAGGGATATGGATCCATTGTGACAGCCCTCACTGAACTCACCTCCAAGAAAATGCCCAAGAAAGTAAACTGGACTGTGGACTGCCAACAGGCCTTTGACACCCTGAAACAGGCAATGTGCTCAGCACCAGTTCTCAAAGCTCCAGATTATTCTAAGCAGTTCATTGTGCAGACTGATGCCTCTGAACATGGGATAGGGGCAGTTTTGTCCCAAACAAATGATGATGGCCTTGACCAGCCTGTTGCTTTCATTAGCAGGAGGTTACTCCCCAGGGAGCAGCGTTGGAGTGCCATTGAGAGGGAGGCCTTTGCTGTGGTTTGGTCCCTGAAGAAGCTGAGACCATACCTCTTTGGGACTCACTTCCTAGTTCAAACCGACCACAGACCTCTCAAATGGCTGATGCAAATGAAAGGTGAAAATCCTAAACTGTTGAGGTGGTCCATCTCCCTACAGGGAATGGACTTTATAGTGGAACACAGACCTGGGACTGCCCATGCCAATGCAGATGGCCTTTCCAGGTTCTTCCACTTAGAAAATGAAGACTCTCTTGGGAAAGGTTAGTCTCATCCTCTTTCGTTTGGGGGGGGGTTGTGTAAGGAAATGCCTCCTTGGCATGGTTGCCCCCTGACTTTTTGCCTTTGCTGATGCTATGTTTACAATTGAAAGTGTGCTGAGGCCTGCTAACCAGGCCCCAGCACCAGTGTTCTTTCCCTAACCTGTACTTTTGTATCCACAATTGGCAGACCCTGGCATCCAGATAAGTCCCTTGTAACTGGTACTTCTAGTACCAAGGGCCCTGATGCCAAGGAAGGTCTCTAAGGGATGCAGCATGTCTTATGCCACCCTGGAGACCTCTCACTCAGCACAGACACACCGCTTGCCAGCTTGTGTGTGCTAGTGAGGACAAAACGAGTAAGTCGACATGGCACTCCCCTCAGGGTGCCATGCCAGCCTCTCACTGCCTATGCAGTATAGGTAAGACACCCCTCTAGCAGGCCTTACAGCCCTAAGGCAGGGTGCACTATACCATAGGTGAGGGTACCAGTGCATGAGCATGGTACCCCTACAGTGTCTAAACAAAACCTTAGACATTGTAAGTGCAGGGTAGCCATAAGAGTATATGGTCTGGGAGTCTGTCAAACACGAACTCCACAGCACCATAATGGCTACACTGAAAACTGGGAAGTTTGGTATCAAACTTCTCAGCACAATAAATGCACACTGATGCCAGTGTACATTTTATTGTAAAATACACCACAGAGGGCACCTTAGAGGTGCCCCCTGAAACTTAACCGACTATCTGTGTAGGCTGACTAGTTCTAGCAGCCTGCCACAAACCGAGACATGTTGCTGGCCCCATGGGGAGAGTGCCTTTGTCACTCTGAGGCCAGTAACAAAGCCTGCACTGGGTGGAGATGCTAACACCTCTCCCAGGCAGGAATTGTCACACCTGGCGGTGAGCCTCAAAGGCTCACCTCCTTTGTGCCAACCCAGCAGGACACTCCAGCTAGTGGAGTTGCCCGCCCCCTCCGGCCAGGCCCCACTTTTGGCGGCAAGGCCGGAGAAAATAATGAGAATAACAAGGAGGAGTCACTGGCCAGTCAGGACAGCCCCTAAGGTGTCCTGAGCTGAGGTGACTCTAACTTTTAGAAATCCTCCATCTTGCAGATGGAGGATTCCCCCAATAGGGTTAGGATTGTGACCCCCTCCCCTTGGGAGGAGGCACAAGGAGGGTGTACCCACCCTCAGGGCTAGTAGCCATTGGCTACTAACCCCCCAGACCTAAACACGCCCTTAAATTTAGTATTTAAGGGCTACCCTGAACCCTAGAAAATTAGATTCCTGCAACTACAAGAAGAAGGACTGCCTAGCTGAAACCCCTGCAGCGGAAGACCAGAAGACGACAACTGCCTTGGCTCCAGAAACTCACCGGCCTGTCTCCTGCCTTCCAAAGATCCTGCTCCAGCGACGCCTTCCAAAGGGACCAGCGACCTCGACATCCTCTGAGGACTGCCCCTGCTTCGAAAAGACAAGAAACTCCCGAGGACAGCGGACCTGCTCCAAGAAAAGCTGCAACTTTGTTTCCAGCAGCTTTAAAGAACCCTGCAAGCTCCCCGCAAGAAGCGTGAGACTTGCAACACTGCACCCGGCGACCCCGACTCGACTGGTGGAGATCCGACACCTCAGGAGGGACCCCAGGACTACTCTGATACTGTGAGTACCAAAACCTGTCCCCCCTGAGCCCCCACAGCGCCGCCTGCAGAGGGAATCCCGAGGCTTCCCCTGACCGCGACTCTTTGAACCTAAAGTCCCGACGCCTGGGAGAGACCCTGCACCCGCAGCCCCCAGGACCTGAAGGACCGGACTTTCACTGGAGAAGTGACCTCCAGGAGTCCCTCTCCCTTGCCCAAGTGGAGGTTTCCCCGAGGAATCCCCCCCTTGCCTGCCTGCAGCGCTGAAGAGATCCCGAGATCTCTCATAGACTAACATTGAAAACCCGACGCTTGTTTCTACACTGCACCCGGCCGCCCCCGCGCTGCTGAGGGTGAAATTTCTGTGTGGACTTGTGTCCCCCCCGGTGCCCTACAAAACCCCCCTGGTCTGCCCTCCGAAGACGCGGGTACTCACCTGCAAGCAGACCGGAACCGGGGCACCCCCCTTCTCTCCATTCTAGCCTATGTGTTTTGGGCACCACTTTGAACTCTGCACCTGACCGGCCCTGAGCTGCTGGTGTGGTGACTTTGGGGTTGCTCTGAACCCCCAACGGTGGGCTACCTTGGACCAAGAACTGAACCCTGTAAGTGTCTTACTTACCTGGTGAAACTAACAAAAACTTACCTCCCCCAGGAACTGTGAAAATTGCACTAAGTGTCCACTTTTAAAACAGCTATTTGTCAATAACTTGAAAAGTATACATGCAATTTTGATGATTTGAAGTTCCTAAAGTACTTACCTGCAATACCTTTCGAATGAGCTATTACATGTAGAATTTGAACCTGTGGTTCTTAAAATAAACTAAGAAAAGATATTTTTCTATACAAAAACCTATTGGCTGGATTTGTCTCTGAGTGTGTGTACCTCATTTATTGTCTATGTGTATGTACAACAAATGCTTAACACTACTCCTTGGATAAGCCTACTGCTCGACCACACTACCACAAAATAGAGCATTAGTATTATCTATTTTTACCGCTATTTTACCTCTAAGGGGAACCCTTGGACTCTGTGCATGCTATTCCTTACTTTGAAATAGCACATACAGAGACAACTTCCTACAGGTGTCAAAAAGGATAAGAAAAGTTATGACAGAAATATGAAAGCAATTTAAATAATGCCTCATAACCAGGTGGGTGAAATGTTAGACATTAGTGCCGTACATTTGGTTAAGAGATGTGGAGCAATCAGTAGTTGACTTCTGTGGGTAACCTAATCAATGTAATGGTGCAGAACAGTCTAGGGATCCTATGCTCTATCAAGCATCAGGACTTAGCCATGTAGTTTATAATGGTGCATTCATGAACCGCATTCATGAACTGCAAGGCAGAAGAGTCCAGCCATTCACTTGCATTGAGAAAGTGGGTGATGTCACTGTTGTAGGATGCATAGTTGTTTATTTCAATAGAGTGCTGGGGCCATCTAGTCTTAGCCAGGGGTCAGCATGTTATCGGAGTCTAGGACTCATGCTGTAGTGACCTAGTTGAGAACAGACCAAAGTATTCAGGGTGATCTGCATCCACATCAAAGATCCCCCTTGCTTTATTGTGGGTTGTCCAGTTTGGGGGGAGGAGGAGGGGTTAGTGCTAACTTTGAGGTATTTTGAAATAAGTGTAGGTGAAATCTTGCCTTGCTTAGGTCTTTGTCATTGGAAGTTAGCACTGTTGACCCGTCTTCACCTCTGTATCCTAGGCCAAGAATGAATTGTCATTGGATCCTAGTTTACATGCACACGTTAGCAGAGTATACTGACTGATCGTAATGTTATATATTCTGGGAACTGCTTCCTTGGAAGCAGTCCAGTGTGTTATATTTGGTAGTATGGCGAAAGTGTGAATGCACCATGGCTGATCTGGCTCGTTAGGTACTGTGTCTGTTAACAGTTTTTCCAGTCTTGGGATGGGGGTAATTTGAATTCAGTGTTGAAGTCATTAAATATCTTTATAGTATTGTCGCAGTTCAGATCACCCAGTGTAGAAACACCACAGATTATTAATTTCTGCCTGGTGAGGGTACAGCCCCACAGCAACAGACTTAAAATGTTCCAAATTTAGGCCCTGCTTTGCGTAGAATTATTCATCTTTTTTGGGGGAGCAAAGACCATGCTGACAGCAGTGTGTTGACCATTGGCGGCCTGATCTGATTGCACTGGAGTCATCCACAGTAAAAGCCTGTCAGCTGCCGGGTGGTGCCTCTCAACTCAATAAGGGCCCATCCCTGTAAGGTTTAGAACTCTTGTTGTGTGAGGTGATGTGCCAATTACAATAAAAAATATCTGGTATGTTAAGGCCTCCTGATGTAGAGATTCCATTAATTTTCGGTGGTTTAAGTCAACATTTTCTGCCTGCCCGCACAAAGTTCTTTATGTGACTGTTAGTGGTTATTAACATTGAGATGAGCCCCTGTGCTAATAGTATTCCTTTTATGTAGGGACATACTACCATTGTATGACTAGTATCCTGCCCCAGCAGGATAGTGTGTAGTCCAGACCATCAGTTGAAGTCTTAGTCGGTCTTGATCATTTAGGGACTGCACGCTGCCAGATACCATATTTATTAAGTCTCTGTTATTTCCATTGTAGTCAGGTTAGGGTGTAATTCACTCTGCTTTGAATAAGGTAGTAAGCTAGTACTTTTTTCATTCAAGGTTAGGGTGTAATTCACTCTGCTTTGAATAAGGTAGTAAGCTAGTACTTTTTTCATTCCAAAGTTTTTCTTCAGTCTATAAGCGATATAATTACAGATCAAGTGTTTGATTTAATCTGCAAGCTTGGCCTCATGATTTAAGCTTGGTTATATACAAACCCGAGCCTCTCATTGTACAGTTTCATAGTATTACCGTATCCACTTTCCTGAAGGTCTGCAAGGAGGATACCAAGACCTTAATGACATCCATGTAGTCACTAACTTGAGATCTCAGGGAAGCCTTATCCTCGGGCAGCTTATACCCAAAGACAGTCATCCTCCACCTCTTGGCACTGGAAGGACATGACCCAGGTGTAGACTGATACAAATTGGCAAGTGACAGTCCACAAGCCAATGTTGAACAATCAGACTGATACTGCAGCACTGAATGTGAGATGAGGAAATAATCTGTACAGAAACCCATGTCGTGGACACAGGACATAAAACTTATGTGGCTTTACCTCTGGCGTAACAAATTTCAAGGGTCAACTACTCCCTGGGCACTCGTCATGTTATGAAGTGCTACTCTATCGATGCCCTTATGACTATTGGTGGGCCAGTTTCTGTTCAGAACATGGTAAGGTACCTCATTCCAGTCAACTCCAATAGTTATCCTTGTGTATTTGAGTTGTGCGAGTATTTTAAAGATGGCAGTGAGGACAGTGGTCTTCGAGGAGCAAGGAGGATATTCAGCCCACTGCAGGATCCACATTGAGAGTGCGTAACTTGGTGTCTGGATTGAGGAAGCAAGATGGCGATTGTGTAGGACGCCCGGTGTGAGCCTCTCTCCCTCAGCTTGATCGGTTAAGCCTAAAACAAATTTTGATGGATGCAGTCTGGATCGGTGATGGAGGAAGGGTTTAGAAAGGTTAAAATGGTTTGAGGAATGGGCACACTGGTCTTTTGGAAGTGCACTCCCCTGCGCAGAACTTACTAATTGCCTTACAGAACAGTCTTTGACACTGGGGAACAGAGACTGAGGAGTGCTATAGAGGTTTTCTCCGGTTTCCATTTGGCATGTCCCGCTGCAGCTACCGCAGATGTTTTTAGCATCTTTAGAATAGAGTTTGGTCGGTGTTGGATCTTAAGGCTTGGGATGCCGCCAAAGGGCTCGAAGGGTCTGAATGCTGCCAAGTCGGTACTCAAAAAGAACACAGGGCGGACGAGCGCGTTGACTGTTGCCCCTCGTGTAAGAATGGTGCATTGGAGTACCGCAGCAAAGAAGGTCTGAGCCAGAGTGTGTCGGAATGGTGATATGGCTGTGAATCAGGTGAGTGGGAATGCTCCTCTCAACTCCACACCACCTCCAGTCTCAACACCCAGCAAACTATTATAGACTTTTTCCCACCTACAACATACGTTCTACATCCGTTGAGCGCATACTTGTTTGGGGGGGGGGGGTTGGGTTGAATATAAAGTTTGTGCATTGGACAGTGATGGTCTGAAGAACAGGCAGATTGACTCAATAGATACGAATAGCCCAGAGTATAGGAAAGAAGACACTTTCAAAGGCCCTTCTGACTCGCCTAGGGAGTGCCATCAGTCTCTCCCCCCCAACCCCCCCAAGTGGTCTTAGAGGAAACTTTTGTGACTAAAGCGGTAGCAGACCAGCAACTAGTGGGTGAGGTAGAAGACTTGCGGAATAAGGAGGGCAAAGTTGATCTGAATTTGGGTGCACCAAAGGCCGGATATCCAGGCGGGTGTTCCAATTTTAGAAGGGCCACCTCCTATTTAGAAAGTACAAAGTCAGCATAATCAATATACATCTGCGAGACCGCAAGTTGCTGCCAGGCTCTGTATCAACAAAGAATCGGCATTTGATCAGAACTCTCCCTTGCAGATAGAATTGTTTTTCTCTCTGACAGACTGTTCAGATTCCGCTGGGGTGAGTGTGTGTGTGTGTGTGTGTGTGTGGGGGGGGGGGGGGGAGGGGGGTAGAGCGATATTGACAGCACCTTCAGATGGTACCGGTGGGTCAGTTAGTTTCCATCTAGACTCTAGTAATAGATGGACCCAGCACTATAAAACAAAAGAAATATGGTGGTAGGAAGATGGCAGGTGCATTATTTAAGATTCTTGGCAAGTCCCAGGAGGGATCCTCTGTGGTCAGAGTTTTGCGATGGGATTATTTTACCACAACACAAGGGTACCCTGAAGAAGTGTTGCAATCTGGCACTTCAGCTCGGTATGGGGGATTGCAGTACTCTACTGATGGAGTTGAACTACCCTTATTTACAGTTTGATTCAACAATTGCGGGATGAGGTGTGCAGTGAAAGTCGAAGGGTCCGCATGGACAATGAAATACTTCAGGGTGCTATTAGACAGGTTAGTAAGTCTTGTGTGGAGATGGGCTCTCGGATTTCTGAAGTGGAGGGCTGTACAGTCAATTTGGAACACAAACTAGTGTCGCTGCAAAATCAATCCGATCAACACCAGTCTCAGATGTTGGATGTAGTGTGGAAGATGGAGGATTTGGAGAATCGGCAACGCAGGAATAACTTAAGGTTTTTAGGTTTGGCAGAAGGTATTGTGGGTAACAATTATAGAAGCGTCATGGTGTTTTTTTTTTTAAAGGGGCTCTACCAGAATTACTTATGTGGAATTGGGAAATCGGAGTGGAGTGAGCCCACTTGTTTCCTTTAAGGCAGAGGCAATCACAAAGTAATCAAACGAAGAAGCCTAGGACCTTTATTGGTCTACTTTGGGAACTACTTACGGCATCAAGCACTTTTTGAGCGCACACACCCTGATGCCAAGAGGTCACACAAAGGCCAAGCCTTCTTTGTCCACCCCGACCTCTGTCACACTACAGTAAAAAGAGATTAGCGCCTTAGACAGCTGATTAAACCTTTTCAGGACTTGGGTGGTGAGGCCCGCTTGTTAAATCTAGCCTGTCTAAAAGTAAATATGAAAGGCTTCACTCAGACATTTGTATCTGAGATTAAAGCTTCAGAATATCTGAAGGAGATATCTTCTAGGACTAGGAAAAATGGGTAGTTATACCTCAGACAAAGGTGCTGGCTTGCTCTTAGCGGGGGTGGTATTGTGATCACGGTATAAAGTATGGTTTGATACACAGAAGTATCGTACGCTGTGGGACAGCATGGTTAAGTGCTGATTGGCTTAGACATTTTGAGGGGGGTAATCACAGGAGGTGAATTTGTGGTTGAGTGGCTAGGTGAGAAAACTTGGGGGAAAACAGATTACAACTGACAAAGTGAACATTAGATTTTTTAGCTATCTGGATTTTCGACAGACTTTTGAGTTGTGCTTTGGCGGTTAGTGGTGGGGGAAAAGGAGTACTCCCTCTATTTGTGAGGGTGGGAAATGGACTATGGTGTTAAGCGGGTTGCTTGTAGTTGTGGCTACGGTCGTGTTAATAGTTCCTTAAGGTGAGAGCATGGGAGTGATGTCTTCTGGATGGCCATTGTACAGGTCCTGGGTGGTCTGACTGCCTCCAGTAGTTTGCTGTGGTGAGGAGGAGAAGTTCAGGGTGGGGTTGCCTGATGGTGGGGTTAGTGGAAATGAGAGCAGTGGGCTGTAAAGGGGTAGTCCGTACGGCTGGCTGTGGGATTTGGGTTAGGGCCAGAGTTGGAGTTGGGGATTATGGGGGGGATGGGTGGTGGGGCAGCTGGGAGCAGTACAAAGATGGAAAGTTTGTTAATCTAGCTGAATTAAGTCTAAGGACCAATACTTATATAAGTGCAGTAGTCGAATTTTCAAAGGTCCTTGTTGGACAGAATAGTGCAGATCGTGGTTGGTTTCAGTTTTGGTTCTGCGGGGATGGGTAAGATAAGATAATATAGGCGGCCTAAATGATTGTAATAAACGGAGCAGGTGGCTATAGATTTAAAGACATTGCATTCTAATATCCATTGATTGCAGGAGACACACATAGAGTCCGCTATATCTGTTAGAATATTTAGGGTACAAACTGATCAGGAACACAACTCAGGTGGTTCATACTTAGGGGTGTGGAGGGGAGCCCTTTTGGCTCGTTGAAATGAATACACATTTAGACATACCCAGGAGGATAAGGTTGGCAGACGGGTGATCACTGAATAATATTACAGGAATGGTCGTTTTACCCTCGAAACTGTTTGTGGGTCAGTGGCAGCTTATCCTACAGTTATAGATTGGCTTAATAATGAATTGACACGTTTGCCCACACCTAATATGTGTTGCGTTGATTTTTATTTTAATGGGACTGTGGGATGGTTTGAGAAAGGGGTACGGGCATAGAAAGAGAGAGCTAAGAGTTTTCCAGTGTTTGGTTCACTTAATGGAGAACCACTGGTTGTATGATGTCTGGAGAGAGTTAAAAGCTCTTGATCCAAGTTATACTTGTTTCTCCGCCCCCAACAGAATTAATTCGGCTTAAGTATATGTTCATGTCTGCCACCTTGATGCAGGGAGTGAATATCGAAAAATTCCCTAGGATAATATCCGTTCACAATTCTTTAGTGTTGGAAGTTGACGGAAAAGGTCTTAAATCTAAAGAAGTAAAGTGGACTTTTGACAGGCCACTCCTGATCATGAGGATTATATACAGCATATGAGGCAATGGATAACAGCTTTTTTTAGACCGTAACCAAGGGAGTATGGTAGAGGTGGTGGTCTGGGATGCCTTTAAGGTTGACATATGTGGAGAGACCCTGAGCTTCAGTTGGAGTTTACAAAAAAATGAAAAAGCTTGTCAGAAGGATTTTTCTATGGCTCTTAAGGTGGCAAAAACTCATTTAAAAGTCGCAGTAACATGTGGGGATGATTTAGGAGAAGTTCAAAATAGGATAGCTTCAGCAAGAGCGGCAATAATAGATATTTTCAACAGGACTGCGGCTGCAAAATTTATGGTCCGGAGAAGGGAGAGATATGAATATAGTGATATGGTAGGCCATCAGCTACCGGTTCGGGCAGACAGAAATCCGTACATACCAAAGTGTGGGTGGTTTATGATAGTGCTGGTCATTTGGTTATCGATCAGGATCATGTCCGCAAAGTGTTTAGAGCCTTTTGTCAGCAGCTATACACATAGGAAAGTAGGGTTGTTTCCTTTGAAAATTATGTACAACAATATCTAAATTCACTTCCTCTGTGGACTTTAAGTGGTGAGGACCAAGTGCGGATTGAGGCCACTACAAGTATGAATGAGGTGAAAACCGTAACTAAAGAATGCGGTCAGGAAAGGCAGTGGGTGGGGACAGCATCCAGCTGGAATTCTACAAGACCTTCCTCCATTATATTAAAAATGATTCATTGTTATTGTTCCATCACGTCCAGAAGGGCTTTCCATGTACGCCTTCATGGACAGCTGCCAGAGTCATTATTTTCCCAAAAAAGGGTAAGCCTTTGGAGGACCCATGGTTATATCGCCCTATAACACTTATTGATAGAGATGCTAAGATCTACTCAAAATTTTAGCCGCTAGATTGAAATCAGTAATTGCCAAGTTGGGAAAAGCACTGCCGATCCTGCCCGTAGAGTTATTGCACTATTAGATGCCTCAAAGGATTCTGGGTCCCCAGTGGGTCAGGTTCTGCCTGTTGCAGACCAAATATTCGGGTGTTTTGAGATTATCTATGGATAGTACTGGGTCTTTGTGGAATTGGGCAGGGATTTATAAAAGCTGTAAAGTCCTTGTATTATAAGCTGACTGCCACGGTGTATGCGCAGGGGCAAAGGGGGCAGTCACAGGAAATTGTAATACAATGGGGCACACAACAAGGGTGCCCCTAAACTCCATTATTATTCTTTGCATTATATATGAATCCACTCATTCTGAATTTGGAATTAACGCCCGCGATTACCCCCATATCTTTTCAAGGATGGGATACGAAAGTGCTTGCATAGGCAGATGATGTGACCATAGTGACATCGAACCTGGAGAGGGCACTGCCACATCTCGAAATAAAAGCAGAGGAATTCAGAAGTTTGACAGGATGTTTTCTTAACCATAGTAAGACCCAAATTATTACTACCTGCAATGTAAAGTTTCATGATATTCGGGTGGTAGAGACAGTGGTGTATTTGGAGGGTTCTATAACCTAGGAACTGGACCCCTTGGTGGAGTATAATTTATCTCCTGTTATCTCGAGAGTGGAAGTGGCTCTGTGTAGAATGGATAATATTATAGGTTGAAATATTGATTTTACCAAAAGTATTGTATCTTTTTAGAGCCACCCCCCTGGAATTTTATGTCATATGGTTTAAAATGCTGAACAATATGTTCTACCGATTTCGTTTGGGCATATTCAAAAGCCAGAAGAGCTCTTAAATTCTTGGTGTTGCCCGGAGAGAAAGGTGGTTGGGCGTTACCTGATTTTAAGTTTATATTATTGGGCAGCCACGCTTCAATATATGCAACCACTTTGTAATGATTAGTGATTGCAGACGGAAGTCATAGCAGTTCGGTGTCCATCTGTTTATGAAGTTTTACTGGGGCAAGAAGCCAGGAGTATTTTCTAGAGGCAAGTAGAACCTAGTTATTTTTAAAAGGTTTTGGTTTAAGACTGTTCATGGTGCTTATCAGGTTTGGATGGCGGTTTGTAAAAAGGTTGGTCTAGGTCACTATTTTCCTTATACTCTCATGCATAATAACCCATAACTCCCTGAGTTATTTAGGGGATGACCAATGTCAGAATGGGTATCCCTTGTGGCTACACGACTCGATGATTACTACACACAGGATCATATTTTGTCTTTTGAAGAGCTGCAGTTAAATTTGAAATACCATGTCAAGACTACGTTTCTGCTAATCAGAAACTTTTGAAGTCGGAAAGGTGGTGGCCCTCTGGGATTTAAAAAGATTGAATTGGTTGACAAACTGGTGGGCGGGGATGTATGTGTCCAGTCAGCCAGTTGTATCCCGCATCGAACGCCCTGTCCACGGATGATTTGGAAAAATGCTTTGACCAATGGCTTAAAATGGTGGGGCCCCATGCCAATGTGTTTTTTTAATCTTCAGCTGGCACGGTCTATATTGGTTTCGGCAAACGTGCAAGCGCAGCATTTTAACACTATATTTGACTTCCACTATACCCGGGGAAAATTGTAAGATGGGGAGGGCCACCAGGACATGTCCCCGGTATGATTTGTATAGCTACTGATATTATTCATATGTTCAGTAAATGTCCTGAGTTGGAGACAGTTCAGGTCGGGATTGAGAAGTTTATCTTTTAGGAATTGAAATGACTATCACCCCTCAACTCAAATTTTAGGTGTGCATAATGAAGTTATTGCAATTGCTGTCGCACGTCTTTGTATTACGTCTCTGTGGCCAGAGAGTTGGCCTCCAACCTTTCACCTTTGGCTCTCCCAGCTCATCTCGTGTTAGAATTCGAAAATGCCTTTATATGAAAAGAGAGATAAAAAATCCACGTGGAAGGGAAAGATGATTTGGGCTCATCTTTGGGAAGGGTGTAGAAGCTTATCAGAATAAGGGTGGGCGCAGGGTTTGCAATGTGATGAATATGGCAAAAGGTTGTGCCAGTGACGGGTTGACGAGGAGATAAGGAAAAGGGACGGATGACCACTCAGCTTTGATTTCAGTATCAGTTAAGATCAATGCCTAATTAAGGAAGGGTTTTCTGTTGGGTCTTATTTGTGGTTTCGTTTTGCATTGTTAACTTAGAGTTTTCTGAAGTGTGTTGGGCTTGGAATGGGTTTGGAGTGGAAATTGTTTCTTTTTTTTATGTTTGCTGCTTCTGCTTATAAAGTGCAAAACTTTCAATAAAAATACATTTTAAAACAATATTGCAAATCTTGCCAAATACAAATATCTTTAGGGCGTCACTCCAGGTCTTCAAGATCGTATTTGGCAATGATTTACAGAAGAGACTAGTAACCTCAGACCTTTCGAGGATGAGTAGAAGTTCAAAGTGGGGCTTTTGTTTGGTTGTACTGTTGCTCACCTCCTTCTCCACCTAATCCTTTTTCAGTTACTAATATTCAGCTTCCGTAGGTGGGTCTCCTTAAACAATGCTGTGTCTGGGACTTGGAGGCTAAGGCAGGTAACACCTTTATTCTTCTAATGTACTTTGACTTGCTATTTATTTCTGATGGATACAACTACCTGTGGATTCCTCACCTAAAGAATTTTCACCACGCGCCAGCTTTCAATGGAAATTTTCTTCTAGCTCTGCACGTCGACGATGACATCACAATTGCCCGACTCCCACGCAACGCCATATGATGTCATCCAGGCAATAAGAGGTCCTCGTCGACGTGCAGACGTCAGTTCCCTTTTTTCCCGTGCCTTTGAGTTACGTTTTATTTCTTCGAGGCTACCAGGGAGCTACAGTTTCACTTAGGTGTAACAACGTCGCAGCCAAGGAAGTCTGGTTTTAAACCCTTTAGGGAGTGCGGAGGTCGGATGTCGGATCTCGGTCATGGACCCACACGAAAATTGCTTGTGGTGTCTCAGTTCTGACCACGAAGTTGAAGCGTGTAGTTCATGTCAACACATGAATCCAGAGGCCCTGAAGGAGCGGGAGGCCAAGTTGTTCCTGGCAAGGTCCAAGAAGAAGGAGAAACATCATCACCGGGAATCTTCTTCTCAGTCCTCGAGATCTCATCGGCCTCATCGAGACTCTCGGCGCCGGCATGGATCACGGTGCCGGTCGAGCAAGGACTGCTCACGTTCGAGTTCGCCATCGGCTCGACCGACTTGGGAGGTCAGCTCAACTGTTACTCCTCCGCCTCCGACGACTCCAGCTTCACCGGCATCTCCACTGTCGGTCTTTGAGGATGATCCGCATCAGGAGCCAGGGGCTTCTCCGGCGCAGATGGAGATGTCTGAGCCGACGCCGGCTGCGCCTCAAGCACTGGCTCCACAAAGTTATCCGGCGTTCCCGGCGCCGGGCATGGACCCGGCTGCATTCCTCAACATCTTCGCCACCATGGCGCCGGGAGGTGTGCATGCGGGGCCACCAGGTCCATTGGCCTTCGACATGGGTGTTCCGGCTTCTTATAGACCGACGCCCTTTCTTCCTTCAGGAAGTGCTGGTTCGGCGCAGGTACCTATGGTGTCACCTAGAAGACCAGTGACACCGACGATGTCCACCGCCCCGGCGCCGATGAGTTCGCCACAGCTCCAATCGACCTTAAAGAAGCCTATGGCGCCGGTGGATCCGGCGTCGGATGACTCCGAGGATCGAACCGTCTGAGGTCTTCGGCGTCGGCTGACGCCTTATCGACACCGGCTATCGAATCCAGGCTCCGCTCAAGAAGGTTAACTCTGAGGCGGCTAGAGGAGCAGGATTATGAGAAGCAGCTCTTGGAGGAGGGAGAGATTGTGGAGGTGTCAGGGGACCTGCAGGGATTGGACAGGGCGAGTGGTTTAGACACTTTCCCGGAGTGGGACTTAGCTTCTCCGGGGGAGTATACAGAGGAGGCAAACTCTTTTCATGCCGTGGTGCGGAAGGCAGCGGACTTTTTGGACCTTTCTCTTCCAGCTGCGGATGTCGAGACCAACATCCTTACTGAGGTGTTACATACATCATCAGCTGTGGCGGAGCCGCTTCTTCCATTCAATGATGCGCTTATGGACCCTGTTAGGGAGGTGTGGAAGAAGCCTGTGACTTCAACTGCCGTGAACAGGTCGGTGTCAAGAAGGTATCGAGTGGCTCCGGGTGATCCGGCGTTTT
The DNA here is from genome assembly GCF_031143425.1 of Pleurodeles waltl. NCBI lineage: Eukaryota > Metazoa > Chordata > Amphibia > Caudata > Salamandridae > Pleurodeles > Pleurodeles waltl. The sequence continues at coordinate 333,942,317 of NC_090446.1, forward strand.
TATCCAAGCACCCGACTCCGGAGAGTTTGGTTGTGCAGGCTTCATGTTCCTCTCGCTCTGCTCTGGGATCTTTTCCAGAGTTCCCGCAGACAGGGAGTCTAAGAGAATGGACCAGTCGGCTAAGAAGGCGTTCTCTTCATGTAGCATGGCTCTGAAATCTACGAATGCTACTTGTATTTTAGGACAATATATTTTTGCTCTTATGGACGAGGCCAAGGGGCATTCTGGATTGTCTCAAGAGGTGCATAACCTTTTGTCGGATGCTCAGGCAGGTGATTCAGTCTGGACTAGACACCTCGGACTCGGTGGCCAGGGCTATGGGCACGTCCATAGCAACAAGACGGCATCCTTGGCTACGATCGGCAGGGTTCTCTCCTGATGTACAGACGACACTGCATGACCTGCCATTTGATGGGGACAAACTATTTGGAGCAAAAGCCGACTCTGCCTTGGAGCGGTTTAAGGAGAGTAGGGCCACGGCAAGATCTTTGGGACTGCAAGCACCCACTTCCTCTTCTTAAGATCATTTAGGAGGTTTAGGGGGTTTGGGCGTGGCTCTTCCTTTCGAGGCAGGCTCCAGGCAGTGGGACAGCAATCTTCAGGAGCTCTCCCTTATAGATCTTTCAGGGGCAGGGGTAGGGTTTGCACTAGAGGGGCCGCCCAGCAGCACTCTGCCTCTTCCTCCGGAGGGGTGCAGCAGGGAAAGCATCCTTAGTTCTCCATCACTCCCTGTTCACACATCTCCTGTAGGGGGGAGACTGTCTCACTTTCTTTACATGTGAGAGTCAATAACAACGGACTCTTGGGTCACTGACATTGTGGGGAAAGGTTATACTCTTCCCTTTCTGGAGTTTCCGCCTCCCATCCCTCCCCGCCCATCCTTCTGTTCGGAAGACCATCTTCTGTTACTACAACAGGAAGTGTTAACCCTTTTGTCGAAAGGCGCAGTGGAATTGATTCTAGAGCAGGAGAGGGGTCAGGGCTGTTATTCGAGATACTTCCTGATCCCCAAAACGGATGGTCGGTTGAGGCCAATCCTGGACCTGAGGATTTTGAATTGGTTCCTCAAGCAGGAAAAGTTCAAGATGCTGACCCTGTCACAGGATCTTTTGGCATTGAACGAAGGAGATTGGATGGTGTCTGTCGACTTGCAGGATGCTTACTTCCATATCCCGATCCGCAAGTCGCACAGGAAGTATCTACGGTTTGTGGTAGGGTCGCAACCCTATCAATTTGCGGTCCTTCCGTTTGGTCTTACTTCGGCACCTCGAGTCTTCACAAAGGTGATGGCGGTGGTTGCAGCAGAGCTCAGAAGGGGGATAGTGGTATTTCCTTATCTGGATGATTGGTTGATCAAAGCCAAGTCTCCGGAGCTCTTGCGGCATCACTTGCAGTCGACAACTCAGTTGTTGTTCGATCTGGGCTTTTCGGTGAACGTGCCCAAATCTCACCTACAGCCCTCTCAGTGCCTCCTGTTCATAGGGGCAGTACTGGACACAACATTGAATTGGGCCTTTCCTCCGCCGCAGCGGATTCAGGGCATTCAGGCGTTGATTCCAATGTTTCAGAATGGAGCGGTTGTTCCAGTCCTCAAGGTCCTTCGTCTGCTCGGTCTGTTCGCTTCTTGCATTCTGCTGGTCACTCATGCACGCTGGCACATGAGGGCTCCTCAGTGGTTCGTCCGCAGACAGTGGTTTCAACACAAAGGAGATCTTGAAGAATCGATAAGGATCTCCAGAGACGCTGCAGTGGATCTTCGATGGTGGGCTGCGGTCGGCAACCTTTCTCAAGGAAGGCCGTTCTCGGTGCCTCCTCCAGTGGCCACAGTTATAACGGATGCCTCCACTCTAGGGTGGGGAGCTCATCTGGTGGACCTGGAGGTCAAAGGTCGTTGGTCTCCAATGGAACAGAGGTTTCACATCAATCTGTTGGAACTGCGGGTGATACGTCTGGCTTTCAAGGCCTTCCTCCTTTCCCTTCGTGGTCAGTCGGTTCAGGTCCTGACGGACAACACTACCGCGATGTGGTATATAAACAAGCAAGGAGGAGTGGGGTCGTACCTTCTCTGCAGAGAAGCTCTTCGGCTCTGGTCCTGGGTTCAGGACCATCGGATTTGCTTGGTAGCAAACCATTTGGCCAGAGTTCTGAACATGCGTGCGGACAATCTAAGTCGGCGCATCTCAACCGATCAAGAGTGGCGTCTTCATCCAGATCAGGTCCTTTACATCTTCCAGAGGTGGTGATATCCACAGATAGATCTGTTTGCCACTCGGGAGAACACGCACTGCCTTTCATTCTGCAGCCTCCAGTATCCGATGCAAGGAGCTTTAGGGGGCGCGTTTCAGATGTCCTGGAAGGGTCAGTTGCTTTACGCTTTTCCTCCCATACCCTTAATTCCTCGGGTTCTGAGGAAGATCCACCAAGACCGGGCCCAAGTCATCTTAATAGCCCCGGATTGGCCAAGAAGGGTGTGGTATTCAGATCTTCACCAACTCTCTCTGTGCCCTCCGCTCCATCTCCCTTTCAGAGCAGACCTCCTCTCGCAGTCGCAGGGGCAGGTTTTACACCCCCACCTCCAGAGCCTGCACCTTCATGCCTGGAGATTGAACGGGGCAATCTGAGTTCCTTTTCTCTCCCGCCTGAGGTGGTGGAAGTTATATTATCGGCCAAGCGACACTCCACCAAATCAATCTATGCAAGCAGGTGGGCTAGATTTGTGAGTTGGTGTGGAGAGAACCAAATTGATCCCTTGAGGGCCCACTTATCTGACATCCTGTTGTTTGCTTTATCCTTTGGGACAGAGGGGTTGTGCAGTTGCCACTGTTAAGGGTTATTTATCCGCGCTGTCGGCTTCTGTGCCTTCCAGACCAACCCTCTTTGTTTAAGTCGCCTATTGTGTTGAGGTTCATTAAGGGTCTCACTAATAAGTTTCCGCCCACTCCGTTTGTTATGCCACAGTGGGATCTTAATTTAGTATTGACCTTTTTTATGGGTTCACCGTTTCAACCAATGCACTCTTGTCCATTGAGGCTTTTGGTTTTGAAGACTGTTTTTCTGGTGGCTATAACATCAGCTAGAAGAGTGAGTGAGCTCCAGGCTCTTAGTGTAGAACCCCCATATACTTCCTTTTACAGGGACAAAGTGGTGTTAAGGACCAAGGCGTCTTTCCTTCCGAAGATTGTTACACCCTTTCATTTGGGACAGTCCATTACTCTCTCTTCCTTCTATCCTCCACCTCATCCATCCAAGGAGGAAGAGAGGCTTCACCAGCTTGATCCAAGAAGAGCGCTGAGCTTCGTCGACAGGACGAGGGAGTTCAGGCAAGACGATCAATCTTCATCAGTTACGCGGGGAAGAGGGGAGGCAAAGCTGTCCACAAGAGAACGCTTTCCAGGTGGGTCATTCTTAGCATCAAGTTATGTTATACTTTAGCAAAGAAAGAACCTCCTGTGGGACTCTGAGCCCATTCCACCAGGGCTAAGGCTGCTTCATCGGCCTTGGTTAGAGGTGTTCCTGTGGTTGACATCTGCAAAGCGGCAACTTGGGCATCCCTCCACACTTTTGCCAAGCATTATTGTTTGGGATGGCCATTTTGCACGCTCAGTGCTGCAGGATTTCTTGGTTTGACCATTCAGGCACCCACCACCGGAGGCGGTACTGCTTTGGGACTCTATTCTTTAGGTAAGGAATCCACAGGAAGTTGTATCCATCAGAAGAACAAGTTACTTACCTTCGGTAACGCCTTTTCTGGTGGATACACTAGCTACCTGTGGATTCCTCACGGTCCCACCCGCCTCCCCGTTGCCTGACTGGTCTTACCACGAATTCCTTGGGTGAGTGCCCGTATAGTGTACCTATGTATTTACTGGTGCAATGTTTTTTATATATGTGTATATAGTTGTGTCTATATATATATTTTAAAAAAAGAAAAAAAAAAGAAAACATGTGTATATGTGTATATATTAATGCACAGTTTTCGTATTGTTTAATTCTATTGCTTATGTTTCATATTAGTGAAATAAATGTTGGTGTATAAGTCTGATTGATGTGCTCATATCACATCTGTAATGTCAATGTTCTCTTGTTCGCCTCAAAGGCACGTAAAAAATGGTGATAACTGACGTCTGCGCGTCGACGAGGACCTCTTATTGCCTGGATGACATCATACGGCGTTGCGTGGGAGTCGGGCAATTGTGACGTCGACGTGCAGAGCTAGAAGAAAATTTCCATCTAAAGCTGGCGTGTGGGGAAAATTCTTTAGGTGAGGAATCCCCAGATAGCTAGTGTATCCACCAGAAAAGGCATTACCGAAGGTAAGTAACTTGTTCATTTGGGACAAAAAAGCAAGAGGTTTCCAGGGGTACATCTCAGCCCTGATCTGTAAAGCTCCCCTTGTATATTATAAAGATGTCTCAACCATAATTTATGGTGCCACCCAAATGGATGTTAAACAGTGACTAAAGATGAAGAAAGGGGGCGGTCAAAGTGGGATGATGTTATTGGGGGGGGGGTATGTGTGGCAGGGAGATGATCAAGGGTCATGTCTAATGAGCGATGGCAATAAAGGATTTACTACATAATATTGGCCTCCAGGTCTTGAAATAAAAGATATACAAACCTCAAAGCTTTGAACAGGTGAAACTAGCCACCATGGGCCACCACCTCATGCTCCAGTATCAGCAGTAAGGGATTAGTGGATGTTCCTTATACATAGAACAGGAATCAGAAAACAGATATTATATAACGTTACATGGGTAGGTAGACAATCCCTATTTTACAGAAGGTGAGGTGCCCATGGTAGATGCTTAAGTGACTTCCGTTGTTTCTCCGGGTTGTTTGCTAATGTGAACTCTGTTCTTGTCATCAGTGGTCTTGAGGATAGAGTAGCAGGCTGTTATGTTTCCAGGCTGCTGAGATGACCTGAGGAGCTTGTGTGTGGCGGAGGAAGAAGGTATGATTTGCCAAGGAGGACCATTCCTTCTTGGGGCAGATCTGATGAGTTCTACAAAATTCCAGATTGGGTATGGTTGGTTGTTTGATAAAGTCCAAAAGGAAGGGTGATAAGAATGTAGCGAGCAGGGCTCAAAAAAATCCACTGACCACTCCCACCAGTCTTATCTGATCAGGTCGAGCTATTTTTGGTGAGTTGACACCAAATAGGTGTTCTGTTCAGTTGAAATGTGGAAGGGCAATAAAAGATGTCTTTAAATCTTGTTCTTATGTCACATTTGCTCTGTGTTCACTGATAGAGGTCAAAAGTCGTTTTTCTCAAAGTTGATTTTCCTTCTGACTGCAAAGTTCCAGGACTTTGTAAGGTGAACTGAGTGATCTGCTGCTCAGAATGTAAAATAAAAGGATATAGGGTGTTGTGATGTTTTTCCTAACACACAACATTTAAATGACTAAGTCATCTGTGCCAAAATTTCAAAATATATTTCAGTAGTTGTGAAAGCCCTTTTTTATATTTCTGTGTGATGGAAAAATATTTTAATAGGATGAAAACAAATCAGAATACTTTACATGTTTATGTGCAAATGATATGTTTTCTGAAACCCAATTTTCACATATTGTTAATGCCCTATATAGTTTTATCAGTAAAGCTGCAAGTTAGTGGAGAGGTTTTTGGACATTTCTTGGAAAGTTACTGTGTAGATGACAATATGTTACCACATCATGGTTTAGTGATATATTTATTAAAATTGAGTGTTTAAACAAACAGAGAAACACTCCTGCCCTGATGGCAATGTTGTCAGTAAACTAAAAGAAGTCCTAGGTTATGTGGGCTAGACCTCATGGGTATGTGGGCTAGATTCTTGTGATGCATGCAGCAAACTCTAGTCTACTTAATCAAACTAAAGAGTTTTTTTTGTACTGCAGAAATGCTGAGCTCACATATTTGAAGGTGCAATCATGTGAGAATTAAGAAAAAAGCACACTCTGTAAACTATTAGCCTAGGATCACACAATTTGAGACCCCTTTACGGGTCAAGTACATTACAGTTAGGTCGAGTAGATTAATTAAGTTACTCGACCTGCAGGTCTTGTAACATTTTAATGATTTTTTTTTAACCCTGAGCAAGTAAGCAACCTTAGTGTCCTTCGAAATGCCCCTAAAGTAGAAAATGTTCCTGCGACTTGTCTTCCATGTCCAAAAATGTTCTTTGGCAGTTGCTAGAGTTCCTGTCCAAGTTTCAGCCTATTGATCAGGTGTTCTATTTGGTCCTTTAACACTGTCACCCTCCTGTCTGTTAGGCGTCTTTTTAGTTTGCTAGGTCCAGTCTGCTGTGATTTGACATCTGCAGCAGTGGATATGATATCCTCCTGCATTGGGGACATCATGAGTCATATTGTGTTGAGTCCTTTCATGAAGGTGTCTGGCATGATTTCTGCTGTCCTATCTTCAAGCTTGTTTTCCCCACTACCATCGCTGAGAACTGGAGCTCACTTGTGGCTTTAGGTTGTGACATAAGTTGGGGCACTGTAGGGGGTTGGACACTCTGCGTGGCTCCCATAAGCTCTGTCAAGTACTGTAAGACAGCAGGCCAGTAGAGCAGTTGACATGTGATTGGTGCCTCCTGTATGAATGCATCAGACTGCAACTGTCAACGGGGAAGGTAGGTCTGTATTCAATATGTTTATAAACTGGGTCGGCTTGGCGCAGGTGTCAGTGGGCATATCATCCTTGTTGGGAAGACAAGGATGGACTCTTAAGTCCTAACCTCGCTCATTCATGATAATAGACAGGGTTGCAGTAAGAGGAGGGACGATGGCCATGCAAAAGATCACTAGATAGTGAGAGTGCTAAGCTCTTTTGTCCCTGTGGTTGAAGCAGATTGTTTGGGACTTTTACAAGTAGACTTCATGCACAGGAAATGGCATTGAAAGGAAAACCTTGTGTTGACAGGTCAGCTCCCCTGAGAGAGTTTATCAGTGTTTAACTTTACAGTATTTCTGGTGCTAATGCAGTTTTTAGATGGCATCTGACCCATTAAGTCGAAAATGTGATAGCGGGTACCAGTGTTGCTGTTCTGTTCCTAATCTTATGAAACTTATTCCCAATTTGGGCTGCTCCAGACTGGGCCTCACACAACAGTGCCTTCTCACACCACCACATTCATTGTGGTGCTGCAAGGTGAGCAGGCCCCTCCCTACCACCCCAACCAGGATACAGTACTGGAAGTGGGCGAGTCTACAGTTATAGGTTGTAGAAGAGCACACCATATCTAAAGACCTCCATGCATATATTATGAGAGACACTTTCTTTAGTAAGGTCCAGTGGATCAGGCAGTTTCATGATTGTCACCTTCTTATGCCTTTGCAATCGGAGGCAATGCAAACCCGTTTTCCATGTTTACAGATGACCAGGGAGTCGCATTCAGGGGGTCTTTAAAAGGGTGCACTGTGGTCTTCTCTGAGCCATAGGCAAGTCATTACCATTTCAAGCACAGAATAGCTGCTGATTTCCATAGTAATTTGGCAGAACAGCAGGAGCTCTAGCAAATGCTGGTGAATGTGGGCTGAGCCAAGCCACTCTATGCCTTTCCAGTCCTGTATCTTTAACAGTCACTCTGCATCAGTGTACTAAAGACCAGAGTAGTAGGTTTTGACCCTCAGAAGAGCACTGATTCCATCACCAAAACCAAAGCACACCCAAGAACGTCTTTGGACTTAGGAAAACTTACCACACAGTTGGAGGAGCACTGTGGACACCTTCTGTCTCGCAGCACCCAGACTTCTGCTCACTATTGAAACGCTGACATGAGGCCTGCTGAACTGCAGCTCTAAGTGAGAGCTGGTAAGACTTGTTTCCAGTCCATCAAGCCTCTGGGAGAACTTCTGATTAAAAGCGCCAGGACACTCTGAACTAAGAAGCCATTGCAGAACTACCAAGGCTTGTGCTTCCTAGCGGGGCTTACATGAATGATCGGCTCATGTGAATGTTGAATGTCTACAGTTCTTATATAGGGTATGAGTACTTGGGGATTGTTCTCAGACAACGCTAGAATGCCGGCCTTACAGATATGTGTATTTGCTGTGTGCAGTATTTTACTTCCTGTTCGTATATATAAATACTGCTTTTTTTAGGTCAAAGCCTACCAGCACAGCTATCTGGTTTGCTAACAACATCTTGGGGACATTCAGAAAGCTTCCATGGGAATGCATTCCACCATTGCTTACTGTTGGTTTTATGGTTTATAACTCACACATGTTATGGTTTTCTGTTTGCTAGCTTTTATTGTCTTAGGCTGTCCAGCTTGGATTTGTCCCTCCAAGAGGCAAAGCCTTTTCATACTACATCTCCTTGAGTTCCTCCATAGGAGCTCATTTCTATAAACAGGCATATAAATCTTGTTTTTATCTTGTCACATTTACTGTGCATTCAAAAACAGAGGTCAAATGTCTGTTTCTGAGAGAGCTTGGAGTTTAACTGTCTTTCTCTGATGTCAAAGTGAGAGTATCTGACAATTTTGCTGGATACTAAGGGTAGGAAGGGGTGTTTTTTTTCTAGCACATGACAACCTTTAAATGAACTGTGCAAACATTTCTGAATATATCAGAATTAGAAAAGCAGAAATGAAGCATAATTTTTGTTAAGTGTGTTAGACGCAAATACTTTATTATGATCAAATCAGTACTCTTTGTGATGCCATTTCCACACTTTGTGTGCTGTATAGTTTTATTAGTAACATTGCATTTCTGATGGATACAACTACCTGTGGATTCCTCACCTAATGAATACTCCCATGGCGCCAGCATTCGACGGAAATCTTCTTACTAGTCTCTGCACGTCGACGAGGACGTCACTCTAGCCCACGCGACGCCGCCTGACGTCATACAGGCAATAAGAGGCCCTCGACGACGTGCCGACGTCAGTTCCCTTTTTTCCGTGCATTCAAAACGGTTATCTTCGAGGGAGCAACTGTTACTTTTGTGGTTACAGTGTATTTTTGCTGCGTAGTCTTTCGCTGTGGTAATAATGTCGCAGAGAAAGTCTGGATTCAAGCCTTGTCGTGAGTGTGGAGGCAAGATGTCGGTGACGGATCCTCATTCCGATTGCCTTTGGTGTTTGAGCTCCGACCACGACGTCTCGACTTGTGATTCATGCCAGCACATGAATCCAAAGGCCCTCAAGGAACGTGAGGCGAAGCTGTTTATGGCGAAATCGAAGGAGAAGCATCACAAGAAGTCTTCTTCACCAAGACATCGGCGTCATCGAGACTCCCGGCGCCGTAGAGAATCTCGGTGTCATTCGAAGGAGACTCGTTCCAGGTCTTCGGATCGGCGCCGAAGGACATGGGAGATCAGTCCCACGGTTACGCCGCATCCTTCGACGCCGTTGCCCTCTCCGACGTCTCCAACTTCACCTGGACAGGCGTCGGTGATTGAGGTATTGGAGCCTCAGGTGTTTTCTCCGGCGTTGCAGACGTCGAGGCCGGCGTCGGGGTCGCCTCCGAGACAGGCACCCCAGTATCCGGCTTTTCCCACCCCTGGAGCCGATAGTTCCGCATTCTTGAATGCGATGTATGCCATCTTCCAACAGATGGCTCCAGGGGGTGCTCCGGCTGGGCCTTTGGCCTTTTCATTGGGTGATCCTGCGCCTCTTCGGCCGGCACCCTTTATGCCCTTTCTCCCTTTTGGGAACGTGGGCTCGGCGCCAGTGTCGGCGCCGGTGGCCGCTCCAGTGGCTTCAGAGGGATTGGCCCCGGGGATTTCCATCCCGTCGACGTCGGGATTTCGGCCTGTGACTCCGGTGGGTCCATCTGCTTCGACTGCTCTTTCGTCGGCGCCAAAGTTACCTGTGGCGCCGGACGCGGCGTCGGTGGCTTCTGAAGATCGGCGCCGATCTTCGACTTCGGCGGAGGCATTGTCGACTCCACGTATTGAACAACGGCTTCATTCGAGGAGACGTGCTCTCCGTGTATTAGAGGAGCAGGAGTACCAACGAGCCCTGGAGGAAGGAGAGCTAGAGGACTCGGGTGATGGGCTGCGTGGTCTGGAGTCGGCCAGTGGGCTGGACACTTCCCCTGAGTGGGATCTTTCGTCCCCGGGAGAATATACTGAGGAGGCTGCTTCCTTTCACGCAGTGGTACGGAAGGCAGCTAGTTTTTTGGACCTGCCTTTGCCGGTGGTGGAGGCTAAACAAAACCTTCTAACCGAGGTGCTACATCCGGCCTCAGCTGCGGCGGAGCCTCTTTTGCCATTTAATGACGCTCTGCTGGATCCGGTGTTAGAGGTGTGGAAGAGGCCGGCATCTTCCCCAGCAGTTCACAGAGCCGTGGCCAGGAGGTATCGGGCGGCTCCGACTGACCCTGGTTTTCTGTCTAAGCACCCTACGCCGGAGAGCTTGGTGGTGCAGGCCTCCTGTTCATCCAAGTCAGCGCCTGGTTCTTTCCCGACGGTGCCTGGGGACAGAGATTCAAAGAAACTAGAGGCGCAGTCCAAGAAGATTTTTTCGTCCTGCAGTCTGGCGTTGAAGGCCACCAACGCAACCTGTATCCTGGGGAGGTATATTCATGCTCTGATGGATGACATTTCCTCATCATTTACAGAGCTTCCCCAGGGTCTTTTGGATGTTGTTTCAAATGCCCAGGCTGCTGCGACCCAGATTATCCAGACGGGACTGGATACGACCGACTCGGTAGCCAGAGCAATGGGCACAACTGTGGTGGCAAGGAGGCAGGCCTGGCTCCGTAACTCGGGCTTTTCTGCGGATGTACAGTCCACATTGTTGGATCTCCCGTTTGATGGGGACAAACTGTTTGGAGCCAAGGCTGATTCGGCCTTGGAACGTTTTAAGGAGAGCAGGGCCACGGCTAAGTCGTTAGGGCTCCAAGCTCCTTCTTCCACGGCCTCTTCCAGATTTTTCAGGAGGTTTCGTGGATTTGGGCGTGGCTCTTCCTCCTCTTCCTTTCGGGGAAGATATCAGCAACCTGCCTCTTCCCATCCCTATAGATCTTTTAGAGGGAGAGGTAGGGTCCGCACCAGAGGAGCCTCTCAGCAGCACTCTGCCTCTTCCTCATCCTCTGGCGGGGTGCAGCAGGGGAAGCAGCCTTAGGCTTCCACCATTTCCCACTCACTCCTCTCCTGTAGGGGGAAGATTACAGCATTTTCTCACCAAATGGAAGACTGTTACAACGGACACTTGGGTTCTCAGTATTGTGGGAAAAGGCTACACCCTTCCCTTTCGGGAGTTCCCGCCCCTCATCCCGCCCCGCCCTTCTTATTGTTCAGAAGAACACCTCCTGTTGCTAGAACAGGAGGTACAAGCCCTCCTTTCAAAGGGCGCAGTGGAGTTGGTCCCAGAGCAGGAAAGGGGTCGAGGATGTTACTCAAGGTATTTCCTGATTCCCAAGAAGGATGGTCGTTTGAGACCAATCCTGGACCTGAGGATCTTGAATTGGTTCCTCAAGCAGGAAAAGTTCAAGATGCTGACCCTAGCACAGGTGCTTTTGGCGTTGAACAAGGAAGACTGGATGGTGTCTGTCGACTTGCAGGATGCTTACTTTCATATCCCGATACTCAAGTCACACAGGAAGTATCTCCGGTTTGTGGTGGGATCGCAGCACTATCAGTTTGCGGTCCTTCCGTTTGGTCTTACTTCAGCACCTCGAGTCTTCACGAAGGTGATGTCGGTGGTTGCGGCAGAACTCAGAAGGAAGGGGATAGCAGTATTCCCTTACTTGGACGACTGGTTGATCAAAGCCAAGTCCCCGGAGCTTGTGTCGCATCATCTGCAGTCAACAACCCAGTTGTTGTTCGACCTGGGTTTTTCGGTGAACGAGCCCAAATCTCACCTAGAGCCCTCTCAGCGCCTCCTGTTCATAGGGGCAGTACTGGATACAACATTGGGTCGGGCCTTTCCTCCGCCTCAGCGGATTCAAGATATTCAGGATTTGGTTCCAATGTTTCGAAATGGAGCGGTAGTTCCAGTCCTCAAGGTCCTTCGTCTGCTCGGTCTGTTTGCCTCCTGCATTCTGTTGGTCACGCATGCTCGCTGGCACATGAGGGCTCTTCAGTGGTGCCTCCGAAGGCAGTGGTCTCAACACAAAGGGGATCTAGAGAGTACTGTCAAGATCTCCAGAGATGCTGCTGTGGATTTGAAGTGGTGGATTGCAAGCAACAATCTTTCACAAGGAAAGCCGTTCCAGCAGTCGCCACCAGTGGCCACAGTCATAACGGATGCTTCCACTCTAGGGTGGGGAGCTCATCTGGGGGATCTGGAGATCAAAGGTCTTTGGTCTCCAGAGGAACAGATGTTTCACATCAATCTGTTAGAGTTACGGTCTGTACGTCTGGCTCTCAAGGCCTTCCTCCCTTCCCTTCGTGGTCAGTCGGTACAGGTCCTAACGGACAATACTACCACGATGTGGTACATAAACAAGCAGGGAGGAGTGGGGTCGTACCTTCTCTGCAGAGAAGCTCTTCGACTGTGGTCCTGGGCAAAGGACCATCAGATTTGCTTGATAGCAAACCACCTGGCCGGAGTCTTGAACGTGCGTGCGGACAGTCTCAGTCGCCAATTCTCGGCAGACCACGAGTGGCGTCTCCATCCAGATCAAGTCCGTTTAATCTTCCAGAGGTGGGGGTTTCCTCGGGTAGATCTGTTTGCCACTCGAGAGAACGCGCATTGTCCGTTATTCTGCAGCCTCCAGTATCCGATGCAGGGAGCGTTGGGGAACACGTTTCAAATAACCTGGTGCGGCCAGTTGCTTTACGCGTTTCCTCCCATACCCTTGATTCCTCGAGTATTGAGGAAGATTCGCCAGGACCGGGCTCTAGTCATCCTAATAGCTCCGGATTGGCCAAGGAGGGTATGGTACTCCGACCTTCTCCAACTCTCAATGTGCCCTCCGCTCCGTCTCCCTTTCAGGGCAGACCTCCTCTCGCAGTCGCAGGGGCAGGTTCTACACCCCAACCTCCAGAGTCTGCACCTACATGCCTGGAGATTGAACGGGGCAACCTGAGTTCCTTCTCTCTCCCGCCTGAGGTAGTGGATGTTATATTAGCGGCCAGGCGACACTCCACTAAATCTATCTACGCTAATAGATGGTCTAAATTTGTTGCGTGGTGTGGAGAGAGGCAGATTGATCCTTTGCATGCTCATCTATCGGACGTTTTGTCTTTTGCTCTGTCTCTAGCGCAGAAAGGTTGTGCAGTGGCTACCATTAAAGGTTATTTATCGGCCTTGTCAGCCTTCATATGTCTTCCAGACCAACCATCTTTATTTAAATCCCCTATTGTTATCAGATTCTTGAAAGGTCTTCTAAATAAATATCCTCCAAAGCCATTCGTTATGCCGCAATGGGATTTGTCCTTGGTCCTGACTTTCCTTATGGGGTCCCCTTTTGAACCTATGCATTCTTGCCCCTTAAGGTATTTGGTTTTAAAAACAGTCTTCCTGATAGCTATAACATCAGCAAGGAGAGTGAGTGAGTTGCAGGCCTTATCAGTAAAGCCCCCTTATACAACTTTTTATGGGGATAAGGTGGGGTTGAGGACCAAGGCTGCTTTCCTCCCGAAGGTTGTTTCACCTTTCCATTCGGCTCAGGCAATTACTTTGTCCACGTTCTATCCTCCGCCTCATCCTTCTAAAGAGGAAGAAAGACTGCACCGTCTGGACCCAAAGAGGGCGTTGAGCTTCTTTATTGATAGAACAAAGGATTTCAGGCTGGAGGATCAGCTGTTTATTGGATACGTGGGCAAGGGGAGAGGAAAGGCAGTCCACAAGAGAACACTATCCAGGTGGGTTGTTCTTTGCATTAAAATCTGTTACTTTTTGGCAAAGAAGGATCCTCCTGAGGGCATTAGAGCTCATTCCACCAGAGCTAAGTCGGCCACTTCGGCCTTGGCCAGAGGTGTTCCTGTGGTCGACATCTGCAAGGCCGCAACTTGGTCGTCCCTTCACACTTTTGCAAAACATTACTGTTTGGATTCTGAGGTTAGAAGGAACGGCCATTTTGCACGGTCAGTGCTGCAGGATTTCTTGGTTTGACCATTTAGGCACCCACCGCCGGGCGTGGTACTGCTTTGGGACTCTATTCATTAGGTGAGGAATCCACAGGTAGTTGTATCCATCAGAAGAACGAGTTACTTACCTTCGGTAACGACTTTTCTGGTGGATACATTAGCTACCTGTGGATTCCTCACGGTCCCACCCGCCTCCCCGTTGCCTTTCTGGTCTTACCAAGTAATCCTTGAGTACGCTCCTCTTGGTCTTTGAGGGTGCAATAGATGTTGTATATATTATATTTATATATATGTATATATCTTTGTGTATATACTTGATGTGTATATATATATTTTTTAAAAAGAGAGAGTTATATATATATATATATATAAAAGATTTACAGTTATTCATGCAATGTTGTGTATTTTTACAATGTAATGGGATGTTGCCTTGCTCTTTCATTGCATTGCCTGGTTGTTCTCATGCACGTAAAAAATGATTGGTACTGACGTCGGCACGTCGTCGAGGACCTCTTATTGCCTGTATGACGTCAGACGGCGTCGCGTGGGCTAGAGTGACGTCCTCGTCGACGTGCAGAGACTAGTAAGAAGATTTCCGTCGAATGCTGGCGCCATGGGAGTATTCATTAGGTGAGGAATCCACAGGTAGCTAATGTATCCACCAGAAAAGTCGTTACCGAAGGTAAGTAACTCGTTCGTCTGTGCAAATGTAATGATCATTTCTATTGAAAATGTATTTTGTTATAGCAGGGTTCTACCACACCATGCATAGTCCACTCTACACCACTCCACTGTACTCTGCACCACTCCACACCATTTCACTCTACTCTACACCACTCTACACCACTCCACACCACTTCACTCTACATCACTCCACACCACTTCACTTTACTCTACATCACTCCACTTTACACCTCTTCGCACCACTGCACTGAACTCTGTGCTGAACCACTCCATTGTACGCTTGTGAACTCCACCTAACTTCACTGTACACCTCTCTACTCTCATCTGTCCCCCTCTACTCTTTGCCAGTACACTGTATGCCACACTACTCTACACCACTGCACTTTTCACCACTGCACTCTACACAACTCCGGTGTAGACCACTCCACTGTACTCTGCACCACACCACTCTGCAACACTGTGCTTTATGATACAGCACTCTACTCTGTACCACTCCAGCCCCTTTACTGGATGCCGGTCAACTGTAAGACACTCTAATCCACACTATGTCACTGCACTGTACACTACTTTACACTATGCCATTACTCTTTGACACTCTACTCTGTGCCACTGCTCTCTACCCTGCACCACTCCACTTCACTCTATTCTGAGGCAATCTGCTCTATTCCACGGCATGCTGACACTCTGCTCTACCGCCATGCACACCGTGCCATTGAACTCTCCCCCAATCTATCCTGCATTTCTGCATTCTATACCACTCTACTCTATATCACTGCACTCTGCACCACTGCACTCAGCAGAACTACAATCAACATCACTGTACTCAACTCCACTCCACCCTGGACAACTCTCACATGGCCGCTGGACTCTATGCTGCACCACTGTACTCTACGCCATTACACTCTACTACACACCACTGTAATCTATGTCACTGGCTTGGATGATGCTGAATTCTGTACCCCTACACCGTATGCCACTGTACTCTGCCACACTCTATGCCAATGCACTCTATGCCTCTCTGTGCTGCTGCACTCTACTCTGTACCACTGTACTCCACGCCATTGCATTCTATGCCACTTTACTCTACACCACTCTGCGCCAATGCCTACACAACTGCACTCTCACAGTCTGCTCTGGATCACTGCACTCCACACCTCTGAACTCTGTCACTTTACTCTGTGCTGTGGCATTCCATGCCAATGCAATCCAGGTTAAAGCACTCTGCGGCAATGCACCATACGGTACTGCATTCTGTTCCACTCTATTCTGCGCCATCGCCCGCAAACACCACTCCACTGCACTCTACTATACAACACTCTAATCTATGCCACTGCGTTCTACGACTCTGCAGTGTATTCCGCTGGATTCTATGCCGCTGCAATCTACACTGCTATACTCTGCACCAAATCACTCCACACCAATCCACTCCATGCCACTCCAGTGTATGACACTCTATACCACTCCAATACACGCCACTCTGTGCCACTCCAACCTTGGACGCTCTACTCCACTATTCCCCATTCCACTCTACGGCACACTATGCCACTCTCCTGTATGCCTCTAACTTTAGCCATGCTAAACAGCAGCCATGCTGGAGTACAATTGGCTAAAACACATTGGCAAAGCCAACAGCTGAAACCTGTTGGCTTTGCCAGTGCTTGTTCATTAAAGCAATTATCTGACTGAACTTTCATTTACTGGGGTTGCTGAGCATGTTTTTGAGTTGTGTGTCTGTACACCTTGCATCTGCCTCTCTTCAACAACCCGAGAAGCCTTGTACTGCTCGACCCTGGCTACAACTGAGAGTCAAGGGACGAAGGTTTAATACTTGGCCCAGTTACTCCGGAGTAAAAGACCACAACCAGCATGGTTGGGTTTCTCCTGCTGATCCTCTGAAAGGGGATCTGACAGTGAATTATAATTTTCTGTAAGTAGTTCTAAGTTAATGAAATTTAAATTTATTTTTAGTTTGTTAAATTAACTTTAGTCAATAAACTTTAATAAATGCCCCTATATTTTTCTCTTGGAAATTCTCAGTGATGGATATTTCGACAAGTAGGTAGAAAGTAATCAGTAGTAACTTTACGCTTTTAGATTCAGTCGTCTAAGCCTCTGATTTGAGAGGTGGAGAGTCTTGAGTATACCTCTAGGTATAAATCTCCACTTGAAAATACTCAATGACAAAAAATGTGGAGCATTACAAAATGGTCTTAGTGTAGAGCTACACTTGAGTAGATCCACACATGCAAGCTTACCTACCTTTGCAATTGGGGCCAAATAGCTTTTTCTGAGTGACAAATTACATTAGGGCATTTCTCTGAGGTATGCAAATAATGCACTGTTGTTTTCTTCTACAGCATTTGTTTGAACTTTGTAGGGTCTAGAAAGATTGCTAATTGATGTAAGCTGCCAGGAGGCTGGGAAAGAAGCTAGGGCTTTTTTATACCCCCATCTCAATGCTTTTCTTTGCCTGCCGCTCTAACGCAGTCAAAATCAGAAGACCTTTCAGCATATACAATTTAATAGATTATCTTTCAGTTTTCTGTGTTCACGGTGGCAAGATTTCATGTTGCTACCACCCCAGGTATTGTGCACTTATTTTAAATACATCTTTGTTCACGTACAAGCCTTTGGTAAGGAAGACGGGGCAGGAATGCTGTTTTCCGACCTTGCTTTGGGTAGCTTCATGACAAACTGTATTTTTCAAGTGCTTCATCTGTTTCACAGTTATTTGACCAGAGAGCAACTTAAAATGATCTGACCTGGAACTTGAGCAAGGAATGCATAATGAAGTCAATTGAATTGGAGCTAAGTCGTCTACTAGTGACGTTGTAATAATCTGTTATTTGTTGCCTTTAACTGTTGAGGCTATGAAGTGTGGATTGTTTTCTTCCCTTTGCTTCGACTCTCTAAATGCTTCATTATGTGTTTTTTTTTTTTTTTTTTTTTTTTTTTTTTTCTTTTTCTTTTTCCCTACTTATATCTAGGGCTCCATTGACCACCCCATTGTGATAACTGAGGCGCCCTGTAACTCCCTCTACGCCCGGCAGATGATGTCCGAGTTGCTTTTTGAATGTTATCAGGTTCCGAAGGTCTCATATGGAGTTGATAGTCTCTACAGCTTTCGCCACAATACCAAGGACAGAACCCCATCCAGCGGCCTGATCATCTCTTCAGGTTACCAGTGTACACATATATTACCGGTTTTAAAGGGCAGGTGAGGTATAGCCCAGCAACAACAGACAGTCTGGCACATATTTTGACTTAGCTTGGCTGAATAAGTCTCCATATCATCATAGTGCGTATTTTATTCCTGCTACCCCATAATTTTCTACTTTCCTGATGATTGACAGTGGTCTAATTCAGAAGTGTGATTTATTATCTTTACTTTGAGGTGACTACCTATCTATTTTGTACTGAAGTGTCAGTGTCCTTGCACCCTTTAAAATACAACATGTGAATTTTATAGGGTGGGGAATGCAGTTTTCCACCTATCTTTTCTCTTCGACTTGGACAATAATTTAATTTGCTGCAGTGTGTATGCACAGGGTATTTAAACATATAAAGCAAATTATAAAAACCAAAGAGAGGCAATATCTAGACTTGATGTGGACTATCCTAAAGAAGAAATCACAAAGATAATGCATCTAGGTTTCAAATATTCATCATTTTCATAGTAATTTGTTCATTGAATTAAATCCTGTGGGTTGAGGAGGACAGTGATGATGAAGCATATTCCTCTTTTATTACAGAGTGGCACTTGAAACTTTCCTGTAGATGAAGTGGCATTCAAATGGAAATCTGACTTGGTATCTAGACCTTTATCACCATAATGGCACAAGTCTCTTAGGTTCTTAGAACCAGTTCAGTGGGCCTTAATGTTTCCAATAGAAACAATACACAGTCTTGACACACTTGAAGGAGATTCTTTGGATTCCTTAGAATAATCTTCTTTGCTTAGCTATAATTCATCTCCAAAGCATGTGCAAGGAAGAGTACTGTGCGATCACGTGCTTTTTCAGTGTAGGTTCCAAATATATCCCTACAATCCCAAGAGATTAAGTTGAGAGATGACGTGTTGTACAAACTCCAATAACCTAAAATAATCTGCTGTGCATACTCTCAAAGTTCAAATAGGCCTAGAGGACAAAGTGTAGCACGACTAGGTTTTAAATGTTGTGGAGATCCTGGTGGGTTCACTGTTGGTATTTCTTGACTGGGCCGCTTGTTGTGGTGCCTTCTTTTTTTATCCAGATCCATGTTTATTCAGTTACAGGTAGAAATTGATTTTATGAGGATTGGCCGGGTTATCGTACACAATGTAATTGTGACATTCTTGATGGGAAATGGTAGGGATTGCTGAACACCCTAATCCAGTGGTGGCCTCATATCACAGCAACGATCCCTTTTGACTGTATAGCTTCATTACTTGTGGCATTTTATCATCACCAAGGTTGTTGTGGAATCCCTATACTACTAGCATACTTTCTCAAAATAAAGGTTTGACGTCCTTAATATGATTAATATCTATCTGTTTCATAGAAGAGTCTACTTTAATCCCTGAGTAATCAAAACAGGTCATTTGTTCCAGATGGTACAGTATGCGTTAACAGGTTTCACATAGCTGGTGATTGGTCTTTCCCAGATTCAAGGGCAATCAGGTGATCTGAAGCTGGAATGAAAGACAATATACTGTCTACTATTTTTGCTTTCCAAGTGAAGTATCCTTTCTCTTCAGTGGGAATTCCCAAAGTCTCTGCTTCTTTTTGTGTGGGAACTTAATTGATTTGGTGACACCATTCTGTGTGCACTTAAATTCAATTACCGCTAGCTTTGCCAAACCTTCCAGCCAAGTAAAATAAATTATCACATTTTCAGATGACTGTATGCAAATCGATATAGATATTGCTTCACCAGACAAACTACATTAGTGAGCCATCTTGTCATTGGTATGTCTAGCATTCTTGTACCATTTGAAGGACGAGCATTCTCAGTGTTCAAGTGCTGGCTGTGTGTTTTTGAAGATCCATGGAATAATCTTTGTGTGTAGCAGTTGGGCAGGTGAATTGTGATTGAGTTCCCCCAGAATTATGCCAACTTTATTGATGTCTACTTTATGAATGAATGATTATAGTCTTGGGAGGAGCTTGACAGGGCCACTAAATTGAGGGATCCTGCAATGTTCTGGAGGGTTGTCAATCAACCCTTGTTCGCAGGGTATGAGAAACCAGCATTATATACAGCCATCCTAGCAGAAGCTTGGGTAGACCACTATAATAGTATTCTTAACTTTGGAAACAGAGAGTATAATACTACAATCAGAGAGGTAGCTATTGGTAATCTGGAGTTGTACTCTAACTTGTCTGATTCCGTTGACGTTGAGGATACAATTGCTTCTATTATCCAGAGTCCTGCAGGAAAGCCCCTGGCCCAGATGGGGTCCCCCTAGACCTTTTTAAAGGTCCTATTGCATGCAGGGCCCCAATTTTGACTAATGTTTTTAAAGCTTTGATCAATGTTGAGCTTGTTACCTCTTGGATGGAGGCCGTAGATTAACCCATTTTTAAGAAAGGGGATAGACACTCCCCATCTTGTTACTGCCCGGTTTCCCTTCTAGATATCTCCATTAAAGTACTTGGCCGAATTAATTTAGCTAAACTCAAGGTTTGGCTGGAAGAATCCCATGCATTTTTAAGGGCTTAGTATGGGTTTCAGCCTGGGTGGGCGCAATTGAGCAGTGTCTGAACCTTCAACTCACTGTTGGAAAATATATCAAGGCAAGGAGGGGTTCCATTCACCTTGCAATTTATGAACCTCACCTGTGCCTTTGATCTGGTCAATAGAGGAAGCTCTGGGACATCCTGCCGAGGCTGAGATTCAACCGGGTTATAAATGGTCTGTTACAGAGGATGCACTGGGATTGTTTAGTCGGTGTCGGATTTGTAACCAAGCGCGACGTCCCCGCTGCTATTAAATCTACCTTGGGTGTCAGATAGGGTTGTGTGATGATTCCCCTACTGTTTCTTATATATATCAATGACTCAGTCTTATTTGAACAAAGCAGCGAAAGAAATGCCTAATATGAAATCCGGTGTTCTGCTGGTTTTACTGTGCGCAGACGATGCAGTTTTAATTTCTAGAACTGCAAATGGATTATGGTTTTATGGAAACTTATTAAATCCTTTGCGATGAGCATCGGACCCAAGAGTGTTAAAACCATAGCATTTAATCTGGGTGGGTTAGAGATTTGTAAGGTTAAGACCTTTAACTACCTTGGTATTCGTCTTCACCATAACTTAAATTGTCACAGCCTTTACTCTTACATGGTGACTCAATGTCAAAGAGCAGTGGAATCAGTTTTTACCTTTGCTCACTGGCTTAGTCACACGCTGGTGCGAGAAATGATTAATATTTATAGGTGCAAGTGGTTTGCCATAGCAATTTATGGAGCTGGTATCTCCCGGCTTAGGGGGATCGGACCATTACAGAGAGTCAAGAATAAATTCTTTCAAAGACTCCTGGCCGTTCCCTAAACTACCCCCTTTTAGGATCCAATCGAAGGTGGACCTAGCCCCCATAGCGGACAGGGTTAAGCTTGAACCCCTGTTACTTTGGCTCAGGATCTGGGGAAATGTGGATGATGACCTTTCTAAAAGTGTGCTGGAAAACTGCCTTTTCCAAGATAATGCTTTGCCAGTCCCTTGGATTAAATATATTTAAAAAATGCTTTAAAGATCTAGGTTTCCCAGAGCTATTCTCTAAACCTGAGGCCATAAGGGTAAATACTGTGTCGCATGTGAAAGTGGCCTGTAAGGAAAAACCTAGAAGTTTCCACCAGGAAAATGTTGACAAACTTTCAAAACTGATTACAATTTAATTAAAACATCGTTGGGCTGTGGATTATATTTATCAACTTTTAATACTAAGTACAGGCTTTATCGTATACAGTTTCGCTTTAACATCCACACTTTTAATACCTTTTGCTAAGGATGTTGATCGGAGTTCAACCTTGCCTAACTGTCCCTGTGACAATACATCCAAATAAAGCACTTTATTTTATTCTGTCACCTATAGTCTTACCCTAAGAAGTGCTTCCTGACCCCAATCATACACCAATCCAGGGCAAGATCCCATTTTAAGGCATTCATTTTCTCGCAAAAACTGAGCAAAACAGATCTTCGTGGCAAGTTTTGTTCAATGGTACTGAGAGTTAGAAGTAGGTATGTGGCAATGTAACGTACTATGCACATCGCATTTTGAGCGTTATATAAATAATCATTTTAAGAGTCCGTTTTTTAAGACTTTCTCTTTTTATATGTCTTATGTTTTTTTAACTGTGAATTGTTTTTATTGTGTGCTTTTATTAAGCCAAATAAAGAATATTTGACTGACTGATTCTGCTTGTGCTCGAGTAGCATGTGGCATGTGATGACTTCAAGAACCCAAGAAGAGTAGATCGGGGCTAGTGAAAGCAGAATGGAGATGATGGAATATGTTTTTTGAAGATTCATGCAAATTCCTACCCACCCACCCTCCAAACTGTATCTCTGTTAGATTTTTGTCATAAAGAGTCAAAAATGGTAAAAGTATTTCATAGAAGCATTTAGACCCTCATTTTGAGATATGCTTTATTATGATTCGACTGAGAACGTGAGGTGGTAGCCAAATCAAGATTTGAGGGTCTGCTGGAAAACCTCACTTCTAATGTTTCCCCTTTACATTTTACATACTAGAAACACTCAAAAAGTCTGCGGAATAAATGCCTGAAAGGATTAACGTGTAACCAGTGCGGAGAGTCGCATTTCTCTAGTTGTTCCCATTTCTCAGTGGCAACTTTGAAATCACTCCGTGTTTCAGCACTTTATAGTTACCAATCCCTGTAGATGCAGGAATATCGGGACATCTCAGCATGAGGGACCTTTAATTGGTGTAGCGCATGGCTGTAGCGTAAACGGTTAGTTAGAGAAAATCCATAGACACACCAGCCTTAGCATCACGAGTTTAACTCAACGAACGACCTGTCAAAAGACGACTCGGTGAGGGAAACAAACGTTTTCCTGCAGGTACAAGTTTGAATGATGGCATTCTAATCATATTAACATGGGAAACAGTACATCCAAGTGAGTTATTAATGAAAATGCAACTCGTTACTCGTCAGGGGTAGTAAGCACTATACAAATACTATTACAATTATTTTCTGGTTCTAATCAAGGACTTTCAAACTGATGCATTTGCCGAAAGAAACAGAGACCCGTTAATACATTTGTTGTCTTCTATTCTATATATTTAAATGTTTCTTTATATAAATCCCGTGCCGTTTCGACAAGGCGACATTACCAGGCTAGTGTCCCTACGTAACATTGCCCTTACTTCTTCTGTCTCTTTATTCAGCCAATTATTCGCCATGAACAACACATTTACACTCCACTGCCACCTGTTTATCGCATTGTGATAATTTAACACTGGGTTACTGCACTTGATTAGAGTTCTAAACTTTTAAATTTCTCTAATTTGAATGCCTATCAGTGGTCGCTAAGCTGTAACAATTACACTAAATGTTCATCCTCTGATATGCATACACCTACAGTGCCATTGTTGCTACCCATTTTAATGACGTAGGTGCTTTGTTTTTCTGTCAACGCTCGTTGCCTGAGTACATTCCAGCCATCGGCTCGCCTTCGAAGAAGGGCACTCATTGAACACTGTGTTGTTATAACCTAGTTTAACATGATTGTGCCTTGGGTGAGCCACTAATAATATAATGGGTGTATTTTAACATGATCATTAATTGGATTAGAATGGATTAGACACTAATACTATATAGTGGCGTAACACAACTTGGGGGGTGGGGGTAGAGGGCAGGGGTCCTTCCCCCGGACTCTGACAGGGCCTGCTGCCCGTCCACAGCATTCTGTGCTGAGGGGGGGCCCTAGAGCTCACCCCCACCCGCACCGCAGGTGTCTTTGATACGCCACTTATATTATAATCCATAGATCAAAGTAGCTTGAAAGCAAATGAAAAAATGTGAGCGAGAAACCAGCTGCTGCATCCTCTTAGTGATGCTGATACAACTGTTATTTGCCCCATTTTATACTAATTTAGGCAGAATGGAATGTTTTCTCAGGTCATAGTTCCACAGGGCTGTGTCCTGCCACATTACCTTAAGAAACCAGAAGTGAATTCAACAGATGTCGAATAACAGGGTATATTCCGGCAACTTTAGATCAAGCCTTGTGTTTCCTGGGACAGACAGATTTACTAGCTTCAGTTGATGTACAGTAACAAGTGCATGCATCTTGTCAAGCGCTAGATATCTTGGGACAGAAAGGTTGCCAAAGCTAACTTAATTTTTCTTTTGTGGCTAACAGGTTTGACGCAAAAAACTGTAAGCGCGTTAACTTGGGAGGTGGTCAGGCTGCCACCTACCTCCAGCGCCTGCTGCAGTTGAAATACCCTGGACACCTGGCAGCTATTACACTGAGCCGGGTGGAGGAAATCCTGCATGAGCATTGCTACATGGCCGAGGATTACTTTGAAGGTATGTGACTGGGCTATCACTGTAAGCTCCTCTGTTTCTCGCAGGCAGAACAAGACCCTCTTATCAGTTCAGCAATCTAGGAAAAAATGTGCTCCTTCTTTACAAAAATCTGGCAATTTGTAGATTGTGAGTAGGCCCAGTATGGGAAAAACTAAGCGCTGAAATTATTCTTTTAGACCTGCACTCGTCACTTCCCATCCGTGTTTCATGAAGAATGTAATGTAATGGTAACCGTGGAACTGCCTTCACGGCTGGATTGGGAACCCAAAGCAGCCCAGGCAACTTTTTCTGACCAGCTCAAAGGTACCTCGCACAATTTTAAGACCTCATAGGGTGAGTGCAAGCGTAAGCGTGCTGCTTTGGGACAGAGTTTGCAGCACTGCTGCAAAAGACGCCTCCAGTCACAAAACTGGCCCCACTGCTCCAAACCCCCCCCCCCCCCATCTCAGCCAACCGCAAAAACCCTGATTCCTACTACGGGCAGTCCAGCCCTGACTGCCTTCATTTTACTGCCTTCCCCTGAAATCCACCAATAAGCAAAGTAGAGTTCTAATGAAAAATGTTAAGCTAAACACATGGAATTTATACATTTTTGCACAAAAGAGATTGTCTTTATGCACTTAAGTAAAACAAAACACAGCGTTGTGAGTCCATACTAATGGCAAAACAACACCATACACATCTTTAACGTAATACAATTCCAAACTCCATTTACAAGCATCAGATGATGCTCTCCATTTATAACACTTAGAAAGCACTACTACATACCCTTATGCATCCAAGAAAACGTGTCATCTGGAAGCCAATTCCAGTGTTGGCTTCTTGGATGAAGAATCTTTCCCCCGAGGTGCTCTTCATTGGTGGCTCCCGCTAATGTCAAGGAGGGGGGCTAGGGTCCGGGGTGGGAACTAGGGGGGAAACATTTGGGTGCAGGGGAGTGTGTTGTGATGTGAACATAATCTAGAATATGAGCATTTCACTGTTCCAGAGGAGGCAGTTGGTCAGTAGCCTCTGGGATGGGTGGACGCCAGGTTGTGTTTCTCCCAAATAAACTTGAAATGGATATTGCTGTATTTATTTGGTCCTTATATCTTCCCTACATTTTGGCGACGAGTTACCTTGCTCAGGGGTACACACAACCTGGCTGTCAGCTCTGTTTTCTATTCACCGGCCGCATTGGAGTGTTGCTGCGGCGTTCCTGGAGAGCTGAAGGGGCCGTGTACGCTGCTCTTGTTGCTGTGCTTTCTGGAGGTGTTTGAGTGCTGCTTCCTATTCGGCACCGTGGTGGGGTGAGGGGAGCATGTGCGCTGCCTTTGGGAACTGTTGTGCGCAGCCGGACCGCTCTGGATTTAGATAGAGATTGGTTGCTCTGTGGCGGGTGCTCCTGCCCATGGCCTCAGTGGAAGACGAGTGCCTCCCAAGCAGGAAGCGCCAAACGTGTGTTGGGCAGTACCCCGGGAGGTGAAGGGGCCCTCCCGCAGTTTGCCTTGGCGCGTGCATGCGCTTGTGTGCTTCTCGCGTATGTGCTCGTGCGCACCAGCTGCCAGATCTTCTTTGGATTTTCCGAACATCGCGTCATAGTCAGCACTTTCTAGTTGAAAGAGTAAAAGACTAGACCGCTTGTTTTAAGGAGTAGCGGCCATCTTTGGACATCGTGTATTATCTGACACTTCCTGGTTGGGAGAGAAGGAGTCCAGACTGCTTGCTTTTGAGACTGGCGGCCATTTGTTTTTGGTCAATATTAACCCTTTGTGGTGGTTAACAAAAAGAAGAACTGATTTGTGGGTTTTTGCCTTCGTTTTTTTTTTTCTGGTTTGTGTGTTTGTCATGGCTGCATTGGGAAATATTATTTCACCACCCTGTTATTTTTTTTTACAACAGGCTGGTCAACCAGATATTTGTTGGGAGGATTGGATAGGAATATTAGAAAACTACATTATAGCTTTGGATGGGCAAAATTTCTCTTCAGCTATAAAAAAGGCTATTTTGCTAAGTGCTCTTGGGAATGAAGGCCAAAGAGTTGTTAAGTACTTACCAGCACTGATGGGGCCTAATGGTCAACCAATGGACAATGTCTACAAAGAAGCTTTGAAACGGTTGGAAAATAGATTTGCGAAGGAGGTTCATTTGGTTATGGCCAGGTACAAATTTTACACGCAACCTCAACATGTTACTCTGAGGTTGGTGTTAAAAAAAATTGGAGGAGTTTGGTCTTACACTAAATGAGGAGAAGTGTGTTTTTTCTAACTGAGAAAATTGAGTATTTGGGCTAAACAGTTGCTATGGGGTCTGTTAAGCCTAAAAGTTCCTTGTTGGATGCTATAAGGAAGGCTCCTGTTCCGAAGGCTACGGATCAATTGAGGTCCTTCTTGGGGCTTGTGGAGTATTATGCTAAGTTTGTGGAGAAATTTGCAGAAAAGCCAGAGAATTTTTAAAAATTGTTGCGTGAGGGTAGTAGATTTGAGTGGGAGGAGGAACAACAACTTTGTTTTAACAGCATTAAAAAGGAGATATGTCGAGCTGGAATTTTAACATTATTTGATAAGGATTTGAGATCTGCACTCACAGTAGATGCCAGTGCATCTGGTTTGGGCATAGTTCTTTCAAAGTATCATGATGGTGAAGAAAAGACGGTGGCATTTGCCTCTCGTACTCTGACACCGTCTGAGAGAGATTACTCAGTCATTGAGCGTGAAGCTTTAGCAGCGGCATAGGGTGTTGAATATTTCTTGGTGTATTTGTGGGGGTTGCCTTTTTGTCTTACGGACGGATCAAAAACCACTGGTGAAAATCCTGTCTGCAGGTGGAGCAGGAAGGGGATCGGCTAGATTGGCCAGACTAGCGGCTAGACTTCAGGAGTATAATTATACTGTTGAGTTTTTTCAGGGTTGGAAGAATGTTCAGGCTGACTGCTTGTCGAGGTTGTCATTGGATTGGGAAGAAGTTGATGGTGTTGGGGTGAGTGGTGCTGACAAGGAGGGTGCCGTTGCCACGGTTTGTGATGCAGTGGATAGTGGGACCAGTTCCTTCTTGCTGGTGCAAAGGAGGGATGCAATGGATGGGGATGTGGTCATGAGAGATGTGGTTAGATTAATACAGTATGGGAAGGTGAGAGAGAGAGCACTCTTCCATTACCAGTGAGACCTTATTTGAAGGTTCTTGATGGGTTGCCTGTTTGCAGTGATGGTGTGATTATGAGGGTTGATTGTTTTGTACCCCCCGTAGGGTTGAGGTTCCAGATTTTTCATTTGGCACATGAGGGATGTCTGGGGCAAGAAGTGGAAGACTAGTGCCTCCCAGTACCAGAAGAGTTAGGGAAAATTTCTGGTGGCCGGGGATGAATAATCAAATCAAAGAGTGGGTACAAAATTGTGAATTGTGTAAAGCAGGTGAGAAGAGGTTGGTTCTGGAGAAGAGTGTGGGGGACACTTAGAGCAGTGTTTTTCAACCACTGTTCCGCGGCACACTAGTGTGCCGCGAGATGTTGCCTGGTGTGCCGTAGGAAAAATTCGAAAGATTAAAAAAAAAAAAAAAAATGTCAAATTTCCGCCACTAGAGCGGCGGGCGCCGGACTGTAGGGCATTGTGAACGGGTCGTTACGACCACGTCCACGCCAGCGCCAACAAGCTTCTCGAAAGCCCGTTGCGCGTTCCCATGTCTCCATGGGAACGCTCCGGGCGTCGATGACGCGTTTCCCTGTTTCCAGGGAAACGCTTCAGGACTTCCGGGGGAGTGGTGAAAAGGGGGCCGGAGCCGAAAGAGAGGGAGAGCGCGACGAGGTCAGGACGAGACGAAGGAGTCTCGTCGAGGAGCGGGACGAGGAGGACGAGAGAGCAGCGGTAACGAGAGACAAGGAGAAGGGGGTCTACCACGGAGAAGGTAAGGTTACACATATCTGTGGTCTAGTTCTAAAACATGTGGTCTGAATGCAAAAAGTTAGAGAAAACCATAGCAAGGCTGCCAGGTCTAACAGTATTATTGTTGTAGTTACAGCTAATTTTAGTAAAATTGAGTGCTCAAAATTGAGGTGAGCTACAGCGAGTTAATAAGAATTAAGGATGTATCATACACCTCTTCCTCTCATACACACCAAAACACAAGTTGTTTCTCAAGTAGAGTACCTAGGATTCAAAACTAGAATGGCACACAGAAGGAGTTCACCGGGGGCATCATGGAAGTGTTCATAGGGGGCATCATTGAAGATTTCATTGGGGGCATCGTGGTGGAATTCATGGAGGAATTCATCATGGAGTTATGCATATATGTACTTTTATTCTGGTAACATTGAGCCCCATAGCAATGAAAGTTCCAGCACTTTAACTGTAGAAAGATGACACAAACCACAGGTGTTTCAGGTGATTAGAAAGATAAGTGGTTCAGTGCCCTAGAATAGTCACAGTGTGTGGCTTCCAGGGACCCCGATGCCGCATAAACTTGCTGCAGAGGTGCTGAACCAATTTGATGTCTACGTAACCAGATGCTTCTAAACCAGCGTCTCCGAGGTTTCAGATTGAACTCAGTCTCCAAAACCTGATACTTGACCCTTGAAACTGCGCCGTTAGTGTTAAAAACACCATGCTATCTTAATCCTTCTGGCGTGTGCAACGTTTTTGTTTGCCATTAAAGAAACAAATATTAAACCATGCTTGAATGTCGGAACTGGTTACTAAACTTTTTGAATCCCACCACTGATGTTAAGGACTATAAATAGCTCCGGTGTCACTGTTACACTAACAGGAGGAGGACAGGAGGAGACATCGCAGTAGATCGCCGATGAGCAGAAGAGCGCCAATGGATCTGGATTTGGAGGAAACATGAGCAGAAGAGCAGAAGAGCGCTGACTGATGGATCTGGATGGAGACATGCGCAGAAGAGTGCTGAGTGTGACGGACAGCGGCTATCTGGAGGAGACAAGCGCAGTAAGTACTGAGTGACCGTGAGATACTGCAGTGATGGACAAGTTTTTGAAAAGGAAAGAACTGGACTCTGAACAAAATTTGGAGCCAGATGAGAGCCCAAGTATGAGTGGGGATCAAAAGAAAGCAAAGATGGTTAGCTCAAGCAAATTCTCTGGCACAAGGCAATATAGCGAAAGCTATATTTCATTTGGATTTACTTTCACCGGAGATGCAAACAAACCAACTCCACTGTGCGTGGTGTGTGGTGAAAAGCTATCTAACAGTGCTATGGTCCCAAGCAAACTTAAACGCCATCTCCAAACGAAACACCCTTCGCTTCAAAACAAGAATGCGGACTATTTTGTTCGCCTGCGTGAAAACACGGAGAAAGAGGCAACTTTCATGAGAAAAACCACAAAGGTAAATGAAAGAGCTCTTAAAGCTAGCTATCAAGTTGCTGAACTTATAGCCAAGTCAAAAAAGTCGCACACTGTGGCAGAGACATTAATACTTCCCGCCTGCAAAGCTATTGTACAGGAGATGCTCGGACCTGAAGCAGCTAAGGAAATAGCCAAAGTCCCTCTCTCAGACAACACAATTTCCAGACGTATTAATGACATGTCTGCAGACATCGAAAGTGTGGTTTTGGAAAAGATCCGTATCAGTGAGAAATTTGCATTGCAACTTGACGAGTCTACTGATATCAGTGGACATGCTCAACTCTTGGCCAATGTGCGTTTTGTTGATGGTGATGCAATTAGAGAAAACTTCTTTTTTTGCAAGGCATTGCCAGAAAAAACAACAGGAGAAGAAATTTTTCGTGTCACATCAGAATACCTTGAACAAGGAGGACTTAAGTGGGAAAACTGCACAAGTGTCTGCACCTATGGAGCTGCAGCCATGGTCGGGCGCACCAAAGGCTTTGTAAGCAGAGTGAAGGAAAGAAATCCAGATGTTATTGTTACGCATTGTTTTTTACACCGTGAGGCCCTCGTAGCCAAGACTTTACCAGCAGACCTAGTTCATGTGTTGGATGATGTTGTGCGCATGGTAAACTTTGTAAAGTCACGACCCGTGAAAACTCGCATATTTGCAGCTTTGTGTGAGGAGATGGGAGCGAAGCATAAAACCTTGCTGTTTCATACGGAGGTCCGGTGGTTGTCGCGTGGCAAGGTCTTGGTTCGTGTGTATGAGCTGCGGGAGGAACTTAAAGTGTTTCTGACAAATGAGAGGTCAGATTACGCAAAGCTGCTTGCAAGTGATGAGTGGTGTGCAAGGCTGGCATACCTGGCAGATATATTTCATCATCTGAATGAACTGAACACACGAATGCAAGGCCGAAATGAAAACCTGCTTACAAGTACAGATAAAATAAATGGATTCCGTTCAAAGGTGCAACTCTGGCATCAACACGTGGAAAGTGGCAATCTTGAAATGTTCACACTCACCAAGCAATGGCAAGGTGTTCACACTGCTGCACTGTGTGAGATAATAGTTAAGCATTTAAAAACTCTCGAGGAGAAGTTGTCATTTTATTTCTCTTCAGTCTCCACTGAATGCCTTGACTGGGTTAGGGACCCTTATAGCTCAGCATCAGTTGGTGGAAAGGACATGACTTTACAGGAGCAGGAGGAACTAACTGAACTGAGACAAAATCGTGGTTTCAAGCTAAGATTTGCTGATCTACCTTTGGACAGTTTTTGGTTGGATACTGC
The DNA here is from genome assembly GCF_031143425.1 of Pleurodeles waltl. NCBI lineage: Eukaryota > Metazoa > Chordata > Amphibia > Caudata > Salamandridae > Pleurodeles > Pleurodeles waltl. The sequence goes on from NC_090446.1 coordinate 333,973,120, forward strand.
CAAGGAGTTCCCCCTTCTGGCAAACAAAGCTATTTTGACATTGCTCCCATTTTCCACTACATATCTGTGTGAGATGAGCTTTTCAAGCATGATTGCTATAAAAACTAAATACAGAGAGAGACTGAGAGCTGTTGACGAAGAGCTACGTGTGTGTCTTTCTTCGATTCCAGACAGAATTTCAGCTTTGTGTTCAGCCAAACAGGCCCAGGTTGCGCACTGAATAAAGTATTTTATAATTTTTCATATTTCTGTTTACTTACTATTTCATAATAAAGTAATTATAAAATACTTTCTTTGTGTTTATTTGATTCCTATTCAAGAGAATTACTTTATATATAGTCAATATAGGCACAGAGTTAAATTTTTTAACATTTTCTAATGGTGGTGTGCCTCGTGATTTTTTTCATGAAACAAGTGTGCCTTTGCCCAAAAAAGGTTGAAAAACACTGACTTAGAGGACCCGGGAAGGCCTTGGCACATGGTTTGTCTGGATTTTGTTGGACCGTTGAATGAATTGTCGTCTGATTTGAGATTTGCCATGGTGGTGGATGTGCACTCCAAGTGGTTGGTAGTGCAGTTTTTGAGGGATATCACTACAAGAAGCATGATTGCAGTCTTGAAAGATATTTTCAAAAAAGAGAGGGCTCCAGTTGTGCTTATCACGGATAATGGAACGCAGCTTACATCGCATGAAATGGTAAGATTTTTGCAGGCATGGGGAGTTAAGCATTCTTGCACCTCACTGTATCATCCTAGGGGGAATGGGATGGCCGAGAGAGCTGTTAGGGGACGATTACCGGGTACTAAATTAGTTCCAGCTTGGTTGAAGGGTGTGTTGAACGCTCATGCGGACGTTCACAGACATGATGGTGTTCAGTCTCTTAATGAAAGAGGTGTTCATTTCAAGATGCGACTGGAAGTGGGGAACTGGGTCAAAGTGAAATCGGGAAGGATCCAAGGAGGTTTGGGCAAGTTCAGGGGCCCTTTTAGGGTTCAGTGGGTTGGTACATTTTTGTGATTTTGGAGAATGGGGAAAGATGGAATCTTCAGAATGTGGCCTTGTATCAAAAGGGAGATATGTCAGATGAGAGTGTTGATGACTGTTTCTCAGGATTGATGTTTATGAGTGATAATGAAGTGGTTAGTGGGATGTGTAGCAGTGCTTCACATAGAGATATGAGGATCAGAGTGATGTGAGTGGGAGTGAGTATGAGAACGGTCCCATTTCAGGAAAGAGAACTAGAAAGCCACCATCTTATTTGAGAGATTATGTTAGATAATGTACTTATTGTTTTTTTGAGAAGTTTATGTTGGATAATCTACTTGTAGTTACAGATTTTTATTTTATTGGTTAATATTGCTGATTTCAACTTTGTAATTTATTTCACTTTCGTTTTTCATAGTTGTTTTGTTGATGAGCGGGAGAGGATGTATTGTGATGTGAACATAATCTAGAATGTGAGGCGTTCACCGTTCCAGAGGAGGCAGTTGGTCAATAGCCTCTGAGATGGTTGGACGCCAGGTTGTGTTTCTCCCAAATAAATTTGAAACAGACATTGCTGTGTTTATTTGGACCTTATATCTTCACTACAAAAAGAAACCACTTACCCTGCGCTGCCCATCTCTTGTCGCCGTCTCCTGCCGCCTCACTCCTCTTCTGGTGTCCCAGCATTCGCTGGAACAGCAGCACAGGCTCCCCAGCAATTCTGGCACAGGCTACATGCTAAACATACCATTTAAGCAGTGTCACTGCCGCTCAGACATAAGCCTGGGGTCTTTGCTTTTTCTCCAGCATGGCTGTATATAAAGCCGGGTTGGAGAAACCTAAGTGCGCATGTGTGGTTGGCCGGCCTGAAACGGCTGGCCAAACATACTAGCGCACTTAGCGCACTCTCCCACCTGCCCTTCCCCGTGGTCCAGCCCTGCCTCACCCTGCACCTGCTTGTTGAGCCAGCAGATGAAACATAAACGATAGCAAGCTATCGTTTTATTTTTCATCTGCTGGCTCTTCCAGGGGGGCAATGCCCCTCTGCCCCTGTGGAGGAGCCACCCCTGATGCTCTAGATGTGAAACATGTAAGTACTTTTAAAAGTGTTATTTTTGTATCTTAAGTTTATCTTATACAGAATATTGCACTCCTTTCAGACTTATATAGCCCGTAAGCATTCAATACTGTAACAAACCTAATGTTGGAGGCTATATATTTTTTTTGTTAACTGAGATTCTCTTAAACAGTGCAAGGTACACAATTCTGCATACTACCAAAATGGCACTGGATATTTTAATTTTGTAGTAACCCACAGGTGCCCTGACGTTACGATAAATGTTTAAGTATTTAGGATTTTTTTCTTATTGGTGGTCATTGTTAATGGACCCTGTCACTTTTCTTCACAGTGAGAAATGCGCCTTTGAGGGGAGTGAGCATTTGCTTCCTTTCTGAGTGGTTCTTGACATCACAGCTAACTGGTTATAAAGAGTTAAACTTGACGCAATGATATATAGAAATCTAGATGGGTAATAGTGAATTACCGGGATCTGAGTAGTTTTGAGTAACATTAAAGAGCGCAAGGGACGCTCGAGTTACCGATGTCATTTGGAACCCCCAAGGTGAAAAATATCTCCGGAGTTCACTTTTTACCTATCTATAATTTTATCTTGTGTATGGCCCCCAAAACTAATATGCTCTTGCTTTTACTTGTTATTCAATGGCAGAGGAGACATGGGGGAACCGTACAGAATATGGCCTCTGTTATCCATTCCTGTCCTATAGAAACAAATAAATTACCTGCGTCCTTCGCCATCCCACATCACCTTCCCTGCCTTCCTTCTCTCTCCTGCAGCAGTACTCTTTGCTATCATTCAGAGCAGACAAGCAGAGCTGTAATGGCGAGCTCGAAGAGCCCTGTCATCCTGGCCTGGAAGGCCTTTATGACGTAGCAACAGTGGGTAACATGTTTTGTTATCAACTGCTGCGACCTCACAGCAGTGAGTTATGAGATCTAGAAATTGAAATAGATGATAGAGGTTCTCTATAAGAGGCATGCATAACAATTATATTTTAGATTGTTATGGAGTTTTAATTCCATACTCAATAGCGTATAGGCTTTCAGTAATACAATGGTATTATTTTGAGTCATTTTATAACAATTTATATAATGTTTTTGGGGTAATAAACCAAGAATTTTCATTCAACACTGCAGTCCGGGTTTTGTTAATCCTTTATTATTCTAAGTCAAATGTAGATTAAATAGATATTTGCTGGTTAACATTGCTGCTGGAAAGACTTCTTTGCTGCTATTGTCACGTTTTCTTGCCACTAGTTTTGTTTTTCAAAATCTTAGCCAGGATAGGTTACTTGTTACGTAGCTTATTTGGTTGCATATTTTATATAACATTGAATATAATAAATGAAGTAGTAAATAAACTACTTTGGGAATTTCTACATTTGACCCAGGTGAATTGATTTTTTTGTGATATTTGTTAACCTTGGACCTATTTTCTTAGAGACAGCCTTAGCTGTCTGGTTACATATATATATATATATATATATATATATATATACACACACACATATATATCGGGCCCTCCGTCTTACAATACGGTTGGATTTCATCTGACAGGATGGAGCACTGGGGTTTGTGGTGGAGGCAGCAACTCCAAGGTGGGAGAAGATAAGGTTACGTGTGCTACTTTGAATTTGCCTGCAACCTTTTCCCCTTCAAACCTCTCCTCTTAGTGGACCCTTCAAGGCCTCGGTTACGGTAGCAGGATGGAGAATTCAACCAAAAGGATGAATCATTCAGCTAACTAATTTAAATCTACTGATCCAGTCAGGCCTTTGAGGGAGGACAAAACGACCTTCCCACCCCTAACTACCTCAATAAGAAATCTTATCACAAAGCAATTTAACCTTATCTCCGATCCCCCACCAGATGAAAATTTGTGGATACAGCATATTACTGAAGCTGCTGTAGGTGATTCAGTTCAAGAGGAACACTGGGAGCATTCGTTAACTACTAACCTGGAGAAGGGCCCCAGACTGTCATCTTGCCCAAGCCTTAGCTTTCTAGCATCTCTAGAGGAAGTGGAGGTATTAGGAGGTGTGAGGCCCAGGTCAGATTATTTGGGAATCGATAGCTGCTCCTTGACACAGGAGGTATTGAGTCGTGTAACAATCTTTAATCTTGCTGTAGTGTCCTCATTGATTTATTTGCACCCTTGTGCATCCTCAACTTTACTGGATGTTCTTTTATCAAAGCAGAAAACTTTGCAATGAATCTTGGAGACTCTGTGGTTGTTAACACCAAACAAGTGCAGCAATCCAATTATCTGAAGGAAATCCATTTGGAACTTTGTAAGGTTAACAACTGTCTGCCATCTGTAATAGGGCCTGCGGAGTTCAGGTGTACTCCACAGAGCTCTTCTTGCCGGGATTAAAGAGAGACTCCTAACTCAGATAACATTCTAAATGCCCTTTGCTTGTTAGGAAAAGATTTTATGCTTCTACTTGTTTGAAATACTACTTCCTGTTTTAGGGTAGGAGGGCATGTAAAAGAGTTAGTAAGCCGGGTGGTGGGACTAGCCATAGGGATACACGGAAGACCGAAATGGAAGAGCTGAGCTTTGGGAGGCCTAATAGAGCTTATCCTCGGCTTCCTAGTTGTGGGGCTATGACAGATTAAAGGTCCAATGTGTCTCAAAAACAGAGAAAACAGGGCAACTTCATTGTCAGGGCCCAATGTGTCTCAGAAACAGTAAAAAAACAAATACGTAGTAAGGGACACGCTGTAAATAATCAGATACCTACACAAAAAAGAGCATCTGACCTAAAAACCTGAGAGTTGGCGTGGTCTCTAAGGGCACCAACTCGAGGGTTAGAGCAGGTACTAAGAGCACCAAGGCCTTATTGAAAATAAGGAGACAGTGAAGTTGCAGTTAGATCAACATCCAACTCTAGTGTCGGGGACGCAAACATTACTATTAGAAGTTGTACTCAAGGGTAAGAAAGCTAGGAAATTGAAACCATTGAATCGGCAACTCCTCAGAACACAGATAATTTTAAAATGTTATTCATGAATGACGAGGCCCTAGAGCAATCATGGCCATCCCAAAGAATTTCACTAAATAACCGGTTTGCCCCTTTGTTGCACTTTGAGGGTTTGCAAGATGGGGAAAGTTGAATAAATGATTTATAGAATGAGAAGTCCTCTTGTTATCTGAGAATCATGAGTTGGAATATTCATGGGTTAGACCAGCTTTTGAAAGCCACACAAGTTGGCAATTTGGAAAAGTAAGCCAGCACCATATAAGGTTCCTGCTGGAGTCCTGGTTACGAGAAGACAAAGCCATTGAGTACTTTGTTGCGGTTAATTGTATGGGTAATAAACAAGGGAGTAGTAGGGTCTCTTGTGGCGTGTTGACCCTAATCAAAAATATTTAGAATAATGTTGTTCTCAATCGCCCTCGTCAGTGGAGTTCAAATCATTGCAGCTGAGCTCTGGGTGAAGATGAATGTTTGTAGGCAGTTTGTTTTGACCAATGTATATATGCATAAAGAGGAGCAGCACAGAATAAGTGATTGAGTTGATACCCTTAACTCCTCTTTTAGGAAAGTGATGGGGACATTTCCAAAGTGTATGTTAATTCTGGCTGGGGATTTTAATGCTTATCTATACCCAAGCTACCCAGAGGAAGTATTTCAGGAGGTTAAAGGAGTTTTGTGTTTAAACGGACACTTTGAGAAGGATACACCTGCTGCCCAGACACCTTCTTTTGGTTCCCATGGCTGCCTGATCAATTATCTTTGTTCCAGCTTGGCAGATTGGGCATTAATTACATTTTAAAGTAATGAACTTCAAAGGAAGTGATCATTGAGCTCTCTCTGCTGCTTGATGCTTTGAGGAACTCACAGGGTTCGACAGGGCTTTACAGCTGGGCATGGGTTATCCTCTGAGGCTCTTGACACACTTGGACCAGCCCTATTTAAGCCATCAAGCTGCATGCCTAGTGTCAGACACTCTTGTTGCATTGAATGAGATGATTCAAGATTTATTAGTTTGGTATAATATGTTTTTCAAAAATGCGTAAACGTATCCAAATGAATTTGAACAATCATACAGGATGAGGGAAAGTCCATGATAGAGCTGTAGGTTGGTTTGATGCGTTCTGTCAGACTATGAAATCTCGCTTGAAAAAGGTTACTCAACAGCATAAATTGGGGTTTATAACTCTTTCCATGGAAGATTTGAAGCGATTTACCCTTTGTTGTACCTGGCTTTTTGACAGGGTCATCCCCAAACTTTTGCCTCCTTCCTCCTATTTTTTCTGACCTGTTGTTGTTGGCTTTTGACCTCTGGGCACTTTACCACTGCTAACCAGTGCTAAAGTGCATATGCTCTCTGTGTAAATTGTACTATTGATTGGTTTATCCATGATTGGCTATTTAATTTACTTATAAGTCCCTAGTAGAGTGCACTATCTGTGCCTAGGGCCTGTAGATTAAATGCTACTAGTGAGCCTGCAGCACTGATTGTGCCACCCACTTCAGTAGCCCCTTAACCTTGTCTCAGGCCTGCCATTGCAAGGCCTGTGTGTGCAGTTTCACTGCCACTTCGACTTGGCATTTTAAAGTACTTGCCAAGCTTAGAACTCCCCTTTTTCTACATATAAGTCACCCCTAATGTGCGCCCTAGGTCAGTGTTTTTCAACCACTGTTCCGCGGGACACTAGTGTGCCGCGAGATGTTGCCTGGTGTGCCGTAGGAAAAATTCGTAAGATTAAAAAAAAAAAAAAAAAATGTCAAATTTCCGCCCACTAGGGCGGCGGGCGCCGGACAGTAGGGCATTGTGAACGGGTCGTTACGACCACGTCCACGCCAGTGCCAACCAGCTTCTCAAAAGCCCGTTGCGCGTTCCCATGTCTCCATGGGAACTCTCCGGGCGTCGATGACGCGTTTCCCTGTTTCCAGGGAAACGCTTCAGGACTTCCGGGGGAGTGGTGAAAAGGGGGCCGGAGCCGAAAGAGAGGGAAAGCGCGACGAGGTCAGGACGAGACGAAGGAGTCTCGTCGAGGAGCGGGACGAGGAGGACGAGAGAGCGGCGGTAACGAGAGACAAGGAGAAGGGGGTCTACCACGGAGAAGGTAAGGTTACACATATCTGTGGTCTAGTTCTAAAACATGTGGTCTGAATGCAAAAAGTTAGAGAAAACCATAGCAAGGCTGCCAGGTCTTACAGTATTATTGTTGTAGTTACAGCTAATTTTAGTAAAATTGAGTGCTCAAAATTGAGGTGAGCTACAGCGAGTTAATAAGAATTAAGGATGTATCATACACCTCTTCCTCTCATACACACCAAAACACAAGTTGTTTCTCAGAGTACCTAGGATTCAAAACTAGAATGGCACTTACCTCACAGAAGGAGTTCACCGGGGGCATCATGGAAGTGTTCATCGGGGGCATCATTGAAGATTTCATTGGGGGCATCGTGGTGGAATTCATGGAGGAATTCATCATGGAGTTATGCATATATGTACTTTTATTCTGGTAACATTGAGCCCCATAGCAATGAAAGTTCCAGCACTTTAACTGTAGAAAGATGACACAAACCACAGGTGTTTCAGGTGATTAGAAAGATAAGTGGTTCAGTGCCCTAGAATAGTCACAGTGTGTGGCTTCCAGGGACCCCGATGCCGCATAAACTTGCTGCAGAGGTGCTGAACCAATTTGATGTCTACGTAACCAGATGCTTCTAAACCAGCGTCTCCGAGGTTTCAGATTGAACTCAGTCTCCAAAACCTGATACTTGACCCTTGAAACTGCGCCGTTAGTGTTAAAAACACCATGCTATCTTAATCCTTCTGGCGTGTGCAACGTTTTTGTTTGCCATTAAAGAAACAAATATTAAACCATGCTTGAATGTCGGAACTGGTTACTAAACTTTTTGAATCCCACCACTGATGTTAAGGACTATAAATAGCTCCGGTGTCACTGTTACACTAACAGGAGGAGGACAGGAGGAGACATCGCAGTAGATCGCCGATGAGCAGAAGAGCGCCAATGGATATGGATTTGGAGGAAACATGAGCAGAAGAGCAGAAGAGCGCTGACTGATGGATCTGGATGGAGACATGCGCAGAAGAGTGCTGAGTGTGACGGACAGCGGCTATCTGGAGGAGACAAGCACAGTAAGTACTGAGTGACAGTGAGATACTGCAGTGATGGACAAGTTTTTGAAAAGGAAAGAACTGGACTCTGAACAAAATTTGGAGCAAGATGAGAGCCGAAGTATGAGTGGGGATCAAAAGAAAGCAAAGATGGTTAGCTCAAGCAAATTGTCTGGCACAAGGCAATATAGCGAAAGCTATATTTCATTTGGATTTACTTTCACCGGAGATGCAAACAAACCAACTCCACTGTGCGTGGTGTGTGGTGAAAAGCTAGCTAACAGTGCTATGGTCCCAAGCAAACTTAAACGCCATCTCCAAACGAAACACCCTTCGCTTCAAAACAAGAATGCGGACTATTTTGTTCGCCTGCTTGAAAACACGGAGAAAGAGGCAACTTTCATGAGAAAAACCACAAAGGTAAATGAAAGAGCTCTTAAAGCTAGCTATCAAGTTGCTGAACTTATAGCCAAGTCAAAAAAGTCGCACACTGTGGTAGAGACATTAATACTTCCCGCCTGCAAAGCTATTGTACAGGAGATGCTCGGACCTGAAGCAGCTAAGGAAATAGCCAAAGTCCCTCTCTCAGACAACACAATTTCCAGACGTATTAATGACATGTCTGCAGACATCGAAAGTGTGGTTTTGGAAAAGATCCGTATCAGTGAGAAATTTGCATTGCAACTTGACGAGTCTACTGATATCAGTGGACATGCTCAACTCTTGGCCAATGTGCGTTTTGTTGATGGTGATGCAATTAGAGAAAACTTCTTTTTTTGCAAGGCATTGCCAGAAAAAACAACAGGAGAAGAAATTTTTCGGGTCACATCAGAATACCTTGAACAAGGAGGACTTAAGTGGGAAAACTGCACAAGTGTCTGCACCGATGGAGCTACAGCCATGGTCGGGCGCACCAAAGGCTTTGTAAGCAGAGTGAAGGAAAGAAATCCAGATGTTATTGTTACGCATTGTTTTTTACACCGTGAGGCCCTCGTAGCCAAGACTTTACCAGCAGACCTAGTTCATGTGTTGGATGATGTTGTGCGCATGGTAAACTTTGTAAAGTCACGACCCGTGAAAACTCGCATATTTGCAGCTTTGTGTGAGGAGATGGGAGCGAAGCATAAAACCTTGCTGTTTCATACGGAGGTCCGGTGGTTGTCGCGTGGCAAGGTCTTGGTTCGTGTGTATGAGCTGCGGGAGGAACTTAAAGTGTTTCTGACAAATGAGAGGTCAGATTACGCAAAGCTGCTTGCAAGTGATGAGTGGTGTGCAAGGCTGGCATACCTGGCAGATATATTTCATCATCTGAATGAACTGAACACACGAATGCAAGGCCGAAATGAAAACCTGCTTACAAGTACAGATAAAATAAATGGATTCCGTTCAAAGGTGCAACTCTGGCATCAACACGTGGAAAGTGGCAATCTTGAAATGTTCACACTCACCAAGCAATGGCAAGGTGTTCACACTGCTGCACTGTGTGAGATAATAGTTAAACATTTAAAAACTCTCGAGGAGAAGTTGTCATTTTATTTCTCTTCAGTCTCCACTGAATGCCTTGACTGGGTTAGGGACCCTTATAGCTCAGCATCAGTTGGTGGAAAGGACATGACTTTACAGGAGCAGGAGGAACTAACTGAACTGAGACAAAATCGTGGTTTCAAGCTAAGATTTGCTGATCTACCTTTGGACAGTTTTTGGTTGGATACTGCCAAGGAGTTCCCCCTTCTGGCAAACAAAGCTATTTTGACATTGCTCCCATTTTCCACTACATATCTGTGTGAGATGAGCTTTTCAAGCATGATTGCTATAAAAACTAAATACAGAGAGAGACTGAGAGCTGTTGACGAAGAGCTACGTGTGTGTCTTTCTTCGATTCCAGCCAGAATATCAGCTTTGTGTTCAGCCAAACAGGCCCAGGTTGCGCACTGAATAAAGTATTTTATAATTTTTCATATTTCTGTTTACTTACTATTTCATAATAAAGTAATTATAAAATACTTTCTTTGTGTTTATTTGATTCCTATTCAAGAGAATTACTTTATATATAGTCAATATAGGCACAGAGTTAAATTTTTTAACATTTTCTAATGGTGGTGTGCCTCGTGATTTTTTTCATGAAACAAGTGTGCCTTTGCCCAAAAAAGGTTGAAAAACACTGCTCTAGGTAACCCCTAGAGCAGGGTGCTGTGTGGGTAAAAGGCAGGACATGTACCTGTGTAGTTATATGTCCTGGTAGTGTAAAACTCCTAAATTCGTTTTTACACTACTGTGAGGCCTGCTCCCCTCATAGGCTAACATTGGGGCTGCCCTCATACAGTGTTGAAGTGGCAGCTGCTGATCTGAAAGGAGCAGGAAGGTCATATTTAATATGGCCAGAATGATAATATAAAATCCTGCTGACTGGTGAAGTCAGATTTAATATTACTATTCTAGAAATGCCACTTTTAGAAAGTGAGCATTTCTTTGCACTAAAATCTGCTATTTGGGGTTGTTAGCGCTTAAGCCCCCTTAACTTTTTGTCCACATAAGGGATCCATGTCAAATTTGCGTCCTTAATTCAAAACTCTGGGGAGTCTAAAAGTATCCAGGGTTTGTGGATTCCCCTGGAGGAGCCCAAGAAATTAGGAAATACAGCGATTTTTTTTTTTTTTTTTTCTCTTTCTTTTTTTGGGGGAAAATGTGGGGAAAAAGTCCTTCAGAAGAAAGCATCCGTTTTTTTCCCCTTGCAAATGGCATCAACGTAGGTTTGCAGTGCTAAAATCACAATCTTCCCACCTTTCAGGAACAGGCAGAGTTGAATCAGAAAACCAAAGTTTTCAACACAGTTTTGGCCTTTTACTGGAACGTAGCCCATTTTTCCTACTTTTTGTGCTGTCATCCTCTTTCCAGATAGTGGTAGAAATGGGTGTGAAACCAGTGGTGGATGCCGGAAATCTGAACATTTCTCAGAAGGAGACAAAATTCTAAATTCAGCAAGGGTTCATTTATGTAGATCCTTAAGGTTTTCCTATAAAAAAAATAACAGTTAAAATAAAAACAAATATTCAAATTGAGTTGAAAAAAACACAACCATTTTATGTTTACACTTTCAGCTCTGATTTCTTAGAAACATGGCAGATTGTCGAAAGCAATATACTGTTACGTCTGCTGAACCCTTCTGGTTGCGGTGGTATATGGTGCTTGTAGGTTCACCAAGAACCTTAGGTACCCAGAGCCAATAATTGAGCAGAACCTTGCACTGGTTTTTCATTGTGCATCAGGTATACAGTAATTTATTTGGTAAAATTTAAAGAGTGAAAAATTGGTATCAAGGAAACCCATACATTTCTGAAATGGGCACAAGATACGGAGTTTAGAAGCAGTGATTTTTTGCACATCTCTGACTTTGGGGCTACCTATATTGGCATGTGAATTAGAGGGCATTTCTCAAAATGATTTCTTTCTTATACACGGTCTTAGATTTGGATGGAGCAAATGCAGAGAAAGACAATTGATAATAACACTACTAACTCTACTATTCTGTGTCCAGCTAAGTCTCCTGAGAAAAATGGTACCTCACCTGTTTGGGTAGACCTAGTTCCCGCGACAGGAAATGGACAAAAACATCAGGTGGACACATCACATTTTTCCTCCCAAAACTGACCCATTTTGCACTGTGCCTGGCTGTACATTTTAGGTCCGATCTCGGCCGGCACCTAGGCAAACCTGTAAATTTTTGAAAGCTAGACACCTAGGGAATCCAGGATGGCGTGACTTGTGTGGCTCTCACCAGGTTCTGTTACCCAGAATCCTGTGCAAAGCTCAATCTGTCTAAAAACCCATTGACCCCACATTTCTATGATGGAAAGTTCTGAAATCTGAGGGGAGCCACAAATTTCCTACCACCCAGCATTCCCCCATGGCTCACGATAAACATGCTGCCTCACTTGTGTGGGTGGGCCAAATGCTCGCATCGGGGAAGGGCCCAAAAAGTATTGCGGTCATATCAAAGTTATCAAATACAAAACAACCAGATTTTGCAAGGGGCATCTGCGTTTTGGTCCTGGCGGCCATCTAGGGGAAACCTACCAAACCGGACATTTCTGAAAACCAGACACCAGGGGGAGTAGAGAGAGATGTCTTGCATGAATCCCCAGTGTTTTCTTATCCAGAATCTCCTGCAAACCTCAAATTTAGCTACAAATCACATTTTCCTGGTATTTCAGTGTGGGATCACCTCGCCGGCACAAATTTCCTACCACCCAGTGTGCCTCTTGGTCTCCTGTTAAAAATGATACCTCACTTGTGTAGGTGGGCCAAGTGCCTGCGACGAGGAAGGGCCAAAAACCTGTAGAAATTGAGAAGGAACCAACGCGGGTCCAAAAGGGCTGGTTTTTTTTTTCATATGTTTTTAGCATTGGTTTGGAATTCAATAAAATATCCACTTGTCCATGGGACAAGTTGCTTTCGAAATCTGCTTGTGCTGTAAATAAATCCACTTGTCCCTTTGGTGCCACGCAGTGCAGCAAAAACTTTTGGCAGCAATTTCATTATATAAGAGCTCTGATAATAGCCTCTCTGATTATGCTGGTGTTCATAATATAGTAGAGTTTGAGTACTATCAATTCCTTCATGTTGCCAAATTTCTGCACATCTACATACAGGGGCTGGAAGTAGGAGTTAGCATTAGTTCCAGGATTGGAATATACTTTTGAGTCTGAGCATAGTGAGAAAGGTTAGAAATTCACTTCTGAATAGGGCAGAGATAAAACGTCTTTCAGGGTTGGGAGGAGGAAGGAAGAGGATGGAGGGAAAGTGAACTTTTTCTTTTATAGACTTTCAGACTTTCGCACAGCCTTCTACACAGTTTGTAGAGGAGTACTGTGGGAAAAGTTCATTGCTTGGTAAGCACCAAGACAGCTTCTTTGTATTATCCAGGCAATGTATAATAATAATTGGGCACAATTTGAGCTGAATAGATCTGGGCATTTGTCTGGAGAATTCCTGTCGATAAGGGTCACCGGCAGTGGTGTGTTCTGGCCTCTATCTTATTTTGTCTATTCTTGGCGTATCTAGCCTCATTAAATATCATGTAGTTAGTTTTCTCCTGAAGTAGGCACCGTGCGTTTCCCTTACTTGCTGTATGCAGATGATTTATTTTTGCTGGACTATACACCACTGGGTGTACAAAGGACATTAGAGACTCGGGATGTGTATGGTAAAGAAAATTCCCTGAGAAAATATATATAGAAAACGAAGATAGTGGTGTTTGGTAAAAGGACCTCCAAGTTCACATGGGTCTTCAGTTCAATCCCCGTTGAAGTGGTGGATTTCCTGGTAATAGGAATGTTGTGTATATAATGCAGGCTTGATTTTATGTCATCATAAACACACTAATTCATTTAAGTTAAAAAGCTAAATAACTGTTTAAAAAGTAATGCTAACAGATGTGTTTTTGATCATCGTATTTAAAACTCCATTTTGACACTAGTTGCGTTAATAAAACAGAACTGAAATCTTTTCACTCACTGAAAGCTGCGGGGTTTTATGTATTAGTTAGTGCCATAAGGGCGTCTGCCTTGTACAGATCTTACTTGGAAAGAAAAGAAATAGCGAATTTGCTTGCCTTCTGTGCTCTTCTTGTCTGTGTTCTCAAGCCGCATAATTTGTGCTCGCAGCAGTTCCCCTCCCGTTTCCATAGTGAATCATTCATAACAGATGAAGGAATTAGAAATAACCATATGAAAGAATGCTAGAATAGGTGAAATCCCGTAAGTTGATGATGTATATATTAGAGACGATGACTTGCATGAACATTTACAGCATGTAGACAGTTTCATATTTGCCGAGGCAAATTTGAACTTCAGGAAAAGTAAAATCTGTTTAGTGAATTTCATCTTGCCAGCATGTGAGTTATCCCATAAAGGGAAATGACATGCACCTTGTTTTTTGGGGAAATTTGGGCTACTTTAGCTTTCCTGTTCTCTTAAAAAATTACAAGCAGTAATGGAATGAATTATTAATCTTTGGTAGCTCATCTCTACCACACCATCCAGTAAGGGAGATGGCCTTATATCGAATGATCACGTCTATATTTGCACAGATTCTTAAAGACCTAACGAAAGAGATGCTTGTAATAGCACATTTACTACAAGTGCATGATAATATATATGTTTTGATAAGAATACTTTGCAGTCGCTCAAGCCACACCCTTATTTTCTAGAGCGAGGGGTAAACACTACCTATTAGCCTTGAAATCGTATTCATACACTTGAGCAGAGGAGTGGTTTGCTCTGACTAAGTTCTCACTGCTTTGCAGACGATAATAAAGAACAATCAATTGCATAAGGCAAGAAATGAATCACAGTAACGCCAATACCTTATTTGGAAGCTGCAAGTAAAGCAAGCATTGTGAATGCCCATGCATTACCCGTGCGCTGTATGCAATGGGCCAAAGTCGGGCCAATTCAGTTGTGAAATTGGAATATGCTTCCACATTAAAATGCTATATTTATTGAGCTAACAACAAGTAGTACCAGAAACAGTGTCTATGAGACACTTGCATTAGGTGTGTGCAGCTGTACAATAATTCAAAATAAAGCATATGCCTGTGAAACCCTTGGGGGACTCGACCTCATAAATTGCAGAATTGAATGCACTCTTCTTAGCTTTGCAAAAAGCTTATAATTCAGTTCTTCATTGGTTTGTATCTGATCTCATTAATTTGGGCACAGTGGTACAATGTTGATTTTTAAATCACCGGGAAAACAGTAGTCACCAAGACTAAAGAGGAAAGTTAAGCAGCATTGTACTTTGATCTTTGCCCTCCAAATACTGCTTCTATTGGTGAAGGTCCAGGCACACTAGCACACAAGTGCAGCTATTCACACCATAAAGTATACTTCTGAGTAGTATGCAAAATGTGCCATGTAGGTGTGGAAAGTAGCAGTAGTCACTCAGTAGCAAACTTTGATCGACCAGTACATGCACTCGGCAGTTCGGTCATCACACAACGAACAAGCATTGGCAAAGTCAATAGGTCTTCTTTATGCGAGAGCTATTGGCTTTGCCAATATTTTTAAGTCATGGTGAACACGGGCATGGCTACTGTTGAGCATGGCTTAAAGATAGTGGGATGAAGGAGAGTGGAGTGGTGTACAGTAGAGTGTTATGGAGTGGAGTAGAGGCATAGAGTGGTGTAGAGCTGTGTTGTGGAGGAAGTGGAACGGAAGGGCAAAGAGTGGTGTAGAGTTGAGTGGCATACAGTGTCAGAGTGGGGTGGCATGACGGTCCTGGAGTGGTGAGGAACAGAGTGGAGTGGTGTAGAGTTTGTTGTATATCGTGGGGTAGGGTTTTGTAGAGAAGAGTAGATTGTTGAAGAGTGGAATGGCATAGAGCGATGTAGATTTGAATTGCGTAGGGTGGAGTAGCATAGTGGCATAGAATGGAATAGAGCAAAGTGGAGTAGCGTGTCGTAGAATGGAATGGTGTAAAGTGGCATGGAGAGAGTTCCATAAAGCATCATAGAGTGTAGTAGAATGTTGTGTAGTGGAGTAATAGAGCAGAGCATCATGAAGTGTAGTGTCGTAGAGTGTCCTAGAGTTAAGTGGCATTAAGTACAGTAGTGCAGGGTAAATTGGCATAGAGTGCATTATTTCAAAGAATGGTGAAGTGGACTGGTACAGGGTAGAGTACAGAGGTGTAAAGTAGAGCGCAGTGGCGTAGAGTGCAGTGATGCAGAGTCTAGTGTACTGATGTGTGCGTTAGCTTAGCATGCAGTGGAGAAGAGCTGAGTGGTGCAGAGTAGAGTGCAATGACATAGAGTGCAGTGTTGCAGAGTACAATGGCATTAAGTTAGAGTAGATTGGCGCAGAGTGCAATGATGTAGAGTGATGTAGCATGTGGAGGGTTGCAGAGTAGATTTGTGTAGAGTGCAGAGTAGTTGGCGTAGAGTCCATTATTGTTGAGTAAATGGTGTAGAGTTAAGTAATGTAGTGTGTAGTGGCACAGCATGGAGGGCAGTGGCGTAGAGTAGATTGTTTCAGAGTACAGTGAAGTGCCATACAGTGGAGTGGTGCAGCATAGAGTACAGTGGCATAGATTTGTGTCATAGAGTGCAATGGCATAGAATGCAGAGTAGCAAAGTGGAGTGGCATAGAGTGGAGTCGTGTAGAGTGGAGTAACCTAGACTGGAGTGGGGTAGAATGCAGTGCCATAGAGTGGTGCAGAGTGTGTCATAGATTGCAGTGGTGCACAGTATTTTATAGTGACAGAGTGGATTGGCATGGAGTGTAGTAGAGTGGTGCAGACTAGAGTGCAGTGTTGCAGAGTAAAGTGGTTGAGTATAATAGTGTAGAGTATAGTGGTGTCCAGTGGTGCAGAGTAGATTGGCATAGATTGCATTGGTTTTGAGTAAAGTGATGTGGAGTGCATTGATGTATAATAGCGCGCCTTAGTGTGCAGCAGCTTAGAATAGAGTGGAGGTGAATGGCGCAGGCTAAATTTCAGTGCGTACTGTAGAGTGGAATAGAGTGGCGTAGAGTGCAGTGGTACAGAGTAGATTTTAGTGGCGCAGAGAGAATTACCGTAGGATGCAGTGCCGTAAAATGGAACAGTTTAGTGGGTTTGAATACAAACGTTCTTCTGTGTTCTTCTGTGTTCTTCTGTGTTCTTCTGTGTTCTTCTGCTCTTCCTGTCTTCTGTTCTTCTGTCTTCTGCTCTTTCTGTCTTCTGTTCTTCTGTCCTCTGTTCTCCTGTCTTCGGCTCTTCTACCTCCTCCGTCTTCTTCCCCCGAGCCTGCCCTCCTGCTCCTTCCTCATCCCCCTCCCTCACTCGCCTCCCCCTCTCTCACCCCTAGCTAACCCGTTCGCTATCTACCTCCCTCACTCCTCCTATCTTCCTATCTCTCTAGCTCCCTATCTCACTATCTAACTCCCCCACTCTCCACCTCCTCCTACCTACCTATCTGTCTATCTATCTATTTCCCTATCTATCGACTTCTCTATCTATTTTCTCTATCTATTTCTCTATCTCTCCCCCCCTCCCGCCACCCCCTCTACTACCTATCTCCCTATCCTCTCACTCTACCTCTCTCCCTCACCCACCTCTACAACCCCCCCTCCCCTATCTTCACAACCCTACTCCTATCTCTCTCCCTAATCTCCAAACCTCCTAACACTCACCCTCCTCCACCCTAAACCCCCTCCCCCAGCTCCTCTCACTCTACCTGTCCCCCCCCCCCTCCCTCGCGCTTTCCCGCCGCGACCTCCTGCACGCCCCCGCCCCCCAGCTCCCATTCGCCCCCAGCTGACCCCTCCCCCCCCCTCCTACCTCTTATGGCGGCCGCTGCGCGACAGTGGTAGCGACCCTTGACCCAAGGGTAGGTCGCTCCCCCTGCCGCTGCAGCTCCTCCAAGTTCCCGAGTTCCTGTGTTCCTGAGACCCACCTAACTGTAAGTACCCCCCTCCTCCCAGCCCCTCGCCCTGCCCTGCGCCACTCACCTTCTCTCCTGCTCCTGCTTCTTTTCCTCCTCTCTGTCTCTTCCTCCTCGCTCCCCCTCTGCAATCTTCTTCTGTGTTCTTCTGTTCTTCTCTTCTGTTCTTCTGTTCTTCCCTTCTGTTCTTCTGTGTTCTTCCGGTCTTCTGTGTTCTTCTTCTCGTTTCTTCTGTGTTCTTCTGTGTTCTTCTGTGTTCTTCTGTGTTCTTCTGTGTTCTTCTGTGTTCTTCTGTGTTCTTCTCTGTTCTTCTCTGTTCTTCTCTGTTCTTCTCTGTTCTTCTGCTCTTCCTGTCCTCTGTTCTTCTGTTCTTCTGTCTTCTGCTCTTCCGGTCTTCTGTTCTTCTGTCTTCTGTTCTTCTGTCCTCTGTTCTCCTGTCTTCGGCTCTTCTACCTCCTCCGTCTTCTTCCCCCGAGCCTGCCCTCCTGCTCCTTCCTCATCCCCCTCCCTCACTCGCCTCCCCCTCTCTCACCCCTAGCTAACCCGTTCGCTATCTACCTCCCTCACTCCTCCTATCTTCCTATCTCTCTAGCTCCCTATCTCACTATCTAACTCCCCCACTCTCCACCTCCTCCTACCTACCTATCTGTCTATCTATCTATTTCCCTATCTATCGACTTCTCTATCTATTTTCTCTATCTATTTCTCTATCTCTCCCCCCCTCCCGCCACCCCCTCTACTACCTATCTCCCTATCCTCTCACTCTACCTCTCTCCCTCACCCACCTCTACAACCCCCCCTCCCCTATCTTCACAACCCTACTCCTATCTCTCTCCCTAATCTCCAAACCTCCTAACACTCACCCTCCTCCACCCTAAACCCCCTCCCCCAGCTCCTCTCACTCTACCTGTCCCCCCCCCTCGCGCTTTCCCGGCGCGACCTCCTGCACGCCCCCGCCCCCCAGCTCCCATTCGCCCCCAGCTGACCCCTCCCCCCCCCTCCTACCTCTTATGGCGGCCGCTGCGCGACAGTGGTAGCGACCCTTGACCCAAGGGTAGGTCGCTCCCCCTGCCGCTGCAGCTCCTCCAAGTTCCCGAGTTCCTGTGTTCCTGAGACCCACCTAACTGTAAGTACCCCCCTCCTCCCAGCCCCTCGCCCTGCCCTGCGCCACTCACCTTCTCTCCTGCTTCTTTTCCTCCTCTCTGTCTCTTCCTCCTTGCTCCCCCTCTGCAATCTTCTTCTGTGTTCTTCTGTTCTTCTCTTCTGTTCTTCTGTTCTTCCCTTCTGTTCTTCTGTGTTCTTCCGGTCTTCTGTTTTCTTCTTCTCGTTTCTTCTGTGTTCTTCTGTGTTCTTCTGTGTTCTTCTGTGTTCTTCTCTGTTCTTCTGCTCTTCCTGTCTTCTGTTCTTCTGTTCTTCTGTCTTCTGCTCTTCCGGTCTTCTGTTCTTCTGTCTTCTGTTCTTCTGTCCTCTGTTCTCCTGTCTTCGGCTCTTCTACCTCCTCCGTCTTCTTCCCCCGAGCCTGCCCTCCTGCTCCTTCCTCATCCCCCTCCCTCACTCGCCTCCCCCTCTCTCACCCCTAGCTAACCCGTTCGCTATCTACCTCCCTCACTCCTCCTATCTTCCTATCTCTCTAGCTCCCTATCTCACTATCTAACTCCCCCACTCTCCACCTCCTCCTACCTACCTATCTGTCTATCTATCTATTTCCCTATCTATCGACTTCTCTATCTATTTTCTCTATCTATTTCTCTATCTCTCCCCCCCTCCCGCCACCCCCTCTACTACCTATCTCCCTATCCTCTCACTCTACCTCTCTCCCTCACCCACCTCTACAACCCCCCCTCCCCTATCTTCACAACCCTACTCCTATCTCTCTCCCTAATCTCCAAACCTCCTAACACTCACCCTCCTCCACCCTAAACCCCCTCCCCCAGCTCCTCTCACTCTACCTGTCCCCCCCCCTCCCTCGCGCTTTCCCGCCGCGACCTCCTGCACGCCCCCGCCCCCCAGCTCCCATTCGCCCCCAGCTGACCCCTCCCCCCCCCTCCTACCTCTTATGGCAAGCCCGTCTGCGCCCGTCCGCGCCTGGCCCGCGCCCAGCGCCACGACCCCTGGTCCCCAGCTCCCCCAAGCCCCGCTGATCCGCTACGACCCCACCACCCTCCACGCCCTCAACCCAGGGCGCTCCAAAACCTGCTTCCTAGCTCACCCCAAACGCACCCATGGACCCTTCGCCTGCAACTCCTGCAAACGCATCTTCCACCACGCAACTACCACGACCACAAGCCCACGCGCCATCAACCACCTCAAGTGCATCCTGGTCAACGCTCGTTCCGTCCACAAGCACGCCGTTGAACTTTGGGACCTCCTGGACTCCACAGCCCCGGACGTCGCCTTCATCACGGAGACATGGATGAACGCCTCCTCTGCTCCAGACATCGCTACCCGCCATCCCCGAAGGCTACAAGATCTCCAGAAAAGACCGCACCAACCAAGTAGGAGGAGGCGTCGCCATCATCTTCAAAGACTCCATCAGCGTCACCACCTCCACCGAAGACCCCCCCCTCGCCGCTGAACACCTGCATTTTCAGATTCGCACCGACCCAAGGACCACCCTCAGAGGATCCCTCGTCTACCGTCCTCCCGGACCTCGCGCCTCTTTCAGCGACGCCATCGCCGACTTCATCTCCCCGCACGCCCTCGCCTCACCGGACTACATCCTCCTAGGCGACCTCAACTTCCATCTGGAACAAAACAACGACCCCAACACCACCACCCTGCTCGACAACCTCGGCCTCAAACAACTGGTGAACACCGCCACCCACATCGCCGGACACACGCTCGACCCTATCTTCTCCGCCAGCAAACACGTCTTCTTCAGCCACACCTCTGCCCTACACTGGACCGACCACAGCTGCGTCCACTTCACATTCCGACGCGAGACCTCCCACCTCCGCACTCAACCCATCCCTCGTCGACAGTGGAACAAGATCCCTGAAGAGCAACTCTTCTCCGCTCTCGCCGCCAACCAACCCACCCTCACCACCGACCCCAACGACGCAGCTCTCAACCTCACAAACTGGATCTCCAACTGCGCTGACAACCTTGCTCCCCTCAAACGCACGCATCGACAGACCAACACCAAAAAACCTCTCTGGTTCTCTGACACCCTCAAAGAATCAAAGAAAACTTGTCGTGCCCTTGAGAAGGCCTGGCACAAGGACCACACCGCTGACAACATGACCGCCCTCAAGAACGCTACACGCGAACACCACCACCTGATCCGCACTGCCAAAAGGAACTTTTTCACCGACAGACTAGACAAAAACAGCCACAACAGCAGAGAACTCTTCAGCATCGTCAAAGAGTTCTCCAACCCCAGCGCCAGCGCCAACGCCGTCACGCCCTCCCAGGATTTGTGCGAATCCCTCGCCACTTTCTTCCATCGCAAGATCAGCGACCTCCACGACAGCTTCGGACACCAGACCCAACCATACACCACTGAACCCGCTTCCCCGGACATCACCCTCAACAACTGGACCCACATCAACACGGAAGAAACCAAATCCATCATGAACTCTATCCACTCCGGCGCCCCTTCGGACCCCTGCCCGCACTTCATCTTTAACAAAGCCGACGACATCATCGCCCCGCACCTCCAGACCGTCATCAACTCTTCTTTTTCTTCTGCTACCTTCCCCGAATGCTGGAAGCACGCTGAAGTCAACGCCCTACTAAAGAAACCTACGGCTGACCCAAGCGACCTGAAAAACTTCCGCCCCATCTCTCTTCTACCTTTCCCAGCCAAGGTAATAGAAAAGACCGTCAACAAACAGCTGACCACCTTCCTGGAAGACAACAACCTGCTCGACCCTTCACAAACCGGATTCCGAACCAACCACAGCACGGAAACCGCCCTCATCTCAGTCACAGACGACATCAGAACCCTGATGGACAACGGTGAAACAGTCGCCCTCATTCTCCTCGACCTCTCGGCTGCCTTTGACACCGTCTGTCACCGCACCCTAATCACCCGCCTACGCTCCACCGGGATCCAAGGCCAGGCCCTGGACTGGATCGCCTCCTTCCTCGCTAACCGCTCCCAAAGAGTTTACCTCCCTCCGTTTCGCTCAGAACCCACCAAGATCATCTGCGGCGTACCTCAAGGCTCATCGCTCAGCCCGACACTCTTCAATGTCTACATGAGCCCCCTCGCCGACATCGTACGCAAGCACGACATCATCATCACCTCCTACGCCGACGACACCCAACTTGTACTCTCCCTCACCAAGGACCCCGCCAGCGCCAAGACCAACCTACAAGAGGGTATGAAGGACGTCGCAGATTGGATGAGGCTCAGCCGCCTAAAGCTGAACTCTGAAAAAACGGAAGTCCTCATCCTCGGCAACACCCCGTCCGCCTGGGACGACTCCTGGTGGCCCACGGCCCTCGGCACCGCACCGACCCCCGCAGACCACGCCCGCAACCTCGGCTTCATCTTGGACCCTCTTCTCACCATGACCAAGCAAGTCAACGCCGTGTCCTCCGCCTGCTTCCTCACTCTCCGCATGCTCCGCAAGATCTTCCGCTGGATCCCCGCCGACACCAGAAAAACCGTGACCCACGCCCTTGTCACGAGTCGCCTGGACTACGGCAACACCCTCTACGCCGGGACCACCGCCAAACTCCAAAACCGCCTGCAACGCATCCAAAACGCCTCGGCCCGCCTCATCCTCGACGTACCCCGCAACAGCCACATCTCCGCACACCTGAGACACCTGCATTGGCTCCCAGTCAGCAAAAGGATCACCTTCCGTCTTCTCACCCACGCACACAAAGCCCTCCACAACAAGGGACCGGAATACCTCAACAGACGCCTCAACTTCTACGTCCCCACCCGCCCCCTCCGCTCCGCTGGCCTCGC
Organism: Pleurodeles waltl; assembly: GCF_031143425.1. Lineage (NCBI taxonomy): Eukaryota > Metazoa > Chordata > Amphibia > Caudata > Salamandridae > Pleurodeles > Pleurodeles waltl. The sequence continues at coordinate 333,995,624 of NC_090446.1, forward strand.
ACTTGCGGCCGTCCCTCGCACCCGCCGCTCCACGGCGGGTGGGAGATCTTTCTCCTTCCTGGCGGCCAAGACCTGGAACTCCCTCCCCACCAGCCTCAGGACCACCCAGGACCACTCCGCTTTCCGGAGACTCCTAAAGACTTGGCTGTTCGAGCAGCGATAACCCCCCCTTTCCCCCCTAGCGCCTTGAGACCCGCACGGGTGAGTAGCGCGCTTTATAAATGTTAATGATTTGATTTGATTTGAAAGTTGCAGAATGGAGTGGCGCAAAGAGGAGCAGTGGTGCATAGTAGAATAGTGTGAGATAGAGTGCAGTGGTGTGGAGTGGCCCAAAGTGGAGGAGGGAAAAGTGGAATAAGCATAGTGTGGTAGCTTACTGGCATTACAGACAGCATATCTACAATTGACATTATTACTATTACATTTGCACAGACATACAGTTCTACTGATTAAAAAGTATATAATACAAACGACGTGTGGTAATGTCATCACTTAGTGTATTGATTTATTTTGAACCTAGTAAAATATTTGTTTCTACCACACTTCAGAATTACCAAAAGTGCTTCACTTGTGCTTTCCTAATTTTAATATATTTTGAAATATCTGCTCATTTCATTTACAGACATTTAAATAAATATTTTATTGTGTTATGCTAGAAAAAATAACAATCTACAGCCTTCCTCAAGCCAGCATGATTATCACATAAACCTCACTTCAAAGTCAGAGAAAGAAAAGTAAACTCCAAGCTCCCTGCAAGGCAACACCTGACATTTGACCTCTGTCTTTGAATGCACAGCAATGTCATTAGATAAGAACAAGATTCAAAAACCTGTTTACAGAAATCCAGTACTGGTGGGAGAATACAAAAATAGGGTTTGAGCCAGGGAAGGGACAAACTCAATCTGGAGAAGCCTAAAACAAATAAAGCCGGCAATTAGAAAACAAGCTGTGAGTTACAAACCATGTTCGCAATGAGTAGAGTACATTCCCAGGGAAGCTTTCCAAATGTCCCCAAGATCTTGTTAGCAAACCAGACATCTGCCTTGGCTGGTAGCCTTTGACCTAAAAAGGCCCACCACCTAGCTTCCCAGACAAGTACAACTTTTTAGTAGGACAATGTAGCACACTAGAGTCATTTTTCCTGGGGTTGGGATTGTACATACCAAACCAGTCTAATTGATTTAATCTATTTAAAGCCACTCATGAAGGAAATAGGCTCTGTGCATGCTGGAGTGTATGCTACGTTGCGCATTACGCAAGTGTTACTGGTCGCGTTTAATGTCTAAACAAACAAAATAGTATGTTTTGCAGTATAAAATGTGTGAACAAATTAAGTGTTCTACAATTGTGAGACAACCACAGACTCATCTAGAGAAAGCGGCTCATCCCCTCTAAATTGTGTACCTGGACCAAGTGCGTTTCCATCAGTAGATACTTTTGGGGATAGGTTTAATTCAAACTGGGTAGTCAAGAGAGGAAACCGTATGCTAAAACAAGCCTGGACTATGAGCCTTCTAGATAATGGTACATCGTGTTTATACAAACTGCATAGTGCACAGAGAGCTTTATATTATATGCCAAGATGTGTTTTGATGAACCATACTTCTTATCACATGTTATTTGGTGTTAGTAGGTACTGAACCACCCAATCTGGACAGATTCACATGATTAGTCATATCTTAATCTGTGTCAGGATTTGCAATTTATTGTGACAGTCTAAGTGAGATTGCAACCTCTGCAGTCTTGCTTGGTTTGGTCAACTAATAGTAGTGGGATCAAAAGCTTTTAGGAATATTGAGGCGATTCATTTATGATTTCCACAAGCTGCTCTGTCCCAACGTGCCCTGCAGCATATGGTTGCATCTGTTGGACACTTGACTGTTTTACTCCATAAATCAAAATAACCTAAACAGATCTCTGCCTTTTGAAGTTTACTTTCCTCTTTGATGGCAGCCACTGTATTTAACTGTTTTCCTGATTGATAGTTTATTTTCACCTCTACTTTCCAGAGTACTGTTTTTCCTCACTGCTTCTCTGTCTTTCAGAAGAGCTCTATTTGACAAGTGTGTTTCCTTTGTTAGTAAAATAGAATAAATGTCTGGTAAAGAAAATACAGTTGTTTGGTTTGTCTTCTGAACTCCGTTACCTTTGAGCATTACAGTATATGGTATTTCTGTGGTGCAAGCCTAGCCAAAAGGTAGCAGAGTACACGTCAGGAAAGGTTGTGTTGATATTGAAGGACAGGGGGAAGGAGCCTAAGGAGTATTCTGAACTTTCTACCAGGTTAGTGTGCCAGTGGAGGAGATACCTCTTTCATGGTAATTGGGGAACCCCTCTGATACTTGATGTGTCCCTCACAGGAACAGTGCCATCACCTACACACTGAAGACCTCAAAGAAAGTTTTCCATTTAGACTTTTGACATTGAAGTCTTTGCCCTGTGTATCCAGTTGAAGACATCTGTGAGTCAGGGTTATTCAATCTTGGACCTCATTGTGGAAGCTTTAGTCACAATCCTTTAAGACAGTTGACATTCAGCATCCAGTCCGAGCCTGTGCACCACAGACACGTTTCGGACAGCGGCCAAGTGGATGAAAGAAGGGAGACTATGCAAACATCACTACAGCAAGGCATTCCTCTTGGAGATGACCCATGTTGAGACTCTAATCTCTGCAAGAGAAAATACAGCAGTCTTCACATAAAGTAGTCTGAGTGCCAGAACCATCTGTGGTGCCACCAAATTGCCTTTGAGATTGATGGAAGTTCTATCAATTGTGAATTGTATTTTCCTTTGACGGTCTTGCACATTGCTTGTTAGTGCTTTGCAAGAACTAAAAACTGATAACTCAGCCCTCACCACCCCCATCTAGAGAAACAGGTCGACCTGCTAAAATGCCAGGAATTCATGGAATTACCTTACATTTTTTTTTGCAACATTTTGGACACTTTCCTGTATTACAAGTACATTTGGCTGCTGTCACGGTCAACCATAAACATAATTGGTCATTTTGTTTCACTTTTCTACTGACTAAAGAGTATCTGGACGGTCTTAAAATGTTTACTGTGCCAACTTGGAAACACTCCACTCATTGGAAGTTGAAAGTAGCATTGCCAAAATGATGGCCCTTCCCTTGCTCCTCATAATCAACCTTCCCCCATTCATAACGACTCATAAAGCTGATGTGTAGTATGTCACTGATGGTGGCCTTACCAGTTTGTATAAAAATCAGCTGGGAGTGAAAGCTAAATACAGGATCTACGAACAGTTTGCTATATTCGACACCATTTTTATCACTGGCAACCCATACAGCCTTATTGTAAAAATGAACTTCAGATTGCTGCATCGGTTGGTAGTTTTGTTAGGACCTTTCTCTCTAATACGGCCAGAAAACCGCTGTTTCTTCATCTGTTGTATGTTAATACAACATTTAGATATTTTGAAAATCAAAAGTGATGCACAATTCAAAAACATTGATTATAAATTAGAGATTTGTCTGCACTGACTTTCTCCCTTTGAAAAAATCTATTGCTTCGCTGATTCTTTCTTGATAATGGCATGCGTTAAGAAAGCTAAAAAAAATGTTCATAGAAACCCAACACTCATTTTATGTTGGGGAAACACAGCCACAGCTGTTGTCATGTGAAACACTTTCCTTCTTTTACCTGTACATGGCTACTACCTGGAGGTAATTCCCCAACATTGTTGTATTGTTTTATACACCAGGGTGGACACAGTAAGAGGCCCAGCCTTTTCACAGAATTTGTTTACTTGAGTCGATTCTGCTGCCTATATCTCCATTGTAGTCATTGATGGGATCCATTCCATTGCACTGTTTTTTAAATGTAAAAAAGTCCTAGAATTTAGATGGAACGGTTTTATTTTTAGTCAGTTTTAGTGGCATTTGAACACAAAATACAGTTGACAAATTAGTCTGTGGCATTAGCATCCATACCTATAGTACATATGGATAAGCTTGAAAGGTGCTAGTATGAGCTACGTTGAGGACTGCCATGGTTATGCAGACAAACTAAATTTGTTGCACAATTAAACCTAAGGCTTTCTATGTTTAAGCAGCTTTGCTCTTGATGGGTATGTGGGTACTTAATACAGTGAGCACTATCCACACAAACTCTCCCCTCCTCCCCCAGCATTTTGCTTTTTCCTGTTCCTGTTCCTGTTCCTGTTTAGATCTCAATTACCTAGCAAAAGGAAGGAGTCCGGTGTTATTGACTCGCTTTGTCCACGCGAAAAGTCTTTGTCCTCAAACAGGCCAAGGAGTAAGATCTTGCCGATGACCTTGAAGTTTTAGCAGACCTTTGACAAACCCTGGGCAACCTCTTCTCAAAAGTGTTGGAACACTCAGTGGCCCAAACTATGTGAAAAATCCTCCCTCCTATGTAAGGGAGTTTGTGGAGTTACTTTGTGGATCATATGGATTCTACCTGGAATGAAGGTAAACCCTGTAGTTAATTAAATTGGATCTGACAGAGCTTGGCAGAAATTACCATCTCCCTTTTGACTATTCTACATTTATTTACCCCTCCTTTGTCAATAACCCCACGTCATCCATCCTTTGGTCCTGCAGGTTGGTGAAAATCTGGACGTTAATGTTGAGGAGAGACTTGTACAACTGTGAGAGCTCTGTTTCTTCTGGTTTGCCTGATTGGGATGAGTTTGCGAGGGTTGCAAGATTGTGTGATATGTCCCAGGTACATGCCTGAATTGTAGATATTCATAGAATTCAAACTTATGAAGTTTAGAAGTTTAGAGTCAACACCATGACTGTGAATGATTTAATGCTACTCACCATTCAGGCAGCGAATCAAAATGCTGGTTACATGGTTGAAAAATAAAATGCTTACGGTCATTTTGTTTCTCACTTTTGGGCATTTTCTTTGAATTTAGAAACATTTTGCCCTCCTCTCTAGAAAACCAAAAGAAAAGATGGAGGATACCATGTTAGATCTCTTGAATAAACCAGTACTGACTAACCGACCATGCTGGGCATTCTAGGACAGGTCGGCTGCTTGAGTTATGCGTTATCTTTTTTCAACCTAATGTATTTTGTATTCTGTATTGCAAGTTAAAAAATTGAACATGTAAAAAAGGGCAGATAATTTTTTTCAAAAACATGATAATTCCATATTTTACAACAAGTTTCAGGATCTTGCACATGGGCAAAAATGTATGTTCAGCCATTTATCTCTCTTCCTTATCTAAAATAAGATTACAGGTAAGTAGCATTTCCTTCTGGAGGATCTAACCAGCCTGATGCATTTGAAACCAATACACCAGTACACCAGTAGTCTTCTTGTGCCTTCTTTAGTGTAAAGTAGCTCACACCTTGGTGAGACCCAGATCTACTTTGGTTTATGTACATAATTGGTAGAGTGTTGGTTTTTAAAGTGGCCAGTGTAAAAAGACTCGTGTGAGGGTTAGGAGGTTTGTCAATAATTGTGGAACAGTTGTGGCTGTGCTCAAGTATTTCACAAGTTTTTGCGGTTTTATTATTGCCATAAATCTGCCATAATTGTATGTTTTGAAAAGCCAGGTGCTATTGCAAGGCTTACGTATTTTTCAAATTGTTTTATCGTCACTGATTGCTTTCGTTCATTTCAGAGCTCCAGAAGTGGCGATCACCGGAGTATTATGAAATCAATGTGCACAAAATGCAGCTGCCCTTTTCCACAAAGCTTCTTGGCAGTGCGGTTACTGCGGAGGAGAAGCAAGAGCGGCGGCAACAGCAGCTCCGACGGCTGCAAGAGTTGAACGCCCGCCGCCGTGAGGAGAAGCTTCTGCTCGACCAGGAGCGTCTAGACCGTTTGCTGTTTGTGCAGGTAATTCAAAGACTGGACATTACCCTTAACACTTCCGCCTAACACCTACTCAGCCTGTTCCCAGCCTCCATTTTCATCTTAGGAAAAGAAGAGGTAACACAGGCTTCTGTTTCTGCTGCTTATCTGGGAAACTCCCTCCAGAATCAATGTTGGAAAAATGTAGGTTCCTTACTTTTTCCATTAGTGTTTTTTATTCTTGTGGGGTGAACCTTCTTCCGTAGCCAAGACATGTCAGGAAATTGTTCTGCATAATCGGCAGCCCCACAGTAGGACCTTTTTAACCTTTTCAGTCCCAATAGCCCTGATGTCTGGTTCCATGAATGTGCGATTATCGGGCATGTCTCCAGAAGTGAGTTGTAAGGTTGCCTGTAGGAGTAGTTACGGGGTACTCCAAACCCTCTCCTGAATCTCCGTGTAAGTGAGAGGATTCCGGGACAAATCAGCAGGTGTCATTAATTTAATTTGATGTAAAACCTCTCTCCAGAATGAATGAACGAGCACACAAGGATACTAGATATGCGCCATAGTTCCCTTTTTTCCGCCCAGTTCCTCCAGCAACTTCCTGGCGACCCAAAAAACATTGTGTGAATGCATTCTGAGCTTAGTGCCACCACATGATTATTTTTCAATTATTTACTTTGTGTTCAGTGCAAGTCACGGTTTTAACTAAACATGTCCACATGTTACTTCATGTATCCTTCTGTATTTGTGGATCAAATTCAGTTTACCAAGAGGCCACGCATGTTGGCTTTCCCTTCGATCAAGATAGCTTGGACGAAAGTCCAGATAATTCAAGATATGTGTCAGTGGGGAAGGAAATGTAATAACGTCTCAACGTCTCATGACTTTGTCGGTTTTCTCGTGGGTTTATTTGTGCTGTATAATAGCTGTGTTATATTGGCTGATGTATGTGAAAGACACGTAGGTATTTATCCAATCCAATATAAAATGGTCTCAATTATGTTCTTTGAATATTTCTAGATGAGGGATTGCTAGGCCTCTATCATGTATGGATTTTTACAAAGTTTTTTTTTTTTTTTTAGGGTCTTCATTTCCCCTGTTAAATACCAGTAGTTAATCCTGGATTTAATTTAGAGCAATAGGCAGGAATCTAAGTGGCAACATCTGAGAGACGTATAAGTGCTAGGGTAAAAAAATAATTGCTATTGTGACCACTTGTCCAAACCAAGAGGTATTCATTTTTCTCCCGTGATGCACTTGTTTAAAAAGAACCTCCAGTGAGGTGAGGCGCTAAAGGGGGGGTGGTGGGGCGATTGTAATCATATTGCTGCTTGGAAGAAGCTGATATATGAATCCCTGAGTATTATAAGGGGTTTGCTGAGATGCAGAAACTCTATCCCCATCCCATCCCTCCCAAGTTATCCATCACAGCAACATGTGTAGATGGTATTGTGGTATTGACTGTAGGCGTAGTATAATTGATCATGAAACCAGATGCTTTCATAGAGTCGTTAAGTTCTCTAACTAAATTAGGAATTGAGAAGTCTGGTTGTGTGACGAAACAAAGGGCATCATCAGCTAACAACACCACTTTGTAACAGGCAGTGTATGTAAGGGTTACTGAAGAAAATGTGCCCCTTCTGCTGGAACACCCCAGATTTTTTTCCTGCTTTAACTGAACCCGTTTTTGATGGCCGTAGGACTGGGCACACTTTACCCCTGCTCGCCAGAGGGAAAGTGCTTATTATGCTTCTTTATAAATGTAAGGTTGGTATACACCTAATTGGCACAATTAACAATTGGCAATTACCCTAGTATATGGTATCACATTTACCTAGGGCCTGTAAATTTAATGTTGTTTGCGAGCTGCAGCACTCCTAGTGCAACCCACTATAGTAGCACTGTAAAAGCATATCACCACGTCTTCCATTCCAGCCTTTATGTTCAGCTTTAAACTGCCCTTTTGACCTGGCAAAGAAACCTTTTTCCTAGGCGAAATCTTCCCCTTTAGTACAATTCACCTCTGTGTTAGGTCCTAAATGCCCATAGGGCACGTTGCAAGGTATACAACAATTAGGGTGTGTATATCTTATGTTTTACATGCCCTGCCAGTAAATAAAACATACAAAGTTGTTTTTCGTTGTTGCAAGGCTGACCCACCATAGAAAAACTACTCAATAACAGCTTAACTTCGGGTTGACTACTGCTAAAAAGATGATTCAAGGACATCATTTATTAGTGATTTTAAATCCAAGTTAATGGTAAAGTTGGACTTCTTTTATATTACTGTTTTGAGAACAACTATATAAAGTTCTCATTTTTCAGCCTACACCTGAAAAGGTTTACTGCCATTGTCATCTGACCCTTGATGGCTCCCCTGCAGTAATATATATATATTCCCCCGGTCAGTGGACCAAGGGTCCTGGAGTGGGAAGTGGGGCTCCATACCTGACCGGATGGCATAGGGGTCTGTGCCCAGCCCCTTTCTGAGCTTCCAAGGATACATCCCTTGTCACTGGCAGATGGAACTCACACTGGTGCCTGCCCCCCTTGTCTCTCTTACGTGAGGCTAGCTCAAACCCAGTAGAGAAAGGAACTGATCAGAACAGTTAGTGGAAAGTCTGGCACTGGCATAAAAGTGGACCACTTTTATACCCGGGACCCCTTTATCTGTGTGTCGCTCTCTCACTACCAGCTCCTCCTTCAAGGTGCCGCACTCCCGCAGCATGAGGCTCCTGATCGAGCCAGCTGTTTGGCCTGCCGATACCTGCTCAACCTTTTGGCATCCAGTTGTGTTCAGGCTAACTTTATAATTACTTATTTTGCTGGCCAGTCTTGTATTTACCATAGTTTTATTTAGTATTAGTTAGTTGCAATCTGGTGTGTTTTCTTCTATTTAGGGCTTTTCTCACTGCCCCCGTCACACTACTTTCCTCCTGTTTTCGACTCCCCATGGCATCCTGCCTTCAGCCCTCTTGCATCCCTGGCCTCCTCTCAGGACTACTTATGCAGGCTGCTTCGTGGCTTTATAGTGTATATCCCTGACCGCTCAGACTGTGTGCCGCTCTCTCGCTGCCAGCTGGTGCTGCACCACTGCAATGAGATCCTCCGGATCGGGACAGCCATCAGGCCCCCCAGTACCTGCTCAAACCTTTTGGCATCCAGTTGTGTTCAGGCTAAATGTATGATTACTTATTTGTGTTCAGGCTCATTGTAAAATTACTTATTTTGCTGGTCATTCTCATATTTAGCATAGTTTTATTTAGTATTACTTTTATTTAGTATTACTTTCCTGCAGGCTTGTGTGTTTTCTTCTGTTTTCAGTTTTTCTCACTGCCCCTGTGGCACTTCTTTTCTGCCAGTTCTGACTCCTCACGGCTTCCTGCTTTCAGCCTTCCCGCCTCCCTCACCGCCCCATTCACCTCCCAGGACTATTGATGCAGGCGTCTGCAAAGCAGAGCCGCATAGTGGGCGCACCACTGGTGCGCCAAAGACAAGCCCATCTGCTCCCATCCGCGCCTGGACCACACCTATCACCAGGAACCCTGGTTCTATGAACATCCTCCGCAACTCATGATCTGAACTCCTCACCCTCTACACCCACTCCTTCGGGGTCTGCTGCCATTCCTCACCTACAAACACTGCTGGTCCATTCTCCTGCCGCCGCCGCTGCTGCCACGCCAACCCACCTCCACCCAGCTGCGTGGCCACTCTTCTAAAATGTATCCGACTCAACGTATGATCCCTCTGCAAGCACTCAACTGAGGTAGGAGACACCATTCACTCCCTCAAGGGCTACATTGCCTTCTTCAGTGGAACGTGGCTCACCACCTCCTCTGCATCTGACTTTACCGCAGCCTCTTCTATGGGCCACAAGATCAAGCTCCTTGACCAACCCAACAAACCAGGAGAAGGCATTGCCATCATTTACAAAGAAACTCTCCAGTGCACCACCCTCACGGTCAACAACACACAGCTCATGGAACACCTCAACTTTCAGATAAGCATAGATTTCAACACCACTGTCATAGGTCTCCCAGTCCCAGCTTCTGAAATGCCATCCCTGTACTCGTCACCCCTAAAGCCATCAACAGCGAACACTACGTCTTTATTGGAGTCCTAAACTTCCACATCGAGGACCTCAACGATACAAACACCTCCTAAACAGTAGGAGCATGTTCAGACCGTGCCATTGTCCACTTCACCTACGCCAGCACTCCCACTCATCCCACCTGCATACAACCCAGCAGATCTGGCTCAAGATCACTGAAAACCAATGGACAGACACCCTCAGTCACCATTCCACAGATGCCACCTCAGACATCAACACTGCCATCAAAAACGTCAATGCCTGGATCACCTATTGCGCTGACAGACTAGGTCCTTCCAAATGATCATACACAAACCCACCAAACAAGCAAATTGGTACACCTCAGAGCTCCGTTTACAGAAGCGCAAATGCAAGCAATTTGAGAGACACTGTCGTTCCCCCAGAGCTCCCAGCAACAGAGACACTTCAAACACTTACTCAGCCAGTACCACAATGGTCTAAAAGAAGCTAAGACACTAGACTTACTAACCGGGATCCAATCCAGCACCAGTAGAAGCAAGGAGCTGCTTATGATCGTCAAGGAATTCTCCAAACTACCAGCAGCAGAAAACAACTCCTCACCGACACAAGAACTCTGCGATTCCCTCGCAGACTAATCCTACAACAGATATCCATAATATAAAGAAACTTTGCCCCCCAGCCAACAACTGCTGACACTCTCTGCCTATTCAACCACAACTACCCCCTTCATTCCCCAAACAGTCACCACCCTCCACAGCTGGAGCCCTCTCACCACGCTATCTACCACCAACATCATGAAATTTATCCACTCTGAGTCACCCACGGACCCGTGTCTCCACCATCTGTTCAACAAAGGCAATATCGCCATTGACATCAAACTCATGGACATCCTCAACTTCTCCATTATGACAGCCATCTACCCCGAAGAGTGGAAATACGCCGGAGTCCAGCCTCTCCTCAAACTCTCAAAAACTGCTGCCCAATCTCCCTGCTTCCCTTCCCAGCCAAGGGCATTGAGAAACCCATTGAATAGCAACTCACCACCTACTTAGGCCACGAACGTCTGAACACCTCCCAATACAGATTTTGAGCCAACCACAGCACTGAATCTGCTCTGATTGCCACCACAGATGACATCAGAACCCTGCTTGATCAGGGAGACTCAGTCGCACTTGTTCTCCTTGACCTCTCAGCAGCATTCAACACTGTCCCCCATGACACGCTACTCAGGATACTCCACCAGATAAGCATTAGAGGAAGCTCCCTACAGTAAATTGCCTTCTTCCTTTCCGGCAGACTACAAAGAGTCTTCCTCCTTTTCTTCATCTCTCAACTCAAGGACATCATATGTGGAGAACCACAAGGCTCTTCCCTCAGCCCCACCCTCGTCAACATCTACATGGCCCCCTGTCCAGCATAATCAGGAGGTACAGTGTGAAAATTATCTCCTACGCAGACGACGTTCAACTCATCCTCTCGTTATCCAAACACATGCCCACTACAAAAGCCAATTTCCACCTCTACATGAATCTTATCGCTGAATGGATGAAGGACAACTACCTCAAACATAACACTGACAAAACAGAAGCCCTCCTGATTGGAAACTCCACCTCACTGCGGGATATCTCCTGGTGGCCTGACAAGCTTGGACCTTGCACTTTTCCCCTTTGCCGGGAACCTGGGGGTCCATCCTTGATGATGATCTCTGCATGGAGAAACAGATAAAGTCAGACTCTGCCACCTTCTTCCTTGCCCTACGTATGCTGGATCCAGGTCACAACGAGAAGAACAATCACTCAGGCACTCATCACCAGCTGCCTTGACTACGGAAATCCCCTCTACTCAGGGATCTCAACTCATCTCACAAAACAACTCCAAGTCATCCAAAAATCTGCCGCCAGACTCATTCTGGACCTCCCTAGAAGAATCCTCTTCTCCCACCATCTAAGAAACCTCTACTGGCTGCCGATGCACAAATGCTGCCAATTCAAGATCCTGACCTACGCATACAAGGCCCGGGACGATTTTGGACCCACTTGTCTCAACCATCGACTGAACTTCTACCAATCCTTCAGACACTTAGCTCAGCATCACTCTGCCTCGCAGTCACCTCCCACATCCGTCGCAGCTCTCTCAGAGGCTGTGCTTTCTCCTTCACCGCAGCCAAACCCTGGAACAGCCTCCCATCCTTCCTGAGAATGACTCCATCTCTCCAGGAGTTCCAGAAGAGCCTCAAGACTTGGCTATTCAACTAGAGCTCTGCAGGACTCGGCACCTGGATACCCTCCTGGGTGACAAGGGTGCTATACAGATCCTCAGGTTACGTAGAAAGACCACACAGACCTCTCCTCAGAACACTGCTGGATCTGTAGTGAATCAGAAGAAGGGCGTCCCTCCTGTCTGGAAAAACTTGAAGGAAGACTGGGCCTGCTTGCCTTGAACCCAGCGCCCCAGAAGTGACTCCATTAATATTAACAGATTAATAAAGGGTGTAACTGAAAATTTTAAAAGGGACTGTAAATTTCAAGGAATTTTAAATTGGAGGCTATAAGTGTAATTATCATCTTCAGATTGATTTGTGGGAGCAGTGCAGGTGCATCAAACAGAATATAGTATGGACGAAGAGTGGCCTCTATTACATTTAGAAATGCTTCAACCTTTCATAAAAAATAAAAAATAAATATATATATATATATATATATATATAAAATGTGTTATCATGTGTATTTGTGTTTGATGGATGCTTATTTCTGTATTTGTTTATGTATTGTTTTGCGGTTCAACTCATCGAAAATGTTTAGGCCAGTGTCCCCGGCTTCTAGTAACGACTCAGTGGAGGGGTCCCTGGATTTCGGTAATGATTTAGTGGGGCCTGCAGGTTCCAGTAATGATAAAGTGGGGGTCCACAGAAGTCAAAAGGTTGGGAACCACTGGTGTAGCTTTTTCGTTTTCGAAGACTCGAGCAGCTGGAGATTTCTGGGGATTCAAGAGAAATAGTAGACACCTTCCCTCAGGATTAAAGGGGACTAGCAGTTTATGCTTTCCCTCAATGTGTAATGTTGCTGAGAGGTCTGCTGCAAATATGCATGCAGGGACACTGTAGTGGTTGTAACTCCAGTTTGGAGGTCACAAGCTTGGCTTCCGGTCATGATGGAAATGGCAATCGCTTTTACTGCCTAGATACTGAGATTCGGAGTAGTAAGTCTAGGGCCAGAAGGAGAGTTTCATAGTCTGGCAGAGCAAAGACTTAGAGATTTGTTGGCATGGAGGATTTCAAGAGACAGAGAGAAATGCCAGGACTTTCGGCAGAAGCTTTCAGACTCAGAGTCCTGGGCATCAGGGACCAGAAAATCTTATAGATTGGCTTAGCAGAAATGGGATTGTTGGTGTGTGCGACATGATTATGATCTTGTTTAAACAGATAGAGTTCATGTGGTTAATTATTTAACTGAAATATTTGGAATTGGCTTATCTCTCAGAATAGTGAATGTCTGTAGGTCCGCTATAGCGGCAGGGCTTTGCTTAATAAATTATGTATCTTTCGGTCAGATTTTACTGACTCAGAAAATAATGCTTAGTATGAGGGTGTTCAACCCATCTACAGTGAAATATACTCCATCATGGGATATTAGACTGTTGTTAGGTTATAGTAAGTTGGGGCGATAATTCAAATCGATTCCAAAACAAATCTCTTTGAAATTGACGCTTCTACTTTGCTTGGTGTCGTTTACAAGGATTTCAGATGTGAGGGCTCTGGATGTTGCAAGTAGGGCTTATCATCCAGAAGGTGTTTGTTTTCTACAGTAAGAGGAGAACGAAAACCTTATGAAAGACTATATTCTACCCTTACTTTGAGTCGAATGAAAGACTGTGCGTGGTTAAGTGTCTGAACATGAATGAACCAAGGGTTTGAGAAATAATGTTGCACAGTTACTACTTTCCTACTGGTGGCCTCATAGGGCAGTTTCATCACCAATTTGACCGAGATGGGTGAAAGAAGTGATGAGAGCTGCAGGTGTGGATGTCACTAGTTTTGGAGCTCATTCGCTTAAAAGTGCATCAGCATCAAAGGCTTTTGTAATGGGTGGTGGATTGCTGGATATCTTAAGCACTACAGATTGATTGAATAAGAACATGTTCAGAAGTTGCTACTTTAAACATGAATGCAATTGGCAATGTTCTAACTGCACTTTAATCTTGAATAATATTAGCCTCTGAGTCGTGACATAAAATGTAGATTTTCCACGGCCCAGTGGGAATAAAATCTGGATTTTATTGAAGACACGGAGCCCAACATTATCGCACCACAATAATAACCCACCCTGAGTGAATTCACTCTTTTCTGGTTTTCTTTGAGAGTTCAGAGAAGGAAAATCGTTATGACTGAGTTAAAGCTTTTATATTTGTACTTTTGATCTTCAGTTTTATCTTGTTTGCAGCTTTGAAGAATGAAGATGTCAGTGTGTTGCTGGACTTTATAGACTAAAAGAATGGTTTAAAGTTATAAATTCTTTCTCTGGTAATGATGTGAGGGGGGAATAAAAGGTGTATTTCGTAATCTTAGCCTGTGTCTTAAATATAATTGTCCTACAGAAGCTACTATGGACCTTGGAATGTAATGTTTCATTATTATTACTAGACGGACAGTCATGCAGACGAAATGTACTTCAATTAAACCCTAAATCGGGATAGGATTTAATTATTAATTCCTGGGTAATGTGATAAAGATGCTAGTTTTTCTTTTGGGACCCAGGCTAGAACAGGACCAGTCAAGAAGGCATATCTTTTTATTTGTTTAGTACATAAAAACTATCTGTAAAGGCTGGGTTTATTTGTATTTGGCTAATTTTATTTTGTATTTATTTTATTTTTGAAGTGCAAACCATGTTGTAAGAGTCTACTTGAAGGGTCTAACAAAAAAGTATACATTGACATAGAAACCATACAAACAACAGTATTTAGACAAATATACACTAGTTTCATAATTTACTAGCAATGATCAATTAAGAATTATCTTAAAAGGCTAAACTTAAGAGATGGATTAGTGGCTTTTCTTTGTTGCACAGGAGCTACTTGAAGATGGACACATGGACCAGTTCCACAAAGGCCTGGTGGACCTAAACATGGACTCTGCTGAAGAGCTTCACTCGTACATCCAGAAGCTGAGCCAAGCTATCGAGCAGACCAAGCAGAAGATATTGCAGGCTGAGGCCAGCGTGGAGGTGGTGGATAGCAAGCTCCAGGTAAATCCCTGTCATAGCTGCTCTCTCATCTCACAATGCTTCTTCACCGAACTAAAGATGCTCCTAGTATCATCACTCCCCAACTAACTTTTTCTCTTGACCACTGTGCCCTCATCTTTAGGGCTTTGGCTTACAAACCTTATTGATCTTTATTGTTAGTCTTCTTTCTGGTGTTTAACGTGCAGCTGCTTAACATACAGCCCCTTAAATTCAATAGATAAAGAAATAGGTAACAAATTTGATATTTCCTTCTAAAGACAGGAGGGACAGGGAGTTTTTTGGTCCAGTGTACTGTCTCCCTTAACTTGAAACTATAAACCAAATAAGTACACTGTTCCAGACTAAGTAAACACAGGGGACTAGAGAGGACTGCAGTGAAATCGTTGTAGGAGTGCCCTCAAGCATCACATTAGGATGTCAAGCATCATCATCGGGCTAACCCCTCGCCAGACTGGCACTGCAATGTCCGACGGGCCTCCAACCGAAGGATGGGGGCTCTTCAACCAAAAAGATGTTTAATCAAAGTCTGCAGCCCATATTGACAGGGGAAAGAAAGGAGAGACAAGAATCTAAAATTGGCTCTAAACCTCATAATAATTTTAATACTTTCAATAAGGGTTAGGCCAAGGTTAAAAACACAACTCAGAGTATTCAGGAGAACAATGTTCCCAATACTCCTTCAAAACTAGGGAGGAGGCAAATTGTTTGCTCCTAACATATGGTCGACATGTTTCGCGCCCTCACGGTCACACATGGATCCACTGGCGCTTCATCAGGACCGATACCATTTTACTTCTCCATGTAAAAACAAGACAATAAATGCTGGAAGGTCACTTACAGTCTGCCGATCTATTGTGTATGTCAGTCAAGTGATAAGTCGCCCATCCCATGTAGGTAACGGGCATCATAGGGACGCGTAAAACCTCTTACCCAAGGAGAGTACTTTCCACTTCTCCTCGAGGTCCGTCTTGAACCTGCCCGAGGTCGCGTTCCTGGAAAACAAATTTGATATGCCGTTGAATTTTACAGATGTGATTGCTTGGACAATGTTACGTATGTAGACAGTATTGAAGCTGCAGGTAGCAAGTTGTGAGAAGTGTTTAAGGTGGTAAAGTAGTTCATGGCATCCACTGCTTGTGTTAGAAGTCTGCCATTATCATTAGAATGGTGTGAAAAATTGGCTTACATTTTTTTTTTTGTTTTTTAAAAGGAGTCTTAAAATTCAGTCTAATCAGTCTAGATCTACTTTAGATGATTTGAGCCTACCCTCCCTAAGGAATTAATAGAGAATGTGGAATGATCCTGTTCTTCTTTTAACCCTATGACTTTGGAAAATAAAATTGCAAATAGTCAGTGCCTCAAATCCGGCTTGCCAATAGACTCCTGCCCAAGAGATCTACTAATTGTGGTGCCAGAAGTAATTAACCCCTTGGTGAACAAGTTGCTCAATGACTCCTTAGCCACAACAGTGGTCCCTTCTCTTTGGAGGCTGTCAAAAATGATCCCACTGCCGAAAAAACCTTCAGCAGACCCCAAAACGTTAACCAATTATAGGCCCTGTTTTTGCTGTCCGGCACAATCAAATCAAATCAAATCAAATCATTAACATTTATAAAGCGCGCTACTCACCCGTGCGGGTCTCAAGGCGCTAGGGGAAAAAGGGGGGGTTATCGCTGCTCGAACAGCCAGGTCTTTAGGAGTCTCCGGAAAGCGGAGTGGTCCTGAGGCTGGTGGGGAGGGAGTTCCAGGTCTTGGCCGCCAGGAAGGAGAAAGATCTCCCACCCGCCGTGGAGCGGCGGATGCGAGGGACAGCAGCGAGTGCGAGGCCAGAGGAGCGGAGGAGGCTGGTGGGGACGTAGAAGCTGAGGCGTCTGTTGAGGTATTCCGGTCCCTTGTCGTGGAGGGCTTTGTGTGCGTGGGTGAGAAGTCGGAAGGTGATCCTTTTGCTGACTGGGAGCCAATGCAGGTGTGTCAGGTGTGCGGAGATGTGGCTGCTGCGGTGTATGTCGAGGATGAGGCGGGCCGAGGCGTTTTGAATGCGTTGCAGGCGATTTTGGAGTTTGGCTGTGGTCCCGGCGTAGAGGGTGTTGCCGTAGTCCAGGCGGCTCGTGACGAGGGCGTGGGTCACGGTTTTTCTGGTGTCGGCAGGGATCCAGCGGAAGATCTTGCGGAGCATGCAGAGGGTGAGGAAGCAGGCGGAGGACACGGCGTTAACTTGCTTGGTCATGGTGAGAAGAGGGTCCAAGATGAAGCCGAGGTTGCGGGCGTGGTCTGTGGGGGTCGGTGCGGTGCCAAGGGCCGTGGGCCACCAGGAGTCGTCCCAGGCGGACGGGGTGTTGCCGAGGATGAGGACTTCCGTTTTTTCAGAGTTCAGCTTTAGGCGGCTGAGCCTCATCCAATCTGCGATGTCCTTCATACCCTCTTGTAGGTTGGTCTTGGCGCTGGCGGGGTCCTTGGTGAGGGAGAGTATAAGTTGGGTGTCGTCGGCGTAGGAGGTGATGATGATGTCGTGCTTGCGTACGATGTTGGTGAGGGGGCTCATGTAGACATTGAAGAGTGTCGGGCTGAGTGATGAGCCTTGGGGTACGCCGCAGATGATCTCGGTGGGTTCTGAGCGAAACGGAGGGAGGTAAACTCTTTGGGAACGGTTTGCGAGGAAGGAGGCGATCCAGTCCAGGGCCTGGCCTTGGATCCCGGTGGAGCGGAGGCGGGTGATTAGGGTGCGGTGACAGACGGTGTCAAAGGCAGCCGAGAGGTCGAGCAGAATGAGGGCGACTGTTTCACCGTTGTCCATCAGGGTTCTGATGTCGTCAGTGACTGAGATGAGGGCGGTTTCAGTGCTGTGGTTGGTTCGGAATCCGGTTTGTGAGGGGTCGAGCAGGTTGTTGTCTTCCAGGAAGGTGGTCAGCTGTTTGTCAGAGCTGCCAGAGAAAGTTGTTTACCATCGGCTTTCCGTCCGTTATGAGTCTAATGACATTCTGCATCCCATTCAACCTGGCTTCAGGCCTGCTTGAGCCCTGAAACTGCTCTTCTTGAGGCATCTGAGCACTTTAAGTGTACTTTAGATACAGGTGCCAAGGCTGTGCTGATGATGTTAGATCTGTCAGCGGCCTTTGAAAACAATTCCACACTCTATCCTTCTTTTTCGGACTATTGGATTGAAGGACTCCTCGTTGAGATGGATGGAGTGTTTAGGGAACCGAGGCCAAGAGGCTTGAACCTCTCCTCCATCAAGTTCTAAGGCCTTAAGAGTAGGGGTCCCACAAGGCTCTGCCCTAAGCCCCACTTTAACATCTATCTTCTCTTGTACATCTGGTGTAATCTTTTGGAGCTAAAATAATCTTGTATGTGAACAATACTCTGCTGCTCTTCTCCTTTAATAAAGGGAAAGATCTTGTCACAGATTTAATCAGGCCTTTTCTGGCTGCAGTTTTCTATTGGATGTGCCAGAACAAGTGGATGTGCAATGTTGTTAAGACGGAAGTACTTTTCTTTGGCACTGGCTCACTGGTTGGAGGAGGGATAACCACCACATGGATGCTTACTAACTTAGTAACACAAAGGAAACTATCACAGCGTTTGTAAGTATGGGTTCAAAATATCAGCATGCAAACTGCTTTTGGTTACAAAGCCCTGGAAAGCTGAAAGTGTCGCATCACAAAAAGTGCAAGTTCACTTAGCACATAAAACTCGTGTTGCTTCTGCTCTGCGCTCCTAGAAGAAAAAGGTTTCATGTTAATGTTCCTAGATGCTTGTGTAATGGACTTGGACTACGACCAAAAAAACACCTGATTACTACCGATTAGATGTCTAGTGATTAAAGGACTCCATCATAAATGTCTTCCTTATTTGATCCAATTATCTGAAATGATTATTTTCAAACGAAATTTAAATCCATTACAAGGTTAACTTATGTTGTAATGCTGCCCTCGTGTGGTAGACATATAGTATTACTATTTACTATTGTTGTTAGTTTTCATTGTAACAGAATGACTGACGTAATCCAAATGTGCGCCTGTTTTACGTTCATTGGATAAAATAAAGTTCGAACAAAGTTAAGGTTGGCCGGGGGCTGCCACCTCTTTATTGTGATGTGTTTTAATTTGCGAATCGCAAAACAATGAATATGTTGGATCGATTGATGTGCATTTGAGTATGGTAATTTTTAAACTCACAATAACTTTTAACCTGGAAGTGTATTTAGGAGATATGACCGAGTGACCCACCAGGATGAGTGCTTCTTCTACTGTGAGTTAGAGCGTACATACAGGGAGTGCAGAATTATTAGGCAAGTTGTATTTTTGAGGATTAATTTTATTATTGAACAACAACCATGTTCTCAATGAACCCAAAAAACTCATCAATATCAAAGCTGAATATTTTTGGAAGTAGTTTTCAGTTTGTTTTTAGTTTTAGCTATGTTAGGGGGATATCTGTGTGGCAGGTGACTATTACTGTGCATAATTATTAGGCAACTTAACAAAAAAAAATATATACCCATTTCAATTATTTATTATTACCAGTGAAACCAATATAACATCTCAACATTCACAAATATACATTTCTGACATTCAAAAACAAAACAAAAACAAATCAGTGACCAATATAGCCACCTTTCTTTGCAAGGACACTCAAAAGCCTGCCATCCATGGATTCTGTCAGTGTTTTGATCTGTTCACCATCAACATTGCGTGCAGCAGCAACCACAGCCTCCCAGACACTGTTCAGAGATGTGTACTGTTTTCCCTCCTTGTAAATCTCACATTTGATGATGGACCACAGGTTCTCAATGGGGTTCAGATCAGGTGAACAAGGAGGCCATGTCATTAGATTTCCTTCTTTTATACCCTTTCTTGCCAGCCACGCTGTGGAGTACTTGGACGCGTGTGATGGAGCATTGTCCTGCATGAAAATCATGTTTTTCTTGAAGGATGCAGACTTCTTCCTGTACCACTGCTTGAAGAAGGTGTCTTCCAGGAACTGGCAGTAGGACTGGGAGTTGAGCTTGACTCCATCCTCAACCCGAAAAGGCCCCACAAGCTCATCTTTGATGATACCAGCCCAAACCAGTACTCCACCTCCACCTTGCTGGCGTCTGAGTCGGACTGGAGCTCTCTGCCCTTTACCAATCCAGCCACGGGCCCATCCATCTGGCCCATCAAGACTCACTCTCATTTCATTAGTCCATAAAACCTTAGAAAAATCAGTCTTGAGATATTTCTTGGCCCAGTCTTGACGTTTCAGCTTGTGTGTCTTGTTCAGTGGTGGTCGTCTTTCAGCCTTTCTTACCTTGGCCATGTCTCTGAGTATTGCACACCTTGTGCTTTTGGGCACTCCAGTGATGTTGCAGCTCTGAAATATGGCCAAACTGGTGGCAAGTGGCATCGTGGCAGCTGCACGCTTGACTTTTCTCAGTTCATGGGCAGTTATTTTGCGCCTTGGTTTTTCCACACGCTTCTTGCGACCCTGTTGACTATTTTGAATAAAACGCTTGATTGTTCGATGATCACGCTTCAGAAGCTTTGCAAGTTTAAGAGTGCTGCATCCCTCTGCAAGATATCTCACTATTTTTGACTTTTCTGAGCCTGTCAAGTCCTTCTTTTGACCCATTTTGCCAAAGGAAAGGAAGTTGCCTAATAATTATGCACACCTGATATAGGGTGTTGATGTCATTAGACCACACCCCTTCTCATTACAGAGATGCACATCACCTAATATGCTTAATTGGTAGTAGGCTTTCGAGCCTATACAGCTTGGAGTAAGACAACATGCATAAAGGGGATGATGTGGTCAAAATACTCATTTGCCTAATAATTCTGCACTCCCTGTAGTACATGACGATTTTGTGGTAGTTTAGACAGTTGAACGCACTAAAGAATGGAAATTGACGATGCTGAGCTTGTTCCTCCATTTAGTAAGGTGTTGGTGAACATAGGCTTGTGTCAGAATTTGAACCAAACATAACTTAAGGCATGTGCTTGTGTAACGAAGGGGTGACACTTCAGTCCTTCGGGCAGAGTTTCAGGATGGTTTTGATTGTGATGTTCACTACCAGTAGTGTTCACGAAAATATGGATATATAAATATGTAAAGACACCTGTGTGCCAACTCCTCACACATTCAGTGGCTTGAGTTTCCACTGATTTGTGATAGACTGTATGTTGACCGCTAATAGGCAGCACTGCTGCAAGCGCAGTTGGCACTGTGCGTTTTGTTTTGTACAGAAATTACCCAAACCAAAAAAAGGCACAGAATGCAGAAAGTAATCCATGGTGATTCTTGTGTTATTTGGAAAACTCACTGGTTTTGTGCTAAGGACCTTGCCCATTCTCCACGCATTTGGCTCTGTCAAAGATGGAATTTTTAATGCGGATCTTTCAGGTTTGGTTCAGTTTGTGACGGGGAGGTTGCTAAGTCATTAGGGGTGAAATTAGATTTCCTATGGAGTAACGTATCATACCTCATTACAGTGCCACGATTTGCCTCTGTTATATGTTATGTTTGATGTTCCTGTTATGGCATTAGGCAAGAAATGCCTTGGATCTTCATAATGAAATTGTTGACATTATTTACATTTTTTCTTACAGATTTGAATTTTTGGAATTACTTTTAAACTGAAAATGGTCAAGGTGTGGTTTTGTTGTAGACCTTCCAATTTTTTTTTTTAGTTATTAGATGCAAACATTGTACGCTGGGAAACTTACACTTTTCGAAAATTGGAAAGGCTGGCAAAGTTCTGAATCTGAAATTTTGTGTCTGTTTCTCCCAGAAAACTAACCGAAGTTTCTGCTATGATTTCCCATCAATATTTCTTTCGTTAGCATGCTCTCCTAGCACTGTTGATCTTTTCTGTTCATAACAACTTCTAATATAGTAGCGTAATGGTATTATGAAGGTGTATGGGGTGTGGTGGCTAAAGACCAAAGGAAAGGGATTTAGGGTGGTAATGCATATTGCCATGAAAATCCGTATTGAATTCGCCTGGGCAATCTGCCGTATTGACCTGATCAAGAAGTGCTCCTTCTAAGGTTTACTTTTTTCCTCTTCCTAGTATTAAGTTCTTTAATGTGTTCAGTCTTTTTCTTTCCTATTTCTTTCGCTTTGTTTCTCTCTTCTCAGTCTCGCACACCGTCTCTATCCCCTGTCTTTATCCTTCCCACATTCTCTTTTTGTCGTCCCTTTATCCTCTCTGTCACTGCCTGCCCGCTTCGCTTTCTTTAAAAAATGCTGCCATGGGTCTTTTCCAATATCTACTTATTCTTTTTCAGGTACCAGACTTGGAACAGTTGGGCAATGACACCTCTCTGGAAGACATGGAAACCATGACTGACCTGGATCCTCTATTTCCAGAGGAGGCCCCAGAAACAGAGAGGCCAGTCACCACAGTGCAGGTATAGCAAAATTGCCGTTTATATGTCATCTCCTCCTAATACCGGATGCATTGTTCCTTTTCGTGTCATTCATTTGCTTGTTCATCTTTAAAGTTTAGCATTTGTAGCAGTTGACAGGCAG
The DNA here is from genome assembly GCF_031143425.1 of Pleurodeles waltl. NCBI lineage: Eukaryota > Metazoa > Chordata > Amphibia > Caudata > Salamandridae > Pleurodeles > Pleurodeles waltl. Next base: position 334,018,249 of record NC_090446.1, read on the forward strand.
GCACTGATACACGGATGCTACACAGCTGCCATCCATTGGGCTCTCTCCACTGGGGCACACAGAGTGCAATTGTCTTTCTCGTCTTTGTGTTTGCCGTCCGGCAGCATTCTCATAGTTTAATTGTTATATTCTTGTTGGGACTTGGAAGAGGCGAGGTGTTGCTCAGAGCTCTTGGAAAGAGGGCTCAGAATTTCAAAGTGCCAAAATATTGTGCCCCCCCCCCCCCCCACTCTGCCCCCACCACCCTCCCCCCCCCCAACACCCCGGTTGCCTGCTGTATCTTGATGACTTTTCTACGGCCATGATCTGCATATTTCACAGATATATGAATGCGCAGAATCTTTTTCTTACCTTTTTGTTGAGTTTTGAAATGGACTACCTTTCCAATTGTTGGTGCTGAAGGAACATCTCAAATCTGCACAGGCTTACAAATCCCGGCGGTACCTTATATAGCAGTATTTTGACCTTGCCGTCCTTTACTAATCAACAGCACTATGACAGTTTTAGGGGCCAGGCACTCTAAACACTTTTAGCGTAACATAGTTTGTCAAGGAGTTTTCGTTGCTTTCTCCTGCTTTAATAGGCTTTCCTACTAGCAGTACTGGGAGTCTTTTCCAAGCATCCACTTCTTATTAATGATTAGTTGCCTGTCATTCTTGTAAGGGGCTGTCTGTTAATCCGTTGATCGACTGTAGCTTACTAGTTGGAGTAACTATGTTTTCATTTTGTTATGGTTTAACTGGAACCATTGTTTACTTTTGATGATGTTGAAACTGAACTGGCATGGTGTGATTTTTAATCCTCCATACTTCAGAAGATTTTGCCATTAATGGTCTGATTATTTTAGCAAGTTAGGACACTGAGTGATTATGAAATAAACTGAGTTTATTGTTTTCCCTGAATGTCCGAGTGAGGTGGCAGGCCCTAGATGTTTAGAGATGACAGGTTTAAAAGATCTTCTGTTTAGTTTGCTTTCTCTTTCCTTGGGGCTCTGCAAGTTTCATAAAGTTGGAGTTGTGGCTGTGTCCTGAGGGAGAGTTTTGCAACTGTATTGTCTGGTTGACTGGTGTGAAGCTTTGTGTATATCAGAGAAGGTGCGCTACAGACTGTTCCCCAGTCAGTCATATAACAGATGATCTTCCCTGCCCGTGTGTAAGAGGGAGTAACAAAAACAGTCTCGCTGCTTTCGTAGTCATTCATGCCTGTAGCAACTGCCGCAGAGTGCTGTCTGGCATCGAAAACACAGAGGCCATGAGATTAATCTGCTTAATAAGCTCAAGAGCTTGGGTGTAGTCTGTACAGTGGTGAGGCATATTTAGTTGCTCTCCTGGTCTGGCCTTCAATACTGTGTATTTGGAATATGGTTGATTTAAGCTGTTTTACTTGTGTTTTATGTTTTCACATATATACTTGAAGCATTGTCTCTGACTTTCAAATAAAGCCGACACTGACTGACAGACTGGCGGTCCAAGTCAGACATGGCTGAAAGGTGCAGTGAATCTGGTATTTCTGATTCCTGGTAAATTGTTGTTTTCACGCCCTAAGATACAAGGTTGGTGGGGAATTTCAGAGGCTGTGCTGCTGATTGCTGAACCATCGTTGCCGAGATTCCTGTCTTCATGGACAGGGCAGTTCAGAGGCGCTTTGGGGATATATATCTATAAAAGGGTATATAGTTATATTTGAAAGACACTTACTCTGAAGCTCCATTCTTGTCCATGGATTACTGGAGATTTAGTCATAACCTTACATTGTACTTTAGGAAGAGCACCATCAAGTAACTAACTTTGCTTATCTCATAGCCCTTGCAGTACTATACCATGAGCAGTGACCATGATGTGTACAAGATTGTTTTATTCATACATCGAAGGACAAATCTGGCAGGACTGCCATTACAATAGTACTGAGAGAATGGGATCTCATGTGCCAACTGGAACTACAGCAAATGAAATGCTAAATCAAAGTGAGGATGTGAAGTAGATACAACTAACCTGAAAACGTCATGTAAAGCATAAAATCTCTTCAGTTGTGTAGGATGATTCAAAACACACATCTCATCATAATGAAGGATGATTATATATCTGCTTTGAAAGGACTAGGCCGGTACAGCAGAAATGAGTTTCCAGAGCCTGGCTGAAACGTTTGAGAGTTTTGAGAAGAGGTCCCCTGTTAAAACGTTGTGCTTTTGGAAAGAGAGAATTGCATGTCAAGACGTTGATGCTTTCTTCCAGATTTGTATATCTGAATTGTCTGCCCCCTGTGAGTGCTCCCACCTCTGAACGCTGCAATGTTTGGATTGCTTCCACTGTGTTGCCTGCAAGGAAGCAAAATGTTGTTTTACCACTCCTTTGAAAAGCCTTCAGAAGACCATTCTTTGCTAAGTAGTATTCAGCCTATTTCTCTTCTTTGCTTCACTTTTAAGGTGCTTGAAAAAATGTTAAACTTCAAATTTCTGTTTTTTTGGGGGAGAGGGAGGTTTGCACTTTTCTTCCATTTGCTTAGCTAGAACCTCAGTCTGTTTAATGTCTGAATCAGCAGACATGGTCTTCGTTGAGGTGACCCAGGTGGTACTGCTGTCCTGATAAACTTAGTTGCAGCATTACAGTCTCTCGTGTAAAGCCCTCAAAATATGAGTGATTACTCCAGCTCTGCAGTTCCTCTGACCTTTCTAGTAGGTGCTGGGCCAGGAAACGACTGATGAATTAATAGTGTCCTTTACATTTTCTTTCATCCTCTTCATTAAGTGAACCGCGGGACCAAATAAAGTAATAGAACAGGGTGAACACTTGTGCAATGCACCTTTAACCTTCTCAGTTGCAAAACTTGTAGTTCTTACTCCCTTATTTATTTTGCCAAACACCAAGCGCCTCTGGTCAGGGAGTGGCATATTTAGTGTTTCGGTGGAATATGCGCCCTACATACATGTTGTGGGAATTATTTCCAGGGTTATACAATTGAGATAGATAAGTAGTTAGACTACTACCTGTCTCCCGATCACATGTATACCCAAATAAATCATTGATGAAACACTTCTTGACCCCTCAAAACATCAGTTATTCTCTTAAGGTAATTTGTTGCACTAAAATGCTATGTCCGTGTCTATTCAAATCCAAGAACATTTTAAAACAATTTATTGTATTTACTGCAAGATCTTGATGGAGTGCACATACAAGGATAGAGGATGCTGCCTTGGAATTAGGCGTATCTCAGCAGGGACCAAAGTCAAGTGTGATGCCTTTTTCAGTAAGCGGTATGTTCCAAATGCTATTGCAGGACGAAGGAAGATCTATATCAATAGAATATGCCAGTGAAGCTGGGGAAGTAACCAGTCATGGTGTAATTTGCAGTTCATTGCTAAAACATGAATCTCAGGTTTTGTAAGATGGCACATAGTTTTTCTCATTTGTTTTTTGTGTCCCACCTTCAAAGGCTTTCTAGGCAACCTGGGCCACTCCAGAACTGCGAGCTGTCAGCCTCCTGGCAAATGCTGGCATACCTCTGAATGTCATAACTGGAAGTAATGAATGTCATAGGAGAGAGAGAGTTGCAAAGCTGTGATGAATTCAGCAACTTTCTGATAATGCTTATCCAACTTCATCAAACTTTTTTTTTTACCTGCCCATTTACTTGATTTTTAGATATGTTTCTTAATTCCGCCCATCTTGCTGTCCTTTGGGCGTGTGTTCATCCGCAGAGTTGAGTACCACCCTCAGGGCTAATTATGCATATAGTGATTTGCTTTGGAAGACATCACTAGCATTAAAATCGGGGGTTTGATTTAAATGTATTGCTGCAGACAAGGACACTCACATTATAAAACTATTTGATGATATCCCATTCAGCTAATAATCTACCTTGGCCCTAGTCTTGGCAAGGTGAGATATAATTGCTTGCATTCATGGAATCGCGGATATCATCCTTTTTTTTATTTATGATATATTTAGACAACATCCTGCACTGCAAATATTTTTATTTGTAGGGTTGATCACTCTTCTCACCAAATATGAAGTTGTTAGTATAAACAATGAGCATGCAAGAATCTGAATTGATGGTAGTACACGCTAACCAATCTAGGGAAGGGGACTGGCAATTGGGTCCAACTATATTTGATAATTCTTTATAGTATAAAGTAGTAATATCGACAAAAGTCTTTCCACGTACCAGTACCAGGCAGGCTTTGTGGTGCTCAGTTGGCAAATCAAGATGAGGTTTGTCTGCAAACTTCCTGTATGCAAAAGTGCATGGGTGCCAATTAAAATGTTAAAAGCAGTAATGTCAATGATCTAGCATGCAGGGGCTAGGTGTCCCTTTTTGCATAGTCTAGTAATTATCCTGGTGACAAAAGAGGCACATCTTGGGAAATGCTCTATTGCATAGTTCCTCCGGCCTGCTTCCTTGTACTCTGGAGAAACCTGGAGACTTATCCCATTCCTTTGCCAAATGTTGTCCTGGAGAATCCTTCAGACATGCAGATGCTTGTATTTGGGACAAAGAGGGAAAAACATGAGCAGTTGGTATGAGATGTCTTGATATGATTCCACCAAACCTCAGAGGCTACATGAACTTATTTAACAAGACGCTCCCTTGCACTTCTTTGAGTGCCCAAAGCCCTCTCAAGTCTACCAGCATCCAATATGGCTATGCTATGATATTTAGATGTAGTCTTTTCAGAGTGCTTCCTCCTAGGTTCCAGCACTTGCCAATTCTCAGCTTGTTACCCTGCGATCTAGTGGTGCGATTTAAAACTCCTTCAAAACTGTTAATTCATAGCTTTTTGTGCGGGTACTGTACCTGCATGTGTGCATCCCTTGTGGCATCTTGTGCACCTACAATCCCTTGCCTTTTCCTCCTTTCCATTGAAAGTTGTGCTTAGGAGCCTGCTTCTATCACACTTGTCCTGGGATATAGCTTTTTAAACATCTTCATCATTTGTTTTGCTGTTTTCACACCCATTCTCCTCTTCTTTCTTCGAGATGTTAGTTAATGTCAGGATGATCCAGTCGTGTGCATTATGGCAATGACCACTTCAAGCAGCTTCCACACGTAATCTATTTGTACCAAAGCCATCTGGTGTATACCTGAGCTCTGTGTGCTAACATCAGTAGGTGGTAACTATGTTGCTTGCATGCAAAGTTAGGGTCCACCTGTTCCCATGGAGACTTCTGATTTGTCTTGTTGATTAAATCCAAAGGCCAGTGCATGGGCCTTGACAAAAACTCCTTGCTTTGAGTACTCTTTCTGCTGGTGTTGAATCATGGCACAATTCCAGAGGGCACATAGCTTGTGGTGATCACTTGCTGGCTCTTCACAAGTAACTTTGAAAAAGTGAACGCGCCAGATCGTACAACCATTTTCCCCTGACTGCAGCCAACCTGTTTTACTGGTGTGCTGTTATTAAGGTCATGGAAAGGCTTCAGGATTTCGAAGGAGCATAGCCTTCAGAGGCAACACCTTCTTCAGTCCCTGAGGGTCTGCTATTCCAGTAGGTTAATTACAGGCCCGCCTGAGTAGAGAGGCTGCTTTTGCACTGTGGAATTTGAGCCATTCTTTTCTTGTGGACATCGTTGTTTTCGTTGCAGTGCCAGGTCCGAACAGTTAGTTCCATTTTGTCCTCCCCTTCAGTTCAGTCCTGCCCCTCAAAGTGCACATGACTGTTTCGACAGGAAAAGGGCTTCCAATCCATTGAGCAAAGAGCCTTTTTGCTTGAAACGATAGATTGTAACTTCATCAGTGCTCCGGTACTCCATCTGCCTCCAACCTATTCCTAACTTCGTTTTCAAAGGCACAGATCGAAAAATAGAGACACTTCTACCCAGCCCAACTCTTGGCCAGCTACAGCAACCTTGATGGAATGGCATCCCTTAATCTTAGGTACAGCAGACACATTAGTATGTATTTCTGGTATCCTCCGCACCTCTCGGAGTTTCTCTTGAGCAGCACTTGGCACTGGGCTTTGCCGTAAAAACCAAGAAAAGATGCCTAAGAGTCCTCATCCATCTCTTCAAAAGTTGGCTTTTTCCTACTCTTCTAAACTGCTGATAACATATAGTGGCTACAGTGAAGTTCAGAGGAGTAGAGTCATACAATTGAATGTTGCTGAGCACAGTCTTAGAATTCTGAATGGGCCTGGGGCCGAGGAGGGTGCTGACATAAATTCCTTTATAATCTCTTTGCTCAGGGATGTAGTCCTAAAGAACAGACCAGATATTAATTTAGAACTAGAAATTCAGAGAGCACATACTGAATTTTCTATCCCATGCGGTAAAAGAGGCAACACTGGGTATCGCCTTGAGGAGTTTGTCTTTTAATAGGAAGGTGTTTTCCTTATCCATAAGATCCGGTGTGTGAAGGCAACAGATCAGCGGCAGTGTGAGCTTGACAGGATAAAGGAGGAGCTGCAGAAATTGGGGCCCAAGGGGCAGTTCAAATTTCCAACAATGCTCCTCATTATGTGGAATAACCAGATGATTAACTACCATGCTCTGGCAGATGTGGATGCATTAGTTGATTCTATTAAAGAAGGGGCAATGTATTGATCCTCCAGAGATTTTGAATGCCAGGTTTTGGTGGGGGTGGGCGGTGTGTGATAGAGGGAGTGGGGCGGTGTTTGAGGGGGTGCGTTGCAGTTACGTTTTTTCTTTGAGGGTGTCATGCCAGTATTTCCTGGGGAAGCTCTAAGGCATTTGATATGCCCACAAGCAGTGTAAGGGTTCCCCAGTATGGGGCATGGGGGTGGATGGGGAGAAGGGCACTGGGTAGGGAGTAGTGAGAAAAGATTAAAACAATGTCCTTGGTTTCACCAAGCTATAGTTTTCTCATGTGTAGACCCTAGACTAACCATTGGGGAGGGAGGTTATGTTTTGTTGGAAATAATGGGAGAGGTAAGGAGATAATTTTCTTGACCTGGAATGTTAGTGGTTTGTTAGTGGTTTAAGGAGTCGGGGCAGGCAAAGATTGGTGATGCAGTACCTTGAGGAAAGTGTGACACATATTATTACCTTACTAGAAACTCACCTTGCCGCAAATGAGACCAGAGCCCTTTTCTCTGTGGCTGGATGGCTGGAAGGGTATGTGGTTTTTGATCAAATAGAACATTGTAAGGGGGTTGCGATTTTAGTGATGGAGGGTGCTGGAGTGGAGGTCACATTCGTGAAAACAGACATCTCTGGTAGGTGTGCCTTGGTAGGTATGGGATGTGCTAGTTTGTATGTGTAGGATTGTATGGGCCAATCTCAGACAACCCTTTTTATATAGGCAACCTTGGGTGGAATCTGTTTGAGATGTAGACAACACCTTCGATAGATCTAGCCAGAGAGATCGTGCTCAGACACCAAGGACATAGCAGGCTCTTAGAAATATGCTGCAGGATTTAGGGTTGGTGAATTTTTGGAGACACTTAAAGTGCCTGACGAGAGGCTGTACTTTTCATAGCAAAAAACATGACCACTATTCCAGATTGAATTACTTTTTTGTCAACTGAAATCTTGCGGCTACAATAAAGGGGATTATTCATCTTCCTGGGCATATTTCGGATCATTGTGCAATCTCCATACTACTCCATTGTCCTGTAAGCAGGCAGAATTCAAGGTGGACTTTAAAGTGAACCCTTCTTTTTGATAGGGGTGTGACGTCCATCTTTAAAAAAGCCAGTGTAGATTTGTTTTCTTGATAATGCTAGTACAGCTCAGCTAGGGATAATTAGGGATACAGTTAAAGCCCTTATTCGGGGGTTCTGCGGAGTAAGACGCACTTAAAAAATAAGTTACAAAAGGAAGGATTGGCCAGACTGGAGCAAGAAGTGGAGGATTTGGAGGCTCCAATACCACCCCCTTGGAGCTTTATAAGCTTTTAAAGGAAGAAGTTGTACCAGTGTGGGAGGGTATGTTTAATTCAATACAACAGGGCAAGGTTCAGGTCCCCAGTTAATGGAAGGAAGCTACAATTACATTGTTTTTTAAAGCCCGAAGAAGATCCCTGGAAGGCTGATTCTTATCAGCCAATATCCTTATTAAACTCCGATGATAAGGTTTTTGCAAATATTTTGTCCGGAATGCTGGCCAAGATAGCTTCTCAATTAATACATCCAGATGATAAGGGCTTTGTGACAAAGTGACAGATCCTTGAGCCTACTCAGCGGCTGATTGGCTGTATCAACTTGGCCACCGCTCAAGTGCTCTATTTGTCAGTGGTCACAATACATGCTGCCAAGGCATTTGATTGCGTGTGCTGGGATGATATCTGGGAGGACCTGGTAGTACTAGGTTTTAGTCCCCCTTTCATTCAGACCCTTCAGAGCCTGCATGAGAATTATTTGGCCAAAATATTGCTTAATGGGTCACTGAATAGAAGTTGATATTTTCAGAGGCCTTCAGCAGGGGGGTGTTCCCTGTCTCCATTTCTCTTTGACATATACATTGAGCCTTTTGCCCAACAACTTAGAAGGGAAGCCCAGGTAATCCCTTTTCGTTGACTGTAATATAGCAATAAAATCACGCTACATGCAGATAATTTGGTTATCTGTACATCAGACCCTGACCGGATTATCCCTAGGGTGGAAAGGTTGGCAGAAGAATTTGGGGCTTTATCGGGGTACTCTGTAAACAACTCCAAGTCACAGGTGATGTGTTGCAATGTAGCAGACTGGACAGGAAGACAATGGTGGAGATTAAGTATCTGGGTATTGTTATCGTTAACCCCCCTGGAAGCAATCCTGCAGTATAATTTAGGGAGAGTGGGTAAGGAGGTGAATGTTTTACTCGCCAGATGGAAGAGTCTACCTTTAACTACCTATGTGCGAGTAAATCTTATCAACATATTTATTATCCCCAAACTGATATACCTTTTTTAATTGCATCCCGCTTACATTCCCAAGATCAGCTATATATAAGATTCAGGTGAAATTAACAAGCTTTATATGGGTTAAGGCGGGGCAAAAGCTGAAGTGCAGGCTTGTGAATGGGGGGGCCTTTCCGTGCCAGACCTGATTTTGTATTGGACTGTCTTCCAGTTAAAAAAAATGACTTGATGATTTTGGGCACCTCGGATAACTCAGTGAGGGGGTGGCAGGTACGGGGGTTCCTACCAGAGATGGTTAGGGAGCTGGGACCCGTTATACAAGTTTGGGGCCCTGATAGATATATTATATATATATAATATTTTTTTTTTTAAGTACAGCTAAAGGTCACACTGAGCTTATGATTCAGAGTTGGGAAGATTCTGGGTATCAGTTATTACTCAGATTTTGTACCTACCTGGACCCCAGAGTTCCTGCAGGATACGTTGAGCCTCCCATTAAGGAGGGAGGGTTGAGGGGGCGGAGCTGTCCTCAGTTCAGGGAGTATTACCCTGGAAAATATTAAAAATAAGACTGCGGGATCCTTATGGAGGTTAAAATATCCTAATTTGTCTTCCTAGCTCACAAGTGTTACTCAGGAGATGGGTGTGCCTGGGACGATGCATCATCTCTAAAGGGATGTGCGGCCTAAAAGTAAGGAGGTGAAATTGCCGTTTGGTATTAGAAGTTTTTGGAGGCTGATGATAGAAACATGGCGGTGCCACAGTCAGTTTGGAAAAGAATCAGAAAGAGGAAGGACTTAAACTTCATGTGGCAAACATCCTTGAAGTTGTTTTACTCTGTGGTCAAGCGATTCAATTTGAAGCAAAATCAGAGTTTGTACAGGACTCGACCCCCAGATTTCAAACGTGTGGACTTTTAAAAGCTAATGATGAACATCTATTTTTTTTTACCTGCCCTGGCACAAGATGTTTTGGGGAGGACTTTGAGAATGTTGCAAATGGCATCCTGAGGTTCAGTATCCAACTAACCTTCTGGTTGGTTCTGATGGGGTGAATATGGTCTCATGATTCCTATTAAGTAGAGTACAAAGGGGCTTGTTGTTTTATCTTGTACTTCTAGATAGGAGAGAGATCTGTAATCACTAGATGGATCCACCTCCCCCCACTGCAATAGACTGTCTCAAAGTGATGCAGGACAAATACGATATTGCGGGTAAGGCTGGCGGAACAAATAGGATATGGGCCAACTTGCTCAGGTGGAGTGGTGCGTTGGTACCAGAGCCTTCAGAATGAGTGGTGCTAAGATTACACCTGGTGCCGCTATGGGTGATGAGTCTTTTGGCTCAGTTGGTGTGGTGGGGCCAAGGCAGTTGCAGCAGATAATAATTGTGAGATAGCCTGAGTGTGCAGAAGCTATGAAGATATGAGGACAAAAAAAGTTTTTTAAAAGTGTGCAATCAGTCCAGTGTTAGTTTCTGCTAGATGTATATACATTTTATTACGATTGTTTATCAGCACTGTTACTTCAAATGAACTGTAGCTCTCCTGTCTTTTGTTGAAAGTAACCAATGGACAGAGATATCTCTGAACCTTTGTGTGATTTACTTATGGTATACTTAAGCTAACATCTGTACTACAGCACCTAATTTAAGAGCCTTTGCATAAAATGTGTGGAGATGTTTAATAATAGTTTCATATCGTGCTTGTGTTGATTACGTTTCCAATTATGGTTTCTTTTCAAAGCCCATGTTTAACCTGGCAGAGTACCACCAGATGTACCTGGGGACAGAAAGGATCCGCGCTCCAGAGATCATCTTCCAGCCTTCTCTGATGGGAGAGGAGCAGGCTGGCATAGCTGAGACCATGCAGTATGTGCTGGACAGGTGAGTCTGATGGAGGTGCATCCAGAAAGTGCGGACATTTTAGCACTGCAGTAAATGTGCGTGATGGGATAGCAAATGCTAGGATATGCAGAACGGGTAATTGTGTAAGACATGCATGCTGGGGTAGCAGAGAGAATCTAACGTATGCAATACAGGTTTGCGATAGAGAATACTGGGATTAGTGACAATGTATTATGTATGGCTAGAATGACTACTTTTGCACCCTCACCTCATACTTCCTAGCGAGCTGAGCTTATGGTTTGTACAGTAAGTTTTCTTCTGATAAATTGAAGTAAACAGTCTGTTCGATGATCCTGTCAACTGTGGTTTTTATCAAGTCAGAGACTTTCACGGTTAATCCGATTTTCTATCCAGAAGAAAAGTTAGCACTTTTCGAACATTCAGTGGGCCAATTTATTTGCATTGTTTGTCTGAGCTGTATGTATTTAGAAAGCTGTGTGTGGGGCTGTCAATAATTAAGTGATTACCAATTTACGACCCAAGGACCAATCCACAAGAGAAATTGTTGGTTAATGTGCTTGTTAAATGGAAGTTGCACACAAACATTTAAACATTGTCATTGCATTTATTCTGCAGTGTTAAATTGGGTGGTTGAGCACCCTCCCATGTGTCTCCTGTGTTTCACACTAAACATAGCGAATTAGGATGATACCGTTTTTGGGGGATTGTAGCTGCTAGGGTCATCTGATTACAAAATACCCAAACAGGGGAGAGTTATGCGTTGACATGACAGGAGCGTGAAGTGTGTATGCAGTAAAGTACTGCAAAATGAAATGTTTCTAGGTATTTTCCACAGCCTCAAACAAGGGAATATTTTACACCTTGCACTTTCACCAAATACATTTTCACTGTAACTTGACATTTAGAAGTTTTGTGTTTTTGTTTTTTGGCAGAATAGAGCAATCAGTACAGTTCTAAACAGTTTGTGCATTACGAACGCTAACCCAGCATTACTGTAAGTTATGCACCAGTGTGTTGAATCCTCTTTCTTTTCTTAGATTTAGAACCATTACATTCATTTATGATTATGCAAATACTTTAATACATTTTCAGATTTCTTTAGCAGGAACTCTCGGCCATGAGTACCACCCCACATCATTGTCCTCTCTCCAGCATTTTTCTGATGCCTTCTGGATTTAAGAACTGTAAACGATAGGGTATCCGACTTACACATGTCTCATTTAATTGAATAGGTAAAAATATGCCGTGTACCAATATTGCCTCCATTGTCTCGTGTGCGATAGTGGCCAGCCAACCCTGCGAGACCCATATCCGTGACAACTTTATTACAGGGATTTTGCTTAGTTGCATGAGCTTTCCAGAAAGAAATGCGTACTTCTTTTTCAGATTTTGTTTCTTCTTCTTCATTTCCGAATAAACCACAGAAAATACGACAATGAACATAAAGATCAGCACAGGCTTGATCCTCCGAATGGAGCTGCAACTTGTTTTGTGGTTCAAAGAAAGGCTGGTTCACTGCTCAGTATTCAAATACCACCCTTCAGAGCCTCCATCCCTTGCAGTTCTTATTTTCTTGAAGAAGCAATTTCCGTATCCCAGCTCGAACAGTACCAGATTTAAGGTGTCTGTCTTAGGGCGCTTACAGCAGGAACCTTGAACATTACATCACACTATACTATTTTATATTCTTCTTGCATATCTGTTCTCTATGTAAAATCTAAGTGAATTACATCTGCAAGATTTGAAAATGTACTTGCTGTGACGAATGTAAGGTTTTCATTGCATGAAGTAGTTCTAGTATTTTGGAGCACCTGGAAGAGTTGCGTACTGGACTAGCAGATGACTTGTATGTGCAGCCCACACGAATGAAGGGTGCATGCTGTACTAACAAACCACATTTCCTACAGAAATTGGATGCCTTAAGTGGATGATGTAATTCATCTATGTTTGACTACACAATTGACGCTGGTCATGTGTATAAGTTTATCCAAATTGGGGGGAAAAAAAAGGTTATAAGAACTGAGCAGAAACATGTCGTTTTTTGCCAGCTGCTGATTGGGTTTAATTTGGATGATGTGTGTCATAGACCATGCTGCATTTTATGGACGGGCGTGTGAGCGACAAGTATTCAGTGTAATACTAATTGCAGTGGGTTGGTATGGGAAACTCACACGATGGCCAGCTTATGTTTTGCATTATGTGGTGGACCGAAGGGTGAGAAAATCGCGGTACGACCAAATTATAGTTTGTGCTAAACATGGTAGTATTAAAGAAAAATCTGCTTTCACTGCACATGTGTTGGAGAATTATCTTGATGGTTTTGTGAATGAGTAGTATGCTTATCTACAAGAACAGAAGGAATTTTCTTGTGGACAGTTACAGGAGGTGGTAAATTAGGTGGTGCTCCATAGAGAGTGATGTGTCATGCCGTGCTAGCCGAGATAGTTCATCATGTCCCAGATGGGATATATTGAGTACATTGAATGTAAAGGGTAGGTAAAGCTGCAGTAATGGTGCATACTGGGTAGCAGAGACCATAGAAATTGGACCTCGTTGGTGGACTTTAAGATCCACATGAGAGAAAGCGACTGGTTGCTGTTTACGGTTCATGTTAGTATTGACCTTAAAATCTCACTCTGTGAGTCCATCACACTAGTCACTTTGCTAATCGCTGCTCTGAATTGGAGTAAATACAGATCTCGGTCTGAGCCTCAGATGCAAGGAAGAGTTATATAATAATGTTTTGTTCTACAGGTACCCAAAGGATGTCCAAGATGAGCTAGTGCAGAATGTTTTCCTGACTGGTGGCAATGTCATGTACCCGGGGCTGAAAGCTAGGATTCAGAAGGAGCTTCTTGAAATGAGACCTTTCCAGTCCACATTCCAGGTATGTACATTCTAGAAATCTATTAGGACACAAATCTCTACATTATACGTTTCTGATAGCTATTTCCACGTGCAGATTCCTCACCTGTTAAATATTCCCTAGAAAACACACAAAAGGTAATGGGAACCACTGGCAATCACTTGGGGTAGCATTCTGACCAATTTTACTTCTGACAACCTTGCCAACTCAGTTAGGGCCCAGCCATATGCAAATCAATCTAGACTCTTATCCAATAGGAACAGCCCACCCAGAAATCCCAGGCCAGGGCCTCCCTAAAATGGAACACAAGTAACCCAAGACCAATTTTGCCCTGATTGGAGGTTGTAAGTCGGGGGAAGCTTGGTTCCAGTTGTATATGAGCACCGGACCCATGTCTTGGCATACCCATGGCGACTTTGGGCGTTATAATGAAAACACACAATTGATGGGAGGAATACTTGCAATAAGTCTAATCACTGCCATTCGCTTGGGGTAGCATTCCAACCAGTTGTTCGCTTTTCCACCATGCCACCTCGGTTTGGAGTCAGCCATATTCAAATCAGGCTTGACTCTGTTCCAGTAGGAACAGTCTAGCCTGAACTGCCAAGCCAACTCCCAGGAATCTTCCCTGGCACCAGACTGGATGTTAAAACTTTTGACATAGCGCCCCTTATCTGTGCATGAGAGCTATCTCCATTTAGGCACAGAAAAGGAGACCAGCATTATGCCACGGAGCCACATAGTGCCTGCCCTGCTTCATTTATATCAATTGGCCTTTTTCCACACCCTTGTGGCATGGATCTAGAGCTCCCACTATTGTACTGTTAGTGTTTCACTTTTTTACAAATTTCTTTGTACAAGTGCAGTGCTAGGGAAAATGTCCCCTCTTAGGAAGTAACGCTTTAAGCCCTCCCTCAAGTGTGAAGGCCAGATATCTACTACCCACTCTCAGGAGGATGTCTTCAGTGCTTGGTTTTCAGACATGACACTAGATAATGAGCTCTGTGTCGGATCTTGAAGCCTAAGGTTATCAAAGAGTATGAGGTCAACTTGTTTATGGCCTGTGCCCTCAACAAGCAGGAGTCATGATCTTGATGCTGTTCATGTGCTGTGTCCTGCTGTCACTTGTGGTTATCACCCTCTTAAAAGTCCTTGAAAGAGAAGCAGAGGCGTATCAAGTAGAAGAGGAATGAGGACTCCTTCCTGAGACACTCCAATTGTAAGTCTTCCCAGAGCTCCTTGCCTCCATTAGGGTTATCTCTGGACCTGATACCTCCATCTGAGGCGCCACTTCTTTTGGCGCTACTGGCGCTAGCCCGAGAAACTTTTCCAGTACCCCTACCTCCAAGACAGTGTTTGCAGCTTAAGGTCTGTCCTGAATTTCGGACCCAGAGCCGTTCAGTTTATGTTCATGCACACCATGCTAGAAATTTTTCAGTGTGTTTTTGCCAATTCAGGATCATTGTGGTGACCCCATTGGACCACTTGGGACTCCAGTTGGTTTCCACCAGCAGGATTTACCTCTGTGTCAAAGTCAGACCTCAGTATCTTGAAAAACCTTTATTTGCAAGGAAAGGATGCTGTCCCTGGCTTAGGTTCTTCTGGTGCTAAAAGTAGAAGACTTGATTAGTGTCCTTGACCTGCAGGGCGAGTGTTTTCACATACTTCTCCTGCAGGTACACAAGTGAGATACCTGCAATTCATGGTAGAATTCACTCATTGCCAGCTCGTGCTTCCCCTATTTGGATTAACATTGACACCTGGAGTCCTCACAAAGTTGATGGCAAAGGTTACAGCTCATCTCGGAAGCTCTGTCATTTCAATATACATTTATTTTATTATATTGGGTGGTGCATCATCATTTGTAATAGCCTCTCTAGGTGGGTTTGTTAATTGGGAATATAGCCCGATTTTCAATTGCTTCATTCCGCTCACAGATCTAAAGGCAGAGAATAACTAAGTGCTGAACCAAGAGCACTTATAGAGCATCTGCCCTAGGCTTCAAATTTGTATTTTTGAGCTGTAAATTGTTTGTTGATCTGAGTTAGAGGAAAGGCAATACTGTGCCATTTTCTGTTAGAAGAGAACAGCAGTTGTTATACTAGTGTTTGTACACAATGCAGGCTACTGACAAATTGATGCGTTTTTGGATTTGGATCAGGGCAACTGCTTATTATAACTAGAGACATACTCCTTTTTATTCAGTGTACAGAACATTGCATTTTTTATGTATTGTAAGTGGATCTGGGTAAACGTAAGAATCTTGTTGATGTCCTTTGCAGCATCAGCAAAATTGTGGGGTAATTTAAATTCTCTTCCAGGGGATCCTCATCAATAGTCATAAACATTGAATATTCCCGCCCTTGTGCGGGGACCCCGGAGCATATATAAAATATATACACATTATACATGTGTAACAAACAGTCATGCAGGCTATCATGTTAAAAACAGGCTAAAATGCTTTATTTCTATGAAGTTTTTTTTTTTTTTTTTTTTAAATACTACAATAGAGCATAAATAAGTACCCAAGCTCCTAAAACTAGGCTTGGGGAAGTAAGCAGTAGCAAACTCTAGTGAAAAAATAGAGAAAACTGCATTGAAAAACAATGAAGCATTCTTAGCCATGTAGGTTAACACAGGAGAACCATAAAAACTTTGGCACTGTGCCTTTAAGACCCTGAGCACCTCCAGTATCCCACCATGCCTCAGGGGTGAAGGAAAGGTGACAGTTGGTTCACAGTTAGGTCAGTTCTTTTTTCCGGCTTCTTCTGAGAGGATCCTGGAGCATTGAGCTCTCAGTTTTTCTGAGTTTTCCTCAGAAAAATTCTTTAAAAAAGCGTTTTTTCACTTTTCACTCGACAAGTAACATCTTTGTCTGAGCTAGGAAGGTTTTTTCTGACAGAAAAATGCCTTCTCTTTTTGTCAAATGCCCTGCTTGTGGGAAGAAGAAGGCCCAGTCAGATCCCCACTCTCTGTGCATAGTGTGCCTGCCTCAGAGTCACTGCCCTGACACTTGTAAGTACTGTAAGAACATGTCTAGGAGGACTCTGAAAGACAGAGAGAAGATCCGACTTCATGGGCTTCAGGAGAGGAAAAGAACATCGTCCTCCTCACTCCCCAGGCATCCAGAAGGCCATTCTCAGGAGAGAATGGCCCGGTCGACGTCGACAGGTAGGAAAATACCTGTTTGTTCACCGTCGACGTCGTCGCTACCACCGTCCCACCGGCATAGATCGCCGTCGACGGCGACGCACCCGACGTCGAAGGGAACGGCGTCGAGGGAACATCGGAGCAGGGGCAGGTCTCCGTCGACGGCAGCCCGCCGATCGACGTCGAGCCACCGCCGGCATGCCCGGTCGCCGCCAAAGGCTGTGCGCCCCCCGACGTCAGGACACACGACGTCGAGATCTCCACGACGGCACGGGAAACATCCGCCGTCAACCTCCCATCGCTCCACGTCGAGGCACACGACGGCGAGCAGGTCGAGGTCCAAGGAACGCCGTTCGACGTCAAGGCACTCAATGTCGAGGCAATCAACGTCGAGGCAGGACCAACCGACTGGGCGTCCTTCGACGTCGAAACAGCCATCGACGTCAACGCAGGTTTTACCTGTCCAACAGGGAGCAGAACATCGCCCCTCGCCAGACAAGGCTCAGTCTCCAGTGGTCTCCATACCGAGCGACTCTTCTCGGTCAAGAGCATCTCCTGGGCATGTCTCGCCCATCAACCTATCTCCGAGATGGCTGGAGAGCCTCAACAGACCAGCGGCCTCCCCAGATTCGCAATATTCGCGAATGTATTCACCCACTGCCTCCCCGCCAAGAACACCATCGCCGACAGCCGGGGCAGAACGGGCTCGTTCAGCTCCTCGACAGCCGACCGCGAGGCCTAGGCGCTCGGCTACAGCGTCCCGCAGCAGATCTCGCTCTCAACGGAGATCCAGGTCGCGCTCAAGAAGATCACCCTCTTGGTCTTCATCAGGTTCTTCTGTCGGGCGTTACTCACCTACTCTTACAGATTCACCACCTGCTAGAGTCTCACCAGTGGATGACATAACCACTTTCAACGAGGTGTTGCTAAGAGGAGCACAGAAACTCAATATAGAGGTTCCAGAACCATCTACCTCCTCATCAATCATCTTTGAGACACTACAACAGAGATCAGCGTCGAAAAAGTTGCTGCCTCTAGTGCCTGGTTTGTTGCAGCCGACCATGGACACTTTTCTGGCCCCAGCCTCGCTTAAGTCTGCCCCGGCTCGGATTCTTAAAAAGTACAAGGCTCCAGAGCAAGACCCTTTATTCCTTAGGAAGGATCCGCCACCAGACTCAGTGATCATAGCAGCCGCCCGAAAGACCCACTCGGTGGCATCTTCATCCACGGTACCCCCGGATAAAGAGAGCAGGCATTTAGACTCTCTGGGAAGAAAGATGTGCGGGACAGCGGCTTCAGCAATGAAGGTCTCTAGTGCGTCTGCGCTCCTGGGCAGGTACGATCGTTCTCTGTGGGATTCCCTCAGTAGATTTACAGAAAAACTGCCCAGAGAAGACAGGCAAGATTTCCAAGAGATTCTACAGGAAGGATGCCTGGTATCTAACCAAGTTATCAGCGCGGCAGCGGATGGGGCGGATTTGGCGGCTAATGGGTACGCACATGGTATCTGTGCGAGGAGATCTTCCTGGCTGAGGCTCACTGGCTTGAAACAGGAGGCACAACAACGTATCCTGAATCTCCCATTTGCCGGGAATTCTCTATTCGGTGCCCATGCAGACGAAGAGATGGCCCGCATGAAGACCGAGGTGGATACCATGAAGGCGGTAGGCCTCGAAAGAAGGAAAGATTTCAGGCGGAGGTACAGACCGTACGATAGACGCCCTTTCCAACAGAGGGTTCAAACCCCTCATTGGTCGCAAAGGTCTCAGCAACGACAGGGACGCCCTCTGTTTCAGCGAAGAAACACAAGGGAGCGAGGGTCAAGTAGACCTCAACAGTCCACTCCAAAAGCACCCACTAAGCAATGAAGTCTCGCTTCCCTCGACACTGTACACCACTCCGGTGGGGGGAAGTATTATTGCTCATCTTCACGAGTGGCACTCTATCACAAGAGACAAATGGGTGCTCAATATTGTCGAACATGGCTATTCTCTCCTTTTCAAGCAGCCTCCACCACACTTGCCACCAACCAAACACAATCCGGCTCATCTCACCTTGCTACGCAAGGAGGCTCTCGCCCTCCTAAGAAAGAATGCCATAGAAAGGGTTCCACCTGCCCACAGAGGAAAGGGGGTCTACTCCCGTTACTTTCTAGTAGCAAAGAAGGGTCAAGAGGGCGTTTTCAGGCCAATCCTGGATCTAAGACTGCTGAACAAATACATAAGAAAGCAGAAGTTCAGAATGCTAGCGCTTCACCAAATTTTCCCTCAACTGCATCAGGGAGACTGGATGTGCTCCATCGACCTGCAGGATGCGTATTTCCACATCCCAATAGCTCCAAAGCATCGAAAATTCCTGCGCTTTCGAGTAGCGTTACAGCATTACCAGTTCAGGGTTCTACCCTTTGGCCTGAAATCTGCTCCAAGAGTTTTCTCGAAATGTATGGCAGTGGTGGCGGCGCATCTACGAAGACAAAGGATATACATATATCCATACCTAGACGACTGGCTACTAAAGGCTTCTTCTCCGGAGCAGGCGAGAAGCCATCGGGACATTGTACTAGGAGTTTGCGAAGCTCTAGGTCTTCAGGTCAATTACCAGAAGTCAACCTTGACTCCAACGCAGAGTCTTCACTACCTAGGAGCTATCATAAACACAGAACTACAAAAAGTGTATCCTTCGGAGGAACGACTGTCCTCAATAAACATGAAGTGCCAGGACCTGTTGAGAGCCAGCGCACCTACGGCACGTCAGGTGACATCACTTCTGGGCTCCATGGCATCGTGCATCTTTATTGTCCCAAATGCCAGACTCCACATGAGACCCCTCCAAGAGGCATTGGAGGCCAATTGGAGCCAAAGAACAGGTCGCTGGGAAGACACAATGCGGCTACCGGAGGTAGCACTGCAGTCATTGAGATGGTGGATGCACAGACCTCACCTGTCAGTGGGCGCTCCGTTTCACCAGGTACTTCCATCCGACACTCTGGTAACGGATGCGTCTCTTCAGGGATGGGGGGCTCATCTGGGTCCTTTTCAAGCGCAGGGTCTGTGGTCAGACAAGGAGAAGCAGTACCACATCAATCTGCTAGAACTCAGAGCGGTCCATCTGGCTCTCAAGTCTTTCACACCGCTAATTCAGGGGAAAACTCTATTGATACAGACGGACAATACAACCACGATGTATTACTTGAACAAACAAGGGGGAACGAGATCCCTACCCCTTTCACGAGAGTCCCAAGCGATATGGCATTGGCTCCTGGCCAGAGGAATGTCAATCACAGCAGTTCACCTGCCAGGTCAGCAGAACGTAGAAGCAGACTTTCTAAGCAGACACCTGGAGGACGTTCACGATTGGGTCCTGCACGACGAAGTCGCAGAATACATCTTCGCGCAATGGGGTCGGCCTCAACTGGACCTCTTCGCAGACGATGTAAACAGGAAATGCCCAGACTTCGCATCCAGGTTCTACCGTCCAGGATCTCGAGGGAATGCCCTGTTGATCGACTGGTCAGGGACATTTCTTTACGCTTTTCCTCCGATTCCCCTCATTCCGGCAGTGATCAGCAAACTTTACGGATCCAGGACCAGAATGATTCTTATAGCGCCACAATGGCCTCGACAATTCTGGTACACGGATCTCCTCAACCTGTCGGAAAAACCTCACAGGAGGCTGCCGTGCAGACCGGATCTTCTGAGCAGAATGGAGGGCAGGATTCTGCATCCCAACCTACCCTCTCTGAGCTTAACAGCATGGCTCCTGAATTCCTGCAGTATGGGCACCTAGGACTCTCGCAGGAGTGCATGAACATCTTGAAAGAGTCCAAACGGCCTTCCACGCGGCGTTCCTACGCTTTTAAGTGGAAGAGATTCTACATATGGTGCTGTCAGCAAGGCCATAATCCCATACGGGCGCAGGAGGACGTCATACTGTCCTATTTGCTTCACCTAGCGAAATCCGGTCTGCAGGTATCATCTATTAAGGTACATTTGTCTGCTATTACTGCCTATCGCAAGTCACCTTCTCAGGAATCCTTCTTTACGAAACCTGTAGTCAAGGATTTCTTAGAAGGTTTGAAGAAAGTTTTTCCGCCAATTCGGAGGCCTTCTCCTCCGTGGGAACTGAACATAGTCCTAGCAAATCTTATGGGCCCTCCTTTCGAGCCTATCCATAAGGCCTCCTTACAACACCTTACGTGGAAAACGGCTTTTCTGGTGGCCATTACTTCGGCGAGGAGGGTCAGTGAGATCCAGGCCTTGTCTGCAAAAGAACCGTACATGGTTTTTCATGACAATAGAGTAGTTCTGCGAACTCACCCATCTTTCCTTCCGAAGGTGGTGTCAGAATTCCATATTAATCAGACCATAACTTTACCGACGTTCTTTCCCAATCCGGAAACTCCGACTGAGAAAGCATTGCACTCATTAGACTTGAAAAGAGTGCTGAAATTTTATCTGGACAAGACAAAATCGATTAGACACTCTAACAGCTTGTTTGTGAACTATGGTCATTTAAGGACAGGAGAAGCAGCATCTAAGCGAACAATATCAAGATGGATAGTCTCTTGTATTGTTAATACTTACCAGCTAGCTAATAGACAATTGCTAGCGCGGCCTAGAGCGCATTCCACAAGGGGAAAAGCGGCTACAGCTGCTCTCCTTAACAATGTTCCTATATCTGAGATTTGTAAGGCTGCTACATGGAAGTCTGTCCATACTTTTACAAGGCATTATTGTTTAGACTCAGATGCAAGAGCGGATGCCCAAGTGGGGCAGGCCTCTCTAAGGAATTTATTTGCGTAAGACATGTCTATTCCTGCACTTCTATCGGACAGTCCGCTGGGTTTAGGGATGGGCTTGCTAATCTATTCAATGTTTATGACTATTGATGAGGATCCCCTGGAAGAGAAGGATAAGTTACTTACCTGTAAATCCTAGTTCTCTTCCAGGGGTATCCTCATCAAAGTCATAAACAACCCACCCTCCTCCCCGGACACACGTCTACTGGAAGTGCAGGACAGACAGTATTTTGATTCAATTATACAAATTGTCACCGTAAAAAGAACTGACCTAACTGTGAACCAACTGTCACCTTTCCTTCACCCCTGAGGCATGGTGGGATACTGGAGGTGCTCAGGGTCTTAAAGGCACAGTGCCAAAGTTTTTATGGTTCTCCTGTGTTAACCTACATGCAGCCTATTGGCTAAGAATGCTTCATTGTTTTTCAATGCAGTTTTCTCTATTTTTTCACTAGAGTTTGCTACTGCTTACTTCCCCAAGCCTAGTTTTAGGAGCTTGGGTACTTATTTATGCTCTATTGTAGTATTTAAAAAAAAAAAAAAAAAAAAACTTCATAGAAATAAAGCATTTTAGCCTGTTTTTAACATGATAGCCTGCATGACTGTTTGTTACACATGTATAATGTGTATATATTTTATATATGCTCCGGGGTCCCCGCACAAGGGCGGGAATATTCAATGTTTATGACTTTGATGAGGATACCCCTGGAAGAGAATTAGGATTTACAGGTAAGTAACTTATCCTACAAGCTGCGTTTAATAAGCATTGTTAGACGTGGCATCCTTGGCGTGGCCTTCCCTAAATTTTTGCCTCTGCTTCCCAGGTTGTTGCTGTGTGCTAGACTCTTTTTGCTATTTTTGTTGCTCTGGGCTCTTTACTACTTCTGACCAGTGTTAAAGTGCAAGTGCTCCCTATGTGTAAATTGTATGTGTAATTGGCTTTTCCATGGTAGGCATATTTGATTTACTAGTAAGTCCCTTGTACAGTGCAGTAGAGGTGTCCAGAGTCGGTAAATCAAATGCTACTGATGGGCCTGCAGCACTGGTTGTGCCGCCCACGAGTAGCCCTGTAAACATGGCTTACACCTGCCACTGCAGTGTCTGTGGGCAGTTTTAAACTGCCAACTCGAGCTGGCAAGTGTACCCACTTGCCAGGCCCAAACCTTCCTTTTTTTTATATATGTAACTCCCCCCTAAGGCAGGCCTCGGGTAGCCCCATGGGCATGGTGCAGTGTATGTTAAAGGTGGGACATGTACTGATGTGTTTTACATGTCCTAACAGTGAAATACTGCCAAGTTCTTTTTTC
Source organism: Pleurodeles waltl (assembly GCF_031143425.1). Classification (NCBI taxonomy): domain Eukaryota; kingdom Metazoa; phylum Chordata; class Amphibia; order Caudata; family Salamandridae; genus Pleurodeles; species Pleurodeles waltl. Next base: position 334,041,031 of record NC_090446.1, read on the forward strand.
ACTGTTGCATGGTCTAACACAGGGGCTGCCGTTATAAAACCTTTAAGTGCAGTTTCCCTTTGAGAGCAGATAGAGATGTGGAGTTTGGGGTTTCTGAACTTTCAATTTAAAAAATACGTCTTTTGATAAAGTTTTTTTTTAATTGTCTGTTTGAAAATGCCACTTCTAGAATGTGAAAACAACAGATGATGGACAGAATGCAGAACAAATCAAACATTCACCCCCAGTCACAGATCTGGGTTTAATCCACAAATTATTTTGCTTGCCATGCCATTCCAGTTTGGACCCAGCCATATGCAAATCAGTCTTGATCCTGTTCTCCATAGGAACTGTCCAGCCGTAACTGCCTGGCCAGGTCTGCCCTGGATCAGAAACCAGCATCATGGGCTCGGTTTCAGGGTATCACCCTTCATCAGCCAGACTAGCTTGAATCTGGTGGCATAGAAAGCACAGGACCCACGCCTAGGCATACCCTTCTCACTTGGGGCGACAAATGCAAAAACAGCAGATGATGGACATAATGCAGAACAAATCAAACATCCACCTCCAGTCACAGATCTGGGTTTTATCCATCAATTGTTTTGCTTGCCATGCCATTCAAGTTTGGACCCACACATATGCAAATCAGTCTTGACCCTGTTCCACATGGGAACAGTCAAGCCCGCCTTGCCAGGCCAGGTCTACCCTGGATCAGAAATAAGCATCCTGGGACCGGTTTAAGGGTATCACCATTCATCAGCCAGGCTAGCTTGAATCCAGTGACACAGTTAGCCCTGGACCCATGTCTGGGCCTACCCGGCGAGTGAAGTAAGTCTTTTGCCTGTAATTTTAACCGGTCACAGGTCTCCTTCCTGCATACCTCGGCTCCCAGCCCCAGTACTTTCCCTTTGTGCACTGCTATTCTATACAGCGGTTGGGTCAGCGTGCTTGTTCCGGACACCTACCTGCCGTCTGCACTGCTGCTGCTCTAACAGTTCCAGGAGTCGCCAAGGCCTGCCAGGCCTGTGAAATGGCAGCCACACAGGTTCATTGATCTCCATGTAAATCGGCTGCCTTTCCCATCTCTAAACCCCAAGCACCTTTGTCTCTAACAGTTTTAGACTGCTGTTTATGGTTATGCACTGTATGTTGGTGGTATTGGTGTGTGCGACACCGCTCAGCTGCCCCAGGGCCTTGCGCAGCACCTGCGTCCTTGTGGTGTTTGGGGGCACATTAATACTGATCCCCGAACTCAGACAGGCTGATGGGATTCTGGAGGCTCTGTCATGCACAGGAAATCAGAGCTGTCTTCGGCACCTTGCTCAATTGCAATGCATTTCATGCCTTGCTCTCAACTTTTTCTGTGACATTCATTGGGATGAGCTAGAGCATGTGTTGCAAAATTAGGCTTGAAACACAAAATCAGTGTAGCTATGGAAGCCATAGAGACAATGCCACATTCGTATCGATTATGGGGTAGGTAGTAAACTCTGCCATGCTGCAAATGGTAGCATTTTTGTCAAAATCTGCCCCTCCAGGAGGAGTGCAAAGCTGGCAAAACTCTACACACTCGCCCGCAGAGCAGAGTTTACCACCCACCCCTAGTATTCATACAGGTGTCCCAGCAGAGAGCTGTATGGCAGATACCATAGTGATCGTCTAGGAGGCTGCAGACGACCTGACTTGGTGGTCCGTGGCAGAAGATGTCACAGGGATTGTTTTCCGCCCTCCACTGACGGTGGATTTAGTTGTGACAGACACCTCAACTGTTAGGTAGGGTGCCCTTCTGGAGGAGATGGAGATCGGAGGTCTGTGGTCTGCAGGAGGAGCCTCTTCAGACTGAGGTCAATCTGAATGACTCAAGGCCATCATCCTCTCCCTTTGCAGTCAGTCTGTCCAGATCATGACGGACAGTGTGTCTGTGTAGTATGTCCACAGGGCGAAGTGGGTCTTTGCCTTCTCTGCTAGGAAGTGCTGTGATTTCTGGCCATGGGAGAAGCATCTGGCCTTTGTCTAGTTGCCAGCCATGTATCCGGCTCTCTGAACACCAGACCTGTTTGAGTCTGTTTTATCTTAACACCCAAAAGTGGTAGATTCACCCAGTGGTGGTACAAAACATTTGCCCAATGTGGAATGCCTAAAGTGGATCTTTTCGCCACTTACAGCAACACAACTTACCAGACTTTATGTGCCCTCCAGTATCCCCTGCAGGAAGCCATGGGAGATACTATTTGGTTGAACTGGAAGTTTTGTGTTTCCCCTCATACCTTTGATTACTTGGGTTCTAAAGAAGATAAACCAAGATTTGGCCTGAGTTATCTGTGTTGCCCCAAAGTGGCCAAAATTGGTATGTTATGCAGAGCCCCTGCACCTTTTCCTCTATCTGCGCTCTGTCCTTATGTAGGGGTGGACAATGAATTCCAGTCTGCCAGCGGAGTTGGGAGCTTTGTCTACTCCATACGGAGCACAGAGCTTTTCCTCTCTCGTGGGTGGCCAACATTAGGTTGGCGAACAAGAAAAATCACACGCTAGACCACATCCCGGGGAGATTTCTCAACGAGGGCAGGTCGCTACCGCTCAAATTGTGAAATCTGCTGCTCGATTAGAAAATCTACAGCAGAATGTAGCAGCGCCCTCTTGCGCTGTGCATTGTGCCATTCACTCTGATTTTACAGTGCAGGACAAACTCCTGGTGCTAAAAAATCAGCACGAGCAGTGTGACTTACCTCACTCGGATGGTCACAAAACTCTGTGGACCACGGTAGAGGATTTTTGCCACTTCGCCGCGTTCCGTGTAGCAGCACTCTGCAAACTTCACCCAGGCCTAATCTTAGGGTGGCAAATGGAAAAACAACATGGTGATGCATGAATTAACCTCAGCCACTGGCAGTTGCTCAGGGCCACGTCCCAATCCATTGTTCTTTTGCCTACCATGGCACTTCAGTTTTGACCCAGCCATATGCCAATCAGCCTTGACCCTGCTCCTTACGGGTACAGCCCGGCCTGAACTGCCAGACCAAATCCTCCCTGAACTGGAACACAGGCAACATAAGTCCGGTTTCTCCCTAGTTAGGGTTCTTCAGCCAGGCATAGCTTGGTTCCAGTATCACAGTGAGCTCAGGACCCACGTCTGGCCATACCCGGTGCAGTTAGGGCTGCAAACACCAAACACGGCAACATGATGGATGGAATGCTTGAACTGATCTCAGCCACTGGCGATCACGCAGGGCCACATCCCAATCCATAATTTTTTTTTTAGTGCTATGACTCCAGTGATCTTGTGCTTGCGTTTTTCCTGGCACCCAGGTGGAGCCAGAGCCTGCTAGTGACACTGGAGAGCTATGAAAGGTTTCCCGATCAAGTCTGAGCCCTAGGGACATTAAACAGGAGACATATCTGTAAGTAGCTAGAGTATCCACCAGGACAATCATTACTGAGGGTAATATTTTTATTTATTTATTTATCAATAAGACTATCATCAGTAAGAGACTTCCCTGCAATGAAGCTGCTTTTCAACTGAGAATGGGGGGTGTCTGTGGGTGGGTGGGTGTGGGTGTGTCTGCATCATCTTCGAGTACAACCAGCCACAGTGTCCATGTCTGAGTTTTCCTTTTGATTTGCCAAGCTCATTAGCACACCAGTCTGGTACCTGCAACTGTTAATTGTCATTACGTAATGAGAACTGTTAAGAAATTGTGTGCTTCTTGCCCCTTTTCCTTGCTGGTGTGTGCATTACAAAATACAAAGAAGTGGTGGATGGACTGCTTGAATTAATCTCAGCAGCTGGTAATTACTCTGGACCACATCCCAGTCATCTCTATTTTTATCTTCAGTCCACCTCTGTTTGGACCCATCCATGTGCAGATCAGTTTTGATCTTTCTCCAGTAGGTCAGTCTAACCCAAACTCCCAGGACAGATTCCGCCTGAACTGGAAGACAAGCATCCTAGGACTGCTTTGGCCCTTATTAGTGTTCATCAGTCGGGTACAGCTGGGTTCCGGTGGCCCAGTGTGCTTGGGATCCATCCTTTACCTGGAAGGCTTATATCTGAGGCGTCCTCAATGAAAGAGAAACTTAAGCCCTTTGGAACACAAGTCCAAACTTCTTAATTCTATGAGGGTGAAGACTTTTATATTGGGTAGCCTCACCTTAAGTATGACCAATGCAACGTTCTTGGGTAGTCTTATCCAAACCATTAGAATGATAGCTTAATCCACCACTGTTAGTCACCCGAATCACAGTAAGGACCCTTTCTCTGAACTCATCCTAGATGGTCTTGACACTTCAAAACTAACACTGAAATGCAGACTGAAATAGAAAGATATGACCAAGACAATATCCAAGCCCATCTTGTCACTCATGTAGATCACCAAAATGCATGTTACATAAGTTCACAGCAAGTACAACACTCATGCAACCAACCATTCCCCATTCTGTGTAGTATCAGTTCAGTAGCGCACTTCACACCAAAGAATGGAGTCTGAAACTCTATATAAAGGAAACCGCACTATACTATAAACCACAACAAAGCGAAATGCTCTATAATTCAGTAATATATAGCGGTGTAACAACTATTACACAATATATTTATTGTGAAGTACTGTACAGTGCAACAATGTTATTCAGCTCAATTCCGTTTAATGCAAATCACAGTACAATGCAACAATATCATGCAGTACAGCAGTACCATAGAATACACCAATCTAAGCAGTGCACTACAGTATAATGTAATGTGGTATAGTACACCAACCTTGCATTTTTTGCTTTGGCTATTATTTTTCTTAAATCATTACCTGTCAGGTATCAGCATACAGGATTGGTGTAATCGGTTTTCTTCCACCCATCTGTTCACATCAGCACCTATTATTTCAGCCATATATCTGTCCATTTACTCATCCATCCAGTCATTGATACGGTCTCACATTGACCCATTCCCTAAACACACATACAGACTTACCAACCAATGAAGTTCTTTCGCTCATAAAATATTCAGGCCTGTTCCTTTTGCCAATGTTTGTTTATATGGAAAGATGACCTCACTAAAGTAAAGTTCATTTTAGGTCAGCCTATACTTATCATTGACTATATTCTGAACTAACATTAATTATCGTGGAAGAGTAACAGAATATGAGTTCAAGAGATCTGTGATTCTCAAATGTTTCACAGACGTCTTCAGTTTCATTGGAAAGATTATTTATCTGGCAAACTCTTTAGAAGAAAATTCTTCAGTTCATGCTCCTAATTGCTTCAAAAGTTTTCTCCATGGAATACCAGTAACCCACACTTTCATCAAGAGGGTATACTGATACATTGGCACAGGAGATTCATTAGAGACTGCAACATGTTTGCTGGTGCTCATGTCCATTTAGAAGTCTGCATTTCTCTGGTGCTCATGCGCAGCAAAGTGTCACTTGCAGCTCAGTCAGTGTCTGTATCTCCATGGCAGGTCAGAGGGTTGTTCCATGGTCTGTTTGAGAGCCAACCAGAAAGGGTGGAGGGCAGACTGCAGGAGAAAGTAGAAGAGGGAGGATGTCGATTTAAGATCTGCTTGTGTCTGAAAGACACTTTTCTCCTGAAAGCGATTTGACTAAACTTAAATCTATTCTTATCCTAGACCTTTGCCCGTAGAGCATATATGGGATGTGAAGGGCGTGTTTTTTTTTCAGTTGTATGCAATACCATACTTTTGCTATGGCCCCGAAATCTTTACGCCAACTTTGTAAAGGGGGGTGGTGTTGAGGTCCCGCAGCTTCCTTATTTCTCATAAATGATTGCACATGAGCTCTATTCAGCAGTGAATAAGGATCAATGGTGTCCCTTATTTGGGAACATTAAAGACGGGGTTACTTGATCTCGGACTGTGATCCAGCTCCCTCATTGGTCCCAGAATCTGCTCAAAGGAATTCCTTTCGACCAAGAAATCCTGTCACACAAAGGTGTGACAGACACACTTCTCTTGAGATTCAGCACACACATCGCCACCTTCAAGTGCAACATAATCACCTCCAAGAGCGCAGGACTTAGTCTAAAAAACATATGTCGTATCTCATCGGTCTTTGTAATTCTCAGCAGTCCACCTGATTCAAAGTAATTTCTTGCAGCATTCGGAACAAACTGCTTTCTGTCTCGTTCCTACAGACAATAGGGCAACAATGTACTATTTGAATAAGCAGGGAAGAGCACATCCCTGACCTCTATCTCTTGAAGTGCAATCAATTTCGAAATAGTGCAGTGCAGGACGTTTACAGATCACAACAGTTTGCTTTTCAGGTGTACAGAATGCAGAATCAGACTTGCTTAGCAAAATGCTCCAGGAAAATTAAAACTGGGTTTTGCTCAGTGAAGTCTGCAAGACTTCCTCTGTGATTTAGGTTTTCTTCAAATAGACATTTTTGCAGATGCAGAAAACTATTTAAAAAAAAAAAAAAAAAGTCCCTGTCCTCACCTCAAGATACTATCAGCCAAGGATAAAGGGGAATGCCCATTCAAAAGACTGATCAGAAATGATTCTATATGCCTTTCCTCTGATACCACCTGATCCTGCCAGTCGCAATTAAGCTGATCTACAGCAGAATCTGGTTGATCTGAATAACTCCAAAATGGCTATGTTATTGGTGGTTCACTGGGCTGCCTCTGTCAGAACAACCATACAGGAAAGGTCTGTGTAAATTAAATCACCACGTCAAGTTGATGGTCTAGATCCTGTATCCTAAATATCAGTTGCTGAACTTAGCGGCTGAGCATCCCTCAACTCTAGCATAGTACACTTTTAGGTTAAGGAGATTCTTCATCTGGTATATTCAGAACAACTTTGATGCCTCACAGTGTCACGACGAGGAGGTAATCCTTTACCTTCTGCACTTACTGAGATCTGGGTTGCACGTCTCCTCAAATAAGATACATTTTGGAGCTATTACTGCTTACAGAAATTGTCCTTTACTTCATGCACTGTAGGCACTAAAGAGCGCTTGTGGTGCAAGATGGCATTCTGAATGTCGTTCCACATGAGAAGCCATGTTCTACCTAATGAACTTGAGATAGTCTTTTCTGAACTAAAAGGGCCTTGGTTTGTCATCTTTACAGCATCTAATTTGGAAGGATGCTTTTTCTAGCAGATATGACTCACAGAGAGATTCTGGCTCTTTGCTGCTATGAAACCTACATTTTGTTCCATACAAATAAGGTGCTGATGAGAACTTATCCAATTTTTCTTTCCAAAATAGTGTCAGACTTTCATGTCAATCAGACTATTTTGTCACCAGCATTTTTTCAAAATGCATCTTAGTGGAGACTTTCATTCAGACACTGGATGTAAAGAAAGCGTTAAGATTGTCCTGACAAAACTAAAAATCTCATACAGTCGGATCATTTGTGCTTTTATGAACCTGTTAGCACATGTCTATAATTAATGGGTGTATGACTTAAATGATGATTTCCTTTTTAGAAGAACATGGATTACTTGTAAGTAACCTTTCCTTCCTGCATCTGTCCCTTATAACATTTACCTCTCAAGACCACCCCAAGCAATTATGCAGAAATAAGCTCACAATCTTCCATTTCAACCCCAGTTGTTCGAATCTAATGGCCTATATCCTGAGTTCAGTCACAGAATGCATGATTTTATTCGCACATTAAAGAACTAGTTCTAGAAATACAACATGCTACAGAAAGCGGACAAGACATTCCAGAACTCGGTTACCTCTGAACTCCTTCATGCTCTGTCAGATCTGCTACATCTGGCAACCAAAAGGCTGCAACACAATTTATTTTATTGCACCTAGCAACATTGTCACAACACTTTTAATTAATTTAACTTGGAAATGGCAATAGTAAAGGATTTTGTGCATATTTCACTCTAGAAATGCTTGCTAAGTGTTCCTGCTATCCTGGCCTGTAAAATTATTGTACTAATGAGCTGGATTTTATTTCATTTTAAAAAGCCCTTGATTACCCAGAAACTGGCTAAGTACTAAAGGTCTCAGAGGCTTAAACTGTTTGAAACAGATAAATTTTGGGTTTTCAAAATGGAAGGATTGCAGTGGTGATTCAGTGAGCGGGTGCAAGTGGTCCAGACTTTGAATTTTATATAGGAAAAAACCTCAGCTCCTGAGCCGAGCCCACTAAATAATAGGGAAACTGGAAGAGGCAGGGTCTTTTGAAGTAAAGCTTTTGATGGTCTATAGTTCATGACAGAAATTGAATATAAAAATGCGCAAACTGATGTATAAAAAAGCAATGTTATGGTAAGATTATGCACATGAATTCTTTATAGTAGAATTTCCTGGTCTGACAACAAGAAATATTCAGAGTAACAGGTGATTCTATCCTTTTACTGATCCAAACCGTTTTGCTTTTTCTGTTACAACTGTTTAACAGCTCTTTGTCACTTGGTGAGGTACAACCAATTTGGAAAACAGCTATTATGAATCCATTTTTCCATTTGATCTAACAACTTTCTCACTACTGTTACAACCCTTTATAGAAATCAACCAAGCCTTGTACTTTTCCAGGTAGTCTTCCAGCCGCTTCACAGTTTAGAGCTTGTGGTACCTACCATTCTGCATGTTTGTATGGAGAATTATTGGTGAAGGTGATGTTGAGGAGGTGGTTCTTTTAAATCTTTTTATTGCCTTCAGTACCATCGATCACTCCATTTTCATTGCCATACTTCAGGAAATAAGGCCTTATTCGTAAAAGTGAATGTACTTATGTAGATTTAAAACTAACATTAAAAGAAAAAATATTTTTCTTTTCTTGTTCTGGTTGGTGTGTGTTTAACTAGAGGCTGACGCTTTACCTCTTAATGTGTTAGGTATGGGATATTATTTGTGGCGCAAGTTTGACTAGGGAGAGTGTACCCCATTCCTTCTGATTTGAAAACGTCATTCTTCCCTTTTGGATAGAGGATTCCTTTTTTGAAGACCACCATTTGGTGTTTTGTTTGATAGATTTAAAACTATACTCTTATATATTTGAGTAACTTCACTACTTTTGGCTACTTTCCATTGACAAATGTGAAATTTTGCAAAAGTGTATGTCTGCCCTCACTAATTTAGAAGTGTAAAACTACTACTTGTATCTTTTCGCATGTCATTGGAGGTCTCTGCCACCAGGCGGAGATCTCCCTATGGTAAAGTATAGGAAAACGTTTATTACATTTAAAAAAATATATATACTAAACCTAAACTAATTTAAAATATGTTTAGAAGTCTGGAAGTGGTGGCCATGTGAGACGGCCCTAAGCTGCTCTGTATCCGACACTAGAGCCATAACCGCATGGCTAAAGGAATATGCTCCCGGGGCTGCTCTTAGCACCTGGAGTGCCCTTGGCAAGCTGGGAGTGCTTGGCCAAAGCAAACGCAATTGAGCAGAAGCAGGGAGACAGCAGCAGCTGCTGTGGCTATTATGCGACTTAGAGCCCTTTATTGTTTTGCTCAGCGGTCAGAGGGTCTGCTACCGAGGAACAGTAGTGGTTGCGATGGGGCCGAAAACATTTGGTCCAAGTGTGGGCAGTTCAAGAATCAGGGAAGCTGGTAACCATAAGAATGCCACAATGACGACCCCAGACGGTGCCAATGGGGCAGTGGAGCCGGAAGACAGAGCGTCCGCTGGGGGGCTTCAAGTGGGAGACTCTATGAGAAGTGGGACCGGACACATCCTTTCCCCTGGTTTCCGGTCCTACTATTGCAGCACTGTTTTGGAAACCAGGAGGGGAAGTGAGGCAGGTGAGCAAAGAGAAGCCTGCTGTTTGATCTTAGAAGTGGGATCAGCCAGAGCCATCGGCTAGTGAAGAACACCAACGGACTGGAAGTGCTGCAGAAAGATGTCCTCTGGCACAGCCTACACCATTGCTGGAGGTAAATTATTCTATTTTTCCCCTGGCTTTAAACATTGCTCAGCAGGACACTGACAAGGACAAGGACTCCTGCTCTTCAGAAAATTACTCAGAACATAGTTGTTCGAACAGTGACCCTCCTACCCCCCCCCCCCCCTCCACCCCCTAAGCGCCTTGAGACTTGAGACCCTCACAGGTGAGTAGCGCGCTTTATAAATTCTTTGATTGATTGATTGACTGACATTGGTGCTGATATAAGCATAGTTGGTGGCTTGCAAAAGGTGAGCCAAGATGCCCAGATGCAAGAGGAGGTGGTTTGGGGTGTGTCCAACATGCAGCATGGAAAAGAAAAATGTGTTCTACAGTGCGTGGGATTCCCCCCTGGCCAAAGAGGTGAACAAAACGCATAAGCCCCATAAGATCCACAAGCCTCAAAAGCAACCACCAACCTTTGAGGCCATCTATCAATGCAATATGGCACACAGGGCCAAGATCTGGTCTGATACCTGCAGAGCCTGTGCGGCGACTAGAAAATTGCAATGAAAGGTTCAAAAGGTGGCCAAAACATGCTCCGTTATAGCAGTTAGGATATCTAATCTGGAAATTAGGGCCACTGCCTTGGAGATGGATGTCGCTGTGACCCATGGCAGACAGAGGCTCCCAAAGCTCACCTAATCAATATTCATTGGTAATTGGAAGACTATGGAAATCAATAGACTTTAAACAATCTTCGAGTTCTGGGGGTGGTAGAGGAAAAAGAAGGAGACGGTGCAAGACTGTTTCTGAACAACTTGTTCTCAAAGGCTTTTCTGGAGCTGGAGAGGTGTAGCTGTGGTCAAGAGATCCAAAGAGCACACATCTTCCCCCTAACCAGGAAGCAGGCTAACCAGGACACAGACAAATCTAGGGCTATACAGGTCTATATTGGGAAATGTGTCCAAAGACAATCAATATTTAAAAAAGCACTGCCAGATTTGAAACGCAAGGTAGCCAGATGTTCTTTCTTTGTGAGGCCAGACTATTGTCACGGAGCAGTTGAAAGACTCTGGAGACCTAAACAGCTGATCAATCCTTTCACGGATAAGGGGGTGCAAGTATTTTCGGTGAATACAGCCAAGCTCAAAATCATCTGGGATAATAAGGCACAGGTGTTCACATGCCTTAGTGAATCAGAATTGATGTGCCTAGACTGGTCTGATCTAGTGAGACCTGTAACTTGGACCATTGAGTGATATGACAGTGACTCATGCTTTCTTTTCAAGGTGTACTTTTCTTTTCTTCTGGGGGGAGAGTGGAGATTTGTGGGGTGGTCATTGGGTACAGTTGGGGTATGCAGAGTTGGGAATGGTGGGTTGTGGGCTTTGGAGGGGGGCGGCCAGGGAAGGGGGGGTCTCTTAGAAAAAAGGGGGAGCAAAGGCAGGAAGGGCGGATGAGTGGTCTGGCTCAGGCTTTCAGCAATCACTTTGACATTTAGGGAAAAATAAGATGGTGCAATATGTGGTGGCAAAGGGCAAGGGGTGGAGTTTATTCTTATGCGGGGACCTATTGTGACGCTAAATGATGCAGACTAGTAAAAATGCTTATGTTTTGTGAATGTGTGTGTGCTTAACAACAAACTCAAGATGCCAGATATTATTTGTGAACAGTAAACTCATGTTCCTTGGGGGGAAAAGGGACCTGCTGCAGGCCAAGGGATATTCTCTCTTTGCTTGTGCACCACAAAGTTCTAGCTAGGAGTAATATTGGCTTGGTGAAGCATACGTTTGTGGATAAATCTGGTATATGGGTGATAGCTGAATGTCAGGTTGTGGGGACTAACTTTACCCTATGTTCCATCTACGCCTCCAATTTAGACAATGCAGAGGTTCTGGGGAAGAGCTGATGGTGGAAAATGGCCTTGTGGCCAATCCCCTTGTTGTGTGAGGTGATTTCAATCTTCATTTGCAAGTGGGCATCAATAATAGACTAAGGCCCTCATTGCAACCCTGGCGGTCCGAGACCGCCAGGGATGTTTTGGCTGAAGCACCGCCAACAGGCTGGCGGTGCATCAGAGGGGATTACGACCACGGGGTAGCACTGCGGTCGCGCCAGCGGTTTCCCGCCACATTTGCCCCGGCGGTGATAATCCGCCAGGGCAGCGCTGCTTGCAGCGCTGCCCAGGGGATTACGAGTCCCCCTACCGCCAGCCTTTTCCTGGCGGTTTGAACCGCCAGGAAAAGGCTGGCGGTAAGGGGAGTCGCGGGGCCCCTGGGGACCCCTGCACTGCCCATGCCACTGGCATGCGCAGTGCAGGGGCCCCCTGACAAGGCCCCGTGCAGCTTTTCACTGTCTGCATAGCAGACAGTGAAAAGCCCGACGGGTGCTACTGCACCCGTCGCACGGCCGCAACACCGCCAGCTCCATTTGGAGCCGGCTCCCATGTTGCGGCCCACATCCCCGCCGGGCGGTTGCGACTTGGCGGGCGGCAATGTTGTACTAACCCCCTAGATGTGAAATATCTAGGGAGGAAACCACTGCTAGAATTTTATCAAGTATTTTTTCCTTAGTTGGCTACAGACCTGTTAGAAACGTTTCTTGGGGATCGAAGAGAGAGGACTCCATCAGCCTCTTAGTGGGGCACCAACATTGTGGTTTTCAGAAAGAATTAGTAGAAACGAAGCAAACATGGGTCATATAGGCTGATATCCTTAATGCTTGCGCTACAGTGTACTCAAAGATGTTCGTGACACATATGGGTAGGGCCATGGCCAAAATGGCCTCATCCTGGCAACATGGATTCATACTTGGGCGTGTGACCACGGAACATATCATACAGGCTATTGCACTTTTTCACATTGCGGCGGTGGGCAAGAACCTTTTGGCCATGATCCTCCTCAAACGTAGAAAAGGCATTTGACTAGGTTTCCTGGGGCAGATGTTAGATGTAAAGGGTTTGGACCTGGTCTTTTCAAAGCTGTAAGGGTTCTGTATCACAGTGCTACTGCCCAACTTCAAATTATGGGAACAGAATAGGTAAGAATTGAAATAACTAGAGGGACCAGGCAGGTCCACAGAATACTCAACTGCTAGAGAACCCATCCATCAAACCAGTAAGGGTGAACGTTTTTTAGCATATGCAGACATCGCATTGCTAACAGCTGAGCCCTGAAAGGCACTGACTGGAGTGGAAAGAGTGGCTGAGAGGTTCGGGGCAATCTCAGGTTACCATTTTAATAAATATTCCCACTAATTTTGACTTGGGAGGCAGTCACAGGATGGAAAGTGCAAAGTATCTAGGAGTCCAAATTCGGCCTGTGTGGGTACTATTCCTAAGATAAAGTATGACCCTATCCTGGGGAAAGCCAGTCAAGATTTAAGGCAGATTAATGGCTTACATCTCCCCATAGCTGGTAGATGTAATGTGCTGAAAATGATTATTCTACCAAAGTTGTTATAGCTGTTTAGAGCCATAACTTTGGAATTGGAATCAGTTTGGCTCAAGAAACTAGTTGCCATTTGGGCAACCTTTATATGCCAATATAGGAAGATGCAGCGACATTTGAGTTATCTAGTCCTTCCTAGAGACAGAGGGGCTGGGCAGTCCCCAACTTTGTTATACTATTGGGCCTCACTCCAGCAACATAAGGGAGGCTTCATCAGGGTTGGAGGACACTAGTCCTTCAAGGTCAAAGCTTGTAACTATCTATGAACTGTCTCTGGAGAAAGATGCAAGGGATTGCTTCCTAAAGCATATTGTATATGGTTATTATAAAAAGGGGAGATGATTTAAATCAGCCTTTAAGATTAACAGCTAAAGAGTAAATAGGAGTCACAAAGTACAACAGCTATACTCCTCGGGGCAATCTCCTATCTTTCCTTCATTCTTCCATGACCGGGTTTGTCATTCATGGGAGCAATCTTGGTTGATCGGCTGGATGATCTATATACAAGTGATCTAGACCAGGGCTTCAGATTGGGAGGGAAAACCTTCTTTAAATACCTGCAGATCAGGTACTTTTATATCAGATCTCTGGAGTGACCTATTGTCTTTTGAAAGAATTCCCCCCTCCTGGTAATAATCATGCAGCGGAAAACCAAATCGGGCACGTTTATAGAATGTTGAATGATTTGGCACTTTATGATTTAGACATTCAAGGGTGGGGGCCGGTTGGGGATGCGGGGTGTAGCTATCTAGGCCTCCGGCAAGGTTGGTATGAAGGTTTTGCTCACTGCAAGGTTGAAGCCAGCACCAAACAACTATATTTAACCTCTGTTATACTTCTGCTAAGCTGTTTAGCTGGAGGGAAAGAGCTGACGGTGAACGCCCCCGCTGTGGGGAGGCCCCGCAGATATGGCCCATATGATATATGAGTGTGGAAAGCTGCAAGTGTTGAAAGAAGGTATCGAGGCCTTCCTGCAGGAGGCACTTAAAGAAAACGTCGATATTACCCCCTCATTGATGCTGTTTGGCCTTGATTATCGTTTATCAGGGGACATGGGGAAGATTTACTTCATGTTTTTTATTCATGGCCTTAGCACGACAGCTCATAGCAGCAGCATGGGAAAATGTTGAGCCCCCAACATTACAGCAATGTTTTTCTCGCTTACTGAGCATGTATAATCTGGATAAAACACTTTACAATTGTAGAGGAAAGGCAGTTAGGAAACCGGGGCTCTGAACTGGACGCTGATGTCAAACTGATAGAAGACAGACTCGGATTTCGAGACGGGCTGGCACCAGAAGGATAAGGGCCTCGGCCAGATCGATCCAAATGTGTATTTGAATAACGGGAATCATCATGGGATAAACTGTCTTCTCTTGAACCGACTGGTAGGGTCCTGCCAGTGGAGCTGCGATTACCGCGCAATCTATTAACCGTCGGTTCATGAGATTAACCATCGGTTGTTAAGTATCAATAGGTGGAGCCACTTTCTCTGCAATGAGTTGAATGTTACACGTGACGCAGATAGGAGAGCAATACCACTGCTACGAATAAGCTCACAACTAGCGTTGCTTTACCTGGGCTGAAGGGGCTCCTCAGCCCCAAAAGGTGTGATGGATGTTGTTTGGATGGAGATTAATTTTGCCAGCGTTCACTGCCTTATTGAGGCAGAATTAACAATGTAAGGTATTCTCTCTCCTCTTCCTTATCTATTATTTATTCATTTATGTCTCATCCCTGTGATCATGATTTAGAATGTGAATTGGTAGAGCTTTGAACGGATGTGATTACAGGCATAATATTTAATTGTGGGGAAAGCGTTGTATTGCCGACATGAAATGTATAGGTCCTAACTGCGAGGATTGTTTTTTCTCTTTTTCATTACTTAGATTAATTGTTCTGTGATTTACTCCTCTCTAAATAATTATTTAAAAAAAGATTAAATGTAGAACAAAATAAAATGTTACAACATTAGCGACTTAATTTGGATTAAGTATTTCATTATTTTGAACAAATTAAATGAAACATATTTTTGATAAAATTATCAACCCACCGAAAGCATAACATTTCTACTTCTTATGTAGTAAATATTATTTGTGTAGAATAACCTCAAATATTAATTGCATTCATTTTTAAGTTAAAAAAAAAGCTTATTAACAATTTAGCCATGTGTGTTGCTGGAGTGCAAATACTACAGTTTTGGGTGTGTTTCGCTGTAATAACTAATGAAGTGCGATTTCTGAATAGCAATGAGTTTTGTCGGTGGGTGCATGCCCTTCCCTAAATCCCTCTTTAACCCTCCCTAAACTTCTCCTTAACCCTCCCTAATCCCCTCTTTACTTCTTCCTTAACCCCTGAAGTTAGTAGTTAGTATTCCCCATTTTTCAGTCATTCCCCTGTCCTTCCAATATTTATCATAAGAACGTGTACCTTTGTGTGCCAGGGTCTCCACATTAGGAGCAGAGATCTCTGCACATAAAAGATAGCAGATGCTGTGGCATTGGCCTCTGTGTGCAGGTTAGTCAGCAGCGTTTTGTAGTTACTAATACAATTGTAGTACTAATAAACATACTACAAAATGTAGTCTGTGAAAAACCACCGTAGTACTTAGTGAGTAAAGTCTTCTCCGACATAGAGGAATACATTGTTATCCTTCCTTCTTTAAAAATCAGACCCTAGAAATCTCATCTGTTCGTTTAGCATTGTGTACGTTTGACTCTATGCATGCTGGCGACACCCAGCTGCTCTTCACACTTACCCCCATAAGCCTCCTGAGGCATTAGCTCCATCACACCAGACTGATCCTACAATTTACTGGACCGTCATCTGGTGATGGATGTCCTCTACCTTTCTAAAGCTTAATCCATCAAACATTCTGATCACCTGGAATAACCAGGACAAATGGAATACATGGTCCCCGTGCTGAGGCAATCAAAAGTCACCTACAAGCTTGGTATTCTTAATGAGACGGACATAGCCGTGGAGGCTCAAGTAAGTGTCTGGCATCTTCCTTTGGCAGATTCAACAGCTAAAAAAGATTTGGACTTTTGTTGACTTGATCGTCTCTCTGGAGCCAGTGCCATGATACTCTCTGGTCTTAACAATGGTAATCTATTCAAGACAGGTCATACTGATAAGGCTACACATGGTTTTGTATGTGTCAGCAAGATGTGCTACCAGTACCAGGAAAGGGGAGTCTATCCCCCGAATGTTTGATTTATTTGCATTGACTACCTATCAGACTGTATCGCTTGTTATTGTCCCATGGGCAGTCCATCAATATGTCATATGACAGACGAATTTGCACTTAATAGGTCACAGCAACTTATGATTTACCAACCTAATGTTTCGGCGGATTCTTAGCACCAAGAAGAGTAAAGTTCGGTGATAATGTTTTTCTGTGGCTGCATCAAAAATGTACCTTACCTTGGATCTATTTGCTCTTTCATCTTCACCACCAGCTTTTTCACAGAAAATTCAAGATCCTGGATTTTAACTGGTAATTGGGCCCTGGCTGCTTTGCTTGTTTTTCCCATTCGCTATGCTTATAATTTTACCTACCAGGAAATTACTGTAAATGTTAAGCTATTTAAAAAAAAAAAAAAAAGGTAACCCGCTGTAGAATGGGGTTACTATAGGCAATCTTTGCAAAGGTTACCAGTAATTGTTCCGGTATTCCATATCTTCCCCATGATTCAGCCAATGGCTGACAGTTGAGAAGTATTAGTATACAGATTCACATTTCAACACTTACAAAGCTAAGAACACTTTAAAGTGGTGTGATAATTGTACACACTTTTTTTTTTTTTTTTTACAGCCCAAGTGGTTGTTTGTCATTCTGGTACTCCATGATATGATGTCTATATTGGGCAGATTTTTCTCTTTGGAATAAATACATTTCCAAAAGTGTCGAATTCTAAACTATTACTGATGACAGTTTGGCACACATTATACATGAAACATGTATTTCTGATGGATACAACTATCTGTGGATTCCTCACCTAATGAATACTCCCATGGCGCCAGCATTCGATGGAAATCTTCTTACTAGTCTCTGCACGTCGACGAGGACGTCACTCTAGCCCACGCGACGCCGTCTGACGTCATACAGGCAATAAGAGGTCCTCGACGACGTGCGGACGTCAGTTCCCTTTTTTCCGTGCATTCGAAACGGTTATCTTCGAGGGAGCAACTGTTACTTTTTTGGGTTACAGTGTATTTTTGCTGCGTAGTCTTTCGCTGTGGTAATAATGTCGCAGAGAAAGTCTGGATTTAAGCCTTGTCGTGAGTGTGGAGGCAAGATGTCGGTGACGGATCCTCATTCCGATTGCCTTTGGTGTTTGAGCTCCGACCACGACGTCTCGACTTGTGATTCATGCCAGCACATGAATCCAAAGGCCCTCAAGGAACGTGAGGCGAAGCTGTTTATGGCTAAATCGAAGGAGAAGCATCACAAGAAGTCTTCTTCTCCAAGACATCGGCGTCATCGAGACTCCCGGCGCCGTAGAGAATCTCGGCGTCATTCGAAGGAGACTCGTTCCAGGTCTTCGGATCGGCGCCGAAGGACATGGGAGATCAGTCCCACGGTTACGCCGCATCCTTCGACGCCGTTGCCCTCTCCGGCGTCTCCGACTTCACCTGGACAGGCGTCGGTGATTGAGGTATTGGAGCCTCAGGTGTTTTCTCCGGCGCAGACGCCGAGGCCGGCGTCGGGGTCGCCTCCGAGACAGGCACCTCAGTATCCGGCTTTTCCCACACCTGGAGCCGATAGTTCCGCATTCTTGAATGCGATGTATGCCATCTTCCAACAGATGGCTCCAGGGGGTGCTCCGGCTGGGCCTTTGGCCTTTTCTTTGGGTGATCCTGCGCCTCTTCGGCCGGCACCCTTTATGCCCTTTCTCCCTTTTGGGAACGTGGGCTCGGCGCCAGTGTCGGTGCCGGTGGCCGCTCCGGTGGCTTCAGAAGGATTGGCCCCGGGGATTTCCATCCCGTCGACGTCGAAGTCGGGATTTCGGCCTGTGCCCTGGTGGGTCCATCTGCTTCAGCTGCTCTTTTGTCGGCGCCGAAGTTACCTGTGGCGCCGGACGCGGCGTCGGTGGCTTCTGAAGATCGGCGCCGATCTTCGACTTCGGCGGAGGCATTGTCGACTCCGCGTATTGAACAGCGACTTCATTCCAGGAGACGTGCTCTCCGTGTATTAGAAGAGCAGGAGTACCAACGAGCCCTGGAGGAAGGAGAGCTAGAGGACTCGGGTGATGGGCTGCGTGGACTGGAGTCGGCCAGTGGGCTGGACACTTCCCCTGAGTGGGATCTTTCGTCCCCGGGGGAGTATACTGAGGAGGCTGCTTCCTTTCATGCAGTGGTACGGAAGGCAGCTAGTTTTTTGGACCTGCCTTTGCCGGTGGTGGAGGCTAAACAAAACCTTTTAACAGAGGTGCTACATCCGGCCTCAGCTGCGGCGGAGCCTCTGTTGCCATTTAATGACGCTCTGCTGGATCCGGTGATAGAGGTGTGGAAGAGGCCGGCATCTTCCCCAGCAGTTCACAGAGCCGTGGCCAGGAGGTATCGGGTGGCTCCGACGGACCCTGGGTTTCTATCTAGGCACCCTACGCCGGAGAGCTTGGTGGTGCAGGCCTCCTGTTCAGCCAAGTCAGCGCCTGGTTCTTTCCCGACGGTGCCTGGGGACAGAGATTCAAAGAAGCTAGAGGCACAGTCGAAGAAATTTTTTTCGTCCTGCAGTCTGGCGTTAAAAGCCACCAATGCAACCTGTATCCTGGGGAGGTATATTCATGCTCTGATGGATGACATTTCCTCATCGTTTACAGAGCTTCCCCAGGGTCTTTTGGATCTTGTCTCAAATGCCCAGGCTGCTGCGACCCAGATTATCCAGACGGGACTGGATACCACCGACTCGGTAGCCAGAGCAATGGGCACAACTGTGGTGGCAAGGAGACAGGCCTGGCTCCGTAACTCAGGCTTTTCTGCAGATGTACAGTCCACATTGTTGGATCTCCCGTTTGATGGGGACAAACTGTTTGGAGCCAAGGCTGATTCGGCCTTGGAACGTTTTAAGGAAAGCAGGGCCACGGCTAAGTCGTTAGGGCTCCAAGCTCCTTCTTCCACGGCCTCTACCAGATTTTTCAGGAGGTTTCGTGGATTTGGGCGTGGCTCTTCCTCCTCTTCCTTTCGGGGAAGATATCAGCAACCTGCCTCTTCCCATCCCTATAGATCTTTCAGGGGGAGAGGTAGGGTCCGCACCAGAGGAGCCTCTCAGCAGCACTCTGCCTCTTCCTCATCCTCTGGCGGGGTGCAGCAGGGGAAGCAGCCTTAGGCTTCCACCATTTCCCACTCACTCCTCTCCTGTAGGGGGAAGATTACAGCATTTTCTCACCAAATGGAAGACTGTTACAACATAACTTGGGTTCTCAGTATTGTGGGAAAAGGCTACACCCTTCCCTTTCGGGAGTTCCCGCCCCTCATCCCGCCCCGCCCTTCTTATTGTTCAGAAGAACACCTCCTGTTGCTAGAACAGGAGGTACAAGCCCTCCTTTCCAAGGGCGCGGTGGAGTTGGTTCCAGAGCAGGAAAGGGGTCGAGGATGTTACTCAAGGTATTTCCTGATTCCCAAGAAGGATGGTCGTTTGAGACCAATTCTGGACCTGAGGATCTTGAATTGGTTCCTCAAGCAGGAAAAATTCAAGATGCTGACCCTAGCACAGGTGCTTTTGGCGTTGAACAAGGAAGACTGGATGGTGTCTGTCGACTTGCAGGATGCTTACTTTCATATCCCGATACTCAAGTCACACAGGAAGTATCTCCGGTTTGTGGTGGGATCGCAACACTATCAGTTTGCGGTCCTTCCGTTTGGTCTTACTTCAGCACCTCGAGTCTTCACGAAGGTGATGTCGGTGGTTGCGGCAGAACTCAGAAGGAAGGGGATAGCAGTATTCCCTTACTTAGACGACTGGTTGATCAAAGCCAAGTCCCCGGAGCTTGTGTCGCATCATCTGCAGTCAACAACCCAGTTGTTGTTCGACCTGGGTTTTTCAGTGAACGAGCCCAAATCTCACCTAGAGCCCTCTCAGCGCCTCCTGTTCATAGGGGCAGTACTGGATACAACATTGGGTCGGGCCTTTCCTCCGCCTCAGCGGATTCAAGATATTCAGGATTTGGTTCCAATGTTTCGAAATGGAGCGGTAGTTCCAGTCCTCAAGGTCCTTCGTCTGCTCGGTCTGTTTGCCTCCTGCATTCTGTTGGTCACGCATGCTCGCTGGCACATGAGTGCTCTTCAGTGGTGCCTCCGAAGGCAGTGGTCTCAACACAAAGGGGATCTAGAGAGTACTGTCAAGATCTCCAGAGATGCTGCTGTGGATTTGAAGTGGTGGATTGCAAGCAACAATCTTTCACAAGGAAAGCCGTTCCAGCAGTCACCACCAGTGGCCACAGTCATAACGGATGCTTCCACTCTAGGGTGGGGAGCTCATCTGGGGGATCTGGAGATCAAAGGTCTTTGGTCTCCAGAGGAACAGATGTTTCACATCAATCTGTTAGAGTTACGGGCTGTACGTCTGGCTCTCAAGGCCTTCCTCCCTTCCCTTCGTGGTCAGTCGGTACAGGTCCTAACGGACAATACTACCACGATGTGGTACATAAACAAGCAGGGAGGAGTGGGGTCGTACCTTCTCTGCAGAGAAGCTCTTCGACTATGGTCCTGGGCAAAGGACCATCAGATTTGCTTGATAGCAAACCATCTGGCCGGAGTCTTGAACGTGCGTGCGGACAGTCTCAGTCGCCAATTCTCGGCAGACCACGAGTGGCGTCTCCATCCAGATCAAGTCCGTTTAATCTTCCAGAGATGGGGGTTTCCTCGGGTAGATCTGTTTGCCACTCGAGAGAACGCGCATTGTCCGTTATTCTGCAGCCTCCAGTATCCGATGCAGGGAGCGTTGGGGGACGCGTTTCAAATAACCTGGTGCGGCCAGTTGCTTTACGCGTTTCCTCCCATACCCTTGATTCCTCGAGTATTGAGGAAGATTCGCCAGGACCGGGCTCTAGTCATCCTAATAGCTCCGGATTGGCCAAGGAGGATATGGTACTCCGACCTTCTCCAACTCTCAATGTGCCCTCCGCTCCATCTCCCTTTCAGGGCAGACCTCCTCTCGCAGTCGCAGGGGCAGGTTCTACACCCCAACCTCCAGAGTCTGCACCTACATGCCTGGAGATTGAACGGGGCAACCTGAGTTCCTTCTCTCTCCCGCCTGAGGTAGTGGATGTTATATTAGCGGCCAGGCGACACTCCACTAAATCTATCTACGCTAATAGATGGTCTAAATTTGTTGCGTGGTGTGGAGAGAGGCAGATTGATCCTTTGCATGCTCATCTATCGGACGTTTTGTCTTTTGCTCTGTCTCTAGCGCAGAAAGGTTGTGCAGTGGCTACCATTAAGGGTTATTTATCGGCCTTGTCAGCCTTCATATGTCTTCCAGACCAACCATCTTTATTTAAGTCCCCTATTGTTATCAGATTCCTGAAAGGTCTTCTAAATAAATATCCTCCAAAGCCATTCGTTATGCCGCAATGGGATTTGTCCTTGGTCCTGACTTTCCTTATGGGGTCCCCTTTTGAACCTATGCATTCTTGCCCCTTAAGGTATTTGTTTTTAAAAACAGTCTTCCTGATAGCTACAACATCAGCAAGGAGAGTGAGTGAGTTGCAGGCCTTATCAGTAAAGCCCCCTTATACAACTTTTTATGGGGATAAGGTGGTGTTGAGGACCAAGGCTGCTTTCCTCCCGAAGGTTGTTTCCCCCTTCCATTTGGCTCAGGCAATTACTTTGTCCACGTTCTATCCTCCGCCTCATCCTTCCAAAGAGGAAGAAAGACTGCACCGTCTGGACCCAAAGAGAGCGTTGAGCTTCTTTATTGATAGAACAAAGGATTTCAGGCTGGAGGATCAGCTGTTTATTGGATACGTGGGCAAGAGGAGAGGAAAGGCAGTCCACAAGAGAACACTATCCAGGTGGGTTGTTCTTTGCATTAAAATCTGTTACTCCTTGGCAAAGAAGGATCCTCCTGAGGGCATTAGAGCTCATTCCAAAGAGCTAAGTCGGCCACTTCGGCCTTGGCCAGGGGTGTTCCTGTGGTTGACATCTGCAAGGCCGCAACTTGGTCGTCCCTTCACACTTTTGCAAAACATTACTGTTTGGATTCTGAGGTTAGAAGGGACGGCCATTTTGCACGGTCAGTGCTGCAGGATTTCTTGGTTTGACCATTTAGGCACCCACCGCCGGGCGTGGTACTGCTTTGGGACTCTATTCATTAGGTGAGGAATCCACAGGTAGTTGTATCCATCAGAAGAACGAGTTACTTACCTTCGGTAACGACTTTTCTGGTGGATACATTAGCTACCTGTGGATTCCTCACGGTCCCACCCGCCTCCCCGTTGCCTTTCTGGTCTTTCCAAGTAATCCTTGAGTGCGCTCCTCTTGGTCTTTGAGGGTGCAATAGATGTTGTATATAATATATTTATATATATGTATATATCTTTGTGTATATACTTGATGTGTGTATATATTTAAAAAAAAAAAAAAAAAGAGTTATATATATATATATATATAAAAGATTTACAGTTATTCATGCAATGTTGTGTATTTTTACAATATAATGGGATGTTGCCTTGCTCTTTCATTGCATTGCCTGGTTGTTCTCATGCACGTAAAAAATGATTGGTACTGACGTCCGCACGTCGTCGAGGACCTCTTATTGCCTGTATGACGTCAGACGGCGTCGCGTGGGCTAGAGTGACGTCCTCGTCGACGTGCAGAGACTAGTAAGAAGATTTCCGTCGAATGCTGGTGCCATGGGAGTATTCATTAGGTGAGGAATCCACAGGTAGCTAATGTATCCGCCAGAAAAGTCGTTACCGAAGGTAAGTAACTCGTTCTTATGTACTGAGACGATAATAATGATTCTTGTGTTATGGATTTGTTTCAGAAAATGTATAATTAATAAATGACTATAGAGTGATATGAATGAATTGCATATAAAACTAAGTCTGCACTTAGTAGAACTACGTACCTGAAATTGTCCAGATTAGGTCATAACTCCATCTAGAAGTTCAAAACGTTGACAGCGTTGACGTGTTTTTTTTTCCTTACTGTATCCACATGCAGAAGGATGTGCATTGAAACATTATTGAATGTAATATGTATTGTAATTCTGTCATAATAAGTTGCTGGTTTCTTTTAACACGAGAAAACTTTCCTCTTACTGTTGATGGTTCCCCCATTCTTTCTCCCTGAAACTCAGTAAGCCTATTCGTTTCATAAGTGTCGTTGTTTCATGTGTGCTGAGATTTGTACTGTCACATGCAATGCCATTAGGGCAAATGGGAAGTATTATTCATTTAGGGGATGGTATTAGGTATTGTTGCATTTTATTCTGTACTGTAATTTGTGAACCTCTGCATCTTTTAGCTCTCCTGTGAACTTTGTGTATTTGTGTGTTTTGCTACAAATGAGGGCTCATTTTGGAGGTGAGCTAGAGTAGGCTACCTGAATCTTAAGAGAGCACACCTATGCTAGTCTGCCGTATGCGTGAGACTTGAATAATATTGACATTTCTCTTGAGGCAAAACTTTTTGTCGGAGCTCTTGCTGCATTTAGCTATTGATTTTTTTCATTTAACCGAGCTACATCCTAATTACGTATGCATGAGATTATTTAACTGATTAACCACATTTTTGCCACTGGTTATGACCTTAAATGTTAAGACTTTCTGGCTTTTAAATTGTATATGACTTAAGACGGTTAATTTGATTGAATATGTGACTTGATTTATTGTCACTCCAAATCTATTCAGGGGCACACTTTTTCATATATTCTTGAGGACAGCCTCCCCCTCCTCCCCCGATTTTAGATGACCTGATTAATCTTTAGATTATCTGATACAATTGCTTCATCAGTTTTATTTTGAAAGTTTAGTTCTAAATATAATGTTTAACTTATTCCAATTTCTGTTTTTATATTGTAGGTTAACATGGCATCCAATCCTATCCTAGATACTTGGTATGGGGCCAGAGACTGGGCACTGGAACACATAGAGAATGAGGAGGGCTGGATAACAAGACAGGACTACGAAGAAAAAGGAGGCCAGTACCTTAAAGAACACAGTGCTTCCAATGTCTATGTCCCAATCACCATCCCGAAACCAGTACTGCGGCCAGCATCCGTGGCATCGGGGGAAGCTTCTGCTGTCAATAAAGCAGCAGTGTCTTCTGCTAGCAATATCTCTGAACAAACGTAGCAAACATTCAGACATCTAAAAGCAATCATGACTTCTACGAGCAACGCGTCCAAGCCAGTGTACAAGATGCAGGAGAGTGCACTGCACACACTAATCGGACTGCCTTCTGTGGTAGAATGGTAGAAATGGAAGTAGAATGCACTGTGCTCTGGACAAGGAACCCTTCTGCTCCAAACTGGTGGAGGCAGAAGCTGTTGTAGGGTCCTGCAGTTTAAGAGCTTCCTAATTTCTCTTACTGGAAAATGTAAATACCAGTTATGTTGGATTGTTAAAATTAGAAGTATCCTGTGAGAAACAAGGGTTGTGACCAGATAGTACCTATGTTCAAGGCACATTCCGATTGTCAGTTACAATCCGCTTAAAACTGTATTTGGTAAGCCTGTGTAAAAACTGGCCATGCCGCTTGCAGGATATTGTTCCAAGTTTGTCTCTATATGATTGAAATGCCCATTTCATGAATAGCAGTCATAGACATTGTTAGTGACTCCTCAATCACACACCCTCGCTTTGAGGTAATCTTTGTCGTGAGAAGTAGCTGTGCGCTCTATAAATGGCATTATTATTATTAAATACATTTGTCATGTGTGGTTGACTACGTACAACATGCATTTTCAATGCAGTGGGTTTCACGTTTGCTTGAGTTAGAGCAATTAGCGTTGTAAATTCGTAACTGGACTTTTCTTGCCACATAAATTGAAAACGAAAAGTAAAACAGTTGACATAACCGAGCCGATTCAAAGCCGTGAGAGTTATTGGCTCCCTGCGTGAATGTCTATAAAGTATTGTGGCTGGGGTGAAAGGCAAACCGAAACCAGAGGAGGGGCATTTGCACGCTGTAACAGGAGGAAGTGTGACATAGTGTGATGGCCAACAAAAATGTTCAGTTGGTGAAATCGACTGGGAAGGAACTCAGCACACAAAGGAGGGACATTTCACAAAATGTACCAATAAATATGAAGCTCTTAAGCCAAGCACAACAAAGAATGAATAGCAAGAGTGGGTGTGGTCAAAAGCCCACAGACCGATTACAACAGGCCAAAGCACTTGCACGCTCAACCCTAAAAACTTTGAGGGACTCTTGAAACACTATCTAAGCTCATTAACCCAGTAAATAAATACATTACCCCAATGTATTGTTTTTATGGATGAGTCTCTTATAGACTTGGGTTCCTCTGATGAATCCTCTTATAAACCTGGCCTCGAATTTTCCAGAGCTACCTGGAAATCAGCTGACTGGTCTCACTCCGCATCTGCTAACTCAAATGACTTTGGTCACATTCTATAGATTCAAAAGTCAAACTGTCTTCATCATTACATTTTTGGGGGGTTGGGTTCAGAGGCAATATTGCTTGAGTGTAATGCCAACATGACAATTTCCTTCAAGGCGAAAGGAGTATTCAATTTTTTTTTTTTATATATAAAGTTATGTTCGGTGGCATGTGTAGCTGCAGATACACATGCTGTGCATAGTCCGCCGTCTGGTGTTGGGTCGGAGTGTTACAAGTTGTTTTTCTTCGAAGAAGTCTTTTCGAGTCACGAGACCGAGGGACTCCTCCCACTTCGGTTCCATTGCGCATGGGCGTCGACTCCATCTTAGATTGTTTTTTTTCCGCCATCGGGTTCGGACGTGTTCCTTTTCGCTCCGTGTTTCGGGTTGGAAAGTTAGTCAGAATCAACGGAAAATTTGCCGGTATTGTTTCGTTCGGTATCGGGATAGTTAGGGCAAATCGACACCGAGCCTTAAAGAGCTCCGGTAACCCTTCGGGGTATTTTCGATCCCCCGTCGGGGCCTGGTCGGCCCGACCGCGTGCAACATCGAGACTGATGGAACGGACCCCGTTCCGATTCTGTCCTAAATGCCACAGTAAATATCCTTATACAGACCAACATTTGGTCTGTAACTTGTGCCTGTCCCCCGAGCACAAGGAAGAGTCGTGTGAGGCCTGTCGCGCGTTTCGGTCGAGAAAAACGCTCAGGGACCGAAGAGCCAGGAGGTTGCAGATGGCTTCCACGCCGACAGGACAACAAGGGTTCGATGAGGAGGAAGAAGAAGAAACTTTCTCCATCCGTGAATCGGATTCCGAAGAATTCGACGTCGACGAGCAACCAACCGTGAGTAAGACGTCGAAAGAAAGATCACACGAAAAAACAGACAAAGCCCAGGGGACGCCACTGCCAACAGGCCATGGCATAACCCATAAAGTAGGTGACCGTCCATCGGCACCGAAAAAGGGCGAGCTGGTGCCGAAGTCGTCCGACTCAGGTCGAGACACTGGCACGCAACACTCTCGGGACCGAGAGAGTGGTGCAGAAAGGGCTCGACACCGAGATAGCGGCACCGAAGCTGCTCGGCACAGAGACAGCGGCACCGAAGCTGCTCGGCACAGAGACAGCGGCACCGAAGCTGCTCGGCACAGAGACAGCGGCACCGAAGATGGTCGGCACAGAGACAGCGGCACCGAAGATGGTCGGCACCGAGAGGCCAAGACACCGAAAAAGAGAAAGATCTCGTTGGAGCCGAAAACAACTAAAGACACGGTTTCGGTGCCAAAACACCCGGCAACCGAACCAAAAACCAGTTCCTACTCAGAGGAACAATCACTGTCCTCCCAACTAAAAAGACACAGATTTGAGGAGGAATTACAAACTACAGAGGTAGATCACACGCAAAAGCGGATCTTTATCCAAAGGGGTACAGGGAAAATCAGCACTCTTTCCCCCAATCAGAAGGACAAGGAAACTTGACTTCCAGCAACAAGAAAAGCCACCACAAGCAAAGGTGGTAAAGAGGGTAACTCCACCACCCTCTCCACCACAGTCAACTCATGTATCACCGGCACAGACTCCACCACAATCACCAGCTCATACCACTATGAGCCAGGATGATCAGGCAGCATGGGACCTCTATGATGCTCCAGTATCGGACAATAGTCCAGAGTCGTACCCAACTAAACCCTCACCACCTGAGGACAGTACAGCATATGCACAGGTGGTAGCTAGGGCAGCCGAATTTCATAATGTATCTCTACATTCGTAGCCTATTGAGGATGACTTCCTCTTTAACACCCTGTCCTCCACCCACAGCCATTATCAAAGCCTTCCCATGCTCCTGGGAATGCTAAGGCACGCTAAACAGATTTTCAAGGAGCCTGTTAAAAGCAAAGCAATAACTCCAAGGGTGGAGAAAAAATACAAGGCACCGCCCACAGACCCTGCTTTTATTACATCACAACCGACACCAGATTCAGTAGTCGTAGGAGCAGCTCGTAAAAGAGCCAACTCGCAGACATCAGGCGACGCACCACCTCCGGACAAGGAGAGCCGCAAGTTTGATGCAGCTGGGAAAAGGGTTGCAGCACAAGCTGCTAATCAGTGGCGCATCACCAACTCTCAAGCACTCCTAGCGCGATACGACAGGGCCCATTGGGACGAGATGCAGCATCTCATCGAGCACCTCCCCAAAGAATTCCAGAAACGAGCGAAGCAAGTGGTTGAAGAGGGGCAAAATATCTCCAACAACCAAATACGTTCTTCTATGGATGCAGCAGATACAGCTGCAAGAACAATAAATACTGCTGTGACAATAAGGAGGCACGCATGGCTGCGCACATCTGGCTTCAAACCTGAGATACAACAGGCAGTGCTCAATATGCCGTTCAATGAACAGCAATTGTTTGGCCCAGAAGTGGACACTGCAATTGAAAAATTAAAGAAGGACACTGACACAGCCAAAGCCATGGGCGCACCCTATTCCCCGCAGGGCAGAGGCACATTTGGCACATTTCGCAAAACAACTTTCAGAGGAGGGTTTCGAGGTCAAGCCACAGAAGCCAGCACCTCACAAACAAGACCACCTACCTACCAGGGACAATATCAAAGGGGTGGCTTTCGAGGCCAATACAGAGGGGGCCAATTCCCAAGAAACCGGGGAAAGTTTCAGGGTCCCAAAACCCCTCAAAATAAACAGTGACTCACAGGTCACACAACCCCTTCACACAACACCAGTGGGGTGAAGACTAAGCCAGTTCCACAAATCATGGGAGGAAATAACAACAGACACTTGGGTCTTAGCAATTATCCAACATGGTTATTGCATAGAATTTCTCCAACTCCCTCCAAACGTCCCACCGAAAACACACAATATGTCAAAACAGCATATAGACCTTCTAGGACTAGAAGTTCAAGCATTACTGCAAAAAGACGCAATAGAATTAGTACCAAAAACACAAAAGAACACAGGAGTTTACTCACTGTACTTTCTAATACCGAAAAAGGACAAAAGTCTGAGACCAATATTAGATCTCAGAACACTAAACACCTACATCAAATCAGACCACTTTCACATGGTCACGTTACAAGACGTAATACCACTACTGAAACAGCAAGACTACATGACAACGTTAGATCTAAAAGACGCGTATTTCCATATACCGATACATCCCTCGCACAGGAAATACCTAAGGTTCGTATTCAAAGGCAGACATTACCAATTCAAAGTGTTGCCATTCGGAATAACAACAGCACCAAGAGTCTTTACAAAATGTCTAGCAGTAGTAGCTGCACATATCAGGATGCAGCAAATACACGTGTTCCCGTACCTAGACGATTGGTTAATCAAAACCAACTCGCTAACGAAGTGTTCACACCATCACAGATTATGTTATACAAACCCTTTACAAACTGGGTTTCTCCATCAACTATGCAAAGTCACACCTTTTGCCGTGTCAAACACAGCAATACTTAGGAGCGACAATCAACACAACAAAAGGGATAGCCACTCCAAGTCCACAAAGGGTTCAACATTTTCACAAGGTGATACAAGCTATGTATCCAACACAAAAGATACATGCAAAGATGGTATTAAAACTCCTAGGCATGATGTCTTCATGCATAGCCATTGTCCCAAACGCAAGATTGCACATGCGGCCCTTACAACAGTGCCTAGCATCACAATGGTCACATGCACAGGGTCAACTTCTAGATCTGTTGATAGACCGCCAAACATACATCTCGCTTCTTGGTGGAACGGTACAAATTTAAACAAAGGGCGGCCTTTCCAAGACCCAGTGCCACAATACGTGATAACAACAGATGCTTCCATGACAGGGTGGGGAGCACACCTCAATCAACAGAGCATCCAAGGACAATGGGACGTACATCAAAGAAAGTTTCATATAAATCACCTAGAATTGTTAGCAGTATTTCTAGCGTTGAAAGCATTCCAACCAATGATGACCCACAAATACATTCTTGTCAAAACAGACAACATGACGACAATGTATTATTTAAACAAACAGGGGGGAACACACTCGACACAGTTGTGTCTCCTAACACAAAAAATATGGCATTGGGCAATTCACAACCACATTCGCCTAATAGCACAGTTTATTCCAGGGATCCAGAACCAGCTAGCAGACAATCTCTCTCGGGATCACCAACAGGTCCACAAATGGGAAATTCACCCCCAAATCCTGAACACTTACTTCCAAATTTGGGGAACACCTCAAATAGATCTATTTGCAACAGAAGAAAACGCAAAATGCCAAAACTTCGCATCCAGGTACCCACACCGGCAATCTCAAGGCAATGCTCTATGGATGAATTGGTCAGGGATATTTGCGTACGCTTTTCCTCCTCTCCCTCTCCTTCCATATCTAGTAAACAGATTGAGTCAAAACAAACTCAAACTCATACTAATAGCACCAACATGGGCAAGACAACCTTGGTATACCACACTACTAGACCTGTCAGTAGTACCTCATGTCAAACTACCCAACAGGCCAGATCTGTTAACACAACACATACAACAGATCAGGCATCCAACCCCAGCATCGCTGAATCTAGCAATTTGGCTCCTGAAATCCTAGAATTTGGACACTTAAACCTCACACAAGAGTGTATGGAAGTCATAAAACAAGCTAGAAGACCATCCACTAGACACTGCTATGCAAGTAAATGGAAAAGATTTGTTTGTTACTGCCATAATAATCAAGTCCAACCATTGCATGCATCTCCAAAAGATGTAGTAGGATATTTACTACATTTACAAAAATCAAATCTAGCTTTCTCTTCCTTAAAAATACATCTCGCAGCAATATCTGCTTACCTGCAGATTACTCATTCAACTTCCCTATTTAGAATACCTGTCATTAAAGCGTTTATGGAGGGCCTAAAGAGAATTATACCACCAAGGACACCACCTGTTCCTTCATGGAACCTCAACATTGTCTTGACAAGGCTCATGGGTCCACCTTTCGAACCCATGCATTCTTGTGAAATGCAATACTTAACGTGGAAAGTTGCATTTCTCATTGCCATCACATCTCTACGAAGAGTAAGTGAAATACAGGCGTTTACCATACAAGAACCATTTATTCAAATACACAAAAATAAGGTCGTTCTAAGAACAAATCCAAAATTCTTACCAAAGGTTATCTCACCGTTCCACTTAAACCAAACAGTGGAATTACCAGTGTTCTTCCCACAGCCAGATTCAATAGCTGAAAGAGCACTACATACATTAGACATCAAGAGAGCACTAATGTACTACATTGACAGGACAAAAGACATTAGGAAGACAAAACAACTATTTATTGCCTTCCAAAAACCTCATACAGGAAATCCAATTTCAAAACAAGGCATCGCCAGATGGATAGTAAAGTGCATCCAAACCTGCTATCTTAAAGCAAAGAGAGAACTGCCTATTACACCAAAGGCACACTCAACCAGAAAGAAAGGTGCTACTATGGCCTTTCTAGGAAATATTCCAATGACCGAAATATGTAAGGCAGCAACATGGTCTACGCCTCATACATTTACTAGACACTACTGTGTAGATGTGTTATCTGCACAACAGGCCACAGTAGGTCAAGCCGTACTAAGAACTTTATTTCAAACTACTTCCACTCCTACAGGCTGAACCACCGCTTTTGGGGAGATAACTGCTTACTAGTCTATGCACTGCATGTGTATCTGCAGCTACACATGCCACCGAACGGAAAATGTCACTTACCCAGTGTACATCTGTTCGTGGCATTAGTCGCTGCAGATTCACATGCGCCCACCCTCCTCCCCGGGAGCCTGTAGCCGTTTAGAAGTAGATCTTGAACATTTGTACATTTGTAAATATATTACATTAAACCTTCATTTTGTACATACATATTTATTCCATTGCATGGGCACTATTATTAGCATACACAACTCCTACCTCACCCTCTGCGGGGAAAACAATCTAAGATGGAGTCGACGCCCATGCGCAATGGAACCGAAGTGGGAGGAGTCCCTCGGTCTCGTGACTCGAAAAGACTTCTTCGAAGAAAAACAACTTGTAACACTCCGACCCAACACCAGACGGCGGACTATGCACAGCATGTGAATCTGCAGCGACTAATGCCACGAACAGATGTACACTGGGTAAGTGACATTTTCCTTATTGAATTTCCCCATTAGAACAGCAGCTAGCTAAGTACACATACAGCATACATCTCAACAAGGACAGATAAGTAAAACTAGGGAGACCCACATAAAATAATATACCCATTGAGAGAGATAACCGTTGCAGATGGTCACTCAGAGTTCTAGGGGCAGAACAAAGGTATTTGGGAATGCTGCATTGGAAATTATGAATCTTCAACACTATTACGATATCCCCGACAGGGGCCCAAATGTCCTTTTGAGTGGGCAGTAGGATGTATAGAATCAGCATATTTCTCTGACATTTCCTGGCGGTAGATTGCATCATGAAGCCATTGTTTGCTCGTCGGTACGCTCCTCAGCATCCAAGGAGAAAAAGTATTTTGCTCAAGATGAACTCTGAGCTGGTCATATTTGCAGTTTTGAAAAAGGTCCAAACTCCAGTGGCATGTTTTTGGGGATTAATTTAGTAAGGAAATATCTAATCCCTTTGGCATGTTATCAAGCTTCTACATGGTGTACAGCAGGGATGGGGAATTCAGATCACCCGACACCTGAGATGTTGATTTGTGTCAGGAGCAAGAAGATTTAATGTCTATTTTGTCCAACGGACAACTAGACATTACATCCAAGTGAACAAGCGCAAAGCTGAAACACTTGAAGGCTTGGCATGGGAAATGTGCAAATTGAAGATCCGTTCATTCAATTCTCCAAGGCCCTTGCTCTCACTTTGTCACCACTGCATGAGTTTGATCTGAACAGGCATGCGCGTGGCCGCCGATGACAGCGGGGGGGAGGGGCGGGGTGCCCACGTGAGTGACTGGGGCTCGGTGCAGGCCAGGCTCCCACTGCTGCAGCCCATGCCGACTGGGGCTGGCGACAGAGGGTGGTGAACCCACGACTAGCGGCAGCGCTTAGGGCAGAACGAGGCCAGTCTAGTGGTGAATTGGGTGCAGGGGTGCCTGTTGAGCCTCTCTTTGGTACCTGATGTGCCACTCTCCGCTCTCTGAAATACCCGCTGGCCCGGATTCTGCGTCCCCCCGCCCCCACCTTGAGGCCATGTCAGAGGCCGCTGCTACCGTGGCCCTTCTGGGGGAGAGCCTAGTGTCTGGAGGGGAGGCGCCGACGGAGTTGGACATGTGCTCGCTTGCCTCAGCCCCCAGTGCCCTGCTCAGGCTCTTCTTCGGCTGCAGCCTGAGCGGGCCATGCTGCCAGTTCAGCGCCAGCCTGGCTGACTTCTACGAGTACTTCCGCTGCAGCTGAGGCCCCAGGCGCCTTGCGATCGTCTTCGGAGCAGGACCACGAGCAGTGGAGAGAAATTACCAGGGACATGCCCTGGGTATGCCTTCCACACAAGGAGTGGCACCGCAAGCTGAAACTTTGGAACAAATTCAGGATTTCGAACATTCCATCACTTATATTTATAGATGCCTCCACAGGAAAATGGTCTGTTAGTAATCCAAGATCATCCAGAAGGTTTCCTTGTGGTCCCAAACCATTCAGCGAAGTTATTTTGGGACCTCTTCTTAAAAACAACAGCCAATCACAAGATAGTACTGGCTTAGAAGGATGTTATGCTGATGTTTATTTTTTTGCTCATTGGTGCCCACCTTGGGTCTTGGTGGAACCATATAGAGAAATAAAAGAATCGGGTAAGAAGTTTGAAATTGTCTTCATCAGTGCAGACAGATCTGAAGACTCCTTTATGCAGTACTTCAATGAAATGCCCTGGTTAGCCATGCCATACAGTGATGAAACTAGAAGTTCACGCTTGAACCATCTTTATGGAATACAAGGTATACCAACGCTCCTAGTAGTTGATCCCAAAGGAGATATTGTCAGACGACAGGGACGAGTTGAAGTTTTGAATGTCTATTTAAGAGTTTCCATGGCATCTAAAGCCTATCCTGGAACTAACAGACTCCAATGCTGTGCAACTGAATTAAGGACCTTGCCTGGTTCTTTTGTGGATTCTGAAGATGATGGAGAATCAGAGGCAGCTAAAGAGCTAATCCGACCAATAGCCAAAAAAATAAGGGATATGCAGTAGTCTTCCCTGAGCAGGGTTTTCTCCCCTTGGGCAGGGACTCCGGTGGGCCATGACCCTAGCTCTCAAGCTTGACTCTGTCTGCTCCTCCAGAGTTTGAACCACCATGGTGGTAGTTCGAAGTTCTTCTCTAGAAAGCTTGTGGTCCCAATGGTTCTTATGGTATCTTCTTGATTCACAGCAAGTAGATCTCCCTGTAGATCTTTTGTCTACTTTCTTCAAGATAAGCCGAAGACTTTCCCTATTTATGTTCAGATGGGAACTTTTTACTCAAGACTTCTGCGGTCAGGCTAAAGTTACTGTATAGCACTCCTCCAGCTTTCTTCCCTCCTAATTTTGGTGTCTGGTTTGGTCCTCCTGGTTGGCTGGAATTGGCTTGGGTAGGTTCAATGTGCACTCTGCTCATAGTATGATGGCTCCTAAAGTCTTCAGTTTAGAAAGCATTTTGCAAGATATTTTTTGAGGTCGCTCGCTGGCCCTTTATGCCATTTTAAGCCTGTTGAAATCAGTGCTGCAACTATTGTTCCAATGCATTTTCTTTAATATTTGTTTGTGTGCCTTGAGTTACAATGTAGATTTCCCAGTTTCCAGGGTGGAAATCAAAAGTGTGCAGAAGACAGGAAAGCTAAAACTACTCCTCCTGCGAGAGGCTGTTCCTAATGTTTATTTTTATTCTTGTCATACCTCCTCCATACTAACCCCAAAATGTGCCTTCACTCTCCTAGAGCCTTCCATTTGGTTTTTATCCTCCTGTAAACCTTCTCATCTGACCTTCTGTTCAAACTGGACTTTACTGCTCCTATTTGAAGTGCTGCTGCAGTTTCTGCTTGCTTAAAAACAGTCAAGAATCCGAATACTTTTTTGGGTACCTGCTTTTATACTGCTGTTCTATTTATGATGATGTTGTTATAAGGATTTGTTTGCTATTAACTGCTGCTAACTTGGAGTAAGTAAAGAAATTATCATAATATTAGCCTTCATGTCTATGTAAAAATGATGTTTCAAGTCAGTGGGTGGGAACTAGTTGGGAGGATCAGAATGAACTGCGCAAATTTAGTCCTAGCCCTGTTGCATCAAGCTTTCATCTGAATAAAAGCCTTCCCTATCGATATGGAAGAGTGACCGCAGAGCTATTGTACTAAAATGATGAGCTGCACAAGGAGACGGGTTAAGCAGTTTATTGGTACTCTCTCACTAGGAGACGGTGTAACTGTCAACAGAATTGAAGATAGTATCTGCTTCAACCATTAACAAGTTGTGTGTGTGTGTGTGTGTGTGTGTGTATATGTATATATATATATATATATATATGTTTGGTGGCATGTGTAGCTGCAGATACACATGCTGTGCATTACTTCTGCCAACTAGTGTTTGGCTCAGTGTTACAAGTAGTTTTTATTCGAAGAAGTGTTTTCGAGTTACGAGATCGAGTGACTCCTTCTCTTTGGTTCCATTGTGCATGGGCATCAACTCCATTTTTAGATTGTTTTCTTTCCGCCGTCGGTTTCAGACCTGTTTCCTCTTGCTCCGAGATTTAGATTTGGAAAACTTTGAAAACGCTTTCTTTTCGTCGGTATTGTAACGATCGGGTTTACATCTTCCATCGACACTTCGGTACAGTCGGAGAAGTCAACTCTACTCGCCCTTCGGGGTGCGGGTGCCCAACTCAGGCCTAGTCGGGCTGACCGTGTGGAAGCCTCATGGATCAGACTCCATTCCGGTTCTGTCCTCTGTGCCATGCGAAATATCCTTTAACAGACCAACATCTCGTCTGTAATCTTTGCCTTTCCCCAGATCATCGGGAAGAAAATTGTGAGGCCTGTTGATCCTTCTGTTTTAAAAAGACTCTTCGAGACAGGAGGGCACGAAGACTCGAGATGGCGTCAAGAAGCACCGAACATCTCGACATGGAGGAGGAAGCAATCATGCAAACTGCAGTCTCCGTTTGAGGTTCTGACTCCGAACAGGAATACGAGGAAGACAGACCCGTCACGGCGGGACAACATGTGAAGTACGCCTGCCCCTGTACCCTCACAAAAGCAAAAACATAAGGCCTTGGGGACGCCACTGCCGGAAGGCCATTGCTCGGCCCGAAAAAAGACCACCGGTGACCAAACAACCAGTTTGGCACCGAAAAAGGCCACTCCTCCCAAAACATCGAAGGCAACTAAAGGCTCCAGACTCTCCAGCAAACACCATTTTTCGGAGTCGAAAATTCGAAAATCACTTTCAGAGCCGAGAGCATCAACCGCCTTATCTTTTTCGATCCCGAAAAAAGCCTGCTTCGGAACCAAAAAGGCCAGCATATACAGAGGAGCATGGACTTTCAAAGAGACTGAAAGAAAGCCACAAAACCTCTGAGGAGGAGTATCAAGTACAACCAATACTTGAAGTCATGGACAAAAGGCAAGCCAGGATTCACATCCATAAAGCTACGTGCAGGTTCCTAACAGCACCTCCTCTAAAACCAAAGAGAAAACTAGCTTTTCAGGAGGAATTGGACACTATGCAGCCTCCAGCAAAAGTGCCAAGGCGGAAGGAGAAGCAACCACCTCCTCAGTCTTCTCCTCCTCACGCTCCACACCTGCCTACCTCTCCTCCTAATAGTCCTACACCAGTGCAGTCACCCACTCACTCTTTCGACTCATAACAGAACATTGTAGATCCATGAGATCTTTATGATCCAGATCCCATTCCTAGCAATGACCCAGACAGCTATCCCTCCAAACCTTCACCACCTGAGGATAGCACTGTGTACAATTAGGTTCTAGCTAGGGCTGCAGCATACTATGGGGTCACCATGCATACCGAACCACTGGAAGAGGATTTTTTGTTTAATACCCTATCCTCAATGCACTCAAAATACCAATGCCTTCCCATGCTCCCAGGCATGTTAAAACACACCGATCAAATATTCAGTGAGCCGGTTAAGGCACGTATAATAATGGCCAGGATAGGAAAAAAGTTAAAACCTCCACCCTCTGATCCTGATTACATAACACATGAAGTACCTCCAGATTCCATTTAGTTCTGCCAGAAAAAGAGCAAACTCCCAGTCATCAGGATATGCTCCCCCACCTGACAAAGAGAGCAGAAACTTTGATGCTGCAGGGAAGAGAGTTGCATCTCAGGCAGCGAATCAGTGGAGGATAGCTAACTCACAAGCACTGTTAGCTCAATATGACAGGGCTCATTGGGACGAGATGCAAGACATAATCCAGCATCTCCCCCAAGAACACCAGAAGAGGGCACAACAAGTAGTGAAAGAAGGGCAAGCCATTACAAATAATCAAATTCAATCTACCCTAGATGCAGCAGACACTGCTGCTAGAAGTGTCAATACTGCAGTGACAATACGTAGACATGCATGGCTCAGGTCTTCAGGTTTTAAACCCGAGATACAGCAGGCTGTGTTAAAAATGCCATTCAATAAACTTTTTGGCCCAGACGTTGATACAGCCATAGAAAAATTACGCAAAGATTCAGACACAGCAAGGCAATGGGTGCACTATACTCGGGAACCTGAGTTTCGAGGTGGATTTAGACCACAGACAACAGAGGCATCCACATCTCAGGTGAAACCAACCTACCAACCACAATTCCAACAAGGTGGTTTTAGGGGCACGTATATAGGGCAGTACCCCAGAACTAGAGGGAAATTTCAGACCTCTAAGCAACCTCCAAAGCACCCTAAGCAGTGACTTGTCTCACCCTTTTCCACTCCACACCTCTCCTGTGGGGGGAAGACTACAACAGTTCCACACCAATCGGCAAAACATTACCACAGACAATTGGGTACTATCAATTATCCGCAATGGCGATTGCCTAGAATTGATACACTCTCCTCCAAACATACCACCAAGGTCACACAAACTATCCACAGAACACATCAGTCTGTTACAGGAAGAAGTCCAATCTCTATTACTCAAACAAGCAATAGAATTGGTACCACAATCTCAAATAGGGACAGGAGTTTACTCACTATATTTCCTGATTCCCCAAAAAAAGGCACCCTCAGACCAATATTAGATCTCATAACCCTCAATCTTTACATCATGTCAGAAAATTTTCACATGGTAACTCTACAAGATGTTATCCCACTACTCCAAAAACACGATTTCATGGCAACATTAGACCTCAAAGATGTGTATTTTCATATACCCATCCATCCTGCGCACAGAAAATATCTCAGGTTTGTCATTCAAGGAAAGCACGATCAGTTCAAAGTGTTACCCTTTGGAATAACAACAGCTCCAAGGGTATTCACAGGGTGCCTAGCAGTGGTCGCAGCCTACGTACGAAGACAACATATACATGTCTTTCATATCGAGACGATTGACTAATAAAATAAAACAGTCATACACAGTGCCAAAACCATACGGATTACGTAATACAATCCTTGCACACACTATGGTTCTCAATAAATTAGCAAAAGTCACATCTACAACCGGCACAAATACAACAGTATTTGGGTGCAATACTACATACTCAAAAGGCGCTAGCATGTCCAAATATGCAAAGAATACAAGCATTCTAAAATATAGTCACACAAATTCAGACAAATCAACAATACACTGTCAGATTTGTCATGAAGATTTTAGGAATGATGGCATCATGTATTGCAATTGTTCCACACGCAAAACTAAACATGCTGCCCTTACAACAGTGTCTTGCACAACAATGGTCACAGGCACACGGTCAACTTCAAGATCTAGTGTTGATAGACTGCCAAACATGCATGTCCCTTCAGTGGTGAAATTCCACAAATCTAAGCAAAGGGCGGCCATTTCAAGACCATGTGCCTCAAACCATAATTACAACAGATGTATCAATGATTGGCTGGGGAGCTCACCTAAACAATCACAACATTCAAGGACAGAGGGATGCCAAACACAAACAGCTACACATAAATCACTTAGAGTTGTTATCTGTCTTCCTAGCACTCAAAGCTTTTCAGCCTCTTCTCACACAGAATATTGTCCTTATCAAAACAGACAACATGACAACCATGTATTACCTAAACAAACAAGGAGGGACACATTCGTTCCAACTCTCCCTTCTAGCCCCAAAAATATTTGGAAATGGGAAATCCACAACCAAATTCACCTTTTAGCACAATACATTCCAGGGATACACAACCAATTGGCTGATATCTTCAGCAAAAATCACCAACAAACACACAAATGGGAGATTCACCCTCAACTACTTCAAAAATACTTTCAACAGTGGGGAACACCAAACATAGATCTGTTCGCCACAAGCGAAAACGCCAAATGCCAAACCTTTGCATCCAGGCACCTACATCCCCTATCCAAGGCCAATACTCTATGGATCAATTAGTCAGGGACATTTGCTTATGCTTTTCCCCCTCTCCTTCCATTTCTAGTGAACAAGTTGCGTCAAACCTCATTCAACATGATACTCATAGCACCAACATGGGCTTGTCAACCGTGGTACAAAACATTGTTTGACCTGTCAGTAGTACTACACTCCAAACTCCCAGACCAACCAGATCTGTTGACACAAAACAAAGGCCAAATCAGGCACCTGAATCCCAAAACACTCAATCTAGCAATTTGACTCCTGAGGTCATAGAGTTTGGATATATACAACTCCCATCTGAATGTATGGAGGTTATTAAGCAATCAAGAAAACAAACTACTAGACAATGCTATGCAAACAAATGGAAAATATTTAGGTATTACTGTCAATCTAAACATGTTGACCCTCTTGCAGCATCAATACAAGATACTGTATGCTATTTACTTCATGTACAAAAATCTAATTTAGCATTCTTTTCCATTAAAATTCATCTTACTGCCATTTCAGCATATTTATGAAATTAACAGCACAGCTCCTTATTTAGAGTTCCTGTTATTAAAGCTTTCATGAAAGGTTTAAAACTCATCATTCCACCCAGAACACCTCCAGTCCCCTCTTGGAATTTAAACATAGTGCCTACACGACTTCTGGGCCCACCATTTGAACCCATGCACTCCTATCAAATGCAATTTCTAACATGGAAGTTTCCCTTCCTAGTGGCGATTACGTCTTTAAGAAGAGTAAGTGAAATTCAAGCCTTCACTATTGAAAGACCGTTCTTCCAGTTACACAAGCATAAAGTTGTACTAAGAACAAACCCCAAATTTCTTCCAAAAGTCGTATTGCCTTTTCATATAAATCAAACAGTGGAACTACCAGTCTTGTTCCCACAGCCAGATTCTGTGGCAGAAAGAGCCCTACATACATTAGACATTAAAAGAGCTTTAATTTACTATATAGACAGAACTAAACCATCCAGAAAGACTAAATAACTGTTTGTCGCCTTCCAGAAACCTCATACAGGGAACCCCATATCAAAACAAGGGTTAGCAAGATGGATTGTAAGATGCATCCAAACATGCTATGTTAAAGCCAAAAGACAACTCTTAATTAATCCTAAAGCAAATTTTACAAGGAAAAAAAGTGCTACAATGTTTTTTTTTAGGTAATGTACCAATGCTGAAATATGCAAAGCAGCTACTTGGTCAACACCACATACATTCACTAAACACTACTGTGGAGATGCTTTATCAAGACAACAAACCACAGTAGACCAAGCTGTACTCAGAACATTCTTTCAAACAACTTCAACTCCTACATGCTAACCACCGCTATTTTTTATGGGAGGACAAACTGCTTTGTAGTGTATGCACAGCATGTGTATCTGCAGCTACACATGCCACCGAACGGAAAATGGCACTTACCCAGTGTCCATCTGTTCGTGACATGTTCTACTGCAGATTCACATGCACCCTCCCACCTCCCCGGGAGCCTGTAGTTGTTTAAGTTAAAAACATTTGTACATATGTTTTTATATTTCCTTTTACCTATATACTCTATCACTCCTACCTTACCCTTTGCGGTAAAACAGTCTAACAATGGAGTCGATGCCCATGCGCAATGGAACCGAAGAGGATGAGTCACTCAATCTCGTGATTTAAAAACACTTAGAGGAAAAACAACTTGTAACACTCCGAGCCCAACACTAGATGGCAGAAGTAATGCACAGCATGTGAATCTGCAGTGGAACATGCCACGAACAGATGTACACTGGGTAAGTGACATTTTCCATATATATATATATATATATATATATATATATATATTGAATGGCATGTGTAGCTGCAGATACACATGCTGTGCGTTATCCTGCCATCTAGTGTTGGGCTAGGAGTGTTACAAGTTGTTTTTCTTCGAAGAAGTATTTTCGTGTCCCGAGACCGAGGGACTCCTCCCTTTCGGCTCCATTGGGCATGGGCGTCGACTCCATCTTAGATTGATTTCTTTCCGCCATCGGGTTCAGACGTGTTCCTCTTTGCTCCGTATTTCAAATCGGGAAAGTTAGCTAAGTATCGAAACATTTGACGGTATTGTTTGCGCTCGGTACCGGTTTAGTTTTAGTACATCGACACCGATTGTAGAAGCGCTCCGGCAGCCCTTCGGGACTTCCACTCTTTAGCGGGGCCTGGTCGGCCCGACTGCGTCCATCGTCGAAACTCATGGACCGGACCCCCTTCCACTTCTGCCCAAATTGCCATGCCAAGTATCCTTACACAGACCAACACTTGGTCTGTAATCTGTGCCTATCACCGGAACACAGGGAGGATACTTGCGAGGCCTGTCGGGTATTTCGATCGAAGAAGACCCTACGCGATCGAAGAGCCAGAAGACTTCAGATGGCATCGACACCGGCCGAACAGATTGACGTCGAAGAAGAGGAGAGAATCTCCATTCAAGAATCGGATTCGGACGACTCCGAAAGTGAGCAACCGAAGGCACAGCAAAAAACTGTGAGTAAACCTGCCCCGGCCAAGCCTCACTCCGAGATTATAAAGGCCAAGGGGATGCCACCGCCAACAGGCCATGGCTAAACCCGAAAACACGGTGACCAACCATCGGCACCGAAAAAGGCTTCCCAACATACATCCGACTACGGTCGAAATACCGGCTCTGAACCATCTCGGCACCGAGAGGGCGACACACCCAAGATAAAAAAGGTTTCCTCAAAGCCGAAAAAGACTGGTCCAAAACCTTTGGTGCCAGAAAAGGCAGCCTCGGAGCCGAAAATAGGTTCCTACACAGAAGAACACGGACTTTCCAGCCAAATGCAAGGGCACAGATTTGAGCAGGAATTAAGTATGGGAGACCCAGACCATACTCAAAGGAGGCTGCACATTCAGAAAGACACTGGTAAAATTCAAACTCTTCCTCCAATAAAAATAAAGAGAAAGCTAGCATTCCAAGAGTCGGAAATGCAGCCAAAGCCAAAGGTGGCTAGAGACAGAACACCACCACCAAGGTTTTTGCCACAGCCTTCTCCACTGCACTCACCACAGCTGTCCCCGGTAACAACACTCCCAATGCAGTCACCAACACACACGGGGATGACACAGGATGACCCGGATGCATGGGACTTATATGATGCACCGGTCTCCGACAACAGTCCCGATTATTACCCGGCAAGGCCGTCACCACCAGAGGATAGCACTGCATATATGCAGGTGTTAACAAGAGCAGCTACATTCCATAATGGAGCAATGCATGGGGAGCCAATAGAAGATGACTTCTTATTTAATACCTTGGCATCCACTCACTCGCTCTTATCAAAGTTTGCCAATGCTCCAAGGCATTCAAGGTGTTCCAGGACCCAGTGAAAGGCAGAGCTTTCACGCCTAGGGTAGAGAAGAAATATAAACCTCCCCCAACGGACCCTGTGTTCATAACACAGCAACTGACACCAGACTCGGTAGTAGTGGTAGCGGCCAGAAAGAGGTCAAACTCCCAATCATCAGGAGACGCACCACCGCCCGACAAGGAAAGTCGGAAGTTTGATGCTGCAGGCAAACGAGTGGCAGCACAGGCAGCCAATCAATGGCGGATTGCCAATTCACAGGCTCTACTGGCACGCTACGACCGGGCACACTGGGACGAGATGCAACATATAATACAGCACTTGCCCAAGGAACACCAAAAACGGGCCCAACAGGTTGTTGAGGAAGGACAAGCGATTTCCAACAACCAGATAAGGTCTGCTCTGGACTCGGCAGACACAGCAGCACGGACAGTGAACACTGCGGCAACCATTCGCAGGCATGCATGGTTACGCAGCTTGGGTTTTAAACCGGAAATCCAGCAGCCTGTGC
This sequence comes from Pleurodeles waltl, assembly GCF_031143425.1. Classification (NCBI taxonomy): domain Eukaryota; kingdom Metazoa; phylum Chordata; class Amphibia; order Caudata; family Salamandridae; genus Pleurodeles; species Pleurodeles waltl. The sequence goes on from NC_090446.1 coordinate 334,084,214, forward strand.
TAAATATGCCATTTAACCAAGAACAATTGTTTGGGCCGGAGGTGGACATGGCAATCGAAAAGCTAAAAAAGGACACAGGCGCACTGTACCCCCCACAAAGCAGAAGCACTTTTCGAAGACCACAGTTTAGAGGGGGGTTTCGTTCCCAAACCGCAGAGCCTTCCACCTCCCAAGCCAGACCCACGTATCGGGGGCAGTACCAAAGAGGAGGGTTTCGAGGGTCATACAGGGGCGGACAATTCCCAAAAGCAAGGGGGAAATTCCAAAGCCCTAAAACACCCCAAGCTAAACAGTGTCTTCAATGTCACAAACCCCTAACACTCAACACCAGTGGGGGGGGGACTTACCGCATACTACCAAAACTGGACAAACATAACTACAGACGCATGGGTCCTAGCCATTATCCACCATGGTTATTGCATAAAAATTCATAAATTTCCCACCAGATGTGCCCCCAAGAGCACACAATATGTCCAAACAACACTTAGACCTGTTACAGCTAGAAGTCCAAGCATTGTTACAAAAACAAGCAATAGAACTAGTACCCAACCATCAAAAAGGAACAGGTGTCTACTCCCTGTACTTCCTAATTCCAAAGAAAGACAAAACGTTGAGACCCATATTAGACCTCAGAACACTGAATCTCTACATCAAATCAGATCACTTCCACATGGTAACACTTCAAGACGTGATTCCCTTGTTCAAAAAACAAGACTACATGTCAACGTTAGATCTCAAGGATGCATATTTCCACACACCCATACATCCCTCTCACTGAAAATACTTAAGGTTTGTAATACAGGGTGTGCATTACCAATTCAAGGTGTTACCATTCGGGATAACAACATCCCTAAGGGTATTCACAAAATGCCTTGCAGTAGTAGCCGCTCATATAAGGAGACAGCACATGCACGTATTCCCATACTTAGACAATTGGTTAATAAAAACCAGCACTCAACAACAGTGTCTTCTTCACACACAATACATTATAGAAACTCTACACAAACTAGTGTTCTCTATAAATTACCAAAAATCACATCTACAACCATCCCAAATACAACAATACTTGGGAGCAACACTAGACACACAAAAGGCGATTGCGACTCCAAGTCCACAAAGAGTACAAGCCTTCCAGAATATAATATTAAACATGCAGCCAAACCAACACTACCAGGTGAGGTTTGTAATTAAACTTCTAGGCATGATGTCTTCATGCATAGCCATTGTCCCAAACTCAAGACTACACATGTGGCCCTTACAACAGTGCCTAGCAACACAATGGACTCTAGCGGAGGGTCAACTCCAAGATCTAGTGTTGATAGACCGCCAAACACACTTCTCGCTTCAATGGTGGAACCTATAAATTTAAACCAAGGGCGGCCATTCCAAGACCCAGTGCCTCAATACGTGATCACAACAGATGCGTCCATGATAGGGTGGGGAGCACACCTCAACCAGCACAGTATACAGGGACAATGGGACGTTCAACAAAAACTGCACATAAATCATTTAGAACTGTTGGCAGTGTTTCTAGCATTGAAAGCATTTCAACCACTGATAGCCCACAAACACATTCTTGTCAAAACAGACAACATGACGAGAATGTATTACCTCAACAAGCAAGAAGGGACACACTCGTCACAACTGTGTCTCTTAGCACAAAATATTTGGCATTTGGCAATTCACAATCACATTCGCCTAATAGCACAATACATCCCAGGGATTCAAAACCAGTTAGCCGACAATCTCAGTCGAGATCATCAACAAACACATGAATGGGAGGTTCATCCCCAGATCCTAAAAGATTACTTTCTACGCTGGGGAACACCAAAAATAGACCTATTCGCAACAAAAGAAAACGCAAAATGCCAAAACTTTGTGTCCAGGTACCCACACCCTCTGTCCAAGGGCAATGCGTTATGGATGAGTTGGTCAGGGTTATTTGCTTATGCTTTTCCCCCTCTCCCACTCATTCCTTATCTGGTAAACAAACTGAGGCAAAACAGACTCAAACTAATACTCATAGCACCAACCTGAGCTCGCCAACCGTGGTACACAACACTGCTGGATCTATCAGTGGTACCTCATGTCAAATTACCAAACAGCCCAGATCTGTTAACCCAACACAAACAGATCAGACACCCAAATCCAGTATCGCTCAATCTAGCAATCTGGCTCCTGAAGTCTTAGAATTTGGACACTTAAACCTTTCACAAGAATGTATGGAGGTCTTTAAACAAGCTAGGAAACCTACTACAAGACATTGTTATGCAAACAAATGGAAAAGATTTGTTTACTACTGCCACAATAATAAAATTCAACCACTACATGCTTCCGCAAAAAAATAGTAAGTTACTTATTACACTTACAAAAATCTAACCTAGCATTCTCTTCTATTAAAATACATCTCATAGCAATATCTGCCTATCTGCAGATTAAACATTCAACATCGCTCTTTCGAATCCCAGTCATCAAAGCATTTATGGAAGGATTAAAAAGAATCATACCCCCGAAAACACCACCAGTCCCTTCGTGGAACCTCAATGTTGTATTAAAACGACTCATGGGACCACCATTTGAACCCATGCACTCTTGTGAAATGCAATAATTAACTTGGAAGGTAGCCTTCCTGATAGCTATCACATCTCTTAGAAGAGTAAGCGAAATACAAGCATTACCTATACAAGAACCCTTTATACAAATACATAAACATAAAGTGGTTCTCCGTACAAATCCAACATTTTTACCAAACGTTATATCTCCATTCCACCTAAACCAAACAGTGGAACTCCCAGTCTTTTTTCCACAACCAGACTCAGTAGCAGAAAGAGCCTTACATACGTTAGACATCAAAAGAGCACTAATGTATTACATTGACAGATCAAAACTGTTTCGCAAAACAAAACAATTATTTGTACCCTTCCAAAAGCCTCATGCAGGCAATCCTATATCCAAGCAAGGCATTGCCAGATGGATAGTGAAATGTATTCAAACCTGCTATATTAAAGCAAAAAGGGATCTACCTATTACACCAAAGGCGCATTCCACTAGGAAAAAAGGTGCCACAATGGCTTTTTTAGGGAATATACCTATGACAGTAATTTGTAAGGCAGCCACATGGTCTACGCCTCATACATTCACAAAACATTACTGTATAGATGTGTTAACAACACAACAAGCCAAAGTAGGACAGGCTGTATTACGAACATTATTTCAGACAACTTCAACGCCTACAGGCTAAGCCACTGCTTTTGGGGAGATTACTGCTTACTAGTCTATGCACAGCATGTGTATCTGTAGCTACACATGCCATCGAACGGAAAATGTCACTTACCCAGTGTACATCTGTTCGTGGCATGGGACGCTGCGGATTCACATGCGCCCTCCCACCTCCCGGGAGCCTGTAGCCGTTATAAGTGGAATGAAAATTTGTAAATAAATACTATTCTTATATACATTATGTACATACATACTTACTCCATTGCATGGGCACATTTAATATATTCACAACTCCTACCTCACCCTCTGCAGGGAAAACAATCTAAAATGGAGTCGACTCCCATGCACAATGGAGCCGATAGGGAGGAGTCCCTCGGTCTCGTGACTCGAAAAGACTTCTTAGAAGAAAAACAACTTGTAACACTCCGAGCCCAACACTAGATGGCAGGATAATGCACAGCATGTGAATCTGCAGCGTCCCATGCCACGAACAGATGTACACTGGGTAAGTGACATTTTCCATATATATAGATATATCTATATATATATGGAAAATTTATATATATACATACAGAATTCTTTTGAAAATACACAGCCAACTGTAGCACCTTTGAAAAGCCTACTTCGTCTCATTTTATTTTTTTATTACTTTGGTGCGATTTGGTGAATCTGCACCATGGCTGGTTTTGTGCAGTTCCGTCACATAGGGGTGTAAGTTTTGTGCTGATCCGTCATGTAAGGAATCCAAATACAAATCCTATTTTAACTTCTGCTGGATACTTTACTCCTTGAGACAGAAATAACTACTGAATGGAAATACACCAAATTTGTCATAAAACATTATTCAAAGACATGCCTTTACTTAGTTTGGTGTAAAACCATTCATTAATTTTTGAGTAGTTAGTGTTTAACCAGTATTTCAGTCTGGAATTGAAGAGGTTAAATTACAGAGGCCAATTAATCCGAAATTGTATGCAAAACCAAGTTTGTGTACCCCAGTAAGTCCAAAGTAAAAAAAAAATGAAAAATGCAAACCTGATCGGGCTTAGAAGCTTTTTCTCCCTACAAATATTTTGGATTTGTAGTTTTCCAAAGAGCTGTGCACGACCAGAAGCGCTCTCATTCGTTGGCTGGAAAGAGAAAAATCCTTTCCTTCCACCTTACAGAGAGCAATGCTTCACCCCCAGGTGTCCTGAAAAATAGATTGAAATGAGCCAAAAGGGGGGCTGTGGTACCATCCTCTGGCCCCTCCATGACTTAGGTACGAGGGTGACAAAAAGTCTATCCAAAGAACAAAAGATAAAAAAAAGTAGGCTGGCACACCTGTATAGGGTTAGATATTTTGGGGCCTGGCTAACCCCTGTTTTGGCAGTCCACAATTGAAAGTCACCAGGTACAGTTAGATAAACAAACAATAACTTGTGTTTTTGACCTCAAGTGTGACATCTATCCTGACGGCATTTATGATATCACTGATGCCATCTCAAATTATTGTGTTGCTCACTTTTGACTATCTAATGGTTATTCTATTAGTAACAGTGTAGGGTTTTTAATGATACAAATGAAGAATTTAGATTTTTACAATAAATTAGTGAGAAGTCTTTTTTTTTTTTTTTGCAATGAATTGATTTGAATCTACTGTTTTTATGTCCTTATTTAAAAAAGATAGGTTTTTATATTGGTTGTGAATGTTGTAGTGCATTGTACATAGGTATAAGCTGACTTGTGTGTGATCACATATTGCAACTGGGATATTGGATTTAGATTACATTTTTTGGGTGCTGATGTACATGTTATTCCATGTTAATTGCCAACCAAGTGTACAATGTTATATCTGTTGATGTGTGCAGTAGTCAAACTGTCGATGTTCTTCTTTGTGTTTTAATCATCAGTGCATGAATGGGGTATTCTCAACATAATGAAATGATTTTTGCATTGTGAAATTGAAAGTTTTACTTGTTACTTCTGATTTGTAGAGTGTTATGTTTGTTTCATATCATGGTGCATGTGTCGCAGTGAGACAGTGGGTGTGTGTCTATGTTAGCACTTTTATAGTGGTTTGGTGGTCTCTTTACTGCAATTGTTTTTAAACATGTTTTTGCATGATTTTGTGTAGTGATTACTGTATTATTGAATGGCATATTGCTATGCAAATTACATGGATTAACAGTTAGACAGTTTTGGGTATCATTAGTTGTAACACTATTTTAGGTGAGACACTTGGTGAAAATGAATCCACTTAAAGTAACTTTCTTAAAGGAACATGAGCGGAGTTTTAGTACCATCAGATGTTTTCATCAGTGATCTTACTGATTTGATCAATAATGTTATTTTCAGTGTCACCAGTTATGTCATTACTGATGACAGATGTGAGGTTATTATCAGTACATAACTGGAATACAAGTTTACATTAGTTTCCCTACTTATAACTGCCAAAATGTAAAGGTTTTATGATTTTGCCTTGTAACCATAACTTTACCTCAGCGTTGTATTCTGTGAATGGTAATGTATAAACATTGATGACCACACACAGCATTAACATTCCTACACACAAAGTTAACATTCCAGTTTGCAAGCTGTAGCTGATGACTGGTGTCTGGTGTGAGAACACTTCTGTTTCCAGTGTGAGCAAAGGAAGAGTGAGCCAAGGGCAGAAGTTGAAAGAAAAGAAATCAAATGGGAAATGCCATGAGTGAAACAGTATATTGACTAATAATGGCCTCATTTTATTACAGTGTCTTCTGGTTTAGCAGGAAAATGTTCATGCCTACAACTGTGTGTACCTCAGAGTTGTTTAACGCCATCTTTTGCCAATGCATTGTCAAAATTGGAATTATCTGCTGCTCAGTATGGACTACTCATCCCACATTTTGTTTATGATGAAGGGTTTTTGTTGGGGTGTGTACCAAATCCTGCTGAGTATCCCGCAAACCAATAACAAGTATACCTACATACTTATACAGATCTTGAGATACCTGACTTATAGTTATGTGAGTATTATATCATCTTCAATGGATTGAGGAATTTATGATGTGAAATTGTAAAATGCATTTGCTGTAAAGATGTTGTTTTAATTGATTCATCTGAAATGTACATTCCAGAACTTAAAGTATGTATAAAGCAAACAGAATACACCAGTAAAGGAGCATGTATTGTATATCACTGCTGACATGTTTCACCCCCTTTGTAGTATTCCTGGAGATTTTTGTATGTCTTAATATAAGTGTGTTCAAACCACCTCAATGCCAAGAACCAGACTCCATGTGCTTTTTTAGAATTAAAAAGTCCCCACTTCACAAAGCTCAAAATATTTTTGATGTAAATCCTCAGGTACATACTGGGACAAATTACTAAGATCTCTCAAAGTCAATCCTTGCATCAAAACTTCCTTTGAGAAAGATATCTTAATCTGAAATTTTGTACCTTTGATATTCAACCTTAGAACCTAAATATTGTTTATTTATCGTGAAGGTTGAACATTTCTTCTCTGATTCTGTTGTGGAACAGTGATTTCACACAAATATCTGAATGTTGTCCTTAAGTGTCCCTGCACCATCAATATTTCTGAACAATATATATATTGTTTTCTTATATATTGCATATGTCAGTCCATATAATATTATGATGTATCTAAAATCCCAGTTTTGAGTAATGAAGGTGGCTATATGGCAAGAATTGTCTGTAAGTTCAAAATCCAATTTGAGATCAATGATGTGATGAAATTTGTGCACCTTCATTTATGTATGATAGAGGATGACCAGCCACAATTTGCTTATTGGCAGATTTTACGTGCACACAAGCTCGAATGTCATGATTTTCATGCAGTTAAGTGGGAGACACCCATTTTGCAGCATCCACCAGTTCAATTGATGCCTCCATACAAAGCATTTGAATCATTTTGACATTCACCTTTCTTCCATTAGTGGGCACACTACTTAGTTTATGATTAATGGGAAAGACAGTATTACATTATATCGTGTGGAAAAACTACTACTTTACCAAGTTCATTACTGAAGACAGGAAATCTACCTGGGATTGTCTCCACAAGAAGTGGAGTTTTTAACTGCACATACCAAAGCCCTAGGAGTTAATACGTAGCCTATCTCTTTGGAGAAAAGGAGAATGTTCATGGGTCTCATTCCTCAATGCAATGATGTATGCTTATATAGATTGGGTCGTACAACTCTGTCAGGATAACTCATCTTCACGGGGTAGTATAGTATATAGATATGGATTGCCATCGTGGCCCACTAGAAACAGTAGACATGCACACATTTCTTTTAACTTTGTGTGTCTATGACACAGTCATGATATAAAACAAAGTGACTATCACAAATATCACAAACATTTTGTATGGCACATTCCTACTGTTCATTAAATTAGTCCTATCTATCTGTAGTATCTACATCAGTCTTGCAGTTATTGGATTGGCCCAATGATTATTAGAATTAACTATATTCCATGCAATCTAAATATAATACATACCTCTGAAAGCCATCTTGCCTGGTGTCAGATAGCAGTACTTTGGCATGTATAAAAATCAGTCCTCATGTCTTCCCCACTCAAATCCTCTACACCTCCTCCATTAATTTTCTAAGGAGGTACTCCTGTGCAGCTTACCATAGCACTCAAGTACACTAACAGTGCTTCTGTAACAAAAGGCAACAAAAGATAGGCAAATAGTGCCATTATATTTCCTTACAAGCCTGATTTGTGTAAGGTCAGATGTCTTTAAGCGCTAACATTACATTGTATGTGGTCCAGAAGCTTTTCAAGTAATGAAATATTTTGACCATTTATTTTGTTACCGCAATGAATGGCAATGTACAGCTCTTAAAATAAAATGCCAATCTCAGATATGCTGTTAACGTTACTGTTCAAAATATTAGTTTTCCAGGCTCTAAGCATGACACACACTCAGAGTAAGTGTTCTCAGTTGGCATACAATCAGGGTCAGACTTGTATGAAACATGTATTACCTGGCAAGACCTGCTATACTTGACATAACGTATTCAGCAGTCTTTCCAAGTGATCATCTTCCATAATCATATATTAAGTGGGTGTTTACACGCCTATGCAAAGCATATTTTTGGGGTTTTGGGATTAGGTGATATACCCATCATGATGATGCCAACGCAGCATATAGACCACTGATGGCAACATACACTTTCAGGAAGATGAATCTTCTCTGAAAAGAGATGGAACAAAAAAATTAACCCATAGTGTTAAACTTTGTTTGCCGTAAGCAAAAGCACTTACTTCATTTGGTTTCAAATCTTATTTTCCCAATGGCAAGGTGAGCAGACATCTGACAAAATGGTGAAATAGGACCTAATTCTGCTGTAAATTCTACTTCATTTAGAACTATTTCAAGCTTACTGTTAAGTGGTTTAAATGGTTCCCCCCAGTATGGGGTATGCTTAAATTGCACCCTTCATGCTTTCCACAGCCATGCCAAGATTGAAAGCTGAATTCATAAGTGTAAGTGTGGGTTTAGGTTCACTGCAAACAGTGTCTGAATCTGCAGTCGTGAAACCGAATGAGACTGCGGACTACTATTAACAATGGGCATTTGCAGATGAATACACTTTTCATGAGACAATACATCAACTCACAAATTGGCTTTCTCATCGCCAGATTCATCAAATAAGAACAGCACCCTTGATTTTTTTGTTTTTGAAATCATTTGAATCCTCCTTGCGTAGTAATATGGCTCTCATTGTCCCAGATTTCAGGAAAACATTTGAGAAATGCCCATGTTGCCAGATTTAAAGCATTCTCTATCTAGAGCTGGATAAGACTTAAATGAAGATGCAGGATTCCTAGAATTCTGAGGGCCAGATGTACAAAGCTATTTAGCTGCAAATGCCAAAATGTGCCTTTTGTTACTGCTAAATTGCCTTGCCCCATGTACCAATACTATTTAGCTAGTTGGTAACCTATTACCTATTCACAAAGTAGGGTTTGCGACTCGCTATTAGGAAGGAGTGTGCCAAGGACATCTCTTCCTAAAAGCCAGTCGCAGGGGGATGCATGATTGTTTTGCGACTGGGAATGCAGTCCCAAAACAATTGCAGTTACCACCAATTTCAAATTAGTGGTAACTCATTTGCAAACAGGAAGGAGTCCCTAAGTGCCCCCTTCCCTTTGTGAAAAAGGATACCAAAATTTTTTCAGAGTAGGCAGTGGGCCTATGGACCACTTCCTACTCTGTAAAAATGACAAGGAAACTTCATTTTATTTTTTTGTGTGTAATGCATCCTGTTTTCCTTTCTTTAAAAAGCAAGCACAGGCATTGTGGTCTGCTGACCCCAGCATGCCACTATCCCTGTGTGTGCCTGCCTTTCCCAAATGGGTTGTCAATTGTGACCTGCATCATGAATATTAATGAGGCAGGGCCCTTGCAACACATTTGCGAATCGCAAACACTATCTGAGACTGTTAAAAATCGCAATATGCGAGTTGCAAAGGCTGTCTGTCGAACATCTGGCCAGAGTTTCCAAATTGCATCTTCCAATTCAGAGATGCACCCCTCCAATCTTCCAGACGGGCGTTGGAGTTGAAAATGGGGGATGTGGGGGTGGTTATTACTCTCCACCACCATGTTCTATAAAATATAGTGGCTGAGTGCCAGAGGCGAACCGTAATGTGTCTGATCTTAAATAAGCAATTCCAAAATGCAGATCCAAAGAGAAACGGTTTGGGGTGATCTCTGCACATCTAACAACATGGGTAGAGGATGTGGAAGGACTCCTCATAATAACCTTTGAATTGTGGACTTCCCTGAGGGGTGGAGGGCTTGACTCTTGAAGGGTTTCTCAGGTCATGGCTGAAGAGCTTCTTACCAAACCGCAATATTTTCCACCTGTTTCCTTAAGGAATAAGCTCATCTTTTTCTCAGACAGATAACGCCCTTCCCCCACCTCAGTCCATCCCCCCCCCTCCCCCCCCCCCCCCCGGAGACCTCTCATTGCTCGATTTCTGAAATATAGAGAACAGGACTTGATTCTTAAAACACAATGCATTATGGTGTTTCCTGACTACACCAGGACTGTCCAGAAGCAGTTAAATTATTTCAAAGTTGTCAAACAGAAACTTAGGGCAAGGGTCTCAGATATATGCTGATTTAAAATGACAGATTGAAAGTCATCTTTCAAAAAAAAATAAAAAAGGAGCTGTTTCTTTGATGCTCCAGAGCAAGCCTGGATTTGGATAGGGAAAAGGTGCTTTGAAATAAATGGCGGCAAGTCACGATCAGCAAGAGGTGGTCTCCCCCCCCCTCCCCCCCACACACACAAAGCTGAGCACCGTAAGGAGCAACTACCAATGATGGTGATAGACTCACCAGCACAGTAGTGCAAAGGAGAAACCACAGAAGGAATTTAGAGATATGGCCCATCTGCATTTAGGAATGTTGGCCTCTGAACTAGATGCTGATGAAAAGAAGCCAATATTCGGATGGTGAGGAAACAAAACCTGAAAGAGAGGTCATCTCTGGATATATTTCACATGAGGAAATGGATCACCATAACTATAAAAATGAGGGCTATGGTCCTGCTGAATTGGCAGTATGCCCCCTCTATCTTATAATGAGTGGCCTTTTGTGTGCTATGCATTCATCCCTATAGCATGGGGCCTACGTGTCTCACCCAAGAAATGGTGGGAGGATACACTAAGGCCCATATTTATACTTTTTGATGCAAAACTGCGCTGGCGCAGTTTTGCGTCAAAAATATTACCGCCGGCTAACGCCATTTTGGTGCGCCGTGCGGGCGTCAGATTTATACTTTGACGCACGGCGGCGCAAACAACAGGTGGGAGTCATTATTTTTGAAGCACACTGCGGCGTCAAGTCGTAAAGGAAAACGACGTTAACGCGTCGGGAATTACTGTTTGTCGATTTACGACACCACAAACCGGATATGCGCCGTTTTTTTTGATGCAATAGTGTCAAAAAACACGGCGAACACAGCCATTTCACCAGAGGAGAGCCAAAATGGATCCCAGCTGCCACTACAGATCACAGGAAGATGACAGCAGACGAGGAACCAGCCAGGAAGACCCACACACGAACCAGGACACTTTTAAGAAGAAAAGAAAGTGTCGCTTCAGTGCAGAGGAGCAGGAAATTCTGGTTAAAGAGGTGACGGAACACCAACACCAACTGTTTGTCACATCAAAGTTGCCAATCAGTAGGAGAGAGGCTATATGGCAACAAATTGTCGACAAGAAACGCTGGCATGACTGCAAACGCAGGACCAAGGAAAAGATGGCCAGGAACAGGAAGGCAGCACTGCAGACTGGAGGTGGGAGTCCAGCACACCAGGAGGCCCTGGACCACATGGAGGAGATGGTCGCAGCCGTCATCTCTGAGGAGATCGTCACAGGGATTCAAGGACAGGACAGCGCAGACTACCAGGAGACAACACACATGCAGGGTAAGTCGCATGGGGAATAGAAATGCACTAATGTCAACTGCAACCGGGGGGGGGATACCTACTACACATTGCATGTAAGTCATCATATACATGGAGGGGCATGGGTAAAGGGGCATGGCATTGGGGTATGGCCCATTCTGAGAAGACCTGGGGCACACCATTACACAACACCAACAACAGTCCCATGGGGGCATGCTGTCATGCCAATGATGGAGCAAAGGGAAAGCCACGACAGGAGGGAAGGCCACTACGTCAAACTTATATCCTGGCACTCGTCAGCCAACATACCTCCTACATTAACTAGGGCCCTAATAGCAATCCTCTAGCCAAACCGACAACTGCAACAACAGTTGCCACTACCACCTCTAATCTGTGTGCAGCTCAAGTAGCCAATGGCAGTAACCTCCCCATGGAACATACATACCTAAATTAGGGGGTGAGGATGACATCTGCAACAATCCCCTGAAACAAGACAAAGGCCCCAGTACACTCAAATGCCAATGCCCATAGTTGTCACAAACATCAGCCAAAGTAAACAACAATAGGAGCGACACAACACTAAGGACACACCCATGCTGCATATGTCAGGGTCCATCCTGTGCCTGGGTAACAAGCCAACATCACAAATGTCATACTGCTCAGACAACAGCATTGAGGAGGGGACACATGTAACTGGTCACTGAAATACACCTGCACAGTCAGAGGACGAAATAGGACACTTATACGACTATCAGGGCAATCCAAAGTAACACACATTACCCAAAATCAGCAGGGCACATTAACAATGTCAACATCCATATCAGATCATAACATTACCATGCATAGGACATGCAACATGTCAATTACATTTAAGTCGATGTGAACGATCAGGGATTGGGGCAGGTCCTGATAGTTAAGTGTGCTGCCAGGGCCATCAGAACACCCACAGCCAGTGAAAGGTCTCACCATGAGAATGGATATACACGGAGGGTCGAGTAGGACAAAAAGGTGGCAATTCTCTATTTGGCATAAAGCAACACCTAGAGGCAATGTGGCTGACAAGTCTGATAACTCAATAACATACATGTGACACACAGGTGGGCCATAGGCCTGAAACAATGCCCATCCGAAGGACTGAAGATATTAATACAAAACAAGATCACAAAGTGAATTCATCAAAAGGCAGGCACGTCATGTCAAAATTGTCACTACACAGACACACTAATTGTACCCTGTTTCATTGCAGAGGAAGATGGATCTCCTGCCGATATGCCTGTCCCAGATTTCCCTGATGACATGGATGACGAGCCGATAAACATTCCCCAGGAGACCATCCAAAAGGTCCTTGAAACCCTCCAGACCCCACCTTCAGTCACAAGGAGGAGCACAGAACAAGCAGCCATCGCAGAGGATCCACCCACCACCCCAATTGTAAGACCTGCCATCTCCAATACAGCTGAGGACTCAGACAACACTGGCATAAGCTTTGAGAGAACTGTAGTTGGAGTACAGCGGGAGCTGGCCAAGGAGGTGCGGGGTGGGGATGCAAAATATGGCAGCCAGCCTTGAGGGGATGCGTTTGTGCACGATGTCATCTGCAGATCAGGCAGCAGCTATGCAAGCCCTAACATCTAACTTGCAGTAACTGCAGAAAACCCAGAAGGAAATCAGCACAGCTGTAATACAGTTGACCCAACACCTACAACAGCAATCCTGTCAACGCGTGCACGAATGCAACATTGAACCCCTCAGGGCCGACCTGGCTGCCTACCATCGTGATGTGGCTGCTATTCTCAAGAACCAGCAGGCCCTCCTTGCAGCAGTACTGCCCTTAAGACCTCCACAGGGAGCAGCCACCGGGATGTCTGACTCCACGTCTTCTAACACTGAGGTGTGTGTTGCCCCTTCACAACCAACAACAACAAGGACAAAGCAGGAAACACACACATCAGAAGAAGAAGACATGGAACAGATCACATTCACAAGGAAAAGTACCCGGAAGCACTAGTCCCTGCCACATGGCCAACAAGTACCAAGGTCCTGCGCTTTGTAACTTGCCAGTCTTGCAACAACTGTACTCCAGCACTGTTGTGCAAACCACTTTATATCTTGTCACCCAGCCCAGTGATTGTCTCTCTCCTACTCATTGCCAAATCCTGTCCCTCTGCACTGTCTGAAACAGCAACCCCAGCATGGCAAAAGCATTTTGGTAAACCCTTGTGTTGGATCACAATGGAAGATATCACTATAATAGACTCACAATCATGGACAATGTACATATAGCACTACAGCACTTTTCAATAAATAGCACTTACACAACAAATCTGTCTCTGGGTAATGTGACATATCAACTGTGCAGTAGATAATTGAAATGTCCCTACTGTCAAATAACGTAGCTTGTCAATACAACTGTCCAGATATTATGTAGTTAGAGAAATCTGCACAGTGACCATGATTGCATCATACTCTGCCCATCCTGAGGGAATAAACTGATGAAGTGAGAAACAATACACCACCATGCTGTGTTGGACAGAAGAATGCTTCCTCAGGGGATAACTAAGTCATCAAATAGTGCCCGCTAAATGTTGTCAACATGCAAAAATAACACCATAAACATGCCACACTAATCTAAGTAAACACTAAAAAAACTGCACAAATGAAGGTGTCTGAGTTAACATACAAATAGGTAATCATGCTGAACTGTGTCACAAATGATGTATGAGGGTCATGAAGACAAGAATACAAGATTGCCAATGAGAACTCATCTTATAAGGGTGTGCATGATCATCACACTAAAGTCAGACCTAAATATCCCCAATATCAAGTCTGGAAGCACTGTTAGTGACTTTGAAAACACACTTATCAACAGAAACAGATTGTCATCCATATTAACTGTGATTGGTGGTTGCAACAAAGGGTAGACACTTTGCAAGGTAGCTCTGGGTTAGCTGCCAATCGTACAGCTCAGTTGGGATTTGTTTGTAGCATTGGACACAGATGTTATAGTACAAAAGAGATGTACACGGAATCCAAACCCACGATTAAGTACCATTCAACACATACTATTAAGAGGTAACCAAATAATTATTAAAAGCTAACCATAGATGAGGAAACTGAGGGAAAAATCTTACCTACCCTAATCTACCCTGACTACTCATTACCCACAACTGTCCCTAACTAACCTAAGCTACACTTACTTATCACATGTAACGAAACGTTCTAAACATCCACCCCCCACCCTGCCTTATGAGATGGGACACATGGAGGACAACACATACTAACCTAAACACATACTATACTATCCTATACAAATATATATTTTTTTGGTAAATGGTTTTTTTTAATGTTTTTTTTTTTTAACACACAAGAACCCCAACATAGCCCCCACCCACCCACACATGTAATAAGTCAAAAAAGAAACAAGCAGGACCCCCTACCCCCCACCCACTAACACTGACTAAACTAACAGGCTATACTAACCTAACACTAAGCCCCTTAAGCTCACTAAGTATAAGAACAAGGAAAGAGGAGGGAGGGGAGGGTATCATGTCCATCTATTCAACTGTCTAGAGGTTGGCCCTCCGGAGGGTCCTCTTTATATCCTTGACCCGCCATTTAATGTGCCGCACGTCCCGGCTCAGGTGGCTCACCTTGCGCAGCACTTTGTCCATCTTGTTTTCAAGTCTATTGAAGGCTGTAGGGTCAACAGCTGGAGCAGTGGCAGTCTGGGTACCGGTGGAGGAGGTCTGTGTGGGCTGTCCTGCACCGGTGGCAATGCTGGGGCCAGGAAGTCCAGCAGATGTAGATTGAACAGAGGCAGCTGTAGGTGGGGCCACCTGGCTCAGATTGGTGGTTGTTTCTGTGGTGGCTGTGGTGGGAACAGTAGGCCCACCCTGTGGGAAGGCTCGCCATGCCCCGGAGGCACGTTCATGGCGATATCGCCGGGCCATCCTCCGGAACCCCAACTCCACCAGCAGGATGTGCTGGTATCGCATGGCCCGACGCTGAAATTCACAGACCTGGTCTGGAGTCATGTTAGCTGCTGTGAAGACAAATGCAGATATGCCACATTAGTAACTGCATTGTGTGAAACAGCACAGCAAGTTAATCAGACAATACATCTACTGTACTTCTAACAGCTCATATCACGGTACAGAGCATCGAATGTCCCTGAGGAAGTACATGGCAGGCCAGACAACAAAGGTCACATCACACAAAGCACATTCATAACCCACAAGATGGGTAACAACTGGCCTTGACTTGCAATCTGAGTTCTGACAGTTAACATCTAAGAATCATGCTACAAATCCTCCACCAAGAGCTGGGCTACAAATGTCAGTGTACGGAAAGCAAAACTAAAGCCACATGGTCTGCAAGTTGTAACTGGACTGTCCAGTATGGTACCAAGTGCCAAACCTGAGTGTGTATACTACTATGCAACCAAACCGTCACTTATTCACAGGTATGTGTAACATTCTGGTAGCATCAATACTAGGTACCCCATGCACAAACCCATGGCCGTGTTTGAGGGGGGGCGGTGGATACACAACTATATTTTGCCAACAACATGTTCACCGAGGAGTGTATAGGCTAATCCACACATGTTTGTCTCTACAGACACACCACAGGTAAGGTCTATCTACATTTTGGAGTCAGCAAACCCTAGAGCACTCATAGGGTCAGATATGTCAGGAAAATCAGAACTTAGTACACAACATATACTTCCAGTGAGGCCTGACTTACATCAGAAACAGAGTTGCTAGAACACCCATGATCATGAATTGCATGCACACCTAGGCCATTACACTCAGGTTCCACAGACTTTATGCACTACATGTGGAAGTACATGATGCTAGGAGGTTCTACCTACTGTTTCAAAATTACGTAGGTAAATAGTGAAGCAGATGTCTATTGGGAAGCTATTAGCTCCACCAATCTTAGAGAATGTGGGTCTGACAGGCTGACTTAATAGGGGCTGACTTCCATTGCAACTCTTGGTGATACAAGTGTCAGAGACATGACTATCCCCTGTACTCACAGTGGGGCCTACAGGGATGTCCTACAATCCCTACATGATACCATTGGATACGCATTGGCTAACTCAAAACATGTGAAAACTGCATTCCCACTCATGGAACAAGTGAAAAATTTGCCCACAGCATCACACCTTGCTATGCGTCCAACTCACACTAGTCCATAACCAGCAAACACAACACATAACAGACATATCAACACTTACTGTAGTGGTCGGGGTCCTCAAATGTCGCCACCTCTCCCACAGTGTAGGGCGCTGGTCCACCTGTAAGGTATGGAAGGAAGAAATGTGCTCAAAATCTGTGCACAGTGCAACATTTTCAGTATCATTTACAATGTGTAGACTGAATAAGGAAATGGCAGCCATTCAGACATGATGGTACTGCATCTGATATATCACGGCCAACTTGTATATAGCATGGGTCTCCAATGACAGTTACACACATATCTGCACACAAACATTGGCCCTAACTATCATGTGGTTGCAAACTTGCCCCATAATTGGTGAGTACTAAAAAATATGGAGTGTAATCGTCTTATCATGTGATCCAAGAGAAACATCCAACGCCTGGTTACTTGAGGACTGCATTACCAGTCAAACATGCCTTGTGGCCATGACACATTTAGTGCACATAGGCCCAATGTACAGAGGGAGGGGCATGGACTCCTGTAAGCCATCCTGTTGTTACAGTATAGTCAATTGATGTGGCCCAGCTATGGTGATTTGCACCAACCATGGAGATGTAAAGCCATGTGCATACACTTGGACTGCCATCCGTATTTGGATTGTGGCTCAATCTTACGATGTTAGCTGAGGGCACCTTACACCTTTACACGTATTCAATTCATGAACTGACATTTATCCTAAAAGATTAAGAAACACAATAATCCCACACATTCATAGTACTTCTGTGAACGCTTTCCTTCCACACTCACCAGACCAATGTTTGAGCCACTTTGCTATTATAAATTGTCGTGAAGGCAGCACTCATTTTCAGCATCATGTAGTGATTCTAAAGTCAGTCTAGCAATTGCGTCAACATAGTTGGCTTAAATGTTGGCACATCTGTACTTCTCTGTCAATAATACCCTATATAGACATGATTGGCTCCTATTTTGTTAGCTGTGCTGACAGAAAGGCCGCACCAATTTCCTTCATGGTAAAGATACCTGTAAGTTTGCTGAGCACGTGCTACCTGACAGCTAGCAATTGTGATCCTTGCCATAGTGCATCAATGATCCCCTTATATGTCCCCAAAATTACACACAGTCATCAAGTTAGCTGGCAGACATTGCACTAATCCACTGATGTCACTACAGAGCTTTCATTTGTGCACAATAACAATAGTCGTACTCACCAACAGTGCCACCAATCATGATTCCCAGGTGGTCCAAGAAATCCTGCTCGCTGGTGATGAGGTCAGCCCACCGGTGCATCAGCTGGTGGTCACTCCTCTGGCTGGCATACACACGCTGCAGGTGATGCAGCACCTTTCCCCACCGGATTCTGCGCGCCTCTGTCGGGTAGCCCTGTATGACCCTGCCCCGTGCCTGGATCATGAGTGGCAAGAAATGTGTCACCAGCCAGATGAAGCCCCCCAACTCCTCTTCCCCCATCCTGCCAAGACGTGGCCTACCAGACATACTTATAATTGAAGATAAGGAATAGGGGTAAAAGAAATAGAAAGGGGAAATGGGTGAAAGTAGGGGTAAAAAGACAGAAAAAAAGTAAACCTAAACACTAAAAGAGCCCAACTATCCCCAAACTAACACTACACACAACAGACTCCCACAAACAAGAAATACACAAGATAAATGGACAAATGTAGACAAAACACAGTACTACAGTATACACAAACAAAATTTATTTCACAAAAGGACTTTACAGATAGCACACAGGACAAAAACAGCACAAAATCTCTGGAGAACACTCTCTACACAGCCACACAGTCTAGAAGGATCATAGACTGAAAAGTGAAAGTGAAAGTACACCCACTGTACATGATCTGTAAACAGGATATCCTATTACATCACTTCCTGTATGAAAAGTCCCGCCTTTTTCGCGTTATGCGTCATTTTGTGTTGCACAAAACTGGATTTGCAATTATTTTTTTGACGCACAGATGTGAATATTAACCCGCATCCACATAATGATACATGGACTGTACAAATATCTAGATCGGGGCTATATTTCACTCCTGTGCGTCAAAAAAAATGACGCAAATACAGTTTTGGTAAACAAAAAATGACGCACACCGCTAGGGATGTCAAAATTACAGTGCATTAACTGGTTTGGGGCATTTTTACTTGTTTTTTGGTTATTTTACATTTGGAACACATCAGAGATTGGCTAATTGAAGACAGTATGGTGCTGATGGTGTATGTTCACATGTGTGACATCATACTGCAGCGGAACATCATCCACTACACCCTTCACAGTATGTTTACAGTTGGCTGACGTCATAGATGGTCATAAGTGTGGCCTACATATATGTGTGGCACAAATTGTGCATTTTTGCAATAAGGAGAGGATAGCAATGTGACGCACATATGTACAATACCTATTTGCCTTTGGCTCAAAGTGTGTGCTTTGACAACTAATTTGTTGGTTGACCAGGTGTGTGTACATCACATGAAGCATTATTGTACATTTGGTTTTATGAATGTGACGTCCATGTGTCCAACCCTAAGATGCAAGTAAACATTGGAATGAGCAAGGGCATGTGTTAGTCATACATGTAACAAAACCCGCAAAGTATACTTCCAAGTTTTAGGGTCACGTAGACACCACATGTGACATAGCATGCACCAGATGGATGGCAGACACATGTTCATGTCAAAGGTCCACAATTTCTACATCCTATGTCCTAGAGTATTGGTAAGAGCTTCCTAGGCACTAGTTGATGAATCCCACAGTGAGTCATACACATGCATTGAGGAAGTGGGTACCATGTTGTTTGCACAGACAGACAAGGGTCAATCTCATATGTATGATGACACCACAGTTGAGGCCATAGAAGTGAGCCCCAACTATCAAGTGGCTGTGGTGGACGAGCATACAAGACAGCACGTGTCCACATATTTCCAGTGATCAATTGCACATAGGTGTCTTGTTCATGTGTGTGGTCCAATGATGATCCTGTAGATTTTTTGAGATGTAATTTGTCACAGTTCGGACCAGGACTCATCATGAGTCATTGGCAGCTATTCCTGTAACTACTGAGTATCCTTTGTTGATCAATGTGAGTAAAGTAGATGTGGACATGTGAACAAACATGTGGATGGTCCCACCCTGTCACTAAAGACGTGTAATGAGACAGTCAACAGGGCAACCTTGGTGTGCTGAGTGAGATAATTTCTCAATTGTCATGTTCCAGCAGGTGTCATTACAACATTTGTACACAGGTTGGCCTCTGCACTTCCCACTGCATCTGGGAACATCATAGCCTCTGTGCTGTTTATTCTCGCAGCCATTCACCACACACGGCCCATCACTATGTTGTGCGCACTGTGATGCTGTGTGTGAACTGTCATGGTTCTGACATTTGTGTATTAGTCATGTACATTATCAGAGGTTGCTGGTTGTGCTGAAAGCCCTGTACCCAATCCCTGCCTATGAACCTGGGACACTGTCACACTTTGTCATTCATGCATAAATGCAACCCAGAAAAGGGGTGGGCTAAGATTTTTGCATTTCCAAGAGGATTTAACTCAAATGGTACAGTTAAAAGGCAGATGATGCTATACAATGTATTTGTGTATGCATGGTAGAAGCCCATGCCCAATGCCCCCTGATGAATGAGAGGTTTGCTAACGCAAGTGTGGTACATATGTAGACACAGGGATACTTTAGTGTGACGCACAGACAGCTGCCAGTCAGGCTGACAGAATGCAAGATGATTCAGGAGCCAGCTACTGGACAAGTTACATAATCAGTGGTCTGACTGAGACTGTTTGGAGGACAAACTAGACAGTTGACATGTCAATCTGTGTATGTCCTGTGTTTTTGAAGGTGACAAATGAACCCAAGGGCTATGTTACACGGCTTAATTACTATCAATGGTTGATGATGTGTTTGACATAATGGCAACTCCTATGCTGTTCCAGGCATCATCAGGGGCAGTGCTTTTTGTAATGGGTGGTGTGCATGGAGGTGATCACAGGTGTGGGCTGCATCTGTTTCTCACCAGTCCTGTAGGTGAGACTTGCGTTCTAAGGGCCAACAGACATTTTCACAAGGGGAAGCAATCTACATGTGCTAACAGGGCTTTGAAACTAGAAGACAGTGTATAAATTGACCTGACGTCCATGCAGTCAGATGTTCTTTGACAATGGCATACCATAGGAAAGAGTGTAGCACACTGGTTTGCTAATGTTGGTCTGTGTTTGTAGAGGAGGTATTATCAGGGTACACATCTTAGTATTCCAGGGACCTCTTCCGACAGGAGGGTTGTGACCAGGTGCATGGGTGTGTCAGGAGTTAGGAAATGGGCTGACATGTACATGGAATGTCATGTGCGCAATGCATGTGATATGTGTGGCACTTGTGCTGTCTATGTTCTGCTTCTATGGAACTCTAGTCACAGATATTCCTTGCAAATATTGGATGCAGTTGTACTAACTGCTGTCAAGGGTCTTGTCAGACATTCCTGTTAGTGATGCCAAAGCACATTGACTGCCTCATGTATGAGGCTTGTTTTCCCCTTATTGAGTGATGGTGTCATAGTTGTGTGCCATATGCTGCGTTGGACCTTGCTTTCAACATGTATGTGTGAAATAGTTGTGGTCCTCTGCTATAGGCCTTCAAAGGAGATATGTACATGATATATGTCATTAAGAGTGTGTGTGTATGTGACCATTGTATGTTAGGCATCACATAAGCTCTGGGATGTTCTGTGTCCTACTCAGTATCTCAGCAATGCTCCATGAGGCAACACTCTTATTCTGATAAGTAGAGATGAAGGTGTGTAAAAAGGAATAGCCAGACCATGATATGGTGATTATAATAGGTGTTTATTTAAATTGGTTAACTAAAGTGGTGAAGGTGATCATATTCAGAAGAAATTATTTACAATCTGTTGCCGCCTGCGTATACCAGCAGCTGTGTTCTGTAGTTCCCCCTCCTGTTGCAGGCCATCGTCCTCCTCTTCCTCCTCTTCAGGCATGTGTGGCTCTGGTTCCAGGAGGGGAATGTTTCTTCTGATACAAATGTTGTGCAATATTGCACATGTGAGGATGATCCTACGGACCATCTCGGGGGAATATAGGAGGCTACCACCAGTGATGTCGAGGCAGCGGAACCTTGACTTGAGGATGCCGAAGATCCGCTCGACAATGCTGCGTGTCCTCCTATGGGCCTCGTTGTATGCACGCTCTGCAGCTGTACTTGGGTTGCCAAATGGTGTCATAATCCATGGCTGGATGCCATACCCCTGATCAGCTGCAAGAGAAAATGAATGGGATCATGTTGATGTAGCTGGCACTACTAAAAAGACCTTTAATGGCAGTAGTTGTCTTGTGTTGTCTGTGACTCTTTTGTGTACTAATGTGACATCCTATGCTTGTAGGCTATACCATCTGCATTGTGTTGTTTCCTTGGCTGAACAAGTGTTTGTCTGCTAACCGTTTGTCAGCAGTATGTTTTGGGATTTTCAGTACAGTGTGCCCTCCCTAGCATTGTGACTTGTGATACAGGTGTCCGTGTGTCTTCACTGGGGGTGAGATAATAGTTCCATGCACAGTTAAAATTGAAAGTGTTGTTAACACGTTCATATCAAAGTACCCTGGACATCCCATACCTTGACACTTATGCAATGTATTAATGTAAAGGTCATTGGGACACTTACAATTTGCAAGGTGACATTTAGGCAACCACACTCATTGACGTCTTCACATTAGGCTGTACAGTAAATTCCGATGTGTGACAGGTTCAATGGTGACCTAAGAAACATGGCTAGCGATGTCAGGACCTCAGTGTGTTCCTGTTGACATGTTGCTGTTGTGGTGTATGTGTTGTGTGTCCTAGAGGGTTGCTGTGCAGTGTGTATATAAGTAGGTTTTTGTACTTACCAACAAGTAGTTCATTGCCATACCGTCCATCCTGGAAGTGTTGATTGATGGTGCAGTGACGGAAGATGTATGAGTCATGTACACTCCCAGGATATTAAGCCACGATGTTGGTGATTGACTATGGCCTGCACGTTGATGGAATGTGTGTGCTTTCTGTTGCGGTAGAGGTGTTTAGTTGCAGCAGGTGGCACAAGGTGTACATGTGTGCAGTCGATTGCACCAAGGACGTGTGGGAAGCCACTGATTGCGTAGAACCCCTGTTTAGTTTCCTGCTGCTTCTGCAGTGTGTTAGGGAAGCAGATGTGGCGGGGTGTCAGTCGAATGATGGCATCCAGTACTTTGGGCAAAAAGGCAGAGAATGATGGTTGTGATATTCCGCCAACCAGGGCACCAGTTGTTTGAAAAGAGCCACTTGCCAGCATGTGAAGTACGGCAAGCAGCTTTGTTTCTGTTGGGATGGTGCGGGTGTCACCAAAGTGGGGGCCAACTGCTGTTCAATGTTTCGCAGCAGCTGGTGAATGGCCTGCCAGTTCAACCGGTACCTCTGTATGATGTCGTGTTCCCTGAGGCCCTGAAGGGTTGTTCTTGGACGGAATATCCTCTCCTGCCTTCTGCGCTGCTTTTGGGGTCCCTGCTGGTGTTGTTGTAGCTGGTGTTGTTGCTGCTGGGCTCTGCGACCGCATGCATGCTGGATTAGAATCACCTCCATGGCTCCCTGTTGCTGCTCTGCTGCTCTGCTGTTTGTTCTGTGTGTTCTGAATAAATACAGGTGTGTTTGCCCCATTTTAACGCCTGCCCTGACCCAGCCGTTAATTTTTTACGCAAATCGGGCTGTGCGTCATTTTCTGGCTGCGCCTCCCGGCCGTGCGTCATTTTTTTCCCGAAAGCATAAATACGACGCACGGCCCTTTAAGCCATTTTTTGGACGGGAACGCCTACCTTGCGTATGATTAACGCAAGGCAGGTTGCTGCATCCAAAAAATGACGCACACAGTGGAATTTTGTCATCCGCGGGCGTCAAATTTTAAATACGGGGCAACTTTTGCGCTGATTGTGTGTCAAACATTTTGACGCACAATCGGCGCAGACGGAGTATAAATATGCCCCTAAGTGCTTCTATGTAGGAGTAAATGGGGTAGGTCTTTATCCAACCTGAGGTTGAATAACAACAGATTTCTAAGCTTGTTGGTTCTTCACACATTCCTCTTTTGTTCTTTGGTTATATTTTAATTGGGAGGATCTCCTGTGTGCCAGTTTGGGAGCCATTTAGGTAATTCATTAGAGGCAAAATCATAAGTTATATAACAGGGCAGGATGGGTGATAATGGAAAAAAATATTATCTGATTGGAGGCATTCTTGCTGGAGTTGGAAACATCATGACTAAATCACACCCCAGATCCTCATAAATCTTATCTTTCACAGGTTCAACTGTCTTAAAAATACAGTTGAATGAGTTTAGAATGGCAATCCTTGCCACACAAAGCCATATCTACCACTGAAGAAATAATTCTGATACATTGCTGCTTAGATTGCTAGAAACAGAACACATGGGAACACATGGTCATGGGCAGCTGAACCACAGTCCATGCATTTGCAGTGTTCTATCAGCTATTCCATAGTGAACGCCCCCCACCAAGTCCTCTCAGAATTGTAGGATTTGTTATCAGACCTACCCAAGCGTTGTATTTCCATGATGTAATGAAATGCCAAGATTGGGTAGGTAGAGCAGTCATCAGCCTACAGCAACTTCTTGTCGAAAAAAGCCCAATTTTAATGGGTTGCCAACAGAACTATTTAAATAGCTATCACAGGCGGTCATACATCACCTTAATGTGATGCTGAATGAGGTGCTGAAGAAGGAAGAGCACCCGCTGACCGTGTGTTTTACTATAATAGTAGTCATGCCTATACTGAACAAACCTCCAGGTTCCTGTGCCTCATATCGCCCACACTTTTTGATAAACATCAAGGCTAGGAAGATTAGCAAGGTATAGGCCATGCGAGCGAATAGGGCAATAGTGTAAATTTATATACCCAAATCAGTGCAGATTCATGCCCCCTGTGCTGCCAGACATAACATCAGATGTCTTCACAGACTTTTGGTGATGCCTCACCATCTAAAAGGCCCATTAACCCTTCTGATGGTAGACATTGAGTATGCCTTTGGTTAAGTAAGTTGAAAATATATGTTTTCATTGTTAGAAGTGATAATTTTTGCCCCACGTTCATTGCAATCGTCTACTCTACACAAACCTGACAACTGGGTGGTGGCGACATCTCAGATATTCCCTATCCTTGGCCACATTTGAAAGGGCTTCCCATTTTCCCCTGCTCTTCAGCACTGGGATGTAGACTTTAGTGTAGTGGATCTGAAGGAATGCACTGGTAAAGGGGGCTGAGAGGTTACCCACACTCTCAGAATCTTTTGTATGTAGACAACCGCCTCATACACCTTAAGGAGCCATCCTGAACGCACTCTGGATTTTAAGTAGATATGATCAATTTGAGCAAGTGTTTGGTGTTCCCCTTAAAACTAAGGTTTAGCAGCCTAATCTGGTCCCCCAGATAGACAAATTATAAAATGAACAAATCCAACTTGCAATGGCTGCAAGGTTGGAGCACTTTCACTTTGGCTTCTGGTATATGGTTTAAATGAAGGGGCTGACCAAACTAAGGTTTAGCAGCCTAATCTGGTCCCCCAGCTAGACAATTAATGTGCAGGTCTGAATTTGTCTCCACGGTATCTGTCTTTTATTGACATGGCAGGCCTTTTTACAAATATATCCTTGTAGCGTATCTTGTACCAGGTGCAAAAGTACCCACGACATCCCTCATGAATATTTGTCTCTTGTGATCGCCAAAGTGTGGGGCTTGCTATGACAGAATAGAATCCCTACTAATTCCAGGGCTGATTTCTCCTTATAATGGTGAGATTGAGCCTAAATCATATTATTGAGCATCCCATCTCTTAGCAATAGCAATGCGGCCTGTTAACGAGCACTGAGCCGCCAATGAGCGGAATGACAAGCATTAAATTACATGCAGATTATATAGCTCTATTTCTAAAGCCAGATGTAGTAAGTATAAAGAGGGTTTTTAAAGTATTTTTAAGAGTTTCAAGAACTGGGCGGGTACAAGATTAACAAATTGAAAATGGAGATCGTATTATACAATAGTGCACTCAACACTTCACCCCTTAGTCAATCAAAGGCCTAAAAGACATGTAGGGGTATATGTCACAGAAAATGTTAATGACCTATTTGTATTTAATTATTCCCTTCTGGCGTTTTTATGATGTATGAACTCTTTCAATAGAAATATATATTTTTTAATGAAAAAAAAAAAAAAACATCGATGCATTCCATAATCCTGCCTTGTGGGAGCCGTAACCGCTTAATTATTTAAATGACGGGAAACTGGACTTTAGCCTGCCGTATTGCAGTGGTTACAGGGTTGTTACTGGTTTCGGGACACCCTGAGGGACATGGGTTGGGATCATAGACTCACACATGTAAGCACACTGTTGCTGGCAACTTTGCTGGTCAGTTACATTCATTGTAGGGGGTTCAAGATCTGATACCTTATTGGTGTGTCAAAATTTGGTGGTGATATAGTTGGAACTAATATGTCCTCATTAGAAGACCTACAGGTGAACTACGATATGAGTAGAAGTGAGGTTTTTTTCAGGTGTTTGCAGTTGTGACTCGCCCTTCTCTTCCAATGTAGAGATGTTTTGGACATATCTGAGTTCAGTACGCTATAGGGGAAACTGGTAATAAAGAATATGGGAAAACACAAGATTTCTAACCTACATCTGCCCCTTGTGTCACCTACACCCACCACTGCCTCAAAGTTGCGGAAGGCTTGGCAGAGGGATGTGGGTGCCCTGGAAGATGAGGAGTGGAAGGAAGCCGGGATGGCTCCTAGGAAGTGTGCTGTGGCCACTCATTCTACACATCATTTACCTTTGATATCTTCACCCAAATTATAGACATCTAGGACAATATCTCCCCTACCCTTTTAATGCTATGGTGGGCAAAAAGCGACCCCTATTCATATATTCTGGGCGTGCCCACATTTCAGAATTTCCAGATTAAAATCTGCAACATTTAGAGAAAGATATGGCTTCATTTATTGACCACAGAACCAATTTGTCACTACCACACAAAACAACAGAGTTCGACACCATGGAAGGTATAAAATGTTGATTCTTCTCGCCTTAGTGATGCAAAGCAAAAAGAGACAGTGTCAAACATTAAGTGGACTAGCGACCCACCTAGTTGAAGAATGGGTAAAGGGGATGAATCGCTGCAAGAACCTAGAAATCCCATCTACAAAGCCAGAGATTCCTTATACATATGTTAAGGTATTTGAGGGGTGGGGTTCTGAATGTACTGTCGCTGTCTCCCATTTGAGAGATGATGATAATGGACATGTGCATTATACAATGTGTTGGCCCTTGGCATGATACTATGGTTTGTTTTTGATTTCCAAATATTTTCCTTATTTCACTGAACAGTGTGCCATGAAAAATTATTGAAAAAATTGGCAAATTGTTTCATAAAAAGGTATTGCACCTCTGCTGAAAAGTGCTGGTCTTCTCCCATTAAAAGAATTGCAACTTTTCCTGAGAAGTGCTTGTCTGTTGTCTGCCATTAAAAGGTATTGCAACCTGGTGAGACGTTCTGGTATTCTCTTTTTCAAAGCTAAGAAGTACAGGGGCTCCCTGCTTCAGGGTACCTGCCAGTTTCGGCCAGTAGTTTTAGGGGGTGGGCAGATAGGACATACACATACACTCATTCATTCATTAATTAACACCTGCAATCACACATCCATTCAGAACACTCATTCCCAAATATTGAAACATACACGCATGCAGCGAACATTCACTAAAAAAAAAATTCACCTGCAGGCCAGCATGGGAGGCCCAAGGAGGGTTCGTACTGCTGCCTTCCCTCATTACCTTAGGTCAGCCATTGAGGGAAAGCAGCCGTCCCAAGCTTTGTCACAGAGTGTTACGGGGTCATTGAGACATCTGACCCCCCCAGCCACACTCTGATGATGTGTCACTGATTTAAACTCGGCCCTGGGCCCTTCAGTGCTTAAAGCTGCAGCACCCAGGTCCTAGGCAATGATTGATGCTACTCCTCATCACTGGGGGTGGAGGCTTGAGGACCTTTGCTGAGCTGTGTCGGTCATGCCCACAGGAGCTGTGGCCTCCTCAGCTCAGCAATGTTCAGCTCAGGCAGCCAGGAGCCTGCACAAATAGCGCATGTCTAGCTCCTGGCCGTCTGACCTGTAAATGAAGAGTGTCAGGCTGACCTTTGCTCAGACTGACAGATACTCTTCTAGAGAAGCAAAAGGTGAGAGGAGTGGCCTCTAAGCCATAAATGAAGGGCCGCGGCTGGTACTTACCCTTTCAAAGGGAGGGCCGACATTTGTTGATTTAAGTGAGCAATAGAAAGTTTTCTATCAATTGTGACAAGAATTTTTGAATCTATTAAGGACACAAAGGTGAGGATTATGATTTCTCTGTTTTTACTACTCCAAAACAGCAGCCAATCAAAAAAACAGTAAAAACATAAAAATGACATTTACCATGGGGCTTTAAACCACGCCTCCTTCACAGTCCACTAATAGTATATAGACATAAACTTTAAACAGTGAAGCACAATCTTGACTGCCTCATTCTTTGCAATAAGAACAGTCCAACTTGTATACGGAACCAAAGTCTATAACCATAATGAACAACTGGACCAGGAATCCATTCAACATAGATTTAGAGAATTCCAGAAGAGAACTGAGACCTAAAGGGAACTGGAGTTCTAATACGCTTCAGCCTCGCTTGTGATCGGAGCCTGAACACAAAGAGGGAATATATTAACTCAGAACAACAACCTTGTGGTAATCACAAGGGCAGGCAAAAGAGAAAAGTCACAATCATGATATACATATCAGATATCAAACCAATGTTATCACAGCATCTTACCTGTTCCAATGGGTAGGATAATCCTTACTTCTGTGTCCTTTTAGAGTCCAAAATTCTTGCCGCAATTGCTAGAAATGGTCTATTCTATGGCAGTATACAAGACTGATTATGCTGGTTCAAAGCTGACAAACAACAAGAGCAGAAGCATGCCCAATAGGCTTGTACTAAGGTGGCCAATCAGTGGCACATAGAATATCCACCAATCTGGAGCCAAGCACAAACACATTGGACGCCAGAGCCCCCTGAGCAGTATGAGCCTGATAAACAGACTTATCAATGCTAGCCTCTGCCGTGACCCAACGAACCAAGGTTGCAGCAGATACTGGTTTAAAGGGTTTCTGAAGTGCTAACAATAGCAGGCCTAAGGGATCTGCCCTACAATTCAATGTGTTCCTCATATACATTTAAACATTTCACTACACATAGTTTCGCATTATGAGTAATCAGTGGCCTTAGACGTAGTCTTCGTCCTTTTTGAATTAATAAAAGAAACATCATGATGTGAAAACAACCTACCTGCTCAGTCAAGGGCCCTGATATCCAACACCGTTCGACCCGAAACCAAACATAGAAGCATGGTCAGTTTAGCAGACATCTGTTTCATGGACAAATCAGATTTATCTGGCCAAGAATCTAAAAGGGGAGAGCACACTATTGAATGCCCACAATTGGGAATATCTAAGCTTCGGAGGGTTTGCCACTTTGATACCATTAAGCAATTTACACACCAAAGGGTGCATAAATATCCGTTTACCATCAATGAGGTTGTGTCCCGCAGATCAAGCTGACCTGAAATTATTTACTGACCTGTAACATAACCCAGACTCAGCACACTCAGGTTGATAATTGAGAACATCTTTCAACTAGATCCCATGGGATACACATCCCGTTGAAGGCACCAACCCACCAAGCCACCCATCCCTTCCATTCAGAAGAATATTGGTTGTGAATGGAAGGAGCCCAAGCTTACTGTATAAAAGCAGCAGCAGCTGCCATTGAAATGGCCTCGACCTGAACAAGTATCCTAATATTTTCCAAACCATAAGGACTAACTGGCCTTGAAGGAGAAGAGGCTGGGGAGAGCCCACTGGATCTAAGAGAAGATGAGGAAATGCATGAGGAAAAATGGGAAGAGACACTGACATCTCCAGAAGAGCCGAAAACCAAAGTTGTGTCTTCCAGACCGGAGTTATCAGCATTAATGAAGCTGACTGCTGTCGGACTTGATTTGCGACCCTCGAATCATGGCAAAAAGACAGATCGCATAGTTCACCTAACATGGCCAATGATGAAGAAACGTGTCCATGGCTAGGGCCATCGGGTCCGGTCTCCAACTGTAAAAGTCTTTTAGTTGACCATTAAGTCAAGATGTGAATAGATCCATTGGCACAGGCCCAGGGAACGTACACCTTGTGGAAAATTATCGGATGGAGCTTCAATTCTCTATAGTCCACCAAAAACCTGGATTTCCAATCCACAACCTTGTTGTCTTTGCTGGGAAGGTATTCTGCTAGTACCGTAAACTTCTGACTGGGACCTAAATGCCAAAACCGGCTGGCTAAGTTCGCAAGAAGGCGAGACCTGGTGCCCCCCAATTGATTGATGTATCGAACCGCTGACAAATTGTCCATCCGAAGCTCTTCTTGAGATAGAGAGACTTTATGGTGAAGGACCCCACCAACAGTTCTAGGCAATTTATAAAACTTATTCTGATTACCAGAGCCTGCCGGTGGAAAAATTCCTGCCCCTTTTCCCAGCCCCAATGGCTGGTGTCGGATTTGATGATTACATCCGGCACTGCCCTGAAAATGATCCTGCCATTCTAAGCTTCCAAGTGAAGAAGCCACCACTGGAGTTCTTCCTGAGCATTGGGAGATAAGGGAACCTTAGCATCGTATTTCAGAGCTTTTTCAAGGTAATTGATTTTCAAGCCTTGAAGGGCTCTGTAGAGTAACGGACCTGGAAAGATCGCTTGAATAGAAGAACCTAACAGACCCACAATCCAGTCTGTGGATCTCAAAGATACCATATGATTGGACAGAGTCATCTTGAACTCCCATTTGATAGACTTCACTTTTGGAGGAGGAAGGAGTTGGGTTTTGACTGAGCTCACTTGAAACCCGAAGAACTCTATCTGTTGCAAAGGTATCATCATAGATTTTTGGGAATTGATTACAAACCCCAGAGGGACACCGCCCAAGACAGATGTTAGGAGTTGAGCTTTATCTTGAGCCATCAGAATCATGTTGTCTAGATAGACCATTGTGTGAACTTCTATCTCCCCATCAAATGCTCTACCACTGGTTTCATGAGTTTTGTGAATGCCCAAGGAGCTGAAGAGAGCCCAAAAGAAAAGCGCAAGGTACTCGTACCACTGACTTCAACATTGGAATTGTAGATAACGCCTGTGTGGAGGAAAAATAGGAATGGAGAGGTAGACATCTTTGAGATCAAAACGCATAATCAAATCCTTCTCCTGAAGCAGATCTTGCAGAAAGTGAATAACTTCCATCTTGAAATGGCAGTTAACAAACCAGGGTTGAATTCTCTGAGATTGAGAACCAGCCTCCGACCTCCACCTTTTTTTCTGAACCAGAAACACATTGCTGCAAAAACCCCATTGATGAAGAAACGTTGGCGAAATAGCCTGTTTCAGCAAAAATTCTTGAATCTCAGAGCCTATGAAATTCATGACTAGTTGGGTAAAAAAAGAGAGGGGCGGGGACATTTGAGCAGGCAACTGAGAAAGTTCTGTACAGTAACCTTGAACCATGTCCAACACCCAACAGTCAGGCTAGATCTTGGCCCAGTTGTGTGTAAAGTGACGTAGTCTACTCCCCATGGAAGATTAAAAAGTAGAGTAATCATTACCTGCGGATTGATTGCTGGAGGCCTGGTTACCCCTGTTGGTGCCTCTATTATAACGCTCTCTGAAGCTTCTGACAAGAAGGGGAAGAAGCCCACTTGTGCGGGGTCTTGCCAGAAGCCTCTGTGTCTGTAAATGAAACATTGTTAAGAACCTTGCTGGTTGAAGTGGCCGGTCAGACATCCCTTGCCACAGCCAGCCCAGCCAAAAAGAGAGTTGAATACCTTCTTCAGTGAAGATTGGACTTTGTCAAGAGAAGCAAAGATGTTTACAAATTAGCCAATATATTCAACAAAACAATCTCCAAAAAGTTGGCCCCAGCTCGGGGACCAGGTTCAGCAGTGGCCAGTTCCACCAACTGGGGATCAATCCTCTGAAGTACTGATTTTTGTCTTTCAGAGGCCAGGGCTCAGTTGGCATTTCCCAACAGACAGATCACACACTTAGCCCACCCCACTAGCATTTTGGGATTAATGGTGACGCCCATGTCTTGAGCGTGGGGGAATACATTTTGAAACTTTTTGCCAGGGGCCAGAAATGTCAAGTAATTTATCCTGACAAGCTCTGAGAACTCTGTCTATTACCTTCTTAGGGGGTTTGGTGAATTTATTTAGAAAGGTAAGCATATTGGAGTCAATGTCAGGAGTTTGAGCTGTCTTATGGGCAATGTTAGGCCTAGGGCACTCCGCTCTGAGTCTGTCTTGGATCTCCTTTTCAAAGCTCTTACGAAGGTGGTGTTGCATATAGTGCCCGACCACATGGGCTGGGACCCGTCAGAGGATGTTGAATGAAGGAAGTTGGAGGGTTCAAAAGAGAAGGGGTTGGATGGTAGGGAGCTGGGGAAGGAAGAGAACGAACGAGGGCTGGCTTTAGGGGGGTGTGACTGCTGCGGCTTCACTGGACGCTGACCTGGAGGGGAGGGCGCTGATCTCAGGGAGGTGGTGCTGGGTTTAGCAATAACGTACAATTTAAAAGCACCCAAAGCAAAGTTCCATGTGCACCAGCTGTCTGGCAACAATAAAAATGTCAAGATAACTCTTGTGATTAATGTTCCTGACAGAGAGAGGGCAAACTTTTGTTCTGTTGCAGTTTTGAGTCACCACATAGTAGTGCAGAAGGTTAACATATCTGCTGCAAAGAACAGATCCATATTTTATGTGGATAGCTGAGTGGATTAGTAAAGCTAGACTTTACCGGAGCTTTAAAACAAATGAAATGCATGTGAGGGAGGGGCTATGGAGAGATGAAGGGCACTTTTGCTGAGTGGTAGTGCAGGAATCCGAAGAGAAGGTCATGGGGTGCCAAAAAATATTGCCCCACAGGATGCCACGAGTGCTAAACCCGGCCCTGGGAAGAACGCTTGTGTTTCTTGAAACGTTTAATGGCTTTAGACTGGTGAGCGGAAGAAGTATCAATATTTGTATCAGTGCCAGGGGAAGTCAGAGGGGTCGGAGACTTTGAGATTTTCTTGGCACTATAGGTGTATTCATCTAAAACCCCTTGGGATAACTTGTTATAGGCAGCTGAATGTGGCCAGGAGAAATCTGTTGCATAGTCAGGGGGTTGGGAGGAGCCCTATGGAGGGGTGAGAGAGGAAGCAGCAGAACGTATAGGGATCTCTTCAATCCATTTTGAAATGGGCTGAAATAAGGGCTTTTTATATTAAATCGCCCCAAATGCTCTCATCTGCCTGCAGAACTTCATCCTGTTATTGCAGCCCGGGTGAGGCGCCACCAGCGCGATGTATCCTGTGAAGTTGCTGAACCCAAGAGAAAGATGCATTGTCAAACTTCTCAAAGGTGCGCGTGTGTAGCCCAATTGTGCTACACATGGGTCCATGCTCCCAGGAGGGACTGCCCCCCAATCTCCCATTGCGTAGAAAGCACAAAAGGGATTTATTTTTACACTAAGGGAAAGCAATGACAAAAACGGGGAAAACTACTGGCGCAGTAAGCACTGAAGGAGGAGAAGGAAAAACAGACTGAACAGCGGTCGTGTGGAAAACAGAAAGTGCGGAATGCTCACAGAATCTGTGGAAACATTGCACATTTACCAGTCATACTGTGCTGGTAGATATGCGGTACAAATGCACATATAACTAATCACCACAGTATAAAATATCACATAAAGTACAAAATGGAGAAGCACTTATCTTGACTGTGGAACAGCAAAGAAAGAGGCAATCAAGATGGTGCTTCACTGTTTTTAGGGTTGAGCGCGTTCAAGTGCTCTCCCCCCGTTGTAATCTCTCTGTGGGCTTTTAACCACGCCCATCGCACACCCAGGAGTTTGGTTGGTTTGTGGGCTTGCCTTTTAAGATTCACTTGATTTTATTAGTGGAAGGCATGCGTACGTCATGCCTTTTCTGGTGTTTAACCCTCCTCGACAGCACCAGTAAACTACTGAAAACATACGAGGTTCCATGTTTTCCGTATGGTTTCTGGACTACTTTTTACTATTTAGTTCCTGCTCAGCGCAATCTCACTGTGCAGTAGTCGAGCGCTTTAAATGACATCCACCCTGTTACACGGATAGTTGCATTTTTGCCGCTACGTTTGACTGCAAGCAAACTTCTGTTTTACTTTTATTTTCAATTTATGTGGCAAGAAAAGTCCAGTAAGGAATTTACAACACAAACAGCTATCACGCGAGATCCATTACGTAGCAAATGCTTGTTTAGGTTATGTCTGTATACTATTGGTGGACTGTGAAGGGGGCATGGTTCAAAGCCTCATGGAAAATGTGTTTTTTTTATGTGCTTTCTGATTGGCTGCTATTGTGGAGTAGTTAAGACCGAGAAAGCATATAATGGAGCCTCCTGTTGCCTTAGAATGAAGCCTGCTGTCAATGCGAAATCCGGCACTGATAATAAAGCGTGGTTAAGCACAGCCGTCGCAGAGCGACTTTTAACAAAGGGCGACATGAAATTTACTTCATCACAGCAGCACACTAAGCCTAATGAATTAACATTAATTGG
The DNA here is from genome assembly GCF_031143425.1 of Pleurodeles waltl. Classification (NCBI taxonomy): domain Eukaryota; kingdom Metazoa; phylum Chordata; class Amphibia; order Caudata; family Salamandridae; genus Pleurodeles; species Pleurodeles waltl. Next base: position 334,118,786 of record NC_090446.1, read on the forward strand.
GCGGGAAGGATGTCGCTCACGCGGCCTTACACGGTATGTCCCTTAATTGGCCTCTTGTAAGTACTGAACGAAGACATCCCCGTCGTGCCCTGAAGATGGCGCAGTCCCTTGGTTGATTATCTGCGCCTTGTTTCTCCATTGCCAAACTGTGTCTTGGATTATCTATGCCAACACTCTTCGGTCCTGTGTAACCCCCAGTGCCCTCCAGGATTCTTCTCTGCATAGCTGGCATTCCTTTCTGCGCTGCGGGCCAATGCATGGGGCGCTTGCACAGAAATCTTGGTGACTAATGAAAGGTTTAATCCGCAGCAACAAAAAACACTGTATTTTACCATGTTTCTAAACACAATCTGTTGATAGGTTTGTCTGCTAGTTTCTTAGTGCAAAAAACTACATTTGCAAACGTCAGGCCGTCATTAACTTGACAATATATCGGTAATTTTAAAACGGAGAAACTGAAATGTAAATGAAAGTTTCAGAGCTACGTTATGGTCCAAGTTTATTAGTTTCTTCGTGTCATTTTCATAACGGGAACTAGGTTTCTTGGTGCTTCGTGGCGTGAATTACCACATACCGGAGTTTAGTTTACTGGCATATAGATCATAATAATAGGTGTAGGCTGTAGTCAGAACCTATTATTCCGTGTCTACTGGCATATTGGTGTAGTGAGGCTATACTTTGCTTCACAGATTAAACCTCTTGTTGTCCAGTTTTACTATTTAATGACCACCACACAGCTCTGTACGACCATTTAACAGAATAGTGTTGTTAGTTAATTCCGATGTGTAATGCAGCCCTGTCTATATTATTATGAATAGGAAAGAGTCAATAGTTCGCCAATAAACCCAGGAGTTATGTTTAATACAAGTGATTGACACTATACCTCACCGAGGCCTTTCTCCAGTTTTGAGTGGTACAGTGGATTAGTTCGAATTTTCAGACGAACTCTATTGGCCACTGGAGAACCCGTAAGTTTTCTCGAATGACTGGGGGCAAATGCTTGTACTCGGAGAAGGATTAGTCCTTAGATTACTTGTGCTCCTAATAGTCTGAGTAATCCCTGGGATTTCCCATCCCCCAAACTCACCAGGGTGATGAGGTTACATTTATGCTTGTTATGCCTCACCTGTGACAGCGCATGCTCTTTCGCTTGCGAGAGATATTGAATACAAGGAGGTGGCTTGCAGGCCACTCACTGCTTAACGTTTGTTGTTTCATTGTCACTCTTATTTGCTGCCTTCTAATTGTCCAGTGTGTGACGACTTCACGTCCTCTTTTTCGGATGGGGTATGGACCAAGAAGCGATTGCTTCAGCTTTATTTCTGGCCTTCCTCTAAATGAACTTCAATAAAAGTACTACATTTTTTTTTTCCTCACTGCTCCCTTGTTGAACTACTTGCATTTGTAGCTGTGTTTTCTATGCCATACACACACTTCAAATAAACCCTATTGTCCTTCGAATTGGATGCTTATTGTGACAACAGATGTTATCTGCTTTTATTGTGACAACAGAAGTTATCTGCTTCCAAATGGATTTTAACTACAACATGGACAGGGTGCAATTGCTTTCTTTATGTGATAAGATTTCTTGGCAAATGTCCTATTTTTTTTTCTTTTTCACGCATGGGGAGATTTGCTCCTTTGCTCAGAATCATAGGGGTGGTGTGCCGAGATCTAACAAGTACTACAAATCCAATAGGCCTTGCATATGAGACTACTGGCTCTGCTATTACCTTTTGTTAATGCCTACACCTTGGACATTGCCCACTTTGGTAATGATTTGTAGCAATGCTGTATAACATATGGCTTCTGTGTAGCATGGCTAAAAAAATAATAATAATATACAAGCATTGGAAAAGCCAATACGACTCACCTACACAAGAGCTACTGACTTTGTCAATTTGTTTGAGCCATTTTGTACACCAGTGTGGCTGCTGCTCAGCATAGCTAAAGGTTAGTGGTGTAGAGGAGAGTTACGTGGAGTGTCTTAGAGTGGAATGGCAAAGAGGGGAGTAGAGTGCTGTGGAGTGGCAGAGAGTGTTGTGTATTGGTGTAGCATTGGTTGGAGTCACATTTAGGGGCATAAACTGGAGTGGCATAGAGTAGAGTGGGCTGGTGTAGAGTGCATTAGCATAGTGTTGCAGGGTAAAGTGGTGTAGAGTGCAGTGCCATTATGTGCAGTGCATTGAATTCAGCAGCATACAATGCAGCGTTGTAAAATGTAATGGCGCAGATTAGACTGGTACACAGTAGATAGTGGTGCAGAGTGGAGTGGCACAGACTAAGTGGTGCAGAGGTGAGTGGCGCAGAGTAGAGTGGCACAGAGTGCAGTGGTGAAGAGTGGAGTGACGTAGAAATGAGTGATGCAGAGCTCAGCGGTGCAGAGTAGAGTCAAGTGGCATAAACTGCAGTGGCATATAGTGCAGAGTAGAGTAGAGTGGCATAGAGTGCAGTAGCATAGAGTGGTGCAAAGTAGAGTAGCATACAGTGGTGCAGAGTAGAATATAGTGCAGTAGAGTTCAGTGGCATTGAGTGCAGTGACGTAGAGTGGAGTAGCGTAGAATGGAGTATTGCAGAGTAGAGTGGTGTAGAGTTCAGTGGCAGAGAGTGCAGTGTTGCGAGCAGAGTGTCAGAGTGCAGTGGTGTAAATTGGAGTAGAGTGGCATAAAGTACAGTGATGTAGAGTGCAGTGGTATAGAGTAGAGTGCATTGGCATAGAGCGGAGTGGCACAGAGTGGAGTGGAGTTGCATAGAGTACAGTGGCATAGAGTAGATTATTTCAGAGTAGAGTGAAGTGGCGTAGAGAGGAGTGGTGCAGGGTAGAATGCAGTTGCATAGAGTGTTATTGTATAGGAATAGCATAGAGTGCAGTGGTGCAAAGTGGGTCAGAGTGGCGTACACTGGATTGGTGTAGAGTGCGGGACATTGATTTGAGTTTTACAGAGTAAAATTAATTGGCATAGAGTTTATTGGCAGAGTAGAGTGGTGTGGCCTAAATAGGAGTGGTGTACATTGCAGTGGCTAGAGCAGAGTGACAAAGAGTGCAGTGCCTTAGAGTAGAGTGGTACAGGGTAGAGTAGAGGCATAGGGTGAACTGGCATAGAATGCAGTGGCTTAGGATGGAGTGGTGCAGAATGCAGTGGCATAGAGTTATACAGAGTAGAGTACAGTGTTGTGGAGTGGTGCAGAGTAGACTGGAATGGCATAGAGCACAGTATGCATGGTATGGTATCACAGTGCCACTACGGACAAAACATTTACAATTGAAATTACCATTACATTTGCACAGACGTACAGTTTTACTAACAAAACTATACAGTGCACAAATGCAAATGTGTGGAAACTGCACCACCTAGTGTAATGCTTTGTTTTGATCATATTAAAGTATTTGTTACCAACACACTTCAGAAATAACAAAAAAATGTGCTTCATTTGTGCTTCTAATTCTGCTAAATTCTGAAACACTTTTAAATGTGTGTTAGAAACATCCTCTTTCCTACCTCCAGTATCTAGCAAGATTGTCACATAAATCCTCTCCCTTTGTAGTCAGAGAAAGAAAAGTAAAAAGTGCCCTCAAAGGACTGCCAATATTCAATGGGGCCATCTGCTCTGGGTGTTGGGAAACACATTATTACCCTCCTCTATTATCCTTGAGGGTTAGCTCAAAGAATTGATCTTAATCACCGCTACTCACGCAATAAGTTAAACTAACTGGACTGTCCCTGGCCAGTGCTAGACATCAACCACCTTCCTGTGCATAAGTGCTTCTTCCAAGTAAGCAGGACTTATGTCTCTAAGCAGCATGAGCGTGTGTCACCGGGTTGCCTCAACACTCCCACCACCTGCAGGGCACCTTCTTTAGGCCTCCACAGCCCCTTACTGGGGCGAGAAGACAGCATAAAAGCCTGCACATTGACACTCTTACCAACAGCAGCCAATATCCACCACCTGATATCTACCTGGACCCCCCCGCCCCCGAAACACTGCGCTGTCTTTTGTGCATGAAGGGTATGGGTTCTTGCAGACCACCTGGACCCTCCTTTATGCCCTTCCAGAGATCTGGTCATGCTTTTGACCCCTCCAGACATTTCTCGAATCCCTGGAGGAGGAAGTGCCCGGTGCCTCTTAATATGGGTAGACACCGATCTGCCACTCCTGGCACACCCTTGACTGGTGTGGCACTCCTGCCTACCATCCCAGAAATAGCAGTGGTGGGACCCACTGAGGTAATGCCCACCTCCAAAAAGTTGGACCAAGTTTTGGTAGTAATAGAACCATCCTCTGTCTCAATTGTGACTCTGCTTGGTACCCTGACCACCCAGCTTAGCTTTCTCTGTAAAGATCATCGCAAGCTTTCATACAAAAACATAGAAGGCAAGAAGAATATAATGACCCTGCAACGTCTCGTGGAGGACAACAAATGTGCAATTCGGGGTCAGCGAAAATACGTTCTCTACTTGTAAGAAGGAGCATGGACATCGAAGATCGTTCCAGAAGAAGCAACGTTCCCATATTGGTATTGGCGGAGGGAGTGGAGAGCCAGGATTCCATTGCATACCTGGAAAACTGGTTCAGGTCCTTCACCCCAAGTTCTGATCTCACTCCTTTCTTTACTGTGGAAGGAGCACACTGCCCGCCGCCCCGCTCCCCTCCACGTCCGATGTTGGCAAAATGATTCCATTTCAGAGACCATCACCCACGTGGCTCGCCGTGCAGGCCTTCTCTGAGTTGAAGAAAAAGTGATCATGTTATTTCCAGATTACACGAGGACAGTTCAGCAAGAATGAGCCTCCTTTCCGGAAGTCAATCAACAGTTATGGCAACATGGAATGCACCTCAAGATCATGTTTGAATGTGCCTCCCACTTATTTATTGATCTCAAGGATGCCTGGGATTGGACATACCAGCATTGTGGCTTAATCTCCCTACACCGTCCATCCCAGACTTCAGCTGCCCCCAAATCCTGTTGGAAACATTGGAGTAAGTCCCAAATCACTTCTGCATCAAGATCCTTGCCGATGATGCCTCCAAATTCGTTTCTGATCATAGAAACCAAACATCGGACCTGCAGGCAGCCGATACAGAGGGCACCACTACTGTCGACATAGAGGAGGATAAAGCTCCCCACCTTTTCACCATGGACAACGATACTCTTCCTTCAGATAGCTTGGAGCAAGTGAAGAAATCCTCACCGCGACTGGGGTAATCCTCTGGCAGATAGGACCCATTCCTTCTCTCTGTACGCAGACGATTTGTTGATATCCGTCTGAGACCTTTCCCCAATCAGACACACCCTGACAGAGTTTGCCACAGCCGCAGGGCTGCAAGTGAACTGGGAGAAGTCAGATATATACCCCCCTCAACCTAGCACAATCCACAAGACCCTTATGCCTCGGAGACACTCCCCTTCAGGGGCGTGGACTGGTGCTCCACTACTTAGGGATCCATTTATACCCTACACCCCACTCAATTTTTACAAGGGTGATATTCACACAGAATTACCCGGTATAGGGCACAAATCCTTTTCTGATAGTTTCTCCCACTTGCCCCCATAGGTCGGATTGCCCTAACTAAAATGGTTATTCTATATTGGGAGAAAAAAATGAAATATATACATAAATATATATTTAAAAAAAAACAATATATATATATATATATTTTTTTTCCATTGTACTTGTACAAAACCTTAGTAAGTCAGCAGTAATAGAGTTATTTTAAGTAACTATAACTCGGCCCCTAAGGTAACTATAACTCACGCCCTCGCCATGCACTGATAATTACCCCAAATATTACAGACTCCACTGAGTGTGACCCCACAGACAGCGGACACACTTATATAGAGCCACCCTGCATGTTGTTGTCAATCATAATGTGACTTGCAAGTATTCATTGTTTTGTTGTAATAGGAGGCTGCAGTGTGCAATCGCATACCCCAATACAATAGCTCTGGGCACAAAAACATCCACCGGCTGATTCAAAATGTCACCTGCCTATCCTCCACCGGTGCTTTCCGACCTCCCGTGAACAGACATTACATGATTTTTCCCTGGTGCCCCCCCAGTCCACCATATTCACTTTGTGCCTTATCTTCCTCTCCTGGGCGCCACAACAGGAGACTCCCCGATGCCTGAAGGAGGGAGACCCTCTGCCCGACCATTCCTTATACATCCATGGGCCCGTCAGTGACAATCTTTCTCACTTAAGTCTGGTCACCCTTCATTTTACCTTAGGTCAGGATACAAGCAATTTGTTTGGGTATACTGCTAGTTGCAGTAGACTCCCCTGGTTCAACCCCCAATTGTCCTGCATTGGTTCTCTATCGTCAAGTATCCTTCATTACCCAGTATACTGCAGCAGGGCAAGAACACACGGACCTCCTGCTATGGACAGGATACACAGATGGGATGTTACCCCAGTGACAGGACCCACCCCCCAGACTTCCCAAGACATCTCACAACATGTTCAACCTGCAAACACTGATTTCCACCTCCTCACACACAATGTACGCGGAATGCACACAGCGCACAAACATATACATAGTCTACACTTATATAAAACGTCATAAAGCTCAGATTGTTTTATTGCAGGAGACACACAGCACAAAAAAATAAATTGAATGCCTCTGCAATTACTGGAAAGGCATAATACATGGCAATACCTACTCAGCATACACGCAAGGCTTTCTAGTCTGGATCCGGCCTTGTGTCCCTTTCCAAGTGCTGGACACTATTGTAGATATGAGTGATGATACTGCTACTGGAATGCCGCGTAGACGGTTGACCACTACTCCTCTGAAGAACTTACGCCCCAAACTCTGATCAGGGACATTTCTGAGATACCCTTTCTTTGACCCTCACCCACAAGACCACACTACCCTGGATTTTTTGAGGGAACTACAATATGTTTTAGTCTTGGCCTCGTCAGGTCCCATCATTCTTTGCCACGCTCCTCCTACCACACACAAGCTGCGCGAATCAGGAACTGGGTGCACCACTTGTCCCTTTTAAATGCATAGTGCTCCCATAACTTCACCAGTAAGATGTACTCCTTTTACTCAGCAACCCACAAATTGCACGTACGCCTTGACCTCTTCCTTTGCTCAGCTTCCCTAATCCCTCAGATATACCATTCTGATTACCTGGAATGCGTAGTTTCAGTTCTTGATGCACACTTCATTGACTTATGATGGATGGCTCCTAGACCGCTGACTCTCGTCTGGTGTCTCCCACGTGACTGCCACCCAAACCCATCACTATTTCAATGGAAATAACAACACTGCATCCAAAAGAATGGTTGATTGGCATGCTTTCAAAGTAGTACTCGGAGGTAAGTGTAATCAGCAGAAAGTGGGCGTCCGTCGAATTTTAGACAGGGGAATCAAGAACGCTGAATGCCAAATCACCTAACTAGGGAAGGCTTTGGACCATGACCGCTGTCCGCACAACTTGCGACAGCCAAATCATCCTATGCGGAGCTATTGGAGCACTTTCGTTGCTTCAGCTTCTCTGCCCATGCTAGCATATACCGAACTGCTTTACACTAACCCGACTGGTCTCTGCCTCCTTCTCAGTGCATCAAGAGTCCAGGCAGGTGTGTCCTCTGTTGCCTATGCTTTTCACTCTTCCGATAGAGCCCCTAGCTATACAACGGTGAGTGAAAGGCTGCGACTGGGGTAATCAATCCCGGCAGATCGGACCCCTTCCCTCTCTCTGTACGCACGTGACTTGTTGATATACGTCTGAGATCTTAACCCAATAACACACACTCTGACATAGTTTGCCACAGCCGCAGGACTGCAAGTGAACTGGGAGAAGTCACATATATACCCCTCTACACCTAGCACAATCCATGAGACCCCTGTGCTTAGGAGACACTCCCCTTCAGTGGTGTGGACACGCGCCATTACTTAGGGATCCATTTATACCTTTGACCATTTGATCTTTACCAGGGTAATCTTCTCACAACATTACCTGGTATTAGGGCACAATTCTTTTTCTGGCAGTCACTCCTACTAGCCCCATAGATCTGATTACCCTGGTTGAAATGGTTGTTCTATATTGGCTGAAAAAAACAATATATGTATGTATATATATATATATATATATATATATATATATCAAAACAAGGCCCTTTCAGGGTTAGAGTGACGCATAAATTATGCAAAAAACAAAGGAGAACTCTGGGAAGTTCCCAATTTTAGAATGAGAGCAGCTCTAGTAAAGAGCACACTGCAACACCAGCGACACTCTAGATTTTCTCACCTCAAATATCTGTTTATCTAGCAAAGTTTTTAAGCATAGGATCAGCACAGTGCTATCTACGCTGAGCTAGATAGTGACAAAGTCTTTTGCCTTTTGTACAGCAAAACCTTTAAGCATAGGATTAACACAGTGTCATCCTCACCGAGCTGTAAAATGATAAAAGCCATTTACCACTCCAGGTACAGTATTACAGCTTTGGACTGGTCAAATACCATCCAAACTAACCTGGAATGAGTAAAGCAACCCCTGACAAGTGTTTCGCTCTCATTAGAGCTCTTCAGAGGGGTTTAGCTTTGTCCAGACACAAGGGAGCACCCAGTATCAGTCAAAACAAGGCCCTTTCAGGGTTAGAGTGACGCATAAATTATGCAAAAAACAAAGGAGAACTCTGGGAAGTTCCAAATTTTAGGTGGAGAGCAGCTCTAGTAAAGAGCACCCTGCAACACCAGTGACACTCTAGATTTGCTCACCTCAAATGTCTGTTTATCTAGCAAAGTTTTTAAGCATAGGATCAGCACAGTGCTATCCACACTGAGCTAGATAGTGACAAAGTCTTTTGCCATTTGTACAGCAAAATCTATAAGCATAGGATTAACACAGTGTCATCCTCGCCGAGCTGTAAAATGACAAAAGCCATTTACCACTCCAGGTACAGCATTACAGCTTTGAACTGGTCAAATACCGTCCAAGCTAACCTGGAATGAGTAAAGTAACCCCTGACACGTGTTTCACTCTCATTAGAGCTCTTCAGAGGGGTTTAGCTTTGTCCAGACACAAGGGAGCACCCAGTATAAGTCAAAACAAGGCCCTTTCAGGGTTAGAGTGATGCATAAATTATGCAAAAAACAAAGGAGAACTCTGGGAAGTTCCCAATTTTAGGTGGAGAGCAGCTCTAGTAAAGAGCACCCTGCAACACCAGCGACACTCTAGATTTGCTCACCTCAAATGTCTGTTTATCTAGCAAAGTTTTTAAGCATAGGATCAGCACAGTGATATCCAAGCCGAGCTAGATAGTGACAAAGTCTTTTGCCATTTGTACAGCAAAATCTTTAAGCATAGGATTAACACAGTGTCAAAAGAATGGTTGATTGGTATGCTTTCAAAGTAGTACTTAGAGGTAAGTGTAATCAGCAGATAGTGGGCGTCTGACGAATTTTAGACAGGGAAATCAAGAACGCTGAATGCCAAATCACCTAACTAGGGAAGGCTTTGGACCATGACCGCTGTCTGTACAACTTGCGACAGCCAAATCATCCTATGCGGAGCTATTGGAGCACTTTCGTTGCTTCAGCTTCTCTGCCCATGCTAGCATATACCGAACTGCTTTACGCTAACCCGACTGGTCTCTGCCTCCTTCTCAGTGCATCAAGAGTCCAGACAGGTGTGTCCTCTGTTACCTATGCTTTTCACTCTTCCGATAGAGCCCCTAGCTATACAACTGTGAGTGGAAGGCTGCGACTGGGGTAATCCTCTGGCAGATAGGACCCCTTCCCTCTCTCTGTACGCATGTGACTTGTTGATATACGTCTGAGATCTTAACCCAATAACACACATCTGACAGAGTTTGCCGCAGGACTGCAAGTGAAGTGGGAGAAGTCAGATATATACCCCCCTACACCTAGCACAATCCATGAGACCCCTGTGCTTGGGAGACACTCCACTTCAGTGGTGTGGACATGCGCCATTACTTAGGGATCCATTTATACCTGTGACCATTTGATCTTTACCAGGGTAATCTTCTCACAGCATTACCTGGTATTAGGGCACAAATCCTTTTCTGGCAGTCACTCCTACTAGCCCCATAGGTCTGATTACCCTGGCTGAAATGGTTGTTCTATATTGGCTGAAAAAACAATGGGGCATATTTATACTCCCTCTGCGCCGATTGTGCGTCAAAAATGTTGACGCACAATCAGCGCAAACGTTGCCCCGTATTTAAACTTTGACGCCCGAGCCGGCGGACGCCAAAATTTCGCTGTGTGCGTCATTTTTGGGATGCGGCAACCCGCCTTGCGTTAATTATATGCAAGGTAGTCCAAAAAATGGCTTAAACGGCCGTGAGTCGTAGTTATGCTTTCGGGAGGCGGAGCCAGAAAATGACGCACAGCCCGGTTTGCGTCAAAATTTAACGCCTGGGTCAGGGCAGGCGTTAAAATGGGACAAACACACCTGTATTTAATCAGAACACACAGAACAAACAGCAGAGCAGCAGAGCAGCAACAGGGAGCCATGGAGGTGATTCTAATCCAGCGTGCACGCAGACGCAGAGCCCAGCAGCAACAACAGCAGCTACAACAACACCAGCAGGGACCCCAAAGGCAGCGCAGAAGGCAGTAGAGGATATTCCGCCCAAGAACAACCCTTCAGGGCCTCAGGGAACACAACATCATACAGAGGTACCGGTTGAACTGGCAGGCCATTCAGCAGCTGCTGCGAAACATTGAACAGCAGTTGGCCCCCACTTTGGTGACACCTGCACCATCCCAACAGAAACAAAGCTGCTTGCCGTACTTCATATGCTGGCAAGTGGCTCTTTTCAAACCACTGGTGCCCTGGTTGGCAGAATATCACAACCATCATTCTCCGCCTTTTTGCCCAAAGTACTGGACGCCATCATTTGACTGACACCCCACCACATCTGCTTCCCTAACACACTGCAGAAGCAGCAGGAAACAAAACAGGGGTTCTACGCAATCAGTGGCTTCCCACATGTCCTTGGTGCAATCGACTGCACACATGTACGCCTTGTGCCACCTGCTGCACCTGAACACCTCTACCGCAACAGGAAGCACACACATTCCATCAACGTGCAGGCCATTGTCGATCACCGGGGATTGATCACCAACATCGTGGCTAAATATCCTGGGAGTGTACATGACTCATACATCTTCCGTCACTGCACCATCAATGAACACTTCCAGGATGGACGGTATGGCAATGGACTACTTGTTGGTAAGTACAAATCCTACATATATATATATACACTGCCAGCAACCCTCTAGGACACACAACACATACACCACAACAGCAACATGTCAACAGGAACACACTGAGGGCGTGACATCGCTAACCATGTTTCTTAAGTCACCATTGAACCTGTCACACATCGGAATTTACTGTACAGCCTAATGTGAAGACGTCAATGAGTGTGGTTGCCTAAATGTCACCTTGCAAATTGTAAGTGTCCCAATGACCTTTACATTAATACATTGCCTAAGTCTAAAGGTATGGGATGTCAAGGGTACTTTGATATGAACGTGTTAACAACACTTTCAATTTTAACTGTGCATGGAACTATCATCTCACCCCCAGTGAAGACACACGGACACCTGTATCACAAGTCACAATGCTAGGGAGGGCACACTGTACTGCAAATCCCAAAACATACTGCTGACAAACAGTTAGCAGACAAACACTTGTTCAGCCAAGGAAATAACACAATGCAGATGGTATAGCCTACAAGCATAGGATGTCACATTAGTACACAAAAGAGTCACAGACAACACAAGACAACTACTGCCATTTAAGGTCTTTTCAATAGTGCCATCTACATCAACATGATCCCATTCATTTTCTCTTGCAGCTGATCACTGGTATGGCATCTAGCCATGGATTATGACACCATTTGGCAGCCCGAGTAGAGCTGCAGAGCGTGCATACCACGAGGCCCATAGGAGGGCACGCAGCATTGTCGAGCGGACCTTCGGCATCCTCAAGTCGAGGTTCCTCTGCCTCGACATCACTGGTGGTAGCCTCCTATATTCCCCCGAGATGGTCTGTAGGATTATCCTCACATGTGCAATATTGCACAACATTTGCATCAGAAGAAACATTCCCCTCCTGGAACCAGAGCCACACATGCCTGAAGAGGAGGAAGAGGAGGATGCTGGCCTGCAACAGGAGGGGGAACTACAGAACACAGCTGCTAGTATACGCAGGCGGCAACAGATTGTAAATAATTTCTTCTGAATATGATCACCTTCACCACTTTAGTTAACTAATTTAAATAAACACCTATTATAATCACCATATCATGGTCTGGCTATTCCTTTTTACACACCTTCATCTCTACTTATCAGAATAAGAGTGTTGCCTCATGGAGCATTGCTGAGATACTAAGTAGGACACGGAACATCCCAGAGCTTATGTGATGCCTAACATACAATGGTCACATACACACACACTCTTAATGACATATATCATGTACATATCTCCTTTGAAGGCCAATAGCAGACAGTAGGCACATTTCAGTTATCTACTGCACAGTTGATATGTCACATGACCCAGAGACAGATTAGTTGTGTAAGTGCTATTTATTGAAAAGTGCTGTAGTGCTATATGTACATTGTCCATGATTGTAAGTCCATTATAGTGATATCTTCCAGTGTGATCCAACACAAGGGTTTACCAAAATGCTTTTGTCATGCTGGGGTTGCTGTTTCAGATAGTGCAGAGGGACAGACTTAGCCAATGAGTAGGAGAGAGACAATCACTGGGCTGGGTGACAAGTTATACAGTGGTTAGCAGAACAGTGCTTGAGTACAGTTGTTGTAAGACTGTCATGTTTCAAAATGCAGGACTTTGGTAATAGTTGGCCATGTGGCAGGGACTAGTGCTGCCGGGTCATTTTCCTTGTGAATGTGATCTGTTCCATGTCTTCTTCTTCTGATGTGTGTGTTGCCTGCTTTGTCCTTGTTGTTATTGGTTGTGAAGGGGCAACACACACCTCAGTGTTAGAAGACGTGGAGTCAGACATCCCGGTGGCTGCTCCCTGTGAAGGTCTTAAGGGCAGTACTGCTGCAAGGAGAGCCTGCTGGTTCTTGAGAATAGCAGCCACATCACGATGGTAGGCTGCCAGGTCGGCCCTGAGGGGTTCAATGTTGCATTCGTGCACGCGTTGACAGGATTGCTGTTGTAGGTGTTGGGTCAACTGTATTACAGCTGTGCTGATTTCCTTCTGGGTTTTCTGCAGTTACTGCAAGATAGATGTTAGGGCTTGCATAGCTGCTGCCTGATCTGCAGATGACATCATGCACAAACACACCCCGTCAAGGCTGGCTGCCATATTTTGCATCCCAACCCGCACCTCCTTGGCCAGCTCCCGCTGTACTCCAACTACAGTTCTCTCAAAGCTGGTGCCAGTGTCGTCTGAGTCCTCAGCTGTATTGGATCTGGCAGGTCTTACAATTGGGGTGGTGGGTGGTTCCTCTGCGATGGCTGCTTGTTCTGTGCTCCTCCTTGTGACTGAAGGTGGGGTCTGGAGGGTTTCAAGGACCTTTTGGATAGTCTCCTGGGGAATGTTTATCGGCTCGTCATCCATGTCATCAGGGAAATCTGGGACAGGCATATCGGCAGGAGATCCATCTTCCTCTGCAATGAAACAGGGTACAATTAGTGTCTGTGTTGTGACAATTTTGACGTGACGTGCCTGCCTTTTGATGAATTCCCTTTGTGATCTTGTTTTGTATTAATATCTGCAGTCCTTCAGATGGGCATTGTTTCAGGCCTATGGCCCACCTGTGTGTCACATGTATGTTATTGAGTTATCAGACTTGTCAGCCTCATCGCCTCTAGGTGTTGGGTTATGCCAAATAGAGAATTGCCACCTTCTTGTCCTACTCGACCCTCCGTGTATATCCATTCTCATGGTGAGACCTTTCACTGGCTGTGGGTGTTCTGATGGCCCTGGCAGCACACTTAACTATCAGGACCTGCCCCAATCCCTGATTTTCACATCGACTTAAATATAATTGACATGTTGCATATCCTATGCATGGCAATATTATGATCCGATATGGATGTTGACATTGTTAATGGGTCCTGCTGATGTTGGGTAAAGTGTGTTACATTGGATTGCCCTGATAGTCGTATCAGTGTCCTATTTCGTCCTCTGACTGTGCAGGTGTATTTCAGTGATCAGTTACATGTGTCCCCTCCTCAATGCTGTTGTCTGAGCAGTATGACATTTGTGATGTTGCCTTGTTACCCAGGCACAGGAAGGACCCTGACATATGCAGCATGAATGTGTCCTTATTGCTGTGTCGCTCCTATTGTTGTTTACTTTGGCTGATGTTTGTGACAACTATGGGCATTGACATTTGAGTGTACTGGGGCCTTTGTCTTGTTTCAGGGGATTGTTGCAGATGTCATCCTCACCCCCTAATTTAGGTGTGTATGTTCCATGGGGAGGTTACTGCCATTGGCTAATTGAGCTGCACACAGATCAGAGGTGGTAGTGGCAACTGTTGTCGCAGTTACATTGCAGTTGTCGGTTTGGCTAGAGGATTGCTAATAGGGCCCTAGTTAATGTAGGAGGTATGTTGGCTGACGAGTGGCAGGATGCCAGTTTGACGTAGTGGCCTTCCCTCCTGTCGTGGCTTTCCCTTTGCTCCATCGTTGGCATGACAGCATGCCCCCATGGGACTGTTGGTGTTGTGTAATGGTGTGCCCCAGGTCTTCTCAGAACGGGCCATACTCCCATGCCGTGCCCCTTTACCCATGCCACTCCATGTATTAGATGACTTCCATGCATTTAGTGGTCGGTATCCCTCCCCCAAGCTCACAGTTGACATTATTGCATTATAATTCCCTATGCGATTTACCCTGCATGTGCGTTGTGTCCTGGTATTCTGCGCTGTCCTGTCCTTGAATCCCTGTGACAATCTCCTCAGGGATGACGGCTGCGACCATCTCCTCCATGTGGTCCAGGGCCTCCTGGTGTGCTGGACTCCCCCCTCTAGTCTGCAGTGCTGCCTTCCTGTTCCTGGCCATCTTTTCCTTGGTCCTGCGTTTGCAGTCACGCCAGCGTTTCTTGCACTCAATGACTGTTCTGCGTACTTCTGCCACACTGTTTATCTTGTCAACAATTTGTTGCCATATAGCCTCTCTCCTACTGATTGGCAACTTTGATGTGACAAACAGTTGGTGCTGGTGTTCCGTCACCTCTTTAACCAGGATTTCCTGCTCCTCTGCACTGAAGCAACACTTTCTTTTCTTCTTAAAAGTGTCCTGGTTCTTGTGTGGGTCCTCCTGGCTGGTTCCTGGTCTGCTGTCATCTTCCTGGGGTCTGTAGTGGCATCTGGGATCCATTTGGGCTCTCCTCTGGTGAAATGGCTGTGTTCACTGTGTTTTTTGATGCTATTGCGTAAAAAAAATACGGCGCATATCCGGTTTGCGGTGTCGTAAATCGACCCACAGTCATTTCTGCCACGTTAACGTCATTTTCCTTTACGACTTGACACCGCGGTGTGTGTCAAAAATAATGACTCCCACCTGTTGTTTGCGCCGCCGTGCGTCAAAGTATAAATCTGACGCCCGCACGGCGCACCAAAATGGCGTTAGCCAGCGGTAATATTTTTGACGCAAAACTGCGCCGGCGCAGTTTTGCGTCAAAAAGTATAAATATGGGCCAATATATATATGTGTATATATATATATATATATAGATTTAGTTCTCAATTTACTCGTTTAAGATCATAGAAATCTAGCGGTAATTGAGTTATTTTAAGTAACTATAACTCAAGCCCAAAGGTGACTATAACTCGCGCCCTCACCATGTACTGCTAATTACCCCAAATATTACCGCACCCATGACAAAATCTACAATGTCATAAAAAATATTAACCAAATATTAGCAGTCAAATTATTGAAGAACAAACTGCATGGCGGGGGCGCGAGTTATAGCTACTTAAAATCACTCTAAACTATAACTGCTGAATTACTCTGTTTTTGTACGAGTATATTCAGAACCTAACTATAATCTCCCTGTAACCTTTGTTTTTTAAAGTGAATATATATATATTTATAGTTAGTTAATTAGTTTCAATTCTCACATACCCTGTCTCAACCTACTCGGCTGCTGACCACTTCTCTCTGCACGAGCTGACAGCCAACTCCTCCATAGTGCTTTTTTCCCCTTCTCAGTGTGTTGTCCCTTCTTTCACGAAACTATTCCAGGTCTGAACTTAGACTCACACACTGATCTCTCTGTCCCTCCAAAAGCTGCACATACAAACCATTCCGAGACCCCAAACCTTCCTGTCGCTAATGGATAATCCACAAGCAAAGTCATAGGTTCCTTTAGCTGGGTACACTGTACACCTGTTTCTTATGTTTTGCTTGCACAACCTTTTCTATATGTTATGTTTGGCACTGTGCCTTTTGCTCATTTTTGCTTAAGCTACATTTCTATGTTCTATATGTTTGGTCATGTTTGTCACTGGGCTTATTTTGGTTTCTGCTGGTACTGCATTTAGTACAGTATAAAGAGGCTACACCCTGGCAACTCTGGAAGAGGGAGACTGAGAGCACTAATGTATGTACTGTCTTCTTCTTTACTGGCCAACAAGCACTGGTACCTACAAATACATTTCTTCTGTTCCTGAGCAACTGCTGTGTCTAGTGGTTTTCTTTCATCACTCCGGGGAGGGTTGCAATAGTTTTTCCCCAACAGACAGTGCCATGACTCAGATTGCATGGAGGTTCACATTAGTGTTTGTGGTGAATACCTCTACAACTGTGGCCCTCCAACACATTGAATTAAACAGGAGCCCTCCCCCCCCCGGCAATTAAACAGGGGACTGAGGAGTTAACTACCAGTTACTCCATGTAAGTAATTTGTATGACAGTGGCTAATCCCTTCGGAGGGGGGTAGTAACCCATGCAGGAGCGCCAGTCCTGGAAGAGATTTTGGAAACACCAGGGGCACCCTCACTTGGTGTGGTGAAGGAGCCATCTGATTGGCAGGTTGCACCGGAACACAGGGAAATGATTTTGAAAGTGCACAAAGGAAACAAGTTATTGATCAATAACTGCACTTGAATTACCTGTTGACTGATGGTAGTGTGCAGTTGTGTTTTCCTTGCAAATGTTTATTTGAATTGTATGTGAAGTAGGGTATTACTTCATTGGATAAACAACCTGTTTTGTGTGTTGTCTCTGAGTTGTCAACAGCTGCTGAGTTTTTTTTTCTCTCTCTCTGTGTCCACAGCCTAACCTTTTCTTGCAGGATACAATTTGCTGTGTTTATGTTTCAGGGTATAATTTGAGAGTGGAGGGCACAATGGGCAACAGTGATTTTAAAGGAAATGGGAAGGTAGTTAGCCCTTGTATGCAGAAAAAGACAAAAACATTATTTAAACAACTAGCGGGAGAGAAAAGTTTTAAATTGCCACGAGACAGCCCTGCAGCTCAGGTTGTTGAGGAGACAAATTTTATTGCAAACACGGAGGCTCGTATTATGCTAACTTCTCTTGCTTTAATTTGAATAGCAGCCAAGATAAACTACAACTCCCAGCAAACCTAGCTGGGGAACTACTGAAATATGTCATACAGTAGAGAACCAATCAGAGCAACAGGTGAGTATAAACATATTGACTGAGAGCAACAAGTCCTCTTTTCTTGCTGCTCGCAGTCAAGATAAGTACTATCTTTCTACTCATGTATTTTGTAATGATTTAAGATGCTTATTTAGTGTTTTTCCTTATTATATTGCTTTGCCTGTGCCAATGTAGTACTATACGTTTTGTATTAATTTACCCCTCTTGTTTTTTTGGGTGTTTTTATTACCGCTTGTTCGTCTTTCTCATCGAATCCCCAGCGCTCTAAAGCGAGCGCCTGGGGCGCACGCTGTGCACGGCAGCGTTTTCCCTGCTTAACGCGAGCCGGCACAGCGTCTGACAGCGTCTCACACCTCAACGCGAGTCAGATCAGCTGTTTTCCTCAGCTTTTCATTTTCATCGCGGTCACGCTTTTCCTAGCGCGATCGCTTTCTGAGAAAACAGACATTTGCTGGTGAGCCTTTCTTGTTTCCCCGCGGATATCAGCTGTTCCCTCAGCTGTTTTTTTTTTATCGGTCACGCGTTAACTAACGCGACCGTTTTCAAGCTTAAGGAAGCCTTTTCTACCAGATTCTTCATTACTATTTTCACAGTTTGTGCCCATTTAAGGAAGTTATTTTTTCTTTCCTCAGTTATACTGCCTGATTCAGTCCTTTTTTCACGAAGGCAGTCTACCCCTACATTTCAATCTAAAATTTTATGGAAATAATAACAATATTTCCTCTACTATGGAAAATTATTCCGAGGATGAAGAGGCTCAACAGTTTAAAGAGGATTTAGATTCCTTTATTGAAGACTCGGTCCAGAAAGCGGTTTCCTCCTCAATTTCCAATTTTTCTAAGACTTTTGAAGCCTCTGTCAAACGGTTACTATCTACATCTACCCCTTCCAAAGCCAGGAAAAGAAAGGCAGACAATATCGATGTTAATTCTGACTCTCCGTCAAAAAATGTTTCTAACCAACCGTCCACTTCCTCCAATATTTCCTTCCCCATTCAAATCACTAATCTGGGAGATACAGATGACGACATGGGTGATTCTGACATGGATAAGGATGATCCAGACATAATGATCTGGTCAGGGCCTGTGGAGAAGAGGCGTAAAACGTCTCTAAATATATTGGGAGAGTCATCTAAAACCAAATCAAATAATACCTTATTCGATTTTGCGGGTCAACCGATGTTTGATCCGTCGCTTATCTGTCACCCTAACTCCACAGAATGGACTCCCTGTGACCATGTGTCAGAATATGTTTTTAAAAACTTACGACAACCTTTAGATAAGTTAGTACGTAATAGACTTAAATCTGAGTGCCCCAGACCCTCCCTCCCCAACAATATCACTAATACTCCTGTCATTGATCCTAACATGATAATGTTTTTTACTAAATTTGGGAAAGATCCCAAGAAAGGTGTAGACAGAGCCTGGACCAACTGCCAGGACAGGTTGCTTGACCTCTCTGGCCCTCTCACCAGAATTTTGGATTTGGCTGAAGAAGCCAGAATAGAGGGCAAGAAAGTTGACCCGGTCATTCTTTCCAATTGGGCCCAAAGGGCGATTTGCCTAATTGGCAACACAAACGCCTCCATGGCGCAAGAAAGACGCAAAAGCCTGTTATTAAAATTGATCCTAAACTCAATAGTCTCGCCTCTAAAGAGATGGGTCCAGAAGCCAACGGCCTGCTGTTTGGAGACTCCTTTATAAAAGAACTTAGTAAATATGTACAAACCTTTACCTCTATGTACACAGCGCAGTCTTCCATGCAGAAGATTTTTCATTCTCATGTTTTTGGAAGAGCCGGCAAAGGCAGGAGCCGCTTTGCCGGCCGATACACCCAGAGAGGTGCAGTCAACCAGCCCAGAGGCTCCACTTCCTATCAACAGGAATTCAAGCCACAGTTCTACCCACAAAGGTATTGTTCCTTCAGATGTGGCTTCAGATCCAGAGGTGCACAAAACACAGGTAAGCGCTCCTATTTGTGGTCCATTGTTGGTGGGAGGCCGGACAGCATTCTTTCTGACAAACTGGCAGTCTTTAACAGCAGATCCATGGGTTCTGCAGATAGTTTCAGGTTATCATATAGAACTCTATTCCGTTCCTTTTCAACACTATGTTCCAAAACCCTTAATATTTTCCAAACAACAAGACACTCTGCTCTCTCACGAGATTCATTCTCTAATTCTCAAGCACGCGATAGAGCCATGTTCCCCTCATTCTTCAGGCTTCACCAGTACGCTATTCTTGGTCCAAAAAAAGAAAAAAGAAAATTGTCCTGTCATAAACCTCAAGTTTTTCAACAAATTTGTGGTTTATCACCATTTCAAGATGGAAACTATTCTCCATCTTCGAGATTCGTTATTGACAAACGATTGGATGGTTCATTTGGACTTACAAGATGCTTATCTCTCTATCCCTGTTCATCAGTCCTTCAGGAAATTTCTGCAATTCCAATGGAAGGACCAATTTTACCGCTTCACATGCCTTCCTTTTGGCCTCTCTTCAGCTCCTTGGTGTTTCACCAAGGTGTTAAAACCAGTGATAACCCACTTGAGAGCGCAAGAGGTCAGGATTATAGTATACCTAGACGATTTTCTAATCTTACACCAGGACAGATCCTTACTAACACAACATTTAGACATGTTCGTTTCCCTCCTTCAGAATCTAGGATTTCTTATAAACAAAGACAAATCCAACCTCATTCCGTCCCGTCAAATGGAGTTTTGGGGTTTTCTCATAGATTCTATCAAGGCTACACTTCATCTTCCAGCTCAAAAGATTTTCCACATAAAAAAGGAAATACGTTCAGTTCTCAACTAGTCACAACGTACAATCAAAAGTCTAGCCCGCATAATCGGTCTCTTAGCCTCATCTATTCAAGCCATATTTCCAGGCCCTCTTCACTATCGAGTGCTTCAGTGACTAAAAATTCGCCATCTTTGCGAAGGCTTCGCATACGAGGATCTACTCTTGCTAGATCACGAATCCCGGATCGAACTCCAATGGTGGCTCGACCACCTAGACGCTTGGAATGGCCGGGCAAAATTCTCTACAGCACCAGATCTTGTCTTAGAATCCGATGCAAGTCGGACTGGTTGGGGCGCAAGATGCACTCAGTTCTCGACTGGAGGTTTATGGTCAAGAGAGGAGTCATCTCTGCACATAAACTGTTTAGAGATTCTTGCAGGTTCCTTTGCGATCCAAACCTTCGCCAAAGACAGGGTAAGTTGTTCTATTCTCCTCCGGATGGACAACCTTTCAGCAGTTCGGTGTATAAATCACCTGCGAGGTACTCCGTCGCCGAGTTAGCGAAAAGTCTATGGGAATTTTGTCTTCAAAACCAAATTTCCCTACGAGCAGAATACCTTCCGGGAAATATGAACACAATTGCAGATTGGTGCTCCAGATATCTTCAAGACTCCAGTGATTGGCGTCTTCACCCTTCTAACTTCAACAATCTCTCTTCCAAATTCGGTCCCTTCTCTGTCGATCTCTTTTCCTCTCGTTTGAATTCTCAAATCCCTCAATTCTACAGTTGGCGGCCAGACCCTCAGGCTTTGGCCACCAACGCTTTTCAACAGGATTGGTCCAACCAAACCAATTATGCCTTTCCTCCCTTCATTATGATTCCCAGAGTTTTGGCGCAGGTCCTCCGTCAATCCACCAAAGTGCTATTGATTACCCCCCTCTGGCAGGGTCAGCCTTGGTTCCCCTCAGCTCTCGAATTACTGGTAGACCTTCCTGTTCTTCTTCCACTCTTTCACTCTCTTTTGTTGAATCCTCAAGGACAACCTCACGATCTGATACTCAACCACTCACTTCAGATAGTCGCATGGATGGTTTCGGGTCTGCCTGGAGAACCCCAGGAATTTCGCAGGAAGCTGCAAGCTTCATACGTCAAGCCTGGGCTCCCGGCACAACTAAAGCTTACAAGTCAGCCTGGTCAATCTGGCATAATTGGTGTCTGGTCAGGGGTGCCGATCCCTCTTCAGCAGATGTAGTCCTGGTTGTTAATTTCTTAGCCTCCCTGGCAGCCTAGGGCAAGGCTTATAGAACAGTGAACATGTACAGGTCCGCGATTTCCGCGGAACATGATCGAGTCAACAATAAACCTATTGGTGAACATCCTCTAATTTGTCGACTGTTAAAGGGAGTACGTTTTACCAAACCTCCTTTACCTAAGTACAATTCTATGTGGGATGTCAATGTGATCTTACAGTTTCTTCTATCTCAACAGTCTAATTCTCTTTTATCCGTATTTCTGATGTTAGAGCCTTGGATGTGACTTCTGTACAATACACTCCTCAAGGTGTTTTCTTTCAGGTTCGAAGAAGGACAAAAACTAATTTAATGTCGTTTTTTTATCCATATTTCCCTGGTCATGCTAATTTATGCGTAGGAACTTGTTTGAAAGAATATATATCAAGAACTAAAGATTTGAGAAAGCCTTCTGAAACTCAACTCCTCGTCTCCTTCAGATCCCCTCACAATCCTGTCACTTCCATTACTCTGGCCCGTTGGGTAAAATGGATTATGAACTTGGCTGGTATCAACATCTCCCTCTTTGGGGCCCATTCCACCAGAGGAGCTATGGCTTCCAAGGCCTTTTGGGCAGGACTGAGTTTAGGCGACATTCTCAAATCAGCTGATTGGTCAAATGTCTCAACCTTTAGAACTTTTTATTGTAAACCTGCTTCCCATGTAGCTAATTCAGTAATTTCTATGCTTTGAACTAGCATAATAGGAGCCTCTGTGTTTGTAATAAAATGGAGATTTTCTTAGCTTTAGTGAAGGAAAGTCTTGATTTTATTAAACACACGGAGGCGAGTATTATCCCACCACTATTGTTCTTCCGTTTAACCCTCCCTTTGTTCTTAGCAGGTACAGCTACCGCTACCAACCAGACATCTTAAAGTTTTTTCTTCACCATACCATGATGCTCCGGCTGTCATACCTTCTTTGATTCAGAAGAGGACTCCACTTCAAGACCTTTTCAATCCAGAACTCGATCAAAAGACTGTTAATATCGTATATCGTTTTGAAGCCTTATTTTCGATTTTGTTGGCATGTGTTATATACTCCTGATTGTTCCTTTATTCAGAGTGGATTAACTGCTCTGCAAGAAAAATGGACTTGTTGCTCTCAGTCAATATGTTTATACTCACCTGTTACTCTGATTGGTTATCTACTGTATGACATATTTCAGTAGTTCCCCAGCTAGGTTTGCTGGGAGTTGTAGTTTATCTTGGCTGCTATTCAGATTAAAGCAAGAGAAGTTAGCATAATACTCGCCTCCGTGTGTTTAATAAAATCAAGACTTTCCTTCCCTTTTAGCTAAGAAAATCTCCATTGTCTAGTATATCTAAGCTCATTTTGCGCACTGGTATGAACATGGACAGGGAATGAGAAATGGCTTAAATTTGATTCTCTTAAGATAGATGATATTCAAAATTTGACAGAGACCATAGAAATACTGGGTGACCCATCATTGGACTCGCATTATATGAGTGATTGTTTGCAGCTGTGGCTTTCAACTGCTAAAAAGAGACATCCTTTCAAAGAAGAAAGGCCAGGGAAATGCCTCCACAGAGTCCAGGGACAGTTCTGCAATAACAGTAGTGAACAATGAGTGCACAACATCCAACAAAAAGGGACTAGAGATAGGGAAGAATTGACCCACAACATATATCCAATGTTTAGTAGAATTAAGTAACTGTGTGTGAACCGAGCAGTATTTCTTGTCACTGTATAAACACTGTTACTTTACAACAGCTGAGGTAGAGAGGGATAAAGCTATATCAAATGTCACTACATCTAGAAGGGCTGCTGCTCTGTTTTGTATTTGGATGCATAGACAAGTGCACATTGACAGAAATTAATTGCATAAGCTGTTCATCATCTCTAAGCCTCAAGGCCTTTATGTCAAACTAGGAAAGAACAGGAGCGGAGCAAGTAGCTGGAAGTGCATTGTCTGAGGAGGAGATTTTATTGCTAGCTGAGGAAGAAAAGAAAAGACAGAGATTGAATGTGAATAGCAAATTCAATCCCTGGATCTCAGATAGAGACAGCAATAAGAGCAGTCACCCGACACCATAACAGAACATCCATTCTGCAAGGACTGCTCCGCCTGCAACCCATTTTACAGCCCCTCCTCAAACAACTTTTATTCATCCATCACCGCATGCCTTAAAGCAGTTGGTACCATGACAGTAATGTTTCCACTCTTGCCTTTACTGCGCATGCCTTTACAACAAATTTCATTGTAAAAGCATGCCTAGTAAAGGCATGAGTGGAAATGGCATGCAAAACAGCATGTGTGGTTCTTTCATGCAACCCCCCCTCGCCCTGAAGCCCAAAACAACCCCCATCCCAATACCCAAACTACCCCAACACCTCCCACCCACCCTGAGCCCTAAAAAAACTCACCCCAAACGCCCCACCCCTCCCCCTAAAAGCTAAACCACCCCAACACCCCCACCCACCCTGAGCCCTAAAACAATCCCCCCAATAAGCAAACTACCCCGACCCCCACCCACCCTAAGCCCTAAAAACGAAAACTGTCCTGACCCTACCATTCTGCCACTAAAAACTAAATTACAACGACCCCGACCTGTTCTGAACCCTACGAAAAAGAACTACCCCAACCCTCCCCACCCGCCCCTAAAAACTAGAGTGCCCGACACCCCCACCTACCCGAAGCCCTAAATCCACCCCTTTGCTAAAAAGTTACCACCAACGCTGCCCCAACCCCATTTACTTACAAACGTCCTCTCCTGATCCTTCCTCCTCTTCTCTCCTCCCGCCTTTCAGTAAACCTTCCCCCCCTTTAAAAATAAATTACCCCTCCCCTCCCCCTAATCCCTAAATAAAAAAATACCCAGACCCCCCCACTTCTGCCTCTAAAAATAAAATAGGTCACCAACCCCCCATCCAGCCCAATCTGAATCCCAATCCCTCTATCCACCCCCCACTCCTGCCTCGGCCCCACTTACCTCACTGCGTCCTCCGTGTCCTCTCCCCTACAATGCACAGCCTTTTCTGTGCCTTAACCATGCATATGCGTAGTTTAGCACATGCATGGTTAAGGCACGGAAAAACCCATGCGTTGTTCCGGCAAGCATGATTACGCTTGTGTGGAAATCGTTAATGCTGTTTACGACGCATGGTTAAAGACATTTCCCAGCTCAGATGACTAAAGACTCGACCAGCTAGTGTGAAATATTATGAAGGACTTCACATAGTACGCATTGCCCATGTCCCTCCTTCCTAGAGATGTAAAAATTCTACTAAAAATAGGATAAAGTAATAGGTGGTCTTTGGTCAAAAGCGTGTTCCAAATTCCACAGGAAAGAGATTGGACCACACTGACTAATGATATAGATCTCACAGAATGTAGGATGATTAATTGGTTAGAGTCTATAGGGGACATAATTAATGGCTTAGCAGTGAAACATGGTGAAGTTTCTCAGGGTACTTATACTCTACAGAAGGCAGGTGAGTCAGTGGCTGATTATATTTTGAGATACAAGGAAGCATGGGACAATAGTGCAGGGATTCCACGTAGAACAGAGGCCTATAAAGAATTACTCATACAGACCCTTATGAATGGGTTGTTAGCATCTATGGCCCACAGCTGTAAACTATGCCATCCTGATAGATCTTCTAAAGGATATCAATGATTATGCACCCTTTTGATAAATATGGAAAGGGATGGTATTTTCAAGGTAAAGAAAGACACAGCTAACACTGACAAAAGGATGATGCTGCTGCAAGTATAAAGAGTGGGGAGCCCAGAGGCATGTACTAGCAGGGAGCACAGCATCAGCAGGATGAAGAACATGGATACCAGAGAAAAGACAAGAGTAGGGATCAGAGGTATGTTTGCCAGAATTAAGGGCACTGGGGTCGAAAATGTCAAAGAGATATTAGGGAAGAAAGATGTGGAAATACCAAATATGAGAGAAATTACAGGAAGTATAGAAATGACAGAAACAGGAATGACAAAGTTGACAGGGATGAGGTCCCACCATCAGCATCCAGCAGACAAGCACTTCATGAAGAACCCTTTCCGGGAACCACAAGGGTCAGCATAGAACAACACGGAGAGAAAGATGGCGACCCAAATTGCAGAAACCCCATCCCAGTGCTTTATGATGAAGGTATCACACACCCAAGGAGAATCCCATGTTTTCAATTAAGGTAGGAGGTAAAGAGATCGATTTCCTGATTGATAGTTACGCAACCCTATCAGCAGTATGAAACAAGTTAGGTCCCAACAGTTGTGATAAAGTAACTACTGTAGCTGTGGATGGAATGCTGATGCATGAGGAGTTAACAGAACCCCTACCATCTGTTGATAATTCTAAAATGACCCCTCAATTTCTCCTGTCACCAGATGCGCCCATCAATTTGCTGGGGAGAGACATCCTCTGTAAATTGCATGCGGCATTATATTTTTCACAAAATGAGATCTACTTACAAGTACCTGAAGACAGGTTAGAATTAGCAGAGTGCAGACTGCTTGTAAATTGTGAGGATTCTGTGTTATGTGATCCCCCCCCCCCCTGTCTTTTCTCTCTCTCCAGCGGGGTATGATTGGACTCCACTACAGGGAGATTTCCGTAATGACATATTTCAAAACTGTCTAAATACAGCCCTGACATTTAGAGTGATTTGGTCACTCCTTTAGTGCAGTTGATATTAGTACCTGGGCCCATACACTGCAGCATTGCCAGTACCTGAATGGGTTGGCTTACATGGCTGACAAACATTTGTTCTGGACAATGGAGTTACTAGAAGACACCTTGTATGTGGGCAAGGAAGGGTGTGCAGTGAGCATTGATCCTGGACCACAGGAAGAGAGGTTATTTCAGGTTCCAGCTTCAGAACCACACAAGCCTATAGCGGTAGCATCAGATTTCTACCCTAAAGATATGCGGCCCATGATCAAACACCTTCAAGACTTACCAAGAACTAAGGATTTTACATTTCCATTAGGAGTGGTGTCTATGTTGGAAGATGGCGAAGGATGGCGCTGAATCTTGTGCATTGTCAGGAAGAGCAGGAATGCAGTTTTTGATAAGCTTAAAGGAAATATGGATATACGGTGGACTAAAAACAAAGTTATTAAGCAAGTGAACTCAGAAGTTTAGGCAAAACATAAAAAGAGGCAAAATTGTTGAAAACATGCCCTGCCCGTAAAGTGACACTTAAGGAAAATTCAGAGTTACCTTATGTGCTTCAGTACAGACTGTCCCCTCAGACAGGGAAGGGAATAAAACCTGTGACTGAGTCTCTTTTACAACAGAGTATCATTAAGAAAACCACTAGCCCCTGTAAGAGTTCCTGAGCAACTGCTGTGTCTGGTGTTTTTTTTAATCACTCCGGGGAGGGTTTCAAGAGTTTTTCCCTAACATGCTAGCCCACTTACTCTATTATTTTGACAATCACCCCATTGTCCCACTGCACCTGTTCTTCAAGGAACTGGATACCCTATTTGGCAATCATATTTGGGGCACCATGCAACACAGAGTTGCTCTCTGGAAGATACTACTGCCGGTGGACCGAGGAGGCCTAGACACCCCTCCTTTAAAGCCTACTATCTGGCAGCACAATTACTATGGCTATTGCGATGAACAGCTGGCCGGTATATGAGGGAGACTAGTGGCAAGGAAGTAGTTCTTACCCCATCCACAGTTTCCTCCTTTCGAAACCCACACCCACCTCGACCATATACCCACAATAAGTGACAGTAGCCCAGACATGCCTGTCTCGGACGTACCATAAAGAGAGTGGGACTCTAGCATACGCACCAACATTTCCCTCAGTGGGCCTCCCATGCTTCCCCAGTACCCATACACAGCAAGACATGACATCCTGGACAGCCCAGTCAATTCACAACTTAGGGGACCTGTTTGTAGATGGCCACTTTCTGTCATTCGAGCAGTTGCATTCGACTATAACCTCCGGCCAGGACACTTCCTCCTCCGCAGGCAGTTAGTTCACACTTGCTGAACCCTACGGAACATAGCAGATGCAGAACCTGCCACCCACCCTGTTGTACACACTATCCTTACCATAGGGATGGTCCAGCACCTCATCACATGGCTTTATAAAATTAGCAGGAACATATTGGCTGCTCCTATAGAATCACTCTGGCAGAAATGGGAAGAAGAGTATGAAAGAGTTTTGAATGACAAGGTATGGAAACAAGCTGAAGAAATCCCACAGCGGATCTCTAAAACATCTTGCTTCAAGAATATCAGTTCTTTTTTTTCACAGAGCGTATCTCACTCCTACTTAGGTAAACTGCTACGTCCCCAATACACAGACGATTTGCCCACACTGTAAGGTGCAGAATGCAGACCTGATGCACATGTCATGGTCCTGCATGGCCTTACAACACTACTTAAAACCATACACAACACCTTGGTGAAGTTGCGGACCTCCATGACTTACACACCTGGAAAGTTTGCTTACTGTGCATTTTCAAGCTCTGAAAATAATACAAGGTGCACATCCTTTTTGCCTCACTAGCACTCCTCCTTGGCAAACACGCACTCACCCTGCAGTGGCGATCGCTTACAGCCCCACCGCTATAGGCCTGGTATGGCGCAGTACGTAAATAGTCAACAGCTTCAGAAGATCCCCATTGTTATGTAGAAGTAATCAACTTCCTCCAGCAACCCATATCCTCCCACTGGGCAGCCTTGTTGATGCAATTCCTACAGCATACTAAGGCTGACGACCTTCCTCCCTAGACAAATAGGTCCCCACAACTGCACACCACCGGTAATCTCCCCTACCCAAGACTACTATACTGAGCGCAATGCTGTGGTCCCACCCACCAAAGACCCTCTAGCTTGATCTCACTTTCTCTCCCCACTTTATCAACCACACTGACCTGCCGCACCCATCCTCAGTTTCCCCCATCTCCCTGCCTTGTTTACCACTGTTTGTAAACCGCATTACTGGCCCGCCTTTACTCCCTTAACCCCTTGTACGCAACGGATGTAACCATTACATCTGTGAACCTGCCCTCGGGGGAAGCGTTAGCGCTCCCCCCAAGGGCCACCCCATTCCCCCCGCCAGGTCAGGGTTGGAAGGGGAATCGCTTCCCTGGGGGGAAAATTGTATTTAGGCAATTTCTGCCCCCCTTGGGGGTAGATCGGCCTATCTTTGTTAGGCCAATCTGCCCCCAAGGGGGCCAGAAACCACTAGACACCAGGGATCGGTGTGTGTGTGTGTATGTGTGTGTTTTGTTTGGGGGGAAACCCCTTGGGCAGGGTCGCTCCCCATTGTGGCACATTACTGTTGGCCGTATCTGCCGCCCTTTGGGGCAGATCGGCCTATTTTTGGAAGGCCCATCTGTCCCCCAAGAGAGGGAGAAAGCCCACCAGAGACAAGGGAAGATTTTTTTTCAAAATAAGAGGGTCCCACCCCAAATAAATGGGGCCAAAGATGTTCTGCCCACCAGTGGGCAGATTGGGCAATTACCCCCGATCCACACCCCGGGGAGGCAAAAAGTCTACTAGATGCCACGGAATTAAAAAAAAAAAATAGTGGGGTAGTGACTACTAACCAGTATGGGCCTGGTTATGCCCCCACCCCAAGTGAAGGGGGTAACAGTCTTTCAGCTCTCGCCCGCACGCTATAACATCCTATCCCACGGCAAGCAAGAGGACATTTGATTATTTTGGGTTTTGGTTTTACATTTGGGCCATGATAGCTTAGCCAACTCTCAAAATCATCCCACTTGGAATGGTGAGGGCTGCACTTTTTGGACTTTTGGGACGCAACCATGTAGAAATATCCACAAGACCTAGAGACATCTGAAAACGAAACATATGATTGATTCCAGGGTGGTGTGCTTCACATGCACCCCGCACCATTTTCTTACCCACCATGCCCTGCAAATCTCCAACTTTGCTGGAAATCACACATTTTTCCCACATTTATGTGATGGAACCTTCTGGAATCTGCAGGAATCCACAAAATTCCTACCACCCAACATTGTCTTATCTATACCAATAAAAATTCTGCTGCACTTGTCAGCCTAAAATTGTTTTTTCAAACTGACCTTTTGGACCCGCTTTGGTTCCCCCTCAATTTCGACATGTTTTTGTCTCTTTCCTGTCACAGGCACTTGGCCCACCTACACAAGTGAGGTATCATTTTTACCAGGAGACTGAGGGGAACGTTGGGTGGTAGGAAATTTGTCCCGGTGCGGTGATTCCACACAGAAATGTGGGAAAAATTTGATTGTTTTCGCTAAATTGGAGGTTTGCTGAGAATTCTGGGAAAGAAAATACTGGGGGGTCCACGCAAGTCACACCTCCCTGGACTCCCTTGGGTGTCTAGTTTTCAGAAATGTCTGGGTTTGGTAGGTTTCCCTAGAGGGCTGCTGAGCCTAGGACCAAAAACGCAGGTGCCCCCCGCAAAAACAGGTAGTTTTGTAGTTGATCATTTTGATGTGTCCAGATAGTGTTTTGGGGGCATTTCCAGTTGCAAGCCTACCCACACAAGTGAGGTACCATTTGTATCGGGAGACTCTGGGGAACACTGGGTGGAAGGAAATTTGTGACTCCTCTGAGGTTCCAGAACATTCTGTCACCAAAATGTGAGGAAAAGGTGTTTTTTTGGCCACATTTTGAGGTTTACAAAGGATTCTGAGTAACAGAACCTGGTGAGAACCCCACAAGTCACCCCATCTTGGATTCCCCTAGGTGTCTAGTTTTCATAAATGTGCAAGTTTGCTAGGTTTCCTTAGGTACCAGCTGAGCTAGAGGCCAAAATCCACAGCTAGGCACTTTGCAAAGAACAGCTCTGTTTTCTTTAGGAAAATGTGATTTGTCCACGTTGTGTTTTGGGGCATTTCCTGTCGCGGGCGCTAGGCCGACCCACACAAGTGAGGTACCATTTTTTATCTGGAGACTTGGGGGAACGCTGGGTAGAAGGAAATTTGTGGCTCCTTTCAGATTCCAGAACTTTCTGTCACCGAAATGAGAGGAAAAAGTATTCTTTTGGCCAAATGTTGAGGTTTGCAAAGGATTCTGGGTAACAGAACCTGGTGAGAGCCCCACAAGTCACCCCATCTTAGATTCCCCTAGGTGTCTAGTTTTCAAAACTGCGTAGGCATGGTAGGTTTCCCTAGGTGCCAGCTGAGCTAGAGGCCAAAATACACAGCTAGGCACTTTGCAAAAAACAGCTCTGTTTTCTTTGGGAAAATGTGGTGTCCATGTTGTCTTTTGGGGTATTTCCTGTCGCGGGCGCTAGGTCTACCCACACAAGTGAGGTACCATTTTTATCTGGAGACTTGGGGGAATGCTGGGTGGAAGGAAATTTGTGGCTCATCTCCGATTCAAGAACTTTCTGTCACCCAAATGAGAGGAAAAGGTGTTTTTTGGGCCCAATTGTGATGTTTGCAAAAGATTCTGGGTAATAGAACCTGGTGAAAGTCCCACAAGTCACCCCACCTTGGATGCCCCTAGGTGTCTAGTTTTCAAAAATGCACACGTTTGGTAGGTTTCCCTAGGTGCCGGCTGAGCTAGAGGCCAACATCTACAGCTAGGCACTTTGCAAAAAACACGTCAGATTTCAATGTAAAAATGTGATGTGTCCATGTTGCGTTTCCATGTTGCGCGAGCATTGGGCCTACCCACGCAAGTGAGGTACCATTTTTATCGTGAGACTTGGGGGAACACAGAATAGCGAAACAAGTGTTGTTGCCTCTTGTCTTTCTCTACATTTTTTCCTTCCAAATGTAAGACAGTGTGTAAAAAAGACATCTATTTGAGAAATGCCCTGTAATTCACAGGCTTGTATGGGCATTACAGAATTCAGAGATGTGTAAATAACCACTGCTTCTCGACACCTTATCTTGTGCCCATTTTGGAAATACAAAGGTTTTCTTGATACCTATTTTTCAATCTTTATATTTCAGCAAATGAATTGCTGTATACCTGGTATAGAATGAAAACCCATTTGAAGGTGCAGTTCATTTATTGGCTCTGGGTACCTAGGATTCTTGATGACCCTACAAGCCCTATATATCCCCGGAATGAGAGAACTCCAGCAGACATACCGGCATATTGCTTTAAAAAATCTGACATCGCAGGGAAGAGTTAGAGAGTAAATTGTTGAGAAAAATTGCTGTTTTTTTCACCTCAATTTCAATATTTTTTATTTCAGCTGTTATTTTCTATAGGAAACCCTTGTAGGATCTACACAAATTACCCCTTGCTGAATTCAGGATTTTATCTGCTTTTCAGGCATGTTTAGCTTTCTGGGATCCAGCACTGGTTTCACACCCATTTCTGTCACTAACTGGAAGTAGGCTGAAAGCACAAAAAATAGTAAAAATGGGGTATGTCCCAGTAAAATACCAAAATTGTGTTGAAGTGGGGTTTTCTGATTCAGGTCTGCCTGTTCCTGAAAGCTGGGAAGATGGTGATTCTAGCACCGCAAACCCTTTGTTGATGCCATTTTTAGGGGAAAAACATAAGCCTTCTTCTGCAGCCCTTTTTTCCCATTTTTTTTTTTTAAATCAACAACATTTTCACTTTTTTTGGCTACTTTCTTGGTCTCCTTCAGGGGAACCCACAAAGTATGGGTACCTCTAGAATCCCTAGGATGTTGGAAAAAACGGACACAAATTTGGCATGGGTAGCTTATGTGGAC
Organism: Pleurodeles waltl; assembly: GCF_031143425.1. Classification (NCBI taxonomy): domain Eukaryota; kingdom Metazoa; phylum Chordata; class Amphibia; order Caudata; family Salamandridae; genus Pleurodeles; species Pleurodeles waltl. The sequence goes on from NC_090446.1 coordinate 334,151,060, forward strand.
AAAAAGTTATGATGGCCTAAGTGCAAACTGTCCCAAACTGCCAAAAAAGGCTTGGCACCTGAGGGGGAAAAGGCCTGGCAGCGAAGGGGTTAATAGCTCCTCCATATCCTTTTCGAATCCTGAAGCATATGGACATCACAACCTGTCTACTACAGACTGTAGGAAAGACTATGTCCCCCCCCTGTCGAATATTGTATTGATCGCGGATCTCATGCATCGCATTGGTAGGTTGTTGTTTTTGAAAAAATTCTAATAAAAATTATTTACAAATAAAACTAAGCTTGGGTCTGTCATAACTCCGATATTAGGTATAATATTTTACCAACACAATAGCATTGCACAATGAAAACACTAGTTTTGTCCTTATTTTGAGTTTAGGTGTTACTTATTGCATGTGATAAATAACTACTAATGGGTACCTTATTTATCCTGTGAGATCAATAACACTTATTATGAGTTTGCGGGGAATAACATGCAGATTTTGGCGCTGAACACACAAAAGCTGAGTCATCCCCTGTTAAATTTCGGCAGGTGTGCCGAAGGTTAAAATATGTAATGTATCCAGTAATTATCGGATGCTTTGAATTACACTCAACTCGTAATTCCAACCCTTGCCCAAACTGGGGTTTACACAGGGGTCAGAAATGAATGACCCACTCGTAATCAGGCCCTAAGTGCACTACTTGTTCCAGTTTTACTATAAAAACCTGGTAATCGTGTTGTCTCCTTAGTTTCTCTCTTGTGGCCAGCTCAAAGTTGCCCCTTTCTCTACCCAGGAAAGGATAAGTGCTATAATTAGTAGTGACCATTATAGAATTTTTTGGGGAAACCATTATAGAGACTATGATCATTCTTTTCAAACAAATTCTAGAAAAAATTGCTTAACAAATGTTTCATTTTATAATGTACATTGCCTTGTAGGCTTTACAAAAAACATTGATATTTTAGTGGATATTACATTGTATGTGCTATGGCTTTGGAATAATAAAAAAAGCATGCTTACTGTTATTATGGCAATTAGTGGCATTATTTCAGTTTCCGGTCAAGTGACCCCTTTGAATGGTGCATGTGCCCTTTCCATAATAGATCTCCATTTGTTGCAAAGTTATTTTAAGGGAACAGCCTTTTTTGTCAGATCTTTAGTGCTGGTGCCTTCGTCATGGATGTAGCTCAGTCCTATCATATGACAACTGTGGGTGTGTGATCATACTACAACAATTGTGTTTTATGTAGAATAGCACAGATTCCTGGCAGAGTAGGTTACAGGTGGTAATACTGCTAACTAATTGGCACTCACTCATTCTTAGGAGGAATGGAAGAGGAATTAGGAAACAAACCTGAGACTTGTCTGTAATACATCAATTTGTCCCACCAAGTTCAATGTTTTAAGACCAGTACATGTGTGAAGCTGCAAATAAGTATATGTTGCAATGTTCTGATGAGTAGATTGAAAACATACTTTTGCTCAACAGCCAGACATGGAGCATCTGTCTGTAGATGAAATAGAAAATATTTCAGAGCTCATCATTTCACAGAAAGATGTTTTTTGGTGGATTGGCAAAAATGGTAATTGTCTTGAAATATATTTGCAAAAACTGTTTTTAAAGTGTGTATCGAACCTGCTTTTTGATTGTGTCCTTTTTTTAAAGATCTGTCAGTAGCAGCGGCGGATCCTCCTCTATGGCGGAGGAGCGCACCGCCATGCGAGCAGAAGCAGCTGCAATCCTTTAACAACCAAACAGTAATAAACTGTGTTTATTATAATTTTGTTGTTAAAGTGGTGGGGCCATGGGGGGTCACAAGGGGGAGTGCACTGTGCACTCCCTTCATTGACCATATGTGTTTGACCGGCCATCTCTGCCGGCTAAACACACATGCACATTGTGCTCGCTCCAAAGCGGCCCTGTGTTGCCAGGCTGGAGAGAGTAAACACAGTCTGCCTGGGAGTGCCCTGTTTGGGCCCTGCAACCAATCCTAATGCTGCTCTGAGCAGCATCAGGATTGACTGCAGGGCAGGCTGGGAGCCTGTGGCTATCCGCAGTAGCCAGGTAAGTGGAGCGGTACTGCGGCAGAGCAAGTAATTTTAGTAAATGTTTTGCCCCCCCTCCCACCCTCGCTCTGCCCCTCCCCTTTACCGTACAGCGAGCTGCAACTGGTAAGTAGCCCACAAACAGTGTCATATCCACTAAAACAAGTTTGTTATAATCGTATCGAGTTTGACCAAAATATTTAAAACGCATAATTTATCTTCCTACTTTCTTGGAATGGCTTCAAGGATAGCTCAGCTCCATTGTTTAAACTGTTAGCGGAGCTCCATTGGTTGACGTGTTAGCTCCCCCGAAAGTTCAGGTCTTATAGTTCCCCTGGCGGTGAGGTTTTAACTTGGGTGTAGACAGTATCCTACATAAGGTGAAATCACCCATGAGTGTCTAGTGCACCACACCCTTCAACTTCGGAGATACGCGCAAAAAGGTTTGTCTAAGGTTCTACCAGGGATGGCACAGCAGCGTCACCCCAACACCCCCACAGGCAGCAGCTGCAACCTTTTACAGTAAAAACATAATAAACGTCTTGGGTCGGCCAAACATACATGCCAATGAGGCTCTATGCAACCCAGCAACACAGTGCCTTATTAGAGAGAGCAGGAAGAGACTCCCACTCTGCCTCGGAGTGCCCTGGCTGGGTGCTCCGTCCAATCCTACCTCTGCTTTCATGCTGCCAGCAGCATGAAAGCAGCAGTGGGATTGGACGCGGGGCAGGCTGTGAACATGTTCCTGCAGCTGAGGAGCGGTGGGGTGGTGGCACAGTGCGATGAAATGTGTTTTTTCATTATTACTTTGTGTTTGCAATAACTTAGGAAACTTGCGATTTAAAAGCATCTGATGAAAAGTTTCATGTGCGTCCAGTCTTCAGGAAGCAATTAGAATTTCAAGATACCTCTTTTGATTAATGTTCTTGCTAGACAGAGAGATCGGAGGTTTGTCTAGCGGCAGCTTTGACCTGCCATAAAGAAGAGTAGTTTTGCCATAAAGAAGCGTAGAGGGATAATGTGCCTGTTGCATAGAACATAGTGATATTTTGTGTGGATAGCTGAGTGGATTAGTAAAGCCAGCTTTTACAAGCCTTTTAAAACTAATGAGTGTTTTTGAAAAGGGGTGCTATGGAGGGATGAGTGGCACATTTTCTGGGTGATAGTGAGGGATCTGAGGAGGTGGTCATGGGGTGGGGGGACACCAGAAAAATACCTCACACAGGGCGCCACCAACGCTAAAGCCGGCCCTGCAGCACCTGTTGGCCAGTGTGGAATCCGCAGTAGGTCCATTATAGGCGTGACAGGCACTGATTTAAAGACAGTATGGAAAAACCCTAAATTCAGTAAAAATGCTGTCACGCAAGGACTGTCCTGGCCTGGCCTAGACGGTAGTAAACACCTGATGAACACAGTCAAAAAAGCCAAAGGGCACGAGAGAGAAATCCGATGCCATCCTACAGGTTGTCTGTGACACTTAGGGGGTTATTACAACTTTGGAGGGGGTGTTAATCCTTCCCAAATGTGACGGATATACCACCAGCCGTATTACGAGTTCCATAGGATATAATGGACTCGTAATACAGCTGGTGGTATATCCGTCACTTTACCGTCACTTTTGGGACGGATTAACACCTCCTCCAAAGTTGTAATAACCCCTTTAATCTGCTGCGTGAACAGGACGGATGCCCTAGCCTTAGAGGTGAACTTGCTGCAGTCGGACCTTAATAGACTTTCAGAAAGGGTCACCGAAACTGTCTCCATTGGCTGCCATAAATCCCGCAGTTAACGAACTGCAAATACAGGTCAAGAAGCTGGAGAAGCCGGTCCTTCCATTTAATTGCACTGTAGTGCTGAATATGGCGAAAGGCACTGACGCGAAACAGTATGACTGATGCAGGTCTCCGAATAGAAAGAGGGGAGACATGCTGGAATAATCATCGAAGCTTGGCTCATTAACAATATTCATTCAAGATCGTGTACCTTAAAAATATTTCGTTGTTAAGCAAACGACCAGGGTCCCTGTGTGCCAGCGTGTGCGCGGTGCTACCCCGACGGTGGCATAATTGCTGGACTATTGCGTATTTTACAAAGAACACATGAGCATGTTTCATGGATAACTGATAAAATAATAATAATAATAATAATAATAATAATAATAATAATAATAAGAAGAAGAAGAAGAAGAAGAAGAAGAAATAATGATAATAAGGCATGTTTTCCAAATTACACACTTTGGTGCCCCACTTAGGATGATCGTTTGTAGAACTGAAAAGACAGACAAACTACCCAGACACGAGGAACAGTATGCTTCGCTGCGAGAGTAGATGCAAAGGGAACCTCACACCTTTTTCTTAACCATTGACGGACGAAATGACAGGGGAGGCAATGGGCATAAAGCAAGAATCATACTTAAAAAGTCGCTAACTTTTCAAAGGAGATGGACCCAGACTCTTGCCCATGGATGTCATTAATGGGTCACCAGCTTGACCTTTGCTACCCCTGGCATTGCCTTTGCGACCCCTGTCCTCAGAGGTGGCAAATTCAGAGCCAGATACACAGTGCCAGCTCGTCCTCATGGATGGCAATTGTGGCTCCACTCTCTTTGTTTTCTGGTATTTTTATTACATTAATAGTGAATAATAACATATTATTCACTATAAGTGTAATAGAAATTGAGTACAATCAGCTGAAATATTCCATTGCATGGCAGCTGAGGTAAGTAAAAAATGCTTTTAAATGTATGTTGTGTACGCGCTTGTCGGTGAGAACGTGTTTATGTGAGAGTGTATGTAAATGTGAAATTGTGCGTATGTGTAAGTATGTGTGTGTGTTACTGAAATTGGAGGTCAAAGGGCGTTTGATGTCACTTCCTCTATCCCTAGCATTTCAGTGAATCGACTTCCATGCTCTTGGCAAGGAATGAAAGAGCAGGTGGGCAAAAAATACGCGTGACTGGTGAAGGACATTTTAAAATATAGAAACATGTGAGAGACAAACATGAGTTGGACCACTGAACAACTAGTAATGATGATTCATAACTGCATCAACTGAAGGAGTACTCTTTAGTGGCCTGGAAGAGACCCCAATTATGGACCAGTTTCTTGTTTAATGTATATGCTGATGGCATCTGACTGATACTTCCAAATGTAATGGTCTGATTGTTCTTGATTGATGAGCTGCTATCCTTACAGAGACCTGGGATGTTTGGAATGAGGGGGACAGGTTGGGGGAACGTGACGAGGATGTACACTTACTTTTTAGGGTCGAGCCTATGAGTGCATGCACTAGCGCATGCGTCCAGCTTGCAGGACTCGCTATGTACAGTAAACGGCTTGGAGCTAGGGCTGGGCGGTGTGAACAGAGTTCGGCTTTGCAGAATTCTGCAGAGTTGACAAAGTACTTTGTAGAATTCTGCGGAACCGAAATTCTGTGCCCTGTGAAGTCCTCTTGAATGCACCCATTTCGGAAGTGCTAAGCAGGGTAGGGCCTGGTCAGCCAGGACCGACCCGGCTTAGCGCTTCCAAGATGGGCTCATTCAGGAGGGCTGTAGGCAGTGAAAGCTGCTGTTTCAGGCCTCTTGTGCACCGGCCTGTCCCGTATGCATTGCACACGGGACAGGGCGGTGCACAAGAGGCTTGAAACAGCAGCATTTACAGCCTACAGCCCTGGCCTGAATTCAGGCCAGGGCTGTAGGCAGCGACAGTTGCCAGGCATGTTGTACAACGGTGAACAAGAGGCCTCAAACAGCAGCTTTCACTGCCTATGGCCCTGGCCTGAATTTGGGCCAGGGCTGTAGGCTGCGAAAGCTGCGGTTTCAGTCCTTGTTTGTGCTTCAGTGTGCACAAACAGCGACAACAAAAGAGAAGAGGACTTACCTGGGTTTCCCAGGGGTCCTTCTCTCTTCGTTGTCTGACGGTGACGAGTCTCAGCATGGGTGCCTCCCTCTGGTCTGCTCTGGTGTGCAGTGGTGCACGCTGCAACCCAGTTGTGAGCTCCAGTCCTCTGACAGGGTTAGCAGAGTTTTTTGGATAACTCCGTGCTCCAAGGAGAGTGTGGAGTTCCAAAAACTCAGTTAGCTCTGCCTACGGAGCGGAGCCCTCCACACACTTGGAGCTGGCCTGTCGCTTACTATTTGTTGGCTTGCATGGCACTCTTCTTTACAGCCCTGTAATTCGTCACTGCAGGCCTGGCATCATTTACTCTCTACTTAAAATCTGTTGCTCCCAACATGATTGAAGTAATATTATGTTCTTTTTAATTTCCAGTGCCCTGCAAACAGAGGTCTTGTGACTGCCAAATACGTGCCTGGAAGGGCAAACAATGCTGCAAAGTTTTATTTTTTATAGCTAACTTTCTTTTATTTTGCCAAACCATCTTTTCTCACATTGCAATCATGTTTTCTTTTTATTTTTGCTCATGGGTGCTGATCTCAAAAGATAATCTTTTTTAAATTTGTTCTAAATAAATATTGCAAAGCGACATTGTTTCTTTACTATGTGTAATTTCTGAAATGATGCGTTAACGCATAATCGTGCAGTACACCCAATTCACCCCACTCCAGTCCTCCCCACTACAATGCACCCCACCTCGGCCCAATCCACCCACCCCAATCCAATCCACTCCTATCCACCCCACTTCAACCCTTCCAACCCCACCAATGTAATCTGGCCCACTCAGTTCACCTCACTCCAATCCAAATAATCTACACCACTCCACTCCAATCTGCCCCACTCCAATCCAAAACAATATGCCCCACTCCCACCTACCCCACTCCAATCTGCCCCACTCCATCTACCCCACTGCAATCCAAAACATTCGGCCCTACTCCAATTCAAAACAATCTGCCCCACTCCAATCCACCTTACTCCAATCTACAGCTCGTTAATCCAAAACAATCTGCCGTACTCCAATCTGCCTAACTCCAGTTTTCCCCATTTCAATCCTAAACAATCCACCCTACTCCAATAGGCCCCATTATAGTCTGCCCCACTCCAATCCAAAACAATCTGCCCCACTCCAATCCTCCCCACTCCAATCTTCTCCACTTCAATTCGAAACAATACACCCCACTCCAATCCAATCCACTTTACCCTATCCAATCCACCGCACTCCATCCCAATTCACCCCACTCAAATTCGTCCCACTTCCATCCAGTCCACTCCGCTCCCATCCAATCCACCCAACACCAACCCAATCCACCCCACTCCAATCCACCCTAATACAGTCTGCCCCAACCCAATCCAAAACAACGTGCCCAACTATAACCTACCCCACTCCAACTTGCCCCAATCCACCCTCGCAAACTCCAATCATAAAGAACCCACTCCAATCCAAAATAATCTTCCCCACTGCAATTCACCCACTCCAATCCAATCCACCCCACTCCATCCCAATTCACCCCACTCCAATCCACCACAATCCAGTCCACCCCATACCAATCTAGTCCACCCCACTCCAGTTCAATGCAATCCACCCACTCCACCCATCCTACTCCAATCCACTCCATGTCAATCCACCCCAATCCAGTCCATCCCAATACAATCCAACACAGCCCAATCCATTCCACCCCACTGCAACCCAGTCCATCACACTGCAGCCTACAACACTTCAATCCAATCCACCCTGCCCATTTCAATCCACCCTATTCCAGTCCACCCCACCCCACTCAAATCCATCCCACTCACTCCAATCCTCCCCACTCCATTCCAATTCTATCCCTGTCCAATCCACCCCCTCCATCCCAGTTCAGTATAGCCCACTCCAATTCAATGCACCTCACTCCTATCCAATCCAATCTGATCCACCCCACCCCACTCCAATCCAGTGAATCCAATCTACCCCACTCCAGTCCTTTCTAATCCACCCCACTCCTATCCAATCCACCCCACCTCACTCATATCCACTCCACCCCACCCCTTATCACTCCGACCTAAACCAATTACCCCAATCCCATCTAATCCACCCCACTCAAATCCATCCCACACCAATCCACCCCACTCCACTCAATCCACCACACTCTACCCCAATCCAACCCATTCCACTGTACTCCAATCCAGTCAATCACACTACCTCAATCCACTCCAAAATACTCTACCTCATTCCACCCCACTACACTCGACAACAGTCTCTGCCAGGGAACCACTGAACTCTAATCCCCTCTACTCAACTCTACGACACTCTACTCCCCCACTTCATTCTACGACACTCCAACAAATCCACTCTACGACACTCTACTCCTCCACTCCACTCTGACACTCCATGGCACTAACTTTTAGCTATGCAGGACAGCAGTCACACTAGTGTACAACATGGCAAAACACATTGGCAAAGGCAATAGCTCTTGTAGATGTGCGACCTACTGGATTTGCAGATGTTTGTTTCTTTTGTCTCCTTTTTCTTTTTTCCGTGTTTTTTTCTTTCTTCTCCCTTCCCTATCTCTTGTTTTTAATTCTCTTTTTTTATCTCTTTTTGTGTTGGTTTCTCATTTCCCCATATCTTTCTCCCCCCCTACCTTTCTTTCTCTTTAATGCTTTCCTTTTTTTCTCTTATATCTACTTTCTCGCTCTCTACTTTCTGACTTTCTCCCTTCCCCTCCTCTCTATCATACTTTCTTTCTATCATACTTTCTTTTTTGGCTTTCTTTCTGTTTTTTCTTTGTTCTTTCTTTCCTCTTTCTTCATTTTCTTTAATTATTTCTGTCTGTCCCCTTGCTTTCTTTCTTCCACTTGCCTTCCTTTCACATTGCTTCCTTTCTGTTTTCTTTCTTCCTCTCTGTCCTTCCTTCGTTTAGGAGCTCATAGTGTATAAACAATCGCTTCGTACATTACTTTGTGTATCATAATTGGCAGACAGCTTTACTCCGTGGGAGTGATTGCAGATATATATTTACTTGTTAAGATCTATGAAGTCTGCATGTGCCTTACAAATTTAATTATAATTAATTATCCTAGTGAAAAAAGCAATGCATGTTAAACGGAGCTTTCTGATTTGCTTATTGTGGACATTGATCAGTGGTCAACAGAACAGTTAGCCGTATAGTTGAAGTATTTCGTGTCCTAGCTCACAAAATGAAAGCAGTGTCATCCTATTCGTTTGCATGACAACGAGACTCCAAGCCCCAATGAGATATACACCTTCAAAAGTGATTCTAAAATAAGAAAAAAGATGCAAAACATATTGGCAGGAACCGCGATGGTAAACCTTGTGTGATAGTTTGATTGCCATTTATAGTGTCTGCTCACTGGAGCAGGACTGTGGTGTTTTAATTACTTGAGCTTTATGTATCCTCGTTGAATCAGTTTATTAGGCAGCATCTCCAGCTGATTTCCAATGATCAGAAGTAGCTCTCTCTTTAGGATTAGTTGGAGGCCCTTGATTTTAACCATGTCAGGTACAGCATTTTTATTATGTATCAGCTGACAAAAATATTATGTCCTAATTATATCATTGGCAAACATACTTCCCATTCAAAGTAATAGTAGAAGATCAACACCCAGTGTGGCAATACTTTTATAACCATTTTTTCGTCAATGATTTTCTGAAATACAAATATCTGCAAAGACAAAATGTCCACATTACATACTTTCTTCATAATTTGCTTTTCAGGTTTCTGGGAAAAGGCGACATTCGACACGAGAAAAATCCAGGTCTTTTGGCCCCAGGGCAGTCAGATGTTTTAGGCACTAAACATGTCAACTGAGGGTCTTTTGCACACAGTCTCCTACAGCCTGGGTACTGAAAACCCTCAAACTGGGTGCCAAGTACCACTTTTAGCACTGGAATCAGGATTGTGAGAGGGCAACCCATGGCTTCGAAATATGCTACAGAATAGAAACTCAGAAATCTGCAATGTAACAAATAACACCATAAAAATATTTGTCTGTTTTAGTGCTTTTTCTTTTTAAATTAAAATTACCTCAATCCACACACAGCTAAATACTATGCCTACATTACAAATATTTACAAAATGGCAGGAGGAACAATCAATTTATAAAACTACATGGGGGAGTGAAAGTCACAGTGCTCCACAAACCTCCTTAATTCAGTTTATACCACCTGGTCAGAGCGACCTTTAACTTTTCTTGTGCTAGCAGCCCTTAAATCCTAAAACAGCATTAACCCTACATGTGCCTATAGTACTTGAAGTATGTCCCAGGGGCCGCTTGTGGCCCTCCTCACCTTCACATGCGTCTCCCTGCTGAAAGACAGCACTTGTTTGCTGTTTACTTGCGAGAACGGTAACTTCAGAAAGATGTTAAATAGGCAAGCGTTTATTTACATATAACTGAAGTGGAAGAAAAGAAGCACATAAGGTGTATTCCACCACTTAACGTTAGGAACACATTCATTTTTAAGACATCTTGCAACAAACGTGTTAAAATATGATAAAGACAAAATTCAAAAGCTATATTTCATTAAAATACAGAAACGTTTCACTTTAGTACATGAGATTATATAAGTTATTCAGAAGTATCTCATAAAGTGATAGTTTTCAAAAATGAACATAGAAACATTCATGCCTCCTCCCACCCTAACAATGCCAAGCGTGATCTAAAAGGCAAGTGAGTTGTCAAGTGGAACCCTCTGGGTGGCCTGTGTTATTTTACATGGACAAAGTTAGAAATTGAGTCTCTAGTTGGCAGAGGTAAGCACCCTGTCCAAGTAGGGACCACAAACCTAGTTAGGGTAAGTCATATACACACCCTAAATTACCCTGTGCTCTCCTGTGAGAGGGGAAGTGGAGGAGGAGCATGCGAGGAGAAACGCAAGGGGCTGTGGTGCTGAGGTGTGTTTCCCACCGTCTGTCACATCAGCCTCGGTTGTACAGCTTATGCCCTCTACACTCGGGCTGCTCGATCACTTCTCCCGGACGCCACTGACTGGGGGGTCGGGGCGAGTGCACCAGCTTTAGTCAGCAGCTGCGAGTGTGCCCCAGGACCCTGCGGAAGCGACTAGGTTAGTACTGAGTGTGGCTTGCAGGGAGCCTGGCTTGCCCTGCTGACCCCCGCACCCATTACCACTCCATTTCTGCCACACTAAGGTCCATATTTATACTCTGTTTGTGCAGGATTTGCATCATTTATTTTGGCACAAATTCGTCGCAAACTTAACTCCATATTTATACTTTGGCGCTAGAGTGTGCACCATTTTTTGTACGTGAAAACCTACCTTGCGCTAATGACATGCAAGGTAGGCGTCCCGTGCAAAAAATGACTCTAAGGCATGTGCACCTTATTTATCCTCCGGCGTCAAAATGATGCACAGGAGGAGGCGTGCCTTAAAGCATGGCACCCAGCTGGATTTGTGCCATTTTTTAACGCCTGGGTCAGGGCAGGCATTAAGGGACCTGTGGGCTCATTTCCATGGTAGGAGACCATAGAAGCAGTCCACAGGTGCCCTTCCCTGCACCCAGGGACACCTCCTGACACCCTCGCCCACCCCTGGAGGACACACATGGATGGGGGACCCATCCATGGTGAGTGCAGGTAAGTATAAATATTTTTTTTTTAAGTGGCATAGGGGGGCCTAACTTGGGCCCCCCTACATGCCACTGTGCCCAATGGCCATGCCCAGAGGACAGAAGGCCCCTGGGCATGGCCATTGAGCAGGGGGGCATGACTCCTGTCTTTGCTAAGACAGGAGTCCTTTCCATGGAGGTTGTGAGTCAAAACATGGCGCTAGTCAGGTTAGACCCAATATTTTTGGCTCTAACCTGACTTGCACCATTCTTTGGCGCACAGTCCCCAGTCTTCCCTTCGCCTCCGCTGCCCGGTTAGCGTAATTTATTTTGACGCTAACCAGGACGCAGCGCCGGCTAACGTCATTCCATAAATAAGGCGCCTGGCTGGTGCGTTGGAATGGCGTTAGCCGGCGGTAAACTTTTTGATGCAAATCTGAGCTAGCGCTGATTTGCGTCAAAAAATATAAATATGGGCTTAAGTAACCAAGACAGTCCAGCGCTGACACATTTAACATCTGCCAGTTCGCCCATTCCCTCACGCCTTTCCCTGCAGCTTCCACAGCTCCTTGCTGCTAAGAGACCTATCAGAGACTGTAATCGTAACTCAACAGAAATGCAACAGAAACTCAATGTAAACAGCTTTAAGGCAAACAGAGTCAACCAAGCAACTAAACTCCATATTTTAATCTACATTTTAAATTTATCATTTTTCAGAACTTAAAACCTAAATAGACAAAATTCTGAGTTTTGGCAACCTAGGCGGTGGAGAGCTCAGGCCGCACTGGTCTCAGGTCTGAAAGGAGGAGGGGAGCTGAGACCAGATAAGACCAGGGCTATAAGCCGCAGTAAGCCTATTTGAGCCTGTGCAAGCCGGTGCTGTCAAAGAAAAGCCTATTTGCTTAGTTATGTAAAAATCCAAGTCCTCAACAGTTACCAGCACAGTGTTCAGTTGAAATGAGGTCGGGGAGGTCGAGAAGGTCTCTGAAGCAGAGCAGCAAGCCTAAGAAGCCCAGCATTAGCACATCACCTCTGGTGGATGTCTACGTACCAGGTATTTAAGAGACCGTAGCTGGGCAACCAAAAATTACAATGACATTCCAATTGTTAAAAGACGCAGCGGCAGCCATCTATTTTGCCATTTCTCTAATCACCGGCCTGCCTGTTCAGCTCACACCAATTGTAATTATGAAACCGAAGGACCAATCTCTAGGCCAGTCTCCATGCAAAGACCCCCAGTATATTACAACCTTTCATGCTTGACTCAACAAAGAAGGCCAGCAATCCTTTGTATAGCCACCCATTCAAACTGAGTAGCCCAGGTGGGATAGCGAGGCAGAGCCTGCAAAGGTTGGCAGGCCAGACATCAGCAGAGATTGCAAAGGGATCTGATTTAACCTATGGCATCGCCAATGGTACTGCTGATGAATTCAATAATGATGGCACTACATTGGAAATGCCCTTCACAAGACCTCACCAAACATCAGAAGGATCCTTAGGTCTGGAGGTGGATGGGAGTTCGGCACTGCAAAGCACCTCAATCCTTAAAATTGTGGGAGACGGATCAAGCAACAAACTAAACAATCTCTTAGACTGCCCTCATGGACAAGCCTCTGTACTGCCCACAAGCCAAATGAAGAAGTAGAAGCCAGGGCAGAATTCGCTGATTTAACACAAGAGGAATGGAATGAGTAATTGGCATCCTATGTGTCGGAAAAGGACAATGACAAGGACAACAACAGTACAATAACTGCTCTCACTGCAGCCAGCATGGGCATAGCTGACCTATGGCATACTCTCATGGGCCATGAATGGACACCCACATCCAATCAACACTACATTGGCCAATAGTAAAAACACACACCTGACATTCATACACAGACCACACCCCCCACCCACAGCACTATAAAACACACACCCACATTACCCACAACCCTTTACGAACAACAATTACTGGCAGAAGATTGACATGAACAGCACAGAGACAACTAGACACACACACCACATACACCCCTACATCCCTCACGCGCCCCACATCACACACCCCACCACATTACTCAACACACTCTCACCAACTCACACCATGCAACACCCATGTCCCCACAAAGGCACCCCCGTTTCACTAATAAGGAGTTAAGGGTCAGGGTGGAGGAAATTGTCAGGGTAGAGCCACAGCTGTTTGGAGCACAGGTACAGCAGATATCCATTGTAAGGAAGATAGAGCTATGGCGGAGAATTGTGGACAGGGTGAACGCCGTAGGACAGCACCCAAGAACAAAGGACGACATCAGGAAGAGGTGGAACGACCTACAGGGGAAGGTACATTCTGTGGCAGCAAGGCAGCAAGGCACCAGCTCACCATACAGAGGACTGGTTTGTGGACTCCCACCACCTCCCCTACAGCTCACAGCATGGGAGGAGCAAGTCTTGACAATACTGCATCGTGAGGGACTCGCTGGAGTAGCCGGAGGACAGGTGATAACGCGTCCCAATCTAGGCAATTTATTCACTCTGGGACTCGTTTTAGGCCGATTAATCTTTTGACCCTGATTGAAGACACCTTAAGATGAGATAACTAATCAACATGTCGATCGATAAGTCAATATCCTCATCAATATGCGCAATAGCAAATCGATCAAACTAATCAATGAAATTAATAAGACTCGAACACCACCATGACCTTTCAGTCATGAATAACCACGTCAGATTTTAGCAAGTTTATGATGTTTATTCCCTATTGATTACACTCTACTAGCAAGTTTATTAGACTCAATACCATGAAACACATCAGTACTGTAAGAATATGGCAACTCAAATAAGATTTCATCAAAGCAAAGATCATAAACATTAGAACATAGCACGACATCAACATGGGTTAACTTTTAGAAGAGTATCATTAGCGCATTGTTCAACAGAGCATAGATTTAGTCATGTGTCTATTTGCGTCCGTTTAGTGCACCTCTTAACTAATCTCGAATTAGCATTGGCATGCTGGGCTTCATGCAAAACAATTTTGGCAATACAAATTTAGAAAACATCTATCTATGGTCAAAAGAAGCAATTGGCACCTAGGAAGGGAAATAGACAATTACAATTTCATCATCAAATAGTTACCCTCCGTAATGGGTCAGCATACAGAATCAGTCTTCGTCCTCAGGACAGCAGTTGATTCACCATCAGCTAGGAAACCCAGAAAAGTTCAGCAAGACCGGGCAAAAGGGTATACCTCCCTCATAAGGAGGAAAAGTATAGAATCGGGCAAGGTAAGGTAAGGATGGTTTGAGGAATCAAACGGCAAAATCTTCGGGCAGAGTACCAAAGTGGCTGGGCAATAGCAAAAAGGCACGCAATGGCTTGTAATGGCATATAACGGCATATAATGGCTGATTTCTCCTTGTGTCCAAGAATTTTATGGCAAACTTGTTGTACAGTCCCCTAATTTCCAATTGGGCAAGTTTTGGCACACCATCATCTCCATCCAATGGTGTACGTCTCGCCTCATTAACACCCATATTTATACTTTTTTAGCACTGCATTTGCGTCATTTTTTGACGCAGAAACTGTGCAAACTAGCAAAAAACTATTGTATTTTGTAAGTTTGCGCCGTTTTTACTCAAAAAGCAGCGCAAATGCGGCGCTAAAAAAGTATAAATATGGGCCTAAGATTGTTACCCCATAACAGTTCTCACGTAGCTTATTGGCTCTTGTGATTGACGTCTTCAACGGGTAGAATGTCAGGTAGAAACGTATACTTTCTTAAGCTCAGTCAGTAGTCCCATTGTCCATACCGGTTCAGGCGACCTTGTACCTAGTGCAAGTTTACACTGTTGCATTCGGCAAGAATGTCTCCTTGAGCAAGTCGAGTCTTCATGAGAATGAATCTACTACGGTTACACTCATCTTCTAGCTTCTGGAAAAGTACAACTACATGTCCTTCAGCAAGTCAGCACACTGCATGTTAGAAAAACACATTAAATATGAAAACGGGCAGCTAGGCCCCAACTCATGCTAACTAAGGCCTAGTGAATTAATTAACAAATCCTTAACATATAACTCTTAATACTAATACAAAATCATATATTAGTACATTAATATTTCATTATTAGTCAATTTCATTAATCATCGTACACATTGGTGGCCACTCCCCGTGGGCACATTTCGACACACACGTTTAGTAAAACACAGCAATACATTTTCTATGCGGCATTATTATGCATTAGTTCATAAACATTTCATGTTAATTTTGATTATAAAAACTACACTCCAACACAGGACACTGGTAAGTCAACATTTATTGCTTATCACCCCATACCTCCATGACATCACACCCCCTCACCCTCACTCACATCACTCCACTCCACCCCACACACTGCACCAACGCAGATGATGAACCCCAGTGCCAAAACCTGCATGCCATACAAATGCATGGACACCCCTCCCAGCCCTGCATGGGCACCCATCACCAAAGCATGCACAGCATAGGGAAACTAATAATCACTCAATACATCACCATACAGCAAAAGGAGGCAGGGCAACACCAACGATAGAGGGGAAGCCAGGGATGTACAATATGTCACAGACATGAAGCATAATACATCACTTACATCCCCACAGGTGCCCCAGCCACTTTCAATGGAGAGGAGGTGCCATGACAAACCAATCCTCCAACAGAAGATGCCCCCAGTGATAACAGTAACTCTGGACTTCTGGATCTGGACCAATAACCAGGCCCATCAGGGACCACTGGACCATTGGTCACCCAAGCCCACTCCCAGTCAACCACAGAGCCTCCCCCATCAGTATCCAACACCTTGGCACCCACCCAGTGTCCCCACACCTCTGGCCCCAGGACACATCAATCAGCAGTGGGCCCACTTGTACAGGGACCCCAGTCCACACCTCGCCCACAAGACAATCAAGGGCCTGGGGTCAGTGGCAGTGGGAATAGCATTCAGGGTACAGAGCCAGAGGCCAACAGGGACACTGGGAGGACCGCTGTGCGCCAGGGGGAGGACAGGCCCAGGGAACCGACTCTCCATGAGGCACTCACCGAGATCCTTGGCGCCTTCCAACACTCCCAGGACACGATGGGCCAGATCCTTGACAACGTGCAGGAGAACAGGACTTGCAAGCCATTGACACTACCTTGATCTCCATAGCAGGGCTGCTGGCAGACATGGCCAACTTCATTAGGGAGGCAACAGCACAGCAGCGGGCCCCTACCACTAGCCAGTCCATTGACCAGCCCTCCACCTCCGCTGCAGCTAGTGGGCAGGAGTCCCACAGGCCACCAGCATCCCTCCCCCTGCAGAAGGTGAACCACCCCACAAACGTTCCCCGTGACCCCAACAGAAGACAGAGACACCTGCCAAGACCACTGCCAGGAAATGAGACTCTTCTGATTGTCCCCCTTGTGTCCCACACAGTCATCTTGTCCACTTCGAACTGCCTTTGCTCCCCTTCATATGGCCCCATGGACACTGGACGTGTTCTACAAACAGACTGGAACAATACCCTAGACCTTCCTCCATCATCACCCCATTCCATTTCACATTTCCCTCAATTTCATAGCACTACAATAAACACCCTTGAATACAACTTGACTACTAGTATTTTATGTTTTGAAAGTGTGCATTTATGGAAACAGTCACATCTAGTGCAAATGATCTGAACACTGTGAGAGCATAGAAATAATGACCTGTAGCTGTCTGTAGTCAGCACATCAGTACTCTGTTGTTATATCACGCATATCTGTAAAATGACAAGCCATAGGTGACAATAAGTTGAGATGCAAAGGAACTTAATGCCATCATGCTACAGCCACAAAGAATACATCAATAGTCAGAGGAATGGTCAGTTGCTCTGTCTCACCTGTGTGCCATTGGAAGTATTGACGGGTAACTGATGTTCGGTTGTCCTCATCCTCAGCCTCTTCATCCTCACTGTCCTCAGGGTCTACTGCTGCCACAGGGGCATCTCCAGTCTCTTCCTCCTGCAGAAAGGGTACATGCCGTCTAAGGGCCAGGTTGTGCAACATGCAGCATGCCACTACTATCTGGCAGATTTTCCCGGATGAGTAGCACAGGGATCCACCTGTCAGATGGAGGCATCTGAACCTGGCCTTCAGGAGGCCGAAAGTCCTCTCGATGATCCTTTTGGTTCGCCCATGTGCCTCATTATAACATTCCTCACCCCCTGTCCTGGCATTCCTCACAGGGGTCAGCAGCCACAATAGGTTTGGGTAGCCAGAGTCACCTGCAAGTATTGAGGGACATCATTTAGTCTCACACAATGCTGTAGGGATGACACCTGAAGGCATTCACTAACATACAGTGGGTAGGGACCGTGGCTCACCTATTAGCCACACCCTGTGCCTCTGTAGTTGGGCCATCAGATTTGGGATGCTGCTATTTCTCAGAACAAAGGTGACATGCACTGACCCAGGATACTTAGCATTGACATGGGTGATGTACTGGTCCGCTAGGCACACCATTTGCACATTCAGTGAGTGGAAACTCTTCAGATTCCTGAACACCTGTTCATTCTGGCGGGGGGGGCAGACAAATGCAATATGTGTTCCGTCAATCACCCCAATAATATTGCTTAGAATCCGGCCTTCACTGTGGCCTAATCTTCCACCTGGGGGAAGGCTATGAGCTGCACATGTGTTTCACCAGGGCAGACAAAACTCTTGCCAGCACAATTTAGAACACTGGCTGTGACATTACTGCTGCCAAGCCCACTGTCACCTGGAAAAACTCAGTTGTCAGGAAATGGAGCACTGATACCACTTGCACAAGGGGGGGTAGCCCAGTGGGATGACAGATAGCAGATATCAGGTCTGGCTCCAATTGGGCACACAGCTCAGTGACTGTGGCCCTGTCCAGTCTATAGGTGAGTATTATGTGCCTGTCCTCCAGTGTAGCAAAGTCCACCAGGGGTCTGTTCACGGGGGCTTGCCTCCTCCTGCTATTCCTTCACAGTGGTAGGTACCTAAGGGACACAAGAGTGAGAAGGAAGTGACAAACTGAGCAATGGAACCACCACCTCAGTGTACACTGCGCTTGTATGTAATCTGGTCTGGATCCAATTGGGCACACAGCTCAGTGATTGTGGCCCTGTCCAGTCTATAGGTGAGTGTAATGTCCTCCAGTTTAGCCGATTCCACAAGGGGTCTGTACATGGGGGTATGTCTCCTCCTCCTATTTATCCGCAGCAGTAGGTATCTAAGGGACACAAGAGTGAGTAGGCTGCCATAATTTGAACAATGGAACCACAACTTAAGTTTAAATAGTGCATTTATGTGATGGGACGTGCTGATCTAGGCTGTGACGCAGTTAAGGGTGATATGACCGTTGTACACCACCATGAAATGGCGACCGCCTGTCTTGTATGTAGGAACAGGTGGAAGTGAGGTAACTCCGCCGACGTTTGGTGTAGTGGCAGAAGGCGGTCTTACACCGCTGTGCAATTCCTCGTTAGATAATATGGGCTCTATGGAGTACAGTGGGCAATGGGGATCTGGGCCGACAGTGACGGTGTACATCACCGCGGACGTGACCGTCATTTTCTATCTGATTCCTCACTTGTTTCCTGACCTTCAACAGGAGAACACCTACACTACCTGTGTCTGGAACCTGCCCTGGCTTGTGTGACCGGGGAAAGGGCCCCTGCCTTCACCTCGGAGGAGTTGGAGCGATTGGTGAATGGGGTCCTACTTATGTACGGACTGCTGTATGGGCCTCCAGACCAGCAGGTGAGTACACCTAGGGCACGATGCATGTGTGAAGGATGCATAAAGATGTGTGTGCAAGCATCATGTCATTCGGTGGGTGGAATGTCTTGTAGGGGTGTACATGGTGTGTGCCAGTGGTGACGGAAACAGGATTGGTGGGCCATATGTGTGACAGGCTGGATTGTATGGTTAATGGTGTTCTCCTGTCTATATTACTCTGCAGTTCAGCGCCCATCACAAGAAGGAATTATGGCCTGCCATCCCCAAGGACGTGCGGACCCTGGGGGTCTATGGAAGGCAGAGCACCCACTGTCAGAAACTGTGGGAGGACCTGAGACGGCACGGAAGACCGCGGAGGTCCAGCTGGGGATGGCTTCCCAACAAGGAAGGGGTGCCTATCAGAACCTGACCTCCCTGATGGCCCGCATACTGGCCGTGGCTTACCCAGAGCTGGATGGGCGCTTGAGGGAATCACAGCAGCCATAAGGGGTGAGTACAGTGGGCATTATTAAAATAATTGCCAGGTGGCATGGGATCTGGGTGGTGGATTTGAGTTAGTGGGTGCCCCTAAGGCCAGGACAGACATTGCAGCGTGATTCAACTCTGGGGTAATGTGTGTATGGCAAATGCAGGTAACCTAGCTTGTTAGCATTCCATGTCAGTCAGGGCTTTGTGGGTCCCAGGAGGGGTGCAGTTAGCGATGTGTGGCCCTCATCTTGCCCTGACATCTAGCCAAATTACTGGCAGTGCAATGCATGGTGCTCAAGCCTGATCCCTGTGCGTGACGGTGCTGTGTATGCCAACTGTGGTGTTGGTGCAGTAATTGGCCCAGTGTTTCCTTTTTCTCTCTCCACCCCTTTTTTCTTGTGTCATCCTGTCCATGTGTGAATTAGCATCATCTGGTGGAGAAGCAGGGGCACTGACAAAAGAGGGAGCTACATCCCACAGGACCCAGGAGGCAGAGTCCCCTGACGCTGAAGGAACCAGTGGGACAAAGGGCGATGGGAGCACCATGGCGGAGACAGGAGGTGACAACACTGATTCAGATACCTCCTCTGATGGAAGCTCCCTGGTGGTGACGGACACCTCTGTGACCACCCCAGCTGCAGGTACAGCCACCACCCCCCATACCAGCACCATCCTCCCAGTAGCCCCTCAGCGAGTTGCCCTTGCCCATTCACCCAGGAGGGTGGGCACCTTCTTTCTCCCAGGCACCTCAGGCCCTGCCCCAGTGAGCCCTGCTGCCCTAGGTGAGGAGGGTAAAATTAGAACAAATAGGCCACAGCACACAGACTATATTGTCCAATCATATGGTGGGGATGATAGATCCCTGGTAGTGCGTTTGAAGGTTTAGAAGAAGTAAACGGTAAAGAGAAATCTTGAGTCTTGTCAGTAGACGGTGTCCTTTATTTGTAGACGTTAGAAATCAAAGTGTCATCATGAAAAAACAGCCAACACGTGTTTCGTCACACAAGTGACTTCATCAAGGCTGGGCCGTGCGGCCAGAGTAGTAGAGAATAATCAGCTAAGTAGGCTGAAATAAAGAGAAGAATATCTTGTTAGGAAATTGTAACTAAGGGTAATGACACTGCCCGAGCAGCAACGGGTAGGTTGAGTGTTGATAACGTAGGTTGATCACGTAGATTGATAAAAGTATGAGAAGCCCTGATAAGCCTTAATGAGATCATAAAACTAAGGGAAAGGAGCTCCTTAACTACTTCCCGTACAGACGCTTACCAGGCTTTACTTTTGGCTTATCAGGGCCTCACATACCTGTATCTACCTACGTGATCAACACCCAATCTACCCGTTACTGCTCTTGCAGCCCCCCATTTTTTCCCTTAGTTTTATGATCTCATTAAGGCTTATCAGGGCTTCTCATACTTTTATCAATCTACGTGATCAACCTACGTTATCAACACTCAACCTACCCGTTGCTGCTCGGGCAGTGTCATTACCCTTAGTTACAATTTCCTAACAAGATATTCTTCTCTTTATTTCAGCCTACTTAGCTGATTATTCTCTACTACTCTGGCCGCACGGCCCAGCCTTGATGAAGTCACTTGTGTGACGAAACACGTGTTGGCTGTTTTTTCATGATGACACTTTGATTTCTAACGTCTACAAATAAAGGACACCGTCTACTGACAAGACTCAAGATTTCTCTTTACCGTTTACTTCTTCTAAACCTTCAAACGCACTACCAGGGATCTATCATCCCCACCATATGATTGGACAATATAGTCTGTGTGCTGTGGCCTATTTGTTCTAATTTTATCCTTGGGTACTCTGATACCCATCTGTGTGCCGTTTGGGTAGTAAGGCACGGGTCCATGCTGCACCAGAATTTGCTCTAGTTTACTTACCTGTGTAATTACTTTTGTTGTATTACCTAGAAGTGCGACACGAGTCACCCCTACTACCCTTGTGCTCCTTTATAGTTCTTATTCTAGGTGAGGAGGGTATTGACCTCCTGAGATCCATCTCTGTAGGGCAGTCAATCATCCAGGGGCTGGCATCCTAGATGCAGCAATGTAATGCATTCCTGGAGGGCATCCACAGTGGATTGGAAGCCCAACAGAGATCGATTCAGGCTCTGGCCTCCTCTCTGATGGCAGCCATTGTCCCTGTTCCTACCGTCCCCCCTCCAACTACCACTTCCGAGTCCCATCCCATGCACACATACAGACAAGCATGCACACAAGACAACACCCAAGAGTGGCACAGTCAAACACAGGCACCACACTTCATCCCACAAGCACTCACGCAAACACCAGACAGTTGCAGACACAACCACATCCACTGCCTCCACTGTCTCCCCCTCCTCCTCCTCCTCCACCTCCCTCACAATCTCGTCCACACTCACACCTGCATGCACTGCATCAACATCCACCACCAGCATCACCACACCAAGCAGCACACAAACCTCACTAGTAACACCTCCAGAACATCCATGCATGCGTCCCCTGTGTCCTCTCCCACCCTGTCTGTCCCCCTCCTAAATGACACAAACACAAGCACTCACACACCCAACAGTCATCCACCTCACATCAGCACACTGTCCATGCACCTGCACCCAAATCCAGCAGACATACACCTCCTACAACAACTCCCTAAACCTCCACTCCCATCCCTCTTCCCTCCTCCCGCCCCACTGCCCCTAAGAAGCTTTTCCTCGCCCAACTTGACCTCTTCCCTCTCCCGTCCTGCCCGTAAGAGCAGGGTCCCAACGACCCAGCCCAGCACCTCAGCCAAACAGTCCACACCAACAGTGGTATCACCACCTAGTAGTGGTGGCAAGTCAGTGAAGGATACCACTCCACTAGCCAGGAAGGTTAAGGATCCCACACCTCCTGCCATGAAGGGAAAGAAGCCCTCAACTCCTGCCCGGAAGGCTAAGAAACATGCACAACCTGCCAAGAAGGGGAAGAAGCCCTCAACCCCTGCCAGGAAGGGTAAGGATCCCACGCCTCCTGCCATGAAGGGGAAGAAGTCCTCGACTCCAGCGGAGGCTGTCAGGGTGACACCCCTACCAGTGGCCACGGGCCCCCACCGCCAGCTGAGGAAGTGCATCCCTCACCACCAGCAGAGGCTGCTCAGGAGGCACCTCCATCTGCCACCACAGTTTAGCCCTCACCACCAGCAGAGGCTACTCAGAAGGCACCTCCACCTGCTAACACTGTGCAGCCCTCACGTCCTGATGACACAGTGCAGCCATCACCAACAGAAGAAACTATGGCGGTCATTCTGACCGCGGCGGGCGGCGGTCGCCGCCCGCCATGTGGTTACAGCCGAATGACCGCACCGCGGTCAAAAGACCGCGGCGGTCATTCCAACTTTCTCGCTGGGCCGGCAGGCGACCGCCAAAAGGCCGTCCGCCGGCCCAGCGGGAAAGCCCCTGCAACGAGGAAGCCGGCTCCAAATGGATCCGGCGGAGTTGCAGGGGTGCGACGGGTGCAGTGGCACCCGTCGCGATTTTCACTGTCTGCAAAGCAAGACAGTGAAAATCTTTGTGGGGCCCTGTTAGGGGGCCCCTGCACTGCCCATGCCAGTGGCATGGGCAGTGCAGGGGACCCCAGGGGCCCCACGACACCCGTTCCCGCCATCCTGGTTCTGGCGGTGGACACCGCCAGAAACAGGCTGGCGGGAAGGGGGTCGGAATCCCCATGGCGGTGCTGCAAGCAGCGCCGCCATGGAGGATTCCCTGGGCCAGGGGAAAACCGGCGGGAAACCGCCGGTTCCCCTTTTCTGACCGCGGCTTTACCGCCGCGGTCAGAATAGCCCAGGAAGCACCGCCAGCCTGTTGGCGGTGCTTCCGCCGCCCTCCGCCATGGCGGTCATGGACCGCCAGGGTCGGAATGACCCCCTATGTAGGCTACCCTCCAGGGACTGCTCCTCCAGGAGCAGTGGGCATGTCCCCCACCTGAGTGATTGTGGCCTTGCATTCCCCAGCACAGAGTAATGGGCATGGAGCCCCCTCCAGAACCAGTGGGAAAAACACCCACTCCAGAGACTGTGGCCTTGCATTCCCCAGCACAGAGTAATGGGCATGGAGCCCCCGCCAGAACCAGTGGGAGAGACACCCACTCCAGAGACTGTGGCCTTGTACTCCCCAGCACAGAGTAATGGGCAAGGAGCCCCCTCCAGAACCAATGGGCATGTTCCTGACTGTGGCTGAGGTGCCCTACACCCCCATCTCGCTGAGTTGCCTGCCCACGTGCAAACTGATGCCCCTGCAGAGTTCTATCCGGATTAAGTCAGGATTGTAGTTGGGCCTGGAACTGTTGCAATGTGGGCCCTTTGTCCATTGGACTGGGCAGTGACCCTTTGTGTACATTTGTACATATCTGTTTCTCGTACAATTGGTTTATTTGGTAGCTGTTTATATCAATACATTCTAATTACTGCATTCTTGTTGTCCTTGCATTATTCTGCCGTGTATTGTGTGCAATTGTTTTTCGTCTGCAGCAGATTGTGTGTGTGGTGTGTGTCTGGTGTGTATTGTGCGTGTGTGTTACTCTCGATTTCCTCCCTCCCTCCCTTGTGTGCTAGGCGGCTGTACTCACCGTCGTCGTCTTCGTCGGTGTTGGTGTTCCAGGTGGAGCATAACGTAGATGAGCATCAGGAAGACTTGCAGTTCCGGTTCTATGGACGCGTTGTTCTTCTCTGTGTCTCCGATGGTGAGTCTTTGCTCTTCTGTGATGCGCTTCCGCCAGGCTTTTGATGGAGTTGGTACCGCCCTGGAAAACGTGGTGGATTGAAGGGTCAAAATACGGTGGTCGGTACTTTGTCTTCCACCTGGCTGTTGATGGCTACCGCCATGGTGAGTATTGTTTCCATCCTGCCGGTTGGTGTGGTACATTGGCTGTCTATGGGAGTTAACACTGCCATGGTCATAATTTGGCAGTAGTTACCGCCAGCTTGTTGGCGGTATTACCGCCATTTTATCACTCACCGCCAGGGTCATAATGAGGGCCTAAATAACTTAAGAGAGCTCAAGATGATACTGTGGAACTTACACTAAGATGCACCTGTTCACCAGTCCTGGAAAAACTAAGCTCTCTACCCAAAGAATTGGGGGAGGTGCTAGGGGACCGGAAAGCTGATAAGATACTGCTTGTAAAGAAGGGACTAAATCAGGGAGAAGAAATTGGACCCCTGCACGTCAAGCCCATGGGCAGTGAGCAAGAGATACTATCTTGGGTGCAGTTGGTGCAAAAAAAGAACCTAATCAAGGAGAAGGAAATTGTGTGTTGCACGACAAGCCCCTGGGAATTGAGCGAGGTGATATCATCTCAGGCGGACCTGATCAACCTTTCATCGCCCCCGGGAGATACTCCCCCCTCCAGCGAAGAAAACTCTTGTAGGCTCACAGCTGATACCCAAAACACAACTTACACAAGGGCAGTCTGCACGGGATGAGCCGGAGCCAAAAAAGCAGAACAGCTCCTGTCATAACAGGAAACAAAACCAAATCTAAAAGGTGCCACTAACGGAAACCATGCAATAAAAATTATCCAAAAACAATGTGGTTGCAGATGTATGCCATCTTTGACTGGCTCAAGAACCTGGCCTCCAGAGCAATCAATCTCTGTAAGGTGCTACACCTCACAGAAGCCCCAGCTCAGTCCGTGGATCAGGCTGCAAACTCTGCTGTGAAGATTTACTCAACCAGTTTCTTTGAAGCTGGCTCACGTACAAATGAGAGATGCCTCCCTGACCCAAACAGTAAAGAGGAGGAGGAAGTGGTTACCTTAATCCAGAATCGAGGTGACTCTGTCACTGGCTCTAGGGAGCAGGGAACCTCCGAAGCATCAAACTGCCTGTCATTGGAGTCCAACATTGAAAGCCCCACCGCTACTCGAGAGAGGCCTGACAACTTCAGTCTGGGAGTACTGCAATCACCTGGCCCTTATGTCCAAGAGGACCCATTAGTCTACAGCACAGACAACTTGCAAGGGAGCGTGTCTTGAGACAGAGTAATATCGACCTCCATGAGAGAGACTTTGCCCCTTATTCTCCGCAGGAAGGTGATAGCTAGCAGCCGAACCAAGCTTGTCAAAGGTTCTCCTGATGGTAACACTGAGCCGCATAACATAAACATACATGACAGCATCATCCACAGAAGGCAGGTTGGCGGTACTGCTACGATCAACTTGAAAGATGGATTGGCATGCGTAACTCTGTTTCACCCTAAATACTGCTCGCTCAGTTTTGCGTCAAAATTCTTAGCGCCGGCTAGCGCCATTCCATAGCGACAGCCAAGTGCCATATCTATGGAACGGCGCATGCAGGCACTAAGGATAAACTAGCGTTTAATAAAAAGAAGCTAGCCGGGTGGAAGTGCGGTATTGTAGAAGGTGCTAGTGGGCCAGAAATGATGCTAGGCTGGGCTAGGCTAGGCTAGGCAAATATGCCGCTAACCAGCCTACCGTCATTTTCTGACACACTAGCACCCAAAATGACTCCCGTCTTAGTAAAGAAGACAGAAGTCATGCCCACCACCCCAATGGCCAGCACAGGGACCCAGTGTTCCCTGGGCAAGGCCATAAGACCCATGTAAGGACCCCCAATGGCACATTAAAAAGAAAATGAAAAAATACTTACCCATACTTACCAAGGATGGGGTCCCCCATCCTGTGGTGTCTCTCGGGGTGGGTGGGGGTGTTCCTGGGGCTTGGGGTGGGCATCTGTGGGCCCATTCCATGGTGTTTGGCCATTAAAATGGGTCCACAGGTACCCTAATGTCATCTCAGACCCAGGCGTTAAATAACGGTGCTAAGTAGGGTTAGCGCCATTCTTTGGTTCTGCCTACTCCGTGCACGTAGTTTCTAGTTTCTGCGCCGGATTATAAATATGGCGGTAAGGGGTTAGCATCATATTGTGGACGGGAACACCGACCTTGCATCTAACTAGAGCAAGGTAGTTTACTACATCCACAACATGACGCTAACTCCTATATTTTGACGCTAGCCTGGTCTAGCATCAAAATATAAATATGGAGTTCAGTTTGTGCCATTTTAGCGTAAAAAAAATATTACGCTAATGTGGGGCAAACCAACCATAAATATAGGCCTTAAATTGTTAAGGCAGATCTCTGGCCTAACTGAAGTTTTGTCTGCCGAGATAGTCAGTGGAATTCATTGACCCAGAGCCTGTGCAAGGTAGTGAATCAACCAAAATCACCTGGAGGTCTTCCAAAATAGCCCAGACAATTCTTAATGAAAGTGAAGAATTTAAGGCCTGGGGAATCATTCTGGAGGTCTACTTGGAACCGGGCTATCCATACCCCCTGAAGTCACACAAGGGCATCCAGGCTGAGGAATCACAGCCACCATTAGAGCCCTAGTTGTACTTAGGGCCCCCAAAGGGGTTTCTCCAATTGGCCCACTAAGTGCCTTAGGGCAGAACCTGCTCTCCGCCTCAACAATCCAGCAGGGGTACAACCACCAGAGAGGCAATTGGGGGTGAATTGCAAAAACTGTCAGCCAACAGCAACTAATAAAGTGAACTCTTGGCTTGGAGAGGGAATAATCCCGGAATATGCAGAATCTAAGGCGCTGTTTATGGAATATACACAGATTGAAAGGCAAGCTTGACGACCCTGACATATTAAACTAGCTTCAAAGCTTCATTGTGATCATTCTGCAGGAAACCTGGGTCCTTGAACCCATCCCCTTCCTGGGGTATTCGCACTCCCTATTACCCGCTCTTAAGAATGAAATTTTGGTTGAGGCAAAGGTGGCTTAGGAATCTATCTGTCAACTGCCCTACAGGTCAGTCGCAATGTGCTAACAACCGAACATGCCAAATTTTTAACACTGCACATAACTTTTGCAAACAGGTGAAAGGGGGTAGGAATCATCCTAAACAACATCTACATGTCACCAATGCGGAAGGTACAGGAGGAGTTGTAAAAATAACTTGTGGAAAAACATCCTCCAACTGGGATGATCATACCCAGGTCTGCCATTCATAATTACAGAGGACTTCAACATGAACCTGATTGGTCAATCTGACAGGAATGTAGTCATCAAGGCCCAGAAAAAATAGTGGTTTCTCCCCAACCAATCTCAAATTAATTCAGGGAGGAAAGACTCCATGGGTCTGTCCCTGCTGGGATTGACAGAGCATTTAGGACTAAGGGTCCTAAACAGTCGCTTCAGCAGGTACATTCCACCTTCACTTTCGTTCCATTCAACAACCAGAGACTCACTAATTGATTACAGACCGGTCTCCCTACCTCTCCTACAGATGACCCTCTCCTTTAAAATGGGGCTTAGATCCGAAAGTGATCACCTCTCCCAAGAAGTGGTATTCAACATTGCCCCCACGGTAAACAAGCACAAATAGAACCAGCTGGATCCACATATATATATATATATATATATATATATATATATATATATATATATATATATAAATATAAATATATATATATATATACCACCTAAAAAGGATCAAATGGACCGCTGACACCATTAGTATTCTGGCACAGGAAGCTGCCCACCACCTGAGAAACTATCTACAAACTACAGGCTCAGTCAAAGATCAATGGGAAGCATTCATTAAAACCTACATGGGACAGTTTGCTCAATTAAGTCAGCTCACCCACGGGGTACTTCGACACCACCGTCTGGCTTAACCAAAATTGTTCATCTCAAAGACTCTAAAACAATTAAAGAAGGTCAATCAAGCACTTTGACTACTACGCTGCTCTCCAACCAATAAAAGTTATGTCGCCAATTTGAGGTCTACCAGAAGGGATTTCAGGCAAGCAATATGAGCTATTAGGAGGCAAAGCCACGATTCATTCTGGGTAAAATTGATCTGGGATGTGAAGCACAAGAAAGCGAGTATGTTCTGGAAAATGGTAAATGCTCTAAAAACCCCTGTCAGCACCAAGCCAGAATCATGTGTATTAGAGGAAGATTGGGTTACCTTCCTAAAAGCCCATTTCAACTCACACAATGGTGCACAACTAACTGCTCATAATCAATGCCCAGCTGTGCCAAAACACAACATATAGCCAGACCACGAATAATGTCGGAGGTGGGCAGTAACTGAAACGTTACCACTGTTGCTGTTTGTTGGCAGATAAAAAAGGGGAGAATTGCAAGGGCTCCAGGCCCAAACAGCATCCGACATGCCATCTACAGGACTGAACTATCGAAATGAGCCGAAGCTATGGTGCCACTTTTTAACTACACTGTTGCACGTAATCTGATCCCAGACTCCTGGAAAGGATCGATAATCTGCCCAAAGGGAGAATGAATCTGACAGGAAAATTATCGTCTGATAGCACTGATAGACAATGAGGCAAAGTACTATGCTGGGGTCCTTCTTGAACAGCTCTAAGATTGGGCCAGCTGTAACTCCTATAATCCCCCCAAAACAAACTTGGTTCAAATCAGAGACCGATGCAAACATTATGGCTTTATCGTTAATACTGGACTCTTCAAAGTCCTCCAAACTGTCACTCTATCTCTGCTGAATCGGTTTTCAAGCTGCATTCAATTTTGTCAACCGAAGTAAGCTTTGGGAGAAACTTAAGAACTTAAGAACTGCATATCCCGCCACAGCTTGTGAAAGCCATAGAGAATATACACTCCAGAACCTGGTAAAGGATAAAACTAGGAAATGGATCTAATCTCTCAAGGGCGATTCCAACAACTAGAGACCTCAAACAAGGATGTGTCCTGGCACCAACCCTATTCAACCTCTTTGTGGCCGACCTTCCCTCATCCCTGTCCTCCATCAACTTGCATGCTCCCGAGCTGGGGTCGACTCAACTGTCAAATCTTCTCTATTCAGATGATGTTGTACTCCTTAGCCGAACGAGGTTGGCATGCAATGGCTATTGGATGCGACCCAAGCCTACTCCCTGGCGAATGATTTGCAAACAAATAGGAAAAAGCCTAAAATAATGATCCTTGGAGGAGGATTGCTGAAAGGAAAAGCTACCTAGAGTCTAACTGGGAGCAAACTAGAAGAAACAGCAAGCTACAAGTACCTTGGCCTCACATTTGATAATAATGTCTCCTTTCGACTAAACAAGGATGAAATCTGGAACAACAGGGTTGCCTTGGTCACAGAGTTTCTAGTTCTATCGGACAAACTGAATAAGCAATTACTTAGCCCACTGCTAGAAATAGCCAGAGTAAAGGTGGCTCCGATCCTGGCTTCTGGCAGTGTGACTCTCCATGGTAGAGACTCAACGGAACTGGACCCAACTATCGTACACATATAGGTACATCTTTACGCTCCCACGATCCACCTCGCCTGCTCAGATCAGGTTGGAGTTTGGGTTAACTAAGCAGACTCATGCCAGGCATGCAGCTTTCATCATTTTTTGCCACAAACTGAAAAATGTGTCCGACAACACCATAAACCACCATATGTGGGAGGAGATTACAAAGAAGTCACGTTCAACAGCTCAAGATTACCTTGATAACTAAATTGATCAGTTTGGCCTGGGAGGTTTATGGTCATCAACAGTAAACTACAATACCATAAAAAAAGTCATAAAATTAACCTCTTCTATACAAGGCAAGTCATCTCTTGATAAACGCTCTCATGCCTGGCTAATGTTAAACAGCTATAGGACCCTACATCCACAACCGTGTTTGGCTGAAGTCTTAAACTATGGAATAAGAAGGAATCACCTGATTTACCGCTTGGGGACTCTACCAGGAATGATGTATGAAAGTCCCTGTCTGAGAGCCGAAAAAGCCAGTCCCTGCCGCTTATGTGGGCTTGCTTCTGAATCTGTGACCCACATGTTTTGTGTTTGAAATATTACCTTGGCCTTGGACAGAAAACTGTTGCGCCCACTCTGGAACCGACTGGTACATTCCTGCAGGCAAGCTATCCTGTGTTGCCTTAATTCAGCAAAGCAGAGAACGATCTCACAGACTGTCAAGTGCATTTTGGGAGTTGAGCGGTCCCTGACATCCGTCCTAAGCACAAAACCCCCCTAGGTATGAATGTAGGACAATTTGCTACAGACTTTCGGCTAAGCCTGCAGCACTAATCTTTTTAAGTCAAGTGTTTTAAGGGTGTGTTTCTCTCCCGCATTTTAATCTGTATTCTGATAAGTCCCAATGGCATTTTGGAACAATATCTGGGACTGGCACAAAATCTCCCCGGGTTCAAATATTGGTCCATTTGCCCACAAACTAAAACCAAAACTGCTGTGCACAATCTTTTTAGTTAGTCAAGGTTTTTAAATGTGCATATCCTCTTGACACTTTAGCTTGCATTGGACATTTTACGAGTTTTTTTCCTTTTTATGGTATTTTTTAATGATTTTAAGTAATCAAACAATAAAATTTACTACTACTAATGTGCTCACCGTCTGGAAGCTTGGCACAGAGCAGTTAGGCTTAACTTAAGAGGCAATGTTTAAAGTATTTGTGCAACACTTAAAATACAACAACTCAATGAAAAAAACAAAAAATGACTTTAAACCAGTTTAGAAACATAGAAAATATTTATCTGAGTAAAACAAGACCAACATGATAAAAATATAATCAGTAAAAGTTAAGATACAGATTTTTAAAGATGAGATGTGAAATAGTGCTTAGAAGCACTAGCGTTGACCTTTGAGGTCATAACAGACCAGCAAAATCCAAAATCCAGGCCAACCACGATGAAGGGTAGGCCAGCTACAGAACCCACGCAGGGTTAGCTGAAACAGTACCTTTGCTGGAGCAAAGCTTCAACGACAAGGGCATGATGCATCAGTATTTCTACCACACTCGGGGCACTGTGTCATCCGTTGGGCTTTGCAATGTGTCGTCGTCGCACTGTGCAGTATGTGAATCAGCTGTCGCGGGGCAGCCGCTGCTTCAATGTCGATGAGCGATACACCAATTTTTCTCATGCACTTGGGGCAATGTGTCAATTTTTGCAGGTTTTATGTGCAGAACCCACTTCTGCAGCTCAGGACTTGAGAGGGGCATCTCAGACAACATTAGAAATCAAGAATGACAGAGTCCAGCAGCACCAGGAGAGTTGTAAGCAGTATTTGATGTCCTTCAGACTTCAGAAGACCATGGGGCAAGCCAGCAAGCCATTGGAGACAATCTGGTTCCGAAGGATGGGTCCAGTCCTTGTCCTCAGCTGGGCAGAGATCAGCAGGTGGCAGGGCAGCTCAGAGATGCAGAGAAGCAATTCCTTGGAATAGTCAGTCCAGGCAGAGTGGCAATCCTTACAGCACAGCAGTCTTCACTCCAGCAAAGCTCTTCCACAGTCCAGTAGTGATCTTATTTCAGGGGGTCTGAGACTCTGTACTTATACCCAAAAGTGCCTTTGATGTGGGGGGTGACCTCAAAGGCCCTTCCAGGTCCCCCTTTCAGCCCAGCCCTCGCTCCAGACTATCAGTGGAGGGTAGTAAGCCCTTTCTGTGTGACTCAGGCCACAACCCTTTAAAGTGTAAATGAGAGCCCTTCCCATCCTCCTTGCCCAGGACCCATCAGAATGCAGATGAATGCAGATGCAGTTAAGTATCCAGTGCAGTGAGTGTCTGGAGGGAATGCACAAATGTAGCCCTCACTCACGCCAGACCAGACATGTATTGCAGACAGACTGTCAGGCACACAAAGCAGTGAAAACAGAGAAATGCCCACTTTCAATAAGTGGCATTTCTAAAATAGCAGTAATAAATTCGACTATACCAGTAAAGAGGATTTATCATTACCATACCAATGATATGAAACATGGTGCAGCCACTGGTGCAGCCACTCCTTTCTGATCAAGAATTAAAGCTAAAAAGTTTATTAAGGAATTCCCAATGCTGGCCTAAGAGAGGAGCAGGCCTCACAGTAACGAGAGTTTTTCATCACCAGGACATGTAAAACGTAAAAGTACATGCCCTGTCTTTTACTTACATTGCACCCTACCCTATGGGCTACCTAGGGCCTACTTTAGGGGTCGCCCTAAGTAAGAAAAGGGGGTGTTTAAGGCTTGACAAAAGGTTTTAAAAGCCAAGTCGAAGTGGCAGTAAAACTGTATACGGAGGCTCAGCAGTTTCAGGCCTGATACAGGTTTACTTAAGTGGCTGGCACAATCAGTGCTGCAGGCCCACTAGTTGCAATTTAATTTACAGGCTCTGGGTACAGGGGATACCCCTTTACAAGGGACTTAAAAGTAACTTAAATATGCCAACTGTGGATACACCAATGTTACGAAATTTAGGGGAGAAGCACATACACTCTAGCTCTGAATAGAAGTGGTAAAGTGCTCAGAGCCCTAAGGCCAACAAAAAGATACCGCTAAAACAGTAGGTGAAAGGCAAAAAGTCTAGGATAAGACCACCCTAAGGATGTCAGGTCTAACACCTGTCCTGCATAGATGAAAGTGGGGAGAGGTACCCAAGCTCTAGGGAGTTATCATCACTAAGGCAGAAAAACCAAGGTAGACCATCAGCATTGATGTGGTCTACCCCAGGCCTGTGTTCCACCCGGAAGTCCATACTCTCTAGGGAAATGGACCACCTCAACAGTTTTGGATTTTCACCCCTCAGATGCATTAGCAACCTTAGGGGCGTCTGGTCAGTCTGAATCAGGAAGTGTGTGCCAAACAGGTATGGCCTCAACTTCTTCAGGGCACAAACCACAGCAAAAGCTTCTCTCTCAATAGCACTCCATCCCTCTTTCCAGGGTAGTAACCTCCCATAGATGAAGGCTACGGGTTGGTCCAGACCTTCTTCATTGAGCTGTGATAAAACTGCCTCTCTGCCATGCTCTGAGGCATCTGTCTGGACAATAAACTCCATGGAGAAGGCAAGTGCCTTGAGGACAATGGCTGTGCACATGACTGGCTTCAGGGAGTCAAATGCTTTTTTGGCATGCCTCCATCCATCCATCTTCTTAGAAGTCAGCTCAGCCAAGGGGGCAACTATGGTGTCATATCCTTTGATAAACCTCCTATGGTACCCAGTGAGGCCCAAGGAATCTCTGGCCTCATTCTGGGTTTTGGGGGGCTTCCAGGCCATGATAGTTCCAATATTGACCTGTAGGGGCTGCACTTTACCCCTGCCCACCGGGTGTTCCAAGTACACCACCGACCTATGCCCCATCTGACACTTGCTGGCCTTGATAGTAAAGCCTGCGCATTGCGGGCCTGAAGCACTTCCTGAAGGTGAAAGATGTAGTTCTTCTAGCTACTACTGAAGACAGCTATGTCATCCAGATAGGCAGCTGAGAAGGCCTCCAACCCAGAAAGAACCTGGTTCACCAAACTCTGCTAGGTAGGAGGAGTGTTCCTTAATCTATAGGGCATCACCCTAAACTGATAATGGCTTTCTGGAGTGGAGAAGGGAGACCTCTCCTTGGCTCCTTCTGTTAGGGCGATCTGCCAGTACCCTGAAGTGAGATCAAAGCTACCGAAGTCCTAGGCAGCCCCTCCCCGGTCAATCAGCTCATCAGTCCGGGGGATTGGATGAGCATCATTCTTGGTTACAGACATTAGCCCTCTATAATCTACACAGAACCTCATTTCAGGTTTGGTACCTGGTAGGGCAGCTTTGGGTACCCGAACCACAGGACTGGACCAGGGGCTACTGGAGGATTCTATCAAGATGTTTTCTTGACAGGGAGGTTGTCCCCTGTGTCCACATCATGGGTACAAAGGTGGGTAATCCCTAGAGTAAAGGAGAAAAGAGAGGAATACTGTTCTAACACTTGACAAGAGTCTTTCCGCTGTCCAGGGGTAAGAGTGGAGGGAATGATTACTCCTTCCACAGACCCATCCTTCTCCTTGCAGGCTAAGAGGTCAGGCAGAGGTTCCCTCTTCTCCTACTCAGCTCCATAAGTCACCAGCAGGATAGTGATCTCAGACCTCTCGATTTGTGGTTTGAGGCCATTGATATGAAGCACCATGTGGGGTTGCCTGGGGGTCTAAATGTCCACCATGTAGATGGCATTAACCTTCTTTTCAATCACCTCATAAGGCCGCATCCAGCGATCCTGGAGGGCCCCATTTTCCACAGGTTCCATCACTCACACTTTCTGCCCAGGCTGGAAATCCACAGTGGCAGAATTGAGGTCATACCACTCTTTCATCACAGCCTGGCTGGCTTCTAAGTTGTCGGAGGCTTGCTTCCACAAATTAGCCATTTGGCTTTGGAAGACCAGCATGTAGCTCACTACATCCTGGGTAACTTTCTTGGGAGCTTGCTTCCAACCCGCCTTCACCAAACCAAGAGGTCCTCTGACAGGGTGCCCCTATAGAAGCTCAAAGAGGCTGAAGCCCTCCCTTTTACGGTACCTCCCTGTAGGGAAACAGCAAACAGGGCAAGAGGATATCCCACTTTTTCCTTAGGCCCACAAGAAGACGTTTGATCAAGACTTTCAGGATCTTGTTGAAACTTTCAACAAGTCCATTGGTTTGGGATGGTAAAGGGTAGAGAACTTGTAAGTTACTCCCCACACTTTCCACATGGACTGCATATATGCAGACATGAAGTTGATGCCCCTGTCAGACATCACTTCATTGTGGAAACCCACAGGGTAAAAATCCACACTAGGGCCCTTGCCACTACAGGTGCGGTGGTGGTCCTCAGAGGTATGGCCTCTGGGTACTGTGTGGCCTGATTAACCAGAACAAGGATAAACCTGTGACCAGAAATACTCTGGGGATCCATAGGCCAAACAATGTTGATTTCCACCCTTTCAAAGGGATGCTTACGTTGGGTAGTGGTTCCAGGTGAGCTTTTAGGTTTTTCCCTATTTTCCCACTGGTCTGGCAGATCACACAGGTCCTGCAGAATGTGTCTGAGGAATTCCTTATGCCAATAAAAATGGGTAACAAGGCTTGCAAAGGTCTGGACTTGACACAAGTGTCCTGCCAAGGGAATCTCCTGAGCTAGCTCCAGTAGGCGGGCTCTGTAGCAATGGGCCCTTTTTGTCCCATGCACAGGAACCTTAGGCTCACTGAAAAGGATATTATCCTCCCAGTAAATGAGATAGCTCCCAGGGACATCACGTGCTGCTTGGGCTTTGGCCTGTTGCCTCCGGTACTCCCTTTGTGCCCTACAGAACGCCTCCTTGGTGGGGCCTTTTTTACATGTCAATCAGCAGGTGTATGCAGGTGAGCATGGGGAGCAATGCCCTCTTCTGTGGACTCTGGGACCGCCACTGCAGGTGCCTCATCTATCTTCCTGGATGTACACCCAGGAACTGGTTTCCCACACCCTCTGCCTTTCTCCTTAATAGGTGGCTGGGCCATTGTTCCAGGCTCCAACCCTTCTTGACTCCCCACCCTGGCATCCATTGACCATGTTGTTGCACAGAACCAATGCGGTAACCCCAACATACATGATCCTTGGGTTCCACTTCCTTTCCGATAGAAAACGCAAGATCATTACCAAACAGACAGTTCACAGGCATGGCAAGGCTCACAGCAACCTTCAGAAGTCCTGAAAACCCCCCACTCAAATGGAAGATGGGCCACTGGATAGTGACCCTCCCTGTTGTCAGCCACCACAATTTGATGGAATGCATTGGGAATCCCGTGCTCTGGGGCACCAGCTGACTCCTTACCACAGCCACACTGGCATCTGTGTCCCTCAGAGCCTCAACACCTTGCCCATTGATGGTGACCTATTGCCTATACTTGGTAGTATTTGATGGCACACGAATCTTAGGAAAAATCTCACTGTCACCCAGGGACAATAGGGTAACCACACTAAACAAAACCCCTATTAACTGACACAAACTCCTCCCCCAGGACTCATCTAGCCACCCCTGGGTTCCTACCTCCAGTGGGAGGGTGTGCGCTTTTTGGACACTTGGGGTCTCCCTTGTAGTGTTCACACTCATAGCACTTTGGCTTTTTAGGCTGCTGACGTTTCTCAGGGTAGTTTTGTTTCTGGTGGCTAGATTGGGAATGAGAAGAAGACCCTTTCCTCTGTGAGTTGTTTTGGGGACCTTTGGAGAACTCGTTCTTTTTGTCCCCCCCCCCTTTTTTCCTCTGTTGGGAACCCTGACCACCCTTGTGGGAGTCCTCCCCAGATACCTTCTTGGACACTCTGGTGCTGACCCAGATGTCTGCCCCCCTCTGGAAGTTTCCTGGAGTCACTCACCTTACTAACCACTAGTAGAAGGCGCAGCTCTGGAAAACAATTATCATGCATGTGCTCCTTCAAAAACTGGTTGTACAGCCCTTTCAAAATCATAAACCTTGCTGTCCCTCACCCAGCCCTTCAATGCTTTGCCCGGATAGTCCAAGAAATCTACCTATGTTTGTGTAGAGAGTTTGTGACTACACCTGGAGCATTGCCTATACTTCTCAGGTGTCAACCCAAACCTACTGACTAAATTGGTCTTTATGGCAGTGTAGTCGGTCTGTTCTCCCACCTCTAATTTAAGGAGTGTGTCCCTCCACATGTGGGCATGTACAGAAAAAGACTACCTCCCCTACAACTCCTTTGGGATCCTGTGCATTTTTAATGCCACTTCATATGATGGCAATCATTTATCTATGTCATCCACCACACTGTAATTGGGCACCATTTCTTTTGGTATATGGTAACTGGTCTCACATGCAGACACTGCAGGTGTGCTGCCACCGTTACTATTGTTGCTGGACCCCTCACGTAGGACTCTTATGTCCAGATCTCTCATGCTCAACTCCCGAGCAAACATCATCTTCTTTTCCACCATAGCCAATGTTTTTGCTTCCATCCCTTTATCCAATTTGAGCTTAGCTAGCTCCAATTTTTATAATTTCCACTCCCCCCTACAGGCCTTTGGATGACACGCTGCTCCCTGCCCTGGAAGGGACCATCTTACCTGGGAGTAACTTGCTCCCCCCGCCCCATCACATGCAGACAGCAGTCCAAGGCCTCCTCCCAAGCCCTTGTCCAAATCATCCTTCACATCCAGTTCTTCCCCAGCCTCATTCTCCTCTGAGGTCTCATTTATTGTAGCATGAGCTTCTGAATAGGCTCTCACTGCATTTTGCACTCCACCTTCTTGGTGCTGCTTTTTTGCAGGACGACCAAAATCCTTGCAGAAATCCTTGAGTTGGGCCACAGTGTAACCCTCAAGTTTGGTCAGCTCAAACTCCATTCTTGTCAGTGGAACTGCAGAACCTCCAACCAGAGATATGATTTAGACAAAAAAATCAAAAATGCCAATCAGGGAACTTAAAAAATTAAAAAATGCCAATTGAAGAGAGTAGGGAAAAGAAAAGAAATGCTAATGTGGATCAGAAACAATTGATTTGAATTGTTCTAGGAGTAGTAGTGTAAACATAATTACTATATGGTATTGCACAAACACAAGCCTTATCCTCACCGCTATTCACCAATGTTAGAAATTGGGTCTCTAGTTGGCAGAGGTATTGACCCTGTCTAAGTAGGACCACAATCCTAGTCAGAGTAAGTCAGCTACACACCGTAAATTAACCCGTGCTCCCCTCCTGGTAGTTTGGCGGAGAGCAATCAGGCTTAACTTAAGAGGCAATGTGTAAGTATTTGTGCAACACTTAAAAAACAGTAACTCAATGAAAAGGCCTCAAAATGACTCCACACCAGTTTAGACAAATAGAGAATATTTATCTGTGTAAAACAGGACCAAAACAACAAAAATACAATTGGTGGAAACTGAGCTATGAATTTTTAAAGAATAAATGTGAAATAGTGCTGAGAAGTCACTAGTGGTCTAAAGGTAACTTGAGGTCATGAGGGACTGGTGCAAATTCAAAATCCAGGCTGACCGTGATCGAAGATAGGCCAGCTAAAGGACCCAGGGTCTGCTGAAATAGCACCTTTGATGGAGCAAAATGTCAACCGTGAGGGAATGATGCATCAATATTTCTACCATACTTGGGGCACTGCGTTGTCGTCGGGCTCCGTGGAAGTGAACGCGATGTGTCGTCATCATGCCCTGCAGAGCATCATTGTTGGGCTGCAGAGTCTGTGAATCTGCTGTCGTCAGACAGCTGCCGCATCGCCGCCAATGAGCAATGCAACAATTTTTCTTCCGCACTCAGGGCGAGGCTCCAATTTTTGCAGATTTTAGCTGCAGAACCCACTTCTGAGGCCAGGGCTGGAGAGGATCACCTCAGGCAAGGGTAGGACTAACAGATGGCAGAGTCTGGCAGCACCGGGAAAGTAGCAAGCAGTCCTTAATGTCCCTGAGACTGCAGAAGAACAGGGGGCAAGCCAGCTAGAACTTGGAGACACTCTAGTTTAGTAGGATGGGTCCAGTC
Source organism: Pleurodeles waltl (assembly GCF_031143425.1). Classification (NCBI taxonomy): domain Eukaryota; kingdom Metazoa; phylum Chordata; class Amphibia; order Caudata; family Salamandridae; genus Pleurodeles; species Pleurodeles waltl. Next base: position 334,190,003 of record NC_090446.1, read on the forward strand.
CTTGTCCTCAGTAGCAGCATGGCAGCTCAGCAGTGAAGAGAAGCAGCTCCTTGGAACAGTCAGTTCAGACAGAGTACCAATCAGCCACTTGGGCCTTGTCCCCTTTTTGAACTATTACGTCAGCCAAAGCAATGTTGTGAAAAGAGTCATCTAATCCCTTAGCACAATAGCACATCTTATCTTCACTCTAGCAAAGTTCTTCAAATGTAGGTGTCACCTAGCCCAAACCTGACGTGTGTTGGAGACAGGCTGTCAGGTACACAGAGCTGTGAAAGCAGAGAAATGCACGCTTTCTAAAGCTGGCATTTCTAAAATAGTAATATTAAATCTGACTTTACCAGTAAAGAATATTTATAATTGCCATTAAAATGATATGAAACAATATTCAGCCACTCCTTTCTTATCAGGAATTGCAGCTTCAAAGTTTATTAAGGATTTTCCAATGATGGCTTATGAAAGGAGTATTCCTCACAGTAATGAAAAACGACTTTGGGAGTTTTTCATCACTAGGACTTGTAAAACCTAAACGCACATGTCCTGCCTTTTACTTTCATGGCATCCTGTCCTATGGGCTACCAAGGGCCTACTTTAGGATGGACTTATATGTAAGAAAAGAAAGGGGAGTTTAAGGCTTGGCAAGAGGTTTTAAATGCCACGTCGAAGTGGCAGTGACACTGCACTCACAGGCTCTGCAGTGACAGGCCTGAGGCAGGTTTACGTGGGTGGCACAATCAGTGCTTACAGGCCCTGGGTATAGGGGATACCACTTTACAAGAGGCTTACAAGTAAATTAAATTAGCCAGTTGTGGAGACACCAATGTTATCATGTTTATGGGAGAAGCACACGCACCTTTTTACTCGTTAGCAGTGGTAAAGTGCTCAGGGTCCTATGGCCAACAAAAATAAGATAGAGCTAAAACAGGAGGTGAAAGGCAAAAAGTCTGGGATAAGGCCATAGACAACATTATAGTTTATTAAATCAAACACAAGAAAATGTTTTGTACAGCCCATATCCTGAACTCATGTATTTCCAGGTGCATATATGATCATGGAGAAAAAGGAGGCAAAGTGAAATAAAACAGTTACCTAGAACCACACAATTTGGTCAAGTGGGAAAGACAGGATTGTTGCCAGATTTTCTGGTTTTCACATTGTGCAATCCTCTTTCATTCCTATTCAACAATCAAGTTTTATTTCACTTTGCCTCCTTTTTATGTGCCCTTTACACTTGACTCTCCCAAGGTAGCGATAGCAAGTACATAAGGCTTACCCCACGGTGCGGTAGAGGTATAGAGATTCAGATACACCATAAGAGTATTGTTAAATCTATGCCTTATCTTGAGACAAGGTACTTAATTTAGAAGACAGTATAGAAAGAAGCCCTCATGATAACTCCATGACTCTCTGACCACACTATGTACATACTTCGCTTCCCCTACACCCACCTTACCCCCACTTTACACCCTCCCTCCCTCTTGCAAAGCCCCGCTCCTTCACAGCCTGCATCAATGTGGCCCGCAGGCAGGGCACAGACCATATTTGAATCATACGGATAAGTATAAAAGGACAAACCTTGTAGGCTTGGGCACAAATGATATAAAGGCAAAGATGCCACAAGGGATGTCTCACACAAAGTTTGAAATCTGAAATTGACAATTGACAGTCAATTTCAAACTTCATGTGAGATGCTTGCTTTCACTCTGGGGAGATGCCGAGTTCCCATGTTGATTCCTTTCTGGCTCCGCTTTGATCCATTTGACGACTGATGCTGATCACAGATTAAACTCCTATTTGGCTATAAGGAATGTGTGCCTGGACAGTCATCTTGCCTTTGAATGTGTACATTAAGGGGACATCTATTCCTTAACATAATTTTAAAGTCCTGATGATGGTCTCAATGACATTTGCCACAGAGACCGAAACATCTACTCAGAACCCAACCCAACTTTATCCTTCCAATTCAAATTGGATTTTTAGATCATCACTCCAAAAATCATTCCTTTTGACATTTACATTGAGTGGGTTATTGTTACATGGGCATTTGGTTAAATAAGAACTCTGGTGACACTACACCTACCACATCTATGTAACATGCCAGCTTTTGATTTATGTTCCCCTAGAAACTGATTATTGCTAATTTTATATTTTGAAAATATGTTAATACGCCTGCTGTTTCATTCTTATTTAATTGATTTATATTAGTGCCTGTTGGTTTCATTCTTTATGGATGTTACTATTTTTTTAACAACTCAGAATCATTAATAAATCACTTCAAATGACTTTGATACAAATAAGTCCCTTGTTGGCATATTTACCTTTATATTCTTTATACCTTTGAACCATATGGCAACATATGTTGGGTTAGTTACGAAAAGTCAGACGTACTGGCTTTGTTAAAGAAGGTCACACTTTTCAAATTAGGTCTACAGCCTTTAGTGTTGCAAGTTGTGCCAATAAAAACCACAAGCAAATGACTTCCATACACATAAATATTTGCTTTGATCACAATTAACTTTTATTGAAAATCCATATATCTTGTTTTATACAGGCCTGGGCGATAAACTCCGCTCCACGAGCAGAGCTCGGAGTTCGGCAAAAATGCTGCTCATGCAAAGTGGTGAAGTTTACCGGCACTCAGTGCAGCTCATCCCAGCAGTGGTTTGCTAGTAGCCATTACCAGCTTACTCGTTGCCCTTCTATTGGCTCCCGCTGGTGACACTCTGGCCTCCCATTGGCTGTTAAGAGTTGTCAACTGACATCCATGGATGTTTCCGGTGCTGGGCTTGAAGTTTTAGCAAAGGGGCCAGGCCCATTAAACACGAATAGATGTTCTTTTCTAGTAACCATTACCTGCTTACTCATTGCCCTCCTATTGGCTCTTGCTGGTGTCATTTTAGCCTCCCATTGCTGTTAAGAGTTGTGGGCTGGCTTACCATGGATGTTTCTGTTGCTTGGTCATAGAATCTTGTTAGAAAAAGACTGCAACTAATGCCATAAGTTAAAGGAAGACTATGATAGGTAACTCCTTCCTGGACAGGAGAAGGAATTTGCGTGCAAACATAACACTCTCTTTCACCCATTGTTTCAACATATTCATACAGGAAGCAATAGAAAACAATAGAAGAAAGATCTCCCTGTGAGTTGTCTACGTGTAAGTATTTTTCATCCCCATTAAACTTCTTTATGTCTGAAAGTGTAGTAATTTCGGTAGGCCTAATGTAACTATACTCATGTGTGTAATGAACAGTCATACTTACAATTATTAATAAGCAAACTAACCCGCACACAATTCCCAAAGCAATACACACACACTTTCAACACCCTTTAAGTTTTAATCTAGTTGGTTTGTTATCCATCCTGTAAAGAAGCAGAAAGCTGAAGTAATAAAAGAGAGAAAAATATACGCTTTGCCGCAAAAAAAAAAAAAAAAATATCTACTTTGCGAATATTTACAGCTCCCAGCATTAGTTCTTTTCCCGGGCTGTCGTCAAAAATCAGTTCAGCAGCTTGTCAAAATTGCTTTCAACTTGTCAAAATCAGGTTTCAAAGTCTCTTTCAATAGATCATAGTCTTTCTAACAATGATCTTCATTTGCACCTGTAGCATGTAATTCTTATTCAGCTGGCACTTTAGTTTCAAATTTCAACTCAAAGGCAAATTCAAGTTCCAAATTCTTGATCTGGAAAAGACGAAAATTCTCATTGCCACTCATCTATTTTCCAATACGCCCATTCAGAACCAGAGTACTTTCTATTTACGACTTTCTTCCTTTTTCGCACTTCTGTTTGCAAGTACTTCTTCACTCCGATCATCACCTGTATTTACTCTTGTTGTTGTGTCTGGCTCTTCACTTATTGTCTGCAGTACAACCAGAACTTTTTCACTCGTTTGCCACTTAGGCCGCTTATCTCCTTTAAGTGATTTGTCAGACAGTGTCTCTTGCAAAACTGGACTTACTTTTTCTGTAGGATTTACACTCTGAGTATCTGCACCATCCGCCAAATCCAGAGGAGTCAAATCGGCATGGCTTTGATCTAACTCAGCTCCTTCATCAGCTGCTTCTGGAACATAATATGTCTCAATTGAGCTTCCCACTCGTCTGCTTCTGGGAGAGTTCTCCTCTGACTTAACTCTCCTGCTATGTTTGCTGATTATCCAGCAACTTCAGGAACCTCTATTTCATCTATCAGAGGTGTACCTGGATCTTCATCAGTTTGCACTGTCTCTGTCTCCATCTCTACAGTCTCTTTCCTTGACCCTTGAGACTGCAACTAGTTGTTGGTACTCTCAACAATGCATCTTCCATTCTTCAATTCTAGTGGATAGGGCACTTTTCTCGTATAGCTGGCATGAATCCAGTTCGGGATCCCTACGCACTTCACAGTAGTCTTTGTAACAAGGAAAACTTGGGGTGGCCCCTCCCATCTAGCTTTCAGACAAGTTTTTCTCACGTGCTTCTTTACCACCACCCAGTCGCCAGCCTGCAGACTGTGACACTGGTCTTGGGGTGAGGGCACATATGTCGCTTCTATCTGATGAAGAAAGAGAAAACCACATCTGCTAGGTTCTTGCAGTAATCCAGCACCATATCATCTGTTATGTTTACAAGAGCATTTGTGCTGACAGCTGGTAATCCATTGCTCGATCCATGAGAATTTCATGGGAAGAAAGTCCTGTTCTCCTGTCAGGAGTGCTTCTCATGCTCATCAGGACCAAGGGCAACACATCTGGCCATTTCAACTTTGTGGAGGCACACATCTTCGCCATCCATGCTTTTAGTGCACCATTCATTTGCTCTACCAATCCAGATGCTTCAGGTCAGTAGCTACAGTGCAGCTTCTGTTCAATGTTCAATGCTGAACACGGCAATTTTATTACTTCACTGTTGAAGAGACTTCCTCTATCTGATTCTAAAGAGGCTAGAAAACCGAACCTTGGTATCAATTCCCTAAGAAAAAGCTTTGCTACTGTGAGACTGTAATTTCTACATGTAGGGTAAGCTTCAGTCCAATAGCTGAACATGCACACAATCACCAACACATATCTCAAACCACCACACACAGGCATTTCAATGAGATCCATTTGCATTCTGTTAAATGGCCCTCCAGCTCTTACAAGGTGACTTTGACTAATAACTGTCCTTTTCCCCACGTTATTCCTCAGACAAATGATGCACCGATGACAAATTGCTTAAGCAGCTTGTCTAAACTTTAAATTAAACCAGTATTTCTGACAGGTGCGAATCAATGTGTACTTGACCATGATAATGTCTCAGCATTTGCATCAGTAGGCTGTTTGGCAAAACCACTTGTCCTCCTTGTGTAACCCATAAATCATTGGCGTCTCTTTGGACGCATTTTAATTTAATCCATCCCTGTTTCTCATTATCACACACATTTTTCTTCAAATTTCAAATTTCATCCCATGTGTCAACTGTGGACAACAGGTAATTTTCATTTTCCTAATTATTCTCATGTTTCTGTCATTCTTCAGTAATAGTTATACAATTCAGGGCACAATATTTAACCACTTGATCAGCATAGACATTTCCTCTTGAAACAACATCAGTAGATATCTGATGTGCACTGCATTTAACCACAGCAATTATCTTGAGTAACTGTAGGGCTTTTAACAAATCATGAATTATATCACCATTTCTAACAGGTGAACCACATGAAGTCAGGTGTTGGGTCTTCGTACGGGTCAGCTAGATTTCAACAGAGTGAGGGACCAAAACTGTAATGGGATGTCCCATTACTATGCCTTCGCACTGGGACAATGCAACACAAACCGCTGCAACAGATCGCAAGCAGCAAGGTAAAGTTGATGTGACTGGATCCAAAGTAGCAGAAAAATATGCTACGGCGGTTTAGGCCACCATGTACCTGTATGAGGAAATAAAGCGCACAAAAATCTCTCTCATAACAAAACAACATAAATGGTTTCGTGTAGTCAGGCATTCCCAAAGCAGGTGCTCTGCACAAACTTTCCCTCAACTGAGTAAAGGCTTTCATGCAAGCTTCATCAAATGGGGCCAGTTCTTGGACATCGTTGTGTGTCAATCTTTGCAAAGGCTTCGAAATCACAGAGAATTTGGGAATCCATTGGCGGCAATAGCTCTCCACTCCCAGAAACATCCTGACATCTCGCTGTGTAATCGGGGGATTCATTTGTAAGATGGCTGTAAACCTCTCTTTGGAAACTTTCCTTGTACCTTTTTCTATTTGGTGTACTAAATATTTCACTTCTTTCTGACAGTACTGTATTTTCTCTGGGGACACTTTGGGCCTGATTCCGACCCTGGCGGTAAAAACCGCCAGGGCCGTGGTCCGCGGGAGCACCGCCAACAGGCTGGCGGTGCTCCTTTGGGCATTCTGACCGCGGCGGTACAGCCGCGGCCAGAAACGGAAAGTCGGCGGTGTACCGCCGGCTTTCCGCTGCCCAGGGGAATCCTCCATGGCGGCGCAGCTTGCTGCGCCGCCATGGGGATTCCGACTCCCATACCGCCATCCTGTTCCTGGCGGTTTCGGCCGCCAGGAACAGGATGGCGGTATGGGGTGTCGTGGGGCCCCTGGGGGGCCCTGCAGTGCCCATGCCAATGGCATGGGCACTGCAGGGGCCCCGTAAGAGGGCCCCACTTAGAATTTCAGTGTCTGCTTAGCAGACACTGAAATTCGCGACGGGTGCTACTGCACCCGTCGCACCCCTTCCACTCCGCCGGCTCCATTCGGAGCCGGCTTCCTCGTGGAAGGGTGTTTCCCGCTGGGCTGGCGGGCGGCCTTTTGGCGGTCGCCCGCCAGCCCAGTGGGAAACCCAGAATGACCGCCCTGGTCTTTTGACCGCGGTACGGTCTTCTGGCGGTTCCCGCTTGGCGGGCAGCTCCCGCCGCCCGCCAAGCTTGGAATGACCCCCTTTATGTCTGTTCTCTCCCAAATGATTCAATAAAGCAATTGTATCTTGCCTGCATGCTTCTCTCATCTTTGAAGCAACCAAAAGTTCATCAATGTACTGAACTAATGCTGATTCAAAAGGCATTTCCAGTGGTTCTAAAAAGTTTTTCAATGCCTGATTAAATATTGATAGTGACTCTGAAAAACCTTGTGGGATCCTACACCAAATGCACACTTTATTACAGAATTTAAAACTGAAGAGAAATTGGCTATCCTCATGAAGAGGCACAGAAAAGAATGATTGTGAAAGATCCACCACTGTAACCATTCTGCTTCACAGTGAATCTGAAACCGAATCACTGCTGGATTCGGTACCACTGGAAAACATTTCACTACTATTTCATAAATGTTTCTCAAATCTTGAACAATTCTGAATTTGCCACTTTGTTTTCGCAGCCCCATAATAGGTGAATTACATGGGCTGCTCAGTACTTCTCTCAGAACTCCCTGTTTCTCAAAATCCTCAATTAGAGGGGTTACTCCTTCTATTACATCTGGTGCCATGTGATATTGTGAGGTTTGTGGAAGAACTGCATTAGGCTTGACCGTGACTTTGAGTGGACCAATATCAGACCAATATTAGACCAATATCTTTTCCGCATAGGTCCCACACTTTCATATTAAGTGTAGCCTGTAAATCAGTCGGCAAATCCTTTACTGTGAAAGCAGGATAGAAACTAATCAGTGGGAATGCTTCATTAACTGAATCATGCTCGGTTTGCACAGATGAATCGTCCTCATCATCACTCTTCCTCTGAATAGCAATCCCATTATTTGAACAGGTGATTGAGCATTTAGTTTTGCACAATATATCTCTTCCTAGCAAAGAGACTGAACTTGCGTCGCAAACTTCAAATTTATGCATTCCCTCACAATTTCCAATTTTAACAATACTGGTTCAGTAATCGGGTTAGTTAGGTACTGATTTGCTAGTCCTACAATCTGGAACATTTCCCCAGATTGTGGTACAGTAGGGATGTCTGCTGTTCTTACTGTGGAGCGTGGAGATCCTGAATCAACTAGAAATGAGACATTATAACCCTTTATATTTCCGTTTATATAGGGACCCTTCTGATCCACTTTTAATGAAGCTGCCAACACCCATTCTTCCTCATCCGAACTCTCACTCATCATTTCATCTTTCAACTCACCCTCACTGTGCAGTGTAAACTGTTATGTAGTTTGATTTCTGTGATTTAACGTTTGATCCATATTCTGCTGAGGAAGCATCATCTGCTGCTGGAGCATAGGAGCTTGAGGTATCTGCATTTGCTGCTTTGGTACCATTTGTACTTGAGGCTGCATTAACTGAGTCTGTGGTATCTGCATTTGTTGCATTGGTTGCATCTGTTGGGGAATTTTCATTTACGGCGGAATCTGTATCTGATTACTTTGGACATTAAAATTTTGACCCCTCAATCTCTGACTTTTCGAATTTGGGAAAAGATTGCTTTCATTCATCTGTTTAACTACGCCAACCTTCACCATCATCAGACATTCACGCTTCCAATGCCTGAAATTTCTGTAATGGTGACAAGGTAACATCCTTTTCATTGCCTGCACATCACTTAAATTGACCATCACATTTGAATCGATGCGATTACCACCTCCATTTCCCACCACGACCTCTACCTCTTGCCTGATTCTGAAACAACATGCTTCCCTGTTGCTGAGGATAAATTCCATGCTGCTGTGGAAAGTTTCCCTGCATCCTGATTGTGCCACTTTAATCTGCATCACCATTTCCTTTTCCTTCAATTTCTTCTCCTTCATTTCAATCTCATCACTACAGTATTTCGTGAACTGTGACACCTCATCAACCGGTTTTGTTTGCCAAAAATTAAATGACTCTTAAGCATCTGGCTAATTTCAGGTCTGAGACCTTCAACAAATCTAAACACAAAGTGAATCATGTCTTTGGGCTCAATTGTCTCGCTTCCACTATAATGTTTAAACACTTGCAGAAGCTCTCATAGTAAGCATGCATGGATTCTTTTGCTTCCTGTGCTGTCCTATTGATTCTCTGCCAATCAATGTTCTTGGGGGAAATTTTCACTAACTTAATCACTTTGTAGTACAACTTCATTACCTGAGGCGACGGTGCACCTGTGACTGGATCTCGTGAGGCTCTTTTGTTGGCCACTCCTTTTACATTCTACCCACAGGTGTGCTAGAACCACACTCTCTAATAAAGTATTTAGGTACTCCCACAGACACTTTGCAAGTTTCACAAACCCATCTGTTTGCTGGTACCACTCCACTGGTCTCATTCTCAATCTTGAGTAGTCATTTGTAAATGACAAAACATCACTTCTGCTCCAGGGGACATGTACAAAATGTCCTCCTAGAATTTCTCTCATCGGAAACGCCCTAACTGAATTATTATCTGCTTGTTGTACATTTGAATTTGAAGGAGTATTCATGTTTACAGGCTCCCCTTTCTTTTTGTCTCTCTTCTTCACCCATCTGCCTTCCCATTTATCTAATGCTCCTCATAGTTGGATACATTGAAATAATTCCCTAATATGAATTTTCAAATCCTTTGAGTCAAATTCTAATTTATAACTTCTCCTCAACTGCTTCGTTTTGTCAAGATCTACATCATATTTCTCTGCCAGGTCTGTTACTTTCGGTGAGTCAGTCCTGTCTTGTGTGTTATCACTCTGCATGCGTAACATAGTTCGTCTTCAGTCTATGTATCTATCCTGCTTGGGATTTCTTCTGAGCTTCAGGTTTCCATGATCCTCAGGAGACTCGCTGCAGCATTTGCAGTGACACAAACTAACAGTGTTTACAAATATTTCGAGCCCCAGTGGGCCCTATTCAAATGGGTTTTCTGCATTTCTGGCTCCTTATGGCATGCCTTAGCCACCAGGGAGAACCAAGTCCTCATTCCCAAAATGTAACTTGATTTTAGCTAGTTCTTTTGACAGGCTCTGGCGTTGCCGCTTTCTCTTTTTTGCTTGTAAGGTCCTGCACTTGCTCTTCTGTCCAGCTCTGGTAATCTCCAGACCTGCAGTCTTCTGGCAGCAGCCAATATAGTACTAAGGGCCAGATGTAGGTACTTTGCAAATTGCGACTTGCAATTTGCGAGTCCGAGCGACTCGCAAATTGCAACTCGCAATTTACAATGCAGAACGGTGTCTCAGACACCGTCTGCGAGTCGCTACGGGGTCGCAAAGACCCACCTCATTAATATTAATGAGGTGGGTCGCAAATTGCGGCCCCATAGCGACTTTGGGCACTCACTGACATGGAGGCCTGCTGTAGTCAGCAGACCTCCATGTCCGTGACTGCTTGTAAATAAAGCAGTTTTGTTTTTTTCAAGTGTAGCCCGTTTTCCTTAAAGGAAAACGAGCTGCACTTAAAAAAAAATCCGAAACCTTTTGTTTCGGAATTTTTTCAGGGCAGTTAGTGGTCCCTTGGACCACTACCTGCCCTGAAAAAATAATATGGGATCCAGTCACAAAGGGGAAGGGGTCCCATGGGGACCCCTTCCCGTTTGCGAGTGGGTTACCATCCACTTCAAGTGGATGGTAACTGCGACTCCATTTGCGAGCATACCACTCCGACTCGCAAATAGGAAGGGAACACCCCTTCCTATTTGCGACTCTGAAACGCATTTTGCGAGTCAGTCCCGACTCGCAAAATGCATTTCTGCATAGCAAACTCAGGTTTGCGACTCGCAAACGGCGTTTTTTGCCGTTTGCGAGTCGCAAACCGTTTGCTACATCTGGCCCTAAGTACTATACAGGGGCCCTGAAGGGATGGTGCCATTTGACTTATGTGGACGGGTCCTGCCGTAGGTACTCCTGGAGGAGGACATCCCACTTGTTTTGCCCACACAAGCACTATGCAAGTGGTCAAACATCTATGTAGCCTGGAGATCACAGTCAGATAGTTTATTCTTCCTTGAGGGACCAAAGGGTAATTCTGCAGGATGGTCATTTCAGCAAATTGAAGTCCATGATGCACAAGTTTCATGGCCTTCAGTAGCTCTGATTGATTTTCAATGATCAGAAGTAGCTCTCACTTCGGAAAACATTGGAGATGCTTAATTTACATTGTTAAAATGTAGGAGATAGTTGCTTGGACATTCAGTGGGAAATCTAGCTGCAAGACAATTCAGTGAATCGTTTGCGTGGTGCAAAAAGTATTTTGCTCGTCTTTGCTCACTTCGGAGACCAGAAATGAATAGGACTCCAAAGATTCTCACTTCTATAGTACACCAAGTTCATGATGTCTGGTGCATTTAGTGTGGCAGTTCTTTAACTCTTCACTCTGTGCTTGCTACAAGCTGTGCATTGGATGAATTAATTGATGGTGATTTCACAGCATCAATTTGGACAGCTACTGAGAGGCAATCAGTTAGTCCTGGACATCTATGGCCCCTGGTGGTCTTTAATTCTTCACTCTGTGCTTGCTACAGGTTGTGCATTGGATTAATTAATTTATGGTGATTTCACAGCATCAATTTGGACAGCTACTAAGAGACAATTAGTTAGTCCTGGACATCTATGGCCCCTGGTGTTTCCAGCTTTACGAATATCTAGCTGCCATCAACATATTTGTAGTGTTAGACAAAAGACTTGATGACATCCACTAGTGATTTAGGGTAGACATTGAAGAGGAGCGGTGATAGATTGAGCCTTGAGGCAGGCTTTCATTAAATCTGAAAGTAGGTAATGTAAATCGAGAGCACAGGATAATGCTGGATCTGTCAGAGTGGAGGGAAGAGCTCTGTATAGGGATATTTTCTTGATCTTCTAGTTCCTCTAGTGTCATCAGAAGAGACTCCTGGAGGACTGTGATTAGTGCACTGGCCGTGTCTACAACTAGAAAAACAGCAACTCTGTTCCTGTCCATAGTGGTTGTGGTCATAAGACACATGGATACAGATAATTTGATGTCCACGTTTATTGCAAGAAAGGAAGCCCATGTCTATTAACAGCAGCTTAGAAGACACCCAGCTCTAACTGACACCATTGGAACCAATGTGACTCCAGCGTACTGAACCAGAACATGGAAACCCAGGTAAGCTTTGACCAATAACATTCTACCGGGAATCATTGGGCATTAGGCATGCAAACAGTGCAAGTCCATTAGCATGGCAATACATCATCTTTCCTTTTTTCAAAGCAAAACAATAAATTAACCTGTAATAAAAAAGTAAAAGAATAACCTACATGCTAAAATATATCTGAAAGGCAACTGGAATAAACAAACTTAATACTAAAGATTTATGAGAAGCAATACTAATGCATATCAAAATCCTTAAATCTAATAGGAAACATTGGTTTTGCGTACAAGTCTGGAAATAGTAACATCATTTTTGTTTTCATTGTTCAATTCTGTACCACATGAATCTGTTGTTAGCTGATTTGTGTGCAAAGTTCTATCAGTGCAAACAGTGGGTCTTACATAAGAAACATTAGACGGCTCTATTATTGGTGAACCACCATTACGATCAGGGATGCTAATCCACCAAGAACACCCACCCTTATTACAGCCATCATGTTGATCATCAAGTTTAGAATTTAGTAATATGTTGTCTTGTTTAGGTGACAACTTCACCACATGGCGTCTACTCCACCATCCTTTCACATTATTAAGGACAGCCTTTTGAAACTTTGACAACTCTTTTGGGTGACACAAATTTGGATTCCCCTTTCTTAATTCTGTAGGGCTTCTAAAGAAGCACCCAATCTCCATCATTAAGCACCATGTCTTTGACATTATGCTTATTGTCAAACAATTCTTTGGAATATTTTTGTTGAGGCTGAACATTGACTGTTATCCTTTTTCGTAAGTCAGTTTCCCAATCTTTTAATGCAACATTACCTTTCAACCAATCAGAACACAAAAAATATCTGGGTCTTCTTTTTCTCAATAATATAAATGGAGAAACCCCTGTGGTACTGGGAGGTGTTGTTAAACTCTTCTGCCTCAGGAACACTTCTACATCAAGTGCCTGTGGGATGTGTGGTCCTCTGTTGGGCTGCCACGCCAGAATGAATGCCCTCCAGGTATGCATTTGTTTGCTGCAAATGCCTCTTGACACCCTGGATGGCATTCAAAATGGTTGATTGCCCAACAGTGAGGGATCTCATGAGGTCAATAGCCTCCTCACTGAGGGCAGCAGGACTGACTGGGGCAGGCAGGGCCGGAGGTGCCTGGGACGAAGAAGATGCCCACCCTCCTGGGTGAGCAGGCAGGTGAAACTCGATGAGGGGCTGCTGGAAGGGCGGTGCTGGTAGGGGGGGTGGTTTCTGTACCTGTTGTTGCGGTGGGCACAGAGGTGCCTGCCACCGCAAGGGAGCTCCCATCAGAGGAGGAGTCGCTGGTGTCTTCTCCTGTCCCCGTCGTGGAGCTCCCCTCGCCCTCCGTCCCACTGGTGCCTTCAGACTCTGTAAATTCACCCTCCTGGGCCATGTGGGTTGCAGCTCCCTCCTGCTCTGGTGCCAGTGCTCCCCCGCCAGATGATGCTAATGCACACAAGGACAGGGTGACAAAACAAAAAGGGGGGGAAAGACAGAAGAGACACACGGTCAATGCCTGCAACACCACTACCGTTGGGGGACACAACACACAGGAAGCAGCCCTATGCACTAGCCCATGCACTAACAGTGCAGGGGAAAAGCACATGCCCATGGGGGACTCTGCCTAGACCCATTTGATGCACAGCTGGAACCCACAGGAGTCTGACTAGGTGTAGAGGGCCACTACCACCTTTGGGGTTGGAGTGGCACTGAGCCTGCAAAACAATGGATCTAACTTGGCGCGTCTGCACTGGCCTAGGGGAACCCACAGCCCACTTCCCCCACCCAGACACCTTGTAAAGCGCGCTGAGTCAGCTGAATGAGACTGTACTCTCCCCCTTGTGGCTGCTGTGATGCCCTCAAGCGCCCATCCAACTTAGGATATGCCACCACCAAGATATGGAACATCGGGGGTCACGGTGCGACGGGCACCCCTTCCATGTTGGGAGGCCATCCCCAACTGGGCCTCCGCCGTCTTCTTGGTCCAGTGGCGCTGGTCCTCCCATCTTTTGCGGCAATGGGTGCTCCGCCTATGGTAGACCCAGAGTCCGCACTTCCTTGGCGATGGCATGCCAAATACCCTTCTTCTGGTGGGCGCTGACCTAGAGGAATAGTGAAGTAAGAATGGATGTTACTCCCCCGTCCAGTTCTTCTCACTCATTGCCCACAAACCTCCCACCCTGGCCCAGAAAAACACTCACCATCCTCACATGCTGGCCTCTGCCCCCGTCTCTTCTATCCACTACACTCCATACATTTATGTGCCATCCACCGTGCACACAATTTATTCACCTGTTTGTCTGGAGGACCGTTGAGCAGCGTGTACTGAGGGAGGACCCCATCCACCAGTTTGTCCAACTCCTCCACAGTGAAGGCAGGGGCCCTTTCCCCAGACACTGTAGCCATTGTCACTTCCAGACTCGGGTCACAGCAGCACTTGCAGTGTAGGTCCTCTCCTGTTGAAGGTCAGGTATCAAGTGAGTGAAGAGATAGAAAATGGCGGTCACGTCCGCGGTGGTGCGTACTGTCACCGCCGGCGTACATCGTCATTGGCACCTGGAACCCACAGGGCCTAATGATAACCAATGCTGACTTGCGCAGCGGTCTTAGACCGCCTACAGCAACGCTGCACAACGCCAGCGCAGTTACCTCATTTCCCCTTGTCTCTCCTTACAGGTCAGGCAGCCGCCATTTCAGGGGGCCACATGGCAGGCCAACTAACTGCGTCACAGCACTTTTAGCCAGGAATGCGGACAGGCAACGGCACACACCGATTACATCACGATTGTTCTAAACAGCCTTGTGAAACCTATGTGGTGTATGACCCTCTGCTCACCCTTCTTCTCCATAGGGCACGTCCGCTGAGGCAGGTGATGAGATGGTGGCATCCTCCGGTATACAGACCCCTGATGGACCTGTCAACAATGGAAGACAGACACATCATTATCACATACAGACTTGATTGTGCCACAATCCAGGAACTGTGTGCCCAGTTGGAGCCAGACCTGATGGCAGCTATCCGCCATCCCACAGGAATCCCCCCCCCCCTCTAGTGCAGGTCCTGTCAGTACTCCATTTCCTGGCCAGTGGTTCCTTTCAAACAACAGTGGCCATGGCATCAGGGATGTCACAGCCAAAGTTCTCTAACTTGTTGTCCAAAGTGTTATCTGCCCTGCTGAAACACATGCGCAGCTACATCGTGTTCCCTCAGGTGGAGGATTTGCCCACAGTGAAAGGTGACTTCTATGCCCTGGGACATATCCCCAACATCATTAGTGCCATTGATGGTACACATGTGGCATTTGCCCTCCCCCGCAGGAATGAACAGGTGTACAGAAACCGCAAAAGCTACCATTCTATGAATGTGCAGATGGTGTGTTTGGCAGACCAGTGCATCTCCCATGTGAATGCCAAGTATCCTGGCTCTGTGCATGACGCTTACATTTTGAGGAATAGCAGCATCCCTTATGTGATGGGGCAACTCCAGAGGCACCGGGTGTGGCTAATAGGTGAGCCCAAGGTCCCAATACAGTTGACATAGGTGTCTGGGTATGGTAGAGTCCCGAAGGGTTGGAGGATGTCTAACAGTTGTCCTTTGATATTTGCAGGTGACTCTGGTGACCCCAACCTGTCATGGCTACTGACCCCAGTGCGGAATCCCAGGACAATGGCAGAGGAACGCTACAGTAAGGCACATGGGCGAACTAGGAGGATAATAGAGTGCACCTTCGGCCTCCTGAAGGTCAGATTCCGGTGCCTCCATCTGACAGGTGGCTCCCTGTACTACTCACCGAAGAAGGTGTGCCAGATAATCGTGGCATGCTGTATGTTGCACAACCTGGCTTTGCAATGGCAGGTGCCTTTTCTGCAGGAGGATGGGCCTGATGCTGGTCTTGTGGCAGCTGTGGAGCCTGTGGACAGTGAAGAAGAGGAGGCAGAAGAAGAAGATATAGACAACCGAAACAACATGATCATGCAATACTTCCAGTGAGACACAGGTAAGAGGATGGCACTGCTTCTCACATATCATACTACTGTTGGACATTGCATAAATCTGCCTTTTTACCACTGTGTATGGACCCTGACATGTCACTTTGCCTTTCCATTTCACAGATCTGGGTCCCACTTTGTGCCCTCTGCTATGTTTACTGCTGCCCAACAACTGTGCAACATTGGTATGTGAACATGAACATTGACATTGCTATATTTCTGAGAGGTTGCAATTACACATTTGTGAAAGTACAGACTGACTCCAGATTGATTTTGATTCAAGGGTGTTTATTTCTGTGCTAATAAGTGGAGGGGTGTGTGCAATAGGCTGGGGTAATGGTGGAGGAATGTCCATGTTAGAGTTCAGTCTCTTGGTCTCACAGGTGCATTGTCCAAGGGGGCATAAGAAGTGGAGTAATGGCAGTTCAAAGTTGTCAGGGTGACAAAGTGGGACAAAAGGGTGACAATCAGGACGTTCTTATTTCCTGACGGGGTCTTGGCAATGTTCTCTGTCTTGTGCCTGGATCTCAAGGACCATTTGCAGGGTGGTTCTCCTTCTGCAGGGGGTGGGGTGCGGGTTGCGGGTGGCCTGTTGTTCCTGTGGCGGGACCTCCTGTCCACTAGCGCCGGAGGAGGTAGAGGGCTGTTCATCGTTCAGGATAGTGTCAGGGGCCCGTTTGTGTGCCACTGTGTCCCTCATGGTGTTGGCCATGTCTGCCAGCACCCCTGCAATGGTGTCCAGGGTGGTGTTGATGGACTTCAAGTCCTCCCTGATACCCAGGTGGTGTTCCTCCTGCAGCCGCTGGGTCTCCTGAAACTTGGCCAGTACCGTGCCCATGGTCTCCTGGGAATTATGGTATGCTCCCATGATGTTGGAGAGTGCCTCGTAGAGAGTGGGTTCCCTGGGCCTGTCCTCCCCCTGTCGCACAACAGTCCTCCCAGTTTCCCTGTTATCCTGTGCCTCTGTCCCTTGAACCGTGTGCCCACTGCCACTGACCCCATGTCCCTGATTGCCTTGGATTGGTGGGTTTGCCTGGGGTCCCTGTAGTGGTGGACACACTGCTGATTGACGTGTCCTGGGGAAAGAGGTATGGGCCCGCTGGGTGGGTGCTGTGCTGGTGTTTCCTGTGGGGGGAGGCTCTGTGGTGGTTTGTGACAGTGGCAGGGGAACCGACTGCCCAGAGGTTCCTGTGGGCCGGGCTGGTCATCTTGATCCAGACGTGCAGAGCTTCTGTTATTACTGTGGGCCTCTTCTGTGGGGGGACTGGATATGTCTGGCACCTCCTGTCCAGTGACATTGAGTAGGGGTCCTGTTGGGGTGTAAATACATAGTTATTGTATCTGTGTGTGCCATCTTGTGCATTGGGTGAGTTATGCTCTACTTCTGTGCTTGCATTGTTGTGTTTGCCATTGTGTGATTAGTGTTTTGGGGTCGGTGTAGGTATCTGTACTGGACATGCATTGGTAATGGGTGTCCATGCTTTGGTGTTGTATGCAGGGCTTGGTATTGGGATGGGTGGGTTGTGAAAATGGGGCATATTTGAGGTGTTGGAGTGATGTGGGTGAGGGGGAGGGTGGGGGTATGTGATGGCATGCAGGTGGGGTGGGGGGATATGGTAGTTAAGATATGACTTATCAGAGTCCAGTCCTCCTGCCACTCCTGCGAGGCCCTCAGGATGCAGTATTGCCAAGACTTGCTCCTCCCTTGTTGTTAGTTGTGGGGGAGGAGGTGGGGGTCCACCGTCAGTCCTCTGTACTGCTACCTGGTGTCTGGATACCACTGAACGCACCTTCCCCCGTAGGTCGTTCCACCCCTTCCTGATGTCATCCCGTGTTCTTGGGTGCTGTTCCACTGCGTTGACCCTGTCAACGATTCTCTGCCATAGCTCCATCTTCCTAGCAATGGAGGTGTGGTGCACCTGTGATCTGAAAAGCTGTGGCTCTACCCTGATGATTCCCTCCACCATGTCCCTGAGCTCCTCCTCAGAAAACCTGGGCTGTCTTTGAGGTGCCATGATGTGGTGTGGGTAATGTGTGAGGTGATGTTTGTTGTGCTGTGTGTTGGGTTGTGTTGGGGTGTGTTGTTTGAGGTGCGTGGATGTTGTATGAGTGATGGTGTTGTGTGCTTGTGGATGCTGGTGTAATGTTTGCTATTCTCTCTTTCTGCTTCTTCACAAAAATGTCGTTGTAAGGGGTTGTGGGTAATGTGGGTGTGTGTTTTATAGTGTTGTGAGTGTGTGGGTGTGGTGTGTGTATGTGTATCAGGTATGTGTATTTCGAATTGTCCAATGTGGTTGCGTTTTGTAAGTGTGTGTGTATTTTGAGCGCAGCGGTGTGTACATCCAATGGATTACCGCGGTTGAAAGACCGCTGCGTTGATTCGTGGGTCGTGATAGTGTGGGCGTATTCTTGTTGGCGTGACGGTGTGGGTTTTGGTATCGCCAGTTTATCACTGACCTTTGATGTGGCGGACTTGTGTTGGTGTCTGTATTATGGCGGATTACGAGATGTGGGTCGTAATACCTGTATCGGATTTCCGCCACGGTATGTTGGCAGCCTTTAGCACGGCAGTAAGCGGGATTTGCCGCCAGGGTTGTAATGAGGGCCTAAATCTTTTCAGTTTCTTGGCTATCCATTGAGGGCCACAGGTAATACTGCTTAAGGTTTTTGCATGTACCACTGATGCCCAGATGCCCCTCATGTGCTAAATTGCTGAGTTTAGATCGAATGATAGATGGGGGATTGCAAAGATCTTGACACATTAGACAAACATTTACAGTGGAAAGTTCAACCAAATCTTTGCAAATGGTCTAACACCAATATCCAAGTTTCTCTTGTGGGGCCAACAGTCCTTCACATGCTTTGTTACTTTCTTCAAGCCTCAACCAAAATTAAGGGTTTGCAATCATTCAGATTTTGAAATGGCCCCTTTGTCTTTCAATAAGTCTTCCACTGCTGCCACTACACAATCAACACCATCATCCTGAACAGTTGAATTATCAACTTCCAATGGCATTCTGGAAAGACAGTCAGCCCTGCTGTTTTTAACTCCTAGGATATATTTAATGGCAAAGAAAACTCCTGGAGGCACGCTAACAGCCTGACCAATCTAGCTGATTCTCTACGAGCGCCGTTTCCATTCACAAATAAATGAGATATTTATGGTCTATAAACATTTCGAAGTTGGTAGCCCACAAAAAAGTTCTAAACTTCTCCACTGCCCAACAACATGCAAGTGCTTTGCGCTCTATGGTACCATAATTAGTTTCAGGCTGCCTTAGGGTCCGAAATGCAAATGTATTAGTGCGTTCTTTACTACCCACCCACTGTGAGAGGACAGCACCCATCCCAATTTGGCTGGCATCAACCATTACAAAACATATTTTATCAGGATCAAATGGGGCTAGTGCAGGAGCAGAAGTGATAAATGTTTTGATTTTAGAAAAAGCTTGCTCAGTTGTTCGTTCCAACTGAAATTGATACCTTTTTGAACAGAAAGCATAATGGTTGGACCATAAAGGCATTCCCCTCTTTAAACTAGGAGTAGTGTTTGCTCATCCCTAAAAAGGACCAAAGGATGTGTTTATCTTTAGGAGGAGCAATCTCTAGAATTGCTTGTACTAAGTAAATTTTGGGTATAATCCCCTCACTGGAAATATGATGACCCAAATAATCCAGATTTTGTACTAAAAACTGACCTTTGTTGTTCCTTAATGTGATTCCAACATCTTTGAAAATGTAACAAACGTTTCTTAAAATTTCATTATGTTCTTGAACATTTTCACCAAAAATAAGAACATCATCCTGGAGGGCTTGTACACCTACTATAGCTTCCAGGATGACATCCATGAATCTTTTAAACACGCTAGCAGCAGAGGCTAGTCCGAATGGAAGGAATTTAAAGGCACCAAAAGGTGTAATGAAGGTGGTTAAATCCTGAGACTCCTCTGCTAACAGAATTTGGTGGTTTGCTAATTGTAAATCAATCAGCGAATAGAATTTGGCCAGCCCCAAGTTGGCTAGTAATTCCCACACCTTTGGAAGGGGGTGGCAGTCAATAATAATATTTGTGTTTAGTGTGCGTAGGTCCACACACAAATGGAGTTCCCCAGACTTTTTATGGACTACAACAATGGGGCTTTCCCATTCAGTGGATTTTATGATTCCCTCTGCTACTAACGTTTGCAGCTTTTTTTGAGGTCATCACGGACACTCAATGGGACCGGTCTAACTTTATGAACTATGGGCACCACACTGGATCTGATTCTAATCTTATGTTCAAAACCTTTGATGGATCCAATATTGTTACAAAAACCTTCTGGAAATTTTTCTAAAATTTCTGTGACGGCCTGATCAGTAGTGGGTGAGGATTTCATAGCTTCCCATGATGGGGTATGTACAACAGGGAGAAATGAGTCATTAGGTAGGTGTTTGAGACCCCATTTAGCTAAAAAGGAGTCAATTGTTACTATTGGTGTTTCAGAACCAGGGATTAACATGAGACCGAGCTTTGCCAAGTCTTGCTAACCAACCACATTTCTGCCCTTTAGAATAACATGCACTTTGGTAACTGTTGTTCTACCAAAGCAGGTAACAGACTCAAGTAAGTACCCCAATAAATCATTGTCCTCCTCCACAAAGGCTTTGAGGTGGGCAGAAGGCTTTTGAAGAGGCATGTCCTTACTCCAGTGTTGATTAAAGTAAACATTGGATAAGATTGTAATAGGGGCTCTTGAATCAGCCATCATATTGATATTAATTTGACCAATAGTGATTTCACACCAAGGTCCGTTGACATTTCTGCTTCCCATGTTAACATCAGAATCATTGAAAGAAGAGTTGGTGTGAACTTATAAAAGTATTTTAGATCAATCAGATACACATTCATCCATTCCCATATCTACATTGTCGATTTTGAATGATGGTTTGTCAGCTTTGCAAACCACTTGAAAGTGGCCCAATTTTGGGCATTTATTGCACCTTTTACCCAAGGCCAGACAATTTGTATGATTGTTCACAGGCAACTTTGAACCACATCTATAACAAAGGTTTTTAGATACATTCTTAGCAGACTTGTCTTTCACATACACACCATTTATGGGTTCTTCTTTTGAGCATCAGTAAACATTGGTTTGTGAACTACTTGAAACTTCTAATGCCATAAGTTTGCTTGAGATCATGGAATGTTCGAAAGCCTTGGGAAGATCAATAACTTCAAGCAGGGTTAGGTTTCTGCTGCTCAAAAGGCACCCCTGTATTTGTCTTGAATAACATGCAAAGACAAATTGATCTCTAATGTAAGAGTTCAATGTATTACCAAAGTTACAAGTGTACCAAAAATAAACTCTTAGATACTTTCATCAGGTGACTGCTTTCTCTTGAAGAAATTAAGGCCCTCATAACGACCCTGGTGGTCGGTGAGAAAGTGCCGGTAATACCGCCAACAGTCTGGCGGTAACTACCGCCAAATTATGACCATGGCGGAAAGATCTCCGAAAGACAGCCAATGTACCACACCCACCGCAAGGGCGGACACAACAGGCACCTTGGCTGTAGCTGCCAACAGCCAGGCGGAAGTCACAGTTTCGCCCACCATATTATGACAAGAAAATCCGCCACCTTTTCCGGGGTGGTACCAACGACATCAAAAACCTGGCAGAAACACAATACAGAAGTGAAAGAACTCACCATTGGAGACACAGGGAAGAACCACGCCGCCATGGACCCAGGACTGCAAGTGTTCCCAATGATATTCTACGTTCTGCTCCACCACGAACACCAACGCCGGTGAAGACGACGACGGTGAGTACAGCCACCTAGCACACAAGGGAGGGGGGAGGAAAACTAGAGTGGCACACACACAAACCATACACACCCCAGACACACAAACAGCTGCCCAAGAAAACAAGTCAATCCCCGTAAATCGGCTGAATAATGCAAGGACAAAACAAATTTACGAAAGTGATTGTAATTAGATCAACACAGTATAAATAATAATCATGCCAATGCAACAGATATTTTCAAATGAACAAAGAAGGGACACTGCCCAGCCCTCAGTTCATGTGGGCCACATGGCCACAGGGCAAAGTCCAAGGCCCCACTTGTTACCTGCATCAATACGGAGAGAACACTGCAGGGGCATCAGTTGGCAAATAGGCAGGCACCTCAGGGGGAGGTGGGGGCACCTCAGCCGGATGCGGATACAAGACCACTGGTTCTGGAGTGGGCAACATGCCCTTTGCTTGGTCCTGGGGAGTGATAGGCCACAGTCTCTCGAGTGGGAACTTACCCACTGGTTCTAGAGGGGGCAACATGCCCTGTGCTCGATCCTGGGGAGTGATTGGCCAAAGTCTCTCAGGTGGGTGTCTTCCCCACTGGTTCTGGAGGGGACAGGCAGCACAGCAGCCCATGGAGGCAGGATCACATTGCGTCTACCGGCGGTGACGGCTGCACTGTGGTAGTGGTGGTGGTAGTGGAAGGCTCCTGCACAGCCCCTGCACCCTCTGATGGCTGTACTGTTGTGGTGGTGGTGGTAGTGGGGGGCTCCTGCACAGCCCCTGCACCCTCCGATGGCTGCACTGTGGTGGTGGTGATAGTGGGAGGCTCCTGCTGAGCCCCTGCATCCTGTGATGTCTGCACAGCCACGGTTCGTGGTGGAGTCTCTGTGACAGCTGCTGGCTACTTCCTCTTGTTGCATGCTGGTGCTGGCTCATTCCCCTTCTTGCGTGCTGGTGCAGGCTCCTTCCCCTTTCGGATGGCAGGTGCAGGCTCCTTCCCCTTCTTGCCTGCTGTTGCAGACTCCTTCCCTTTCAGATGACAGGTGCAGGCTCCTTCTCCTTCTTGCCTGCTGGAGCAGGCTCCTTCCCCTTTGGCTGGCTGCTGCAGGCTCCTTCCCCTTCAGTATTTGTGGCCTGGAATCTTTTCCACCACGAGTAGGTGCGGATGGAACTGGTCCTGTGGACTGTGTGACTGAGGTGCTTTGCTGGGTTCTTGACGACCTGGTTATATGTGCAGGACGGGGGATGGGTAGGGAAGAGGTCAATGTTGGAAAGGAAATCTTTTTAGGAACATTGGGGTGGGAAGAGGGAGAAGTAATGGAAATGGGGGATGAGGGACTGGTTGTTGGAGGTGTCTGTCTGCTGGATTTGAGTGCAAGTGCATGGGCTGTATGCTGTTGTGAGGTGGATGCCTGTTGGGTGTCTGAGTGCGTGCATTTGTGTACTTTAGGAGGGGGGGACAGACACAGTAGGAGAGGACACAGGGAACGTGTGCATGGATATTGTGGAGGTGTCTGCCAGTGTGGTGTGTGTCCTGCTTGGTGTGGTGATGATGCAGGTAGAGGATGATGATGAAGTGCATGCAGGTGTGAGTGAGGACATAACTGGGTGGGAGGTGGAGGAGGAGGAAGAGGGGGAGACAGTGGAAATAGTGGATGTTGTTGTGTCTGCAACTGGATGGTGTTTGTGTGAGTGCCTGTGGGATGAAGTGTGGTGCTTGTGTTTGCTTGTGACAGTCTTGGATGTTGTCCTGTGTGCATGGCCGTCTGGCAGTGGGCTTGAGATGGGTTGGGGTTGAGGAGAATGGGACTGGGAGGTGGAAGTTGAAGGGAGGACGGTAAAAAGAGAGACAGTGGCTGCCATCAGAGAGGAGGCCAGACCCTAGATCGATCTCTGTTGGGCCGCCAATCCAGTGTGATTGCCCTCCAGGAATGCATTAGATTGTTGCATCTGGGCTGCCAGCCCCTACATGGCATTCACAATAGTTGACTGCCCTGAAGAGATGAATCTCAGGAGGTCAATAGTCTCCTCACTCAGGGCAGCAGGGCTCATTGGGGCAGGGCCTGAGGTCACTGGGGCGAAAGAGATGCCCACCCTCCTGGGTGAGTGGGTACGGGAAACTCAATGAGGGGCTGCTGGGAGGGTGGTGCTGGTACGGGGGTGGCAGCTGTACCTGTAGCTCGGGTGGTCACAGAAGTGTCCGCCACCACCAGGGAGCTTCCATCGGAGGAGGTATCAGACTCTGTATTGTCCTCTCCAGTCTCTGCTGTGGTGCTCCCCTCGCCTCCGTCCCATTGGTGCCCTCATCATCGGTGGACTCTGCCTCCTGGGTTCTATGGGATGCAGCTCCCTCCGTTGCCGGTGCCTCTGCTCCTCCATCAGATGATGCAAATGCATATAAGGACAGGATGACAAAAAAAGAAAGGGGGGAGAGAGACAAAGGATACACTGGGTCAATGACTGCCACAACACCACCATTGGCGTACACAGCACCCTCACACACAGGGAACAGGCCTACACACTATGCCTTGCACCACCACTGATATTGCTAGCCACCAAGGCATGAGGAGGGGCACACACCACCAACTGCAGCACACCTGGGACCCACGCAGCCCTGGCCAGTTGTGGATGCTAACAAGCTAGGTAGGCAGTACTATCCCTTCAGACCCCTAGCCACCAGAGGACCTACGCTGCTATGTCTGGCCTGGCCTAGGGGCACACAAGGACACACAACCACCACCCAGATACCACCCCAACAGGTGTAAGTTGTAATGATAGCCACTGTACTCATCCCCTTGTGGCTGCTGTGATGCCCTCAAGCACCCATCCAGCTCTGGATAGGCCACTGCCAGTATGCAGGCATCGGGGGCGTCAGGGTTTGACGGGCACCCCTTCCTCATTGGGAGGCCATCCCCAGCTGGACCTCCGCCGTCTTCCATTTCCAGCGTCTCAGGTCCTCCCACTGTTTGCAACATAGACCCCCAGGGTCTGCACCTCCTTGGCGATGGCACACCACATACCCTTCTTTTGATGGGCGCTGACCTGCAGAGGCAATACACACAGGAAAACATCATAAGACAAACAGTCCAGCAAGTTACACATATGGCCCACCATACCCGTTTATAGTACTATTGGAACACACATAGCCCAGCACTCAATGTGTACCCAGCCAGGAGAACATCCCTCCTACCTTACACAGAGCCATCACACACACCTCCATACATGCATGCTACATGCATCGTGCCCACAGTGTACTCCCCTGTTGGTCTGGAGGCCCATACAGCAGTCCGTCCTGGGGTAGGACCCCGTCAACCAGTCTCTCCAACTCCTCCAAAGTGAAGGCTGGGGCCCTTTCCCCGGTCACACTGGGCGTGGTAGGTTCCAGACACAGGTCGCAGCAGCACATGCAGTGTAGGTCCTCTCCTATGGAAGGTCAGGTAACAAGTGAGGAATCAGAAAATGGTGGTCACGTCTGCAGCGATGCATACCGTCACCGCCGGCATAGATCACCATTGGCCACTGTACCCCACCATAGGGCCCAATATTAACCAATGAGGAATTGCATGGCGGTTCCCGATTGCCTCCCACCAAGGTGCACAATGTCAGCAAAATTAGCTCACTTCCACCTGTCCCTCCACACATGACAGGTGGATGCCATTTCAGGGGGGGCAGCCCTATGAAATAATGCTGCACCATAGGAGAAATAGGCACATACTGGAAAACTCACACTGACCCATAACATGTTTACAGAATGTAAACTACTGTTGTGGCACCATTGTTCAGCTTGTGACAGGCTCCCGACTCTTTTGTCCCATAGATTCCTACCGCTGCGGATGAATAGGAGATGGAGACACCCCCCGTGTACAGACCCCTGGTGGACTTGGCTACACTGGAGGACAGGCACATAATACTCACCTATAGACTGGACAAGGCCACAATCACAGAGCTGTGTGCTCAATTGGAACCTGACCTGATATCTGCTATCCGTCATCCCACTGGGACCCCCCCTCTTGTGCAAGTGCTATCTGTACTCCATTTCCTGGCAACTGGTTCTTTCCAAGTGACAGTGGGCTTGGCAGCAGGAATGTCACAGCCAATGTTCTCAATAGTGCTGACAAGAGTGTTTGTCTGCCCGGGTAAAACACATGTGCAGCTACATTGCTTCCCCCCAGGTTGAGGATTTGGCCACAGTGAAGGCTGAGTTTTATGCATTGGGACATATCCCCAATATAATTGGGGCGATTGATGGAACACATATTGCATTGGTCCCCCCCGCCAGAATGAACAGGTGTTCAGGAATCATAACAGTTTCCACTCCATGAATGTGCAGATGGTGTGATTGGTGGACCAGTACATCTCCCACGTCAGTGCTAAGTATCCTGGGTCGGTGCATGATGCCTTTGTCCTGAGGAATAGCAGCATCCCAAATGTAATGGCCCAACTACAGAGGCACAGGGTGTGCCTAATAGGTGAGCCCTGGTTCCCACCCAGTATATGTTGGTGTATGGGTATGGTTTGTGGCTAAATGTTGTTCCTCAATATTTGCAGGTGACTCTGGTTACCCAAACCTATCATGGCTGCTGACCCCTGTGAGGAATGCCAGGACAAGGGCAGAAGAACGTTATAATGAGGCACATGGGAGAATCAGAAGGATAATAGAGAGAACCTTTGGCCTCCTGAAGGCCAGGTTCCAGTGCCTCCATCTAACAGGTGGATCCCTGTGCTTCTCAACCAAGAAGGTCTGACAGATAGTAGTGGCGTGCTGTATGTTGCACAACCTGGCCCTCAGAAAACATGTACCTTTTCTGCAGGAGGAGGAGACTGGAGATGTCCAAATTTTCTGCCATAACAATAATGGCCGTAGCTTTATTAGGTCGTCTAGGAAGGGGACCCCTAGTTCAGTGTGGCTAATGAATTTTGAGGTGCCGTTTGGTACCATTAATAAATGTCTCAAAAAATCATTTTCCACCGTTTGTATCAGGTTACAGTTGGTATACCCCCAAACGCCTTCCCCTCTACATAGCAGACAAAATGCATTTAGCTCTAAAAACTTTTACCATGTTCTGTGGGGTAACCACCCCTAATCTTTTTGAGAAAATCTTCAGGGCCACCGTTGTCTTCATGATCTGCAATTTCTTAGTTTTTACACACTGTGCCCAGGAGCCTTGTTTATCAAACATTATGCCCAGATAGGAGTATGTTGGAGTTGTATCGATCTTTCCACCTTGTATGGTAATATCATGAATCTTGTTTGATTTCCTGCCACAATTCATTATAAAAGTTTTCGAGCGGTTAACAGTGAGGCCCAAGTCTGTCATAAACGTTATACAGGTTGTTAAAAGTTTTTGAAGGGCTAATGGGGTCCGGGCCATAAGTACGGCATCGTCTGTGTAAAGTAACGCCGGGATTGGGCGATGACCTATTTGAGGGAGATCTTTACATTTACTTATTAGTTCTCGTTCTAAGTTATTTATATATATTGAGAACAGGAATGGGGCTAATACGCAGCCTTGGCGTACTCCTCTATGTATACCAAAAGGCCTAGTGCATTCTCCTCTTATCCCATACCTCACCCTCGCTCTACACCCTGAATACAGTTCTCGTATGAACTGTATTATTGTTGGTTCTACCCCTATACTACTTAAAATGTCCCATAATTTCTCATGTACTACGCAGGCAAATGCTGAAGATAGATCAATAAAGGCCAAATACAAGTTGCCCTTCCTAATCTTTGTACATTTCCCAATTTCCCAATTATTATGTTTAGGTTCAATCCTTGTTCAATCCTTGTTCCACCGTGCCTATTCCTGTGCGGAAACCATACTGTAATTCAGTTAAGATGTTATTTTCCTCAGCCCAGGATTACAATCTATTCAAAATAACTCTCCCAGCAATTTTAGCTGATGTGTCAAGTAGAGAGATAGGTGTATAGCAAGTTGGGTTGAGGCAGTCGCCTTTTTTATATATAGGAACAATGGTGTTATTATCATGCATGAATTTTCCTGGGTGGTAAGACGCGTTAAAGAGTCTATTGATTCTGAGTCACTGGCCAGGCTATATATCTTGGAGAAGTATTCAATCCAATTCTCTTCTGTTATTGCAATTTCCATTCCGGGCACATGTCTAGCCCCTAGCATGGGGGTGTTTATTGTTTTCCAAAAGAGGATGTTATCTTTTGTAGAGCTAGCTCTGTGTAAGATTTCCCAGGTGTTTTCTTTCAAGGTGGATTTCCTTTTTTTGATGGCCATCTTATATTCCTGTCTCCATATGCGTATCTCGCTCAAACATCTTGTTGAGGTATTAAGGCCTTTTTTAATCTCTTATGTGCTTTTATGCAATCATAGTAAAACCAGCCCGTTTTCCTTCTCTGTCCTATCTTTCCCGTTTTGTTGGTCAGAGCTTCTTTCACACCTTGCGCTATCAAAGAAAAAGCGCTTAGGCATTTTTCTGGATCTATATCATCGCTACTGCAATCTGCGAAAGCTTGGTTATGATCACAGATTAACTGTTTCAATAGATCCTTTGGATCTATTTGGGACCATCACAATGAGTATCCATTTCACGAGGCTAATTCTATATCATTTACCAACACAACTTTATCCTCCTGTGCCAGTATAGAAGAAGTTAATGAGACCTTTAAACTCTGGGGGAAATGGTCACTTATCGCAATATCATGGAGTGTATGTTTGGTGAGGTAATGTGCGAAGTGAGTAGACATTAGGACATAATCAATCACTGTATTCCAACACCTTCCGTTAAAAGTTGGTTTGAACTGTGGGTCATCAGAATAAATTTCATTTACGAAGGCCAAATTGAATTTATGCGCCAGTATGCTCATTGCATCACCTTGCATGTTATTTGTAAAATGAGGCCTCAAACCAATGTCTTCCTCATCCCAGCCATACACCTTCTTAGAGGTTACTTTACAGAAATGGACATTAAAGTCACCGCCCCAGAAAATGAGGCTTTCCCGTCTAGATTTTGTACAAATTCTCTCTAGCTCCTCTCCCAACTGTGTTCAGATAATAGGAACCTCTCCCCGTAGTGCATTGTTATAAAAATTAATGACCAATAACTGGGTGTTTTGATCCAAATCACTCCCAGTTACTTGGTAATGTACCCTCGAGATGTGCATATTTAAATTTGATAGGAGAAGATTATTTGAAATATATGTGCGTAAACCCCCTTTAGGCCTACCATGTCCTGTGGGTACTGCTGATGTATGATATGTTTTATATCCATTTATAAGGTTAGGATTTTTCCTGGAGGCATCAAAAAGAAAAATATTCAATCAAATTCATCCAGGGCACATTGCCAAGCTTATTGCTTAGGCCTAACACATTCCAATAGAGTAGAGTTACTTCCAATTTCTGCTGGTTCTGTCGCTGTGCATTGTTTGTAGTCGGGGGTATACTGCTATGAGTTGCATGAGTTAGTACCAAAGGCCGTTCTCTCTGGCTTATCTGCCCTCCTTCTATATTCATTTCCAATGCTATCTCGTAAGAAGTCTCTTTCTTTGCCACGCTGAGTCAATCTAGATCTTCTAGTGTTGAGAGGGGTTGAAATCTATTACAAGAATGGGGTCAGGACTGGGTAAGACTATTTTATGGAGTGGTCGTGCGTTATTAGAAATTTGCCCCACAAAGCTTGGATAAAAGAATCCCAAGGGTAGTAATAGAATACCTTGATGATTAACATGCCTTGTTACAAGTTTGCGAATGACTCTTTCCACTAGTTCTGGAGATTTAAATGAGAGAACCACGCAATCTCCCTCCAGTGCTTTCTGACTAATACCTATCCACTTAATTCTCCTAACCATTTTTATATAATCAAAAAGGGGCCCCACCATTCCGGGATCCAAACGTGATCCTATCTAATTGAGGGACTTATTCCTCAGGGCTGTCCATGTGTCCCAGTTGCTGGTCAGCCACAGGTGGAACATTAGCCAGGACCACTACGTATGGTGTTGCCTCCGGGGGGAGATGTAAAAAGTCACTTGGTGTGTGCAAAGACTCAGAGGGTCCTGTTCTTCTATGTTGTTCCCCCCCTAAGTTTGTGAGAGACCGGGTTGTCCTGTCTGTAGGTGGAACACTGTTCAACGTTTGTGCATGTGTATGTCTGGTAGTTGGTACTGATGTTGACGATTGTAGGTTACTCATAAGGTTTGAAGTTGAGTAGAGTTCAATCGGGGTTTTCCTACTTTGTGTTACAGGTTGTAAGTTACTCACAGGGTTTAGAATTGGCGGTGGTACACTAGGGCCTTTCTTTGGAAGATATAAATACTTAGGCTGTAGAGATTTCATAATTACTAAGCCTGCCTCAAGATTACTCTCTACCACTCTTAGACGTTCTGAAAGGGAGTACAGTGAAGCCCCAAACGATGATTTGAGGGTGTTTACTAGTTCATAGATGTTCACGAGAAGGGTTTGGGTTGTATCAGCTGGTTTGTTTAAAGTTTTCCTCCGGATTATTTTCTTTGGCGGCTGCCTTCCAGGGATAGTTACTAACTCTTTCTTTGGCTTTTTATTAGTAGAGTTATCTGTCCTCCCTATCAAAGGTTTCCTTGGGCGTTTAGGTGAGGGTGACATAAATTAGGTCTGAGGTGTTTTGAATACACCCATTTATATCACATTCCTAGTTCTTGCGTATTTCCACCTTGTTACCCCTATTATTACAATGCTTGGAATCACTGTGTATCTCAGCATTCTTTAGTGGGTGAGTAGTATAGTCACTAGAAGTCAACAATTTTTCTTCAACGTTAGAAATTTGCTTATCTATCACCCCATCGCTCCTGAAATGTATTTTAATATGGATGTACTGTCTTTTGCGTTTGGGGGAGGGTTCAGCATTGAATGCTATCTTTTGCCCATGTTTTAAGTAATAACAAACCAGTTCGCTATAGAGGGAGTAGCACAGAGAAGAGATGTACAAATCAGGTTAATTTGCCAACCAGCAGGACTTCTCATGTGGTAGTACGCACGGCCCAGCCCAACCCCAAATAAATATCTAGTTGCACAATTTTATATGTACACAGTCTCAATCAGGGTCCATCAATGCAAACCAGCTTGTCCATAAGGTAGAGTCAAGTGTTATATAAGAAATGATGGAAAAGAAAACGTTCTCACTTGTATGTCCAGTTCTTTTGTCCAGGGCCCCTTTGCCCTGTTAATGTTGTTTCTGATCTCAGCTCCCAGAACTAAGATGGGTGCTCCTGTGTGAGCGTCGCATAGTGCTGTATTCAGCGCAAGTATGCACATGACATGATCTTCTGCTGCCGATAAGTCTGCACACCGCACTGTCTCGAGCTGCAGGTGAGTCAGCAAGATTAAAGGTTAATAATTTAACCCAAACCTTCAACGCCGATAATCCGTGTTAACCCAGAACCGAGGTGTCCAAAGAAGAACGTGGTGGCAGCAGCAGGTTTCCAACTAGAGTGTGTCAGCCAAATTAGTACAATGGTCTTCAGATTGTCCCATAGGGAAATAAATCAGAGCGGGTCTGGTCCCTCTCCAACAGCAAAATATAGTTTGTTGGTCTCAAAGATGGTTGTGAATAGATTTGAGTTGCAGTTGGTTCCGAAGCATGCCGGCATTGTGCAGTGAGAGCCTCCGTTAATGCCGGTGAGCAGCAGAGATTATCACCATTCATGCAGGCAATGTGCAAAGAAAGTTGTATGAAACAGGAAAGGTACAGAGAGACTTCACACATGCATGTGAGGTGCAGAGAAAGTCTCTTTGCATACAGGGGAGGAGCAAAGAGGCTGTGTACATGCAGGTGAGGTGCAGAGACCACCGGTATGAACACAAGTGAGGTGTATCTCCATGCACGAAGGCAAGGTACAGAAAGAAGTTTAAACTGCACAGAAAAGGTGTTGAATGGCTTTGTAGGGCTCCATGGAGGTACAGAAGGTGCTGAGATGATCCAAGCATTACGGCGAGTTACATAAAAAGGTTCTGGTCTTCACGGTGAGGTCCGGAGAGTCTGTAAGGAAGTGCAACATGAATGCAAGATAACAAGAGTACCATTCACAGGGAAATGCATGTGGAATGTTGTCATGCAGCTGTGATGACATCTGAGTAACATAGCAGCAGCAGCCGCCCTGACAGGTAAGCACAAAAGGGCTGTATACTGTCAGCCGCAGGCAGCCACGCACCACCACCTCAAGGGAACCCATAGTACATTGGGACCATGCTGCTCTCTGGAGAGCGCCTTCCTGATAGTGAGAGCTGACAAATGCCTTTCAAAAAAGTACAAACACTCGCGATGAACCCCGAGGGCCCTTCGCAGAGCTGCCCAGCTGTCCACTGATTTGATTAGATCTTGTACACCTCTGACAGGAAGCACTCCCCCCTCGTAGCATCCGGAGCTGGAGGGCCCACGTGTCTCCTGGGAGCTAACAAACAGCACGGAAGGTGATGGGGGAAGGAGCCAGAGGGAAGAACAATCAGCAGAATCCGAAAGCCCCTTAGATGAGCAGCTAGTCTCTGTACTGAATTCCGAGCAAGGTCTTTAGACATTAGTTTTTGGGTGACTGGGAAAGCTTTGTGCAGAAGATGGTTCAATATTTACTTTACGTTATTTCTGTTCTCAGTCAGATATTTTCACAATTAGCTCGAGGCCACCCTATGTCTGGCCGAAAACACCCTTTATAAAAGTTTTTTTTTCATTCATTGATTCACCCACGGACCTACAATCGGGCATATGTTATTCATATATGTTGCTTCTGCCCTTTCTGTGTACTGTAACTAATAGTTCAGTGGTACTCAATTTACCGACTTTTTCAGGATAAAGGCCTAGGCTGCCCTTGCTGGTTAGAACTAATGACCTGCCTCTCATAGCATGTGCCAGTGGCAAACGTTTAATTCACTTGGCCATCTCGCTGAAAATGACAAGTTCAAGGAGACAAATATGTCCGGAATATAAAGAGTCTTTACTAATAAATATTACAGTAGCACAGCAATGGATGCTGGAATTGAAATGTTCAGATTTTGGCATCCCTGGTCGTTGTAATGTCGCTGGTCGGTGATGTAACCGACCAGCCGATATGTCAGCGTTATGTGGGGGAATCCCCGGGTGTTGCCGGGAGGATAATTAGGATGACATAAACTGCTGGCAGTGACCAACTCATTCCTGGACTTTGATGGAAGATGCAGAAACAGGCCAGCAAAAAGACTCCTTAAACGTTTCCCCATTATTGGAAATTTGCCATGTTCAGTACGGTCACCACAGATTTTTGCCTTCTTTTGCCGAATCTGATTTTTTTTCTGGCCATGGATCTTTATCTCTGCCAACCAGTGATAACATGCTTGTGCTCTCCTTCCAAACAATACATTTGGCACAAACCTTATTGACACATTTCATTTACTTACAAGTCTCTAGTATATAATACTACCTGCACGCAGGGACTATAAATTAAATGCTACTGTGAGCTGAAGTACTCGTTGTGCCACCCACTTAAGTGGTACTAAGAAAACATATCTCCACGCCTGCCACTGCAGCCTGGGTGTGCAGTGCATTAACTGCCAAATCGACCTGGCAAAACAAATCTTCCTTTTTAATATTTGTAAGTCACACATAAGGTAGGACTTAAAAGCTTATAGGGCAGTATGCATGGTTGTTAAAAGTAGAACACATATATTTAGGGGCATATTTATGATGCCCCTAGCACCACCTTGCATCACATTTGCGTCATTTTCTTAGATGCAACAGTGGCATTAAGGTGGCATTTCCCATGCTCCATATTTACCAAGTGGCTCAAAGCAAGCGTTGTGCCACTTTGTAAATTCTTGCTCTATATTATGCCTGCACTAGGCATAATATATGCAAGGGGGGCATGTCCACGTAGGGAGGCCCAGAAAAATGGCGCAGTGAAATTTACTAGATTTCACTGCGCCTTATTTAGCGTCATTATTAACTCCTGCCTAATGCAGGCATTAAGATGACACTCCTATTGAAAACAATGGGCTTCCCCGTGCTTTGCTGCATTAGCGTAATAATTTATGGCATTAATCCAGGAAAGCACCACATTAGCCCCATATTTCAATATGCTAATATATACACGACCGCCATGGTGCACAGTATTGTAAATACTGTGGATACATGGTGTTGTTAGGGGCACGCAATGGGGCGCTAGGAAAGTGGTGTATCATGATTGATGCACCACTTTTCCATAAATATGCCACTAAATGTTTGACTTGTCAAGGCAGTGGAAAAACTCTAAAATCTTTTATCAGTGTGGCAATCCTGGCTCTCCCATACGTTAACACTGGTTAACACTATTACATTTAATAAGTGCTAAATTCAGGGGCATGGCTAGCAGGCAACATGGTGGCCACCTTTCGAGCTCCGCCACTGGCCCCCATACCATCCAATTTTATCCAACGCTGTAAGCCTGCCAGAGGGAGTAGAGATGGCTGTGCTGGTCCCCATCTCCTTCCAGGAGGATCTGAGGCAGAACATTGTGCCCCAGGAGCTATGCACTAAAGACGGCAACGGAGTGCCTGCACTGGCCGTGCTGACAAGACCATGGAGCGCATAGCAGATAGTGGCCGCAGTCTGCTGGATCCGGCAGCGGGACCCTGAGGTAGGCCGGGGATTGAATCTGAGGAGCCGTGCTGGTGTTTTGGTGTGCCAGCCCCAGTAAACGGGAGACTCAAAGGCAGAATATTGTGTCCCAGAGGCCACACAGCAAGGTCAGCAGCAGAGTGCCTGCACCGCTCGTGCTAACAGGGCCATGTGGCGCATGTCACAGAGAGGCTGTGGCATGCTGGAGGCCGGCGGTGAGTCCCTGAGGTAGGCTAGGGGGCCTGAAACTGAGGACCTGGGCTGGTGCTCGTTGGTGCTGGCCCCAGTGGGTTGATCTACATGCCAGTGCTGCCCCCCACCTCCCAGTAAGTACGGCAGCGGCCTCAGGCACACCGCGTTTGAAGCTCCACAGCGTCAGGAACTGTGGAGACCTGGCCTTAGCAATGAAGTGGCAGCTGGAGCCCTGTTCAGCAGGGTCAAGAGGTGGCTGGGGCCCTCCCAGTGCCTATGGAGGAGATTGTGCAGTCGGGCCTGTGATGGGGTGTTGGGTGACACCCCCCTTGACTCCAGTGGAGATGGTGAGAGGCCAGGTCCTCCTTCCGACTGGTAGCATTAAATTGAAGACCCGACCCTGGAGGGTGCGCAGACAGAATGGTGGGCTGTGGCAGAGAAGCAAGTGGCTGCTTTGCCCAAGAGGCCTGGAGTTGCAGCCAATTGGTGAAGGAAGGCCCTGGTGCCAGGAGGAAGTGCAGTGTGGCTGGGAATTGCACAATAGCCACTGGACTTTTGGTTTAGCTAGCCTAGGGTAGACTGTAGGTGTTGTAGGGCCTCTGAGGTGCCCGAAGCTGGGTGCTCCCGTGGACTGAGTTTATAGACCTTGTGGACTGAACACTGCAACTTTATGCCCCCCCTGGATGCCCGTCGCTTGATGAGGTGTGTCAGTGAGGCTTGATGGGCAAAGACAATGCAGCAGCTCCTGTCCAGGGGACAACTGACAAGTTCACCAAACCTGCTGTAGACAGGATTGGAGCGGTGGGGATGGGTCTCCATCGGGTGGTGCTGAGCGGGACTTTATGGCCTCCATTTTACAAGTCATCCATGCTTCCCACTCTTCATTGCAAGGTAAGGTGGGGGAACTTAGTATTGACTGTCCTTGTTCCATCAGGATCTTCACAACACAGTGAAGAGGGTATAGGAGGCAGAAGGGCATCTAACTGAGGTTGAGGACACCACTAAGGGTCTGATTAGCGGGAGGGAGATAATTGGATGCCGGCGGGACCCCAGCCACCTTTACTGCCTTGCAGATTTGGATATGCCTTATCACAAAGAAAAAAGTGTCTGTCTGACCTCCAATTCTGAGTTGGCAGATTGGTGGGGTGGGAAGGGTGAAAAATCACTTTTTTCCCAGATTCTACTTCTGTTTTCAACTGGACACGACTGGACAACACCTGCCGTCGCTGCTGCCACCGACTGACTGAGAAAACACAACCCCCTCTTGCTGGATTTGAATGTAGGGATGCAGCATTGACAGGGTGTGTTAGGTGGGTACTGCACAGGGGGTCGGAACCATCACAATATTTGTTTTAATTACTGTGACATACATATGTCAGGGAGACAATTGTGTCACACATGGCTGGGGACACACTGGCACAACATGCATATTGCACACATATACGCATGTCATTGTGGTGTCAGTATTGAATATTGGCACCACAATGGCGGTACATTTACACGCATCTACAGTGCCCATGTGTGCGCATTGCATGGGGACCTCTACTGGTAAGGTTGTGCCATCTGTTGTGGAGAGTTCCCCCAGCCATGGAGGGAGGGGGAGCTTTAGAGCCATTTGAAACTTGCAGGGCCCCTAAGCAGCCATCTGGCAAGTACAGTGGGTTGAACACTTGTAAATGTCTGGGGACGTGGAAAGGCCTACCCCATGGTGTTGTTTCTGTTTGTTGGGGAGTTGTAGTTGTGTGTCCACTTGGCCCACAGATACTTCAAAGGAGGAAGTGTAGGGAGGGGGGCAGAAGGTGGTTTGGCTGATGCTGGTGGTGGGGCCCCCAAGAAGGCTGTTGGTTAATTTGCATGAGTGTTACTGTGTTTTACATGTTTGGGGTGGGAGGCCTCAATCTGGTCTCCCTTACATTTTGCTTTATGGATTGTCAATTACATTGGTCCTTGAGACAGTCACAGGTCCCTTAGGGGAATACACAACAATGACCTGGAATGTGAATGGCTTTAAATACAAGATTAAGCAGGGGGCAATCATGGCCTATGCCAAGCAGCACTGTTCTGCATTTCTCATGCTGCAAGAAACAGACCTCCGGGGGACCAACTGTTCCTTTCTGGGGTGGTTTTTGTATTCAAGGGTTTATCAGTTGGGTTACCAAAGGGGCTCTAGAGGAGTAGCTATATTGCTCAAAAAGCAGTTTCCGCTGGTGGTAAGTGAGGTACATACTAACCGACTAGAGCAGTTTGTGGTAATAAACGGGATCCTTGATGTTCTTGCGAAGATGTTGGGGAGTGTGTACATCCCTACTGAGATGCTGGGCACTACCCTAGAGGTTGTGGCCCAGTGTTTGACTGCAGCTGCGCCTGGGTTCACGTTGCTGGGGGCTGGGAATTTCAGTGCAATGATTGACCAGAGATGGACACAACCTTTGCGTTGGGGTCACTCACAACACACAGCTTCGGTCGTGGGCTGACACACTGGGTTTTGTGGCTGTATGGTGACTGCAACACCTCACAGAGTGGCGGTTGACATATTATTCACCTCTATATGGCACATCCTCCTGCCTGGATTATTTCTTCTTCCCTTCCTCAGACACTGGGTATGTCAAACAGTCCCGTATCCATACCCGGGGACTCTGATGGATTGCCAATCACCAATGTAATCGAGTGGCAAAGCTGCGGATGACGGTGAGTGCAACACTGAAGGGGTCAGACCTCTTTAAAAAATATATTTTTAGTGGCATTTTCAGAATGCAATCTTTCAATATATAATAGACAATAAACCATCCATCCATCTATCCTTGAGTGGAATAGCCTGAGCAGCTCATATACATCAAGTATAATCATGTTGTTGGTAACTGACAGAAACAGGTGGCATATAAAATTAATCTGCTAGGACAACATAAAATAATAATGAAGGCAGTGAACAATATCCCTTCTGGTTTCACGTCTACTCCATTAAGAGTGGTAACCAACAGTATGCAATTTAAGGAACAATATAGAACTAATTGAAACATCTGGCTTGAGGTCACCATACCTTAGATTGGGGAAAGGAGGGTGGGTGCAGGGGGGAGAAGGTATAGTATAATGTCATGCTCCTGTGGAATGGGGGTGGGAGAGTCTAGAGACCGTGGTCTAGCACTTCTCTAACAACATTCACTTTTTTGCCTGACCTTGTTTCCATACTTAGGGCCTGAGTTAGATCTTGGGGGAGGGGAATATTCTGGCACAAATTTGATGGATATCTCATCCACCATATTATGATCCATTTATATCCGTCTTCCATCTGCTGGGATTGAATTCAGGCCCTTAGTTTATCAGATTCGGGTCAGTATGATTATCGGTAGGGACACCCTAGTGATCAAAGAAAATTAAGGGGGTGGAGGTATCTTACTGAACAGCATGAGGATATCTGTATTTCAGAGTGTGGTACCCCTCTCAATTCCTGGTCAGTGGCGGGCAGACATCATGGCATCCACCTCCGTGATACCTACTTATGCACTGTTTAAAGCCAACGTTGTGCCATAGTCAGCTGAGCAGCCTTCCAGGCCATGGCTATTAATCTTTTAAACATGACCAAGGTAAGGTCCACCAAATAAAAATACAATTTAGGGAACATTTATGAGGCCCTAGCAGCACACTGCGCTGCCGGAGCGTCATGTGCAAACCCATATTTACAAAGCCATGCAAAGTCACCTGGTGTGGCCATTCATGGCATTGTAAATATGGACCTCTTTCATGCATAACACTGCGTGAAAGGGGCATTCCATGGGTGTTTCTTGGGGTGTTGCCACACAACACCCATGAAACCCGATGGAATCTGATCCATTCTCAGATTTACATGTCTGGGAAGGCGTCAGATTCCTTCGCTATTTCAGGGGTGGCGTAAGAATAACTCAACATGGAGAAATATCTTTATTTCACCCTGTTATTTCCTCTTCCTCGCATTCTGCAGGACACATAGAAAGAGGAAAACATCTCTTGTGATTGTTTTGTGCAGGATGGTTGACTATTGTGGATACATGATCTAATACCTGAGTCCATTCACACAAGCGTCAGGCAATCCCAGACCATATGTAAAAACGTTGCATCAGCATGTCTACACCAGAGGTACGTCAATGGTAACTCTGGGAACAATGCATAGAGTCGATGTGGTGTGAGATATGTTTGATGGAGATAATTAAACTGTGTGAATTTCAGGCGAGTGTTACGCAATACATGTTTCATGTGTGCTAGTGCAATTGTCCATTGTTTAGTGGGGAGCTCAGCCCTTAGGCTCACTTCTCAGCGGGACTTGCTGCCAAGTGTACGGTCTGTGCCTGCCTCCAGAAGCGCTGCGTAAATGAGAGATATTGCTCTGTGACCCAGTTGGAAAGTAAGAATACACTGTAAAACCTCATGCAGTCTCAGCTTGTCGACCACATTTCTCTAGCAGTTAGTGTGAGCTGCATGATATGTAAGATAGGAGCCTGCCCCAAATCAGTAGAGGTCCTGGAGACCTTGAAACTAATGTAGCATGCCCCCATCATAGAGGTCTCCCACCCGTGTTATTCCTGTTTCTTGCCAGGGAGCCAGGGTGTGAATGTATAACAACGCTCGCAAGGCGGGTATGTCCCCAAATGGAAGCTTCGGGACATTTAGGGATAAAATGCAGTTTGGGCTGAATATATCTGTTTCAAACCAGTTTGGTCACACATGTAAGTCTACTTAGTTGTTGCAGTGGACCCCCAGGCATAAGCAACCACTCAAGTAGGCCTCAACCTCCGCCAGCACGAACCTGCTCTCCCGCATCTTATCCTTCACCAACGCTCACATTGGCCACTGTAGGAAAGTACCATCTTGCCTGGCATGTTACCCCCATATTTCACTGTATATATGTTGTTTTAGTCTATGTGTCACTGGGACCCTGCCAGGCAGGGCCCCAGTGCTCATAAGTGTGCCCTGTATGTGTTCCCTGTGTGATGACTAACTGTCTCACTGAGGCGCTGCTAACCAGAATCTCAGTGGTTATGCTCTCTCTGCTTTCCAAACTGTCACTAACAGGCTAGTGACCAATTTCACCAATTCACATTGGCATACTGGAACACCCTTATAATTCCCTAGTATATGGTACTGAAGTACCCAGGGTATTGGGGTTCCAGGAGATCCCTATGGGCTGCAGCATTTCTTTTGCCACCCATAGGGAGATCTGACTATTCTTATACAGGCCTGCCAGTGCAGCCTGAGTGAAATAACGTCCACGTTATTTCACAGCCATTTACCACTGCACTTAAGTAACTTATAAGTCACCTAGATGTCTAACCTTCACCTGGTGAAGGTTGGGTGCAAAGTTACTTAGTGTGTGGGCACCCTGGCACTAGCCAAGGTGCCCCCACATTGTTCAGGGCAAATTCCCGGGACTTTGTGAGTGCGGGGACACCATTTCACGTTTGCACTATACATAGGTCACTACCTATGTATAGCGTCACAATGGTAACTCCGAACATGGCCATGTAACATGTCTAAGATCATGGAATTGTCACCCCAATGCCATTCTGGCATTGGGGAGACAATTCCACGATCCCCCGGGTCTCTAGCACAGAACCCGGGTACTGCCAAACTGCCTTTTCGGGGTCTCCACTGCAGCTGCTGCTGCTGCCAACCCCTCAGACATGTTTCTGCCGTCCTGGGGTCCAGGAAGCCCTGGCCCAGGAAGGCAGAACAAAGGATTTCCTCTGAGAGAGGGTGTGACACCCTCTCCCTTTGGAAATAGGTGTGATGGCTGGGGAGGAGTAGCCTCCCCAGCCTCTGGAAATGCTTTGATGGGCACAGATGCTGCCCATCTCTGCATAAGCCAGTCTACACCGGTTTAGGGATCCCCCAGCCCTGCTCTGGTGCGAAACTGGACAAAGGAAAGGGGAGTGACCACTCCCCTGACCTGCACCTCCCAGGGGAGGAGCCCAGAGCTCCTCCAGTGTGCCCCAGACCTCTGCCATCTTGGAAACAGAGGTGTTGCTGGCACACTGGACTGCTCTGAGTGGCCAGTGCCATCAGGTGACGTCAGAGACTCCTTCTGATAGGCTCTTACCTTTCTTACTAGCCTATCCTCCTTCCTAGGTAGCCAAACCTACTTTTCGGGCTATTTAGGGTCTCTGCTTTGGGGAATTCTTCAGATACCGAATGCAAGAGCTCACCATAATTCCTCTGCATCTCCCTCTTCACCTTCTGCCAAAGGATCGACCGCTGACTGCTCAGGACGCCTGCGTGGGACTCCCTTCTCTGACTTCGGGTGGACTCCGGTTCACTCCTCTTCTAAGTGCCTGATCCGGTACTTCTGCGGGTGCTACCTGCTTCTGTGAGGGCTCCCTGTAGTTGGAGTACAGTGGGAGCTGGCCAAGGAGGTGCGGGTGGGGATGCAAAATATGTCAGCCAGCCTAGAGGGGGTTCGTTCGTGCATAATGTCAACTGCAGAACAGGCAGCAGCCATGCAAGGGCGAACATCAATCTTGCAAGAACTTGAAAAAAGTGTGAAGGAAATCAGCACAGCTGTAAGAGAGTTGACAACACCTCCGACAACAAACCTTTCAACAGGTGCACAAATGCAATATTGACCCCCTCAGGGCCGACCTGGCTGCCTACCACAGTGATGCTGCTGCTATTCTTAAGAACCAGCAGCTCCTCCTTGCTGCTGTACTGCCCTTAATAGCCCCACAATTGGCAGCTACCGGGATGTCTGAGTCCACGTCTTCAAAAACTGAGGTGTGTGTTGCGCCTTCAACCCACCACCACCAAGGGCAGAGGAGACAATACACACATCAGAAGATGAAGACGTGGAACAGATCACCTTCACCCGTAAGAGTACCCGGTACCACTAGTCCCTGCCACCTGGCCACTTATAACCAAGGTCTTGTGCTTTGTAACATTCCAGTCCTGCAACAGCTGCTCTCAAGCACTGTTCTCCAGCCCACTGTTTATCCTGTCACTCTGCCCTGTGATTGTCTCTCACTAACTCATTGGCAAATCCTGTCCCTCTGCACTGTCTGACACTTCACCCCAGCATGTCCAATTACATGTCCTTTTGCACTTGTGTAGGATCACAATGGAAGGTGTCACACTAATGAACTCACAATCATGGGCAATGTAAATGTAGCACTACAGCACTTTATAATAAATAGCACTTACACAACCACTTTGTCTCTGTGTAATGTGACACATCAACCGTGAGGGAGATCAGTGATGTTTGCCTCATATCAATGATCATAGAATGTCAATACACCTGCCCTGAAAGGATGTGGGCTGATAACTATGCACTGTGGTCTGGATTGTACCATCATCTGCCCTTCCTGAGGGTTAATTCTGAGGTAAATAGAAACTGTATAGTATAATGCTGTGTTGGACAGAATAAGTCTTCTTCAAGGGATGTCTAAGCCAAACATTATTGTCTTCAAAGTTTTCTTCCAGACAATCTTTACGTATGTGACATTTGACCCAAATGTCTCCTCACACACACCATACAGCAGGAATGGATGTGTATGAGTGTACGTACAAATAAGTAACCTGGCTGAACAATGTAACAAATGATAGATCTGAGTTATGTATACTATATTACATGAGATTATACCACCACTCACCTTATAAGGCTTCACTTGAACATCAGGCTGCAGGCAGATGTAACACAGTGTCCTCAATACCAAATCTGGTCTCAAAGTATGTGAGATTGAAAACATACATCAAAAATTAACAACACATTGGGATCCATAGTAACCTTGAGTGGTGGGTGCAATGGATGGCAGATTCTTAGCAAAGTAGCTCTGGTGTAGCTGCCAATGTAACAGCTCAATTGGGATTTGGTTGCAGGATGGGACACAAATGCAAATACTAAAGAGGCACTGTTCATCCATGCCAAGGCACTGATCCCCAAGCATATGACACATACTGTAAAGGAGTACCTAAATATTTATTTAACAGTAAAAAAGGATAATAAAACCTGTGGAAACACCTTAACTAACCTAACCTATCCTAACTACACATTACCCACAACTGGCCCTAAATAACCTAAGCTAAACTTAATTATCACATTTAACTAAACACTCTACACATCAACCCCCCCTTATAAGACGGGACACATGGAGGACAACATATACTAACCTAACCATATAGGGGGTCATTACGACCCTGGCGGCCGGCGGTAAGCTGGCGGTAACACCGCCAACAGGCTGGCGGTGTTCCGCCAGCTATTATGACCGTGGCGCAATAGCAATAGCTTCCGCCTGGCGGTCATAATCCCCAGGGCAGCGGTGCAAGCACTGCTGCCCTGGGGATTATGAGTCCTCGACCGCCAGCCTGTCCGTGGCGGTAAACACCGCCATGGAAAGGATGGCGGAAAGGGGACTTGGGGTGCCCCTGGGGGCCCCTGCACTGCCCATGCACTTGGCATGGGCAGTGCAGGGGCCCCCAGACATAGCCCCGTCGCGCATTTCACTGCCCGAATTTCGGGCAGTTAAATGCGCGACGGGTGCTACTGCACCCGCTGCACATCAGCATTGCCGCCGGCTCTATTACAAGCCGGCAGCAATGTTGATGTGACTTTTCCGCTGGGCCAGCGGACGGTAACACCTTTACCGTCCGCTGGCCCAGCGGAAAAGTCATACTAGGGAGCCAGGAATACCGCCGGCAATGGCGGTATTCTGGCTCCCGCAGCCTCGGTGGTCTTTTTCCAAGACCGCCGAGGTTGTAATGACCCCCATACTGTCTTATACTAAGCAAATATATATTTTTTTGTATTTTTATATTTGTATATATTGTTTTTTTTCCAGTTTTTTTCAAAACACCAAAACCCCAACATCATCCCCCACCCACTCACCCACACACATAATAAAATAACATTTCAAAATATCATACCCCAACCCACTACTACTAACTAAACTAACTGCCTATTCTAACCTAACACTAAGCCCCCTAAACCACTAATTAAAAGAACCAGGAAAGAGGAGGGATGGGAGGGAATCATAGCAGAGGGTATAATTGTTACAAGTTCGCCCTCCGCAGTTTCTTCTTGATGGCACGCACCCTCTTATTAATTTGTGACACCTCCTGCTGCAGCCTGTTCAGTCTCCGCAACATACGTTGCATGTCACTTTGCATCACTCTGAAATCTGCAGGGTCAATGACAGAAGCAGGGGTAGTCTGAGTGCCAGTTGTAGATGGGTGTCCGGTTGGTGGTGCCATGCTTGTAGGGGGAGGTGCAGGTGCTGCTGTCAGTGGTCCTGGAGCAGTGGAGGTCGATGGTCCTACAGTGGTGCCTGATATGCTTGGTGCCACCTGGGTGGTAGTGGTGGTGCTGGCGGCTGTTGTGGACACCGAAGGGCCACCTTGGGCAAAAGCCCTCCACACTCCTGAGGCTCTTTCATGGCGATAACACCGTGCCATATGGCGGAACCCAGACTCCACATCCAAAATGTGGCGGTAACGCATCGCCCGGCACTGAAACTGA
Organism: Pleurodeles waltl; assembly: GCF_031143425.1. NCBI lineage: Eukaryota > Metazoa > Chordata > Amphibia > Caudata > Salamandridae > Pleurodeles > Pleurodeles waltl. The sequence continues at coordinate 334,233,987 of NC_090446.1, forward strand.
CGAATCTGGATCGCATCCATATTGGCTGCTGTTAAAAAAGATAAAGCCAAACATTAGGTACTTCATTGTGTGATATAGCTACTAATGAAAATCAGGCAATACATCTAATGTAGCTGAAACAGGCCATATCACCATACAGATCACAGATTCTCCCTGAGGAAGTACATGCCAATGCAGCCTACACATGTCCTATCTAACAGCAGTGCTCTAAAAGATGTGTAACAACTTAAATGACCTATGCATCATTGTTCAGCCATTAGTCAAGCAAAAAATGCTGCAAGTCCTCCACATGTCACAGGCCAACTAGTGACTATCTTCTGGATGACAATCAAGGGCCACAAGATCTGTGATTTGTAAATGGAATTGCCAGGATGGAATGCATTTGCTAATCATGAGTGGGTACCCTAGGTTTGGACAAGTGATTTACAGATTTACATGTCTGTGTACTAAACTTGGATCATCACACTTAGGTACACATTCAATAACCCTAAGCCTGTGCCTCAGGGGGGGATGAACAAGCAACACATACTTTCAAACATCAAGGACACCCAGGAAGCTTTGGACAGCTGTACATGGGTTTGGGCATTCCACCACAGGTAAGGAGGATGTCCAACCAGGATACACCCAAAACTTGGACAATCCCATCCACAATTGTCAACATCATTTAATACCACTAATACCTGTCTTACAACAAGCAGATAGATGCAAGCACACATCTGGCCATGAGCTGCACGCACACCTATGACATTGTACTCAAGTGCCACATACACGTAGCACAACATGTGGAGCTAGATGCTACTAGGAAGTCAAACATACAGTTGAACATGTTCATTAGTGAACAGGGAGGCTCAAGTCTGTGGGTAAGACTTTGGCATCCCTATTCTGTGAGATTCAGAGTCTGACTTGCGACTAAATCATGAATATGGGCCTCTGCAAATTTTTCTTTATAAAAGTTTCAAATACAAATGTCACCCTCTTCACATGGCCATGCCTACAGAGCTGCACTACAATCCCAAAATATGACTATACGCTACTGATTGTCTAACTCAAAGATGGAAAAAAAGTTATAGTCCACTCAAGTAACATATCCGATCATTTACCAGCACATCATACCTTGCTATGTGTCCAACACACAGGAGTCAATAACACAACAGCTGCAAACACAACACAGAACTGAAATATCAACACTTACTGAATGTGTCTGGGTCCGCAAATTGAGCCACTTCTCCGATTGTGTAGGGGGCAGGTCCACCTGTAAAGCATGTCTGTGCACTGTACAACACTTCCAAATAAAATTATTGTGTGTAACATTAAATCTGAAAGTCCAGCCTCTCAGGCATGATGATACTGCAACAGACATACCACTGCAAACATGTACAGACCAGGTCACTCCACACTCCAGTAAGTGATACACACATATCTGCACACATGCAGTGACCCTAACTATCACGTGGTGACAAACATGCTCCATCAATTGTTTGCAGACTCATTTATGGAGGGTACTCCTCTCATCATTTGAAGTAATAAGAGACATGCAAAGCCACTTTCCTGGAGCACTGCAATACCAGTCACTCAGGTATTGTGGCTTGTGTATCAAGAGACAATCATTTACTGTGTGACACACCTGTGGGTTGATTTAAAGTCATGATTTATAATGCTTTCTATGGTATCTTACATGTAGGGCCTGTGTTGTGTGTAGGTTACACATGCTACATTAACAGTGTACCCTGAGCCACATATGCCCCCATGACACCATAATGGCAGGGATCCTGTGCATTAATTGGTAACAGTTTGAGGATAGCCATGGATTGACCAGTGTTGATATTTGGATACAACAAGGAGATATATGTTGACAGTGTATATTGTAGTCATCCATGACAGACTGCATGGGCACAGGTGTAGTCATTGCACCTGAAATGTGTCACTCATTGCCCTGTGTACCCATTATGTGTTTTGGAAATCACAGTGAGCCACATTCATCATCTTACATTTGCTAAGTTGGTTGATCAGTGGCTATACAGCAAACTGACACTGTCATATTATTAACACATGGTTCAGCAAATGTACCACTGTGTCAATCATGATGATGTAGGTTTCAATTTGTATGTACCTTTGGAATAGCAGCAGTCACAGGAATGCTGGTCTTCTGATCTTAGCATACACCCATGTCTGTGATAGCCTCCATACTGGGAAGGTAGTTATTAAACATATGCTGCACTAGATCAGCAGGGGTGTGCCAAACAGAACTAGCAAAGTATTAGGGAACTTTATATGTATGATGGAATTGATCAGGGGTCCCTTCCACGACATCATGCACATAATACATTGTAACCATGCATTCCCTAACGTCAGGTATCCCATGATGATCCCATAACTTATGAGAAGTTCATGGCTATAGAGTAACACAGATGGCAAATGCATTAGCTCTGTTAAAGCTATTGTGCCCAAGACCAATGTAAAACACACAGGTACAATGAACAGAGGGCCATGGATAGTTATTATCCCTCAATTTGTATCATTTGCTTCATTTTATGTGCCACAGCTATGGAAAGTAGCACCAAACGTTTTATATGAACCCGTGTGCATTACTTTTGGCATCCATCCCTAATATAATTGCGGCACAACCAAGTCAAACTATCAGCCTAAGATGTTACCTGAGGTTAGAAAGAACTTGGTACGTATGGGTCAGAATCCAGTTCAGACACGTATCAGAACTAATTGGGGGACACATTAATTCTTGAAAATATCTGGTGAAAAACATGTCTTTTCTGGTACAGTCACAGACCATGGCTAAAACATATGTTAGATCCACATTTGCATCATCTATTGACGTGAAGGCAACACTAATTTACAGGCTCCAGTTGTGTTTTGTAACTCAGTGCAGCTGTTGCATCAACAAATGACGGTAATGTGTAGCAATTATTGTATAACTCAGGGCCACTGTATGTTTAACTTGCATTCCACATGTCCAAATACATTGCCTGCAGCATATGAACAAATCTGCTACTGTCACTACAGAGCATTTAAATGTGCACATTACTCTGAACTGTACTCACCAACAAGGCCACCAATCACAATCCCCAGATGGTCCAGCAAGTCTTGATCCCTGGCAACAAGGTCAGCCCAGCGGTTCTTTAGTTGGTGGTCATTGCGCTGTGTGTTGTATACGCGTTGCAGATGGTACAGGACCTTTGACCACCGGAGCCTCCTTGCCTCTGTGTGATACCCCTGTATCACCCTGCCACCTCCTTTGATCATCAATGGGAGGAAGTGGCACACCAGCCAAATGAATCCCCCCAGCTGCTCCTCACCCATTCCACCCAGACGTGGCCTACCCAACATGCTTGAAATAATAACGGAATTAAGGGGTACAGAGGATAATGAAGGGAAAGGAGGAGAGGGAAATGAAAAGTAAATAACCCTAAAACAGCCCAACTATTCCCCAAACTAACACTACCCACAACAGACTCCCAACAGTACAAAGGCAAAATTAGACACCAGAAATGACAAAAATACACTTACACAGGATACCACAGACACTTAGAAAACACCAAAAGACAATATAAAGAGCACACAGGAGACAAATTCACAATATTCACAGAGAGACAAGTACAAACACAGCACACAGTCAAGAAAAATCAGACTGCAAAGTGAAAGTAAACACACTGTACCAATTCTGTAAACAGGATATTCTATTACATCACTTCCTGCCTCAAATGTGGTGTGTTTAGATTATGATGTGTCACAATATTATAACGCTTACAGTCTGTGTGTCATTTCTTTTGACGCACATGCTTAGAAATTACCCCGCATCCATATCTTCAAAATGTTTTCATTGTTAACCAATTTCATGGGGTACAGTGTGGGAATTAGCGCTCAGGGCCAATGGATGTATCATGGCAGTGAGCGTCATTTTTCTACACATATGCAGCATTTTTTGATGCATGTGCGTCTTTTTTTACGCGTGCGCGTCAACATTTATGTCTTTTACTAGGTTTGGGTCATTTCTCACAATTCTATAGTATATGACAGCTGTAACTATACAGAGATAGGGTGTTTGCACCTACATTGTGCATTCCAGTGTATGTGCACATGTGGCAGATCACACTACTGCAGACCATGATCCTCTAGTTGTTGTACCGGATTTGCACTCTTCACTGACGCAATAGATCCCCAAACATTTGGAATACAAATTGGTATTACCCAGTTTGATAGGTTGTGCGTCACTAGAGGATAGCAAGGCTACGCAACTTAATACAGTAACTCATTGCCTGTGTGTCAATGTGTGTGAATTGGCTATTAAAATTTTAGTTGTCCCACAGTGTGAACATCACAAGACGTGTTTTCACAAATGTGCTTGTATGCATGTGTTGTCAATGTGGACAACCATCAGATGCTATTCAGTGTGGAAATGAGTAAGGAAATGTGTTTGTCATACACGTAGCAACAAATGCTGTGTGAACTTCCCAGATTTTTGGGACAAAAGCATCTCCCATGACAAACCATGCACAGGATAGATAAAGGGCGGTTGATCATGGCAATGTTCCAAGACTAAGCCATCACATGTCCTGGAATGTTGGATACCACTTCCTGGTCACTTGTTTCAATACTACCCATGAGTCAGGCATTTGTAAATGCTATGTGGGTACGGTGTTTGTGACACTGAGTCCCAAAACCAATCTACAAATTTAATGTCACTCCACAGTTTGAGTCATATAAATTACCTATGTTTCTCTTGTGGCAGTGGAGGACCAGCAGACCAAGTAGCACGTGTTCACATATTTCCAGTGGTTAATTGCACAAAGGTGTCCAGTTCAAGTGTGTGGGACCATGTGTAGGCTGTGTCATTATTGGGGTCCATGTTGTCACAGTTACGTGCAGGTCTAGTCAGGAGTCTGTGGATCCATTCCCTGCATTAACAAAGTATCCTTCACAGTTGAATTGAACGCAAGCCGAAGAGGAATTGAGAACACACATGGGGATAGTCCAGCTATGGCACTGCAGAAGTTTTATGAGACTGACAACAGGGCAACTTTGGTGTGCTCACAAAGTTAATGGATCAGTAATTTTAAACCGGCAGGTTTCCTCACAACATTTGTACACAGGGTGGCCTCTAAAATTCCCACTGCAGCCGGGAACATCAGTGCCTCTGTGCTGATTAATCTCACAGCTATTCACCACGCAAGCCCCATCAATATGTTGGGCCCAATGTCAATCAGTGTGTGGACCGTCAGGGTACAAACATGTGTTGACATTTCATGCACATTATCAAACGTTGTTTGGTGTGCTATAGGCACCATACCCAATCCATGCATACAGTCATGGTACACTGTCACTATTTGTCATTCATGCATACATGAAACCCAGTCAAGGGATGGGCCGTGATTAGGCTATTTGAAGACTTGTCCCACCCCATGATTACGCTATACAATGTATTTGAGTATTCATTGTAGTTCTACCTGACACAATACCCCAGGAGGAAAGTGAGGGCATGGAAAGCAACTATGAGACAAATGTAGCCACAGGGAACCCTTATGGTAACGCAAAGACAGGAACCAGTCAGGCTAACAGGATGCAGGGTCAGTCAGGAACAAAAATGAACAAGGCAAATACACTATGAGCAGACTGAGACTGGTCAAAGCTGGAACAACACTGTGGAAGATGTAAACTGTATTTGTCCTGTGTGCTGCAACGTTACACAATAACCCAAGGCCTGTGTTACACAAGTGATTTATACGGCAATGCATAACAGGGATATACATATAATGGCAGTTTCTATGCCGTTTCAGGCAGCAGCAAAGGCAGCGCACGTTCAAATGGCTGGTCTGCATGGAAGTGCTCACAGGTGTATGCAGCTTCAGTCTCTCAGAAGTCATGTAGGTGAGAATCAAGTTCAAAGGGCCACCAGTACCATTCACATGGGAAGAAATGGACAGGTGATTACAGGTCCCACAGACTACGAGGCAGTGCATTATCCGACCAGAAGTCCATGCAGACAGATGAACTATGACTATGGCATACCATACTAAAGAGGGAAGCACACTGGAGTCAGAATGTGAGTCTGGGTGTGTGTAGATGAAGGATCATCTGGGCACAAATAGTTCACTTCCAGGGACCCCTAGAGAAGGATGGGGAGAGACAGAAAACATAGCAGTGGCAGGACTTATGACCTGGAATGGCATGTGCAGGGGATGTCTGATGAGCAATGCTAGTCATACCAGGGGCACTTTTGCTATCCATTTGCAGCTTACATGGAGTTCTTGTCACACATTCTCCTTGCAAAGATAGCTGATGTCACACTTACTGCTGTCAAGGGTCTGCTCATACATTCCTGTTACCAATGCAATAGAACATCCACTGCCTCATGTATGAGGCATTTTTTTCCTTATTGAATGACGGTGTCTTTGTTGTGTGCCATATGGTGCAATGAACCATGTTGCCAACATGTATGTGTGAAATAGATGTGGTCCTCTGAAATTGTCCGTCAAATGTGAAATGGACAGGATATATGTCATTTACAGTGTGTGTGAAGTTGGGTGTACATTCATACCCATCAAATGTGATGTGGATTTTTCAGGATCCTAATCTGTATTTCTGCAATGCTCCACAAGGCTACACTTTGATTATAAATCTTAGGGATAATGTGATTTATAAATGATTACCCAGACCATGATATAGTGATTAGAATAAGTGTTTAATGACATATGGTAAGACAGTGGTGATGGTGACTATAGTTAAAAGAAGTTTTGGACAATGTGTTGTCTCCGACGCAATCCTGCTGCAGTGTTTGGATGGTCCCCCTCATGTTGATGGGCAACGTCCTCCTCTTCTTCCTCTTCAGCCATTTGTGGGTCTGGCTCATAGTGGGGAATGTTGCTCCTTACACAAATGTTGTGCAGGATGGCACAGGTCAAAATGATCTTGCAATCATTTCTGGTGCGTATAGGAGGCTGCCTCCGGTGATGTCGAGGCACCTGAATCTTGACTTCAGGATGCCAAAAGTCCTCTCCACTATGGTGCGTGTCCTCCATTGTGCCTCATTATAGGCACACTCTAATGCTGTGCTTGGGTTTGCAAATGGGGTCATGATTCATGGCTGGATCCCATACCCCGGATCAGCTGAAAGAGAAAATGAGTGAGAACATTTTGATGTTGCTTGCACCATGATTATTACTTTGCATGGCAGTTGTTCTCTTGTGTTGTCTGTGATTCATCTGTTTTTGTGTTATTGTGGGGAATCCTAGGCTTCTAGGATGTACCATCAGCATTGGGTTGTTTCATTATCTGAACTGGTGTTTGGCTGATTGACCGGATGTCAGCGGTATTTTTGTAGACTTGCAGTACATTGTGTACTCCCTTGCATTATGTCATGTGAAAGAGGTGTCCATGTGTCTTAACTGGGGATGACATGATACTTCTATACACAGAATCAATTCCACAGTGGTGGTAACACGGTTGCATCTATATGGCCTGGACATCCCATCCAATTTAACATATGCAATAGAATTTGTTAAACATCAGTGAGGCCCTTTGATTTGCTAGGTGACAATGTACAACACATCTCCATAAGTTGTCAGCACTCACGTGTTGACAATTGACAATGCGTGACAAGTTCTCTGCAGACCTGTTTCTCTGCCCTTGCCGAGTTGACTCATGTTCAAACGTATACCTATACCACTGAACCTGGTACAGTTCAGCTGGCTAACTTGGTTGTGAGGTTGACGGTTTGAGTGTCAGAAGGTCCATATGCCTGTACATCTGTTGTGTGTATGTGTAATTGTCTCAAACAGTATGTGTAGGAATGTACACTTTCAATATTGTCACATCAATATGTGTTCTTAGCACAGTCAACTTGCTTATTGGTAGTGGGCAATGTCAGAGCAGGAGTGATGTGAGATATTGGTACTGCCTCAATGATTCCATGTCACCTTCATTATTATAATCATCATCATCATGCTATGTGTCTCATGGTGTTTGACCTGCAGCAAAACACATTACACACTCCTTACACAGTTCTTATTGTTTGGAACGGTGTTTGATTGAGTGATATTGATGTGATATTGAAAGATGAATCTTCCAAGTTGTACTGCCGGTAAAGGTCATGTCATTGTCATTGTCATTGTGTTGTTTTAAATTGGTCCATTGTGGCTCTGGAGTGGCATCTGTTGTTATTTGGATCTGTCATTTGTCCATAGGTGCGTATCCAAATGGGTCAGGATATCACACATGACTAGCAGTGTCACAACCTCAGTTTCTTCCTGGCCACCTGTCAATGTAGCAGTGTATATGTTGTGTGTCCTACAGGGTTGCTGTGCTGTGTGTATATAACTGGGTTTCTGTACTTACCAACAAGTAGGCCATTTCCATATCGTCCATCCTGGAAGTGTTGATTGATGGTGCAGTGGCAAAAGATGAATTAATCATGTACACTCCCAAGATACTTTGCCACGATGTTGGTGATAAATCCCGGTGATCCACAATGGCCTACACATTGATGGAGTGTGTGTGCTTCCCGTTGCGGTATAAATGTTCGGTTGCAACAGGTGGCACAATGCGTACATGTGTGTAGTCAATGGCACCAAGCACATGTGGGAAGCCATTAATTTGGTAGAAGCCCTGTTTTGTATCCTGCTGCTTCAGCTGTGTGTTGGGGAAGCTGATGTGGTGGGGTGTGAGGGAGATGATGGCGTCCAATACCTTAGGTAGGAAGGCTGAGAATGAGGGCTGTGAGATCCCGGCAACAAGGGCACCAGTTGTTTGAAACGAGCCACTTTCCAACATGTGGAGTACAGCTATCAGCTTGGTCTCTGGTGGAATGATGTGGAGTGTCTGCAAGCTGGGTGCCAACTGTGGCTCAATGTTGCGCAGCAGCTGCTTTATGGCTTGCCAGTTGAGTCTGTACCTCTGGATGATATCTTGTTGCCGGAGTCCCAGAAGGGTTGTCCTGGTGCGGAATATCCTCCCCTTCCTTCTGCGCTGCCTTTGGGGTCCCTGCTGGTGTTGTGGAAGCTGCTGGTGTTGGTCCTGTGCTCTATGTCTTCGTGCATGCTGGATGAAGAGCACCTCCATGTCTTCCTTTTGGAGCTCTGTTGTTGCTCCTGTGTGTTTTCCTTAAGTACTGGTGTGTTTGTCCCATTTTAACACCTACCCTGACCTAGGTGTTATTTTTTGATGCAAATTGGGCTGTGCGTCATTTTCCAACTCTGCCTCCCGGCCGTGCGGGATTTTTGCACGCTAGCATAAATATGGCGCACTGGTGTTTAAGTCTTTTTTTGGCGGGAACGCCTACCTTGCATGTCATTAACGCAAGGCAGTTTCCTGCATCCAGAAAATGACGCACACAGTGGAATTTTGGCGTTTGCGGGGTCAGACGTCATAGTATAAATATGGTGCAAGGTTTGCGCCGAATGTGCGTCAAGATTTTTGATGCACATTCGGCGCATACAGAGTATAAATATGCCCCTTAGTGGCTTAGAGTGGATGAGGGGTGGGTAGGATTGTACGTGGACAATATGCTCCTCCTTCTTCAGAAACCATGCAACTCTGTTCCGTGGCTCTTAGAGATCTGGAAGATCTACAGGAGGCTTCTGGAGAGGTCGATGCTAGTGCCTGTTCGGTGTGTAATGGACCACAGGTAGGTGGATCCTTGTTTGCAGGTGGATGATGACAACATCCACTATTTGGGCATGATGGTGACCCCCACCCGACCGTGATACTGGGAACACAATGTCATTGGCCAGGGTGCAGTAGGACATGGAGGAATGGTACAAGCTACACTTTCGATAGCAGACCATGGGGTGCTCTTTAAATGGTGTTTCTCCCTTGTTTTCTATATGTTCTACGGCATTACTCGCACCCACCTCAGCATACTTTCTTTACTGACCTGCAGGCATATATTGCCAGCTTCCTGTGGGTGGGGAAAACACCCAGAGTGTCTTTTGAGACATGCTAGTTCCCTTTGTTTGACACCAAGTTATGGTGGGCGGATGTCCAACTATACAACTGGGCATCGTAGTTGGTCAATATCAACTACTGTTTCTGAGCACATAGAGGGACTGCGCTCACTGGCTGGAACTTGACTTGCTGCACCCATATGGTTTACTTCCTTTTCTGCCTAGCAGGTCACCACACACTCATTGCCACCTGTCACTCAGGTCCCTATCTGCTGCTGGTATGCGTCTTTTCGCCATAGGAAATGGTAGGGCATGGGATGCGGTTGGTTGAGACAGCAGGCCTTGAGGGGTTTTATTCTTGAGACCTCATTGGTGTCTCCATGCTGGGAGACGTCTAGAGATGTAGTGTAGCCATATTTTAATGTAGCCTTTGCGCGTTTGCTTAAAGTATTAGGCCTCTGTGCACTTTGTCCTAGATGCATTTTATTTAGCCTCTCACTGGTATTTTACAATAACCAGTTTCACGGTCTTGTTTTATTTTCTTCTATCAGACTGTTTAGCTTACTTCAGCACTGAAGTTCTCAAACAATACATTCCTGCTCGCTCTGTGCTTCAGTCAAGGATACAGTCTGGTACATTGCCGATAGACGTGGTAGAAGTTTAGTCTTTAGGGTTCGTAGAAAGTACACATTCTTACGTAGGGACGTTTCTTAGAACATTGGTGTGTTAGTTATAAAAACACTTCCTAGTCCTGATACACGTAAGAGGGATATTCCGACCAGGAACCCACAACTAGATGCTGACTGCCCTGTTGCAGATGCTGATCCCGATCACAGGCCTTTGCTCAGGTGTGAGGGTCGATGTCCTCCCGGGGAACCTGAAAGGCAGGCTTAGAGCTTAACATGCTGTGCTCAAAATAGAACTTAGGAGAGAGAACGTAATCTAGTTGCATTATGATAGCGTTATTCTTATGTTTCACTCTCCTCGTTACTATTTCAATCCTACTGTGTTGTATGGTTCTGGTTATTGCGGCTCATGCCTTTTTATCTAAAATGCAGTTGTTTTATTAAACCAATCTTTAAAACTCAAACTGCCTTTGTCATTTATATATGAGACCATACTGTGTATGAGAGAACTGGTTGGGATCTGAGTGACCACGACTTCCCTGGGAAGTACTAAGATGTCATGCGCTCGGCTGCCCATTAGTCTCTTCCCTTTGGGAGAGATGAGGCACTGCTAGTTAGCCGGAACACAACCCGGATTTAGGGTGACAAGGGTCCTCCGCCGTGGGTTAGACTTAGTCCCCCACACTGCGAACGATCTTGCCGCCCAAAAATCCAGTAGTCTCATTAGAATAATGAGAGCCTACGCGACAGAGGGAAGGGTACATGCAGTCATTCCAAGAGCTGGCAGCTAAGTTACATTTCCTCTCCTTTCAGGTGCCTTCCACAGTGCCATGCTCTGGAGGGCTACAAAAGCAGACTGGATACCCTCCCCGAATTAAACCTCCTGGAATGTCAACTGGTGACTAATGAACTGGGCAGAGGGTGCATCTCTCATTTATATAATCACTGGTAATTAACACACCGATTCTCGTGAAGACACTGAGGTTACGGTGGCAAGAGGACGTGGGTGCCCTTGATGATGTGGAGTGGGATGAGGCATAAATGGCCTCAAAGATGTGGACTGTTCTTATTCTCTTTCACTTGATTTAGTTGAAGTACTTTCATCAGATTTACTAATGCCCGGCAAGTTTATGGCGCATTGGGTGTCCTCATGGCCCTGGATATCTGCGGTGTCATCATTCTCGAGGTTCCCTTTATCATGGGACTGCTCAGTGGCACAAGAGTATTTGAACGAGGCCAAGCTGGATCGGGCAAGTGGTGGGGCTGCCGCCAAGACAGTTCTGCTGGGGATAATGGAGATGTTGTGGAAGTCCCGAGCCACGAGCACCCTTATTGCCACTGCATATTTGGTAGTCAAGAGAGACCTGGCCAGGCATTGGAGAGATGTACAGGTGCTCCCACAGCAAGAATCATTTAGGGGCATAGACATCTATATGGCAATGGAAAAGTTAGTATTTTTATAGCACGGGGTCCCGCAGAAATACAAGCAAATTTGGGGTCCTATGGACAAGATCCAAGAGCCCTCTGGACTGATAATACGGTGGGTATTTGAGTGACTATTTTCTCCTGTTATAATGTGAATTCACTTGTCACTAGGCTAAGGATGGTATTTTGTGTTTGTTGAACAGATTGTTCCTTGTTTGATGCCTTGCTTGAACATGGGACTTATAGGCCTGAGCTTTGTTTCTTATTGGTTCACTTCCAATATGAAAAAAATAAAATGTATTCTAAAAAAGTGCTAAATTCAGTTTGAGTGTAGCTAAAAATGGTTCAAGGACTCAGTTTTTAAAATCTAACTTAACCGTCAGCTCAGACTTTATATTACTGTTTGGAAATAACACTTTTAGACCAAAAGGCTTTCCTGCCAGTGCACAGCTGTCACTTGGCCCTGATGGGTCCGCTGTAATGAGATTGACTGCTCCCATATAGTAGATAAAGGGATATGGGCATTGGGGGAGTAACTCCTCCTCTGACCGGGTGGCACGGGTGCTTTCCTTAGCCCGTTCTTGAGCTTCAAAGGATGCCTAATTTGTCACAGGCACATATAGTGCACACCTAGGCCTGCCTCCCTTTTGTCATTCTATTCAGACTGGCACCAAACCCAGTTGTAGGGTGATGAACTAAACAGAACTGGATTAGGGGTGGACAAAGTTTTCTCTTCACCCACAGGCTGGCACTGTATATAAAAATAGACCCCATAGACCTCCCCTCAGAATACCGCAGGACCGGGGAAGAATCAGAAGAAGGACTGCTGTGATGCCTGAAGAACCTTAAAGAAGATTGGCACTTCTTGCCTTTAATCCAGGACCCCATAAATGACATCAAGTGTCAGTTGGCTGACCTCCTGTTGAGGCTACAAGGACACAACAAGCTTCCAGAAGCCTCCTGGTTGCAGCTGACCAGTACCAACTGGACTTGCCCTGAACCCTGCTGCTGGCCATTGTTAGAGTGAGCCCTAACATCCAAGGGCTTCCTCTGAGGTCCGAGGTCCTTGGCTGGAGTTAGGGAGTGCTCTTCCTGTCCACACTGCAGACTTGTGGCCAACTTTCTGCTTGGAGAACCAACAGAGACTGGGATCACTGTTGATGCCACAGCCGTCAACGTCAAATCGCCAGTCAGCCCCAGCCGGCTAGTTTGCCTGAAAGAAACACATCTGAGTTCCAAAAACGTTTCTAAGTCTGAACATAGAGGGCTTCATCGGGACTGACATTTAGCAGAAATACCTCAATGTTGAGCCCTTCCTGAGCACAGGCTTCAGGCTTTGCCCGATTGGACCTTTCCTGCTTTTATCGACAACCAAACGGGAAACTGCTCTTCAGCAACTAGTTGTCATAAAGCCCTGTGTCAGACCTAGCAAGAAGCTTGCAGTGTTGACCATTCATCACCTGCCACTTATTTTCCCGAAATATTTCAAAGTCTAAGGCCCATATTTATTCTTTTTGCCGCACAACTGCGCCAACGTTGTGCGTCAAAAATTTTAACGCCGGCTAACGCCATTCCAAAGCGCCATGCGGGCGCCTTATTTATTGAATGACGTTAGCCGGCGCAGCTGACTGGTTTGCGTAAAAAAAAATTACTCACACCAGGCAGCGCCGGCGTAGGGGAAAATGGAGCTTGGGCGTCAAAAAATGGGGCAAGTCAGGTCTGAGGCAAAATTTTGGCCTCAACCTGATTTGCGCCATTTTGTTTCGACGCCCAACCCCCATTAAAATGACTCCTGTCTTAGCAAAGACAGGAGTCATGCCCCCTTGCCCAATGGCCATGCCCAGGGGACTTTTGTCCCCTGGGCATGGTCATTGGGCATAGTGGCATGTAGGGGGGCACAAATCAGGCCCCCCTATGCCACAAAAAAATATGAAAAAATATACTTACCAGAACTTACCTTAACTTCCCTGGGATGGGTCCCTCCATCCTTGGGTGTCCTCCTGGGGTGGGCAAGGGTGGCAGGGGGTGTCCCTGGGGGCATGGGAGGGCACCTCAGGGCTCCTTCTGAGCCCACAGGTCCCTTAACCCCTGCCCTGACCCAGGCGTTAAAAAACGGCGCCCATCAGGCTGGGCGCCGTTTTTTAAGGCCTGCCCCCTCCTGTGCGTCAAAATGACGTCACAGTATAAATATGGGGCACAGGCCTTAAAGTAATTTTTTAGAAGGGAACGCCTACCTTGCATATAATTAACGCAAGGCTGGTTCCCCCTTCTAAACATTTACGCACATAGTGGAACTTTGACACCCGCGGGTCTGACGTCAAAGTATAAATATGGGGCATTGTTTGCGCCGAATGTGCGTCAAAAAATTTACGCACATTCGGCGCAAACAGAGTATAAATATGCCCCTAAAGGTAAGCTTTCCAACAGTATGAGTCTGGGACCTCTATCCGACCGCCAGTCATCACAGTTTGCTTCATCTTTTGACTTGGACCCGGTCTAGTGCAACCAGGCAATCTTGGTTATCACTTTGTGCTTTTTCCCCCTATTTTTAATTCGAAATGTAAAAATTAATATGTCCGGTTTCACTTACTGAATTTTTGTCATTTTGGTATTACTTATTCATTAAAAGTTACTTTAGTTTTCTAAATTGGGTTGGGATTTTCTTTTGTTATGTTTTCAGTTCATTACTCTTTATTACCCAGCATGAATACATAGTACTATTTAAACATTTAAGTTCAGACTGCTTTGTGTGAAACTACCAGAGAGTTAAGCTTAGGTTTATTTAGTAACTTTAGTGGTTGACCCTGACAAGGATTGTGATTATTATTTTAGATGGCTGCTCACCCATCCTCAACTAATACTACGATTTCTTACTTTCATTATCAGTGTTCGATCTGTCCTCTGGTTCAGAAAGCTGCTTTATTGGTTATCTGAGTGTGTGACATTTTTTTCACACAAGAAGCCTCGTAACACCTGCGACCTACCAGCCATAAATATAACATAAAAATGATGATAGATTTGCTATCCACGAAATAGGACAGTCCACCCGAGTGACACCCTATCCATAAAAAATAAAAACTATTCAAAATAATAATTCATTGCCTTCTTGCCCAGATTCTTTTGCTAGCCGCCATTTGTGGAAAATGAATAAATACACAAAGCACAGATGAAGATAAGATTGTGCCACTCACAAGGCTGTGAAGAAAAGAAACAATTCATGCAGGATAAAGAAGAGGTCGGAGTTATCTATAATAAACATGACTTGTAGGTCATGGAGGTAACTAGCAAACCTTCTGGCCAATCTGCTCTGCTCCAGGCTATTTTATCTTTAAGAACGTGGTGGCATCTTCTGATCATCTAGCACCCAAGGAAGCGAGATTAGATAAATGATTAGTACTTTTGTGCATCAGGATTCCCATCAAACAAAATGGAAGTGATCTGTAACACAAAAACTAACAACAGTCGTGGCCCTTACAGATCACTGGTGAAAGCAAGTGCATGCTCCGTGCTTCCGTGCAAATGCCAAATACAATATAGTTATATTGTGTACATCACGGCCAAAGGCTGTGCGTACTTGATGCAAACAAAGACCACACTACTACCACTCCTGTCATTTTGAAGCAAAATGTCAGTGAATTACCTGGTGATTGTGAAATTCAAAACTCACAAACTGTGACTTGCCAAGGGTGCAAAAAAATCACATTATACAAAAGTTGATAACAAAAACACTGCATGTGTTGTTGTTTATTGTTTTTTTAGTAGAGTTCCTGTAAGTAATGTAGTTATTTGCTCCCCACCCAATTCCTTGTTCCATTCGCCTCATTTTGGAGAATATTCTTGAAAATCAATAGCTCAAACAATGAGGCTCAAAAGTCAAACTCTTCAGCAATAAGATATTTATATGAGTCGTCATGCTTATTACTTCATAGGAGAAATAATCTTAGGCCCCAGAATGAGAAGTGACCACTACTTTAAACCTGAATATTGAAATGTATTGTGAAAGTGGTAGGGAATGGCCATGTAACTGCTGTGCATATTCATCACAGATGTTTCTTGGGCATCTGCCAAAAATACGGATATCCTTAATTAATCCTACCATGTATCCTAACTGGGCAGGGCACATTCTAAATGTCATAAATCCTGAAAACTACAAAAACGACTGAGAGGAGTAGAGACTTACAACATTTATTGGGAGAAGCAGTATTAATGAAATGATGATCCACATTCTGAGACAATCCAATCCAACTAAATCCATTAAAACTGTTCTTCTGATATCCAAAGAACCCAGTTTAATCTCCTCAGAAAAGACAGGATCAGCACAAAATTCAGATATAACCATTTTGTGATCTAAATGAAAAAAAGAAACACGGAGGTTCCTAGACATAAAGCCATTCTGTCAGGAAAGTTTCTGATATAAGAGATTCGAACTCCCCTAACCACTTAGCTGTAGTAATAGCAACCAGGAAGAAAACATTAGGAGTCAGAAACAAGTGTATTGTACATTCCAACAGTTCAAATAGTCTTTGAAGAACTTCCATAACCAATAACATATCATAATGTGGCACTAAACATTTTCTAAAGGCTCAAGAGGGAATAGTTTCCCCAAATTCTTAAAGCATAAGGCTCACAAGCTTGAAAAGCCCCAAGTGTTCCCTTACTGATTTTAATTTTAAATCAATTTGCAGCACTGAGAGGATCTTTTCCAGGACAGAGCAGAGGACACAGAGGGAGAGCTCACCGCAATAATGTGTGCATCATAGGATTACCTGAAGGAGCAGAAGGCTTGCAAGCCACTCAATTTATGGACGACTGTCTCCGCACAGTGGTGGCCCCAAAGACCTCTCAGACATGTTTGTGGTCAAACAAACCCACAGGGTCCCAACCGGGAAACAGATTCCCAGAGCACCCACCCAATGCAATGTGGCCAATATTCTCAGTTTTAGAGATTGTGATACTCTATTGCCAGCTGCCAGCGAACAAGTGCCAATCCTATTGGACAATACAAAGGCTTCTTTCTTCCTGAATTATACCATCGCTGTGTAACGCAAACGGGCCTCCTTCCAGGAGGTTAAAAGGCAGCTTAGAATGAAGAGCCTCACAAATGAGCTTCTTTTACTGGTCAAACTTAAAGTACTCCATGACCAACATGCCCATTTTTTTGAGGCCCCAGAAGATGTCTTGCTGTGGTTTGAGCAACACTTCGGATTCCCAGAAATGGGCCTGGCATCATCTTCAAAAACAAAGGGAGTACCAAGGAGGCAAAGAGGAACCACAACAGTTCAGACTGCCAATGCTGGCCACAGGACTCCTTCCCCACAACAGGTGCTAGAGTGTAAAATGGTGGCCATTCGATCAGTGACTACCTTCAGGACCCCATATCAACCCATAAATTCTAGCTCATCCCAGGACAGTGCTCGGACTCTGAAACTAATGGGGGTGTGGCACTGTTCCCAACGATTACTTAGCAGTCTGCAGATGGTTTATAGGAGGGAGCCATGAGGTAACTGTAGCCCAGGGATATGTGTATCCGGTGATGAACAATGCCACTACTCTATACTGACCCATCACTCATGCCTCCTTGCTCCCCACATGAGCGGTCACTCTTGGGAATTGTTGTTTACTGCTTTCTCTCTGGATGGGCCACTCTAATTTCCACTGACCAGCTGCATAGAATGCCTTGACATAGCACTGTTACATCCTTTAATCCTGCCTTTGTGATGATTTAGGGCCTGGGTGGTTCTTGTGCTGCCTCTAATATATGTTGCGTTATAGCAACACCTCTTACAGGTTTGGCTGCATGACCACTGTTGCAGTTGCACTTGGTTTATAATGTTTATATTGTTATTATCTTGTTTACAGGTTTGGTTGAACAACAGACAATCGCTGGACCGAGTATTGGGGGAATGTTTTAACTGGTTTGGTTGTGTCACCTATGACAATGGGGAAGGGGGTTCCAGTAGTTGGTGTGCTGAGCCCTGTGGTTTACGCAGATTCTTGGGTACGCATATGACAGTGATAACTAAACAGTACAACCTAATAACTTGGAACGTCTGGGGTAAGAAACCCATTGAAAAAAGACACAGAATATTGACCAAATTGCACAGGAGACAGGCGCATATCACCTTTTTACAGGCAACACACCTAGTTACCTCTGAGGCTGCCAAGTTGGGCAGGCATTGGCTGGGCCAATTGTTCCACACATCTTACTCATCCTATTCAAGGGGAGCAGCGATCTGGATCCTGGCCAAGGAGCCCTTTATGGTCCAGGATTCCAGAGTAGATATGCAGGGTTGGTATGTGTTGGTACGAGGTACCCTAGATGGGGTATTAATAGTACTGGGGTGCACCTATGCACCTAAATCAAAGCAAGACACTTTTTATGCCCACCTATCAGCTGTGTTGGTAGACTGGGCTCATCAACTGTGGATTGGGGGACGAGATTTTAACACTGTACTAAATGCCAGCCTAGATAGATCGCATCCACCTCTACCAGACGGACACTGGCCTTTCAAGCCAGAATATTTAATCAATGGGTAGATGGTTGGAAACTGCGGGATGTGTGGCATGGGTGAAATGAATGTATGAGAGAATGCTCCTGTTACTCGCACCCACATGCATGATTAGATTGATTCCTATGCGCCGTACATCTTAAGCTGGGTGTCACCATTGCCACCTACCTTGGTAAAACCATATCAGGTCATAACTCCCTAGAAATCTCTCTAATAGGGGGCTGAACACCAGCTCTAACCCCCTCATGGAGGCTCCAACCGGCCCTCTTAGAGGATACTGTATTCCGGAGGGCCCTAGTGACTGCCATTGACACATACTTTATACATTTAGACAATAAATAAATAAATCAATCAGACGTATGCTACAGCAGCATTGGTCTGTCCCCGTTATTGGCTGGAGGGAGCCTTCTTACTCCATATGCTATGGTCCTGTCCACAACTTTCAGCCTATTGAGCTAGATTAGCGAGGGTACTGGGTGAAGTCATTGGTCAAGCTCACTGGAATAATATAAAACACTGTATCCTAGGGCTGCCTATAGGACCAAGTGGGGGTATGATTTGCAAAATTGTCAGTACTATTGGCGAAGCGCCTTCTAACTAGAAGATTAAAGTCACCAATGGTCTCAGAGCTCCAAGACTGGTGGGAGGAGGTCCAACATTGCGGTCTTGCTGAAAGTTAGGCCCTTCGATGGCAGGAAGGCCAAGGGTTCCATAAGTCACCCATTTCCGTGGAATGGGACATCCTATTAGTAAGGTTTATGGCACAAGGTCCTGACTCCTGAGACAAGGCTGACTCACAGTGCAGTTATCTATACTGTTCCAACACTAGTGCTACTCTGAGGGATATGTGTCCTACAGCGGCTCTATTGCCACAGCTGCAACTAGATCTGCTACTAGATTACACTACACTTGCATTTTTTAATCCCATTCTTGTATGGAGCTGTTGTCCCTGGGTGACACATCAAGGGTTCTAGATATGGTTTGGGATCTGGGTAGGGGCAGATTATGTTGTAGAATTGTGTTTGCTTTTATACTGGCTCAAACACACATAGACTTGAATATCACAATTGTAGCGCTTTATATGTACCATTGCCCTTGATTGTGCTGATTTGCTACTTGCCACCTGCTATCTTGTAATGTCTACCATTTGAAAATGCAATAAAGATTGTGTTGAAAAGAAGTTTAAATCAATTTTATTGAGAGCTGCATCAGGTTTGCAACTGATGCAAAGAGCCCCAGTAGCCACAGTTGCTGCACTGTGTTGGTGCTGCATTGAAGGGAGACAGCAGGATAACATCATATCTGCAAACATATGACACTGTGTGGCATCTTGTGATTCATTGTAACTGGCAGAATGTTGAATGCAACAGGATTCTAAAGCGAGGGAGAGATTACAGCAGTAAGGGAGAAGAAGGTGGTTGCAGGCTGGTTAACTTGTATGGCAATCCTGCATGTGCCTTGAATTTTAACGGAGGAAAAGAGCAGGCAATATTCTCAACCACATCCTTGACCAGACCAGCACACAGAGATGACCTGCACCTTTTATAGAATGCCTGTCACTTCATGAAGATAAACGCATAATCCAGAGAGTGGTGAACAGCAAACAAATCTTTGTGCAAAGTATTCCATCATTGGAAGAGAAACATTATCCTTGTCATATGAGATTACCTTCAAGCAGTTACGGAACTGCACGCTCCCATAACCTTCTTAGATGCAACGACACAAATCTGGGCATAGTGCAGGACTTCATTAGGCAACAAAGGTCTTAAAGAAAAATACCTTGGTAGCCACATCAATGCATTGTCATCCACTACTATATTACTGCAGCGAAAAAAGGATAAAGGAAAAAAATAAATCACAGATATTTAAGTGACAACTGTGAGGTATACACTCATTCATTTTTCACATTCATATCCATATTTTTAGCCCACTAAGAATACCTTATACCATCGTAACAAACTTAGAGAAAAGAGACATCGCACTTGCTCCAAAATGTATATTGTAAGAAAATGAGGGTGTTTGCTCGGCTGGCCTTGCAAAGAGATCTGGGTATTATCCTTGATCCCAATTAACCACGATCAGGTGTTGTATACACAAGAAGAAGAGTGACGTCACAAACCCCTGTTGCACTCTGTACTGTGTGTTTTGCGCAAAGGGCTTATGTGGCTTTTCCACTGTGGCACATCACAGCCTCCTGCAAATCCCTCACGGCCTCCTGCAAATCATTGTTCCCATTGGACCTGGCCCTTTTTGCAGATTTTCCTAAACTTTTGCATTCTTCCTCATATTTTCTCTGACTGTTTTTGTTGGCTTTAGGACTCTGGGCACTTTACCACTGCTAATCAGTGCTGAAGTGCACATGCTCTCAATCTAAGATGTATTGGTGATTATTTTTAAGTTAACTAGCCCATAGTATAGTGCACAAGGTGTGCACAGGGCCTGTAAATCAAATGCTACTAGTGGGCCTGCAGCACTGATTGTGCCACCCACATAAGTAGTCCGGCAAACATGTCTTAGGCCCGCCATTGCAGTGCTTTGTGTGTGGGTTTATACTGCCATGTCAACCCTGCAAGTGCACCCACTTGCCAGACCCAAACCCTCCCTTTTATTATCCGTACGTCACCCCTAAGGTAGGCCCAATGCAGCCCCATGGGCAGTGTGCAGTGTATTTCAAAGGTAGGACATGTACTGGTGTGTTTTACATGTCCTGATAGTGAAATACTGATACATTCATTTTTCACTATTGCAAGGCCAATCTTTTCCATAGGGTAACATGGGACTTTCCTTGAAATATCTTTTAAGTGTAATTTCCCATTGGGACCAGATAGAGATATGGAGTTCAGGGTGTCTGAACGCACAATTTAAAAATACCTCTTTTGGTGAAGTTGGTTTTTGAACTGTGAGTTTGAAAATGCCACTTTTAGAAAGCGGGTATGTTCTTGCTTAAACATTCTATGCCTTTGCCTGGCAGTGGAATGCACGTCTGGATCAAAATGACTGTTGGACTGTTACTGAATTCACTCTAGACAGTCACACAAAGGTGAGTCTTCCTGGGCTACAGTGGTGGGAGGAGCTGGTACTTGCACCTGAATAGGGCTGTGTCTCTACTTACAGATAGCAGTCTCTGACCCCCAGGAGAATGTCTGGGGCCAGGGCAGGGAAAGGCAGGATCTTGTGCACTACATAGACTTCTCTTTGAAGTTTGCCTACGTCAAAGACATAAATGGGTATAAGTACTGGACCTCTGACACTACTTAGCGAGAACACTTCTGGGCTGAGGACAATCTGCCAGGAAGAAGAGCTGGATGCTGTAGGAGAGACTGCCACTTTGCCTGTTACTTTGTTGTGCTGGCCTGCTGCTTGCTGCTCTGTCCTGGGAGTGAAAGGACTCGACTTTGCTTTCTACAGCCTACTTTCAAAGGTTCTCTTAAAGGCTTGAGTTGAGATTGCCTCCTTTTAAGAAGTCTCAGGGACATCAAAGACTTCATCTCCCAGTGCCTGGGCTCCTCTGCTGAGAGCCCTGCCAAGTTGTGCTAAAGCTAGTCTGGGCCCTTGAAGGAGGGTTTTGGTGCTGCAAGAACAAAATCCATGTATGGGCTCACTGCGTCATTCCGAACAGGTGTATCACTGCTAGAATTTGCCACACGGCTGCCTGCACTGCAGCATGGTCCCCACTTGACGCAGCGACCATGGTTTTCCACATGGGCCCCAACTTACTGATGCAGAGCATCAAAAGAACCACTGCTGTATGAGTTTCGAGCACCTCATCACTGGAGCCTGTGACACACCTCCCTGACTAAGCCGCTGCTTTATCGCTGTGAGATTGACGCATCATGGCTTGACTTCCAACGCATTGTCAACTCATTGTCCCTGGGTGCCATTTTCTTCAACACCGCAGTAAGTAACCGAAGCTTTGTGCCAAAAACGATGCATCACCTCCCCTGTGGCAGTAAGGAACCGATGCGTCAACTCCCCTGCATAGTAATAAGGAACTGACGCAACACTTCGCCTGCAACAATAAGGAACCGACACATCTCTGGCTCTTTCGACGCATCACCTCCCCTTCGGCCCCCATCATCTTTGTATTTGACGCATCTCAGGTACTTTGTCTCAGTCAAGCGCTTCATTGTTTCAAGGAACTACTATTGCATTTAATCTTTTAAAAGTGATATCTTTGCTTATGTATGTTGGATGTTTGTTTTGTTTGTGATATTATTGGCTATTTCTCTAAATTGGTGTGAAATACTCTTGTGGTGCTTTCACTGTGTTATTGTGTGTGTGTATACAAATACTTTACACATTGCCTCTGAGATAAGCCTGACAGCTCGTGCCAAGCTACCGAGGGAGTGAGCAGGAGTTATCTTAGCTGTGTGATTTCCTTACCTGCCTAGAGTGAGGGTCCCTACTTGAACAGGGTGCAAACCATTGCCAACTAGAGACCCCATTTTTAACAGTTCTCCTTCCAGAGTGCTTCACCCCTTTGAACCTCCTATACCAATGCTCCTCCTTTATTATGGTTCTTAGTTTATTGGCTGGATCCTCCATTAACTATTTAATGTAACCATTTAGGCATACTTTTCCACCTGCTTAGTTATTGGTGCCAACTGGCGTGACCTATTGATTCTAACGGCTAACGCTCTTGGTTCCGGATGTTTGGTTAATTGATTCCAACCGGCACTAGCACCTGCCATCAGCAAAGGTCACATCTGGTTTTAGGTTAACACATGTTTTCTCCGAGGTTTCCATTGGAAATGTGCTGCCTTTCCACGTGAGCCATGTGCCCTTCTGGAACAATCTTCCTATCCGGTATAAATACCCCATCTGAACCTGAGTCAGTGTGCGGCTTCATTGCAATCCTGTGCAAGCATTCACTTTCTAAGTTGCCTGGAACCTTCAGCCCTCTAGTCTTCCTAGTCTTCGTGTAATCCTGTGATCTTGACATGGATGACAACTCCAGTGTCTTCGTGTCCAGAACTTCGATTCTGCCTCCTCTTGTGGCTTCTTGCTTCTCAATGTTCCGCCTTCCTCCGGATTCCAGTTGTAGAATCAAAGTTTAGGCTAAGTACTTGATTTTCAGGTTAGTGCGCACTAATCCTTAGTAAAGTTTTGAGAATTGTCTAGGACTGAGTTCCTTTAAGGAGAATAATCCATTCTTGGAAATTGCTCATTATGTGTTTCTATGTTCTGAAAAACCTGGAGCTCCGGACACTTTACCTTGTGGGAGCTCTGAACTTTATTAGACTCAGAGCTGAAGGTCTCCATGTTTGTATTCTTGACAAGTTTTCATATTAGGAACATGGAAAGACTTTGAGTGCACAATCTTGACTTTATAGTTTCAAACTGAACATCGTTGTTTTGGACATTCTGCGAAGTGCCAGAAAACTCCGGCATTCCTTTGAATTTGTACCTGCTCTCAAGCCTTATTTGTGAGGAAGCCTGGAAGTTGTATTACTGTAAATAACTGTTTAAACACCATATACTGATAACTGTTAGTAGACTACTCTTCTTATTGTTCTAGTGCACAGCACTAGCATTCACACAAAACGGTCCAGGGAGGACAGACCGTCCGGTGCAGTGTCACAAGACAGCAGAGCAGATTCATTCTCACAAGTCTATCTTTTTCTTGTTTTGTACCAACCCTCTTCCTCTTAGAGGCAGTGAATGAATTAAAGTTGTGGTTACTCAGTTAATTTGCTACCCCAAGTAGTATTAGAGGTCCAGCATTGCCTCTGCGGTCAGAATCAGGTGAATGCGTGACAAGTGATCTGCAGTAGCTCATATAGTTGACAGAGAGCTATCCTGATATGTTCAGTGAAGAATTAGGGTTGTTGAAAGGATTTACATACAAGATACATTTATGCAAGGAAGCTACAGCTGTGGGGCACAAGGAGAGGCATGTGACTTTGGCATTAAGAAGTGAATTAAACATAGAATTGGTAAAACTATACAGTGAAGGAATTTTAGAACCAATTGAGGCACTGGAGTTGTTATCTCCCATAGTTTTTGCTTGCAAGACTGGAGGGAGATTATTAATTTTTGTGGATTTGAAAGATTTCAGTCAGAATATGTGGATAGATTGCCATCCGTTACCCAATATATATGTGATGCTGAGCACACTGAAAGGGGCGGTGGTATTTTCAACATAAGGCTTATCTTCAGCCTACCATCAGAAGATTGTTCTGGATGAAAAATCAAAACCCTTACCATCTTTTATAAGTCCGAAAGGGACATATATGTTCTTTGGGAGTTTTTGGGACTTGCTTCAGCCTTTGCATTGTTCAAAGGGTAGTGCCTCAGGTGTTGACATTTGAGATGTCATTTGAGATGCCATCAGTGACTTCATCAATTATGTTGTTTAGCATGTCATGAGTAATGTGATAGGTGAAGTGAAGCATGTCGGGGGCACAAGTGCTAATCTATAACTAATAAATTTCAGTGTTTTTTGCTTTCTAAACATTATTTTTTATGTTATTACAATACCATACTATAATGTCACTTTCACCTTTAGTTTTTTCACACATTTCTTGTTTTTAACATACCCTAAGATATTACAACCATACATGTCACTTTAACCTTTGTTTTTTGGAGTGAACATATATGTATATAGATTTGTGACACGCATGTTTTTGTTTTAGAAAGTAAGTAGTACTATTAAACTACTACCTTACCTCCTACACAATGCAGTTTGTGAATAGAGCTCAATGTTTGTGAATTGGGCCAGATAATTCGAAAACCACATTTACTTGTGTGCTTTGTCCCTCAGACCCTCTGGTGCTCACAGGGAGACTGATTTTGCTAATGCGAGTAGCTTCATATCCTTACTCGACCTCCATTCTGCATTGCCATGTTAAAAAATAAGCAGTCTCTTTGTTTCTGAATGTTGGTATGTCAGCTATGTTGTGCATATCTGAACTTCAAAAGTACTAATTCTTTCTCCAATAAAAAGTCCTATCATACTTTGTCCCAAACCCGCTGGGACCGAAGGACTTAAATGTAATGCGCTGCAGTCATTGTACTGCATTCAGTAAATTGTCTATGGAGTAAATTTGACCCCAGGATTACATATTTCCTGCTGATTAGACAAGTATAAAAGAAGACGTCCTCATGGTAGCTGATCCAGATATACTAACCTGGGAAGGTCGAAGTTTGACACAGTGTGGGGATTGGTTGTTATTTCCTGTCTGTCGGTGTCAGACTCATGACTATAATTAATTGCTGGAACGAGGAATGGGTTGAAGACATAGGGGGTGAATTTAACCTTGGCGGACGGCGGAGGCCGTCCGCCAAGGTACCGCCGTGAAATGACCGCACCGCGGTCAAAAGACCGCGGCGGCCATTTAAACATTTCCGCTGGGCCGGCGGGCGCTCTCCGAAAGAGCGCCCGCCGGCCCAGCAGAAATGCCCCTGCAACGAGGACGCCGGCTCAGAATTGAGCCGGCGTAGTTGCAGGGGTGCGACGGGTGCAGTTGCACCCGTCGCGTATTTCAGTGTCTGCAAAGCAGACACTGAAATACTTTGCGGGGCCCAGCGGCACCCCCTACCGCCATCCTGTTCATGGCGGGTTTCCCGCCATGAACAGGATGGCGGTAGGGGGTGTCTGAATCCCCATGGCGGCGGAGCGCGCTCCGCCGCCATGGAGGATTCAATGGGGCAGCGGAAACCGGCGGGAGACCGCCGGTTTACCCTTTCTGACCGCGGCTGAACCGCCGCGGTCAGAATGCCCTCGGGAGCACCGCCAGCCTGTTGGCGGTGCTCCCGTGGTCGGTGACCCTGGCGGTCACCGGCCGCCAGGGTCAGAATGACCCCCATAATGGTTTTTCAATGCGAGCCAATCATTTCCTGTATTTGCGTCCTGCTGGATAAAGGGATTTAGACTGCACTTGGAAATCCCAATTCCAATCAAGTTATACAGCTCGATTATCAAGAGCCTGAGACTGAATCTTTGGTCAATTAATATTAACTTCTTTCAGCTTGTAGGCAGTGGTGACAGGTAATGGGCAGCGGAGTGAGGTGGGCATATACACATGGACTCTCTTCATACATGTACACACATACATCCAGCACAAACTCACCTGCTGCTGCCGGTGAGTATGTTATTGTACCATTGCCCCGGTAAGGAATCTACAGCACAAACACCGACTCCCTCATGGAGACGAAGAGATGTAAATTCAAGAGGCACGACTTTTGCTTGTGTATACATAGCTCACGCTGAATCGAAGGGACTTTTGTTTGAATCCCTGATTTTCAACTTCCACAAAATGTGTGGTAGTGGCCAAGGCAGTTTTTCTCCGTTTCGGAGGCCCATTACTTGCAAAATTAATGAGTCACTAGAGCAAATCCATTTATTCGTCTATCTCTTGTTTACCTCTGGTTGGTATTTCGGGATGTCTGGGCAGCCAGATTTCTAAAGGGTGTTTTTTTTGCATAGGAGCACAATGATACACTTACAAATATTATTGAAATCTTTACAGGAGTCACAAAGCGCAGTGTATGCGATTAATTTACAGTTCTCTGCAGGGATCACCAAAGTACCCTCTACGAAATAGTCAAACATTCTCTTTGGAAAAACGTACGTTCTTTTTTCCTGTTTCCTTTATCTTATAAGCTTATTTCTCTTCAGCATGTCACGAAACATGGAACTCACTGTAAATGTTCTATTTGCAGTCCTTTGAAAAAACAAAAGTTTCACTTAGTTTGCAACCTAATTTGAAATTTAGTTTTGCACTGCCTTTAAGTCCACCAATAGACAGATTGAATGTCTAAGCTGCCCAGCGCTGTCTCCTTGAAATATTCATACTTTTGCATCGGAACACTGTATTGGATTAGAGACTTGCTTTGTGCACAGAAAGGGGATCTTAGATGCGCCACACTCCAAGCTGTCTTTGTTTGACCTCAAAATCAATGTAAACATTATTTGTTTCGTTTTATTAATGTTGCATTACACGAGCAGGGGTTCAGAAATAACTCCTGTATTATTGTATTATCTGAAAGTCTACATGCTTAACAATATTACAGCTCAGCTCATCGTGTACATTCATTACATGACTGGTTTGGAAGCGGTCCATATTTTTTAAGGTTCCCTTTCCACCCTTCTGTTATTATGTGGATTGATTTTGTAAATGTATTTTATTTTAAATAGTTGATATATATTAATGGATGTTATAAACCATATTAATATTTTGGATGTCATTATATGTGGGTAGTGATTTCTCAATTGACTGCATATTACATTTAGGCAGATGATACTCCACTTTGTGACAAAAAATTACGTGTGTATGGAAAAGGATGTACTTTATTATATCAGAAGCACAACTCTGAACCAGAGCAGAAGAAAATAATTAGAGTTTGATCATGAGTCGCACGGTAAAAATGGGATGGTAATACCAGATTTGGTATTGCCAATATCGGATGGTGTCGGCACGTGGCACGAGGACCACATGCACACCAGGTGTACTTATGGTCACTGGACACCACTTCCAGTCACTGGAGACCAAGGCGGGGTTCCGTGCACGCATGGCCACTTCTGGCCCAACCCGAATAGAGGAAAAACGTGCCTATCATCTGCCTGCGTGTGGGGCTGCAATGAAAAGAAAAGCAATAAAGAAGCTGTTCCCTTACCGGTCTCCTGTGTTATCCGCGGTTGGTGGGCAACAGAGACAGGACAGGTGGTATCACCACTGCATTACCAATCAATTAGGATTTTGGGCCTGGAATAAGCAATAACATGCAACACCCTTAATTACTAATTCTACAACACTCCACTCCACATCTCTCCACTGTTTGCCACTCCACACTGCGACCCTTTACTCCACGGTACCACTCTAATCTACGACACTCCACTCTATGGCACTCTACCTTACTCAATTCTACATCACACTGTGACACTACTCCACTCTATGCCACTCCATTGTATGCCACTACACCATAAGAAACTCTACTCCACTCTACGTCACTCAACTCTATGACACTCCACTCCCTGCCCCTCCACTACACAACAATCTCCTTTATGCCGCTAACGTTTATCCATGCTGAACAGCAGCCACTCTAGTACACAACATAGCTAAACACATTTGCAAAGCCTATAGCCCTTGCATAAGCGAGATCTCTTGGCTTGGCAATGCTTTTTCTTGCTGAAACTCCTAGAACTTCCTCGTGCTAAGAAAGTCCACTCCTTAACATTAATGAGATGATGTGGTATGATTGGCAAATACAGTACTGCAGTGATTTTGCTTGGATGATAAATATGAGTGAGCACTTTAAAAGTGGTGTATCCTAACAGGCATACTTAAGACATCTCCATAAGTGGCGTGGCCTTTGTAACTAAAAGGCCGGCCTAATATAAAAGAAATAGAATTCTGTAGTTGACATATTCATAAATAGAGTCTTACTGGTCAAATAATGCCCAAAATCTACAGGCAGCAAGATATTTAACTATTTAAATAGCACACTTTCCCTAGTCTATGTCTAATAAGCTACTTGACAATGTAAAGTTCGAAGTAACCAGCACATTGACTGTGTGCTGTAGCCACTTTTGAATAGTCAAGTGTACACAGAGCAGAACACGGTGAAATTATATACAGATTTGCCTGTCAATATGTTCATTAGAAGAAAGTCTACCACCCACTCCTGGCTAGGCAGACTATGCAAGCCAACGGTCAGATAAGGAACCTTTACAGACATTACATAAATTATGCGTCCTATACATCATAATAACTGGTTCCATAACAAGTATTTATAACACATGTGCCCCCTTAACACTATTTACATAAAACATTATGCAACCCTAAAACAGTGAAGGCAACTCGAAATCGGCAGTGGCATGCAAAAAACATAAACATTAGCGAATCTGCATTTGTGGATGGGTAGAGAATATACAATATACAGAAAAAAGAACTTTACACGTAATCTTTATTCCACTTGAAAGTGGTACCTATTCTATATGGCATGCTGTCACCACTACTACTATATTTGGCTCCTTTTGTCAATCAAACTTAGTTCTGTCCCTCTTGCAGTGATGGGAGTAGTACAACATGATTGTAAAGTTTCCCTCAAGGCTCTATCAACCACAATTCTGTTAAAGAATAGGTTGAGCAAAGAATGCTAATTGTAAGCACCCTTTGATCAACCAGTTCTTGTTTCTACCAACGCATTCGCTCTGAGACATTACAAATAGGCTCTTAAATGTTTGATGTCTATCTCATTAAAAAATTCCTCATTTTCTCTAGATGTAGACTTTCCAATATTTCTGATTAACCCCTTATCTGCTGAGCCTCCCCACCCCAGTGCTGAGCCCTCCTTTGGCTATTTGGGGTAGTTTGTGCTTAGGCCTTCATAACCTTTTGTACACATAAGCTATCCACTCCAAATTTGCGTCCTTTTTTCCAACATCCTAGGGATTCTAAAGGTACCTAGAGTTTGTGGGTTCCCCTGGAGGAGACCAAGAAATTAGCCAAAATACAGCTAAAATTTTGTTTTCTTTTTTAGAAAAATGGGCAACGGGCTGCAGAAGAAAGCATGTGTTTATTTTTACTGAAAATGGCATCAACAAAGGCTTCGTGGTGCTAAAATCACCAGCTTCCCAGCTTTCAGGAACAGGCAGAGTTGAATCAGAAAACCACATTTTTCAACACAATTTTGGCATTTTAATGGGACATACCCCATTTTTACTATTTATTTGTGCTTTTAGCCTCCTTCCAGTTAGTGACAGAAATGGGTGTGAAACCAATGCTGGATCCCAGACAGCTAAACATATTTGAAAAGTAGACACAATTCTGAATTCAGAAAGGGGTCATTTGTGTAGATCCTACAAGGTTTTCCTACAGAAAATAACAGCTGAAATAAAATAAATATTGAAATTGAGGTTAAAAAAACAGCCATTTCTGTCCTCGTTTTCCTCTATAACATCTCCCAAAGATGGCTGATTTTTCAAAGCAATATATCGTTACGTATGCTGGACTCTTCTGGTTGCGGGGATATATTGGTCTTGTAGGTGCATCAAAAACCTTATGTACCCAGAGCCAATAAATGATCTGCACCTTGCAATGGGGTTTCATTGCATACTGGGTATCCAGCAATTCATTTGGTGAAATATAAAGAGTCAAAAATAGGTATCAAGGAAACCTCTGTATTTACAAAATGGGCACAAGATAAGGTGTTGAGAAGCAGTGGTTATGTGCACACTTCTGCATTCTGGGGTCCCCATACTACCATGTGAATTACAGGGCATTTCTCAAATAGACTTATTTTTTACACACTGGCTTACATTTGGAAGTCAAATGTAGAGAAAGACAAGGGGCAATAACACTTGTTCTTCTATTCTGTGTTCCCCCATGTCTCCCGATAGAAATGGTACCTCACTCGTGTGGGTAGGCCTAGTGGCCCGTGACAGGAAACACAACATGGACACATTACATTTTTACATTGAAATCTGATGTGTTTTTTGGAAAGTGTCTAGATGTGTATTTTGGTCGCTAGCTCAGCCGGCACCTAGGGAAACCTACCAAACCTGGACTTTTCTGAAAACTAGACACCTAGGGGAATCCAGGCTGATGTGACCTGTGGGGCTCTCACCAGTTTCTGTTACCCAGAATCCTTTGTAAACCTCAGAATTCAGAAAAAAAAACCTCAGATTTCAGTGCTGCAAAGTTCTGGAATCTGAGAGGAGCCACACACTTCCTTCCACCCAGCATCCCCCCAAGTCTCCTGATAAAAATGGTACCTGACTTGTGTGGGTAGGTGTAGTGCCTGTGTAAGGGAAATGATCACCCAATGGTCAATGTTAGTCCTTACATGAGGGCAACTGTTGACCTTGGGGTGATCCATTACTGACTCAGGCACTAGGTACAGGCACTCAAGTGGGGTAGCATTTTTATCAGGACTGGTGGGGAAACACTGGGTAGTAGGAATTTTGTGGATCTCAGCATATTCCTGTAGTTTGTGTGACAGATATGCAAGAAAAAAATAGAGTTTTTAATTCAACATTTCACATTTGGAGGGTATTCTGGGTAAGAAAACTTTGGGGGATCCACTCAAGTCACACCTCTGTGGGCTCCCCCGAGTGTCTAGTTTCCATAAAATGTCTGGGTTTGGTAGGTTTCCCTCTATGGCAGCCAAGCCCGGGACCAAAAACACAGGTGCCTGCCTTTCAAAACCAGGTTGTTTTGTGATAAATAATTTTGATGTCTCCACAAAACGAATTGGTTGGTTGAATTTGGGGCTGAACTAAATTGGGGAGAGCGCACTCTCTCTGTGCTTGCCGCCACGTGCACCTGCTCTCTGGGTTGGGCTAACCTGTTATTGTCCCGCTGCACAGACTGTGCTTGCGAAGGGACAACAGGACTGTCCTCATCACCTCCCTCAAAATCACTGGAAGAGGAGTTGTCGAAAAAACCATTCCCATAGTCTGCGCCATTGTCCTATCCCTCAGATGCTTTCACAGTATCTGCTGTCTCAGTCTCTGATCCTACATCAGAGCTATCCTCTATAACCCAAATTAGCGCTTGAGCATCAGTCATCCAACGAGACGCCATCTCTGCTACTGGCTAAACTGTTGCTCTAAAACACTAGCCTAAGTAGACAGTCACAAAATTGCGGGTGTGTGTGTGTGAGGTGCGTGCAACTGTAAAGGTCAGTCACCTTTGCTTCTGCCCTCAATCAGCACGTTCTCTCAAGACATTAAAAAAAAAAAAAAAGACAGACTATTACTTCACCTTGTCACATACCAATCTCCACAGTCTTTAGCACCTTTGGCGCCCAGTCCAACAATCATTATTGGTGCTCCCACTCCCGTGACCTCCTCCTCGGATTCCCTCTCTACCACCCAGAAAAAGTCCTCTTCATCTCTCCATAGCACCCCTTGCTCATACATTTAATTTGTATTATAGTGCAGGTAATGGCTGGCTTTACTTATTCACTCAACTATTTACATAAAATACAGATTTGATCTTTGCAGTAGGTCTATAAACCTTCTGCAATACTTTATGGCATCAAAACTGCCACTAGACAAAAAGTCAGATCCTTTGTAGCAGAACATAATCATAAGAGTTACTTGACTTTTTATTGCTGCCTAAAAGCTACAGTTGAACCATGGCAGTAGAAGTATGTGCATTGCTTTGAAGACGCAAGCTGCATCTGCAAGAGAACTGGTGGCGAATATATATATATATATATATATATATATATATATATATATATATATATATATGTGAGATTACTTTTATATGTGCGTGTGGTTTTCCTGGGGGCCGATCGCAGCCACCAGGGAAACCACACATGCATTGACAAAAGTGATCGATATATATATATCTATATATTTATATATGTGTATATATTTATATATATTTATAAATATGAATATATATACATATATATATATAGAGAGAGAGAGATATGTATATATATATGTGTATATATATATATATAGATATAGATATGTATATCTATATATATATATACAGTATGTATATATATATATATATATATACATGTACCATACAGCTATTAAAAAAATATATAAAACTATATATTCATAAAGATCTATATATAGGCATAACGATATAGATATATCTATCTATATACATAGATATCTCTCTCTCTCTCTCTCTCTCTCTATATATATATATATATATATATATATGTAGAGAGAGAGAGATATATATCTCTCACTCTCTCTCTCTCTCTATATATATATATATATATATAGATATGTCTCTATATAATATATATATATACATATATATATGTATATATATATTTATTAATAGCTGTATGGTTACCCTGGGGGCCATAATGGCCTCCAGGGAAACCGTACAACTATTAAAAAAGAAAATTGCCTCCACAGAGGGTCACCCTGCTCACGGGCGACCCCCTGTCAATTTCATTTTTTTTCTCCATTTTTTTATCTGGGGGAGGTGCGGGTCGAATCGCACCCCCCAGGGCTAAACCTTTTTTTTTTTTTTTTTATAATATGCTCATTTTGGGGGGGGGGGGGGGAGGGGCGGCCCGTTTCCAAAGTGGGCGACCCTCCAAGTGAATTCCCTGGTGTCTAGTGGGGTTTCCAGGCCCTCGATTGCAGCTGCAATCAAGGGCCAGGAAACCGTTTAAGTAAGGCCCCGTTTAAAAGGGGAGAATCTCGTCTTTCAAACAAGGCCTTCCCGAACAGGGAGGAAGCGCGTTTGGGCCCCTTTTCCCCACCGGAGCAGGAAGCGGCCTTACCTGCTTCTTCCTGCTCCAGTGGGGAAAATAAGTGTGACATGAGCGTGCCTTGCGGTGAGCTGACGTCACAAAGGGGTGGGTGGGGGTGTCAGTGGAGACACAAAAGCTCTTCCGTGTCTCCCAGAGGTCTTTTAAATAAAAAAAAATCCTCCGGAGCGATGCACCGGAGGATTTTTTTAACCCCCTCCCTGGTGTCGGCCACTGGTTGTGACCTGCACCAGGGAGGTAGTGCGGGCGTCGGCCAGTGGAAGCCCGCACCAGAGGGGTTAAGACTTCAGGGGCCGTATTATATATATGGGCACTTTCCCTGTTTTTGCCACAGTGAACCTTTTAAAAGGTGCACTGGCATAAACAGGGAATGTGTGCCCTATTACGCAGAATGCGCTGCCACCTGCCGGGAGCAGCACATTCAAGTGAAATATGGAGGGGCTGCTTTAAAGCCACTCTGTGTTTCAAAGTGCAGGAGGCATGCTGCCTGCACTTTCAAGAGGAGAGGGCGATCCCCTTGCAGGTTGGTGCAGTGATTGACTGCACCCGCCTGCAGGGGTTGTACATGTTTAAAAAGATGATTCTGGTAAAAGAATTAGGGTGGTCATTTCAATTATCATGAACATGTGCCTTGTATGTGGGCAGACTTGTTTCTGAAAGCTGTTGTGATCCTCTGGCCTTCAAACTCAATCTGTGGCTTTGTGCTGGGAAAGTAACATTTCTCTCTATTTTACCTCTGCCTATTCTATTCTTTTGTCTAAACCTTGCTCCCTCTCTGGCTACCTCTACCTCTGACTTTGTCTGTCTATGCTGTGTCTTCCTCAGGATTTTTGGGGTCCCGGAAAGACGACATTCACCTGTTTTTTCATCACCCTGTTGAAGATTAACATAATTTACAATTTTTGGCATATATCAGGCTTGAATTATCAGAAAATGTAAAATAAAATTCCACGTTGTTCTGTACAGGGGTCCCCAAAAAGTGCTTGGACCGGGGTCCCAAAAATCCATAAGATGACACCTCTTATGTCACTGAAATGAAGTACTTCCTCGTAGTGTCCAAAAGCTGACATCAGGTTCTTAACTGAACAGCAAGCAAATTAAAATATACATGTGTGAACCAAATATTAAATTGCTTGACAAACTCAAGAAAGCCCTTTTTCAATGCTCACAAATTTGCATTATATATATATTTTAGTCTATATCAGATGCCTTTTGATTTTCAGCAGGTGGTTTCCGTCCCAACAAGGAGGCAGCTATCCCTCAACTCATTAATTAGGAAAAAGTCCTCACTACTGCAAGGACGAGTAACTTAAAAAATGAAAGCTTTACATTATTACACATATAGAAAGCACATTGACTCCCAATTTAGAAATTAAGCAGCCAAATAACATTGAACAAGTAACATTGAGCAGAATCAGAGCTGAATGACCTGCTACAAAGGGATGCTATAGGAAAAGCAATAGGACTAACGCCCTTTGTTTCTCCAGTGTAACCTGTAACAATAGCAGAGACCATTAAAATCTCTTTTTAAATGTACACTCTCAGGGGGGAGACTGAAACTAGTCTGACAAAGGATGACATGACATGATAAACATGCTCATCAGTTTCCAAATTGAAACACAAGGTACCACACCATAGGAACACCTCCCTATTTCTATTCAGTTAATAAAATACACCATAAATCTGGGCATTGTTTCTGGAACTGGATTAAATTCAGAATGTGTTCCAAAGCTGAGGTCGGAAATGGGCAAATAATAACGCTCATTTGGGAGCATATTTAATTTTAACAACGACATTGTAGTCTTTGGCAAGACACCAGTGGAATCTGATCTTGCACTCAGTGAAACACGTCTAGGTTCTAACAAAGACAAACCTGACCCATAAGGCAAGACTTGGAAGGACAACAAATCCATTTCTCACGTTTATGGACAGACACACCCACAGCTTTGCAACCAGATACAGTGGAAGTACAAAAACAGAGGAATTTGTCCGTCTTTAGTACAGAACAGCTGAGACACACATTCTTAGGTAAAGCTAACTACTAGTCAAAGGTCATAAACTTTTTTTAACTAGCAGCAAACAATTCAAAGAGTATTTCAAGCAAAGGTACAAAGACAAAGAAATGCCAGAGTACAACTTCATTTACAGGCCAGAGCACAAACAAATCAGGGATATTTCCCACCATATACAATTGATACTGTTCATCAGGATTTGGGCAGTTTATTTATTTAGACTGTATGGACAGCAAAATACGAACCTCAATTAATTCTTGCAGCAATGCATTTGGAGAGTGCTAGTGAGAGGGAGTACACGAAATGTTATAATCTATTTTGGTTTTGTATGCCATTTGAAATATTACTATTTTCTCTCATATTTGTCTTGAATGTGGTTGTTTATTTACTATAACTGCATTATATCGCATTCTATCGTATTCATGTAAACTCATCCACATGCTTTAAATTGAGTGCAAACACTATTTGTGCCGATTTTAGCATTAGCGCCTATCAGGGTTTGACACAAATTGTGCTTACCACAGAATTGACTGGTCGTACTAGCTGGAACAACTTGTGTAAAACAGCCACAACTACCATGTATGCATGTTACTCCCCATTTGTAAAGCTGATTTGACAGATGATTTCAAAAATCGCCTAGCACAAATGCAAAAGTCTATATTTACGATCAAAGTGACCCTTCTGATCTAATTATTCCTTCATCATAGAGTTTCAATGTGGTTTGGCCTTTCCTTTGTATATATAGTTTGTACATAGTTATTTATAGTTTTAGTGTTATTCTTGCAAGTTTCTCTCATCACTGTTAGAAATGGGGTCTCTGGTAGGCAGTTGTTTGCACCCTGTCCAAGTAGGGACCCTCACTCTAGTCAGGGTAAGGGAGCCACACAGCTAAGATAACCCCTGCTCGCCCTCTTGGTAGATTGGCACAAGCAGTCTGGCTTATACCAGAGCCAATGTGTAAAGTATTTGTACACAAACACACAGTAACACAGTGACAACACTACAAAAAGACTCCACACCAGTTTAGCAAAATAGCAAATATTTCTCTGAATTAAACAAGATTGAAACAGCAAACATCCAATATACTCAAGTAAAGATATCACTTTTTAAAAGTGGAAATGAGCCTTAATTCATAGGAATCAAGGATTGCTTCTTCCTAGCACATTGTACATGGGATGCGTTAAAACCAAAGATGATGCAGGACACAGGGAAGTTGATGTGTTGAAAAACAGAACAATGTGTTGGTTCCTTACTGCACATGGAGGTGATGTGTCGATTCTTTCCTCACAGAAGAGGTGATGCATCGGTTCCTCACTGGCAGGGAAGGTGATGCGTTGATTTTTTCCTCACAGTAAAGACAATGCATTGATATCCAGACACGCAGCCCTGGTTCCTCACTGCGGTGTGGGATCAATGAGAAATTGACACCCTAGGGAGGATGCATGGAAAATCCAGATGCACTGTGTTGATGAAGCCGCAGTGAAACAGGCACTGCGATGATTCTGCAGCTGTGGGACAGGTGCTATGTTGCTTTTTCTGCCGCTGTGTGTCGGTGCATGAATTTTCTCCTTCAGGTCACCAGCTTACAATTCCATGGGTCCAAGGACTGGAGTTGGCACCACTTTGCAAGTCAGGACGCTCAACAGCAGAGCCCAGGCACTGGCAGATGAAGTCTTTGATGTCCCTGAGACTTCTTAACAGAAGGCAAGCTCAGTTTAAGTCCTTGAAGAACCTTGAAAAGCAGGATGCAGAAAGCAAAGTCTAGTCCTTTCACTCCCAAAATAGAAGCAGCAAGCACCAGGCCAGCACAACAAAGCAACAGGCAGAGTAACAGTCCCTCCTAAAGCATCTAGTTATTTTTCCTTGCAGAATGTCCTCAGTCCAGAAGGTTCTAACTTGGTGGGGTCACAGGTCCAGTACTCATACCCATTTCTGTCTTTGAATAAGGCAAACTTAAAAAAAAAAAAAGTCTTTGTAGTGCATGAGACCCTACCTTTCCTGCTCTGGCCCCAGACATACTTTGGGGGGGTTAGAGACTGCTTTGTGTAAAGACAGGCACAGTCCTTTTCGGGCACAAGTGTCTGCTCCTCCATCACTCTAGCCCAGGGAGACCCATCAGGATATGCAGGGCACACCTCAGCTCCCTTTTTGTGACTGTCTAAAGTGAATTCACAAACAGCCCAACTGTCATCCTGACCCAGACGTGTATTCTACAGACAAGCAGAGGCACTGTCAGAGTCACCAGATCCTCGGGGTCTGTGCATGTTCCCAACACTTCCACCACAAGACAGCTCCAATAAATACTCTGATTAGAATTGTCACAGAGTCTAAGAGAGTCCAAGTGGGGAAAAGGGGATTAGGAAGGGAACAGCTGGGAAGGAGACCTGTAGGAAGCAAAAAGGTTAAAGCACACAATATCACGATTCTATCATATAAATCAATACTAGACTATAACTCTAAACATTGTCATTCTAAAAGCATGGACAACCTAAGCATAAACTAGGATGACTAGGCTTCAAGATGACTGGGTACCTGTGAGGGAATCAAGAAAAGTTAAATGCAACTTTCAAATTCAAGTACCATTCTTTGCCTGAGGATCAGGAAACAATCTGAATGATTTCTAAAGCATCATATGTATCAGGTTTTGAGAGACATATTAGGAACACACAACATTACATCTTGAAACTCTGGCTTTTTGTTCCCTCAAATTGCTGGAACATGAATTGCGCACATTGCAGATTTTCACACAGGGAGAAAATACCATTGAATGTTTTGTGCACCATGAATAACACAACTTAGACTTGGGAAATAAATCACGGATCTTGCCAACTCGAAAAGCCACCAAGTAAAAGCCTTAAAAATGGTAGCGCATAAGGAACACCGTGATTTTTTAACACAGAAAAGGAATCACGTGGCTTGCTGATTCGAAGGTCACCAAACGAATGTCAGGAAATGATTGCGCACAATGAATAACATGAATTACTCACAGGGAAAGAATCGCGCGTCCTGACGATTCAAGTACCACCATATAAATGTCAAGGAATGGTAACGCACAATCAATAACATGAATTAAGCACGAGGAAAGAAGAATCGCCCGTCTTGCCGATTCGAATGCCACCATGTAATTGCCAAGGAATGGTAGCGCACAATGAATTTCAAGGGTTAAAGTACACGAAAACGAATTGCGCGTCTTGCAGATTCCTAGGCCACCATGTAACTGCCAAGAAATGGTAGCGCACAATGAATAACATGAATTAAGCACGAGAAAAGAATCGCACATCTTGCCGATTCGAATGCCACCATGTAACTGCCAAGGAACGGTAGTGCACAATGAATAACATGAATTAAGCACGAGAAAAGAATTGCGCATCTTGCCGATTCGAATGCCACTATGTAACTGCCAAGGAATGGTAGCGCACAATGAATAACATGAATTACGCACGAGAAAAGAATCGCGCATCTTGCCGATTCGAGTATCCACATGCAAATGTCATTAAACGTCCAAGCGCACACTCACACGCACAAGACTCAAATCATTAATCATGCAACGATTAGGCCCAAGAACTCGAGCATCCTCGACAACGGAGTCAGGGGCCCAGCCCGACCTCCGTCTTACCGCCCTGATCTAGGATCACCAAATGAAGGGAAAAAGGGCGAGGCCTGGAAGATCAAAGTAGCTGCCGGAACAGGAGCTCAGGAAGTTGCTGCTTCTCTGCACCGGGACCTCTGAATAGTGAGCACGTGGAGCTGGGTTGGCTCCCTTAAATAGAATCTTGGCCTAGCCCACAAACCACACCCAGGCAGGCTGCAGGGAAAACTTCTAGAAGGCTCTGGAAAGAGACCACACCCTCACACAGTCTGAAAGCAAGCAGCATTACATTACATGAGAACAGTATTCATATGCATGTTGAACATAAGTCTTTAAGTTTTAACTCTGCAATGCAAAAGGTTAAACAACATCATATCAGCACAATGCATAAATTATGTTAGCTTGAACTTGCTAGGTTTTTGCATTCTAGTCGCCCGTAGAGAGTGCACTGCCCTGATGCTGACAGGCACAGAATGGTTAAGCAAGAAAATGCCCACTTTCTAAAAGTGGCATTCTCAAACTTACAATTCCAAAACCAAATTCACCAAAAGAGGTATTTTTGAATTTTGAGTTCAGAATCCCCAGACTCCATATCTCCATCTTCTCCCAATGGAAAATTACACTTAAAAGACATTTTAAGCAAATCCCTATGTTACTCGATGGGAGAGGTAGGCCTTCCAATATTGAAAAACGAATTTAGCAGTATTATACTGTCAGGACATATAAAACACACCAGTACATGCCCTACCTTTTAAATACACCGCACTCTGCAGATGGGGCAGGTTTGGGCCTCACTTAGGGGTGCCTTACATGTAGTAAAAGGGAAGGTTTGAGCCATACAAGTGATTGCACTTGCCAGGTTTAAATGGCAGTTTAAAATTACCCACACAGACACTGCAGTGGCAGGTCTGTGACATGTTTACAGGGCTACTCATGTAGGTGGCACAATCAGTGCTACAGGTCCACTAATAGCATTTGATTTACAGGCCCCGGGCATGCAAGCGCAGGTGTTTTAACAAAAATTATTATTGAGTATTAATGTATTCTGAATAATGGATTTGTGTAGAAAATATAATAACGTAGAAAAATAATGCACACATTTGAAAATGTGATTACGATGAGTGGGCGCCAGTGTCCACGAAGTGTACTTATTAATAGTCTAATGATGTGAAATGTTGAATATATGTTTGACTGATGTAATAATATGTCATATTAAAGGTTTTGCATTATGAATTACCTTCATTAATTGTAGGCCTTAATTTAGCGAAGGTCTTGGCCTAGTTACCAGGCCTCATGCCAAGCTGTATTTCTCAAAGTTTTATAAAATGGCTGTCCGAGAGAGTTAAACTGTGATTTTCAATTGTATTGTGTAAATGTGCTTGTAGCTGAGAAAGCTTTCTCATGAGAACCGACTGCTAGAAGATGCTGTTCTTGCTAAAGTAACATCATGTGTGTAATGTGTGTAAGACTGACTTTCTCAGGAGGAGAACAATGAAGACACTGTCTGGAGCAGATGCTGCAACAATATTGTTACCTGACGAGCCGAATGATGAGGACATTGCAGGACAACCAATCAATGACATGTAAACCAAGTAATAGTAGAATTAATAGATTTGGAGTTTTAGTTTTATTGGACAATGTCTGAACATGCGATCCCTTGACCAATAGGGATTTTGGAAATAGTTTTAGTGAATTCAACTTATGAGACTGCACCAAGAGGGGAGAGCCTTTTCTTGCCCATTTTTGCGTCTTGACAAGAGAGGTGCTTAACTTTATTGCTTAGAGACTTTGGCCCATATTTATACTTTTTTAGCACTCCATTTGTGCCCCTTTTTGACGCAAAAGTGGTGCAAACTTGCAAAATACAATTGCCCACATCCCATACCCAAACATCACTCACCACTCTGTGCTGTATGGGCTGTTTCCAAAGACACATTCAGTGGAGGCTATCCAAGGATGCTGGAGAATCCTCTGCTGCATTAAGGACATCCTCCTGTATGCCACGACCCGACTGGTGACCAACGGGGAGGTGGTGAGCAGGGAAGCGTGCCGCAGAGTGGTACACAACATGCTGAGAGACTACACAGACAAGGACAACAAGGAGCGTGAGAAGGAGGAAGAACTGTAAACCCTAACCCCTCTTTCCCACTGATCTCCTCACACTGCCCCAAGAACCAAACCCCCTTTGCTACTTCTTCCATATGTAAACCAACTGTATTGTTAAAGTATGACTTGAAACAAAGTTGAAGTGGACTGCCCTTCCTAAGGGAAGAGGTACCACTCTTTAAAAACCTATACAATTGTATTTTGTAAGTTAGCGCAGTTTTTGTGTCAAAAAGCGGTGCAAATGTGGCGCTAAAAAAGTATAAATATGGGCCCTTGCGTTTTCTGAACTTCTGATGCTGAATCCTGATGCCTTGCTGATCGACAGATGTCCTGATGACGAAGACTATCTTATCTTGCCGATCCAATTGAGGAGAGGTAGTAATTGAACCTATGTTTCTGTTATGCATATTTGCTTTTTCTTTCTAGGTACCAAGCGCACTGTTTTGATAGAGCCATAGTTAGATGTATTTCCAAATTTGTGTTACGAAATGTTTTTGCATGAAGCCCAACATGCTGATGCTAATCTGATGTTCGTTAAGGATCCTCACTAATGAAAATCTCCTAATAGGGAATAATGCTTGATGAGTTTCTTTGCTGAAACGACTTGTATGTGATCACGTTGACTAAATTGTCCTTGTTATTAATTTGCACTGCAACCCTAGAAAGTGTAATTGTTCAAACTTTGATTAGATTACATTTTTCCATCACTTTGGACAGCCAGTGTTGTTTCTGTATGACATCAATTGTTTTTGAGGTTAATTTACTTGAGTTTAGAATTGGTAATATAGGGAAATAAACATTCTAACTTTTATTGAAAGGTGTGGTTATTCGTGGCTGAAAGTTCATGGTGTGTGACAATTACTGACTCTATTGATTATTATTGTTTTTGATTTTTGCTGATTATTGAGATTATGTATTGGTAATTGATTATTGATCTGCATGTACTGGAGTTATGGTGGGACCATCTTAACTGCGAGTCAAGAGGTTCATCAACCTATTCGCGTCTCCATGTAAGTTTACTTATTAAGGTCAGACGCGCTAACAGGCACACATGGTGCACTATACTAGGAACTTACTAGTAAATCAAATATACCAATCATGGATAAACCAATCACCCATACAATTTAGACAGAGAGAACTTCACTTTAGCACTGATCAGCAGTGGTAAAATGCCCAGCTACCTAAAGCCAGCAAAACCGAAATGAAGCACACATTCAAAAACAGGAGCAAAAAGAGAGGGAAAACCCTGCATAGGAGACCATTTTGAACAAACTCCCATCCAAAACGTTTCCTCTCTATTTCATTGTTCACCACCTTGGCACAGCACCCCATTGATTCTGAGCTACATGTGAGCCATATTGGTTTCACTAGGTATCCATACTTGCATAAAGTACATGATGGGTCAGAGCTCTGCTAGAACCGGGGTTCCCAGTAATTTAGAGAGAGGGAAATAACAGGGTTTGAAGAATAACATGCAGGAAAGGGATTCATTGTGCTGATTCCAAAAAGCTTTTCCATGGTATTGCATTCAAGCACTTTGCCTGCATGCAGCAGTTGAAGTCTCAGTACACCTGGGTAGCAGTGTTTCCACTAAATTCTGAAATCTGATGGGCCCGGTATCTTTGGCTACCAAGCCCATTGGAATTAAAAGGCCACGCATAAGTCCAGATGTGGGTCCTGAACTCAGTGTACCATTGGAACCGAACTACACCCGACTGAAGAGCCCCAGTCAAGCTAAAAACAGTCCTCAGTTGCTTGTGTTCCTGTCCAGGAAGGACCTAGCCTGGCAGGTTTGGGCTGAACTGTTCCTATTGGAGCAGGGTCATGTCTAACTGGCATTTGTCTGGGGTCAAACTGTTGTGGCATGATTGGAAAAAACAAATGGGTTGGAATGGTACCCTGAGTGATTGCCAGTAGTTGTACCTATTTGCACGCATTCGTCCCATCACTCTTTGTGTACTGGATATGACACTCATTATGAGGGCCAATGTCAGCTACCTAACACTAAAATAACACCAATTGCAACATCTACCTTAAGCACCAATCTCAACTCTAAGCACAGCTCTAACCAGAATACCCATCTCTTAATCCTAACTATAACCTCAATCTCAAACCTACCCCTGGCTCACCCACAACATACTTTTACCACTAACCCTGAATCCAACCAGCACCCATGACATAAAACTACAATTACTACTAACTCCAACCTTATCTCTAACAATTCATCAAACATAAACCATAACCCC
Organism: Pleurodeles waltl; assembly: GCF_031143425.1. Classification (NCBI taxonomy): domain Eukaryota; kingdom Metazoa; phylum Chordata; class Amphibia; order Caudata; family Salamandridae; genus Pleurodeles; species Pleurodeles waltl. The sequence goes on from NC_090446.1 coordinate 334,277,594, forward strand.
ATCCCTTTCCCTATTTCTAACCACTAAAACTAACCCCATCACCAAATTGTAGCCAATATCCTAAGACTACCCCCAAATCCTAACCTTAAAGCAGGCAGTAGCGACTCGTGGAAGGAGCGGGGCGGCACGCGGGGGAGGAGTGGGGAGAATAAACATTGATGTAATTTTTTTTTTAAAACACAACCACTTATTTTCCCTCGCCGCAACGCTACTCCTCTTCTTCATCGTAGGCACAAGCTCCCAGCCTGCTCTGCTGGCAATCCTGACACTGCTTAGAGAAGCGAAATGATTGGCTGGGAGCGCCCAGCCAGGGTGCTCCCAGGCAAACTGGAAGCCTGTGCATGCTCTCTCCAGCCAGGCAACTGTGTTGCTGGGAGGGAGAGAGCCTACTGCGCATGTGTGTTTGGCCGGCCCGAGACGGCCGGCCAAACATACATGCGCAATGAGGGGGAGTGCTGTGCACATCCCTTCACTGCTCGTCACCCCCGTGGCCCTGCCCCTTTACCAGAAAATGATAATAAACTGGGTTTATTATCATTTTTTGGTAATGGTTTTGCAGCTGCCACTGCTGGCGGGGGGGGGGCAATGCTCCTCCACCCTAAAAGAGGAGCCACCTCTGAAAGCAACCCTTAATACCTAACCAATAATACTAACTTTAAGGCCTTTATTATGAGTGGACTGTTCAAGTGTGATTTGTGCAGTAACTCCTGTTATCACACATTTTGCAATTAGGAGTTTGAAAGCTACCGCCTCACTCCCGCAGTTAGCCCCTAAACAAATTTCGGCAAGTCAAGCTTGTCAAAATTGTTTGGGGTAAAAATGCCCTGTAGTTATCGACATACGAGGATTTTGGTGCATTAAGGACCAAGAGCTGAATATTTTTCCCCTTTATTCGGGAAATGTTGTGATTTAGTTATTTATCGGGCCCCAGATTGTTCAACCTACTGGAGTAGTATTTTATCAAACCTATAAACATTTTGCCCAAGCACAAAGCCACTCATAACGAGAGCCACAATTTGAAAGGCAAACTAATTAAGAAATAAATGTTGACAATGCAAGGGTCATTAACAATGTAAATGTGACTGTGTAAATGTATAATAATTTAATTGTGAGAAGGTAAAGATGAGGCACTGTCTATGATTCTGGCCCCCACATCAATGGGCCTCAAAAATGAAGCTTCAAAATCTGGTGACACACTTCAGTAACTCAGCAACTCACTGCCACACAAAGATTCACTCTTATGAACAAAATGCAAATCATTAAGAAGGACACGGACATTGTATTAAAAATGTTCAATTATATATTTGGTGTTTGATTCAGTGTGAACAAGGACATCCACTAGACAGTACATATGTCAAGATGCATTTAGAAGCAGTGGTCAAACATTGTAAAAATAAATGCAAAATTCGCACCCTGGATCAATTTTGTTGCAAAATGTCAATTTTTTTGTGACTTTCACCTTCCTTCGTCCACACAAAATAGTAACCGCTATAAATCATGATAAAAAACTAATGTTTCGTGGAGAAAGGAAAATGACAACAAAAAGGGGTTCTTCGCATTATTTTTTCTATTACGTTTCCCCAAAAAATATTCACTCGGCCTAATGGGTATAAGTGACCCTGGATGCTGATCACTTATTGCTGTTTGGTGAATAAATAATGGTAGATGTGAATACGTAGGCTCTGTACCTGACAACAGAAACAATACTCCCAATAGAATGTAAATGCTTTTATGTAAAATGTCGACTGCTTTCAGAATTAATGAAAGTGTCTAAGGAGGCAACTGACCGCATTCTAGTACTTTGTTTTAGTCAAATAAAAATAGCAGCATTTGGAGGCGAAGAGACAAACAGGTAAGTTGTTGCAGTCTTTGCCTTCCAAGGTACCAGTTAGTCTTCTGGCAACAGATAATGGTTTGGGCTTAGGCCTACCCTACAGAAAGAGGGTTCAGCTTCAGCAGCTGCAGGCTTTCCTCTGACAATCCATTCAGAAGTGTGCATGAGCCTTGGCTCAGAGCCCTTTGCCTTCTTAACTTCCCCGGATGACTGACTGTTGCACACTGGGTACCAGTGTGAGCGCACCCAGGCTTATCTGTTTAGTTATAGTAACTTATAAGCAGACGTGTCGAGAAGGCCAATGAACCTTCTGACTCGTTTAAGATGATCATACCCTAAATAGCACGGAAAAGTCATCAATATTAAACAATACAAATCGTTAGAGAGTCAGTAAAGAATGCACCATGATGATGGCCATTAATAACTACACCTTTGATCATCAATGTAAGTGTTTATTTCCCTATATTAACAATGCTAAGGTCACAAAAGTTAGTCTCAAAACCAAATGGTACATGTAAAGGAACAACACAGGCTGGCCAAATCTCCTAAAGAATCTCAATTTAAACAGAGCTATAATCGCAATGATTTCAATAGAGATCACGCAAAGTAATAACAACAATATCTGAGCAAGAGAAACGGCATACATTTGTTCAGCAACAGAATAACATCAAGTCATAGATGAGAAAGGTAACACCTCACTAACTACAGATTAGCATCGGCATGTAGGCCTTCATGCAAAAGGTTTAGTAACACAAATTTAAAAAACATCTAGCTATGGTGCTATCAAAACAGCGGTTGGTACCTGAAAAACAAAAAACAAATAAAAATGCACAGTTTATTCGTATTACCTATCCTTAAGGATCAGCAAACCAGCTTAAGCTTCTTCAGGAGGACATCAGCATCAGGACAGAGGATTTATGAAAGGGGACGGTTCAGAATTTGGACTATTGGATCACTAAACAATCAGATCATTGGTTCAGCATTGAACAGGCAAGGTAAATTCAGAAAATAATAAAGTACCAGAACTTCAGTGACTATGTGGTAAGGCACAAAGTGTCAAAGTGACAGGTCACCCTGAGAATGGCTGCAGACTCACAGCACCAAGTTGTTAAATTAAAGCTCACAGATGTTTGCTATTGGCCAGAAACATCAGGCGAAGAAGAATTATCCAATTACAAAAACATTAGATATCAGAAAAATATACTAGCTAGACATCCGCACATCGATGATTGGTTCTTCTCCATTTGCGTACATCCAGTCGATACAATAAGAATTAACTTGTGGATCTTTCAGTTCATCATCAGAGAATTTATTGTTCTTCTCCATTCCCAAATTCGCCATGAATCAACAGTTACAGTGATGAAGAAACATTCTAGGGTTATTCAACATTTCCTCGAAAGAAATACATTTTATTAATACAAACCCTAAACAAGTTTGGTATTCAAACAAAGAGTTTATTATACAGCAGTCATGAGATCGTTCTGCTAACTTTACAACTTTCTAACACTTTGGCAGTCATTCAATTTGACCATGGCCTTGTTAAAACTTTAGACATTTTCAGTTAGCTTATGCAAAGTTCATAATATTTAGCTGCAAGTATGACAGAGTAATGCATTTTCAAGCATATATATACTCTTAGTTCAGATTAATATATTATTAGTGAACGACCCCATCAACGATGGTGGTCAATCAAGTAGGCACAGTAGGAGTCACATGTTATTTTTATATGGTAATTAAATCTTATATCTTAAGTCAAATATAGCAATACATTTACAAATCATTAACATTAATTTAAGCACTCACACCAGCCTCACTTGAGGGTGCTCCCAGTACCTGCTACAGAGACATGATGAGAAAATCATGTTCCATGGGAAGTAATCAAGTCCTCTAACCCTGTTCCGATTTCCAAGAGTGAAAGATTGAGGCCTTCCCTGACCTGTATGGTCTCAGAGCGTGGCCTACATTACTGGGGAACTCACCCAGATAACAAGGGCTACTTACTGTACTCCATCTTCTGAAGGTAAACCTGATGAAAGTCATTACATGAGTCGAATCCAGGCACCCCTTTCTCTTGCATGGCTCTCAAGAAGTTGGGTAAAATCTGTTAACTCTGTCTTTCCCAATTTTGATGGCTGGTGAGACTCTAAAGTCTTATGGGAGCAACAAGTGGGGGTCTTCCATGGTTTGTCTGGTAGGCCTAGGCCTAGCATGTTCAAGAGGCTGAAAGCTTAATACCCTCACATATTTGGCCCTATTTTAGTGGGTGCACGAGTAGAAGCTTTTTGGGCTTGGGGTTTAAGGGGAGGCACCAGAAGTCACAATCTCTTAGGCATACCCACCACCTTACCTCAGCTTATGGAAACCGAGAAGACGCCTTAGAGCCAGTTGTAAAGCAATTTAATCTGGTGTAATAGAATGAGCTGATGGAGGCAAACCCCAGGTGTCTGAACTGCTCCATTCGCACAGGACACCCTAGTTGAAGGTGTTGAGAGTCGAAAAAAGGCCTCAGCAAAATATGATGCAGGAAATGATAGAGCTAACCGGTCCAGCTGGCATACTAACAGAGCTCAAGATATAGTAGGGGCCTACTGCTCCACCTGATAGTCATCCCAGAAGAGTGCATGAGACCTTGGCTCGTCTGATTCAGCCAGACGTGCAGATCATATCTTTGAACTCCTTCCATGAGCCTTTTGCTGTCTCGTGCCTGTGGATACTTCAGGCCATTGAGCACTGTGCAGCGATCTTCACAGACTCAAAACTGAATGCTCTTTCTCTGAGGATATTTCTAATGTCACCTCACAAGCAGTAGTTAGTGCCTAATGCATTGGAGAGAGCAGAAATTAAACCAACAGTGATGTAACAAGATTGAAACTATAACGGAGCAAGGAAAGGACACAGAGAGAGAAGAACGAAAGAGTCAATAATGTCAGAAAACTAATGAAGAGGAGCAAGATAAAAAAGGTAAAATAACCTATTGGGAAAATAAATACCATGTTAGAAAGAGGTGACATAAAATGAATTAAAGGGGAATATAATATGGAAAACAACAGAAACATACGCTATAAGTTGTGCTGAGTGTAAAAAAGAGATAGATTATTTAGAACAAAGAAGACAGGAAAAAGCCAGACAACAGGAAGATAGAATAATATAGAAAAAATAATGAACGGAAAGACGGGAGTGGTAGAAAACCAAAAAACACAATGGAAAGGAGAAGAAAGGAGAGACTTTTGTCATAAAGAAACAAGGGCTTGAAAAAAAGGATGGGTGTCATACCCTCCCCAACCCGGTAGCATGCACAAGTACACACCCAATACAGAGCATGTTGTAAGCGTCTTCATTCATGAGCGTAGAACATGTAACTGACTCTGAATATCCTAATAATCGTTAAGACCACACCATGACACCTTTCAGATCAGTTACATAGGCCCTCATTATGAACATGGCGGTCCGTTCCGCTCTGCCGGCCGTAGAAACCGCCAACAGATTAGCGGTCCGGACCGCAAAATAATGATACAAACGAAACACATGCATCCCGCGAACCACCCACCACCAGGAGAGGAGTCCCGCCGCCGACGGCAGAGTCCGCCCACAGGCCGTCAGAAAGGCCCAACCCGCCCATCAAACCACCATTCCGCCGCCAGTTCCGGGGGGGGGAAACCACCGCCACACAAAGCCAGGTGGAAATTAACCAAATATAAGGAACCACGCACCGGAGTCCCACAGAACGCGCTGCGGCAGCCATGGATAGAGAGCTGCAGATCATGCCAGCCCTGCTCCTTGCCATATGCCTACACGACTGAGACCGCCGGCGAAGACGACGACATTAAGTACCGCAACCTACGACACAAGGGAGGAAAGGGCACAGTTACATACCTACCCACTCCACCCATCCGGCAATGCCCCCCAACCCTTCCGAGCAGCACAAGTCATACACCCCACAGCAAGACGTACTTACCTGACACAAGGCTAATGCAACTTGACCATAGTATATACAAAAGCCCCCAACCCATAAAAAAGTAAAACAAATCACCTGGGTGTAACAGCGTTCAGCCCAAACACAGGCCACACAGACACTTTAATAAGAAGCTCACTGAGCCAAACAGTGCAAACAGGGCCAATGGCCAGTTCGTAATACCACAATTGTTATGGGCCACAACGGGCCCCACCTGACTCCCACAAGTGCTGGGTACTCAACATTATGGGGCACCATATGGGGATCCAGGCACCTACGCAAGGGGTGAAGGGGGTGGTGGGGGTGGGGATTTTCGATGGGGGTGGGCCTTTGACTTTCTTGTGGAGGGCGGAGGGGGGTGGGCTTCTCCTTTGAAGGGGGTGGGGGCTGTTTGGCTCGGATGGAGCAGGATGGCCTAGGCTCTGTCCGGGCCTTCTTCTTCTCTGGGGAAGGGGCACAGGAATGTGAAGGGCGGACTGGGGTGGGTTGTGATGTGGAAGGAGCGGAAAGGGCAAGGAGGTGGGCACGTTTGGGGACAAGACGGGGTGGGCCAGTGGGTTGGAAGAGGTCAGCACGGGAGAGGAACATTTTTTGGGGAGCAATTGGGGTGGGTGTGGATGAAGGCGTGGGAGTAAAGGCAGAGGTAGTGGATGTATGTAGTGGGGTGCGTGTATTGGGTGCAGGTGACTGCTCAGTATGCTGTGGTGGATGTCTGATGGGTGGGTGTCTTGGTGCGTTTGTGTGTCTTGGGAGGTGGGAGGGTGGACACAGGGGGAGAAGACGGACAGCTAGTGTGGTTGTATGTTATGTGGGTGTCTGCAAGTCTGGTGAGTTTGCTGCATGTTTCAACTAAAGTAGAGGTGGTAAGTGCTGTGGCTGTCTGCTATTGTGGTGAGTGCAGGAAGAGGAGCAGTAACAGTGAGTGAGGGTGCAGTGCATGAGGGTGTGGATGAAGAGGGGACAGACAGGGAGGCGGAAGAGTTGGGCACAATGGGGAAGTGGACGTTGTTGTGCGTGCAGGTGTCTGTTGGCTGTGTGAATGCTTGTGGTGGGATGTGTGGTGCTTGTGTTTAGAAGTGTGCTTCTTGTGTGTTGATGTGCCTGTCAGCGTATCTGAATGTGTGCTTTGGACAGGTGAAGGGAGTGGAGTGCTGGAAGGGGTAGAGGAGGTTGGAGGGGGGACGGGAAACTGGCAGCCGTCTGAGAGGAGGCCAGAGCCTGAAAAGATCTCTGTAGGGCAGACATGGCACTGTGAATGCCATCCAGATAGGCATTTGTCTGCTGCACCTCTGATGCTAGCCCCTGTATGGCATTGACAATGGTTGCCTGCCCTACAGACATGGTTCTCAGGAGGTCAATAGCCTCCTCTGTGAGGGCAGCAGGGCTGACTGGGGCAGGGGAGGAGGGGTCTGGGGCGAGGGAGACGCCCACCGTTCTGGGTGGGCAGGCACGGGCAACTTGGGGGGGGAGCAGAGGGGAGGGCGGTGATGGTATGGGGGTGGCGGAAGATCTCACGGTAGTGGTGTGTGCACTAGGGTCTGCCACCGCCAGGGGACCCCCATCGGAGGAGGTCTCAGAGTCACTACCTACTGTGGTAGTAGCCTCCCCCGTGGAAGTCCCCTCACCCTCCCACCCTCTGGTCCCCTGGGCGTCCGTTGTCTCTGCCTCGGAGGATCCGTGGGCCGCTGCCTCCCCACGTCCCAGTGCCTCAGCTCCTTTGCCTGATGTTGATGGTGTACTAAACCAACAAAAGAGAACAGGGAGGGGGAGACAAAACAGGAGAGACACTTGTTAATAGCTGAATGCAGGTATAGATTGGCCAGACATACACCCACCCAGCAAACACACCCAACAGGCAGCACCGTACAGTATGCCCATGGCCATGCCCCTGACTACTGACCAGAACACTGCTCTACACCCATCCCCTGAAACACTTTAGGAGCAGAAGTAGGTGAAACGTGACAGGGACACCCCTACACCCTTTGGGGAACATACAGTAGATGGACACCTGTCAAAATCACTGCCTCTAAGTAGCATGATCCCTATTGCACACCCAGGCATCCTTCCAGACTGAAGTATGGTCAATGAGTACTCACCCCCTTGTGACTGCTGTGCAGCCGCCAAGCACCCATCCAGGGTCTGGGTACACCACCAAAGCAAAAAGAGGGACTGGGAGAATTGTGGTCCAGTGTACGGTCTCTCAAAACCTAGAAATGAAAATAGAAAAAGTACACTGTCCCAATATATGCACATGCAGGGAGAGGGAGTGTCAGTATTGTCAGGAGAGCCCTCAAGCATCCAGTAGGATGCTAAGCATCATCATTGGGCTATCTCCTCATCAGACCAGTACTGCAATGCCTGGCGGACCACTCCACACAAGGTGGTGGCACTCAACCGAAATTAATACAGCAGAAATGATAAGGTCTGCAAAAAGTACTGACAATAGACAAAGAAGGAGAGACAACGGATTAAAATTGACTCTGAGCCTTAGGCATCACGATGTAATAACTCAGAAAAAGGTTCAGGTCAAGATTAAAAAAGGAAAACAAGTGGAGTTGGTACGGGGAATAATGTCCCACTGTGCTCCATAAAAAAAGAAAAAGGTAGTGTACCTAATCCTAACATAGTGTGGTCAATATGTTTTGCGCCTCTGTGGTCTAGAAATGATCCCTTGCGCTTCATCAGGACCGTGAGGACTACTTCTCCTAATTATATAAACAAAAGGAAATAAGTGCTGGAAGGCCACTTACTAAACGAGGACTAACTGTCACCGTCACTGGGTCAGTAGGTGGCCCATCCCATATTGGAGATAGGGCATCCTAGGAATGTGCAAGCCTCAAACCAAAGGGAATTTATTCAAATCTTCCTCCAGTATGCCGGGTAAACCTACCCAGGGTCGCGTGCCCTATCTCTACTACGGGATGGACGACCTACTGACCCAGTTTCCTCTGAATCTGTAGGGACTGAGGTTTGAAAAGGCAAATTCCTGAGTTCCTTGTGATGGATTTATCTGGGAGATGTGCCAATATCATATGTCACTTTCATGTCACAACCTTTAAATGTTCAACATCTAATGGAGGATCTCTCTTTCGCTTTTGTTTGAGGAGAACCAAATCACCTTCATTGAACAAGACCTCTCACGTTTGATGACCTCGAACAGCATACATCTTCATCGGATGCTTCCGATCAATGTCAGCAGCACAAATCACATCCTCATGTACAGTTCGCCCCCGGGGTCCACTGTGGTAGTTTGGTTCTCATGGCTCTCTTGAACATCAGAGTGGCAGTACTCTCGCCTATAGTACAATGAAGGGTTGACCGATAAACACAAACGGCTTGGCGTAACACCTGACTCAGATTAAGTCCCTCTATCGATGCACATTGAATCACTTGTTTCAGGATTCTCATAAATCGTTTCACAACACCATTGGCTTGAGGCCACAAAGTTGTGTTTTTCTCATGTTTGTTGTCAAGACTTACTAGAAACTCCTTGAGCTCCTTGCTGTTAAAAGGTGGACCATTGTCAGACTTCAGAAAGTCCGGTATGCCCCACACTGCAGATGTTATCTGGAAGCTCAATGACTAAGTCATGGGTTGTGGATGGCATGTCTTCTATCAGAGGAAACCGGGAATGTTGGTCAGTGATCACCATAAGGTGATGTCCTTGACCACTGGCACAAATAAATCAACAGCAATTCTTTCCCACGCATGCGCAGGGAGATAGGACATTGTCAGGGGTGCTGGGTCTTCTTGGAAGACATGGAGTTGCATAAAAGATACTACTCCTTTAGTTCCCTCTCCACTCTCTCGCCCAAGCGAGGGAACCACACATGATCGCTCACTGCCCTCTTGGTGGCCAAAATGCCACGATGGCGTTCAAGGGCAAGGTCAATAACTTGATGTCTCAAATTTGCAGTTATAACTATCTAGGATCCTCTTAGCAGAATCCCTCCTTTAGTGACAGACAGCTCATCTTGGACATTGCAATATTTTTGAAATTCAACATCATCACATAAAGGTCCAATATTTTATCTCCAGGACTGGGTTGCAGTAACTTATTTAAGGGCACAGTGGTCCTTATCAGCATTGGTAGAAGCAATGATCTGCTCAATGGACAGAGGTGCGGGCATGCTGGATTTTACGATCAAGTTAATGTACTCCTCGGTAGTTTTTGAACTCTGCAGCTGTAGGAGTACTTGTGAGAAATGGCAGGGTTTTGATTCTTGCCTGGCTTGTGCACAATTGTTTAGTTGTGATATTGTAGAAGCAAACATCACCTGTTGATGCAAAGGGGCATCTTGGCTTTTGGATTGACAAAGATGGTGAGTAACGTCTGGTGGTCAGTGCCGATCGTGAAATGCTTTCCATACAGAAACACATGAAAATGTTCACAGGCCTATACCACCGCCAAACTCTCCTTTTCCGACTGCTAATAGGCATGTTCTCTGTCAGACAAATTTTGGCTGGATGTCCATTGTGCTGAGCAAAGATTGCTCCAAACCCCCCCAGGCTCGAATCAACAGTGATCTCAGTGTGTAATTTAGGATGAAAGCAAGCCATCTCAGCTGCATTTTCAATTGCATGTTTTTTTTTTTTTAACTGCTGTCACATTCTGCAGTCCATCGGAACTGGATATTTCATTTTGTCAGATCTCACGAAGGAACACTCACTGTGGCAAAGTCACAAATGCACCTCAAACAATAGCAGGCCATGCCCAAGAAAGACAGTACCATAGTGACATCTTGTGGAGGGCTGGTGGCTGATAATGCTCACACATTTTCAGGATCAGGAGTCATGCCTCCACCAAAGAATACATGTCCAAAGAACTTGAGCTTTGTTTTATGAAATTCACACTTTTCTGCTTTAAAGGTGAGACCTGCATCTGTAAGAAATTGACACACTTGTTTGAGGGCTTTATCATGCTCCTTCCGTGTTGCACCAAATGCTAATATATCATCATTTTGTCACAGGCTCAATAATCCTCAGTATAGCATATTGGAATATTTCTGCAGCAGAGGAAACTCCAAAGCATAATCTTTTGTATCAAAATAAGCCAACATGAGTCGGACAAGTGGTAATGTAATTGCAGTTCTGTTCCAGTTCAAACTGATGGTAGCACCTATTCATGAAAATAGAGGAATAAAACTTTGGCTCTATTAAACTGCATGATCATATTCACAACGTGCAGAATAGGATGTCTCTCTCTTTCTAAATAATTTTGTTGACTTAGCACATATCCATGCAGATGTGCACTGCACCTCCACTGTTCTTTTTTGACACTACCACAATAGGCAACACTCATGGTGTGAAACCAGCAGTGCGCCCAATAGTGCCATGTATCAGCAAAGCTTCTAGCTTCTTCTTGACCGATTCTTGTAGGTGAAATGCTATGCTGCAGTGTCGCTGTGCACCTTCATGATTTTGAGGTTTCCTAGAACATGAAATAGTTATGGTGATTGACTCACAATTTCAAGTTGTGTATTTAAGTTGTAATCGATAAATAATAGCCCAATGAATATAGTTGTAAAGCTGAGTAGGCATACACTATATGAAGTACCTTGTAGAACCTGATTTGGGGCCTGCACAGAAGTCATATTATGCTGCAAGGCCACTATGAACGATCCTTGACTCTGCAATGGTTTGGAAGCAGCCTTTGTGTGCACCTTCATACTTGACGCTATGGGACTTGATACATGCAATAGACTGTGAAACTGCTGAACTGACATGATGTTGATCGATGCGCCACTATCAATTACAGAAGGTACTTGCCATCCGTTGACTTTCAGTTTTATTTTAGTGCAATGCTAGTACGAGTTCTTTTGCTTTCTCAGCTCACTTGTTTCTGCCCTTTTTAGTTCTTGTGTGCAAGCGGCATGGCTCACTTGTGCATGTTGTTCCTTTCTGACGTCAAGGAATTCATGCAGAATGAACTTGATGGCAATCAACTTTATTTAGTCAACCTGTCGCAGTTCAGGTCATTTAGTGTCATTGTGGGTGTGGCGAGGCTGCTTTGGGAACATTCTGGCATCCATCTTTTCCACCTGCTGTGATGCACTTATTTTTTCTTCACTTTTGAAATGGTCATAAAGTGGTTCTCCCTCAGCGCCGTTCACATGTTTGTCCCTTTAACCGTTTGATGGCTGGGCATTTATTCTCATGTGGAAATGAAAATCCACATCGAAAACACAGTCTTTCTTTTTCGATAATGTCAACTTACGGGTATTTGCTCGGCACTGGTGTCTACTCTTCATGACTAATGCGATTCACCTTTTGCTTTTCCTGCTTCCATGTCAGACATTATCCCAGTCTGTGAGAGTTTCTTAATAACTTCTTTCACTCCATCATCAGTGAGATTCTTTAAGTATTTAATGATTTTTGTCATCACTAACTTCTTCCAGAGCATCTACGAAAACATCGAAAGTTTCGATCCACATGGTCCATCTGATTCCAATAATCTCTTTTTGGCAGTATTGAATGGTGGCAGAGGTTTCAGGAAAGTGGCTGCTGTGTACTTCACCTTTCTTTCTTCTGGCATTGAGAGTATGTACTGTTGTTCAAGCAGCGTTTATTGTGCGCCTGAATAAGCACCTTCTGGAAGTACCAGTTCCATACCTACGCTTGCGTTGCCGGACCGGCCCAGTGGCTGTATTGAATCTCCTTCACTTTTGATGGTAAGTGCATTTTATGTTTCTTGCATGCTCTGGTCTTTGCTTTCATCTTTTTGTTTCATTCTAGTCATTTCTTCGTGCTATTTCAGCAACTTTCTCTCTTGGGCCCACCTTGTGACTTTGATAACGATGGGCCATGTGTTCAACCTATCTCGTTTGAAGCAAGATTCAGGATATAGTGGATGTTACTTTGCACGTAGTTGCTTCTCCAGCAGGTCTCAACTGGCGTGTCTGATGCTTACGTTGTGACTGCTGTGTTACTGGTGAGTATATATTAATTTCTCATACCTGGTTGTCACTGCCTTCTAGCTTTTTCTTAGTATGACTGATTGCTTGGTGTTGTGACACAGCACATTCTTTTTCTGGGTTTCGCCTGCATGCACGCTTGCGTTGCTTGCAAAATCTATTGTTAATTAAAAAAAAACTTAAAAGGTTCTTAGAACCAGCCCCTTATCTGAAATTACCAATGGCCAGCAAGCCACTTTCAGGGCAGGAGCCCTTTAAATCTCGGCCCGCACTCCCGCTCGCGGTAAGAGAAAAGAGACGCAGCCGGGGGCCGCGGGAGAAGCCAGCAAGCCACTTTCAGGGCAGGAGCCCTTTAAATCTCGGCCCGCACTCCCGCTCGCGGGAAGAGAAAAGAGACGCAGCCGGGGGCCGCGGGAGGAGCCAGCAAGCCACTTTCAGGGCAGGAGCCCTTTAAATCTCGGCCCGCACTCCCGCTTTCATTTGCAGAACGAGTTTAGATGCCTTGTTAAGGTATTTGCCCAGTGCACTGAGCGGCTCTGTTTACAGACAACGGACCAGACCTTGTCCAACCTAGCCTGATTAAGACCAGGATAGGCTTGACTTCTCAACGGGAGGACTCAAGTAAGACTATTATTTTCTTTGGCTTTCGGTAGTTTTAACTATGGGGAAAAGGAAAGCTGTTGACCCGCCAGCATTACTGGATGGTAAAAAAAACCTGAAAAAGCATCCTAGGAAATTAACTGACAAGGCCGCACATGGGGGCCAGAAATCAATGGACGAGATTGATTTATTATTTGAGGAGGTAGAGGCCATACTTAATAATGAATTAGGTACCTGCGCAACTTTGCCTCAGAACAAGTCACCACTTAATTCTAAAAAGATCCAGGAATTCTTCAAGAAAAAGAAGAAGAGCCAAATAGTTATCTCTGGGGCATCAAATGATGGCACAGGGGAAATGCCCATTGTTAACGCCACTATTCCCTCTATACAGCAGGGTATGGTGGCTTATAGCAGTAACTCCAATTCCTCATGTACTCAGGGGGCTTCCCTAGCAGAAGGAATTGAACGTATTCCCCCACCCTTGAGAACTGAGATAAGGCTTGTCCCTAATGTGCCATGCAGAAATCGCTTTGAGTTCCTGACCGAGGAGGGCGACTTGACTGAGAGTCATGACCTCCCTTTCTACCAAGATAGATATCGAGGCTGCTATCTCTCCTCCTAGTACTGCTATGTGCTCTGAGCCATCTTCCAGTAAAGTTAACTTGCCTCTAATTCTTCATAGAGTAGAAGAAGTTAGGAATCTAGTACTGCAGTTAACCAAACTTCTACAGGGGAAAATGGTTCAGCAACCGAGATGCAAGTGCCTAAAGCTAGAGATAGTTGAGGAAGGTGGAACTGTGGCGCCCGAACTAGTTTCATCTGATACTATTGCGAACAAGGGGCCTGCTGACTATTTCCAAAGCTCTGGGTCCTATCCGGGTCCCACAGGGGCTAATTTTAATCCCTATATAGCCAATCCCAAAAGCAAATTTATAGGGTGCAATAGTTCCATTCCTGGTGGAACTTTGGCGGTGAGTGATGTCAGTAGCTGCTTCGCTCCACCGAACCGTAATTTCTCTATGAGACATAATACCACTACTAGTCTTTTAAAGTCTATGGATGGCCCTTTTCCTATTATTGATAAACATACTACGAAAACTCTGATTAAGGGCTTAACCTGCATTACTCCCTCCCAAAGAGCTCATAATGCCCCTGATATGCCTTTATCAAGCATAGGCTCTAGGTATGGAGGCAGTACTCTCTTTCTAACTAATGTCCCAAAGCTGCCACCCAGGTCTGTGGAGGACCAAGAGTCTAGGCTTAATAAGGTGATTCATTGGTTGCGCCATTGCCAGGGATGCCTTTCAGTTATACGCTCGGACATACTAAAAACTGAAAGATGGAGCCCTTTTGGGTCAAACTTCGATGTAATTGTAATTGTATTTTGTGACAAAATTATGGCAGACCAACTTTTTTTTTTTTTTTTTTTTTTTTTCAAATGTATTTTTATTAACTGTTTGCTGTTTTACATATGTAGGTCTATTTACAGTAACATTTTGTCTTTATTGTACATTTCTACTAACTGAGCCGCATCTCTGTTTTGCCTTGCTTGCAATGTGTTTCACAGTTACCTGTTCATTTCAATAATATTATAATATTTATACATCATTGTTTCCAGCTCTTAATCAGACCGTTTTTATGGTGTCAGTTCTTTCAGTGCCCCTTGTTACCTTTTGTATTTTGTGACCTTATAACAGACTTAACTCAACTTCAAACTGTAAATAAACTTATTGGCTTATGTGGGTGGAGCTGCTTAATTTCTAAAAGGGGGGATTGTCATGGCGTTTCTTGTTATGTAGGGGTGGCCTGTGTTCCGCTCCCCTCCCTCCTCTATCTTTGTAGTTATTGTGTCTTGTCCCCCCGTACTCTCTTTCTCCGCATCCGGCCTGGCAGGGCGCCTAGTATTCCTCCCGTCATGGTTACAGGGACCTTCCCCTACGATCATATCTGTTGGCCATTTCAGCTAGCTCATCCCACCCCCTCCGGTGCTATTGGTCTCTTCGTTAGGTCGTCCTAGTTTGTCACTAGGTTTTCCCACTCCGAGGCGATGGGGGTCTGGCGAACTCCCCTGGCCTCTTCGGCCTTAAGGACCTGCAGCTCAGCCCTGGACCATCTTGTGACATCGCTTCTCCATTCTGTCAGAGATGGGTGTGCGGGAGACTTCCAGCCCTTCGTAATCAGTCTTTTATATAGGGCTAGGGACAGGTCAAGGAAGCGACCCCCAACCCTGCTCCATTTGACGCTGGCTCTAAGGCCCAATAGACACATGGCGGGGGTTGGCCGGAGCTCCGTCCCGAACAGCTCCGTGAGGATTGCCATCATCGCGCCCCAGCCCCTCTGGAGAATCGTGCATCCCCACATCATATGATCAAAGTCGGCCTCGCCGTCCCCACATCTGGGGCATGTCCTGGGCACCCCCCCATATATGCGGTGCAGCCGTTGAGAAGTGAGGTATGTTCTGTGTAGGTAGTTGTATTGGATGTATCTCAGCCTTGTGTTGCGTGAGATCATCCTAGGATAAGCTAGTGCTCTGGTCCACTCTGACTCAGACAGATCCCGCCCAACTGTCTTCACCCATTTTTCTCTTAGGGAATGCAGGGGGTCCACAGCTGCCTCAATTTGGGCCCGGTATATTTTTGCAATCAAGTGAGGTTCCTCTCCTGCTGTCAACAGGAGGTGCAACACCCCGTGGACAGTGGGTTCCGCGTTGATCGTGTCCCAATGATCTTTCAGGGTGTGCACCAGCCTTCTGAAGAGTAAAAATTGTCCTTGCGGCACTCCCCCCCCTGCTACATCAGCGAAGCTCCTCAACACCCCCTCCCTGAATAGCCCCCCCACTGTCACCATCCCTGCTCTCGTCCATGGTCCCAATCCCAGCCCCCTTCGCTCCCCCACTCCCAGGTCCAGAGCGACGGTTGCCAGCGGCAGAGCGGGAGAGTACGGTGGCCCCACCCCAGTCCTTTTCTCGCACCGTTTCCAGCATTTCATCGCCACATTGCACATTATGTTGTCTCTTATGGGGCCAATCTTCCTGCCCGCCATACTTGCTGCTATCCGAGCTGTATCTATTACTCCGTGTGTGGTAGCCAGGTCCAGCCGTCCCCTGCCCGCCAGCCAGCCGGCCACCCATTGTAGCTGGGATGCCAAGTAATAAGCCTCGAAGTCAGGGGCACCCAGACCCCCCCAGGTGTGTCGGTCTACAGGTGGTCGAGAGCGCCGTTCTCCTGCGACCCTCATCCCATATCAGCTCTCTGAGCAGAGCGTTCAGTTCTCGGAACCATGCAGAGGGGACCTGTAGTGGTAAGTTAGCAAAGTAGTAGAGGAGGCGTGGAAGCATAATCATTTTTGAGAGCGCCACTCTGGCCATTATTGTTAGTTTCAATGATCTCCAGAACCCCACCGAGGAGCGCAGGGATCTGAGTGTCCTGCCAAGATTGCCGTCTCTAAGGTCGCTCAATTCGTGAAATATTTGTATGCCCAGGTATTTAAAAGTCCGCGGGCCCAGTTTACATCCGGTGGGAACGCATCAGGGCGTGCGCTGCCTGACAGCACGGGGAACACAAATGTTTTCCTCCGGTTAAGTCGGAGTCCGGATAAGCCTCCGAAGTCTTCCAGTATCCCCAGTGCCCACGTGAGTCCTCTTGTCCCGTCCCTCAGGTAGAGAAGTATATCATCAGCATACAGAGAAACGATATGCTCAGTCGGACACCAAGGGATTCCCTTGCCCATGCCTTCATACCGCAACTGCGATTCCAGGGGCTCAATTGCCAGGGCAAACAGCAGTGGGGATAAGGGGCAGCCCTGCCTAGTTCCCCGGTATACTGGGTATGCACTGGAAATCGTCCTTCCGGTCTTAACTCTTGCTAGTGGGGATGAGTATAACAAGTCCACCCATTTCACCCACTCCTCCCCCAACCCCATTTTAAGCATCACAGTCCTTAAGTAGTCCCACCTGATAGAGTTGAAGGCCTTCTCGAAGTCCACTGCGAGCAAGACCCCCGCTGGCGGCCTCAGGTCCTTGGGCATGTGCAAAACCGTAAAAACTTGTCTCAGGTTCAGGGAGGTATTACGGCCGGGGACAAAGCCGTTCTGGTCAGCATGAACTAGCTTGGTCATAAGGGGGAGCAGCCGAGCAGCCATGATCTTGCTAAGAATTTTGAAATCGCTGTTTAGCATTGATAAAGGCCTAAAGTCCGTCACGAAGCATCCCTGTCTTTTGTCTTGGGGAGTGGCACCACCAAAGCCTCCCGCAGTGTGCGCGGTAGCTCTCCATGTTGCAGTGCCTCCGCGTACATCTCTGTCAGTTGGGGAGCCAGCAGTGACCTGTATTTTTTATAAAAATCCATGGGGAGGCCGTCTGTTCCTGGGGTCTTTCCAGGTGCTAACTGCGCTATGGCTTCGTTTACTTCCTCCACCGACACTGGTCTCCCCAGGCTGTCTCTCTCCTCTGCACTCAGTGTTGGCAGTGGAGTTTGTTGTAAGTACCTATCAAAGGCCTCCGTCCGCAGTTCGCTGGGTTTCCCGTACAACTGTGTGTAGTATTCCCTGAATGCGTCATTTATGGGGCCCGGTCTGAGCCTGCGAGATCCCTCCCCATCTAGCACACATGTGATAGGCTCACCCTGCCCCCCTGGGCGGACCAGCCATGCCAGCAGTCTCCCCGATCTGCCCTCCTCCGCCTGCAGGGATGCTATGTATTTTTGCCTATCGTGGCACCTGAGCTGCTCTTCAATGCGGGAGTGTTCCCTGCGGGCACGGTTATATTCTTCATTCTCCTGAGCTGCCTTCCCCTGTCCCAACTCCCCCTCATGCATATCCTTCTCCAGGGCATTCAGTTCCTTTTCAAGTGTGCGCCTCACCCCCACCGACTGTCCCAAACAGAAGCCCCTCGTCACCACCTTGAGTGTCTCCCACTCCAAGGCCCTAGAGGGGGTGGACCCACTGTTCGTCTCAATATATTCTGCCAGGTGACAGTGTAGGGCCTCCCTGTATGCCTGGTCCTCAAGTGCTGAGGGGGACAGTCTCCATGACGGTATGGGGGGTCTATCCTCCGACACCCTCATCGTTATTGGCAAGGGATTGTGGTCAGACAAGGTGCGGGCTAAATATTCAGAGCGTGTCATGTTATTTATCAGGCCTGCAGTGCAGACTACTCTGTCAATTCTAGTGTGCACCCGGTGGAGACCCGAGTAGTAACAGTAATCTCTAGCAGTTGGGTGATGCACTCGCCAGACATCCGACAACCCCCAAGTGTCCAACCACTCGCCTAACCTTTTGGCTGTTTTAATTGTCGCTGCCCCCTGTAGAGGCGGGGTGGACCTGTCCATATTTGTGTCTAGCACTGCGTTAAAATCCCCCCCTACTAATAGTTCTCCGGCGCATTGGCGTGTGAGGTGTCTTGATAGGCCCGACATGAAGGGTACCTGGTCTTGGTTGGGGGCATAAATGCAGCTCAAGACTATCGGTATACCATGTAGCCTCCCTTCTAATTTCACGAATCTTCCCTCCCGGTCTATGTTGGAAGAGATCATTGTGAAGGGGACCCCCGCTCTGATCCATACTAATACACCTCTTGCGTAGGCTGAGTATTCCGATGCAAACACCTGCCCCCTCCACCTGCGTCTTAGCTTCTCTCCCTCTCCAGGCGCCAAGTGAGTCTCCTGCAGTAGTGCCACCTGTACACCCCTTCTTTTTAAATAGGAGAGTATTTTGTGCCTTTTAGCTGGTGTACCCATCCCCCTAACATTCCAGGTCAAGAGATTGTAATCTGCCATTTCATGATATTAGTCTGGTGACATTGTCCCCCGGCTCTCCCAAGCCTCGGAGTTGTTTTTCCACATATTCATGTCTTTGCCACAATCTAGTTCCGCCACCCACTTTGCCATATATACTTGTAACTGTGTATCCCAACTCCCGATCCCCAGGGCGCCTCTAAACCTGTAGGTTGCCCAGCAAATTGTGCAACAGTGCAACTTGTTCAATCTCTTATCAGCAGTACTCGCCATTTTGTTAGATAGGCGAGGTTCTGGTCCGGGGGGTGGCCAAGTCCGGAGGGGCCGCTAGTTCCCATGACATGCCTTGTCTCCGGTACCTTCTGCAGGTCCAGGCTAGCCAAGTTCGTCAGCCGTTTGTGGGGTCACCTTCGGAGCTCGGGCTGAATGTTCCAGGTCTCCCGCAGAGGACACCAGCGTGTCATCCGTTTCATCCCCAGAACCTTCCTGGGGGGACGCCTCACCACCCATGCGTGCTGCTGCTTCCAGTGCTTCTTTCCTTCCTTTCTCTTTCTGTACTTGCGTAGGCGCCAGCCGTCTACGGTCTCTGGACTTCCTTCCCTTCAGATCTCGGCGGGCCCTGCCCCCAGTCGCTCCCTCTCCTGTGGACCCTCCCGCCTGGGAGCTATGTGGCTCCAGCCATTCCCACGCCTCCTCAGGGTATTGGAGGAACGTTGTCTTCCCTTCCAGCATCACCCTTAATCTGGCTGGGTAGAGTAGCGAGTACTGGATTCCTTCTTCCCTTAGGGCTCTTTTGACTGTCAGAAACGAAGCTCACTTATTTTGTACCTCCAGGGTGAAGTCCGGGAATAGTGTCACCTCCCCGTTTGTGACTTTGAATGGGCCCGATTCCCTGGCCCTCTGCAGGAGGGTGTCCCTGTCTCTGTAGTGTAACAGTTTAGCTATCACGGCCCGGGGGGGCCTGCCCGGAGCAAGGGGTCTCGCCGGCACCCGGTGCGCCCGCTCCAGCGTGTAGAAAGGAGTCAGGCGCCCGAGCGCCACTGTTGTACTGAACCACTTCTCCAGGGATTCAACAATGTTCGCCCCCTCGGCCCCCTCCGGGAGGCCCACCACGCGTACATTGTTCCTTCTATTCCTCCCCTCTACTTCTTCAGCTCTCTTTTCGAGGCGCGTCACTCTGTCAACCAGGGAGGTCACTTCGGCCGCCAGGTCTTTCTGTTTTGGTGCAATGTCCGCCAGTGCGGTTTCTGTCTCTTTGACTCTGTCTACCAGTTTGTGGTGGTCCGCTCTCAGTAGGCTCACCTCAACCGCGACCTGGCTGATCTCCCGCTGCAACGTTGCTTTTGTGTCCTCAATCGCTCCGAGTATTTTATCTAGAGTGTCCTGGACTTTGACCTGCGTGTGGTCCTGTGTGCCCGGCTCCCCGCTCTCCGCCGGAGCCGCCGTGTCCATGATTCTGGTCTTGTGGCGGCTCTTGGGGGACATCAGACCGGCAGCGGGCCTCGCCCCAGGGGTCCCGGCAGCGGCCCCAGCAGTGTCTATAGTTCCTCTCCGGGACGTCACTCCCCACTCACCATTGGCCGCACCTTTGTTCCCGGTTGATCCTCAGCTGGACCCCTGCACCCTATCTGGACCCGCAGTTTTCGGCCCGTGGCGTCGGGGGCTCCGCGCCGACACTTTCTGTTTAGCCGCTAGTCTCTTCAGCTCCGGGCTCTATAGTACGTCGTAGGCTCGCGTCTGTCACCCTTCTTCGTGGCTCCGTTTTGCCTCCCACTTGCTTTCCTTGTTGCACCAAAGACACTTCTGGGCACCCTAAGTCACCCCTCTGGGGCTATTCCCCTTGGACTGTTCCCAGTCCTACTCGTTTAGGGGTCTCCGGCTCTCCAGGGCGCGATCCGCCACTCACTGGTTCCACCGACTGATCCTTTTGCCCCACTGGCTTGCTCCTGTCAGTTAGATCCACCTGCCCCGGACTCCAATACAGCACCCAGGGGTCTCAGGTCGGCGCGGACCAGGGCCGCTCCACTCCGGCACCCAACTCCAACGGACCATCAGTCCCGCTACAGTCTCACCAAAGTCTACAGGGGTTCACCAGGGTACGTTTTCCTCTACTCACTCCGCTTCTTCCGTGTTTGCCAGGGCCCAGAGCTCCACCTCCAATCAAACAGCCTCGCGGTTTGCTCCCGGGACGCACCGTCACTCCGGCGTCGCATTGCTCCGACTCTCTCTCTCGGCCTCGCGCCGTCCCCAATCCTTTCAAGGGGGCCACGCCCGTGTCCAAGAATAGCACCACAGGACGTGTCTACAGTTGGGCCATCGGGCCCCAACCGGCAACTCCGCCGCAGCGGGGGAGACTCCTCTGGCGTCCCCCGCTGTCCTCGGGCCGACCGCCCTCGAGCCGCCTCGGTCCGCAGCCCCGCCCGGGGCCAGAACCCCGATCGCGGGCCGGCCCCCGTATTCTCCTGGGGCCGCCCGCCTCCAGGAGCGCTGCCTCGCCGCACCCCGGCTGGGCGCAACCACTCTCGGGCTCTCGGGCCCCTTCCGGCACTTCCGCAGCCGCGGGGGGACTTGTCCGGGGTCCCCCGCCGCCCCGCTCCGTCTGCCCTCACGCCGTGTCAGATCGCGGCCCCAACCGGCAACCCCGCCGCAGCGGGGGGACTCCTCTGGCGTCCCTGCTGTCCTAGGGCCGACCGCCCTCGAGCCGCCTCAGTCCGCAGCCCCACCCGGGGCCACGACCTCGATCGCGGGCCGGCTCCCGTATTCTCCTGGGGCTGCCCGCCTCCAGGAGCGCTGCCTCGCCGCACCCCGATTGGGCGCAACCACTCTCGGGCTCTCGGGCCCCTTCCGGCACCCCCGCCGCCGCAGGGGGGGGCTCGTCCGGGGTCCCCCGCCGCCGCAGGGGGGGGCTCGTCCGGGGTCCCCTGCCGCCCCGCTCCGTCTGCCCTCACGCCGCGTCGGATCGCGGCCCGACGCGAGGCCGCGGCCTCGCCGCGTGCCCAGGCCTCCGGCTCCCGAGCTCACCAACGGGCCGATTTCGCCCCCCGGCACTCTCCGGGGTCGCCGCGTGGGCCCACACTCGCTCGGCCACTTCCTCCGGCTCAGCCCCTCCGCTCGGACCTCGACAGGCCCGGAGAGGGCGCGATTTCGGACGTTTTCTCGCCGGCCCCTCCGGAGCGAGAAATTCAGGCGTGCGCCATCTCCGGGTCCTTGGCCACGCCCCCATGGCAGACCAACTTATCGACTTTGTTGCACGTATGTGCCAGCTCAAGGGGTTAAAAGGAGAAGGCATTATGTTAGTTCCCAAATTGGTGGATTTAAAACAGGCACTTGCGACTGGTCATAATACCTATACTAACAGGAGAATCTCCTGGGATGAAGGTGAACTTTTGCTTTATGGCTCTGTATGACTGTCTTCTGCCCAGGAAGCCATAAATAGGGACACTTCAGAGGAAATACAAACAATTAGATTGGATAAGTCCAGTGATGAATTGAACCACAAGGATGTTTTTCCTATAATCGTCGACACTAAAATAGACACTACTGGTTTATTCATAATGACTTGGAATCTTGCTGGCCTTCCCAGGAAATTGGATGATATCGATTGGGTTACTTATATAAAGTCCCAGGATGTGTGTCTTTTTCAAGAAACATGGGTTGAGGATTAAATTAGTATAGATGGGTTTCTTTCTTTCAATGTCCCTGCACAACCATCAGAGACAGCAAAAGGTCGAGCAAAAGGGGGACTTTTAATTCTTTTAAATTTAAAATTGCAATGTGCTTATAAGGTTTTAAAATTTGATTGCCCTGATCTGATGGGCTTACAAATTTCTTTCCAGCAAAATTTTAATATAATTCTTATTAATGTATACGCACGATCAGTCTCACGCGGATCAGAATCACATATTTTAACTTTACTTGCAGATTTTTTAGACACTACACAAACTACTTCTTATTTAATTATTGCTGAGGATGTAAATTGTACCTTCGAACCCTCTGAGGTTTTTAGTGATGTAACCATGGAGGAGGATGAATTATGGGGAATTGCACAATTGAATGGAGATAGCTCTTGCCCACGTTCTCGTGTTGCAACTCAGCTAGCCTCTCTATGTTTAAAATTTGGCCTTAGGGCTTGTAATGGGCGTACTCCTTCTGATTTAAACCTTGCTCCTACATTCCAACGAGGGTCTTCGACCAGCGTTATAGATTATTTTCTAGTGGATGTGCGACTCTGGCCGCTATTGCGGGACATGAAGGTGGATTCCAGGTGTGAGAGTGATCATAACCCCCTGTTACTCACCCTCACTGGGAATACTTTTGGTAGAACTTCGAATATGCAACTTACAATGGTCCCCCCTCCTATTTTTAATAATGCTTATTCAAAGGTTGGGTGGCCAAAAGTAATGTCAAACCCTTATTTGGTACGCGAGATCTACCGAATGTTTCTTGATAATTTGGCAGCCTATGAAGATTCTGACCCTGAGGCTATTCCACTTCTTGATATTCATCCAGACATGACGATCCAACTTCAAAGTATTTTTTATAAAAAGGTTAAGGCAAGCCCGAGAGGCAGGGCTCTGAACAACAGTAGATGGTTCAACGACACATGTATGAGGGCTAAACTTGATCTAAAAAAGGCTATTAAGGTTGGGATTCCGGGGCGATCAAACAAGCAAGATGTACTTACAAAAAGACAATGCTACACTCAAAGAAATCTTGGGAAGACTCAACTTGGCAGGAGCTGTTGGTCGCCTCAAAAACAAATAACAACCACCTTTTTTGGGAACTGTTAACTAATCATGAGAGAGGGAGTAGATCTAATGTAAGGAATCATATTCAACCCGAATGCTGGGTGGAACATTTCACTAATCTATATGAGGGAACTACCTCCTTTGTGGTCTCTGATTGTGACAATGTGGGCCTAGACCCCCTCACTCCTTTAAATGACCCTGAGAGTTATATTTGTTTCTCGCTAGAAGAAACTGCTGATGCTATTAATTCTTTGAAATCTGGCAAAGCCCCAGGACCAGATAAAATTCCAGGCGATCTATATAAATCTGAGCCACGTATATGGACTTGGTATATCAACCTATTATCTAATACAATCATTAAAGGAGGGCAGATCCCCGAGACATGGAAGGGTGCCGAAATCATCCCCATTTACAAAAAGGGCAACCCAAATCTCCCATCCAACTATAGACCGGTTAGTTTAATTGACAACTTGCAAAAAATCTTCGCCAAGCAGCTTTTAGGAAGACTATCGAGCTGGGTTACGGAACAACAGACCCTCTCTCCGTTACAGGCGGGGTTCCGGCCTAAACTGAGTACGATAGATCAGGCCTTTAGGCTGGCTGTGCTCCATTGGAAATATGTAGCCCTGGCTAAGCAACCCTTATATGTTGCTTTCGTTGATTTGCGCTCTGCCTTTGATTTGGTCTCAAGGGAAAAGCTTTAGGAAGTGTTATATAAAATAGGGATACCAGTTCAGACTATTTCCCTATTGAAACGTATGCATGAAGATACATATGCTCAAGTGAGGTGGGGCAAACAAGGAGAGTTGACTAACAAATTCCCTATCAAAAGAGGCGTTCGACAGGATTGTGTATTGGCACCACTCTTGTTTTCCCTATTTATCAATGAAGTAGTGCAAGAATTGAGGGCATGTCAGAATGATGCTCCCATTTTAGTCAATCAGAAAATCCCTATTCTTCTTTTTGCGGATGATTCTTTACTTATTTCAAAAACCCCTATGGGTTTACAAATCCTTGTGGACAAATTTAATTCATTCTGTCGGAATTCTGGCCTTGAACTGAACCTAAAGAAAACTAAACTGATGGTCCTTCGTTCTGGACCTCGGAAGAAATGCACCATAAGGTTAAATGGTGTTATCTTAGACCAGGTTAGTTACATCGATTACCTGGGTGTGAGGCTCACAGATTCACTTCATTGGGAGGAACAGATTAGCAAGAGTGCAGGGCTCTTGCAACATCGGGCAGCATCCATATTGCGCCTTTATAGGAGCACTATTGCCAAATCTGTATCCCCAGCACTAAAGAACTTACTGGCTAAGGTGCAGGGTGCTGCTGTCTATGGAGCAGAGATTTGGGGTATGTCAGACAGTAGCAGATTGACTAAAATTGAGAATAACTTTGCTCGGGTTCTATGTGCATGTCCCACTAGCACCCCATTAATTCCTTTATTTTTAGACTTAGGGTTAAAACGAATGGCTGATTTAATTGTTTTGCGACCCTTGCTGTATTGGGTGAGGCTATGGATAGTCCCCGAATTGGTCGTATATAAGTCCTCACTTTTAGAATTGCTAAAATGTACTAATTCTACCTCTATCCCATGGATAAAACATGTATCGAGCTGGCTCTGTTTATTGGGATTGAGAGATTTATGGGAGAACCCTTATCAACTTGAGAAATCCCACGTCATAATATTGAAGGGAGCCTACTGGTCTTATGTACGGAACAATTATATTGTTTTCAAATCTAGTGGTCACCTAATTAACCTTTTTATTGACTTCAAATGGTACCCGGAATTCGAATCATATCTAGATATAATACCTGAACTATTAGGCAAAGGACTGTATGCCAGACTCTGTTTCGGAACATTACCATTAATGGCCCTGACGAGCAGATGGGGATCCAATTTAACGTCTGATATATGTCCTGTGTGTGGTAATTCCCCGGAAACAGTAGAGCACTTTATGTTTTTCTGTCCTGCTTACTTTACCCCTAGGTCTAAATGGATTCGTGGTATTTGTCGGGAATTGAAGTTAAGAAAATGTGCTTTAGCTCTGAGAATTTTAAAAAGCCAAAATTCAAGTGTGTCAATTTATGCTGTAAGTAAGTTTTTAGTGGAGGCATGGCGTATACGTAATTTTTATTTACAATGATTTTAACTGATTTTAGCTTGGACAGAATGGATTTTAATCTTTTTGTAAACTCGGTATATGGTTCACTTGTATTGCTTATTTATGATGCTTTTTATTCGTATTGTATTGCTTTGATGGTCTGCTGGCCGAATAAAGCTTGTGTCTATATATACCAATGGCTTACTCCAACGTCGCTCTGATTTACGTGCTTCTGATTGACCAGCATGTCGTCTTGTTGCCTTCTATGTGTCCTTCGCCGATCTTGCTGTCCAGTTGCCTGTGGACCAAGTACTCCTTCTAGTCAATTCCCATTGGACACTAGCCTGTGTCCTCCCTCTGGCTAGGACACTAAAGATATTTCTTTTTTCTTTTTGAATGCCATCTCCTTTCTTTGTTGCTGTCATCTTTTTTCCCTCTGCATGCCGTCTTCTTTCTTCATTGCCATCATATTTTTTCTTTCTTCTATGCTGTCTTCTTTTTTTTGTTGCATGCATTGTCTTTTTTCATTCTTCGTTGCATCTTCTTTTTTCTTTTTGCATGCGTCTTTTTCTTTCTTCGTTCCTTTCTTCTTTTTTCTTTCTACATGCCATCTTTTTTCTTTCTGCGTGCCGTCTTCTATTGTCTTCCTTTACTATCTTCTTTCTTCTTCACCGCAAGCCGTTTTCTGTCTTCTTTCTTCTTTACTGCATGCCATCTTCTGTTTTCTTTCTTCGCTGTCTTCTTTACAGCATGCTGTCTTCTGTCTTCTCTCTTCGCTGTCTTCTTTCTTCCTTACTGCATGCCTTCTTCTGCCTTTTTTCTTTGCTGTCTTCTTCGTTTTTTACTGCATGCCGTCTTCTGTCTTCACTGTCTTCTTTATTCTTTACTGCATGCCGTCTTCTGTCTACTTTCTTCGCTGTCTTCGTTTTACTTTACTGCATGCCATCCTCTGTCTTCTTTCTTTGCTGTCTTCTTTTTACTTTACTGCATGTTGTCTTCTTTCTTCACTGTCTTCTTTACCACATGCCGTCTGCTGTCTTCTTTCGTCGCTGTCTTTTTTCTTCTTTACTGCATGCCGTCTTCTGTCTTTTTTCTTCACTGTCTTCTTTCTTCTTTACTGCATACCGTTTTCTGTCTTTGCTGTCTTCTTCCTTATTACCGCATGCCGTCTTCTGTCTACTTTCCTCGCTGTCTTCTTTCTTCTTTACTGCATGCCGTCTTCTGTCTTCTTTACCGCATGCAGTCTTCTGCCTTCTTTCCTTGCTGTCCTCTTTCATCTTTTCCTCAAGCCGCCTTCTTTCTTCTCTGTCTTCTTTCTTTGCTGTCTTCTTCCTTTTTTACTGCATGCTGTCTTCTGTCTTCACTGTCTTCTTTCTTCTTTACCGCATGCCGTCTTCTGTCTACTTTCCTTGCTGTCTTCTTTCTTATTTACTGCATACTTGACCCAAGGGTAGGTCGCTCCCCCTGCCGCTGCAGCTCCACCAGCCCAGGCTCCTGAAACCTCCAAGCAAGTCCTGTGAAAATACAGTAAGTACTCCCCCCGCCCAGCCCCTCGCCCTGCCCCGCGCTACTCACCTCTTCTCCTGTGCCTCTGTCTTCTGCCTTCCGCTCTCCCCTCCTACCTCTCTCCGCTCCTCCGCCGTCCTTCTTCCCTTCGCTCTCTGCTCCTCTTCTGCAGCCCTCTTGCTGCGTGTTCTGCTCTTCCTCTGCCCCGCTCCTCTTCTGCACCGCGTTCTCGTCCGGCTTCTTTCGTCATCTTTGGTCTTCTTCTGTGTTCTTCATCTGTATTCTTCATCTGTCTTCTTCTTTCTTCCCTGCACCCCGTCCTGCGTGTTCTTACTTCTTTCTTCATCTGTGTTCTTCATCTGTGTTCTTCTTTCTTCCCTGCACCCCGTCCTGCGTGTTCTCTCTTCCTCTTTGTCCTTCTTCTGTGTTCTTCATCTGTATTCTTCATCTGTGCTCTTCTTCTGTGTACTTCATCTGTGTTCTTCTTCTTCTGTGTACTTCATCTGTGTTTCTTCCTTCTCTTCTGCACCGTGACCTGCGTGTGCTTTCTTCTTTCTTCATCTGTGTTCTTCATCTGTGTTCTTCTTTCTTCCCTGCACCCCGTCCTGCGTGTTGTCTCTTCTTCCCTGATCCTTCTTCTGTGTTCTTCATCTGTGTTCTTCGTATCCTCTGCTTCTCAGGTATCTCCTCTTCTGCCTGACTCCTCTTCCTTGACTCTTCTCTCCTCCTCTTCTTTACCCTTCTTCTTGGCTCTTCTCTCCTCTGTTCTTCTGTTCTTGACTCCTCGCTCCTCTTCTTCTTTACCTTTCTTTCTTCTTGGCTCTTCTCTCTTCTGCTCTTCTGCTCCTGACTCCTCGCTCCTCTTCTTCTTTACCTTCTTCTTGGCTCTTCTCTCTTCTGTTCTTCTGCTCCTGACTCTTCTCTCTGTCCTTCCTTACTCCCCTCCACCTCTGAATCCCCCCCTCCCTATTTTACTATCTTTCTTCCCTACTCCCCTCCACCTCTGTAACCCCCCCTCCCCTATCTTCCTATCTTCCTTCCTTACTCCCTCCACCTTTAACCCCCCCTCCCCTATCTTTTCTCCCCTCCCCTCTACCTGACCCCCCCACCCTCCGCTTTCCCGCCGCCACCTCCTGCTTGCCCCCGCCACCCCCTGCTCCCATTCGTTGCACCCCTCCAGCCCCCCGCCCCCAGCTGACCTCTCATCCCCCCGTCCTCCCTCTTATGGCGGCCGCTGCGCCCGTCCGCGCCTGGACTGCACCCAGCGCCACGACCCCTGGCCCCCAGCACTCCCAAACCCCGCAGCACCGCTACGACCCCATCACCCTCCACGCCCTCAACCCGGGGCGCTCCAGCACCTGCTTCCAAGCCAACCCGAAACGTACCCATGGACCCTTCGTATGTCACACCTGCAAACTCACCTTCCACCGCGAAACCACCACGCCCGCCAGCCCACCCGCCAACAACCACCTCAAATGCATCCTGATCAACGTACGCTCCGTCCACAAGCACGCCGTTGAACTTTGGGACCTCCTGGACTCCACCACACCAGATGTCGCCTTCATCACTGAGACCTGGATGAACGCCTCCTCAGCCCCCGACATCGCCATAGCCATCCCCGACGGGTACAAGATTTCCAGGAGAGACCGCACCAACCAAGTAGGGGGAGGAATCGCCATTGTCTTCAAGGACTCCATCAACGTCACCACCTCCACCGAAGACACCCCCCTCGCCGTCGAACACCTGCACTTCCAGATCCACACCGACCCCAGGACCACCCTCAGAGGAACTCTCATCTACCGACCCCCTGGACCACGCGCCCTCTTCAGCGAATCTATCACTGACTTCATCTCCCCGCACGCCCTTGCCTCGCGGAACAGCTTCTCTCCACTCTCAGCGACAACCAACCCACCTTCTCCACCGACCCCAACGACGCAGCCCTCAGCCTCACGCATTGGATCACCAACTGCGCAGACAACCTTGCTCCCCACAGACGCCTCCCAAGACAGACCAACACCAAAAAACCTCTCTGGTTCACTGATACCCTCAAGGAATCAAAAAAAAACTGCTGCACCCTCGAGAAAGCCTGGCGCAAGGACCACACCGCAGATAACATGACTGCCCTCAAGAATGCTACCCGCGAGCACCACCAACTGATCCGCGCCGCCAAAAGAAATTCCTTCACAGACAGACTGGACAAAAACAGTCACAACAGCAGAGAACTCTTCAACATCGTCAAAGAGCTCTCCAACCCTAACGCCAACGCCAAAGCCATCACGGACTCACAAGACCTCTGCAACTCCCTCGCCACCTTCTTCCATCGTAAGATCACCGACCTACACGACAGCTTCGGACACCAAACCCAGCCAACCACCACAGAACCTACAACCCCAGCCATCACCCTCAACGCCTGGACTCACATCAACACGGAAGAGACCAAGGCCACCATGAACTCCATCTACTCCGGTGCCCCCTCGGACCCCTGCCCACACTTCATCTTCAACAAAGCCGACGACATCATCGCCCCGCATCTCCAGACCATCATCAACAGCTCGTTTTCTTCTGCCACCTTCCCCGAGAGCTGGAAACACGCTGAAGTCAACGCCCTACTGAAGAAACCTACGGCGGACACAAGCGACCTGAAGAACTTCCGCCCCATCTCGCTCCTCCCATTCCCTGCCAAAGTCATAGAGAAGACCGTCAGCAAGCAACTTACCATCTTCCTTGAAGACAGCAACCTTCTCGACCCCTCGCAGTCCAGATTCCGAGCCAATCACAGCACAGAAACTGCCCTCATCTCAGTCACAGACGACATCAGAACCCTGATGGACAACGGAGAAACAGTCGCCCTCATCCTCCTCGACCTCTCGGCTGCCTTCGACACCGTCTGCCACCGCACCCTAATAACCCGCCTCCGCTCCACCGGGATCCAAGGACAGGCCCTGGACTGGATCACCTCCTTCCTCTCCAACCGCTCCCAAAGAGTCTACCTCCCACCTTTCCGCTCAGACCCCACCGAGATCATCTGCGGCGTCCCACAAGGCTCCTCGCTCAGCCCGACTCTCTTCAATGTCTACATGAGCCCCCTCGCCGACATCGTACGCAAACACAGCATCATCATCACCCCCTACGCCGACGACACTCAGCTGATACTTCCCCTCACCAAGGACCCCACCAGCGCCAAGACCAACCTGCAAGATGGAATGAAAGACGTCGCAGATTGGATGAAACTCAGCCGTCTGAAACTGAACTCAGACAAAACGGAAGTCCTCATCCTCGGAAACACCCCGACCGCCTGGGACGACTCCTGGTGGCCCACGGCCCTTGGCACCGCACCAACCCCCTCAGACCACGCACGCAACCTCGGTTTCATCCTGGACCCACTTCTCACCATGACCAAACAAGTCAACGCCGTATCATCCTCCTGCTTCCTCACCCTCTGCATGCTCCAAAAGATCTTCCGTTGGATCCCCGCCGACACCAGAAAGACCGTGACCCACGCCCTCGTCACGAGCCGCCTGGACTACGGCAACACCCTATACGCAGGAACCACCGCTAAACTCCAGAAACGTCTGCAACGAATTCAAAACGCCTCCGCCCGCCTCATCCTCAACATACCCCGCAACAGCCACATCTCCGCCCACCTGAGACACCTGCACTGGCTTCCCGTCAACAAAAGGATCACCTTCCGACTCCTCACCCACGCACACAAAGCCCTCCACAACAAGGAACCCGAATACATCAACCGCTGCCTCAGTTTCTACACACCCACCCATCAACTTCGCTCCGCCAACCTCGCTCTCGCCGCCGTCCCTCGCATCCGCTGCACCACGGCAGGTGGGAGGTCTTTCTCCTACCTGGCGGCCAAGACATGGAATTCCCTCCCCACCAACCTCAGGACCACTCTGCATTCCGGAGGCAACTCAAGACCTGGCTCTTCGAGCAGCAGTAACCCCATCCCCCTAGCGCCTTGAGACCCGCACGGGTGAGTAGCGCGCTTTATAAATGCTTATGATTATGATTATGATTACTGTCTTCTGTCTTCTTTGTTCTTTCTTCTTTACCGCATGCAGTCTTCTGCCTTCTTTCTTTGCTGTCCTCTTTCATCTTTTCCTCAAGCCGTCTTCTTTCTTCCCTGTCTTCTTTCTTCTTCGCCTCATGCCCTCATGCCAATAGGTTTCGCCTTTGTTTATTATTTCTATATGACTGGATTACAAATATTAGATTTTTTTTTATAATAATGTGTTTTAAATTTGATAAACCACAGCAGTTTATCAAATTTAAAACACTCATCATTATAAAAATGTTCTAATATTTTAGAATCCTGTTAGATAGAAAGAAAAAACAAAGGCAAAACCTTTTGGCTTTGCCAGTGCATGTTTCTTTAACCTTGCAGCCAGTCTTGGCGGGCTTTTCCAATGGTGCTTCATTGTTGGGTCTTCAACTTCTCCAGGAGGCCTTGTAGGTGCTGAATTGGTGCTTGCACTCCACATACGCAAACTACAGGCTTCTTCGCTTTTTGCTTGGGGGCATGTGCCACGCATGAGAAGTTTGCTATTTGTTGCAGACTCACAGGGAGAGCACTTTTGTTTCTTTGGGGCACATATCCCCTACTCACCAGTTGTTGTGTCCTTCCCAGCCCGTTAGTATGCACAAGAACACACCACACATGGAGCTAATCATAAGCGTATTTACACATCAGCATACATGTAACTATCTCTCAATATCCTTAAAACCTTAAAGACCATACCCTGACACCTCCCAGATCAATTACATAATCTCTATCATAAATTAACCCCTAGTCACGGGGTCCTAACACCCACAGTTCTTTGACACTACAATGGCAATAGAGAGAAACCAGCGGGGAAAAGCCTCTGAAGGTTATAGATGAGTAAAATATCCAACTCAGTAACTACTTTAGGCAGAACGCCATGTGTTATCTGCAGGTCATAGGTGTAGGAAAGTACCATCTTGCCTGGCATGTTACCCCCATATTTCACTGTATATATGTTGTTTTAGTTGTATGTGTCACTGGGACCCTGCCAGCCAGGGCCCCAGTGCTCATAAATGTGCCCTGTATGTGTTACCTGTGTTATGACTAACTGTCTCACTGAGGCTCTGCTATCCAGAACCTCAGTGGTTATGCTCTCTCATTTTCTTTCCAAATTGGCACTAACAGGCTAGTGACCAATTTCACCAATTTACATTGGCATACTGGAACACCCTTATAATTCCCTAGTATATGGTACTGAGGTACCCAGGGTATTGGGGTTCCAGGAGATCCCTATGGGCTGCAGCATTTCTTGTGCCACCCATAGGGAGATCTGACAATTCTTACAAAGGCCTGCCAGTGCAGCCTGAGTGAAATAACGTCCACGTTATTTCACAGCCATTTACTTATAAGTCACCTATATGTCTAACCTTTACCTGGTAAAGGTTGGGTGCTAAGTTACTTAGTGTGTGGGCACCCTGGCACTAGCCAAGGTGCTCCCACATTGTTCAGGGCAAATTCCCCGGACTTTGTGAGTGCGGGAACACCATTACACGCGTGCACTATACATATGTCACGACATATGTATAGCGTCACAATGGTAACTCCGAACATGGCCATGTAACATGTCTAAGATTCCCCTTTGGAGGATGGATGTCCCATGTCGTGAAGAGTTGTGCAGAGGTAATTCTGTGCAAAAAGACCGCAAACAAGCCTTGCTAGCTGCAAAGGTCGCGGTTAGGGTTTTTGGATTCTGGCATTGGGGAGACAATTCCATGATCCCCTGAGTCTCTAGCTCAGACCCGGGTACTGCCAAACTACCTTTCCCGGGGTTTCACTGCAGCTGCTGCCAACCCCTCAGACAGGTTTCTGCCCTCCTGGGGTCCAGCCAGGCCTGGCCCAGGAAGGCAGAACAAAGGACTTCCTCAGAGAGAGGGTGTTACACCCTCTCCCTTTGGAAAAAGGTGTCAGGGCTGGGGAGGAGCAGCCTCCCCCAGCCTTTGGAAATGCTTTGATGGGCACAGATGGTGCTCATCTCTGCATAAGCCAGTCTGCACCGGTTCAGGGATCCCTTAGCCCTGCTCTGGCGCGAAACTGGACAAAGGAAAGGGGAGTGACCACTCCCCTGACCTGCACCTCCCCTGGGAGGTGCCCAGAGCTCCTCCAGTGTGCTCCAGACCTCTGCCATCTTGGAAACAGAGGTGCTGCTGGCACACTGGACTGCTCTGAGTGGCCAGTGCCAGCAGGTGACGTCAAGACGCCTTCTGATGGGCTCCTTCAGGTGTTGCTAGCCTATCCTCTCTCCTAAGAAGCCAAACCTCCTTTTCTGGCTATTTAGGGTCTCTGCTTTGGGGAATTCCTTAGATAACGAATGCAAGAGCTCATCAGAGTTCCTCTGCATCTCTCTCTTCACCTTCTGCAAAGGAATCAACTGCTGACCGCGCTGGAAGCCTGCAAAACTGCAACAAAGTAACAAAGACGACTACTGCGACCTTGTAACGCTGATCCTGCCTCCTTCTCGACTGTTTTCCTGGTGGTGCATGCTGTGGGGCTAGTCTGCCTCCTCTCTGCACTAGAAGCTCCAAAGAAATCTCCCGTGGGTCGACGGAATCTTCCCCCTGCAACCTCAGGCACCAAAGAACTGCATCCCCGGTCCTCTGGGTCTCCTCTCAGCACGACGAGCGAGGTCCCTTGAACTCAGCAACTCTGTCCAAGTGACTTCCACAGTCCAGTGACTCTTCAGTCCATGTTTGGTGGAGGTAAGTCCTTGCCTCCCCACGCTAGACTGCATTGCTGGGAACCGCATGTTTTGCAGCTACTCCGGCTCCTGTGCACTCTTCCAGGATTTCCTTTGTGCACAGCCAAGTCTGGGACCCCGGCACTCTAACCTGCAGTGCACGACCTCCTGAGTTGTCCTCCGGCGTCGTGGGACTCTCATTTGTGACTTCGGGTGAGCCCCAGTTCACTCCACTTTGTAGTGCCTGTTCTGGCACTTCTGCTGGTGCTGCTTGCTTCTGAGTGGGCTCTTTGTCTTGCTGGACGCCCCCTCTGTCTCCTCACACAATTGGCGACATCCTGGTCCTTCCTGGGCCACAGCATCATCCAAAAACCCTAACCGCGACCTTTGCAGCTAGCAAGGCTTGTTTGCGGTCTTTTTGCACGGAATTACCTCTGCACAACTCTTCACGACATGGGACATCCATCCTCCAAAGGGGAAGTTTCTAGCCCTTGTCGTTCTTGCAGAATCCACAGCTTCTACCATCCGATGGCAGCTTCTTTGCACCCACAGCTGGCATTTCCTGGGCATCTGCCCACTCCCGACTTGATTGTGACTCTTGGACTTGGTCCCCTTGTTCCACAGGTACTCTCGTCAGGAAATCCATCGTTGTTGCATTGCTGGTGTTGGTCTTCCTGGCAGAATTCCCCTATCACGACTTCTGTGCTCTTTGGGGAACTTAGGTGCACTTTGCACCCACTTTTCAGGGTCTTGGGGTGGGCTATTTTTCTAACCCTCACTGTTTTCTTACAGTCCCAGCGACCCTCTACAAGGTCACATAGGTTTGGGGTCCATTCGTGGTTCGCATTCCACTTCTAGAGTATATGGTTTGTGTTGCCCCTATCCCTATGTGCCCCCATATCATTCTATTGTGACTATACATTGCTTGCACTGTTTTCTATTGCTATTACTGCATATTTTGGTATTGTGTACATATATCTTGTGTATATTTGCTATCCTCATACTGAGGGTACTCACTGAGATACTTTTGGCATATTGTCATAAAAATAAAGTACCTTTATTTTTAGTATATCTGTGTATTGTGTTTTCTTATGATATTGTGCATATGATACTAGTGGTACTGTAGGAGCTTCACTCGTCTCCTAGTTCAGCCTAAGCTGCTCTGCTAAGCTACCTTTTCTATCAGCCTAAGCTACTAGACACCCCTCTACACTAGTAAGGGATACCTGGGCCTGGTGCAAGGTGTAAGTACCCCTTGGAACTCACTACAAGCCAGTCCAGCCTCCTACAATAGGTTCTTGAGAG
The DNA here is from genome assembly GCF_031143425.1 of Pleurodeles waltl. Lineage (NCBI taxonomy): Eukaryota > Metazoa > Chordata > Amphibia > Caudata > Salamandridae > Pleurodeles > Pleurodeles waltl. Next base: position 334,313,021 of record NC_090446.1, read on the forward strand.
ACTGTTCAGAGAGTTTATGTGTCACTTGAAGAAATCTATGCGGAGCCCACTGACTCTAATCAAATAAAGAAACACAGTGGTTTAATGCACCAATCGCAGAAAAGCGAAGTTTGGTGAAGCTTTAGAATAACCTTCTTGCGGAAGGACACTCGGATGTTTTGTTGAGTATTAATCTTTAAGTGGTGTTTGTGTGGTACATGCACTAAAACTAGACTCTTTCCTGTCTGAGTGGCTCTCTTCCTATTTATGAAACAACAGTGAGCTAAGCTTGATCTGGTTAAACACCTCCCCTTGAGAACAGAATGGACACTTTTATCTCTGCATTTATTTATTATGGCTTCTGTTGGGAAATTATATTTTGTTTAACCCATTGCGTCTCATTTTTCGTGTAGATGGGTTGTGAGAACTGTGAAACTGATGTCTGACACAGAAGAGAGACTTCTTCTCCCTACACCTGTCTCCTCCTGTTATAATTCGTGACTTTGTATGCAAGGTATGTCCCTGCTCACAACTTTGACACATGCAGCCATTGTAATGTATTTCATGCAATATGTTTAGTTTTTGCAAAAATTATGCCTATATTGTGAGAAAAGGAATTTGCAATTTACCACATCGTCCACACAAAACGGAATTCCATACATAATTACGCACAGTAATTTGAGGCCTACAGTGTTATTCTCTATTCCGTGGGATTTAAATCGTAATTGTATGCAGAGATTCTAGCGAATACCGAATGCACCAAACTCTCGGAATCTTTGCAAACAATTCTTCAGTACTCATAATCAGGGCCTAAGGTACTGAAACAAGTAAACACTGATAAAAAGGCTAAACAAAAAGCCTTGGTAAATGCTTTTAAGACACAAGGATCAGAGCTTGCTTATCCAAAACATTCCTGTTGTGTCTTCTGTTGAAGCGCTAACACTAGACTTAAACAAATTGGCCAATTTCAGGTCAATGTGAAACATGCTCTTTCAGAAAAACTGCTGACTGCAAGAGCTGAAGAGCTGCAACAAGAAAATTTAGGGAGAAAGGACTGCGGAGCGTCAATACCCAATCTATTATACCCTGAATTTTGCAAATATCCGTTAGTCATTTGGGTACATCACTGCACGTGCTGGATGTAGCCCTTATTCTTAGATGGCATAAGTGTCTAGAAATTGAGCAGGACCTACTAGCCATTCATGATTATATATCAATATCTTCCAATGAACATAAGTTATCTACTACATTTTTTTATGCACAAAGATGTATTATTTATTATCGGTAGATTATCCCCTGGGGGACGAAAGTCGCAAAAATAAGATCTTGTAATTGTTTGATGTATGGCTAAGGTCCCCTTCTTTTTTCTGACTGAAGTAGAGAATCTTTCAATAAGAAATCGGATGGGATCATAAAGGAAAAAGTCACCAGCATAACAGATGGACATTTAGTGCTAATCAGTGCTGTCAGTCCACCACCAACTATAAAAATGCATGTCTAGCTATCACAATTCCTCATTCGTCATACTGCTAAGCACTGCATCCCATAACATAATAGCAGCACCTCCATGATCATCAAACACAACATGGAAACAGTTGTCAAGTGAAGACAACACACCTTGAATCACATACACCACATGGTGTACGGTGCTATCCTTGTGGATAAACACATCAGTGCCCCACATAGGGAAGGTAAGCACTATACAAATGCTACAGTACATTGTAGCTAGCAGATACATCATTTTTCAGATATTGCCTTGTAGTTTAGTAAATTAATCTTCAGCATTTCTATTATGATGGAAAATACTTAATAAAAGGCTGCCCCTGAAGACCTTTGTGTCCCATTGTACCAGAGGTGAGTGAGTTAATATACAAGATGTTGAGGTTTCCAGGTAGAAAGACTTGAGGCCTTGCTAGGATGTGGAGTATCATGGAAATATTTCTCATCATTGATAATTAGATTAACTACTTCCCACTGGTCCAACTTCTGCTGGAGTTGTTTTTTAAACATAAAGTGGTGGGGTCATGATCAATTCCTTATAGCATGTGTGGTCAGACATTTTTGGTTGAGATTCTTTCCTGCAGCCATCAAGGTGTAGAATGCCTGTGTTGGCCCTACTTCCTTGGTGAGTATATTGGATTCTTTTCATGTGTGATGGTGCCGTTGATTTTTCTGATATTTGCTTGTTCTTCGATACTTGATTACCATTTGTTGGAAATAGCCCTTTCTGCAGGGTTTCTTTCCTGTGTCGTTTTGGCTTTTGACCTGTTTTTTTTGTCCTGTGCTGAATTTCATTGTTGCTAGCTTTAGAGCTCTGGGCATTTTACCACTGCTGACCAGTGCCAAAGCGCAAGTGCTCTCTGTTTAACTGGTATTGGTGATTGATTTACTCATGATTGGGAAATTTGATGTACTAGTAAGTCCCTAATAAAGTGCACTATGTGGGCCTGGGGCCTGTAAATCAAATGCAATTATTGGTCCTGCAGCACTGATTGTGACACTCACATGAGTAACACTGTAAACATATCTCAGACCTGTCTCTGTATTGTCTGTGTGTGCAGTTTTAACCTGCCAGTTTGACCTGGCAAACGCACCCTCTTACCAGGCCCAGACCCTCTCTTTTACTACATGTGAGATACCCCAAAGGTAGGCTCAAGGTAGCCCCTTGGGCACAGGCAGTGTATTTTAAAGGTAGGACATATACTGGTGTGTTTTACATGTCCTGATAGTGAAATACTGCTAAATACGGTTTTCACTATTGCAAGGACTATCTCTCACGTAGGTTAGCATTGGAATTGCCTTGAAATATCTTTCAAGTGTAATCTCCTATTGGTAACAGATAGAAATATGATGTATGGGAGTCTCTCAACTCATAAATTAAAGGTATATCTTTTGGTGAAGTTGTTTTTTTAAATTGTAAATTTGAAAATGCCACTTTTAGAAAGTGGCCCTTTTCGTGCATAACCATTCTTTGCATCTGCCTGGCTGTGGAATACACATCTGGGTCAGGTTACAGTTGGGCTGTTTGTGAATTATCTGTGCCCTGCATAACCTGATGGGTCCTCCTGGGCTAGAGTGGTGAGAGGAGGTGAGAACTTGCACCTGAATAGGGATGTGCCTGCCCATACACAAAGCAGTCTCCAACCCCCCCGGAGTGTGTCTGGAGCCAGGGCAGGAAAGGCAGGGTCTTGTGCACTACAAAGACTTTCCTTTGAAGTTTGCCAACTTTAAAAGCATGAAACGGGTTTGAGTATTGGACCTTTGAGACCACAACTTTAGAATCCTTGTGGACTGAGGACATTCTGCCATGAATAAGTACAGGATGCTGTAGGAGGGACTGCCACTCTGCCTTTTGCTTTGATGTGCAGGCCTTCTGCTTCTGTCCTGGTTCTGAAAGGACTGGACTTTGATTTCTACATCCTGCTTCCACAGGTTCTCCAAGGGCGTGGACTGAGCGTGCCTCTTGTTAGAAGTCTCAAAGACATGAAAGACTTCATCTGGCAGAACCTGGGCTCTCTTGCTGAGAGTCATGACTCGCCAAGTGGTGCCAAATCCAGATCCTGGGTCCTTGGGAGTGAGCTCTGGGGAAACCATGAAGACATCAGAACTGGTGCCGCTGTCCAAGCCCATGCCGCTGCCTGTACCGGAGCCATTGTCCCCGCTGAGTGCAACGACTGCGAGTGACGCCACAGGCCGAAGCCGCTGCAGCACCTCTGAAGTCCTGCCACAGCGTGAGTCCTGAGTGCCATGTCACCTATGTCCATGACACCCAACTCCGACTCCGCCGCAGCACCTGACGTCCTGTGGTGTGATCGAGACACCTTGAAGCCGACACCTGGCATCTTGAAGTGGTTGAATTATTGACCCCGCCGGATCGCCGCATTACCTCACCTGCAACCATAAGGAACCAACTCCTCATCTCCACTGCCTTGCAATAAGTAACCATAACCTCACCTCTCTGGAGCAGTGAGGAACTGACGCTGTACCAGCTTCAGCGATGCCTCATCTCCCGACTCCGTGCAACATCTTCATTTCCTCATTCTCCAGGATACTATACCTGGGGTCCGTGCTACTCCATGACCAGCCCACACTCCCTTGTGAGTGGCGTCAAGACATTGTGATAGCCCCAGATTGGAGCTATTGTGTTTCTAAGTGCTTTATTGAGATTTAATCTTTAAAAATGTGTATTTTTGCTTGTGAATGTTGGATTTTTATCATTTTGGTCTTTTTACTCACATACATATTGGCTATTTTTCTAAGCTGGTGTGGAGTACATTTGTGGTGTTTTCCCTTTGTGTGTGTGTGTTTGTACAAATACTTTACAGATTGTCTTTGAGATAAGCCTGACTGCTCGTGCCAATCTACCAAGGGGGTGAGCAGGGATTATCTTGGCTGTGTGGCTCCCGTACCCTGAGTATAGTGAGAAGTCTCCTACCAAGGGGTTGGAGACTGCTTTGTGTAAGGACAGGCACAGTCCTATTTAGGAGCAAGTGTCAGCTCCTTTAAACGCTCTAGTCCAGGAGGAGCCATAAGGATATGCAGGGCACTCCCTGACTCACTTTGTGTGACCATCTAGAGTGAATTCACAAACAGCCCACCTGTATTCCTGAACCAGACGTGTATTCCACAGCCAGGCAGAGGCGAAGAATGGTTAAGCAAGAAAATGACCACTTTCTGAAAGTGGCACTTTCAAACTCACAATTTAAAAAACAACTTCACCAAAAGATGTATTTTTAAAATGTGATTTCGGAGACCCCAAACTCCAGATCTTGATCTGCTCTCAAAGGGAAATTACACTTAAAAGATATTTCAAGGCAATTCCCAGGTTAACCTATGGGAGAGATAGTCCTTGCAAAAGTGAAAAACGATTTAGCAGTATTTCACTATCCGGACATGTATAACACACATGTCCTATCTTTCAAACACACTGTACTCTGCCCATGGTGCTGCCTTAGTCCTACAATAGGGGTGACTTACATGTAGTAAAAGGGAACTTTTGGCCCTGGTAAGTGGATGTATTGCACACATAGACAGACTCTGCAATGGTAGGTCTAAGACATGTTCACAAGCCTACTCATGTTGGTGGCACAATCAGTGCTGCAGGCCTACTAGTAGCATTTGATTTACAGGCCCTAGGCATACACTGTGCACTGTACTCGGGACTTACTAGTAAATCAAATATGCCAATCATGGATACACCAATCACCAGTACCATTTAGATAGGGAGCACTTGCACTTTATCACTGGTCAGCAGTGCTAAAGTGCCAGGAGTCCTAAAGCAAGCAGAAAATCAGCACAGGATCAAAAACTGGAGGTAATAAGCAAAAGGTTTGGAGATAACCCTGCAAAAAGTGCCATTTCCAGCAGCTCTACATGCTGAGCCATTAGAGGAGGTGTCAGAGAGGTTCTAGTATTTTTCTGATAGCTCTTACCTCTGCTAGAATTGTGGAGAGCTGGAGGCTTCATACCTCTGTATATCTGTCTCTAGGATGATGGTCAGAACGAACCATGTTTCTGCCTAAGGTGGGCAAGATGTTTCACTGGAAAAGAGAGACAATTTCTTTTGTTTTTCACTCACTCTGGTCTCCCCTGAGGACAGAGCCTTGCATTCCTCAGATGTTTGTAGACCAGTCTTATTCTATCTGGACATACTGCTGTCTCCATCAATGTGATATGTTTGACAAGGGGAAAAACTTTCCTCTGGTACCCCAAATAGAAGGATAAAGTCTGCAATCTTGGTGGTGTATACTTTATCTAACAAAGACCAGCCTGATTTGGTTCACAGACTCATGGAGGTCTCTGAAGCAAAGATCCAATATGTCTCCCACCGATATTTGTTTGCCAGTTACCTGTGAATGTCCTATTAACTTTGTTTAGTATTATTGGTTAGATGAAGGTCCTCAACTTAGTTCATCTTTTTCTTCTGTTGCGTTGTATACTGTTTAAAGCCCTCTGATGGACTGAACCATTGTATTAATGTGCACTTGGTGTTGCTTTATACTTTGGTGTTTCTGATTTTTGCCTGGAGTGAAAATTCTGAAGCTGCAGAATGGGCCTGGGTAGTTCTTCAAATGTAAGGACTGGTATGAGGAAGGAAAATAAGAAGATAATGAACACACTACTTACTAGTAATTACATTATTCTAATTGATCCTTCTTCGTCTCAAGCCCTATGCTCTTCTGCCCTCTTTTGTTAATTTGCAGCTTAAGTTGACTTTTGGGTAGGCTTAAATATAGGAGGGACAATGGGTAGAATACATTTTTAGGGATAATTCCTCCAGAAAGGGGAAGGGAATGTTTGAAATTATGTGGTAATTTTACTATGGGAACATTCATTCAGGGGTGCAGAGCCTCCTTACACATAAGGCCTGGGACAAGGAAACACCAATCAGAGTACTGTGATTATAGGGAAGTAATCTGGTCATTAAGGGAAGAGTTTATAATTTGTCCCAATTAATCTTATGCCTTCATACCCATCCACATCTATCTATCAAGTAAGTGGGTACATTTTGAATCAACCCATCAAAGAGTATTTGTAAAGCATGACTAATCAACCTCGAGGCTATCCAAGCGCTTGCAGGTCTCAGCGGCTCATTCGAATAGCCACGTCCTCCACTTCTGCTTCTGTGGATGCGTGGAGTGTGGGCAAACGATAGGGAGACACAGCATATTCTTCTTGACAGTTGGTGGAAATTCAGGTGGTTGTTTCTGTAGGGGGGCCCTTGGTTGTGTAGAGCTTTGTGTGCGTAAGTCAGCAGCTTGAATGCACACCTCTTCTGCACAGGGAGCCCGTAAAGTTGCCTCAGGTGTGGTGTGATGTGGGATCGTCATGGTAGGTCATGGATGAGTAGTCTGACTGCTACCACAACTCTGGCTGTCTGCCTCAGGGTCGTAATGAGGCCCATAGTGTCAAGAGCACTGTTCAAGCTGGAGGAGTCGGCAGGGTGGGAACGATAGGCAAGTATAACTAGTTTGAGAGCTACTGGGTGTTAATGTGCATTGTGGGAGTGCTACTGCCATTTTCGTCTGGTGTGGTGTCACCAATTCCATCATAGTCACATGTGATTCCATTTTGTCAGTGAATACAGGCGATGATAATTTATTGTTTGTGGACCCAGACTTCTTTTTCATCATCAGGGCAACGGAGGAAAAGACAGAGATAGGAGAGAGATAGAAAAAGAGAAGGAAAGGAAAGGAAAGAAAATCAATCACAAAGAAAGAAAGCAAGGTTGAAAAGAATCTACAAGAGTTAGATAAAGAGACAGTAAGTGCAGGGTGGTGGAAGACAAAGTCATGAGGTAGAATCAAAATTAGGGAGCTTTGGTATTCCACAACACGAGCATTCAGCAGCACCAACAAGGGGCTCCTTAAAAAAATGTGCCTCCATAGTCATTTTTTTAAACTTCTCACTGATTAACACTGGACAGCATCTTTGGCCGATGAAGTAGCTTTTTAATCTTTAGGAACAACAAGCAGAGGCCAGAATATTAAGTATGATAACTGGGGCATCTCTGGAAAGGTTGCTTTGACAGCATGACATCCAAGTTAGATTCTCCAAACAATCAGATTTTGTGGCAGTTTTTGAAAGTCGAGCCTACATTGAAAAAAGGAATATTGTAGTGGAAGGAGTAGCCAATGCAGTTAATTGTGCTGGATTAGAAACTGCACCTTGAGACAACTGGTGCCTGAAATTTTGGTGAGAAGGAATGTAGCTAAGAGGAGTATGAATCATTTTCGAGTAACTTACTTCTAAACAGGGAATGGCATTGCAGGTCTGGGACCCTACTTTCAGGGACGTACCTTCAAGGGGGATGTTTGGGGTGTTACACACCCATAATAAATGTATTTTCTGGAAAACTGTTGGATACAGATCTTTCATTTCGGTATGGTGAGGTCTGTCCGATTTCACAAGGAATTTTTGCATAAAAACAGACAAAAACTCACATGCTCTCTCTGCTTTGAAAGCCTTCAAAAATCTTGGTTATTTTACAACATATTGGTTCCCTCACTTAATACCCCTACCAATCCGCATTTATCTCCCTTTCCCCCACCCCTTCAGACCCTCTCGTGTGCCCTGCATGTCCTATAAAGTATTTTGTCATTATACACCAGCCTGATTGTTCGACAGTCTGAAGCTCCTTACCTCTCCCACCCCCAATCTTACTGACCAAGCAAGCTTCGTCCCTTGTTACTTTCCATAGATGTACAGGCTTGAACATCATGACTAAAACTGGCGACAACATGCCTGGCTAATGTTTCCATAGTCGCCTGGATGGGCACAGACGGGCATGCCCTTGGACTGCCTTTATCACAGACATGCACAAGTGAGTCTATGTAGGGTATTCGAGGTGAGTCACCAGGGGTCAGAAAGAGGCCTAGCATCAGAAAAGGCAGTCCTCTGTTGTGACTCTTAAGCTCCTCCCACCGTGTATTGGAGCGTCAGAAAGCACATTGAGGCCACTGTGAAGGCCATAAGCCTGCAAACAGGAACTGACCGATAATGCAAAACAAGCAGGAGAGAGGCGGAAATATTAATATGGAAGCATTCCTGGAACAGACTTCTTGAGAAGTTGGGCGTGTTGTTTGGAAATGTATTCTTAGGAATGTGTTAAAGTACACAAGATGATGCAGGTCTTACAAACATAATCGATCGTACTTTTGTGATTTTGCAATCTCACTGGTTAGCAGTGGTAAAGTGTGAAGAATCCTAAGACCAGCAAAAACAAAGTTGGAAAAAACAGAAGGTCTAAGGACAAAATAGACTGCATAGACTTTGTCACCCAGCTCTTTGCTCAATTGGTCTTTAATTCTTTTTCGTGGCTGGACTGAGCAAAACCTATTTGTATTACCAACAAATGTTTTTTGTTTCCAGCTCTCATGTTGCGGAGGACGAAAATATTGTTTGGCTTCCAACATGCTGCTTTTAGACCGATCTTTCCTTATGCTCTCAATTCTATTTTAAAGTGTTATGGGGTAAACTGGGATTGGTTGAATTGTTTATGTATTTCTTCGCTCGGGCCTTCCTTTGAGGTTTCCTGGCATTGTGTGTCATATTCTTCATGGCTTTGTTAATTCTTGGGCATGCGGTGCCAGGATACTGTGAACCATAGAGGGGACTTCCGGTATTCTGTAGCTGTGAATGTTCACAAGGTATCTGCAACATTACTTATTTTACGCATCATGTAGTTTTATGGACTTTCTAATATTTAGTTTTGTAGTGTGCTGCTATTTTGAAGACTTGAGGGGTGAACTCTCCTGTCCCAGCCAAGACACCAGAAGGGTACCCGAGAGGACAATACTTCCTTCGGGCAACCTTGAAATGATTGTTAGTGAATACCATTCAGCTGGAGGGGGTTTAAATCTCATGCCTTCCTCTCACGCTGGCCCTATTACCTTCACCAAGGGCCATAACTGAACAAATTCAGGGTTATAATATTGTATTGTACCGTATAGTATTGTATTGGAGTAAATTCGTTAATGGGACTTAGAAGTTAATTGGTTCTATTGCAACAGTACACATAATAATTGTTTACTTATCATAATATTTATTAATTTAATTCTTTATTTATTTATTTACTTTAGGGCTTTGGTCCAAATGGCTTTACAAAGTACACAAGATGATGCAGTTCCATAATCATACAAACTGTTCCCCTAGTTGTTTTTGATATAGAAAATGAAATGTCAGATCTTAGAGAAACTCTAAATGAATCCCATGGATTTGGTGCTTGTAAAAATTGGGATGTTGGTTGACTAGGGTGTAAGCCCTGGTCAATCAGCAACCCCAATCCTTGGCACTCTAAGGCACAAGCAATCCCCAAATTAACCTGTGCTTACTGTCTGGTAGCTTGGCACACCGCAGTCAGGCTTATCTTGAAGGCAATGTGTAAACTATTTGTGCAACATTTCAGGAAAACAGTGAAAAACACACACAAAAAGGATCCCACACCAGGTTGGAAGAAAGAACTAAATTTAAAAAATAGAAACAACAAAAGCAACAAAAATAAAGTAAGTAGAACTTGAGTTATGATTTTTTTTTTAAACTGTAAAATGGTACTTACAAGCCAAAAGGGCCAACCTTGGACACCTGATCACACCGGACCGGGACAAAGTCAAAAGTTCAGGTCAACCGTGATGGAGCATGGATCGGCAACAGGGATCACGCTGGGCATGCTGAACCAAAGTACCTTAAAATCCTGGTTGCAGAGGTCTGCATTTGTTCCGAACTATCGCGTTAAGGAGGTGCTTCGATTTTCCCCAGTCAAGGAGATGCATCCAAGTTCCCCACATAGCAATGGCGATGCATCAGTGTTGAGATATGGTGGACTTCAGGTGCTGGTTCCAGCTGCGTCGATGCCAAGGCAATGCATTGATTCCGATAGGCACAGCGGTTGAGAGGCAGAGTGTCGGTGTCGTTATGGAGGCTGACATTGACAGGGATGCAGGGGGACCTTGCTCCAAAGAAAGCACTGCAGTCTCGGTTCCGAAGATTATGCGCTGGTTCTGTTCCCCACAACAGCAGCGATGCAGTGATTTTGTCCACATAACAGCACTTATGCATTGGTTCTGCTGGATCAGACACCTTAGATCCCCTTCCAAGGACCCAGGCCTGGGTGGGTACCACTTGACGGCAGACATACAGATGGCAGAGTCCAGGTGCAAGAGCAGAGTGTTGGAATGCTGTTATATCCCTGAGACTTCTGATCCGGAGGCCAGCCAACTAGGTATTGGAGCCACTCAGGGTTCTGGATTTGAGATATTAAGGTCCAGTCCTTCTCCCTCCCAGGCAAGAGGCACAGGTCAGTAGAACAAAGGTTCAGCAAATAGCTGTCCAGCAGAGTGGCAGACCTTTAGCAGCACAACAGTCCTTCTTCCTGGCACACTATCCACGGGTTCAAAAGTGTACTGAAGTGGTGGTGTCAGAGGTCCAGTACTTATACCCAGTTGGGACTTTGAAGTGGGAGAGACTTTAAAGACATGCCTTTGAAGTGCACAGAGTGTGTGCCTTTCTCTGGCTCCAGACTCACTACAGGGGGGTATGCAGCCATTTGTGTGTGGACAGGACACTGCCCAATCAGGTGTAAGTGAGGCTGTGCCCAGCCCTTCTCTCCCATTCTGCCCAGGAAGGCCCATCAGGTCACACCTAAGCACCCATTTTGTGTGGCTGTGTAGGAGGAATACATAAAGCCCAGTAGTCACCGCACCCTTGGCATTTGATCAGAGACAGGCAGTGGACACCAATTGGGTAAAGTAAGAAAATGGCAACTTTCTAAAAGTGGCATTTTCAGAATTGCAATTTAAACTCCGACTTTACCATAAATTGTGATTCTAGAGACACCAAACCTGAAATGTCTACCTATTCCAGATTATGGATTGCACTTATAAAATGTAATAAGGTAATCGCAATGTTAACCTATGGAAGCCATTGGCCTTGCAGTAGTCAAAAATGAATTTAAGAGTTTTCAACTACCAGGACATGTAAAACCTAAAGTATATGTCAATCATTTGAAATGCACTGCACCCTGCCCTTGGGGCTGTCTAGGCCTACCTTAGGGATGCCTTATATGTATTAGAAAGAGCGGTTTGGGTCTAGCAAAAGGTTTATTTTGCCAGGTCAGCATGGCAGTTTAAAACTGCACACACAGACTCTGACATGGCAGGCCAGAGACTGGTTTAAAGCAGGACCACTACTACCATGTAATTTACAGGCCCTGGTAATGTAGTGCACTCTACTAGGGACTTATAATTAAAGTTAATATGCCAATTGGGGATAAGTCAACGCTATCAAATTTTAGGGAAAGAGCAGGAGCACTTTAGCACTGGTTAGCAGTGGTAAAGTGTGAAGAATCCTAAGACCAGCAAAAACAAAGTTGGAAAAAACAGAAGGTCTAAGGACAAAAAGTTAGGGGAAACCATGCCAATGATGCCAGGTCTAACACATTTTTTCTCCAGCTGAAAGGGGGGAGAACTACCCATCCCCTTGGGAGCTCTGTTCACTAAGGTGGAAGAATCTGGAGAGACCATCAGCATTGGTATGGTCTGATCCAGGATGGTGTTCCACCATAAAGTCCATTCCTGGTAGGGAGATGGACCACTTCAAGAGTTTTGGATTCTCACCCCTCATCTGCATTAACCATTAAAGGGGCCTGTGGTCTGTCTGAACCCGGATGTGAGCACCAAACAGATATGGTCTCAGCTTCTACAGTGCCCATCCCACTTCAAAGGCTTCCCTTTCTGTTGCACTTCACCTCTGTTCTCTGGGAAGTAACCTCCCACTGATGAAGGCTACAAGTTGATCCCATTCTTCTTCATTTAGCTGTGAGTGCAGGACCCCTATGTCATGCTCTGAGGCATCTGTCTGCACAATTAATTATTGGGAGAAGGCAGGGGCCTTGAGTGCTGTGCACATGGCCTCCTTTAGGGTGTCAAAAGCTTTCTTGCACGCCTCTGTCCCGATCACCTGATGTGGCTGCTTCTTGGAAGTCAGCTCTGTCAAGAGTGCAACAGTGGTGCCATACCGCTTGACAAATATCCTGTAATAGCCAGAAAAACCTAAGAAGGCCCGCACCTCTGTCTGGGCCTTGGGGGGCTCCCAAGTCAGAATGGTTTCAATTGTGGCCTTCAGGGACTGCACCTTGCCTCCTTTGATTTGGTGATACAAATGGACCACTGCACCCTGTCCCACCTGGCACTTACTGGCCTTGATAGTCAGACCTGTGCTCTGCAAAGTCTGAAGCACTTCCTTGAGGTGGCACCGGTGGTCTTCACAGCTAGAACTGAAGACAACAATGTCATCTAAGTAGGGAGCCCCTGCAGTTCTCCAACCCAGGCAGAACCTGCTTTACCAACCTGTGGGAGGTGGAATGGGCATTCTACTGTCCAAGGGTATGACCCAGAAGTGGAAGTGCCCTTCTGGGGTAGAGAATGCCGACCTCACTTTGGCCCCCTTAATCATGGCAATCTGCCAGTACCCAGACGCTGAGTCAAATGTGCTAAGGTACTTGGCAGCCCCTAGCAGATGTATGAGCTCATCAGCTCAGGCAATGGGGTGTGCATCAGTCTTGGTGACTGCATTGAGACCACTGTAGTCCACACAGAACTTAAGTTCTGTAGAGACACCTGGAGGGGCAGCCTTGGAGACCAATGCCACTGGGCTGTACAAAGGGCTGTTTGAGGGCTCAATAACCCCTAACACTAGCACCTTGAAGACCTCCTCTTTAATGCTGGCTCTCAACTTGTCAGACAACCTGTAAATATTATTCTTTACAGAGAGGCTGTCCCCAGTATCAATACCATGGATGCACCATGTAGTGACTCCTGGGGTAAGAGAGAACAAAGAGGCAAACTGACCCAGAAGCTGGCAGAAGTCTCTCTGTTGGTCTAGGGTCACTGCAGGGGAGAGGCTGACACACTCCAGTAACCCATCCTGCTATTTAGAAGAAAGGAGGTTTGAGAGAGGCTCCCTTTCCTCTTCCACCTCATCATCAGTTACTAGGAGCATAGTTAGCTCACACCTGTCGAAGTCGGGCTTAAGGCGATTGACAAGCAGGACCCTCAAAGGGTTCCTAGGAGTTTTGAGGTAGGTGACATCACTCTTTCATTCTTTTACCTCATAAGGCCCAGACCGGTGGTAATGCAGGGCCCTGGCTCCATCACACACAACTTGTGGCAAGGCTGAAACTCATCCAGAGCAGCATTCTAGTCAAACACCAATTCATGTCCTCCTGGCGGACTTCCAGATTCTCTTGGATGAGTTTCTGAAAGTGTGCTGTCTGGTTGCAGAGTGCCAGCATGTAGCTGACCACAACCTGGGGAGCCTTCCCAGGAACTTGCTACCAGTCCTCCTTCACCATTGCTCGGGTGCCAATACAAAAGTTCACAGGTGCTGAAGCCAACCCCCTTCTGCAGTACCTCCTGTAGGCAAACAAAAGGTATGGCAGGAGGACGTCTCACTTCTGCCTCATGATTTCTGACAGAACCATTATCATACCCTTAAGGGTCCTTCTGAAACCTTCAACAAGCCCATTGGTTTGAGGGTGGTAAGGAGTGGAGAACTTGTAGGTTACCCCACACTCCTTCCACATGGCCTTCATGTACCTGGACATGAAGTTTGTACCATGGTCGGATGCCACCTTCTTGGGGAATCCCATATGGATAACGATCCTCATCAATGCCCAGGCCACCACAGCATAGTCATAGCTTCTGGGTACCTGGTGGTATGATCTGGTGGCATGGTCCAAGACCAGGTTGAACCTGTTGACCATGGCTGTTGGGGTCCAGACGCCACTTTACCACTGGTTAGCATTGGTAAAGTGTGCAGAAACCTAAGGCCAGCAAAAACAAGTCAGCAAAAACAGGAGGTCTGAAGGCAAAAAGTAAGGGGAAAACCACACCAAGGATGCCAGGTCTAACAGTGCTGATAACGAAAGAAAATGCATTCAAGATAGCAGATAGGGAGGATAGGGCACAGCTAGAATATAAAATTAGGTGCAGTGCAAAAAACAAGTATGCAGAGAAGACAAGGGTAAACAAGTAAAGTGGAGACAGTGAATGTAGACACTTAATACAAATGAATCAATATTTGGGATTGTTTGTAGAAAGGTAGCCTGCAAATTCGAGCTACACTTTGAGATATCTGGCCATGAGATGGGAGAGAATAAAGGCAGTGAATACAGGGATTTTGATTAACTTGAAATGAATCAGGTAAATATTTAGGAAGGCCAACAGAAAGTGAATAACAATAATAAAGATATGAGAAATAGTACATTTGTATGAGCAGTTTCATAGCTCATACAAATGAAAAGGTTTCATTTTCTGAATATCATACAGGTGAAAGCGACAAGATTTAGTGACAGCACAAATATGTGGAGCAAAATTAAAAGATGAGTTGAATAGTAAGACAATATTACGAAAGGAAGGGCTAGAAGTGATCTGCGGTAGAGGGGAGGAAATAGTAGATGAAGGGAAAGGTGTAAAAAACATACAAGAAGGAAAAGGATCACTGCATGAGTGAGTTTAAAGAAATGAGTACTCATCCAATATTCTACTGTGAAGAAAGAAACAAGTAGAAACATACTAATGCAAGGATGTTGAGAAGGGAAGGAGAAGAATATTTAAGAGTCATCATTACTTTCCCGCTAACATTAGTGGATAAAGGGGTGCAATTACATTTCATGGTTTCACATGTTTAACCAGATTGTTTTTTTTAATTTATTTTTTATGCTAGTGTCCTCCTGGCATTGAGGTTGTGAATTGTGTATTGCTGCGAATGCAACTATCTATTGCATGTGCCATCTTCTGTTCACACACCATCTCTCTGCACCATTGAGACTGTCTCCAAGTACTCAACCTCCACCATATCTGAAGTAGAAGCTACTTATGCCACTACCGCTGTCTTCTGAGAATGTCATCTGTTCTACTCTGGCCTACACTACTGGTCCTTCACTGATGTAGTGAGTTTCTTCCCTAGGAGGATTACATGTAGCTTGTCCTTGATAAGCGATATAGCCTTCAAGTCATGGGACTAACTTTGGCTCAGTGACATCATCACCTGGCAAGCATGCACATTTTGGACAGGGCCACTGAAAGGCTAGCAGCAGGTTACACATGTGCCTAGGAGTACCTCGAGGGGCAGGTCCAGGGGGAGCCTTTTTTTAAGGGCCTTTACGAGTTAAAACAGTGCTCTTCCCTGGATTGTTTCCTAAGGATCCCTCCTCTGCAGTTCATGCATCTCCCCCCCCCTGCTCTTCAAAGAGCTCTCTCTTGAATTTTACCATTACATAGTCTATTATGTATTCTCTCTATTTGTTCCTTGGGATTCTCCACATCTTATCTTATCTGATCTTATCTTATCTCTTCATGGCATGGTGTTGATGCTTCTCCTCTAACCAACCAACCGGCCCCCTCCCCAAATTGACAGGAGAGCAATTAAGCTATCCTATGTCTGAGGCTCTGGTAAGCGACAGGACTTCCCGGGGCCCAGTGGTTTGCCGATGGGTTAACTCTGCCTGTACTACTGCCTATAGAGATCTAAAAACAGCCCTCAGATCTATTCCCTATTCCCGTGATCTAGTCAGAACGGCAAGGGGCTAATACAAGGCAGCTCTGACAGAAAGAAAAAATGAAATTAGAACTAGAGCATGGGATGAGCTTTTGGTAGCTACTGAACTGAAGGACACAACACAATTTTGGAGGGTGGTAAATAACCCTTACTTTGTGGACCAGGATAATAAAGAGGATGATTGTTTGATACCTGAAGCGGTTTGGTTGAATCACTTAACAAGGGTTTTTCAGCTTGATAGTGACATTTTTCCTGAGGGAGATGAAAGTAATAATAAGAGATCCATGGAATCTAACCCGTATATAATAGACTTGTCCTTTGAGCTACACGAGGTTATCACAGCAATCAATCGATCGAGACCAGGGAAAGCACCTGGCCCGGATGGGGATCCCTGTTGATCTTTTTAAGTCTATGCCAGATCTTTGGGGCCCCCTAGTTACAAATGTCCTGAGAAGTGTAGTAAAGAGTATTACTCCCCCTCTTGGAAACTGGCCATTATCATCCCTATTTTTTAAAAGGGTAACAGGCAAGACCCAACTTGCTACAGGCCAATTTCTCTTATAGATTCCACTGCTAACATATTGGGGAGTGTGATTCTGACCCGGCTGGAGGAATGGGCAGCGAACCTGAAGATCCTCTCCCCAATTCTATTTGGCTTTAGACCTGGTTTAGGTACAGTGGAACAAGTGTTAAACCTGCATCTCATCCTTAGCAAATATGTCACTGCCAAGAAAGAATCTATTCACCTGGCTTTTATTTATTTATCAAGTGCCTTTGACCTGGTGAACAGAGTGAAGCTCTGGCAAATTATGGAATCATTGGGGGTTGATTGGAATCTTTTAGAATTAATTAAACGTTTATACACAGGTCTAACGGTTTCAGTGCAGTATGGTTTGCATGGTGAGAGGTCTTCTCCTTTTCCCTCCAGAAGAGGTGTTAGACAGGGCTGTATTTTACCAACGTTTTTATTTTTGTTATATATTAATAGTCTTTATGTTTTTTTAGTAAAAAACGGAAAGGATTTCCCAAGAATGGGATTGAGACAGCTCCCGGTCCTTCTGTATGCTGATGATGCAGTTTTAATTGCCCGTACTGCCAACAGTCTTCAAAGCCTATTGGACCTTTTTTTAATTTTCATGCAAGACTTAGATCTGAAAGTAGATTTTATGAAGACGTATACTATGACTTGTGGCCCCCGAAATACAAGATCCAAACGATTTACCATGGGAGGAAGTACTATAAACAAAGTTAAAGATTTCTGTAACTTAGGCTTGCATGTATGCTCCTCCATGCTATGGAATTCCCACCTTACTATTAAGACCCAACAATGGTGAGAAATCTGGAAGCGATATTTCGCTTGACTCGTAAACTAGGTCATAGACCAGCTCACCAGATTGTTAGGCTTTATAATTAAAAATGTGTTTCAGCAGCTATTTATAGTGCGGGCTTGTGTGGCCACACCACGGTAGACACTCTTCAACGTGTTGAGGATCAGTTTGTGCATAGACTATTGCTGCTACCCAAGAATGTAGCAAATATCATCTGTTATGAAGAACTGGGACTACGGCATATTGAGGACTTGATTGGTGTTGCCCCCCTTTTACTGTGGTTGAAAGCTTGGTCAGATCCTGCGGCCAGCCTGGTACAAGATTGAATGACCAACTGTATCCAATTGGCCAATTTTAATAGAATTCCGTGGTTCACATATTTGCAACCCTCATTCCGGAATTTAGGCATGGAGAATATGTTTACTCATCGAGAGTCCCTGCCTTCAAATGCTAAGGAACTGGTCAAAACACAATATATTCAGTATAGTTTGAATTTGAGACCACAAGGGGCCCTAAATTTGAAAACATTTGATCCCTATGTCCAGATTTCAACTACGATTCTGATGGAACCCTACTTAACTTGGTTCCCGAGCTCTTCATCATATTCCCTTCTTGTCTTATTTAGACAAAATTTGATACATTTTAGAGTGGCCTTTCCAAAGCAAAGTACCTGGCAAAAAGTGCTTCCGAACTGTCCCTGTGATACTTTTTCTAAGCAAAGCACGTGTCACTTTCTTCTATTTTGTTCACTTTATTCCGCTCCTAGACGCACTTTTATATTGCCCTTTTTACAAAAATTACGAATTATCTCCTATAAAGATGCACTGATGTATGTTCAAAAACTGCCATCAATTCAAATTTGCTATTCTGTTTAAAAAAAATTGAGATCAGCTATTAGAAAACAATACGAACTGGTGGAAGCAGTCGTATATTAATTCAAGGCGCAATAGTATAGGATTTTAATTTGATTATGATATTGTTACTGTTTTTAGGTATAATTATGGGAACTTTGACATACCTATCTGTAATTAGTTTTGTATCTTGGTTACATGAGACATGTTTGGCTAATACTGCTCCATATTTAATGTACTGTGTTTTAATTTTTTATTCTGTGTTTAATTAATTTGTACTTTTATGGCACTATGCCGAATAAAGAAATTTGTCTGACTGACTGACAGGAGAGCCCAGCCAACATCAGAATATATTTGTGAGGAGAGGGGTTACATGGGAATTCATTTGCAAATGCATGTCGCTTGTAGGGGATTTATACAAAAAGGCATCACTCAGTAACCTCAATGAACACCACCTGTTCAAGAAGTGAACAATAAATAATCTTGAGTTCCTTTCGTGGAACATTAAAGGCACATTGTGAGACAGAGACGGTGGGGTTTAACACAGAGATCCTTGCAGAGGTTGAACCTCCACCCTGACCACATGAAGCTTTGATGTTAGATGGATAGGTATAAATCCTGCACAGCTCCCTAATCATGCAGGAACTGGACTATGGTCTCCTCTTCCGGAAGCTTCTTTATGCAATGGTACACTTCCAGCTCTCCTTCCACATCAAATTATCTTCTTCCTCAAGATCAACATACGTATATCTTCCAGGAGGTTTAAGAATTCAAGTTCAGTTAACAATTTGGCAGGAGAAACTGGCATTCCTTGAGCTCAGTAGATTTTTGATAAACACTGGTTTGTGTCTCATTCACTTATTGAGAAACTAAGCCACACTCCAGCCCAGTATTTACTCTCAGGTTGACCAATCATAGTTTGTCCCATTTTTCAAATGTTTCGGAGGCTTTACAATTCATAGTTCACAAATGCAGGATAACACTTGTAGCAGCACTCTCTGAAATTAATTTGAGCCAGTGTTCGTGTTTCTGTATATTCCCGTAGGCTTGTCCAACCATAGTCTTTGTTATGCTGATGCAGCAACCAGTTGCGGCTCGCACTTAACAGAAGGGGCGGGGCGGGACGCACGCGTGCACGGGGGGAGCAGGGGAGATAATTAAATTAAATAAAAATGATACTAAAAAAAAACAATTACCTCCTCTGCCGTGCGCCTAACTGCTTTGCTCTGTCTCCTCATGGCTGCAGGCACAGGCTCCCAGCCTGCCCTGGATTGGCTGGGATCACTCAGCCAGGGCGCTCCCAGACAACTATGTGGCTGGGCTGGAGAGAGCCCTCTGCGCATGTGTGTTTGGCCGGCCTGAGACGGCTGACCAAACACATACATGCGCTCTGAGGGGGAGTGCTGTGCACTCCCTCTCAGTGCACGTCACCCCCGTGGCCCCGTCCCTTTCCCCAAAACACAATCAAAAACACAGTTTATGATCGTGTTTTGGGAAAAGGTTTACAGCTGCCGCTGCTGGCAGGGGGGGTGACGCTTCTCCACCCTTATGGAGGAACCGCCCCTGGCAGCAAGAGAGAACAGAGACAGGAGTGTTCTGCTAGGGAACAAAAGGCTACAATTAAAAGGGAAATATGTGTCATTCCCCTGGCTCCGCCTCACCATCTATTGAAACGTGACTACAGAGAACTTCCGGGAGTAAAGGCAGTTCAACTACAGTAATATTTCTTGTAGATGGCTCAGGAATGTTCCAGGCTAGATTTCCTGTAAAACAAAGGAGCTGGACCCCCTTGCCAAGGCCTCCATTTTGTTTGGCCAGTCACACAAACGAATACCAGTCTGTCAAGCATATACATGCAAAATCCACACTCATCTAGGGCACTGGACTGGGGAACAAAAGGAAGTCCTGGCAAACATGCTCAAACCAGTCCTGCTCTATTTGTCTCCTCACGCAATCTGTCACTTTCCATCCATCCAGTCGTTTCCCATTTTGATAGTTTTCTCTCTGCCTTCTCCGTCCCTCCCTCTCTTTAGCTATCTCTTGAACCCTCCTCCTGTGCCTGTTGAAATTAACCTTGAGAAGCCGGCGATAGTGACAAGCGCGCCAGGGATGGCCCTGGGATTACCAAACCCTCTGGCCCACTGGGGAAATCCTCAGTGTAATTATAGGCCTGTCAGACCATGTAAAGTGTACATGTAATTTCGAACCATGCACCCACCGATTGAAGGACCTTGTTAAGAGAGACTAGCACACTTTTCAATAGTGATGTACGTAAGCATATCTCCCCTAAAGGTTTGCCCCTTCCATTAGAATCAAAGCTGCTACCAATGCCAATCTCTTTCAGTCCTCCAAGTGGAAGGTGGTCACACTCCCTATAAAAGGTGCACTCATGGGGAGCGCAGCTATGGTTTGCCAGGTAAGCTCTCATTGAACATGTGTGATTTTTACCATCACTGAAGTAAAACTCAAAAAGGCTGAAAAGGTAGTTCGGGACTTGCCATGTGTTTAACACAGTGACACAGGCCGAGGGTGCAAACTCTCGAAAGTTGTGCAGGGAACATTTCAGTCCGAAAAACAATGTATGATGGCTCGAACGGTCAACTCGGTGCTTTGACAACTAGGATGCTAATTAGCCTATTGGACTGCCCTTACACATCCTAAGCCAGATGGCAGTGTTGTAGATAGTAACTTAGGGTAGCAATAGGATGCATAGGTGTATCAGTTACTATCTTAGATGATCAGTCACTCGAAAATGTTCATGCATTGTTCTTCTCTGCCCACCTGGCAGCATTCATTTATTCTCTGGCATCTGGACCAAGGGAGGAGCACAGCGCCTCTACGCATCACTGCAGCAAGGAAGCAACAATTCCAACGCTGAGCCAGAAAACAAAGCAGAAGGTCCAGTGATGTAAATATCCTTGGGCATCGCCTATATGGACAGTATCCAAAAGGCAACTTGACAAAAAAGCACAAAAAGATGCTTGTATATTTCCAGCTCCTTTGGAGCAGAAGGCCATTAGTGGGAGACCAGGGGAACCGTATAAAGCAAACAAACCCTCACCGAAACAAATCAGTAAGTTAAAGGACTTTAAAAAGGTAAATAACAGTGTTGCGAATAACTATGGAGCAATTTTATTTTTAAAAAACACCAGCTGCCAATATCCATTAAAAGATGCGAATCCCGATCAAAGTGCCTTCTACTTCAACGTGACCGCCTTTGAATGAAGTGCTGCGTGGTGCGTGATTACTCTGCTGCATGAATCAGAAAGGCAGCTCTTTACGCAAAAGTGTGGGCGTCACTGGAGTCTGATGCAGGCCACCTTCATTGATCAAAATCTTCTTTATAAGGGCATGACAAACTTCCATTCCCGCGGAGTATGATATAAATGCATATTCTTCAGTGTAGCAAGTTAAGAGGAACTGACTCTGAACATGCGGTATTCTGCGTCACAGCCGGAGCCGTGTGGGCGGGCTGCACTTTTGCTACGTCAGCCCTGACGGCAAACAAAGGCACCCCGCTTGAGTTACTTTTCAGCAGGTAAACACATTGTGTAGGAAATTGTTTTTGCGTCTTAAGTGAAATAATGTGGGTTAAGTGGTAAGCGATTAAGGGAAGTCAGTTAAGAGCATTTATATAGTGTGCGTGTGTGTGGGACGGGGGGTAGGGGGCACCATCTACATGGTCTTATAGCACTTTTAAATTGTGGCTGCCTTTATGGCTCTGGGATCCTCTTTGACTCGAGTCAAAGTGGTCTATTCATACAGTATTTCATTGTTATGCGTCATTTTTGAAACTTGGTTGTTAGGACTGAAATTGACTAATATATTTTATTGGTACAATACAATGGATAGTAGCTGACTAGAGGCAGTCATACACCTGTGTGGAGCCTGGAGTGCATGAATGCTTGTGCCGAAGGGTATTTCAGTTTTATATTCTGATGGCGTACATGACTGTCGATTGCTCGGCATTCAAAGATTGTTATGTGTTTGAGGCATCTTTGCCCATTATTTGAATTTGATGCTTTTCTAGGTGTATGGGATAAGTCGGAATTAACCTTTCAGTATGTTTGATTTGTAAATAGTTGATAATATACAGATTTCTTAGTATAACTTGAATAAATGTAAAATTGAGAGTGCAAATACCTAGCTATTACATGGCTTATAAAGTAGTTGTGTTCATGATAGTGCCAGAAAATATGTCTAATGTGTATCGTTGTTGTATGTCAATGTGCAACTCTACCTTAATATGGATGTACCTGTGACGTGGCAAAGTGATTGCAAACAAGGTGGCTTGAAGCCATAGACTGCATGGTGTTGCTAGGGGTTGTATCTAATGTACTTTGTTACCATAGGGCACAGTATTGGCTTACTGAAATATTTGTCAGGGATCTACCCTTCTTGTCTGTCCCCTTTTTAGGTCAAGCATAGCAGCGCGCAAGTGCTGCTCTTCTCGACATGTTGTAATCTTTTCTATGGGCTTTAACCACACACATCTCACACTAATCACTTTTATTGATTCCTGGGCCTGCCTTTCAAAAATCCCTTGATGTAATTGGTAAATGCTTTATGTTTGTCCCCCCTTGAAGCTGGTTTGTTACCGCTGGGAGACTGACCCTGTTACATGAATTATTGCGCGATAGCTATGTTCCCTAGTGTGGCGCACTATTTTTCTCTTTTGCCTTGCGCTTCGTGAGCGTATGTTGTTTCCTCCTCTTCCTTGTTTTCGGGCATCTTGCTGTTTCTTTGCGATGTCTGCGTGTTTTTTTTGTTGTTGCAGTTTTATGTAGGGCAAACTCTACATGAAGGTATTGGAGCTCTTTATTTATTTATTTTTTGCAGTTTTATATATACCGTGAACTCGATACAAAGGTATTACAGTGGAAATGGAGTTGTGATTCGAGAGCCAAGCACTTCACAGCCTCAAGTTTGACAGCAAAAAACATCTAGCCTTTGCACGTAAATTGGGCCTCTTCAAATACACATCAGTTAGCAGGAACTCGATTCAAAGGTATTATAGGCCTCTACATGAGCACCAGTTACATTACACTAGAACACAAATGTATTTTTGGTAGCAAGGGGAGATTAAATGATTTGCCCAGAATCACAAGATATTGTGCAGGCGCTGACACTTGAACCGTGTTCCTCAGCTCCATGGTTGCAGCTCTGGCACTATTGCTACATCCTCTCCCCTAGGGTTCTTTGTCTGGTGCATGTTGGGTCAGTCTGACAATGATTTTTTCTTTTAATACAACACTTGGTAATACAGATTCTGCCATTTCAAAGCAGGTACCATTCTTAACAAAATTGGTATAATTCATTTGCATTGACCTTGTAGAGATGAAGAGGTGAAACAGTTATGTCAGGATTGTAATCTGTGATATTCTCATTCTGTCAAGACCTCTGCAGTGGATGCATTAACCATCTGACTTGAGTAGAACTTAACACTAGGCCATAGCACATGCTCTTGATAACTTCTGGAGGGTCACAAACCAAGCGCATAGGTTAGTTCCAGACAAGAAGCTGGTGAAAGGTGTTGTTTCCCAAATGGTGTTAAAGGAGTTGTGCCTCCAGTCCCAAGTACTTCACGGCCTCAGGCTTGATAGCAAAAAACATCTAGGCCCATATTTATACTTTTTTAGCGTGGCATTTGCGCCGCTTTTTGAAGCAAAAACGGCGCAAACTTACAAAATACAATTGTATTTTGCAAGTTTGCTCCGTTTCTGCGTCAAAAAATGACGCAAATGCAGCGCTAAAAAAGTATAAATATGGGCCCTAGTCTTTAGATTCACATTGGGCCTTTTCAAATAGAGTTCAGTTAGTGCGAACTCATTACAAAGGTATTAAAGCATTTTACACTAGCACCGGTTACATTACACAAGAACACATTCATTTTTGGTAGCAAGGGGAGATTAAAAGTTTGTGCCTAGAATCACTGGATGCTGAGCCGGTGCCAAGACTCGAACCGTTTTCCCCAGCTCCATAGTCAGCATGACTGGCCCTTATGCCACATCCTCTCCCTTAGGGTTCTTCGTTTGGTGCTTGTTGGGGCAATCTGGGAACAACTCATTATTTTATATAGTGCTTGGTAATACAGGTCCTGCCAGTTCATAGCGCTGCAAAGCAGGTGCCATTCTTAACAAAATCTCTACAATTCATTTACATCGAGCTTGCAGAGATGAAGAGATGAAAAAGCTATGTCGGGAATGTAATCTGTGACATTCTCGTTCTGTCAAGACCTCTGCAGTGGGTGCATTAACAAACTGACTTGAGTAGAGCTTAATACTAGGTGATAGTACACGCTCTTGATAACCTCCAGATGGTCATTAACCAAGCACGTAGGTTAGTTCTAGGAGAAAAAATAGATGGTGAAAGGTGTTGTCTACAAAAATGGTGGAAAAGGAGTTGTGACTCTAGTCTCAAGCACTCAATGGCCTCAAGCTTGATAGCAAAAAACATCTATCCTTTGGATGTAAATTGGGTGTCTTCAAATAGAGTTCAGGTAGTAGAGGCAGCCAGTTTCCTAACCCTGTAGAGCAAAGAAGCTAACACAAGTGTGCCAGAGTGAGAGGAGCAGCGTATCATAGGGCACAAAAGTGGAGAAAACTCCATCACTTCCTCCTCTCAGAATTCACTTGTGTCATGGCTTGAACAGTTCTCTCACAGTTACTGCAACCTTGCAGATGCCACTTCCGGAAGCGCTGTCTAAAATAGGGCTCGAATAGCACTAATTCCTGTTTGAAGTGGACCCACCTCAAATACCCCCACAGTTGCTGTCACAGGTGCAGGTCGCTTCCCCATCACCCTCTGGACTCCTGTGTATAATGATCCACGCATTGTCTTTCACAGTCTAGTAAGGTTTAACCTGTTCTCTCTTCCTAACCTAGGCTTTATGTAACCACTCCACTAAGTTCCCATGCATCATTTGATGTAAACTTTATGCATTATTTCTGATTGCCGTGGTTACCAAGTACATGGAAAATCAATGTAAAGACCCTATCGAGAACCTATCAGGTGGCCTTTTTCTCACTTCTGCTTCTACTTGTGTTCCGCTCAGTGCTTTACCACGTCCCCCGTGTCTATAGGAATATATGTGTGTTTGTTTATATGTGTACACACCCCAAGGACTACATCTCAAAGTCAATCCTGGAATGTTACAGTAAAGACACCCTGGGCAGGAGATGTTTTAAAAAGGAGAACTGTTGTTTCAGAAACTGTGGCCACCAGGACGAGCCACTGCTTGTATTTATGTAAACCAAATGTGTTATGACTGAAGTCTTTTTTGCATAAGAAAACATGAAAGACTCCAAATAGACGCTATGAGTCCAGATTTGTCGCTGGCACAACATTGATAGGTTATAATAATATGGCTCGCACAGGGCCAGGGTGGAAAGACCCATAGACAATTGAAATAGTGTACATCAAGTGGGTTTTTTACATAACTCCATCACACATTTTGTTCACATTACAAATATTTAAAATTTGAGGTCCATATAAATTATTTTTACGTAATTATGTGGTTGTGGACTTACCTTGGATTCCCAAGAAAAACATGCATTTGAATCCTTTTCATAGCCCGAGAAAATCCAGAGAACCAGCCGTGTAGGAGCCTCACTGGGCACCACTGGTCTAGGCGAAAAATACACTCTATTGTCCAAACCCATGCTTCTCGCTTTACTCTGAGTGGTCCAGATGGCAAGGCCAAGAATTCAAATTTTGAGCAGCCACCCCAACAGAGATAATTTTGTCTTCAAAACCATCACCCAGTGCAAAAATGTATGCACCGAAAAGGCACCTCCAAGACTCAGGAGATTCAGGTACACATATCTGTTCTACAGAGTCCAGTTGTGAGACAAGGGCTGTCATAAAACTATTAAATGAATACAGAGTACCAGCCCTTCTGTCTTTCCATTAAAAACACTGACACATGGTCAGAGAAGGTCACAGATGTCGAACCTCTGGAACCCATCTACCACTGAAGCTCTATTTCACCCATCTGCACACATTTGAAACTTTCTCTTCTGTTATTCGCTTTGTATACAGTCAATGTTTTTAAAAGTTAGGCTGGAATTGCCAATGTAAAGTGATAATTCCTGTAAAAGTTTAATGCACAGAAATATATGGCCCCTCTATTCTTTGCTTTTAACTCTTTTGACCCCCCTCATTTCCGGGTTAAATGCCACAAAGATGCCTCTTTGTGGCTTGTTTGGTGCTATAAAAGTTTAAATAAATACACTAGAAAGGGTTGTGTCTCTAGCTTATCACAGCCAATCTGTAGGAATGAGACAAAACACTCCCAAAATGGCAGCCTTGCTCTGTCCTCTCTCCTACATCTTCTGCAGCAACAGGCCTAGGAAGGTTGCTGTGGCACCTGACATACATCCACTACACTTCAAACCAAAACACATAGACAAAAGACATTTTCATTTACAACGCCAGTAGCTCTAACTCTCACAAATAAGAGAACTATTGCATTGCATATGATTGCTTAAATTATACTAATAGCGGATAATAAAAAAAGTATTCACTATTCGGATAATTAAACAAATTCAGACCCTAGTGAGAGTCAAGCAGACTGAGAGAGTAAATCTGTGTGATTACTGGTGCATGTGCACTGAAGCATCTGTCCCAACCCGCTGGTGAAGTCACAGCCCCAGCTACAGAGGCCTACCACTCCTAGATGCCACCCCTTTTGTGATGCACCGCAGTGCCACTGGTAAAGGTATCCCCAAACCCTTTAGGCTTCTCACCAATCAGCCTGTCACCCACCCTTTCCCATCTTTGGTTCAGTGTGGTCAGCAGACCTGTCAAACCCCAACCCCACCATTTAAGGAGTTGGGGAAGCTTTAATGAAAATCTATGGACCCAGTGTTGCAAGTTTGTGTGTGTTTGTTTATTTGAGGTAGTCAGGAAGGGGATTGTGCAGGTAGAATAGGGCCAAGACTTAGCCTTGGAGCTAAAAAGTAACACATGAGCCCATCCATGAAAAGAGCACTCATGTAAATGATCAAGCTAAGGAGCTGTAAAAGCATGAAACAGACTTTCAGATGAAAAATAGGTGAATACTGGAAGCCTGTGTTTCAATTTAGATCATTAAATTATAATGCTGTATTGATATCCGTTGAAAGAAACACTTTTTAAACATGAACTTTGTCAGTTTGTCATGGGCATTGTATATATATATATATATATATATATATATATATATATATATATATATATATATATAGCCAATATTGTACAAGATGGAAAGTAATTTAAATAGGAACACAATATTTGGGCATGTTGGCCAACCAGAATTTGAACCCAAGTTTCTTGGTTTCTCGTTGTGCAATTATGCCATTGAATAAGTAGCTCCTTCTCTTTCCAGTTTACCCAAAAGTACAATTATTTAATTACCTACATTAGTGTACTATCTCCGGTAAATACAAGTATTACATGTTAATTTAGTCGGCATGGTATGGGAGTACTGGAATATATCATGAGTGCTTTTTCAACATGCACTGCTTGGCACCAATGTTTCCAAATATTCTATCATGGAGAACACCCCCAGCCCCTCTGAGACAGTCGAGTTCGCTCACTTGCACCTTGCATTTCATGGCAGGTTCCACATTCCACCACTTTCAAAGACCACCAGCTGACACTGGTAGGGCACTATGACATTTCACTCCACATTGTGCCTGCATTCCTGTCCCACTTGACAAGTTGTCTGTCGTATGCTGTGCACACAGGTGGACATATGCTGAAACAATCAACCCAGTTTATGGCAACTACTCTTTCCCAAATATTCTACAAGTGTGGTTGGATTCTTTATATGCCAGACCCCAAATACTAAAGGGATATTGTTTGTTAGCTGTCTCACACTGTATGTTGTTTAATCATATTTGAACTGTTTCTTCTCATCTCCATTAGACAGTCACCAAATACAGACATAAAGTGGTAACATGTTGGCATTTCCATTGGTCACTGTATCTTTCAACCGATTGTAAGTACACCGATGCTTTCTGCTGAAGCAGTTAAAAAAAAAACTGCCCATTCCTGGGTGACTTTTAATTAGAATGAGCAGCTTCTGGAACACTTCTTCAGACACCAATCTTTGCTGTGTTCTGTTAGTTGTGTTGTTCGATGATACAATTGTGAAGCATATTTCTAGAATATAACACTGAACCAACTCTGTAATAACCACACAATATACACCATCAAGCCATTGTTCCTTAAGATCTATTCATGGTCTTCTACAAATGGCGCCCAGTCAATACAGGTTCGTATGTCATAACCGTCAATCAACAATTAGTCAATATCAATACAAGTTGGCGCTGTACGAATGCAAAAACCCTAAACTTAGACAACAAATCGATCGACAATTGAAAAAAACAGCTAAAATATTTCAGCAAATTTCCTGGGTATTTTGAGAGAAGAGTCAGCCCCCTTCCAGTGCTCTTATTAATATGCCTAATCGCCACATTTCTAACTCTAAATAGTGAGGTCTCACAAAATATTTTTAAACCCTTGCTGCTGGTTTGTGGCTATTCAGCTCCCAAATGAGGAGAGAGAGGTGTACAAAGGTGCAGTGAATATACCCTATTAAATTGTGCTGGGTGAAAACATTTCGATAATTTGCTTTCAGAGCTAGACTGCTAAAGTGGGCTATGCAAATCTTCGAAATTCACTGACCCATCAGAGACATGGAGTGAATTTAAGGCATTTCACTTTATTCCTGCAGTTATTGTTGGTGAAACGAGGTTCAGGGATAACCAAATAAACAGCCCGAAATACGTTAGACCCGTGAAGTGTAAGGTTCTGGCTACGTTACCTGCACCCTCTCGTCTATTTCTCATCTGTGGTAGGCCTAGTGACAATTGAAAAAAATCCCCAGGCAATCTCTTAATTAGGCCAAAGCTTGACTTGATGTGCAGTGAAAATGTGTTCTTGAATTAGGGGTCAGACTTACGCGTTTTGAACAGAGTTCCCTTTGTTTTTCCCTTGGAAGACGTCTTTGTTCACTCTGTTAAGTCTCTCTTCTCTAACAGGTTAAGGCAGCAGCATCATCTGCAAGGCCACTAGAGGTCGTGTGGCATGATGCTGTATATGGAATTGTAGGAGGCTGGCATGGTTTGTAGTGGGTACCTAAGGTACTTACACCTTATACCAGGTCCAGTTATCCCTTATTAGTGAAATGTAGTCAGTGTCTAGAAGCCAGGCTGCCTAGAGGTAGCTGTAAGCAGAGCAGCCAAGGCTGAACTAGGAGACATGCAAAGCACTTGCAATACTACTATAGTCACACAGTACTCGTACACGAAAGACAATACTCAGTGTTACCCAAAATAAAGATACTTTATTTTAGTGACACAAGGACAAATATATCTTAGAGCCTATACTCCCTTAGGAGGTAAGTATTATACACAAAATATACACTAGTAACCAAAATCAGGTAAGTAAACACTCATAAAATAGTGCAAACAGTGAAACTCACTATAGGTTACAATGGGCCTAGAGGGAACACAAACCATATACTAAAATAGTGGAATGTGAAAGCCGGTTTCCCACCTAGGCTAGAGTAGTGTGTAGAGGGGCGCAGGGAGTATAAGAAAACCACCAAAGGTAAGTAAAGTACCCCACCCCAGAGCCCAGGAAAACAGGAGTAAAGTACAGCAAGTTTCCTCAGAACACACTAGAAGTTGTGATAAAGAATAATGCAAAAACCAAGCAAGACTGCAAGACACCAATGATGGATTCCTGGACCTGAAGACCTGCGGAGAGGTGACCCAGTCCAAGGCCAGCTGAAGAGTCCAGGAAGAACAGGAGCCCCTGCTAACCCAGATGAAGGTGCAAAAGTGAAACCTCCAGTTGGAAGAAAAAGTCAAAGATGCACCAAAGAAGACAGCTGTGGGTTCCTGCTTGGTGCAAGAGATGTCCCAGGTCGATATGAATGCAGGCTGGTTTTAGTCACTGAATTCCGCCAACAAGCCTTGGCCCATGCAAGAGACTCGTTTGGCAGGAAAAGGTGCTGCCTGGGCACAGGAGGGACATGGGGGTCTGAACTCAGACTGAGGAGGCTGAGGAGGCTCCCAGCACTTCAGAAAGCCCTCAGAAGACCAGGCAGTACCCACAGGAGTCCCAGGGCATGGGGACAAAGGAGTTGCAAATCACAGTCATCACAGCGCTACACAAATGGATCCCACGCCTCTGGAGAAAAACACAGGGAGCTGAGAGTCACAGGATAGAGTGCTGGGGACCTGGCCTAGGCTGTGCGTGAAGCAGTCCTTGGAGAAGCGCACAGAAGCCTTAGGAGCTGCAAAACACACAGTGCACAGAGGTACTGTCTGGCACGGGGAGGCAAGCTCTTACCTCCACCAAATTTGGACAGTTGGATCTTTGAACAGTCAGGGTCACTTCAGTCCACCACCTGTGTTCCAGGATCCATGCTCGTCATCAGGAGAGGAGACCCAAAGTACCGGTCATCGCTGCAGAGAAGTGCCTGCTGAAGCAGGGAAGTGACTCCATCACTCCCCAGGAGATTCCTTCAGTTCTTCTAGTGCAGGATGAAGACAGGCAGTCCTCAGAGCATGCGCGACCTGGAAACTGTTGCAGTTGCTGGCAGAAGCTGGAGTTGGAGTTGCAGTAGCAGTCTTGGATACTTTGTTGCAAGTTGTAGAGTTCCTGGAGCAGTTCTGTGGTTGATCCGATGGTGGAAGGTGAAGCAAAGGATGCAGATGAGTCCTGCTGGAGCATTGCAATCCGAATCTGAAAAGGCACCCAAATGAGAGACCCTAAATAGCACTCAGAGGAGGATTGGCTACCTAACCAGGTATGGACCTATCAGGAGGGGTCTCTGACATCACCTGCTGGCACTGGCCACTCAGATGCTCCCAGAGTTCCCTGACCATCCTGAAAACAAGATGGCAGAACCCAGGGACACTATGGAGGAGCTGTGGGCACCACCCGTGGGGTGGTGATGGCAGAGGAGTGATCACTCCCCTTTCCTTTGTCTAGTTTCGTGCCAGAGCAGGGACTAGGGGTCTCTGAACCGGTGTAGACTGGATTATGCAAGGTGGGCACCGTCTGTGCCCTTCAAAGCATTTCCAGAGGCTCTGGGAGGATACCCCTCCCATGCCAGTAACACCTATTTCCAAAGGGAGAGGGTGTAACACCCCTCTCCTAAAGGAAATGCATTGTTCTGCCTTCCTGGGATTGAGCTGCTCAAGCCACAGGAGGGCAGAAGCCTGCCTGTGAGGTCGCAGCAGCTGGGGCTGCAGTGAAAACCTCAGAAGGCTGGTATGGCAGTACTGGGGGACCATGGTGGAGCCCCCAGAGTGCATTGGGTTGTGCAACCAATACTGGAATCAGTATTGGGGTACAATTCCCAGTTGTTAGACACCTCACATGGCCATATTCGGAGTTACCACTGTGAAGCTATATATAGGTATTGACCTATATATAGTGCACACTTATAATGGTGTTCCCGCACTCATGAAGTCTGGGAAAATGGGCCTGGACGATGTGGGGGCACCTTTGCAAGTGCAAAGGTGCCCTCACACACAGGTACTATTCACCTAGCCTTTAGGGTCTGAAGGTTAGACATATGGGTGACTTATAAGTGACCTGGTGCAGTGAAAATGGCTGTGAAATAGTGCTTACACTATTTCACTCAGGCTGCAATGGCAGTCCTGAAGAAGTGTTTGTATGAGTTCCTTATGGGTGGCAAAAGAAATGCTGCAGCCCATAAGGATATCCTGGAACCCCAATGCCCTGGGTGCCTAGGTACCATATACTAGGGACGTATAAGGGGGGGTCCAGTATACCAATTTGGAGTGGAATACAGTGTTACCAGTATGTATGTACACATTTGGAATCAGAGAGAGCATAAGCACTGGAGTTCTTGTTAGCAGGACTCCAGTGACACAGTTAAGCATACTGACAAAAACAGTGAAACAGTCTGACAAGTAGGCCACAACCTATGGACACTGGAGTCCTGACTAGCAGGATCCCATTGACACAGTACAAACATACTGACAAACAGGCCAAAAATGGGGGTAAACATGCTAGAAAGTGGCTACTTTCTCACATAACCCTCCCCAAATGAAGGACAATAAGGCTAACCTTGACCAGTTGAAACTTTATTGTCTAAGGGGTGATAAGTGGAGAGTATATCTGCAATAGAGTGAATATGCCCTTTATCATCCACTGTATGGTTACTTCCCTGTGGGGATGTAAACCACCCTGTTTGGAGATTTTTACTTAGAAAACAGTGCAAGTGCATACTCTTAGATTCTCTTTGTAAGTTTTAAGTGATTTAAAGTGGGGCAGTGTGACCGTCCCTCTGAACTTATGTCAAGTCAGGGCTGCTGTCCTAAGGACTGGAGTGCTAGACAGAGATGCTGTCTTAGCAAAGCCAGAGTTGGGCAAAACGTTTGTCCATATGGCTCTAAGAGAGAACAGGGTTGCTGTTTCTCTTGGATTGGAGCAGGACAGGCCTGCTGTCCTAAAGGCTTCACATAAGGGCAGTTTTGCTGTCCTATGTGTTTAGAGGTAGTGCAGGGCTGCTGCACTAAAGTTTCTCTGTGAGAGCTAGAGTGTTGCTCCAAATTAGCTAAACAGTGCAGAGTTGCTTATCTGTTTTAGTGTTGTCACAGAGAGGGACTATTACCTCTGGGAGTTTAGCTGTGGCAGCTGTGGGCCCCCTTGGTACAGGTTCCACCCCAGGAGAGGTCTCTCCCACCACAGAAATTGTATCCTTAGTGGCAGGTAAGGGAAGGGATACTTTGATACCCTTTTTACCTGTTTGGCGAGGAGGATCCTGGGGCTTCAGGGCTCCTTCTCTTCATTACTTTTTCATTTCACTTGAGATGAGAGGAAGCTATTCCGCATGGATACCCAGCATGGATGCATGGGTCCTAAACTCTACCTCAGCCCAACCTGAGGCATCTAGGTCATTACCTAAGAGAGTGTCTAAAGGTAAGCTAGGTGATATCACCACCTCCCTTGGGCCAGTAACTCCACCGCAAGTAAGTTGCACTACAGCTAAGGGGAGAGACTGGGTGGAGTTATTGACATCAGTAACCTGGTACCTCTGTCCACTCAGCTGTTGTGCAGGTAACACGAGGTTTTCAGTCACTAAAGTGATACTGGTACCTGTGTCCCTGTAGGCTTGGGCCTCACCACCATTTATTACAATTGACTGCTTGTACTTTTCCATGTTAAGAGGACAAGCAGCCAAGGTAGCAAGGCTAATGCCACCAGCTGTGACAGAAACTCTCTTGGGGGGTTCTACACCTACCCCAGCTTCTATAATGGACCCAAAAGTGAACCCAACTGCACATTTTGTTTGACTATTGCCAGTAGTCCCACCACTAATACTACTACTACCAAGGGGCACTAGAGTTTGAAATGGATGTATTAGTGGTGGTGGGCTCGGGGCTTTACCTGGGCAGGACCTATCCCCTGGCCATGGCCCTTACCTCTGCACGCATAGCACCAAGGCTTTTTATTGTGTGTAGTGTGTGAAGAGGAAGATGATTTATCCCCACCCCCATAGTAGTGTTGTGGACCTGAAGAAGGATCTTTATGCTTATTTTTATCCCCATGCTAATCCTGAGATTTTTCACCATCTTTCTTCTTTTCTTTGTCACCCCCTGGATGAGCTTTCCTGCTCGCCCTTGTTCTGACCCATTTGTCTGCCTTCGTACCCAATTCTTGGGGAGACGTCAGATCTGAGTCCACTAGGTACTGGTGTAACAAATCAGACACGCAACTATTCAGTATATGCTCTCTCAGAATCAGATTATACAGACCCTGGTAATCAGACAATTTACTGCCATGTAACCAACCTTCTAAAGCTTTGATAGAACAGTCCACAAAGTCACCCCAATCTTGTGAAGATTATTTCTTAGTTTCCCTGAATGTAATTCTGTATTGCTCTGTGGTGAGTCCAAAACCATCAATTAGTGCATTTTTTAGAATGTTGGAATTTTCTGAGTCCTCCTCCCAAACAGTGAGGACTCTGTCCCTCCCTTTGTCAGAGAAGAACAACCAAAGTTTAGCAGCCCACTGCTTTTGAGGGACCCTTTGAACCTTACAGGTCCTCTCAAGTGCAGCAAACCACTTTGGGAAATCATCCCCCACCTTGCGTGGGGGAACAATCTTGTGTAAGTTTCTGGAGTTAATGTTGTCCTCCCTGACCTCATAACTTCTGAAACTTCAATGCTGCTGCCACCATGGGGAACTAGCCCCAACCAACTCTTTCCATTTCTACTGCTAAGGCTTCCCTATCTAGGGCCAGCTGTTGCTGTTTCAGCCTCTGTCTAGCGTCTTCCAACCTCAGCTTTCTGAGTTCCCTATCTAGGGAGTTATCCTCAGGATTGGATGTGTGAAACCCTTCAGAGACTAAGGTGAAATGGGAATGAGCAGAAGTGGATCTTTCCCTAACTTGTGTAACCCTAGTTACCTGGCATCTAGGTGTGAAGAGAGCTCTACTTATGTATGACCCCCTCCCACTACCAGCTACAGTAGATGGTCTATTAGTGGAAAGTTTGTGGGAAGGACCCCCCTACATCTTCAGGACCCTCTCCTGAATCTACCTGGTCAGAATCTCCCTCCACCTCCTTTCCTACCTGGTAACCAGACTCTTCTTGGTCATCCTGGAGAAAGGTTCAAAAGGAAATCTTTGGGTTCTTCCTAATCACTAGGCTTCTCTCTAAGCAAAGCCCCCTCAAACTTTTAAAGTTTAAGTTCTCATAAGTAGTTTTGACAACTCTAAAGGTGGCCTCAGAGTAAGGCATAGTGATAGAAACATTAGAGTAAAGTTTAGAAAAGAAAATGTCCTACTTTATCTAACTTTTAGAAGTTTGATAGTTTTTAGAATGCAAGTGATACTGCTATGTATATCTATGTATAGCTCTAAGTATAGAGTACACTTTCCTGTGAAAGCACCGGTGACAGAGTGATAAGGCAATTGCAAGTACTTATCCCACCACTGCACCACCAATGAAGGTGGCTGGCCTGATTTGTAGTGGGTACCTAAGGTACTTACACCTCATACCAGGTCCAGTTATCCCTTATTAGTGAAATTTAGTCAGTGTCTAGAAGCCAGGCTGTCTAGAGGTAGCTGTAGGAAGAGCAGCCAGGGCTGAACTAGGAGACATGCAAAGCTCTTGCAATACCACTGTTGTCACACATTACTCACAGACATGAAAGACAATACTCAGTGTTACCAAAACTCAAGGTACTTTATTTTAGTGACACAAGGCCAAAAATATCTCAGAGGCTATACTCCCTTAGGAGGTAAGTATTATACACAAAATATACACTAGTAACCAACATCAGGTAAGTAAACAGTCATAAAAGAGTGCAAATAGTGAAAATCACCATACAATGGGCTTAGGTTGAACACAAACCATGTACTAAAATAGTGGTATGTGAAAGTCGGTTTCCCACCTAGGCAAGAGTAGTGTGTGGAGGGGCGCAGGGCATGTAAGAAAACACCAAAGGTAAGTAAAGTACCCCACCCCAGAGCCCAGGAAAACAGGAGTAAAGTACGGCAAGTTTCCTCAGAACACACTAGAAGTCGTGATAAAGAATAATGCAAAAGCCAAGCACGACTTCAGACACCAACAATGGATTCCTGGATCTGAAGACCTGCAGAGAGAGGAGACCAAGTCCAAGGCCTGCTGAAGAGTCCATCAAGAACAGGAGCCCCTGCTAACCCGGATGAAGGTGCAAAAGTGAAACCGCTGGTTAGAAGAAAAAGTCAGAGATGCACCGAAGAAGACAGCTTTGGGTCCCTGCTAGGTGCAAGAGATGTCCCACGTCAAGTAGTGAAAGCAGGCTGGTTTTCGTCGCTGGATTCCGCCAACAAGCCTTGGCTCACAGAAGAGACGCATTTGTCGGGAAAAGGCACTGCCCGGGCCCAAAGGGACCTGGGGGTCTCAACTCAGACTGAGAAGACTGAGGGCACTCTCAGCACTTCAGGGAGCCCTCAGAAGACCAGGCAGCACCCACTGGAGTCCCAGGACCCGGGGACAAAGGAGTTGCAAATCATGGTAATCGCAGCATTACACAAAGGGATCCCATGCCGCCTAAGAACGACTCAGGGAGCTCAGAGTCACAGGATAGAATGCTGGGGACCTGGGCTAGGCTGTGCACAAACGATTCCTTGGAGAGCGCACAGAAGCCCTAGGAGTTGCAAAACATGCTGTGCACAGGGGAACTGTCTGGCACATGAAGACAAGCTCTTACCACTAAATTTTGACAGTTGGTCCTTTGGACAGTCAGGGTTGCTTCAGTACACCACCTGTGTTCCAGGATCCACGCTCGTTGTCAAGAGAGGGGACCCAGAGTACCGGTCATCGCCGCAGAGAGGTGCCTGCTGAAGCAGGGAAGTGACTCCGTCACTCCTCAGGGGATTCCTTCAGTTCTTCTGGTTCAGGTTAAAGACAGGCAGTCCTCAGAGCATGCACAACCTGGAAACTGTTGCAGTTGCTGGCAGGAGCTGGAGTTATAGTTGCAGTAGCCATCTTGGATACTTTGTTGCAAGTTGTAGAGTTGCTGGAGCAGTTCTGGGGTTGATCAGACGGTAGAAGGTGAAGCGAAGGATGCAGAGGAATCCTGCTGGAGCCTTGCAATCCGAATCTGAAGAAACACCCAGAGGAGAGACCCTAAATAGCACCCAGGGGGGGATTAGCTACCTAACCAGGTATTGACCTATCAGGAGGGGTCTCTGATGTCACCTGCTGGCACTGAGTACTCAGATGCTACCAGAGTTTCCTGACCATTCTGAAAACAAGATGCCAGAACCCAGGGACACTCTTGAGGAGCTCTGGGCACCACCCGTGGGGTGGTGATGGACAGGGGAGTGGTCACTCCTCTTTCCTTTGTCCAGTTTCGTGCCAGAGCAGGGACTAGGGGTCTCTGAACCAATGTAGACTGGATTATGCACGGTGGGCACCATCTGTGCCCTTCAAAGCATTTCCAGAGGCTCTGGGAGGATACCTCTTCCATGCCAGTAACACCTATTTCCAAAGGGAGAGGGTGTAACACTCCTCTCCTAAAGGAAATGCATTGTTCTGCCTTCCTGGGATTGAGCTACTCAAGCCCCAGGAGGGCAGAAGCCTGTCTGTGAGGTGGCAGCAGCTGGGGCTGCAGTGAAAACCTCAGAAGGCTGGCATGGCAGTACTAGGGGGCCATGGTGGAGCCCCCAGAGTGCATGGGATTGTGCAACCAATACTGGAATCAGTATTGAGGTATAATTCCCAGTTGTTAGACACCTCACATGGCCATATTTGGAGTTACCACTGTGAAGCTATATATAGGTAATGACCTATATATAGTGCACACTTTTAATGGCGTCCCGCACTCACGAAGGCCAGGAAAATGGGACTGGACGACATGGGGGCACCTCTGCTAGTGCAGGGGTGCCCTCACACACAGGTACTATGCACCTAGCCTTCAGGGTGTGAAGGTTAGACATATAGGTGACTTATAATTGACCTGGTGCAGTGAAAATGGCAGTGAAATAGTTCTTACACTATTTCACTCAGGCTGCAAAGGCAGTCCTGAAGAAGTGTTTGTATGAGTTCCTTATCGGTTGCAAAAGAAATGCTGCAGCCCTTAAGGATCTCCTGGAATCCCAATGTCCTGGGTATTTAGGTACCATATACTAGGGACTTATAAGGGGGTCCAATATACCAATTTGGAGTGGAATACTGGGTTACCCTTATGTGAGTACAAATTTGGGATCAGAGAGAGGATGAGCCCTGGAGTTCTGGTTAGCAGGACTTCAGTGACACAGGTAAGCATACTGACAAAAGCAGTGAAACAGACTGACAAGTAGGCCACAACCTATGAGCACTGGGGTCCTGACTAGCAGGATCCCAGTGACACAGTAAAAACACACTGATAAACACTGACAAACAGGCCAAAAATGGGGGAAACCAGGCCAGAAACAGACTACTTTCTCAGAGGAATGTCTTGAGTTTTTAAATTAGTGATGTGTTTAGAAGATCTTTTCTGGGTAGCTTTTGAAGTGAACTCAGTTTTACTAATGACTGCTTGCACCCAGTAAAAACAAATCTTAACTGTTTATCAGCATCTGTGAAAATTATACACTGGAGGCACTGCACTGCTACAGTTTTTGAGGAGCCTTCCCTCTAGCAGAGCTACAACCTTTTGTTGCTGAGAGCTTCCCAGTTAAGGTCCCTAAAAGTGTTTATGAGCCTGTCTCCAGTGCAGCTGAATACTGGGTGCCAAATACCATTGCAGTCTATCCTAATTTTACCTCAGTTCTCTTTCCTCCGGTACCAATATTCTTCCTGTCTTTTTATCTCACTCATAAAGTTTTTTGTTCATCCCTGATTTCTTCCTTTGTCTCTGTTTTCTATCATTGTCTTCCTCCTCCTATCTTCCTATCTCCCTTGCTCTGGGGTCAAAGTCTGTTTATGCAAAAGTAAGTCCCTTGCGGCCAAAGGCAGGGATGTAGCTTCTAACAAATACTATAAGTACACTGTTCCAAAGACAAGAAAGAAATCTGAGGGAAACCTTAATCTACAGGAGTCAGAGCCCTCAAGCATCACATTGGATGTCTGGTGTCATCATTGGGAAAGACTCCTCGCTAGGCCGGTGATGCAATGCCTAACGGGCTCCCTACGGGGAGCTCTTAACCGTATTGCAGATGGAATTAACTTAACAGTACTCACGCAATAATGGAGAGAAACTGGTAAAATTGGTTATCCATCTAATAATTATAATCATAAATTTTAATCAGGCGAGAAAAGATGGAGACCAAGGTTAAAAACGGAGAGAGAGCCAGGGGTGAGTGGTGATGCTCACGTGCTCTCAATATTTAAACAAGAGGGACTAACTAATTGCTGTCCTACTTGATGAAAGGTCTACATGTTTCGCGTCTATTGGCCCAACAGGGTCCACTGACGCTTCATCAGGACCAAGAGTAACAAAAAACTTCTCCAACAAAAAATGATAAACCCTACTCGGGAAAAAGATAATAAAACGGTCACTTACTTTAGTGTGTCTATTTATGTCAAAAAAGGTCTCCCTACAAATAAAGTAAATCATTGAGAATACAGTCATAAATGTATAGTACATCCATCATAGTGAACAAAGTGATAATGTGCACCACTCGTGTCAAAACAAATATAAAAGAATTAAGCTTACCGTCCCCGGTTTTAGGAGAGGGCTCCTTGGGATCGCTAGTCAGAAACTGGAACTGACGTTCTAAATATTGGTAGTCATAAACGACAAGAAAACATGGCAAAATAGCTAAACCAAAAGTTCAATGAATATGTCAATCAAAGGTTCTAATAAAAGCACTGAACATGCCCATCAACAATAAAAATAAATTCATAAATGAACTGTCATTGTGTGTTGTTTTATAAATTCGAAAAACACCTAACGTCCTGAGTAGCTCAATACTTAGAGAATTTTCTTTAACTCAAAAACAAGGACGAAAAAGTGAAATATCCAAACATTCATAATAATAATAAATTTGGTGAGGGATTAATCGTCACCTCTAAGGGTGTAACACTCTCGATTTGATGAATGTTGAAAAAAGTCAGTGTAGATCACTGTCCTTTTCTAATATATCATGCAAGATCCATAGTGAATGAGCGCTACCGCAATCAGCTATAACCGCTAAATAATGAAGTCGTAACTCGTAATAAAACGTGAAAACGACTCGCTTCCACTGGTGCAGCAGTTGCAGCGGCACTGGGGCCCGGAAGCTTGAGTACCCCTCGAGTTGTATTTTATAATTGAGACAGCAGCAGGGGGGGGGGGGGGGGGGGGGGGGAGGGAGTTCATTTCCAACCGCGCACTAGGGCCCATGACACACTGGCAACTTTACTGCCCAAAAGATAAATACTTCTGCCCACCATCTGCAACCGCCGACGCAAATTGGGCATTGGCACAAAAGGGATTGATATCAGGTCTCTGGGTGATAGAGGGGCACGGGAGGTGAAAGACCAAGAAGTGAAGGAGGCTGGTGAGAAATGTGAGAGAGGAGGAAGTGGAAACCTTAATATATTATGAACAGAACAAAGAGGCTCACCGGACCCAGCAAAACAATGGAGCAAGGAAATTCCATCCCATGACACAATCCCTTTAGCTCGCGCCAAGTGGCGCCTGATTACCTTCCCAAAATGTTCAGCAGAAGGAACCTGCGCTGATTACATATTGTTGCTCGACACATGGACCCTGGCTGCTTTTGATCCTTGGACTCCTCGTGGGAGTAGGCTTCTGAAAGCTGCTAGAAACGTATGCTCAGGTGCTGCTGCCTTTTGCACTTTTCCATTTTCATATGGCATGGGAACAGAATGTTGGTTTACAAAATAACATAGAGACCTACTCAGAAACGGCATTTTGTATTAGGTTATGTAGTAAAAACTCTGGTACAACCAAACCTATGTGTGGAGACCTCCGCCACCTCTGTCTTTCCTATGTAGAGGTCTCCGTCGCATGTGCATTGATCTCTGCACACCTATGTCTACGTGACCGCTGAAAAAGTGGGAAGTGCCAGCCCGTATCGGTAATAAACCGCGTTTATGGGTCAAATGTCGGGTTTAAAAATACTCCCGCCTGGGTTTACTTACTAAGGGACAGTGAGAATCAACCCTCGTGGGTGTACTGAGTAGAAAGTGAAAAATACTACCGCCCGGGGCCAACATTAATTTGTAAATGTATCGGGCCGGATCACTTCCAGTGCTTAATTTGTGCTTGGTGTATCCGGGTCGAAGCACCGGTACTTATTTTTCTGACTCAAGCATTTACTGCAGCAAAAGACACATATGGGAAAGACGGAGGAAGAGAAAAACTAAAAATCGTCACAAAGAGAGAAAGCAGAAAGCTGCAAGTGTGAGCAGAAGGGGGAGGAGTGGTTTTAAATGGATTAAAGAGCCCCGAGATGGCTTCAGGATTCGCTGCCTCAATATTCCGTATTCGAACATTTAATTGTAGCAGCTGCGTGTTTAAGAGGAGGGCTTTGGGCACCGGCACGAGTATATTTACAAATTAAGGACTGATCACTTCCCACTTTTTCAGTGGTACCGGGCGGGAACTTGTTACATATGCAGCTCAGCAACATGCTTCCTGTCTGTAGTCATTGTTTGCTTTGTTTCATTTGGGAGTCTCTACTCTTCACAGTATTGAAGTCTAGGCTCTATTAACTTCTTTATACCAATTGTTTCACATACATTTACGCTAGCACCTTATTGCCAGGAGCTGTGCTGTCCACAATATCCTAGGGGGCCTTTTCCTGACTTTAGGAAGGTAAAACATTTGATCTGCATGTTTGGCACTATCAACTCTATGATATCATACGCTTCTCCATATCCCATAGATGCGAAGGCATAAGCTTGGCATGTTTTATAACTCACCAAGTGTGGTCCTATGTGGTCACCCCTTGTGATTCTACATTGGATGGTCCATTGAAAGTCAATGCTATATTGTTACTTTATGTTTAGTTTTTCAGGTCACCTGACAAGAGGATACAGATACTAGTGTAAGTTACATGGGACCATAAGAACACTTCATTAGGAGAGAGGTTTTTGTTTGTTTGGTCCTGAGAAACGCCACTTGATCCTGTTGGGCTAACTAAGCGTGAAGCATGTCGACTGCTGCTCTGTAGTGTTGCAAATTCAGTACAGAGGCTTACACGTGGAAAAGGTCAGAGCATTATCTCCGGAGATTTCCCATCCTGTTTTTAATCTCGACATAGGTACGATCGCCCACAGTAAAATTACAGCACATGTACCTATAGCCAATTTTAGCCCACATTCTTTCCAGTCTTTCACTACACTATATACAAGGACACACTTTGCACCCTCAATACTTTTTTGGCACTCATCAAAAAGATCCCCAGCAAAGAGCCCTCTTGCTAGGCCCATTGGGCATTGCAGCACCAGCCCTATGAGGAGCGGGCCCGAGGAAGAGGCATGCCATCGAAAGGTGGGTGAGGGCATTTGCTCCTCATAAACAAATGCTTCATGTGACCGCTTCTCCTCTCATATTTGGTGTTGAGGAGTTGTTTCTACAAAACAGTATTCCTGTATGTTTTCAATTGTTTAACCTGGGCGACTTTACACTGGACTGCTAAAATTTCTGAGTCCATCTCTTGTATTCATTGGTATTTTGTATCATTCATTAAAAAATATTAAACAATTAAAGTTACTTGTAGATGCCTTAGTAGACTTACACATGGGTACATTAATGTGTAACTTTGCGCTTGTGACGAAGCTCCCAGTTTTTAAGTAGAATTAGACCAGCTTCTGATTCAACAAACTAACACGTTAATTCTGCGAGAGAAACAATGTGTTTTGTTTACCTGAAATGCACAGTTGGCCAGCAGCATTCTATCAACGTTTGCAATATATGCACTCTACAATCAGTGCAAATGTTTTTAATACACAGGCCAGCTTGTAAAATTGTATTTTTGCACTGGTCGATTTCTAAAGGTAGTACACTACACCAGTGCAATTTATGTAATATGACTAAAGCCTAGAGATTAAATATACATTTTTGTGATTTCTCAATCTATGTAATCTTCATTAGGCTCACGGCAATAAGATTATGAGCAGTGAGGCTTGGTATCTTAAGAAGGGAAGATCTATAAGCATGTGATGTTATGCGGAAAATAATGTTTTATTGGTAAGCAGGTTGAGCTCATATATCTGGCATTCTTTGGCTTAGGCACACTCTAAACTGCCCTAACAACACCGAAACATCAACTCTACCCTCCCTTCTGCACTACATTCCCTGCCCTTAATTCCAAATATCACCTTCACCCCTTCTTAAAGTCAAACCTTAACATCTCTAATGCCTAACATTTGGTTTCTTATTTGCATAGTCCTTAATACCGTTTGGATTCCTCTCCAAACGGCCCACTTTGTTCCAGACTGTACCGTTTCTCGCTTAGCAAAATTCTGCATATTCTTGCGAAATTCTTAGGTAATTCCTGCCCACCAAATTACACAAGTTTCTAACTGTTGAAAATGGGTCAGTGCATTTAGTCCACTAGGATATTTCACTCATACCTACATGGTTTAAGGACTTTTACTGTGAACTGTGAACCATGAAACTCACTCATGGTAAATTCATGGCAATTGGACTAGGCCTGTTAACCTGCAGTGTTCACCTTTTAAGATAAGGCTGCTGCGGCACAGCTCGGGTTAGAGGCAGTGAGCTAATCGGATCTGCTCCCTCTAGTGCTATTTCTTAGCTCAAAGTGCATTCATGTGTCGATTTTTGCTGCAAGGGCCATTTTTGCATTAGTAAATAGTGCTAAATGCAGAATTGCTCTTCTCACATAATTCCGCATTATCTAATTCCTCTACACTAAATTACATGAGTCACCCCCATCCGTAGTTTATAACTGTTGCATTTAGTCCACCGGATATCTCACTAATGACTACCCGGTTTACTGTGAGCCAGTCTCACTCCCTTAGACTCACTCATGGTAAATTCCTGGTAATTGGACTGAGTG
This sequence comes from Pleurodeles waltl, assembly GCF_031143425.1. NCBI lineage: Eukaryota > Metazoa > Chordata > Amphibia > Caudata > Salamandridae > Pleurodeles > Pleurodeles waltl. The sequence continues at coordinate 334,356,718 of NC_090446.1, forward strand.
TGTTCACTGCCATTTTACATCTTTTAATATGAGGCAACTGCTGCATAGCTAGGCTAAGACGCGGTGGGCTGGTTAGATGTGAACACATGAGCACATGCATATGCACATCGATGTGGGCTACACGTGTGAGACTACCGCTATGTACAGCCTGGTATCTGCGCACAGGTAGCCTGTCACAGAACAGACTCTGTAAGATTGGTAGTGACTTGAGGTCAGCCTTGTAATATGAGTGGGCATTCATAGTATAGATAGGTACTGATTGCAAGAAAATCTTTGGTGTTTTCACAATATTATACAAATAGGTTAAATCTGTTCTAAGATCCAGCCAGGTGCCAAACTAGGGCAAAACATGCAAGCCAAGTTTGAATTTGCAGTGCCCAATAACCCACATCCTATGGGACTGCAGTATTTTTCATATTACACTGGATCAGGTCATAATCAGATTCCAGGCCTTTGTCCCCTCTACTGGGCCAAGTTAATTACTCTTCTCCTCTGGAGAGGGATCAAAGGTCTCCCCACACAAAAGAGCAATCAACAGTGATTGACTCAGCTTCAGAAAATGCTTGGGAGGAAATCTGATAATTAGCTTCTCACATAGCACTTGTGTTGGACTGCCGAGGCCCACTGGAAAAAATAATGGAGCCCAGACATCTGAAGCCAATACAAGAGGGACTCACCTTTGAAGTTTTGGTGAGAAGGGGTCAGACAGAAGCCCTCATAAGGAGCTCATCCCAAAGACAATTTGAAATCGCCATTTTTGATTGTCCCAGAATACTATGAAGGGGTTTGGGACAGGTGTGGAAGCATATTGTGGCATTGTAGAATTGCCCAGGAGTAAGTGGCCGCTAAGACTTTCCACCCTCATTTCAAAACCCCTGCACAAGGGAGATACAGGTGAGATGACCTGGGAGCAACACCAGTGAAAGGATGCCAGGCTAGAAGAAGAAGTCACCAGATACCCTGCACTTGTAAGGTTGGACTAAAGACTTTGACTCCAGCTGACCCTAAAGAATAGGATGGGTCTCTACAGGATCAGTGGCACTGGCCCCCTTATCCCCTGAGTGCCCGTTGGGCGGAAAGGACCGGGACTCCACTGCTACCTGGGTGCCCTTCAATAATCCAGATGGTTTGGGGGCAGCAAGGGCGGTGTTCTGCAGGCTCTGCAGGCTTGTTGCAGAGGGACTGTGCAAGATTCCCCCTTCAGCAGGAGAGGACCACCAGGAGCCAGGCAGAGAAGAAAGCTGGCATTGGTGGCTGGATAATTCAGCTCCAAGCAAAATGTGCCCCTGTGGAGGCAAGGAGGCCTGACGAAAAGACTCCTGGTGTCTTTACAAACTGGAAAAAAGAAATTAGCAAATGAGTGGGTGATGCTTTGCCCAATCTCTGGAAATTCATCTGGGGATGGTGCAACAAGATGTTCTTTGAAAATTATCATATTATTGGGGAAGATGCATGAGTGGGCCCCCTCCCTGTTCTTATTTCTGCCCTGGGAACCACATTCCTGGAGGCCTGCAGAGAGAACTGGTAAGACATATTGCCTGATCCCATGCCAGAGTCTGGGGGGATCTGGTTGCTCCAACCTCTGAACAACTATCATGCTTCCTGTTGGCAGGGGATAATGTCTATCTTCTGCCAGTGGGTCGGAGCAAAGAAAGAATTGTTTACACCAAGGTGGGAGCTGAAAACCAGGATGCTGACTCCCTCACCTATGGAGAAAGCCATACAGGTAGTAAGCTGGGGCCACAAGGGTTTGCGGCTTCGTCCATGTACCCCAATGGAAAAAGAATCATCTGAGCAACTTGCTCATTTAATATTCATGGAACTGGGTGAGGGCCACCTCATAAGTCCCCACAAAGAATTTATCAGCATATTTTATTTTGCTTGTTGTGGATCACCATCAACAATGGTTAAGGAAAATTTGGGGGCTACAGAAGTGCAGTAGCATCCCCCACAAGATATTTAGAGAAAGTAACCTTAAGCCTCCTGGGCAATACACATATGAACCTGGGAGAGGTCTTCATTGATACTACGCGCTCCTGGAGCTAGGGATGTTGTTCATTGGCTCTGGGGTGCCGGAACCACTTTGGGTTGGTCCTAAGGATGCATTATGTGGTTTGTAGAAAATAAAGGTCTTGGACAAACATGTTTATGATTGTTTTGAATGAAAATACTTTATTGACAGTACTACTGATGACCACAACATTGCTTATTTTTTTTAATAAAGAGTGCATTTAAATATGTTTATTTTCACTTTTGGTTTTAATGGTGATATCACGGTGATTCTGAATAATCAATCAATCAATCAGTGAATTTATAAAGCGCGCTATGTACCCGACAGAAGAATATGAAGAATATGAAGAATATGTAACTGTTGTGTGGTAACATCCTGAGAAAGCTAGTAGGCCTGCCTTATATATACTGTCACCACATATATTGTGATTTCGTATCTGGTATTGGCGCAGGGGTATTGTGATTATGGGGTTCAGGACCCACTACAGGTGAAACGTGATAAGAGGGTGTCGGTGTCATCAAAGGTACGTCTATCTACCTGAATGTATATCTTCGTATTTAATGCATAATATTTGGTAGTGTGTAGGTAATAAAAGTAAATTTCCTTTTTATTAGAAAAAGACACTGATTGAACAATTATTTATTAAGTGTTGTGGTTGCATCCCAGTGAACTGGGATTGCTGGCCCACACCACCTCCCATGAGTAGGTCGTTGGACCCCTCTGCCTCGCTGCCAGGAGAGAAAGAACTCTTACAGTGGTATAGGTGTACCCCAATGAAGAGACAATTGTAGACTTATTGCTTAGGAAAGGCTCACATCCTTCACAAGTAATAACTTAATTTATTACACTAACCTTCCCTGTTACGCTCTTGGTTTATTCAGAGCTCTCTCTCCTCCATTGTTTCCAGTGAAATAATACGTGTTTCCAACTCTGCTCCAGTCACATCCCTGTCCATTGTCTGGCAAAACATTTCCTGGCCTAGCAAATATACACTGAAATGTTTTTGTAATTTTCGACGCAAGACGAATAAACATTTCAATAAATTAACATAAAATAAATATAAACTCTTTACCACAAAAATCTTTCACTGAAGACCTGCGTTCATTAATGGTAAAAAAAAGCCAAGAGACATAAATCGTACCGAATAAATGAGAGTGTAGATCCATTCACCCTCACTTTAGGAAGACTTTTTGAAACATTTGTGGGGCGTGGTTATAATCCCAGATTGCGGCTTGCAGTGCCCTCGGTTTCAGGCGGCAGAGGTTTAGTTATCAATGGTGCAGCAGGTGCAGGTTTAGGGGCCCTCCGCACCCCAATTATGGAGGTCAGTTTTACTACCCAACATTTGCAGGACTTGCATCTGGCCCCATGCCACATTTGCTATGCCACTGTCCGGCGGTATGCCTGCCTCCACACGTTAGGATTTGAACATTCACAAGCACATATGTAGGAAGCGTTATTACTCCCTGGTGCTTGAATTCCCATTGTCTGAAATCTCTTGTTTGCATAATACGGCTATAAACAGTAATTAAATGGCATGCAGCTGATGAGTACTCTGCGGGAAGGCACGCGACTGTCTCCGGATTCAGCCAAGGCCAGACCTTCAGAAGAATGCCGGTGACCCATAGCCTGGTGTATAGAGCTTTGTTTCAGTGAAGTGCCCTTCGCTGCCTTGTAAAGGGAAAACAAATATATATGGTGCCCCTAGCGCCCGTCCTTGACTCTTGCTTGCGTTTAATTGAAGGTGCTGGCCTTAGTGCTGTGTACAGCAATTCCCGAAAATGCCAGTGTTACGGAACTAACATCATGCAACCTTTGCAAATGACATCACGAGACCGACCCCTTACCCTCACCTGTAGCTCAGCAATAGCTTATACCAAGAGTGCCAAAGTGCCAGACAAGGGTAGGAGATGTTGCCACTAGCTGCCTCACATTGACATCGACCCCTATTTTTATTAAGGCCCATTTGAATTTATCGAACTTCAAAAACAATTGGTGTATTGCAGCATATACATAGCAACTAGCACCTCTTTGTGAGACAAATGCTTGCCTACATGGGAAGCAAACTACACCTTTTAGGGTGTGTGGATGGAAGTGTGTTTTGTTTGATTTTGATCAATGTGGGAAATGTTTCCATCTTGTGTGTGATGACCACCAAGGTTATCGTGTTATAGAACACAGAACTTAAAAGTGTGGTGAATGAAGAAATATGATGTCCCTTTATGGTATTTCTAAAGATCATAGTCTACTTAGCTGGTTATTGCACTGGGTTGTCCAACCTGGTATTTTGTTTAAAGTTTATGGTCCTGAGCAGACATGGCTTGAGAGAGAAATGGAGAGATCTTCTGGGATGGGCATTGGTATTATCATCCCATATTTGATTGTCAAAGTGAGATGGCAATATCCAATGATAGTACACAGCTTTTTGGGACCTTCAGTAGTGGGCCAGATTTGAGTCCTCCAGTAATAAAGCCTGTTGAGCTATAGTTGGCTGGCAACCAATGCATGTGTTATGATATTAGTGTTAGCCAGAAGAGTTACATATTAATTCATATTAATATGTAATGCTCAGGCTTGCCAAAGGTCAACCCTACCACAACATATCTTTGATTTGTTCACCAGACCGCACTGGGAAGAATTTCATGAAACATATAGAGCTCCACTTCCCAACAAAGCAACTTCTACAAAGTGTAAATTTTGATGAAATCAACCTGTAGCTGTTTGTCCACCTTTTGTTTCTACTCTCAGAATGGGAGATATAATTATTGTTCCACGTGGCACTGATTCAGTTACTAAAATAATTTAAACTTAATTATACTTGTCCGTTTTGCTACATTATTCCTTTAATTCAAAGGGAGCTTGTCTACATTCATGGCGTCCCTGTTCTTCTCTGTACTAGAGTGCCCTTCTCCTCCCTTCACTTCGTCTCTAATGCCGGGGCAGAAAGTGGTGTCCACTGTCTTAGCTCTAGAATCAGTAAGTTTCTACACTTCGGGTACTAGTTACCACACAACAACAGGTTCTAGCTGCACTTTGCCTCCTAGTAGGCAGCAAGTGTGCATTAACCCATACCTAAGCTGCTGCTTAGGAAATTGGTCCGCTTTTCCACACCGGGTTTGCAAGCGCTCACTCTCTAGTTTCCCTGTACTGAAGCCGGCACTTGTCAAGAACATGAACACTGGCATGGAAGAAAATACTCTGGAAGAAATATTTGATCTCGACTTATTGTCTGATAATTATTTAAGAACAGTACATAATGTGCTGTTAATGAAAATCCCGACATTGATTATTTAATTAATCACCTGTAAACTAAGTACATTTTATTTAATAAACCTGAGGCCTAACATAGGTTTACAGAAACAACAACGTTGTGTCTTTAGTGTGTTACATTGGGCTGTTATTCAAGATTGTATCCTAACCTCCTAGCCTGAAAAAAGTTACCTTAAATCTACCAGTCTTATTTTCTCTAAAGATGTCACTAGATTTTGCTAGAGGGTGCTTCTGGTAGATCATTTTACTCTCACTCTCCCCAGAAGGCAGAGTGAGACCCAAGTCTCCTGCTTCAGCTCTGTCTTCGTTGGGCCTACTAGGTCTCTCAGAGACATTTTACATAATCGACCATAAACTCTTAATTAACACGCTTCAATCCATAGCCTTTTCTGGAAGCCAGCTCAACTGGTTTATATTATTTCTTGCAAACAGTGTTCAAAGAGGAACTCAATGCCCTCACTCCAGCCAGTAATTGCATATGTGAGTTCCTCGAGACTGTGCTTTATCATCATATCTATTGAATTTATACATATATATACCTTTAGTTCCGAGCATCCACACTCATGCCCTGCAATTATACTAATATGTAGGTTATACTCAAGTCATGTTTACACAAGTGCATTTTGAAAGTATTTGCCCTACCATTGGTTATAACTGAACACAGATAAGACAGAGACCTTGATCACTGGGGCAAAACCTCCTTCTGACCACCCTCACTTTGGACTTCATAGTTTGGCATCTGCTCCAATCCTTCTGATTCTGTTAAAAGTATTGGGGTCTAACTTGATGCTTCCCTACAAATGCACAGTCAAGTAGCGGCCATTACAGTTTCCTATAGTTTTCATCTGAGGATAATTCCCTCAATTAATATTTTTCTCTCATAAGATAGTCATTGATGGACATTCAATGACTACAGTCTTGTTTCGTCAACAATTCATTTAGCCCCATTATCACAATACGTTCCCAATTGAGTTCTTCGTGCCAAGAGACTCTTGGGTGATAGTACCCACTATAACAATCTAATATAAAAATTGCATGTCGCAGCATACTGTAACATAACATTTTTCTGTTTGGTGCTGTTCTTTGACTTTCACTCCCATAATCTGGTGACAGTATAAATGATGGGAACTTATTCTTTTATGTACCACTTACGATTGTTCAATATGCTGTTTCAGAGCACTGTAAATATCAAACAGGTGACCAGTAACCAGTAATTTCAAATGAGATCTATCAGGAGCTATGTCAATATGTAGATGTATAAATGTATATATATCTTCACTTACAAAACAGGGAAGTTAGAGTTAGGCTCACATTTTAAACATCCAAACCATAGAAATTCATCAGTTATAGTTAGAATTACCTCAAGTAACCATAACTCATGTCCTAAGGTAAGTATAACTCGTGCATCCGCTGTGCAAAGTTTTTTCGTCAAAAATGTTACTGCAAATATTACAGTGATATTGTAAACTTTGTACTTCTATAGCACACTTTTACCCTGTGAGTTGGGCATCTTGGCACTGTACACATACCACTGTGGAACCCTTCCTGGCTTTCCCTGTGAAGTGCCCACTCCTGGTCACCCCCAAGATGAAGCCAGGCATCCCAGCGCTGTTGGGGCCGTTGTGGAGATTAAGCAAGCTATTGCCCAGAGTTACAGAGTGGGACCCATGATTAGATTGGCACCAAGGTGAGAGTTATCAGGTCTGAGGAAATTGAGCCCAAGACCCACCAAGGCGGGAACTGAACCCTGGTCCCGGGCCAGACCCCTGCATCAGGGTCTGCCACTCTAACCATTGAGCCACACTTCTCCACAAATTGTCAATCATGTTATCAAAGATTTCTTGAGTGCCGTAATTAGTGGGGACATTAGCAGTGCATGGTGAGGGCGTGAGTTACAGTTACATTAGGGCACGAGTTATGGTTCCTTGAGGTAAGTCTAACTATAACTGGTGAACTGCTATGGTTTTGTACTTTTAAATGTGAGCCTAACTGTAACGTCCCTCTAACCTTCGTTTTTTTAATTGAATTTCTATGTTTAAAAAAAATACTATTTCCTGACAACAAGAGCTCTGTAACCTTTGGTTTTCTCAGTGAATTTCTATGTTTTTTTAACCTTTGGCCGTGCATGGTGGCAATTGGCCACAGGGGCTGGCCTGTGGCCAGGCCCTGATGTCAACTCCCTATAAACACCCAACCTTGCACCATGCACAGGCTTCACCCGTGCGCAGCAGAGATTGCCCGCAAGACCTGGCCTGCAGCCAGACCCTGCAGCCAACCCCTCTAGCCACCCAACCCCATGCAGAACACAGGGCTATGGCCGTGGCTGGCAGGAGTTGGCTGCAGCCTCTCTGGGTGTGAGAGGGTGTATCTGGGGATGAGAGTGGCTGTGAGAGTGTCTGGGTGTGAGAGTGCGTAGATCAGTGTTTTAGTGTGTGCGTCAGTGTATGCATGGGTCTGTGAAGTGGGTTCATGAGGGTGTCAGTGGGTGTGTGAGCGCCTGGTTGGGTCTGTGAGTTGGTGCGTAACTGACTGAGTGGGTCTGTGAGTGGGCGCACAAGGGTCTGAGTTGGTCTGTGAGTGGGTGCGTGAGTGTCTCAGTGGGTCTGTGAGTGGGTGCGTAAGTGTCTGAGAGGGTGTATGATTGGGAGAAAGATTGAAAGAGAGACAGAAAGAGGGTGAGGGAGAGGGAGAGGGAGAGAGATGGAGAGTTTTTTAGACTTTGACAGATGATATACTTAGAATTAGATATTTTTGCACAAATTGAGAAGACATATATTTGACAATTAAAATAAGTAAGATCATCTTTCAGTATGAGCTTTAAACATTTGAATAAAAAATAAATAAAGAGGGAAATGATCTGGGACACACCGGGATTCAAAGACTCAATGATCAGTGTGAGCATCCGCAACCTCCACACTTGTATTTCTTTTATCTTTCTTTTTTAGCCCTTCATCGGCTATCAGGAACCACAGGGGGAAGCCTCAGAACTTCCCCCATGGTCCCTCACTATTTTTCAATTTATTTTCTAGTATGTCCTTACGGGCTATAAGGGATAGCGGGGTAAGCCTTAAATCCTCCCCGCAGTCCGATTGCTCTAGCAAGCAGGCAGCTGCTTTTAACAGCAGCTGTCTGGAGGCTTGAACAATGCCTTCATTTCTGTTCACTGCACGCATATCTGCATGCAGGGAACAGAGATGAAAACTCTGCTTTTTGACAGCGAGAACTGTTTGACAGGTCCCACTGTCAAAAAGCGGAATGTTTGCTGTGACTTGGCTGCAGCTGTCAAAGCTGCAGCCAAGCCACAGCTAACAGCTATGTCCCGGGGTGGGCATCCCAGGACACAGCAGGAGCCAGCCCTGGGATGGTGGTGGTCCCCAGGGCCATCAGTGGCTCCACAAGGGGGGCCGTACAGCCCCCATCCAACCTGATAGTCCCCGGGAGGTGGTGGTACCTGGGGCTTAGGGGGGGGGGCAGGGAGTGGCATGCGCTCCCCCATGGTTTAAATATTTAAAGCCCTGGGGAGGTGGTGGTCCCTGGAATGCGGGGGCCTCACTGGTCCCCTGCATTAATATAGCCTAAGTCCCTGGAGAAGGGGTGGTCCCCAGGGCACGCAAGGGCGTGCACTCCTCCCCACATTAATGTTGATCATCGCCCTAGGGAGGTGGTGGTCCCCGCGGCATGGGGGGGTGGGTGCCTACCCCCCTTTACAAATAAACATTGCACCCGGGACTGGGCCCACCCAGGGGCTTGATAAAGATGAAGCACAAGAGTCTGCGCTTCAGTTTTGTTTTTGAATTTTCACCAGACCCGCCATGAATCGTAAAAATATAAAAAAAATGCTTTTTAGCCCTTGGGGGTCCCTTTGGGGCCCCAGAACCAGAGCTAAGGGGTCAGGATGTTTGTACCCTGGCCCCTTTGGTATTTTTAATTCTTTTTTTCTAGGACTCGGCTTTAACCAAGTCGCAAGACGGCTGAGAACACTTCAACGGCTTCCTAGTTGAAGTGTTGTCAGCCAATCAGATCTGAGCACGAGATCGGGACAGTCATGAATCCTACGCATCCCTAGATATACAAATTTGAATTTTCTTTCATTTTTCTAAAACTACTTTATGGATTTACACAAAACAAAAAGATCACTTTCTGACTGAACCGGGACCTACTTTTCTGTAAAAGGTGGTATAATTCCGTCCAGTAGTTTTGGCGCTATCGTTGTTCAATTTTTCTTATGGAAAAATGAATGAGGAATGGGGAAAAATGTTTTGGTACCCCTCTTTTTCTCTAAGGATGTATCACCTGTCACTTTCCAGACAGAAGCTTTGTAAAGATTTGTCAAGGGGCGCCAAAGATATAGGCAAGTGAAAAACAAAACTGCTTTTTATATAGAAACTAGGTCCCATATGTAACTACCTGCTGGCAACTGCCACTAGGTAATCTATCTATCTATCTATCTATCTATCTATCTATCTATCTATCTATCTATCTATCTATCTATCTATCTATCTATCTATCTATCTATCTATCTATCTATCTATATATTATATGTTACCTATTGACGGTCGCCACTAGGTAGTTATAGTTATGAACATGTTTGCATAGAAAAAGCATTTTTTAACTTGCCTATATCGTTGGCGTGCTGATGATTCTTCTTGCGCATGGAAAGTTTTGGGAATGATCTGTCAAGCAAGGGCCGGAGAAAATGGGGCAGGGGTAAAAAAAAAAGGTGTTTTCGATGTTAATTCCCATAGGAGTTTTGAACACAACTACAGCCAGAACTGTTGGACGGAATTACACCAAGTATGGCAGAAAGCTAGATTTTGTTCCACAGATTGTGCAGTTTTGTTATTTGGTGTAAATCTATTCAGCAGTTTTTGAGATATTAAAGGGAAAATAAATTTGTATATCTAGGGCCGTGGGTTTGTCACAATGTTTTTGCGGCAATTGCAACAAATGCGTGCACCAAGAGGAATGCTATGATGGGGCCTCGCCACAAACTGACCAGAAAGTTATGGTTGACATTTAGATTATGGGACATAGTCCCTGGAGCTGAAAAATAAAATAAAAGTGGCATATGTGGTCAGGTTGGAGTTTCCCTGACCTGAGGGGTGGGTGTAGGGGTCTTTGAGGGTCAAATTCTGACCTTGAAATGGTTTTATTCATGATGTGCGATATTCACATGTATGTTGCGATGCTCAGCATGGCCCCCACGTGTAACAGTGCAATAAATTTGCGAATATCGGTGACTAAACATAAAAAACAAATCATTGGCTGATTCATACACTAAATCATTCACTCAGACACTCATGCACCCACTCACAGACCATCTCAGAGAGTCATACACCCACTCACAGACCCACTCAGACACTCACCCACCCACTCACAGACCCAATCAGACCCTCACATACCCACTCATACATTCATTCACCCACTCATTCACCCACTCACAGACCCACTTAGACCCTCGCGTACCCATTCAAAGACCCACTCAGACACTGACGCACCATCCCACAGACCCACTCAGACACTGACGCACCCAGTCACAGACCCACTCAGACCGTCACACAGAGACACCCTCTCACACCCAGAGAGACTGACCCTTCGGCCGTGCAAGGTACAGAGTTGGGTGTTTATAGGGGGTTGGCAGCAGGGGCTCAGCCAACCCCGCCGCACAGGGACAATGGTTGTGTGCATCGCAGGGTTGGGTGGTTAGAGGGGGTTGGCTGCAGGCCCTGCGGCCAATCTCCACTGTGCACAGTCGAAGGCCAAGCATGGCAGTTGTTGGATTAACATATAGTAATTAAAATACTTTACGTTAAAAAAAACACAGAAATTCACTTAAAAAAACCAAGGTTACAGGGATGTTATAGTTAGGAAACGGAATAAAAAAAACACATAGAAAGCCACTGGAAAGACCAAAGTTTACAGGGACGTTACAGTTAGGTTCTGAATTTACTCGTACAAAACATTAGAAATTCAGCAGTTATAGTTAGAGTTATTCCAAGTAACTATAACTCGTGCCCTAAGCTATCTATGACTCACACCTTTGCCATGCATGCATGCTAATTACCCCAGATATTACAGCACTCATGTCCAATTCTAAAACATTATTAAAAATATAAAGAAAACATTAGCAGTCAAATTATTGAAGAAAAAACTGAATGGCGAGGAGTACATGGTGCACTATGGCTTTTATCAGATACCCTAAGCACTCCATACTGGATTAAGATAGAATGATATATCCACTCTACTTTCCATCTTTCCTCCATCATTACCATGATTTAAACCTCTGCATTCTGTACGTATACTCAATGACACAGGGGCTGCATTAAAACTCCTGAACAAACACATGCTGGTATCTTTCAGAAATTCTAACATTGCTTCTCAATCATAAAACTACGTGGATGTTGCTACCAACATTGCTTACTCTTGGGCCTTTAAAGGCATTGATCAGGTTAAGGATCTATATGATAATAATAACAGCCCACTTTCCTTCTCCCAACTAGCACAACTACATGATCTCCCTATCATCGATTTTTATAGTGCTCAAAATATCAAAGTAAAACTGTCCAAGCTCATCTATGTTGATCACCCCTCTCTCCCGCGTTGATTGGCTTCAAAGCTCTGCAGAGGCCATATTGCTTCAAAAATTTACAGATTCTTATCCAATCAATCAGCAAACACAGTTTTCCATCCTTTACTCAAAGTGAGCTAAGCATTTTGACCCTGAAGTATTTGAACATATCCCTGACGAGACCTGGCAAAAGATTGGCAAACTCGCATTTCATAATAAAATTGCACTGTCGCTCCTGCAATCTAACTTATACACAATGAATCTACTACCTTGGACCCCACCTTGGACCCCAGCTAGAGTTCACAAATGAAATCTGTGAACAGATGATATTTGTTGGAATTTTAATCAGGAGACTGGCTCCCATCAGCACATGGTTTTCCAGTGCTCATTCCTAGATCCCTATTGGGGCCTAATTCAATAGCAGGCCACACCTGCCACGTTGAAGGCCATGCGTGGTGAGGGGTTAGGTGGTAAAAGGGGTTTGGACGCAGAGCCTGGCTGCCAGCAGATAGTCAACCCCCTTGCAAACCCTCACTTTTGGTGGGAGCAAATGTGGGAAACTTCACAAAGAGTAGGGGGAGTGGCCCCACCTGACATGCACCACCAGTAAGGTGGGCACTCAATTTCATTTTTCTCCATCTTAAATGGAAGGAAAATAGGCAAACAGGAATAGGGAAGTGGCCCTTCCCACAGGAAGTGGTCTATAGTGGTTGTAGCCTCCCAAAGGTAAGTGTCCTATTAAACACTGTCAGGTTGCCCCTAAAATGCCCACTAAATTCAGTATTTAGTGGGCACCCCTAGACCAGGTAATCAGATTCAGCAGACAAAAGAAGACCAGCACAAAGAAGATCTAAGACACAAGAACTGTGGACCTGCTGCACAAAGAAAAGGCACCAAACCCTGCCTGCTACACCAAGGAACCCACAATCGCCACTGAGGAGCTGCTGGACAACTGGAAAAACTCTCAAGAACCCTAGAGGACCTCCAGAGTTTGAAAAATTGCCGAAGAACTCCCTCCAGGGTGGAGGTACCGCTCTGCAACAAAAACAAACCATAAACCAGTGAAGGTCACTTCACTGACCAGCCACTAACTCCTGAACTGTAAGTCCCTGCTGGACCCGACAAGACACCAACAACCGCGATGACAAACCCTGCAAGTGTGTCAAGATTAGTGGCACTGCGCCCTCCAGTGCTCAAACTGTACCAATACCCTTGGTATTGGTCAGCTGACATCAGACATCAGGAAAACCAGCCCGCCCGGGGCTGAAAAAGGACCAGGAGGAAGCTCCAGTTGAGGAATTTCAGGAACACCCAGGATCTCCTGCCTAAGTGCCCCCGTTGTCCTGCAAACGACTCTTGAAGCAACTTCCATCAAAATCCAAAGAACCTGCTGTTTCCTAAGGGTCCCCTACCCCTTGCGACCTCGACCGTCCAAGGGGACCCCAAGGAACCACCTCTAAACCTATCTGCACAGACCTTTTCCAAGTGGCCCCCTGCAGTGGCCCTGCACCACCTCCAGAGTCTTTTGACCGCTGCTCCTGCCCGAACCGGGAGTCGTCCGAACTTCTCCAGCTGGCACAGTGTGCCCATTAATGACCTCGACCAACCTGCAAAAGAAGAATTTGGTAAAGCAACTGTGTGATTTTATATGTATTTTTAAAGATGACTTTTCATTGATTTCTATGGTGTGTAATTATGCACAAAAAGACAATTTTTTTAAAACTTTAAAATGAAAAAGTACTTAACCAATTTTGATAATCTTGGTCTTAAAAATTACATAAAAATCTGAAGTATTTTTATAGATTGGTCTCGAGTTATTCCTTCGAATGTGTGAGTTGCATGATTGATAATGTGAGTACCACAAATGCTTTGCACTTCTTCAAGATTGGCCTAACTGCTCGACAAAGCTACCTCAAAAATTAGAGCTTTGGGTGATCTATTTTTACCCCTGTAAACCAGTGTGTGGTTGCCTGGGCCCCTGACACAGTGTGCCTATGTTTTGCACACTACATAGATGGCCAGCCTCCTACATTTGGTGGATGAGCGGTGGGATAAAGACTTTGCATTTGCTGATACCACTTTGCCATTTTGGTCAGCACACGGATACTCTCCAAATTGCCTTTAGTTAATTATCTTTTGATTTTTAATTGAGTTAACATTTTTTGCAAATTTTTAAAATAATTGTTAGGGCCCTGGTTAGGTCCCTGCAACTTTAGCAAAAAGTTTTAAAAAGTCCTTACTTTAGCTGACCTATCCAAAAAGGAGGCTCTAAAGTTCTATAAAGGTCCCAACTTTAGTAAAGTAAAAAGAACAGTTGCAGAGATCAAGACCCAGGAGTTGGACCTGAATCCTTATGAGGCATACAGCTATGACCAATTGAGGAGACTCTGTCGGCTGTACCAAATTTGTACTGAAAAAAGCCCCAGTGCAGAGAAACGTACGTTTCTGGTGTCCCTGTATGAAAAATATAATCCCCCCAGATGATGATGGATCTGTGATGGGTGAAGAAGATCTGGTGGATAATGGGGATAAGAGCGGTTCCTCTTCTACCAGGAGCTCTAGAACACTTACAGTAACAGATCTGGACATTGCCAGGCTGACCAATAGACTGGCCTTAGAGAGCCAGCTATTGGAAATAGAGAAACAGAGAAAAGAGTTGGGCCTACGACCATCGCTGGTGGCAGCATATAAATGTTGAGGGAGAAATCTTTTAACATCAAGCTCCAAAAAGGAGTTGTCCTTCCCTTCACACAAGGGGATGATATAGCTAAATGGTTTTCTGCCTTTGAAAGAGCCTTCCTTCGGTGGGAAATTGAGAAAAAGCAGAGGCACACTTTTGTGGGAGTTATCCTCAGGAAAGTGCAGGGATAGGCCCCTGACACTGAATGAGACAGATTCTAAATCCTATGGCCATGAAGGGTACCCTGATTGGGGGCTTGGATTTACAACTGAAGAGTACAGAATAAAGTTCAGGGAGGCTCGAAAAAACCAGAGCCAAGCCTGGGTAGACTTTGTGGACTATTCAGAAAAAATGCTGGTTTGGTTGGTTAGCTGTAAACAAGGTACAAGATTATGATGAGCTGCATAACCTGTTAATGAAAGAGCATGTGCTAAGCTATTGTTTCAGTGATAGGCTACATCAACAGTTGGTAGACCTAGGTAAACTTTCCTCTCAAAACTTGGGGAGGAAGGCAGACCATTGGGTCAAGACAAGGGTAACCAAAACTACCACTGGTGGAGGAGAGCAAAAGAAAGGTGCCAAAAAGCTTCCCAAGGGAAAGATGGAGACCACAACAAAAATAATAGAGTCTTCTCAAGGCCCCCAAAAAACTGCACAGGAGGGTAGGCTCATAGGCGTCTCACAGTCTAGAGGTGGGTACAAAGATAGATACTTTGATCCCAGCTCGGCCTGGTGCGATGCTTGCAAAACTAAAGGGCATCAAACTGGAGATTCTAGCTGCAAAAAACAAAAAGAATGTCTCTAGTCAATCTGAAGTAAATGCAGTTGCCAATTTCCAGATTGTATCAGAGGTGTGGCCTGGTTTTGAATGCAAAACTGAAGGGCACCAAACTGGAGACTCAAGCTACAAAAACATACATAATACCTCTAGTCAATCTGCAGTAAATGCAGTTGCCAATCTCCAGATGGGATCAGAAGTGTGGCATGACCATCTGAACCCACAGAGGCAATATTAGCCACTGATGGTGGAGTAGAATTATCCTGTGTTTTCTGGCCAAGTAATATGCAAAAATACAGACAACACCCTTTGATTAATGGGGAGAAAGTAGAAGCACTGAGGAGCCCAGGAGCTAGTGTTACCATGGTAACTCAGCACTTGGTCCATTCAAATCAGCTCCTGGTAGGAAAGTCTTATCCTGTCACCAGTGCTGACAATGAGACAAAGTTCCATCCCATGGCTATGGTAACCTTTGATTGGGGGGGATAGTTAGTGCTTAATTTGTGCTTATTGTTTCAGGTGCTGAGCACCGGCACTTATTTTTGAGGGCCAGCGCTTATTCTTCTGCCTCAAGCATTTGTTACGAGCAAAAGACACATATGGGAATGACGGAGGAAGAGAAAAACAAAAAAGCGTCACAAAGGTAGAAAGCAGAAAGCTTCCAGAGTGAGCTGAAGGGCAGAGGGTGGCTTTAAATGGATTGAAGCGGCTTGAGATGGCTTCAGAATTACGCTGCCTCGTTATTCAGTGCTGGCACATTTAAATGCAGCAGCCGCGTGTTTAAGAGGAGGGTTTAGGGCACCGGCACATTTTTATTTACAAATTAAGCACTGGGAGTAGTAGGGCAAAAAGAAATGGTTTTGTCCTCATCCATCCCAGTAGATTGCCTGCTTGAAAATGACCTGGATCATACCCCCTGGGCTGATGTAGAACTGAAGACCCATGCAGCAATGCTAGGGATCCATGAGTGGGCATCTGTCAGAACAAGGGCCCAGAGTAAACTTCAGAGAGAAAAGGGAGAGCTAGATCCTGAAATAGTGGCCCAAGTAAAAATGCATTAAGACTGGGGTCCAGCTTCAAAACAGATCACAAATCTGGATCCCTCATCCCAGGAAGAAAAGCCAACCTTCTTGGAGGGAACTGAGCCTGAAGAGCTTGGGCTTTACTACCCAGAGCTCTTGGATCCAGGGGGACCCTCCAGGGAAGATCTGTGCCAGGGGTGGAGGGCCTGCCCCACTCTTGAAGGCCTGAGGCAGCAAGCTGCACAGGAAGAGTTAGGGTATATCAGTGGTACCTACAAGGTTTATTGGGAGGAGGGGCTCCTGTACACTGAAGCCAGAGATCTCAAAACTGGTGCAAACAAGAGGATGGTAGTGCCCCAGCAGTTCAGAGAATTTCCCCTCACTCTAGCCCATGACAGTCCCCTAGCTGGGCATCTGGGCCACAACAAACTTGGAGTAGGTTAGTTAACCACTTTAATTGGCCAGTAATGTCCCAAAAAGTGAGGGACTTTTGTCAGTCCTGTCCCACCTGCCAGGCCAGTGGCGAAGCAGGTGGGCACTTAAAGGCCCCCTTTATGCCACTACCTGTGGTTGGGGTACCCTTTGAAAGGGTAGGGGTCAACATTGTTGGCCCCCTTGACCCTCAAACAGCATCAAAACACAGATACATGCTAGTGGTAGTGGATCACGCCGCTAGGTATCCTGAGGCTATACCCATTAGGACCATTACTGCACCTGCAGTTGCCGAAGCCCTCTTCACCAGGGTAGGGTTCCCTAAGGAGGTAGTATCAGACAGAGGCTCCAACTTCATGTCTGCCTACTTAAAACACATGTGGGGTGACCTATAAGTTCACCACCCCATACCATCCACAAACAAATGGGATGGTTGAGAGATTTAATCAGACCCTAAAATGCATGATTGGGGGATTGCTTAAAAAGCTTAGAAGGAGATGGGATGTCCTGCTCCCTTGCCTGCTGTTTGCCTACAGGGAAATATCACAAAAGGGAGTAGGTTTCTCTCCATTTGAACTTTTGCTTGGGCACCATGTTAGGGGACCACTAAGTCTTCTTAGGGAAGGCTGGGAGAAGCCTCTTAAATGTCCCAAGCAAGACATTGTGGACCATGTGCTTGGCTAATGTTCAAGAGTCGCTGAGTACACGGAGAAAGCCAGGAAAAATCTTCAGGAACTGCAAAAGCTCTGGTATGACCAGAAAGCTGCTATGGTGGAGTTCCAACCAGGGCAGAAAGTTTGGGTGTTGCAGTCTGTTGCTCCAAGGGCCCTCCAAGACAAATGATTTGGGCCCTATCCCATTATTGACAGAAAAGGGGAGGTCACTTATCTAGTTGATCTAGGCAGTTGCAAAAACCCAAAAAGAATCATACATGTCAACCACCTAAACCCCTTCTATGATAGAGCTGATGTGACCATGCTCATGGGTACAGATGAGGGACAGGAGGATGAGAGTGAGCCTTTCCCTGATCTCCTCTCCAGCAACCCACAAGATGGTTCTGTGGATGGAGTGGTCTTATCAGACACCATCTCAGAACAACCGCAAGCTGATTACAGGCAAGTCCTCAACCAGTATGCTGAGTTGTTCTCTCTTACCCCAGGAAAGACAAACTGGAATACCCATGATGACAGCTTACCTATCAAGAACAAAATTTACAGGCAGTCAGACCATGTCAGAAGTAGTGTTAGTCCCCAAACCTCACTCCAAAGGAGAGAAAAAGGAAAAAAGGAAATTAGGTTTTGTGTAGACTAGAGGGGGCCTTAATGCTGTTACAAAAACTAATACACACTCAATTCCAAGAGCTGATGAGCTCATAGACAGTCTAGGGGCAGCCAAATATATGAGTGCTTTTGACTTAACATATGGGTACTGGCAGATTGGTCTGACCCCAGTAGCAAAAGAGAGGTCAGCATTTTCTACTCCAAGTGGGCATTATCAGTTCACTGTTATACCCTCTGGATTAAAGAATGCACCTGCCACCTTCCGGAGGTTGGTGAACCAAGTCCTCACTGGACTGGAAATGTTTAGTGCAGCTTTTCTGGATAGAATAGCGGCCTATAGCTCCACCTGGCAGGATCATGTGATCCACCTAGGGAAGGTCATTGAGGCTCTGCAGAAGGCAAGCCTCACTATCAAGGCAAGTAAGTGTCAGATAGGGCAGGGAAAAGTTGGTGGAGGCCAAGTAAAACCCCTCCAACTGAAGATTCAGACTGTTCTGGCTTGGGAAGCCCACATAACCCAAAAGCAAGTCAGGGCATTCCTTGGCTTGAGTGGGTATAATAGGAGATTTGTGAAGGAATATGGCATATAGTTGCCCCCTCACAGAACTAACCTTGAAGAAAATGCCCAAAAATGTTAACTGGACAGTGGTTGACAGTGGTTGTCAAAAGGCATTTGCCACTCTGAAGGAAACTATGTACTCTGATCCAGTTTTAGAAGCACCAGACTACTCCAGTCAATTTATAGTCCAAACAGATGCTTCTGAAATGTGGATAGGAACGGTCCATTCTCAGAAAAATGATGATGGACATGACTAGCGAGTTGCTTTTCTAAGCAGGAAACTACTCCCTAGGGAACAAACTTGGAGTGTCATAGATAGGTAAGCCTTTGCAGTCGTTTGGGGCCTGAAGAAGCTGAGGCCATACCTGTTTGGCTCTCACTTCATAGTTCAGACTGACCACAGGCCTCTCAGATGGCTACAACAAATGTAGGGTGAAAACCCCAAACTGCTTAGGTGTCAATTTCACTACAGGAAATGGACTTTCAAGTGGAACAGAGACATGGAACTGCCATGCCAATGCAGATGGCTTTTCCAGGTTCTTCCACTTAGATGATGAAGACTCACTATCACTAAAGGGGAGTCTCCTCCTCTTTCATTTGGGGGAGAGGTATTGTGAGAAATGGCCTCTTTTTGACATGGGTAGCCCCCACTTTTTGCCTGATGTATGATGTAGCCTAGAACTTGATAGTGCCCAAGGCCCCTGCTAACCAGGTTAGCTGGGCCAGAGCTTTTTCCCTAAAACTGTTTGATACATTGGCACAATTGGATACACTTTTAGCTACCACTGTAAGTCCCTAGTAAAAGGTACTTAGGTACTCAGGGCATGGGGTACTATGGCAGGCCCCTTAGGGCAGCAGCATTGACTGTGCCACCCTCTAGGGCCATGCATCCAGAGACACCCAGCACTGCCATTGCAGGCTGAGTGTCCTGGTGCAAACCCAAAACACAAACTCGACATGGCACACTGCCTATGTGTCTTGCCCACCATACACTGCATACCCTATGGTTAAGACACCCCTCTGGCAGGCCTTCCAGCTCTAAGGCATGATGCACCATCTTATATATGTGAGGGCATAGCTGCATGAGCAACATGCTCCCACTGTGTACTTGTCAAACCTGGGACATAGTGAGTGAACAGAGCAGCCATTTTAATACATGTGCTGGTCACTGGTCAACACAAGTTCCCCAGCTATATGACGGCCACTCAGAATCCTGGGTTGTTTGGTATCAACCGTCTCAGAATTATAACTCCAAACTGATACCAGTATTGGATTTAACCCTAAATCTATCCATTAGGTGCTCCCTGC
The DNA here is from genome assembly GCF_031143425.1 of Pleurodeles waltl. Classification (NCBI taxonomy): domain Eukaryota; kingdom Metazoa; phylum Chordata; class Amphibia; order Caudata; family Salamandridae; genus Pleurodeles; species Pleurodeles waltl. The sequence continues at coordinate 334,376,626 of NC_090446.1, forward strand.
AAAAGCTAACTACCCTGGCATGGTTGCTGACTGGTCCTATCCTGCTTGCCACCTCCAGACAGCCAACCTACAAAACTTGGGGGGGAGATCTGTCTTTCTGGTTAGTGGAACAATGCCCCTCTTGGTTAGAGGTGCTAACACCCCCTCCCTCAGGAATGTGCACTGCCATCAACCCCCTTGCAAACCTCCACTTTTGTTGGGAGGTAAGTAGGAAACTACACAAAGAGAAGGGGGAGTGGCCCCACCTGGCATGTACCACCCCTAAAGTGTTGCCTGCAAGGTGGGCATTCCATTTAATTTTCTTCCATCTTATATGGAAGGAAAATAGCCAATCACTTAGGGAAGTAACCCTTCCCACAGGAAGTGGTCACTATAGTGGGTGTAGCCACCCAAATGTAAGTGTCCCATTGGACACTAACAGGTTCCCCCTAAAATACCCACTAAATTCAGTATTTAGTGGGCATCTCTAGACCAGGTAATCAGATTCAATCGACAAAGGGAGACCAGCACAAAAAAGTTCTAATACACAAGAAATGTGGACCTGCTGCACAAAGAAAAGGCACCAAGCCCTGCCTGCTGCACCCAGGACCCCACAGTCACCACTGAGGAGCAGCTGGACAACTGGAAAAATGTGCAAGAGCCCCAGAGGACCTCCAGACTTTAAAAAGCTTCCCAAGGACTCCCTCTAGAGTGGAGGGACCACTCTGGAGCAAGAAGAAACCATTGAACCAGTGACGGTCACTTCACTGACCCGATGCTAACTCCCGAACCGGAAGTCACAGCCGGACCCGACGACACACCAATGACCGAGAGGACAAACCCTGCAAGTGTTCGAAGTTTAGTGGCACTGTGCCCTCCAGTGGTCAAACCATATCAATACCCTTGGTATTGGTCAGCTGACTTCAAACATCTGGAAAACCTGCCCGTCTGAGGCTGAAAAAGGACCACGAGGAATCCCCAGTCAATGGACTTCAGGAACACCCAGAATCTCCCACCAGAGTGTGCCCGTTGTCCTGCAAATGACCCTTAAAGCGACTTACCTCAAAATCCAAAGGGCATCTTTTCGCACAGCTCCTGGCTCACCAATTTGCTCTGTAGCCGGCCACCCTGTGCCTTGCAAGAAAGGACCTGCTGTGCCCAAAGGGTACCTCACCCTTTGCGGCATTGACACTACATGGGGACCCCCAAAAACCACCTCTAAATTTACCTGCACAGACCTTTTCATAGAGGTCACCGCAGTTGCCCTGCAACAGCTCCAGAGTCTTTTCAATGCTGCTCCCGCCGGAACCGGGAGCCGCCCAAACTTCTCCAGCTGGCGCAGTGTGTCCACCTATGACCTTGACCAACCTGCCAGAGAAGAACTTGGTAAAGCAACTGTGTGATTTTATATGTATTTTTAAAGGTGACTTTCCATTGATTACTATGGTGCGTAGTTACACACAAAGACTATTTTTATTAAACTTCAAAAATCCATAATTCAAAAAGTACATACCCAATATTGATAATCTTGGTCTTAAAAATTACATAAACATATACAAATCTGAAATATTTTTATAAATTGGTCTTGAACTATTCCTTTGAATGTGTGAGTTGCATGATTGCTACTGTGAGTACTACAAATGCTTTGCAGTTCTCCAAGACAGGCCTAACTGTTCGACCAAGCTATGTTAAAAATTAGATCATTGGGTGATCTAGTTTTACCCCTGTAAACCAACATGTGGTTGCCTGGACCCGCCGCACAGTGTGCATAGGTTTTGCACACTACACAGAGGGCCAGCCTCCTACAGTCACATTTAATCCCCAGAGCCCCAATTTGCACAACATCTTTTAAGAGTTGTTTAAATGGAAGTGGCTAATGTGGAATGACCCCGTCTGTGCAGCACCCACCAGTCAATCAAACACAGTAAACCCACACTCACACTCTACATTGAGTGCAAGTATTCTTTATCATTTCTCAGACATGATGAAAGCAAAGGACCCAGATAGGGGGGGACTGAAAAAAAGATTACAAGATGACAGATCGTAGGCATTCCCTTGGCCACACAGGGGTACAGACTAAGAGGTCTCTGTGCCTGACCATAAATCCGCTTTCACCACTGTCAGTCTTGCATAGCCTCGATAGAGGTCGCAATAAACACCCTCAAGAAAGGAGGGGTACTTTGGATTCCCACCAGCATCAGAAAGCAACTCTGATACCCTAAGGTCAATTTAAATCGGAGACCTTTCACTGGGGTGGCATACTCATCGAGCCCAGTGATCGAAAGGCTCACATGGCTGCCCAGATAAGAAGAGGCCAGCTCAAGTTGACATTTTGCAGAGGACTTTCGTTCCAATAATAAGCGGTTCTGTTTTTTATGTTTGCTCTAAGATAATCATTTCAGCAAGCGAGAAAACATCTTCATTGATGGTGGTTGTAGTAACTTGCCACAGTAACATGCAACTAAGTCGCTTTTGGCCAGATGAACTCATCCGTGTTTGCACACCAGGACGTGTAAGTTTCACACTGACTGGCTTGCGAACAGGGATGTAATTTGAAATGCCACCGACAAACTCAGAGGCTGATTCTTAAACTGCCCATTCATAGAAGGTCGCAAAATGGCATTTCTAATTAATATTAAATAGGCAAGTCACTATTTGGAACGCTCGTGGTTCGCTATACATGCAGGGGTGGTGCTTTGCAAGGAAGAGCTGTCCATCATCCATTTGTTTACATTCATTAATCAAAAGCATTTTGTAAGAAAAAACCCAGCCCTTGCTAGTAAAAGAGCATGTCCAGGGAATCAAAGTCATCTTTTCTACAGGGTTACCCCAGATTTTTCACCTCTTTCGGGTTCCTCTTTTTGCTATTTTTTGACTCTCTGCACTGACTTGTTGTTCAGTGCCACAGAGCTTGTGCTCTGGCCTTAAACGGTACTGTAAGATCTATTTGACCCAAATGGCATTTTTTCATTTTCATTACAGCTGTTGTAGGTTTGTGAAGAAATTGCACGTGTGCGGCATTGTGTATGTAAACCACCCAGACATAGAGTAAAAAAAACAATACCAGGTATGGCTGGGTGCTCTTTAATAGCGTTGTAGTGATAGGAGAAAAATAAGCATGCCTTTGCCATGGGGGAAAACCTATTTATATACATTGGATAAGTCATACTAAAAATTACTGTGTTAACCCACAGGGCTGGATACTTAATATTTAAAATGTGGTATAACACATATTGGGAATAGTATGCCCCCATAGAGAAAAACGACCCAAAAGCATTTTACTGTGTAGGTGAACTAGATTTTTCAGGAACAGACCTAAGTATTCATAACTCCCGTGTTTTACATCTCCTCCTGAGAAAATGACAGAAATATAACATAGTTGCCACTTAGTTTAAAAAAATCATTTCAATGGTGAAAGTAGAGATTTGATACCTTTAGGTGACAAGTCCTCTACTTTGTGCTGCCTGAAAGGAAAATTATTTTGAACTAGTTTGCCTCTAAGTTCTACTCCATTGGCTCAATACCCTTTCCTGCTTGAGTGGTAATGCCCCTGCTCTCAGAGAACAACGACACAGCCTCTGTGCCCGTCAAGACAGAAGTGTTGTCCACATCTGGCCACTTAACAGAGTATATCTACATGGGAGGAGATAGAAGCAGCTGACACAACAAAGGGCAGCCTTAACACGTCTACTTTTGACTATGGTTCTGCCTAACTGCAAGGCAAAAAAGCATTAGCAATGCAATAGGTCTCACATTTCTGAGAGTTGGAGCTATTTGCGTTGAAAATGACAATGTCTTTAACCTATGTGTTTTGGTTTGGAGTGTAGTGGATGTATGCCAGGTGCCACAGCAACCCTCCCATGCCTGTTGCTGCAGGAGAAGGGACACAACAAGGCTGGCATCTTGGGTGTGTTTTTGCCTCATTCCTCCAGACCGGGTGTGATACCTAGAGATGCAACCCTTTCTAGTGTGTTTACCTAAACTTTTATAGCACCAAACAAACCACAAAGAGGCACCTTCTTGACATTTAACCTTGAGAATGAGGGGGTTAAAAGAGTTAGGGGCAAAGAAAAAGGGGCAGCCACATAATTCTGTGTGTTAAACTTTTAAAGGAATTATTCCTCTACATTGGCAATACCAGCCTAACTTTTAAAAACATTGACTGTATACAAAGAGAATAACAAAAGAGACAGCTTAACTGCAAATTAATTACAGCAATGTTCTTAAGAATGGCACCTGCTTTGCTGCGCTATGCAATGGCTGAACCTGTATTACCAAGCTCTTTATTAAAAAAAACAAGTTATTCCCAGACTGCCCCAACACGCACCAGACAAAGAACCCTAGGGAAGAGAATATGGTGTAAGGTTCGAGTCTTGGCACTAACACAGGAGTCATGCCCAAGGGGGTTGTGCGTCAACAAATGACACTAGTCGGGTTAGAGTCATTTTTTGGACGCTAACCTGACTAGCGTCATTCTTTGACACACAATCTTCAGTCTTCCCTACGCCTCCCCTGCCCAGTTAGCATAATTTATTTTGACGCTAACCGGGCCTTAGCGCTGGCTAGTGTCATTCCTTAAATGTGACGCCCGGCTGGCGTCTAGGAACGGCGGTAGCCGGCGCTAATCTTTTTGACGCAAACCTGCGCTAGCGCAGATTTGCGTCACAAAGTATAAATATGGGCCTCAATGTTTACGACCAAAATACTTACATTGTCTTACATCCAATTCTCCCTTTAATTTATTTTACTCCTTTTGGCTATACCCAACTTCTTTTATTCACGGAATGCAAAGAATTATACATTTTAAAAGTGTTGAAGTGCAAAGAATGCATGAATGCTGTCATTCGTGGCTATGGTCTCTGAACTTTTCAACTTACCAGAATTCACAGAAAAAAATGGAATTGAATATTCTTGCTCTAACGGGAAATCTCTGCCATTCAATGGCAAGAATCTCTATGGAGCATTTTTTATTGGAATTAAATATCTCACACTGTCTCTCTACATGGTGTGTCTGTGGGCCCAAGCACCGCAATCAACAGGGAAATTTCGAATGTAATATGTCTACTATGCAGCTCTGAGGGGTGGCCAATGCTTTAATTACTCTTTCTGGGCCAGTTTGCCTCTAAAACAGAACCGCACTGATGCACAAAGGGACGGGAAATGCGCTTCATAGAGAGGCATTGTGGTGTGGAATGAAAATAATACAACCACGCTTTCATGTAGCTTCTGCCTGCCACCCACCTCTCACGTAATGTGCCAAGAGTTAAAGAAAACCATTATCTTTTGATGTAAATAAGAGGGACAGAGATACCTATCTAGTGAATGTCAATGTGAAACCAGTAAACCTGGGCTGTATTTCCGCCTGACCAAATTGTGTGGTCCTAGGCAAATATTTTATTTCACCATGCTTCCTTTGTCGTCATTATTGCAAACATGAGCAGTTCAAAATACCCAAATTCAAAATGTTCTCCACAGACACCTCTTTTGTCTCATTTAAATAGACCAGAATGTTTCTCCAAATACTCATTAAGTCACATATAGGGTCCAAATGACAAGCGACTTGCGGATAAATTCACTAATGGAATTGTCGGTGTGGAGGTGGGGCAGTATGGATAATTTTAAGTTCACATTTGAAAACTTTCCCCCTTAATAAATGATTCTCAATGCAGTGATAACGTGATGTACTAAGCTGAAAGTCTTCCTCATAATAAAGAAATACGCTTTTTTTTAAAATTTGAAGAGACTTTACATGTTGTTCGTTGCGTGATGTACGTGAAAATTCTAAAGTCTGTTTTCCCAGATGGGCTTTTAGAGCCAGCGAGACCCCTGGTTCGGCTATCCCTGTTAATCCGTTGCCTCGCCCATCTCTAGCACTGACAGCACAGGGAGTGCACTAAGAGCAAATGTGTGTGCAGTTTATGTATTCCGCATCGTCGTATGGTATATGTGAAACCTAAATGTGCAGTATGATCCACGTGCAGAGGCAGTGCACTGAATATAGATTGCGTACTGCCTGAAAAAGGTAAATACAGTTGCAGCCAGGGCAGGGTTTCAGTGCTGATGAAGCGCATACGGTCTGCAAATTGCATAGGGTACGCGGTGGCTGCACAGTTGGTGTACACTACAGTGCACTGAAATGGCAGGAAGCAGCGGCGCATCAATGATAATTGGCAATATGAGTGCCTTCTTGGCAAGTTGAACAATGAAATGGGGATTTGAAAAAAGCTTCTAACTGCGTGTGCAGATGGTGATTGTTCGGCATTCATGGAAGAGCTTGTTCAATGACCGCACAAAAAAGAGGATTCTGTGCAGTGTTTGCGCTGCGTGTGCACAGCTAAGGCCAATATTTATACTTTTTTAGCGCCGCATTTGCGTCGTTTTTTGACAAAAGAGAGGCTGCACTAAGCAGCCCGTTCGTGGGTAAAACTACAGAGCGATGTGAGTGCAGGAGCCAGGATCCAGATAACATGGATGCATGGGTCCGGCTGCACAAAGCTGTATGTATAAATGTGGGTGGCTGCAAACTGCTCAGTTCAGCGTGTATTCAGAGGGAAATCTGTCCTGATCAAAGTTTACAATGTAGGTTCTGTCCTTTTTATGTACACGATGTCTGAAGTGTGACAATTCCTAAGCAGTGCGCACACAGGACAAAGTATGTACAGCAGGTTTAAGTGGAAGTACTGAGATGTATAGTGGGCCAAGATTGTCTGTACCTTGGCCAGTTGTGGAAGAGCTATCCATAGAGGTCTACTCGTGTTGTACTGAACCAGGCATGGCCCCTGCCAGACTCTGCCAGCAGATTGCAGAGTGATGAAATCCACATTATCGATGGCTTCTTTATCCCACGTAGCCTCAACAATCAAGTGCCGAAAGGGACAAATTCACTTACGCAGATCAAATTCCGACATGGCGACAAGTTACCATAGATGCATCCGGTCATTGACTCTGGAGTGTCTCTTCGGCCCTCATCTCTTCATTTGTGTCTGGAGTCGTGCACCAAAGCCTAGGTCGTACTCAAGTTTCAATTTTGTTCCTATTCCACCTCCACCCCCCCCCCCCCCATATTTTCTCATATATCTTTTCTTTACCTCTGTCCCGGTATACTATCCTTTCTATTATTCGACATCTGTCCATGCCCTCCCACCATTCATCATGGGCTGGTGGTGTCCCTGATCCCCACTTTCTGGCAGTGTCTCTTTTAGCAATCATAAAGCATCAGTAGCTTTTGGTACCTGGTGTGATCAATTTGGCCCCATATTAGTACTGTTTCCTGTTTCCATTCCAACATATTCCCTGTTGCGTCCTCCAGTGCCTTTCCTACTTCCCTCCAGAACCTGGTTATCATAGGGCAGCTCCATAGGGTGTGGTAAAATGTGCTGATGTCCCCACAGCCCCGCAAACAGTTAGCATTCGTTGCCCTCCCTATCTTATGACGCAAGGACCTTGTGTAGTACACCCGGTGCAGTATTTTAAGTTGTATTAGTTTAAGTGATGCTGGAATAGCTACCTCTGCTGGGAACCCAATCTGGGTTCCACCCAATCTGCCTCCTGTAGCTTCCCGCAGTCCCTTCTCCACCTCTCCCATAGTGTGTTTAATGAGGGTTGTGTGTTTCTCATTATAGTACCGTAGGTCAATGAAATTAATTTCCTCGTTATCTCACCCTCCAAAAGTCTCATTTCTAATGGAGTGACCTCATGTGATTCCATCTATACGGGGATACAGTGGATCAGGGCTGTTTGTAACTATTGTCTATCAGGCATTTGATATTCTGTTTGGAGGTGTGCAAATGGTGCCACCCCATTTGCATACCACACTTCAGCCAGGTACGATATCCCTATAGCATCCCAGCCCCTAATCCCTCTCAGGTCGTTTACCCTAGGCAGTCTTGTGCCCTCCCATAGAGGTGTCCGTGGAGTCAGGCAATTGGCCCATCCCAGTTCCTTGGTACGTTTCCTCCATATCTGGATGACCTTTGCTGTTGCTGGACTGAATGTGGGCCTCAATTTACCCCTGTATAACCAATGTAAGTAGTTATTATTGTGCATAGATTCCCTGTCAACCTGGAACACCGGGTCTTCCCAAGGAGCAAAGGCCCATTGATTAACTATGCTTACTTGTGCCACTTTATAATATCTCCGAATATTCGGGAGGGCTATGCCCCCCTCATATTTTGACCTTTGAAGTGTGCAAAGAGCGATTCTGGGCTGCCAGCATGATCAGAGAAGTATGTGGACAAGGGAATCCACTCTGTTAAAGAGCGAGTCTGGAATGGTGTAGGGTGAATTGTGCAGAATGTAGAGGAAATGAAGAAGAGTCACCATCTTAAATAGTGTGGCTCTTCCCATCAATGAGATCGGGAAGGACTGACAATGCTTAACCTCTGTTTCAAACCTTTTGAGAAGGGGTGGCAGATTTGCATCATAATAGAGGGAGGGCTTGACTTGTAACCCCAATAACTAGATACTTGAACCTGTCTAGTGCCACTCTCAATGGCAATGTCAGTAGTTGGCCGAGCATCCATTTGTCCTCGGGGATTAACAACAATTTATCCCAATGAATTCCAAACCCAGAAACCTTACCAAATGCCCGGAAAATATCTCCCAGATGTCCGACCGAAGAGGTTACTTGAGTTAGCAGAATATCATCCGCGTACAATGAAATACATTCCTCCTTACTATTGTTGGTCGGCCATCCCCATATCAGCGGGTCCGTCCTAATCCAGTTTGCAGGCACTCAATCGCCAGTTCAAAAAGCATTGGCGACAGGGGTCAACCCTGTCTTGTCCCTCCATGTAATCTAAATTCTCGCGAGAGATAACCATTGACTCTCACTTTTGCAATGGGGTTGTTGTATAAAAATACAATCCCCCTCTGGAATTTCGGGCCAAAGCCCATTTTTGCAAGAGCTCCAAAGATGTACCTCCATTCCACTGAGTCGAATGCCTTATTTGCATTCAGAGAAAGCCTGGCTCTCCCTTTGGTGGAGTTTGTTATCAAGGCCAGATTATTATGAAGCCGCCGGAGATTCAATGCCGTGTAGCGGCCAGGTATGAACCCAGTTTGATCCAGGTGAACCAGGGTTGTCATTACTTTCCTAAGTATGATCGCCAGCGCTTTTTGCTAGTATTTTGACATCAGTGTTTAATAGTGAGATCAGGTGAAATGAGTTACCCCAGTCCCTGGGCTTGCCCAGTTTAGGCAGCAAGACAATCGTCGCCAATCTTATGTCTTTGGGGAGTTCTCCGATTTCAAATACTTTTAGGAAAGCTGCATGCAAGTGTGGCATCTGCCACTTACAAATTTTTCGAAATAACCCAATTGGGAACCCATTGGGCACCGGGCCTTTCCCCATCGTCATTTGTCCCATCGCCTCCATCAGTTCTTCCTCAGTGGTGTCTGCCTATAACTCCGTGCTTTGGAGGGAGGATAACTGTGCCATGGGACACTCAGTGATGAAACTGTCTATGTCTTCCTCTGGTATATTTATGCGGGATTCATAGAAATTCGCCATTTGGGCAGCCAATTCTTCCATAATACCCATGTGTTCCATAATCATCTTCCGTTTAATTGTCTGTAATTCTCTGATAGGAAGTCACTTTCTTCTTTCTTGCCTATCCAGGCTAATAATTTACCTGTCTTGTTACCTTCTTCGTGTAGGCGTTTACTTTGTAAGATATACTGGTGTTTTACTTTGCCCTTTGCCACTGCATTACATTCCTCCCTTTTTTGCACCATTTCTTTCTTTGTTTCCTGTTCCGGCGACACTGCATATCTATGCTCTAATGCTATGAGTTTGTTTTCCAATGTGAGTAGCCTTTTCTGTCTATTCCTTCTGTCTCCCACCTTCCCCGCTATGGCCACACCTCTGATGGAGGCCTTACACGCCTCCCACAAGGTCACCGTGCTCTGTACCAAACCCGTATTCTCTGTAAAATAATGTTGCAACGCTTGTCCTAGGTCTTCTATCACTTTTGTGTTTTGTAGTCGCCAGGTTTCCATCAGCCACCCACTCCCCGGTGGTCGGGTTCCCAAGGATAGTGCCACCTGCTAATCCCCCTGACCAAGTATTTTTCCTCTTTAATTTTATGCAATAAATCTGCAGTGGTGAAAAAATAGTCTAATCTTGAGACGGCATTATAAGCAGCTGAATAATATGAGTATCCTCTTTCCTCTCCATTAAAATTTCTCAATCTGTCACTGAGGCCTATTGCTTGTGTGAACCCCTCCAGTTTATCAGTGGCTAGGTGTCCTTTCTGCGATGTACTAATCCTATACAACCCCAAGTCCATTACTAAGTTGAAGTTGCCACCCGTTAGTATATAAGCTGGTGGGGTTGTCATAAGTTTGGCACCTATTTTTTGAAGCACCTTGTCCTGTAACCCCGGGGGTAAATATACATTATATAGTAGCACAGAAGTGTTTTCATATTCCTCTAATATTGCTACGTAACAGCCGTAAGGGTCCACCCACGTGCGGGGAGTGAAAAATGGGAGGGATTTTCTTATAAGTACTATAACTCCCCTAGATCCCAACGTGTATTGCGCATGTCTCGCTATCTTATATTTCCCCCTTTCCATGGCTCTGTATTGCATATCCATGAGATGGGTTTCTTGTAGGTAAAGTATGTCAGACTGATACCTAGAGAGCGCTTTGTGTACTAGACCTTGTTTCAGACCCCATTCACGTTCCATGTAAGAAGAGATAACTTCTCAGTGTGCATTGTAATGATGCAAATGTCAATAGTTTTAATATGCGTCAAAGGATCCTTCACCATAGACCCCCATCGTCCCTTGTACTGATGTAAGTTATCCCTTCGCCCCTTTGATTAAATTGAACTGTCAACCCAGCCCCCCAACTACCCCTCCTCCCTACCGTACCATGCAGTGATGTTTGAAGGAAGCCCTCCAATTGACAGCATGCATCAACCCGAACCCCTAAGGGGGACACCTCGTCCCGTGCAATGGATTTCTCTGAGGTGTGATCCGGTGCCATCGCTGTGGATGATCTTCCCCTTGTCTGTGTTTAAATTCCTCTGTCTTATCCCTGTACAAAGGAAAATAAGGGGGGGAGTGGCCCAATGAATAGCCCCCCGTCTGCCCTGCGGTTCCAGTCCGGTTAGGTCATGTCCATTTCACAATTTGTTAAACCTCTGTTTATTTGTCAGCCCAACAGGTCCTCCATCGTTGGGGTCACCTGAGGGAGCTGTTCCTCCTCCGATCCCGACTGTTCAGTGCCGCTTCCCTCCACGTCCTGGGCAAGCGCCCTTCATCTGCCGCTCGTCTGTGCCCCATTCTTCCCCCTCAGGCCCTGGTGCACCTTCACTTGTGCAGCCTTGATTTGCTCCTATGTCGGAGCGGCGGCAGACCCCCTTTGGGCCCTCGACACCCTGCATTTCATCTTTCTCTTTGACCATCTTGTGTTGCCATCTTCTCCAAGTCTGTTCTCATGGTGAAGTCTGTGCGTCTCCAGCCATCCCCAAGCCTCCTGTGGTGACACTAGGACGTGTGTTCCTCCCCTCATGTTTGATCCTAGGTTCGCTGGATACAGCATTGCATATTTCATGTCTTTTTGTCGTAAGACCTTCTTAACTGGGGCAAAAGCACCCCTTTGCTCCTGGACCTGATTGAGCCATTTTTTTAGGATTTTAAAGCGCCTGCCCTTTGCACTTTTAACTTGAGTTATTCCAGTAAATGTTTCCCTATTTGTTCCATTTTTGTGAGTGGTTCAGCATTCTCGACAAGGACACCGAGTTCGTCACCTCTGTGTGATGCCACATCACTGACTTTCCCTCCACCGACCAGTTCTGACTAACTGCTCGAAACCTCAGTGTTTTCCTGCCAGAAATGTATTTGTTACTGTGCCCCCTTCCTTTCTCGGCCCTGCCTTGGTCGAACATCCTGTTGAACTCATCATTTTTTTGGAGACCTTCAGTCATCTAGCGACCAGTGATGTTGTCTGTGTGTCATGGGCCCTAGCGCAATAAAATAAATGGGTCCACTGGCTGCTGCTTGAACTGCAAAATATAACAATAATCAGCGTTCAGCAGGCCTCTCCGGCGTATACGTCCTGGTGCCACTGCACTCTCTGCACCCATGGAACCCACACCCCTGGTGGCGACCTTTGTGTTGAGTGTATACTGAAGTTTGGCTTTCAATAGGTCGAAGTTTGGCCGATTATACAAAATCAAATGGTGCTTTAATTAACCTTTAATTACGCTCATGAAAATCTCATAAATCCGAAATTTGCATTTTGGCAATTTAAATTCAAACTCTTGCTTAATGAAAAAATGACACTGTAGTTTTCGATATTTACCACCCAGGCTCTGCCAGTGAAAATAAGAGGAATAAAATCAAATCTGGGACACCTATGTATGGGAGTGAATCCCAATTTTAAACATGACTATCAGATTTAAGTTTTTAAAAAGGTATGACTTGTTTAGATCCGGTTGAATAATTGACCCACTGTTTAGTATAATGTTTATTATATTATTCCGTAAACCATAACTAATTTCCATGACACTGCCTGGTTACTGTCTACTTCTAAAGCTTGCTTCATAAAGAGAAAGGAGAGAAAGGTCCCAGTTGAACCATAGCAATGAGATGTCCTTAATTAAAGTTTATCTTCATATATTCTTTATTTCATGCAGTGGCTCTCGGCGACCTCATTGCCGGAGTTTTCTGAAGAGCTACATTGAAAGTAAGTTTCACTAGGGTGCATTTCACCAGCATTGGGTGGTCCAGACCAAGGTCACCAAAAAGGTTCAATTCTAGGTTTACACCTGTTTGTCAAGAGAAAACCATCCATCCCATCAGCCCACTCCCAATGTCATTCAAGGATGTTAAGATGCAAATTCAGCGTGAGAAACAACTGGTGACCCCCACCAGGTACCGATACTTCCTTCACAAGGTATACATTTTAGGATTCTGTCCAGGGCTCAGTTTGTGAAAGAAGATAGTACATGCGCAGAAAAGGCATTAGGTTTCAAATTATTATCCTTGAAAGGATTCATTGTATTTTTAGGCATTTTTCCTGAGTTTCGATTTTACATTTTACTAAGTCGTAAATTGTACTCTTTTCAAAGTCTAGGAAACATCTGAGTGCAGACTAGCCCAAATTGGATTTCCTGCTATTTTCTTTAGGTACAGGGGCAGTATATCACAAGATATTTGGTTCCATTGCTACATTTTTTCAGCTTTGTTTTAATAAATATAAGTTGTGGGCACCTATTTCTTCGCCCCACATGTTTTTTCAGATATTGACACATATTTTGACAAGTTTTACACAGCGAATTCAGCAATACAGGTAAAATCACCATTTTACCGCAGCCACAAACTCTGTTTACTTTGTGTGCTTTGGGACTGTTCTTTCTTTGCCAAGGACTATCAATATCTAAATGCCTGTATGCCATGAATGTATACATAGTTCTGAATTGTAATTCTCTTTCTATACTCTATGAAAATGCATATATTTAAAATATTTCCAATGTTCATTTAATAATAAATACCGGAAATACATTTTCAAACGCCATTGTTATTAGATATAGAAGTTAATTCAGAACTCATTAACATTAGATGTATAATGCCGTTAAGTAGAATTGAATAAATACATTCCATATATCTATCATCGGGCCTTCTGTGCACTTCATCACTTTGTGATGCAGTAAACTTTCAAACATCATTGGACCATGTCCTGCTTCCTCATGCCTACAATCTGTTTGTCCCCAATTGATCTGCCCATTGTTTCTGAAGTTCTTAAAAATGAGAAAAGGCTTTCAAGTAACTTCTAGCTTGTATTTTTCATTTACAACATCATGTAATTCTAATATAGTAATGATATTGGAAATGTGATAATAGGGCAGCAGTGTGCTAAATAAATCTAAAATCCTAAATCTTTCAATCCAAGCAGGTAGCAAACTTTTGAGACAAATGGTGCATACATCAATCATTTGGCCAGGAAAGAGCATTGAGGCCATGGCAATAAGATATGCCCATTCACAAGGCACCATCAGGATGAATTCACTGATTAACAGTTTTTTGAGCTTTCAAAGTGACTTGACAACCTTGTTAACATGGGAAAATACATAGAACCTTAAAAATCCAAAATGATAAGACCAACATAGAGATTGCTTATTAACGTAAACGCCCTATGACAACAATCAATTTGATAGCTGAAAGGAGAAGACTACAAAATATAATACTTTTTAATGCAGGGTATTTTTGGTACTGTAGTATAATGTACCTCTAATTATAAAATATGTTCTGATACCCAGGTTAGATACCGCATTGATTACTAGCTTGATCACTCACACCTTCCACAAAACCTCTCAGCAAGTCCAAAGTTGGAGCTTCACCAAACAAAAATAGTGTTACTATGCTACTACATTGCTACAACCAGAAAGACATTCGGAGTTTAGAAGTACACCTACATTGTAATCATTTACATTAAACACTATTCAGGTCGTAATGTGTTAAATGTCTGCTGAACTTCCCATTGTAGATCTTTTGTCACAAGGTATTCTCCTGCTGTCAATGTTACCCTGGAGGTTTAGGTGATCAAATCAAACTTCCTGTCCCTGAAGATAGGCATGTACAAACCAGATCTGGTCAAACAATCCAACGGAGCTGAGAAGCATAACTGCTTTGTAAGAGGAAGTTGACACAGAAAAAGAGGTGTGAAATGAATCTCTCAAAACCATCGACAAAAGGAATACTTAGTATGTCAAAGTTAAACACAATGCACTGGCCATCATTTTTGAAAAGTATGGCCCTGCTGCATGTATAATGTACCCAAAATCACAGAGCAGCCAAGAAAGTAATATGTGAATGTTTTGAGCTCAAAACATTTCTGATTTCAGGAGATTACATTACCACCCACACCTGTAAAAACATGTGTGTGAATGTAAGAGACAGCTTGCCAAAAGTGATAGAACTCTGTAATCACCTACTGAGAAACATAAGTACAATTAACCATAAATGTAAGTCTCAGACTATCCCTGAATGTATGGTAATACAATACATTACAATGTGTTGCCATAGTTTTAACACTGATTCATTTAAACCTGGCTCCTAAACTCTATCAGGAAACAAAATACCACTAGAACGTGATCTGAAAAAAGGCAACAAGGTTAGAGTCAGTCTCAATAAGACTACCTAAGTGAGAGAGAAGGCAATTAGTTCTTACTATAGCCTTTTAGCCTGCTGTAGTGGGATATACTGGCCATATAAGGCCCACTGCAGCGTTAAAGGCCCGAGCCGAAAGCTGTTGCTGTGAGACAAACATTGGAATGTTGAAGCTCCGGGCTTTTACCAGCCATGAGAAGCTCGGAGCATTCCATTGTCTTCAATGGAGTTGGCAACTTTCCAATGTTCTGATTGCTGTTAAATACTGCATCAAGGCTGACATTACTTCTGGGCGATATTTAACTCTGTACATGTGACGCTACTGAATTCAGGGGTCTCTTGGGACTATTTTGTAAAGGCTTTTGAACTATAACTCTGGATTTTAGCTTTGATAGCTTTAGAATGTTAATGTGTTAGGAACACAATCAACTGCTCCATCAACACTGGCACCTAACCAAGGACTGGAAACATGCCGAAATATGCCCTCTTCTGAAGAAACCTTCGACCGACCCATCAGAACTAAAGAATTTCTGGCCCATCTTGCTACTACCCGACCCAGACAAAGTACTGGAGAAAGCAATCAACGTACAACTATGGAATTTCATCGAGGTCAACAACTCCATGCACAGCTCCCAGTCTGGCTTCTGCAGCAACCACAGCACAGAGACAGCTCTTCTTGCAGCCACCAATGACATCCGATTACTCCTAGACCCTGGTCACACCGCAGCGCTCATACTCCTTGACCTCTGAGCAGCATTCAACACGGTCTCCCACAGCACTCTGCACACCAGACTCCACCACATAGGAATCCAGGGAAGAGCCCTGGAATGGATCCACTCCTTCCTCTCCGGGAGGACGCAGAGGGTCAGACTCCCACCCTACAATTCCAGACCCACAGAAGTCAACAGCAGAGTCCACTAAGGGTCCTCACTGAGTCCCACTCTTTTCAACGTATACATGGCCCCTCTCACTGCCATCATCAAAAGCCACGGTATGAACATCGTGTCATATGCCGATGACACAAAACTCATTATATCCTTCACCAAAGACCCGGACACAGCCAAAAAGAACTTCCACTCAGGAATGGAAGCCGTCGCCACCTGGATAAGAGTAAGCTGGATCAAGCTCAACCCCGACAAGACTGAGCTCATCATCTTAGGAAATGCCACCTCAGCTTGGGACGACTCCTAGTAGTCCACATACCCCTTCACCGACTGAGCCTGCACGCAACTTAGGAATCATCCTCGACTCCTCCCTAACCATGACCTGCAAGGTAAACTCAGTCGCCTCCTCCTGCTGGCACACACTCCGCAAACTTTGGAAGTTCTTCAGATGAATCCCAGCAGACAGTCGCAGGACAGTCACCCACACCTTAGTCACTAGCAAGCTCGGCTACGGCAACGTCCTCTATGCCAGCAGCTCAACTAGAAGCATAAAAAAACTACAACTCATCCAGAAGGCAGCTGCCAGACTCATTCTGGACCTCCTTTGCCAAGAACACATCTTCCAACACCTGAGGACCCTCCACTGGCTACCGGTCGAGAAGCAAATCACCTTCAAGCTACTCACCCACATGTACAAGGCCATACACAACGCAGGACCAGCCTACCTGAACCACTGCGTCTCCTTCCACACCCCCACCAGATCCCGCCTCTCCGCCCAGATGGCCCTGGCCACCATCCCTCGCACCTGCAAAACCACTGCCGGAGGACTATCCCTCACCTACATTGCAGCAAAGAGCTGGAACAACCTCACCCTGGACCTCATACAAAGCCCGTCGCTCACCATCTGCAGGAAAAACCTCAAGATGTAGCTCTGTGGATGAGTACCCTCTCCTCCCCACCAGTGCCTTGAGACCCTCACGGATGAGTAGCCACACTTTACAAAAACTGATTGATTTAGGAAATGGGCGCTATGTCACAGTGAATATTGTAGCAAGAATGTTGAAATGACAAGTAAAACTAATGTTGCTCTGCGAGGTGCCATATATTAGTGAGAATCGTATCTGGCATTTAACAAAATTGTATAGTTTCATTTATACAAAACACCTAGATTTTTATCAAATAGAATAGTAGTATGGATTAGCCCCCTTATAAACCCATTGCTCAGAAATGTGCCTCAATAGGGAAAGAGCGTCCAGAGGAGCTGGCCCATAATTTCCAGCTGATCAGTGGACATGATGAATGTGTGTCCTAGTGAATGGACATGATTACAGAATTAAGTCCTGCTACTTTTATCGACCAACAATAGCCCTATTTATTTTGGACACTTATTGGAGTCTTTGGCTTGTGATCAAAACATACTCTGCTTTGGAAATGTTATATGTAATTGATGTGACTACTCAAAGATGTGCGTGTAAATTATAATTGGCAGTCAATTATGCCTTGGAAAGTGTTTTCCTTTACATTCTGACCCTCCTTTATTATTTTTAAATTCTGTTCAGAGGTTGATGATTGAAAACCAAACCATGCCATTTGTAAAGATTGAAAATATTGAAATAAAAGTACTGTTCTAAGTTACCATAAGGTATGTGCCTGCTTTTCATTTGAAATGGTGTCCCCTTTTACATTTTTTAAACAATATTCTAGGCACAGCCAACAGCATTGAAATTGTAAAGGTGAGACCTATTGGCTTTACCATTACTTGTTGAATAAACTAATGAAAACCACACATGGCAGAGCATGGCTGTTGTTAAAATAATCCAAGAAAAATGTATGTTAACATGTCTGGGCAAAGATTTCTCTCATTAGTTCCAGTTTACTACACAAACACAGCAATAAGTAATCAGAAAGAAGGCCAGTCTAGCTTTGCGAAGGGCCTTACACTGTGCTGTAACTCGTTTTGCAGAGTTTTTTTGTGTGACTTTTGATCCATTTAAACTAGAAGTAATTTTTTGTTAAAATCTGCAGATCATGAAGTAGATCATGGAGTATGTGGCAAATGTGGCACATCCACAAATATGAGGAAAACGCTTTGGCTGCAGAATCTTGTTAATCCAGTGGCCTTGTGTATAGAATTAAACAGAAATATAAATGCAAAATGTTTATTCTATGATAATATCGTGGCCATAACATCATCACACAAAAAAAACATATTGTGTCCTAAATATTGACTGGAAAAATACAATGTAGGTAATAATAATATATACGCACACATAGGGGCAGATTTAAGAACCCCTAGCACCACTCTAGCGCTGAAATAGTGTCATTTTTTTAAAGCTAAGGCAGCGCTAAAGTAGCATTTTAAACCCTTGTGCCACATTATGCCTTTGCCAGGCAAAATGTATGCAGGGGGTAGATTATCCTGTTAGGTGGGCCGAAAAATGGTGCAAGGAAATCTAAGAGATGCGCCATTTTTTTCAGCACTTTTAACACTGCTCAGAGCAGGCATTAAAAGGGGGCATACCATTGTTTATAAGGGGCCCCTATGTAATCTGCAGGAGCAGCGCCACCATTTTGGCACTACTCCTGCAGAGTACATCAATAGTGTAAAAAAATAAATTACGCTATTGCCCCCTACCCTGCGCTATGGTGCACTGTATTTTAAATACGGCGCACACATGGTGCCGGTAAGGGGGCACTACGGGGCGCAAGGAAAGTGGCCCTGCACTGGGTGCAGGACCCCATTTTTTAAATCTGCCCCATAGTTTTACTATTCATAATACCATGCCCAGGTACCTTGAAGATATTTATTGTTAAGGTACGATGCTATGGAGTTAAGAAAAGTCAGTTTTTACTAATCAATGTATTTGAAAATTCACAATTTTCTGTAGTCACTATTTAGGTGAGAATATTGTTTCTGTCAATATTCATACATATAACTCTCCAAATATCTAACAACAATTCATATTACTTCTGGTAACGTAAAGGTAACCGTAAAAAGAAACCTTCAACTCAAGCCTTCATTTAAACCTAGATGAACTCAGTACCTGTGAAACTGTACAGCACTGAGTTTTCTCTACTGTGGAATTGGTTTTAATGTATTACTTCTCACAGTGATGACAGTTACAGAAGCCGGTCATATGGTCACCTATGTTTGTATATTTTTCTGGTAGTCAGCATTTGAAAATGATCTGAAAATAATCAGGCTTTTTCTAATAGCTAAAACCTTCAGGTGGAAAGATTTAATTGTTGGCGGTAACAGTGTTTCAGATCAGTGGGTCAGGGTCCCCAATAGAAATGCATTTAACTTGCTCCGTCAATGAGTTCATGTCATCCCTATCATATATGATCATTATACTGTTTTATATACATGTGTATGTATGTACAAAACCTGTGGTGCTTTTACAATATTATGTATATTGGCAAACTCAGTCCTAAAGTCAATTCGCTCTAGTTTTGCCTACAGGGTCCAGCAAGGTACCAAACTAGGATAAAAAATACGCACCAAGTTTGAATTTGCAAATCCGAATAACACATATCCACATCTTCTGGAACTTAAGAATTAATCTTATTGGCTCAGCTCATAATCAAATGCCAGGGCTATGTGCGACCCCCCTCCACCACCTTATTGGGCCAAATTAATGACTCTGCTCCCCTACAGAGGGAACAAAAGCCTTCCCATACAAAATGACAATCAACAGTGATTGACTCAGTTCCTGGGACAGGAAGGGATGTGGTGGAAAATATGTATGTGATGATTAGATTTTCACACTACACCTTATCTGGGACAGCCCAAGCCCAATAGAACAAAAGGATAGAACCACATCTCTGAAGCCAACATAAGAGGGACTAGTCTTTGATGTTTTGGTAGGAAATGATTGGACAGTGATGTCAACTAAGGTGGAGCTAAAGCCCTGAGAGGAAATCTTTCCAGAGATACCTTAAAGACACCATTTTGTATTGGTACAGAATGATGTGCAGGATGATTGGGAAAGGGGTAAAAGGATTATGTGGCATCATAAAATTAGCAAGATGTCCTTGGCCCCTTCAACATTCCGCCCCCACTTAACTACTTCTGCTCATTGGAAAGACCCTGGAGAGGACCCTGGCCATGGGAGGAAACAATGGCAAAAAGTGTGCTCAGATGGAAGGATAAGCCACCTGACGACATGCAAGGATGATCTATGGACTTTGGGGGTCATTCTGACCGCACCGCCAACAGGCTGGCGGTGCTCCCACGAGCATTCTGACCGCGGCGGTCAGAAGCGGAAAGTCGGCGGTCTCCCGCCGACTTCCCGCTGCTCGGGGGAATCCTCCATGGCTGCGGAGCGCGCTCCGCAGCCATGGGGATTCTGACACCCCCTACCGCCATCCTGTTCCTGGCAGGTCTCCCGCCAGGAACAGGATGGCGGTAGGGGGTGCCGCGGGGCCCCTGGGGGCCCCTGCAGTGCCCATGCCAGTGGCATGGGCACTGCAGGGGCCCCCGTAAGAGGGCCCCACTGTGTATTTCAGTGTCTGCAATGCAGACACTGAAATACGCGACGGGTGCAAACTCGTTGCAGGGGCATTTCCTCTGGGCTGGCGGGCGCTCTTTTGGAGAGCGCCCGCCGGCCCAGAGGAAATGTCTGAATGGCCGCCGCGGTCTTTTGACCGCGGTGTGGTCATTTGGCGGCTCCCTCCAGGCGGGCGGCTCCCGCCGCCCGCCGGGCTCAGAATGAGCCCCTTTGTCTCCAACTGATCTCAGGACGAGGGTGGGTCTCTCAAGGACCAGTGGCACTGGCAACATGTGCTCCATGAGGAACTGTTGAGGTAAAGGACCTGGACTTCACTGCCCCTCCAGGTAACCTTCAAGACACCAGGAGACTATGGGGCCTCAAGAGTATGGCTACAAAGTTGTTTTGCTGACCTTTGGCCCCCCACCAGCAAGAGAATGGTACCAGTATTGGTTGTATGATTCCATGCACGCTGGGGGCTCCATAGAGGAACCCCAGCATTGCCCCTACTAGCCTTCTAGGGTTTTCTAGGAAGCCCACACTGATGCCACCCCTCAGACAGGTTTCTACCCTCCTGCTGCTTGACCAGCTCAAGCAGAGGAAGGCAGAACAAAGGAGTTCCCATGGGAGAGAGAGGTAACATCATCTTCCTTGGAAATAAGTGTTACATGGCTTGGGAGTGGTAGCCTCACCAAGCGACCAGTATACTTTAAAGGGCACATTTGGTGCCCACCTTGCATAAACCAGTTTGCACCAGTCCAGGGACCCCCAGTACCTGCTCTTGCGTGAAACTGGACAATGGAAAAGGAAAGTGACCACTCCCGTGTCCATCACCACCCAAGGGGTGGTGCCCAGAGCTCCTCCAGATGGCCACTTGATTCTGCCATCTTGAATCCAAAGTAGGCAGAGGCCCCATGGAGCATCTGAGTGGCCACGTCAGACAGGTGACGTCACAGACCCCTCCTGATAGGTGGTCACCCTCTGTGCTTAATTTGTGCTTGTTGTTTCCGGTGTGGGGCACCAGCACTTATTTTTGAGGGCCGGCGCTTATTTTTTTGCCTCAAGCATTTACTGCGAGCAAAAGACATATACAGAAAAGACAGAGGAAGAGAAAAACGATTTAGTGTTACAATGGGAGAAAGCAGAAAACTGCAAGAGTGAGCTGCAGGGCAGGGAGTGGCTGTAAATGGATTGAAGAGGCCTGAGATGGCTTCAGGATTATGCTGCCTCAGTATTCTGTGTTCGTACATTTAATTGCAGCAGCCGCATGTTGAAGAGGAGGGATTTGGGCACCAGCACATTTTTATTCACAAATTAAGCACTGGTCACCCTGCTAGGTGACCAATCCCACTTCCTGGGCTATTTAGGGTGTTCCTCTCGTGTTCCTCAGATTCAACATGCAAGATTCCAGCAGGACTCCTCTGCATTGTTTACTTCATCTTCTGGCCACAGGAACTGCAACTGGACCCTCGGGGAACCGACAATTTGCAACTCTAGCGACGACTCCGCTTTGCAACATTGTTTCTCCGGCTCCTTCCAGCAACTGCAACACTTCCATTGCAGTGCATCCACTGAGCGTGATGAGTCTTCAGCCTGCACAAGAAGTAAGAAGGAATCTCCCTTCAAATGGAGGAGTCACTCCCCTGCATCTGCAGGCACCAACTGCAAGGACGACCGGCTGCTTAGATCTTCTCTCCACCAGAGATGCATGGATCCTGCATCACAGGCGGTGGTCTGGAGTAATCCCCTTGGTCCTCTGTACTAGCTGTCCATTATGGGAGATGATAAGCCCTTTCCTCTCCTCGCAGGACAGTATCCCTCGGCACACTGACTCTTGCAGATACCAAGGCTTGTTTGTTCCTTCTCCAAGGGATCTTCAGGCTTTGTGCAGGCCAGGCCCCCAGCACTCCTTCCTGCAAAGCACAATCTCCTGACTGCTGCTCCAGCGACGTGGAACTCCCCTTCAGGTGTGCTGAGTGAGCCTCACTGCTGCCTGTGGGTTGCCTGCGGGGCCTCTTCTTGTGACTCTTCCAGCTTCTGAGTGTCACCTCGAACTCCCCTCCTTGGGTCGAGTACTTCAGCCTTGCAAAACCTTCTTCCCCCGACTCTTGCATTTGCCAAGGCGTGTTGGTGGTTTTTCAGCACCACTGACAGACTGCATCACGAGCACCGACATGGGACATCACTTGCATCACTTCTGGAACTCATCTTCTGCTCCTGTGCTGCACTGCTGACTTTCTTCACCCACCGTCCACCTGTTCCTGCATCCACAGAACAGTGGGTAATGGCTCCTGCCACAGCCGGACACTCCATCAAAAACTGGACTTGGTCCCCTTCCTTTGCAGGTCCTCTTCTGTCAGTATCCACCTTTGGTTTCTTCCAGTCTTCTCTGGGTCTTGCACATTCCTTTTCCAAAGTCCTCCTGTTAGTTTTGGGGAATACCAGGTACTTAACTCTTGGGGTTCCTAGTTCTTCCAGCTCCCCTCTACTGATTCCACTTACTTTGAGGGGGGGAGGGGCTGCCTTTCACATTCCATTTCCCCAGTGCCCTCACTGTTTGCTATTACGTTTACCAATGTCCATTGCTTTCTATGCTATTTCCTGATTGCTAATGTGTATAGTGTGTTTACTTACCTCCAGTTTGGGTATTGCCTATACAGTATTTTGGTATTTCCCTTACCATAATAAATTAACTTTATTTTTGTAATACTGTGTGGTCCTTTCATGTGTGTAAGTGCTGTATGACTATAGTGGTAAGGCATAAGCTTTACATGTCTCCTTGATAGGTCTTGGCTGCTCAACCACAGCTACCCCTAGAGAGCCATAGCTTCCTAGACACTTCCTGTACTTCACAAATAGGGGATACCTGGGCCTGATATAAGGTGAAAACACCATATGTGCTCACCACATCCCAGGCCAGCTTCCTACACCAACCACGACGAAAGGTGGCCCACTAAGGCCCAAGGTATCCAGTTTTATAGTTTAGCCCCTTTGAAAGATAAACAAACTGGAAAACCTAGCATTTGGTGCTCTGCTACTGTTTCAAAGATTACCCCAAGGTGGGGCTCAGAGCCCGGGGGTCAGAGCACTGGTATGTTGGTAATCCCTGGGAAATAGAGGTGCTTGAGGCCCCCTTCCTGAGTCATTTTTAGCCCCAGGGACCCATCCACCACAACACAGAAGAAAATCAAATCTCTGCCACAAATGCTGTCATGCTCCTAATGCAAACTTCTGGGGTTGCCAAAGGCCCATTAATGATGTGGATCGCCTCTCTTACTCCATGCCCATGTCTTGTTTGGGAAGAGGATGCACCACAACCTGTACCCTGCCCGCATAGAGAACAGTAGCTGACTTCTGCATTGACTGCTGGAGTTGGGCTTGGCTAGGGTAAGAGCTGGCTGTTGTTGCTGAGGACTTGGGGCTCCCCTACACCGTCCATGCAAAACAAGGTTATAGGTCGCTCCGGCGAGACCGGGCTACATAAAAATGAACTAGTGAAATGCAGCATGAGACCACTTACTTACCCAATGCCTCCCTGTCCCATGGCAAGAAGCAGCTATTTTAATATGTAGAAAATCCTTTAATGGAGAGCCCTACAATGCCCTGTGTGGAGTCATTTGCATATTTTCTTTTGCTTGTGGTAGCCCCAAACTGAGTGAGGGCACCACCAACGCAGTCTCCAAGTATTGTGTGGGGCTGCATGGAGTGCAATAGCCTCCCTTGAAATGATTTAGGGAAACTTGCTCTAACTCTTCTGGGGCTTAGAAATGATGGCCCTGGTAGAGGATTTCCATAGTTTTAAACACTCCAAGACCTGTGGTTGTAAAGTTCTGAAGTGTGAGGATTCTTTGTGGTGGGTTTTATGACTGCAGTTTGTGATCTATAGATTGAGGAGAAAGATTTAGATACACATGTGGGTTTGAATTCAAGTTCTTTATTGACATCATTGGTCTCGAGTAATGAGTTTTTAACATTATAAGAAATGCTGTTAATTAACAATGTTATGCTTATTGATTATAATGGTGTTATAGGATTGAAACATGATATTTGGCTAATTTTGATAATGTGGTGACATCCTGACTAAGCCAGTAGGCTTGCCTTATATATGCTGACATCCCTTAAAATGTGTTACATTGACAACGTATTACGTATGGGTATTGCTATTGGTGTGGTGACTCCCACCGACAAGGCCAGTAGGCCTGCCTTATTTTAAGTGACACCCCCTTGCATGGTGATGCTGCATCTAGTATGGGGATGGTGTGAGTGGGTTCAGGACCCACTAGGGGTGTTATGTGTAATGGTGTTCGCATCTACATGATGTGTATATATATGCAACTTAATAGCTAATTAGAATTGCTAACCCACATAAACTCTGCAGAAACTGTCGTGGACTGCTCTACTTCCCTACTCTGAGCAGATCAAATGGCGTAAAGTGGTCTTGGTTCCCAGTTATAAGACTATTGTTGACCTATTATTTGTGAAGGACTCACATCTTTCAAAGCTAAAAACTAAATCCCTTACAGTTGTGTGTTTTAAATAACCACAGCTCATTCTAGCCTGGTTCAACCTAAACGGTGTGGTCTGTTGTCTCTTGCCGCCTCCATTCCTGCATTTACAGCTAATCACAGGGAGTTGCATTAGTATTTATTAGGCACATGGTTTTTGACCCCTGCAAATGTACAATTTGTAATGTAGTCTATTAGTGTAGAAGTTACATTGGAAATTCCATTCCCATTCTCAAGCCAGTCAATGTGCAAATGGTACATCCTGGGTGTGCAAATTGGAGCAGTACATCAAGACAGGAATTGCAATCCAAATTGATTCTGTATGTCTGTGATTCTGTGATAGCGAATCATAAATGGAATGTGGTAAGCACTTTAAATGTGCAAATATTTGCACAATGGTCTTTTTGCACCTGCAAATTACAACCAAGTGGAAGCAGGTGATAGGTGCAACCTATGAAAAGAGACCCAGATTTCCATATGGCTTTTCAAAATAGAAGTTCTGTTTGTGATAATAGTAAGGAGAATGTGGATTTCGGCAGCCCAGCAGAGAAGGAGAAGGAGATACGAGTATATTTCAGAGAGCGTGTTACACTGTTTGATCTGAAAAAGATGAGATTTTTGCTACATACAGGTTTAGAAGGTAGTCCATATTAGACATGAAAGGTGACTTGTACCCATTTTTAGGAAGAACCACTTGGCACAGTCATTCCATTCCTACACAGGTTCGGGTACCGTGCTGCCTACACCTACCAGCATCAGGCAGTTACCAAGGCATTTGTAGCTGTAGCAGACGGAATATCTCAAAGTATGCTTTCTAAATGTTTGGCTCATTGTTAGATGCCCTCGTATCTCAAATGAATTCACAAATACACACAGAGTTTCAGGAAACCCAACAGAGGGTTGGTTAGTAGGATTTTATGTTATAGTAAATTTCCCAAAAGTAACTGGCTGTGTTGAAGTAGCCCATGTCTGAATTTCTACATACAAAATACAAATCTCAGCATTCATTAAACATTCAATTAGTATGTAATGTAAGTAATCATTTTAAGCATGATACATTGTATGCTAGTCAATCATAATGACAACTTGGGCATGGTTGTTTGATAGGCAAGTACAAACAACATTCTTACTTATATGATAGAAAAGTGTATTAACAGAAGAAATGTTTTTAGAAGGAATGCCCATTTTTGTAGGTGACACGCCTTATACAACTTGCCCCTGGACTGTAACGCTAACATTACATCCAAAAGCATTAAGCTAATGCAGAGAAGATCCAACACAGCCCTCAGAAGCGAAAGAAGATCTTTCATAGCCCTCAGAATGACACACTCAGTGGTGGACGGGACATTTGGCCTATTGGCATGGTGAAAGGGTGATTTTTGAATCATTTATAAAGTGGAGGAGCACACCAGTATTATCCCTCTTGCAAAATTATAGCGTGTTGGGCTATAGTTTACAATACAGCAATAAGGAGAATGCTCCAAATAAACAAAGATGTAGGAGTTCAGAAGATGAAGATGTACCCTCTCGCCATGTCACTACATTCCGGACGCCGCTTGAGAAGAAAGAGGAGAATTTGGAGAGATGCTGCTAACAATTATTTTTGAGGTTGGGATTCTGCAGTCACCTTAACCATTTAGATAAATAAAAAAACTGGCTATTTAATTTTCAGATTGACTATATTTCCTGTATACTCACTTACCAAAATAAACAGCAAGACCTTTCAACGAAAAATATATTTCTTTATTGAACAATGGAAGCAATGAACTTACTATTTATGTTAATTCAAACATCATTTAAAAAATATTTTTTTTTTACTTGTGCCTTCTTTTTTTCTGTACCCAATATATGCTTCCATTTGTCTTTGCTCTTTCTCCTCCCTCTCTGCTTCTGCCCCCAGTGTGTCTCACCCCATACATAATCAGCAAAGACACTCAGAGGCGAGAAGACTCCTCACTTTCTGGAGCTGATGTCTGCTCAGTAGTTGCCTCATGAGCTGTCACTTTACATGGACTAGATCCTTGGCAACATCACCACCACAGTGAACCATTCCAGCCCGGTTGAATTTAAGTCAGGAGAATATGGCGGTGTCATTGCCAAGTCTACTCTAGCCAATGAACAACAAAACAGGGCATTCTATAAAAAAGCGGTATCATTCTTTTACAATATTAGAGATGGAGTCACGGCGCAGGGTAGCTACTGACCCGGGCATTACCTCAACCTGAGTACTAAAGTGTTTTTCTCATGCAGGATATTTATGAACTAAGAGCATAGATGACTCCAGTACATGAAATGAACGACAAATTGGCACATCTCCATTAGCATGCTTCTCAATTGCAGCCCTTCATAACATCTGGAGTGTATGTCTGCATTCTGTCTAAGATGACAAAGATCTGTCTATTTAGAGGCTTCAGTAGCCTATGGGTGTGGTCTTCTGGTCATACGACGTACATCACAAACAACAGGTACATTTGGTGGACACAGATATTGCCATGTTGCTTTCACCCAAATCTGGAAAAATAAAATCAGACTCAACATATCTTTCCGCGTCCACTGGCCGCAGTGAAGTAATATCTGTATTAAAAATGTAAAAATATTATTAGTTTACATAAACAAATCAGCATTTGTTTTTCAGAATTAAAAAACCTTTACATTAGCCTCTGTTTACATTTCCTCATAGACATAGTTCAGGAAAACGAAACGTATGAAAGGTATGTAAACCTTTATTCAATATCAGATATCAATATCAGAGAAATTGTAATGCTCTATTTTTAGATACAACGATGAAACAGGACGTATATGGATTGTGCTTAAACCAGATAATGACCTTCTCTCCGAATGCTTGCTCGTCCTCAGCTCTCCTTCACCTGTAATGTGCTTGCTGGCATGTATTTCCTGTTTGTGATGTGATCAGATACTGCTTATGAGACTTTTGCAGATTGCAGCTCAAATTTGCTAATTGCGCAAAAAACTCATATTTAGCGAATTGGAAAATAGCAACTGTGACTTTAAAGAAATCACAAAATCGCCATCTACTATGGTAGGGCATTTTTCGTGCATGAAGCATGCTATACACAGTAACTACGTTGTCCCTGGGTTTATTTTTAAGACAAAGTTAACGTGTCTATCATAGAGGTCATACAAAAGCATTTATATGAATAATCAAGAAAAGCATTAAAGTTATTTTACTGAAAATTATAAGATTTTCTGAACAGGGAAATTTTACAACAAATGTGAGCACCGTAATACAAATATAGTATGTTTTATGATACAACGACTTCCTTATTTTTCTCGAAGTAACTATGCACTATGTAGTACTGTTGTGAAGAATAAAAATTATTCAAAAGAATTCTAAATGAGCATGATTCCTTGGTCTCTCTATAACTCATTCAATCACTTAATACCATCACTATCCATATAAATCACATTAGGTTGCTTCAAAAGTCTTTGAATAGGAAAGCACATACATCAACTTCCAGAATAAATTAGGGAAAATGAGGCTTCCGTAAAAACAAATAAACATTGAAAAATAAATGTATCATTCACCAAGTAACCAATTGGCCTCAGGCTACATTTTCATCATGATGCATGGTATGTTGCTGCATCATGACTTAAATACGTCCTCGGTGGATCCAGTGAGACTGACCAATTAATGTGTAATTGAATGACAAAACTTACATTGAGAGAATAGGTACATGTCAGGTTTAGAATTGTTTCATAGTATTAGGAGGCACAACCCATATATGAGTGCAATCAATTGCACCCACAACATTAAGGAAAGAAGACATGATATAAAATCCTTTATGAACAGCAATTAATTTGGTAGCTTCTAGCAGAAAACTGAGGCAGTGGCTTCAAGATTAATGAACAATTTGGTTGCAAATTCGCTGCTGCGCTTTGGAGGGTAGCCTGATAATACCTTTGCATGATAAATTGAGTGACACAAATTTCCCTGAAGGTACAGCTACAGTCTGGATTTTCACATATGGTTCCAGCTTAGTCTTGAATTGTTACAGAGCTTTAGTAAAGGATCCCAAATTGTACATTTTCAGTTCCATCACTG
This sequence comes from Pleurodeles waltl, assembly GCF_031143425.1. Taxonomy (NCBI): domain Eukaryota; kingdom Metazoa; phylum Chordata; class Amphibia; order Caudata; family Salamandridae; genus Pleurodeles; species Pleurodeles waltl. The sequence goes on from NC_090446.1 coordinate 334,405,666, forward strand.
GGCTCCTATTAAACACATTTATATTTAAACACCCACCTTCTTCCTGTAAGGGAATGCAGCACCTCCTACCTACGTTACAAGTCCCTCGTCTTAATAAGACTAAAGCTACTGCAATTGAATATATTTTACATCCTTAATTTCCAAAGAAAAAATAGTTTAGGTATATAAACCTTCTCTTTTCTCGACCATGTTATTTGAAGAACCTAATATGGCAGTGGAACCATGAATGACAACACAATTAGTGGCCAAACTATGAATATGCTATTGGTGCCCTGGCAACCGTTAATAACTTTACAAAATTACAGAACAATTGCTAAAAAGACATTTTTTCCAAATTCCCTCTGAACTGCATATTCAGTTATAAAATATAAATTGTCCGTACTACAATGACTGAGTGTAAACTGATCATCCGAAAGAAAATCAGTGTAGAGTCCAACTTCCACGAAACATTATTTGGTGCCTATGGAGTATTAGATGTAGTTTCTACTGCACTGCCATCCCTGGCGGAGCTGTTCAGTAAATTTCTTCATATAAGATAAGCGGTCAACATCGAGAAGAATGTCTAGGGCTCATGGTTGTCATTTTACCAAAGTGCCAGGGGTAGCGAAAGGAGCACCACAAGTGACATCATGAGCTATTTCACCTTTACTTTCACTTACTTACACATACACTCACACAAAAACACACTGGGCCTCATCTACAAGCGGCCTGTGCCGCCGGTGCGTCACTTTCTTTGACTCACTATGGGCACAGGCTGCAGGGTCATATCTACAAGGCCACACAAAGCTAATTTGCATGGCTTTACGAGGCCTTGTAGATATGGCCCCCTTTCATGCATTACTATTGTGTGAAAGGGCGTTCCATGGGTGTTGCTGTGGGTGTTCCCACGCAACACCCATGGAATCTGACATATTACCAGATTTGCAAGGTTTTGTATACATAGGAAACATTATTTCTCCCTGTTTTTTCCTCTTTCTATGTATGCTGCAGAATGCTGCCCACATAAAGGAGGAAAAAGCCTGGTGATTGTTTTTGTGCAAGGGTGCATGCACTGGCACATGGCAGCAATTTGTTCACTAGTGCATGGAACAAGGAGAGGAAGGCACCATATCTTATAGAGACGGCACATTCCTGCCCTTTTGTTTTGACATAAGGCAGCACAGCAAAAGGCTTGTGATGCTGCCCTGCACCAAAACTTTGTAAATGAGGCCCACTGTCTCTCACTTAAACACATTCTCACCTGCAAGCATGCACATGACATACATTTAAAGGCATTTTGTATTTACTTCAGTTGCCAGGGAGGGTCATCTTCCAGCTAAATGTACTCCATTTTTATTGCACTAATATAATATTATTCTCTGTTAATGTAATAGAAAATTGACACAAAACAAAGGAAGTGGAGCCCCAACCAAAGTTGCCCCTGTGTTTCTACCACTGTTTTTGTCATCTCAGGACCCACGGATCGCAAGGGCAGTGCCAGGGTTCAAAAGTGCAAGCCAGGGGTCAAAACCCCGACCCATAAATTACGTTCAGGCTAGGGGTGTAATATCAAAAATGCCCCTTAGGCGACAAGGGCATCTGCAGGCACTTTTTACATCCCAAGTCACTTTGGTATGATAGAAGGTGCCTCTGACACTTGTTCTGCCACTTCAGTAACCTAAGTTATGCTGCGGCTCATGTATCACTGGCGCGATCCCAAGTGAGGGTTCACTCATTTCTACTGGGGTGTGACTTCCATGCAAATCTGGAAGCACTTTGCCTCTGTACTCATGCTGTTTTACAGATGCAGGCACAGAGTCAAAGAGACTGTGAGCTCATAGAGTTGTTACACATTCTGTGCACTCTCGAGAATCCCTCTTGGAAGGAGGGGAAAGAGAATCTTATGGACCCTCCAGAGATCCCCCTGAAGGTGGGTGCAACGATTTACTGCACCCACCTGCAGAGGTATGTCTACCCTTCTCCCCTTTTCAAAAGAAGACTGCATTGTCATCTGCACGGTGAAAGGTAGACCGGCAGCTTCAAACAGCTGATTTACCTTCCACATATGCACCTGGTTAAAGGTACATTGTGGAACAGGGCAGGACCAGTGGCGTAACATTAGTCCCTATAGCCCCTGTGGTGTGGGAGGGTCCACGAGCTCCAGGGGGGGCCCTCAGCACAGCCCGCACTGTGCACAATTGGCTGAGCCCCTGCCCTGAGAGCTCCTGACTGGGTCTGAGGGAGGCCCCCCTCCATGTACTTTGCAGGGCCCCCCTTCAAGTTTCGTTACACCACTGGCCAGTACAGTGGTCCCTCTCTATAATATATGCCCTGGTGGGCAGGCTCCTACTGGGAATCCATTCCTTGTCCTCTAGGAAAAACAATACAGATATTTTTGACTCCTACTTCTTTTGGTCAGATAATATCATTGATCATGAATCTGATAAGATTATTAAATATCTGGTCCAGTTCTACATCCCGTCAAGTTTGAACATTAGCTTTTGTACCTTCACAGACCCTGAAGTAAGCAATTTCAAATCCTAGCTGTATTAAAGGGCGAATTGAATAGAGGACCCAAAAAGCATCCCGCCAATTACCCTGACTTGAGGTCCCCCCACAAGACACAGTAAAAACTCTATTAAGAGATGTTATTAAATCGAGTGCTCAGTGGTTTTCGCTGCATCTTGTGCAACCTGAAACATACAGTGGAAAATGTCTTGTTGGAACATTTCAAGCAATTCATACTGTAATGATGACACCTTGGAAGTGCACCTTAATGATACATGGTAGCTTGCACTGGGCTATGTTTGTTCATTTTTTCTTGACCAATCGTCAGCAAGCTGTCTCTACCAAGCTATCCTAAAACTATAGACATATCTCTTTTGGCTTGCCCCTTCAATCATCACTGTCAACCAGCCAAGTGACAGACAGAAAAATTTATTTCAGAATTTGTATATGGGGATGGGATTTTAGAAACAGCTTTCGAAAGAAAATCAATAATGCTTTTGTTTTTCAGGCCCCTTAGTACATAATGAATTTTGAAAATGTCACCTTCTGTGACCGTTTATGCTACTCTGATATTTTGGACCTCATGTTCATCGCAGGAACCACATTTCGGGCACAAACAAGAATTTGTGCCTGAATCAGAGTTCAGAGATGTGTGGAGATTACCACACCCATTGGTTTTATCATACAAAATTTTTGCTAGCAAAAACCTGGCGGAACTCAAGCAGAGAAATCTGCAAATATTTCAAGATTCATCTCACAGAGGAAGCAAAAACGGGAATTATTACCACACTATTACATATTCTAAGATGTGGAACTACAGACGATGTGAAAATTCCACACCCTGTAAATAATGTACAACACGATATTGGTAAATCCTTGTGTGGTATTAACCAATCAGCTTGCAGTGGAGAAGAAAAAAACCTTTGTGTGTGTGTGATTTTTGGTTTATTTGCCATGACAATGAATATATCTCCATACTGAAATTCACTTTAATCAACAGTCACTGTCCTCTTTTTGCTAGCGATTTTTCTGTTTATTATTGTGGGATGTAATACCTTTCACCAGATCCCTAATGCACACCTGTTCAATTGAACTGAATTTTCATTTTAATTACTACTCTCATCTTCTCTGGAATTGTTCTCTTAGAAAAAATAATCTTATAAAATCTTACGTCTAGGCCCTGATTACAAGTGGGCTGGAATCAGGTGAAGTATTTACTACACTTGATAAATACCGTCATGGTATGGTTTTAATTAATGCTTATTATGCTTCCCACACTGAATTCTGCATGTATCATATTTACTGTACATTTTCACCAGGTAAATTTCAGCAACTTTGACAGCTTAAATTTCCAAGGTGGCATTTGTGGGAGGTGTGGTGACTACCACTGTACTCAGAATTCAATATGTGCTGTAACGTAGTTGCCACGCATATTGAAATTCACCAGCCCACTTGTAATCTGGACAAGGGTGGCCCCTCCGCTATGGCAGAGGAGTGTCGCTTGCTCCTGAAAGCAGAAAAATATAGTGATAATAAAAATATTTTACTATCAATTTATTTTTCTGCATAGTTAGGGCGGGGCAGCACCAGCAGGGGGAGTGGTATGTGCACTTTTAAGTGTGTATGTCAGTTTGGCCAGCCGTAAGAGCCGGAGTGAAAGACTTGGTCTCCACCCGGCTGTGAAACATAGCCAGGTGGAGACCAAGCGTAGTCTTTCACTCCCTCCCTGAGTGGCATTTCAGCTCACTCAGGCCAATCCCTGTGCTTCTCTCATGCTGGCTATCAGCATGAGAGAAGTATCGGGATTGGGTAGGGAGGGGAGGAAGAAGATGAGAAGAACCAATGCAGCTGGAGCCGCAGAACTCTGAGGCAGCAGGTACGTTTAAAAAAAATGAATTATTGCCTCTCCCCCGTTCCGCTTGCTGCCCCCTACACCCCTTCCTGGCAGCAGGTGCTACTGAATCCGGACCTAAAATTTTCAATGATCATTCAAAGTGTTACCAATCTAAGAAAAACACACTTACCTTTCCATTGAATGCCTGGAAGTAATCAGTGAATGTGAAAAGCAAATGAATAAAATATTAAGTGAATAGAGAAATAAAAAGTGAAAAGCTGTAAATAAAATAACTATTATGATTACTGTAAAAAATGTAACACTTCTGAGTGTGTGCAGAAAATACCCTGATAGTTCAGATGCAACATCATTGGCAAAGCCAAATGGTCTGCCTATACAAGAGTTATTCGCTTCAGTAATGTGCTTTTGTCATATTGTACACCAGTGTGGCTGCTGTTCAGCATGGCTAAAAATTAGTGATTTGGAGTGCCCTAGAGTGGAGTGGGAGAGTAGCCTGTTGGAGAGTGGATTTCTTGGAGTAGAGTGTCATAGACTGAGTTAGGGGGAGTAGAGTGTTCTAGTGTTGAGTAGAAGGCAATAGAGTTCAGTGGTTCAGTGGCAGAAAGTGTCATAGAGTGCATCGTTGTGGAGTGGAGTGGAATAGGGTGGAGTGGGTTTTGAGTGGATTGAGGTAGTGTAGTGGATTGGATTGAAGTAGAGTAGGGTGGATTGGATTAGGGTAGAGTGAGGTGGATTGAGAGGAGTGGGGTGGATTGGATTGGGTGGACTGGATGGGGTGGGGTGGATTAATTGGAGTGGGGTGGATAAAAATAGGGAGAGATGGATTGGATTGGGGTGGATTGGAGTGGAGTAGATTAGATTGGATTGGGGTGGGTAGATTGAATTGGAGTGATAGGATGGGGTGGAGTGAAGTGGATGGGGTTGGGGTGAATTGGATTGGAGGAGGGTGAATTGGAGTGGATTTGAGTAGAGTGGGGCCGATTAGATTGCCCTGACATCGGGTGGATTGGATTGGAATGGAGTGGAGAGGGGAGGATTGGATTGGACTGGGGTGGGGAGGATTGGATTCAGTGGAGTGTGGTGGACTGGACAGGTTGATTAGACAGTAGTTTGGTGGATTGGACTGGAATGCGGTGGATTGTATGGAAATGGGTTGGATTGGATTGGAGTGGGATCGATTGGATTGGGTGGACTGGATGGGGTGGGGTGGATTGGATTGGAGTGGAGTAGAATAGATTCGATTGGGGTGGGTAGACTAAATTTGAGTGATAGGATGGGGGTCGAGTGAAATGGATTGGGTTGGGTGAATTGGATTGGAGCAGGGTGAATTGGAGTGGGTTGGAGTGGAGCCGATTAGATTGCCCTGGCATGGGGTGGACTGGATTGTACTGGAGTGGAGAGAGGTGGATTGGATTGTACTGGGGTGGATTTGATTCAGTGGAGTGAGGTGGATTGAAGTTGGAGAGGGGTGGATTGGACAGGAGTTGGGGGGATTGGACTGGAATGAGCTGGATTGTATGGAAGTGGGTTGGATTTGATTGGGGCTGGATTGGAGTGGGTGGGCTCGGTGACTTGGATTGGAGTGGGGTGGACTGAACAGGATTGGTTTGGGGAAGATAGGGGTAGAGTCGGATGGATTGGAGTAGACTGGATTAGAGTGGAGTGGATTGGAGTTGAGTGGGGTGGATGGGATTGGAGGGGGTGGATTGAAATGGGATGGGGTGAATTGGATTGGGTGGATCGGATTGGAGTGGGCAGATTGGTTTGGATTGGGGTGGACTGGATTGGATTGGGGTGGGTTGGGTTGGATTGGGGTGGGTTGGGTTGAAGTGGATTGGGGTGGGGTGAGTTGGATTGAGGTATGGTGGATTGGAGTGGGCTGTGGCGGGCTGGAGTGGATTGGGGTGGATTGTATGGGAGTGGGTTGGATTGGATTGCAGTGGGGTGGGCTGGATTGGAGTGGGGTGAGCTGGGCTGAATAGATTAGATTGGAGTGGGGTGGACTGCACTGGGGTGGGCTGGATTGGATTACGGTAGAGTTGGTTGGATCAGACTAGATTGGATTAGAGAAGTTTGGGGTGAATTGAATTACATTGAGGTAGATTGGATTGGGGTGAGGTGAACGGATTGAGGGGGTTTGGATTGGAATGAGGTGAGGTGGATTGGAGTTGGGTAGATTGGATTGGAGTGGGGTGGAGTTTTTGGAGTGGGTTAGAGTGGGATGGTTTGGAGTGGGTGATTAGATAGCGGTGGATTGGATTGAGGTTGAATGGAATGGGGTGGAGTTGAGTGGGGTGGATTGGAGTAGGTGAATTGGACTGGTGTGGGATGGATTACATTGGAGTGGGGTGAGGTGGGTTGGATTGAAGTTGGTTAATTTTATTGGTGTGCAGTGGACAGGATTGGAGTGGGTGGATTGAATTGGAGTGGGGTGGGGTGAATTGGACTGGAGTGGAATGAGATGGGTTGGGGTGGGTGAATTGGGTTTGTTTGGGGTAGATTGGATTGGAGTGGGATGGATTATGGTGGATTGCATTGGAATTGGATTGGATTGGATAAAGGTGGACTGGATTGGACTGGAGTGGGGTGAATTGAGATGGAGTGTGGTGGATTAGATTGGTGTGAGGTGGATTTGATTGAGTGGTGCGGAATAGAGTGGGGCAGAATGTTTTGGATTGAAGTGGGAGGGATTGGAGTGGGGCAGATTGGAGTGTGGAAGAAAGTTTAGGATTAGAGGGAGCACATTGGATTGGGGCACATTGGATTGGGGCACATTGGATTGGGGCAGATTGGAGTGGGGTGGATTGGAGTGGGCAGATTGGATTTTGGACTGGAGAGGGGCAGATTGTTTTGGATTGGGGTGGGGCAGATTGCTTTGCATTAGAGTGGGCAGAGTTGGAGTAGGGCAGATTAGAGTGGGGAGATTGGAGTGGGATAGGTTTGAATGGGGCAGATTGGAGTGGGGCAGAGTGTTATGAGTTGAAGTGAGGCAGACTGGAGTGGGGAAGATTGTTTTTGATTGGACTGGAGCAGATTGGTTTGGTTTGGAGTGGGACAGATTGGTTTGGACTTGAGTATGGCAGAATGGAGTGTGGCAGATTGTTGTGGACTGGAGTGGGGCAGATTGTTTTAGATAGGAGTAGGGAAGATTGGATTAGGGTGGGTTGGGAGGATTGGAGTGTGGTGGATTGGGTTAGGGTACTTGGTTTGGTATGGATTGGAGAGGTTTGAATTTGAGTGGGGTGGATTGGTCAGGTGTGGATTGGACTGAGTGGTGTGGATTGGTGTGGAGTGAGATGGGCTGGTTTGGATTGGCGTGGTTTGGAATGGGGCAGATTGGAGTGGAGTGGGGTGAATTGGGGTGTTCTGCACAATTATGTGTTAAAGCAACATTTTGGAAATTAGACACAAGAAAGCAACAATGACACTTTGCAATATTTAGAACAAGATAATCGTCATCTTTTGAGAATAGCGCCCACAAAGAAATACAAAAGAAAACATGAGTAGAAAGTGAGAAACAAACATTTGTCAAACCAAAAGAAAAGAGTTAACTATAGAAAATATAACTTTGCAAATTTGTTTGTTCAGCTGGGCACGCTTTTGTCTGTCACCCGTCTTTGCATGGCACTAGAAGTTAAAAAGAACAAAATAGGACCTCAATCATGTCGGGAGCAACAGAACGGCACTGATTAAGTTGGATCAGTAAGTGCTTGCTACCTGCTCCAGAGACAGGAACGGACATGATGAAATGCCTTAAGCAACCAACTAGAAGACTGTAAAGAAGAGTGCCAGCAAGCCAAAAAATGGTAAGCAATGGCCGGGGTCCAAGCTTTTTTTGTTTATTATAACGTCTTGCATGTATCGCAAACTTGACCCTAAAAAAATAGAATGTCCTAAAGCTGAGGACAGACACAGAGGATACCACTGAAATAGGAAAGTTCCCAGAGAACCCCCAACAAAATATGTACATAAAAAGAGAGGAATACAGAATAAACAGGTGTGCTCGAACATCACCAGAGCTGGAAAGGCTCTGGGAAAACTGTTAAACATGTGAGTGTACAGGGGCAATGCAAAAAGCTACATGTATATAACAGTGCTAGCCAGGGCCGAAGCCCGGGGACATGGCCCAGCCTGGCTATAATTTGGTCTGGCCTCTCCAATTGAAAGCAAACTTTGAGTTTTCATTATTAAAAACAAATTTAAGTTTAAGCTCCAACACTGCATGTCCGCGATCTCCCTCTGCCTGCTAACTATTCTGAAACTGAAAGAACCTGGAGCTGTCTGCAGAGCAAGACAGTAAGGTAGGGAAACAGGCTAAGGCAGGTGACTGGGCCCGGCTAACCTATTATTTTTTTAACTTCACTCTCCACCCCCTGTTAAATGCATCAGTTTTGATGCTTGTTTTTCGTTTTCTCACTTGGATATGTAGAATCACTTTGGGACCGTGAAAATGCACTTAGAACAAAATATCTAGGTCCATATTTATACTTTTTTAGCACCGCATTTGCATCATTTTTTGGCGCAAAAGTGGCGCAAAGTTACAAAATACAATTGTATTTTGTAAGTTTGCACCGCTATTGCGTCAAAAAGCGGCGCAAAAGCGGCACTAAAAAAGTATTAATACGGGCCCTAGAGTGTGCGTTTACATTTTCTGTCTGGAATGGATGGGTCCTTATGAGCTTAGTGGGAGTAGTAGGGCTCATGGACAGGCACTTGATGCATCAATTGGAAAACCAAAAATACTGGCTGAGCACGAGAAGCCCAGGTCTGTGGGGCTCAGCTCACTGATTCAGATGAACACTGTAGGAGTAGATGAGCTTCTGCTGAGTGTCGCTTCCACAAGCAGCCCCTTACTTCCTTCTAGACTGGCCTGGAGCTGAGGAATCAACTTTTTCTGTTGGATGATGTGGAGCTCTCAACTCACCCAAACAAACTACAGCAACACCTCCTGCACCTGGTGAGTGAGCCACATAAGGGTCGTGGTAGGCAAAAACCCAGTGGCTGATTATGACCCCTGCAGCACACTACAGCCAGGCTAGGAGCCTAGCTATTAATAGTGCTGCAGAAGCACGGGTACGCAGGGGAATGAGGGACATTCTGCATCTCAAATTTGACAGTATTCTATTACATAAAGGGGCTATGAAGGACTTTATTTTCTTTACTTACATTAGGGCCCTTGGCACCATTGCTTGTGCTGGCTCCTTCTGTCACATCTGCACTAGCAATTGCACCAGAGAAATCACTAACACTTACACATGCACTCACACCACCATGGACATTTGCACCAGAAACTTCACTCACACCTGTACAGGCACATGCATCAGCAACCTCACTCCTACTCTTGTACATGTACTGCAACATGCACCAGTACCCTCTCTCCCACCTCGCTCATATATAGACTGGCACTAGTACCAGTAACGTCAGTTGCACATGCATTCAAATCTTCACTGGCATTTGCACCCATCCTAGGACTTGCACTGGCGCTTGCATTCACACGGCACTCACACCATTAATCACAACTGTGATAGTGCTAGCACGAGTAACCTCACTCACAACTGCACTCACACATGCACTGGCACTAGTACTCACAGTAGGATTGATACTTGCACCAGTAACATACATGCCAATAGACCCAATTCAGGTGGAAGACTCTTGATTGTGAGGCTTTATTTTAGCTATCGCCAGCCTGAAATTGCCTCTCATTTAATAGAAGTCTATGGGGAAAATACATTCCCACAATTTTATTATCAAAATCTCGCACTTTCGTATTCTAAAATGGTAGCATGTAGGCAGTAACTTCTTTAAAGTATTCACTCACACCTGCATTGTCTCTTGCACTCACATCTTCACTGCAAGTTGCTGCATTGTGGCTTTCAGAACACAGCCTAGTGTACTCACATAACATAAAATTAAACTATTAGATTCATGGCTTCATATTGAAATTGCCCACTGTGACGTGGCTAGTAAGGTGCCACAGCACTGACACAATATGAAGGCACACAGCACCCTATAGCTTAGTGGGGAGAGTGCGTGCCACACCCCTGCCAGGTCAACAAGGGTGTGAGGTAGAAGTTAGCAGAAGAAAGTGGACACCACTCAGAAAGTGAGTGCTGTTTGACCCAACACCATTGCCTGTAGGAAAGTACCATCTTGCCTTGCATGTTACCCCCATTTTTCACTGTATATATGTTGTTTTAGTTGTATGTGTCACTGGGACCCTGCCAGCCAGGGCCCCAGTGCTCATAAGTGTGCCTGAATGTGTTACCTGTGTTATGACTAACTGTCTCACTGAGGCTCTGCTAATCAGAACCTCAGTGGTTATGCTCTCTCATTTCTTTCAAATTGTCACTAACAGGCTAGTGACCAATTTTACCAATTTATATTGGCTTACTGGAACACCCTTATAATTCCCTAGTATATGGTACTCAGGTACCCAGGGTATTGGGGTTCCAGGAGATCCCTATGGGCTGCAGCATTTCTTTTGCCACCCACAGGGAGCTCTGACAATTCTTACACAGGCCTGCCACTGCAGCCTGAGTGAAATAACGTCCACGTTATTTCACAGCCATTGTACACTGCACTTAGGTAACTTATAAGTCACCTATATGTCTAACCTTTACCTGGTAAAGGTTAGGTGCTAAGTTACTTAGTGTGAGGGCACCCTGGCACTAGCCAGGGTGCCCCCACATTGTTCAGGGCCAATTCCCCGGACTTTGTGAGTGCGGGGACACCATTACACGCGTGCACTACATATAGGTCACTACCTATATGTAGCTTCACAATGGTAACTCCGAATATGGCCATGTAACATGTCTATGATCATGGAATTGCCCCCTCTATACCATCCTGGCATAGTTGGCACAATCCCATGATCCCAGTGGTCTGTAGCACAGACCCTGGTACTGCCAAACTGCCTTTCCCGGGGTTTCACTGCAGCTGCTGCTGCTGCCAATCCCTCAGACAGGCTTCTGCCCTCCTGGGGTCCAGCCAGGCCTGGCCCAGGATGGCAGAACAAAGGACTTCCTCTGAGAGAGGGTGTTACACCCTCTCCCTTTGGAAAATGGTGTGAAGTCAGGGGAGGAGTAGCCTCCCCCAGCCTCTGGAAATGCTTTCATGGGCACACATGGTGCCCATTTCTGCATAAGTCAGTCTACACCGGTTCAGGGACCCCTTAGCCCTGCTCTGGCGCGAAACTGGACAAAGGAAAGGGGAGTGACCACTCCCCTGACCTGTACCTCCCCTGGGAGGTGCCCAGAGCTCCTCCAGTGTGCTCCAGACCTCTGCCATCTTGGAAACAGAGGTGCTGCTGGCACACTGGACTGCTCTGAGTGGCCAGTGCCATCAGGTGATGTCAGAGACTCCTTCTGATAGGCTCCTTCAGGTGTTGCTAGCCTATCCTCTCTCCTAGGTAGCCAAACCCTCTTTTCTGGCTATTTAGGGTCTCTGTCTCTTGGGATTCCTTAGATAACGAATGCAAGAGCTCATCCGAGTTCCTCCGCATCTCTCTCTTCACCTTCTGCCAAGGAATCGACTGCTGCCCGCGCTGGAAGCCTGCAAAACTGCAACATAGTAGCAAAGACGACTACTGCAACTCTGTAACGCTGATCCAGCCGCCTTCTCGACTGCTTTCCTGGTGGTGCATGCTGTGGGGGTAGTCTGCCTCCTCTCTGCACTAGAAGCTCCGAAGAAATCTCCCGTGGGTCGACGGAATCATCCCCCTGCAACCGCATGCACCAAAGAACTGCATCACCGGTACCTTGGGTCTCCTCTCAGCACGACAAGCGAGGTCCCTTGAATCCAGCAACTCTGTCCAAGTGACTCCCACAGTCCAGTGACTCTTCAGTCCAAGTTTGGTGGAGGTAAGTCCTTGCCTCCCCACGCCAGACTGCATTGTTGGGAACCGCGACTTTTGCAGCTACTCCGGCCTTCGTGCACTTCCGGCGGAAATCCTTTGTGCACAGTCCAGCCTCGGTCCACGGCACTCTAACCTGCATTGCACGACCTCCTAAGTTGTTCTCCGGCGACGTCGGACTCCTTTGTGTGACTTCGGGTGAGCACCGTTTCACGCATCCTCGTAGTGCCTATTTCTGGCACTTCTGCGGGTGCTGCCTGCTGCTGAGAGGGCTCCTTGTCTTGTTCGATGCCTCCTCTGTGCATATTTTGGTATTGTGTACATATATCTTGTGTATATTTGCTATCCTCATACTGAGGGTACTCACTGAGATACTTTTGGCATATTGTCATAAAAATAAAGTACCTTTATTTTTAGTATACCTGTGTATTGTGTTTTCTTATGATATTGTGCATATGACACTAGTGGTACTGTAGGAGCTTCACTCGTCTCCTAGTTCAGCCTAAGCTGCTCTGCTAAGCTACCATTATCTATCAGCCTAAGCTGCTAGACACCCTATACACTAATAAGGGATACCTGGGCCTGGTGCAAGGTGTAAGTACCCATTGGTACTCACTACAAGCCAGTCCAGCCTCCTACACTGCCTATATGTATTTTTATATAATATAAACACATTTTTGCAAAGGGTAATATACTAGCTATTGCCAATGTTGAGTATGGCTTTGATGCTTGAGAGAGAGAGTGCCCCAAATGTGTCACCTTGGCACTCCCCTTTATAAACAGTTGTAATAAATAGCCCACTTAATATGACTAGGCCAAAAGGTTATCAGAAGAATTGTCTTGTCTGACAAGTCTCTGTAAAAGGCTCTTTGTAAGATACTGAGCATTGGTTGTACTGCTGGTTAGTTACAATGAACTGTGGTAATAACATGAAATTTGACCTTTGCACTTTGGTAATGAATGTACATACATACATAATCAGTATGCATGCTCTATATATTGTGTTATTGGGCCACTTTCATTTTCACTGGTATGGTACATTTTATGCAGGATCATCCATTATTGGGGTGTCTGTACGGTGTCTAACTGATACTGGACACCAAATGTATGCATTGTTTTAATTCTAAGTATAATGTAAGAACAAGACTTTTGATGCCATGGACTGAATTTTGATCATATAGACTGTGATTGATTGGCAATACACTGCATAATGAGGTTGTGCAGTGTTCTTCCCAGAAGTGTATTGATATTTTAGAATTAGGGGCATATTTATACTCTGTTTGCGCTGGATTTGCGTCATTATTTTTTACGCAAATCCGGCACAAACTTAACTCCATATTTATACTTTGGCCCTAGACCTGTCTAGCGCCAAATTTATGGAGTTTGAGTCATTTTTTTACTGTGGAAACCTACCTTGCGTTAATGAGATGCAAGGTAGGCGTTCCAGGGCAAACAATGACTCTAAGACCTTTGTGCCTTATTTATACTCCCATGCAAAAATGATGTACGGGAGAGGGAGAGCCTTAAAAAATGACTCTAACCAATTTAGAGTCATTTTTTAATGCCTGGGACAGGGCAGGAGTTAAGGGACCTATGGGCTCATTTCCATGGTCTCTGACCATTGAAGCAGTCCACAGGTGCCCTTCCCTGCCTCCAGGGACACCGCCTGCCACCCTCGCCCATCCCTGGAGGACACCCATGGATGGGGGGGGACCCATCTACGGTACGTAGAGGTAAGTATGGCCATGCCCAGGGGACTAAAGTCCCCTGGGCATGGCCATTGGGCAGGGGGGCATGACTCCTGTCTTTGCTAAGACAGGAGTCATTTCCATGGGGGTTGTGCATCAAAAAATGACGCTAGTCAGGTTTGAGTCAATATTTTTTACTCTAACCTGACCTGCACCATTCTTTGATGCACAACCCTCATTCCTCCCTACGCCTCCACCCCCCGGTTAGAGTCATTTATCTTGACGCTAACCAGGCCGTAGCGCGGGCTAACGTCATTCCATAAATAAGACGCCCGGCCGGTGCGTTGGAATGGCGTTAGCTGGCGGTAAACTTTTTGACGCAAATCTGCGCTAGCGCTGATTTGCGTCAAAAAGTATAATTATGGGCCTTAGTGTGCAAGGAAACAAGGACTGGGTCAGAACTAGGGAAGAGTAGCAACCCCTCATCTACCATGTTCATTCATCGAAGCAATTGGAGAAGCTTCACTAAGGGGCAAAGCTTTGGCGTGTTCGACATGGTTCACGTCACTGACTGCTCTCAACTCACCTACTCCATAAAATCTGATCTATTATTTAACCGTGGGTAGATATTGATCTTTTCATTTGCTGGATTTGAAGTGAGGATTTCCCTACTGCTTGCTGACAAACGGTGTGATCACGGAGCACTTACTTGGTTGTTCTGACATCGTTTTTCAAGTTCAAAGAAAATACCGAAGACGGCAACTAAGAATCATTATTGTGTTATGGGAGTTCATTATCCAGGTACAGTGGTGGTCCAGATAGCAGATACCCATCACGAATCCTCTTTTAGCCATAAAAAAATAATAAAATCCAAAACATGTCTGAATGAAAACAGCACATGTCCATGGCGCTAAATTCTGTTATTGAGTCTGTTTCAAGCTTCTCACCAAAAGGTAGTTAAATGGATAAAGGCATTAGGATAACTAAGGGTCAGGTGTACTATTAAACTGGCCACATAAAAATTGGTCACAATTTGCAACCAGTGTTTTTCTGACCAATGTGGATTTTTGCGACCTGATCTATGTGTTAATTCCAAATCGGAATGAGCCATAATTAGATACACGTCATTAATTTGATGAGGTAGTTTGCAAATTGTGACTCAATCCGATTGGACATAATCATAGGGATGGTAGTCTGCAAGAGTCTGCAGGCCACCATGTCTCCAAACGCCTTTTAAATGAATATTTGTTTCAGATTCAGTCCATTTTCCTTAAAGAAAACAGGCTGTGTTTTGAAAACAACGTTTTCTTTTTTGGAAAAAGTTTGTTTGAAAGTTTGCTGTGGTCTCCTTCACCACTGCACACTCCCCAACAAACTTTTTTTTTAATTAACAAAAAGAAAGGGGTCCCTTTGGAAACTTTCCTTTTGCAAATGGGTTAGTACCCCACCTTGGACGTCAGTAAGTTTTTAATGTTTTGCATCCGGATTTCAGTTCAAATTGGTACTTGGAGGAAGTGATGCCTACATGTTCTTCCAAATACAGATTTGACAAGGAGTCACAAACCCATTTTAGGAGTCGATTACATTTTGCAGACTCCTAAAATGGGTTTAGTACAATGTAAAAAAAAGATTTTGTTGCAAAAAATGGCAATTTGGACTGTTGAAGACTTTAAACACATTTAATACGCCTGGCCACATATTTGAATCAGGTGAGACAATGTGGTGCCATGGGAGAACAAAAACTGCCTCTTCCCAGGCTCTTGTCCTACCAAATGTAATATAGTGGGACAGCAAACAGGAGACTTGGTGCAGTCTTCAAAGATGTTTGAAAGAAATAGAATAATTGTCCAAACTCACAGACCTTACTCACATTCAGAAATCAGGATTTAAAAAAATCCCTCCTGCTGCCACAATTTCAAACTTACCCACTAGATCACAGTTGATGTGGGGGTGGTTCTGATGGCAAGGCAGAAAGAAGGCTGTCCCCAGCAATATTCCACTGTGTTGGGGGTGAAGCACAGATTTCAATACATTATGAACATTTTTGTTTAAGTGGTAATAGTGGGGCTTGATCCCATATCACTAAATGCTATGGCCAAGGTCTGCCATCATAATGGGTGTAGTTCAGCTGTTTGCCCACCATAGTGAATTATCCACCTTGTTTGGGTTCCTCACACGTTTTATTTTTACTGCACTTACCACATACACAGCTTTTTTTGAGCTCACATTTGGCAGATAAAGTGAGAAAGAAATAGAGAGGCGTGTTGTCTGGTTTCTGGGGCAGAAAGTAGTAACAGGGCAGGATTCTGTATAGGTACTATAGGTTAACAATGATGTCTTAGGGTCTAATATATAGTTGCCCTACTGTTGAATGACCAAATTAACCCCAGTGACACTTGTCTCACTAGTGACGGGGAGAACAAGATGTTAGGGCTAATTCAAGGAGGTGGCAGAAGGAATTGCGCTCAGACACAATATGATGGGGCACTGCTTAATTTGAGTGAGTGGTTTCGGTGCTTGGCACTGGCACTTAATTGTCAGCACCGGCTCTATTGACAGTCCATCACATGGTGGCGCTGAATGTTTCGTTTTGAGGTTAGCATAGCAACTGTATGTATTAAGTCAATTTCAACTGAAATTGAATAATACCTGTCCTCTCACATCATGATTATAGCTTTGTGTAGCCTGAAATAGTCTGAAATGTCACACTTGTATAAGGGGCGTGGTAAGGTGTTATGTTGGTACTGTCATTGGTTGCGCTGGCAGGGGCAATAGGTGGTGCAGGCTGCAGTGGCCTTCCGAGAAGGGTCCCAGAACTTAATTTTTTACAAATTAAGCACTGTGATTGGGTAATAAACACTCTTGATAAACTCATAGTCTGGCCAGAGCTGTACTTTTGTAACAGCTGTGTCTAGATACTCTAGGGATTAACAATGCGATATGCATTTGGTCAACTGTCACATGTTTGAATCATAGTTGTTAACTCAGCCTTTCATTCTTCTAATGTCATTAAAGTGAGTACCATTGAGTTGTATAACCATAAATAGCTATTATTTAGTACTAAGTAACTCTTCAAGGTGAATGTGTACTTTATAAATACATAATTGTGTTAGAGACTAAGGGCTTGATTTGGATACCAGAATGAGATGAAAACTCATAATGCAATGCTAGTTATAGCTCTCTCCCCCACCAAATAAAATTCTGATGCCTCGCTGCACAAAATGACTGTGAAGTGAAAATGGAAAGTTAGCCACTTGATAGCTTTCCCATGCCCACTACACACCGCAAATCTATTACACACAAGCCTAGACTGTGCCCTTAAATTTACACTCCTTTGCCTTGGTTGCCTAACAAGGATCTATGTTATTCAAGTGATTGGTGTAGCTAGATCCTTGCTAACCCTTCCAGCCAGTCTGACTAATTTTCTTCTAAAATAATGGTTAATCAGTGAACAGAAAAAATGTATTGCATAGTTTTAAATCTTGCTATCATTGGAGCATTTTTCTCAAAATTTTCCAGAGATAGAAAAAAATTCACCCATCAAAAGTATACCTTTGTTTTATCATTACTTAGGTTCATGAGCCCAAAACGTCATCTAGCTATGGCCCTGGTGTTAGGTACTCAACAATAGAATGCTAGAGGTAAAGGGTAAACTCCAAGAAAACAAGGGAGTGTCACATAGAAATCAAAGGCATGTCATGAAGAGGAGGAGGGGCATTGTGGGAAGATTGTGGGTTGATGCCGCAGCTAAGGGCCAGCTTCCCCCCATGGCTCCCGTGATCATGGCCTGGCCTCTGCCTGACGAAATCTGATTACCTCGGCAATCCTGGTAAACCTACTGCCTATGCCCACGCAGTAACCCGGACTAACTAAAGAGGAGATCTCGGACACAATTTTGCTTGACCATATAGAAGGGATCGCTCTCCTACTTACCTCTATGTGGCAGCTGGGTGGTTGGAGCTGATGCTGCTTCCTTGCACTGGTTTTTGGCCCCACCTAGTCAGCTCCTGTGGGGCTAAAGTACTGGCTGCGATCACCCAGACCACTGAACTCCATGGCGCAGGTCTGTATGAACGATATCTGAGGAGGACGCGCAGTGCCCAATGCTGCGAGGACCTGGCCTGAGACGAGGCAGCATATTCCTGTGGAGGATGGACCGTGTATATGGCAGTGAACCACTATGGATCAAAGAGCCTCGGGAGTGGGACAGCCCATCCTTAATCTTCTGGGGTTGAGCGCAGCACTCAGTCTGCTTACGGCTGATGGACTCGGTGGCCCCTGGACAGGGGGGGTAAGAGAACTCTCTGGCCAGTATGTTAATGATGGCGGTAACAGCTTCCAGAACTGCAAAGCTCCCCTCGACTGCTCAGCTGCCCCTTTCAGCACAGCGGCTGCAATGAAGGGGGCGCAACAAGGTAGCAGATTTAGGAAGTGGAGTCTCACTGCAACAGTGTAGCATCTCTTCCAACTCCTCAACGCCTAAGGAACAGGTGGCAGCCATGGACGTGATAGCTGATACTGTGTTGCCTCAGAGTTCAATCGACTGCTCTAGGAGCACTTCAAGTTATTTCAGCTCGCTCTCCGGTGGTGACTGAAGGGGTGAGCCCCTGCAAGCAGTCCAGGCTGGTCTGGGCGGAGAGCCGAACACTTGAGCATCTACAGATATTGCATGACTGGCGCACTCTCAGTATTCTACCCACGACATGCTACAAATCCCCCACAATCAGTCTATGTCTGTGAACCTAAGTGATTCCCCCGATGAAGCAGATAGTGGTTCGGTCGCCTGCTCAGCTGGGGAGGTAGCTCCAGAGGCTCAAGAGGATGCTCAGATATTGGAGGGGAGAGAAAAACAGAAGCCAACCTTCATGCAGTCCATAGGGCGCTCAGAGTAATCTGAAGAGTCCCTGTGAAGGTCAGCAGGGACCCAAGTTAAATAAGGCCCCTGCACACCAAACCAAGAAACACCCTCTTAAATGTAAAGCTCAGCATAGCCCACTGCGAAACTGGATAATAACTAAAGCTGAATGAAGCACCACCGTGCCCTGGCCACTTTTAACCAGTATAGAAGTGTGATAGGGCACGGGAATACACGGCGGACGGGCTGAGGTGTGAGTCCCCCATGGAGGTCTTCCAAGGTCGTAGTAGATGCAGGCATGGAGGAATGTGCTGACGTCAGTGATGTTTTCCGGACACAAAGAAAAGCTGGAAGAGGAGAGGAGACAAGGGAGGAGCGCGTCGAGAAGAGAGGAGAGCGTGCCAAGACGGGAGAAGAGCAGGGAGACACAGGAGCGTGGACCCGACACCAAGGAGAAACGGAGGAGGAGAGGCAGAGATGGAAGGAACGCAGAGACTCCTGAGGTTGGACCCAAAACCAAAAAGGAATCGATGAGAAGAGCTGGAGAGCCACTGCGAGGAACGGGAAGAGTGGAGAAGCCAGCCATGTCCCTGGAGAGACGTGGCTCTCTCAGGTATGTAACTGCTTGCGCGGTCAATGGACAGGGCTGGGGGGAAAGGTAGGGCGGGACCGGGAAGGATTTGGAAACATAGGAAATCACAGGCACGTGGAGGTGAAGGGGGTTATTGCCTCAGGAACCAATACCTAATAATGAAAAGCACTATATTCGTACCATAGTTTGTTTTGTTTCACTTGGTATGCCTGCTCTTTTTTCTTAAACCTGCACAAATTCATATAACAAAAACAAAATAAAGGAGACCCTAAGAAAAGAAAAACAATACTGGGTCCTTGGGCAGTACAACTTTTTTTTAAAACTGATTACAATCACAACAAAGGTTTCCCTACCCCTAAGCACGCCAACGGGCATGTACACAGAAAACAATGAAACAGATACTGAGATAAGAGAGACCAATTACCTGACAACGGTTTTCCATTTGTTTTCTCCCCTTCTTTTGCTGGCTGGCTGGGAGTGGAAGACAGAGGATCCTGATGTCCTAGGAAGAAACAAAGAAACTGTCAGACGGGAAGGAGATCAGAATCATAATAAAACAATGCAATGACCACTAGATAGTCAAATGAAAATTAGACTTCTGTGTTGGGAACAAATAAAGTCCAGCTAGTCAAATATTTATATACTGAATAAAAGCCTAATATACTTCACTGGACAAGGTCCCCTGTTACAGTGGTGTCAGAAGTGGGATTAGAAGACTATCTATACAGGGAAGGAAGTCATGGAGGTCAAACCTACCCTCGCTGACATGATCGCCCAATTGGCTGAAGGGCAAAGACACATACAGCTCTTATGGGAAGAACAGGTTAAGGAAGCCCATTCGGATAGAGATGTTCTGCAGAGTGCATTAAAGAATCAAGCTACCATAATCGCTAGTAATCAGTTGGTACATGAAACAGCCCTCGAGAAATTGACTGAAACCATTGCTACTACGAGGTTACACCCAACAGTATCCAGCTCTGTGTTGCAGAAATATCAGGAAGGAGAAGATCCTGACTCCTTCTTCACTAATTACGAGACGGTTGCCATATCTGCCAATTGGCCACGTGAGCCCTGGGCCGTATATTGCACCCCTTTTGACAGGGGTGCTGCAACCAGCTTATCAAGCTGTCAACCCAGGGGGGTAACACCGTACAGTGAGATAAAGAAAGCCATACTAGAAGGAGTGGGACTGGACAAGGAGAGTTATCGCTTACGATTCTGTCGGACCAAGTGAAGTCCATCAGAGAATCCCGGGGCTTTATTTTACCGAGTACAGGATGAAGGATTTAAGTGGTTGAACCCCACAGAGAGCACTAAAGCGGAACTATTAAAGGCTAGCTTACTGGAACAATACTTAGATGCATTACCTGTAAACACAAGAAATTGGATAAGGCAACATCCTGATGTGACTATTACTTCTGCAATTGAGTTAGCATGTGCACATCATAGAGTCCCTGATTTTTGAGTGACCCAGGGCAAAAGTCTACCACCAGTTCAAAAGACTCCACATCTTCCCCCACTCACGAAGACTCCACCGGGACTTCCCATAGATAAAAACCCAACTGGGCATTTCCTGAAAAAGGAACCCTTTTCCAACTCCCAATGTTATAACTGTGCAGAGTGGGGACACATAACAAGAAATTGCCCCCACAAACGCCCAAACCCTGAACCAATGGAGATAGAATTGACCAGAGGAAGAGTCTTGTGGGCTGGAGGGACAACTCCCCAACACATGACAGCTTGACTGTTACCCAAATACCCAAATACCCAAACAGGCCCTTGTTGATTTAGGGTGCAGCCAAAGCGTAATTAATGAAAAACTCGTTTCTAATTAACAATGGTTGCAAGAAGAGACCGTGGTGATAACATGTGTCCGTGGGGACAGTAAAAAATATCCATTGGCTGAGATATCAGTAAACTGGAGAGGCTGGGAAGAAAAAGTCCAGGTAGGAGGAATTCCCCATTTAGTAGAGGACATTATAATAGGCACTGATTATTCCGCTTTTCAGTACTTATTGGATAGTATCAACAGGCAAAATCCCATGAAGTCGTGGTTACAAGAAGCACTTTCTCCCAGGAAGAATTTGAACAAATAAAAGACAAGGATCAAATGACCAAAAGCCAGAAAAGATCTAAAAAATCAGCATACCGGTTGAATAAAAAAATTAGGAAACGTGGCAAACGTTCCCAATGAGAAAAGAGTAATGTCCAATTTGGGGGAATTCAGGGTATGTCAGCGGGATGACCCTACCCTCAAACATGCATGGACAATAGCAGTCACTAACCCTACCCTTCAGTTGGATCCCTATTTTTTGGGCAAAAACAGGCTATTATATAGGTGTGTCCAACAACAGGGAACCCTGAAAAAACAGCTAGTTCTTCCCCACAGGTACAGGGAACAGGACCTTCGTTTGGCCCATGGTCAGGTAGGGGGAGGCCACTTTGGTAGGGACAAGACAGAGGAATACTTACTTCGCCGTTTGTATTGGCCAGGAGTATTTGGTGACATCAGGAGGCACTGTTGAGCATGTCCTAAATGTCAGTTAACCACCCCCAGTTATGAACCACAGGTCCCACTAATCCCGTTGCCCATAATCAAAACACCATTTTCCAGAGTATGCATGGACTTAGTGGGTCCAGTTATAGCTTCATCTAGGGGTTATCAGTACATATTGGTCTTGGTGGATTATGCTACCAGATACCCAGAGGCCATCCCACTCACCAGTATGACAACCAAAAGCATAGCTCAGGCCATGATTGGTTTCTTCTCGAGAGTAGATTTTCCAAAAGAAATCCTAACAGACCAAGGAACCCACTTCATGTCCCGCTTAATGGCCGAAGTCTGTCAGTTGCTAGGAGTCCGACAAATACGTACCTCTGTCTATCATCCCCAGATGGATAGATTGGTGGAGAGGTACAATAAAACCATCAAAATTTTGCTGAGAAAGACCATAACTGAGACAGGAAAAGAATGGGACAAAAAGTTCCCTTTAATTTTATATGCTATCAGGACTCACGTTCAGGCATCTACTGGACATAGTCCATTTGAACTGTTATTTGGGAGACAGCCCCGTACTCTGTTAGATATGGCAGAAGAGCAATAGGAGGAAACTGAGGAAGAGTTGCGAGATATATCGACCTATACCAGAGAGTTAAAAGAAAATTTACACAGGGTATGGGAAGAGGTAAGATCCCATCTCAAAGAAAGTCAGGAAAGACAAAAGAAGCAGTATGACGTAGGAAAGAAATTAAGAGAACTATGAATAGACAGTAAAGTCCTGATTCTCCTACCCACAAATGACACCAAACTCTTGGCAAAATGGCAAGGACCTTATAAAGTAATGGAGAAAATAACCCCTTTAACTTAAAGGATTGAAATCCCAGAGGGTTCAAGGAAAAGCCAGATATATCATATTCATTTGCTGAAAAAGTGGAAAGAGAATGATACTACTCTCCCTCCGGCTAATTCAGCATTATTCATTACCAAAACAAACGCCTTAGACATTCCTCTACTAACCACCCCTGAAGAAGAAGACCAGGCATCAGAACCCTCCTATGGAGTAGACCTAACCAATGAACAAAGAAAACAAATAAAAACTGTGATCAAAAGAAACAAAACATTTTCTAAAAAACAGGTAGGGTTAATTTGATCCAAAACCATATTAGAACCCCAGAGGGGAAGATTGCTAGACAAAAACCCTATTGCCTTCCTGATGCACAATGACAGCCGGTAGAGAAAGAGGTGAAGGACATGTTGGAGGCAGGGATTATAGAGACATCCACTAGTCCGTGGTGTTATCCAGTGTTTTTGGTTCCAAAACCCAATGGTCAATGAGTTAATTGAGCGCCTAGGACAGGCCCGTTGTCTGAGCACGCCTGATTTGACAAAAGGATACTGGCAAATTCCTTTGAACCCTTCGGATAGAGAGAAGACAGCCTTGTCTACACCCTCAGGACTGTATCAGTTTACATTATTGCCTTTCGGGCTGCATGGAGACCCTGCTACTTTTCAAAGATTGATGGATATAATTTTAAGACCCCACCAGGAATACGCAGCTGAGTATCTGAATGACATAATAATATATAGTCACACATGGGATCAACATTTGAAGCAACTGGGGGTGTGGCCAGGCGCCGGCTAAGATGGCCGACATGTACTGGAGCTCCTCACCTAATCGAGCTAAGTCCCCCAATTATCCTGCCATCGATCTGCATCGTCTGTGCGGAATGGGTGGCCGATGCCTCTGGAGGTGGAGGAGCGGCGATTCTGGGGGCAGGGCGGTTCTGTGAGTGGCACGCCCGAACGTGCGTCTTGGAGGCCGGGAGACAACGCGCAGCAAGGGAGGCCCAGTGCTGATTGTGGGAGCCTGTCACTTGACAGAGAACAGGGCGCCCGGCCGGGGCCTCTGGAAATGAGTCTGATCGGCCACGGGGACCGGGAGAGGCCACGGCAGTGATTTGCTGGCCCGTGAGGGAACGCGCCCTCTACCCCATTTTTGGATCGTACAGTGGCCACGGGAGGCCTGCAGCCGATGCTGGCTGGGTGAACCGCAGTGAGACGGCCGGCAGGTGGGGCGACTGCTTCCTGTGACAAGGCTCTTGAGGTCAGTGAGGGGGGATGGGGTGTCGCCACCCAGACCAAACAGTGGTTTGTCACCCACTTCCCCCCCTGCGTTTAGCACTTTTTGGGAGCAGATATTGTGGCGCACCTGGGGCCCCCTCCTCCCACCCCCTGGAGGGGAGAAAGTGGATGGGTCTGAGGTGGCCCGCTGTGCCGGCAGAGAGACCACTTGGTTGGGGGTGGTGTGACCCGTCGCACCGTGTCTGGACTGTGGATCGTGCGGGACCTGTGGCCTCGTGGGGCCCAGGGGGCCCACTGGGGGTGGGGGGCACATCTAGCATGGTGAGGACCAAAGGCCGGCTTCTGCAGCAGACCAACAAGATGGACAACTACGCGGTGTTGAGATGGGCGGGAGATCCCGAGGTCGTGGGAGGTGACGGGGGTGCGGGGATGGAGCAGGACCCCCGCGCAAGCCCTCACTGAGAGAGATTATGGCAGCGACCTGAAGGGATCTCTGGAGCCCTGGCTGGATGTGGTGGCGGTGGACGTGGGCCTTCTCCGGGCCGACTTTCAAAATGTCTCCGAATAGGTCTTGACAGCGGAGACAGATATAGCCCGTCTGCAGTCTACATCCAAGGCACTGGAGGAGCAAGTGCGGTTTCTCATGGCGGAACATGGGCGCATGGCAGCGCACCTGGAGGACCAGGAGGGAGGGGAACAAAGAAACAATATCAGGGTCGTAGGGGTACCGGAGGGAGCCAAGGGCCTGAGTGTCGAGCTTTTTTGGAAACCCTGATTACTGGCCATCTGCATCCCAAGAGACTATCCTCGTTCTTCACGGTGGAGCGGGCGCACAGGGCTCTGGTCCCGCCTCAGCAACTGCCCCCCCCCCCGAGGACCATCATTGCACGCATCTTTAATTTCAGGGATCGTGATGCCCGCTCCTCCAGGCTGCCCTCTCCAGGGGGGACCTACAGTACGAGAATGCCACTTTTCGCTTCTTCTCCGACTTTACACTACAGGTCCCACGGCAGCACCAAAGTTTTTTGTAAGTCAAAAAAGCTCTACGGGACTGTTAACTTAAGTATATGATGCTCTTCCTGGTGTGGCTGAGGGTCATTGCGGATGGTAAGACCTGGCACTTTGCCGCACCGGAGGAGGCCTGGGAGTGGCTTGAGGGGTCGAAAGCGGTGGGCCGCCTGGATTTACAGAAGGCGAAAGGAGGGCCCAGTGGCAGGAAGAAGACGGCCTCGCAGTCGGGGCGACAGGAGTTGGGACCGGGACAGGCAGACGTGCCTGCACCATAGTGGCGGAGGTGTTGGCGACATGGCAGGTGCCTGCCGTGACTCGGCAGGAGACACAACAGATGATGCATAGTATGGTGCAATGGGGGACTGCTTTGAATTGACTGTATATATACTGTATGGTGGAGGTCATGCTTGGTGGCGCTCCGCTGTTTGGGAGGGTGGGTAGTTTAGAGCCTACTATGTGGGGCTGCAGGGCAGGGGGAGTTTTATTAGGGGAATGTTATTTTGCAGTTCATGGTTGCACCTTGTTCTTAAGCCATTGCATTATACCGCAACGCTATGGGACATTTCTTGGGGTGGGGACACACACGTGGGAATGCAGAATCGGGGTACACTCAATGGCAGGTTTGAGAGCACGTTCCCTTAGGGTCATGACATGGAATGTTAATGGGCTTGGAAGTCGCATTAAACGGACCATAGTCCTCCAGTTTCTGCACAGACATAGCCCCGATCTTGTTTTATTGTGGGAAACACATCTAAAAGGAAATTACTACAGGGCGTTTGACAGATTTGGATACCAGTTGATTGCTCATGCGGGTTACACAGCAGTTACAATGGGCAAGGCGCTCTATAAGTCGAATTAAGCTTCCATATAGTCAGAGGGGCCTACAGCTTCCAGCTACCACTTTCGCTGGTCGTCTACTTAACCTGCTCACCTTAGTAAACCCATATGCATTGATTTTAGGCTATGGCCTGGCGCTAGGCCCCAAGCATCAGTTTTTTCTGTACTGAAGCACAGACAGACCCTAATTACTACAAGAGGGTGAGATTCAAGTTTGTGAGGGATACTGTATCCACCTGGAAGGAAATAAGCACTAAATTCTCTTTGAAATTAATTAATCAGAAAACACCACTTTGGGATAACCTGATGTTTCCGGATGTTTTCCGCGACCCCTCGTGTAAAGTGTGGGCGAGACAAGGTATCCTGATGGTGGGGCATCTCTTTGACCTAAATGTCTTCCGGTCCTTTGCTGATCTACAAGTAGCAAATAGCCTCCTACACTGTCACTTCTTCAAATATTTGCAGCTGAGGGACTACTTGTACTCCAGAAGTACGGGTGTGGTGGATCTGGAAGGCTCTGTCATAAGGAGAAATCTGGTTATAACCCACCATAAATCTCTGATTAGTAGTATGTATCAGGGATTTTGTGGGCAGAGGAATGACGATAGCCCATGGTTAACTGCTAAATGGAGCAAGGCTCTTTCTTGTGAGGTACCCCCCCCCCCAACACACAAAAAAGAAGTACTCAGGGCATTCGAAACTGTGGAGGGGGTTGTACACTCTATGAAGCTGAAACTTCGGCAATTTCATCCAGTGTGTTTGCTCCATCACATGCCGGCTAAAATAGTAAAGTGAGGGGCGAGGTACTGCTCTGACAAAGCTATGTGTCCCAAGTGCAGTGTTTTAGGAGCAGACATCTTACATATGTTTTATTCATGCCCTGACCTCACCGAGTTCTGGGAAGGGGTAAATGCGTTGGTCTGGATTCTATTGGATTCCAATCACAGTTTACTTCCGTAGATGTGATACTTGGGTATATGCTAAGGTGTACTATGAACTAAAAAACGGGGAGGAAACGCCCGATGCCTCCAATTACATGATTTAACTCCTGAGGTTTATATGATGTTTACCATTCAACACTAGATGTAATGGAACGCTAAGCTCCACTGTTCCCAATAGAAAGTAAAAAGATAACCACGAGTTTCTTGTAAGAATGTCTTTTGAAAGGAATTAAGAAATACTCTTCATATAAATCAGGATTGTTTTTCGTATCTCTGCAGAGCTCCTGGCGCCTCACTGAGCACTGCTGTGCTATAAAAACGTAGACATAAACAAATATGTTATCTCTATGAGCCCAAATTGCTTCTTTCCCTCAGTTAAATTGTCCTCATCTGTTCATAAAAGCAGCCTGATTATGTTTTACCTATGGACTGAAAAATCTATATTGATCTCAAATTTTTCGGATCATTGATATTGTTTGGACACATAACGGTATATTTACAAGCTCCATAGCGCCACCGGAGCGTCACTTTTTGTGATGGCCCAGTGGCGCTGTGCATTACGCATATTTACAAGGCAGCGCTAAGCCCCTTTTTGTGGCTTAAAGCTGCCTTGTAAATATGCCCCCGGTGTCGTTTTCTGTGGCAGAGGATTGTGCAATAGCCCAGATTCACAAAAGTGCACCACTTTTGAAATGCAGGGTTGCACCGTATTTACAAAAATGCGGCTTACCCCTGTGTTTCCCCCTGCTCCAGCGTAAAATGTAGCCGCCAACGTAGGCAACCTTGCACCATAGTGCAAGGGTTTCTGCATTGAGGGGTGATTGTTCATGTGCAGGAAGGTGTCCCTTCCTGCACACAAACAATCATTTATGGCCTTTTGCTTTTTATACGTGTGATGCAGAATGCAGCACACTTAGAAAAAGCAAAAACGAGGAGGAATAAAAGTATTCCTCCTCGTTGCATCAAAAGCAATGGGAATGCGGTGGAACGCCCACAGCAACACCCATTGCATGTTCCTCTGCCGCAGAAAACTGCATCAGAGGGGCCCATACTTACAAGGAGGCGTCAAGCCACAAAAAGTGGCTTAATGCCTCCTTGTAAATATGGTGCAGTGAATAGTGCCACCGGAGCGTTATTAAAAGTGACGGTCGGTGGCACTAGGGCCTTGTAAATCTGGCGCAATGGGTGTTACTATGGGCGTTCCACTGCAAAACCTATTGCTTTTAACGCTGCCCAAGATTTACAAGAATCTGTAAATCTGTGGCAGTGGCAAAAAAGAATGCCACCCCAGGGATGGCGTTAGTATGGCGCAATGAGGAGAGATGCTTTCATTTCTCCTCATTTTTGCTTTTTCTATGTGCGCTGCATTCTTCAGCACACATAGAAACAGCAGAACCGCCATAAATGATTGTTTGTATGCAGGAGGGAATACCTTCCTGCACATAAAGAATCAATTCCCACAACTAGACACCCTTAACTATGGTGCAAGGGTGCCTGCGTTGGCAGGTAAATTTAGCCCCTGCGCAGGGGGAAACGCAGGGGTGCGCCGTATTCTTGTAAATATGCCTGCATTTCAAAACTGGTGCAGCGCTGCTGATTTTGGCGCAGCACCGCGCTACTCCAGTTTGTTCAAATCTGGCCCTTAGAGATTTAAAGAGCCATATGTGTGTTTTTTTTAGTTCTGAATAACTCTCTCTGAATATTTTTATTCCCCCAAGAACAATGTTAAAATGATTCTAGTTTTTTTTCTCTGCTCTTTCCCCAGTCCTTATTTTCCAATCCCGATCGTCAAAGCAAACAAGTTATTTAATATTATATTTAATTTACCGTATTATTCAATGTCCTCTGGCGGGTTCTTGTCTGATGGGTACATTGCCAAATTCATGAAAGACTCAGTCACTATTTACCAGTGGTCATTCGGATTTCTTGGGCGATAAGTCCCTCTGCTCTCACCTGCTGGGTGTAGCAAGGGAACCCTGGGCCCTGATGCAAGCAAGGCAAATAGCCCTCTTGTTCCTGATTGAGAAATAAAAGACAGGTGTAACTGGGGTTCAATTGGCCCCTCTAGACACCAGTGCGGCTGCACTCATTATAACTACATGTCAACCCCCAAGGTAACCTATAGCGCGTGTCCTGGCTGTTTAATACAAAGACTTTTTCTAAGGTCTATCAATCTTAAATATTAAAGAAATGTTCCCTTGCCTGCGACAACATGTTTGATGCAATGCAACGAGCTGTACTTGTATTGCCACAGTTTGACTGCTGAGGGGAAGGGGACATTTATTTATAGCAATCATTTAATGCAATGTGGAGCCATGGTTCACCTCAGAGAATATTTGGTAGATCAGCGTGAGGTCAGCATTTGCCAGAGTTAGGCCCTCATTAGGACCCTGGCGATCGGCGGTAATTTGGGGAAACGTACTGCCAACAGGCTGGCGGTACCTTTTCCCAATTTATGACATTGGCGGTTTAGCTCCAGCCAAACCACCAATGTACCACTCCGTCCGCCAGGGTGGTAATGGCCCCTGGGCTGGAGACTTCGGTCTCCAGCCCGGCGGCCGTCACAATCCCACCCTCGGGATTATGACCCCGCCTATCGCCATGGTTTTCGTGGCAATCTTGCAGGTAAATACCCCTGTCTTTTTCTGGTCTTTTGTTCAACGAAAGTGTCACCGTAGGGTGCTTTCTCTTTCCTTTTTGCCCTTGTTTTGGGTTTCAATGAACAGGAGACTCCCAACTCCATCCTACCTTCCTGCAAAGACTATTGCTGGACCAGTCTGGGAGGAATAAGCAAAATTTAAGAATTGCCCAGTGCCAGTCCAAGAGCTGGAGCTGATGAAAATGCAAACTCTGAAATTTAAAAATACGTATAGAGTAGAAACTACCAGTCAGAATGCCATGATTTCTCTAAGCGAATCTGGTATCCACATATATTCGGAAGGATTTTGTACATGTTAAACAAGTGGTAACAAGTGGTTATTAATGCACTAAAATGAAAAGCACCTCAATTATCCAAGTCAACAATACTAAGGGATGATATGATGCATGGCCCCTAAGGGATTTGAAACCAACACATTAATATGTTCCTTTATAATTTTCTAGCTCTTTCAGAGTGGGAAAACTGCCTTTTGGGTGAATGATTTGCTTTTAGGCACACTTCAAACCAAATTGCATCCAGGTGCGTGGTACGACCTACATGCATTTCAGTTCTGACTTGTGGCCCAATGCCCATTACCCGTCAGGAAGCGATTTCATCTCAAAACACCATCATAATAATTGGCACCAATGAGTCCTATTGAGAATCAGTCTCATTAAGGAGGCCAATGGTGAGGTTCTCTTGAGAGTATGTGCTAGGAGGCAGGGAGTGTGGGTACAGGACGAGATTCCTCTCTAGAAATCTAGAATTAGGATTAATGTTTTCCTCTGTTAACTTAAAAGTAGCTATGGAATAAGCTTCGTTTTAGCACCAATGGGTACGTAATTAACAATGACGGCCCCCTTACTCCATTATTTTCATTTATTTTTTTTGTTTTTTTTACTGCGCATCCTAAAATCACCTCAATTGTGCGTACTTCAGTGTGGCATTGAATCCTGTTTTGAAATCCCATCCTCTGCAATAGATCCTAATGTGTGGTACCAGTGCGAGCCCGGGGGCTACATTCTTCTCTATCACCACATGTTTAGCAGACATGGAGTCGGGCAGTCAATGAAACCACAGAAGATGACGGTTCCAATGCTTATCTAACTGCAGCTATTATGGGCTAGGTTGGACCTCATCCACCTCTGGGCCCCGGTGCTACTGCACTGGCTGTACCACTGGTAGCTACACCCCTGTTGCTGTTCCCTGGAGACCTGCCTGAAAAGAATATTTCTGTCCTGATCCAACATGTGCTACTCTTTTAAAGTGGTGTTTGTTTCAAAATCGTTTTTGCTGTGACTGTGTGAATTCCCTTGCTAGTTTTGTGGCTCCCCCCCCCCCCTTTTTTCCCCCCCTCTGCCCCCCTTTTTTTCACCCCTATTCTTAGTAAAAAGACTACATAGATCTTTCAGAGTGTGGTTTTAGGAGACTGTTTTTTAATCTGTTTGTGTGATTTAAATTGTGCTTAAAAGCTGTCTGCCCCCCTGTATTTTTTGCCTTAAAAAGCCCGATTTTTAGAGTGTGCGCCCAGAACTATTGCAGTGTTTGTCTCTTAAACAATCTCCCCCTTACCTGAAAAGTAGACTCTGCTAGCTTGAAAGTGTGGATTCAGCCTGTCTGTATCCAAGGAGATACTGAATAGAGCACCAGTAGCCTCCCCCCAGGCCCCAGGGACTGGACTTAGCTGATTGGCTCCCTGAGTCTCTGCTGCACCTGAGACCCGCCCCCCCCACCTGCTCTGGCTCCTTAAGTTTGTGGAGGGAAGGCCAAAGACAGGCACCTCCATTTTGTGTTCCTCTGTGCATTCTCTCCTGTGTCCTGATACAGCCCAGTGTTCAAGGATTGCAAAGAGACCTAGGTAAGGAGCCCAAAGATATTTTCTAGTCAAATAGTATTAATTGTTCAAAAAGTGTTTGTTTTACTGTGGACTCTCTGTGTTTTCAGGCAGCCTGGCCTCTTTTAAAGTGGTGTTTGTTTCAAAATCGTTTTTGCTGTGACTGTGTGAATTCCCTTGCTAGTTTTGTTGCTCCCCCCCCCCCCTTTTTTCCCCCCCTTCTGCCCCCCTTTTTTTCACCCCTATTCTTAGTAAAAAGACTACATAGATCTTTCAGAGTGTGGTTTTAGGAGACTGTTTTTTAATCTTTGTGTGATTTAAATTGTGCTTAAAAGCTGTCTGCCCCCCTGTATTTTTTGCCTTAAAAAGCCCGATTTTTAGAGTGTGCGCCCAGAACTATTGCAGTGTTTGTCTCTTAAACAATCTCCCCCTTACCTGAAAAGTAGACTCTGCTAGCTTGAAAGTGTGGATTCAGCCTGTCTGTATCCAAGGAGATACTGAATAGAGCACCAGTAGCCTCCCCCCAGGCCCCAGGGACTGGACTTAGCTGATTGGCTCCCTGAGTCTCTGCTGCACCTGAGACCCGCCCCCCCCCACCTGCTCTGGCTCCTTAAGTTTGTGGAGGGAAGGCCAAAGACAGGCACCTCCATTTTGTGTTCCTCTGTGCATTCTCTCCTGTGTCCTGATACAGCCCAGTGTTCAAGGATTGCAAAGAGACCTAGGTAAGGAGCCCAAAGATATTTTCTAGTCCAATAGTATTAATTGTTCAAAAAGTGTTTGTTTTACTGTGGACTCTCTGTGTTTTCAGGCAGCCTGGCCTCTTTTAAAGTGGTGTTTGTTTCAAAATCGTTTTTGCTGTGACTGTGTGAATTCCCTTGCTAGTTTTGTGGATCCCCCCCTCCTTTTTCCCCCCCCCTCTGCCCCCCTTTTTTTCACCCCTATTCTTAGTAAAAAGACTACATAGATCTTTCAGAGTGTGGTTTTAGGAGACTGTTTTTTAATCTGTTTGTGTGATTTAAATTGTGCTTAAAAGCTGTCTGCCCCCCTGTATTTTTTGCCTTAAAAAGCCCGATTTTTAGAGTGTGCGCCCAGAACTATTGCAGTGTTTGTCTCTTAAACAATCTCCCCCTTACCTGAAAAGTAGACTCTGCTAGCTTGAAAGTG
Source organism: Pleurodeles waltl (assembly GCF_031143425.1). Lineage (NCBI taxonomy): Eukaryota > Metazoa > Chordata > Amphibia > Caudata > Salamandridae > Pleurodeles > Pleurodeles waltl. The sequence goes on from NC_090446.1 coordinate 334,438,002, forward strand.
TGGATTCAGCCTGTCTGTATCCAAGGAGATACTGAATAGAGCACCAGTAGCCTGCCCCCAGGCCCCAGGGACTGGACTTAGCTGATTGGCTCCCTGAGTCTCTGCTGCACCTGAGACCCACCCCCCCCACCTGCTCTGGCTCCTTAAGTTTGTGGAGGGAAGGCCAAAGACAGGCACCTCCATTTTGTGTTCCTCTGTGCATTCTCTCCTGTGTCCTGATACAGCCCAGTGTTCAAGGATTGCAAAGAGACCTAGGTAAGGAGCCCAAAGATATTTTCTAGTCAAATAGTATTAATTGTTCAAAAAGTGTTTGTTTTACTGTGGACTCTCTGTGTTTTCAGGCATCCTGGCCTCTTTTAAAGTGGTGTTTGTTTTAAAATCGTTTTTGCTGTGACTGTGTGAATTCCCTTGCTAGTTTTGTGGCTCCCCCCCCTCTTTCCCCCCCCCCCTCCGCCCCCCTTTTTTTACCCCTATTCTTAGTAAAAAGACTACATAGATCTTTCAGAGTGTGGTTTTAGGAGACTGTTTTTTTAATCTGTTTGTGTGATTTAAATTGTGCTTAAAAGCTGTCTGCCCCCCTGTATTTTTTGCCTTAAAAAGCCCGATTTTTAGAGTGTGCGCCCAGAACTATTGCAGTGTTTGTCTCTTAAACAATCTCCCCCTTACCTGAAAAGTAGACTCTGCTAGCTTGAAAGTGTGGATTCAGCCTGTCTGTATCCAAGGAGATACTGAATAGAGCACCAGTAGCCTCCTCCCAGGCCCCAGGGAGTGGACTTAGCTGATTGGCTCCCTGAGTCTCTGCTGCACCTGAGACCCGCCCCCCCCACCTGCTCTGGCTCCTTAAGTTTGTGGAGGGAAGGCCAAAGACAGGCACCTCCATTTTGTGTTCCTCTGTGCATTCTCTCCTGTGTCCTGATACAGCCCAGTGTTCAAGGATTGCAAAGAGACCTAGGTAAGGAGCCCAAAGATATTTTCTAGTCAAATAGTATTAATTGTTCAAAAAGTGTTTGTTTTACTGTGGACTCTCTGTGTTTTCAGGCAGCCTGGCCTCTTTTAAAGTGGTGTTTGTTTCAAAATCGTTTTTGCTGTGACTGTGTGAATTCCCTTGCTAGTTTTGTGGCTTCCCCCCCCCCTTTTTTCCCCCCCTCTGCCCCCCTTTTTTTCACCCCTATTCTTAGTAAAAAGACTACATAGATCTTTCAGAGTGTGGTTTTAGGAGACTGTTTTTTAGTCTGTTTGTGTGATTTAAATTGTGCTTAAAAGCTGTCTGCCCCCCTGTATTTTTTGCCTTAAAAAGCCCGATTTTTAGAGTGTGCGCCCAGAACTATTGCAGTGTTTGTCTCTTAAACAATCTCCCCCTTACCTGAAAAGTAGACTCTGCTAGCTTGAAAGTGTGGATTCAGCCTGTCTGTATCCAAGGAGATACTGAATAGAGCACCAGTAGCCTCTCCCCAGGCCCCAGGGACTGGACTTAGCTGATTGGCTCCCTGAGTCTCTGCTGCACCTGAGACACGCCCCCCCCACCTGCTCTGGCTCCTTAAGTTTGTGGAGGGAAGGCCAAAGACAGGCACCTCCATTTTGTGTTCCTCTGTGCATTCTCTCCTGTGTCCTGATACAGCCCAGTGTTCAAGGATTGCAAAGAGACCTAGGTAAGGAGCCCAAAGATATTTTCTAGTCAAATAGTATTAATTGTTCAAAAAGTGTTTGTTTTACTGTGGACTCTGTGTTTTGAGGCAGCCTGGCCTCTTTTAAAGTGGTGTTTGTTTCAAAATCGTTTTTGCTGTGACTGTGTGAATTCCCTTGCTAGTTTTGTGGCTCCCCCCCCCCTTTTTTCCCCCCTCTGCCCCCCTTTTTTTCACCCCTATTCTTAGTAAAAAGACTACATAGATCTTTCAGAGTGTGGTTTTAGGAGACTGTTTTTTTAATCTGTTTGTGTGATTTAAATTGTGCTTAAAAGCTGTCTGCCCCCCTGTATTTTTTGCCTTAAAAAGCCCGATTTTTAGAGTGTGCGCCCAGAACTATTGCAGTGTTTGTCTCTTAAACAATCTCCCCCTTACCTGAAAAGTAGACTCTGCTAGCTTGAAAGTGTGGATTCAGCCTGTCTGTATCCAAGGAGATACTGAATAGAGCACCAGTAGCCTCCCCCCAGGCCCCAGTGACTGGACTTAGCTGATTGGCTCCCTGAGTCTCTGCTGCACCTGAGACCCGCCCCCCCCCCACCTGCTCTGGCTCCTTAAGTTTGTGGAGGGAAGGCCAAAGACAGGCACCTCCATTTTGTGTTCCTCTGTGCATTCTCTCCTGTGTCCTGATACAGCCCAGTGTTCAAGGATTGCAAAGAGACCTAGATAAGGAGCCCAAATATATTTTCTAGTCAAATAGTATTAATTGTTCAAAAAGTGTTTGTTTTACTGTGGACTCTCTGTGTTTTCAGGCAGCCTGGCCTCTTTTAAAGTGGTGTTTGTTTCAAAATCGTTTTTGCTGTGACTGTGTGAATTCCCTTGCTAGTTTTGTGGCTCTCCCCCCCTTTCCCCCCCCCCGCCCCCCTTTTTTCACCCCTATTCTTAGTAAAAAGACTACATAGATCTTTCAGAGTGTGGTTTTAGGAGACTGTTTTTTAATCTGTTTGTGTGATTTAAATTGTGCTTAAAAGCTGTCTGCCCCGCTGTATTTTTTGCCTTAAAAAGCCCGATTTTTAGAGTGTGCGCCCAGAACTATTGCAGTGTTTGTCTCTTAAACAATCTCCCCCTTACCTGAAAAGTAGACTCTGCTAGCTTGAAAGTGTGGATTCAGCCTGTCTGTATCCAAGGAGATACTGAATAGAGCACCAGTAGCCTCCGCCCAGGCCCCAGGGACTGGACTTAGCTGATTGGCTCCCTGAGTCTCTGCTGCACCTGAGACCCGCCCCCCCCACCTGCTCTGGCTCCTTAAGTTTGTGGAGGGAAGGCCAAAGACAGGCACCTCCATTTTGTGTTCCTCTGTGCATTCTCTCCTGTGTCCTGATACAGCCCAGTGTTCAAGGATTGCAAAGAGACCTAGGTAAGGAGCCCAAAGATATTTTCTAGTCAAATAGTATTAATTGTTCAAAAGTGTTTGTTTTACTGTGGACTCTCTGTGTTTTCAGGCAGCCTGGCCTCTTTTAAAGTGGTGTTTGTTTCAAAATCGTTTTTGCTGTGACTGTGTGAATTCCCTTGCTAGTTTTGTGGCTCCCCCCGCCCCCTTTTTTCCCCCCTCTGCCCCCCTTTTTTTCACCCCTATTCTTAGTAAAAAGACTACATAGATCTTTCAGAGTGTGGTTTTAGGAGACTGTTTTTTTAATCTGTTTGTGTGATTTAAATTGTGCTTAAAAGCTGTCTGCCCCCCTGTATTTTTTGCCTTAAAAAGCCCGATTTTTAGAGTGTGCACCCAGAACTATTGCAGTGTTTGTCTCTTAAACAATCTCCCCCTTACCTGAAAAGTAGACTCTGCTAGCTTGAAAGTGTGGATTCAGCCTGTCTGTATCCAAGGAGATACTGAATAGAGCACCAGTAGCCTCCCCCCAGGCCCCAGTGACTGGACTTAGCTGATTGGCTCCCTGAGTCTCTGCTGCACCTGAGACCCGCCCCCCCCCACCTGCTCTGGCTCCTTAAGTTTGTGGAGGGAAGGCCAAAGACAGGCACCTCCATTTTGTGTTCCTCTGTGCATTCTCTCCTGTGTCCTGATACAGCCCAGTGTTCAAGGATTGCAAAGAAACCTAGATAAGGAGCCCAAATATATTTTCTAGTCAAATAGTATTAATTGTTCAAAAAGTGTTTGTTTTACTGTGGACTCTCTGTGTTTTCAGGCAGCCTGGCCTCTTTTAAAGTGGTGTTTGTTTCAAAATTGTTTTTGCTGTGACTGTGTGAATTCCCTTGCTAGTTTTGTGGCTCCCCCCCCTTTTTTTTCCCCCCCTCTGCCCCCCTTTTTTCACCCCTATTCTTAGTAAAAAGACTACATAGATCTTTCAGAGTGTGGTTTTAGGAGACTGTTTTTTAATCTGTTTGTGTGATTTAAATTGTGCTTAAAAGCTGTCTGCCCCCCTGTATTTTTTGCCTTAAAAAGCCTGATTTTTAGAGTGTGCGTCCAGAACTATTGCAGTGTTTGTCTCTTAAACAATCTTCCCCTTACCTGAAAAGTAGACTCTCCAAGGAGATACTGAATAGAGCACCAGTAGCCTCCCCCCAGGCCCCAGGGACTGGACTTAGCTGATTGGCTCCTGAGTCTCTGCTGCACCTGAGACCCGCCCCCCCCCACCTGCTCTGGCTCCTTAAGTTTGTGGAGGGAAGGCCAAAGACAGGCACCTCCATTTTGTGTTCCTCTGTGCATTCTCTCCTGTGTCCTGATACAGCCCAGTGTTCAAGGATTGCAAAGAGACCTAGGTAAGGAGCCCAAATATATTTTCTAGTCAAATAGTATTAATTGTTCAAAAAGTGTTTGTTTTACTGTGGACTCTCTGTGTTTTCAGGCAGCCTGGCCTCTTTTAAAGTGGTGTTTGTTTCAAAATCTTTTTTGCTGTGACTGTGTGAATTCCCTTGCTAGTTTTGTGGCTCCCCCCCCTCCCTTTTTCCCCCCCCTCTGCCCCCCTTTTTTCACCCCTATTCTTAGTAAAAAGACTACATAGATCTTTCAGAGTGTGGTTTTAGGAGACTGTTTTTTAATCTGTTTGTGTGATTTAAATTGTGCTTAAAAGCTGTCTGCCCCGCTGTATTTTTTGCCTTAAAAAGCCCGATTTTTAGAGTGTGCGCCCAGAACTATTGCAGTGTTTGTCTCTTAAACAATCTCCCCCTTACCTGAAAAGTAGACTCTGCTAGCTTGAAAGTGTGGATTCAGCCTGTCTGTATCCAAGGAGATACTGAATAGAGCACCAGTAGCCTCTCCCCAGGCCCCAGGGACTGGACTTAGCTGATTGGCTCCCTGAGTCTCTGCTGCACCTGAGACCTGCCCCCCCCACCTGCTCTGGCTCCTTAAGTTTGTGGAGGGAAGGCCAAAGACAGGCACCTCCATTTTGTGTTCCTCTGTGCATTCTCTCCTGTGTCCTGATACAGCCCAGTGTTCAAGGATTGCAAAGAGACTTAGGTAAGGAGCCCAAAGATATTTTCTAGTCAAATAGTATTAATTCTTCAAAAGGTGTTTGTTTTACTGTAGACTCTCTGTGTTTTCAGGCAGCCTGGCCTCTTTTAAAGTGGTGTTTGTTTCAAAATCGTTTTTGCTGTGACTGTGTGAATTCCCTTGCTAGTTTTGTGGCTCCCCCCCCCCCTTTTTTTTACCCCCCTCTGCCCCCCTTTTTCACCCCTATTCTTAGTAAAAAGACTACATAGATCTTTCAGAGTGTGGTTTTAGGAGACTGTTTTTTAATCTGTTTGTGTGATTTAAATTGTGCTTAAAAGCTGTCTGCCCCCCTGTATTTTTTGCCTTAAAAAGCCCGATTTTTAGAGTATGCGCCCAGAACTATTGCAGTGTTTGTCTCTTAAACAATCTCCCCCTTACCTGAAAAGTAGACTCTGCTAGCTTGAAAGTGTGGATTCAGCCTGTCTGTATCCAAGGAGATACTGAATAGAGCACCAGTAGCCTCCGCCCAGGCCCCAGGGACTGGACTTAGCTGATTGGCTCCCTGAGTCTCTGCTGCACCTGAGACCCGCCCCCCCCCACCTGCTCTGGCTCCTTAAGTTTGAGGAGGGAAGGCCAAAGACAGGCACCTCCATTTTGTGTTCCTCTGTGCATTCTCTCCTGTGTCCTGATACAGCCCAGTGTTCAAGGATTGCAAAGAGACCTAGGTAAGGAGCCCAAAGATATTTTCTAGTCCAATAGTATTAATTGTTCAAAAAGTGTTTGTTTTACTGTGGACTCTCTGTGTTTTCAGGCAGCCTGGCCTCTTTTAAAGTGGTGTTTGTTTCAAAATCGTTTTTGCTGTGACTGTGTGAATTCCCTTGCTAGTTTTGTGGATCCCCCCTCCTTTTTTCCCCCCCTCTGCCCCCCTTTTTTTTCACCCCTATTCTTAGTAAAAAGACTACATAGATCTTTCAGAGTGTGGTTTTAGGAGACTGTTTTTTAATCTGTTTGTGTGATTTAAATTGTGCTTAAAAGCTGTCTGCCCCTCTGTATTTTTTGCCTTAAAAAGCCCGATTTTTAGAGTGTGCGCCCAGAACTATTGCAGTGTTTGTCTCTTAAACAATCTCCCCCTTACCTGAAAAGTAGACTCTGCTAGCTTGAAAGTGTGGATTCAGCCTGTCTGTATCCAAGGAGATACTGAATAGAGCACCAGTAACCTCCCCCCAGGCCCCAGGGACTGGACTGAGCTGATTGGCTCCCTGAGTCTCTGCTGCACCTGAGACCCGCCCCCCCCCCCCCCCCACCTGCTCTGGCTCCTTAAGTTTGTGGAGGGAAGGCCAAAGACAGGCACCTCCATTTTGTGTTCCTCTGTGCATTCTCTCCTGTGTCCTGATACAGCCCAGTGTTCAAGGATTGCAAAGAGACCTAGGTAAGGAGCCCAAAGATATTTTCTAGTCAAATAGTATTAATTGTTCAAAAAGTGTTTGTTTTACTGTGGACTCTCTGTGTTTTCAGGCATCCTGGCCTCTTTTAAAGTGGTGTTTGTTTTAAAATCGTTTTTGCTGTGACTGTGTGAATTCCCTTGCTAGTTTTGTGGCTCCCCCCCCCCCTTTCTTTACCCCCCCCTCCGCCCCCCTTTTTTCACCCCTATTCTTAGTAAAAAGACTACATAGATCTTTCAGAGTGTGGTTTTAGGAGACTGTTTTTTAATCTGTTTGTGTGATTTAAATTGTGCTTAAAAGCTGTCTGCCCCCCTGTATTTTTTGCCTTAAAAAGCCCGATTTTTAGAGTGTGCGCCCAGAACTATTGCAGTGTTTGTCTCTTAAACAATCTCCCCCTTACCTGAAAAGTAGACTCTGCTAGCTTGAAAGTGTGGATTCAGCCTGTCTGTATCCAAGGAGATACTGAATAGAGCACCAGTAGCCTCCTCCCAGGCCCCAGGGAGTGGACTTAGCTGATTGGCTCCCTGAGTCTCTGCTGCACCTGAGACCCGCCCCCCCCCCCACCTGCTCTGGCTCCTTAAGTTTGTGGAGGGAAGGCCAAAGACAGGCACCTCCATTTTGTGTTCCTCTGTGCATTCTCTCCTGTGTCCTGATACAGCCCAGTGTTCAAGGATTGCAAAGAGACCTAGGTAAGGAGCCCAAAGATATTTTCTAGTCAAATAGTATTAATTGTTCAAAAAGTGTTTGTTTTACTGTGGACTCTCTGTGTTTTCAGGCAGCCTGGCCTCTTTTAAAGTGGTGTTTGTTTCAAAATCGTTTTTGCTGTGACTGTGTGAATTCCCTTGCTAGTTTTGTGGCTCCCCCCCCCGTTTTTTTCCCCCCCTCTGCCCCCCTTTTTTTCACCCCTATTCTTAGTAAAAAGACTACATAGATCTTTCAGAGTGTGGTTTTAGGAGACTGTTTTTTAATCTGTTTGTGTGATTTAAATTGTGCTTAAAAGCTGTCTGCCCCCCTGTATTTTTTGCCTTAAAAAGCCCGATTTTTAGAGTGTGCGCCCAGAACTATTGCAGTGTTTGTCTCTTAAACAATCTCCCCCTTACCTGAAAAGTAGACTCTGCTAGCTTGAAAGTGTGGATTCAGCCTGTCTGTATCCAAGGAGATACTGAATAGAGCACCAGTACCCTCCCCCCAGGCCCCAGGGACTGGACTTAGCTGATTGGCTCCCTGAGTCTCTGCTGCACCTGAGACCCGCCCCCCCCCCCACCTGCTCTGGCTCCTTAAGTTTGTGGAGGGAAGGCCAAAGACAGGCACCTCCATTTTGTGTTCCTCTGTGCATTCTCTCCTGTGTCCTGATACAGCCCAGTGTTCAAGGATTGCAAAGAGACCTAGGTAAGGAGCCCAAAGATATTTTCTAGTCAAATAGTATTAATTGTTCAAAAAGTGTTTGTTTTACTGTGGACTCTGTGTTTTCAGGCAGCCTGGCCTCTTTTAAAGTGGTGTTTGTTTCAAAATCGTTTTTGCTGTGACTGTGTGAATTCCCTTGCTAGTTTTGTGGCTCCCCCTCCCCCTTTCCCCCCCCCCCCTCTGCCCCCCTTTTTTTCACCCCTATTCTTAGTAAAAAGACTACATAGATCTTTCAGAGTGTGGTTTTAGGAGACTGTTTTTTAATCTGTTTGTGTGATTTAAATTGTGCTTAAAAGCTGTCTGCCCCCCTGTATTTTTTGCCTTAAAAAGCCCGATTTTTAGAGTGTGCGCCCAGAACTATTGCAGTGTTTGTCTCTTAAACAATCTCCCCCTTACCTGAAAAGTAGACTCTGCTAGCTTGAAAGTGTGGATTCAGCCTGTCTGTATCCAAGGAGATACTGAATAGAGCACCAGTAGCCTCTCCCCAGGCCCCAGGGACTGGACTTAGCTGATTGGCTCCCTGAGTCTCTGCTGCACCTGAGACACGCCCCCCCCCCACCTGCTCTGGCTCCTTAAGTTTGTGGAGGGAAGGCCAAAGACAGGCACCTCCATTTTGTGTTCCTCTGTGCATTCTCTCCTGTGTCCTGATACAGCCCAGTGTTCAAGGATTGCAAAGAGACCTAGGTAAGGAGCCCAAAGATATTTTCTAGTCAAATAGTATTAATTGTTCAAAAAGTGTTTGTTTTACTGTGGACTCTCTGTGTTTTGAGGCAGCCTGGCCTCTTTTAAAGTGGTGTTTGTTTCAAAATCGTTTTTGCTGTGACTGTGTGAATTCCCTTGCTAGTTTTGTGGCTCCCCCCCCCTTTTTTCCCCCCTCTGCCCCCCCTTTTTTTCACCCCTATTCTTAGTAAAAAGACTACATAGATCTTTCAGAGTGTGGTTTTAGGAGACTGTTTTTTTAATCTGTTTGTGTGATTTAAATTGTGCTTAAAAGCTGTCTGCCCCCCTGTATTTTTTGCCTTAAAAAGCCTGATTTTTAGAGTGTGCGCCCAGAACTATTGCAGTGTTTGTCTCTTAAACAATCTCCCCCTTACCTGAAAAGTAGACTCTGCTAGCTTGAAAGTGTGGATTCAGCCTGTCTGTATCCAAGGAGATACTGAATAGAGCACCAGTAGCCTCCCCCCAGGCCCCAGTGACTGGACTTAGCTGATTGGCTCCCTGAGTCTCTGCTGCACCTGAGACCCGCCCCCCCCACCTGCTCTGGCTCCTTAAGTTTGTGGAGGGAAGGCCAAAGACAGGCACCTCCATTTTGTGTTCCTCTGTGCATTCTCTCCTGTGTCCTGATACAGCCCAGTGTTCAAGGATTGCAAAGAGACCTAGATAAGGAGCCCAAATATATTTTCTAGTCAAATAGTATTAATTGTTCAAAAAGTGTTTGTTTTACTGTGGACTCTCTGTGTTTTCAGGCAGCCTGGCCTCTTTTAAAGTGGTGTTTGTTTCAAAATTGTTTTTGCTGTGACTGTGTGAATTCCCTTGCTAGTTTTGTGGCTCCCCCCCCCTTTTTTTTCCCCCCCTCTGCCCCCCTTTTTTCACCCCTATTCTTAGTAAAAAGACTACATAGATCTTTCAGAGTGTGGTTTTAGGAGACTGTTTTTTAATCTGTTTGTGTGATTTAAATAGTGCTTAAAAGCTGTCTGCCCCCCTGTATTTCTTGCCTTAAAAAGCCTGATTTTTAGAGTGTGCGTCCAGAACTATTGCAGTGTTTGTCTCTTAAACAATCTCCCCCTTACCTGAAAAGTAGACTCTGCTAGCTTGAAAGTGTGGATTCAGCCTGTCTGTATCCAAGGAGATACTGAATAGAGCACCAGTAGCCTCCCCCAAGGCCCCAGGGACTGGACTTTAGTTAACTTGCTCCTTATATAGGTTCCTCGTGGTTGTTGCATATGCTGTTATGATAGGTTTTTTTGGGGAGATGGTGTTTCATTGGTTGCTAGCTCCAGGGATGCATTTATGATTGGTGGATAGGGCTGGGATTCTGATTGGCTGTTGGTTCTAGGGCTGTGATTGGTGGATAGGGCCAGGATTCTGATTGGCTGTTGGTTCTAGGGCTGGGCCTGTGATTGAGGGTCAGGAAATAGGGCTGTGACTGGTGATTAGGGCTGGGTCTCCCATTAATTGGCTAAATCAGGGTTTAAAATCGGATTGGCTAGGGTTAGGACCAGCTTCTTATTGGCTAGTAGGGCTATAAAAGGCTAGGATTCTGGGCGTTTGAGCCCGGGCGTCGAGGCAAAGGGCGGAGAGGACAAGGGCAGCTGTCTGTTTGGGTCTGTTTGGGACAGGTAGGGACTAGGGACTAGGGACAGAAATGCTGCCCAATTCTCATTCCACCAGAAATGGTTTCTGCCCCAACACATTCCTCAACATGCAAACACATTATCTGCAAAGATATCCAACTCATGCATCACAAACTGACCACAGACATATTGCATTGCCCCACCACCCAACACAATACCCTACATACAACACATATACACATACACCCCATAACTACTAGTCAAACACCTTCATACTCACAGCAAACACTACTCTATCCCCTCCCACTAACACTACCTGCCACCGCCCACACAATACAAAACTACAACATACAACACTCTCAGTTTCAGTCTCCCAGATACACACTCTCTACACATACTAACCAAAAACACTATCCGCTGTTCGCTTCACACAGACCGCCTGAACTCATAACAATGCCAAAACCCTACCTTCAAACACATCATCTACACACACTCTTCCCCTCTGCTCACAAATTACACACAACCATACAATCCCCACATTTCACTCCACCACACATATTACCTCTTCCAGTCATCTCAACTAATACTTATCTCCCTGACACACATCCATCACCTCATATACACCTCATACATTCATCTCCAAAACACATCAACACCCCATCTAACACTCAAATTCCACTTAACAGCACTAACTCACATACAAGTCCCTCACCAAAAACAACTACACCAATAGCCCCTCTCATTATTCCACAAAAACAATACCAACCACAAACATCAGCACATCAAAGCAACACAAACTTACATTACACTCATCATCATACCCACTCTCACCCCCAAGACTACACAAAGGATACAAATTCCACCCTATCTCCACCCCTACCCCCCCACTCTTCACAAACACCTACCACAAGCACCCCATCCCAGCAACCTTCATTCAGTCGCCTCTCCTCCATTGCACAATTTAGAGCCTTACATCATGATCCACATGCTCCTCCACCACCCCTAACCCATACTCCATCCACACTAAACAAACGCAAACAAAATAAAAAACATGCCACTCATAGCAACCTCGCATCCCCTTGTTTGTTTCATAATAAAACTACCCTACAAAAAACACTACACTCCTCATGGCTCTCTCAGCCACCAAGTTCACCACCCACACACACAGACCCAACAAAACTTAACCTGCTGGAAGAGGAACACTATGTTGAAAAGCAAGACTATTGTGAGCCTCAAACAGTTAACACAACTAGCAACACTCCTGCTTCAAGCTCACATTATACTACTTACCCTTCTACTAAACAAAACAACACTACCACTAACACACCCTATCTAAACTGCCAGCTCATAAATGCTCGATCACTCTCAAAAAACAAGCACCACATCTACGACCTTCTCACAGACACACAACCTGACTTACTATTCATTACGGAAACCTGGTTGGGAGATGACATGGCACCAGTATTGCACGAAGCCCTTCCTCCAGGCTATCAAACCATCACACAAAACCGTATAGGCAAGAGAGGAGGTGGACTAGCTATTATATTCAAACAGGCAATAAACCTCAGTAAAACAGACAACATCTCCATACAAAGTTGTGAAGCCCTCCTTACCAGATGCCACCCTACTCCAACTTCCACCTGTAACTTTCTCCTCCTTTACAGACCTCCACCTAACAACTCCACTTTCCCAGATGCCTTTCTTGACATAGTCTCAAACCTTATTACACTATACTCCAATCTATGCATTCTTGGGGATCTAAACATTTGGTTTGACAAACCCAATATGCCCCATCCAAAAGCTATCACCACTGGCCTACTCGCATTGAATCTACATCAGATTGTACACAATCCCACACACATCGCTGGTCACATCCTAGATGTAATTTTTGCTAAGCCTGAACTTGTTACTATTCATAGCATCACACCAACCACCTGGTCAGACCACCATCTGATAACTTTCCGACAGACAACTCCACAAATCAACACACCCCACAACCACTTACATACATACACCTATCGACCATGGAGAAAACTCAATTTGGATCACTTAGAAACACAACTAACAGCAAACACAGATCTAGATACAATCAATTCTGTACCTAAACTTTATGAGTGGCTACAGGAAGCTTTTGATGTCCTAATACCACTCAGAAAAACTAAACATGACAAAAGAAAACCAACACCTTGGAGAAACACAGAACTTAAAAAGATTAAAAAACAAATCAGAAAGTTGTAGCGGACCTGGCTCAAAACAAACAACAGTCAAGACAAACTGCAGCTACACAAACTTAACAGGATATACAAATCATCAATCAAAAAAGCTAAAAAAAGATACTACTCAGACAGAATTCTAAATGCTCAATCTACAACCAAGGAATTTTACAAAATTCTCAATGAATTTCGAAAACCCACATGCATGGAAGGAAGTCATCCCACCACTCAAGATTTCACAAACAAATTGGCAACTCACTACACAACCAAGGCAGACACATTGGACTCCTATTTAAAACAGAAGAAAACCATCAGCACCAACCCCTTTACTAAAATACCCTTTAAGAATAAACCATCCCAACTTCTACAGTCCTTCAAACAAATATCCCAGGATGAATTTATGGATTTGGTCAAAGCAAGCAGACCTCTGGTTGCCCTTCTGACCCTTGCCCACCACAGATCTTCAAGAACATCCTGCTATCTACTTCCGCTGCCACACCTGTTAGAAGAATCATCAACAACTCTTTAACTTCAGGAACTTTTCCTACAGACCTGAAAAAGGCATACATACGACCATTATTAAAGAAAACAAATCTAGACCCGCAAGACCCCAACAACTACAGACCTATCACAAATGGACCTTTCCTGGGCAAATTGATAGAAAGAGCAGCATTCGCCCAGATGTCACAATTCATTGAAGACAATTCTATACTTTCAGACTTCCAAACTGGATTCCGCCCAGGAAGAAGCACTGAATCGGCACTCATGGCAATCTGGGACGATCTTAAAAACACAGTTGACCGAAATGGAGTTGCTGCACTACTTCTCTTGGACCTCTCAGCTGCCTTTGATACGGTTGACCATGACACCCTAACTCAAAGACTCCACGAAGCCGGCATACAAGGGATTGCGCTCGACTGGATTACTTCCTATGTCCAAAAAAGAGCAAATATCATCCACTCACCCCCCTTCTCATCCGAACCCTACCTCACAAAAACAGGGGTCCCCCAAGGGTCAATCATCTCACCTTTGCTTTTTAACATCTTCATGATATCTTTACCAGAACTGATCAATGAGTTCCATCTCACATGCTACAACTATGCAGATGACACACAAATACTACTTCAATTAGAAGACCCCAAAAACATTGAAAACTCTAAAATCTTCAGTTGCCTCAGAGCCGTTGATCAGTGGATGACCTGGAGCCATCTCAAACTAAATACCTCCAAAACTGAAATACTCACATGTGGTGACTGGAAACATTATGACCCTCTATGCGTCTGGCCTGACGATCTCGGACCACCTCCTCAATTATCCAAGGAAGTGAAAAACCTAGGAATCACCATGGATTCCAAACTAACTATGAATGCCCAAGTAGACAAATTAGCACGCACAAGCTTCATCACCTTAAAGACTTTACGACGCATTTTCCCTCACCTCGGATTTCCACACAAGGTGCAAGCTACTATCTCACTTGTATTATCCAAACTGGATTATGCCAATAGCCTCTACCATGGATAATCTCTATCTGTTATGAAAAAACTACAACGTATCCAGAATTCCGCAGCCAGGCTACTACTACATATAAAGACGCAAGCCCACATCTCCCCTGCCTTGAGAGCACTACACTGGCTACCCGTTGCCAGAAGATGCACTTTCAAGCTGCTTTGTATCACCCACAAAGCTATACATGGAACAGGACCGCTTTTCATCAGAAAGAAAATTACCAAATACATCCAACAAAGAACCCTCCGCTCAAGACTGGCAGCCCGCCTTAGAACACCACCATACAAGAAAAAGACTGTAGGTGGTACATCCTTCTCCGTCCAAGCAGCCAAACTATGGAATTCATTACCCCCAACTATAAGAGCCACAGATAACTTTCTTGTTTTCAGGAAACTACTCAAGAGTTGGCTCTTTCCTTCATAACCACCTTTTTCAAACAACTATGAACTGCATATGCCTATGTGGATAATTATTTTTTTCAGATTATATGTATATTTCTATTTATTTATAGTTTCTTTGGAAACTAAAGCAAGGCTGTGCGCTCAGAGATCCCATAGCAGAAAAAGATCTAGAATCCTTCCTGGAGGTGAACTGATGATGTACTAGAGCGTAATCTGTATCTGACTGTGACGTGCGGGTTCTATCTCCCTCTCCTGGAGACACAGAGTAGAAGGTTCTCCCTTTATAAAGCACCTGTAAGCTCCGCCCACTGAGCCACGCCCGTCCACCCTCGAAGTAGGTAAAGGAATTCCCGCCTTTTACCAGGATGATGGACAGCTTTCCAAAACGACCCCAATGCGTTTACCGCCGATTCCGGTGGTGCGTTGTTAATGCTCAGAAGCACGAGGACATCTCCACAAAGACGCACTAGTAACAATCACATTGCCAAAGGAACACAAGGTTGCTGGAGACGTTTTCCCCGTGGCCCATCACGTACCCTTAGTGTACAATATAAACGGGGCGTATAAAACATGCTAGGTTACGCTTACTAACATACTCGTAGAAAATACTCCGGTTGGGTAGGCCACGATACTCATTTTACAGAAACTAAACCTCAAAGGAAGCACTTGCAATTATAATCTTAGCAGGTGCCGCAGTTGAAGCTCAGCTTCTGGAAAGGACAAGCCACCCTAACTCTTGGGCTTGGCAAAGATAAAGCACGGCTGTGCGCTCAGAGATCCCATAGCAGAAATGATCTAGAATCCTTCCTGGAGGTGAACTGATGATGTACTGGAGCGTAATCTGTATCTGACCGTGACGCGCGGTTTCTATCTTCCTCTCCGGGAGACACAGAGTAGAAGGTTCTCCCTTCATAAAGCACCTGTAAGCTCTGCCCGCTGAGCCACGCCCCGTCCACCCTCGAAGTAGGTAAAGGAATTCCCGCCTCTTACCAGGATGATGGACAGCTTTCCCAAAACGACCCCACTGCGTTTACCGCCGATTCCGGTGGTGCGTTGTTGATGCTCAGAAGCACAAGGACATCTCCACAAAGACGCACTAGTAACAATCACATTGCCAAAGGCACACAAGGTTGCTGGAGACGTTTACCCCGTGGCCCATCACGTAACCTTAGTGTACAATATAAACGGGCGTATAAAACATGCTAGGTAACGCTTACTGGCATACTCGTAGAAAATACCCCGGTTGGGTAGGCCACGATGCTCATTTTACAGAAACTAAACCTCAAAGGAAGCACTTCCAAATATAAACGTAGCAGGTGCCGCAGTTGAAGCTCAGCTTCTGGAAAGGACAAGCCACCCTAACTCTTGGGCTTGGCAAAGATAAAGCAAGGCTGTGCGCTCAGAGATCCCATAGCAGAAAAAGATCTAGAATCCTTCCTGGAGGTGAACTGATGATGTACTGGAGCGTAATCTGTATCTGACTGTGACGCGCGGGTTCTATCTTCCTCTCCGGGAGACACAGAGTAGAAGGTTCTCTCTTTATAAAGCACCTGTAAGCTCTGCCCGCTGAGCCACGCCCCGTCGACCCTCGAAGTAGGTAAAGGAATTCCCGCCTCTTACCAGGATGATGGACAGCTTTCCAAAACGACCCCACTGCGTTTACCGCCGATTCACGTGGTGCGTTGTTGATGCTCAGAAGCAGGAGGACATCTCCACAAAGACGCACTAGTAACAATAACATTGCCAAAGGCACACAAGGTTGCTGGAGACGTTTACCCCATGGCCCATCACGTACCCCTAGTGTACAATATAAACGTAGCAGATGCCGCAGTTGAAGCTCAGCTTCTGGAAAGGACAAGCCACCCTAACTCTTGGGCTTGGCAAAGATAAAACACGGCTGTGCGCCCAGAGATCCCATAGCAGAAAAAGATCTAGAATCCTTCCTGGAGGTGAACTGATGATGTACTGGAGCGTAATCTGTATCTGACTGTGACACGCGGGTTCTATCTTCCTCTCCGGGAGACACAGAGTAGAAGGTTCTCCCTTCATAAAGCACCTGTAATCTCCGCCCGCTGAGCCACGCCCCTTCCACCCTCGAAGTAGGTAAAGGAATTCCCGCCTCTTACCAGGATGATGGACAGCTTTCCAAAACGACCCCACTGCGTTTACCGCCGATTCCGGTGGTGCGTTGTTGATGATCAGAAGCACGAGGACATCTCCACAAAGACGTACTAGTAACAATCACATTGCCAAAGGCACACAAGGTTGCTGGAGACGTTTACCCCGTGGCCCATCACGTAACCTTAGTGTACAATATAAACGGGGCGTATAAAACATGCTAGGTAACGCTTACTGACATACTCGTAGAAAATACCCCGGTTGGGTAGGCCACGATGCTCATTTTACAGAAACTAAACCTCAAAGGAAGCACTTCCAAATATAAACGTAGCAGGTGCTGCAGTTGAAGCTCAGCTTCTGGAAAGGACAAGCCACCGTAACTCTTGGGCTTGGCAAAGATAAAGCAAGGCTGTGCGCTCAGAGATCCCATAGCAGAAAAAGATCTAGAATCCTTCCTGGAGGTGAACTGATGATGTACTGGAGCGTAATCAGTATCTGACTGTGACGCGCGGGTTTCTATCTTCCTCTCCTGGAGACACAGAGTAGAAGGTTCTCCCTTTATAAAGCACCTGTAAGCTCCGCCCGCTGAGCCACGCCCGTCCACCCTCGAAGTAGGTAAAGGAATTCCCGCCTTTTACCAGGATGATGGACAGCTTTCCAAAACGACCCCAATGCGTTTACTGCCGATTCCGGTGGTGCGTTGTTGATGCTCAGAAGCACGAGGACATCTCCACAAAGACGCACTAGTAACAATCGCATTGCCAAAGGAAAACAAGGTTTCTGGAGACGTTTACCCCGTGGCCCATCACGTACCCTTAGTGTACAATATAAACGGGGCGTATAAAACATGCTAGGTAACGCTTACTGACATACTCGTAGAAAATACTCCGGTTGGGTAGGCCACCGATGCTCATTTTACAGAAACTAAACCTCAAAGGAAGCACTTACAATTATAATCGTAGCAGGTGCCGCAGTTGAAGCTCAGCTTCTGGAGGTGAACTGATGATGTACTGGAGCGTAATCTGTATCTGACTGTGACGCGCGGGTTCTATCTTCCTCTCCGGGAGACACAGAGTAGAAGGTTCTCCCTTCATAAAGCACCTGTAAGCTCCGCCCGCTGAGCCACGCCCCGTCCACCCTCGAAGTAGGTAAAGGAATTCCCGCCTCTTACCAGGATGATGGACAGCTTTCCAAAACGACCCCACTGCGTTTACTGCCGATTTCACGTGGTGCGCTGTTGATGCGCAGAAGCACGAGGACATCTCCACAAAGACGCACTAGTAACAATAACATTGCCAAAGGCACACAAGGTTGCTGGAGACGTTTACCCCATGGCCCATCACGTACCCCTAGTGTACAATATAAACGCAGCAGATACCGCAGTTGAAGCTCACCTTCTGGAAAGGACAAGCCACCCTAACTCTTGGGCTTGGCAAAGATAAAGCAAGGCTGTGCGCTCAGAGATCCCATAGCAGAAAAGATCTAGAATCCTGCCTGGAGGTGAACTGATGATGTACTGGAGCATAATCTGTATCTGACTGAGACGCGCGGGTTCTATCTTCCTCTGCTGGAGACACAGAGTAGAAGGTTCTCCCTTTATAAAGCACCTGTAAGCTCCGCCCGCTGAGCCACACCCCGTCCACCCTCGAAGTAGGTAAAGGAATTCCCGCCTTTTACCAGGATGATGGATGGATGACTAAGTATTTTTTACCCATGATTCTAATTATGTATTGTATGTGCATATGTGTGTGTAGTCATGTGTGTGTGTGTGTATAAATATATATATATATGTGTATGTATGTGTATATGTTGTTTCTGTGCCTGGCATGTTTGTGGATCATTGCATGGCTCCTGTTTTTTTTTTTTTTTTTTTGGGTTGTTATACTAGATATCTATGAATTTCTGCTCTCTTTTTATCACACTTATCTACTCATCACTCTTATGTCATGTCTCTATCAAACTATCCTCCATTCTCACTCGGACTCATCCCAAATCCCTTCGACCACTTTCATCTCCTAAATATCTCTGCCTAAGCTCTTCCCTCCACCTCCACATCTAACTCACCAAACCTCACTCTACCTCTGTGACCTCCCACACAACCCTACTAAATTCTCCTGCATTCATCTCACCCTGCTACTATGCTCTCCCTAACCCTTCCACATCCTCTTTCCCCTCCGCCCCCCTTTTATTCATCTCAAGCCTTTGGATTGAGTAAATGAAGGATAAACTCCCAATTAGCACTTCTGGATTTCTTTCCTCCTCCACCCCTCCATTACTCCAGTCAATCTAACTAACAAACTCTCATATCCGCAACTCAAATTAACTCATAATAATACTAAAACTGTACTCCTTATTAAATTATACTAATCCATCACTAATTCTTGTTGGGTACCGGAGTAGCGAGCTACTCATCGAAAAGCGCTTCGACGCCTCGTCAGGGGTAGTGAGCGCTATATAAATACGATTACAATACAATACAATACAATACAATACTCTGAACACGTCTCAGTAGATACATTGGAGAGCAGTAACAACAACCTTTTGCAAAGCCAGGTGAGCTGCCACACAAGGAACAGAGACCCTACTGATTGAGCTCACTTCAATAGATAGATAGATAGATAGATAGATAGATAGATAGATAGATATATATTACCTACTGGCAGTCACCAGTAGGTAACGCCATTTGACAAATCTTCATAACATTTTTAAAAAAAGTGTGCCCAATGGTTTTGTTATGGATTGAAAATTCGAGGTGATCCGTCATCTGCAGGCCGAGAAATAGGGGGAGTCAACAAAAGTGTGTTTCCCATGTTAATTTCCACAGACTCTTTGGATGCCCGCAGCCCGAACTGCTGGATGGAATTATACCAAATTTGGCGTAAAGGTAGCTTTTGGTCTGCAGATCAGCCATTTTTTATGTGGTGTAAATTTGTTAAGTAGTTTTTGAGGTATTAAAGGGAAAATACATTTGTATATCTAGGGCCGTCGATCCACGGAGATCTCCTGCTGAGATATGATTGGTTGCCAACACTTTAAGCAAGAAGGCAGCCATTTTGGGACTCAGCCTTAGCTGAGTCCCACACAAAAAGTAAAAAACAAGAAAAAGGGACCAGAGGTCCCTCTGGAACAACTTAAAGGCTTAAAAATATATTTTTTAAATGACGTACAAATCCACATCTGGATCAAGAGATCTCGCCATAATAAAAAAAAAAAAAAGCTGTGTCTCACATTTAAAAATGCTGTCGCTCCTGGGTGGGCCAGGTCCCGGGGGCATTGTGGGCAAAAACAGGAGGGTGGCACACTGGGTCCCCCTCCTAGGCTTTCAGAAGCCCCGATTACCACCACCTCCCCATGACCATGTGTATGAAGTGTGCAGGGGGACTGTGGCCCCCCAGTGCCCTGGGGACCACCCCCTCCCCAGGGCAAATTAACTTTATTGTATGCAGAGGGCCTAAGCGCCCCCCCAGCACACCACGGACCACAACTTCCCCAGGACGGGCCCGCACAGACCCCTGCACCCTAGAGACCGCCACCTCCCCGGGAAAATGCTCTTTAATGCTCTTAAATTTTCTGCTCTGCTGCAGAACTTCTACTGAAGTTTCTATGATGCTGACATTTTTGGTTCATTTGCCATCTCTATAAATCAGAGATTTCTTAGGTGTCCCCTAGGCCCAGATTTAAGAGGGTCTAGCTCCTCCTTGAGCCACATTAGCGTCATTTTTTTACGCTAATGTGACCCAACGAGGCCAACATCGCTGCACCAGATTTACAAAGTGGTGCTATGCTTGCATTGTGCTACTTTGTAACCCCTTGCGCCACTTTATGCTTACACCAGGCATAGTGTATGCAAAAGGGGTGTACCCCTTTTAGGGGGGCTGAAACAATGAAACAAAGGCGCAAAGAAATCTAAAAGATTTATTTGCGCTATCGCCTGCTCAAAGAAGGCATTAAAAGGGGGCACATCACTGGTTACAATGGGTCCCTATGTACTGTTCAGGGTTAGTGCCACAATTTTGCCGCTAACCCGAACAGTACATCAATAGCGTCAAAAATGCTGACATATTGCCCCCTACCCTACGCCAGGGTGCGCCGTGTTTTAAGAAGCACATGTGTTTTGTAAATACTTACACCCATTAGCTGGACAGAAGCTTCTCAAAATTAGGTAGAAAAGTAATATGGTAGCTACCCATTTCTGAATAAACTAACACGCTCATTGGACGATGTCATCAGTGATGTCATTTGGGATGCCATCAGTGATGTCATAAATTATGTCATAAGTTATGTCATGCGTGATGTAATATGTGAGACCATAAAGAGTGCATTGCGGGGTGCAAGTTATAGGTGGCTCTGCTAACTACAATGGGTGAATTTCTGTTTCTTTTAGTTCAAAACAACATTAATGTTGTCACTGACATATTCACCAAACTATAACGTTATTTTAACCTTTGTTTTTTTCAGTGAATTTCGAAAGTTTAAAAAAAAAGATTTTCTTATATATTATCACACCTGACTATAACGTTACTTTAACCTTTAATATTTTCGGTTAGTTTCTAGGGTTTTTCAACGTAAAGTAATATTTTATTACAATACATAAAGCCAACCTCTTGCCAGGCCCTGCGGCAAACCCCCCCACAGGCAGCCAACCTGAGGCAGCACACAACCTTTGTTCCGTGCACAGCAGGGAGTTGGCAACAGGATCAGGCCTGTGTCCAACCCACTCGGACATGGCCAACCCCCCACAGGCAGCCAACACCATGCAGCACATGGCCTTTCATCATGCGCTGTATGGGGTTGACTAAAGGGCCTTTATTACAACCAGGCACAACTCCACACAGGCAGCCACTCAGAGGCAGCCAACCCCACGCAGTGCATGACCTTTGTCCGTGCATGCTGTGGGGTTACCCGCAGCACCTGTCTTGCAGTCAGGCCCTACTGCCAACTCCCCACAGGCAGTCAATCCCATACTGCGCACAGCCTTTGGCCATGCGTAGCAGAGGGTTAGCCATAGGGCATGGCCTGCCACCAGGCCCTGTGGCCAAACCCTTCGCAGGCTTCCAACTCCACACTGCGCATAGCCATCAGCGTGGGCAGTGTAGGGTTGGCCTTGAGGCCCAGGGACCCCATCTCCTGGTGCCCCAACATATACATTAGGGGAGGGGGCATCCAGCCCCCTTCCTGAACCCTTAACTATGTAAGTTTGTCTTGTATTCTGAGTCTTGACTTAATTATTTTTAAAAGCTGACCCAAGTTAAAAAAAAACAGATAAGATACTTTTTTTTTCTTTTTGCAAAGCATCTATGATATAAATATTTTACTTTGTGATGATTCGTTGTATTTTTTAGATGTCCCTCGTTCACTGCAATGCAAGCTCTCAATAGAAGGTGGAAAGATTCACTAAACAGCCAATAGCATGAGATGGGTGGGTAAACCTCCTCTGACGAGGAGTAAAAGCCCACTTTTTGCTGAAGTTAAAGGATTGCTAACAATAAGACTTACATACAGCCATTCTGGCAAACAAGATCTTAAGAGAGCAGAACTCAAGCTGTGTCACAGAGCCTTTAAGAGGATCCTGGACGATAGGGACACCCGTCTTTTATGTTATCACAACCCTTCAGATGAAGTTATGGGCCCAGAAAGAGGTGTGAGTGGATTCCACTAGCAGTGTGATTTTTTGGCTCTGTGCCAGCAGCAGTTTAATTATTGCTGCTAAGATGATCCTCTTGTGACCCCTCATGGCCTCTGGAGATCACAGTAACTGAGAGGGTGAAACGAGGTTTTTGTCTGAGTTGTGTGCCCCAGAACTTGGAAATAACAAACCCTTGATCTTACAGCATAACGTCACTGAGGGTGACTCCCTAGGTGACGTTTTTCCCCAGACCATGATGCCTCAGAGTAACTGTAAATTTTATATAGTGTCAGTGCACATATTTCAGTGTTGGAGATCACTGAGGAAGTTGTTCTTTAAAGGGATCAGAGCTCTAAAGCCAGCCTGTTGGGTGCCACCAAGCCCTATGTCTAACTCACTTCAGTGGATAGCGAAGTTCTGCTATTTAATTGATTCCCACTGCCAATGGCCTTCAGCTATGAGTGATGGGAGTTTGCTGAAGAGTCACTTCCCAACCACCACGGGTGACCAGCGTCCCCTATACCACTGCAAGTTTATTTGAGGAATGCTCTTATTTTTTGTTTGTTGTGCTGGTTCTAAAAATAACCTCTTTTCATTTTAGTTTTTTTGGTTGTGTTTTTATCATTTGATTTTTTGGTGTTTTTACTTTTTTACACAACTTTTATGGCACACAGCCCATTTCAAAAGTTTGTTTTCAATTGATAGAATGTTTTAAAAAAAAAAATCATCTTGTGATTGCTGATGCAACAGTTTTGCTTGCTGCACCAGACATGTGCCTTGTACTCCATGAAGCAGTTGGAGAAAACCTTGAATTTCAGATTTACTTTGTCTCGCTGTTTATCTAAGATCTCTCCTAGCACACCTGGCAATAGTTCCATCTCCCGTGCTCCTGAATGCCTTCTCTCCCTTCTGCCACTACCCATTCTCCTTCTTGTGTTTCAATTTTAGGTGTCTTCTCATGGTCACCATCCTGAAGGAGAAGTGCCCAATGTCTCTCAAATCAGTTTTCGGTCACAGATCTGACACATGACCTGTTGGACTCTACTCCTCTTTCCACCAGTTGTGTGGGTGAAAACTACCCATATACTGGAGTCCTTGATTCCTTAATCTGCTTCTGCTACCTCCTGAAGACACAGTACTTCATCTTCCTCCTCTGGTACTGATATGCTCGATTGCCCTCGTTGGTTGGTTTCACTGGGCTGGATCAGCTTGTCCAGGTTTAGTAGCAGCGAGCTGCAGTGACACAAGACCGGTCTCTGATTGCTCAGCAAATAGAGCCTTTTCCACCTGTTTGAAAGGAAAGGGAACTTGATTTTCTGGAGGACGGTTATCAGAGCAGGCAGCCAATCGATTCCTCCAAATGGTCCATCAAAAGAAACTAGTCTGCAGACATCTGCGGATGCTACAGGTAGTTTAACCCTCATTGATAGGTGTGTGTTACATACTATGCCTGTGCTATATTGTGTTACGTGGGTCATGATTTACAGTATATTGCTGTAACTTAGAATATTCATTGTTTTGGCACTCTGGAACTCTTCTTTTCTCTTTTGCACACTGTTAAATGGGCAGCATTGCTAACAAATACCTATTACAATCACACAAAATCAGTGATAGGCACACTATTCTTGCATGCCCTTTTGGTGATAGGCACACCATTCTTGCCTGCACTTTCTGTGACAAGCACACCATTCTTGCCTGCATTGTCTGTGACTGGCACACCAACTTTGATCAATTACAGGTCCTGTTGCCTGTATTTGGATGTAATGCTTAAGGAAAAAAAGGTTTATGGAATTTAAGACTCTACATTAATATAACTGAGGTACTCACCAGGAAACTACGGTTCTGTTGGGTGGAATCTGTTCTCAAAACTGTGTTTGTCTGCATTTTAAATACTTTCTGTGTGCATTATTTTTTTAAATATGTACCTGACCACTTGAGCCTTGCTCTTCAAAGGGCTCACTATGCACACTAAGAATGCCATGTTGGAGCTCTACTTATGTTTTGGGCCATTCTGGGGAAACCATCTTGGCAGTTAGCGGTGTAGTGGCTGTGGGGGTAACATAAGAGAGGGCCAGTGCTTGGAAGTGTGGTGGATGCAGACAGGGGGGCACCGCTAGGGTGCTTAAGGGAGCCTAAGGATGGCCTGTCTGTGCCAGTCTGTGCTGGCCCACGCTAGGTGCTAGCCATGCTGCACACATTACTTCTCTTCAGGCCCCATATAGAAGGTAAAGAGATTCTTGCTCTAAACCCTGGTGTCATTCTCTTCAATATTTGACCTGTCGTCTCCAACCACACTATCTATTTGTCCTCTGTGTTCTTTTAAAGTGAATGGTCACCTTTTATCCACAAATGCCTCTCATGTTAATAGTTCTGTGATGCCTGGTAACCTTAATGCTAGTACGCTAAGCATCCAGGCAGTATTAATAAATGGTCTATCCTTTTACAAAAATTGTTACACATCTTTGAGCTTCTCAAGGATTAACATTTGGACATCCTCTTTTTCACACAAACTTGGAAAAATGACAGCTCAGCCTTGGATATTGTATTTGCTGTTCCTGCATGCTATATGATAGTTCACCAAGATAGAGTAGGTAAGAGAGGCGAGGAGTTGCTATAATCTCAATACGATCCTTGAAGTTAAATTCCCATGAGGGCTCTGAACTCCTTGGGTCTGAAACTTTGGGTTTTGCTTCTCTCCTGTAAACAAATCCGTGTCTGGGTGTTAATCTATCACCCACCTGGCCTTGCTACTAATTTCTTGTCCTCATTGGACGATTGTCTGTCTAAGTTTATGCTAAAATACTCCAACTTTTCACTATTGGGAGACCTGAACATCTATTTAGACAAGACAGATGATTATCATGCCTCTCTCCTTCTGGACACTGTCTCGGCCTGGAATCTAAAGCACTTCGTGCAACAGCAGGTCATTTTCTGGACCCTATTTTTTCTAATGGTTGTATCAAAGTGTAGCGGTCTAGAGTAACAGCGTGTTGGATCACTCAACAGTGTACTTTTGCTGGACTTCATTTCTTACCGCAATTGGGCCAAGATTAAGCCAGAGGAAATAACAGACATTCTTAATAACAACATCCCTATGTCTTCTGGCAACATTGAAGCAGATGCACTGGCTGTTAATGCCTGGTTAAATAACATGGCTGACCTGGTAGAACCCATTAGCCCTGGTACAGGTGTACTGAGATACCCTTTAGCTCTGTGTTTGACGAGGAACTTAGATCTATCCAACAGCACTGTAAGAAGCTTGAAAGATCTTGGCACAAGTCAAGGATAAGGAGAGCTATAAAAAGGTTCTACGTATTTATCTAAAACTGAAATAAGATGCACTGTTCCAAAAGAACAGACTCCATTCCACCAATTAGGGTAGGGGATCTTTTCAGGCACCATATGCATTAGTCTTACAGGAATAGGTGCCCTCACTCACCATTGGGTGACATACTTCATCAATGGGCCATGCTCCTCCTCAGGCCAGCACTGCAATGTCTGACCAGCTCTACTAGAGGGCTCTTTGTCAGAGATCTTTTTAAGAAAGAATGCTGGTAGTGAACCGTATGTGAGAGGGGCTGGGAAAACTACTGTTCCTGTAAAACTAATACATGTGGTGACTGAAAAGCCCCCCCTACCCTAATTGGTGGAATGGAGTCTGTTCTTTTGGAACAGTGCATCTTATTTCAGTTATAGGTTCATGTAGGGAGATTGGTGCACTGGACCACATAATTCTCCATAGTTTTATATCCCTAAAAATGTTTTGGGTATAGCTTGAGAACAGCGGCTGAGCTGTGGGATTTATTACAGGGGCTCGAAATAGAGTCAGTACCAGGGGACTGTTAAAGAGAAATCAGATGTGCAAGGACTGAGTTATGACGATGACGTGATCTAAGCCATACTCCAAACCCCCTCCAACCTTGGGGAGGAGAATAGTGGGCCTTCAGGTAGTTTGAAAGAGGATTGGGACAAGTTGTCTTCTCTGAACAAAGAACTGATCAAGAGGATCTTACATGGTACCATATGACAGAATATTTAGGGGGCCAATATAGCACCAAATGGACTTTTTGTGACAAATATGCCTTGTATTTTTCTCCAGGATTTACAGTATAGAAAGGACTGGGCACAGATAGCTTGGAAGTGCACCAAGGACTGGCTGGTGCTGATTATCAGCACATCCAAGAGACGGGCACATGCAATCACTGTCCAGATCACCATGGCTGAGACCACCATCAAAGCTACAATACAAGCCACCTAATTCAAGATAATGCTGGCTGAAATTAACTCAGAGTTCAATGAGGCCAAAGACTAACTAACACACCAGAAGATCACAAAGTTACAAAAGGGCATTAAGAAATTTAGCAGAAAGAAGGTATTCCCTTACACCAAAGATGATCCTCAACACGAGATGGCACAGGAGTCCTCGGACGAGTCTATGGGCCCACCACAAATACCTCGCAATTACAACTACAGCTCTAGCGTGGATGGCTGGAACAGTGATGGAGACTTTACCCTCCAACTAATGTCATGGCTCCATTTGCATACCCCCAACCCCTGATGTGGCAACCAACTCCCTATCCTTATTATCAACCCAGTCTCCCCGTTCTTCACAATCCCCTATTTTAGGAAGAGGCTGGGCAGAGGAATAGGCAGAAACAGAGGAAGAGGCAAACATGTGCAATGGGAACCAGAGGAACCACAGATGAAGATGAGGTAAAGATTCCCAGAAGAAGATCTAATAGTGAATCTATCCAAGAGAACTTTAACCACACTTAACAAAAGGTGCTAAATAAAGTATTGGTTTTTGTCCCTGCACCTAAAGAGGACCTTTTCAAGCTGAATTGTGAGGTAGCAGCTCTATTTAGGAAGATCTGATTACACTACTTTTTCAAAGACCAACCATGTCAAGGACTAGGGAGACAGGTCTACGGAACCCTTCAACTTTTACACTAGCTTCAAGCACTGTACCTTTTGAGGTTGTCACGTTTGAGGAGGGAGTCAGGAATGACATCCAGAATCTCCAACTGAAAAACCCATTCCAGAATCTATCCAACGCAGAGAGGAGGACACTGAGCTCATTGGCAGATGATAGCACCATTATTATCAAACCAGCAGACAAAGGGGGAGCCATAGGTGTCCAAGACACAGAGACATCCAGACAAGAATGTCTAAGACTTTTGAGTGATACATCTTACTATGAACCGATCCAAAAGGATCCTACCCTGCGTCTTCAACTAGCTATTCAGATGTTGACAGAGGAAGCAGAATTGGCAGGGTGGATTTTACATCAAGAGGCTGAATTCCTGAATAGTAAGGAACCCCGAAAACCCTATTTATACTGCTTACCCAAGCTCCATAAAGGGGAGATACCTCCACTGGGCAGGCCTATAGTGTCAGGGATTGGATCTGTCTTGGAACCTCTATCTAAATTTTGCGATCACTTTCTGCAACCAATTATACGACACACTCCAACCTTCTTGAAAGACACCAAGGATGTGTTGATCCTTTTGGACCTGATTAGTTCACAGGGATTAACGGATGTATTGATTTGTCTAGCTGTTGAAGCTCTATACACCAGTATAACCCAGGATGCTACACTGTCTGTGGTGGAAGATATGCTTCTCCGAGACACATGGAATTATAATACCCACATAAATTTTGTGGTGACTGTGCGACAATAACCCTTAAAAAAGAACTTATTTGAATTAGAGAACCAATTATACAACCAAATATGAAGGACTTTGATGGGCAGTACTTTTGCCCCAAGTTTGGCCTGTTTGTACATGTATGCCTTTGAGAAACACCACATTCTCGACCCTGGTAGTCCATTCGCCACTAACATCAAGTTGTGGCGTAGATATATTGACAATATATTTATATTCTCTAGAGGCAATGAAGAGAAAGTACCTGATTTCATTGCTTGGTTTAATGGTCTAGATCAAATCTTCACTTTATTGCCATGGTGTCCAACAGAGAGGTCATCTTTTAGAACCTCCGGATCACCTTAAGAGAAGGAACTCTATTCATCTGTCTTTCAGAAGACTATGGATAGGAATAGTTTACTCCTGTTTGATAGTTACCATTCTCGTGCCCTCCAGATGAATTTACCTTATGGGCAGTTTTTGAGGCTCAGATGCAATTGAGGTGAGACCACTGATTTTGACACACATGCAGACAAATGAGTCTGAAGCTGCACGACCAACATTAGCCACCACATGTGATCAATTCAGCCAGAAAAAGAGAAAGGAATACCCAGAGAGAATCATTACTGATGACCGTCCCTAAACCTGAACAAACCAAAATAACGTGTTACTACTTACACACCCCTTTTGAACCAAGTAAAGAAGATCATAAACAAGAGGTGCCCAATATTGACGAGTACGGGCGAGACCCTTTACCTACCTTTATTTGCTTTCAAAAGAACCAAGAACATTAAAGACTTATTGGTCCAAACAGGTCCAAGGAAGCCAACATCCAACATTAATCCTATGAAGGTAGCTAAGGGGAATCTCCCTCCGGTGCGAGCCATTGTGGGCATTGCAATGTATGCCCCTTATCCTTGAATACATCAGTGGAATTAGGAGAAACAGGGATCTGACATCTCTATAAACACACACATTGCCACACTAAAGAATTGTGTATATTTGATCAAGTGTCCGTGCAATCTCCTGTATGTAGAAATGACCACAAGAATGATTAAAACATGCATCAGTTGTCATCGCAGCACAATCAGATGTCACTGCACTACCACCAAACTCTGTGCCCACTTTGTAGAACAGCAGCACTCTCCTAATGATCTCAGATGGGTGATCATAGAAACGGTGAGATCTCCCATATGGTGTAAAAAAAAACAGTTTGAGCAAGAACAGAGGTAGGGCTTTAGGTTACGGACCCATATCCATGGGTTTAATGATGAGATACTGTGGTCAAAATCATAGAACAGGGAGCAGGAATGATGACCTCCTTCCCTGAAGTTTAGCACAGTATAGAAGACAAACTGAATTACCTTAACTAGATACTATGACCATAATTGCATGCTACGAACTGATTAAGAAGCATGCGATTTAATTTACTGCAGCCTGGTTATTATTATTTATATTTTTAGTTTCATTTTCCTTGTGTGTGTTGAGGCACAATTTACAAAAATTATATCACAAGATTTGTAGATGCATTTCCTTATCCGAGATACATATTTTTCCATACCAATATGCTGAGGGAATATATATTCTAAGATGGCTGCCACTTTCCTCTTGAAAATCTACCTATTCCGAGTCAGTTTTCAGTTTCCCTCCCCATGGCCACACACTCTAAAAAGGCCACCACCTTTTAGTTCACCTTTCTTTTTGGTCCATTGATTTCCTGGTCCCCGTCTACATGGGGGACAAATGCTGGTACTTCCCAAATCCAAATCATTCCGGAAAGCTTGGACGATGGGGTAGGTCAGACTGACCATGCCGCTCTTCAGTTAAGTGAGTACCATATTTTGGTTTTCTTGCATTAGGTCAATTTCTGGATGATGGGAGTATAGTGCTGCCAAGGGCAGCAACTAACTGTTATGATTTACTCTTAGGTACTCTCGTTATGAACTTACACTTTAGGATTTCATGTAATGTATACATTTTTAGATGTTATAAATTAAATACAACTTAAGCATACCTATCAGAGGACACCTAAATAATTATTTCTCATGTATTTCACAACCATGGGTATCAGATTGTCTTGACAGAAGAGCGAACAGCTTCCTTACAATCCCCCAAGAGGCCAATGTACCTGGCCTAGGAGGGTAAGAATATCTCTTGGGGGGGATGCTCCTCCTCTGCTTCAGCATGAGCACATTGTCACTTTACCCCACGTCGTGCAAGAGTGTGGCTTGTCATTTTCACATACACCTGAAAAACATATTTTCTGAAGGTTGAAAATGTGGTCACTGCTATGTGCCCATTGAGTGTTGTTTTTAACTTATCTCATTTTATGGTGTTTGATTAGGTCCCCACATTGAGAAGTTTATGATTCCAATGTAGGATTTCAGTGATTTCTTACATAGGCAATAGGAGTAGAGTTTTTTGCTCTCTTAGTGAGGGTTAGGCACAACAACAGGCCCTGAAGAATTGCCACCTGATCCGTGTGACTGTATTAGGCGAGAAGCATGTTGACCATGACTAGCAGTTCTGTAGTGTAGGGAATAGCAACACACAGTTCTATAATATCTAAATCTCTAATTAGAGTGGTAGACATACATTTAGGGGGTCATTCTGACTTTGACGGGCGGCGGAGGCCGCCCGCCAAAGTCCAGCCGGCAGAATACCGCTGCGCGGTCAAAAGACTGCCGCGGTAATTCTGAGTTTCCCGCTGGGCTGGCGGGCGACCGCCAGAAGGCCGCCCGCCAGCCCAGCGGGAAACCCCCTTCCATGAGGATGCCGGCTCCGAATGGAGCCGGCGGAGTGGAAGGGGTGCGACGGGTGCAGTTGCACCCGTCGCGATTTTCAGTGTCTGCTTGGCAGACACTGAAAATCTTGGTGGGGCCCTGTTAGGGGGCCCCTGCAGTGCCCATGCCATTGGCATGGGCACTGCAGGGGCCCCCAGGGGCCCCACGACACCCGTTACCGCCAGCCAGGTTCTGGCGGTCAAAACCACCAGAACCAGGCTGGCGGTAAGGGGGTTGGAATCCCCATGGCGGCGCTGCTTGCAGCGCCGCCATGGAGGATTCCCTTGGGCAGCGGGAAACCGGCGGGACACTGCCGGTTTCCCGTTTCTGACTGCGGCTGTACCGCCACGGTCAGAATGCCCATGGGAGCACCGCCAGCCTGTTGGCGGTGCTCCCGCGGTGCCGCCATGGTCAGAATGACCCCCTTAGTTGTTGATAGGGAACCAGATCACTGTTTTCTGTACTTCCCCCTTTTTTTGTTTTTAACCTTGGCCGTGGTGCCAGGTTGTATTAAAGATAGTTTTCTTGGGCACCTTTAGCCAATTTTAACAGTTTTCACAGTCCCTCTCACATCCACTTACTACTGGCATTCTCTCCTAAAAAGATCTATGGCAAAGAACCTTCTAGTAGGGCCCATCAGGCATTGCAGTGGCGGCCTGATGAGGAGCATGGCCCGATGATGAAGCATGTCACCCAATGGTGAGTGAGGGCTATTGTTCCTGTAAGACTAATGCATGTGGTGACTGAAAAGACTCCCTACCTTAATTGGTGGAATGGAGTCTGTTCTTTTGGAACAGTGCCTCTTGTTCCAGTTATAGGTTTATGTAGGGAGATTGATGCACTGGACCACATAATTCTCCCTAGTTTTATATCCCTAACTTTTTTTTGTATACCTATGTATTTATCATTAGAAAATTAAAAAAGCTCAACTGAAGTATTTCGCCAATGAAATCACTAAGTCCAGTGATAATCTAAAGAAGTTTTGATATGGTTAAAAAGTTCACCAACTCACTTGCCATATCTCAGCTCCTGGAAGCCTCCCAGAAACTTCTCAATTATCTGCTTTTTTCAGAACAAGATTGTGGGCATTGTTGAGATTTTAAAGGCAGTGGGATGAAACAATATCACAGACTCTTATGGGTTAGATGGCCAAATTGTATCTTTTACTGCTAACAATAGTGAGCTCCACGGGTCTGGAGACCAAACTCTGATAGTTCCTTCTCCTGCTCCTTGATGGAGTTCTACACTATTCCATTGAAAGACTCAGAGCAAGCCCAGAGCCTGTAAGTCTGACTCTCTTCATGACCCTTGCCTGTCTCAGATTCTGGTTGCCAATGCTGAGGGCATTAATCCTCCCCTGAACTGCCTGTTAAATAACTCATTGCATCAGATTATTGTTCCCAGTTGCTGGAAGAGCGCTAGGCTCATACCAATGCTGAAAAATCCTAAGGCAGATAAGACTGTTTTTGGCCAATTAGGCATATTTCCTTGTTGCCAATATTTTCAAAAATTCTTGAAAAATTAGTTAACATCTAGCTCTCTTGATATCTTAATACTAATCAGTTGTTGCACCCTTTGCACTCAGGGTTTCGCCCAGGATTTAGCACGGAATCAGCCCTGGTGGAAGTTACTAATGTTATCAAACTGACGGTGGATAACGGGCAAAAAGTGGCCTTGCTGATGTTGGATCTCTTTGTGGTGTTTGACATGCTTCCAATCCTATACTGATGCAATGCTTCTGTGGCATCAGAATAGGTGGGACCGCACTGGCTTGACTGAGCTCTTTCATATCAAATAGATGTTAGTCTGTATAGATGCCACCTTTCGCGCCTGAACCCAAATTGATGGAGTTTGGTGTTCCCCAGAGATCTGACATTGTTTAGTATCTACATGTCCCCTCTGGAATCCTTTGGAGTACAGATCATCTCTTACACGGATTCCAACCAGATTGTTCTAACTTTGGACGGGAACTTCTCTAGAGCTCAAGATAGATTTAAAGCGTGTCTATCGGCGGTGTTCCAGTGGATGCATGGTAGTAATTTCCAGTGTATTACAAGTAAGACAGAGGTTTTGGTCTTTGGTCCCACCCCCTCTGTTGGGTGGAGACGTCTGGCCTAGATTTGCCTCTTCTCTACCGACCCCCACCACAGTGGATCGGAACCTTGGAGTGAAAGTTTTATATAATTAAGGGGTCATTACGACCCCGGCGGACGTTGTTAGATTGGCGGTAGCACCGCCAATATGCTGGCTGTAACTACCGCCCAATTATAACACTGGCGGTTTGGCTCAAGCCAAACCGCCAATGTACCACACCATCCACCACGGCGGTAATGACCACCAGGCTGGAGACATCAGTCTCCAGCCTGGCGCCCGTCACTAGCCCGCCTGCAGGATAATGACCCCGCATATCGCCATGATTTTCGTGGCTTCTGTACTGCCACGAAAACCATGGCGGTAGGCACTATCAGTGCCAGGGAATTCCTTCCCTGGCACTGTTTGGGGTCTCCCCTGCCCCCCTCCCCTCCCCAGAGACATTCCCCAGCAGCCACGGCCCCCCTACCATCCCCCAAAGCCGATAGGGCCCCCTCCCTTCTCCCACCCCCTGAACACGATAGCCCCCCATACATACCCCACCCACGCATGCACACATCACTCACACACATACACAGGCACATACATGCACACATGCACACACAATACACCCCCGACACACACCACACCCCGCATTCATACATGCACTCACTCACCCCCTCCATACACTCACACCCCCATTCACGCACACAACACCCCCCACACCCATGTCAGACGATCACCTTACCTGTCTCGGTGGTCATCCGGGAGGGAACGGGTTCCATGGGGCCTGCTCTGCCGGCAGCACCCCGTCACCACAACACCGCCACGCAGAATACTGTATTGTAATTTGGTGGGCGGTGTTGTGCTGATGTGGCGGTGCCGGAGGAGCAACCTCCACTGCTCCGCTGACTGCCAGCATGGCTGCTGGCTGCTCTCCACCCAATGTATGGCGGAGAGCCGCCAGCAGTCATAATATGTCGCTTGGAAGACTGCCAACACTGGTGGTCTTCGGACTGGCGGGTCTTCGGTGGTCTTCTTAGAAGACCACCAAAGTCATAAGGAGGGCCTTAGTCTTTTAAGCCACAGGTGGAGAATTTAGTTGGAACCTGTTTTGGCCTTCTTCGATTGTTACCCCTGTTAGCATCCATCTGCCAGAAGATGGTAATCCATGCCTTATTTACATCTCAGTTGGATTTTGCTAATGCATTATACTGGGGTTTCCCTGGGTATCTACTAAAGAGAATCCAGTTGGTGAAAAATGCAGCAGCCTGACTCCTAGTCAACATTCCGAGGAATATTTTCATCCAGGCTTATCTTAAAGATTTACATTGGCTGCCCATCAGGGCCTGAGTGAAGTTCAAAGGGGTTGGTGCTTGCCCATGGAGCTTTCTATAGATTAGGCCCCCCAGATATTTAACGGAAGAGACTTTTGCACTACTGTCCGTCCAGAGCCTTATGCTCTGAGGATGCACTGTTGGCAATAGTGCCTAATACAAAGAGGAAAAGATGAGGAGGTACCTCCTTTTCTGCACTTGTGGCTTTGGACTCGAATTCTCTTCCCCTGCATCTTTGTGCCTTTAAGGATGCAGGATCCTTTAAACATTGTCACGTAGGTCCTCATTATCCTAATGAGACTACTGGATTCGGGCACCAGAATCACTGGCACTGTGGGGGCTGAGTCTGAACCCCCTACAGGAGACACCTGTCATCCTAATCCGGGTTTTGTTCCGGCTAACTAGCAGTGCCTCATCTCTACCCAAGAGCAGGGATGACTGGGCAACCGAGCGCATGACACAAACAACTCCTCAGGGAAATCGTGGTCACTCAGATCTCATCCGTTCCTCACAGTTACATTAGTCTCACATATGCAAGGACAATCAGAGGCAGAATACAGTTCAATAAAGTTTTTTAAAGTAACTGCATCTTAGATAGTAAAGCGTGTATTGCAATAACTAGGATGATATAGCATGACAGGATTAAAATTGTGACAAGTAGAGTGAAACATAAAAATAGCGCTACCATATCATCACTAAGATCGTTAAGAATAGCTCCTACCTAGGCTATGTTAGAGTATCACATGTTAAGCTCTAATTCTGCCCATCAGGTTCCTCTGCAGTGAAGCACTCAACAATCAGCATACAGTTGTGGTCATCTGGCTGAAAGCTCCCTCTAACGTACATGGATCAAAGTTTTTATAATGAAAGAGCTGATGTTCTAAGAAAGGATCCCCGCGTAAGAGTGTGTATGTTTCTGTGAACATTAGAGACAAAGCATACCACTTTTGCCGGCAACCTATCTGACTGCAGCCTTGAGAAAAGCACATGTCTTGTTTAAGAATGCAGTGCTGGCCTAGGCAAAGAACAGCTAGATAGAACAAGACCGCAAACGTGCTATTGTTAAAATAATAAACACAAATCTGAATAAAATATATCTAGGTTAAAGTGCACAGCGGGAGGCCTAGTTTGCTAAAATAACGTGTATAAAACTATAGTTGAAATGTCTACACAACACCCTCTCCTTGCCGGTTCAAAGGTGGTGCAAAACCTAATTATGTATAAAAGCTACTAAAATTCAACCTAAGGCATATATATAAGAATGACAATAATGACAAATTAAAAAGACACTTGAGCATGTATTAGAAGAACAATTTAAAAATGTTATGTATGGCATTAAAAAGGCTGAATTTCAAAAGTCAGAGTCATTTTGGAAGTTGCCAATTGAATCCGGGATAATTGAAGACAGGAAATCTTCCACTTCGGCAGGTGGTAAAGTAGGAAGTTCCTTGTGTCAGAGTCACCAGATCCTCGGGGTCTGTGCAAGTTCCCAACACGTCCACCACTGAACAGCTCCAAGACTCTGATAGATAAATCACAGAGACTGAGAGAGTTCAAGAGGGGAAGAGGGGATTAGGAAGGGAACAGCTGGGAAGGAGACCTGTAGTAAGAAAAAGGTTAGAACACACAATATGAAAATTATATCTCCTGAAATCAGTACTAGATTATGATTCTAAGCCTAGTCACTCTGAAAACATGAACAATCTAAGAGTTAAGATTAAAATGACTAAGTTTCAAGATGGCCGGATACCTGTAGGGGAATCAAGATGAATTAAATGAAAACTTTCTTAAACAAGTACTTTCCTTTACATGAGAATCAGAAAAAACATTCTGACTAAATTTTAAACCAGTCATATAAATCCTGTTTTGAGAATGTATACTAGGACTATACAATATTGCATCTAGAAACTCTGGCCTTCTGTGTACTCTTAAAATGTTTCAACACAAATTGCGCATATATATATATATATATATATATTGTAAACACCATAAAAGGATTGTGCACCATGAATAACACAATATGGATTCAGGAAACAAATCACAACTTGTCAACTCGAATATTACATAATAAATATCTTAGAATAGTAGCGTACAAAAAACAACATGAATTAAACTCGAGGAGAGAATCGTGCGTCTTGCCAATTTGAGTGTTACCATGTGAAATACCAAGAAATGGTAGCACGAAATGAATATAAAAGTCAAATCATCATTAATCAAATCGAGCGTCTTACCGATTCGTAAAACACAATGTAAATGTCAAGGAATAACAGCTCACAATAAATAACAAGATCAAAGTACAATGAAACGAATCACGCTTCTTTTGCCGATTCTTAAGCCACCATGTAAAATGTCAAGAAATGGTAACGCGCAATGAACAACAAAGTTAAATGCTGCGTCTTGCCAATTCGTAAAACATCATGTAAATGTCAAGAAATAGTAGCGCCCAATGGACAACAATGTTTAAACACCATAAAACGAATCGCGCGTCTTGCCGATTCTTAAGCCACCATGTAAAATGTCAAGAAATGGTAGCGCGCAATGAATAACAAAGTCAAACCTTTAGGAAATAAATTGCGCGTCTTGCCTATTTGTAAACTACCATATAAATGTCAAGAAATGGTAGCGCAAGTAATCTGTTACTCATTTAAGAATTTAAACCAAGAATATGAAAATTCTAAATAACGGTGTCGGGACAGTCCATCCACAGTTTTACCGCCTGGAACAATGATCACCAATGAAGGATTAGGGCAGAAGACTGGAAGATCCAAATAGGCCGCCGGGACAGGAGCTCAGAAAGAAGCTGCTGCTCTGCACCGGGACCCCTGAATAGTGAGCACTGGGAGTTGGGCTGGCTCTCTTTTATAGAGTCTTGGCCCAGCCCAGAACCACGCCCAGGCATGTTGCAGGGAAAGTCTCTGGAAGGCCCTGGAAAGGGGCCACACCCTAACACACTCTGAAAACCTGCAGAAATACATTACAAAGGAACAGTATTTGTAAGCATATTAAAAATAAGTTTTCAGGATTGAACTCTGCAATGCAAAAGGTTAAACCACAACATATCAGCACAATGCATAAATTACTTTGTTTTGAGAGTGTTGGGTTTTTGCATTTTTGTCACCAATAGAGCGCGTACAGCGCCGGTGTTGACAGTACTCCCCTCTCCCAGACTTGCTCTAGGGCCTGGTATGCTTGGATTAAGATGATGAAAGCGTCTCACAAGTACTGGAGCATGAACATCAAATGCGGAAACCCATGAGTTACTTTCAGGACCATAACCTTTCCATGAGATTAAGTACCATAGATTACGCCCTCTCAGTTTAGAATCCAACACTTTCTTGACTTTGTATTCTTCTTCCCCTTGTACTAGAACAGGAGCTGGATGAGGGTGGACCTTTTGGACTGCCTTTTTCAAGAGGGAAGTGTGGAACACTGGATGAATCCATAAGGATCTGGGCAATTGTAGTTTATAGTTCACCGGATTGATTTGCTGAAGGACCGTATAAGGACCTATGAATTTAGGGTTAAACATGTGCTTCTTCTTGAAGTCTATATGTTTTGTGGAAAGCCACACTTTGTCACCTGGTTGATATTGCGGTCCCTCACAATGTTTCTTGTCATAATGCCTTTTATATTTTTGTTTGGCTTTTTCTAAATGCTGTTGAATCAGTTTCTGGGTTTGATGTAAATGCTGAATGGTTTCTGACACAGCTGGAGTAAGAACTTTCTTGAGGAATTGTGATGGGCAAGGTGTCAGGATGATAGCCAAATAAACCAAAAAAGGGTGTGACGCCAATAGAAGTGTGGAATGAGTTATTGTAAGCTAACTCAGCTAACCAGAGCATAGATGTCCAAGAATGAAGTGCCTTTTCAGCGTAGGCATGTAGGTATTGTTTCAAAGTCTGATTTAGTCTCTCCGTTTGACCATCTGTTTGAGGATGGTGACTAGTAGATAGCGTAGATGTCACTTAGAGTGTTTTACACCATGTCTTCCAAAAATTGGAGGAAAATCGTGACCCCTGATCAGAGAGGATAACCTTTGGCAGTCCATGATAACGAACCACTCTGTTCAGTAAAATAGTTGCCAATTCACTAGAAGTGGTCAATTTTTTACAGGCGATGAAATGTCCATATTTCGTGAGACTATCTACTACCACCAGAATTACTGTTGAACCACTGGCAGACCGGTAATAAAGTCTAAAGAAATGTGCTCCCATGGACAACTTGGGGTTGGAAGTGGATGTAACAACCCTTTTGGGTTTGAATGACTTGTTTTAATGCGAGCACAAACTTCACAGTTGTTTACCATTGCTTTTACATCTTTTGTTAGGGTAGGCCACCAAAAATAGCGTTGGATCAGTTCAAGAGTTTTAGGAGTACCTGGGTGACCTGCCGTAGGTGTAACATGCAACCAATGAAACACTATCTTGCGAAGTTTGGCAGTGGGTACGAACAAACGAGCATCATGAAAGGGTAAACCTTGCTTGATTTACCTTTTGGGATCTGCTTGGAGCCCATGTTTGCCATTTTTCAACAGTGTAAGAGTTGCAAATTTCTTCAAAGAAATCTTGAGTTCTTATGATACATAGAACCTTGTTTGGAGCAATAATAGCTTTGGAGGCTTGAAATGCAGGCAACGTGGTAGACCCTTGATGGGACAAGGCGTCAGCCTTGCGATTATCTTTACTAGGCCGGAAGGTTACTACCAAATCAAATTCGGCAAAGAAAAGCATCCAGCGTAATTGCCGAGGGGTCAAAAGTCTGGCGGAACTCATGAATTGAAGATTACGATGATCAGTATATACTGTAACAGTGTATTTGGCACCCAACAAGTGATGTCTCCATTCTTTAAAGGCGGCACGAATCGCCAGAAGCTCTTTTTCAGCAATGACATAGTTCTGTTCGGCTCGTTCAACTTCCGAGACATATAAGCTACAGGATGAAGTTGACCAGTGTCTTTATTTCGCTGTGATAAGACGGCTCCTATTGCTACATCTGAAGCATCAGCTTCCACTATGAAAGGTTGATTCGCATCAGGATGAGACAAGACTGGGGCAGTGGAGAAAGCTTCCTTCAAAGTCGAGAAGGCTTGATCAGCTTCTGGGGACCATACAAACTTTTCTTTCTTTCTTAGTAGCTTAGTGATTGGAGCCACTGTCTGGGAGAAATGATTTATGAACCACCGGTAAAAATTTGCAAACCCCAGGAAACATTGTACATCACGAACAGTCTTTGGGGAGGGCCAATCAGATACAGCTTTTACTTTCTTTTCTGCCATCACCATACCTTGAGGGGTAAGAATAATCCCTAAAAACTCAACTGTGGTAACATGAAACTCACACTTGGTTAGTTTGCAATATAAATGGTGTTTTTGAAGGGCTGCAAGAATTTTCTAGACATTTTGGACATGTTCGATTTCATTGTCTGAGTAGATCAAAATGTCATCGATGTAGACTATGGCAAATATGTTGAGGTACTCTCTAAGAACGTCATTCAAGAAAAATTGAAATGCTGCTGGAGCATTACACAGACCAAAAGGCATGACGGTGTATTCAAAAAGGCCATATCTTGTCTTGAACGCTGTTTTCCATTCGTTACCCTCTCTCATTCTGACCAAATGATAAGCACCTCGAAGGTCAAGCTTCGTGTAGATTTTTGCTTTCTTTACTTGTTCCAATAAGATCGGAATTAGGGGCAAAGGATATTTATTCTTGATGGTGACTTTGTTCAAACCCCTATAGTCGATGCAAGTTCGAAGTTCTGAATTAGCTTTTGGAACAAAAAACAAAGGCGAAGCTGCAGGAGACTTAGAGGGGCGAATGAAGCCATTCTCCAAAAATTGATCTATGTATTTTCGTAAATGTTGATTTTCATGTTCTGACAGGGCATATACACGACAGTTGGGAAGTATCGCACCTGGGGCTAGATCAATTTGACAGTCATAAGATCTATGAGGAGATAGAGTCTCTGCTCCTTTCTCATCAAATACATCTTTGTAAGATGAATACTGTTTGGGCAGCTGAATTTCTTTCTCCGCGGCAGTAGCTATGTAAGAGTTGCAAACTTTTGGTACTTGAATCTTTTGGAGACATTGTTCGTTACATAGCGCAGATGAGAACACGATTTTTCGTTCTGCCCAATTGATCCCTGGATTGTGATGAGTTAACCATGGCAAGCCGAGGATAATCCCATATTGGGGAGCATGGATCACGTCAAAGATGATTTTCTCTTTATGTTTCTTTCTTTGAATCTTATCTTCACAAATCATCGACAAGGGGATAGTCTGAAGAGTTACCAGACCTCCAGTCAAGAGTTTTCCATCGACTGCCTCGATGATTTCTGGGGTCTTCTTTTCAATACATGGGATCCCCCATGCACGAACCAATTGGACATCAACAAAATTCCCAGTAGCCCCAGAATCAACTAGAGCTTTTTTGAAATAGATCTTTTTCTTGACCTGAACTCTATTTCCAGTTTAAGATGTCTAGATTGTGAAGGGTCCACGGTGACACCCAAGAGCAACCCTTCTCTGCATCTCGGGTGTTTTAGTTTTCCAACTCGACTGGTGCATTGGCTGCGACCTTCTGAACTGGACCTTGCTTGTTCTTTGGTTTGATTGGACAATCTTTGGCAAAATGACCTTTTCGCCCACAGTAAAGACATTGTCCATTTTTTCTGCGGAGGTCCTTTTCATCTTTGGTCAAAGGTCTTCTGATGATTCCAATTTCTATCGGTTCCGGCGTTCTTTCTTTCGGAGTTCTTGAGTCTCTGTTATCATGAACGCGCCATGAATATTTTTCAATCTTTTTGCGCTTTCCTTTACGTTCTGCTAAACGATGATCAAGTCTCAAGACAAGATTTATTAATTCTTGACAGTCTGTAGGTTGTGGATCGATTTGCGCTAAGATATCTTTTAATTCCTCTTTGAGTCCCTTGTAAAACAAGACCGCTTGTTTTTCTTCAGGCCAGGATGTCTCGGCAACCAGACGGTTAAAGTTGGCTAAATACAACACTAGGTCTTGATTTCCTTGGCGTAAATCTAATAATTCACGATCTGCTGACTGTGTTACAGTTCTACGATCAAAAACTCTCTCAAATTCACGAACAAAATTTCTCCAGTTATACAACAACGACTATTTTTACGCACAAGAGGAATTGCCCAAGTAGCTGCATCCCCAGACAGATATGATAACAAGAAAGCTACTTTGGACTGGGCATCGGGAAAAGTATTTGGTCTGCAGGTGAAGTGTAGTTCCACTTGAACCAGGAAAGATTGCGCTTTCAAAGGGTCACCTGAGAAACGTTCTGGGGGAGCTAAAGGAATTGCAGAAGGAACATTTAGGGAAATCGGATTACTTCCAGAAGCCTGAGAAGAAGTACCTGGCCAAGACACACCCGTGGGACTTTGTTCCTTCCTCTCTACCTTATCTTGCAACTGACTCACTCTCTCTGCTACGCTAGTTGTCAATTCTTTGGATGATACCACCTCTGCTTGGAGCTGGGTGATAGCCATGACTAACTCGTCTAGCGTGGCCATGCTGAGAACATACACAAGCCAGGAGGATAATAATTTGTGGGCTCATTATTCTGTCAGAGTCACCAGATCCTCGGGGTCTGTTCCCGTTCCCAACACGTCCACCACTGAACAGCTCCAAGACTCTGATAGATAAATCACAGAGACTGAGAGAGTTAAAGAGGGGAAGAGGGGATTAGGAAGGGAACAGCTGGGAAGGAGACCTGCAGTAAGAAAAAGGTTAGAACACACAATATGAAAATTATATCTCCTGAAATCAGTACTAGATTATGATTCTAAGCCTTGTCACTCTGGAAACATGAACAATCTAAGAGTTAAGATTAAAATGACTAAGTTTCAAGATGGCCGGATACCTGTAGGGGAATCAAGATGAATTAAATGAAAACTTTCTTATTCAAGTACTTTCCTTTACATGAGAATCAGAAAAAACATTCTGACTAAATTTTAAACTAGTCATATAAATCCTATTTTGCGAATGTA
Source organism: Pleurodeles waltl (assembly GCF_031143425.1). Classification (NCBI taxonomy): domain Eukaryota; kingdom Metazoa; phylum Chordata; class Amphibia; order Caudata; family Salamandridae; genus Pleurodeles; species Pleurodeles waltl. The sequence goes on from NC_090446.1 coordinate 334,479,913, forward strand.
TACTAGGACCATACAATATTGCATCTAGAAACTCTGGCCTTCTGTGTACTCTTAAAATGTTTCAACACAAATTGCGCATATTGCAGATATATATATATATAGTAAACACCATAAAAGGATTGTGCACCATGAATAACACAATATGGATTCAGGAAACTAATCACATAACTTGTCAACTCGAATATTACATAATAAATATCTTCGAATAGTAGCATACAATAAACAACATGAATTAAACTCGAGGAGAGAATCGTGCGTCTTGCCAATTCGAGTGTTACCATGTGAAATACCAAGAAATGGTAGCACGGAATGAATATCAAAGTCAAATCATCATTAATCAAATCGAGCTTCTTGCCGATTCGTAAAACACGATGTAAATGTCAAGGAATACCAGCTCACAATAAATAACAAGATCAAAGTACAATGAAACGAATCGCGCTTCTTTTGCCGATTCTTAAGCCACCATGTAAAATGTCAAGAAATGGTAGCGCGCAATGAACAACAAAGTTAAATGCTCATGAAACGAGTTGTGCGTCTTGCCAATTCGTAAAACATAATGTAAATGTCAAGAAATAGTAGCGCCCAATGGACAACAATGTTTAAACACCATAAACGAATCGCGCGTCTTGCAGATTCTTAAGCCACCATGTAAAATGTCAAGAAATGGTAGCGCGCAATGAATAACAAATCAAACCTTTAGGAAATAAATTGCGCGTCTTGCCTATTTGTAAACTACCATATAAATGTCAAGAAATGGTAGCGCGCAAGTAATCTGTTACTCATTTAAGAATTTAAACCAAGAATATGAAAATTCTAAATAACGGTGTCTGGACAGTCCAACCACCGTCTTACCGCCTGGAACAATGATCACCAATGAAGGATTAGGGCAGAAGACTGGAAGATCCAAATAGGCCGCCGGGACAGGAGCTCAGGAAGAAGCTGCTGCTCTGCACCGGGACCTCTGAATAGTGAGCACTGGGAGTTGGGCTGGCTCTCTTTTATAGAGTCTAGAAAGGGGCCACACCCTAACACACTCTGAAAACCTGCAGCAATACATTGCAAAGGAACAGTATTTGTAAGCATATTAAAAATAAGTTTTCAGGATTGAACTCTGCAATGCAAAAGGTTAAACCACAACATATCAGCACAATGCATAAATTACTTTGTTTTGAGAGTGTTGGGTTTTTGCAATTTTGTCGCCAATAGAGCGCGTACAGCGCCGGTGTTGACACCTTGCCAAGGAAAACCAAGAAGCATTCGTGTTCCAAAGCCTGAGCTCCAGCCAAGGCAGCAGCATTCCATGGTGAGCCCAACAATGAGTTTAGAGCTGCATAATCCACAAAGGGCAACTCATAAGCAGCTTCCTGTAGCAAATGCACCCTCAACGCGCATGTCTGGTAATGAACCCTCATAGAGAACATCAACAGATCAGCGTCCAATGAAAACAAGCACTGCGAAGAAATACAAACTTTCCGTGCATGTTCGAATGAGCACCAGAGGCACCATTACATGGGCTGCACACAATGCAAAACCGGTCTGAATGACAGAGACCAGTCACAGTCCAATTGCTCCAGGAGTGATGCTCCAAAGTTTGCATCATGCGTTCATGAAACAGCGGTGCTGGTGGAAGCGCTTTCTGTCCTCCTTGTTGCAACGGGACAGCCATTGTGCAGAAAAAGTAGCAATAGCAAAATGCCACCTATTATAGCCAAAGTTATCGGAGGTCCCCAAAAATACTGGAGAATACTGAGTGGATGGCTGAAGGTATTAAGCCGAATATGGAGGAGAAGGTGTGAACGATACCAGAACCAACAGCCTTAAAGAAATGTGTGATTCCAGTAGTACTGGACCCATTAAATATTCGTCCCACAAGCTCACCAAAGAGTCTCGGAAAGTTGGTACTTAAAAGTGACTGTATCTCTGCTGATGACCTAGCAACCTGAAGTGCATAGGTGTCGCGTGCAGATGTGAGCACCACATGTTTTTGAAACAAAAAAGTCTTGAGTCTGCTCAACTTCTCAAAATTCACATTTGAAGTAGCGATATGGGGCCAAATCTCAGCTACTTCCCTCTGTCGTGTAGGGGGAAAAAGTACATTCCCGCAGCATGCATCAATCTTAGAGACTGAAACGACATAAACTATTCTGGCTTGCATCCCACAACAGTTTTCACAATGTAATAGGTGGTGCTAAACAGCTTCTGATACTCAATGTTTATATACAACCGGGGAACGTGTTTGATTATAATATACAGCGTGGGCTGTTCGAGGAAGATCTGGAACTATTATGCACCGGTAACGCTGGCTGTCTGACTTTAATGTTGGGAGATTTTAATCATAAACTGGATCCCAATGGCAGTGACAATTTATATAAGGAGTTACTGGCAGCAGCACAAATCCCTAGAAGTATCTTTCCAAACGTAGAATGTTCTGCTTGTGATTTGTCCTTAGCAAGAACATTAGGATCCTTGGGCATGTTTTGCCTAAATGGGCGTATGAAGAACGATCATCCGGCCAAAAGACCTTTCGAACAGGTAATCAGGAATGCCCTATTGATTATGCTTTTGTAAACACCTGGTTCTTTGGAGAAGTGCAAAAATTTGAGGTTGGGGATGCAGAGGGCAGTGATCATTGTCCGCTCCAAATAACAATACGCTCAGCCGATAAAATTCAAAAAGAAAGGGAAAAGGCACTGATAGCGTTGGTTGAGTACCCCTGTAGGGTAACAACCCGACTAACAGATAGCAGTCTAGAAGTACTTAATAATTTGATTATAAACTATCCCATTCTTAATATGGAAGAAGACCCAAATGTCATATTCAAAGGCTATAATAAGGGTATTGCATTAATGGTCAATTGCCTTAAAAGTAAATTAAAAATACCTCAAGGCGGGAAAGAGGAAGGGAGAACCATATATGATGAATAATAGTAAAATATGATTTAATCAGGAATGTAGACGTAGAAAGCAAATGATGCGAAGATTACTAAGGGATTATAAGAAAAGACCCTCCGTTGTTAAAGAAGAGAAGCTTCTTCAAGCAAAACAGGATTATAAGATGCTGATAAGACAGAGGAAACGAGAATATGTTAATAAAAATTGGGATGTAATGATGGAGGTGATTAAAACACAGAATATTAGGGGTTTTTAGCAGTTGGTAAGGGAGGGGAAAAAGGTAGGAGCAATGCTGTGTTTGGTTGGTGAAGAAGACTGGTATAAATATTTGTCTTCGGTATATAAAGGTACTGAGGAGGTAGAAGGCTATGGTATTTCCAGGAAGCTTGGTGAGAAGATAAGATTAGCGTTTGTCCCACAGAAAATAAAAGAAATGATTGCAGCTTTGAAATTAACTAAAGCAGCAGGCACAGACAACCTCCCAGCATTAATAATAAAAAAGAATAATGATTGGTGGACAAAATTCTTCTATGTTACGTTTTGTAAAATTCTTGACCATGGCCGCTTTCCAGAGAATTGGAAGGGTGCCATGATAAGACCGATTTACAAAAAGGAGGATCCAACTAACCCAAAAAACTATCGGCTGATAAGTTTATTAGACTTAGGGGAAAAGGTTTTCACAAAGCTATTGCTGGGGTCAATAAAGAATGGGCAGATGAGAAAGATTTGATAGCAGCAGAGCAAGGTGGATTCAAGGAAGGGCATTCAACAATTGACCACTGCTTCAGTCTTTGGGCCTTAGCAAAAAAATCAGTTGAATTGCGAGGAAGTCTATTCTGCTGCTTTGTCGACTTTCGTGCAGCATTTGATCTGGTAGACAGGAAATTGTTATGGGATATGTTAAAACAGCTAGGAATTGATTTGGATATACTATTTCTTCTCCAGGGCCTGCACTCACGAAATTGGGCCCAAGTAATTTTAGATACGAGTGGCTCACTTTCAAAAAGGATCCCCATAATGAATGGTCTCCGTTAAGGTTGTATGTTGGCCCCAATTTTATTCTCATTATTCTTGGCAGATTTGCCAGGGTTGTTACGGAAGGCTAATGGGCTAAGCCCAAAAATGGATGGTGTGCATGTTTCTTGCCTACTATATGCTGATGATTTAGTGATAATGGATATGACAGAAACAGGGCTACAAAGGAAGCTAGAGATGTTCTGCTCCTACTGTCAAAGAAAAAAATTGGTAGTAAATATGGAGAAAACGAAAATAATGTCAATAGGGAAAGAAGAAAAGCGCATTTAATTACACTCTAGGGGGGAGAAAAACTAGAGAAGGTAAAAGAGTATAAATATCTGGGCATATGGTTCGACTCACATTTAAGATGGAAAGTTTATACTGAAACCTTAAAAAACAAAGCCTTATCTTCAGTCTGGGGATTAAAACAATTTAATAGTAAATATGGAGGTCCTTCTCTCCAGCCGGTTATCTCTGCTTTTAATGCTATGGTTCGCCCCCAATTTCAGTATGGGGTGGAAGTTCTAACTTTCTCGGGGAAGCTAAATTGGGAAATAGAAGAAAGCATTTGCGTAAAGCGCATGCTTTCACTGCCTCCCTCGAGTATGTTACAAGCCATAAAAGCAGAATGTCAAATGACAGCGTGGACTTGTCTGGGCCTACGAGCCGCACTGAAGTTCTGGTTAAGCATAGCAGATGAAGGGTTCTGTAAAATCGGGACACTGTGTAAGAAAGAAATAATAATAAGTGAGTTACATTGGGCATCACAAGTGAGAGGACGGTTAAAAAAGATCTGCGTCCTCCTAGGTTTACCTGATAACCAATGGTGTGGTGTGCAAATTTCGAAGCACAATTTAAGAATAATAGCGAAGGAAAGAGCAAGAGAATTAGACCTGAGTACTTAGAAAATAAAATATCAACCCAGGCTATGATAGCTGGATGGAGGAATCCGGAAAATTTCCTGTATATAGAGGCTCTACCTAATTCAAGACTAAGAAATTTAGGCCCTGATTCTGACTATGGCGGGCGGCGGAGGCCGCCCGCCATAGTCACGCCGACAAATGACCGCACCGCGGTCAAAAGACCGCGGCGGTCATTCTTACATTTCCGCTGGGCCGGCGGGCGCTCTCCAAAAGAGCGCCCGCCGGCCCAGCGGAAATGCCCCTGCAACGAGGATGCCGGCTCCGAATGGAGCCGGCGGAGTTGCAGGGGTGCGACGGGTGCAGTGGCACCCGTCGCGTATTTCAGTGTCTGCATGGAATACTTTGTGGTGTGCGGCACCCCCTACCGCCATCCTGTTCCTGGCGGGAGACAGAATCCCCATGGTGGCGGAGCGCGCTCCGCCGCCATGGAGGATTCTGTAGGGCAGTGGTAAACCGGCGGGAGACCGCCGGTTTACCCTTTCTGGCCGCGGATCAACCGCCGCGGTCAGAATGCCCTTGGGAGCGCCACCAGCCTGTTGGCGGTGCTCCCGTGGTCGGTGACCCTGGCGGTCACCGGCCGCCAGGGTCAGAATGACCCCCTTAGTGTTACAGTTCCGAATTGGGCTGAACCCTGGATATATGGATCCCAAAGCAAAAGTGTTTCTTAAGGATACCAAGGGTCTATGCACATGTGGCTTACAACAGAAATATACAATGCAACACTTACTTGTGGATTGTCAATGGTTTTTAGGAGTGCGCAGGAAGTTTTTAAAACCAATTTTTAAGGAATATAATATTACTAATCGGGACCAAGCGCTTAGGCTACTTATTGATATGAGATTTTTTAATGTAACTTGTGCATTGGAACTATTTCTAAATGACTTAAGAAGGGAAATATTCAGATTTGTAGGGGTTGATAGAAGGTAGGGTACAATGTGAAATGTAGTGTTTTAAATACTATAATTAATGATTATTATTATATTGGCTGACGGTATTTTAGAAAATTTGCCATGCTAGGTGAAGGCAAGAAATAAAATGGAGAGCACTTTATATTGGAAAAAATAAGCACTTTATGATAAAGTAAGGAATGGAGCTCTTTTAGAGCTGTATAGGGGAAAAATTGGTTGGCATGTTGCACTTTATGAAACTATAAGAACTTGAATTATGGAGGAAGTAAAAGGAAAGAAGAGCTTGATTATTCTAAAATTGCATTGGTTGATGGTATTCCAGATAACCTTGCTACGCATAACAAGGCAAGAAATAAAACTTGGAGCATTCTAAATTGTGAAATTGCATTTAGGAGATCGCAAGGACCAGAGTCTAATCAGAATTGTATGTGGGATAATTTAAGTTGGCACGCTGCACTTTTAGGAATTGTAAGAACTTGAATTTTAATCAAATTAATTATGTAATTAGAGTTGGTTATAAGAATTAGAATGGTCTAAGAACTTTGTGTGCTAATGTAATATGTAATTGTAATTTTATTGTTTTTATACTTTTAAGGCTTATGCCAAATAAAATAAAAATTTTCACTGACTGACACTATTGAGGAGGACATAGCTGCCATTTGAGAGCACCTGGAACGCAGGTGTAATCAAGGGGACTGGGACTCCCTTCAGATAACAAGCCAAGTTCGCTGCTTAAGAGTTACACGCCCTGTGCAAGGACAGCTGTTTACAAACCATTGAATGGCTGACAGAAGTCTCGCATTCGCTACTGCCAAGAAAGACCTCTTTCATGCCACTGAGACATTTGTACGAGAAGGGTAGCTCCCACACCTCACGGATATAACTATCTCCTAGCATTTCATATCTGCCCACTGGAATGTGTTTTAAGCAGGACGTGAATTAAAGTGTTGAAATAGGCAGATTAATCATTCCAAGTATTAACCACTCAGCAGATGGTATTTCAGCCACAGTAAAAGGCAACTTTTCTAATGTTTCAATAATTAACATGACATAAGTTGCTTCTTTCTTAGCCATTAGTTGTTGTTGTCGCATTAAATTAAATGTGGAAAATATGTCCCTTGTGCTAACGTGCTGCCAGGGAACACGACCTGCCTTTAGTGTTTGTAGTGTCCAACCTAACTGCATAATATACCTTAGTTGACTCTGTCCAAGGTGTAAAGAAGACATATCACTTTGTATTATGTTTATTGCAGAAGAAACAATGTTGTTTAAAGTGTATATCTGGTCGGACAGGGTATTAATCCCATTATCTACAACAGCTAATGCTTTCTTTAAATTTTCCTGATCTATTTGCCTTAACTGGGCAGCAGCTTCTTGTTTGGAAAGCTTCCATCTTTCGTTATAGACTGCATATAAGAAGCGCTTTCTGCACTGTTTTCTGGGGCCTAACAGGAAATCCTGTAAGTCAGTGTTATTAGATAGGAGACCGGAGGTGTTCTCTAACAGCATCTAGTGAGGAACTCTTCAACCATGGCTGGCATAGTTTCCTTACACTGTATGTTGTTACTATACACCCATGTTCAAATTACACATAGCGAGGGTCAGGCCTACTTGTTCTAAAACCCCCCTGAGGAGTTTATAAAACGTTTAAAACACCCATTGGTATCTATTGGCCACAGTAACTACCCACCAGGACGTGAAAGTGAAGCAGTAAATGTGCCTTTCTGGACCTATTCGTCGAGCTGATCTTCTGTTGCATTGATAAACTTTTGCCATTTGTACAATTTTGCAAGGGCAGGAATACTGAGCGCATTCAATTCCTTAATTTTTGCTAAGCCTAATCAACGTGTCTGTTGTACATGTTTCATTTAAAAATATCATTTGAACAGGTATCGGGCATGCTCTAAATAAAAATTATTTTCCCTTTATTTGCAAATTTTTTGTTCCCCATACACTTTTTAAGTCACTTGACTTCAACAATATTCATAGCCTTCTATAGCCAAACGGGAAACAAAGGAATCCGAATAAATGAATTTCATATCTGTCAATAATATATGTACATTTTCCATCAATGGCAATTTGAAATATTATGACTCGGCATTTTTAACATTGTGCTCAGAAAAATATGCAACTTTTTCAGAATATGTTTTAGAACTCCCTTGTGGTGGAGTTGGATAATGTTCCCATTGTGTGTAATTAAAAATAGTTTTTGGGGTACTTCTTTTGTGAAAGAAATGGTGTCCATAATACTTTTAGCAAAACATGTCACCATAATTCTCTTTGGATTGACAAACATCCTCACTTTCAAATATGGTAAAATACTGCAATTCGGTCATCATAGAATCAACTGTTTTTACATCCGAGTTATCAGAAACAACTCTGGGCATTATTACATCATTCATAGAAAGTTTAAACACACATGGTATTTGAATGACCTCCGTGGGGCTGCATATAGCAAATGTGACTTTATCTCAAACAATCCCATCAGCAATTGGTATAGCGAAAATGTTCAAGGAAGACAAGTCTCAGCAGACCTTGTGAGAAGAAAAATGGGGTTTTAGGACCTCATCCACCAGTTCAACTGTTGATCTTTCAGGAAGGTAATGACCATGTATTAGTCAAAAGAAAGTAATAACAAAGCCAATCCAGAGGAGGAAAGCTAATATAGTCAAGGAAAGCCACAGATAGTTCCATGGGAAAATAAAGTAATTTGTTTTAAGCCAATTTATCAGTTTATGTATTTTAGGCAGTTCAGATGTCGAAGAGGCAAATGAGTCCGAAAAGGTGTCATTGATGTCAGCAAAGTATCCAAAAGCAGTTTGTGCAAAAACTGGAGCTGTGTCTGAAGGAGGAGAACTGGTAGGGGTCTCCCGTGGTGGTTCACTGTAAATGATGCCATCTGTATGTGTAGGATTTGAATCAAATCGATCAGCAATTTCTGTATTACTTGTTACAATTGTTGTTAGTGGAACTAAGGCAAGATCATTTTCCACCCTCCCCAAGCTCGGAGAGGTGTCAGCATTGCTGCTCAAAACTTGTAGATGGACATCTTGACCAGTAGTGAGAGGGATTCAGTAACTACTGGTTGCTCCTCTTGGTCTGCTGTGTAGGATTGGCCACATAGTGTAATTTGACATTGTCGATTGAGACAGTGGTTTTCTTTAGCACCAGGCAACGGTGGTGGAATGACAGTTCTGGTACCATGTATTCCCAGGACTGGGACAGGTGCACGGTAAGAAGGACCAAACTCCTTTTTCACAGCAACTTTTTCATGTTCTAGATCCCCAACCTTTGGCATCCAGCCGGTAGGTGTTATTGGTACATCCTTAATTCCTATGGCGGCAGCACTGGGAGAAGCATTGTGATCAAAGAACTGTTGTAATACCTGCAAGACAGTGACACGTTCACTTATGTTGAAAAGTGTTTCTGCCGCCTCCACACATGGACCATCAAGATCTGGAACATACATTCGAGTTCCAAACAGGCACTTGTATGAAGTACGACCCCCTGGAACCTTCTAGGCAGATTCTTAAGACTCCATACAGGTGATTAGGCCATCTACGACCTGTACCTAATACTCTGGCTGTTAAGGATTGCTATAAATCTCAGTTTCGTCGCTCCACGACATTATTTCCCTCGGGATGAAATGGAGACGAGTAATGGAGTTGGACCCCTAACAAAGCCATGGCGTCTCTGAATGCCCTTGAGGTGAAAGCAGGCCTCTGGTCCAAGTGGAAAGCCGCAACTGCATATGTGCCGATAAAGACTTGCAAATCTTTAATAACAGTCCTAGCGTCAGCCGAACGTTGTGGCCACACCCATAGAAATCTGGAGCAAGAGTCGACAGCAACTAAGATGTATTTGTATGCACTATCCGGTGTTAGGGAACCACAATGGTCCAAGTACACACATTGTAATGATTTGTTTGAAATTAGGAGGGGTGTCTGAGGTGGGCGTTTGATGGTGGACCCCCTAAATTTGTTGTCAGATGTCACAACAAAGGACATACTGCTTGGTCTGTTTGTATAGACCTGGCCACCAATAACGTGCTTGCAATAATAATATCGTAGCCGCCACACCAGCATGGGTGAAGGGAACCCCCTCATGGCTGCTTTAATCAACTCTGGTCTTTCTTTAATGACAGCCATCTGAACAGCAGTGAGAATTTTCTCAGTGGGAGCAAAGCATTGTTCTACTGCTGAATACAAATGTGATTTGTATGCAATCTGGACCGTTTGACCCTCATTAAAAGTTACATAGGTGAAACCAATGGCACCAGCATTTACTCTGATGACCAGGTGCTTTTTATTGTCCCTTGTGTGTAGGTGTTGTGCTGCAAGCATGTCTGTTTGCAAAGCTCTGAGAATGCATATATGTTCGACTGTCCAAAATTTACTGGAAAAGTCCGGACGTATTAAGTCATATAAGGGTTTTGTGCGTGATGAGTAGTCTGGAATGTAAATTCTGCCAAAATTTAAGAAACCCATTAGTGACTGGAGTTTTTTAATGGTATTCAGAGGTTGTAACTGTGCACATTTCTCTAAGAATTGTGGCGCTAGATTCTTTCCTTCACTTGATAACTCGTATCCCAAGAACAGGATGCTAAGGAAGGCTATTTTTTTTATTTTTTTTATTGAATTTATAGCTGAATTCGGCAAATCCCACCACAATGCAGGCTACCCGTCTTAGATGTTGCAGTAGTTCATCATCTGTGAGATAGATATCATCTACCTAGGGCAATGCTTCAGGGTCCGTGTCGTGCAATATTGAAGTCACACAAGCCGCAAACAGTCCTGGACTGTTCTTGTACCCCTGTGGTAAACTACATATTTTTTTCTGGGAGCCTAGTGCGCTGAAACTTGTTAAGTCTCTACCCTCGGGCGCTATGTTTTGGCAGAAAAAAACATTGGAAATGTCCAATGTCGTTTTATATTTGCTGTGTTATGAGAGTTTTGTATAGCATATGTGCATGTATGACTGTTTAAGTGTCTGTAGTCTGAGACTATCCTGTACGAATAGTCCAGCTTGGCTACAGGGAATAAAGGATTATTCATTGGTGAGACACCGGGTTCGATTACGCCCTGGTACTGTAGTTGTGTGAGGATTTCCCTCACGGGTGCTTTAGCATCATGTTTTATTGGATACTGGGGTTGACTGATGTTGGGGTTGATTTTTAATCGGAATTACATGATAGGGGGAATCTTTATCCCACCCTAAGTAGTTGCGATATAACGCGGGTGCCTGTGCCAGTACCCAATCCATGGTGTAGGATTATGCAAGCTCATCGGGAACATAGGGCAAGAAAGAAGGTTTGATAACGTCTTCCCCATATGGGCAGGTACGGACAAATTCAGGTGGCTAATCCCTTTCGGACAGTAGAATTTCTTATATGTTTATGACGCAGTCCCTAAAGATTGCATCTATTGAGTGTTCAATGTCTCCTTCCAACTGTAACGTTACTTTGTAAACACTACCAGGCGTGGAGACACGCATGTCCGCAGTTTCAACTTGTAAGAAGTCATCAGTTGCTTTCACCTCCAGATACTCTTGAAGATTCCAGCAAACTATTGTGACCTCTGATGCGCTGTCTAGCAGTGCTAGTGCTCACTTCTTGTTCTTCAATAGAGCTCGCTTCTTGAGTGGCATGACAAATCGCAACTGCTGCCACTTTTTTCTTTATTGAATTGGGGTGTTTGTTGGGTACGTTTCTCTTCTTTTTCTTAACAGAAACTTCTGTAGAGAGTTGTGATTCCTGTCTCGGTTTCACATACTCTTTTCTTCGCTCTGACTGCCCACCTCTCTCACTTCGTTTTTCCGGTGAGTCCTGAAAGGAACGAGATTGGCCCGTATATGTATCAGGCGTTTTATATTATTTCAGTTCCTGAGAATATATCTATTCTGTGGGGTCTCTGTATGCGAAGATCTCCCCTTTCTTTTTTAGATGTTTTTTTTTTTATCCCAGAATTTTTTAGCACCACTCAGGAGATTGCTTGGTAGAATCTTTATTAGATTTACCCTGAATCTGTGGTTTTATGGGTCTAACCCCCAGACTATCTCGACCAATACTAGAGCATGTCTCCGCGATAATCTTCGGCAGCTCACGTTCCTGATACTGTGGCGGAACGTCCCGGAGCCCCATGCGCTCTGCTAGTGCAATTGTCTCCTCTTTAAGGTTACCTAATGTGATTAAAGATACAGTAGAAAAATTGCCCATAAATTGCATCCCCAAGTCCAGGGCCGGGGCAGCCCCATATTCATCTTGAATTTGTTTTAACACTTCCGGTAGATTGGCAAGTCTTGGTGTACTGTGTGCAGTAGTTTAGACCGTGGCAAATACCGTGCCCCAAGTATTGCAGTTATCTACTGTGGGAACCATCCCAAATGGCAAGCACATAGTTAATATTCTATGCTTATCCTGTGGTCCCGTATGGGAAATACTGCTTCCAGTGCATTTATTTTTTGAGCTAACCAAAACACAACCCCTTCTCATTTGGCGGGTACTTTACCCATTATCGAATGTACAGTCGCAGGATTAATGCCTGCCGTTACTGCATGCAGTTGCGCCAGGGCAGCACGTGCTGGGTTTGTATTTAATGTTTGCATTACAAACTGTACTAATCGTCTGTATATTGCTGTAAGCTCAACACATAAGTGATGGACTTCAGCTACCGTCAAGGTTCCAGCAGTAGGGTGCGGTGTATATGTCGCCAATAAAGGCCAGGTAGGACCGTCATTACTTAGAGGACCTAACCTAACATGTAAGAGTGTATGTGGTAGGGTGCCATCAAGCCAATTATTATGTTTTTGATAAGATAGAGCTATTTCTAAATATGCATTTGCTCTATATTGTGCAGGGATGTTTTCAGATGTATAGTGATGAAATGTATTTGTGTTCCCATTAGCTACTGGAAATGTGACCCAAGAATAAAAAAATTCTGTTCTATAGGCTGGATGAGCTTCAACAACAAATGTAACAGGACCAACCTGGGCCGTTAGGCCATGTGCTGATAAATGTACAGTAAGGGGTGGTAGCATATTGACTGCAATTGTTACGTGTTGTGAGTTCACCTTAATGAATGGTTAATTTTGTTCAGAGATAAGCACACCAAATGGGGAGTATCCTTTTAGAGTTCAAGCTTGAACAACCTACAGCGTTAGTTAGGTAGTCCCTACTTAGCTGAGGAGGAAAATCCTCAATACCACAGACATCTCCGTATATAGTACTGAGGTGTCTTTGCATGTGGTGAAGCAGAGATACTCAGGAGGACCTGAATATTAGTGCCTGACCAAATGTTGGCAGCGCCATGTCTCGTAGGTCCTCATTACCCTAATAAGACTACTGGGTTCGGGCGGCAGAATCCCTTGCACTGTGGAGGACTGAGTCTGAACCCACTACAGGTGACACCTGTCGGCCTAATCCTGGTTTTGTTCCGGCTAACTAGCAGTGCCTCATCTCTACCCAAGAGCAGGGATGATTGTCAACCGAGCGCATGACACAAATGACTCCTCAGGGAAATCGTGGTCCCTCAGATCCCATCCGTTGTTCTCAGTTACATTAGTCTCACATATGCAAGGACAATTAGAGGCACAATGTAGTTCAATAAGGTATTATTGAAGTAACTGCATCTTAGATAGTAAAGCGTGTATTGCAATAACTAGGACGATGAAGCATGACAGGATTTAAATTGTGACAAGGAGAGTGAAACATAAAATTAACGCTACCATATTGTCACTAAGATTGTTACGAATAGTTCCTACCTAGGCTATGTTAGAGCACAGCATGTTAAGCTCTAATTCTGCCCTTCAGGTTCCCCTGGGAAGACAATATCCTTCACAGCTGAGCAAGAGGCCTGTAGTCTACATAGGCAGCTGCAGCGAAGCACTCAGCAATCAGCATACAGTCGTGGTCATCTGGCTGGAATCTCCCTCTAAAGTACATGGGTCCAGGGAGTGTTTTTAAAATAAACCAGCTGATGTTCCAAGATAGAATCCCCACGTAAGAGTGTGTATGTTTCTGTGAACATTAGAGACAAAGCGCACCACTTTTGCCGGCAACCACAGTGCTGGCCTAGGCAAAGAACTGCTAGATAGAGAAAATAAAACAAGACCGCAAATGTGCCTATTGTTAAATAATAGAAACAAAGCTCAATAAAATATATCTAAGTTAAAGTGCACAACGGCAGGTCTAGTTTGCTAAAATAACGTGTATAAAACTATAGCAAACATAGTCTGACAACCTGGCTTTTTACTGAAGGTTTTTAGCTTTGTTCCTCCCTGTGTGATCAGCGGTTATTGTTCCTGCAGTGCCAGGACACTCTGAGGAGAAGCTGTGTGCTTTACAGACTTCATATTCTTCATAGTCATAATTAATTTTAATTGCATTCTGATTTCCTCTGTTTGTTTATTGATTGTACTGCAGACTTTTTACAATATGGCTTCTAATCAGTATTTGATTCAAATAACACCCTTTTTACAGCAGCCAGCAAAAACACCTATGAAATGGAAGTATTGGTTGTGCAGTTTTGAAAATTATTTAGTGGATGCAACTAAATTTGAACCCAGGAGACAATTGGCTTTACTTTACAGTTGTCTAGGACAGGAAGGCCAACAGATTTTGATAATCTGCCTGAACTGGATGCTGCTATGGATCAGTCGGTCAGTAAAATGAGTAAACAGAGGCAGTCAGAATGCTATCCAAAAACTTTTTGGAACAATCCAGTGTTCTTTCAGAAAGGTCTAATTTTAACAGGCGGCTGATGAAAGTATAGACTGTTAGCTTTATCATGTAATTTTGGAGACACATAAGACATGTAATTGGAGTATGGTTGTTATGTGAAGAAGATCCAAGACCATATTTTGGGCTACAGAGACCTCACCTTAGTGGAGGTGGTAGATATCACAAAAGAAACGGAACACTCGTTAGTTTCTAGCAAACTCATGGGTCAGGACCAACCTGATGTAGGAGTTAAAGGATTAGTGGAATCTGACACCCTAGGCTTTATTTCAGTAAAGGAAAAATGTCAGGGTTGGTGCACAAGAGAACACAACAATTTTGTTTTAATGGTGGGTCAAGATCCCATTTGGGCAATAATGAAAATTGTGCAGTTGTTGGAAAGTGTTGCAATAAATGCAAGAAAATGTGACATTTTCAAGGTGTTTGGAGAGGTGGAAGAAAACAACTCAGAGTCAATACTGTGGGTCTTGTTATGGGTGATTCAGTATAAGATCGGTCTAATAATCTGTAAAAAGTTGTTCTTACACTAGAATAGGGAGCCGGGCAAACTTCTAAGGTCAAATGGCCATTATGATATGTCTCAGTGGGTGATAGCTCACACAAAATGATGGCTCTGGAGCCCTTCTTACTATTCTATCTGATACTCTGTTTTTCAATTTATGGGGACATAACAAGATATCAGAACCTCGCAATGTCAACCCCAGTGCTTCTGGGGAACAAAACAATAATACGCTGGGTTATTTTCTGGATCTTTTGACATGTATGGGTAGGAAAGCCACTACCAAAGTTTATGTTGCTTTAAAAGGATAAAATCTTTGTGGGTGTCAAACTGTGGTTAAGATTGGTTAATCTTGGTTCCGGGGTCTGATAAACCACTTATGGTAGCTGCTGTGAATATGTTGTTACTAGAACATGTTTCAGAAGATGGTACAGAACAGTTTTTTAACGATTTTCCAGATATGTGTGGTAGAAATGTTGTTAACATCACTAAGTTTGAGCACCACATCAGGTCAAAGCCTGGCGCACTTCCTGTTGCCTGCAGGGTGAGACACGTTCCATTAAGTGCAAGAGACCTTAAAGTTGTACTACGAAACTTAGTCAATGAAGGTATAATTATGGAAATCAACTCTTCCGAATGGGGTAGTCCCATTGTTATTGTCCTAAAGAAATTAGGGGAAATTTGCTTGTATGCGGATTTGCGCACCCTGAATAAAATGTTAATATTGACTGCCATCCACTGCCTAACATTCACAAATTGTTAGCTAATTTGGGACAAGCTAATGTTTTTAATATCCTTCATTTAGGATCAGCATTTCCTCAAATACCTCTTGATACTGCTTCACATGCATTAACTGCCTTCATAACACCATTCGGTGGCTTTAAGGCCCATATTTATACTTTTTTAGTGCTGCATTTGTGTCATTTTTTGACGCAAAAGTGGTGCAAATTTACAAAGTATAATTGTATTTTGTAAGTTTGCACTGCTTTTGCATCAAAAAATGACACAAATGCTGTGCTAAAAAAGTATAAATATGGGCCTAAGTTTCCTAGAATGCCGTTTGGTCTGGCTTCGGCTGCCAGCATATTTCAGAAACTTATGGACACAATTTCGAGGGGAAAAAAATAAAAAATTAAGCTTAGATAAGTGCAAATCTTTGGTGAAAGAATTGGACTATTCAGATCGTAGAATAACATCTGAAGGTATCAAACCAAACCATTGTATTATTAAAGTCATCAAGGGATTACCTTTCCCAAAATATAAGGATACTCTTAGTTCCTTTCTGGGACTGAGTGAGTATTACTCAAGGTTTGTCAAGGCGTATGCCTTTGCAGTACAACCACTTACATCCTTACTCAAGAAAGGTGTGAATTTTGTTTGGGGGGGTGCTGATGAGAGTAAAGCCTTTGAGAAGGTTGAAGAATTAGTTGTGTCAGCCTTGGCTTTAACACCATTTACTTCTAGCAAGAAGTGTATTTTGACTGTGGATGCCAGACAAGTCAGGCTTGGTGCTGATTTGTCACGACGAGTAGATGACAAGAAAGTTATGATTCCGTTTGGCTTTTGCTTGAAGATGCTTGAAACTAACTACAGTACCATTGAGAGGGAAGCATTAGCTTGCAATTGGGCAGGGGAGAAGTTTAAGACATTTTTATGCGTTGATAGATTTACTATTTATACTGATAACAAACCTCTTGTGTACCTTATCAGTGGTACTGGTACAGGTAACCCCTCAGCTCGTCTTGTGAGGCTACTATCACAACTTCAGGAATATGTATTTGATATCAAGTACAGTTCATGGTGGAAAAATTGAGAGCTGACTCTGGCGAAAAATGCCACTTGTCTCTAGTGATGAAGATGGTTGTCAGGAGGAAGTGGAGTTGCTATGATTGAAGATCTAGTGAAAGGAAAGGCTTGTGTCATGTACCAGGATTGGTTAGATGCTTTAATTGCTGATAGATAAGGTATTGCAGAAGGTTATACAGTTTTCAGAACATAGCACAACAAATAGAGCAGTGTTGGCTCTGAATCAGCCGCACTGAAGTATATATGTATAATATAGCTCTGAATAGTGCTCACCCCTTGTGGTCTCACTGCCGGGAGACCACTATACACGCATAACAAATCTCAGTAAAGAGGGAACACTGAAATATTCTTCACACAGTCTTAATCATAAGATGTAGATTAATCTATAAAGTCATTGCTCAAATTCTTCTTCTGTCAATCCATATACAAGGAGGGAGACAAACAGGTTCCAGTAATAACATCTTTATTAGCATACATCATCCAGTCACATTCTCCAGACTTTTAAATAAATGTATTCTCTCCTTAATTGGAACAAGACATTAAAACCCTAGCCATCCAATCATTCTGGGCCTCAAGTCAGAATGTAAACACAGCAACTCCAAACAATATCGCCTTTGCATTGGCCACATCAACGCAAATACATTGCCCAATCATATTCTTCAGATTTTCGAATGAGCCAATCCTCTACTAACAGAGTTACATATAAACTTGTTACAACAAATATTGAACTCAGAATGTAACTAGAGAGACCGTAAAAAATGTTGTCTTCATGTTGGCCACACCAACATCAATCACCAATCAGATTCTTAAAATTTTAAAATGGGCCCATCCTCTCTTAACAGAGTTATATACAAGTTTGTTGCACCAAATATCGAACGCTGATCATTACACCAGTTATTCCAATATGAAAACAGTATGAAAACAGATGTCTAGTAGTATCTCAACATTCTATAAACATATTATAAATTTAAAGCCATGTAATCAATCCAATGTGGGTTCAAATCTGAATGTAAGTAGAGTGACCCCAAACAATATCATCTGTGTGTTGGCCGCACCACTTCATAGGCAATGTCCAATCACATACTTCGGATTTTCACATGAGCCAATCTTCTATTAACAAAGTTACCCACAGACCTGTTACAGCAAATATTGATCTCTGAATCCAAAAAGTGTGACCTTAAGCAATTTCACCTTCAAGTTGGTCACACCAATGTGTATACATTGTCCAATCACATTCATCGAATTTTCGAATGAGCCAATCCTCTCTTAACAGAGTTTTATACAAACTAGTTTCACCAAATATCGCAACTAATGTCCCATCTGGCCAGCAAGGGACAATACCCTAAAGAACCATCACTTGTAAATCCTCACTAAAAATAATGCAGCTTACTTTCAAGATATGATCTCCTCTGCAATGTTCTTAATCTACTAATCCACCTGGACTCTATTTGATGAAGTCTAAATTCAGCTTCTCCTCCCCCAGGATCAATTTTCTCCAAGCCATGAAATCTAAAGTCCAGACTATAAGTGCGCCTTATATGTTTCCCCAAAGGTGAATGTACATCCTGATTCAACACTGTCCTTCTATGCTCTTGCATCCTCATCTTCAAAAGCCTCTTAGTGCTACCTACTTAGACCTTAGAACAACTACATATAATGTCATATACAACCCATACACTGTTACAATTAATACATTGTTGCACTGAATATGATGTGACAGTATTATAACTGAAATACTTAAGTTTGTTGACACCAAATTGGCACATCTTACAACTACCACAGGTATAATACCCCTTCGGTGGCCCAGTAACCAATTATCCTTAATGTACTTAGATGATTTAAAATAGTTTCTTATAACTCTATCTCTTACTGTGGGACCTCTTTGATGAGGAATAGTGATGGGTTTGGCAGGTAAGATCTCTGCCAAACCTGGCACACATCCAAGCAGAGACCAATGTTTTTGTAAAATCTTATAGAATTTCCCATGATCTTGATTGTAAGTAGAAACCAATACCACCCTGTTCTCACATTTTTTCAATTAGGCTTTTGAACCAATGTGAGGCTTCTGTGCATTCTCCAAATTCTATTTTCTGCTTTATTCAGTAAATTATTGTCATAATCTGTCGTGCAATCTGTATCTCAAATCCCTCGAACATTCATTGAAGTCATCTTCCTGACTACAATTCTAGCATTTTGATTCTGATTATCTCCCCATACGGGATACCTCCAATTACTGAGTGTGGATGTGCACTGTCTGCTCCTAGTATGCTCTTGGTGGCCGTCTCTTTTCAGTACAGTTTACTTTGAATACTACCATCTCTAACAAACAGCTGAACATACAGAAAATTAATCTCTGTCCTACTATGGCACATAGTAAACTGGACATTGTAGCTATTATCATTCAGATACCATTCATATTTCTGCAAGCTCACATCTGATCCAGTCCAAATGATCAGCATATCATCAATGAAGTGCCCCAGAAAATAAACATGCTCTATGCAGTCCATAAGAGGGCGCAAACCTAGATGCCATTGGTGTCCCCTGGGTCCAGTAGTACCAGTTGTAACCAAACAGGAAAAAGTTGCTTGTCAGAATCAATTCAGCCATCTCCATCAACATCTGGGAAATGGCTGAAATGAGTTCTACCAAACTCACACTCCTGCTTGATAAGAAACAGTTCAATGCAAAGAGACCAAACACCTTACGTATGCATGTGGAGACCCCTACTACATCCAAGGACACAAATGCCATCCTGGGGGTCTCATACCACATCACTCAACTTCTCTAACAAGTCCATTGCTATTAGACACTGGGCAGCAGACAAAGTATTAGTTATCAATCTGTTATAACAATGGACATCATTCAATTGTCTCATTATTTCATTATTGTAATCTTTTTTCCACATTATAACAATGTTTCCATCCTTGTCAGCCTCTCGTATGATTATTGAGCTGTCCACACCTAAATTAGACAAAGCTTTCCTCATAGGTCAGATTATCACCTCTATTGCGGTGTCCATCTGTGTAAGGGAAACCTCCTCCAATCTGTGCAAATCCTCTACTGTTTTCTTAACAAGTAAATCAATAGAGGGAAACCGACTACCCTGGGGTGTTACCTTTGAATGAGGTGTAAGACCACTGGTGCATTCATAATCAATTTCTATATCCAGCATTGTACATACATCATCCACTTCTTCATCATCATTCAAAGAAAATAAAACATGTAAATCTTAGACATCAGAGATGCTGAGACTTGATCTTTTTACTTTTCTCATCTTCTGTATATCATGTTTATCCAAAGTGGCAAAAAAACTTTTCAGTTTCAAATGCCTAGCAAATTTTTATAAGTCAATTTGTAAATCAGTATAATTGCAGTGATTCAAAGGACAAAAAGTTAGACCCTGTTGCAAGACATGTATTTCAATATTATTTAGTGTCCTGTCTGACAAATTATTCATGTGTAACTGATTTATATCTCCCAACGTATCCACATTGGTACTAAAGTTTCCATGCAAATTATGTTAATCCTCTGATTGCAAGTCACCATCCCAGTACCTCCTGTGTTTCCTCCTTCCTCTCCTTGTTTGCCTATGTTCCTTTTGGTTCCCATTCATATGTGTTGCACTTCCTCAGAAAAAGAAGAACTCTGAGGGAGACTGGGCCCTCACATATTAATGGGTACTGAGTCCTCATTAGAAGAATGAACAGAGCTGCTATAAATCACTGAGTTTCTGCGAGAAGTGATCAGTAATCATCAACTACAGATAAAGGAGAGGAAGGTAAGTAAGATATGATAGGACAAAAAGGATTATAGTAGTAGAAGGATTTTCACATTTGCTAAAAAGTTTGATGAAGTCCCTAAAGCTAAAAATATACAAGATAGCCATCTGGTGGTTGAACTTAGCTCAATGACTTATAGCAGCTCTAATCTTGAATATTAAAAAAAATCATGATTGTTTTGTAAAATGTATATTTGTACTTTTAAATTGCAGCCCAGATGAAGTTCTTCATAGGACGAAACATGTTGGCTGGGCTAAAGTATTGATTATTTATGGAATACTAATAAAGACTTTATTACTGGAATTCATTTGGCTCTGTCCTTGTACATGGATATACAGCAGAAGAATTTGTTCAATGACTGTATAGATTAAGCTACATTTGAAGATTAAGACTGTGCGAAGAATATTTCAGTGTTCCCTGATTATTGAGATTAGCTTTTAGAAGTAGCTTGGTCCAGAGAAAGGAACACACACTCCTTTTTGCGCCTACACTTGCTAGGGGTACAGTTTTGATGCATTCCCAGGTTTACAGGTTCTTGTAAATCTGGGAGTGCATCAAAACCAATGGGTGTTTGTGGGAAAACCCAAACACAAAGTCCATAGAATGCCTCCTTGATGCAGTGTAAGGCAATGCAGCTCCTTGCACTGCGTTGCCTTACACCATATCTACAAAGCCATGAAAAGACACGCGAAGTAGCTGTGCGTGGCCTTGTAGATATGGCTCTGCACTATGCGTCACCAGTGCGTCACAAAAAGTGATGCACCTTCGGCACACAGGGCTGTAAATATGCCCCACAGATCCCATGCCTGAAAATATTTGGGATAAAGTTGCTCAAGATTTTGCAGTCCCGTTGAGCTTTTACCATCTGAGAAAAGATACTTGATTGTTCTGGTGGATTATTTTTCTACATGGGTGTATATTGACTTTGTACCATCTCTAAGTACTGAGTATGTGATCAAATTTGGGGAAATAATTTTTTCCATTGAGTGAGCTCCCAAAATTGTGGTTACAGACAATAGGATGCATTTTACTTCTAAACACAGGACACATTTCATTAATTCCTTTGATATCAATCATCTTCTGATAGCCTTGTATTCCTCTACATCAAATGGTTTGGTGGAAGAATCAATAGAATTTTTAAAGAAGGGGTACAAACTGCTGTAGCAACTGCTTTAGATGTGTAAAAATCTTTTCGGCGGAAACTGTGAACTTATTTTATTACTCCACATACCACTACAGATGTTTTACCTTTTAAACTAATACGGATATTTTTTTCCAAAGTCATTGGTGTGTCCAGAGTGGGTGAAGGCATTGAAATACCATAAGGACAAATCTGATCACAGTCAATAAATAAATAATTTGTAAAGCGCAGCAAATCGCCTGTGAGAGTCTCAAGGCACTGGAGTTGCTAACTGCTACGTGGTGATTAGTTCATTTGAACAACCAGGTCTTGAGACCTTTCTTGACATGCTGGAGTGATGAGATGGTCCTGCGGTGCAGGGGGAGGTTGTTCCAAGCCTTGGCTGCCACATGAGAGAAAGAGCGTCCTGCACTGTTGGCTTGGTGGATCCAGGGAGTGTCTGCAAGGAAGAGGCAGGCGTATCATAGGTGTCCGCTTAGTTAGTGGAAGGTCATGCGCTTCTTGATATATGCTGGTCTCATGTTGTGCAGGGATTTTTATGCATGCGCCAACACACTGAACTGGTATCTTTTCTGGATTGGGAGCCAGTGTAGCTCCTTAAGGTGGGATGTGATGGGGATTCGTCTGGGGAGGTTGAAGATGAGTCCTGCCGCTGCGTTTTGTATTGTCTGTAGTTTCTTCAGGAGGAGTGCGGTGATTCCTATGTAGAGGGTGTTCCCGTAGTCCAACCTGCTGTGACGAGGGCCTGTATGATCGTCTTTCTGACGTCGACTGGGAGCCACCTGAAGATCTTGCGGTGCATGTGGAGGATGTGGAAGCAGGCAAATGAAACTCTGTTTACCTATTGCTCCATAGATAGCGTGCTGTCTAAGATGATGCCTGTGGTTTCAGACCAGGTCTGTCGGGTGGGGGGGGTGGGTTGATTTCCGCAGGCTACCTTGTGTTGTTCCATAGTGAGGTATTATTCCCGAAGTTGAGGACTTCTGTCTTTCCATGTTCAGCTTGAGGCAGTTGTCCTTCATCCAGTTGGTGATGCTCATCATACATCTGTGGAAGCTGGCTCTGGTGGTGGAGGGGTCTTGCGAGAGGATGAGCTGGGTGTTGTTGGCATAGGAAATGACGTTGAGTCTGTGTGGTCTGATGAATTTGGCTAAGGGAGTCATGTACATGTTGAAGAGGGTGCGGCTGCGGGATGATCCTTTGGGGACGCCACAGATGATCTTTTTGGGCTCAGAGGTGAGTGGTGGGAGATGGATTCTCTGGGCTATTCCAGTGAGGTATGAGGTGATCCATTTGAGGGTGTGCCCCTGGATTCCGATGTGGTGGAGTCTGTTGATAAAGATGTGATGGGAGACAGTGTCAAAGGCGGCTGACAGGTCCAGGAAGATGAGGGCTGCCTTATGCCTGCGGTCCATGAGAACCATGATGTTGTCTGTGGCTGCTGTCAGGGCTGCGTTGGTGCTGTGGGTGGCTTGGAATCCAGATTGAGAGGGGTTGAGGATGTTGATGTGTTCCAGGTGATCAATGAGTTGCTGGTTGATTGCCTTCTCAAGAACCTTCACTAGAAAGGGGAGCATCGCCATGTGTCTGTAGTTCTTAGGCTCTGCTTGGTCAACAGATGGTTTCTTCATGAGGGGTCATGTTTCCAGTCCTCAGAAGAAAGATTTGATTAAAAATAAACACAATGTGAAAAAAGTTGCATTCTCAGTAGGTGACTGAGTTTTAGTTAGAAAACAATTTAGAGTAAAAAAAAGTGAATCGAAATACTTGTCTCTGGTGAAAATCTTTACATTTTTTAAAGGTTCTGCTTTACTTTCTTGAAAAGGGGTGGAGTAAGAAATGTTTAATTATGTTAACGGATGTACAGTCAAAGAAAATACTTAAACTAAAAGAAGTTGAAAGGAATGATGCATGGTATGATAATGAAGGTGTACTTGTTAACAATGCATAAATCAAAACAGTAGTTCAAAGTTTTTCATATGCTTTTTCTTTTCCAGGATCCCCAGGAAATGTTGGATCTTCAGCTGCTTGTTCAGTTGTTACTGATTCTAATGAGACTCATTCCAATTCTGTTCAAAATATTTGTGAAAATCTAGGCACTTCTGATAACCACAAGGCAGTCCATAATACTTCTGTACCCACAAAATTAAAAGTGTTATTTGTAATGATGCTTGACACTATTTTTGTGCACAGTTATATATTTTGTTTTGTTTTGTTTGTGTTTATAAAGGGGAAGATGGCAGTACATACTATGCCTATGCCATATTGTGAGTCATGATTGACTGTATATTGCTGTAACTTGGAATGTTCATTGTTCAGGCACTCTGGCTCTTTTCTGCATGAAAGAGTCCGGGCAACTGCTCCCTGTGGCAGGTGCTGCTGGATCGTTTTTACCTGAATAAACTTCGGTTAAGTGTACCTCTCTGTGTTGGCATAGTTAGTCAACAGTGCGAAAGACTTCTGTGACAGACACTTTTCTTTATAATATGTTGACATAAGGGATACCTACTTTGGATTTTCATGACTTCCAAGACCTTCTAAATGAATCAGCCTTTAATTTCGTTCCTCTGTGTGGTTACAGAACTTCTTGGTGACTTGATATGTCGTTATAATATGCAGAAGGGGTACTTGATCCCATATATAATGACTAGGGAGGGAGTGTCTCAAATGCTGACGTCACTACCTTCCTCACACAGTTTTACTCCCTCCTCCTTTCACGAAGCCTCTTTTTCATCCCTCTCTAACACCCGTGCACCCTCATCGCCAACACTGCACCTTCAAGCTCTCCTTAACATGCTTTTCTTTCCCCCTATCTCTTTCCGTCAGCCCTGCGTTACACCCTTCGTTAGACAGATCTAACCTCCCTTGTGTCACATCCTGAAGGCTGCTCTTTCTCTCACAGCTCTTCTTCCTTCCGTCTTTTTCGCACCCATGCACGTTTTCCCTTACCTTCAAAGTCTCAACTCAACTGCCCCTCCTTCTCTTGGCTCTGCTTCTCATTCCTTTCAGTGCCCCCCAACTGCCTTACTCAATCCTTACATCTTCATCTCCCTCTCACAGAGCCACTTCTCCAAACTCCCACAACCAACCCGGCTCCGCCTCCCTCGTTCTCATTCTCAAACTGCCATGCTTCTCTCTCCGCCCTGCTCCGGTCTCCTCTTCCTCTGGCGCCTCGCCTCTTATATTTACTGCCTCATTTTTGTCCGTCGTGTTTGCTTCAAAGTCCTGATCCTCGTCTCTTGCACTCCGCCATCTCTCTCGCCGCAACCATGAGCTTTGCAGTCTCCGAACCTCACACTTCCCCATCCCACACACTGGCATATTTCTCCCCGCCCTCTCACCACTGTGCTCCACCTCTCTCCTCTCACAGCCCCGCCCAGGGGCGGAGCTGTGGCTGCGGGCTAGGAAGGGGCGGGGGAGCCTGGTAGCCGCAGCTCTCCCCAGCGCATCTTGAGCTCTGGTCTTGACAGCCACCTCTGTGGATTCCTGTGTCAAAGACCTGTTCGTCGCTGAGGGGCAGCTGGATTTCCCTTCATTGCCTCCTGCTCTTCTAGATGTGGGCGCTCAGCCGGGGCCGAGACCCCACAGCCCATCTGTCAGACACCCCGGGGATGCTCAGAGAGGCTCCAGATACTCCTGTAAGTACCGGTATTCGAATGAGTGACAGCAAGCGGCTAGACAGTGGCTGGTGAAGGCTACATAGGTCCAAGACCACGGACCAACAAGGGAGTCATACGGAGGTGTGAGGGCGCGTGGCAAAGGGCACCCATCTCGGGTAGTCCATCCAGACAAGGATTTAATAAAGGTACTGCAGGGATAGGAGGGGCGAGGACAGTCTGTAGGGGGTCCACGGGTGAATATTTATGAAAATATACCTGTCGAGTTACCATTCAACAAAGCACGGCATGTTCTAACAACGAGCTACGAACGAAAGTGGCGGGGTAGTCGGTCAGTGCACGTTGCCACGGCTCGAATTGAGGATCTGGATCGGTGTGGCGGCAGGATCTCAGCGTGTAAGATGTGAGCGGAGGGGAGAGCAGGGCGCTAGGAAAGGAAGCGGAGATAGCGCAAAACCAGAGAGGAAATTCAATGGAAGGAAAATGACTGCAGGGTGTGAATGGGGAGTGAAGGGGTGGGGGGCTATGGTAGTACTAAGTATCACGAGGGCTCGAGCCTGGAGCGCCACAGAGCGTGAGATGACGGGTGTCTCTCCTGTTTTATATCATGTCATGTTACATTATGGGGGTTTGTAAACCGCGCCTGCAAAACCGCTCGCTTACATTATTACAGGCGGGTGATCCGTGACTGGACGGTGTAACAGCGATAGAGTGCCGGAGCCATGCCTTACCCCCCCCCCCCCCCCTCCACCCCCGCTCCTTCCCACCACCACCACACTCACACACACACCGTCAAAGCTCAGTGCTAGAGTGGCCTGAGCAGACAGAATCAAGAGGCTTTTTATTTAGAAATTGACGTTATGCTCCTTTGTAACGCCAACACAATAAACGGAATCGCCTCTGTTAGCACATGTATTTATTACTGCAGGCAGTGAATGGGATGAAGCCAAAGGCCGGGGATTAGGGTGGGAGTGGGCTGCGGGGTGCTATGGAGATGGTACCAACCGAGACCCAAGCGTAGATTGTGTTGCTTTTTAGATCTGGCATGCAGTGGTTATGGTAAAGGACAAAAGTACATTATATACGAGATGTTCGATGTAGTAATTGCTGCATACCTTGTCGCCTCTTTACAAAAGGGTGTGACTTAGGAGTTTGGGGTGCATAGGGAACCACCGGAGGTCCGAGCGTAGCTGAGGCACATACACCGTCGGATCAATATTCACTATTTATTTTATTGTATTAAGGGATCTTACATGGACATAATCTGCTCATTTATTACCGGTCCCTGTTTTGGCACAGTGTGAGCGGGGTATTGGTGGGACGTATTGATGGTTAATGTGCCTCGAGGTCTATGCCTGCCTACAGACCAGCAGAGGACCTCCTGAGTGATGTGTTTATGTTATGAAAGAATAGTAGTCTTTCTATAGCGTACACACTGCAACCACATCCTTAGTATTACCACAGAATAGAAGTGGGGGCAAAGTTGGGATACCTTCTGGGTGGTATATGTTGCATGTGCTAGAGCTGGGATTATAACCTTCTGGGTGCTATGTTCTGCCCAGTCTATAGTGAGGATTATGATGAAAGGAATGCCTTTCATGGCATCTCTTGTTATGGGTCCTTCTAGAACGTGCGCTGTGAGAAGCCTGTATTAACTGTAGGTAGTATAAGTGACGGTGTCAATGGCATGAGGCCCTGTCCAATGCAATGTAGCTGGTAATGTGTAATGTTATGTTGTAATATGTTGTTAAGTGACTACATAACGTACTACACTCTTCTCCGCCGCTCTCAGTAGCGGCATCAATAAATGCATTTTGTGAATGAGAGTGCAAGAAGGCTAGGGGCCCGGGCCTAGACACCCGCTCGCCCATCGATCTTCATGGGTCTGAAACCAACTCGGCTCAAAATTTGTTATGACAAACCTAATTCTATGCTGAATCAGGAAGTGATGTCCTGCTACCAGTTCCTAAAATTATATAAAGAGTGGGCTTTGGCCCCAACAAGAGCAGTATTTCTCTTTCTTCTCTTGTTATTGGCTGTTTGATGTAGTTTCCACCTCCCATGGAATGCATACAATGCCATGTATGAGGAACCATTTAACATCTCCGTAGTACAGATATTAAATGTTTCATCTCACAAATTAAATGTATAGAGAAATCATTTATTTCTGCATTTCACTGCTGCTGCCTGTTTTAAAATGTTTATTCAGGACCCAAAATGCAAGACAGAACGACCAGCTTTGCTTGTTGCATAGCCTTGCCATTTCCAATATATAGTTAGCTATGAAAGCTGGCATACGCTATGGGTTTGCAGCCTCAGCTCAAAAGTGCTCCAGTCAAGACGTGCAATCTTTTAGCGCTGTCAACGACCATGAGTGCTGCAATGGGTTGGGGGCCAGGATAGTATCATCCTCATCTAAGGTGCATTGGCGTAGAGCGTTGCAGAGTATAGTGAGGTAGAGTGCAGTGGCGTAGAGTGCAGCAGCATAGAATTTAGCAGCATACAATGCAGCTTTGTAGAATGCAGTGGCGGAGATTAGAGTGGTGCATCACAGAAGGAAGTGGTGCAGAGTGGAGTGGTGCAGAATAGATTGGCATAGAGTGCAGTTGTGTAGAGTTGCATGGAGTGGAGTGATGCAGAGTGGAGTGGCAGAGTGCAGTGATGCAGAGAAGAGAAGAGTAGAATGCAGTGCCACAGAGTGCAGTAGTGTTGGGTGGTGTAAAGTGGAGTGCAGAGTAGAGTACAGTGGTGTGGAGTAGTGCAGAGGGTGGAGTGGCATCGAGTGGAGTATGCATGGTGTGGTAGCACACTGCCATTACAGAAAACGCATTTTCAATTGAATGAATGGATGAATCTTCAATTTTTGAAGGTTGTGTAATTGAAAGCAGATGGAGTTGTCAGCTGACCCAACAGATCTTGTATACAACTTTTTAAACTTAAATTTTATATTCTATCCCGTTGCAGTTATTTCTGGTTGGGAGTAATGTGCAAAGAAGTTATCCAGTTGGGCCAGAGTCTGGCAGCTTGATTCTGTGTTAATTCTAGTTTTCCAGTTCGATCCCTGAGCCAGTCCACATAACAAATGTGAACGGGATTCAGGAATTCTAAGACTAGCATCTAGATTTTATGCACAATGGGGAGGTGCATCTTTGTAGAATCCTCGAGGAAGAAGAACCTGTTCTAAATGTACAGGTGTTTCAGACAAGGGGGACGTTTCAGTGAAAGCCATATTCACAATTCCTGATAGAAGAAGTTGAGTATTTTCTGCCAGGCTCAGGAACCACAAACAATGGTGGTCGAGCACCTTAGCTAAGAGGTACCTGTTTATATTAAACAAGGACCCGAATAAACAGGATTTCTTGGGGTAATTGTTTCCAAGGGAGAGTGTGGAGAGCCTATTTTTGGCAGTGTGGTTCAGCAGGGAGTTTCCTTTCTACCAAACTGTTGATAAACCAACGGGCAACCAAGTACATCTTCTTAGAAAAGTCCTGACTCTCCAGTTTCTCTCAGAAAATGACATTAGTCTTCACAATGATCATGTTCAATGGCATATACACAGAATTCTCTTAAAACTTACTCTTAAACTACCAAAGGTTTTAAAATGACCCTAGCAGATACTATCGATAGTCAGGAAGCTGAATACTAAGTCTGTGTAGTTCTGGTTCAACGTCATGGCTCTATAATCCACCACCATACAATGCATGCCTCATTATTTTACTCATGAAAGTTATTTTTTCATTTCTGCATTCTTCTTTTGCCCCTGTTTTTCCATCTTTGTCTCCCTCCTCCCTCCTCTTTCCCTTTGCTGTGTTTTTCTCTTTGTAATTCTGGATGAAAGTGTTTTGAGGAAAAATAAACCCTGCTCCCCAAAAACGAACGCCTCTGGGCCCCACCTGCAACCGCAGTTTAAGCAGTGCCAGGATCATGCTGCTCTAATACTGGTTGGCCTGAAAGAATGAGACCACATCTTGCCTGCACTGAAGTCCCTTTCATAGGTCAACAGTAAAGGATCACAATTTAAAGAAACTTTTCTAAAATGATAGCGCTCCCAAGATGCTCTTTGCCAATGTTACTCTACCACACTGCCTATTGTCTCTATAACACCCACATGCCTAGGTTCTGCTGATCATAAACCACTCATACAACAGCAGTCCAGAAACAAGAAACGTGATGGAATATTTCTCCACATGTCTGGCCTTCATCTCTTTCGAGTACTCTAATCCTACGTCTAAGACTTGAAAATAAATTTCTCAAATTAAGGAGGTACCTGGGAACGCACCTCTTCAACCAGGCCTAAGGTTAATATCCTGCCTGTTGCAGACTTTGTCATGGGATCGTGGTTTATGAACAGTCTTCAATGTTCTGCTTTTACTTCTCTGCCTACAAAGAGTATCAGCTAGGAAATTGACTCACTTGATCTTCAGATTCTTAGGCCCGTATTTATACTTTTTTAGCGCCACATTTGCGTAATTTTTTGACGCAAAAGCGGCGCAAACGTACAAAATACAATTGTATTTTGAAAGTTTGCGCCATTTTTGTGTTAAAAAGCTACGCAAATGCGACGCTAAAAAATTATAAATATGGGCTTTAGTCTTTCTTACTATGGGGTATGTATTACTTTACAAAAAGACTCCGCAAATACATTTCCTTATCACTTGGATCTGATTGAAAAACATGCACCTTATTTTATTTTGATTTTGTTTTGTAGGCTGCCACTTTAGATAAGTCGATTAGAAGGGGGCAAGAGGGCCCAAATTTATACTTTTTTTGTGCTGCATGTGCATCACTTTTTGAAGCAAAACACGGCACAAACTTACAAAATACAATTGTATTTTGTAAGTTTGTGTCGCTTTTGCATCAAAAAGTGACACAAATGCGGCGCAAAAAAAGTATAAATATGGGCCTAGAGGTGCAGCTGGGTTTCCAAGGATGCTGATTCACTTTTTGAGGGATGGATGTTGAAAAGTCTCTGGAACAGGCTGGTGTGTTGACAGTTAAAATGCTGTGCAGTTGGTTCAATAGGTATGGGCAGATATAGTTAAAACGCACTGTGGTTCTTCTTTGACGTGGCCTTTGGCAGCTCTTTTTGAAGATTGTTGAATTTGATTGCAGATCACAGATCAGCTGTCAGTGCTTATTCCTGAGGTGCTGAGCAGTGGGCCTGAAACGCAGGAGAGGGGATGGTGGTTAGCTGTGCTCGTTGGAAGCAATGGCCTTTCTGGACCTGCAGAATTTGAGAATTCCCTTTTTCAATTTTGCAGGCGAGGTGATCTAAATTGATGGTAAATTACGTGATTGTAGACATCTTCACGAGAGTTCTCAAGTGTTTGCCTCCTACTTGTGATTTTGCGTTCCAAACGTAAGTGTGGTTATTGTCTTTTGACACAATGTCCTCCTGTAGACAGGGCATGGGATGTTTGTCTCATCTCAGTGACAATCTTTGTAGGGTTGAGGCTGCAAGGACATTCTCTAGTGTATGCATCTTGCTTGCGAGACTTCGTTGTGTACAGTAAAGGGCTTGGAGCCAGTCTGTCACTTACCATTTGTTGGCTTGCATGGTACTGTTCTTTACAGCCTCGTGATTTGTCAGTGCAGGGCAAGCATCATTTCCATTACTCTCTGTGGAGCAGGGACCAAGCACTGATTGATTGAACTTAATTATGGCCCATCCTCTCCTCCCAATATGATTGAGGTACTTTTTTTTCCTTTTGAACTTCTAGGGCCCTGCAAACAGAATGCTTGTGATTGGCAGAAACATGCCCAGCAGGACAAAGTTGCACATTTTTATTTTTTATAGTTAACTTTCTTTTATTTTGCCAAGTCGTCTATTCTCACTTTCCTCTCATATTTTCTTTTGTTTTTGCTTGTGGGCGCTCTTATGAAAAAGATGATGATTATCTTGTTTAAAATATTGCAAAGCGACATTGTTCCTTTATTATGTGTAATTACTGAAATGCTGCTTTAACACATAATCGTGCAGTACACTACAATCTACCCCACTACAATCCAGCCCCCTCAGATCTAAACCACTCATCCCAATCCTATCCACTCCAACCCATCCCACTTCAATCCTCCCAACCCACCCCAATGTAATCTGCCCTACTACAATTCACCCACTCTAATAAAAAACAATCTGCACCACTCCAAAACAATGTGCCTCACTCCAATCCAAAACAATATGCCCCACTCCAATCTGCCCCAATCCAAAACAATCTGCCCCATTGTTATCTGCTGCTTTCCAGTCCACAACAATCTGCCAAATTGCAATCCAAAACAACCTGGACTCCAATTCATACCGATCTGCCCCACTCCAGCCGCCTCACTCCAATCTGCCTGCTAGGCCTGACATCCTTAGGGTGGTCTTACCCCAAACGTTTTGCCTTTACCTCCTGTTTTGTTGTTGTATCCTTTGTTAGACTCTGAGCACTTTACCACTAGTAATCAGTGCTGAAGTGCATGCGCTTCTCCCCTAAAACATGGTAACATTGAGGTATCTCCAAATCGCATGTTTAATTTACCTGTAAATCCCTTGTAGAGTGGAATACCACTTGTAAATTAAATGCTACTAGTGGGCCTGCAGCACTGATTGTTCCACCCACTTCAGTAGCCCCATTAAACCCGACTGAGGCCTGCCACGGCAGAGCCTCCGTGGGCAGTCCCACTGCCACCTCAACTTGGCACTTAAAACCTCTTGCCAAGTCCAGAACTCCCCTTTTCTTACATATAAGTCACCCCTAAGTTAGGTGCACTTGAGAACCAGCAGCTGCGAGAGAGGAGGGTGCGCTGCACTTCAGTCCCTAACCTCAGGCCGCTCCATAAACCCAAATTCGCCCTGAGGAGATGACTCTTGGCGGAGGTATCTGCACTATGCTGCACACCCTGATTGGACCTCCCCACTCACCCGGGCAGACGAGGAACAGCGCCCAGCGGCACAGGCCCATGACCATGACTCGCCTGCACAACTTGCGGCTTGCTCCCCAGCCTGCCTTCATCCACGGAGCTGGGAAGCAGCGCACCTCGCTAGATGGCGGCTGCACTCTGCCCATCAAGGAAGGGTGATTGTGTGATCCTGACAACTGAGACCTAGGACATCTTGAGCAGCTGGGGGAGATTCCCTGAAAGCATCTCTGTCTTTTCCCAGACTGCCTGAGTACCTTCCAAGACCCGATTCAGCTTCTGTGAATGTGCATTCTTGATGAGCAGAATTACAGTAAAGGCTCTAAAAGGAGTGTACATGATTTATGCACTGCTCTTACAGTTAATACTGGTAAACTATATATATATATCTCTTGGTCTATTGATTACATTCTTCATCAACACAGATAAATATCTAAACTTGTGTGTAGTCTTTTTGTGGTGTTTTAATTGATTTACTGTAATTTGTGTCTCACAAATGCTTTACACATTGTCTCTTAAGTTAAGCCTGTCTGCTCTGTTCCAAGCTACAAGAAGGTAAGCACATGTTAATTTAGGTGTGTATCAGACTTGCCCTGACTAGAGTGGGGTTTTTTCTCTGGCTCAGGTAGATACCCTAGCCAACTAGAAACCCCATTTATGTCAATGCCCCACTTTAGTCCGAAACAATCTGCCCCACTTCAATCCAAAACAATCTGACCCACTCAAATTCGCCCACTCCAATCTGCTCCACTCTAATCCAAAACAGTCTGCCCCACTCCAATCCGCCCCACTCCACTCTGCCCACTGCAATCCAAAACAATCTGTCCTACTTCAGTCAACCCCAATCCAATCTACCCCACTACAGTCCAAAACAATACACTCCTCTCCCATTCAATCCACATCACCCCACTCCAATATACCCCACTCTATCCCAATTCACCCCACATCAATCCATCCCACTCCCAACCAATCGACCCCACACCCACCAAATCCACCCCACTCCATTTCACCCGAATACAATCTGCCCCACTCCAATCTCCCCCACAGCAATCCAAAACAATCTGCCCCACTCCAGTCTGCCCCAGTCCAATCCAAAACAATCTGCCTCACTCCAATTTGCCATACTCCAAACTGCCCCAATCGAAAACAATCCACCCCACTCCAATCTAAAACAATCTGCCCCACTCCAATCTGCCTTATTCAAATCCAAAACAACCTGCTCCACTCCAATGTCCCACTTCTATCCAAAACAACTTGCCCCACTCCAATCCATTTCATTATGTCCCACTCCAATTTGCCCCACTCTAATTTGCTCCACTTTAATCCAAAACAACCCGCCTCACTCCAACCTGAACCACTCCAATTCCTAACAACTCACTCCAGTCTAAAACAATCATCCCCACTTCAGTTTAATCCACCTCTCCAAAGCACCCCACTCCATCCCAATGCACCCCACTCCAATCAACCACAACCCATCCCACTACAACCACACCCCACCCCAATCCAATCCACTCCACCCCAATCCTCTCAAGTCCAGTCCCCCTTCTCCAGTCTGATCTACCCCACTCCAGTCCAATCCATCCCACCCCACTCCATTCCAACCTATTCCAATTCAACCCACCCCACTCCAATCCAGTCCACCAGACTACAATCAAGTCCACTGCTGCACAATCCACCTCACTCCAATCCCCCCAAACCAGCCCACCCGACTCACTTACAATCCACTTTATTCCACCCCTGTCAAATCAATCCACTCCACTCCACTCCACCCACTCTATCCAATCAAACCCACTACAATCCAATCCCACTACATCCAGTCCAACCCACTCCAGTCCAGTCCATTTCACCCACCTTACTCTAATCCATCCCACTCCAGTCCACCCCAAGCCACCCCACTCTACTCAATCTATCCCACTCTACCCCATTCCAATTGACCACACTCAGTCAACCCCATCCCACACTAATCCACCCACCCAAATCCACCCAACTCAATCCACTCCATTTTACTTCAATCTACCACAATCCAGTCCAAATGACCCCAATACAATCCACCCCAATCTAGTCCACCAAATTGCAGCCCAACTCACCCTACCACAGTTTAATCCAGTCCACCCCAATCCAATTGAATCCACCCCTCCCCATCCCAGTTCAGTCCACCGCACTACAATCCAGTCCATCCAGCCTAACCCACTACAATCCACCCCACTTCAATCCAATCCACTCCAATCAACCCCATACCAATCCACTCCACTCCACTTCACTCCAATCCACCCCAACCTAATCCAATCTACCTCACCCCATCCCAGTCCAGTCCGACCCATTCCAGTCCATCCACTGCACTGCACTCCAATCCACCCCACCCAACATCACTCCAATCTACCCCACTTCAATCATACCCACTCCAATAGAAATGACCCTACTCCAGTCCATCCCACCCCACTCCAATCTAACCTACCCTACTCCAATGTAACCCACCCACTCCAATCTAATCAAATCCATCCCACTACAATTAAATCCCTTGCTATACAATCCACCTCACTCCAGTCCACTCACACCACACCACCCCAGTCCACCCCACTCCAATACAATCCACTTTAATCCAGCCCACTCCAGTCCAATCCAGTCCACTCCAAACCACCTTAATCTACCCCACTTTAATCCAGTCCATGCCTGTCCAATCAATCCACCCCACACCAATCCAATCCTCCCGACACCAATCCAGCCCACCCCTCTCTAATACAATCCAACCCACTCCAATCCAATCCAATCCAATCCAATCCAACCCGCTCCAGCCCAATCCAACCCACTCCACTTCAACAGCAATCCACCCCACCCCACTCCAATCCACCCCACACCATTCCAATCCACCCCCACCCTAATCCACCCTACTCAATTCAGTCTACCCCACTCAATCCAATCCACCCCACTCCAGTCTGATCTGCCCCAGTCCAATCCACCCCAATCAGATCCACACCACTCCAGTCTTGCCCCACTCCAATCTGCCCCACTTCAATACAAACCAACCTGCCCCACTCCAATCTATTTCATTCTGCCCCACTCCAATCTGCCCCAGTCCACCTACACCAGCCCATCCCATCCCACTCCAATACAATACACTCTAATCCATCCCACTCCAGTCCAATCCAGTCCCATTAATCCACCCTACTCCAGTCCAATCCACCCCACTCCAAACTACCTTAATCTACTCCACTGCAATCCAGTCCACCCCTCCCCAGTCAATCCATCCTACACTAATCCAATCCACCCAACTTCAATCCAACCTACCCATTCCAACCCAATTCAACCCACTACAATCCACCCCACCCCTCTCCAATCCAATCTACCACACTCAATCCACACCACCATAATCCACCCCACCCTAATCCATCCTACTCAATCCAGTCCACCCCGCTCAATGCAATCCACCTCACTCCAATCCACCCCACTCCATTCTGATCCACCCAGTCCGATCCTCCAATCTGATCCACCACAATCTGATCCGCTCCAATGCAGTCCAACCCACTCCAGCCCACCCCACCTAATTTCAGTCCAGTCCACCCCACTCAAATCTATCCCACTCCAATCCACCCCAATCCACTCCAATCCACACTACTCTACTCCAGTTCACCCCTCTACCCCAATCCAGTCCACCCCACCCCATCCTAATTCATTCCACCGCACTTCACTCCAATCCCATCCAAATCAGTCCACTACAATCCACTCTACTCCACTCCAATCCACCGCACACATCCCAGTCCAGTCCACCCCACTCCAATCCATCCACCCAATGCGCTCCACTCTATCCCATTGCAATCCCCCCAATACCAGTCCACCCAATCCACTCCATCCCAATCCATCTCCTGCAGCCCACCACACCCAATCCACCCCACTACAACCCACCCCACCTCACTCCAATTCACCCCACTAACTACAATCTGCAACTCCTCCCCAATCCACCCTCTCTATCTCAGTCCAATCCAATCCAGCCACCCCATTGAGTTCAGTCTACCCCACCCCAATCCAATCCACCCTGCTCCACTTCAATCCAATCTCACTAATTACCCTCATATATTACATCACTTGTGACATCTTCTGTGACATCATTGATGATATCACTGCAACATTTGCAGTGAAATTACTGATGAGAAAACTGTGCATGAGCAGGACACAAGTTATAGTTAACTGTTACAGGAAATAACTATAACTGGTGAATTTCTGTCATTTTTAGAGCTTAAAAGGTTACCTTAAATTGTTACTGAACATTTCATCTAACTATAACGTTAATTTAATGTTTGCTTTTTCATTGAAAATAAATAAATGTGTGTGTGTGCGTGCATGCGTGAGTGTCTATGCCTATATATTGTATTGTATTGTAATAGTATTTATATAGCGCTTACTACCCCTGACGAGGCGTCGAAGCGCTTTTCGGTGAGTAGCACGCTACTCTGGAACCCAACAAGAATTAGTGATGGATTAGTATCGGGAAATAATGAGTACAGTTATATATATATATATTTTTTTTTTTTGGGGGGGTGGGGGGGGGCGGCGGTCGGTGGCCCACCAGTTTCATCTGTGGCCCAATGTGTGCCCCTAAAATGAAATTAAATGCTAAAGAATCCACTGGACCAAGAATTTGGTGTGAGCCTGCATATCATGATTTCTGGGGGAGGCAGTGGCAGGCAGCAGCAGAGTGGAGTTGGAATGTGCTCAGGTCACTGGGATTAACCTCTGCCCTTTCTACGGGGCTTCGAGGGCATCTTAAATTCTCTCCTGCCAGGGGCAATGAGTGAGCCCAGGCCTTATATTAAAGTTTATAGAATAGATTTTAGATTAGGCTGTTCAAGAGCATTCTTTTTAGCGACTTCTTATTAATAAAACGCCGATTCGCTCTTGACTCATATCGAATCAAACGATGTATAGTAGAAATGCACACCAATGCAGAAGGCGCATATGACCCCGAACCGTTATACTGGCATCCGCTCCCTATTTTACATTTTACTGTGATGTCAACATGAGCGGTTACATCTCTCTCTTTCCAAAGCACCTAACACCCCCCCCCCCCCCCCTCCACCCGCTCACACACACACACACACACACACACCGGCTCCTTCTCCTCCTTCCTCTTCCCTCTCCTTCTCCATCTTACTGTTTCAGGCGCCCGAATGAGGTAGAATGTAGGGTTACACGCATTGGTGCAGCAGGCGCGCGTTCCCTCTGAACTACTGTGACTGCCTTCCAGTGTGTGATATGAAGGGTTACACACAAGTCTGCAGCAGGCGTTTAATCACTGAGCTCTTCGCTGCGCTCTAAAGCTGCCCCACTGTGGTTCAGGATAGGGGTGTTTTTCTGGTGAATTGTAGCTAATTTGGTATAGTCTGTTACTGAGCTTTGCAGACAGAATCGTTAACACAGAATAGGGGCACTTCAACCCCAGCTGCTCGACAAGTGTTTCCAAGGCATGTGTGTATTTAAAAATCAAACAGATGGGGCTGCCATTTGGAGCTCTCTGGAGTATTCACAATATTGGTGTTGTGTTTTCAACATGAAGGAGATTAGGTCCTGCTGAGAGGGCAGGGGACTCGGGCGAAGTGGAGGGTAAGGGGAGGTGGGGGAGGGTGTGTGCGTGGACGTAGCAGGATGTCTTCAAGCAAAGGGCCCGAAATGTTCTAATGGGCAGACTGCCTCCACGATGGAGCGCTAAGAGGAGTCTTACAACCATGGACGTCAATTCACCGAAATGCCACGGGCAGCGAAAGTGACATTACATGCCTTTTGATCTCCACTTTCACTCACACACATACACACAAATTTGCCTTACATACACTCTCTCACATAAACACACTCACCCACAAGCACACACACAACATACATTCAAAAGCATTTTTACAGCTGCATGCAAAGGGCATATTCCAGCTAATTGTACTCTATTTTTATTATACTAATAGTGAACTAATAGTGAATAATATATTATTATTCAATGTTAGTTTAATAAAAAATTGACAGAAAACAAAGAGCATGGAAGCCCAAATTATGTCCATATGGAGGAGTTGCCACTATGCTCATGGCACTGAATTTGCCACCTCCACGGTCAAGGGTCGCAAAGGCAGTGACATGGGTTGCAAAAGGCAAGTCAAGGGTCGCAGCGGTGACCCCCTGCGACCCCAAATTAGACCTAATACACATAGGAGCACATTTACGGGAAAGTGGTGCATTGGTCTCGATGCGCCACTTTTCTTGCGTTGCCCCTGCCCCTCCAAACAACACCATGGTTGTGCTGTATTTAGAATATGGTGCACCCTTGCGGTCGTTAGGACAATAGAGTCAACATTTTTTACGCTATTGTGGCGCTTTGCTGCAAAGCACTGGGAGGCCCATTGATTAAATTGGGTGTGTCATTTTAACACTTGCACTGAGCATGCGTTAACAATGATGGAAAAAATGACGCAGTGACATGTTGTACATTTTTGCACCATTTTTTCAGCCTCCCTATGCCGGAATACCTCCCCTTGCATATATTATGCCTGTCAAAGGCATAATGTGATGCAGGGTTTACAGAGTGGCGCAATGCAAGTATTGTGGTAATTTGTACATACGGCACAGGAGAAAGGCCTCCTTAATGCCCTTTAGTGTAAAAAAAATATCCTAGAGCTGCGCAAGTTGTCTCTAGTGGCTTATAAATATGCCCCTGAATTCTTTCAGGGGCAGAGCCGAAAGGAAAGTTCTATACACACCGTTTAAAGTGCAGGACAAAGACTGCTACCAGGGAAGAGGACCATTAGACTGTTAATGCAGAAGAACAGCTAATAAAACAGACAACTTCTTGGTCAAGCACAAAATACCTGTAATGTACAGAGTGCTTCTGGGGAAGAGGACATGTGTGGGAGCAAATCAAGGGTACCTCAAAATTAAGACACCTCAAAAATGTACCGCAACCGGATCTCCCACAATTCACTGAATTGGAGATGATGTTGAACCTCAGTTTCATTGGGTAATGTGTCCCAGCATTGAGGCACCTTCCAAATATCAAAATAAATAAAAATACAACTCATTAAAATGATTGAATTGAATGACCCTAATCCATAACTGAGTTTTAAATCAATGAAAAGTTGGAGCTTTTTATTACAAAATTCGAAAATAAGCAGCACAAAGTCAATGACATGAAGGCTCTCAGAGTCAGTTATAACGAGTATGAAAAGGTCACAAAATTAACCACGTCCCAGTGGGAAGCAAAATTAGAAAAGAAGCTGGCGGTATCCCTAGTAGAACAAGAAAGTCTTCAGTCTCTTACTCCCCTCTCACCCCCAAAACAAAGAGGTGGTGTGAGCAAAGGTAACATTTCTTCAGCAAATCAGAGCACATGAAAAATAAAAGTTATTACCTTAACACCTAAGCAGTATCCCATTTTCTTGAATAATTATTAAGCACCCTCTATGCTAATGTCACTCAGAGATGTTCAAACAAATAACAAACACTGATGATATAACTTTCTATTAATGAATAGATCTGTAGAAAAAATGGAAGATCTAGGTATATGTAACAATATTCAGGGCCACTGGAATTATACAGCAGGTGGCGCACCAAATTATGTGAAAGGTTTACTGAATTTATGCAGCAAGAAAAAGCAAATTATGTGGCATAATGTGGCACATTATTTTAAAGTATCATTTCATTATTTTGGATTTTTTACACATGGTAATACTATCAATACAAAGATTTCACCTCTTTAATACCAGTTTAACAAACAAATACAGAAATAAGCAATTGAAAGAAGACCAGTTAAACTTTGCAAAAGGCCTCACTGCGCAAATATGTTGCAACATTTTTAGTAATTTAACATCCATTTGAGCTAGAAACATTTAGGGGCATATTTATACTCCGTTTGCGCAGAATTTGCGTCGTTTTTTTCGACGCAAATTCGACGCAAAACTAACTCCATATTTATACTTTGGCGTTAGACGCGTCTAGCGCCAAAGTTCATGGAATTAACGTCATTTTTTTGCGTGAACACCTTCCTTGCGTTAATGAGATGCAAGGTAGGCGTTCCCGTCTTAAAAAATGACTCCGATGCATATGCGTCGGATTTATACTCCCGGGCAAAAATGACGCCCGGGAGTGGGCGGGTCTAAAAAACCCGCATTTGCGCCGGATTTTAGCGCCTGGGTCAGGGCAGGTGTTAAGGGACCTGTGGGCTCAGAATGAGCCCAGAGGTGCCCTCCCCTGCCCCCAGCGACACCCCCTGCCACCCTTGCCCATCCCAGGAGGACACCCAAGGCTGGAGGGACCCACCCCAGGGACATTAAGGTAAGTCCAGGTAAGTATTATTATTTTTTTTTTTGTGGCATAGTGGGGCCTGATTTGTGCCCCCCTACATGCCACTATGCCCAATGACCATGCCCAGGGGACATAAGTCCCCTGGGCATGGCCATTGGGCAAGGGGGCATGACTCCTGTCTTTGCTAAGACAGGAGTCATGTTAATGGCGTCTGGGCGCCCAAAAAAAATGGCGCAAATCGGGTTAAGACGATTTTTTTGCCTCAGCCTGACTTGCCCCATTTTTGGACGCCCAAACGCCATTTTTCCCTACGCCGGCGCTGCCTGGTGTACGTGGTTTTTTTTCACGCACACCAGGCAGCGCCAGTCGGCTAACGCCATTCAATAAATACGGCGCCCGCATGGCGCTTCAGAATGGCGTTAGCCGGCGCTAATTTTATTGGCGCAAAACTGCGTTAGCGCAGTTTTGCGTCAAAAAGTATAAATATGGCCCTTTGTTTGCTAAATTCTGCAGGTTATGAAGCAAATGATGGATTATGTGGCAAATTGATCAAATCCACAATTATAAGTTTTATCATGAGCAGAATAATAACAACAATACAAATAAACTATTATGGATTCAGCCTGACTGTGTGCTGCAAAGCCTGTGGGGAGAGGATATGTACAGGTGGAAGAATGAATGAGTGACAGAGATGACTTCCATCTTGTTCAAGATGGCGTTTAGCAAAAATGTAGCTGAACACATCAGAATATAAACGTGTACACATTATAGAAAGTGTGGTTAAAAAAAACAATTGTATTAAATCACTTTGATGATGTGAAATCATGGGGCATATTTATACTCTGGTTGCGCCGAATTTGCGTCGTTTTTTTCGACGCAAATTCGACGCTAAACTAACGCCAACTAACGCCATATTTATACTATGGCGTTAGAGGCGTCTAGCGCCAAAGTTCCCGGAATGTGCGTCATTTTTTAGCGTGAACCCCTTCCTTGCGTTAATGATATGCAAGGGAGGCGTTCCCGTCTTAAAAAATGACTCCCAGGCCTTTACGTGGTATTTATACTCCCAGGCAAAAGAGACGCCCGGGAGTGGGCGTGGCTAAAAACGGCGCATTTGCGCCGCTTTTTAACGCCTGGGTCAGGCATGGCGTTAAGGGACAAGTGGGCTCAAAATGAGCCCAGAGTGCCCTCCCCTGCCCCCAGGGACCCCCCCTGCCACCCTTGCCCACCCCAGGAGGACACCCAAGGCTGGAGGGACCCACCCCAGGGACATTCAGGTAAGTTCAGGTAAGTATTATTTTTATTTTTTTTTTATAATTTTTTTTGGCATAGGGGGGCCTGATTTGTGCCCCCCTACATGCCACTATGCCCAATGACCATGCCCAGGGGACAGAAGTCCCCTGGGCATGGCCATTGGGCAAGGGGGCATGACTCCTATCTTTACAATGATAGGAGTCATGTTGATGGGGGATGGGCGTCGTTAAAAAATGGCGCAAGTCGGGTTAAGACGATTTTTTTGCCTCAACCTGACTTGCCCCATTTTAAGACGCCCTAACGCCATTTTCCCCAACGCCGGCGCTGCCTGGTCTACGTGTTTTTTTGCCACGCACACCAGGCAGCGCCGGTCTGCTTGCGCCGGCTAACGCCATTCCATAAATACGGCGCCCGCATGGCGCTTCAGAATGGCGTTAGACGGCGCAAAATTTTTTGACGCAAAACTGCGTTAGCGCAGTTTAGCGTCAAAAAGTATAAATATGGGCCCATATGTGTAAACGTGTAGTGCACATTATTATTGATGCACAAAAATATAAATCTACATTACACTTTTATACAGACAGACGGGTAATACAGCGGGACCACTAATATAATATAGACTACTTCCGGGTCAGGAGCAAGATTCTCCTGTTATAGAGAACGCTTTCAGGACAGAAAAAGAGTAGACTGCTTATATAGGCCAGTCTCGTGGACAAGCAAGTTGACAAAGAGATTGCTAACACAGAATGAGAGCAAGTGCTGCTAAAATAGTCTACTTCATAGGGAGGACTAGGAGACTGCTAAATACGGACTGCTTCAAATGAACAGAACCGTGAGACTTCTGATATACAGACTGCTTTTTAGAAAGGTGCCAAGAAAGAAGTACTGTACAGACTACTTCCAGAGGGCAGATCAAACGTCTACTCAGAGCAAGACTGCTTCCAGAGGAGACAAACAGACTGCAAACATGGACTCACAACAAGAGAGAATGTAATATAGACTACGCTTAAGTAAAAGAAGAATACACTGACTGCTTCCAGGGTGCAGACCCGGTAGAACAGTTTTATACACACTATTTAGATGGACGTGGGGCATTCCTAATAGAAACCTGCTAACACTGACTGAGAAGACGAGACTGCTTCTATATACTTATTCTTGAGGCAAGAACAAGAAAATCCTTGTATACTGGCTGTTTATAAGTGGGCAGTAAACTGCTAAACAGACACTTTCCAGTGAACATAACCATAGGGTAAGATGATATTACCAATGTACAGGCGGCTTTGATAGACAGCACCAAGAAAGTACTAATATACAGACTGCATCCAAAGGATAGACCGAGAGAATACTCAGACAAGGAGGAAGAAGTGAGCTCAATATACTTTTATTACACAATCTACTTCCATAAGAGAAGA
Source organism: Pleurodeles waltl (assembly GCF_031143425.1). NCBI lineage: Eukaryota > Metazoa > Chordata > Amphibia > Caudata > Salamandridae > Pleurodeles > Pleurodeles waltl. The sequence goes on from NC_090446.1 coordinate 334,523,062, forward strand.
CCATGGGACTGCTAAAGACTGCCAATGAGGGGTCGCTAAGATAGAAGCCCTTCAAGAAATAAGATTATAAGTTTGTTATACAGACTTACTCCAGGAAAGACACTGGTTATACAGGGGGTAGGACATTGCTGATAATGACTGCTTCAAGGAGAGAGAAAGAGTAATACATTCTGCTTCCAGGTTAGAGAGCGAGAACACTGCTGCTAAACAGATTGTTGTAAGAAGAAAGAACGGCGAGGCTCACAGTACCCATACTGCCCCATATATGTTTGTGGGTGTTTGTGTCTAGAGCCTATATATGTGTGTATGTGTATATATATGTATGTATATATGTATGCTCGTATATATGTGTGTTCGTATAGATATACGTATGTATACATTTATGTGTGCAGTGACCCAAATGTTAACGTACAAGGTTGCCATTGGTGCTGCTAAACTTTGGGGTTGTCATATACCAAGGTTGCCTATTCTTCATCCCCTCATGCCGCTCTTTCCACTATCCTACACCCCATCACTCTTTATCCTACAAATGGTAGGATTTTTTCCAACCTCTTTCTTGCTTTGCCATTGTTTTCCTGTCTTTTTCTTCCCTCCTGCCATTTTTGCCCTTCTCTCTCGTGCTTTGGATCAAAGTCTGATGATTATAGGCCCTACTCCTTAAAGAATAGTACCCACCACCTGTAATCGCAGCACAAATTAAGCCATGATTACATATGCTCCAGATAACGTACTAGAAAATAAGTTGCAACACAAGTGTTAGATTGCTTCTGTATTACCCCTGCAACATGTTGAGAAATGAAGTAGCATCCTTTGTGTTAAAGGAGATTGGTGTCCTATGAGGTATTCATGTAGTCAGCTGTCTCCTACTGAGTCAAGACTTTCAGTCAGAAGAGGATTCAACAAATGCCTGACTCTGATTGAAAATACAGGATGTTTGTAATATCTGTGTGTTCTAATTTGCAATAAAGTATCAACACTAGTAAAAACCTTTTTCAGGCCGCGCGCAAGCGCTTTTCGACCTGTTGTAAGTTTTCTGTGGGCTTTTAACCACACCCATCTCATGCCCATCAGTTTCCCCTGGTTCCTGGGCTTGCCTTTAAAAAATCCCCTGATATAATTGGTAAATACTTAGCGTTTGTCCTGTCCTGGGGCGGTTTTGTTACCACCTGGCAGACTGACCCGGGTACATTCAGCATGGACAAATTATATTTTTCTTATATCTCTCCCCTTCGTGCTCCATGGAGCTAACAGCGTGAACAGTGCAGAACAACGTGAACTCCATCAGAGGTATTGAAGCGCTAGTCACATTGTTCACATTGTTAGCTAATCAGAGTCATTTCCTTTGGCTCTCTGCTTCATGCTCCGTAGCTTTCACAAAAACACTTGTAATTGATAAATGCTTTACATAAAAAACACAGAAATCCTCAAAGCGGCTCTCCCAACACAGCGGGAGGTGCGATACTACAATATTCATCAAATTGGGTAAGCTCACCCATGTTGCTTTGCAAGCATTCTTCTACAAAATATTTTTGCCCATAACTTAGCCTGTGGTGGTTTTAGGGCAAAGGGACCACCACCACACTAGGTTAGTGGGGACCTCACAATTATAATCCATCCCTTCTTTTTAAGATCTCTCACGGCTGGAACTTTTGTTTTATAGCTGAAAGTAGTTAATGTTTTGAGGGCCTTGTTTGTAATATTATTGCAGTAGGTCTGTTGGTCCTTAAAATGTGTAATGCACCATGTTCACTAGGAGCTAAACATATGCTTGCACTGCATTATTTTCTGCCATTTTGTTTTCAGGTTCTTCTGCTTTCGCTGGGGCTAGCTATATGATTACAAGATGATGTTTCTTATAAATGCTATTTTTATTGTGGTGTTTTTCTGAGCATTACAGTCAACATACTACAGCATTTGCAGCACTCAGAAACTCATCCCATAATGCTTTGCAAGCATTCTTTTACAAAACATTTTTGCCCATAATTCAGCATGTGGTAGGCCTAGGACAATGGGACACCAACATGTTGATACCAGCGTGCTCTTTCTGTCTACATCATCTCTGGGTCCCCACACTTGGTTAGTGAGGACCCCAAAATAATAACCGTTCTCACCATTCAGTGTTGGTTTAAGTTTTCTCATGGCTGAAACTTCTGTTTTACAGCTGAGAGTAGTTTGTGCTTTAAGGGTTTTGTTTGTAATATCATGACAGTAGGAAGGAGAGGCCCTGAAAATGTGTAATGCACTACTCTTGCTAGGGACTAAATATATGTTTTCACTGCATTATTTTCAGCCATTCTGTTTTCATGTGGTTATGCCCTCTTGGGGCTAACTATGTGGTTACATGACACGGAGCCAGATATGCAAAACATATTTCTTGTCACAAACAGCCCGATTTGCAGAATTGGGCCATTTGCAACAAGAAAAAAACATTTCCTAAGTAAAAACCCAATTTTGTGATTTGGTAATCTATTTACCGGTTCACATAAAGGGTTTGCGAGTCGCAATTAGGAAGGGGCGTTCCAAGGGCGTCCCTTCCTGACTGCGAGTCACAGTGGTATGTAAGATCGTTTTGTGACTGTGACCACTGCCTGCTCTGAAAAAATTTAAAGAAAACTTTTTTTTTTTAATGCATCCCGTTTTCCTTTAGGGAAAACAGGCTGCCTCTAAAAAAAAGAACTGCTTTATTTAAAAAACAGTAACAGATGTGGTGGTTTGCTGTCCACAGCAAGCCTCCATCCCTGTGAGTGTGGCCATTCCCAATGGATTTGCAAATTGCGACATACCTCATATATATTATTGAGGTAGGCCATTTGGGAGCCCTTTGGGAGTCACAAACAGTGTATTTAACACTGTTCTACATTTTGTTTTGTGACTTGCGACTTGAAATTCCTAAACGGAATGAACGGTGTATTTGTAAGTTCTCTTTTGGCTGGAACATTTTTTTGCACCTGGGAGTAGTTTGGTTTTTAAGGACTTTGTTTGAAAAAATATTCTAGTAGGCCTGCTAGTCCTTTAGTTATAGGCAGGGCCACTGGAATTATGTGGCAGAAAGGACCAAAATATGCGGCTGGGCTGACCAATTAATATGGCAAAAGAATTCCATTTATAAGTTTGCAATGCCAATAGCTCCAACTCAAGTAAATATGAGACCTATTGTATTGCAAATGCTTGTTTCCTTACTGCAAGGGGTGAAATTTGTGGGGTCTTGCTTTAATGACACAAAATGACAGTCTAATCAGTGTTTGTTTTCCATGATTCTTACTTTAAAACATTGGATGAGAGGAACAAGCTTCCACACAGAAGCAATCATTGGAAATGCAAGATAGAATGTCTTATTTCTGTGGCGTCCACAATGTGGCAGTTTATCCGTGATAAAAAAAAAAAAAGGTAAGGCATTGGCTGCAGAAGACTCTAATAGATGCTAACTGCAACTCAATGCTGCACATGAGCTGGAAACATGGTGTTTGTACTGTATGAACTGCATGAGAGGACGTCTAAAGTTCCAGGGGGAAATTTCAGGGGGGTAATGCCAGTAGCGGCTCGCTGACTTCTAAAGGGATGGGGCCGGTGCGGCACCCGGCGGGGATGGGGGAAGCCTTTAATAAAAAAAGAAAAAGAAAAACGTACCTCCTCCGTTGCCGCCACACCACTTCTCATTCCCTGGTCGTCGCTCCAGGCTGCAGGCACAGGCTCTCAGCCTACCCTGCGGCCAATCCTGACGCTGCTCAAAGCAACAATGGGACGACCACCAAAATGTTCAGCATGACACACTCTTTCTGTTTATGTCATCTCTGGGTACCCACACTAGGTTATTGGGGACTCCAAAATAATAATCCCTCCCACCATGCAGTTCTTTTTTTAAATGTTTTTTTTTTTTTATTTGTAATGCTCTCTTATGACTGGAACTTTTGGTTTATAGCTCGGAGTAGTTTGTGTTCCAATGGCCTTAGTATTGCAGTAGGTTTAAAAATGGGTAAGGCACTACACCTTCTACGGGATAAATATATGGTTGTACTGTATTAGTTTGTGCCATTCTATTTTCATGTGGTTATGCCCTTTAGGGGTTAATTATATTTTTACGTGAACATGCTTCTTACAAATGATATTTTTATTGTGGTGTCCTCCAGGGGCTGGTCTGAGCATTATAGTCAACATACTACAATATTTGTTGCACATGGTTGTCCTATAATGCTTTGAAGCGCATTCTTTTACAAACATGTTTGCTCGTTCACACAACCTGCTCTTTCTGTCTACATCATCTCTGGGTCCCCACACTAGGTTAGTGGGGAGCCCAAAATAATAACCCCTCCCTCCATTCACTGCCTTTTTAACCTCTCTCATGGCTGGAACATTTGTTTTACAGCTGAGAGTAGTTTGTGTTTTAATGGTCTTGTTTGTAATATGGTTGCAGTAGGCTTGCTAGCCCTAATAATGTGTAATTACCCTCTATGGCCCTCTATGGGCTAAATATCTGGCTACACTGCAATACTTTCAGTTGAATTCTGTTCATGTGATTATGCTTTCTAGGGTCTAACTATTTGGTAACATGAGCATGTTTCCTACAAATGCTATTTTCATTGTGATGTCCTCTAGGGGCTGTTCTGTGCATTACAGTCTAATGCCAAATGTTGATTTCTGATAAAGGTTTTTATTGGGTTTATATGATAATTGGATATGTTTTATTAATCTCGCCTTATTGCAATTATGACCATGATTCGGGCCCTTTTAACATCCTTATTATACTATGACTGTTTGAAAACTCTTGATATGTTTGGGTGACCATTCTACTTTATTTCTCTCGTTACTCCTCCGTGGCTGTCTTGTTTTGGGAATTGTGTTAGCCAGCCAGAAACTCTGATGGTGGGATGGTAAACTGGAATTAGCATGGGAGATTTAAATTAGGATGCTAAATGGCAACATTTTTATTTTTGGCTGAAGATAGAGAAAGAAGGTAAATGGAAGTGCTTCAATAATATGCAGGGCCACTGGAATTTTGCGGCAGGAAAATACCAAATTATGAGGCAGGGTTGACACAATCAACTGCTCATCCCTGAGGACTGGAAACATGCCGAAATACGCCCTCTCCTGAAGAAACCTTTGGCCGGCCCATTAGAACTAAAGTATTTTCGGCCCATCTCGCTGCTACCCTAGCCCGCCAAAGTATTAGAGAAAGCAATCACTGCACAAATACGGAATTTCATCGAGGCCAACCACTCCCTGGAAAGCTCCCAGTCAGGCTTCCGCAGCAATCACAGCACAGAGACAGCACTCTTGGCAGCCACCGATGACATCCGATTACTCGTAGACTGCAGCCACACTGCAGTGCTCATTCTCCTCAACCTCTCAGCAGCTTTCGTCACAGTCTCCCAGAGCACTCTGCACACCAGACTCCACAACATAGGAATCCGTGGAAGATCCCATGAATGGATTCACTCCTTCTGGAGGACGCAGAGAGTCAGACTCCCACCCTACACCTCCAGCCCACAGAAGTCAACTGCGGAGTCCCTCAAGGATCTCACTGAGTCCCACACTGTTCAATGTATACATGGCCCCTCCTGCTGCCATCGTCAGAAGCCATGGTATGATGATTGTGTCATATGCTGATGACACACTACTCTTCATTTCTCTCATGGAAGACCCGGACACGACCAAAGGGAACTTTCACGCAGGAATAGAAGCCATTGCCACCTGGATGAGAGAAAGCTGCCTCCAGTTCAACTCTGACAAGACGAAGCTTATCATCTTCGGAAATGCCACCTCAACGACCCCTGGTGACCCACATCCTTCAGCACCCCCCTGCATGCCCGAGCATGCCCGCAACTTAGGAATCATCCTCACCCCCCTCCTATTCATGACCCAACAGGTAAACTGTGTTGCCTCCTCCTGCTGGCACACACTCCGCAAACTTAGGAAGATCTTCAGATGGATCCCAGCAGACTGTCGCAGGACAGTCTCCACGCCTTAGTCACAAGCAAGCTCGACAATGGCAACACCCTCTATGCCGGCATCTCAACTAGGAACATCAAAAAACTTCAACTCATCCAGAACGCCGCTGCCAAACTCATTCTGGACCTCCCCCACCTAGAACACATCTCCCAACACCTGAGGACCCTCCACTGGCTACAGGTGGAGAAGTGAATCACCTTCAAACTTCTTACCTACACGTAGAAGCCCATACACAATGCAGGACCAGCCTGCCTGAAACACCGCGTGTCCTTCCACACCCCAGCCAGATCCCTCCGCTCCACCCAGATGGCCCTGGCCACCGTCCCTCACATCCGCAATACCACCACCGGATGACAATCTTTCACTTACACTGCAGCACAGAGCTCGAACAACCTCCCCCTGCACCTCTGACAAAGCCTGTTGCTCACCATCTTCAGGAAGAACCTCAAAACATGGCTCTTCGGATGAGACCCCTCTCCTCCCCCCAGCACCTTGAGACCCTCATGGGTGAGTAGCCGCACTTTACAAATATTGATTGAGGATCTTTGCCCCACTGGCTGTGCTATAAGCACACAAATAAAACAATAAATCGTTTTATTTGTCTGCTTCTGGCACATCCAGCAGTGCAGGGGGGGGTGCAGCTGGGCCACAGGAGGTGGGATGAGGGGAGAGTGCTCCTAAGTGCGCATGTGTGGCCATCTGAGACCGGCCAAACACACATCCACACTTAGGTTTCTCCAGCCGGGCTGTGTACACATCTGGACTAAAGAAACTGCACAGACCCCAGGGCTGTGTCTGAGCAGCAGTCACTGCCACGTAGACCAATCCTGATGCTGCTTTCATGCAAGGTTTTGCATGAAAGCAGCACCAGGATTGCGGGGGAGCCTGTGCTGGTGTCTCAGCAGTGAATGCTGGGACACCAGAGGAAGAGTAGCACCAGGCGGCAGGAGGCGACAGGGACGGAGGCGAGGTAAGTTATTTATTTATTTATTTTATTTGTACCTTGTCTCTGTCCACCAACCCCCCTCTGCCCATCCCCTTGCATCATGCGGCGGGCGCTGCTGTTCAGTTTGTTTATGTCTGTGCAGTATAAGCAAATAAATGAATAAACATATTAGACAGTACTCTTCACATTTGTCCAACATGGTCAGATATTCTATATTGGTAACACATACGATAATAAACATATAACATAACAGAACATAACAGAACATTTTTCCCCTGGATTGGAAATGATCCATGCATGCCTCAAACCTGATAACAATGACGTTTCTGTGGAATGGGCCTCAGAATTTCTAACATATATTAGTGTCATCATTTGCAAAACCACTTCTCACAGTATCTGATTCAAAGGTCCCTGCTGGTCTGTTTTACCCATTGCTGACCTTATAAGGGATAATAAATAAATAAGTCATTGCGCGGTGTAGTATAAGGAATTTGCCGGCAAAAAGGTGCTCCAGTATGCAGTCTTTTCTTAAAATAGAGATTACCAAAACTGCAGTGAGAGGAGTACTTTCGCGATCGAGTCTGTCATCTACTGATGTTAAAAAATTAATCAGCCAGGGCTTTATCAATAGGGAGCTAGATCTGACAAGTAGTTCAGAGAGAAACTGGAAAATTTAATTTTCTTTAGGCTGTCTCAAGGTGGGGTTCATAAAAGAGTATGAAATAGAAGCCATCATAGAGCATCCTATAGTTTATTGTAAAGAAATAAATGCAACAGGGGGCACAACCTGGAGCAAAGGTAAAACAGTTCAGCCTTAACAGTAATATCCAGGCACTTTATCAAGATGGTCTTATCAGAGCTTTTGAGGAAAATCTTCTTAGTTTAATCCAATCCCACAAAGTATATGGCGGGCAGCATTGTCTAAGAAGCCTTTTCTAATGCACTGGTGTTGGGCAGGAAGCTTCTTTCATGAGGGGCGGGGTGGAGCTTAAATATCTTTCCAAAAGAAAATATTGCCTCATTCAGAGGTCGGTGGATACAATTCTGCAGATTGTGTTTTATTTGCCAGTTTGGAATGAAATCAGAATTGTAAGGAAGGTGCTATTTCTTGCATGATTAGCGAGTACAACAGAATTTAATACTTTGTATTAAAAATATTCATTGTATGTAAAAGAAGATCCACCAATTTAGTTTTGGTTTAGAGCAGCCGAAGATAGGCCAATCGCGGGCTAAGGGGTGTGGTATAAAAGTAAATGCACGTTATACGCCTGGAACTGAGCCTTCCCTTCTGAGTGTAAGTCTGTGGCCCTGACCACTAGGCTATGATCATTCATAGGACGGTCCCGAGAAACGGGCAAGAATCAGTGTTCTATGTCGCATATGCGCCTATTCACTCTCTACTACAGTCTACATGTGCATGTAATACCAAATTACATAAACAGTACAAATAATTCATTTAAATGCTAACTCAATAGGGTAACCATAAATTGGAAACCGTGACTTTACAAAAGAAAGAAACCAACAAATATATACAAAGTATATTACTTTAGTAATTATACAAGAGCAGGTTATCTGCAAGGAGCAGCATTTAAAAGAGGCAGAATGCTGTCTGCATTGACTGGTTATGTGCATTTAAGGTTCTATTCAAAAATGTTTTTCTTTGTGATGTGATGTGATTTGCTTTTAAGTGCTGTGTGGAGTAGCATTTAAGGAATAATGCATAATGGGAACCTCTGGTCTTGAAATGAAATGTAATACTCTGTATTAAAAATATCAAGTTTACGTAAAAGAAGATCCTCAAGTTTAGTTGGTTAACTAATTAGCATGCGCTAGAGTTGTAACATGTTCAGCTACAGATGGTGCAAATACTGAACACTGATTTTTTCACTGCTCCTTGAAAGTGAAAAGATGTAGTCAGTGCAAAGGGTGTGGCAAGATTCCAGGATGGAGAGCCAACTTTATGGGTGGCAGTAAATTTTGTGGTATGACCATGGGACATGGAATCGTACAGTTGACCATAGGATGATGACTTCCATTGATTATGGTGACATATTAGTCGACCTCACACTCACAGTAGAATTAAGTTTTGATGAGATTATAATAAAAGCTGTGCCTTTTTAAGGGACGGAGCACTTTACACCTTCACCCTATAGTTACTATAATTGTTTATATGCATTTAATTTGATATTGTATAATTCACAGACTAAGCTCTACTGTAGATACAGGTACTGGGGGATAAGGGGAAGCAAGAAAGTATCATCAGAGTAACCCTTCTTGCTGATCATCAGAACAGCCAACCCTTGCTGCTCTTCAAAAGTCAAACAATGATTCCTGTCGTCATACTATGATTAGACCCTACCAACTCAGTGGCGTCTCTATAGAAGGGCCACATGGTGCCCATAATGTACAACTTGTCCCGGCCCCCTTGAGCTCAGGCACAGCTGCTGGCTGTACTAGGAGGCGACACAGATAAAACTGACTGCACGGTGCCCCATACTTTAGTTTATCCAGTCACCCTTCATTACAAAGCTTTTTGTCTCCTTAAAATGTCTAAATCAAACTTTGGATGTATGTGTGAATATATCTTTATCTAAACATGCATATGGAGACATGTATGCACATATTCATACAAAGTCAAGTTTAAATATGCTAAGCAAATGTACAGACATCCTTTGTCGGTTTCCGCACACGTTTTATCTGTGACCCAATGTGTGCCCCTTCACCCTAAAATTTTGTCCTAGATAGGCCACTGCCTCACAGTCCTCAAGGGACTGCCTCCAAAAGAGTGTTCTGCAAACTCAAAGGTCCAGAAAAGCTCGTAAACTCGAGATATAGAGACGATACAAGGCTGGCATAACAAGAGTATCTCAGGGTCTTACGAGGACATAAAACAAACAAAAATAGTAATATTGCCTAGTTTACATTTACTCCAGGGAACAGTTCTCAAACATTGAGCAGAAGAGGGATGTATCCTCAACTGAACGACTTGCACAAGCTTTAATGGGACGAGCAAACAGCAGTCATACATGCCCACACTTCCAATTTAGGATGTTGAATCCTAAATTTCAAAGCTAAAAACAATGCTGTTTTAACCTTCTTCCACTTAAAATGTAAGCAAACCCAAGACAAGCCCAATAATGTTTGTTTTAATTCTTGCTGTTTGTCACCATACATGTTTTAAATCCTGTACAATTATGATTACTTTGTATAGCTGCTGTTTGATATTTGTTTCTTCTAAGGATATTTTTAACTAGGCATATAAAATGCATTTGACGATTATACAGACTGGTTCTGGGAAGGCAACTAGGTGATTGGTAATCTAAGGCCTATTTTAAGACAGAGAGGTATAAGCCTGCTAATATATATATTGCTCCAAGGCAGCAGAAATAAATGAGATTGATGGATTAACTGCCCTACAGGTTGGGATGTGAAACTCTAGAAAGCCATTAAAAGCGTCAAGTTCTGCATCTGAAACCTCACGTGTAGGCCGGGCATATGAAGGAGAATATATTTATCAGGCCCGAAGCAGGCTGCAGGCCACAACATCCAGCTGCAATTCTCAGCACCTGCTGAAGACTGCAATCAGTTCTAAAAGAATGACAGCAATTTGGGGCAGCTCCGTGGCTCATGTGTAAATATCAATCTCTGCCTCCTGTCTGCCTGGTTCAGCATTAGGGAAGGATAGATCAATAGACACTGCTGGAGTACTGACTGACCCTGAGGCCTCTTTCAATAGCCTGCTATAGAAAAACAGGACCCTGCAGTAGATAAAATCTCCCCAGTGTTTTCTGGGTTTTTACACCTGAAATTGATATTACCGCCAAAATGGAGAACATGTTCAAATGACATGAGGTCAGTTTTGCACAACTATTGCATATTCCAGTTTTGGGCTCACTCCAACCAGCCGGTGGTAGAACGAGGGTGGAGCCTAGGCAAAACTGTTTGTACTCATTTCTGACCTGGCGCAATGGCAAGAGTGAAGAGAAAAATCACGTGCATGTCTTAAGAGATGCAACGCCAGCAGCAACGCTCTAAAAGGAAATCTGAAAGTTCCGGCACGTCCCATCCAGAGTACCTGTTTGCTTCTAAAAAGTCCCATATCTCTCCCATTATATGTATTGCAGCAGTGCTGAGAAGTGCAGATACTTTTTTTCAACTAAAAGGAGTGCAGCTACTCAGTACTGGAAGGTACCTGCCCATTAAAAGCACTGTCAAAAGGTGCTGCAAGGAAACCATGAGCCAACCTGTAAGCTGGGGAAATGTGGCCCACTGCCCCCGTTGAACACTAAAAGATAACCATAAATGGAATGTATTGGCCCTTCCAAGATCTATCTGACGCGGTACCACTGCGCCTGCGGAATTAATGGCAGTTACTGCCCTGGGACTGGCAGCTAAAGTCCAGTCTAGAAGCGGAAGTGGTTACAAAATAGTCCTGGCGCCGGCTGAATAGTCCCTCTGCCATGGGAAGGCGTTGAGTTCCTTGTGTACATTTTGAAGGAAGAGGATGATTTAAAGCCCCAAGAGCTTTTCTGCTGATCGAGATTCACCTCTGATGCTCATTTGGTTAATATCATTTCATGTTATTCATTAAAAGTCTGTTCATACTCAGTGTACATTATACTAACAAGATTAAAACTGCATACCACGTTATAAAAAAACAGAAAATGATTAAAACGATGCATCAAAATATTGCACGTTTATGGTCATGGGAGATCAACTGAAACCACTGATTAATTTCATCACAAGTATATTAGGAATTCTGATGTAATACTCTCGCATCTTAAATTATCAATATCGCAGGGGTCCCTAATTCTGAGATATAGGAATACATTGGTATTTTAAGTGTAGCTGCCAGAAATTGAAAATTACATAGATTCCCGCAGGTTTCCCTAATACCAGACCTTGTTTCTCTTACACATTTCATCAGGTTTTCCCCTGTGAAATGCTTGGAGGAAGGGCTGGTGGACATTTCCGAACTGCGTTGTTCCCCAGAAACATGTTATCGCTGTTCGAACTGTAACTCCTGTGACCTTCCATATTGGAAAAAAACTAGTCGTTCATATAAAGAATTACTCGAACCTTGTTAGGACTGACACGTCCCTTAACAATGAGAATGGGGGGGAAAGGTGCTCCACATTCAAAGCTCTGGCCCTGATACTGCCGGCCTCCATTTGCAAAAGTCAATAAATAAACTGTGAGAATGTAAGACAATGGCTTTCAATGGTGGTTAGAGACTTTCAACGGTGTTGTAAAATGCTAGGTCAAAATTAGGAATGGCACCTTTTGTTTATATGAGACCCAAATAATGCAGTTCTCTACAGGTGTCAACTCTGGCCCAGAAACTAGTAGACCACAACAACTTCACTGCTGCTGGCTTTGAAGGCCATGTAGATTGAAAAGAGTGAGGCTTGTCTCGGCATTTGTGTTGTTGCATTCAGCACTAGTAGGAGTCTTCCATTCAGACACCTTGACAGCTCTCAAAAAGGGAGATTTCCTTAATCCTAAACGTTAATTGGAAGGCATGCGATACTGGTTCTAGATCTAAAACAAGTGTTCCATAGACATAAGCATTCCTAGCTGATTACAGTCTGATTCTGTAGACCATCTATAAGGTCTTCTATTCTTGAGCTATGGAGTTCAGTTGTTTCTCAGGACCACTTCTGACTGAGTTAGAAATCAGCAAGGCGTCAGCCTATAAGTTTGTTCTAACAAACAAGGGAAACCCACAGGTAACAAGGGACCAGGGGTAGAATTGTTTAACAAGGAAAGAAGGGTCTCTTGGGAGAAGTATAAACGTCATGTCACATAGAGATACAATGAAGTCTATATCGAATGTTTGATATATTAGAAATATATCTATTACACATCAATACAAAGCATTGTAGTGGGAAAACAACAGACATCTCAAGGAACAAAACTCGCAGGCATATTAGTTGTGACAATAAGAGGATCCAAAGAAAAAATCAGTCACAAACTCATAGTATCCATGTGCATATCAAAAAACATAATTTATACGAAAGAGTCAAGGTACTCAGGTCGACGACATTTCAATCCCTTTTTTAAATGCCGGGATCATCATCAGGACATAAGGTAATGCCTGAGATGAACCAATTATGTAGCTAAACCATGTGGGAAACGTCCCGTAAACTACCAACAGCGCTGGAGCATGAAATGGACACGGTATACGGCTAAGGCGGGTCTACAATGAGTCACATCAAGAGGAGCAACCCAATGATTGGCACGTCTGCAGATCCCCGGATGGGGGGCCATCAGGGAACCCAAGGAGAGACATGTGCTTTTGAGACAGCTGCCAGTAAAGTGAAGATGCGACACCCACGAGTTGTGGCATTCTGATGGCACAAGTCAGATGTCTTTGGATCCGCATTTCAGACGACATGATGCCTGGGGATCGTTACAATGAGGAAACCCTTAGGTGATGCAAGGAAACCCGCGGGTACTTCAGTTCTACAATGAAAGCCATCGAAACTCACTCAGTAATTATTCCACACACCCTGTGTTGAAAATACAAGACACCCCCACAGCGTCCTTTGTATGGTCAGAGGCGGATGAGACCAACTTCACTGCTGTATTTACTGTACAGCCAGACCACATCCTGATAACCCTCCAGCCGACTTGGATGCCTCCATCTCTGACCATGAAATGCTACATTGAAAAAACGTGAATGTTACAAATGAAAATAGCGGTTCATCAAAGGTTAATGTATACAGTAAAAGCATTCTACACAAATGTCAATACATATATTTGTCAAGCCATTCTCAATGGAGGCAGTTAAAGGGACGAATCAAGCCCAAAGTTTGTCTGACATGGAAGGTATGTGCTGCATTGATGTAAAATGGCGGATAATTGAGGTCTGACGAAAGGAAAACGTAATTTCCACCGCTTTGTTTTTAAGGCCAGATGGTAGAAGTAACTCACACCGTAAATGAGCTCGGTCCCAGCTGCCCCTCCCGCCCTGGCTTCCTGCCCCCTCCCTGCTCTGGGAATTAAGGAAGTACATTAAATGAGTTTGTTTTTTCTGAGCAGGGCCAGACAACATGATATTTCATGGATTAAACGGATTAAATAGTGGTGCGGAGCCTGTCTGATGAACAATGCGCGGCAAACAGGAAAAGATTTGTTTTCACAGGCGTGTTGTGTGCCTTTTTGATTTAATAACAAGAGGAGATTTTGAGATGGAAACTAAATTTTATTTTTAATGCGAAAGTGACGCAGGTGAGTGCTTATTTTGATGGAGGATTTAGAGTGCCCCTTAAATCCCTACTTGCTCTGTGGTCTGGGGAAACATGTAGTTCTCCAAGGGCCCCTCAATCCTGGCTCAAAGCAACCATGAATATCCAAGTCGTGGGAGCATAATAAAGCTCTGTCATTGCACCTGTAATGCACTGCAAATATATGCATATAGCGCTTTATGGCTTGATGAGGTGCCAAAGCACATTAGCAGTGGTTAACAAGCTACGCTACAATTTGTTCTTGGTTGGAAGAGTTTTATTCTGTCACTGCTCTTAGGGGCAGTGCTTAATCAGAGCCTTTTTCAATGTTACTGATGAGATGAACTCGTCTTGCAGGCCTCTGGCCACTGAGATATCCTTCCACAGCAGGGCGGAGTATTCTGTCTTAGATTCACTTTGCCACATATAGTCAGCCTGCAAGGCTTCATCAGCCCCGATAACAGTTCTTTTTACAGTTTCAGGAGTGGCTCCACCAATTCGCTTTTGCTTCCTGTAAGTGAAAGTTGGATGGAAATGGGCAGAGCATTTCTCCCCATTTTTCTCAGTACAAAAATTAGAATTTTGTTTCCTGGAATGCTGTACAGAGTTCATAAATTGAAATGTCATTCTTTCTGCCAGTAAGATTCTAGCCACGTTTTAAGTCCAGTAATTGTGCGAGCGTGTAGTTTACACATGGGCAAAAAGCACCTGTGCAAATAGTGCATGAACAAATACCAATGACTTGGAATTTCATTTCAGGTGCAAACTTTGGTTTGCAACTGACATGGAATTAGCCCCGTCTTTGTACGGGCGCGGGGCCTAAATTAGAACTTTGTAGTGCTTAACTTGAGCTGGTGGTTTTCGGTGTGGGGCACCGGCACTTATTTTTGATGGCCGGCACTCATCCTTCTGCCTTAAGCATTTAGGGGCATATTTATACTCTGGTTGCGCCGAATTTGCGTCGTTTTTTTCGACGCAAATTCGACGCAAAACTAACGCCATATTTATACTTTGGCGCTAGACGCGTCTAGCGCCAAAGTTCCCGGAATGTGCGTCATTTTTTAGCGTGAACCCCTTCCTTGCGTTAATGATATGCAAGGGAGGCGTTCCCGTCTTAAAAAATGACTCCCAGGCCTTTACGTGGTATTTATACTCCCGGGCAAAAATGACGCCCGGGAGTGGGCGTGGCCAAAAACGGCGCATTTGCGCCGCTTTTTAACGCCTGGGTCAGGGATGGCGTTAAGGGACAAGTGGGCTCAAAATGAGCCCAGAGTGCCCTCCCCTGCCCCCAGGGACCCCCCCTGCCACCCTTGCCCACCCCAGGAGGACACCCAAGGACGGAGGGACCCATCCCATGGACATTAAGGTAAGTTCAGGTAAGTATTTTATTTTATTTTTTTGTGGCATAGGGGGGCCTGATTTGTGCCCCCCTACATGCCACTATGCCCAATGACCATGCCCAGGGGACAGAAGTCCCCTGGGCATGGCCATTGGGCAAGGGGGCATGACTCCTATCTTTACAATGATAGGAGTCATGTTGATGGGGGATGGGCGTCAAAAATAAATGGCGCAAGTCGGGTTACGATGATTTTTTCGACGTAACCTGACTTGCCCCATTTTAAGACGCCCATGCGCCATTTTCCCCCTACGCCGGCGCTGCCTGGTGTACGTGGTTTTTCTCGCGCACACCAGGCAGCGCCGGTCTGCTTGCGCCGGCTAACGCCATTCAATAAATACGGCGCCCGCATGGCGCTTCAGAATGGCGTTAGCCGGCGCTAATTTTTTTGACGCAAAACTGCGTTAGCGCAGTTTTGCGTCAAAAAGTATAAATACGGCCCTTACTGCGAGCAAAAGACACATATGGGAAAGACAGTGGAAGAAAACAAGAATTTGCAATGCAATGGGTCTCGCATTTGCCCGAGTTAGAGCTATTAGCATTGTAAACTCCTAATCTGACTTTTCTTGCCACATGGATTGAAAATGAAAAGTAATACAGTTTCACATAAGTGAGCTGATTCAAAGCGCCACAGCAACAGTGTGAAACAGCACACAAAAAGAAAAAGAAGTTCACTCTCAGTCACACTTATCAGGAAAAGTGAAATTAGCTATGTAACAGGGGCAATGTCCAAGGCGGTAACTAAACCTCCCCAAGGAGGGACAAACGTAAAGCATTTACCAACGAAAATAAAGGATTTTTGAAGGGCAAGCCCATAAACGAGTGATAGTGATAGGCGTGTGGTGGGCGTGGTTGAAAGCTCAGCTAAATACCAAAACGCCAGAAAAGCAGCGCTTGCGCGCTGCTATACTCAACCTAGAAACAAAAAAGCGTCACAAAGCAAGAAAGGAGAAAGGTGCAAGAGTGAGCTGAGGGGACAGGGAGTGGCTGTAAATGAATTAAAGAGGCCAGAGAAGGCTTCAGGATTATGGTGCCTCAGTATTTCGTGCTCACACATTTAATTTAGCAGCTATGTGTTTCAGAGGAGCGATTTGGGAACCAGCACGTTTTTATTTACAAATTAAGCACTGGATTTTTGCAACTCCTGTTGTGTAAAAGTGTTCTCACTAACCAATAAACATGCTTAATTCAATTGAATATTATACTAGGTCAACACCTGTCAGAAGACGTCTTGTTTCCCTATGGCACCGTGCCCCAAAAATTCTAGCCACATATTTGTATTAAAGTAGCCATCATAGTGTGTTACACCATATTCCTTATGACTCATGTTGGCTTTGCTTACCTCTCTTGTAATGGCCGCCACTGTACAGCACTCCAACACCCTCTTCGTGCCTGCTGAATAAAACTGCATAAATAAATACATAAATAAAAACGCAGCGATCACCCCACAGAGCTAATATACTCATTGTACACAGCACTTAATTTGTGTCAGTAGTTGCTAATGGCGGGCACTGGAACTCAATTTTGCATTCCCGGTCATATTTTTCATTGTCAGAATTTGACCAAGATAGAAAAAGGTAGAAAATAGAAAAAAAAAGAGGAAGAGAAAGAGAAAGATAGGGAAATATTAAAAAAGGGTGAAAGCACAAATTAAAATGAACCTGCAGGATTGCGATATAGAGACAAGAAGTGTAGGGTGATGGAAGAAACAAGCATGATGTTGAGTCAAAACAAGGTAACCTTGGGTTTCGGCAGCCCCGGCTTTCGACAACTCTGGCATGTACCAGCCCTGATGTTGGACTTCTAAGAAAAAACTTCCAGCCACTGCTTTTTTCCGGTTTAGGTCTGCACGCATACTGTGAGGCAGGCATTACCCCAAAGTCTGAGTGCGTGCTGTGAAAGGTGATTGTTCCTCAGGCTTCCGGCTCGCGACCAGGTTGGCGTGGGTGGCCGCTTTATGCAGAGCAGACTATCTCGAGGCCGCAAGAACTAACACTTCATGCAAAAGCAAGCAGAACTGAAGGGAAGTGAGAAATCAGCTTGGTGGGCGGTTTTCGTGCCGCTGATCCGTACTTGTTTGGTTTTCCGTAGAGTGTTTTGTTAGTCTATTTTCATTGTGACAGACCCGACCTGCTTCTCTTGAGAAGGCCTATCCTGGGGACAATGCTAAGGTGTCTCGAGTACTCTCGAGGTCACAGCTATTCTCCCAGTTTGTGGATTCAAACTCTCTTTTGATTCCAGAGTCTCAAATTAAACATCTTTGAGCGTCATTGTATCAGCAGTGCTTGTCCTGTTTCAATGCTTGAAATGGGAATATGAAAGTCCAGGTACTTACTACTTGAGTATATGCGTTCGCTACTGAAAAGTGCCAGCACTCGCCGATTAAAAGTGTTGAACAGTGGCAGCTGGTACCCAGAATCATTGGTGGGGCAACCACTGACCAGCAATACCTTTAAGGTCAACACCAAAGCTGACAGTCATGGTTCGTTATAAACAGTACTTATAACGAACCATGACTGAGAGCTATGGCATTGAGGCTGAAGGCAGTGCGAGTTCCTTACAGTGCTCGTCAGTGGGTCACAATGTAAATATAAAAATAACCAGCATTTTCAATGCATGGGGTCTCGCATTATGTTGAGTTAGAGCTATTAGCATTGTGAACTTCTAACCGGACTTTTCTTGCCACATATAATGAAGAAAAAAAAAAAGAGTGCGATTGCGCTGTGAAATAAAGAGAAAAAGTAGTCCAGAAACCATAGAGCCTCGTATGTTTCCAGTAGTTTACCGGTGCTCTCGAGGAGGGCTAAACACCTGAAAAGGCATGACGTATGCATGCCTTTCATGAATGTAAATGTTGCACTTGTATAGCGCACTACTCATCTGTTAGGGTCTCAAGGCACTGTATGCATACTGCTGTGGAACCCCGCCTGGCTTTTCCGTGTGAGGCACCCACTCCTGGGCAACCCCCAGTGTGAAGCCAGGCATCCAAGCACTGTTGTGGAGATTAAGCAAGCTATTGACCAGAGTTACAGAGTGGGACCCATTAATTAGATTAGGCACTGAGGTGAGAATCATCTGGTCCAAGGGAATTGAGCCCAAGACCCACGAGGTGGGAATTGAACCCTGGTCCCGGGCCACGTCTCTGAATCAGGGTCTGCCACTCTAACCATTGTGCCACACTTCTCCACTGAGCATGAAAACAAGCGGATTTTAAAAGGCAAGCCCACAAACCAATGAAAGTGATTGACGTAACATGGGCATGGTTAAAATCCCCCTAAAGAGAGATTAGAAGAGGGACGGTGCGCTTTGCGCTCGCCACTATAAATGTGTTTACCTACTGTATACGCTGTCTCGCCTCCTTCGGTCCTCGACTCCTTGTGCTTCCAGTCCATCGGCGCTGGTCTGTAGCAAATCTCCACATCAATACAGATGCTGCTATCATGCTGCTGATAATGTTAAGCAGCATGAGTGCAGCTCCAGTATTGGGTGGAGCGAGCTGCCTAAACACTCCCTCAGGCACAAGGGGCCTGTGCCTGCTCTCCACCCAGCTATGTTAGGTTTTTAACATTATGATTTGTGGAGAAGGGTTTGTATAGCCCTTCGGTAAGAGTTTTGATGACACTAGTGTATGTAAGAATAAGCTAGCTGAGGTTTAAACTGCGCATGTCATGCTGGCCATCACAAAAAAGCTGGCCAAAGTGACATGCATACTTTAAACTGGAGTGATCACCACTCCCATGCTGCCACGCACCACTCCCCTGCTGCCACCCACCCCTATACATGGATCTGGTAGGGGTAAAGGAACAATAAAATTATAAAACATTCATTTTATTACCATTTTATTGTTTTTATCTTTGGGGTGCTGGCAGAAGAGGGCCAATGCTCCTCTGTGTAAAGAAGGGGCCACTGCTGGTGTTGGACTGCTGCATGGAAGTGCTTGTCTCTCCGTTTAAAATTAAATAAGTGCAAGTGCTCAGTACCTGGCAGTACCTGACATTTCCTGTCCATTTAAGGCACATATTTATAACTACTCAGATGCAATGTCTGTGCTCTCCATGCATTTGCTTGCCTGATCCATCAGCAGGAATTTAAATCAGTGTCGGGCCTTGCCTCACGGGTGACAAGACTTTGTCTGGGTACAGAAATTGTGAAGGGCTCTAGGAGAAGGTTAATGTATTACTGTTGCATGTGTCCAGATGGTTGGATGTTGTTTGGCCTTTGGGATGATACCAAATAGCATTTAGGTACCGAAGCTGTGATGTCCTGTTTGTGTCTGTGAGTACAGGTATGAAGGGGGAGAGGTATGAAGGTCTTTGCCTCGTGGGAGGCCTACACATTGCACTGACATACAAATTGTGAAGGTCTCTTGAGAAAGAAGACATTAGTGATGAACACGTAAGAAACTCTGACAGTCCTTACACCCAGGAGCTGCGCTTGTACAGAAGGTGGAAAGGTATTTACCCTAGAGGGGGGTATCGGTGACGATCTGGGGTAGAAGGTCTATAGGGCCAACCTTTGTGTTGGAATAGAGTATGTACACAGTCTCTGTACATGAATTGTATAAGTACGGAACGTCTAAGGGGATTTGTTCTTTGGTAATGCATAGGTACCAAAGGTGTCTAGTTCTGCCTCTGGTGGCAGCAATCTTGGTAAAGCAAAGAAACAAAAGGGGGGGTTCTTACAGGCAAGGGTTAATATTAGGGATTCATATGTCACAACGCATAAGATTCTGCTGCAAAGGTGATAGAAAAGTGCTGAAGACATGGCATCTGTCCGAGGGTGTTATCATTGTGCACGGAAGCTTATGAAAGGATCAGTGGGTGAAATTTGCTGTTAAGATTGCTGACCATTTAATTTGAAAAGTGTTGAATCCTATCCTCTCTTCCACACAGGTGTCGTGGATGTACCACAGGCGCATGAGATCCTAGTGAGGGTCACTAAGCCACCAGCTACCATGGTGAGAGTTTTGGTGCCACCGCCTAGCAGTTCCTGAGAGTTGGTGCCACACTGCTCCTCCACCCTTGTGCTCATAATGGCAAACCCCGTGGACCTGCTGGCAGAGTTGCAACTCCTGGAGAAGGCTCCTACGCTGGAGCGTTTGCGGGCAGCACGAAAACGACGTGCCCAGCAGTTGAAAAAGTGGGCCCAGTACGAGAAGGACTTGCAAAACAAAAAGCGGAAACCGGATAAGAAGAAGCCACCCTGCAGCAGGAAGAGGGTGTCCTTCGAACCCAATGTGGCCCTACTGGAGGCATCTCTGCGAAACGATGTGGAGGAAGGTGAGGTTTTAACCTTTTCCAGCCATTATGAGGAACATTCATACTCGCTCCTTGTCAATGAGTTAGGCTGGCGCTGTTTGGGACTCTTCTTGAAGTTCTCACAGGAGTCATTGGTGTAGCTCTGACTTAACATACATGCATAGATGTAGTAAGATCCAATGCTTGAACAGCACAGGTAAGTTAGGATTAGGTGTCACATCAATGGCTAACAGTGGATTCTGTTGGTGCAGTAGAGACTAAGTGAAGTCTCATGTGAGGAGCACTAGTATTTATGAATATGCCAAAGACAGCAACAAATTCCCAAATGGAGGGACCGACCTTCATTTAGCTACATTTGTTCTGTGCAACTTTACATCTTTTCTTCTGTGCCCCTCCTAAAATGTAAATTTGGCAAATGCATTCACGTGTTTTTTTCAGAAACTGCCCCCATGAAAACTTTGAAAAGTTAGCATCTGTTTTGGGAAGATGAGTAGCTGGAGGCGTTGTTGGCCAATGTTGTGGCGCATTGTGCATGTACACTGAGTGATCTCTGTGATACAAGGTTGAAGTTTAGGTGTGGTGTGCACTTCTGGTTTTGCATAAGGTGTTCAGTAGTGGGTGTGTTGCTTGTCAGGTTTCAGGCCCGCTGTGTTTACAAGAGATGATCAGTTTTAGGTGATACAGCTGATAAGGATAGAGATGCTTTGTGTGTTTGTAAATATCAATAGATAATGGGCAATCTCAAAGAACAGGGTTGATGTAATCTTTGCAATAGGTGACGCTGTAGGTCAAACTTGAAGTGTACAGGTGCCTTTTAATGGGGTGACTAATAATGGTTATGCTGTACCCCCGAAACTATGTGACGTGTATAACAATGTTGATCAGTCACAATTATATTCATGGTCACTAAAGTTTATTTGAAAAGTGTGATTTCATAAAATCACAATTCGGTGATATATTACATAATGACGTAGGAAATAACATTTGTGGATTAGAAATACAAAGCATCCTATAAAAACAAACGCACAATCATTACAACTCTGTGAAACTCGCTGATAAAATTCCCCTCCCTGTCGTGTACTTGAGCTACACAATTTAGTAGCACAAGGATACAAAAATATGTCACTCTGCTTACTGTCCCTTTAACGTTTAGCTCCCACTGTCCATGCTTCAAAGTGCAGATCAATACACAGTAAACAATTTTAGGATTATGCATTCTACCGGTAGCCATCACCCCTGACTTTGCATCTCCTACTATTGGCTCTCTCAGTTAGAACTTCAGTTAACATGGCTACCATTTTGATTTTAGTGTTGTCTGGACTGGCAGAAAACCATGAAATGTCCCGTTGTTTCTATGGATTGTTATATTATGGCATAGCCACTGGTATTATACGAATTTGCGGCCACAGCTTTTTCCAAATAATTATGGTTTTGACACCCTTGCCATTAAACCCAGCGTCTATTGCAACATATTCTAGCTCCAACATTTCGAAATTTACCAACCAAAAAAAAGACGCCACACGTGGTGTTGCGCGATGACATTTTTTCAGAGGTTATCTGGTCACCTACCAGTTGCTGCTCTATTAAGGTGGTACACGGTTACTAATGAGGTGAAGCCTTTGCCCATGCACTATTAATATGTGTTAAAATGCCAGAATAGCAAAATAAAGCTCTTTAGACACGTGCTGCAAAATGCCACATGGTTTCTAAGCTGCTGCTTAGTTTTGTCTTCTGCTGCTGAAAAACTCCAGGGACCCCGTTTATGGGCATCCATCTTTACCAACTTCCAAGTCTCGTTTTATAAATTTAGCTTTAACGGCTGATATTTGTACTATATCCTGCCTATAATTTAGAAACATATTTATGCAAGAAAGAAATGAAAAACTCCCAAGCAGAGTTTACACCCCTCTGTTGCTGTAGTTTCAAAATTAAGACTAGCTATACTGCTGGGTACAGCCGTTTTCATAGGGTCTCCGATGAGCAATCTCTAGTAGGTCAATTTAAGACCTCATTACAAGTTCAAGGCTAAATTCCTCTATACAAACGTTTGTTGATTAGAATTTTGAGTTGTGTGATAATTATCACACCCTCGGCATTTTCCCATGATATATATTCATGCAGGTCAAATCTGCCGAAATTTATTGGGAGGAGAGGCCCAGAAAAACAACAAATCATGCAGAATTTGGTGTGTTATAAACGAATTCTTCAGGTTGAAAGCTCAGAATAGGTATGGTAGCTTGGTTTAAAGTGTCCTAAAAGTTAGGAAATCGATTTCGTACAGCATTCTCTCATTCTGTCTCTGCCAAGGAATTTTCATTGTTTTCCCCTACTTAACATCCTTAATTGTATCACCATATATAGTAACTACCAGTCTGACCAGACTCTCAATCACATTAAAATCGGGCTAATGCCTGCATGGTTACAAATTCCCCTATACAAATTGCGAGTCAAGGTTTAGAAGCACTCTGTGATGCTCCGTTGATTCTGAGGTCGAAGTGGTGAACTGACACCTTTGCAGGATGTGTTCCATAAGATGATTGTTGCGTTGAGGGTTCAGGTACATTGCCACACTAGGGCTGGATACAGGAGTTTGGTGGTGAACTAAAGACAGAATTGCTAATGTGACTTTCCTTTCTGCATCTACTCACAATGTTTAATAACAATTGTACTTAAAAAAAGGATATTGGCAGGTAGCACCAGAATCTTAGTGAGTGTTGCTCTATGGAATTGGGGATGTACAAGTAGGTGTGAGTGGGACCCTCAGTGGTAGATTGCTCTGTGAAATTGTCTTGCAACCCACTTTAGGGTTGCAGACATGCTGTCTTTAGGTGATGACTACTTTCGAGCACTTCAGTTATTTCCAAGTGTTTTCCACTGACTGATCAAATCAGAGCAGGGATCTGGCCATCAGTGTGATCTGAAGTGAGACTTGGTATTGTTGTGTGTTGTTGTTAAGAGGCTATCCCACATATTGTAGCTCAGGTTTTCAGTCATGGGTGGAATTAAATGGATCTCTTGTGAAATGGACCTTTATCCTTGGTTTTTAGAAAAATAATTTAGACCTTTAGTGCTTAACTCTAACTTGCCTGAGGAGGGGGTCTGAGATGGTTAAACAAATCTCATTTGGCTTCTTCATTAGAAAGGTTTATAGCATGCATGCCACTTGTAAAGTTTCTTGCTATACCTGTTCTTAGTGTCTTTCAGAAACTGGCAAGAACTTTCTCAGCAGTGAATGCCTACCAATGGTACTTGCTTGGGTGGAGCAGAAATGAAGAAACATTGATCCAGATAAGACAGGGTTACTAACTTGGGTTTGATTGAAATGTTAAGCAAGTAGCAGAGACTGGTTGCGTTGGTCTATTGAAGAAGATGCCATATACCTGGTTGGGAGGGCGCAGCCTTAGCAGCTGATTCCAACCTGGGAAGCAGCCATAGCGCGTGAGCACAGATTTGAGCTATAGTCCGGTCAGTGTGTTTTTTTATTTCAGCGTGTACGGTGGACTCAACCATTTTCACAATGTATTTCACTAATCATTGATCTCATAGATGCCTTACAATTGTTGGCATGACGGAAACAAATTTCTGGGAAACGTAGCCTACTTGGGATCAACTAGCCTATGCAGAACACAACTGTTTTAGGGGGTCATTACGACCCTGGCGGCCGGCGGTAAGGTGGCGGTAACACCGCCAACAGGCTGGCGGTGTTCCGCCAGCAATTATGACCGTGGCGGAATTGCCACGGCCATACCGCCGGCCCCTCCAATATCCCGCCAGGATTCCGCCTGGCGGTCATAATCCCCAGGGCAGCGGTGCAAGCACCGCTGCCCTGGGGATTATGAGTTCCCGACCGCCAGCCTGTCCGTGGCATTGAAAGGCTGGTGGTAAGGGGACTTGGGGTGCCCCTGCGGGCCCCTGCACTGCCCATGCACTTGGCATGCGCAGTGCAGGGGCCCCCAGGCATAGCCCTGTCACGCATTTCACTGCCTGAATTTCGGGCAGTGAAATGCGCGACGGGTGCTACTGCACCCGCTGCACATCAGCATTGCCGCCAGTTCTATTACGAGCCGGCAGCAATGTTGATGTGACATTTCCGCTGGGCCAGCCGACGGTAACAATGTTACCGTCCGCTGGCCCAGCGGAAATGTCATAATAGGGAGCCAGGAATACCGCCGGCAATGGCGGTATTCTGTCTCCCGCGGCCTCGGCGGTCTTTTTGCAAGACCGCCGAGGTCGTAATGACCCCCTTAATGTTTCAGTGTGCTTGAAACATATGGACTGCACAGTCTTGCAGACACCCTACTGAATGCCAGAACCCAGGACCCTGACACCCACTTATAGTAGCTGCACTGGATGATGACAGCCATTTGCAGCGTTTTCTGGAAACAATTCAGGCGTAATCTGTGCTATGGTAGTTTTTTTAAAACCTCAAAAGGTCTCTTGTTTCTCTGAAAAAAAGTTATTACTTCTAGCTAAGCTTTTTAATGGTGAATGTGGGCTGCAGATGATCCTTAACAGTCAACCTTTGATGGAATCCACACAGTACCAACTGTTCCTTCTCATGAAACATTGGGGAGTTGTTTCATCTGTGGTTTCATGAAATTGAGTCCAGTCT
The DNA here is from genome assembly GCF_031143425.1 of Pleurodeles waltl. Taxonomy (NCBI): domain Eukaryota; kingdom Metazoa; phylum Chordata; class Amphibia; order Caudata; family Salamandridae; genus Pleurodeles; species Pleurodeles waltl. Next base: position 334,548,449 of record NC_090446.1, read on the forward strand.
TTAGTGATATATCGTGTAGGTGGAAAGAACAACGTCCAGTCTGGTTTCACCAAGTGTTCTCCGTCGGAACGAGTATTTCTCACCACTATCCTTCTAATTGTAGGACATATGTCCATTTTCATGTTCTCTCCCGGGTTCATGCTGGAAGTTCAGCCTATTTTTAAAGCAGTGTATTTCACTTCTGAAGGCCTCCACCGGGCATCATCTTCTATTTGTTGCAAAAGTTCATCATCTCATGGTGTTTAGTGGTCCACATAGTTCTATTCTTCTCAGACCAACTCAGCAAAGAACAAACCAGACATACTGCTCATTTCTGTTCAGGATATTTTTCCCATTTCTGGATTTTTTTCACTGTTGAGACACCTAAGCCTTAATGTTTACCATTAAGGAAAAATAATAATTCATACTTTTAGGTCTGGCACCAGGTTGTCTTCCTAAAAAATAAATGTTGTTAATAAATAATCGTATGTAAAATAGAGAACTACTGTCATATCAGCTGCATTCAGTTTTCATCTCTCTGTCTTATGGCTGTACCAGTGCTTGCTTTGTAGGATGCTCTCATCAAAAGGAGTATGTAAATAAGTAATATCCTGTAAGTTTGTGGAGAGAAGCTGACTTTGAAAGTAAACTGAAATACAATGAGCATATGGATAGCGCTGGTTGGTTACATTTAAAAGCTTATGACACATTTTCAAATGCCACATGTGCTAAAGACCTAGAACTGAAGCGGTCGTGTAATGAGGTAACTGCAGATATGGACCACCAAACTGATTGTCATTTCATTGCCCTGCTTGTAATACCATTTACAATAATTGACCACCAGTCCTTATTATTAGTCTTAAATTGAAGACCATGTAACTCACCTTTTCCTCCTCCAGAGCTACTAATACCAGTAATGCTGGTAGTTCTGGGGATTCTAATTACATAGGATTAGAAGTGAGCCAATGAGGAACCCCACAGCGATTATGAATTACCATGTGACTCGGTAATTATGCATCCGATTCCCTTGGTAATTCTATTCTACATCTGTAACTTGAGTTTCATAAAGAGATTTAGGGCCTCATTACGACTTTGGCAGTCCCACCATGAGGCAGCCAAAGCCGCTGGGAGAACGCCACCATCATGCCAGTGGTGCCCCTCATTGTATTACAATGTTACCGCCCGGCTGACCGGCGGGAACATTGTACTACAACGCTCCCCCCGGGCTGACCCCTGGGAGCGAAGGTCAATACCAAAGCACACCAGCACCCTTGGAAGGCTTACTTTCTGCATAGCAGACAGTGCGCATTCCAAGGGTGCTGGGCAGGGGGTCTACTGCACTGCCCAAGCCATGGAGATGGGCAGTGCAATGGCCCATGTGTGGCCCCGGCATTGGCTTTCCGCAAGCCTTTCCATGGCGTGGTGACTGCCATGGAAAGGCTGGCGAAAAGCTGAGTTGTAATCAGCACGGTGACATTGGGTTCAGCGCCGCTGTGGCTCGGCAAAACTCCGTCTCCCCATCGGGAACTACGTTCCTGGCAGTGACTTCGGTCTGACCGCCAGGGTTGTAATGAGGCAGTCAGACCACCTGGAGTGCGACACTCCGAGCGTCACCGTGAGTCTGGCTGCCCTTGGACCACCAGGCTCGAAATGAGGCCCTTAGGCTGCTTTCAGAAAATCTCTGGATGACACACAGGATTGGCAGAGTTTATGCAGATATTTGATTCCCCTGGGGTTCTCACTTTTGTTACTGGCCCCCAGGGCCGGCTTTAGGGTGGTGCAACCAGTGCAGCCACACCTGGTGCTGCCCCTGGGAAGGGGGGAGTAGGCTGTGTTGAAAAATTATTTATGGGTTAACAGCAGTGCTGCAGACTTCCTCGTGTGTTTAACAGTTTTTAGGCAACAATAAAAATGTCACTATATCTGGTGACAAATGTTCCTGGTGGAGAAAGATCTGGAGTTTTGTCTAGTGCCAGTTTTAACTCATCATAAAGTACTGTAGAGGGTCAATGTGTCTGCTGCATAGAAAGTGCACAATGCAGATTACAGATATGAGCATAAAAAATTAAGGCACATATTTAACAAAAATGACGAACGACTGCGCTAGCGCTGTTGTGCATCATTTTTCATAGTGTGATATAACGCCATCCGTGCGCCATATTTAAGAAATGACTCACTATGGCGCTAAAGATTGGCTAGCTTCTCATAAAAAGACTCTAGCCAGTAATGGATGGGTTTTGGGGAATTGGCACTAGTGGGTCAAAAATTATGGTAGGCTGATTAACCGCAAAATATCTGCTGCTAGTCAATTTAGTGTGATTTTTTGACGCACAAGCAGCCAAAAAATGATTCCTGTCTAAGTATAGACAGGAGTCATCACCACTACCCCAGTGCCCACCACAGGGGACCAGTGTCCCCAGGGCAAGCCCAACATACCCAGTGCCAGGCAGGGGGCCTCATATAAGGGGCCCCCAGTGGCACACCACTCACCTACACTTACCTGTTTCGCTCTCCCCTCCATTAGTGTCCCTGTGGTGTTGGTGGTAGTGATGATGGGGGTTGGGGTGGGCATATATGTGCCCATTCCATGGTATTTCTCCATGGAAATGGGCCTACCAGCTCTTTAACTCCTGGTCTGACCAGGCGTTAAATAATTATGCTAATCGGGCTTAGCGCCATTATTTAGGCCTGTCTCCTTGCTGCACGTGGTTTCAGCGTTGTTAGTTAAATATGGTGCTGGGGGGCTAGGGTAATTTTTAGGAAGGGAGCACCTACCTTGCATCTCACTGACGCAAGGTGGGTTGGCACTTCCTAAAAATGGCTCTAACTCCAATATTTTGACGCTAGACTGGTCTAGCATCAAAATATAAATATGGAATTAATTTAGCGCTGTGAGAAAGTAGCCTCTTTCTAGCATGGTTACCCCCACTTTTGGCCTGTTTGTTAGTGTGTGTCAGTGTGTTTTTACTGTGTCACTAGGATTCTGCTAGCCAGGATCCCAATGCTCATAGATAAAACCCTATATGTCAGTGTGTTTTGCCTGTCTCACTGGATCCTGCTAGCCAGGACCCCAGTGCTCATAGTTTGTGGCCTAATGTATGTGTTGGCAGTAGTGCTTGACTGTGTCACTGAGGTTCTGCTAACCAGAACCTCAGTGCTCATGCTCTCTCTGCTTTCAAATTTGTCACTGTAGGCTAGTGACTTCATTTATCAATTTCAATTGTCACACTGGACCCCCCTTATAAGTCCCTAGTATATGGTACCTAAGTACCCAGGGCATTGGGGTTCCAGGAGATCCATATGGGCTATAGCATTTCTTTTGCCACCCATAGGGAGCTCAGACAAACCTTTGCACAGGCCTGCCATTGCAGTCTGCGTGAAATAACACACTTGTTATTTCACAGCCATTTTCATTGCACTTAAGTAACTTATAAATCACCTATATGTCTAACCTTCACTTGCTGAAGGTTAGGTACAAAGTTACTAAGTGTGAGGGCACCCTTGCACTAGCAAAGGTGCCCCCACATAGTTCAGGGCCATTTCCCGGGACTTTGTGAGTGAGGGGACACCATTACACGCGTGCACTACATATAGGTCAATACCTTTATGTAGCTTCACAATGGTAACTCCCAATATGGTCATAAAACATGTCTAAGATCATGGAATTATCCCCCTATTCCAAATCTGGTATTGGGGAGCCAATTCAATGCATTCTGGGGGCTCCACCATGGACCCCAGTACTGCCAAACCAGCTCTCTGAGGCTTGCACTGCAGCTACAGCTGCTGCCACCTCACAGGCAGGGTTCTGCCCTCCTGGAGTCTGGGCAGCCCAGTCCCAGGAAGGCAGAACAAAGCATTTCCTCTGAGAGAAGGGTGTTATGCCCTCTCTCTTTGAAAATAGGTGCTACAGCCTGGGGAGGGGTAGCCTCCCCCAGCCTCTGGAAATGCTTAGAAGGGCACAGATGGTGCCCTTCTTGCATAAACGAGTCTATGCCGGTTCAGGGACCTCTTGTCCCCTGCTCTGGCACAAAACTGAACAAAGGAAAGGGGAGTGACCACTCCCCTGTCCATCACCACCCTAGGGGTGGTGCCCAGAGCTCCTCCAGTGTGTCCCAGACTTCAGCCATCTTGCTTTGCAAAGTGTGGGGGCACTCTGGAGGCCTCTGAGTGGCCAGTGCCAGCAGGTGACATCAGAGACCCCTCCTGATAGGTCCATACCTGATAAGGTAGCCAATCCTCCACTCAGGGCTATTTAGGGCCTCTCCAGTGGGTTCTCTTCAGATTCTGCTTGCAAGTTTCCTTCAGGAATCCTCTGCAACAACGTTATCATCCTCTGACCTCGGATCAACCGCAGCCTGCTCCAGGAACCGATATAACTGCAACAAAGTATCCACAAGGAATACTTTTATTCTGCAACCTCAGCTCCAAGTCAGCAACTGCAACAGTTTCCACGGTGTGCACGCTCTGGGGACTCCCTATCTTCATCCTGCACCAGAAGGACTGAAGAAATCTCCCGTGGGGTGGCAGAGTCACTCCCCTGCTCCAGCAGGCACCTTCCAAGATGACGACTGGTACCCTTGGACTCTTCTCAGAGCAACAATCGTTCTCCTAAGGGCCTGTCCTGAGGTCCTGCTGACGCAATTTGCAGGAGGTAAGACCTTGCCTTCCTAGAGAGCAACAGTACTCCTGTGTACTGCGTCTTCTTCACCTCCTGAGGCCTCTGTGCACAATTTGCAAAATTCCTTCATGCATAGCCTGGCCCAGGTCCCTAACACTCCATCCTACGACACACAACTCGCTGAGTTGTTCTCCGGCAGCGTGGGACCTTCCTTTGTTGTGCGGCATCAACTGCGTTTTGCACCTCCTTTATCCCCATGTCCTGGGACTCCTGGGGGTGTTGGCTGGCATCCTGAGGACTCTCTAAAGTGCTGAGAGCCCCCTCTTCCTTCTCACACAGAGTTGAGGTCCCTCCTGGGTCCATTCAGCGCCATTTTGACGCACAACACACTTTTGTCGTAGCCAAGGCTTGTTGGGGACTTCCAACATGAAATCACGTCGGTAACGATCTTCAAGTTGTGGGACATCCTTTGCATCATGCAGGAACCTGCTGGCATCTTCCTAGGGTGCATTTCTGCAGTCTTCGACTAACCGTGGACTCTTCTTTTGCACCCTCTTCTGTCGTGTAATGAGGTAACTGCAGATATGGACCACCAAACTGATTGTCATTTCATTGCTTTGCAATAATTGACCACCAGTCCTTATTATTAGTCTTACATTGAAGACCATGTAACTCACCTTTTCCTCCTCCAGAGCTACTAATACCAGTAATGCTGGTAGTTCTGGAGATTCTAATTACATAGGATTAGAAGTGAGCCAATGAGGAACCCCACAGCGATTATGAATTACCATGTGACTGGGTAATTATGAATCCGATTCCCTTGGTAATTCTATTCTACATCTGTAACTTGAGTTTCATAAAGAGATTTAGGGCCTCATTACGACTTTGGCAGTCCCACCATGAGACAGCCAAAGCCGCTGGGAGCACGCCACCATCATGCCAGTGGTGCCCCCCATCGTATTACAATGTTACCGCCCGGCATCTGAGTGGCCAGTGCCAGCAGGTGACGCCAGAGACCCCTCCTGATAGGTCCATACCTGATAAGGTAGCCAATCCTCCACTCACACTCAGGGCTATTTAGGGTCTCTCCAGTGGGTTCTCTTCAGATTCTGCTTGCAAATTTCCTTCAGGAATCCTCTGCAACAACTTCTTCATCCTCTGACCTCGGATCAACCGCAGCCTGCTCCAGGAACCGCTGTAACTGCAACAAAGTATCCACAAGGGATACTTTTCTTCTGCAACCTCAGCTCCAAGTCAGCAACTGCAACAGTTTCCACAGTGTGCACGCTCTGGGGACTCCCTGTCTTCATCCTGCACCAGAAGGACTGAAGAAATCTCCCGTGGGGTGGCAGAGTCACCCCCCCTGCTCCAGCAGGCACCTTCCAAGACGACGACTGGTACCTTTGGACTCCTCTCACAGCAACAAGCGTTCTCCTAAGGGCCTGTCCTCTTCTTCACCTCCTGAGGCCTCTGTGCACTATTTGCAAAATTCCTTCATGCACAGCCTGGCCCAGGTCCCTAGCACTCCATCCTACGACACACAACTTGCTGAGTTGTTCTCCAGCGGCGTGGGCCCTTCCTTTGTTGTGCTGCATCAACTGTGTTTTGCACCTCCTTTATCCCCATGTCCTGGGACTCCCGGGGGTGTTGGCTGGCATCCTGAGGACTCTCTAAAGTGCTGAGAGCCCCCTCTTCCTTCTCACACTGAGTTGAGGTCCCTCCTGGGTCCATTCAGCGCCATTTTGATGCACAACACACTTTTGTCGTAGCCAAGGCTTGTTGGGGACTTCCAACACAAAATCATGTCTGTAGCGATCTTCAAGTTGTGGCACATCCTTTGCATCATGCAGGAACCTGCTGGCATCTTCCCAGGGTGCCTTTCTGCAGTCTTCGACTAACCGTGGACTCTTCTTTTGCACCCTTTTCTGGGTTGGCAGGGGCTCCTGTCCTTCTTGGAACTTCTTTCGACTTCTGGACTTGGTCCCCTTATTTTGCAAGTCTTCTGGTCCAGGAATCCAGCAGTTGTCATTTGGAGACTTGGTTGGTTACTGCATAATCCCAATAACGAGGTGTAGTGTGTCCTAAGGAGTACTTTACTCCTGCATTTCTGGGCTCTAGGGTGGGGTAATTTACTTCACTTTACTGTATTCTTACTCTCCCAGTGATTCTGCTCACACTACACTTGTCTAGGGGGGAATTCGTGATTCGCATTCCACTTTCTTAGTATATGGTTTGCGTTGCCCCTAGACCTATTTTCTCCCATTGCAATCTATGGCATTTCCTATTGCTTGCGTTGTTCTATGACTATTTACTTGTCTAATTTTGGTGTCTAGTGTATATATTGTGTATAATACTTACCTCCAGAAGGAGTATTTTCTCTAAGATATTTTTATACTCTGTCACTCAAACAAATACCTTTATTTTTGTTAACACTGAGCATTGTCTTTACATGTGTATAAGTAATGCGTAACTATAAGGGGTATTGCAGGAACTTTACATGTCTCCTAGTTCAGCCTAAGCTGCTCTGCTATAGCTACCTCTATCAGCCTAAGCTGCTAGAACACTACTACATTTCACTAATAAGGGATAACTGGACCAGGTATAAAGTGTAAGTACCCAAGGCACCCACTACAAACCAGGCCGGCCTCCTACAAGCGCCACTTTAGCATCAAAATAAATGATGCTAAGCTGCTAATTTTCCTTAAATATGGGCCTAAATGCATGTCATAGAGGGGCTATGGAGAGATGAGAGTCAATTTTGCAGGGTGGTAGTGAGGGGATTCGTGGAGAAGAAGGTCACGGGAGGGTCACCAAAATCGACTGTTGCACGAGGCACCACCAGCGTTAAAGCCGACCCGGCACCCATCTAAATCACAGATGGACTCGTAATGAGGCCCGTAAAACTATAGTCACCAATGTCATTAATACAGTTGCAATATATTTCGTAGCCCAACTTGTAGCGAAATGCATGCATTGATCTTTCACAAGTTGCGCAGGTAATCAGTTTTAAAATGTTGTTATTTGCCCATAACTATTTTACAGAGTTCTATTCCTGTAGAAAGAAAATTAATTAAATTCAATACACGAAACCTTGCAGCTGTAAACACGGTGACAGCTCTCTGATGTTGGCTTTTATCGATGCTTGTTTGCTATGTATGTGACAGGCTTATCCAGTGTAAGATTTTAGTTATTTGCTCCTGGATTGCATTACTTTTGCCGCTAATGATGATGTACTACTTTGTACATGCACAGGGCATCTAAGGCCTTGGCCAATTGTGCGCTCTTACAGAATAATAAACACTTTCTCGATAGTGATGGCTTTACAAATCTGCATTCATGTGAAGTCTAGTAAATGGAGAGCTAGGCATCCCACCAAAATCCAAACAAGCATTGGCAAAGCCAATAGGACTCACCACTAAAAGACCAAGGTATTGGCTTTGCCAATGCGTTTTCCCAACCCCCATGAGTGCGCATGTGTCACGATGCATACACATGTATCGATGTCAGTGTTGGAATGGATTTTCTGTTATGGAAAACCATTTCCAAGATGGCTGCTGCAGGACACATTTTAGTCATGATGCATGCTTGCACATGCATGGGATGTGTGCCTATCACAAATCATGACGTGTGCTTGCATGTGCGTCTTGGTGCAGGTGGCTATTTGTAATTTACCATTCTTACATGGCAGACATCCACGAAATCCATAGACTGTTAAAATATCACCGCTGCCGTCATGACCTGGAGGCAGCCAGTGAGATTTCTTTAGATATTGATAAATCAGTCCCAGTGTTGTTTGTGAAACTTGAAGGTCACCATCAAAGGCTAATAACACTAGAATAGGTAAATAGTAGTATCTGTGATTTACAGTGCTATGAACTGCAAGACTGTGACAGGAAGCGCTATATAAAATGCATTGTTTCTTCAAAATGTATACTGGAAAGATTATGACAAATAATAGTTTTGTTCTGGTTGAGGAACTTTCTTGTGCTGCGTTAGTATTTTTGACACTTACATATAGGTTTGGTCATAGTAGTTGTATGTCTCGCTCAGCCTTCTATCCCATTTGGTGGTGTCATAAAATGTGTGAGAGTTAATCTCTGCCTCGAGACTGGATGGGGGCTCAAAGTGATATGGGAACTGAGACTGGAAGGCAGTCTACAGGAACGTCAGGGGTGAACGCTGATGTCTGTCACGGTCTCAGTATATATCCGAAACACAGTTTCATGCACGATGAAGTAGGAAGAGACACTGTGACCTCAAACAGGAAGCATGTTTTCAGTTCATCAGAATAGGTAACAAAGACTTCCTTCCGGAGGTCTCAGGCGTTTCTTGTCAGGCTAATTTTTAGCCTTTCATTTCTCGAGCTGTGGGTTTCGACCCTTCCCCGGATTTAATCAGTAAAAAATGCACTCACTGCACATTATAATCCGATTGAAAGCATAGGGTGAACTATAGGGCTAGCACTCGCCAGAAAGTGATTTTTATGGGTGTTATGGGTGTTATGGCTTCACTGACACCAATAAAGCGTAACAAGAGTCAGCAGCTGTTTCACCCGAGGGACATCATAAGGGATTTTAGGGGCCCAGGGCCAAAGCGACACTTAATTGGCAACATGATGGTGCTTTTTGTCCAATTTGGAGGTGAGCGAAAGAACAGTTTTTATTAATTCAACATACATCAGAACTGATGACTACTCAACACCGAAGCAATTCTTATGGTTTTGGGGGCCTGGAATAGTCTGAATGGTCGCACTTGTAGGAGCGTGAGGTTAGTAGTTGTGTTGGCACAGTCATTGGCAGCGATCGCACGGGCAATGAGTGGTGCAAGCTGCAGAGGCTTCCTGACAAGGGCCCTGGCACATATTTTCTTTCAAATTAAGGACTGGGCCAAACATATTTTGGAGGTGCTGTTTGGAGCGGCCTTGAATTTATGATCCAATTTCAGCTTTTTCATGCCCTCGTTGACCAGGTCACTAACAGCGCACAGGCACACCCACTAACTTCTAAATGTGTTTACATCTAATATTCAGGGATAGTGACGTTTTTTCAGTATTGCAACATGACAGCAGCTCACTAATATTACTGCAAATAATCTCTGTGACACCGTCCCAGTTCTCATATGTGAGACACTATTTTGATATAAAAGAAAAAAATTTTTTGGCTGTTGCATGAAACATGCACACAGTGGCATAGCTTGGTCAGTTAGATTGGGGGACAGAAATTCAGATTTCCTGACAATCATGCATACCTAAAATGTTAAAAAAATATACGACAAGCAGGGTGCAAAAGAGAGGCTTCAAAGGCAGTGAAAAAGGAGAGGAATGCGGATCGGGAGGAATACTAATTGAAAAAAACAATATTTTGTAAAATACCAACTCCGAGTGCTCCTGTAACCACTCACTTTACCTCCGTTCCTCATTTGTCTCTGTCTCCACCAATTGTAATGCAAACTCAGACCCTTAAAACGAAGCAACACGGTTCAAAGTATAACGAAACGCAGTGCAATGCAATACAAAAAACATAATGAAACAGCTTGATGAAACATAACATAGCAAAACTCCAGAATAATCCATATTTAAAATAACCATAAACAGATGATGAAGAAAGAGATCATGGAACTTGCTGGGTTGAGGACCCGATCCTGGTCTTAGAGTGGGATGAAAAAAGTGTTAGGTCCTTAAAATGACCATGGCTGGTGTAATTCTGGGCATGACTCAAACACATAAATTAAGTTAAATTACATTTCTGCGATTCCCATAGTGTGCCACTCAACCAGTATTTTGGCTCTTCTCTGACCTTTCTGTTATTATATCCAGATATATAACACAACAACTGACACACAGAAAACCAGCCATGTCTAGTGGCTTTGTCAGTGGTTCTTAGCTGTTTAAGATAAATGAGTAGCAACAATAATTTTGTTGTAAATAAATAATAATAATAATGTTTCAATACAGAAATTGTTGGACTGTGAATTACACATTAATGAAACCCGTGGAAGGAGTAGACGTCTTCAGAGTGTCTCAATCACACCTGTTATGTTCATTCTATTAGACATGTACCCCTTTTTCTTTCCACATATCTCCATCTGCATATCTAACACCTCATCCTCCCACAGACTTACAGAGCACCCCCTCATCTATAAGCACTGCATTTCCTTTTACTTTCGTCTTTTGTACTTCCTTCAATCACATATGCACAGAGTTAAAATTACAAATGGAATACATGACCATGGCTCTGGACTCTCTGAAGAGGGGCCAAGGATTGAATGGACATGAATTCTAAACACCTTTTTGACCCAATGACAGATACTCACACTGCCTTCAACCTCAACTCCAGAGCATTCAATCGTAGTATCCATTGAAAGTATGCACTATACAAGAGTAATATGCTAGGTGGAAAAAGAATACAGAAGTGCAACCTCATGGGAATAGGTAACACTCTTAAGAAATGCAAGAGGAATTAACACGTATCATATAAACAGGAACTAAATCACTGACATTGATTACCTCACCTTTTTTTACATTCAATGTTCAGTATTCGATCAGTGTTTTTGCCATTACAACTAAGGACATGAATAGAGGGTCCATTATGGACTCGTTTCAATGTCAATTTTTAATTACTGCCAGGTCTGAGACTGGGAGGGATACGGCCCACTTCAAGCCCTGGCCCTATCAATGTGACGCCCTCAGACTTGTAGCTCTTTTGGGAATCTCTAAATGTTAAAATCCTGAGTCCCTGGAACCTTCCTGCATGATTCACGTAGTGGCGGCTGCTACTGAACCGGGGTGGCGGGGCGGGTGGGGACCATAAAAAAAATATAGTAAAAAAAGAACACTTAACTGTTCCGTCAGGAGACTGGTTCGTCTCTCCTCCATCCTCGTTCTGAGCAGACCTGTCCTCTTCTGGGTAGCACACAGGCTCCCACACTCCAATAAGCGAATCATGACACTGCTGTCACCAGCATGACAGCAGCGTCGTGATTGGTGTGAGCAGCTTGGTTCGGCGCTCACACAATGATTGAGATCCTGTGCACTTTCTCCTTCCAGCTGTGCAATACAGCCGGGTGGAGAAATGCTAAGTGCACATGTCCAATTGGCCGGCCCAACACGACCAGCTAAGCAGACACGCACACTTATTATGCACATACCACTCCTCCTCCAGCCCTCCTCCAGCCCAGCCCCGCCTTGACCTAACCTGGCACCAGATGAAAAATAAAATGATAATAACATTGCGTTATTATCATTTTATTTTTCCTTTTCCTGAAAGCAGTGGGGAGACACTCCTCCGCCTTAGTTGATTCACCAATGTATACAACAGGAGGTAAATCATGCTAAACCCAGGGAAAACTAGGACAAGGAATCATTTAAGGAGGATCGCAAGGTCAATGCCCAAAGTGCCTGCACTTCCACAGTAATAGCTGAGTGTACTCTGTTTTAATAGTACATAATAATGCCATAGCCGCTGGCCTGTCTCTGAAAGTAGGGCCTTTTTAAACGAAACACATCAATTTATGCTGAAATTCAAACGTATGGGCCTTTTACAGACCCCTCAGTGTATACAACATATGTTTCCCGTAAAATGGGCCCTCCCTTTTTAGATTCCCTGTATCCCTCCACACAGCCTTCACCAAAGTTGGGCCTACATGCTGGCAAAGTGCTGATCTAGCTCGCCGCAGCAAGCCAGCACTCTATTCTCTGCAGGATATAAACGCATAAACATTGAGGCCATTTCTTTGACACTCAAGGCCTTTTACTCTGGTATCCACTAACACTAGGGCATTTCGAGAGCTTAACTTAATCCAGTATTAGATACTGGAGGAAATGCTTTAGTTTCCTTGGATCACAGGAGTAACCAAATAATCAACACATTTGCAGCATTAATTAATAACTATTACATAAACCACTTACTTTGGATTACAAAGAAGCATGGTCCCTCCCATAAAATACTTCAGTGTCTCCTCAGGGCTTGCAAGTGCTATATCAATTCAAATAAAATACAAGATCATTTCTTTCAATGCCAGAAAATACTTTCTTCTGCAAGTAGTGCCATAGCAATGCTACCATGAGCCCCAATGCAAGATAGGAAAATGGAAACCACAAAAGGCAACCATTACTTGGGTGAACTTGACGTGCCATACTAAGAGGTATAGTGTTATTGCACCTGCTGCACTAATAATAGCTAGGGCCCAGTTTGGGAAGGATTATGTCTGCCATGGTCACCGAAAGTTCAGTTTGACCCCTCCGTATCTCCCTTGATGTCATATCCATGGCTGGCAGCGGCTGCCAATTGTAAACTGAACTCTGGAGGCTTGTAGGAGTTTTAAGTCATTGCAAACCATATATCAAAACATCAGGAGCCTAGTGGGCGAGGAGCCATGCCTGTTTTCATTTCTATGTATCCTTCAGTCAGAAGGAGTTACCATTAAGGCATCCTGTAGCTTGACCAGCACTGCAAACCCTGTCCATTCTTCAGAGGAGCACCAAGTTTGGAGGAAAACATTGAGACCCTTGCTGAAGGGAAATGAGGCTGTTAGGCCGACAGGTCATCACCTATTTGTAGGTCATTCCCTTCACTGTAAACCCTATGTAGAGCACTGAATTCTACATGATATTGTGGAATTCTATTAATCAATTAGCTCGGATTCAGGCTGATACATTTACTATGCCATATTCACTATACAGAGTGTGAAAGTCATACTGGACAAAAATGGACACCCTGTGTGACAGGTCACGCGTTCTACATATAAGGTAGGTAGTTGCTGTCTGCCAGAGCTCATGTTATCAACAAAAAAATACACATAGGGCTTTCTGATCAGCAAGTGCTCATCAATCTCCAAGGCCAGAAGAGGGAGCCCAATATCTCTAATTTGCGTTCCTCACTGGACTTATCCCCTGTCACTGGAGAGTGATCTGCAGGCTCTCAAGCATCCTTCACTGGCTCTAGTTTCCTGCAGTTTTAACTGGAGCTTCGCTCCCCATGAACCCTATTAGATTGTGAGTATAACCCCCTCATCTAAAATGGCTGCTGAATCAATCATGACTTTGATCACAGCCAGAGTTCAGTACAAATGGCAAGGCCAAAGCTGCCCTGCAAACAGTGTCTTTATACTTCTGGGGACATGTATACGAAGGAGCATTCTTCCCCTATGTCCAGTGCCTGTAATTAATCTATTGAAATGCAGGTACTATCTATTCCAGTGTACTTGTTGTTTCTGAGAAGTACTCTCTCCTTAGAAAGTATTGCTCCTGTGCTGAGAACTGCATGTACTCAGTACCAGACAGTACCTGCCTATTTAAAGCACTGCTTGTATCACTCAGGAAGGGAAGTTTGGATTCAAACTCACGTCTGACGGTTCCAGAGCCTCCAGTGTAGAACAAAAGAGCATGCCAGCAGAAGAGTGAAGCAGTCAATGGATTTAAAAATGTTTGATGCACGGAAATTGTCAATCTGAAAAACAATGTGAGCAACGTAATGTCAGGGTGTCAGACATAGGCAGTGAAATGGGAGAAGTGGACGGGCCGGGTGGTGCTGAACTGCCTTCAGTTTCTGTTTCTCTGAAAGAAAATAACACATACATGCCAACATTTTAGAAGAGGAAAGTGGGAGATTTAAAAACTAAATTGGGAGAATGTATTTCTCCCCATCGACTTCTATTGAGGGAGAGGCAGTTTCAGGAGGGAGACAGCCAAAATAAAGACATTTTTGGCTTAGACAAACAGGAGTCTTCCACTTGAATCGGGTTTGTTGACAAATGTGGCACACTGCAGGCCTGGTACCGAAGCTGTACTTGATGGTTCTCACTTGGCTCTGCTACAACTTAAACACAATCAGAAAACACATTGTGAACGGCTGTAATTAGTTATTTCTCAGCCTGCCCTGTCTCTGACTGAGGTTTTGTTACTCTCTTACAGTTTTCTTTTTAAATAACCAGTAATGAGATTGTGGCCCTGGTCACGGGCAGTACCTGATATGTACACGCCCAAAAGGTATACAGGGCATAGGACACACTGGGAAACCCATAGTAGGCTGATGGCCAAGGGGAATATGTGGAGGGGTCATAAGATGCCCAGCCTGTCATCCCACCACCCAAGGGAAGACACACAATTTTCTTGTAGAGATGAACCACACGTAACCAGTACACTTTGGGAGGGTTAATACACATTTTCCAGGTGAAAGAGTGCACATGGAAGTTGGTGGTGGTCTTCATCTGATGGATCTAGTAGTAGGCTGGGAGGCAAAGGAGTTAGAAAGAGATTTACAGTTTAAAGTTTGTGAAGTCCATTTGGTCACACAGTGCAGTGAGGACCAAGAATCAATATAGAAAGTTTAGTAGGTTTATTACAAATTAGTAATCACTCCAATATAGGCACATCTCATAATCAAATTGTAAAGGTACAGAATCAGAACTGGCAAACTGAAACGCTAAAATAAATTCAATCTCAATAGCATAAGGCATACAGAAATTACAATCATAGCAATGCAGATACTAGGAAACATGAACTGACATTCCTCAAAGGAATTTGGATTGTTTCTTCTAAACATGAATGGATTTAAGATAATTTAATTCAGATTCCAACTAGAATGGGGAAATGCAGACTAAAAGGTCTCAAGGGATTCCGGACTGAAGCAAGGTAGGTGTCAACATCATAAAGACTCCAGTAGAAGCCTGAAAAGAAGAGACTCAGTGTTATCATGAAGCTACACACTTTAAGGGCAAAAGAGCGCAAAGAGGTCTGCACCTCTCCGAGTCCAAAGGGATCTAACAATGTGAACACTAACCTAAAATGGAAAGTTCCAGGCACATCCATATCTTTAAATACATCACCAGAAGCCCAATTATTTCTCTTTCTGACAGGGCACATCTGTAACATTAGTCCACTTTCCCATCCCACGGCCAGATATTCGATGATCAAGAGCCTTCTTTTGCTCATTAAACCATCCAGACCGTGCCAAGATTTCTCTTTGAAGGCCTCGCTATCTCTAAAACACAATACTCCTTTAACAAAGAAATAAAAAATGCGCACCTGCAAAAGGAAAACACATGCAGAGCATGAAAAAAATACATCTCATGTTACAATAGAGATGTAGTTGAGCTAACTTATTAAACCATTGTCAATATACACTTCTAATACCCAATAATAGGGGCACACATAATGTCAGAATAAATGCAGAGCATCAATAAATTAATTTATGATTACATATACAATGTGCATTCAATAAATGCAATACATTAAAACACAAGTGTAAATGTGAGTGAGAACTACAGATCTTTATGTTAAAGTTAAACATTGGAACACACACATATATATATATATATATATATATATATATATATATATATATATATATATAAATTCTAGTTTCTATAGTGAATAGATCTCTAGATATTCATTTTGATGCTTCACTTTACATTAATAATGCTAAGGCACATAAAATATATGATGTTGGTTACATATTTGTACTACTTTTGTAACATATATGGATGAAGCTACAACTATGCTGCTCCACATGGCTACTTCTAGCTCTCAATCCACCACTGCTCTGATAACAGTAGTTTACTCAGATTTGTAGCAGTAGTTTGTGTATTTTACATACATATTCTGGAAAGACTTTGTTGTGAGATTTTCAGTTCATGAAAAGACTGGTCTTATGCTACAGTGACAGTTCAAAACCATAGACAAGCATATATAAAAGTGGTCGCTCTCCATCAAACTAGCCTTGATGCCTTTAGTGCATTTTCGGTAACTATAGTGTCATACCTATGAAATCCACAAGTCAATCAGAGATGTACTGACCTGTGGGAAGTTGAGGGAGTTCCATCCTGGCTGGTGCCTTTGGCTATATGGTAGACCTGGAGAGTGTCATTTACATATCAAAATACACTGGTACAGAATGACAGCATTACATTAGTTTGAAAGGCTGCCCAGTGGTCTGAACTTGTCAGTTAGCACTGGAGAGAGTACTAGAGAGTAGTTTTGCTGTGAACAGGACAGTACTTAATTTGTGGCAGTGTCGTAGGCATTCATTTTCGGAGACCAGAACTTATTTTTCATCATTCAACCTGGATCCATAGCAAGAGATAGAAAAAGAATAAGGAACCAAAGTATTAAGCCATGCGGGTGGCATGCTCTGGAGAAAAACTCTGTGTATCTACAATTGGTATTAAGAAATTAAGCACTCTACCTGTATATGTTTGGATTACAAATCCTAGCATGCAGAATGTTGTTTTCTAAAAAGTCCATATTAGTTGAAGGTGTCAAAGACCTGACAACTCGCACGGTGCCACTGTGTGACACCCAGTGAGGAGCTGATATCACATGGTGGCAGAAAACTAGCTGAAAAGCACTGAACAGTACGACTTCCAGCTCATTTTCTGAGTTTTTGAACTCCTGATGTCCATCAAGGGTGTAAAAGCACCCCTGGGACATCAGTATCAGCATTTTCTTTTACTTCTTTGGGGGAGGGGTTTTGGGGGCCGGGGTGGCAATAGTGCCTCTTAGTTACTTCTCGGTATGAAGCCTCCAAGGCACTCCTCCCCCCCCCCCCCCCGCCCTACATGGAGAAATATTTGTTTTAGTTGGAAGGTCTGGTAACGCGTATGACATAAACAGCAAAGCTGCCTTTACAGCCCTGATGTGTTTGCATTTTATTGTTTCAAGCAGCACTCTTGACCTTGTGGGAGGGAAGGTCTTGTGCTCTATCTGTATACATTTCTGTTTTGAAGGGGATACTAAGGACTGTGTGGCCCTCCTACGGTTAGTCCTTCAGAGTCACTTCCAGCAGAAACAAAAGCCTGTCCCTGCCAGTGAGCTCTATGTGCGACTAAGTTACCTTTAAAAAATTATGGCAAAATAGGGAACTTTGGGCATCTCAGTACAGTAACACAAGGAATGCTGAGGCTGCATTTCCGTTGTGTCTGTGGCATAATGCTGCTGCTTAAGGTTTTTTGTATTCTGCTTTCTGCACAGAAGCTTTAGTCTCATAGGGCTGTGGACCAGTTCTTTATTTGTGCTGGTAGTTGCACGTGGTGGGCCCCTGTACTCATTTTTATGGACTTATTTTTCATCATCAGACTTTGAATCACAACTAGGCAGAAAAAAGCAGAAAAGGGAAGAAATAGGAAAACAGTGATCAAGGGCAGAAGCAGTGGCGGCCGGCAGCTTTAGGAGGGAGGGGGCGGGCGGGGCACACACATACAACCACACACTCATTCTTTCACACACAGACACGCACGCACGCACGCACGCACGCACATCCATTAACAACACTCATACCATTCAAACATGCACGTACGCACCAAACATTCATTTTAAAAGATCGCACACACTCATTCTTTCACACACACACGCACGCACATCCATTAACAACACTCATAACACTCAAACATGCACGCATGCACCAAACATTCAATTTAAAACATCACACACATACACACACACACTTACCTTCAGCCTCCAGGTCCCAGGAGGGTTGGGACTGCTGCCTTCCCTCATTGGCTGACCTGAGGTCAGCCAATGAGGGAAGGCAGCAGTCCCAGCCTCGTCACAGAGTGAGACGGCTGACCCCACCCCACTCTGTGACGAAGTGTCACTGATTGACACTCGCCCTGGGCGCTTCAGGGCTTAAACCTGAGGCGCCCAGGGCGAATGTCAATGGGTGACACTTTCCTCGTCACCCAGGGGAGGGCCTCGAGGCACCTTTGCTGAGCCGAGGAGGTCACGCCCATAGGAGACCTCCTCAGCCCAGCAAAGTTCAGCTCAGGCAGCCAGGAATCTGCGCAAATCGCGCATTGATCACTCCTGGCTGTCTGAGCTGAAAATAAAGAGTGTCTGTCAGGCTGGCCTTTGTTCAGCCTGACAGACACTGTTCATGAGGGGCAAAAGGTGGGGGGCGTGACCCCTCCGCCCTAAAGGACGGGCCGCCACTGGGCCAAAGCGGGGATGAGCACCAAGATACATAGAAAGGATCCATACACTAGCGGGGGAAACGAGGCAGAAGGTTGACTTAAGAATTGGCGGGTTTGATATTAGACATCCAATGTATTTGGCAGTGCTAACAGTAACCTCCTTAAAAACTTTAGGTTTCTGTACTTATTATTATTATTGTTTAATATTTTTTATGAATTGTGCCTTTTCTATTTTATTTTTGTCCTTATCTTTCTTTTACTCTTCTCCTTCTGTGTCCATTTCCTGCTCTCTCTTCTTATTGTCTCATTCTGAGAACAGGCCCTGGTGATGTGACACAATGGTCTTCACAGTATACTGTGTACAGTGATCAAGGGCTTGCAATAGTGCAGGAAGTGGTCATGGGATATGGGCTGGATGAACAAAGGAGAACGTTAAGGGCAGGGGCTGTCTGGTCAACTTTTGACAACCTTGCACAATGGTAAATCGGCCTGTATAGTCAACTGATCTCCAAGGCCAGTCTAAACTGAGATACTTCTTTCCTCCAGGTAGAGCGGGAGCATTCCCTTTCATTGATTCCACTACACAATCAGGGGCGTGGCTTAAGGAGAGTGTTGTTGCGGTGTTACACCCTCCTTATAGACGTATTTCTGTTAAATAGCTGGGTACAGGGGCTTTCATTCGGGTATGGTGAGGTGTCTCAGATTTCACCTGGAATTTGTATACACACACGCAGACAAAAATACTCAGACACTCTCTCCATTTCTGTTTTGAAAGTCTTCGAAAAGGTTGGTTATGTAAAAAATTTGGGACTGATTTAGGAAAAGTGTCGCTGCATACAATGCAGTGGAACTTTTTTTGCGCCCCTTAGCGCCCCCTAACGCCACCATGTGTGCACCGTATTTAAGATATGGTGCACCATGGCGGTAGTTAGGGAACTAGCATCAAACTTTTGACCCTAGTTTGGTGCTCTGCAGGATTAGCGTAAAAAATGTTGATGCTAGCCCTGCAAAGTACATAGAGGCCCATTTTAATAAATGGTGAGTCTCTTTTTAATGTTAACGCCTGCTCAGAGCATTAAAAATGCCATAAAAAATGGCGCAAAGAAATCTTTTAGATTTCATTGCCCCAATTTTGTGGCCCCCCTTATGGGGGCATGCCCCCTTGCATACATTATGCCTGGTGCAGGCATAACGTGGCGCAAGGGGTTACAAGGTGGTGCACCTTGTGCGCCGCTTTGTAAATCCGGCGCAATGATTTTTTAAGCCTAACGCCACATTAGCATAAACAAAATGACGCTAATGTGGTGCTAGAACTTCTTAAATCTAGGCCATTGTGTTTTCTCTCATTTAGTACCCCTACCAATCTGTATTTGTCTCCTTTTCCAGTTGCCCCTTTAGCACTTCTCATGCACCCAGCTTGTCCTGTAATGTTTTTTAACATTATGTGATACCGCGATTGTTGTAAAATCGGAAGCTCACCCCCCCCAATCTTACAGATCAAGCTACGCCCCTCATAATCAGTAGTTATTCGGTGATCATGAGTGCAGGCACACCTCACCAACATAGTCATGCCCACTATCAGTGTTGCCAAAGGGAGTGAGGACTTATTGCCAATGTATCAGGCTTCTATCAGAGGTGATCCTTAGCAGAGAGGCAATGTGAACTGTGCTCATTTATTTACATTTTTTTGTCAGTATAGTTTGCAAGAGTGGTTGCCGCACACTTAAACGAAGTAAGCAGGGCTACTGGAATTAAGCAATTCTGTGACCGCGGCATTTCAGCACAATTGATAATAGTTAGATGTAACCTTGTCTCAGACATAGTTAGTATGTGTTAAATGATAAACTAGAGAAGTAAAATTACCATAAAATGTGCTGCAGTATGCTGCAAAATATGCCTTTTTGACAAATAATGTAGTCAAACCAGCCGCATAATTCAAGTGGTCCTATTGATAAATTACTTTGGAAAGGCAATTTGTGTTATACTTCTCCTATTACTCTGGCACATGAAAGAGGTTTTCTTTGTTCGGAGTAAACATATCACTTTGATGTAGAAGATATCTGGGGTTTCCATTTTTGCTCTACCAGGATTGTCTGAGAGCTGTAGTTTCAGGCTATCTACATGAAAGAAGTGCTCACATTACCGGTGGTTGGTCTAGAAATGTGTCTCATGTCTGCTCACAGCAATCGATGTCCATTGAAGATATATTTATTTGCCAGCACCAAACATTATGATCTGAAATATTGCACATAGCATCAATGACTGCTCATAGGTAGTGAATGACGAGTGATTCACATATTTGTTGTTAGTGACATCTTATTGCCGGCCTTGAATAAACGAGCTCAAGTCAAAAGGCACATAAAAGGCATCTAATGTCATATTTACATCAAACTGTGTTCTACAGTTGAATGACTTTAATAAATTAGCATATGTTCATTGACTGGGTGACTTACTAGCGAGGACATGCTGACATGGTTTGGGATGATAATGAGATTTACAAAAGTTGAGTGCTAGTTCTGCTTCCCTGTCCCTCTCAGGTTTATCCAAAAGCAACTTGAAAAGTGCAGAAGACAAAAAAAAACTACCTGGAGTTTGTCTGCAATGTCCATGAATGCCTAGCCTAGCCAACCATTGTAATGTGTGTGATAGATCTGGAATTTTTGTTGAGCTAATGGTATACTTCCATTTTTTTACTTTTCACCCAACCATGCATCTTCCACCTCTAAAATTCATCCATCTTAATCCATGTCTTTCAGTACAACATGCTGTGTGAGAGCTACGAGCAGGATTGTTCGAGTATAGGCTTCCAAATGACTTAGATATCTTCAAAAAATAATCCTATAAATAGTTTTCCAAAGTCTTATCGCTGTGACATACCGGAAGTGGAAACTTATTGAACCTTCAGCCCCTCTTCATAGACCACAGTGAAGCAAAAGGCTTGAGAATAAAGTATTTGCTCCTTCTACCTGAGCATTGACATGTAATCCGAGATGAGATTCAACAGCATCATGTGTATTTTAACCTGCTGGAAAAAAAAACCCTTTTCTCTGCTAACCCTAAAATGTATGTACAATGGCATTCTTTTGTTTCTGCCTACATCTGTATTTTATTTCTTTAAATTTCTTGATGGATCTTGCCTGCAAAGGCAATGCACAGACAATTAACTAAAAGAAGAATTTTGGTAGAGCAACCATTTTAACATTGACTTTAATCCAATGAAGTATGCTATATATTTTCCACCTCTTGCAATCAATCTCAGATTACAAAGTGTTTTGCTGATGTTGAATCTTGTCAGACAAGATTTATCTTTATGAATTTTAAAACCCAAATATTTGGGGCTGTCCTTTGCCCACTTTTATCCCACTAAGCAAACTGTCCCTCACTCTACTGGGCAAAAAAGATGTACGGGCCGGAAACAAAAAAGTAAACAACATCTTGGTTTCCTATCCTGCAATTTCTAGTTTTCTTATTCTGTGCATTCACTCTATGTAACATATGTATATTTCTGAATAATCATAGCCAGTGCTTAATTTTAGTTGGTGGTTGCTAGTAGGGTGAGGTGGGGGAGGGGGCACTGGCAACTTATTTTGGGGACTGGCACTTTTTTCCACATTGGATATTGAGCACGACTAAGAGAAGGAAAAACACACAAACAGGAAAAAAGAGACAGACGAAAAAATGGGTACAAAGGGAGACAGCAGGGACCAACAAAAATGAGATTATGGGGCGGAGGTGACTTCGAGGCTATGCAGCCTTGATGTTTGGTATGACAATGTTTAATTGCACTGCCCACGGGCTTCTGAGCAGGGTTTCAGGCACCGACACTAATTTGTTTACAAATTAAGCACTGATCAAAGCTAACGGTCCTATAGCAAGGCTTAAAATACGCTATGTTATAAGACATCCATCTCTAGCCCGAGAAGCTAACCTAAATTCACTCATTTTTTCCCCATGCACTATAACCACTGACTTTGTACCTTTATTCAAATTAATAAAGGCGATTTTAAAGCTTAATTCAGATTTTCCCACTGTTGTCCGCAAATAAGATCAACAGACCACAGCAGATGGTTTCCTTTCATGCATACTAATAGTAGCTAATGGCATACTTTCCCCCATTTATTTCTGTCTAGTCAATCACTTCCCTAATGTTATCAGTACCAAAACAGCCCTTAACCAATCCTGGCCGGAGCAGATAGATGATTTGCGGCATTATTAGTTCTGGATATAATCTGTAAATCAACATTAAGAATGGAAACAGGCCTATAATTAGCACACTTTTTTTTTTACTTCGTTGCCTAGTTTCAGAGCATCCTTTTGAGCAAGCTGTAAGCAATGTATGTCAGCTTTCATGATAGCAATGTGCAGTCAATCCTCATTACAGTAACGCTGCATTTCAATTTTCCATGCATTTTAGCAGTAACAAAGCGTGCAAAATGGCATATTTGTAAAATCTGTCCTTGGATCAGGAACTGAGAGCTGAACATTTCTTCTGTGCAGGTGCCACAGCCCAATGTTCCTAATAGGTAAGCATGAAAAGATGGCTTCCTATTCATCTTAGGGTATTTGGGGTGCTTCTGTTTCTCCCCGAGGCCCTACTTGTGTCTTGGTCAGTGTCTGAACGGTGAGACTGCCAAGTTTTATGGGATTACTTTATTGGGAGATGTTAGAAATGGGGTCTCTAGTTGGCAGTTCAGTTTACACCCTGACCAAGTAGGGTCCCTGACTCCAGTCAGGGTAAGGGAGATACATAGCTCAGATAACCCCTGCTCACCCACTTGGTAGCTTTGCACAATCAGTCAGGCTTATCTCTGAGGCAATGTGTAAAGTATTTGTACAAACGCACACAGTAACAGAGTGAAAATACCACAAAAAGACTCCACACCAGAAAAATAGCCAATATTGATCTAAATCCAACAAGAACTAAAACAACAAAAATCCAACTTACACAAACAAAGATATGAATTTGTAAAGTAAAGAGTCGTAATCTAAATCAATCAATGGATGCATTGTTATAGCACGAAGTGCCTGGTATGGGTCAAAAATAAAGCTGCACGGGCGAGTGTGCATCAGAAAAGCAAGCAATGCGTCATTTCAGTGCTTACAAGTGAGGTAGTGCATCGATTCTTTCTCCGCAAGGTAAGGGATGCATCGGTTTCCAGACAAGCAGCTTCAGGTCCGTGTGGGGATGTTGAAGATTTTGCCGCTCAGGGATGATGCGTGGAAAATTTAGACCTCCTGTGCGAAGGGTCCGCATTGAGAAGAGGCACTGTGTTGATTCTCCGGCCGTGAGGCAGGTGCTGTGTTGATTTTTCTGATGTGCACACAGCGGTGCATGGATTTTCTTCCACAGGTTACCTGCTTCCACTTCTAAGGTCCTGGATTTGGCACCACTTAGCAAGTAAGGACTCTCAGCAGAGGAGCACAGGCACTGGCAGATGAAGCCTTTGATGTCCCTGAGACATCAGAACGGGGACAAGCATAGTCCAAGCCCCTGATGAAACTTCACAAGCATGTTTTTAGGAAGCAATGCCCAGTCCTTTCCTTCGTCAGGCAGAAGCAGCAGCAGCAGCTAGCACTGCAAAGCAACACGCAGAGCAGCAGGTCCTCCTCAAGCATCAAGCTCTTCTCCTTGGCAGAGGTTCCTCTTTATCCAGAAGTAATCTAAAAGTCTGGGGTTTTGGGCCCACTACTTTTACTCATTTCTGCCTTTGAAGTAGGCACACTTCAAAGAAAGGTTTTTGTAGTGTACAACATCCTGCTACTTCCTTGCCCTGCCCCAGACACATACCAGGGAGTTGGAGACTGTATTGTGAGAGGACAGGCACAGCTCTTTCAAGTGCAGGTGACAGCTCCTCCCTCCCACTCCAGCCCAGGGATACTCATCAGATATGCAGGACACACCTCAGCTCCCTTTATATCACTGTCTAGAGTGAATTCACAAACAGCCCAACTGTCAGTCTGACACAAACATGTATTCAGCATCCAAGCAGAGGCACAGAATGGTTAAGCAAGAAAATGCCCAGTGTCTAAATGGGCATTTTCAAACAGACAATCTAAAAACTAGGGGTGTGCGGGCAGCTTGCGGAGCTAACAGAGTTTGTGGAACCCCGCGCTCTGCTTAGAGCCCAGAGTTAGTCAAAAACTCTGCTAGTCCCACCAGCGGAGAAGAGCTCACCCCGTGCGCACTGCAGCCCAGTTATGGGCTGCACATCGCTGCGCAGACAGTCTGCGCTTGTTCTTGGCAGCCCATAACAGGGCTGCAGCAGACACTGGAGCCCAGGAGCAGAGATCAGAGGGAAGGGAGATGACACAGAGGAGAGGAGGCCCTCCTGGAAGACCTAGGTAAGTCCTTGTCTCTTTCTTAGTTTTTTGTTGTTGTTTGTGCACACTGGTGCACAAACAAGGACTGAAATGGCAGCTGCTTTTGCTGTTGAAGGCCCTGGCCTGTATTCAGGCCAGGGCTGTAGGCAGTGAAAGCTGCTGTTTTAGGCCTCTTGTGCACTGGCCTGTCATGTGTGTACTGCCCACAGGGCAGGCCAGTGCACAACAGGCCTAGCAGCCTAGCAGCCTGCCCTGTGTGCACTGCACACAAGACAGGCCGGTGCACAAGATGCCTGAAACAGCAGCTTTCACTGCCTACAGCCCTCCTGAATGCTCCAGATCTCGGAAGAGCTAAGAAGGGTCAGACCTGGCTAACCAGGCCCCACCCTGCTTAGCCCTTCCGAGATCTCGCGCAGTCAGAACTCCGCAGGTCACAGAACTCCGCATCCACAGAATTCCATGGAGTTTTTATTTAACTCTGCAGAATTCCGCTGAGTCGGACTTCGTGAACTCCGCCCAGGCGTACTAAATACCAACTTAACCAAAATATGTATTTTTAAATTGTGAGTTCAGAGACCCCAAACTCCATATCTCTATCTGCCTCCAATGGGAAACTAGACTTAAAAGAAGTTTAAAGGCAGTCCCCATTTTAACCTATGGGAGAGATAGGCCTTGTAATAGTGAAAAACGAATTTAGAAGTATTTCACTATCAGGACATATAAAACACACCAGTACATGTCCTACCTTTTAAATACACTGCACCCTGCTCATGGGGCTACCTAGGGCTTACCCTAGGGGGGATTTACATGTGGTGAAAGGGAAGGATTGGGCCTGGCATGTGGGTACACTTGCCAGGTCGAATTGGCAGTGCACCACTGCACACACAGACACAGCAATGGCAGGTTTGAGACATGTTTATGAGGCTACTAATGTGGGGGGCACAATCAGAGCTTCAGGCCCGCTGGTAGAATTTGATTTACAGGCCCTGGGCCCATGTGGTGCACTATACTAGATACATACTAGTAAATCACAAATGCCAATCATAGATAAACCAATCACCACTACCATTTAGACAGAGACAATATGAACTTTGGCGCTGGTTAGGAGTGGTAAAGTGCCCAGAGTCCCAAAGCCAACAAAAACAGGTCAGAAAAAAATAGGAGGAAGGAGGCAGACATTTTGGGGATGACCCGACAAAAAGGGCCACGTCCATCACAACCCCCCACCAGCCTAAAGTCAGGGGAGACCAATCAATATCTTGATGGATTTCACTGGTTGGGGCGATAGAAAATGGACCCTGCCCTGCACCAACAGGGAAAAGTTCTAGTTCTACGTCTTCCTGAACCCAGTTGGATCCCTCTGTCCATACTCTCACGGCCCACTAAGCTGACCCATGGGGGCCCCTAACCTCACCTGTGGTTACCATCTGTGCAGCACTTAGTCTTACTCTGCGCACAGATGTATCCCAGTTGGGAGACAGTAACACCATGGCCAACACAGTGGTGTGGCTGGCTCCACCACTGGGGTGTGAATCCTGTCCCCCTCCCCTGGGCAACGCTGTCCACCAAGTCAGCAAGCCTCAGTGGCCTCTGACAGCTGTCAGTGACGAGAGCCAGGTCCTAGGCCTTTCAGTGCCCTCTAGCCGTGTGACTTTGGAGAGTGGGGGTGGTAGCCCTAGGTGTCTGGCACCCTTTGTCAACTCTCCCTTCCACCAGGTCAGGGATGACAGCCTGACACGTGTCCTCCCCTCTGGGACCCTGTACCCTTCCCCCCCAGGAGCAGCACCCCCAGAGTCCAGAATTATCAGGGCACTTGTGAAAGCAGTCCTGCACAATTCTCCCACCAGTGCAGGGATGGCTCATTGACACTGGTCCCCCAGTCCAGGGTCTGTACCCTTAGACTGGGCAGGAGTTAGGGGTGAGGCTTCCCTTCCCCTCCATCTGGGGCTCTGCACCCTCCCAACCCAAAGTGGTACCTCCAGAAGAGAACACATTAGGGACACTGTTAGCAGTTGCCTCTCGCTCCAGGTCAGGGGTGGCACCCGGAACTTGGCCCTCCAACCTAAGGTCTGTACCCTGAGGCTGGGACTGTGCCTGGCAGGCCAGGACATCCTCTGGAGTATTCCTGCCCCCAGAGGGAAAACCCTTCCTCAGGTGTTGCACAAAAGTCTGTATGGTACTGGCCTCCTGACCCCTGCCCACCTGGCAGAGCATCAAGCCCCCCAGACCAGAAGTGGTATCACCAGGGTCATTCCAGGGAAGCTCTGACCTCAGAGCTGATCCCTGACACTCCAGGTTCTCTACTGGGGATTGTCTCTCGCTCTCACACCTCCATTTGGACTTCTGCACCCTGCTTTCCAGAGTGGTGCTGTCAGGCTCCAGAACTGGTGGGATGTCTGTGACAGCCACCTCCCCAAGTTCTCCTGATACTAGGGGACTCCCAACAGAAGATGGTTTCCTGGTACAAAGTAGGCTTCCCCCCGGTCTTCTCTCATGGAACCCGCCAGGCTCTGGGCCTGGGTCTCGGGCAACCTGGGCCTCTGCCCACCCCTACCCCCTCTCTTCTGAGACAGGACATGGGAACCCTCACCCATCCCACTACATAGGGACCTACCTCGGTCAATGCAAACCTCCTCCACCTCCCTTGGTTGGGGAATACCTGAGCCAATCCCTTCAGGAGTACCCTCAAATGCCTCTTCATACTCTCTGGTACTCACCCTGAGGTCTGCCTCCAGTGCCTCCAGTGCCTCCTGGGGTCCGAGAACTCACACTCCACCTGTTGTTGGCATAGCTCTGGAAATCAGGGACTGAACATATGTTCTAATGCAATCACATCACACAGCCCCTCGCATGTGTTAACCAAACTACCTACCACCTCGCCATCCAGTGCCTTGAAAAAGTACTCCATGTCACCCTCCTGAGACTGGTGAGACCGTATCTGAAAGTCCCTAACATGCAACCTACACTCTCCTGGGGTGTCACATTCTTCACTACCAGGACTTCTATCAGGGAGGAGCCCCTCTCCATGTCACTCTCCCCTAGAGTCAGTAGAGTGTCCCTTCCACCACTAGGAATATGACTCCTTATGCCAGTTCCCCAGTCCACCTCAGGGACCCTGCACACCACTGGAGATACCTCAGAAACCTGAACCTCCTGGTGTATGTCATCCCCTTACTTCAAGTTGGGCACCAAGTCTCTGGGTATGTGCACTTCTCCTACAAGACTGGATGTAACACTTTTGCTGCTACCATCTGAACTGGACTCAGCCCTCCTGGCTTCCAGCTCCATCAGACCGAGCTCCTGAGCTAAAATAACTTTCTTCTCCACACTGGCCTATTTCATTTCCTCCAAAGCTTTTTCTCTCTCCTACTTTAATCTGAACTTCAGCTGCTCCGGCTCGAGCTTCCTGGCTCTCTGCCTATTCTCTAACTCCTCTGGAGACCGACCTGAGGAGGGACTACTGCTGCCAACCCTGGAGGGAGCTCCTCCGCCATTCAGGCTAGACCCCCCCACTGGTGATGCTGTTCTTCCATCCATCCCAGGTGCAGACTTCTTCCTCCTCCACAACATCATTCCCCTCCTCTATCTGCTCACCAGCCTTCCTGGATGCCAACCAGGCCCTCAGCGCCTTTTGCAGTTCCTCCTTCCTAGTGAGGCCTTTAAAAGAACACTTGAAATCTCTGCCAAACTTTTTGAGCTGAGGCACCATATAGATTCCCAATCTCTCCTGCTCAAACACCAAATATGCAGCTACTGCTGATGGCTCACCACAGTGAGTCATGATTGTGGTCCAAACTCAAGAGCTGCAAAAAACAGAAATAGAAAAACAGTATGCTGGTACGTAATGGTCTGCACTGTGGAAGTAGTGTACACCAATCACTGTATGTTAAGTACAAATACAAGTCCTGTCCCACCTCTGCCACCAATGTTATAAATGGGGTCTCTAGTTGGCAGTCAGTTTACACCCTGTCCATGTAGGGACCCTCACTCTAGTCAGGGTAAGGGAGATACACAGCTTAGATAACCCCTGCATACCCACTTGGTAGCT
Source organism: Pleurodeles waltl (assembly GCF_031143425.1). NCBI lineage: Eukaryota > Metazoa > Chordata > Amphibia > Caudata > Salamandridae > Pleurodeles > Pleurodeles waltl. The sequence continues at coordinate 334,577,320 of NC_090446.1, forward strand.
TCCCACAAGCAGTCAGGCTTATCTCAGAGGCAATGTGTAAAATATTTATACAAACACACAGAGTAACAGAGTGAAAACACCACAATGTGCTATGTGAAGGGTTTGCATTGAGAACAAGAGTTGTGTCGATTCTCCAGCCGCGAGGCAGGTTCCGCACCAAACTTTTAGCTGTGAAACAGGCGCTGCATCGGTTTTCTGACATGCACACAGCTGTACATTGATTTTTCCCTGCATGTTACCAACTTCCACTTCTAATTGCCCAGAGACTGGATTTGGCACCACTTAGCAAGTTAGAACTCTTAGCAGAAGAGCCCAGGCACTGGCAGATTAAGTCTTTGATGTCCGTGAGACTTCAGACCCAGAGGCAAGCTTAGTCCAAACTCTTGGACAAACTTCACAAGCAGGTTTTCAGGAAGCAAAGTCCAGTCCTTTCCTTCTTCAGGCAGAAGCAGCAGGCCAGCACAGCAAAGACAGTGACACAAATGGAGCTGAGGTGTGTCCTGCATATCCTGATGAGTCTTCTCCCCCAGCTGGAGTGAGAGGGAGTAGCTGTCACATGCACTGGAAAGGGCTGTGCCCTTCCTCTCACAATACTGTCTCCAACTCCCTGGGATGTGCCTGGGACAGGGCAAGGCGAGGAGCAGTCACAAGAATTGTACCTTGTAAGGTAGGGCCATGAGACCCTTTCAATTGCTGGCCAGAAACACCTGCAAACTTGTAGAGTTTGAGGATATACAGGAAAGAACACATTTAATTGATAATGGGCAACTCTGAGTCGAGCACATTCAATTAGGGTGTGCCACACTGAAAAGTTGGTTCGTGCACCGATTTCAGTATTGAAACCCACTACTTTCCTGTATATCCTCAAACTCTACAAGTTTGTGTTTGCACTGGAGGAACATAGGAGGAAAAATGTAGTTGCAATTCAGATTTCATTAACTTATACCCATAACCCATAAGACCCTCTCTGTGGATGGAAGTAGTCAGAGACTGCACCCAGTGTCTTTGCAGGTGTTTCTGGCCAGCAATTGAAAGGGTCCCATGGCCCTACCTTACACGGTACAATTCTTGTGACTGCTCCTCGCCTGATGGTTGACCATTGCTGGTCTCTGAGACCTACCAGACCACTGCCACAGAGCACCCTAGTGGCCCTACTTAGTGTGCCCCATCTTCTGTGTGGTGCAGTTGGTGTGTTTCTTAGGTGTCTTTTTCTGTTCCGCCCCCACTGTCTGAAGTTTGGCAGCGATGAACAGGTGAACGAGCTTCCTAATTTGCATGAGGATATTGCATTTTTGGCTGATGATTTTTCATCCCTCAAATACAAATTATAGATTGAGCCACATACACATTTTTCATTACTACAGGGTCCCTGTGGAATTTCACAATTGAATGGCCCTCCATCTTTAATCTTATGTGTCACTCGGATATTTTCATGAAAGCACTTGTTTGTGTAGCAGAAACCCCAGTCATTGTTATCACTGCCTGCTTTTGACACCAACGCGCCTGATTTAAGAAAAGTGGCGCTGCACCCAGTGCAGCGCCACTTTTCTTGCACTCCTTAGTGCCTCCCTAATGCCACCATGTGTGCGCTGTATTTAAGATATGGCGCACCATGGAGGTAGTTAGGGAATTAGCATCAACATTTTTGACGCCAATTTGGAGCTTTGCACGATTAGCATTGAAAAATATGACGCTAACCCTGCAAAGCCCGTAGAGGCCCATTGTAAACAATGGTGTTCCTCCTTTTAACACCTGCTCTGTGCAGGCATTAAAAGTGCAGAAAATAATGATGCAAAGAAATCTCTTAGAATACTTTGTGCCATTTTTTGCCCCCCGCCCAACGGAGGAACGCCCCCTTTGCATTCATTATGCCTGGCACAGACATAATGTAGTGCTATGGGTTACAAAGTGGCGCAATGCATGCATTGCTCCACTTTGTAAATCTGACGATGCAATTTTGGCCTCATTGGGCCTCATTAGCATTTTAAAAATGACGCTAATGTGGCACAAAGAGGTGCTAGCAGCTCTTAAATCTGCACTAACGTCTTTTCAGCTTGTATTGTACAAACCTTGGCTGGCACTATTTCATCAATATAGATGTGCTTAATGAAAACTCTACCTCCTGTCAACTTTTTGGAAGGATTGATTGAGGATTGTTTACCACTTAATGGGATTTGCATTCCAAGATATGCATTTGAAAGCATACAGTTTTCAAGAACAATCCTCTGAATTTAGTAGGCACTTTGGGGAAGAATGTGCATGTTTGAGTATGAGTATGTTTGGGCAACAGTCCTAGGTGGAGTGAAAATCACTATATTATAAACAATGAAATCTATAGTTGGAAGTGGAAGAGATGCAAATAAAAAATAAAAAATGCAGATGGCAGGCAACCTGGATGCAAATGAAGAACTAAGTGAGAAAGGTATGTCAGGCTGACAACGGTGCTCAGTTTTGAGGTTTTAAACCCACATAATGTGAATAATGGTGTTGAGAAATCAATTAAATTATGGCTGTCCGACATCAGGCAGTTATGATTTCTATATAAAAATTGTTGGTGGATGTTAAGAGTGCAATGTCATTTCTTAAGTAATGTGTTATCAGAAATTCAGAGATTTGATGCACAAACCACAGAGCACGCAGCAGTCAAGTTATTGTTTGGGGCTCCTATGATATCACAGGAAGTGATGACTAGACTTGTTTTCTGCAAGTTGATGTTACATTGGCAGCTCCACTAATATGCTTTGAGTTTTCTACATAGTGAATCTTCTATTTTTGGCATTCGTTGATGGTCTCATTTTTGGTCCGATCAGTTGCTTCTTGTAGAGAGGTTGAAGTTTGAGAAGCTTTAGTAAAATTATTTTACGGGTTGTACATATTTCTCCCATTGAATCTTGGGTAAGTCCTACACTCAGCCATTATTTCTTCTCTTCCTGTTTTCTAAATACCCGTCAGCTTTTTAGGACTTTAAAATTCCATCTTTTAAACTCGGTGTGGGATTTGTTCCAATCTTTTATTCTTTTTCATTACTGAATGTACATTTGTTATTGATTGTTTAGTTTTCCTTGATCTCTGAAATAGCTTAAAACCTAAAGTTATAAAATGGGTTTACAGCCCTGATCTCTGAAAGGATGAGGTGGTAATTTTGCCTCAGCGGAGACACTAATAATGTTTGCTTTTAGAGCATTGACTATATTTTTCGTAGCCACAGGTCTGATGTTTTTGCTGGTACTTGGTCGGACAGAGATAACGGTCATAGGATTCCAGAGGAACAAGAAACAGCCATGCTATTGGACATGAGTGGTTCAAACAGTAAGATATTGGAAGAAAATAAACAACACCAAAACACAGTAAACACCAAAGAGAGAATACGGTTATCCGGAATTTTCTTGTCGACTGGTGCTATATAATTAATGTGGTATTTGTATAGCGCAAACTTATCTGAAAGGAGGTAGAGTGTAACACAGGGTCAAGGGCAAATATACTTCATCGAGTGACAGGAGAGGTAGCTGGCCTCTGGGAGCAGGAGTCCTCCTTTACTGCTTTGTACTGTAGTGCTCTTTAAAGATTTAAGAATGAAGGTAAACTACCATTGTGGATTTGATATGTCTTTGGTCATCTTCTCTAGACATCAGACCTATCACTTGGTTAGCTATTGTGATAGCTTTCCGCTGTATCAAAGTTGTTTGTTGACTACATTTTACTTTTTAGTTAGATTGGCTTTTTGGAAGAGAGATAATTCCTATTATCTGTGCTATTTAAAACTCTTTCAGTCATGAAGCTTTATTGAGCAACGTAGCCATGTCTTTCCACATAGTGCCAAATCCATATGTATCACAAGGGCAGTTGGGCGTCTGTAATGAAGGATGACTTTCTTTCAGGTTTGTAGGATTTTTAGTGTCAGCGAATTTCTAAAGGTATGAAGGAGGTGCTTGTTTATTTCAATTTCATTGAGGTAGCATTTATAGCATGTAAGCTGTTGCTAGTTAGCGACATATGCAGCTGTACTCAGGGGCATAGGCCTCAGGTTTGTCCCACATCTGCTTTTACAGAAGAGGCCATACAGCACGTTAGACCCAAATAGTCATGAGAGTGGCTACCTCTTTGCAGACCTTACTCCACAACCTAAAAGCCACGAAGATCACACCTAAATCCTATTCATTTAATCAACTATATAGGAAATGGAGCAAACGCTTGGAACAGTTTCCTTATGACTACACAGCTAATCACAATAACCAAAAATAACCACTGGAAAAAAACTATTCTTGGGTTCTGGATCAGTGTGCTGCCAGATATAAATCACTTAAATGCCTTGTCAAGAGCAGTAAGTGCTATATAAATGCAAATACAATATATAACCCTTTTGACTCATCCTAATATGGTAACACTCAGCGGCAGGCCAGTCAATTGTAGTTAATACAGGCTGCATCATAATTCCCTTATACTGCTTGACATTCTTACACTAACATAACACAAAATTGCTATGGGTCCTGTCCAACACCCAGTAGTGTACTAGCCCACAGCACTAAACCACCCATCACCAACTGAACAGACATGGAATAACTGGAGAGATCTGTCACATGCTGCTGGCAAATGGAGGGCTTTATTGTGGTTCACCTCTGCAGATCCCAGCAAGCTATATAGTGTGACCGCTTTTTAACACCCCAGAGTGACAATCAGATATGGAATGAGATTAACAAAGTTTATCCCAGCAAAGCTGTCTATCAAACCAATGCCTGCTCATGTTCTTAAACGTTAAAAAAATATTGCAGAATGAAAAAGCCAGTGAAGTAACCTGTTAAGTGGACTATCATCATAAGAACTACCATAAAGGGGCCTGAAGAGCTGCTGAAAGCAGGCAGCTCATGGAAAACCATAAACTGTGCATCTGTATCTCACACCTCTTAAACCATCATATTTCTAAGCACTACATCCTATACTACGATAAACACACCAAGGTGGTCATCATGCACTACTTGGATCATAAGATCACATAGAATTAAAACAAAGACAACATGCTTCCAGCCATGCACCCGATATGATGTTCAGTGCTGCTCATGAAAGCAAGTGCTTCAGCAACCCACATTACGGTAGTAAGCGCTATATAAATGTTGAAATACAATACAATAAAATCCAAGATCCAGGGCGTTCAATGTAGACATCAGAGGAGCAGAATCTTTCAAGGCATTCCGAAAAACCATTGCTGATGTAAGTGATTTCTATTTGGTTAGGTATGGTGGCTCAGTGGCCAATTACCTCCACTCCAAGAATACCGTGGTCACAGGTTTGTGCCCGGGCAAATCCATTTAGTGTTTCATCCAACAAGGTCTGTAAAATACATATCATTAAGCTAAGTAAACATCTATTATTCTGTGCGAAGATGCCCTAAGGGATGAAGATGTCCTTTACATATATACTTATAGTGATTTTTTTAAAATGTATTTATTGCATTTATGTTTCAACACATATAATTGACATATATCAGAACAAGATTAAGTGCAAACCACACGTTTGCGATCAACTTCAATTTACAACAACAAACATATGGGGGAATCCCAGGCAAAACATACCCATACACTTACATTGCAGAATTAGTATGACTGTTGTACAAATCATAGGTGCTCAGAACGTTGCCCCTACACACGTATTCTATATGGCTTGCATCTGGCGTGTTAACATGCAGTCGGGAGGGACTGCCTATCTAGTTAACTCACGTATACAGGGATGTGGCATGCTATGTGGAAGACATTATGTTACAGGCGTCCACTGTTTGCAGGAGGGGGGGTCTGAGATGAGCAGCGCAGACACCAATGGGGTGCAAAGGTCTGTTAATATTAGCTCCCATTGAGAAGCAAGTGGGTATGTGCGCAATCCCAGCACATCTTCGCGCCGAGGAGCAGTGCACTCTGCTCTCACCCAGACAGCCAGTGACTGTACCCAAGCTTCATCCGTCAGTGGATCAGGGGACCACCATTTGCAATTTATGAGGCGTTTAGTCAATAATAAACCTAGACCCAGAAAGCGGGATGAGGCTTTCAACTTTTTACCCCTAGGGAACAATCCCAGAATGCATGCTTCCCCTGTCTGCGGTAGGGGCCGGTCCACACAGTGTATTAAGCATCTGCGCGGTTAAAATATCTGTTAATCTTCTCAGTTGTGAGATAGGCTCTCTGAGAAGCATAACATTGTATGAAGCAGAATCACATATTCCGAGGAACATACATGGGAGTTTCCAGCACAGTCGCCCATTCCTTATCAGTAAAAGGTCCCCCTCCCATTGTCCGCAAAGGGTTGCAAGTGGACCAGATGTGAGTAGTCACAGGGAGTCCGCCATCCAGTGTACTAAGAGCCTCCCCTTCCCAAATACATGTAGATACTGTAGCATAAAATGTATTTAGGGTTCCCTTGTGAGGTCACCGCATGCGCATTGTAAGGTATGCTTAAGGTTGCTATACATGAGAAAGGTTCCTGAGTGCAGACTAGTAGCTTCCATCAGTGTGTCATGGGTGTGGAGTGTACCTTCAGTGTAAAGATCCCCTAGGGTGTATATCTCCACTTTGTGCCAAAAAGCTAGCTCTGCAGGTGATGTGATACTTGCGCCACGTAGTATGCTAGATTTGGCAACATGGGCGCCGGTGCGGGGGATTTGGTACAAGGCTGAAATAAGTGAAGCAATTTGTAACATGACCATGCTGATAGGTCAGTGGTTGTATCTGCTAGATGTCAAGATGAAAACCAACGAGCCACCCATTGTAGCTGCACAGCCAGATAGTAGTACTCCAGATTTAGTAGTGACAATCCTCCCAGAATCATTGGGCGGTAAAGTTTAGAGAGGGCCACTCTGCAGCGGCAGGCATTCCAAATTAAATTACTCATATCCTGCTCCATGGAGTGAAAGAAGGAGGCTGGAATGTATAGTGGCAGATTCACAAAATAATATAGCAATCGAGGTAGTATTATCATCTTGACTAGGGCTACCCTGCCCATGACTGTCAGTTGTAATGTCTTTCAAAATGTCATCTGGCGGAGCAGATTCGACACAGCACAGGTCAGATTCCCGTCAAACAAATCAGATTTCGCATGATATATCTGTATGCCAAGGTGTCTGAATGTGCTGAATCGCCACATCAGTCCAGGGGCCACAGATGTAAGGGCCGGATCGGACATAACTGTCGACAATGGGAAAACATAGGACTTAGCCTAGTTACTCACAAACCAGAGACCTTCGCAAATGCATTAAACAATGGTATTATATCGCTGGGGAAGTCCGCTAGGTCTCTAATATACACTAGAAGGTCATCCGCATATAAAGAGACCACATGATTTCCATCCCCCTACAATATCCTCAAGTATGTCCCACCTTGCAGGGCACAACCACCAGCGATTCCACTGCAAGAGCAAAAAGTAGGGAGGACAAAAGGCTTCCCTGCCGCGTGCCCCTCTTAATATGAATTGGGGGCGATATAAGGCGCCCGGTTTTGGTTCAGGCTGTGGGGAACGTATATAGTAATTTCACCAGCTGTACAAAGTGAGGGCCGAAGCCATATTTTGGCAGAACGTGAAAGAGAAAAGGCCAATCAAATGGATCAACCACTTTCTCTAAGTCTATCACAAGGCAACCCACTCGCAGCCAGTGATGGGGGGCATATCGCAGCATACGGAAAAAACTACATATTTTAAGGGATGTTGTGCAGCCAGGCATAAATCAATTCTGATCCTCATTCACTAATGCAGGCACCAGTGGGGCCAGTTGCGTTGCAACCACTTTGGCCAGTATCTTATAATCCACGTTTAGGAGCGTTAACGGTCTGTAGGAGTGTAGACTAGTGGGATAATTATGCGGCTTTAGAAGGGAGACCAGTGTGGCTTCCCGTAGTGTAGGGGGTAATTGCTCCAGACCTAGGGCTTCATCATACAAAGTAACTAGTTTGGGTGCAAGATTGGTTGAGTATGTCTTATAGAATTTGGCTGGTAGCCCATCATTTTGTTTTGCCATTAGCGAGGGAACGGATGGCTTCTTGTATCTTGGATAGTAATAGAGGACCGTTGAGTTCCGAACACTGCTCAGCCGTGATTTGGGGTAGAGGCAACTCTGACAAATAAACTTATAGTGATATGTTGTTTACTGTTATTAGCTTTATCTGTTCAGGCTATTCTGAAATTCTAGCATATACCTGGCTCTCCTGAAACTATGTTGGTCACCCCTGGAAAATATCATAACCACATTCCAAAATGTGAGACAACGAATTCTGAAAAAGTCATACTCTTAAATGTATGAACATAACAGTCTGTGTAACCTTGGTGCAGCTCAGCTGTCTAGAGTGTGTTACATAAAAATATGTACATCTCGAAGCATAAGCCTGTTCTTACATGGCTAGTCATTATAAATGTACATTTTTGACAGGTTGTTTCTGCTGTGCAAGGTGTGAACGTGTGATGTCTTTCTAACCAGAGGCGGTGCTGCTTTTCATGGCTTTTTATTATATTTTTTCTCCATGGATGAGATAACACGTTTTAGAGGTGTAAGTCTGAGATCCGTGTACTCTGGAGAATAGATGTGTGACAATGTATGTGGGGAGAGGATATATATCGTATTTTGGTGCGGGCGTCGTATTGATGTCTCTCGGTTGTTATGCATGTCAGGCAGCACCCTCAAACCTCAAATATTCACTTTTGTAAGATTATGATTGCATACATATTGAAATACTGAAAAATAATCGCATTGCCTATAAATGAAAACGAATAACGTGTAGTTAAAAAAAAAAACTAGGGCCTGAGGATGGGTTTGAGGGGGATCATAGTCTTTTCACTATTTCTAGCCTAAGAAGAGAAACCAGTCTGACTCAAGATCCTTATTAAAGTAACCAGATAACTCCTCGTGGAAACCAGGTTCCTGTTCTGGCCTTTCCTTTTTTTTCAGGTATGTTACTCTAATGGGTTCAGTTGAAAGAATCCAAGAATACAAAACCCCTGGTGCCTGCTTCAGGGGGTACGGTGTGAAGAATGGTGGCCTTGCATTTCCCTAGGGACATTTAAGTGAATAGTGTGGTTGGTCAACTGAGTGTGTCTTCTTGGCCATTAATTCATAGTGGTTGCTAGTCATTGCGTCGTCACTGGTCAATTGGTTGAACAGAAATCCGCCCTTCATTTGTGGCTTTTACTTTCAAGTGTCACAATGAGAAAATAACATGTGCAATATTTAGAGGGCTCCTTCAGAGTAAGCAAGTGGTCACACGGATCTCTTAGTTAACTTGACACGCCCACTTGAAGCATCAGATAAGCACCTCCGAATGAGGAATTCTCTTTCCCGATGAGTGACAACAACCAAGAAACACGTCTCAGGAGATTTGCAGCACTGACTGTGCAAGTTGCTAAAACCATTGAAATTTGAGTACAGTAATAAGTACAATTTACAGATTGATTCATAGTTACAAGAGAATGCTTTGGTAGGACTAGTGCATCAGATTCAGTGCATGTACCATACCTACTTAATGTTTAATGCGGTCCTTTTAAGTAAAAAGTCAATTGCGTGTCTGTGCCAGTGGGATGCACCTATCATTTGTTGGATGAACTACACCTGGTAAATGGTTCAATATTCTTTACAGGGGTTTTTTCTTGGCTTTTTGTGTATACTGAATGTGCTGCAGGTGTGACTTTCTATTCAGGAAAGCTGCATAAGCTGGGATTTCAGTAGGATGAAAAAACTGGAGTGGGGCCCTCAAAGGGGCGTGGCCTATATAATTAAGGATGTTTCTTACACATGAAAGCTAAACATCTGTGTGCAACATAGTGTGCCGCCCATAGGGTACTTTACTGCCTCTTTCTGTTATTGCTACCAGTTACAAATACAACAATTAACCTGAATACCCCTAAGACAAGCCAGGACTATTGGCTTTGTCAATGGTTGTTAGCTGCATAATAGAAACAAGTAACGACAATGACTTTGTATTAATATTGAAAATGCTCCAGTTCTGAAACGATGAGACTGTAAAATAACTAGTCTCTTTGAAGTTACATCAGCTGCCGGTGAAGGGTGGTACTGCGGCGAGTGAGTTTTTTTTTACACTCTGAGGGTGAGGGCAAAAATGGAGAGCCCGATAGGAACCCGCCCCAACGCCTCCTTTTTGGAAGTGCCAGTGCTCAGTGGTGCATAGGATAGGGAGGGTAGTACATGTGCTGGCTTTGCTGCTGTGTGAAAAGGTTAGCTGGGTGATTGAGAGAATATGGGGTCATGAGAAAGTGGAACTGGACCTGTAGATCTGGGAAAGGAGGAGGGGGTGCAGGTCTACGATGGTGAAGCACCATTTTCAATTCAAGCATGTTGGGCAATTGGCTGCTTGGGCATTGAACATGAAAACTCTAGAAGACTGAAAGATTGCGGAAAAGAAAAAGGACTGGTCCTGTTTAGCCAAGGATAACCGAAGGTCCAGTTTATTGAAAGGGACTGAAAGGTCTAAGAGGAAGGTTGAAAGGAGATCAATACACAGAGCAAATGAACACTGAATTATACTTTTTGGTAGAACCCACAATGGAGCAACGTTTCCCTGAAAAAGTGCTTTGGCTTTTCCATCAGAATAACTGCCACTCCAGTTGTGGTGTTGGAAACCAGGAAATTTGATTTTTAGTCCAAAACTCCACATTTGGCAAAACCGTGTGATCTTCAGTATTCACCTTATGCACTTATTCCTTTGCACCTCTTTTGTTCAAGATTGGGAGTATTTAAAATCAACATAAAAGCTGTTAATAAGTCTGTGGCAAAAAAGGTTTTTAAAACGTGAACTGGATATTGTGTTGGTGAAAGTGGGTAGATGGTGCCACTTATGTGGCCTATAACCCAAAATGTAACATAGTTGTAATGTAATAAGTTTTATAACGAGCAGTACTCAGTGCTTACTCTGTAAATAAAAACTTGCCGGTGCCAAATCTCTCCTCTAAAAAACGTGGCTGCTGCAATTAAATGTACGAGAACAGAATACTGAGGCAGCGTAATTCTGAAGCCATCTCGGGCCCCTTTAATTAATTTACAGCCACTCCCTGCCACTTCAACACACTCTTGCAGTTTTCTGTTTTCTCCCTTTGTGGCGCTTTTTCGTTTTTCTCTTCCTCCGTCTTTCCCACATGCGTGTTTTGCTGCAGGAAATGCTTGAGGCACAAGAATAAGTGCTGGCCCTCAAAAATAAGTGCAGGTGCCCGTCACCGGAAACCACCGCCTCAAATTAAGCACTGGCATTACTGCATTACAGCCTCGGATCTCACACTTTACCAAATTGTCTGATCTTGGGTAAATCATATTCTCCCTGTGGCACTATCCCCTGATCAGACAATATGTGTGTCTATTAAAGGAGGTTTCATGGAAAAAATAAACAACAAGAGCATATTCCCAGCGTAGGCCCCAGTATGATTTTCATTCATACATTCAAGGACGTTTTACTGCAAGCGCCCACACTCCTGGTTAGCATCTCCAACGGCGACGGTTCCCCTAGAGCTGCGTTGTGCAGGACCTGACCTGTGCTGCAGCCCCACGGTGACTGAAATAGTGAGATGTGGACATCCTTTCATGCGGCTTGAGGTGCTGTCAGCAGCAAAAAGCGAGGCATTTGGCATCCCGCACCAAATGAGTACTGGCAACATAATGCCCAAATGCAGGGTAAATCTGCAAAAACCAGGAAGGTTGGCCACCCTTGCCTAAACATTGCGGGTAACTAATGGACTATACACCAAAGGACGTACAGTCTGCGAAGTAGTTCTAATGGCCATCATCTTTTACTTCCCCTCCCCTTAGCTTCCCACCCTTCCTCCCTCCTTCCTCTGAGAAGCATGTCAGCAACCTGGAGATTGGACTGTAATCCCAGGGTTTTGAATTGATACACTGTGAATTTGACAAAAAATGTTATTGAATCTGTCTGTGCTCCAGGGGTTTTGGAAGTGCACTGTGAGGCCTAGCATTAGAAGCTGCATTTGTTGAACGGCAACGCTGAAAATCATTCATCTATTTGTCTGAGAAATATACGGAAATGTCACCCTGATTGATTTCCTGTCTAGCTTTCTTCTCTTTCTAACCAGCTACTCTGCATTGCTGTTCCCATCCGATACTCTTTTTTTATTTGTTTATCGCTTTTACTGTTTCTATCGTCTTTTTTAGTTTCTGCTCTCCTATGTTCATATCTTTGTTTATTATCCTTATGTTAACATCTTTGTTTATTATCTTTGCTGTCCTCTGTCCTGGCACTTATGTCTTCTCTGTGTTTTGTTCCTTCTGTATTTACCGCTGACAATGCCATTGCACCTTTTCATGTTTCCATTTCTTGGCCTCACTTCCAACTGGTGCACAGTGCTTAATTTGAGCTAGTGGTTGCAAGTGAGGCCAACCAACACTCCTTTTTGGTGACCATAACTTATTTCTGCTCATCAGACATTTAATGAGCGCAAGAATGGGGAAACCCACAAATTGTAAAGATAGACAAAGAGTATAACGGAAAACCATCTCAAAGAGAGAAAGCGGGAACCTGCATTAGTGAGATAAAGGGGCAGGGAGTATCTGGTAATGGTTTAGAGAGGCAGAAGTGGCAGAAGTGGGATTCAACACTATGCAGCATTGGTACTCGGCATGTCAACATTTGATAGCACCAGACATGGGCTTCTGAGTAGAGCTTTGGGCACCGGCATGTATTCTTTTACAAAAAGCATTTATGGTGCAGTATATGCCCCTATGAGAACTGACTTCTATGTGTTGGGCTAGGTGATGCTAACCTGTACAGGAGTGCGCACACTTTCTACTCGAGGGTCAGATGGATAAGCAGTGTGGTAGGGACACAGCCCTGCCACCTGTTGTAAACAAACTATTAGTGCCTCCATCTTGGCTGTTGCTTCTGCTGTATTATCAAAAAGAATCACAAGTGCCAAAGTGTCTGGGTACCATACTCTGTGAAGTTTATTTGCACGTCCCTAATGCAAAAGGGAGTATCCATGACACTAGCTCTGTTAGCACACACCTGATATCTCCTAGAAGTATCTGGGTGGTAGCTCAGTAAACAAAGAGACAACTCACCAATATGAAATGGTGTAAAGCTAATTCACACTTTTTCACCACTTGGGTCCACTTGAAGGTCAGAGAGCGCCTGAAGCCCCTGTCAGGAAATTGTGAGCTGGATGGTAAAGACTGTGAGTCTGTGTTTGTGGTAAGGAAGCGTTCCCCTCTCTGTAAATAAAACTCCCCACACAGTGCCCTTCAAGACGCCCCGGATGACTCACTGCTCGTCACGCAGTTGCTGCCTACTCAAAGTGTCGGCGGGTCTGGGACGGCAACAGCTTTCTGTGTCAGTGCACCATGTGAGGGTGGGTTAAATGATGTGAAGCTCCTCAGTGCCTCTGACCAATGCTTGCACCAGCCTAACTTTCCAGGGGAGTACTTATACTGTGCTCTATACCACACTTCCACTGTAGAAAACCTTAAATTATCCAAATCTATAATACTCACACAAGTCTTGAAGTCTGTGCCTCCCTTGCCTGTATTCAGTCGCATAACCTGCAGACCACTGCGTATCTCAGCAGTGAGCATTTAACTCAGGGTTCCATCTTATGGGTTGACAGAGTCAGCTTTCACCAGGTCATCCTGGCACGCTTCTCATCTTGGGTTCATGTGCACAGTGCACCATCTCCACTCACGTACCCCAGTGCACGCGCCTTTACACACACCTGTATTTGAGGTGGACATACACATTTGCTGCTCTTTCTCTCTGAACAATAGCAGTGAGCAGGTAATGGTAAGGTTGGAAAACAGTTGGGCCTGGTGGTCCTTACCAGTTTTCGAATTTTCTCTTGAGGTGTAACTTGGTCGGTAAGATTAGGGGGGTGAGCTTCAGATTTCCCAACAATCATGCTGGCATATAATGTTAAAATGCATTATGCGGCAAGTGAGAAAACTGAAAGGGACTTAATGGGCAGTGGAAAGGGAGAGGAATGCATATTGGTAGGAGTACTAAGTGAGAAAAACAACATTTGGTAAAATAAACATTTTGAGGACTTTCAAAACAGAGATGTGTGTGTTGGCGTCTGTTTTGTTAGTGTGTGTATTCCAAAATCCCAAGTGAAATCCGTCATACACCTCACCATACCCGACTGGAAGCATCTGTACCCAACTATCCATCAGAAAATACAATTATTAGGGGGTTTAAACCCCTACTCCCCCGAAGCTACGCCCCTGCTCATACTCTACGTCTTTCTTCGTGTATTTTGTGAAGTGATCTTTTTTCACCTTCTCATCTGTAATTCCCTTGATATGCCCTTATCTTTTTTATTTTCGAAATTCAATCTTCTCGTTTTCGTCTGGACATTCCCAAATCCTATCTGTAATAAACGCCTTGTGTATCTTCCCTCTATTTTCCCTTTCCTCTTAAACTTTCTTCTCTCTCAATGTGTCGTGGTCCTGTTCCCATTTCCTTGCCTCACCTTGTCTTCTCTTCCCACTGACTGCATCTGCCGAGAAGTCCGAGACCACCACATTAGGCCCATCGCCGCTATTATCTCGTTTCTCTTACACCGTGGTTTCCCCGGCAACAGTTAGGACCAGCTGTAGATAATCGCTGTTCTGCGCTCTCTCACTACCTCTACAAGCAAGGCTTGGGGGACTTCTGGGCAGCAGCCAGGAATCAACCCCTCTCCAACTCCCACACCTGCAACTCCGCCTATGTAACCACCAGTGAAATCTGCAAGTTATTGTTCTGCATGTTTTACCTTCTGTTGTTCCTTCTCTTGATGCGTGACCGCAAACCAAGGGGGATTGCCATAGGGCCTCTTTCAAATGGCTCTATTTAGAGCCTGCCAAGCTGGCGTCCGCTTCTCACATGTAAACGTCTGTGCGTACAACACGGGGCCTGCTGACCGTAAGTGCCAACCTTCACCTGCAAACTCCACCAAAAAGGAGCCCAGAGACATCAACTGACAAGCTTCTGAGCAGTGATCAGAAGGACCGAGAGGCACCAGAGCCTTAAAGCTAAGTACGAAACTACAAGTACAAAGTCAACAAAAATGAAATAAAGCAGATCACTGTACATGGTGTAGGATAACGCAAATTAAAATTTTAACGGTGAGAGATAAATTGGAGCACAAGTATGAAAGGGCAGGAAGATGTCAAGAGAAACATGAAAGTACAACAAATGTAAGAACATCTGATAGCAATCCGAGGATTAATGAGAATACGTTGAAAAAATGGGCATGTACTATCTACCGCATACACCAGGCCAACTAGTTTTTGCAATTTACGAGATGTTGGGTGTAAGAGAGGGAGTAGGGCTTCAGAGGGAGAAAAAGAAGAGATCAGAAGCAATAAGGGAATTAGGGCAGGTTGGGATGAACAGATTTCTTGGAGAGGAGGAGTTTAAATTCAGATTTGAAAGCAGTGATGAAAGGGTGAGTGTGGAGAAAATGAGGGACAGAGTTCGAGAATCTGAGAATGCAAACAGAAAAGAAGGGATTTGGGGTGTGGTGTGCTTTTAATCAGGAAGTGCTGCGGGTTCTAGAACAAAGGTTTCAAAGCTACAATACACGTTACCGACTGGAGCACTAGTTCAAAGGGAAGGAGTAAAGACTTTTGGCACCAAGAAAGTCATTTTGAAGATGCACCTTGATTCTACAGGAAGCAGTGATAGGATATAAGTGAGAGCGATATGGTTACTTCTAGAGACAGTAAGGTCTGGCCCAAGAGGGGGGCTTGAGTAGGAGCAGTGGCATAACACAAAATGATGGGACCCCCCTGCAGAATGTGGTGAGAGGTCCCAGAGTTTCCCATGTCTCACAGTTATCCATTGACCTTTGTCTGAATGGGCACTCCCTGAAAGGTTAGACGGCCTCTGAAAGGGTGGGGGCCCACCTGCGCCACAGCAGCTGCTGGGACTTGTGTTACACCCCTGAGATAGAGCAAGGTGAAACTTGAGGTCTGAGAGAATAGAAATCCTTTAGTTTAGGGAGAACCTCTGATTCTAGCACTATCTTGAAATGAGTTCTGGGTTGAAGGACTTCAGGCCTTCATATCTAAGATGTATAAGCATAGTTTTCATTCCAAACGTTGAATGATAAGCACAGAGCACTTGCGTTGTGTTCTTTAAGAAACTCTAAACTTTTCCATCTTCACTTTACTCGTTAGAATGCCTGAGAACAGTGGTTCTTAATCTGTAGTTGGGGTCACCTGGGAGTCCGCAAAGCCTGGTCAGGGAGTCCGTGACTGCTTAGAAAATAAAAAAATATGACCAGATTATTAAAGTGCATGGAACAAAGAAATCAAAATATACAACTAAAAATTTTAAAATATTCTGTAAATGTGAAGGAAGTTTAAATTGGAAGCTAAAAATAAAGATAGTATCCTCAGATTGATTCAGGGAGCAGTGGAAGTGCAAAGAGAATGTAGCATGGACAATAAGGGGCCTCAATTAAATTTATTTAGAAAGCTACAACATTCCCATTCAAATCTAGATTTTTGTTAATATTTGTTTTTGAAAATTATAAATTATATATTAACTTTTGTTTGGGATAAATAAGTTATTTCATCATTTGTATGTTTGTTTGATGGATGCTTCTGAATTTTTTATATATTGTTTTGTGGTTCAAATTATTGAAAATGCTTAGGTAAGGGTCACTGGCGTCCAGAAATTAGTCAGTGAAGGGGGTGGGGGGAGTCCCTGGATTCAAATAATGATTCAGTGAGGATCCCTGGGTTCCAGTAATGATGAAGTGGGGGTCCACAGAAGTCAGGAGGTTAAGAACCATTGCGTTAGAGACTCCTTCTGACAGAAGTATTAGTATACACAACAAACAAGTCTGTAAAATTGGGGTTTTTCATTGGTTAGAAAAGAAAGCTAATAGGCTAAAAGCACATGTTGCGTCATGGCTAGGAGGATCCCACAGTCATGAATAATATGAAGTCCTTCCTGCAAATCCAATGATCGGTGAATATGTGCTCCGTTCAGTCATGTGATTTATGATGTCTTATTGACCTCTATCTCTTGGGATAAGTTTACCATCATTGACCTGAGTGTACCTAAAGAAGTTATGCTGTGTGACCATTATTAGAATATTCAGGAGAAGCAACTGCCTCCCCAACCACAAGGCTTGAACAAAATATTTCAACCTAGGGCATTCTGGACAGTTATATACCTGTTTGCTTACATCCTAGACCCTTCCAGTCCCATTAATGTTGGACTGGACTCAACCTATGGGATTACATAAAATTTAATCTATAATGGAAAGGTAATCCCTGGAGGTAATTGTTGATTGTACATGATCTAGAACATGTTTGCTGTGTGTGTGAGGTACTCTTACACAGTGCAAGTCCTCTTAAGCCACCCAGTCCATCTAACCACTTTATACTAGCCTGTAAAATACCTCAGTGGATTTACCCACTCCCAGTAGGGATTGAGTGTGAACTGGTTATAAGAGCCTTGAATGCAGGTATGGAAATTTGAGATTATTTTCTTTCACAGTTAAATATTTTTTTAATTTTGGCTTTGGTAATACTAATACTTCTGATTGGAGCAGAAACTTGGAGGACACCAGTGACCACCACCAACAAAATCCAAACTTTCATCAACACCTGTTTTAGAAAAATCCTCCAAATCCGATGGCCAAATACCATCAGAAACATCGACCTATGCCAACAGATTTTTCAACTCCCTGCTCATGAAGAAATCATGAAAAGATGCTGGAGCTGGATAGGTCACAACCTCCACAAGCGCGCTTCAAACACCACTAGGCAAGCCCTGACCTGGATCCCCCAAGGGAAAAAGAAAAGAGGAAGGCCAAGAAACACCTGATGCAGAGACCTCCAGGCTGACTGCAAGGAGATGGGTTACACCTGGAGTCAGACTGGAAGAAAAGCCCAGGACAGAGGTGGCTGAAGAATCCTTGTTGTTGGCCTATACCACAGGAGTGGTAGTAGGCATAAGTACGTAATTAAGTTGGGTAATACTAACACTTGCTATTGAAATCACATTGACACTGCATGACTAACCTAGTGTGCAGCAGGATTACCTTTGCTTTAGGTTGCTGAAATTCTAGATAACCTCACAGACTTCTCCACAGACAGTATTATTCTAACAAGTATCAGGAGTCCTGTGCTCAAAATAGTTCGAAGGAAAATGGACAATCCAGCAAGTAGATTTTTGAAGATTTTGTGATTTAAGGTAGAAAAGGGAATTAAGAAAAAAGGAATGAGCATTTGGATGTCTGAGACATGATGGCATCTTATGGCTGTCACCAGTAGGTATTTATAGTTAGGTCCTAGTTTCCATAGACAAAGCATTTTTGTTTTCCCGTAACTTTGGTGCCGTTTGATGAATCTCCACAAAATTTTAAGAACAGGCATGCAACTCAATTCAGCTGCTGTGCGGAAAGTTTGGGGGTGATTCGTCAAGTGGGGCAGACAAAAAAAAAGTGGGGGTTGTCCCAAAATGTTTTTCCCCATGCAATTTCTAATAGGGATTTTAGACATAACTACAGCAGGAACCGCTGAACGGTATTAGGCAGAAAGCTAGATGCTGGACCAGAAAGAGTGCTTTTTATAATTCAGTGCAAAACTGTTCAGTAGTGTTAAAGGTATTAAGAGAAAAAGAAGCATAGATATCTAGGAATGGAAATCCTTCACGGATCCGACAATTCTCATGGTGAGGTCTGATTGGCTACAAGCACTTCAATCAGGAAGTGCTGGCAGACATCTTTGGACTTCGACTCAGCTGAGTCCCAAGAAAAAGCATGAACAAAAGACAAGAGGACAGGGTAGAAATACCCTGACCCTCTAGGCCTGGTGGTGGGGTTCCACAGGGACTCCTCTGGGGGCCAAAACTTTTTTTGTAAAGTTTATGGCAGATTCACGGAGGATCTGCAAATCTGCAGTAGCATTTTTTAAGAAGCAAGTACGGGCTCCCATGCTTGATTGGGATACTGGGGAGGGGGTACTATTTATTTATATAATTTAGAGAGTGGGCGTGCACGGCCCCCTCCTAAGGCCGATTCTGGCAAAGGGGAAAAGGTAAAGAGGGGCCACGTGTCCCAAGGCCCAGCCGTGTTCCTGAATGATGAAGGGGACTGCAAAGCCCCTCTCCCTGGCTGATTTCAGCCCCTGGGGTCATCACTCCCTGGGCATGGCTGTGCAGAAAGAAAAGGAGGGGAGCCATGTGGTCCCCCTCTTGGAGCCATTAATGGCAGTGGGTACCGCCAGCCCCAAGGGCTTGCTCCTGCTATGTCCCGAGGTGCCCACTCTGCACACAGCTGTTTGCTCTTGCGTGGCGGAAGCTATTGGAAAGCTCCTGTCAAGCAAGAGCAAACAGTAAGTCTGCTCTCAGCAGACAGGAGCATGTAAAAAGTTCTCACCCGCTTGGAACAGACTTTCATCTGTTTTGGGCAGGGAAACAGATACAAAAAAGTTACTCCCATTCGAGGTGAGCAGCATTTTAAGCTACTCCTTGTGGGCGTGATCAAATCTGGCTCCCGCAGGAGGTTAGGAGTTAGCTGGGGCTACGGGGTATTGGGGCTCCCGCCGCAGGCTCCAAAAAAAAAGCCAGGGGGTGGCCTGGGTGGGCTCCAGGGCACCCACCCTGTAGTGGGCAGGTCCCTGGGGATGCGGTACCCAGGGTCGATATTGGCCAGGGGAGGGGGATCTGTGACTGCCAATGCCCCTGGGGACAGGGTTTCCTGGGCTATCTGTTGTTTCCTTGTAACAATATGCCTTGGCACAGACTGTACCCTACATAAGAGCGTGATCTCCATTCACCTAATTTGGTCTCATCGCAGTCTGTGGTGTTAGATTGACTGCATGCACCTCCTACAGAACAAACTGCTTTAATAGAGCCGGTCTTTGAGAAGGCACAGACGCTGTTATCGCCGAACCCTCACATAAACAGGAAAAGCAATACTTTAAAAATACCAGCTCCATCACAGGAACTCGTGGTGAGGCCTTCATATGGTTTAATTGATCTGTCTCTGGGCCGGAAGCCTGTGCTTATCTACCGGCTGCAAATGGTTCAGTGTTGTGGCATGCGAGAGGGGTGAGGTGAGAAGGGTTCCGTGGCCTGGCAGTGAGCTTTATACGTCTAAGGCTCATGACTCAGATTGCGAGAATTAACCTCAGCTGTGAAACGCAGGAAGGAAAAGCCAGCTAGCTGCACACAATTTCGAAGACATTTTCGCGTACACACCAGGCAAAGCTACACAGAATGGGGTCCTGTGGTATTCAGCACAATGCACACTCGGGTGCCACCACGCGAATTTCACAGTCATACTAGATTACTGAAATATTTATTGTTGCTGGATTAATGGGGGAATCACAAAAATGTCCGGGCTGTTTCCAAGTAGGTGATGCATGATACCACCGACCAATAACCAGAACAATTCTCCCATACAGACAAGGAATGCCCATCAATTTACTCAGAATCACAGCAACCCAAGAACCATGAATGATGTGTTATTATGTTGCAAGCAACATAGAAGTGCTCTGAGCACCTTTGTACTTATTGTATGCTAGTGTGTAGTTGAACTGACCAACACCCCCATCAGAACCCACACCCCGTCAGCCCTTTATCAATATAATAAAGTATATAGCACTGACAAGCTCCATACTGGACAAAAAACATGTCTGTTATTGATGAATATCTTCAATGGTTGTCTGTCATTGGTCAACAAAGTCACATATAAATAATTATTTGATTTTACGTAGTACTTAATGCCCTAGTTTTTGCCACTTCTAAGCATTTTAAATAACATTTTTATTGTTATCAAACTTAATGGTACTCAATTTATCAAGTTCACAAGGAGAGAAGGCTAAGTTGGCCTTGCCAGGATTTGATCTTCTTGGCTAAAGATAAGACTAGATGTGAGTAGCCAGTGTGGCTATGGAATCAAAAAATGTCTTGTGCCCAAATTTCTCCCTTCCTAGTCCCTGTAGAGAAAGGTGGTGGGTGTATTTTGTGCTGGGCCTGTTCAGAGCACCACCCGATTCAGTATGATGTCAACATGCCAGTTGGTGGAAGCCGGCTCACACTCACCCTTCCCTTTCTGGCTGCCTTCCTCCCCATCTCACAGAATCCTTCGGAGTTGGTTTAAAGAGTCTTATATAGACTACTGCTCCAAGCCAGTATCCCTCTATGCTCCACATGCAAGGCATTGGAAAATTGCTGGATGTAGACGTCCACCCTGAAAGAGTGGTAGAGGCCACCAGAAGGAAATGCACATCCACTGATATATTATTGTTGAAGGTGCAAGAAGGGGATGCCCACGTGGGGGAATAAATGATTGGAGCACCAGAAATGGATTCTCACCAGGTAGACCCCGTCCTTAAAAGGGCTGAAAAGGAAAAAGCAACTGTTTTCTTACTATGACCAGCAATAGGCATTCTAGAATGTTGTTTTTTGACAATATCATCTGCGGTTTTGAGATCTGTTGTAACATCATTCACCCTTAAGAAACACACGTAATAAAATGGGTACAGAGACAGAAGTGGCGTCCCACTTGGAACATGTATTTAGTACTAGAGGTCGCCAATATTGCATTGACCACGAAGAGATTAAGCAGAGTTTTCCAGAAGTAGACACCCCCCCAGTACGGATTTAATTTCACTGCAATTTAAGGCCAGTCGTCAGGGTTATGATTGACTCACTTGTAAGTATTTATTTAGCAGTAAACCTGCAGCCACCAAACCTCCAAAGAGTATGTTGTTGTCTAAGTTATTGGGAACTTGGGCAGTAAAACAGGTAGTGGCGCAACTAACACATCAGCCAGCACTCTTCATCTATTGGTCTGTTTTTGTGTTCATCATGTTTTTCATCTGTCCTCTACAGCATACCACATGGGCCACCTAACCAGCCCACTTCAGCTATTGGCTAACTCCAACTGGGGGTGATGGCATTCTGCTCTTTTATAAGAAGCACATTCACACGCAAAGTAGTTCTCTTCATTGCTAGGGACTAATAAAGCAATGTGTGATTTTCAGACTAAAAATATTATTTCTTTCATCCAATATATTTTTTACATTGACAGGGGCTCAGCAACTTCCACAATAATGAAGATTTTCATAAACCTTGACAAAACAATCATTGACAGAGGGAAAAGGCTGTCATCCAAAACCAGGGCTGTTGGTTTTGCAACTTACTGGGGTTGTTTATTACCATACTAATCACAGATGTGGACCATGGCTGCTCTTCTTCGCTATGTTGTGTTTCCATTTTGCTTGCTAGCTTCTCGAAGTGGTGTTTGCTCAACAATGCATTTCTAACTCGAGTCAAACCTTTGTTTTCCCACAGCATAGTGCCAACATGTACACGCACAGCTACCAAATTTCCCAGGTCCATGTGTAACTAGTTAGGCATGTTGCATTTTTTCTCGGAATTCTGGGACTTTAGCTCAGTATAGCACCAGAGCTACAAGCCCCAAAAGTCTATAAAACAAAACACTGGAATAGAGTTAATAAGTGACGCATGGACCTGGGAAAGTTGGAAGCTATCTACACACGTGTATGATTGGCATGTCTTTCCATGGTAAATAGCTGCCACGTATCTTTCCTCCCTCATCATTATAAGGCAGCCGCATATTCACCGGGTTTAAATACTGTCACAGGGGATGTTTCCAAAATCTCACATCAACTGATGTGTATCCAACACGTTATACAGTATAGACCATTTAGCAGCAACAACAGTGACCCAAACTTTAAGGTCCACCATGTTTTCCTGGTCCTGGGAATGGGGAAGGTGAAGTCCAGTTACCTTATCTCCCTTCCAAAGGCTAGCCCTCGAGACCTTTCAGAAAGAAACCACTGAATGAAATAGCGGAAATGAGTGAATGAGGCAGTGTGAACAATGCCCCCCAGGCTTCTACCCGTGTTCAGCGGCACCCAGAAGCAGAATCATGCATGTGGGATATGGCCAGGGGGCTAGACCTGCTCACTTTCGAACTTGAGCTTCAAATTCTGGTCTCAGTTCAACATCGAGTGATTCTCGAAAAATCACTCAATCTAAATGTACTGCAAAAAAATGAATGGATTACTTAATCTGATTTTCTTGTAAAGCGTTCTAACGCACTTAGGCCAAATTTGCACAATATGACCCTGCCAACGTAAATTCGAGAGTACAGAGAGTGGCCGACAAGCCAGATAAACTCACCCCTATGCTTGTTAAGTTGCATTTTACCAACACACAGGGACACTGAGAGAATATCTTTCCCAGGAATGAAGATACCTTGGAGCAGGGTGTAGCCCACAGGTGACTCTTGAAAATCGAATCATCTTAATTAAAGAGTCCTTTGCCTAGGGATGCCCTACACTGAATCGCATGGCCTCACCATTATAATATTCACAGGTTTGGCAAAATACATCTACTGACAATTTCTTAGCTGCTGTCTAAATAGGAATTAGCCGTGTGAATAAAATGACTACCTGACAGAATGTATATAGGCCAGGCTTCTCCAATGAGTTGCACCCTAGCTATTGGAGTCTCCCCTGCTGCTAGTAAGTAGCTCTCCTGTGTGCATCCCAGCCTACTGAATAGGAATATTTTGCTTGGTTGAATTCATATATGGAGACTTGTTACTACTATTATTGCCTTTGCGTCTAGTGTATTGCAGCTGGCATGTATTACCTATGCAGAGGCATTCATAATTGACAAAGCCTTTTTTATTTACATTACTGCTGGCAACCCTCCCTGATGCAGTGAGGTGATTACTGCTGGTAATCTTGCATATGGTGATCACTAATGTAATCTTATCTGATGTGGTCACTATTACAACACTAATAATAGTAGCTCACAATGATTTTCGTTGAGCATCTTAAAGCGCAACCTTGACTCAAAGATATCAGAGCGTTCTACAACGAAAAGGCTATTATCCTCTTACACCGTATGAAAAATATAAATCGAAACATCTTCAGCACTGTACAGAATTTTTTTTTTGATACCCGTGACATCAATGAAGTATACGTATAAATGCCCATCAACAAGGTAGACAATAGTAAAATGCCAGTTGTATCAGCAAAGGTTATTCACCAATGAGCTTTTCTGGTGGCTTGTCAGTGAAGATGCTGCTAGTTACGGTGTGATGAGAAGGTACCAGGTGAGGTTTAGCGGACTAGGTGTTCACATTGAATCTTTTCATCACAGGAGGAATCTGTTGAATAAAATCCTTTTGACTTCCTTTTTTAAAGTAATGGTGATGGGTTCAGCCAAACCTGTGGTGGAACAGAGTTCCATATTCTATGGGGCCGAACCAAAGAAAGTGCTAGCAGAGGGATTTAATTTTCTAAATCTCTAGGGTTTATGCAATAGTGTACTCACACTGCTTCAGGAAGAACTGCCACCTGAGATAGTGAGATTGTTTGCTAGGTACTTAGGTGCATCATAGTTCAGGGCTTTTTGAGTCATGCATGCTATCTTAAGAAGGATCCTTGCTTCAAAAGGAAGTCATAGATAGAGACTTGAGCAGGGGTGTGATGTAGTCAAAACGCCTCATTACTGTTATCATTGTTGTGGCATTGACGGTTGACTTTGGAGGTGTCAGTCGTGATTTTGGTAATCTCTTTAAGGGTGTACTTCCATAGTCAGGCCTGAATATGACTAGGAATTGCACTGCTATGTTGGAGTCTATTGCCGGGATGAATGGTTTCACCTTCTTTAGGAGGCTGAGTTGGAGGACGGCACTACATGTGGGTAAACTGATGTGGTCTTCCATGTTGAGGTTTTTGTGAAGTGTTATCGCCAGAGTTTGTTGAGTTGATGATGATGGGTTTACATTTAAGGGCATGCAGGTAGTAGAGTCATCCTTTTATGGAGGGTGTGGAGCAGTGGACGGAGGGGTGAGTAGGAATTCCGTTATCAGGGAGTTCAGTTTCAGGTGGTTTCGTCACACGTTGGGTTGAATTTTCAGTGTGTCACTGAGAAGGATAATAATCTCAAGGAAGGATTCCTTTATTACCATCTAGGAGGTCTGCAACCAAAAATCAAGCAATTTGTATATGTCACCCCAACCTGGTCCTTTAGTGTTAATATCTCTGAGGTTTCTAGGGAATGAATGCTTGGACATAGCAGCTGAAAGAACAACACCGTCATTACATTCAAATTATACGCTGAAACTAGAGGCAGTCATATGGCTCCTTTAGAGGTTTTGACTAGTCCAAACAGGTGAGTATGCAGATTGTGAAGAAGAGGACCAGCCAATCCCATGTCTTTTCTATCATCTGTAATTCACTGTCTAGAGTCGAAGCTGCTGGCACCCTCTGCACCAACTTGTGAACAGTGACCAAAAATGTATAAAGCACATGTGGGAACAAAAACAAAAAGGATAAAATTGCCCTGAACTGAGTTTTTGTACCTCTTCTTGTAGCTGCCACTGTTCCACAAAGCCTCACTGTAGGTTCAGTATCTGGTGAAAGCTGTCTCATTAACTTCATGAGAAAGTTCATAAGTGTCACTGAACCAACGGCATTCTCTGCTTTAGGCTTCTAGCAAATTGCTGCCTATGCTGGGAATGCCCTCTACAGAAGATTTGTACACGCAGTTTGTAGGATGACTGGAATAAACATCCGCATGGAAGCAGTTAGGTGACAGAAGGCCTAACCACCCTGATGGCCTTTAGGGATTTTATGAGTGAGGAACATGCCAGACAAGGTGGATCTTAATAGTTGAATGTTACGATTTGCATGTATCCACCAGGCAGGCAGGTGATTAGTGAACTAAGGACCTGATAAATCAGTTTAAATATAATGTAGGTATGATGTGTAAGCCAATGGAGTGATCAGAGAGCAGTAGAAATAAGTATGATCACTTCTTTTCAATCTCAGTGCATTGTGGGTTGCGGTGTTCTGGAAGCACAGCCTTCTGCCAAAATAAACTATTCTGTCAAATTAAGTTCTGACACAACAAAGGATTCGAGAGACGCCACTCTTCATAAATCAGAAAACTAAACCAGGATATGTCTCTGGACATGGTATTGAAAGATGCAGCTTTACTAATGTACTTTACTTAAGGTTGCAGCAATAAGTGGGTCATAACCGAAAATCAACAGGTACTGGGCAATTGACTACTTTAGGATAACTACACCCTTTCGGATTGCATAATAGACTATATGGATTTTGATTGTATTAGTGTCAAGAATAAATCCTGCTAGTAGAAATTCATCACGGTCCCCACCAAGTAGAATTTGATTCTCAATACCAGCTCTGCCTTGGAGCCGCTCCAAGATTAAATATAAGCCTTTAAAGAAAAAAGAGGAGGTACTAAGGCACCAGGAATTACCAATGTTGCCGGATATGCTATTTGCAGGCGTGGTATAACTGCACCATTATGAGTTTTCCTGCCCAAAAATAGAAATAGCGCCAGAAATTGGATATTAGCAACTAATCCTCCATGTTTTCTCGTCACTAAGAACATATTTTAAAGAATACAGTCCACCTCCTTGTCCATGGTAATGCAAAACTGTTTCCCCCCCAAAAAACTCGTAATCCGATCTGCTGTTACCCAATGAGTTGGTGTTTTACTGAAAACGTATAATATGGGCCTCAGTCTGATAAAAACTTGATTGTTGACAGCTACATCAATAAACAAAAACGCATCCAATTTGATTAAAGAGGCTTCATGCTATAGGTAGGGACTGAGGTATGTGTCATGTACAACTCTACTCTGAAGACTTGTGGCCACAGTTCAAAAGATAGAGGTGCTATTGTGTGTTCTTTCAGAAAGAAGGAACTGGAACCACTCAAGAGGTACGGTGGAGATGAAATATTCAGCTCCCCTTAACATGGAAGGTTCAATTCTGTCAAATGCTGCTGAAAGAACTAACAAGGCCAGGCCCCAAACACCATTGCCATCAACCTCCTCACTTGCGACAGTAAAACCTAATGAACACATCACTTCAGTACTAGAGAAGGTCTAACGCTAGCAGGCCGCTGGGTATTAACAAAGATAGCAGGTGGCGCGTTTTTGTAAAGGAGTGGGCTGTACCGTATTATATTACACATCATTTGCATGGTTTTTATTGGCTGCCCCTTGAAAAGTGAAATATGCTGTGGTTTATTTCTATTAATGCAAGCAGGTCTGTGGACGATACTAAAGAATAAAGTATGTAGAAAAAGCGTTGTCTGTTAATGTCTCTAATGCCCACTGGAAAGGTTAACTAACAAAAAAAACACATATATGCAAATGAAGCGAAGCAAATATACAGCTACATATGAGGTGTAAAATAACTTAACGATGGCACCTTCCAAGTCAAATGGAGGTTTTGGGCTGTCCACATACTCCTGAACGTACTCACCACTATCACAGTGTACTTCAGCAAAGTAGAATTCTTGTAAAAAGAATAACCCTAGAATCTTCACAGGATCTGATTGAACCTTCATCGAAGTTCTTGTGATCACCTCACTAGGGTCCCACAATCTTAAGTTCACTGTGACATCCAGAGAACAGATAAAACATTCACCAAAGAGCTGTTAGTTCTCACAATCAGGGCATTCTCCAAGTTGGTGAGCTACCAGGGGCACAATGCAAAATGCTAGTGATGGAAAGACCTTTGTGTTCCTGCCACTTGCTGAATAACAGGCTGAGTGAAGTATTGAGCACTTAGTCTAAGAACCTACACGTACACGAAAGTGCGTCCACCTGCACTTCTCAGAGGCCGTAAGGGTCTATGCTATGCCCCTGTGAGGCCAGTTTCTTCCAAATGATCACCTGTTGGTACGAAAGAAACAGCAATGAACCAGGGTCCCCGAGCACACCCCACATGGACCCTGTACTTAGAAAATACAAAAGTGGGGCGAGGAAGTGCTTAATTTCGACTGCTGGTTTCAGAGGGTGGGCACTAGCACTCGTTTTTGGAGACCCATATTCATATTTTTCATATTCAGACTTTGATCGAGAGATAAAGACTGAAAAGTGAGAAAGATGAAGGAAGAGAAATATAGGAAAGCAGTGAAAATGGAGAAACGGGAATGTAACGAGCCTGGAAGTGTTGCTAAAGAGACAGGAAGTGTAGGATGGGAAAGCAGATGGATGAATGAAAACAGGGCACCCTTGGTATTCAACAACCCTGGCATTCAGTGGCACTGGCCACTTTGGGCTTTTTTTTTTTTTACAAATTAAAGTGTGGGCAGACGACATCACTGTTCTCTCTAGAGGACACTAGGATGTGTGAAAATCAGATCAGCCACCCAAAAAACTGGTAGCACCACAAAGGCAGACATTTTATATGCCCACAAACTAAACGTCACAAATTGAATATAAGAGTACTTAGCTGTGTTAGGAGCAGCGTAAAGTAGCAAATGTTAAGGAACCCCCCAAGATGATGCAGTGTGCTGGAAGACTGGCCCATATTTATGAAAAATTAGCGCCGCCTTTGCACCATTATTTTTTAAGCAAAACGACACTAACCTAGCACCATATTTATATTATGTCACTAGACCATTCTAGGGCCAAAAATCTAGCCCACTCAACCTTGTGTTTTAATGACAATGATATGCAAGGTAGACGTTCGCCAGGTCTCTAGCGCCAAATTTATGAGCCAGGCGAAAAATTACGAGTGCCTAGGAAAAATGGCGCTAACACTGGCTTGCGCCAAAAAAAGTAACGCCTGGTCAGACCAGGCGTTAAAGTGACGTTAGGAACAGTTACAGAGGGAAACACATTGGTGTTGCTATTTTGGGCTTGCATGGTGTTACTATTTTGGGCTTAAGAGGCCAACCCCAAACCCCAGCATCATCACACCCACACCACAGGGACACTGCAAGTGGAGGGAGCCTTTCCTCCATAAGTATACCTCCATGACTGTAGTGTGCCACTGGGGGCCTCTTACATGAGGTCCCCTGACTGGCACTTGTGCAGTTGGGGTTGCCCTGGGGACACTGGTCCCTGTGTAGGACATTGTGGTTGTTGTACTGTCTCCTGTCTATTCTTGGATAAGCATAATTTTTGGGCTGCTTGTGCAACCGAAAAATGACCCTAGGTTGATTAGCGGCAGAATTTCTGCCGCTAATCAGTCTACCGTCATTTTTGGCCCACTAGCGCCATTTTTTTGTATCGCAGTGCATCACCGGCTAGCATAATGTTTTATGACGCTAGCCTTTTCTCGGCTCCATGATGTGCCATTTAATAAATGTGGTGCAGCCATGCCGCTGAGAAATGTTGTTATGCAGCTGTAAATTTTTTGACGCACAACTGCGCTAATGCGTAATTTTTCATAAATATGGGCCTTTGTGTTTAATTTTAAGTTTCTCTGAATTTTCTTTTTCCTTTGAAGTTGTTGCTGCTGAGGCCTTCTACAAACTTAGCAGAGAACTTAGCCCGAACCAGTTCATTGTTCATCAATCTAGTGAAAGCGAGCACTAATGAACACGTAAACATTTTCACATACCAGTTAGATTGCTCACTTTTCACTTATGGTCACTCAAGTTGAGCTTGTAATTGAGCTTGGCAAATTTAGTCCAGCCACCCTTTGTATATATTCAATCAATGATCAACTAGACTCATAAAAATAGATCTTCAGGTTATGTCCTTCATATATTCAAGGAGACCATGTATAGAAACCGAGGTTTAATTAAGCATTGCCTTATAGTTGTGCTTCTGGCTCAGATAGCTGGAGCATGTCGTTCTTGAGTACAATAATACAGAACATTATGTGAGTAAATAGTTATTCAGTGCACATTTAAAATGTTTGTATGTGATGGTGTAGCAATAAGGAGAGTTTACACATAAAGAGAGCAGCCCTTGCTGACATAAAAGCACACCATAGACTAATCCGTTCTGTCAGACTTGAAACGTTCTGTGCAAACAAGTGGGGTGTCACTTACCCCTGAGCCCAGTGTTTAATTTATGCCAGTGGATGCAGGTGGGAGGGCACCAGCACTCATGTTTGGGGGCACAACCTTTTTTTTCATCATCAGCCTTTGACCCAGAGCAAGGAAGAGAAAGGCATTAAATAAGGCAACGAGGAAGGGAAAGACTAAAGGCAAAGCAGGGATGAAAAGGCACCAGCAAGAGTGAACTACAGAGAGAGAGGATGCTTAGGGGTTTATGTGGGAGAAAGTGGTATGAGGTGAAATCAAGAATATGTGGCTGGGGACAGTACAGTAGCCAATGTTTCATCAGCCCTAGCGGAAGGAAAGAAATGGGCGCCCTGGCAGCTGTTTGAATGATAAAATAGCGCAATATTCAGGGCTCAGTGAGTCCCTCAGTCCTCTGGGTCCTGGTGCCACTGCACTTGCGGCACCAATGGGAGCTCCAACCCTGCTGCGGGATTTGGCAATCTCGGAGTCCTTGGCGACATTTTCTGCAGTAAAACGCTAAGACCCTGCACTCTCAGCTTTTTTAACATATTAAGTACTGCACGTGGCGCGCTCGGCGGCAGAGGTTCACCTCAGGGATCCGGCTCTGAGAGAAGGACACGTTCGTTGTGATCCCGGCCAGCCTCATCTGAGGCCTTTGACGTGCTCTGGGAGTTCAGATGCACGGTCTGAGCAGCTGGGCTTAGCAAATGCAACGTTTTGCGACTGCTGTGTCGAGCTGTCAAGGCTGAAGTACCACGGGCGCGTTCATACAGCGGGGAAACAGAAACTGTTAGATGTGAGCTTTGAACACCAAGAGAAATGCTACTGTGCGATAAAAACTGCATCACAAGTTCACATTCCTGCAGAAACAAAAACGATGTAACTGCAGAATCGGCTAATATTGTATTTATAGCTAGCGTGGCAGTTTAGTTGAACTCCCTGCGTTCCTTGTAGTTCTCGTCATCTTAAGTTAACGTCGGAGAGGAAGAAATTGCTTTAATTATGTTGGAAATAGAATATTTAATCTTCGAGTACAAGCCTTCTCTTGCGCCCGCTTCCAGGCAAGGCATATTTCTGCATGGGTTTAGGCCTCTTGCACCCAATTCCTGGGGTGCGCCACCCCAGTGGCGGTCCCTGGGTTCTGTTTCTGGTGCTCCCGACCGAGGCACTGTGCAATCTGGTTAAAATTGGGCCACGAAGGGGACTATCTACGATTTTGCTCCCTGGAGAACCAGGCGGACCAATTCTGAAATATAGACAACACCCTTCCAACCACACACCACATGGCGGTGATGGAATTTGAAAAACTAATACTCAGGGAACCCGTAAATTGGGGGTCAAACGTGGCAACAAAAAGGGATGAAGTCACAAGAGGTGGAGTCACAAGGGGCGGAGTCATGGAAAGCGCTCCGACAGTCGGTTTAGCCAATTTGTTTTGTGTTTTAAACTCTGACACAAAGAAATTGGCACCAGGGAGAATTGTGACATTAAATCTGTTCTGGCTTAATTGGTGGCAAAAGCTGCCTTTAAATATATTTGATGAGGTTTAGGCACCTTCTGCATGGGACTTTGTGAACCCATTACTTCTCAGCGATTAATAATAATGACAAGATAACTGGTGGTTAAAGCACTTGGAGAGATCTGTGTTTTCTTTAGTCACAGTTTTACTCATAAAGTAGCAAAGAGGGTTAATGTGTTCCCTGCCAATCACATCCCGTAACAAGCAGATGAAAGATTGTTATGACGTGTAGCTAGATAGGTGGGTCGCCGCTTTTGACTCAGGGATCCTTTTATTACTTGCAGTTCATGAATTGCAATTGTTCTACTATAGCACAGTGAGCTATGACCTGGCATCAAGGTCCTTCATGAAAACAGCAAGACATGGGTTTAGACCTTCATTGCTTCTCCCAATCTGTGATGATAAGGTTGCTAAAATGGTTTATTTGGCTACTAGTAAAGTCTTATTAGTACAAACATTATGTTTACTAATTATATAATTTATTGTCAATGTATAATGTGTGCGTGGGATGTAAAGCCCTTAGACCCTACAGTGAGACGAGTGGCTCTTTAAAAGTACTAAAGTTTAAAAAGTAGTGAGTGCTATTTAAATTGTTATTCGTGTTAATATATGTAATTACTGAAACACTAGATATTCTTATGATTCATGCATATCACTTGCATAAAGACAAATACCTGCCTCCAAATCGTAGTTTCTTCTACAAATTAAGTGATAACAAGCTTTGCGTCTTTGTTTCCCCATTGCATTGGCAACGAGGTGTTAGGTTGTAGACATCTCCCAGCCAGGATTGTACTAGAACAAAAGCAGGGCTGATGGCCCTTTAAATCAGGTCTTTGTCTTGGGTTCAGCTGAGGTGAAAATAAAAAAGTCCCCTCACTGACTGCACGTTGCTGCTCTGAACAGTAAGCAGATAACATGAAGGCACTGCTGAATTGTGTCCCAGTGTTGGCAAATTACACGAGAAGCGTATTTCATTGAGGCCAGCTAGATCCCTGATCCGGTTCAGTAATAGCTGCCGGCTTCTGGATCTGGCTTGCTATCCCTTAATTCCAGCACTGCTACACGATCTAGCATGCTGTCCATGTAGGCAAGTGGTTCAGCGCAGGGGTGCACTTAAGGGCGTAGCGGAGCGCCTGCTATGCCAGCATAAGTGGGGGGCCTGGGGCAGATTACATTGTTTTACAGCCCTTCTTAGCTTTCAACTCTAGCTTGCTGGTCATTGCAAGGCAGATGGAAAGAACTATACATTCTGGACGAATAAATTACAGTGGTGCAACTGTGGGATGGGTAAGAGGTGGAGGAGTTCAAAAATGTTTAAATGGTGACAGGATGGAAGAGAAGCGCTTTGAAGATTTAATAAAAAAAATAAGTAAGAGGCAAATACAATGAAATAGCTCGAAGAAAGGAAAGAAGAATGAAAATAAGAATATAATTAAGAAACGTTAAACGAAAGTAGGATGGAATGTAGATACAAAAGAAGAATGGAAAGAAGGAGAGAACAATGAAAAGAAAAAAGAATGGGAGGGGGAGTAAAATAATGACATTTGGAAAAAGTGGTAGCAGGAATAATAAAAAAATACAAATGTTTGAGAGAAAGAAAGGAAAGCAGAAAATTGAATGAAATATTGGAAAAAAGAAATGTGATGGGTGGAAGGTTGGTGGAAAGAAAGAAAAGAAAGAATTAGCAAATGGAAGGAATTCAAGAAGAAAGAAGGATGTGAGAAGGGGCAAATGAAGTACAGGAGATGATAAGAAGAAAAGGACCAAGGAAAGGCAAGAGGGAAGCCAAGTTGGAAAATTAAACATGTATATCAAGAAATACAGAGAGCTCAAAATACACCTTAAAGAAGAATGGACAGAGCAACAGAGACATGGAAAAACGGAATGAAAGGAGAATGAAAAGCGAGGAAATAAATTCATAGAAAGTAGGAAAGAAAGAAATTGAGAGCAAAACGGGAAGAATATATCAAATAAAGAAGTAAATGCTAGTAATTGTGCCGTTTTTGGCAATATTATTATCAAATCATGCCGTAAAATGCATTATTCTGAAGCTTTTTCCTCTGGGTAACAATGATCAATGGCTCCTTATTAGAAAGGGTCGGGATCACTCACTTTACTAGGACATTTGGCTCAAAGTGGGGGTATTTCATTTTTCTGGCTATTCCCTTGTGCCCACTATCCTGGTTGAGTGGATTTGCAGAGTTGGACCATCATCTGTCCCAGGTCCGCAGGTGGCAGGGATGCCACTGGGACTATGGAGTCTGTGGGATATTGAATGCTGACACACGAAGACCTCTAGTACATGGCCGTAACTTGTCTTATGAATGTTAATGTGGCGGGCTGCCTATAAAATAAAGTGCTCAGAGACTTGTCATCTCTGAAGAAAAATATGTTCACGGTGTAAAAGAAGAGGAGAGCTCTTGGAGGGAGTTGGAACTGTGAAAATGAGCCGGTTTGAGTCTGTCACTGCCCGAAAAGCCATGGAGGGATATTGGAAGGCGAAGGGCCCTGAAGGGAAGGCCTTTGTGTGGCGCACTGCCCGCGCACCCACTCAATCATTCCCGAAAAATACAAACGAGTCTCCTCAAATGAGCTTGAAAATTTCAGAATGCAGCAGCTTCCGGCTCACCTTGGGCCAGATTTACAAGGCCCTAGCGCACCCTTGCGCCACACTAGCATCATCTTTTTTACTCTAATGTGGCTCAAGGAGGCAATTTTTGCTGTGCCATAGTTACAAAGTGGCGCAATGCATGCATTGCCCCAATTTGCCACCTCCTGCGCCACATTATGCCTGCAGTATGCAAGGTGGGGGGGTAGGTTCCGGCGATAGGAGGCCCGCAAAAATGGCATAGTGAAATCTACAAGGTTTACCTGTGCCATTTTTGGTAGTAGTTTTAAAAAGCTCAAAGCCGGCGTTACACTGATGCACCCATTTTAATCAATGGGTTTCCTTGCACTTTGATGTACTAGCGTCAACATTTTTTATGCTAGTGCAGCAAAGCTCCACAATAATATAAAAAATGATGGTGCTATTGAACTAACGTCCGCTATGGTGTGCCGTATTTACAATACAGCGCACCCATGGTGTCGTTAGATGGGGCAGGGGCAATGCAAGAAAACTGGTGCAAGTGCCAGATTCTTTTAAATATGCCCCCTTGTTTTCACTGTGTGATATTAACTCTTGATGAGGTAACCTTGTCAAGAGAGCGGATATAGTGTGAAGCATGTTCACTCGGTTTTAGCAGATCTGTACTTGTTTTGTGACAGTTAATACCTAAAATATTAGCCAGGTTAACTGTGGGAATAGAAACCTAGCAGTTCACTTTAGATTTTCAACCAGCCAGGCCAGCCCCTCACTCAGCCCCTGCCCTCAGCTCTTTCTCCCCTCACGCCCCTTCATGCAGTGCTGCAGCTCATGCCCCCTGTAGTCTTCACAAACTTAATATCAGCTGGTCTGTGAAGGCCATTCTACTACACTCTTCCCTTCACTAGTATCTTTGCACTCAAAGTGACGAGGAAAATGTGTGGCAAAAGTGGCGTAAAATGAAAAGATTAAAAAAATGTGGTAAAGAGGACACAGTAGGAAAGATCAGCGCAGTAGAGAAGTGAAAAAAAGGACTGGGCAAGTAAAGGCAAAAAGTACAAAATGGGAGGAAAACTACAGATAATCATTCTAGTAATGAGGGTCTGAAAAGGAAGAAAATAAAGTTTAAAGACATGAATGAAATAAGAGACTCGTCATCAAATAAACAGGGAATTAGCTGAAATGAAATTCTGCAGACAGAAAGCAGCCAGTGGTTGAAAAGAGGGATAGAGGAGAGAAAAGGGGAAATAATTAAACTGTAATGGAAAGTAGTCGATTTAAATGTGAGAGAAATGCAACAGGAGATCAATGCATCCTCTGCAGAGCTATGTGTTTAATCTGCAGGATGTTGGTTTCAAAACTTGTGAGAGAGCTCAGGAGGTTAATGTGACAATTGCAAATATCTATAGATAGAGTGTAGGTCATATGTTCTAATCCAGTCAGGCAGCTGTGGGAAAATGCAGCTACTGCAGAGATTGTATCCTGAAAATCACAGTCCAATCCTAGTGACAAAATACAGTGGTTTAACTCAACTCCTACAAACATGTGTATAAGAATTTGGTGACAGCTATTAATCATACTCCGATAGATCAGTGGACTAATCCACCCTCATACAGCCTATATGTGTTATCTGCATGTAACAGATTGCAAACCTAGTGAGATAACTTCAGCTCAACAGTGCTTTGAGAGTATGAGCCCTATACCAGAAGAGTCATGTGGTAAAAAGGAAACCTGGAAATCAAACTCAAAGAAACATGTACTTCTAAAATACACCAATGATGCAAGCAAGAGTACCTCAAACGTCAAGCATCTGAAATTCTGCCACTACATAACATGCACTCTGCACCCGGGATCCTCTGTCAATGTTGACTACAGGGCAATTTGCCTTAAATTGACCAATGACCAATGAGTGGCCAGCACTGAGATTCCCCAAAGGTAGTTCATCTGGTTTTCATTGTATACAGTCAAGAAGAGGAAAAGTATTGACAGACACCATAATTTTTCGAGAGCTATTTATGAAGAACTGATGTAAAGTTTGTAAACCCCATAATTTGCGTCAGGGGTGTGTCATTCTTCCTTCATTAGGAAGTATCAGCTACATTCAAACTTGTTTCTTTCTTTCTTGAAACAGGCTACTAATCACCTCAAATCATGACACTTAGAAGAAGGTTGAGTTCTAGGGATGCTGCCTCTTACAACTATACTACCTTAAATGCATCTGGTATGTGTAATATAAGTGCTGTTTAATTTATTCTTAAATGAGATGTTGATGATGAATCATAGTTGCTTTTAGGGCATGTACAGTGTTGAGGCCTTTGCAAGATGAGCTTCCTTGGGGCAATGGAGTATTCAATACAGCCTTTGTGCGCCATTAAGAGTGCCTCCAGAGTGGAGCAGAGCACCCCATGAGAACCTTTGTAGTCCTTGAAGAGAGCCTCCGTGGGGCAACAGAGCACCCTATGAGAGCCAATGTTTCCTTGAAGAGAGCCTCCGTGGGGCAACAGAGCACCCTATGAGAGCCAATGTTTCCTTGAAGAGAGCCTCCAGGGTGCAGCAGAGCACCCCACGAGAGCCAATGCACCCTTGAAGAGAGCATCTAGGAGAGCAGTAAAGGCCCACATAAAATCCTTTGTGGGCCTTGAAAAGATCCTCCAGGGGGCATCAGAGCATCCATAAGATCCAATGTGTTCTTAAAGGAAGCCTCCAGTGAGCAGTAAAGCACCATGTGAGAGCAATGCAACCTTGAAGAGATCCTCCAAGGGGCAGCAAAGCACCCCCATGAGAGCCTTTGTGTTCCTTGAAGAGAACCTCAGATAGCAAAAGCACACCCTATGCGAGCCAATGTGTCCTTGAAGAGATCCTCCAGGGGCAGCAGATCACCCCCATGAGAGCCTTTGAGTTCCTTGAAGAGAGCCTTAGGTAGTAGCAGTGCATCATACAAGAGCCAATGTGTCTTTGAAGAGAGCACCCAGGGGACAGCAGAGCACCCCATGAGAGCCAGTGTGTCCTTGAAGAGAACCTCCAGGGGGCAGCATAGCACTACATAAGAGCCAATGTGTCATTGAAGAACGCTTCCAGGGGACAGCAGAGCACCCCATGAGAGCCAATGTGTCCTTGAAGAGAGCCTCCAGGGGCAGCAGAGCACCCCATAAGAGCCAATGTGCCCTTGATGAAAACCTCCAGGGGGCAGCAGAGCATCAATATGACAGTCTTTGTGCACCTTGAAAAGCTCGTCCATGGGGTAGCAGAGCATCCCATGAGAGCCTTTGTGCGCCGTAAAGAGATCCTCCATAGGGCAGCAAAGCACCCCATGTGCCTTTGTGCACCTTGAAAAGAGCCTCCAGGGGATAGCAGAGTACCAATGAAAGCCAATGTGTCCTCGAAGAGAGCCTTCAGGGTGCAGCAGAGCATCACACGACAGCCTTTGTGTGCCTTGAAGGGATCCTATAGGGGTCAGCAGAGCATCACACGACAGCCTTTGTGTGCCTTGAAGGGATCCTATAGGGGTCAGCAGAGCACCTCATGAGAGTCTTTGTGTTCCTTGAAGAGATCCTCCATGAGAAATAAGAACTTCAAGTGAGAGTCTTTAGTACCCTCAAGACGGGCACATGTACCAAGAAAAGTGTGGATCGAATGGTGGGAAGATGGCAGTGGGAAGGAGCTAAGAAAACCCTTTTATCGTAAAAAACAGTAAGTAGCTAGATGGGCAATTCAACCACAATAACTCCAGGCCTTTACATCTCACTCTCATGATTGTTTTAGCTCATTAAGAATAACTCACAAATTGACAAAGCTTTCTTTGGAAGAACCTGTTTCACGGTGGAATATTATTTTACTCATTGCGTTATAAGTAGCCCATGTTAAGAGAATCGCAGTGTCAGTTTCCAAGGGATTGGAAACGAGGTGGGCATAAGCTACAATCCTATAAGTTACAAGCCTAAAGAAATGTGATAGTATTATGCAACAGGGTAGACTTTTTTTTTGTTTTGCTAGTACTGGAAGATGGGGTGTAAAGCTGGTTTGTCAGGGTGGTGATCAAGGAACACAGTAGGATAAATATAAAATGAAAAGGGAGCAGCTTTCTCCTGGTCGGTGTGCTGGGGTGTGAAGGAAATAGTGAAAGTTCTGAGAAAGGTAAGGTAAGGTACCCATTTGTTACAGCTTAATAACCCACTTATGCAAATATTATGCAGAGGTCAGCCTTAGTCCGCAATAAAGATGTATTTTTTGCACACACATCATACAATATGTTTCTGGAAGGTACAACAAGACAATGTGTTGTAGCTCAAGTCCAGGACCATTGGAATTATGCAACAATACAGGGTCAAATTTAGGGGCAGTACATGATACCAATTTTGTCATTTTAACATACATTAATCAGTGGCAGCCAGTAGTTTTAGGAAGGATTGGAGTGGACGGGACACACATGCACACATACACATACACACTCACCTATACTCATTCATTCACACAGACGCACACACACATCCATTCACAACACTCATTACCAAATATATAAACATACATGAACGCACCAGGCATTCTTTAAAAAAACAACACACAGACACACTTACCTACAGCTCAGCTTTGGAGGTCCCAGGACGATTGAAACTTCTGCCTTCACTCATTGGTTGACCTTAGGTCAGCTAATGAGGGGAGGCAACAGCCCCAACCTCATCACAGAGTAGGATGGGGTCAGTGAGACTGCTGACCCGGCCCCACTCTGTGTCGATGTGTCACTGATTGCCTCTCGGCCCAGGGCACTTCAGGGTTTAAAACCGGAGCACCCAGATCAGAGTCAATGGGTGACACTATCCCTTGTGACTGAGGGGGAGGGCTTCGAGGACCTTTGCTGAGCTGAGGAGGTCATGCCCACAGGAGCTGTGACCGCCTCAGCCTGTAAAGCTCAATTAATGCAGCCAGAAGCCTGTGCAAATAGCTGGATGTCTAGCTCCTGGCTGCCTGACCTGAAAATGATGAGTGTCTGTCAGGTTAACATTTGCTCAGCCTGAAAGACACTTTTCTTGAGGGGAAAAAGGCAAGGGGCTTGGCCCCTTAGCCCCAAAGGACGGACCGCTGCTGACTGTTTGGGAAAAAAAATCATCTCTTTAGTACCAGTTTAAAACTTGAATACAGCAATTAGTATCTGAAAGGCGATCAATTAACCATTGCAAATAATCTCCTGCTGTTTGGAGCCAAGTGTGTCGCTTTTTTTCAGCAACTTCGATCCCTTTCCATTAGAAATCTATACATATATTTTTTTAATCTGCAAATAATATATCAGAGGATGGAATGTGTGGCACATGCGGCACCTCCATAATTATGTAGAAATCCCCAGAGCCCTGGTCATAATCAGAATTCTGTTGCAGAAAGTTGACGGGAAATATATCTTTATTCCATCCTCAAATCACTGGAAAACAGATTTTTTTGGAAAGGAAATCTTAAAGTTTCCTATCAGCAAACAGTACATTGTGCAGAATGTGCGCAAGATTTGCATATCACTTGGCTTGATCTGCGAATGAATCTGCATGCAGAACTCGGATTTGCTTTAAAATCCTTGCAAAAAAATGACAATTGGTTTCTCAACCCTAGGCTCCCCATATAAATCATGCGTACAGCCTTGACATAATGTATCCGCACTGGGTCTGCTGAGGGCATTAAAAAGGCCTGGGGGTGGCAAACAGCCTATCCCAACGCTAGGCACCCACCTGCCTTTGCACCCTATGTAAATGCTGTCAATGTAAGAGGAGAGGTAAAGGACCTCTGACCCCTCACTGTCAAGGGAAACGGATGGAAGCAGCTGGCACTTTCATGCTGTGAATCCACCTGTCACGGTATGTAACAGATACACCACCCGCCTTAGGGGTACATAAACTCTATTTATCCTGCTAGCACATCACACTTCAGATCTCAAGGGCAGGGCACACACTGGGAGAAGAAACCTGACGTGGGAGGGAACATTTCAGAGATACAATGTTTCCACTTCAAAGCCCTGGTCACCCCATTTGTTCTTGCTTCCTATTGCGAGAACCGTGAAAATTCTTCTCCGATCTAGATAGAAGGGAAAGTTGACAATTTGTAACTGCAAAGTTTGT
This sequence comes from Pleurodeles waltl, assembly GCF_031143425.1. Taxonomy (NCBI): domain Eukaryota; kingdom Metazoa; phylum Chordata; class Amphibia; order Caudata; family Salamandridae; genus Pleurodeles; species Pleurodeles waltl. The sequence goes on from NC_090446.1 coordinate 334,617,291, forward strand.
AAACCTGTTACGAAGTAGTCACATAACAGCACCTTCTTTCTTATCATACATTATGGTCTGTGTAGGCACATACACGAACTTCCTACTAGAAGAAAAGTACCTGTTCTCTCCAAAGAATTCACCAAGCAAAAATTTCAGCCACTTTTTTTTATATGTGGTCCCATATTAAAGTCCTTTATTGTATTTAAATTTAATTTCGTGAGTTCAGTGTCGTGGCTTTTGTCAATGGTGAGAATGTAGGGGGAATGTGCATAGTGCGCATGCGTAGATTCTGAAACATTATTTATGCCCAAACAGAATGTGCTGCTTGTGTGTGATTTATGTGAAGCGCAAGGGACACGGAGTTTCATGCAAACAGGCGTGCCCCTTGCATGAGTTCTTGCATGACCTAGTTGGCCGTGAGCGCTGGCATGAGCACTCCTTGGCTACCTCCATGACCTCAACATGACGGTATGTGCGATTAGCTGCTTGACCACCTGCACGATTTACCGCTTAATTAGCTCAGGGGATATAATAGATTGCATCTCTAATTATATGGCAGACTACTAACAAGCTGTGCCACAAATCTGTGATCAACACATTGAAAATCATAACTCCATATGCGTGATAAGTCATTATGATGTGCGCATCCCGAGGAGTAGTGCGTTACTTTCTACAAAGCGCCTTGTCTGAGGTGAAACGCACTATATGGATGTACTACAATGCAATACAACACACGGTTTAGTTTCCGCCCCCGCTCTCCAAATTTCCATTGCCGAGTCCTTTAAGACCACCAAAGAAATTGCAGTTTTTGGATGACGAAAGCAGAGGGTGACCTTGGGAAGACCCCTGCTCCTCCCCCACACGGGACGTGAAAACCAATAAATCCTGAAGCCGTAGGCACTGTGTGCCTTACTCGTCAATTACCAGCAGAAGCCGCATCTCCGCGGGACCTGCAGCAAAGACGTGGGTTATGGGCCGACAACAAACACACCTGCTAATGCATGTAATTAGACTGGCGCCTCCTATTAATGTTATTGATGTTTAATTAGTTTCAGAATGGGATTAACATACTTTGCCTAGTTCCTTGAGCAGCGGCCTCAGTAATCTGGGAGCTGTTGTCCCACTCTTAAGGGGCACTCTCAATCCCCATTACCCAGGGAAGCTGCAGGGTCTGTTTTATGTGGGAGGTGATATCTGCGCTTTTGGGGAACTGTCCAAATACTACTGAAACCCACATCTAGGACTACAACCGTGGTTTTCGGCCAGTTTCGAAGGCACCGTTGACTTTAGTAAAACCGCGTGCCTGGCACACGCACATGAGTTTTACATTAAAGAATCCATTTAGTTCAAAGCACATCTCAACCTTATCGCCCTAGAACCGTGAGATCTGTTGTCTCAGTCATCTATGAGAAACGCTGATTTAAACAGGCCCCATTGGGAGCCACGGTGAGTCACGAGGGAAATGATGCAACGCTTGTTCCAAAGTTGTCCAACAATGAGAAACATGCTGCACGTAGCACAACATCTTACATATTCAAATCCTCACTCTGCTCATTCTTTTCATCCATATTGGTTGCCCAGCTTTTCCAGTTCCAACCTTCATAGGTGTTTCTGGTACCATGACCGTGCCCATCTAAATGTAGAAGATGGATTTCTTCACCGGTCTACCATACAGACTCAACAGAGACATTCATGTTTAACGATGCTTCTGGTGGCGCGCCTTTGCCCATCTAAGTGTAGAAGATGGGTTTCTTCACGGGTCTACCATATAGAATCAACAGAGACATCCATGTTTAAAGATGTTTCTGGTGGCGCGCCTTTGCCCAACTAAGTGTAGAAGATGGGTTGCTCCACTGGTCGACCATTCAGAATCAACTGAGACACACCCACCATGACCCGTAAGTGTAATTGCCTCAGGGATCCCCTATGTGTAAGGTCTTCACTTCTGAAACCTGCAAGTGTGGAGTACCCTCTCATCTATGGGTACACTTATTTCAGTTCTTACCATCCAGTGGGAATGGTGTGCCTCAGGATGTCAACTCAGGAAATTTGAGTATAGCAGTTTACAAGTGTGATTAAAAAGGTCGCTTGCAAGATGAGTATTGAGGATGTAGGTAATGAGAACAGTATTATTATTAAATTTGACAATACTTTCTACAAATAAAATCTGTTAACTTGTTGAAGTCCTACGTGTTTGATATGTGGAAGTGTCACCACTGCGTGTTTTTCACAAAATGTAAGTTTATATGTCACATAAGCTATATTTTGTGTGATAAACTTTTCACTCCTATTCATGTGCTGCATGCTTTAGTCAGGGCCACTGGGATTATGCTGCAGGAAAGGGCCAAATTATGCGCCAGGGTTCAGTAAATTATGCGGCAAGAAAAGGCAAATTATGCTGCGGAATGTGCCATATTTTGTGATAGTATTACTTCATTATGTAGTCATTTTTACGCTATTAACACTGTCTGGGCATTGGTTGCACCTCATTAGTACAAATTTAACACCCAGATATGGCACTAAGCAACAGAAAGGTGACCAGTAAATCTTTGCAATCTTTGCAAAGGGCCTCCTACTGACCAGCAGCACGTGTTGCTGTCACTTTGGTAACTTTGAAACCTTATGAGTTAGAAACAAAATATTTTTTGTTGAATTTTGCAGATTATGCAACAGATGATAGATTATGTGGGAAATGCGGCAAATCTATAATTAAGTGAAAATCATTACTGCTGCACGAAACCCTAATTCATGTGGTCCTGGTAATATCCTACAAGGGCACTGTACTTGTTATGGTATCTCATCAGCACTTCTTCCTAGTGAGGGGAGACACGGAGTTGCTGCGCTACACAGCTACGGCAGAATGGGAGCGTTGGAGTCTGAATGTTGAGAGTCACTAAGATTCTTTGTGATTCCGAGGGGTTCAACACACTTTGGCTGGACACACATAGGCGTGCTGTTTTCAAACACATATGCTGCATTCATATCCTCTACAACGTAACTTCTTGCCATTATTGTCTGGATACATTTGCACTGACCCTGCTCCTTGTGCCAGCCATCAAGTAGGACATCTTTAATTTTTCTCTGTTGTCCTTAATATCTATGTTTCTAACTGGTTTCCTTTTCTGAACATGCGCAGGTTCAAGTTCTGTGAAAGCAACAGACTTTTTCATTTGAAAGATACCTGTAGGGACTGCAGGCACCAGGCCCTCTTGTTCACTGGTTAATTCTGGTTCTACAGTGGCACCCTCATAGATGGTAACTTTTAAAAGTTGTGATGGGAAGTTTCACTTTTCCAACCGAATAAACTCAGACAAAATTAATACGTTTGGAAGCTCGCAGAAGAAATGTTGGTTTCTATTAAAAACCATGATCAAAATTAGATTTGGGGCCAGATGTATCAAGCATTTTTGCGATCGCAAAAATGCATTTTGACATATAACAACTCCAATTTGCAATTCGGTAACTTGTTACCGAATCGCATATTGGATTTGCGACTACATAGTGATTCGGTATTAGGAAGGGGCGTGTCAAGGGCGTCCCTTCCTAATACCGAATCGCAGAGGTCTGTATGATTGCTTTGTGATCGTGTATGCGGTCGCAAACCAATCGCAGCTACCCCCTCCTTTGAGTAGGTGGTAAACCATTCGCAAAGGGGAAGGGGTTCCCAAGTGCAAGAATGCATGCAAAAACGTTTTTTAAGAGCCTACTCTTAAAAAATGAAAAGAAAACTTTTCATTTTTTATTTTTAAATGCATCCTGTATTCCTTTAAGGAAAACGGACAGCATTTAAAAAAAAAACGATTGCTTTATTGAAAAACAATCACATACATGGTGGTCTGCTGAGCCCAGCATGCCACCATCCCTGTGATTGTAGCCATTCTTTATGGCTCGCAAATTGCATCCTACCTCATGAATATTTCTGAGGTAGGTCGATTTGTGAGCCCTTGCGAATCGCAGTGTGAAACTCCTGGAGTTTCATACATTCCAATAGCGATTACTTAATTGCGATTCGCTAAAAATCACAATTAGGTAATCGCTATAAAAATTATACATCTGACCCTTGGACAATTAATGGCTATGAGAATAGTATGCTACTTTCCCAGGCCACTCTTCCTATATTTGCACTTTAGATGTTCTTTTTAGGCCTCACCTACAGCTTCAGCTGTACCATAGCAAACAGACCTACGGACTTCTAGTGGTCTTTGGGACATATTTATACATGTCATTTTTTTACGCTATTTCAGTGCAAACCTAACTCCATATTTATATTTTTACGCTAGACCAGTCTAGCATAAAATATTGGAGTTAAAGTTAGTTTTTGCCTGCGGAAAACTACCTTGCATCAATGAGATGCCAGGTAGGCGTTCTTGGGCAAAAAATTACTCTAAGGCCCAGGCACCTTATTTATCCTCCGTGTAAAAATGGTGCATGGGAGGGTGGTGGGCCTAAATAATGGCGCTAAGCTTGCTTAGCACCATTATTTAACGCCCGGGTCAGGGCAGGAATTGGGGACCTGTGGGCCTTTTTTCATGGTCAGAGACCATGGAAAGAGCCCACAGGTGCCCTTCCCTGGCCCCAGGGACACCCCCACTCACCCCAGGAATACACCTAAGGATGAGGGGACACCATCCCAGATAAGCAGAGGTAAGTATATTTAAAAATGTTTTCAAGTGCCATGGGGGGGCTAACATGGGTCGCCCGACATGGCACTGGGCCCAATGGCCATGCCCAGGGGACATAAGTCCCCTGGGCATGGCCATGGGGCTGGGGGGCACGACTCCTGTCTTTACTTAGACAGGAGTCATGTCCATGGGGTTGTGTGCCGAAATATGGCACTAATCAGGTTATAGGCATTTTCTTAACTGTAACCGCACTAGCGCTATTATTTGATTCACAACCTCCAGTTTTCCCTACGCCTCTCCCACCCTGTTTGCGTCAACTATTTTGAAGCTAACCAGGCCTTACCACCGGCTAACGTCACTCCATAAATATGACACCCGGCCAGTGTCTTGGGATGGTGCTGGCTGGCGTTATAGTTTTTGCCACTAAACTGCGTTAGTGCAGTTTAGTGGCAAAAGTATAAATCAGGGACTTTGTGTCTGCTTCTTGCCCCGATTCCACAGCTTTCTTGCCTATCTCTTCCCAGCTCCTGATTCAATGCCTTCAATCCCAAGTGCCTCCACACCTGAGCTCTATTTACTTCTGCACCCACTCACGGGTACTTAATTGGTCCTCGGTGCTGCCCTGCTAGTCCTCGTGGTCATGTTCCCAATGTTTACATTGTTTTTCTTTTCTTTTTGAGAGCCCAGCAACTGCAACGTTCTATTTGTCCAGTCCCTTCTCGTTTTTGCCACTCCTGCACACTTTTTTATTTATAATTTGCTGTACTAAAATAGCCATTGGCCATTCTAGAACGGTAAATTGAAAAAGTAAAAAAGTAAAAAGCACTTGAAAATAACTGCTATGCGTGCATATATGTGCAAAAGTGCTTAAATGGCGGATCTAAGCTCTGTCTTCACTATTTAATGGTTGTTGTAGAGGGGCCTTTGTGACAGGCAGATCGAAGGCTCCTCACTGGCAGTTACACTGTTGCTCTGCATAGACACCTTTGAAGGGGATCGAGCTCGAATGCCCCTTTGTCGGCTGCTTTACTGGTGAGCTGCAGCACCAACACGAACAGAAGGCCTGAGTGTCTGTTGTGACTGCTCCCATGCTTTGGACCTAGTGCTTACTTTATATTGGTGGTTTCATGTACTGCAGGGAACTGTATTCATTATGGGGGACCTGGACCAATTTTTCATCATCATACTTTGCCCAAGAGAGGCAAATGCATATCACGGTGAAACAAGGAGGAAGAAAAAGATAGGAAAACGCTGACAGCAGGAACGCGCCTTGGCAAAGCCAATAGGCCTGGCTTACATTTGAATCCTGACTAATGCTTTTAAAACAACTGGCTGCATTTAAAAAACAAACAAAAATTACTGATTTCTTTGTGCAACGAATACATGAAATAAGTAATTACATTTGTGAAGAATTTGAGTACTTTTGACGTGTAAAACTGCCCCTTGTGCACTTCAGTCTAAACACTCACCGAAGGTAGAATGATACACCAAATATGAAATAGCTTGAAATGTGGAAGGAAAAAGTCCTCTGGGCTGAGCCAAAGCCCACTCTATATGTGTTTTAAAGAATTGGGAACACTAGGTCATCCACACAGATAGGATTGAAAAGGAACCTGGTTGCAGGGTGGTGGAAGAGAGAAGCATGAGGGGGAATAGAGTCTAGGCACCCTTGGTATTTGGCAAACCTTAAATTCAACAGCGGTGGAGGCAGGCTCTTAAGAAATACTTTGGGCCCCTGCACTTCTGTGTTTTGCATATTAAGACCTTTTTCTTAGAGAATCCTTTGACGTGCTACAAAAGCTGGTGATCATGCCAGCCACTCCCCCACCTCCTACAGAAACACGCTCCTATTAACACTCGACTGGGTGAATAATTAACAAGTAATTGGACAGAGAAAGTGCAAGGAGGTCTGGGAAAGGCCACCTCAACCTGCTTGGATCCAGTTTGCTCTCAGCTGCAGTCTACAGATCAGGAGGAAGTTAATACAATTGACACGCGATTCTGGGCTGGAGGGGGCCCGGCTTTTGCAGGCCTATGGGTATGTGTATGAAACTCCCTCGTCATGTTACTCTATAGCTTGATCCCAAATTAGTCTGATTAATGAACCGAACACAAAAGTGATTAGCTGTCAAGCATCACAAATGGACCGCTCTTGACTGGCTGGTTTGTGTGTGCCCTGTTAATGGCATTCCTCTCGCGTGGTGCCTTCGTGATTTTTTTCAAACGTGGTACACCAAAACCTTTACTCCCTCCTCATGCTATGGTGACATTTTCACTGTGTTATGCCACCACAGCTTTCCTTGACATAGAGCCCTTATGCCTTTCTTCCTCAGTTATGAATTCCTATCCCTTGTTACTCTGCTGACAGTCTTCATATTTTGAAACACATGCAGATACGCCCCATCAGGGGCTGTAATGACATTTCTTCACTTGGTGCCTCGATAATTCTGTGCTTTCTGGATTTTTTCTACATTGTACTCTGACGGCATTTCTCTAAATGATGGAACGGAATGTCCATTGGTTCAGATTTACTGAATCCTTTCTAAGCCATAGAACTATAACTACTCTCACCAATGTGGCTCAATAAGTTATAAACGGGCCTGGCTCTGATTGTGTTCCTATTCAGGGGTTATTCAGAGTGGTAGTGACCTGGTAGTTGTAATATGCCCCCTAAAGTATGGTATGCATATTGTAATAAGCAATTTATACTGTTGAAGAAAACATAAAGAGCCAGAGTTACAAGGCCCTAGCGCTTCTTAGCGCCATACTAGCAAAATATTTCATGCTAATGTGGTGTTGAGGCCATTCTCGTTCACCAATGCTAGCATTGGGCCACTTTGTAACCCATTGCGCCTCATTATACCTGAGCCAGGTATAATGTATGCAAGGGGGCGTTCCCACGCAGGGAGGCCACAGAAAATGTTGCTGTGAAATCGACAAGATTATACTGCAACATTTGTTTCATGCTTTTTAATACGAGCAGGTGTTAAAGTGACGGGCCCATAGTAGCCTATGGGCCTCCCTAGTGCTTTGCTACACTAGCACTGTAATTTATGTCGCTAATCCAGCAAAGCTCCACAATAACATAATAAATGATGGCGCTGTTGTGGAAACGAGAGGCATGGTGCACCATATTGTATATACGGCACACACATGATGCTGTTTGAGGGACGCAGAGGGGTGCAAGAAAAGTGACGCATCAAAGCTGATGCGCCATTTTCTTGTAAATCCGGCTCAAAGTGTGCTGTCTTATATTGACTTCTGTGTGCCCCATAAGACTAAATTATTGTTAGGGTGTTGGATATAGTTTTGTCCACATATCCGATGTTGGATAAGAAAACAAAACAAAATGAATGGGGGAATGCTTGAATTAATTTCAGCCACTGGCAATTACTCAGAGCCACCTCGCAGTCCACCGTTATTTCCCCAACCTGTTGTCTCAGACAGAATCCATCAATATGCATATCAGCCCTGGTCCTGCTCCAATAGAAACAGCCCAGCCATAGCTACTACATCAGGTCTCATCTGAAGAGTAATACAAGTAATCTAAGAATCTCAGACAGGTTTTATCCTAGTTAGGTCTCTTCAGTGACATATAGCTTGAGACCTATGGCACAGGGAGTTCTGGACCCACATCTGGGAGTACTAGTCACATTTAGTGCATTTCACTGTGGAAACAGAAAATGAGGGGCATGATTTTCAAATGTGTGCTCAAAACGAGGTGTTACAAACATAGCTGTACATAACCTTGAGGTGTTGGGGAGAGTGTGAGAAGCATGAGCAATAGTAGAGTATGATAATAGACAGTTTTGCTCATATATTTTGTGTTTTAAGAGTGGTGAGAAAACAGTGCTTAATTTGAGCCAGTGGTTGTTGGTGGGATCCACTGGCAGGGCCGGCTCTGGGGCGGTGCGAGCTGTGCCACTGCACCGGGTGCTGACTTAGAGTGTGGGCACTGTGTTTGTAAGTCTATCATGATGAAAGTACTGACTGCAGTGGTTCCATGCCTCCAGCAGTTTTCAGGCAACAAAACAAATTTCACGATTACTCTGGTGATTAATGTTCTGCCTGTAGCGAGATCTGAGTTTTGAGGGGCACTAGTAAAAGGTGATAGTGAGGCAATCCATGATGGAGGTGGTCATTGGGGTAGGAGGCCACCAGCGCTAAGGCTGGCCCAGCCCACCGCCACTCATGTTTGGGGATTAACACTTACTTTTCCTCATCAGACATTGACTGCGAGCACGAGAGGGAAGAACAAACAAAACAGAAAAATGAAGGAAGAGAAAGATGGAAAAACTCATCTCAAAAGGAGACAGCAGCAATCCGCAAGAGTGAGGTAAGGGAGTAGTCAGTGTCTGATAGTGGACAGAAGAACTATGAAGTTGATTCAAGACTACTAAGCCTTGGTATTCAGTGCGCTGACATTAAAAAAACCTGCCACAGGCATCTCAGTAGAATTTTGGGCACTGGCACTCATATCTAGTACAGATTAAGCACTGTGAGTACAAGTAGAGGCCACCAAAGAATTCATAGAATGTGCATTAGGGTAGTCAAGCAGGGAGTATTCTATAAGGATTCTACCCAGGAAAGGAAGAGGCTTAATCCCTCTGGAGTAACAGTAGGAAGCATCTATCTGTAGTGAAACAAACAAGCTAAAATAATTGCTTAATTTGTGCCCATAATAATTACTAATGACTCAGATTGATGAATGCAGGTCTGTCCATCACATTTATGATATGCGAGTCGCCTTAAATGGCATGGTGGATATACAAACATGGGCAGTGATCTTGCTGTGCCACTGGGCTTGGAATTGCACTCTCCTGATGAAGACCAAACGACATGTGTTGGTCATGTTCCTGTTCATAGGGAACAGGGCCTAGAATGTCAGACTGGATTGTCTTCTTTAGGTGGGGTGGGCAAGCCTGATATAGATGGTTACTGTCTGTAAGGCATAAACAAGCTATAAAATGATGGAGTGACATTCTTCCTTGGATCTTGCTCTGGTGAATAACCCTTTTCCCTCTACCCACAGGTGCCAAATGACATTTCCCAATGTGGCACTCTGTGTTATTACCTTCCACAAAGTACCCCGAGAGCTTTCATCCACACAGTGCCCTGAGTGATTTCCTTTCAGGTGGTACCAGTTACACATTCTTCTCGGCCTTACCTTGCTGTCACCTGAACCCCCTTGGTGTGCTGATTAGAGTCTTCCTAAGTGAGCCTGTGTAAAACAAGTCAATCATGAGAATGTCTCTGTCCTATTAATAATTGAATCAGATCTGTTACTGAGAATATTATCCCAAAAATTATTAATCGGACACAGTTCTTATCATGTCTTCATTTAATTATTAAGGTTATCAGCAGTGGCAGCTTGTGGGAAGGAAAGGGGGGGCGGCAAGGCGCGTGGCAGGGGAGGGGGGAGAAATAAAATAAAATATTAATTTAAAAAACTTGCCTTAATGCTGCTCTGCTCCGCTCCTCTGTCCCATAGTCGAGTGCAGGCACAGGCTCCCAGCCTGCTCTGCGGCCAATCCTGACGCTGCTCAGAGCAGCGTCAGGATTGTTTAGAGGCACCCAGCAAGGGTGCTCCCAGGTAGACTGGGGGCCTTTGCCTGCTCTCTTCAGCCCGGCAACACAGTGCTCGGCTGGAGAGAGCGTACTGCGCATGTGTGTTTGGCCGGCCCGAAACAGCCTGCCAACACACATGTACTCTGAGGGGAGTGCACAGTGTACTCCCCTCACTGCTCGTCACAGTCTGTGGCCCCACCTCTTTTAATACAAAGCGATAACAAACATAGTTTACTATTGTTTTGTATTAAAGGGTTTGCAGCTGCTTCTGTTGCCAGGGGGTGGGAGGTGGGGGGGCGCTCCTCTACCCAAGCAGAGGAGCCGCCCCTGGTTATCAGATGACATCATGTCATCATGTTCATCAAATTCCAGTTATTAGTTTTCTTCTAACAATCTGATACATTCTGGGACCTGTACTTTGGTTCATTATGACCGTTCTAATTGGGCATGCATGCTTGAAAGTGATGATTTGTATAAGGCAACTACAGCACCTGACATCTCCGAAGAACAGGAGTCGTCTGGGCACAGATTGTTACACCAAGAGCCATATTTAAGAAAAAGTGGCGCATCAGATTATAATGCACCAGTTTTCTTGCTTATCCCCTACCGGCACCTAACACACTATGGTTACGTGGTATTTATAATATTTAAAATACGCCACACCATGCCGATCATTAGCACAATAGTGGCAAAATTTATCACGCTATTGTGGCGCCTTGCCACACTATAGGCAAAAATGTTGACGCTAGTGCAACAAAGTGCAAGGAGGCCCATAGATTAGGATGGGAACGTCATTTTAACGCCTGCTTTGAGCAGGCATTAAAAATTACGCCAAAAATGGCACAGTGAAATCTTTTAAATTTCACTGTACCATTTTTCAGAGCCTCCTAGTGCCGGAACACCCCCTTGCATGCATTATGTCTGGCGCAGGCATAATGTGGTGCAAAGGGTTACAAAGTGGCGCAATGCATGCATGTAAATATGGCGCAGCAGAAAATCCACTTTAGCGCTGCTTTGGTGTAAAACAAATGGTGTTATGGCGGCGCTAAGGTGGCGTTAGGGGCTCATAAATATGCCCCTAACTTTCCTATATTTACATATTTCCTTGGCCCTCTAGCTTGGTCTGCGGCTTCTCAACACAATGAGCGTGTCATGAGACACGAGGCTCTTCCTGATTTTGGCTACCTGGGTGCCCTAGGAGTCTTACAGAAACATGAAACATCTGTTTCTTATGGTAAACAGTTCTCCTTTAACAAAGCAAAAGGAGGAATAGAATGCAAACACTTGTACATTTATTATAGACAATTTCTTACAGTGTCAGGTACAACCACAGCCTAACATTCACTACTTCTACTGGCAAGTTGCCTCAAAAGTTACAACAGAAAATTTACAAAGATTTCACAGAAATAAATTACATTCAGTTTCAGTGCTGAAGAGACTTACTCTAACTGCGGGTTGTAATATGGTTGTTTAAAACTTAGAATCAGGCCGCCATCCCTATGCAGACGCTTGACTTCATGGCATAAAAAAAAAATACCACCTATTTTTTTTTGTTTGTTTTTTAAACAAGACATTTTCACATTTATGTTAAACACATATTTTCTTTAGTATTGAAGATCCCCATTTAGAGTACACTTCCTCTTTAAACTGTCCTTGCACTGCTTCCTAAATAACAAGAAATCTTCTTTTGCATAATATTAGCATCCAATTAACAGACTGTCTGTCAGGAAGGCTCTGAAAGCAGCAGCCCAGAAAACCAGTAATTACCTCCAGCACAACAAATGTAACAAGTTGCATGCTTTGGTCGTTGCTGAGATTTTTTGGGGCATGTTATTTTAAATCCCTCATCGTGGTTGCGTCCCCATTGTGAGGCTTAGCGGTCAGATTTGCATCAACATCATCTTAGCGGTTCGGGATCTAATAAAAGCTGCTCTCGTTTGATTAAAAGCGGTCATTTTTGCCACTGCAATATCTACGCCTGTCGACGAGGTACTGGTAAAGGAAGTTAATAATGTTATGGTCCTAAAATTTGCTGCTTAATCTGGCACAAATGTTGCTGAATAAATGAGTAGTTGGATCTTTAGAACATAATAAACACAGTTCCCAAAAATGTATTTTGCGCTTTCAATTGGAAACGTAATGTTGACATGGGCAGCCAATAACATCAAGAACACAGAAGTGATTGACAAAGGCTGCTGTTTGCATGGAATAAGGTTTACCGCACGTTCTATATTCAGGCCTTAGAAGGTCTTTGCCTTACAAGCTAACATGCTCTGTTCCTCAACCTTTTTAATTTATAGGCGTAAACACCGTCCAAGATTTTTTTTAAAATTAAAATGTATAATGGCATTTAAATATCTTTTCATCTGGTTGCATTTGTACGAAAGCTTAATGTAGCTTTTTGTCAAAATGTTTGATTTCATTAAGCAGAACATGGTATTGATTATACTATAAAAAATTACAAAAAACAGTGGAGATTAGTGTCCATCACCGTTTGTTGTTCATTCCTTAATACCAGTTACTCTATGGTAGGCCTTTTTTACCACATAAAATAAATTCTGTGAGGCTCGAAAAAGGTAAATTATTGACTTGATTTTCTTTTTTGTAGAGGTGTAACTTCTTGAATCAAAGCCATTGACGTGTTTCGTGGTAACAATCACTTTCTCAAAGCTCATTCTCTTCACTGATCATTTCAATAAGCTTACTGCTACAGTATGTTGAATCCGTTTCTTTATTATTATTATTCCTTTTCATTCTCACAGTATTAGGAATGATCAATTGCTCTGCTTCTTTTTAAAGATCTTCAGTTATAAGAAGGCTAATGATAATTGTAATTGTATTTATAAACCACTTGCTACCCCTGATGAGGCGTTGAAGTGCTTTTTGTCACCTAGCACGCCACTCCAGAACACAAAAAGGATTGGTGTTGAATTAGTATAGGGTAATATGAGTTAATTTAAGTGGTGTCTGTTAGTTGGATAAAATAGGATAATGGAGGAAAGAGTCTAAAAAGTGTTATTTTGGAGATCATAACAGTAAGATGAGGTTTGGTATGAGTAAAAGGGGAGATGGAGGACAGAAGAGTCTGTGGAAATGGATTAGGGAGATCATACTAGTAAAATGAGGTTTGGGATGAGTCTAAGGAGAATCCTTGAGAAAAGAATATAGAAAGGGTTGTTTTGGGAGATCGTAGTAGTAAAATGAGGGTTGGGTTGATTCAAGGAGGGATTGCGGAGGGAAGAGTCTAGAAACTGATATTTTCAAGATCATAGTAGTATAATGAGGTTTGAGATAAATCAGAGTGGAGGCAGACGATATATTGAGAGAGGCATATGGTGAGACATAGTTTAGTGCATTGGATAGAGTTAAAGGTTTTTTCCTTCTATTGTAGGAGTAAAGTAAGAAATATATAGATACATAAGTACTTAGAGAGGGGATACATGTATAAAACAGAAAATATATAGATTTTTAAAGTAGTATTTTATAAACTCAGACTTTCAAGTGGTGCAGTACGCTAAGGAAATTTATTTGTGATTTGTTATATTTTTTAAACATTTTATATTTTTCTCACTATTTAAATAGTGAAGCACTTGTAGAAAATAGTTCTGATACTATCTACATATTGTGTTAGATAAATATACACATCTATTCAAATAACTTATATGCTAATTATGCAGTGACCTATATGCATGTTAAGCATATAATTATATACAATATATATGTGTGTGTGTGTGTGGGTATGTATATCTATATCTATATATATATATATATATATTTATATATATATATATATATAAATATATGTATATGTATATATATATATATATATTCATGTAAATATATATATATATTTATACATATATATAAGTAATATGTATATTTGTTAAGCACTTCTAAAGAGTATCTATAAATTCAAAAAACATAATTATTATACATATTTGTACAAAGAAATGCACATATCAGGGATGTGGAATTCCTATCGCCCGACGCCCAGGACATCTTGTTTGGGGTCAAGGGCAACAAGTTTTTATGTTTACTTTGTCCTTGGGACAAGTAGGCCCAACCCTCTGCAGCACAAACCCTTTGGCTGCCTGTTTACAGAGAGTGGAACTCTCTGCAGTTGAGGTAATGTGTTTCCAAAAGATAATGCTGTTCGAACTTGTATTTATGGTTCATTATTTGAAAGCCTTCATTATTAGGGTGAGTGATGTAAATAGATGTTTTAAGGTCACACTTCACTACTGACGTTGGTTCCAGTACAAAAAAAAAAAAAAGTGTATACACGTTTGAAAAGTTTAGGCTGTGAGGCTAAGTATAATGCTCCCAGAATGCTCTCTGATTAGATGCAAATGAAGTGTCATTTAGTCAAATGTGTTGATGCATGCTAGTATTTCCCAAAAATATTTCTAATGGAAAATCAGTGTAACAATTTTCAACATGATTATGGGAAGCATGAAAATAAACAAACACTGACAAAGCCAACTGATCTGACATATTTTTATAAGTCTTTTAGTTTAATCAATGTGTGTCTTGTTTTGACATGGCTTTTCTAACACTTTATTGTTGTGGGAGCTACCAGGCCCTCAACACTGTAACAAACACTGGCAAAAAAAAAAAAAAAAAAGAAGAAGTTTTTTTAACTCTAAAAGCACACGTTGCCACCAGTGGCATAACAAAGGCCCCGCAGCCGCCCTCCAGGGTGCCCCTTCAGCACAGCACCTGGCCTGAGTGAGTCTGGAGAGGGGGCTCCTCCATGTTCTTTGCAAAGGGGCACCCTCCAGTTTCGTTACGTCACTGATTGCCACTGTAGTTCCTGACACTGAACAAAACTACTTTGTGTGCCAATATGCTCCATGTGGAAGAGCAGAATGCGATCACTCACAGTAAAGCCAGCTGAAAGAGAGAGAAATAGAAGTTTAATAAAAACAAAATGTCTTTGTTAACACCAGACCTAATTAGGGACCAAGACCCACATGTAGGTAGCTTTTTGCATGTCGCAAACAGCGACTTTCGCTGTTTGCGACGTGCAAAAAGCACATTGCGATGCACAAACCCAATTTTGCGATTCGGTAACCTGGTTATCGAATCGTAAAACGGGTTTGTGACTCGCAATTAGGAAGGGGTGTTCCCTTCCTAATTGCGACTCGCAGTGCAATGTAGGATTGTTTTGTGACCGCGAACGCGGGCGCAAACCAATCGCAGTTTGCACCCATTTCAAATGGGTGCTAACACTTTCGCTAAAGGGAAGGGGTCCCCATGGGACCCCTTCCCCATTGTGAATGTCAGTGTAAACATTTTTTCAGAGCGGACCACTGCCTGCTCTGAAAAAATGAAAGGAAAACGGACTGCATTACAAAAAAAAAAAAACTGCTTTATTGAAAAGCAGTCACAGACATGGTGGTCTGCTGTCTCCAGCAGGCCACCATCCCTGTGAGGGCCGCCATTCGCAGGGGGGTCGTAAATTGCGACCCACCTCATGATTATTCATGAGGTGGGCATTTGCGAAGCCCTTGCGAATCACAGATGGTGTCAGGGACACCATCCTACATTCGGATTTGCGACTCGCAAATTGCGAGTCACTCTGACTCGCAATTTGCGGGTCGCAAATCTGAACCTACCGACATGTGGCCCCAAATTCTTAAAGAATGTCACAAAAGTGCACCCATGGTATATGTCGTACCCCTATAAAATATTTGTGAACTGTATTTTAGCATGGGTAAATACGATGTGTAGATTTGCTCATGTGAAAATCTATTGAGCATTTGCAAGTTCATTTTCCCTCCAGCCACTTTCTTCCCAACCCTGGAAGAAGTTCTAATTCTGCCATTGTCAGGAGTAAATGTCCAACCTTTCTTATTATGGGAAAATATTAGAGAGAAGCTGGTGAAAATCTTTAAAACATGCTGGTTAGTAGGTTTGCAGACTCAAAGGCATTCCAGCCCTGGAACTATTGCTTACTGCTTCCTCCAGCCCCAGTATGCAGATCTGCAGAAAGGTGGCAAAATAAGGACATTGCTACAGTAGGGACTGAAACTGCAAGTATTCAAGCCCTACTAAGGTAAGTAGCCCTGGCATAATCAGAGAGGCTATTATCAGAGCTCTTACATAATGAGATTGCTGCCATAATTTGTCGCCACACTACATGGCACCAAAGGGACAAGTAGATCTTTTTACAGGACAAGTAGATTTGAGAAGCAACCTGTCCCCTGGACAAGTAGATATTTAAAAAAATTCCACACCCCTGCATATCTAGATACATACATATAATCAACTTATAAATGTTTACATATACAGGGATATGCTGTACATTATTAGTTTTTAAGTGTGGTGGTTTTGTCGGAAATAGCTAACTCTTGAGTAGTCCTCTGAAGATGAAATAGTTGTCCGTGGATTTTATGTTTTGGGATAATGAGTTCCATAGTTGGCTTCTTAGACAGAGACAGATGTGCCACCTATGTTTTTGTTTTGTATGGTGGAATTTTGAGACACAGTGCCAATCTGGAGTGGAGGTTTTTTTGTTCAATGTATTTGGTGAATTTTATTCCTGATGAAAAGCAATCATGTCGCATGTACAGGTTTGTGGGTCATACAAAGTTGCTCTAGGGTAGGTCTTTTGGCAACCGGTAACCAATCTAGGGCCTCCAATGCAGGGAGACATGGGCTTGTGGCTTTACATATAGGAATAGTCTGGCAGCAGAGTTCTGTATCTATTATAGTCTTTTCATAGTTGATAAAGATGATCCGTGGTAGAGGCCATAGCTGATAAGGCTGATGAGGGTCCTCATGCTCGCAACTGACTTGTTTTGAGGGTTGTGAAACCAGCAAAATGTAATATGTAAAGGTTTCATGTGTTGTATTGTTCTGTAGTAGCTTTTGTACAACACCTCATTCCCCTATGGAGTCCTAAAGCAATTTTTCTACTCTGTATTTAAACTTTCATGCAAAAATTGGAGGAGTTATGGTTCCCTTTAAACTGAAAATGAAGTCCATGAGATTACAGTGCTGAGATGGTCTGGTCTTCAAATATTCAGCAGGATCAGACTCTCCCTATTTCACTCACAACTGTTAAATAAAATTTGCCAATGACGTACGAATTTCCAATTCTCTTCTGATGAGTCATGTAAAAGAAAACCTCAAGTAGTATAATCTAAGTCTGCACAAACACAAACAAAAACAGAGATAGCTTAATTGCTTTAGTTACTTTGCTCAATGAAAGGAAGAACAGTCTCTTGTTTGAGCCAGGCTTGTATAAGTACACATGGATACAAGGAGCATCTAAGAGATACAGACGTACATCTAGAGCGGCTGTAAACTGCAGCTCTGTGCGTAATAGCTTTGAGTTGATATTGAGGCAGAAGGCCTCCATCTCCTACACGTAACTTCCTTTAGCTTGGCCCTACATCTCTTTCAGTTGCCACTGTATCTGGGTGCCCTGGGAGTCTCACCAATGTGTGGTTCCCTCAAATGCCCTGTAATTGGATGTCCCAAAATCTCTTGCCCGGTATACCTCTCTACCTAGCACTGTACACTGGTGGAGAATCTGATTCTCCATGTGACAGCGCGGGCTTGGTGTACTGCACACTAGGTGCACGGTGTTTCCCCTTTCCTTCATTCTAGGGCGCCAGTACGGTACAATGCTCTGCTTCAAATAGCCAACAAATCATTTTTCCTGGACATTAATGTATGACAAGGGGATATGATTTGTGGATCAGTTATATCAGGAGTGTCCACTTAAATCCTATCAGGAACTACGAGACTAATATAGAAACACTGGATATATAGGCAGTTAACCCATTGCCTTCAGGCAGTCCTGGGACCCCTGCTGAAGGTATTGCTGGTATCCCTTGTTCATCAATATCTGAGACCCTGGAGCCACTTCAAGGTGGTGGTGTCAGAGCTGTACGGAGCATTAGTTAAGTCCCTACATTCAGGCTGTTAATATGACCAGACTACACTGGCAGGCGCTTTTAGGCAAAGACCACTCACCCCAGGACTGGGCAATGCCACTTTGGGATCGCAAGAGAGTCCTCCAGGAGCCCAGACTAAAGTTTCTGTTTTTCTAATCCTCCACGTGTAGTAGTGGACTCTGCAATAGCTGCACCAAATGTGTCTCCTTCTGCATGCTCAATGCTGGACTGTTGGGTTGATAACTGTCATCTCTACCACATTCTTCAGTTGTGTCCCACCCTCCAGTCCTACTGGTCTGATGCACAAGCTCACCTACATCTTTCCGCACCCTTGACATTTACTCCCTCACCTCATCTTGCACTCCTCAAAACAACTGATATCCAAGACTTGAACTTACACTCTCATCTCTGGCTAGCTACTTCTATGGCAGTGATCAAAGTATGCATACTCCGCCACTGGCGCCAACCCACTAACCCTATAGTAATGGGTGAGGCTTGTGGAGGTCCACAGGGGAGCTCTTCATCAACGCACTACTTAGACGCTTAATCATAAATTGGAGGTTTCCAACAGGGTTTCTCATATCTTTCAGGGTTGACCCTTTATCTTTCCCTTGCCTGGCTTCGGATGATGGTCTTCCAGTCTCACCCCACATCACCCCTACTCTCATTGCTGCTCTGGGATGACTCACCCTGCCCCCGCATTATGGGAGTCTATTTGTATAACATTGTTTTGCTCTGTGGGGCCTGTATTGATATTGGCAGCTGACCTCCCATGCCCTCCTTTTTTGCCTTCCCCTAGCTTCCCCATGTCCCGACCCTTGTTTTGTCACAGCCTTGAGTGTTAAGGCAATTTCTTTGTAATGGTTAGTCCCGCTGGGCTTTGGTTGAACATGATATTTTTCTTCTACTTGCAATTGTTCCCTATCTCATATATCGTTCTACATGGTTGTTGAATGGCAGAAACATACAATTAACAAACAATTGCTGCAAAACAAAGAAACATCCAAACAAGGTCCGACATTCCCTACTTCTGTGTGAGGTTACAATGTATCTTGCCATATCTACCCAGTGTAAGGCAATAGGTGATATTGTCTTGTTGCCTGATAACATGGCTCACAACGGTCGGATTGTGCAAAATTCAAGGGTGTTGCTTCAAAATGATTATCTTCCTTTGCTCCTCACATTTGATGCTCAGCTTGTCCCCAAATACCAACCTTCATCTCCTTGCCATTCTCAAAGTCTGGGAATCATTCAAGAAGGTTCAGAGATCCTTAATTAGATGCACTCATCATAACTGGGGCGATTGGATCTTCACCGCTATCTCAGCCTTTTGGATAAGAAATAACATCTCCCTGGGTACAGGTGTCAGACTCTGCCTCCGCTTTTGGTCATGCAGGGTCAGTTGACTAAATACCAGTCAGACTGGAGGAAGCTCAGTTCCACAGGTTGTGCAGATGCAGAATTTGCTAAATATAAGTTGCAAGTCAGGGCCCAGTGCTTATGTGGAGGGCAGGATATTGATCCTGATGCTGGATGGTAGACAGCAAAAGGTTTTTGAATGGTAGTACTTTATGCTGAACTCTTGTCAGGCCTTCTCGCATTGTCTTTTAGTTGTACAGACTGAATTCAAGCTGAGAATACATGTGCTCCCTACTGACTAGAAAGCTGGGTATCTCCTCTGAGGCCAAAAGCTGTGCCTCCAAAGCCTCCTTAACTCTGTATGACAGCTTACTTGATCAGTCAAGGCCTAGCTCAAACGTGGTGGCACGGTAGTTGAGACCAGATGCAGTATAACTCAGTTATCATAATGAAGATGGAATGTCTAACCAGGGTTATTACTTTAAAATGTGAATAACTCTTAGCCTTTATATTTGGCATAGAGTAAGAAGGAAAAAGAATTGTAAGAATAGTAAGAAAGTATGCAAAACATTATTCTCAGGCATCAACAGTCAACACCCACTTACCATTTGCAGGTTACCATAATAAACACGGTTTCTGTGATGCTCATAACTTTAGGGTTACAGATCACCAGGATTGAGATTATCTCTTAAGAAGCTATGAGTCAATATTGTCCTTTAGAAGGGGATTTGAGTACTTATCCATTCACCAAAACTCTAAGTGTATAGTTGCAGTCACTACATCTGCCCCAATTAGGGTGTTAGGGATGCAGTGAAGCATCAATAACAATGTTTTCAGATGCAGAATCATTTTGTCCTTTCTTATTATCTTATCTTATCTTATCTTATAGCGAATACTTCTCCAACGAGTAGCTTCTGAGCTACTGGTAGCTCTCCAGCTACCTGTAAGAAGCTCTCCTGTTGGCAGCCCAGCATTCTAAATTAAACGTTTTGCTTGGGTGAAATAATATATTTGTACCGAAAATGGAAACTGTGTATTTGAGACATCCATTCAGAACTATAAGCTGATGTTTGGAGAGAAATAGTTGATTAAAAATAAAATAAAACTGATATTTGAGTGATGCGTTCAGTCGAATAAATTAATTATTAATCTCATTAACTTGCTGCCAGGGGCATTGCTGCCATGGCTGTTGAATATTACCAATCTATTTGCATTTCACATTGACAAAGTAATCTTACATAGCTGCTAGTAGCCCTGCCTGATGCGCACAGGTGATCACGAAAGATGATCCTTTCTTTGATCATGATTTAATCTTGTCTGATGTGGTCACTATTAAAGCTTTACTATTATTAATGGCTCAGAATGATTTCATTGAACGTAAGTAGCTCTTATTACAGAAAAAGTTGGAGGCCCCTGCCCTTGCTTATCCTCAAGTGCCCGGAAGCAGATTCAAGCCAAACTGTTCCAATCGGCCTTGTATAGGTAGTGTGCGTGCTCCAGGTGCAGTCTACCAGCAGACTGAAATGAAACTGATGCATACATCTTTACACGCCTGGAAGGTAGGCTGCTTATCTGTGACTATTGCCTAGCACAATGTCCGCAGGTGCTCCGCCTGTCCTTATCTCGATCGCCCCGGTGTGCTGTCCTCCCAGCTGAGGCAGCCTGAAAAGAATGACGCGCCTTTCATCTTTGTCGGGCAGAGATCTAACGTGCCCTCCTGCACAAGGATGCTCTGCCCTTTTGTTGCGATATCATTGCACTTTACACGTTTATCTGGCTGATGTCACCCACACTGGCCGTGCCAGACAGGTGTATAAAATGACAGGAGTAGAAGGGGAATCAAGTTAAGAGGCACCTCAACACGCACACGTAGTGCGCTGCCCGTCCCGCTCAGTGGTGCTGTTCATGCATGGGCGTGCTTAAAGTCATGAGCGCCAATCTTGAAAACACTTGAAACAAAGCCAGAGCCACTGAATTTATGTGACAGGTAAGGGTCGATGTATACGGTAAGGATGATAAAATTATGCGGCAAGAAAAGCCATATTATGTAGCATAATGTGGCACATCCTTTGCACGATTTTTTTCATTTCGTCTTTTTCATTTTAAGATATATGAAAACTGTATCAGCAACAGTATCTCCTCATTACTACTAGCTTAACACCTAAAAACAGCAATCATCGACTGAAAGATGAGCTTCTAACCTTTACAAAGGGTCTGAGACTGCTGTGCCTCATCATGCATGATGCGTTTTTAAGCACCTTTTGACCGGTTTAGTCTGCGGGAAGGTGTTTTTTAGTGTGAGTTCTGCAGATTCTAAAGCAGATGGAGGAATATGTGGCAAAGGTGGTACAACCATAATATTGCAGAAAATGGTGCAGCCACTGAATCGCATTATTATAGTAGTCCTGGATATTGCGCTGTGGCTCACAGGACTGATTTTTTTAGGTCAAAACCAACCAGACAGCACAGCTGCCTGGTTCACTAATGCCAACTTGGGGACATTCGGAAAGCTGACCTAGGAATGAATTCCGCCCATTCCTTATCACTGTCTTTGGGGTTTGTAACTCACATTTGATTGCTTTCTATTTGCTGGCTCTATTTATTTAGGCTGTCCGCCATTTCTTTGTCCTTCCCTTGGAGAATAGCCTATTTACTTTAATCTTCTGTTCTGTAAACAGTCCATTAAATTGTGTTCTTATCTTTTAACATTTCCTGAGCAAACAAAGTAGAAGGTGAAATGTCAGGCTCCATCTTTGGAGGGATCTGTGAGTTTAATTTTCCTTCTCTGATTTCAAAATGATAGACTTTATCTGACAATCTGGAGGTGTGAAAGGGGGTGGCCTATTCCCTTTGATTCTGTGTAGGGTTTTCTCATCTTTTTCATTTGCTCACCTTTCTTCCGTCTTAGCTGCTTGGTTTTGCCTGCATGTGACACCTTTGGAAACTGTGCACTCCACAAATATATTTTACTTGCTAAAGACATTTTTTTCTAGCACGCAAAATTTTAATGTCTATTAAAGAACTGTGGAAATATTTCAGAATATATCAGAATTAGGAAATCATGAATGAAGCACATTTTTGTCATTTTAAAGTGTGCTGGAAACAAATATTTGAAAAATAAATCAATACACATATTTATTATGCTTTCATGCAACACAGCAAGACAACTTGCTGTGCTGTGCTTCGTTGCATGAAAGGGAGAGGGCACGAATGTGTCATACCAATCAAGATATGACCCATTCCTGTTCTCTGACTGCTCTTGCACACAATCAGGACCTTAGTGCCAACACAAGCAGCATTGTGCCGAGGAGCAAAGGTGCCTGCGTTAAGGGCAGGATTGTTTTTTTGTGCAGCAAGGGATACCTTCCTGCACAAAAACAATCCTTAAACGGATATTTCTCTTTCTAAGTGTGCTACGGTAGGCAGCATACTTCGAGGAAACAAGGAAGAGAAATAAAGATATTTCTTCTTCTTGTGCCTCTAGAGGGAAGGCATACAATTCTAACGCATGTCCAGATTTACCAGTATTGGTAAGTCTGGGAATGCCTCAGAATATATGAGTGGATGCATGGGAACATCCACTTTCCACCCATGCAACGCTCTTAACAGGTGGGGTAACACCAGGCAGTGACATGTGCTGCCTTGCATTACTGCAGATTTGCCAAGCCACACAGGCCAATGCAAGGTGGCCTTGCGTGGCTTGGTCAATGTCATCTAGGTTTTGCATCGCCCTTGAGTGACCTTGCATGGCACAAGGGCGATGCACCACTTTGATAAATATGCCCCTAAGTGATACCATTTCCACATATTATTGTTTCTATGTTGTATAGTTTTATCAGCAAAACTGTATGTCTTTACAAATGTAATATTTATTTTGAAAATGTGTTGTCTGAACTGGCAGTGCACTACAGCAACATGCATAGTCCACTCTACGCCACTCTGCTCTACAACACGCTTCTCCATTCTATACCACTGCACTCTACTCCACTCTAGACCACTCTACTCCACTATATGACAATCCACTGTGTCCCACTGCACTCTACCCCCTCTACTCTATGACACACTATTCCACACCACTCTACGACACTCCACTCTACGCCACTTCACTTTATCACACTCTACTCAGCCTCACTCTAGGCCACTTTACTAGTCTCTAGGACACCCCCCTCTATGACACTCCACTCTAAGCGACTCTACTCCACTCCACTCTAAGATAATCTATGGCATTCTATACTACACTAAGTCACTCAACTCTACTGCCTTTGACACTTAACTCCACTCTACTCCACTCAACTCAATGGCACTCCACTCTGCTCTCCATTGCATGATACTTTCCTCCACTCTAAGACATTTTAAACCACTCTGCTCTCTGGCACTCCATGCCCCTCCGCTGTACGTCACTCCACTCTACGACAGTTTACTCCACTCAATGCCACTCTTCACCACTCTACTCCACTGTAAAAGACTCCAATCTACGGCACTCCACACTACGACACTTCACTATACACCACTCTACGCCACTCCATGCTACTCCACTCTATTGCACTCTACACTATGCCACTCCATTCTTTTACACTTTACTCCACTCTACCTGCTCCTCTCTATGTCCCTCAGCTCTATGCTCCTCTGCTAATGACTCTATGCCCCTTCACTCCCTTCACTCTCTGCCTTCCAGTCTACACCACACCACTCGACGACACTCTGCTCCACTCTATGACACTCTATGCCCGTCCTCTCCACTTTACGCCATTGTATGACATTCCATACCAGCCTACTCCATGCCACTCTACTACACTCTACTGTATGCCACTCTATGACCCTCTACATCACTTCACAACATTCCACGACACTCTAAACTACTCTATCCACTCTGTCACTCTACTTCACTGTATGCCACTGTACACCACTCTATGCCAGTCCATTACACTCTATACCACTCTTCTTACTCTTCTCTTCGCCACTCTACTCCACTCTATGCCACTCCAATATACTCTATGCCACGTCACTCCAAGACAGTCTTCCTCACTCTACTATACTCCATTCTATGATAATCCACTCAACTCCACTCTACCACACCCTGTACTACTCCAGTCTACAACCCTCCACTCTCTGCCCCTCCACTGTACGACACACTAAACCAAGCCACTCTACACTATGCTATGATGCTCAAGACCACTCCACGCCACAAAACTCTACTCCACTTTACAACACTTAACTCCTCTCTATGAGACTTTACTCCATTCTACACCATTTTATGCCTCTCCACTCCACTCTATGTTGCTCCACTCTACGCCAGTCCACGCCACTCCACTCTACAACACTCCACCCCACTATATGCCACTCTACGACACTTTGGTCTACAGCACTCTACTCCACTCCACACCACTCTACTGTACTTTACTCTACTCCACTCTATGCCACAACACTCTACCATACTATACGCTCCTCCACTCTACGACACTCCTCTCTACTACACTCTACTCCACTCTACACCACCCTACTTTAATCCACTCTACGGCCTTCGAGCCTACAACCCTCCACTCCACTCTAGGACACTCCACTCCATGCCACAACACTCCACTCTGCACCACAACACTAAACTCTACAACACTACACTCTACTCTACAACACTCTATTCCACTCTATGCACTCCACTCTACAACACTCTACTCTACTCTAAGCCACTGCACATCACTTTTCTCCACACCACTCCACAGCACTTTACTTCCCACTATGCCACTCCACTCTACTCTGTGACACACTACTTAACTCTACATCACTCCACTCTATGCCACTCTGCGTATGACACTCTATGCCCACCACACCACTCAACACTACTCTACTCTGCCGAACTCTACTCCACTCTATGACACACTACTCCACAACACTCAATTCTACTCCACAACAATCCACTCTACTCCACGACACTCCACTCTATTTCACTACACACTACTTCACAACACGCCACTCCACTCCACTCTATGCCATATCACTCTTGAACATTGCATGACACTTATCTCCACTATACGCCACTCCACAACCCCACTCTTCTCTATGCCTCTCCAAGACACTCTACGCCACTCTTTGCCAGTCTACGCCACTCCACTCCACGACTCTCTTATCTGTGCCACTAACTTTTAGCCATGCTGAACAGCAGCCACACCGATATACATGGCTAACACACAGCGGCAAAGCCAATAGCTCTTGCGTAGGTGAGACCTATTGGCTTTGCCAAAGCAAGGTTTTTTTACTGTTAAACATTTGCAGCATCCATCTCCTACATATGCAAAACTACAGAGATAAGAGCTGAGCAGTCATGCTATATAAACCACATCTTTTTAGCCAGTGCCTTAACCACAGAGCTATCTTACCAGCACACCGGCTTTGCTTACAAATTTAGGCCCTGATTTATACTTTTTTTGCAACGCATTAGTGTCATTTTTTGACGCCAAAATGGCGCAAACTTACAAAATATACAGTTGTATTTTGTAAGTTTGCGCTGCTTTTGCGTAAAAAATAACGCTAATGCAGCGCAAAAAAGTATAAATCAACGCCTCAGTGCATATGATTGCTCAGCATTTCAGTGTTGCTGCTGCAGTATCTTTGAGCATTTTAGCACCCACGGGCTCAATTCACGCTGAGAGCAACGCAGAATTTTACCGTTTTGTTTGTGATAAAACGATGAGCATAGGCTTGGTTCATTTAAACACATTCTGTATAAGGTGCTTAAAAACGGCTATACTGGTAACAAGTGCCATGTAAAAACAATTATAATTGTGTATCTCAATGCACACGTGTATATATATCATGAAAAGGGGGCTGAAAAGTAGAGTGCTTCTTTGTCTAATCTGTTTGTAACCGTAATTGTTTTGTTTTTGAATCTGTATTAAGCACGACGTCATTGATTCGAAAGCATCTTAACAATGCGATATAGTTACCAAATGAGAACGATGTGCAGTATGTGCACAACAAGGGAGATGCAGACATGATTTCAAGGCTTTCCAGAATCCTACAAAACCAGTTTTTTTTTTTTCCTGAAGTTGTAAGCAGCATGTTCTAAAGGAAGGCTGCAGGCAATTAAAAGGACCTGCTTCATATTTAAATTTGGGGTTCCGCAGAAGCTGTTTGATCAGAAGATCGTTAAGTTTGGGGTGTTTTTGTAAACTGATTTGTGACCTGTTCCACGACTGGGAGCTGGGCCAATGATGCTAAGTCTATGGTGACTTCACCTAGAGGGACCGAGCAAAACCTGACAGAAGCGATGCCAATAAACTGCCCTCTCTGGAACAGTGCTCAATTTGTTTTAAAAAAAAATATGTACGGGTGTCCAAATTTTTTTTAGACGCGAACTGTCCAATGCTGGAACTAATAAACACCAAAGCTTCTTAGTCTTCTTTCCACCTCATGAATGTTTCTTCCACCACACTACACTTCCTGTCTCTTTATGTCACTCTTGTAGGTTCTTTTCATCCCTGTTCATCTCCTAGTTACTGCTTTCCTATATTTCTCTACCTCTTTTTTCTCCCTTTCTCATTCTTCCTCAGGGTCAAAGTCTAATGAAGAAAAATAAGTCTTGGTTCCCAAAATGAGTGCTGCTACCTCCGTTTTACCAATTCACCTAGAGGCCTGGTGGAAAGTTGTATAGAGAACTACCAGTCTTGTTTGTAAAACCTTCACATACTCTGTTAGTGGTATGCTTCATCATCAGGTCTCATCCTGGTCCTTATAGACCTGGATGGGTTCAACCATGTTCCAGGGAGAACTTTAAAAGTTTTTGGTGAGGGAGCCTTAAGATTACAACAACTTAGTGGCACTCCAGTATATGATTAAAACATACTAGGGGGTCTCGATGGGAAATGTTACCCCAATACAGTCATTTGAGTCATGGTTCAGACTATATTATTAGCCACACAAGATCCTAATCTTTCATAGTGGAGAAAAAGCTATATGTTGACATCCTTAGACACTGCATTGACTTGATGTGCAAATGGGAGCTCAGGGTCGAAGAAAAATCAGAAGACATGATTCGGTAACATAGATATTGAAAAGGAGGAAAGAAAGGCATGGACCCTTGGGGTACACAAGTAACACCAATTGGAAAGGAGAGGCAATTCTTTCTTTCTGGATCTGGTTAAAAGACAAGACTGGATCCAATCCAGTAGAGATCTAGAAACACCTGCCCAGTTTTCTACACTATTCAATTTGAGTCTTTGATCCACCTCTTCATAGACAGCAGTCAGATGGAGGAATGTTATGGCTGTTTTTTCTCCAACCATTGAGCTGGAGGGTTCGCCTAAAGACAGACAGAGCAGGTTCAGTGCCCGTTTGAAGGCATGCACCCAGACTCGTGATCGTGAAAAAGATGATTCAGTGCCATGAATTCTTGAAGTTATCCAGTATTTTCCCTAGATATACATTATCTGGTCTATGGAAAGTTGGAGGTTGGAGATGGGCAGTCTATTTAGGTGTCTGCTGCTTTTAGAAGGGGAATGTTGATTGCCATGTTCAAGTGGCAGGTGATAACTCCTTTTGATACTGTTGAATTTGTCGTTGGTCTGATGCCTCCAAGTGAAGGGAGGAACTGAGTGATGCAAGCCAGTGGGCATAGCTCTATGGGTAAATGATATGTCTTTGCTTGGTGGGCGAGTGTCAGAACCTCATCCTTTCTCCAATAGTCTGAATGTGTAGAAAGCAGATTATCGCTGAGCTGGGGAGACATGTGAATATTAAGATATGGTACCTGATTGTTAAAGATAGAGTCACAGATATTTTTCTTTTTGAAAATTATAGTTTCTGTTTTTCAGACCGCTTTTAGTAGATATTAAATATTTCCCTTATTTCTATCGAGGGCTTTACACATGCATTTTGCAAAGTGGAAATTTCAGCTCTCTTGATGCCACTGTTATGATACCTGTCTTAAGCCTCTTGTATTTGGAATCATTCATCTTTTGTCATTGATTTTTGTCAATTGCACTCCTGGTGGGGAGTGTAATTTCATCCACCTAGATCTCTATTTTAAGGTATATTTGATACCCTTCTTTGATTTTCTCATTTTTACTGGGGCCAACATACTAGGATCTCGTGTTCTTTTCTCCTGGAGGTTATCTGGCAGGACATACATAGTACGCTATTGCTTGTGTGTGAGAGCCTCAAGTTTAGACGGCAATCACGTCTAATACAGAGCAACTAAGCTCCCTAATAAAGGCAATACTAGACTGCTGCCTAGGGTGGGGTGAGTGTGAGCAAAAGCAAATGTGATACTTTTGCCATTTAAGATGAATGGTGAATGTTGCCGGGCTTGCAAGTAGCAAATATCTCAGCACCAGCTCTACAACTAGGCTTTCCTAAAGCAGAGCCACTTTATGTTACAGACTGTCTGGATATTTTCAATATCCCATTTACATTCTCTGTCAGACCACCTGAAGATCCCTAAGATTAAGAGATAAAGAAACGTCTTGCGAGCCAATACCAGTAAACTTGTGCCAACTGATATGGGATTACAGGTTAACAGTAGCCACATTTTTTGATTTTGCCTACAGCACACGTGCACTGTCAGCGAATGCGATTGGTTAAAAAACAATAAAGTGTAAATTGGCTTAGAACCAGTCCATTACTTATCAATACTTACCACTGGTAGGCTTCCACATCATTCTCGTTTTCTTGCTGCTTACTGGTCATGCCTCCTGCTTCCGGATGGCTGCTCACCTCCTTCATTTTTCCTGGGGCCATTGTCCCTGCCATGGAACATGGATCTATCACAGCTTCCTTTTTTGTTGCCAGTGTCCTTCCACAAGGCACATGCTGATCCACATACTTTTTTTTACTTTGTGCCAAGCACTCTTAAAGAGGTCATGGAACCATACGGTCTCCATCTCCCACCTTCTGCCAGCAGCTGCCACATGTTGATTTAACCACCTATGCCCTCCTCCTGTTATCTATTGTTTGATCACAAAACCCACCCTGTAGTGACTTAGGAAATTTAAAAAGGAAAATAAAAGAAATGCTGTGACGCAGTCAGTGCTGGCGGCGTTATAGCGCCTTTTTTTAACTTTATGCCATATTGCACAGCAACCTGCACTGCTGGGCAACATAGCTTAAAGTAAAGTAACAAAAATGACTCATTCAACAATGCCTGAATCACAGTGTTTTTTTATTTCTTGTTAAACCTGCTAGAGATAATCATGAACACCTTTCACACACCTTGTACTTGCTTCTTTCTACCCTCCACACATGCACAGCCAGGCCTTCTTTAGAGCCAATTGATTGTAGCAGCAAACTAGCTCAACAGGACCATCCAAGAATTTTCACAAAGTGTCTAGCTTTGCTTCCCAGAGGGCTCTAAGGCACTGTATCACGCAAGATCTCTGGGTGGCAGGGCCGGCCAAACTACCACTCAGCAGCTGATGCTCACCTGATCTCCTGCTCCCACTGCTGGGCTATGGACTGTAACCCATTATGCCACTTCCTTTCTGAGGGACTCCAAGGAGACAAGTACTTGTCGGTGGAGCTCTGGTTGCAAGTTTCAGTTTTTTCCTAGGATACCCTTCATTTACAATTAATGCCTTTATCTAACCTGTGTTCATAGAGAAAAGCGACTGAGGCAAGGGATTGAGGGCCACATGTATGAACCAAATAATTTATGATTCCCTGACTGCACATCCATGCGAATCCCAATTGCCAAATCACAAATTGGTATGTACTTAGGAAGTGACTGGCCATTTTGCGATTCAGTACCAACTACCAGTGCAATCTGTGTGATTGCGATTACCTAAATTGTGTCTGGACCTGTTTCCGAATAGCAATTAGCGATGCTAAGGTCACAGCTAAATTGTGTCTGGACCTGTTTCTGAATAGCAATTAGCGATGCTGGGTTACAAAATGCGAGTCAGATGCGCAAATAGCGACCAGGAAGTCCCTCACAGGAGTTTGAGCGGAGTCTAACAAGCACACACAGCAGAGGCTAACCAAGCTGACAGGAGCAACTACAGCCTTAGCCAGCCAAACAAAGGATAGAAACACAGCAAGGAGGAAGAGGAAGCTGGAATTCGCAGAGATTGAGTTGGAAGTCCTTACAGAGGAGTGCTGTTTGCACCACAATGTCTTATTTGTGAGGGCATGAATAACAGTACTTGATTCCCAAAAAATGAAGATTTGACCGGACATACAGTCCAAAATAAATGCAATATGAGTCAGCCACCTCTCAATTGAGAAAATACGAAAGAGATGGTATGACCTCAGGTCACAGGCCGAAGAAATGGTGGCAGAGCAACTGAAGGAGTCATGTGGAATAGGTGGTGGCCGATCTACAGTAGCACCACCTACAATAATTTTGAGCATGGTAGAGACCGCACTGGAGCAGGAGGCTGTTGTGGGTATTGGGGACCTTGACAGTTCAGCACCAGGAGCATAATTTAGTAGGTGGCACATATTACCTTTTTACACATCTCAGAGCACAGCTTCACGCACACAACCACAGAGTCCAACAGTATGCATCAGCCAGGAATACTCCAAAATACAAGTCCAGTGGAAGTATAGTGCATTAGGGATAATGTAGTCCAGTAGTCAGCTCAGGAATTAAGTGTGACTTTGTTGCACAAAACGTCATATAGGTATTCACAATGTATCTCATATGTGCCACAGATCTCCCTCAGGTACATATTGGGGAACACCGTGCGGAGGGAGTGGATGATGCCAACATGGCCCAGAGAAGCTAGTCCTCACAGGCATAAAAGAGATCAACACACCACCCTACAATTGCACTGAAACAGTGTCCGCAGAGTCTACTGCAATGGACGACGAGGATACACCTCTGCTGCCTAGTCCACAGACACAGGCAACTGTGAGCAATCCACAGCGAGTTTCAGGGGGTGAGCGCAGAAGGCGTTGTGAGAGGAGTGATGCTGGTGATGAGGATAGAAGCACACAATTGTTCCTAGGCCTAAAGGCATCCTTTCTGCACAATCAACACCTGCAAAACAAATAGTTTCACTAGATGAACAGGAACATGCATCACATGCAGTAGGTCCTAACACAGTGCTTTGACAGCATGGGGACACATATGGCCACCATGAATAGCAACATATCCTTACCACTGCTATTCAGGACCTATGCAGGGAAATGGTGGAAGATCGTGCCCATCAAAGGCTCCATGAGCACAGTGCTATTGCACGGACGGATCACTTTAGTCAACCCATAGGCCGTTTGGCCAAGACAACCACATGCCTGTTGTGATGCACTTTCGCACTCCAGGTGGAGTTGGGACATTTTGCTGGTGTTGTGGTCAAGGGCCTATGGCGCATTACCTCAGCTGTTTATCTGCTTCAGACCTCCCAGGCAGCAAGAGGCAATGGAGACACCTCTCGGAACAGTGAGGAGATATCACATGTGAGCAGCATATCAGCTACTGTTGCCCATATCCTGCAGCATAGCAGTAGCCACCACACGTTTGGAAACCAACCAGGCCATAGTTCTCGTAGCTGTAGGAGGGCCTGATGGACACATCTTTGAAACTTGGAATTTACACCAGGCTACAATGTGTTGGGTGATGTAACCTCAAATCCTTGTTTAGTTTTTTACTTGCAACTTGTTTCACAAATGTCTCATGTTGTATGTGGCAGAAGGAGTACCTGAGATTAAAGAATGTTTAGTTTGGATAACTTGGGTATGCATGTTTCATTTAAGTGAGGGAAGTGTTACTCATCACTTACCTTGCAAAGTAATGGGTTGCTATGTGATCCCATCGCCATCTCCCCTCTACTGCTATGCTACAATCCCCAAGCTGTCATAGATGTGGCTCTTGCTCCCCATCCTCTGATGATGTCATCAACGTTGAGTTGTAGCCCACGCCTGGCTGCAGTGTTATGTAATATGGCACAGGTGGCCACAATTTTGCTTATGATCTCAGGGGCATACTGGAGTGTACCTCTACTTTTGTGCAGGCTAACGAATTTGAGCATGCCAAAGGTCCTTTTAATGACAGCTCTTGTACGCAGATGTGCCTTGTTGTAGCGCCTCTAATTCTGATCTGCAGGGGCTAGGTATGGGGTCAGAATCCATGGCTTCAATGCATATGCACTGTCACCTGTGGGCAAAAATTGTAATTTTGAGCATGGCATGACCTGGTTATGCACAGACACATATATGCAATTTAAGGTCACAGCTACATATCAACAAAGGGAGGGACTGGGAGATTAGTTGGTCCAGTGTACGGTCTCCCAATTAACTGAACATACAAAAAAGGTGTACACTGTTCCAAATGGAAAAATATAATCACTAGGGGAACATTAAAGTTCAGGAGCAAGAGCCCTCACACATCCGAGAGGATGTCATGCTTCATCATCGGGTAGCTCCTCGTCAGACCAGCGCTGCAATGTCTGACGGGCTCCCCGTAAGGGGGCTCTTTGCCGGAGATCTTTTAGGTAGCAGCCGTGGTAGCGGACACTACAAGACCTGGTGTTGCGGTCAGGCGCTAATCCTGGCAGGAGAGTGAAAGCTAAAATTGGTTCCCAGTCTTAATAGGAGCGAGTCAATTTAATTAATCAATGGAATAAGACTGGGACCAAGATTAAAAACAGAAGGAAAGTGTAAAATGAGGAATAATGCTCAACCACTTTCTGATTGGTGGTCTTTTCGGGATAGCACGTCAGGGTAGGTTCCCCTGTAGACTACCGTCATCCACAAATAGTGACAGCTTTCGGCATGCTACTTCCCAAGGGGCCCCCCATGTACCAAGGGATGGGCGACCATTAGAGGTTTCTGACAATTAGTAAACTTCAATGTAAGTGACTATATGATTTGTTTGACATTTTTGCAAACTTTCTGTAATATAGACAGGAGAAGTCTTATTATGTATTGGTACTGAAGAAGCGTCATAGGATCTTGTTAGACCACTGTACGCGAAACATGTTGACCATGTCCTAGGAGCCCGACGATAATCTCCTTAAGCTCCAGCACCATGCAGAAAGTGGTTGAGCATTATTCCTCATTTTACACTTTCCTTCTGTTTTTAATCTTGGTCCCGGTCTTATTCCATTGATTAATTAAATTGACTCGCTCCTATTAAGACTGGGAACCAATTTTAGCTTTCACTCTCCTGCCAGGATTAGCGCCTGACCGCAACACCAGGTCTTGTAGTGTCCGCTACCACGCCTGCTACCTAAAAGATCTCCGGCAAAGAGCCCCCTTACGGGGAGCCAGTCAGACATTGCAGCGCGGGTCTGACGAGGAGCTACCCGATGATGAAGCATGACATCCTCTTGGATGTGTGAGGGCTCCTGCTCCTGAACTTTAATGTTCCCCTAGTGATTATATTTTTCCGTTTGGAACAGTGTACACCTTTTTTGTATGCACAGCTACATATCACCTAGTAAATATCCATCATCAAACTTCCCACATTCTAGGCAATGGTGTATTCCACTGTGCCTGAAGATATATGCGTCATTTGTGCTTCCTGGGTATTTTGCCACTAAATCTGTAATGACATTATAGGCATTGCATACCACCTGGATGTGCGTCATTTGTGCTTCCTGGGTATTTTGCCACTAAATCTGTAATGACATTATAGGCATTGCATACCACCTGGATGTTTAGTGAATGACTATTATTCCTATTGTGGAACATATATTCTAGATGTGCAGGAGGACAGATGGGAACATGTGTCCCATCCACACACCCTAATACATGGTGGAAGTTGGCTATCCTATAAAAGTTCAGTTTGGTGTTGTGTATTTCCTCCGCTTTCCTGGGAAGGTAGATGTAGATGGTCATGTGAGAGTATGGCATCCAGGAACCTTCTGAGGAAACATGACAAGGCACTTTGGGACACCCCACCAGTGACAGCAATCACCCCCTGGTAACTACCTGAGGCCAAAAGGTGCAGTGAGCACAAGACTTGCACATGTGGGTTTGGAGCAGCTGTGCAGGGCACGGCTTTCTAGCTGAGATTTGAGTATTTTTATCAGCTCTAAGATCACTGTGCTACTCAGCCTGTATTTCTCATACATTTTCTTCTCTATCTGTTGAAATATTGAGTCCCTGGTTCTGTGTATCCTCTCCTGTCTCCATGTCCTTCTCCTCTGCTGGGAAGCCTGGAAACACCTCCTCAGTGCAATCACATAGAGTGTTGCCATTGTGGAAAATCCTGATGCATTCTGGGGCTGTTTTTATAGTTTGAATCTACTTACCACCTGAATAGAATCAATGCTAAACTGCATGCGCAGACAGGCCTTTTTGCGAGTAGTCGCTAATTGCGCCATCCTTGTATATATGGTTTGCGACTCACAAAAAGTGATTTCCTATTTGCGAGTTGCAAAATCCAGGTGCAATATTTTGCGAGTTGCTAACTGGTCACATCGCTATTTGTGGTTACCGAATGGTGTTTGTACATATTGAAAAGCCAAATATTTGGTAGAAAATAGGTTTGCAACCAAATAGCGACTCGCAAAACATACGTACATGTGGTCCTGAGTATTGTTTGAGGCCAGTGCCTTCATTATACCAGCCTGGCTCACTGCCTCCCTCCTTTCCACACTTCCTTCACCCCCTGCTCCCGGTCTGCTAGGAACAAATGAAAGAGGGAGGCTTTGAATCAGACTTGGCACCGATGCAGCCCATCAGCACCAGCTTGCAATAGCTCAACACAGAAAAATACGCCTTTGGTACGTGCCCATTGCCTGTATTTGGGCAAGAGTTTCTTCTGTTTTTGCCCCAGTGCAAAGTGCAGACCAGTTTGCAATTAAAAAATTATGGGCTATGCATATTGTGCATCTATCGCCTTTTTTTCTCCTTTTTACAAAAGAACATAGAACATGCATTTGCAATGCAACGGGTATCGCATTTCTCCGAGTTAGAGCTATTAGCAGTTGTAAACACCCAACTGGACTTTTCTTGCCTCAATAAATGGAAAAAAGCACAAAAAAATGAGCGCGATTGCGCTGCTAAACAAGCGAGATCGTGCTGCGTTAAAAGAGAAAAAGTAGTCCACAAACCGGACGGAAAACAGCCTTGTATGTTTTCAGTTCTTGGCCACTGCGCTCGAGGAGGGCTAACCACCGGAAAAGGCATGACGTAAGCATGGTTTCCACTAATGAAAGCAAGCAGATTTTAAAAGGCAAGCCCACGAACCAATGAAAGACACTGACGAGACATGGACTGGGCTCCGAGCCCTTTTCTAACTACTGCAGCGTCTCACAGGCGATACGAATGCGCAAGTGCATGCTACGCACGCTCGACCCTAAAAACTAGCAAACATTGCCAAATCCAAAAGGTTTCTCTGTGCGCGATCTATTGGCTTTGGCAAAGTCAGAGTAATTTTAAAAAGTGCTATCAAGTAGCCAACTTTGACTGTGTCATAGCCCTATTATTTTCTATACTTTTTAGACCATGTTTCTCAGCAGCCTGCGCTGTCGTACAGCATGTCTAAAAACATTGTCAAAGCCAATAGATCTCGCCTAGGTGAAAACTATTGGCTTTTTCAATGCTTGTTAATAAAACTAAAAGTACCAGATGTCAGCACATGTGGGCTTAGCTTAAGTTTGCAGTGGCACTTGAGATGATAACATAGCATTCAACCAATAGCAGGTCCAGACTGGGGAACCAGAAGTATCCTGCAAAAATGCTCAAACCAACCCTGTTCCCTTCGACTCATTGAGCTCTCACTAGCTTTTCCTCCATCCATTCTCTCTCTTATCCTTCTCTGGTTGCCCCTACCTGTGTCTGCTGCACTCCAGTGGGCTGAGGAAATGGACAGAGGCATCAAGAACAGTCCTGGACTTTGAAAACTGGTCTCCAAGGACTCCAGCTCACCAGGGAAATGACCGGCGGAATAAAAGGCCCATCCATCCTTGACCAATAAATGCAAAAAACACGTCAACCTTTGGGCTGCCCTTTGTCTCATACATTGCTTATACATTGGAAATGACGAGCTGTCACACTGCAGATTGGAAATGATGATCGGTCGCACCTTAAATTGGAAAAGATGATCAGTCTCCACACTGTGGGTAGACTCTCGAGTATTGAAATTGGGGTGTTTCTCATATGGTTTCTCCAGTTAGTGCTATCTTGGCATGCCTAAAAGGTTAACGAAATGATTGAGAATTGACAGGTGCAGCGTGTCTGTGATGCCCTTCTCAAAAAGAGAAAGTAGGGCGTAGTGAAGAAGACAGGGCTACATAACTCAAAGCATTTTTTACATTGATTTTACGTCTTGTTCTTGTTTTTATTTTGACGCGGATCACCAATATAAATCCATACTAACAAGTGTTGCGCAACTTGTGGTTGTACAGAAACAATAGGCCTTAATTTGTGATGGTGTCTGAGGGTGTTGGGCGCCAGGACTTATTTTTCATCATCAGAATTTGACCCAGAGAAAGAGCGAAAAATGCTGAAAAGGGAGAAGGAGGGAGAGAAATATAGGAAAACATTGACAAAGAGAGAAAGCAGAACTGAAAAGAGCAGACGAGTGAATTAAAGAGACAGAGAGAGAGGCGTGAAGCAAGGCATGAGGGTGAATCAATGGGTGGCCTTGGTATTTGGAAACAATAGCATTCAGCATCACTGGTGGTGGGCTTCTGAAAAAAAATCTTTGGGCTCCTGAACTTTATTATTATCATTCTAAAGAGCACTGCAGAAGGAATTAATCAGCCCATCCATTACGATTTTCATGCTTAGCACAAAAAAGCCACTTTGTCAGAGCCTGGCCATACTTACAGGCTTTGCCATTGTGTATCCACAGCAAGGTGCATGAATAACTGATCTCTGAAATACAGCAGATGTGGGCGTTTGTCAGTGTTTCTTGTTGCATGACTCACCGACTCTATGTGCGCCACACGTGCGGCGAAGAACGATTTACTGTAGAGTTTTCATTGTACGATAATGAGGCAATTGGGGAATGGAAGACATTACTCGAAAACAGTGAAAGGCAAGCGATAAGAGGATATCCATGCTGTTTGTCACTAGAGATGAATGTCTCCTCGTAGTTGTCTCTTGAGCTCCCATCTCTAGAGGTAAATCTATAGACTTACTGTGTTTTATATTTACAGGATTTTTTTCTTTCTCTTCCTGTAGTTCGGTTTTTGTTGAAAAACAATGTGGACCCGGACCTCTGCAATGAAGATGGACTGACTGCACTGCATCAGGTGAGACCTACAGGGGATAGACACACTGCACTGCAGCAGGTGAGACACACCTGGGGATACGCTGCCTGCACTGTGTTGTATTGTCCAGTGTCCGCGTCATTTAATGAATCATTCATTTCTATCATTTGTAATGCACGATTCATTTTTTATTTTTGGCTGGTATCCCCCCATCTAAATGAATTGCTTCCACTGCAAGGGGAAATAACACAGAGACTTGGAAACACTGGGTGCAACCCCACGCGTTTTCCCTTTCTGAGCAAGTAACGGGCTGAAATCCACACCCATTTACCATATTGTTGGAGTAGGTGGTAAATGAGTGCAGAGGTTAGTTTGGGTCTGTAGTGTGAATGGTATCTTAACAGCCCTGCTCGCTGCAATCAGCAAGCCGCCCTCTAGCACAAGCAGTCTTCTACCAGGTAGCACTATACAATGCATACCAGTCATGTTGCCTCTGCCACTGTTTTCCTATAACATTGTGGATTTTGTATTCAAAGCTTGCTCAGACCAAACGTCAATGAGTATTTTTAATGGCTAGTTGATGCTCTCTGTTTGTATGTCATAGGGCTATTGTTGAGGCTGTATTCTGTGCCTGTTGGGGTCTGTCCACTGACTACTTTGAAGACCAAATTTAAGGGCACTGGCATAGCCTAGTGTGGAGAAACGAAGGTGTTGATGACTTTGTGGAAATAAAACAGTTCACCATGGAGAGTGTGTTCTGGTCCTACATGGGGAGTATTTTTTCCCAGAAACGAGCAGGGGTAGTATTGGTGCTCTGCATGGACTAAAAGGCGGATTGGCAAGAGGTGAGTCTGTGGAGAAGGTCAAGGAAACATTGCAAATGGGACATCGGCAAGAGAGGCTGCCCAGGGTGGGTTTTATGAAGAGTGATAAGAGGGTGGATTTTATTGAAAACTGTGAGGGAGGAGTTTATAAGGTTGTTAAAAGGTTGCACAGGCAATGACATACATTTTGCATCAAGAGAAACAGATAAGGCTGATGCTGTAATTTAGGTGTGCCGTGCCCCTTTTAGTGGGCCACAAGGCGCACAGGGACTATTGAGCCTCAAACATGGTTGTTGAATATGTTTGCCACTGGTGCCATGTGGTCCATCCTTCTATGTCCTACTGTGTCACTGAAAACTTGGCCAAGCACTTCTTTTCTACACTTGACTCTATAAAGATGAGCAGCTGGTGGCCTCTCAAACAGGTAGGGTGAGGGTAAGAGCTCAGAACTCAACAGTCAACCTACAGACATAATAATATATTGTCCAGCACGGCATGCCCTTCTGACACAGGTCCAAACAGGGGACAGCATACCCGTAAGCAGTCCTATGGAGAGGAGGGCCCTGATGGGGAATCTGGGTAGGGGAGGCGTTTCCCAGGTATATCGCACATTAATCACTTCCACTGCCTGCTCCCTGGAGGAACTTCGTCAGAAATGGGAGGGATGGGTGGGCCCTGTGGAAGAGGAGGACTGGACTGAGGCATTGGCAGCTCCCCACGCCCTGACCATGGCGACACGACTCCGACTAATACAGACTTATTATCTCCATACTGCCTACCTTACACCCTCCAAAATGCACAGGGCGGGGCTCCGGCCTACAGCTGACTGTCCCCGATGTATGAGCCCAGACGCTGACTTTTTCCACATGGTGTGGTCATGCTCGACTATTAATACTTATTGGAAGATGATCTCGCGAGAGATCTCGTTGACCCTGCAAGTGGACATGGAGCTGACACCATTGATATCCCTACTAGGGGTTATGGGAGATTCGGGATTACGCAGAGCAGAGCGAACCTTGCTAGGGGTGGCATGCCTAGTGGCCAAAAGAGATATCGTGGCGGACTGGAAAGCCAATAAGGCACCGGCCCTGACAAAATGGAAGAGAGGGATGGATTGGTGTGCCCAATGTGAGAAGCTCGTATATGAGGCTAGAGGGTGCCCGAATAAATATAACAAGATCTGGGGGAGATGGGAGGGCATGACAACTTAACCCCTGATGCCGCAGACCGACACCATGAGAGGTAGAACCCACACACATTCCTCTAGTTCCTCTGGTGGGAAATGGGGCACATACGTGACACGTCGATATTGACAGGTACAATCTATTCATTCAGGGTGTTGGCTGGGGCATTGGATTTGACCACTGTTTGGTGCCCATTGGCGCCTTGTTATTTCTGTGTAAAATTGTTTAGCTTGTTTTGTATTATCTTATTCAATTGCAAAATCAATAATAAATTATTTATAAAAAAAATATATATATTGTCCAGCTCAGTGCTTATCACTTATTTAAAAAGAAAGTACTGTTATAAAACAGCAAAAATGAAATACTACACAATTCAACAGAAGAGTCAGGTACAAGACTGTAATCTCATCCACGATCCTCAGTGAATGACTAAATCCCTCCGGTGTCCTTTTCAACAACAGGATATAGATAATGTCAACAGTTCCAAGTAGGGAATGGGTATGGACATTAATGCGGCATAGTGAAGTTTACTCTTGATTACAACATTGGTTAGATATGTAACTAAGTTAATTGGTTTTCAATTTCAATTCACTTGGTCCAAAAGACTGAAGTTCATGTGGCAGATTTCTTTGTGAACTTAGGCCCATATTTATACTTTTTTAGCGCCGCATTTGCACTGCTTTTTAACGTCAAAAAATGATGCAAATGCACGCTAAAAAAGTATAAATATGGGCCTGAGTATTTTGTTCCAATTAAATCTAGGCCCTGCTTTAACCTTCTCAATGGAGATGCAGACCTAATGGCTATCCCAGGTGCATTCTGGAGTCCCGCTCCTTGAGTGGTAGAATTCTTGATGCAGGTGTCATGGCCGCAGCCTCTCTCCAGCCATGAGCTGCTGAACACGATCAGCGCAGCAGGCGTGCGTGATCAGCACTCAACTTTGGGTACTGCAGCCTCCCTGGCCCACTGGAGACAGACACTCAGTCATAGCAGTTGAAGTTTCTGAGTCTGGACTTCATGGATTGTGCATCTTTGAAAGTTATGGCCTACAGGTCAATCAGGTTTTCAGCTTTGTGGGAATAAGGGATCTTCTGCTCAGATATCAGGCAGCGGTAACACCAGTCTTTCGATCTCATGGCAGTATGCTTAATGACAATTGGAGGTTTGCCTTGGGAGAACTGCTCTAGTGACAGTGGGATTCTGTACAAAAAAGGTCATTCCTGGCTTAGCTCTTGAAAGACTTAGTACAGTTCACAATGGGAACCAGTGAAGAAGGGTGGGGTGGGGTTATCCTTTATAACAGTGGTCACTGATATCATTTAGTGTCATCTTACCGCAATATCTTCTGGTTCTCCCTTATCTGTTATTCCTGTGAAAGTGTTTTACACTTTTTATGCGTAAATCCATTCAATCTGTTCCACATCACTGTCCTCTGGGCAATTTTTTTATTCTTGGAAGCAGACAGTGATAATTCCTCCTACCCCCTAACACGGTCAAACTATTGACTAATCACACTTCTGCCCTTTCTTGCTAAAATAACAGAGAGATCTGCCAATCACAACTCTAAATTTTCTAGAATCACGCTTCCTGCTCAATTCATAACAATCAGGTTTTTACACAGTTTTATGTACTGAGACCATGTTGACCGTGACCACCAATGATCAGGCTTACATTGGATGAGGTCGGGCATCACCATCTTCATCCTTCATGACCATTCTGCCACTTTCAACACTGCCTCCCATGCTATCTTACTTACAAGGATAAAGAAGTTGGGACTAGGGGAACTGTGTTGCACTGATTCATCTCTTTTGTAGGTGGACGAACACAAGCTGTTTCATGGGTCGCCTCAAGCTTCACCTTTAAACCAGTCACATGCTGTGCTCACCAGGTTTTTTGCCTTAGCCCCAACCTTTTTAACCCCTATGTTGCCCCTCTTGGTAACCTCGTAGCATCTTTTGAACTGTAGCTCTTTGTTACACAGACAACACCACATTATTTTTTACAGTCAATGGCTCTCTCTTTAAGGCACAAACAAGCACAATCTGCACTGGTAGCACTGGTCACCTGGATGAGGAACAACTCTCTCTTCCTAAACATTGAGAAGACCACTTGTGGCGGCCACTATTCCACTATTCACTTTATTTTCCAGATCAGAGGATGCACTATGCGATCACCTTTTCTTCATGATGTTGCTCTTCTGATTTGTATATCATTGTCCCCATGAGTTATACGACATTCCAGTCTCCTGGTAGAATGAATACATGGTGTACTGCAGTGGTTGTTTTCATAACCCAGAACTAATTATCATACACTGTATTAGAGGATTATTGGATATGCCCCTTGAAGTTGCTGGAATCAGTGTAAATTAATATTAAATATTATCACAGTGAAACATTGTTGTTGGTTACATATGTGGTTCATTTACCTTAGAAACAGAAGCAGGCAATTGCAGGACAGGGGTGTTGCACTAACCTTGATGCTCTAAACCTATACCCCCAGACTGTCATCTGTTCTTTTTTGAGTTATTGGATTCAAGGATCGTGACCTGGTCTATTTCTTACTTTCTTCTGTTTATTAATTTGAACGTGTTACTGAAAGGTACATGGTCATGTCTGACCCAGACAGGCCGGGACTTCCTTCTTCCTGTCCTGCTGCCTGAAGTTTCTGTTTTGGCTCTGGTTTTGATCTTACCCATAATGGCCTGCTTTATCTGGGCTTTCTGGAAGGTTGCCTGGGCTGGTTGTTTACCAAGTTCCTTCCCGCATTATTATCCTCTGTGTTTTAAAATTACAATTTTGTCATCAACAGCTGTCACGCTCTAGTTTTCCGCATGCCTGAGTTCATCTCTTCAGGTTGCAGGTGTGATGTGTGCCAGCACAATGGCAGGCTTTGTCCCTGTTACTTACATTCTTTGTGGTGTGGGCTCTTAATCTGATGTCTCAGCACCGGTTACTCTGGGTGAAGATGAACAGCGGA
The DNA here is from genome assembly GCF_031143425.1 of Pleurodeles waltl. Taxonomy (NCBI): domain Eukaryota; kingdom Metazoa; phylum Chordata; class Amphibia; order Caudata; family Salamandridae; genus Pleurodeles; species Pleurodeles waltl. Next base: position 334,659,805 of record NC_090446.1, read on the forward strand.
GGTCAGGATGCATATGATTGGGTTTTCGACTACTTGGTCATCAGCAGCCTGCGCAGGGTCTTGCTTGTGTTCCACTGAAGCACTGGTGGTAGTGGAGCAGATAGTGGTTTGGACGAGTCTTCCCATAACAGTGTTCATCCTTTCCTGTTTGAGGCTGTATCAGCTGCTCATCACGAGACGCAGAGTCCCTTTCTATTTTGGCTGGCCCTTGAGGAGTCTGCCTTTGGCTATGGGTAAGTGGCTTTTGGTCCTGTTGCTAAGGATATGGTTTGTGAAACGTGATCAAGCTCTCCATGGAGAAGAGTTGATTGTGATGCAAAGGTCTAAGAGCAGGGGTCCATCATCCCTGTACAGCTTGTACACTGGAGTGTTTTGAAATAAGCTGACAAAGATTTTGGTACTCAGAATTGTTTCCGTCCCGTATGTCATTCTTCCATGTTTGTCCAAACTTCAAGACAGAACTTAGGGGTATATTTACAAGTGCCTAGCGCCACCATGTGCCACCGATGCATCAATTTTTTTAATATGCTAAGGCGGCGCTAAGGTGGCTTTTCCCCCACGCCATATTTACAATGTGGCGCAATGCTTGTATTGCTCCACTTTGAAAACCCCTTGCGCCACATTATGCAGGCATCAAGCGTGCATCAAGCATAATGTATGCAAGAGGGGCATTCTCATGCAGGGAGGCCCAAAAAAACAAATACAAATGGTGCAGTAAAATTTACAACATTTCACTGCGCCGTTTTTTCCATCATTTTTAATGCCAGCTCAGGGCAGGTGTTATAATGACACACCCATTTTAATCAATGGACCTCCATGTACTTTGCTGCACTAGCATCAAGATTTTTGACACTAGTGCAGCAAAGCACTACAATTGCATTATTTTAGTATAGGAAAGGCAGATAGTAGAAAGCAGTAGCTGAAGAGCCAGTGGCATGAGAGGCTCAATTGTGGGTCCAAAGGAGAGTTCTAACAAATTCATACCATCTCCCCTTTAACCTTGGGCGACAGCATAGCACTGCAGGGAATTCTAGCACGGCCTTTCAACACGTTCACAAGCCTGAGCTTTGAAAGTGGAAAACTGGATTCTAGCCAGAAATGCATACATTTCAACTTCCTGTGGCTGGACATCTTCACCAAAATCGGACATACTTCTTGCAAGTCCAAGCCAACTTTCTGGTCTTCTGTGGTTGTGGATTTTTTACAATTATAGGGCAACCAACGAATATGAAACTTGCAGTAACACTTTAAAAACATTTAGTATGGACTCAAAAAATGAGCATTTACTGTCCTGGGGGCTACAAACTCAGGACTGGATGATGGTGTCACACATGGGCAGTACGTAGGGTGCCCAGATTTTCAATATCAAAAACCAGGACAGCCACATCCATCGAAAAAGAACTTCATGTTTGCCCCAATAATTGTTGTTGAAGGACTACAGTGATTAAATTTAGGGAATATTATATATATATATATATATATATATATATATATATATATATACATATACAAAATATGAAATGTCCTCTGTTGGGTGAAAATTAAGTAATAACACACCCTCTCCCCTTTGTAATGATGAGTTCCAGGAGCAGACTGCTGGTGATCTCAGACTTGGTTGTTAGGCTCCCATGATGCTATTTCACTCATCCTATGCTGTGTGGTATGAAGGAGGCAAGGCAGCACATCAGGGAAGTCTAAGCACGTTAATTGGGGGAGGTTAAGTGCCGGTCTTATCCTGTGCACTAGATTGATACTGGAGAATCCCCTCCATCCAATCCTAGCTATTTTCTTCCTCAATTTGTCTGAAGTGCTTAAATTGTATATCTTCCACCAGGATCTTCTCTTCTTGTGTATTCTATTCTTCCAAGGTTCAAAAATGCTCTGTGGAGTTGGTGATGAGGTGCCAGTCTTATCTTGTGAGCAGGCCAGTGGTTGAAGATTTTGTCTCACCTAATTCTGACTAATTTCTTACCTTATACCCAACTCCTTTTGCATCACTTCCGCTTTGCTTTATTGTAAAAATTCCCAGAAGCACTTAATCCAAAATGGCTAACCCATTCTTCCATCAGAATGGTCTCTGGTTCTAACTCAACCACTCTTCTATTTAGATTAGGTCTCCTCTCTCTGTCAGGACCATGAACTATTTTCCTCCTGCTAGGACTGGAGACTAAGATGGACCTGGAAACGAATTGGAGCCGACTCCTCTGACTTAGGATCAGATTTATCAAGGTTTTGCGTCACCCTTGGCCATGCAAGGGAGCGCTAGAGCAACGCAAAACCTAAGTGGGATTTACCTTGCATGGCCAGGCATGACTTGATACACCTAGAGTAATGCGATGCAGTGCAAATTTCTGCCTCAGGGAGGCGTTCCACGCATCCACCCATGGATGTCAGTTTATTACCAGATTTACCATTAGTGGCTTACCTGGGAATGTGTCAAAATACTACACCTCCCCAGGTGAGGAGTAACAAGGGGAAATATCTGTATTTATCCGTATTTTTTCCTCTTTCAGCATCACACAAAGAAAGAGGGAAATGCCTCTCAGGATCGTTTTTAGGCAGTAAGATGTCCCTTCCTGCTCAAAAACAAACCTGCCTACAACGCAGGCATTCTTGCACCATTACGCAAGGGTGCGTGCATAGGTGCTTAGCAGCCACAAGTACACCAGCACTAGGAAAGGACAGGAATGTGCCCTATCATTAAATACAGCACATTTTTGCCCTTTTATGCAATGCAGCACAGCAAGGTGGCTTTCTACATGACATAATGATAGATCTGTCCCACAGTATCTACATGACAAAATAGGTAGTTGAATGGTGTCCTCTGTACTCCACCCAGATGGCTAATCTCTATCAAGTGGTCAGTTGTTGAAAAATATTGTTGGGAAAAGCCCTCTGCCTCTGTGCCACTGTACGTGAGGCGTGATATATGTAAAAATCTGCTTGTCAATAAAAATTGTACTTCTTGTTTACTTTTAGTTCTCAGATTCTTGTTTGTGACAACGATTCAGAGGTTAAAAGCATTATTTGTACATTTGATCTCTCTTTGTGGAAAATTTAGAGAACTAAAAGTGCATTTGATCTCTTGCCAGCGGCTTAATTTTTGCACCTATTGCCAGACTTTCTGGTTCTGTGTTTCACAGATAAATAACCATTACTCAAAAATAAGAATCCATAGGACATATATCATATAGCTGATGCTTTAATTATGCATTAAATTGTGAAGTTATCAATACTTTTGGATAGTTATCACACTGTGTTATTGGGAGACTGGCGAAGGCATGACACAACACATATTATGCATACAGCATAATATCAATTTTTATGCATGCCGTACATCTATCATGACCAGACGTCCTGGATTTGCCCGGACAGTACTGATTTTTAAAGGATGCCGCAAAACATTTTCTTAAAATACATTTTTAGAGAGAGTGTTGGGGTAAGCATGCACATTAATCACAAAGATGTGCAATTTCACATTTACACCAGCCTTCTCATAAAACCCTCCACCTCTACAGCATACTCCAAAGAATGGGACAAAAATATCTTGAAGAAAGAAGACTCTGTCTGACTGTTGGAAGAATGTCACGCTTCCTGGGATCCCAGTGCCGAATGTAGTGGGGGCAGAGCACAGCAGGCAAACGCTACCTCTGCCAGGCAGGAAGCTGCTTGGCGTTCTAGTGTTTTCACGCTTGCAGTTTCCTGCTGCCGGTCTCACTTACCTTTCCGCTGCTGGGTCACGCGCTGCTCTCGGCATCCTTCTTCGCTCCAGGGATTCTTGGGCTCTTGGTGAAGCCACTCCTGCTTATTTCTCGACCTCGTTCCAACATCAAAGAAAAGAACAGACATAACAAGAACCTGAAAGTATTGCGCTCTTCCAACATAGGGGTAACACGTGCTGCACTTGTTTGGTGTTTATTAATTACATATACTTCTCTGATACGGAGTCTGCCTCCTGGGACTTCTAAGGGTAGCTTTTCCTACTTGTCCTCCTGTCTTTATATCCTCAACAGAAAAGAAAAGAAACACCCAGAACTGTAAAGTATACAGTGATATTGTGCAAAGTCCGCATTTTTTTTTAATGACTGCATTTACTTACCTGCCACTGGCACGCTTTCCTGAGGCCTTTTTACTTTGCCACAAAAGAGATGATCCTGTGAAAATTAATAGTACTTATTCTGGAACTGTAAAGGAAATAGTGCAAAAAACTGTTTAAAGGACACTTATTCACTTGTTTAATTGAGCTTATTCTTTAATGCTCCAAACAGAAAGTGATAACGAAGGCATGCAGAATCCAATTGGGTAAGACGTACATACCAGCACTGACTCCGTGGGACCTGTGTTTCTTTCTCTTCCATCCCATTGTCCCCAGTTACCCAGATTAGCTTGGACCTTGATGGGCTGTCCAAGTGGTAAGGGAAGTTGGGAACTTACTACATGTACTTCTTATCACTCCTTCAAAAAAGAAATCAAGGTGATATCTGACAAAGAAGACCCAAGAAGGCATGATGTTTATTGACACCCAGGGATCAGGATGGCTGTCCATGGGCTATGTGGCTGACTTTCTGTTTACCTGCTCCAGGGACCTAAGAAGCAAAATACTCTATAGTCCAGGAAGGCCCAGCTAACCACCAAGAATTTGATCCTGCAGGAGCTCTGGCTGGAGAGAGAGAGACCTGTTTCCCAGAAATTTTCTCTGAGTACTTGAGTGCTGCAGGAGTGACCAGGAGAAACGTTGCCAGCAGTGGGAAAAAAGTAGAACTTGTTTCCACCTCCAGAGGACTGGGACAAGGTACTGTGGCCTGCCAGGGAGGCTGCCCCTTAGGGAAAACCAGGCATGTTCTGTTCAGAGCTTTTTGTCAGGGTGAAAATAGACCTCACAATAAATGTATCCAGCCTTCTGGATTCCTGTCCAGGTAAAACTTCCAGCTTTGCCCGCTGAAATATTTTGAGAACTAAAACAATGACCTAGTCTGAAGGAAAACCTTGGATCAGAGTCAGGTGGAAATTCTATCTTGGGGCACAGTTACCTAGGTGGCTAAAAAATCCAGCTTCCATCTTCGTTCCACTCTGAGTTTTTGGATCCAATACGCCTATCGTCAGTGGGAGCTTAACAATGACATACCCAATATCAAGAAGTCCTTGCCATATTCAGCCTTAGACCATTTGCTCCTGAAGATTTAGAAGTCAGAGGGTGAAAACTTTGACCAGAATGACCTGCATGGTGTATCTAACCTCCCCTTCACCGCAGTTGGCCAAAAAGTGCTTGAAGGATCCACTGTGGTCCCAGTCAACCACTAACAGACAAAGCAACAGTGCATTACTTTTTCTAGGGAGTTTTCTGATTTCAAAGCCATGCCACGCTTTGTGTCAGTGAGCTGCATTCAGGATTTCAAGGTGTGCTTGATGTTGGAGGCCCAGTTTTCTAGACCAAGGGCAATGGTCTTATGGGCTCTTATGGAAGTCATTTTTCTGATCTTAGGCTACACTTGATGACGAAGAGGGGCTGCTTCTATGCTAGTGTTTTAGAAAGAAGTAATGGAAGAAAATGATGTTAAGGAGTTGACTTGTTGGTTGGTTGCAGCAGCACCTCTGCTTGTATGTTTCCTGTGGGTAACTAGCAATTAGCCTTCCAAGAAAGGGATAACCAGGCGGCCGGAAAAGAGTGGGGCAAGGAGTGGGCTCAGTATAGAGTATTGAACATCTCAGTTGGTCCTCAACCAGTACGCAGCTTGAAGACACTTCTTCTAGAGACAGCAGGTTTTATGAAGTTCTGTACACTTGCTCAGTCTTGTTCAGGCTGAAACTCTTTCTCTTTACTTCCAGGAACCTACTTCTGTGCAACATTCAAAAAATTCTGAAATGCCCTGTGCGTGAGGTGTGTTTCATCTGTGTCTATGTGTGTCCTGTTAAAGCACGGTTTGTGATAAATGAGTTTGCTCTCCTTTCCTGGGTTTCACTGCTGCTGTATCACTTTGTGGCTTTTATATTTAGGCTTATATGTTCCCTGTTCTTATTTAGGTATATCCTACGTCTGCACAGTGCTAATGTGTGAAATTGGGGGCCTCATTTACAAGGTTTTGGTGCAGGGCAGACCCTCAAGGATTCGTGCTGCTCTGCCCGGTATCAAAAGAAAAAAGAAAAAGGCAGGAATTTGCTGTACCTATGAGATACGGCAAATTCCTGTCCTTTCCCCCTGCGCTGGCGCACCATTGGCTGCCATGCGCCAACGCAGACACCCTTGCACCATGGTGGAAGTGTGTCTACATTGTAGGAATTATTGTTTTTGTGCAGGAAGGGACACCTTCCAGCACAAACACTATCACTAGAGGCGATGTCCTCTTACTATGATTCTGTGGTTCCTGCTACTTCCTTAAAACCACTGAGGAGCTAGCTACCGGATAAAGCCAGGGGCAGAATGTTCCCCTCTCTGCCACCTCTAGCCCCAGCCGCGTTAAAATGCAGGGGGAGGGCAGGCAGCCTCTCACTGGATCTACTGTTGTGCAACTAGGTCCGCGGGCGGCTTCGCTCGGGTGATGCTCTCTTCTCTGGACCATGGTATAAAGACCTCCATTCACGGCTGCGATGATGACAAAGGTTCTGTTGCCAGCAGCTTCCTCTGCAGTTGCGAGTCCCTTGTTTTTAGATGCAGAAAAAACTCCCAGAGCAAGCAGCTCTGGTGCGTTCTTTGTCTGCCTGGATACAGAGATGAAAAAATACCTCAATGGATAATTATCAGTTGGTTTCTTTTTGCTTGCAGTTTTCTTTCCTTTCATTCACTTCACTGCCGAGCGAACTAATGATGGTGCAGAAAAGACAAGATTTGATTACGAAATGTTTTGGGAGCTAGAAGAGGTCGCGAGGAGACATAAAAGCCAAACTTATTTCCAGCCAGCTGTGTTACGTTTAATATTAGGTTATGTTGTTCTACGTTGTTTTATGACATTTGGTATTTATGTTAAGTTCATGTTATGTTTTATGTTATATGCAGGGCCAATGGAATTATGCGGCAGAGGAAAAATATGTGGCAAGAAAATGCAAATTATGCAGGGTAATGCTGCACATTCTGAGGCAGTATTCCTTCATTTTTCTAATGTTTACACTTATTAAAACGGTATGAGAAAAGGTATTTTCACCTGATTAACACCAGTTTAATATCTAATACAGCAATCACCAACTGAAAAGGTCATCAGCCTCTGTGCGACAGAAGGCCCGCCAATGCGTGGCAACGTGGTATCATTTTTAGTAACGTTTGATCAGTTTGAGGTAGACAATTTTTTTGTTTGTGAAAATGTTCATATTATGCGGAAGATGATGGGTTATGTGACAAGTGTTGGGGACTCCATAATTATGGGGAAAATACCGCATCCGCAGAATCGCATAATTCCTGTGGCCCCCCTATATGTCATGTCATGTAATGTTATGCTAATTGGGTCCTCATAGAGTGCAGTTTTCAGTGAAGAAAACTGTATCCACTGAACCTGCAAGACTTGAAGATTGAGTTACAAAAGTAGAGGTAAAATGTCCATATTTTTCTGAAATAAAGGCAGGACTTGGTGCTTCAGAAGGACGTCTTCCTGAGGTACCACAGTGAGAGTCAGCCCTGTAGCTCATTTCTGATCGTAGGGACCCAATGCATAATCCTCTCTGCATTCAGAAGGTTACTCTCGGGCTGTAGGTACTTGTGGAGTTAAGTCAATTAGAGTCTACATTATTTGCTCCTAAATGGCCTGATGTACTACAAACAGAGCACTGAACTACATTTTTGGAGGTTGGGGATCATTCAATTGTAGAAGTGGCATTGGAGGCTGAGTAGCAGAGAAGCATGTGGCGCTATATATGGTCAGAATGTGCTTAAACCCACAGGAGCCTTGCCAATTTAGTAGACAAAGGAGGATATTGTTGTATTGTCCAACATGGACATCACTGAGATGGGGCCGTTGCAGATACAGCGCAAGGTCAAAGCCTTCCACCAGCGTTTAAAGGTGTTTTGGCAAGGCAGCCTTAATATCCCAGCACTAAAGGAACAACATAGGTGTACTTGCATGTAGGTTGAAGGCAGACCACTCTTTATATTAACAGGATGGTGGTTCCTGTCGATGTAGGGAAAGTATGGCGGACAGTACCATCAGCCATACAAGTTTAATGTTTTTCAAAAACAAACTAGCAAAGCAGGAGGTTGTTTTTGAAAAACAAAAAAACTAATGTTCTCTACACCTTCTGCGCTTTCTCGAGGCTGTTGGGGTCATGATTGTTTTTTTCTTGTTCCTTACCACCAGATTTTTCCTGCGGTTTCAAACGGTGAAAAAGAGTTTACACTGTCCACCCTAAATAGGGAGGAGAATGTAAAGCCCTTCTTCAGTGATGCCTACTCCTTCAGAATGTCAAAGGAGGTATTCTTTCGACTGAGCCAGCAGGTGGTCCTCGCCACCGGAACACTAATGTTCGCCCAACTCTAAATAAGGTGGGTGGACCGAGGGTTTGTCAGACAGGGTACTCTGTTCCATTTGTGATAGGGTACTCTGTCCACCACACTCTAATTCAGGCCCTTTGTTTTTATTGGAGAATAGCAGGGTCGTGGGTGAAAACTGAGGTGCTCAGGGATACCCGATTGAGGTGTCATTATTGGCAAAACGTAGAGGGGTTACGGTATGTTAAAATAGAGTTAATATGGAGTTGTTATTGCACTACTCCGAAGAGCCAGGATACCACAATAGAATGGGTGCTTGTGGATCTGATCTGTGGTCCGCATGTACAGGTGGTCGTGGCCCTAATATTAGAACACCATGGGGGAGCTGTAGCTCTCTGATGATTTGCATTGGATACGCTGTATAGTATCCTATTAGTATAACAGCATGCATGAGCGGTGGACTAAACCTGAAGATCTGGGTCTTTCACATCAGTAGTGTTTTCACACCATGCTGGAGGTTAGGGTGTTCATTGATAGAGTTGGTTCCTTTCAAGCCAAAGCTGAGTGACACCGTCCAGGCTAGTGGGGGAAACACATATCTGCAATTGGTTGTGGTCTGGCAGCAATGGACAGTGCAGGATATCATGCCTTGTAACGGTGGAGAAGAAGTGTTTTAAGCAGGGGTGTTACACACATCTACAAAACTCATATGAAAAGGGACCACCACCAAAGGAGTCAGCTCATCCTGCAGACCTGCAACGGTGCCACACACCAACAGCAGGTGACACCCAGCTGTCATTACAGCAGAGGGCCAGACACTGTGTGTAGAATAAAACAACTACAATATCATTAAAAATGTTGAGCGGTTTTGTATTTTGTGGCAGGAGCCTCAGGGGCCCCTCACCATATTTGTGGAGGTTTCCATTTTTAGGTTTCGCTTGCACAGTGCTTGCGTTGTGCTTGCAAAATCAATTGTAAGGAAAAATCTTGAAAGGGGATTAGAGCCCGCCCATTACTTACCTTCACTTACCATTGGTGGGGTTCCACATCACTGTCTATTCTAGTTATCCAATTGGTCAGTGGGGCTTCCTGGGATCCTGCTTCCTTCTGAGCTTCAAGTCAATTGTTGGTTTGTGGAGCTTGGACCAAGTATTCTTTCCAGTGGCCCCTGTCCTTCCACTGGCTACAGGCTCCAGGCTACTGCAGATACCCTCTTTTACTTACTTTACAGCGCAACACCCCCTTCTCTTTAAACATTTTTTCTTGCTGGCTTATAATTTAATTTTCAACGCTCCCCCTACCCCCTTCTCTTTAACATACTCAACTTTTCGGGGTGATTCCCCCCCTTCACTTTAACCTTTTTTTTCATCCAGGCTTATATTTTACTTTTTGCTCCTCCCCCTCTCCCTTCTCTTTACCTCACTCATTTTTTTTGCAGGGTTATATGACCAAACTCACCTCAAAGGTGATGGAGACGCATTATGTGATCACCAGTTACATTACGCAAGGTTATATTCACTAGTTTGTTTTGTTAGGCACGGGGAGATGAAGTGATTTGCCTATAATCACAGGATGTTGAGCCGATGCCGAGACCCGAACCTGGTTCATAGTCAGCAACTCTACCCGTTACGCTACGTCCTCTCCCTAGAGGAGAGAGTTGCTTTACATTGTGGCATGCACCCCTACCTCTTTTTACAGATTTATATTTTACTTTTATTCCTGCTCGTTTTTTGTATGAGCAGCGCCATATTTTCAGAAGACATAATTAATAATCTTGAGGTATTGGGTGCTCGGTGTGCATGAGTGTACAGTTGAGGTGGATGCGCTCCCTTACCTGTGCTTTAAATGCAGCAGCCACTTCAGCAGCGAACATGCAATTAATGTTTTACATGCAAGTTTTGAGGACTAATAACAATTCTGCATTAGTGGAATTCATAGCTGGACAGATGGGAGCAGGGACACTTTGCTCTTGCGGAATTGTCATTAACGGGAGGACACAGCTCGCCCATCCTTTGTGACCAAGCCATTGATCAGCGGAGCACTGAGGGGTGCTCTTAAGGCGTCAGTCTCTGGATGGAGCAGGAGCACTCTCTCGAACCTGACCACCACAGCAGCAGCAAAGCATGGGGTCTGCAGACATGAACCAAATCTACGGTCTCGGTGAGGACAACCTGGAAGTGTTCACAACCGTGATGTCACCAAAGAGTGCGTGAACTTCAGACCTGGGAGGGAAAATGGCTGTTTTTGCTGGGGAAAACATATGTGCTGATCCGTGTGCAATGGGATACCGCTGGTGTGTTGTGCAGTCTGCGGGAAGTGACCTGCTGCATTTCAGTCCATAGCATGCAAGCACTGCACTTAGTTGTTCTTGTACTTAAGTTCATTAACACTGGGGTGGTTCAGCTCGTAGGTGTCACTGTTACCAAACTTATGGTACTTGAATTACCCTCTGCAGAAGAATGTAAGGGAGAATATGCCTTACCAGGATTAGACCCCCATGACCACCAGATGCCACCTTTTGTAGACAAAAATTGAACGACTCACCGAGCCATCCTCTAGAGCATAATTTTTGTTAATTCACCCATTCTTTCACTCGATAACGGTGCTTTAAACCAAAAGCAAACTGTGCCATTTGGCCTATGTAACAGACTGTTTCGAATGACTGTCATTTGTTTGTACCTATGTACGTTTCAGGGATCTTATAACTCTCTTGTTAATGGGGGCATGTTGGCACGAGAAATGTGCATATACAAATGAATTAATAACGTCTTTTGTTAACTTAAAAATACATGACATGATATAATTGTGGCCCTTCTGCCTTGTGTGCACTTTCACAAGTGACGTGGGATTGTTTTGTATTCTATTGCCAATGCAACGAACATAAAGTGACTTTTGTCAGAGCCTTCCCAATATCCATTCTTAGAGGCTCAGTGTACTGGGACTGACAGACAGCTCCTCCAAGAACAATGATTGGCAAAGCCAATAGGTTTCGCCTATGCAAAATCTATTAGCCTTGTCAATATTTTTTTTACATGTTGCACAGCAGTTGAACTGTGCAACATTACTTAAGGTAAAAAAAAGCGCTGTAATGCGACCAGCACTAACCGCATCATAGGACTTTTTTTTAACTTTAAGCCATATGCACAGAAAGTCAACTGCTGTGCAACATGTAAAAAAATGACAAAGCCGATAGATTTTGCATATGCAAAACCTATTGGGTTGCCAATGCTTGGTTTTTTTCATAATACAGCTGGAAGGAAGCCAGATCCACATATATAATAGCCAACAATTCAGGAAGGAGGGTTGAGACGGCATATGGGGTGAACTTCAAAAATTAAATGCCCCTTTGGCTTACTATGAGCTAAGATGCCCACCTTGTTCTTATAAAATCAGTGAACCACTAAAGTACTGCAGAAATCACAAGTCGATATAACTTTCGAGTGACTTATTACCAGGCATTGAGAGGAACGGCTGAGCTATTTTCACACCCACGAGCCACAAGACCTTGGCTGCAAGAACAACAAAAAACAAGTTAATAATACAACTGGATAGAAACTAACAGATCTCAAAATGGAGGGTGTCTCTTAGACACTCAGTTCCTGTCTGACAGTGAAGTGGTCGAAGTAAGTGGCTCAACCTGGCCTTGTGGGGCCCCCACACGTAGAGTTCCCCGTTGTCCCACCCGCCTCGTGATTCTACACCCCGGCAGCGTGGGTGTCGCATTGTCCCTTGCAGTTACATCTCCCTTTGTTGTGAAGCACAGTTTTGTGTTTCTCCTTCAGGACAGCCTTGACACACGTACTTTGTTTACTGTTTCAGATCTTTAAAAAACATGTTCCAAGGCAACGAGTAACATATTTCAAATACGCCAGTTTTGTTAGGCCTTCCGTCCCTTGTTTACCAGCAAAGCTCAGGCATTAGCTACACCTACGATGCTAGCTAAAACATTCGGTTGAATCTCTTTTTCAAATTCTTGTGTATATATTTGGATTTATGCACCGATAACCTAACAAGAGACTATCAGAGCAATGTACATACATAAGTAAATTTGTGAGGAAATAAGAACAGGGTCTCTAAACAGTGTCGGACTGTGACAGAAAATCGGCCTAGGCACCAAAAGAAAAGTGATCCCCAATAGTAAATTAGAAAGCTGAAAAAGAGGCCCATGATTGCAAATAGGGGCAGTTTTTAGCCTGTAAAGGCAAGCTGTATAAGTGTTTGGCAAGGTAGACTGCATGGATTAGAGCTTGCTACAGACAATGTTTGGTTTGATATCAGGGAAATCAATATTGAAAATCGGCCCAGCAAATCATAACAAGCATTTACAATGCAACGGGTCTCGCGTTTGCTCATGTTAGAGCTGATCTGCCTTTTCTCTATCTGGGTCAAAATCTGATGATGAAAAATATATCACCGGTTCTAACGGGTGAGAGTGCCACCTGCAATTGCTTCCAAACATTAGGCCTTGACATTATTAGTGGGGCTAGAAAACAATATTAGATCACGCTTATCAGGGGGTTTTACGAATTTGAATTACCCAAATAAATTACATACATTCAACATTACTAGTTCGGGTGGAAGGAGGAGTGAGAAAAATGTTCGCGGAGAACACAATTAATTATTATGTACCAAAGCCTGGATTCAAACGCAACTCCTCAGGTTCCAAACTAGTAAATTAACCACTAGACCACATCCTACCCTAATTGTCCTTCACTCTTTATTCATACCAACAAATGGCTTCTGAAAGCAGGCATCTGAAATAATCTTTGCCATTCCTCTCTAGACTGCTCAAAAAATCTAGAGAAGATTGAGGGAGAGGTTCAATAGATGTGGGAGATGGCAAAAATTGTCGACCCAATGAATACTAAAATCCTGCATGCCCAGGTTTCAAGGATATGCGATCGAGAAATGTGTACAAACTATCAATTTCACATTAGATTATTTGCAAACTTGTTGGTAGGACTGAACTAGTTTTAACTCTTCAGGAGGTCAGAGATAAGGAGAAAGGAGAGGAGGACAAAGGGCAATTTGCAAAGGGAAGAATTGGAAATGGAAGATGCATTTATTTTAAGGTGTTGGGAATTGCTACATTAAGTTTAACAAACTACCTAGGGTTATATTTTTGCTATGTAGTTGGTGGGCAGTGACCTCGATATAGATTTCTCTAGGTTTCATGCACTGGTGGACAATGTCATTTCATGTTCATTTCACTGATCACTGAAGAGTATATGATGGTCATTTTAGGTGATAGCCATGAGTGATTTGTGCTCTGACCTGGTCAAAGTACACAAGAAAGACAGTGGCAACATATATCACTGCTTAAAACTAATCAGGCATTGACTCAGAGGATAAGACAAAGACCAGGCCTAGTAAGTAAGTATAGAATACCGGATAAAGTGGTTAGACAAGTGTCTGGACCAAAATCAAATCATAGTTTTAGTGAAATAGATGCCGGCTCTCTGATGTTTTTTTTTGCATAATCTCCGGTAGGTAAGTAGGTAAGCCCTTATATTGGAAGGGTAGTCTTCCTGTATAACTCCTATGCTAGGCAGCCTACACTCATCTAGGCACCATGGTACTTGAATGTACAAGGCAGGCTGGTTAGAGTGCAGGGGCAGCCGCAGGTCAGTCTTCGTAGATATGGCTCTGTGCTGTGTCTTCCACGTTACACAAACCAGTGCAGCAAATATGCTTGATGCGTTGCATTGTGTGAAAATTAAGTAAATCTAGGCCTGAGTTGTAATCAACGCCTTGGGCCCCGTTACTGGTTTCTCAGTAGTGCCCGATTTGGGATTATACTACATGCAATAATACCGCACATTTGGGATTGTCCATTGATACATAGCGTCAAAGAAAAACTCGCAGCGTGTGCCTTGGGGAGAGTGGCTGGAATGTGGAAAAAACCCACAGAAACTGGTCAGCAATATTTATTCCCGCAGTAATTCTCCATTCCATAGTGTGACAATATGGCACTCCCACACCCTGCGGTATGTCTAACTCTGGGTGCGGCATTACCTGGTAGGTTTTCCTGAAGAACCCATACTGTGTGTCCTACAAAACATTTTCAATTCATAGAAAATGCTGTAGTTCACTAAATAGAACAGTAACGAAATATGTAATAACACTGAGAGTATCAAACGTTACGAGTTTAATTCATTATGTTATGTAGTCCCAAACGTTTACTTTTTAAATGGTCAGCTATGTAAAAAACTTGGAAATAAAGAAACAAAGAACAAGGGGCTAGCCAATGAACAATACTTGGCGGAAGCATTTAAGAGTAATATATTGGGGGAGTGGGGAGAGCCAACAAATTGGAGCTGTTCCACAGCTGAATCAAGGGTCTGCCTTGGCTCTAAGAGCCCTTGCATGAGCCGAGACATGGACATGTTTGTCATGTAAATCATGCAAAAAACATCATAATTTCATCAAAGTTTTAAAAAAAAGTGCATTTCTTTAAAATGCGACAGCCTTGACATTAATAAGTTACATTACAGGTCCAATGAGGTGTAATGAAGAAAGAGTGGGAGTGGTGAAACAAAATATTTCCCTAAGGTCACCAAGTTTGGTGAAAGAGGAAAAATGGGATTCAGCCCAGTTTTTCTGGTTTCACTTTGTAAAGCCACTAACTTGCTATCTATTTGTCCCTCCTTTTTGGCACAAATGTTAATGCTAAGTTTTAAACTTTGTGCACGAGGGTAGAGAAAAGGCGGCAGTCAGAATCCAAATGAATGCTTGGCTTGTTTTGGGCTCGAGGTTCCAAGAGGACCTCGAGCAGTGCCAGAGACAGGCATCTATCAAGCTTATGTGAGAGAAAGTGTATGTGTGTATGTGTAAGCATGTGTGTGAGTCAAAGTAAAGGACACAGGGTGTTTGATGTCATTTCCGCTGCTCCTGGCATTTTTGTGAATTGACGCTCATGATATCTACAGTCCTCGATGTTCTCCTGCATCATTTACAGGTTGGGGAATGTGTTTTTAGAGTGGTTCTGCCACCAGAAAAACACTTGCAGAAGATCTAATGCTGGTGGGAATAGAATCAGAGAAGCAACCCTATTTAGGTTATGCCCAGGACCACCACCATGATGGTACTGAACAGGAGAAGTTTAGAAATGTCCTAGTGCACTAGGAGAAACCCATTAGTGCATAAGGCATGTTAGTTATTTTTTTTCCAGAGATAAAGATACTCTCCTTTGGGGATCTGCCATCAAAAACGAAATAAGTGACAGCAGGTCCACCATTTGGTCCGCACACCAGCTGCTAAGCAGCCTGTCTGCCAATTGCTAAATTAGAACTTAAAATTCATAAAGGATCTAGGTTGAAATAGTAACAGGTGTAATGGTAGCACACATTCAGGACTTTAAGAAATCTGAGATGCAGTTCCTAGTAAATTTATGGAAAACAATTTGGGTCTATCAAGGCTTTGTATTGTCTTAATGTTGTGCCTGCCTAAGTATCTTTTGTGCTTTCAGTATTACTTCATCGTGAGCCTTTTACAAGGTTGCCTTTTTGCTTTATCTTCTTTTTTAAGTTCATGGGTGGATTGTAGTAGTTATCCCTGGTTTCTGAGATGTCGATCATGGATGGTGATTTGGAGATGGTATTCCATGGAAAAGGCTTATTTTGTCCATCCATGTTTCACTGTTGAAACTCTAGTAGACTTGTTCTTGAGTGCTCATAGACGAGAAACTGCCATTACAAGTCTTTTCCCCACAGAATGCCTTTACCACAAATCCATTACAATGCAATGCCTTTACCATGCAATGCTTAACCATGCATACCTCTACCACACATATGCCTTTACCACGCATGCCTTTACCATGCAATGTTTAACCATGCATACCTCTACCACACATATGCCTTTACCACGCATGCCTTTACCATGCAATGCTTAACCATGCATACCTCTACCACACATATGCCTTTACCACGCATGCCTTTACCATGCAAGGTATGTATATTTAAGGTAACTGTGTGTGTATGTGTACATAAACATATATGGCCATGAGTGGTAAAGGCATCTGTGTGGTATAGGTTTCGTAGGTTTCGTGGTAAAGGCGTGCGTTGTATAGTCATACAATTCAATCAGATTGTTCTGTCACAGTTTCCTCTCACTCATGATTCTGTTCTTACCCTCCATGCACCAGCACATGAAACTAAGCAAAGTCCATAATGGTTATCTCCTGGCAGAACGGTTCTGGTTCTTTCCGTACTTACTGTGCCCAGGGATGTAACAATGCCTTACAATCCTGTTCTTATGCATTTTATTTCTTGAAACATTCTGGAAAAAATGTAAATAAGAAAACGAAAGCAGTTCTGGAAAAACAGTTTCTACGAACAAGTTCATTTGATTTTTTCCAAATGAATAGTATGCCCAGGATGCAGATACTGTCCCGGTGAATAGCCCTGTTTGCTAAAGAGAATCTCTGCAGTCTTTTCTTCGCATGTCACATAGTCCCTCTCTTTCCCTATCATGGAGGAAGCTCTCCCTACTTACCTTCCTCCTTACTGCCTACTATCTCTGACTTGTTTTTTTGTGGGGTAAACCTTTCACATTCCCTCCTTCTTTTTCTCTCATCCCGTCTTAAAGTCCATTTCATCAGCCCAGCCAGTTCCTCCCCTGTTCTCCCTCAACTGTGTTTTTTAGATTGAGCATTGCAGCGGGCAAGCTCTGCTTTTCCGACGTGTTGGTATGTATCTGGGCTTTCAACCGTGCCCACTGCACGCCCATCAATATCACTCGTTCATGGGCTTGACTTAAAAAAATTATTTATTTTCAATGGTAAATGCTTTACGTTTGTCCCTCCTGTTACATGGCTAATTGCACTTTTGCCGTTATGTTTGACTGCGAGCGAACTTCTTTTTGATATTGTGTCCCTTCACACTGATGCTCATGGTGGCCATCGGCTCACTTATGTGAAACTGTATTACTTTCATTTTTTAACTAGTTGTTTACTGATTATGTCTTTGGTGTGTGTTGTACCTATTTCTCTTTTATGCCCTTTCTTCCTCTAACAACAGCCTAGGTTTTAAGCTGCATTCTGAGCAGCTCATGTTTTATTTTTTCAACTATGGGGGTACTAAGGTACTGCTTAGAAACGTGCACAAACCAGAATCCTCCCCAGCTATCAGGAGCAAAGGGGCTGAGCTGGCCCCTCGTTTCAATTGCTTTTAGAAACACCTCCAAAGGGGAAAAGAACTTTAACAAGAAAAATCCCCATCTGTCCTTCCAGTGAAGTTTCTGCTGCTTGCCAGCAGCCCGTTAATATCGCCTTTCATGTGAGCTTGTTAGACTAGTTGCTAGTTCTGATCTGCCTAGTTCATGTTCCTCACAGCAGGCACATTAACCTTCTGCACTACATTATAATTAGTCCAAGCTTCCACTAGAGACAAGTAAGTTCTCTCTCCAGAAATAACATTAATCACCAGAGTTATTTTAACATTTGAAGATGTAATGCAGTCTGTGATCTGCCTACAACACATTCTTTGCAGCAGCCACATTAGCCCTCTGCACTGCCTTATAATAATTCCTAGCATCATCTCTTGCTTACAGCGCTGCATTTAGTAGGACCAAAAGAGACACTTGGGAAAGTCATAACAAGACCAAAATGAAAGCGCAATATAAAAAATTGAAAATTTGCAATTACACATTATCCTGCTTTATTATTCATTACTCATAAAAGTATATGCAGCAGTTATTAGCGTGCGATGTAAAGTGACAGCTGAACCTAGAAAAACATACTTTTCATGTGTGCTAATATGGAAATTGTTGGTCTTGTAAGCTAAAAATATAAAGCTTAAAGCTTATGGCTTCGCTATTAAGCAAAAAAGGAATCAGCCTTCAGTGCAGAGTAACAGCTGGATCTAAAGAAGGCACAATTATTATGTTTGCAGTGCTTAATTTGAGCCGGGGTGTTCCGATGCAGGGCACAAACAATTTTTGTTAAAGGGCCATCAGTTATTTTTCTGCTTCACTGATTTACTGGGGGCAAAATAAAGAATAATTTATTATAAATGCAAACTCTAACATGTGAAAATGTCCTTCCCTCCAAACTATGAGCTGGAAGTTTAAACAGGAAGATGTTATCATGCTGTAGAAAACATTTCGAACACAAGGACATGAATCACTCTTTACTCATAAGCATTGTAAAATACAGCAAATTAACGTCAAAAAGACTGCTATTGAGATGAAAGTTTAATTTTAACGTGAAAAACAAAAACACAGAGCAGAAACATTAGCATGTGTTCGTGAAAGGGCAGCATCACCCATATGAAAGAGCGTAAATGACTGGTTGGCTTGATCTGTAGACATAAGCAATGTATAAAATTTTGTGTAGAGAATCACACTTAAACAGTGTAAATTGCAGCCAAACACCATATGGGACACACCAGTAAAACAACACGTAAAGACAAATATTAAAAGACACAATTGTATTAATATGTAGGCATTAGCTTTTAATTTTTTTTTTATTTTCCATGTGACCATTGTGTTCTGTGGTTCGACTAGATTTTTTCGGTGGCAATCGTGTATTGTGTAAGCGTATATTTGTCTTCAGTAAACACGTTAGCGTACTTCAATTAAGCTTTTCCCAATTAAACGCTGCTAAATAGCAAGTGAAGGAGAAACATTTAGTGGTATATTTAAGAAAAGTGGAGCTGCACTGTGTGCACCGCCACTTTTCTTGCACCCCTTTACCGCCCCCCCTACCGCCACCATGTGTGTGCCGTATTTAAAATATGGTGCACCATGGCGCAGGGTAGGGGGCAATAGCGTAATTGATGTACTCTGCACGAGTAGTGCCAAACTTTTGGTGCTACTCCTGCAGAGTACATAAGGGCCCATTGTAAACTCCTATTCTGTGTTCACACTTCAGTACATTTCATCGTTACATAACACTGTCTTCTTGTTCTGTATGTAGCGAATTGTTCAGTCCTGGAACCGTGCACATGTGGATTTTATACTACCTTGTGCTTTTGTATGTACAGCATGTGCTATTCAGTGTAACATTCCTTAAAATTCCAGCCTGTTCCAGTGAACTTGAGGTTCGTTACTTACATTACTTGTTGTCAAAGGCAAGACTGCCTCTCAGTCAAGTCAAGAATGTTATACCTCTCAGACCTTTGCAGTGGTTAATATATAAATTCCGTATTGCAAGCATATTAAAAACCAAAAACAAAGCTTGCTCGCAAGTCTTAAAATAACTTTGTGCGTCTGCTTCTGTCTCTCCAATTATTGTCAATTGTCCCAATAAATGTAACACACATTTCTGGTTTCTCCTACGAATAGTGCTGTATTGATAACTTTGAAGAGGTCATCAAGTTGCTCTTGAACCATGGCGCTAATGTGAACTCAAAAGACAACGAGCTGTGGACTCCACTTCATGCTGCTGCCACCTGCGGGCACATCAACCTGGTGAAGATTCTCATCCAGTAGTAAGAGTCTCTTCATTACTTTGCTGGTGTCTCTTTTGTCAATTGCATGCATGGTCACTATATCCCACTCCCCTGCCTTTCCTCGTGTCTTTATTGCCAGTTCTGACCTCTGTCCTTTCTATCACTACCTGGGTGATCTTTTGTTTACAACCTTCTAGGTAGGTTGATCAAGTGTGTCATCCACATTTGCTTCCTTTGCCTGGTACCTCTGACTCCTCATTACACTCCTTATCCTTCCCTGTGGGATCCACGTTAGCTGTTGTCAACATATGGGTGACTACAGGTTGGGGATTGAAGCGATTGGATGCGTGGGGATCTAGATTCAGGTTGGAACCAGGAGAACAGTGGTTGTTGGGTATGAGTTCTGTTGAAAGGTTCAGAAGAACTGTGCAGATTTTGATCCAGATGCTATGAATCAACAGAATAGCTCTGTGGAAGCAAATTCTAGAGTCAGGGAAAGATTAGGAGCTCTGAACAATGGAATCGGGAATTGCAATTAAAGTAGCACTGTGAGATACCATGCATGTAGACATGGGTACCACTGTGAGATACCATGCATGTAGACATGGGTATGATACAGAGGAGCTATCAGATGCTAGATTCAAGTGTGATAATGAAGAGTTTTGTGTTTTACCATTCCTTAATCAGCAAGGAGAAGCAAATTGTTGAGACCGCAAGAATTGCAAAGCAGTTGTACAGCAATCATACGCTCAGTGACAAGGTAATACAACGTAAGACAAATTTGTAGAGTGCTGCTTGTCATCTGTGAGGGTATCCAGGCACTGCCTGGAACAATTGCTACACCTAGTTCATGCTAGATTGCATTCATGCAGTGCTTAATCCGTGCCAGTGGTTTCCGGTGCTCAGCACCAGCACTTAATACTTCACGCCAGCACTTGTTTGTGACAGGCCACCACAAGTTTGAGCTGTCTGGCTATTTTTTAGCTTAAACACATCAGCAGAAAATGTATCAATTCAACGTACAGTTAAAAAAAATATATATGTGTGCCGAAAACATTCTTAATACTTAGTCACCTGGAATAGTCCAAATGGTCATACATGAGGGAGTATGATGTAATTTGGCAATCCTGGCAGGGGAAATGGGTGGTGTAACTGGCAATGACCTTATAAAAAATACCTTAGACCCTGGTACTTATTTTTCCACAAATTAAGATCCGCATTCATGCGTCACCTAAAGCAATGCAGCGTAGTCTTCCTGTGTGGCTCTCTCCCACATTGCATCTGCAGCAGGTACTGGGGTGGTACTGGCCATCCCAAAGCCTTCATTTGCTTCCAAGCATCATCTCATGACAGTCACACAGCCATTCACTTACCTGTTGCCGCAACTTGCAGTACTCATTAATGGCCTGGGTATCAAAAGGACACATAAACATATCACTGGGCCGCTATCGGACACTTGTAGAATACTGCTGTTGCCCATCGCAAAGATATCCTTGATGCGGCCTCATGAGAGTCAAAACCAGCACCAGTAAATTCTGGCAGCTGACACTCTGCTTCGCTTATAACAAAATGTGCATATCTATAAAATAGTGGAGTAAACAAATCTAAAAATTCGAATAGCATGCCGATCTAAGAAGAATGTAGTTTCACTTCCATGGATGCAGCACAATGCATTCTGGGGTCAGCCCTTTTATTTTCTGTAGAGATCAGACAATTAGATCATCCGTAAGAACGAGTCCTTCGATACTGACCACAGGCAGGATCCTTGATGGACTGAACAAGTGCTGCGAAGTCTATCGTTATCTCACCAGTCACACAAAAGATTCCTAGTTGCAGACGTCTGACACTATTATTTCAGTTCCTTTTTTTATCTTTCTCTCTACAGCGTCTTCTGTGACTGGAGCTACACTCTGAAAGAAGAGGCAGGAGTCTGCGGCTGACTCATGTGCTGCAGTGCAAAATGTACCTGTTACATTACATTGCACCCGTTAGGTGGGAGGACGTTCGTTTCACATAACGCGTTCTGTGCCTTTATCTATTTGTAAAGGGTTCCAAAATCTAAACTGTCACTCCAAAAAATAATTTACGAATCGCAGTGTGCCTTTGATTCTTTGTGAATTTCATTTTTTGTTTGCTTGAAATCTATGAATTTGTGAAACAAGGGCTTTAAGTAAACCGGGCCCTCCAGGCCCACTTAAATTGCCCTTTATGCTTTACAGAGAACCAAAGTACATAATTCTGCAAAAAAACAAACAAAAAAAACCTGAAAAACACACCCTTTGTATAAACTAAGGTATAATGCAGACATGTCCTTCTGGAGCACCTGTCTCCACAAGGAATATGTGTGGCCGAGTCAGACATTCCATCACTATGGGAACTGAAAAGGTCTCTACCTCTCTGCGGGTTATTTAGAGGTGGCCGGAGCCAGGAGACCACTCTGTACCCCCCTGCTGAACTCAGTTTCCACACTGTACTTAGTGTGGGGGAAGTGGAGGGGGTTACACTGGCATAACCTCTGCTGGCACCGCAGGCATAAAGCCTTCCCTTGGTGGCCCACCTCCATCCACATCAGCCAACCAAGTCACAGCAGCACTCGCCATGCCCAAATTAGGGCAGGGCAACCACCGCTCGTTTTCCCCACCCTTGCATGACAGTAAACTGTAGGGAAATGCACAATGGGCCCCATGTACAGAAGCGAAACTCCACACCGCATCGGGACCATTGCTTTTCTGAAAACAAATTTCTGCTTTGGGAATTTGTTTACAGAGAACCACTTGGCAAAGCAGGAGCATCAAACCTTGTGTCAGCTCAATAAAGGAGGATTGGGAGTCTCAGGCAAAATGCACAGTGTTCCTGATGCACATGGAGTAAATTCCCTGCATATCAGAGACAGGGCTTGATACACAAAGGTAAAGTTACACATTTGTGCAAGTTTAAGCCTTTTCAGTATTCATAACATTTCATTTTATTGATGTTTAGGACTGCAGATACTTTGCAGTCAGGGCAGAGATCTCAGCACATGAAAAGATAAAGCAGGCTTGGAGGACATAACCAGGCTCTGACAGACCTCTATGTTTCTCTCTCCCGAACACAAGCACACACAAGCACACAGATGCACAACTCTCACACATACACACTTTTATCTCAGAAAACTCCACACATGCTAAGCTACTTCTTATCACCATTAACTAGTTGTAGAGTAATGTGCAGAAATAAACTGTGTTAATAAGGCACCTCATTAAAGATAGAATAGAAACAGAAAAGGGAGACGGCAAGGGGTGCAAGGAAGCCACAGAAAATGTAAGGATGGAAACAAGGAAGCAGCTTCAGTCCACTAAGTGGCTACACCAGAATCCACCAGAATCAATGCAACCCAAACAAACTCAACAGTAACCGGTGCATGGACATGGATGAGCGATGAATATAATCTTTAACAACATCTTAGACCAGTGGGTGCACAACCTGGGAGACCGCTGTAGTCATGATGTAATAACGGTGGGTGTTACTAACAGCTCCATTTAATAGTAGGTACTGTATAGGTCAAGATCTGTGGATCAGCAAATGCTGTCACAGCAATCATTACCCTGCTTGACCATGTCTAGAGGCTTAGAGTGCAGCCTTCTGCGCGAGGATACATGCATGCAGTAGCACCTCAGCACCGCTGGGACACAGATCTCTGTAGCTTATTCTACTTTGCTCATGCATGGATTCTGAGATGAATTAGTGTCATTTGTTGCAGAAGAAGTGTGCAAGGTGAGTTGGCTATCGGATAAAAGAGTAAAACAATTCCAGGTTCACAGACACTGAAATCAGTTGCTGGAAGCCCAGGAGCATCGCCTTCTGGATTCCTCCCTTATTTTCCTGAGTCACTGCCAGCACCTCAACAAGAACAAGAGGGAGACACCAATAAACCAGGAGACGGGGAGGAATAAAGAGAGTGAACGCGCAGGAGTGTGATATTTAAAGGAAATTTGAAAGAGAAGAGAGGAAATGATTGAAACTAAACAAAGGGGGCTCCACAAACGTTGCTTTTTCTCTGCCATCTATCATCCACCATCGGTTCTCATCGGGAACAGAAGGCCTTCAGGAGGCAAAGGGCAAAGGGCAAAGTACCACTGGTGGAAATGGCCCTTTTTGCAGGGTCATCCCCAAACTTTTTGCCTCCTTCCTCCTATTTTTTTCTGACCAGTTTTTGTTGGCTTTAGGACTCTGGGCACTAACCAGTGCTAAAGTGCATATGCTCTCTCTGTAAATTGTATTATTGTCGATTGGTTTATCCATGACTGGCATATTTGATTTACTAGTAAGTCCCTAGTAAAGTGCACTAGAGGAGCCCTGGGCCTGTAAATCAAATGCTACTAGTGGGCCTGCAGCACTAGTTGTGCCACCCACATGAGTAGCTCTGCAAACATGTCTTAGACCTGGCATTGCAGTGTCTGTTAGTGCAGTCTTGCACTGCCAATTCGACTTGGCAAGTTTACCCACTTGACAGGCCTAAACCTTCCCTTTTCATACGTGTAAGGCACCCCTAAGATAGGCCCTAGATAGCCCCGTTGGCAGGGTGCAGTGTATGTTAAAGGTGGGACATGTACTAATGTGTGTTGCATGCCCTAACAGTGAAATACTGCTAAATTCAGTCTTCGCTGTTGCAAGGCCTATCTCTCTCATAGGTTAACATGGAGGCCTGCCTTTAAATAACTTTAAAGTGCAGATTCCCTTTGAGAGCAGTTAGAAACTTGGAGTTTGGGGTCTCCAAGCTCACAATTTAAAAATACATCTTGTAGTGAAGTTAGTTTTTAGATTGTTAGTTTGAAAATACTAGTTTTAGCAGGTAGGCATTTTCTTACTTAACCCATTCTGTGACTCTGCCTGTTTGTGGACTCCCTGTCTGTGTCAGACTGACAGTTGGGCTGTTTGTGAATCCCTTCTAGACAGTGAGACAAAGGGAGCTATGGTGTAGCCTGCATATCCTGATGGGCCATCTGAACTAGAGTGGAGGGAAGAGTGGTCACTTACACCTGCCTGGGCTGTGGCTGCCCTCACACAATGCATTCTCCAACCCCCTGGTGTGTGTCTGTGGCTAGGCCTGGGCAAGGCAGGATCTTATGAATCACAGAGACTTTACTTTGAAGTTTGCCTACTTCAGAGGCAGAAAAGGGTAAAAGTAGTGGACCCAAAACCCCAGACTTTAGATTTCTTCAAGATAACTTCTGGATTCAAGGTGAACCTCTGCTAAGGGGAAGAACTGAAGAGCTGAGGAGAAGTGCTGCTCCTGCCTGTGACTGTGCTTTGTTGGGCTATCCTGCAGTTGCTGCTTCTGCCTGTGAAAGGGGGCAAAGACTGGACTTTGTGGTATATTCCTGATTGTGAAGAATCTCCAAGGGCTTGAACTGAACTTGCCTCCTGTTTTGAAGTCTCAGGATCATCAAAGACTTCCTCTGCTAACATCTGGACTCTCTGCTGAGACTCCTGCCCTGCCAAGTGGTGTCCTATCCAGTCCCTGGCAGGGGCAGCTCCTTCATAAGGGCAGAGGAGCGTCGCCCCTCCACCAGCAGCCGTAGCTGCAAACCTTTTCCCCCAAAACGATAATAAACTTTGTTTATTATTGTTTATAGGAAAAAGGGGAGGGACCACGGGGTCATGAGCAATGAGGGGGAGTGCTCAGCACTCACCCTCAGAGCACATGTGTTTTTGGCCGGCTGTCTCGGGCAGTCCAAACACACATGCACGAAGATCTCTCTCCAGCCCAGCAACACAGTTGCTGAGCTGGAGAGCCTGCACAGGCTCCCAGTCTGCCTGGAAGCGCACTAGCTGGGTGCTTCCATCCAATCCTGATGCTGCTCTGAGCAGTCTTCTAGCTTCAATGGAATACTTGTGTCAATGCGTCAGTATTATGGTTACTTAGCCTTGCGTAGTGTTATTAATTACTGGCAATATTTGCAGGCCTGGGCAAAATGTAAATTATGCCAGTACAATTCACAAAATTCTTGATATTCGTGTTGCGCAAAATTTTCTAAATGTCTAGAAATTTCACAATATGCAATTTTGCCTAATTTTACTTCTGGGTCACTGGTACCCATAGAAAAACTCTCACATAGAGACATTTTCTGTTTGAAGTATGTCATAGCATTAAAATCAGCGAGATTCTGCAAACTCAGTTTCTCACTAAAAGCATAATTTAATGAGATTTCAATGAGATTTCATTGAAATTACTGAGTTTCACAAACCCTTTAATATTTGGTGTTAATGGGTTAGTATCATTGTTTCAGAAGGTTACTTGTAGCAACATTCTACTTTCAGAGTAGTGCTAATTTGCCAAAGAAGAAGTACTGGTGCCCAGGGTTTCTGTCAGAAGCTTGTCACCAGCTCTGATGAATGTTGGGGTTGCCGAATACCAAGGCTTCTTATTTTTGATTCCATCTTATGCTTGTTTCCTCCACTTTACTACTCTTCCTGCCCCTTTATCTCACTCTTGCAGCATTTTTAGGTCAAGCTTAGCAGCGTGCAAGTGCTGCTTTTCCGACGTGTTGGTATGTATCTGGGCTTTTAACCACACCCACCGCCCGCCCATCACTATTACTCGTTCATGGGCTTGTGCTTCAAAAATCCTTTATTTTTGTTGGTAAATGCTTTATGTTTGTCCCTCCTTGGGGCAGTTTAGTTACCTCCTTAGACATCACCCCTGTTACATGGCCAATTGCACTTTTGCCGATACGTTTGACTGCAAGTGAACTTCTTTTTCCATTCGTGTGCTCCTTCACGCTGATGCGGTGGCGCTTTGAATAAGCTCGCTTATGTGAAACTGTTTTACTTTTCATTTTCAATTTATGTGGCAAGAAAAGTCTGGTTAGGAGTTTACAACGCTAATAGCTCTAACTCGAGCAAATGCGAGACCCATTGCATTGCAAATGCTTGTTTCATCCCTGTTTTCTCCCCTTGGCAGTTTTTATGTCTTTCTCTGCCTTCTTCTTTCATCCTTTTCTGTCTTTTTCTTATCTTTTCAGGGTCAATGACCGATGATAAAAAATAAGTGCCTAAACACATGCAACTAAACCCTCAAATTTAGCACAAGTTCCCAGTCATGTTGGGCATCTTTGATGCAGCATTCTGTGGTCAGGGCCCTTCTTTGGGTCCTTTAAGCAGTGTCGGGCCCTTCTTTGGGTCCTTTGGGCAGTGTCGGGTTTCAGAGCTCTGGTGGAGGTGACAGAGCCGTACTCTCCGTTCACAGCCACGCTTGTTGGTGCTGGAGCAGAGTTCTGAGTTCCTGGTCTTGCTTGCTATCGTTTGTCAGTTGTCTGTATGCAGCACACAGGATGATTTTCAGGCAGCTTTCAATTGAGGCTGCCACAGACAGTGATGAACAGAGACGAACACGCTGCAGCTGCTTTCTCTCTTTCCGTCATCCCATTCATTGGGTTATTGATGGTTTTCTTGTATTCGGTAGAATTCTTTGTCCTTTTGAATGTGTTTTACATTTCCACTTCCGCCCCTTCCTTTGTATCATTCTCAAATGTTTTAAAGGCTTTATTCATGCCCCGCTCTGCCTCTCTGGTTTTACTCATCTTCACTCGTTTCCCTCATGTATTAAACCCTCTTTTACACTGACTTGTACCAATGTGATCTCTCTCTACTGTCTCTTTCACTTCTTTGCTCGCTTCCTCCTCCTTGCTTTTTCTTTCCCGCTTTATCATTTCTTCTATCGCTCTCCTCTCAACCTCCTCTCCACCCCCTCTACCAATCATTTTACGCTGTTGGCTAAAGTAACATCACACTCAGTATTTGCACATAGCTCTAATGGATGGGGGCAGGTTTTTCTCTCAAAATCACAAACTCAGACTTCCCTTCCTCAAACGTTAAAACAATGTGAAATGTTTCAAAGCTGACACAAACATCTGCACATGTAGCGTGTCACATACAGACTTTTGAAAACACAAGAACGGCCTGATTATTTTGCTCATATTTTCCTCTAACTTTTTGGTTTCTTTCACTTCTCAGGAGTCTCCTTTTTCTCTCCCTCAACTATCAATTTTCTCTTATATTCTCCCATCTCTTTTTCTCACACTCTACGAATCCTCAAAATTGATGGCCTCTCTGCTCACCCGTTTTGCCTTTTGGCCAGTTTCTCTTCCCTGTCTTTCTGTAGCTGTGACTATGCATCTCGTTACCCAGCGATTGAGGGTTGAATTTGGGAAGAACACTTTAGCTTAGGAGTATAGATCTTCTTCTTAATACCATGGAGGTTGGATTGGACTCAGTGAACCTTCTGCATGGGTGCTGTGCTGTGCTGCCCTAAGCTGTGTAGGCTGGTAATGAAGTTCTCCAAAGGCGTCTCCTTCTGCTATTATCTTGTCAGAAACAAATCTGTTTGTTTCTTGAGGAACAGAAACAAGCTCTTTTTCCCCTAGGTCAGAGATCGAAGGAAGCCAAATGGCTCCATGTTGGCAGGATTCTAGCTTACCTGTCCTAATGTGGGATGACCCAACTCCAATACAAGCAGTTTCAGCAAGGAGAGGTGCTTTCTGTCTTCAAAGCAGATGCTGCACAGTTTCCATTACTTAGTGATTCCCACATCCAAATTCCTGCACAGCCATGTGGAAGGATTTGTTAGCCCCTGTCGACTCTCGAGTTGAGATGCCAACCACCAGACCTCTTCTATAATACAAGTTACATATCAAGGGACGTGGATCTCCTGTGAGGAAGACCAAAAGTGTCTTCTTACTCAGTGACCTTAGCCTCTCCCTGGGTGGAAGTACCTCACCCTCCTGCAGCCACGCATATCAAGGATGCTTTATCCAAATGAACTTCTTTTCTGATATTTTGACTCATAGCATCTGGCAGCTGGGCTATTTGTAAATGACAGCTCACACTGGTGTATTTGGTTTGTGATTCAATACCAGATAAACCATGTTAAATGGTAGACTTCCCGAGTTCAGCAGTGGTTATTAGAAATGGGGTCTTTGGTTGGCAGTCAGGTTATCCCCTGTCTAAGCAAGGACCCTCACTCTAGTCAGGGCAAAGGAGAAACACACCTGGTTAACCCCAACTCACCCCTTTGGTAGCTTGGCACGAGCAGGCAGGCTTAACTAAGAAGCAATGTGTAAAGTATTTGTACCAACACACACACAGTAATACAGTGAAAACATTACAAAATGGACACCACATCAGTTTAGAAAAATGGGTACCATTTATTTAAATCAAACAAGGCCGAAACAAAAAAAAATCCACCATACACAAGTGAAGGTATAATTTTCAAAAGAATAAGAGTCTTACTCTATAGAAAACAATGGAAATGATAATTTTGCACAAAGTACCTGGTTAGAGTAGAAAATAAAGCCGCACGGGTGAGCGTGCATTGGAAAAGGCAGTGATGCGTCAATTCCTTCCTCGCAGGGGAGGTCATGTGTTGTTTCTTCTCTGGTCGGCAATGCGTAATTTTTCTCTCTCGCAAGAGAGTGATGGATCGATTTCCGGACGGGGCACCTCGGATCCGTGCAGAGTAGGGTTCTCTTTGACGCCTAGGAACGATACATGGAAAATCCTGTTGCACGATGTTAGCAAATCACGCCGTGTGGAGTTGCGTCCTTATCAGCAGCCACAAGTGGCTCTTGCGCATCGTTTCTCCAGCCATGATGCCTCAATCTCGCAGCTGGGATGTAGGTGGAGCATCGATTTAAGACGCAAAGCCTGTAGCGCATTGTTTATCAGCCGCATTGCAGATGGTGCATCGAAAAGTTCCCCGCACGGTGTTCTGTGCATGGATTTTCACTCTTGTCTGCCAACTTCACCTTTCAAGGGCCCATGGACCAGTCGCGGCTTGCACGACACAGAAGGGGTGGGGCGGTGCTCGAGGGGGTAAGGGGGAAGGGGGTGGATTACATAAAAAATTATAAAATAATTTAAAAAAAACACTTACCTCCTCTGCCACACGCCGCTCCATCCGCTCCTTCGGCTCCTCAGCAATGTCAAAGCACACCCTAAATCAGAAAACTGCTCAAGTGACAGTACGCACAGCTTTGGAATCAGAATACTGCGACAATGAAACATAGCTTTGCTTTTAAATATGGTTATTGACATAGTGACCAGTGGCGTAACACAACTTGAGGGGCCTCGTACAAAGTGCAAGGAGAGTCCACCTCCAAACTCACTCAGGAGCGCTCAGGCCAGGGTAATGTGCTGAGGGGGCCCCCTGAAGTTTGCCCACCTCCGCACCGCAGGGGCTGTGGGGACGTTTGTTACCCACTGATAGTGACAACATTTATGGGTCAAGACCAGAATACTGCCCATGCCACTGAGTATGACTATTAAAGCTAACAATTCTACCTTTACAAATATTAAGGAAGATTCCTAATCTTGAGTACTTCCACCATTTCAGCCGCTGCACAAATAGGACCAAAGATGTACCTGAAACTAGTCATCTGTCCAGCTACCAGAAGCTCTGACCACAGACAACTGGGGTAGTGATGGTTCTAAAACCACTACTTAACCAACAACACCAACCAAGTCTTTAAATATAGTGCTGCCTCACTGAACCTATATGAAACTCTGACCCAGGGTTACAGCCCAATGAGCCAAGTAAGACTCAAGATCAATAAAAGCATACTCTCCTACCACACCAAGCAGGCCTCTGAATCGTGCACATATATGAGTGACAATAATCATAACTCTAAAATATGAATGCTTCCCATATGATTCCATACACAGCCTTGAAACTTGAATGATGTCTAAAAAATATTAGGAATAGATATGGCACTAGAATACTGCTCAAAGATATCAAGTATGCATTAGATCAAAAATACTGACTCAACAATGCCCTGCACAGCTCGGAAATAAAGCTCCCAATATTTAGCCCTTTTCATTAGAGAATGGAGTTTAGAACAAGACTTATGTATGACGCTAAGTTTGTTAACAAGCACTGGTGAAGCTAATGGGTCACATATTCATCATGTGAGTACCAAGCTGTTGGCTTTGCCAATGTTTGCCTGTAAAGTATTATTTTAAAAGTAAAGACAAGCAAATACATATCTTATTATATCACAGACCTATACAATGAATTTAAGGTTTTTAATCTTCTTTATAAGTTACATGGTTTATTCTACATAAACATTTCCCTCAGAAACTCCGATCAGAATTTAAAAAGAATAAAGATCAGAATATAAAGGGAATGCTTGCCATGGCCTAATTTACTTTTCACAGAATTCAGCCATTTGGCCTCTGCAGTAGCCTAGGGAGCAGATATATGGGCCTCCAGGAGAAGTGTCATGCTAAGTACAACTTTACAACAGACAACAGCCCTGTGACTGCAGCAGTCTTTGTGTAAAAGGCTTGTACTTTCATGCAATATGTGGAATGCAGAATATCAAACAAAAATAAGCTTACATTTTGTTCTGCAGCAATACCCATGCACAAATATTCCTGTTGCTGTGATTTTACGGGCTGCTGGAAGGAGTGGCGAGCCGAGCACTAAAGAGCAAATGGAAGTGAATATTTGAAGGGGTGAAGCCGCACATGAGGCAGAGAGCTAGAAATAGCATGCACTCTAAAAGAATGCTGAATGAAAAAAGAAAAAAGTGTTCCCTTAATTTGTAAATGTGAGCAGTGAAAGATACAAGTTAGGCAATCAAAAGGATCATAAATAGACTATGGTCCATGGGCGGGGCAACCACGGGAAAAGAAATGCTAGCCATTGAATAAGAATCAAGCAAATGAGAGCGAAAAAAAGCCAGCTAGTGTTAAGCAATGGAGGGGCTGTAAGCCCACTGTAAGCAATCGGTCTTTTGCAACCAGACAGCTTTCCCTGTTGGTAGGCAAGATCTAAAAATGGAATACTCAATACCCAATGATTTGAAATGGAAGGGTTTCTGTACCATACTTAAAATACATCTTACAATACTAGCCAAAGAACGTCATTCGTGTTTTAAAACAAATACAGGGGTGATCAAAATAAAGAGAGCTAAATCATATCTGAGCACATCTGAGAGGAGAAATGCACTCCGCTTGCCTGGCAGACATGCAGCGTTGCCATATTTAGAGTTCTACATCTGCCTGGCAGAGCTCTGAAGGCACTAAAAGTTCAGTGAGGAGCTACCAAGTTTCGCTCAGCAGACTTTTTGTGTTTTACAAACCAAAATCCAAAATCACTAATGACCCTGATGCCATGGGAGTTTGAGTATGGGATCTTATTTTATTATTTCTGTCTGTGACCGTGAGGCTTTATTTGACAGTCTATAACAGTGAAAAAGGTACATCAGACTGTCTACTCTAAATGGGTCAGACTGCTTGAGGCACTTACACCATTGGCCTTAAGTCCATCAAGCCATTTTTGTAAGGTTTCTGCCGGAACAATCAATGGGGGCACCTCCGAATGGAACCTGTTGTCCGACTCTACTCCAGATAGGGCTAGAGTAACATAGGTTTGCTGGACAGGTACTCTGCCTATCTCTTAATGAGCCCTTTTGCCTCTTGATGACATCTGAGTCCTGACCAAAAAAGTCCAGTGAGGATATTTGGTGAGGATAACTTGTACTACTGTAACCTAATGACTCTCCTGGTAGGTTCAACAATGCCTGGACATTCTAATCTGGCAGGCATCTCTCCGTCGCTACTCATTGCAGATTTCTAGGGTTTATCATTAGCCAAAACCTTAAAATGACAGAACATCGCTGAAGTTACAAAAATGCATTTTCCAACTTCACTCGCTGAGGAAAACTAAACCATCCATCCTACCCTTAAAATTCTGGACATCAGTACAAGCTTAAATGGTCACATATCTCGACGGAGACAATTCACTACTCGCTCACAGGATCATGCACTCCGGGTTACTGATGAACCACAATGACAAACTGCACACCAAATGAGGTGAAAGAACCATGAGGAAAATCCAACAAAAAAGCAAGACTCAAAACCAGGTTTTCTAGTATCCCAGAAAATATCAGAATCTGATCCAGTCTTTTACCTTTAAAAAAAGCTTGACATCTTTCTTTTCCAGACTACATCTGCCAAACAAGCTCCTGCTCTTTTCGTGTGGATGGAATTAAAGGTGTGGGAGGTGATGCTCATAGCCATATTGAAGGAGCTCAATTTCAAAAATAGCAATAAAGAGGCTTTTGAATATCTGTCTTGCAACATGTAATGTTTTTTTCAAAGACAGACCATCAAGTGTCAGATGGCATAAAGTATTTAATTCAAAATGAAGTCACTAGTGCTGAAGCATGATTTATTTTGGTATATATTTAAAATACATATATTCCATTCATTTACATTAATATTTACCATAAAAACATTTCTACTCATGTTTTTAAATTTTAATAAATATTTTTTTATTTCCCATATCCTTTACCTTAGACAGACCTCTGCTCCGGTAGTGGAGAGCAGTGCCTAACTGCGAACAGTTACCAGTACTACTTTACACTGTTAAATTAATTTTGAACTAAATATTTAAATAACTTAATAATATGAAGATAAATTATTTTTTAAAGATTTGTTAAAAATCCCCCTTTCAGTAAAATGTTTATATTTACTTATTAGTTATTTAACATTACCAAATATTATGCATAGAAAGCAAATTATATTAATTTATTAAAAATAAAATTCCATTTATTTTTCATTTAAAATGTTTACTAAAATATGTTATCATAAATATTTAGTTTTGTATTTATATATAATTTCAACATGAAATAAATGTATATAGATTTTTTTTAAAAAGCTGAAGGGAATGTTTTCTTAATGTTATTTCTTATGGGTTCTATGAGGTCTCTTCCTCCATTATTTTCTATGGGAGCATATTGCGGTACCACCGTTTCGCCATGTATGGTTATGGAGTTACTCAATGTCTGTGACTGTTTTGGATCCTTTTGACTGCAGTAACTTTAAAATTGTAAATTTAGCTTTACCCCGTTTCAGGGGATGGACACATGTAAGTCTACACTTTGTGTTTAATTTACAATTAAGAATGGTAACTCGCCAAAGTACTACATTTACTACAGGTTGTAAGCGTAAATGAACAAGAGTAGATTTACTCACGTGTACATTTACTTTTGTGAATCAGCCCCTTTATCTTTAAGGAGCATTTGACTTTTTCACAACCATCTATCTTAGGTGAGTGGAGGTCACTAGTCAGCATACCCACTTTTCAAAACTGTTCTGGGAGCCATTCATCTTCCCTATAGTATTTCTGTTCTGCTATTCTTTGTGTTATATCTGTTGTTTGCGTTTGCCTTTATAGTTCTCCAAGGTGCTATAAAAATATATAAAAAATACCAAAAATAAATACTTATCACGCACAGACACAAACACGCACATATTCTTTCTTTGAATGCTGCTCTGTGGGAAGACTGCAAGCAGCAGTGAATGTGATTACCAACCCTGGGCACAGATGTTACATATGTGAAACTGATACAAGGGAGATCACTATTCTCCAAGGTCACTGAAGCCTTTAATCTACCCAAAGAAGGTCACAGGGGAGATTATAGGATTTCGTAATGGTCATAGTATACTTCAGTGTCTAGAGCATTACTTACCCACTAACACTATTCGTGACCCCAATGTAGGGTTTGTATTATCATAAAAAAAAGTGACAAAGAGCTCTCATGTCTTTAGCAGGGCGTGCCGTGCGTCCACCACATCTTGTACTGAGTGCCTGAGTACGGGATGTGCCGTGATTGTACCCAATACATGATTTCTTCGATTGTGTACCAATGAGAACTCTACAGTGGTTGATAAATACAGTGTACCAGTGGGAGGACCACATAACGTGATAGATTCAGTATGTACCCTTAGTCATGCCAATGCGATTTTATAATTCATTGTGTACCAATGAGATTGCTACCTCATTTGATAAATTTGATAAAGTTACTGTGTACCAATGAGAGCACTACATTGCTTGATAGATTCACTATGTACCAGTGAAAGAGATACATTGCTTGATAGATTCACTATGTACCAGTGAAAGAGATACATTGCGTGATAGATTCAGTGTGTACCAGTGAAAGAGATACATTGCTTGATAGATTCACTGTGTACCAGTGAAAGAGATACATTGCTTGATAGATTCAGTGTGTATTACGACAGCACTACAGCACCTTGCAGATCCAGGGGGAGATTTACAAACAATTTGCGCTGGGTTAGCGTAACTTTTTCCTGATTTACTTTCCAGTGCAAAACTAGTTTTGCGCAGGAAAATACCCTAAAAGTAATGCAATGCACAACATATTACTACTTTGGGTTACTTAGCGCCTATGGGGATTTAAATGGGTGGTACATGTCCGCCTGTGCCTTTTGACGCAAGACCCTATCTACAACAATAGTATACAGGGTTTTGCGCCCAAAGTCAATGCCTTTTCAAAGCAGGCATTAAAAGGAGAAAGTTTTAATTTCTCCTTTCTTTTCTGACTTTGCATGCATGCTGCACCGTGCAGCACACATACAATGTGGGAAATGTTTTGAAGTGTATCCAAGCGTAGTATTTTAAACTGGAATGGTACCTTTCCAGTACAAAACCTATGGTAGACTCTCTCGCACATACACTTGCGCTATGACGCAAAGGTGTGTGTGTGGCGCATGGCAGCTAAAATCTGCGCCGATGCTAGAGAGAGGGGAGGAGAGTGCATTTCTATGTAGATATGGCGCGGTTCTACTCCCTGACTGTCACGCAGTGCACTATTTTTTGCTGCTGCACTCCATGACAATTTTGTACATCTGCAACTCAGTGTCTACCTGTGGTAGTGATGTGGCGATTTATACATTCAGTGTGCTCAAATGAGTGTTACATTGCTTGATACATTCACTCTGTTCCTGAGGAAGCACGATTGTGCATGATAAATTCAGTGTGTTCCAATGCATTATTTGATGGATTCAGTGTATATCTGCGCGAATGCTACAGGGCTTGATAGATTTGGGCCCATATTTATACTATTGTTGGACACCCTTCAGTGAACTGAGATATCACTGGAATTTTTCCTTAGAATCTTTGGATTTGCTAATTATACTCAGGCTTGAATTATACGATCCTTTCAGAGTTATCCTTACTCAAAGAGAGGTACATTAACACAAGTTAAAGTCACCTAATAAGTGTTGACATGGCATTTCCTTATAGAACGCCACGCAGCAGATTCCATTTGGTCCTTCTGAATGTGGGAGATTCTATTGCAGATAAATGCCATATCGTCAATACGTGCATTTAGTAATCTTGCAGATGAATACATTCTAACAGGGATTTTAAATACATTCATCTGATGTATCAGTGAAGAAGAGAGTCAATGAGCAATTTTATAGTTCAGATGAACAGCTTGTCCAGTTACCTCTATAGGTAAAAAAAACTCCCACTGCTATTAAATTGAAGAATGACCGATTGTGAGGGTAAATGGTCTACAAAGAGATACTGCTGGGCATGTCTAGTAGACTTCATTCTTTCAAAGAGCTCCCTATTAGTGGCGCACTGAAACTAAGCAAGGAGGTGAATGGCGGAACCAGTAATCACCTCTTGCCTTTCTTGCTTGACTCAGACAAGACCTAATTTATCCACTGTCCAACTCACCCGGTAAGTGAGCATGTGGGTATACCCAATGGGCTTAGAAACCATGCTCTGTCTCCATTTGGGCATCCTGTGAAACATGTGTGGTCATAAACTCTTCTCCACTGGCCTAAAGGTATAACATGTGGGGGATAGGTGGAGGGCATGGTCTGAGGTCATACCCAATGCCCGCACCCACAATATGCAGATCTCAGTGCCCATAGACATGCCCAGTGTTTACTGTGGCTTGTCTTCCCCTATTTCTTTCTTTTTAGAAGTCCACAAACAAAATCTCTGTTCGTGGTACATGTATTTTTTTGCACAATATAAATCTAAAATCACAGTTACATACAACGAGCAGTGCACTTTTAATGTCTGACTGCATTTTATTTTATGACACAGATAGGGTCTTCTTCCATATACATACAAAGAAACCTATGAAAGTTACCTCAGCACCTCACAACTACCTAAAACGCAAACTACGGGTTGG
This sequence comes from Pleurodeles waltl, assembly GCF_031143425.1. NCBI lineage: Eukaryota > Metazoa > Chordata > Amphibia > Caudata > Salamandridae > Pleurodeles > Pleurodeles waltl. Next base: position 334,696,602 of record NC_090446.1, read on the forward strand.
CTTTGTGTAACAAAAACATCTTTGGGTGGGAAATGATGCAATGGCTAGAGCTGCCGACTTTGGAACTGCAGAACCAGGTTGAAGTCTTGGCCTCAGCTCAACATCCTGTGATTCTGCGCAAATCACTTAATCTTCCCATGCTTAAAAAACACAAAAATGAATGTGTCCTTGTGTAATGTAACTGATGCTCAAGTAAAGCACTCCAATACCTTCAGGTCGAGCTTGAGCTGTATAAAACTACAACAAACCTGTCTGTGTACTGTCAGATTCAATAACAGAAGCACACACACCCTGGCTTGCCAGCAAAATCAGCACACATACTTAACTATACACAGTATTGCTGATAATCAGCACACAGCTACTCACCGTAGAATCATATTTGTCAGATAAATTTGCTCACCACATGGAAAAATGATAGAAAAGCTTTGAAGAGAGAAAAAACCTCAGGCAGACTGGGTTAGATCTGACCTGAGACAAATTACAATTGCTGGTTATCCTCATTTCAGATATAAAGCCAGTGTAGTGGTGGTTTAATCTATTATTTATGGCGCATGCATACAGCTTAATATTAGAGGTAGCTTTAAAAGGCAACATATAGCATCACAAAAAAATATTGAAAACCAAAGAACAATGAATGAGACTTTCAACAGGGCACACTAAAAACACTTGGTGCTACATTGCCATCCTAGCTGAGTGACTGTTAAAATGCTCAAGTAGTCTCTATGGCGGATAAAAGGATAGTGCAGTGTACTTGTTTGGCCTACACAAATCTGGGCTCCTAAATATTGTCATTGCCTCTTGTTTCATGTTTACTCCCATTGAGCAAGGATGGCACTATGTTAAGGCGAGAGCCGGCGCCTGCCCTATGACATCATCACATAAGCCACAAGAGAGCACAGTCATTAAAAAAATGGCATAAAAAGCTCTTCTTTTGCAAAGTGAGAGGAGTTCTGAAATCTTTGTATCAAAAGTGCCTGTAACACTTTGAGTCTTGTTGAATCGTGAATTTTGTTCTTTGAATGCAGAACCCTTCTTAAGAGCTCTTCCTCAGGTCTTTTGTTTCTCACACTCTTTGCAGCGGAGCAGACCTGCTGGCTGTGAATGCTGACGGTAACATGCCCTATGACTTGTGTGAAGATGAGTCAACTCTGGACATCATTGAGACATGCATGGCCTACAAAGGTAAGTAACGCTAGACATATTAGAAAGTAAAGTATTTGTTTTCTGGATATTAGGAGTCTTAATCTTAGACAAAATTATTTGATTCAGCAAGCAAACCATAAGAGAACAAAGTTTACAATTTATCATTGTATAAAACTATGAAACACACTAAAATAAATAATTTAATGAAAATATCAATGCATCAGCCAGTACAGTAAAAAAAGAACATGAACATATAAATAGCTGCAAGAGTGACAACCCAGATTAAGCCTGTTCCAGCGTACATTTCATATCATTACTCTCGTAAGTTTAGATGTCTCAATTATCACCCTAAGAGATAAGTAACATGCAGGTATATCAATTACCTTCCTAAAAGATAAGTAAAGTGCATATACACATTTAAATTAATTAAAAACAAAGAATAATAGCTACATGTGCTGCAGTTTACTATACTAATTTATCCATACTGCTTTTGTATGAAAACATTTTAAGCAGCAAAACAAATTTCAATGGAATCAAGCGAATAGAAGTAGCTAAAGCCTTCTCTATAGGAACAGGGATTGTGAGCCCTCAAAACTGGGAGCAGAAACTTGTATCTCAGGGTTTTGTAAAGTGCACAAAACAGAACAAAGTGCAAAGTAGATTGTTAAGCCACATTGCTGCAAGGGCAAGGCACAAGATTATCAGACCAACCCCTGGTTTGGAAAGGCTACCAAGAAAGGCACGGTACCCAAACAAAACCTGGTCAAGTAAAATCTATATTGCGGATTCAAGAAAAAGGATAAATAAAATTGCAACTGATTAGTAACAGAACTAACGTTACCAGACCTCAGAGATCTCTGCTCGCTCGCTACCTGCTGGTGGTGTAGGCTTGCCCTTGATAAATGTGCAGACCTAGTTATGAGTTGTGTTTGGTAGGGCAGTTTTAGAGGGTTATCAAAAAATCAATTAGATCCATTTCACCAAAGACACATTTCAGGTAACAGAACCAAGGGATCTTCTCAACATTAGACATAGTAAGTCTGTGATGATGGTTCTTGAAAAGTCTACTTCCGGTGAGAGCCAGATCTTAGCCCACAGTAACAAGGGAGCCAATGCGGTCCTCAATATACTCCAAGCCCAATTCAAAGTGACAGAATGGAGCAGATGTAGTCTTAGGGACCGCCAGGAGCATTCTACTTAAGTTGTTCTGAAGTTGTGCTCTACAATTTGAAGCTTAGTACAATTACCAGGGCTACACACTCCAGCCCCATATGTAGCAATTAAGAGACATTTTGCTTCATAAAGTGTTAACATCTCCTTACAGGCTTCTGACCCAATTTGGCTGCACAACAGAAAAGTGCCTCCACAGCTCTAATCTTCTTCTGGGATCTCAAAGTCAGTAAGGGGTCCCACGATAACTGTGGATTAAAAAGGATCCCGAGAAAGGAACAATTTTAAACTTTGGCAATCACGTTACCCTGCACAACAAATGATTTTGACTTTGTTAACTTGGGGCCGCACACCATAACATGATTTTTTTATGATTCACTTTTAAATCAAGAGTTACCATAAAATCTACAAAAGTATCAAGGGTTTTCTGCAGACTCATAGATGTCCTTAATACAAGGACAGCGTCGTTAACATAAAGGAGTGTTGGAACAAAGGCTCATATTTATACTTTTTTAGCGCCGCTTTTTGATGCAAAAGCGGCGCAAACTTACAAAAATACAATTGTATTTTGTAAGTTTGTGTCGTTTTTATGTCAAAAAATGATGCAAATGTGGCGCTAAAAAAGTATAACTAAGGGCCAAAGCTTTTACCAATCTTCGGGTAGTCCAATTTCTTTTGCTGTAGATATGCATCTAAACCATTACTATAAACAAGGAACAGACACTGGCGGATTCCCTCAGCCAAAGATATCGATTCAACTCTGGACATCATTGAGGCGTGCATGGTCTACAAAGGTAAGTAACGCTAGACATATTAGAAAGTAAAGTATTTGTTTTCCGGATGTTAGCAGTCAGTAACATAGCAAAGCTGTGCTTCTGGAAAGACTTAATAATTATTGAATAGGTTGCTCAAACTGCTAGCAAGCTTAGAAGGGATGCATAAATTATGCAAATTAGTAAAATTAGCTCTGGGATGGATATCCCATTTTAAATAGAGAGTACTCCAAATGAAATGCATTAATCCACGAGCAACACTTTGAATGCTGACGTTTTTAAATACTGCATTAGCTAAATATCTTTCACTGCGAGCTTCAAAGCAGCATATACAATTGCAAATACATTTACAATAATACATCATATGGAAGAGTACAACAAAATCTTTGCCAAGCAGTGATTTAATAAATGGAACCCCTGACAAATTCCTCATTTAATGAGAACACACGAGAAACAGGTGCATCAAGACAAGAGCAAAGCACTAAAGGCCTCATTATTAAGCGTTTGGTGGACAGACTCCTCTTTCAAATTGAGATAGATATGCTGTTGGTCATATTTGGAGTACTGTGAACTATAATGCACTTGTAAGGGACATGTGCCACATTTGTGATAGAGTATCCTGTCAGTATCCTGTCTGACGAACTATAAATAAGTTACATATGGTAGTGAAACAAAACTGCCTGAAGACTAGAGTACTACTCCAAATTATTCAAAAAGGAGATCTCACGTGACTTACAGGGCCATCATCCTTCTGAGGGACTATCCTGTCAATAAATCTCCTGAAGTCAGTCCACCTTTGAATGAGGCACATTTGCATGATATAAGCATTGAAATGCCTAATTTATATTTTATGTGTAACAGGTGAAAAAACATAGCTTTGTTTTGAGAACAACACCAGCGTGGGCTCTGTAACTCCACTGTTCTGCTGGGGCTCTGCATCTTCTGAGCAGGACATTCCCTGCTCCAGTCACAAGTCCCCTTGGGGGGCGAGGGACAAACATATCGGGCTCCAATGACAAATTTGCAGCCATGCTTAGTGCCGCCTGAGATCATGGACTACGCCCTGCATGATGCTGCTTATGCATCGCAGCCTATGTTGTCCTTGTATATGCTTGGCAATGGAGTCACCTGAAATGGACATCTACCGAGGGGTAAAAGATGGGATGGAAGAATGTCTCTTAGTCATTCCTTCCCACAAACACAAGCCACACAATTACATGGCCGCCTCTTTTCAGAGAGAAAACAGAGATACTTGTCTCTAAGTGGAATGGTTCCCTCCCATAAACTTCATCCTCTGGGACAGTTCACCAGAGGCGACACAGATAAAAACCCAGAGGGTCAGGTTCTACCAAACATTATCCTTTGTTTATAAAGAGTCATCATCATAAATGTTTATTTCACGAGGATTGCACAATAAAACATTCAAGTTCAATCATGAACAACACAGTCAGACATCTTAAAACATACATCACAAAATCAATACATGTTAAAATTCAGTATTAAAAGCTTTAAGAGTCACATCATTAAAACTTTCAACCGCCTTCTTCATAAGATGGGGAAAATGATCCAGTGTTAGCCACACAAATATGTAACTTATATATTAGGTCAAAGATTGCCTATGCTAGTTTGACTTTCCCGCTCAACCATGTGAAAACAGGGCAGGCATGCTCCAGTTCAGTCAAGTGAACCACAACTATAGCATCACGAGCTAAGGAGCCTGTGGAGGAGCAGATTTGGTTCCAAATACTTTGTGTGGCCACCCAGGTCTACAGGAAGTGGGGACAACCAGTATCCTGAAACTGTGATAGAAAGCAAGTCCCCCAGAAGACTCAGACCTAGTACCTTCAAACCTCTTGTCATTACAATATGCACGGTAATGCAATGGTGGTGAAATTAGTATTTGAAGGGGTTTGCTTCTTAGTTAACCTTCCAGATGCTGAACATCGGAATACTTAAACTCTCAGATTCTTTGGGTCACCAGTTTTGGCACAAAGTCACAAAATCTTACCTCCATAATTGTCTGAATATGAAAATAGCTTTTTTGAGACCCTTGTTAAGGTTGAGTGACCAGTACTGGAACCATCTGCTGATGTCATGGTATTCGGTCATACTCTGAAGCAGGCAATAGCATGCATGCTCCATGGTAAATTGTAAACTCACTAAAGTAACATAGCATATCAGTTACTGACTGTGGCCGAGGACACCATTGCCACATGTGTGTCATAAACCTGGTGGCCTTAAGCTGCTTAACTATGCATACAACTGGCTCTGTAACCCTAATAGGCAACGGAATGGTGGTCGAAGCTCTAGTGGAGAGGAAGTGTATACACACAAAATCTTTATAGGTGCTTTGGTATAGGTTCAACCTACCTTGTTTGTTTTGCTGCTCCTCTGGGAAGACCTATGATGATTCCCACGGTGTGGGTTTTCTGTCACTGTTGACTCTAGGGAATGAGGCACTGTCCTGTATCATGAGAAAACTCATAAATGGATCTGTGATGTCCTGACGACCTGAAGTGGCACGGATTGTAGGTTTGAACAGAAAATTGCTGCAGCTGAAGAAATTATTCAGTTTAAAGGGGCCATCCATTGTAGAGAATAAAACAGCTGTCTTTACTCAGTCCTGCATCTGTAACAGTCACCAACAATAATCAATAGGCATGCTATAATGTTGCTTGGATGACACCTACTGGGGTTTTGGAATGTACTGTGACATCATTCATGGAAATTTTTATAAATGGCCAACCCAGTGTAATAAACAGGAGAGGTTTCTTTATCTTGGCCTGCATCGTTACAGATCAACAACAATAGACTTTCTGAAAGGTTCCTTTGTTTGATGATGTCACCTTGGGCTACCTTGTGTTTTGACAGATATTGTGGCATCATTCATCTGATAGCCCCTTTAAGTCAATGATGCTATACGGGTAGGCTATAAGTAGTCCAAGGTGTTAGCCTTGTGTCCTATGATGGAAACTAGTGGACAAAGTTCCAACATTCAATCAGAACTGTATGAATTGAATGTAGACACCTTAACCAGCAGAGGCTACTAGACAGTCTGCGCTGCATTACCAATTTTTTTCAGCGAGTGACCTTCTGGATGATATTAGTGACCTGTCGACAATCACGATTGTATGTTTAAGTGGGGATGTCCAAAAAATCTATACATTCTTGGCACAGAGAGAAGGGGTTGCTGCAGACACTATGAGGCACAACAGATTAATACAGGAATTAAACAATGTACTGCAGTTCCCTGGGCCCTGGTAGACTGGGAAACTCAGAGACACCCTCAAGAAAAACGTAACATCACCCCATTAGCACCAAGTGAACCACGTGTGTGAATGTGTCCTTCTTCAGGAGGATTTGAGGTTGGAGAGGTAAAGGGAAAGTATTGTGAATCGTGTAAACACATTTTGAAAAAAAGTTGCCAAACGTTGCAGTTTTGCTCCAGAATCTTTCAAAGAGTATATTAAAAACAAAGTTCATTTCAAAACACAATGACACTTCGGACACTGCTTCTATATGGTCATTCAGCGTTAAACATTTTTTTGAAGGGGTTAGCTCTTCTCTCAGCAAGGGTGTTTGTGAAAGAACGTTAAAGAAGGCCATGCAGTCTGCCACAGCACCTAAAAGCTGTGGCATCTGCAGAAGCACCGCCATTGGACAGCTGATGGGGAACTCACCTGCTTTGACAGAGCCACAGTCTGGGCATATCAGGGGAGGCAGGGGTTCGACTAGGAGCCTTCCTGCTCACCTCACACACACAGAGCAGAAGCAATTGACTTACCTGTAACTATAGTTTTGCAGCCTGTACCTCCTTTTCCCAATCACCAGCTAAAGGGATATATGCAAAGCACTGGTAATTGGAATAGCTTCTCGCTGCAAAAAACAGGCTTTTCTTTTTTCCAAGGTATAACCCAAGAGAAAATAAACAAGATGCGGGCAGCACCAGAGCAGCAGATGATCTCTGATATCCGAGGACTGATCACAGCAGGGCAGGACCTGAATCGGACAGATGCACAGGGCGCATCTCTGGTGAGTGAAAGAAGCGAGTCTAGGTGGCTGCTGGGTAAGCTGACAGAGACGTAGGGGGACCGGCATGCAGAAAACTAGAAATAGAAATCTGTTAACTTGATGGAATGCACCTGCATTAAAAGCAGGGCTACTGTAATTACACAATTTAGCTCCTGAGTCGTTTTCCGAATAATTATGGACTTACCGCATGTGCCACACAATCCATCTGTAGGGTGTTGGTGTGGAATGTTAGGGTTGCCTAGCAACTTGGTGAATGTTCTGGCACAAAGTTTCCTCGCTAGGCAATTTCTGCCGGGACCTGGTTGTTATTGGTTGAAGAATAAACTTGTTCCTTACCTGGTGCTGCCTTCTGTTCATCAATGTTTGATGATTTTAACAAATCAAGTTGTTTGTATCTCAAAAGGATCTATAGTTTTTGAAAGAAACAGCAGCGCATGTTTCAGTAGAAAGCCATTCGCAAGGGTTGACTGGTCATCTTTCAGTAGGGTATTGCTGTTCTTGGGTGTTATACTACTCACCATTTGATATTAGCAGAAGAATGTGAAAAATGTAAAGTATTTTAGCCGTTCAACTAACTTCTATTCTATCCAAGTTTCTACCATAACCAAGGAGGGGTCCCGTTTTAAAACAAAGGGGCAGATTTCTGAATATGTCACGCAATGCAGCACAGTAAGACATCTTGAGTTGCGAGACAGGGAGATCACTGAGTTGCATGACAGGGAGAGGGAAGGAATGTGCCATATTTAACATTATATGGCTCATTTCTGTCTTCTCCTTGCACTGGCGCACAGGATGACAGGGACAGGGGAAGCAAAAAAAAAAACCCTTACCATTCTCATCACCTCAGCCGCCGCCTCCTGCTGCCTTGCTCCTCTTTTGGTGTTCCAGCATTCACTGGGACACCCGCACGGGGTCCCCATCAATCCTGGCGCTGCTTTCATGCTAAACTTAACATGAAAGTAGTGTCAGGATTGGTCTGTGCCGCTTGGACTGCCGCTCAGACACAGCTCTGGGGTCCGTGCAGTTTCTCCAGCCCAGCTGTTAAACACAACTGTTGTGGAGAAACCTAAGTGTGCATGTGTGTTCGGCGGGCCTCAGACAGCCAGCCAAACACACTTGCACACTTAGGTTCACTCTCTCTTCCCCGCACCTCCCGAGGCCCAGCCCCAACCCTCCCTGCTGGCTGAGCCAGCAGATGAAAAATAAAACGATAGCAAGCTATCATTTTATTTTTCATCTTCTGGCTCTTAGCCAGGGGGCGACACCCCTTTGCCACTGAGGAGGAGCCACCCCGTGTGGTCCTATATTCAGGCCCAAATAACTACAGAAAGGCTGGTGGGAGGGGTTCCTTGCTCGCCTGGTGTAGTTATAGGTGTTGCATGGGGACTAGCAGATGCCCCCAGCCCCTGCTCAGAACAACATGCGATTTTACTAGGTACGTTTTCACACCCGGTAAAATCGGTCCCAATTTGCTACACACGTAATCGCAGGTGCAGGCACACTGGATAATTTGTGGCCAGGATACCTTCCAATACAACTTGTTGTTGAACCCTTAGAAAAAGTTGTTTATGAACATTTGCAAGAAGTTGCTTAAATCTGTCGCCTACAGCTAACAATGACACACACACACGAAAGTGGTAATTTATTACATGTGAAGTAACAAACAACCTGTCTCTCCATTTATGAAGATTGTGATGCGTCTCAAACCGGAAACCAGAGTTAGATCAAATCCAGATTAGAGCCACCCATGTCACTGTTAACAGCTCACCTTCTTTTTTGGTCTTGTGCTGCACTCTAGTGGTACGAGCGAGCAATAACTTTCATAGAGGAATGCTGTATATGGCTGCCTGGCATACATGTAGCTTACATATAATGTGTCGCTGTTGCTGAACATGTCCTGTATTTTCGTGCTTGCTCAGTTGCATATCGCAGGTGCCAATGGATACATCCATGCGGCCGAAATCCTCTTGGAGCACGGTGCCAGGGTGGACGCCAAGGATTCGGACAACTGGGAGCCGCTCCATGCCGCAGCCTTCTGGGGCCAGGTACTCCTCATTAATGTTGTGACATTTTTTTAATGATGGAGTTAGGAATTAATGTTGAAGGTACTTTGCCCGCTGTCTAGCTATAATATTGTACTCTATCAGTTCTTAACCAAGTAGTCTGTGAGCACTTGGGGGTCCGCAGCGCCTACTCATATGGTCCTCAGGGTCGTAGTTTTGGAGGGGGTGAGGGGGGAGGAGAGTGGGGGGCGGGAGGATGAGGAGGGGAGGAGGTTAGGTGTTTTACCCCCACCGGATAAATGCATTTTTTGGCAAGTAGTTGGGTACAGGTGCTTTCAGTCCGGTATGGTGAGGTGTCTGTCGGATTTCTCAAGGCTTTTTACATAAATGCGGACACGAATTACACACACTCTCCCTCTCTGCTTTGAAAGTCGTCATGCATGTTATTTTTACAAACTACTGTGTTTTCTCTCACTTACTACCCCTGCCACTCCACATTCATCTACCTTTCCACTGCCCCTTTAGCCCCTCTCATGTGCCCTACCTGACATATTTGTTGGAAAGTCTGAAGGTCACACCCTCAATCTTACTGACCAAGCTACGCCCCTGATGGCCTGTGTTTAGAAAATTAAATAACATTAGTAGATTAATAATATACCTATACACAAAAAGGGCAGTGTAACACTTAAACTGTTCAAAAGCTCTGTAAACGTGAAAGAATTTGAAACTGAATAAAGCTTAAGTTGGGATCCTAAGATTGATAATGGGAGCAGTAGAAGTACAGCAAAAAAAAAAAAATCTAGTATAGACGATTGGTGGCCTCAATTGAAGCATTGTCAACCACCAACAAAAAGAGAGTCATTATGGCAGAGTACTTTACTCTGACCACATGGGTGGTCTTCCACCCACCAAATTTAGGGCCATATCTACGAACACTTTTTCCCATAGACACAGAATGGGTAAAAACCTTTGCTACACCTGGCCCTTAGAGTTGTGTACCAGTCCCTTGGACAACTCTAGACATTGGCAGGAACTAATGCAGTGGTGGTTCCTGTGAATGTATTAAAAGTTTGACACGTCGTCAAACTTTTAACATGATTTTTAATCCAAAAACAAAATGTCAAAGTGTGAATTTGTTTTTGAAAAAATAAAAACGAATGACCCATTACTATGGGAGTTTCCTTCCCACCTTTGTACTGTCCCACACGGCCATGTTTTAATTGGCTGTAAGCAAGAGTAAAAAGTGGCCATTCAATTCATCCTCCCACTCTAAACAGGGCAAGTGGTTCAAATGGCCAAACCTCTGACGGCCCTTGATTCATTGGCCCGTTGGAGGAGTATGTCAGGGACGGAGACAGAGTAGTCTCTACGTTTGGCCATATAGTTTTAGATTAAACAAACTATGCAGCTGTTCCTCATACAGGTCTTGGGACGTGTATTTCCTAGCTCTAAAAAGAAAGAAGTATGTGTGATTGATTGTGGGTTCTGAAATGTCTTATCATATAAAATAAAAGCTTTCTTCTACGTTCTTCTTCGCCTTTGTAAAGTTCAAGTCAAAGCAGACCTTTATCTGGCCATAAACACTCACTTTGTGGAGATTTATTATTAACAACAATAACATTTTGAGCAGAAGATGTTAGTCTATAGGCAGGTAAACAATAGTGAGGTGGTAAGTTATAATTTTACGAAATAGCCGCAGACTTGTGGATTAATGTCACCTGTTGAATGAATATAATTAGCAAAGACAAACACATATCTAATTACATTTTGTAGTTAAAGGAGCATAAAGGCATGAAATGTACACACATTCTGCAGAAAATGGAAGTATCCATTCTCATCTTCCATGTTGCAAAAGATGTCCTTTTGGTGACGTTTTGAACTCTTGGAGAGATGGAACTACGCAAATATCTGCACGTAGGGAGTCACAGGCAAGGTCCGGTGCTCGGCCTAGAAGGGAGAAGGACCAGTCTTGAAGGTGGCACAAGGTGGTTTTGGGTGTGACTGGTTGGTGGATAATAGGTTCCAAACCGTGTGTGTTGAGATAAGATGTCAGAGAGGTCTGATCATTGTCTGAAAATGTTTTCTTGGCCAGTCCCCTTGAACGCCCCTATTAACCCTTTGAAACATCTGTCCAGAAGGAGAGCCTTCCATGAAATCCTACAGGAGGAATTTAACCGTATTTTGGGAGATGGTGCTCCTTCTCTGGTTGGTCAGGGGGATGCTGATGTTCTACCGGTAAATAATTGGATTAAGGATTCTATGGAAAAAGTAGTCCTTTCAACTTCCAGGTTGAAAAGTACCAAGCTGGCTAGTCCTTGGTGCTTGTGCAGTCTTTCAGCTGAGAAGAAAAAAAGCTTTAGAAAGGCTGATAAGGAAAGGCTATTAGCTGAAAGATAAGGAAAATTATAAATTGGCGCAAAAATAATATTATGCTGGCATTAAAACTGCAAAGCTTGAGTTCTTTGAAGCTAAAATCTCGAGATCAAGTAACAAACCATGAGAAATGTTTTCCATAGATGAAAACTTTCTTGCACCCACTGCGGCTACTAACCCTCAGCAGTCTTCTACCACTTGGTGTGAAAAGCTTGCATCTTATTTCCAATCAAAAATACTGTCAATTCAGGCTTGTCTCCCCTACAATCTTCCAAAAAAGGAGGATATTCTTGACATAATACAGACTGTTAGGACACCACCTATAAAGGTGTCTCTCCCTAACTTTGAGCCTATCTTGTTGGAAGGTTCCCTGAAGGTGTGAAGTACTCTAAAATCAGGTTTTCCATCTGACCCTTGTCCACCCAAGGTCTGTGTGCTAGCTGCTTCTATATTTAATCTGCTAGTAAATAAGGTATTAAACTCTTCTTTGGAGTTAGCTAAGGTTCCAAGCTCTTGGAAGCAAGCAATAATTCTGCCTCTTTTAAAAGAAAACCCTCAGCAGATCCTGGAACCTTATCAAACTACAGACCAATAGAGAAACATGTTAACCTTCAACTTTCCAGATATCTTGAGTCTAATAACATGCTTCATCCTAGCTGTCAGGTTTCACATCCCACTATGACAAGGAGACTGCGCTCCTGGAGGTTAGTGAATGCATTAAAGGTACATTAGATAGTGTGGGAAAGGTGGTACTGATAATGTTAGACCTATCAGCAGCCTTTGACATGTTTTCCCATTCCGTGGGAGGGAATAGTGGGTCAGGCCCTGAACTGGCTTTCCTCTTTCTTAGAGAGACGTAGCCAGCAGATTTGGATCCCACCGTATTCATCTGAACCTTGTGAGTTGTCAGTGGGAGTCCGCCATGGTTCCGCTTTATGCCCTACATTGTTTAATGTATATCTCACCCCTCTTGCTCAGTTAACTGCATCCCTGGGTGCCAAAGTCATATGATGCGCTGATGGCACCCAGCTACTGTTTTCATGTGATAAGGGCAAAGAGCACCCCGGGAACCTGATTTAAATCTGTTTCACTGCAGTTTTTCATTGGATGGCAACACATTGGCTTAAGTGTAATGCTGAAAAGACTAAGGGACAGATGTAGGAACCATTTTGCATGGTGCAAACTGCGAAAATCGCAGTTTGCACCATGCAAAATGCGCATCGCGATGCACATTTTGCGAGTCGGTACCGACTCGCAAATAGGAAGGGGTGTCCCCTTCCTATTTGCGACTCACACTGCGATGCTAAATTGCTTTGTGACCGCGAACGCGTTTGCAAAGCAATTCGCAGTTACCACCAGTGTCACACTGGTAGTAACCCATTTGCAAAAGGGATGCGGTCCCCATTGGACCCCTTCCCCTTTGTGAATGTTGCCAAAAATGTTTTTTCAGAGCAGGCAGTGGTCCAATTGACCACTGCCTGCTCTGAAAAAACGAAACGAAATGGTTCGTTATTTTTTTTGTATTGCAACTCGTTTTCCTTTAAGTAAAACGGGCTGCAATACAAAAAAAAAACTGCTTTATTTAAAAAGCAGTCGCAGACATGGAGGTCTGCTGTCTCCAGCAGGCCACCATCCCTGTGAGTGCAGGGAATCGCAATGGGGTCGCAAAATGCGACCCACCTCATTAATATTAATGAGGTGGGTCTTTGCGACCTCATAGCGATTCGCAGACAGTGTCTGAGACACCGTTCTGCATCCAAATTTGCGATTCGGAAATTGCGAGTCACACCGACTCGTAATTTCGGAATCGCAAATTCGGATATTGCTACATCTGGCCCTAAGACTCTCTTTTTTGGTGAGATCACACCAATCAGCTGACAAGCTTTCTGGCCTGAAAATGTCTCTCCTCTTGGCCCTTAGGATGGCATTGTGAAGAACTTAGGTTTGAAATTCGATGACCAGTTGTCATTCAAGTAAAATCTGTGGTGGGTCCTTTTTTCAGGGTTCTGTGTACACTGCCAAAGATTTACATGTACTGTCTTTCTCGGCTACAAAGACAGTTATTCGGGTTCTAATTACATCAAGGTTAGATTACGGACATTCGCTTTATTTGGGCCTGCCGGAATATCTCCTGGAGAGGTTACAGGTGGTTCAGAGCGTGGCAGCTGGTCTTCTTTTGAGACTGCCTGTGAGAATGCATATTTTCCCTGCACCTGTGTGATTTGTACCGGCTTCCAATTAGTAAAAGAATTTTGTTCAAGGCGTTGGAGCTGACACATTGGACCTTATGTCGATCAAGGGCCTTATACCTTAGAACCAGGTTCAGCTTCCACTGTCCCTCCTGAAATGTGAGATTAAATTATTGGCCGTGATCCCCAGAGTCCGGAAGACTAGAATGGGAGTCAGACCTGTATCTTTTCTAGGAGCCAGTGCCTGGCATGAGGTCCCGTTAGAATAGTGCGCTGTCTCCAGTCAGCCTTTAAAGAAATAGCTGAAAACATAGCTTTTTAACCAGGTTTGAATGATGGTTGTTTACCTACTGATCTGTTGGCTATTTCCACTCTTTTGAGTAGCTGTGCACACTATAAGTCTAATTTCATTAATTCATATATGGCCCAGTTCGAAACAGTCAGCCAACCAACCAGCTTGGTGATGGTATGCTGAGGGGAAAGTATTCCTAAGTATGTCTTGGGAAACTGTAGAGCATTCGGGTAGTAACATTGTGGACCTTATTTAGTAATGTAAAGTACTGCACGAGGCCCGCCATAAGACTTCTGCAGTAATCCAGTCTACTAGCGTTGTTTAGTGTTTTGGCTTTGTCAGGTAACTTGTGTGAGTGTGTCTTGGTTACATTTAGTAGTTGGAAAGATGCTGTGACAGCAGTTCTTTGTATAATATCTTCTACTTTCAAAGATGTAATGAAAGAACCCCAAGTGTCGCTCCGAAAGAGTGAATAGCAGTGTGTTTGGGGGAGTGTGGATAGGGTCAATAACAGAGGTGGGTGTAGATGAGGAGGGGACATATAGGACCTCTGTTTTTTAAAGGAGATCAGCATAAGTGCCATCTAGTGTCATATGGCAGCGAGACAATCTAAAACCTGCATGCTTTTAAGTTTCTTTGTGTAAAACTCATGAACTGTTTATAAAAAAATGTTTTTTCCATTTGTTCAGAATCAGATTATGACATTGAATTTAGAGGTGGTGAGTCTTGTGAAATATTGCATTTAGCAAACAATAAGTTTGTCATTAATGAATTACTATATAGGTTTTTTAAATATAAAACTACAAAATATATAACGTCGTTGTAGTGTATAGGATATTGGCTCCCACTCCGTAAAAAACATATGCGAATGGTCCTGCGGTGCTTGAGGCTTCAGGAATTTCCAGAACTTTTTGACACATAGGATACATGGCTCTAGCACTTTAAAATATGCACACGCATCATTAATTTTCTGTCATACATCAGGGTGTATTGTCCGTCCTCAAACTATGTGGCCAGCAGAAACTTACAGAATTATGTTTAGAGTAGGCAGGGGCTAAACACCACTGTCACCACTTGATCATTCTGCTACACTCTTGAAGCCTATTAAGCTGTTTTAGTTATTTTTTGGTTTATTAACCTTGGGTAGAGAAATAGATCATTGTATCCATCATTAACTCAGTCCTGCTTATTAAGTGAAAGCTGATCTGCTGCATCTCTTCAGTATTGCTTCGTAAATGTGTGTCAAGAACATGTACATCGTTTTCGGTGCACAAGAACATATATATTTTTAAATGAGCATTTAGTTTTTGCTTTGCTCTCCATTCCCTCCTTCCTAAATCTTTAACTCAAACATTTCACTTTCCTTTGTCCACAGTGTCAGTTTTTAACCCCACTTCCCCAAGCCAAAGGTTTCTGAGTTGTATCCTCTGCACAAATCCAGAGCTTAAATTGTCATTTTGCCCACTGAATGTCTAGGGTTTCCTAGTATACCAACCACCTTACACTCTCACCCTATCCTCGAGAATCTCAGGCAGGGAATTGGTAGCAATATATTTGCTAATGGAGACCTCTTCGAGGTCGGTGGCGGATACTCCGTCATGGTCGTGGCAGATATCCCATCTGCTGTATTAGAGTTGTATTATAGCCTACGACACTTATAATGTGGGACACAAAATACATGCTACATTTTGACTGAGTATCCCATCTTCCAAACTTTAAATAAGGTCTTGTGTCTTTATTTTAACTTGAACAATAATGTTAAAACAAGGAAAAAGGTTATTTCACCTGTTTGTAAAAACATCTTATATGCACATTGTGCACTGTAATGTTTTGCACTTGCTTCTGTCACCACCATTTCACTAAGGATAACAGCACATACAAAAATTGTAAACGTTTGCATTACCTTTGCAAAATACACCCAAAATGGTTTCACGTTCTTACCCTTACATCAAGACATAAATGTTATTAAGAACCACACCTGAGATTAGAGGCAAATATCATTTGTGCTGGTGTCTTTTTTGCATCCGCTATTTAAAACAAGGTTTAATTGGATTCCTTGCCGTAGCAATATAGAATATACAGAAATGCAGTCAGTTTGCCATACAAAACCAAATAAAACATAGACCATACCTAAGAAGAAAGAGCCCCACTCCTCCGAGCTTTTCAAAGACTTCTCTAAATAAGTCTGTTTCAAGGTTGAATGTTTCATAGCTTATCTCTTACGTTGTAGATACTCATGGCGGAGCTGCTGGTGTCACATGGAGCAAGCCTGAGTGCCAAGACTTCAATGGATGAAACACCATTAGGTTAGTTCGAATCTCTCAGGTATTATTTAATGGGGGAAACCACTTCACAAAAATAACAACATCATGCACACTGTGTGATGAGGCGATGTCTAGGATGTGGTCTGGTCTGGGAAGAAGTGCCAGGATTGGAGATGGTGACATTTGGAATTGAATGGTGGATGGGTTGGTGAGTAGCAAGGCATGGTCTTTGCAAATATATGATCTGGCAGGAGTTAAGTTCTTACAGCAGAATGTGGCGTTCCAAGTGGTGTGGTCTAGCCTGATTGTTGTTTGTTGGTTATGCCGTTCTCTGTCTTTATAATCTTCCTTGTAAGGAGTTTCATTTTGTAATAACTTCAGTATTCATTCTGCATTTAAATTCCCTGTTGAAAATCATCTGATGAAAACATTTTGTATTTATGCGAATTGTGGTGAAAAGGTGCAGCATATGCACCTATATTGACTCACAGTTTTAGTACAGGGTCTGTCCCATTAACCACTGTTAAACAATCCACTTGCAAACACCCACCTCTGCTCTGTGACTATTTGTTTAATCTTATGCCTTGGCAGCAGGCAAAATAACAATTTGCGCTGTTGGCAAAGATGCCTGCTGTAGTACTCTCGGTGGCCGCCAACTTGTCAGGGTGCCCCCCTTTAGTCTAAATTCAATGAATATCTGTGAGATCAGGGGTCCATCTTCATATTCTGCAGGGGAAGCCCCATCACTTTGCATTATGTTACTGCTGGGTTGGAGGTTCACATTTTCCCGATGGAAAAATCCGCCTGCAACAAGTACTAAATCCACAATGCAGACTACCATTGCCTTGTCTAGATAAGGTCAGTGGTATGTAGATAAGGAGTTAAGGATAGTATATCCACACCTCCTTCTATAGGTATTTACCTTTACAATACATCTGCAGCTGATATTGCAGAGATGAAGTAGGTGCAGGTCGACATTGTTGATCTCGATATTGCGACCTACAGTAGCGGCCTGTAATCCATTACCCAAGGAAATGATCACCTCTTCTTTACTCCTCTTCAATATAAAAGTATGGTAGGTTAGAGGGAGGGCGCATCAGTGAAGTTGCTGTGGTCATCCGTGTACACTTTTACAAAGTTAAGTGAGATGTTGAAGCCTGAAAGCGCCTGCAGATTCTGAAACCAGGCATAGTTGCAAACTAAAAGACTGTGAAGAGCGCAGCAGAATTCAGATCCGTTTTTGACAGAAATGTCAATATTAATTGTCTAGTCTTCGGCAGAACAAAAGTATTATTCTGAAAGAAAATCAGGCAAGATGGTCACTAAAAGTGGGGCAAGGTAGGCGTGGTATGTGCGTTGCTTTGTCCATCTACCTTGAAAGGATTAGCTGTGATCATTGTGCAGTGAAACATTTTAAAGGCTCTTTATGAACGGCAATCCGATGTCGAGTACTTTTGGGCACTGATTTTTTTAGTAAGCCCCTGGGCAGCGGGCAAGCGTTGGCTAGAAGGTGTTAAACATAAATGAGATGGAATTCCTGGTACACGTCTGCCACCCTATTAACGCTCAAGGATGAAACAGCATAGGGGTCCTTTGCCACAGCTCCTCCCACTGATTTTATGTTCTTTTGTTTATTCCATGTTGTGCTAACTCTTTAGTAGCCTGGGTGCTTGCACGTTTAGGGACAGAAATGCTGTGATGCTGGATTTGAGAAGGCCACCAGCTGGTGCACTAGAATAGATGGCCTTTCCACTTTTCCTTGAAGATAAAATGTTTCTCTTGTTTTTAAGGCTGTGTGGAAGGTTGTGCCAATGTTTGTGCACAAGGACGATTGGATTTTTCCTCCACTGTACTGCCTTTGTTTCAATACTAAACTGACTATGCAGTGAATCAAAGAGGTATCCAATTACCATAGTTTGCAAATTTGAAGGCCCATTTCCATAGAAAATTTAGTGATTTGGTACCAACAGTTAGAACATCATGCCTGTTACAACTACAGCCAAAGATGCTTTGTCCACATCAGAGTAATACAGGTTTGTCTGTTGGCGTTGGCTACAAATCTGGCTGCCAAATTCTACAACTTTTGTGACTAGTGATTAGCTTCTCAAGTGTTCATGTGTAAAACTCATACCAGTTCTACTATTGATCTCCAGTAGAGCGACCTGTAACTGAAAACTACAGAAGAGATAAACTAAGTGTTGCTAGCGCTGTACCTGAGTGGCCATTCAGTGATGGGTTTCCAAAGGTGTTGGTCCCAGCTCATCAGCTGGTCGGTTGATGTGAGCTACGACATAACAGTAAAAGGAGGCCCTCCCAATTAACTAGGTTGCAAACATACCTTGCTTAAAATGGGTAATCTATTCTTAAATTAAAAATAAAGATTGTCTCTGTGCACCATAGAACAAAATGAATATCAGAAATTATCACTTACGTCTTACAACATGGTGTTCTGATTGTCACTTCTCGCCATGCAGTAATTTAATATTTTTGTGGCAGATTTATGTGAAGATGAAGAGTTCAGATCTTTGCTGCTGGAGCTGAAGCACAAGCATGACATTATTATGAAATCTCAGCTGAAGAATAAGTCATCACTCAGCCGCAGGACCTCCAGTGCCGGGAGCAGGGGGTAAGTGTCCAGCAGGTGCACACAAGACGATGAAGTAGAAGATGGAGATCGAGGAGGAACTGAGAACAGGCAGAGAGATGAGGCAATCTGTGGCACAGAATAAAGAACATAGCAGAGGGAGAAGTGAATGCAATTTATGTGTCCCAAAGATCTAAAGTGACACTCTTCTGGAGCGTTCGATCCTCAGGGGACAGATGACTGTAGAATCGCTCACGGACGTGAGTTATAGAAATACAAATACAAAACATTTTTAAAGCACGTGGCTATCTCCGAAAAGGCGCCTCAGTGCTAATATATTAGGTGAATCAAGTACACCCAATGTAGACTGGGTCTATGTGTGGAATTATAATAATAAATTGCACTGTCCTCAGTGCCAGTGCAAACATTCTGAACAACCCAGCACTGAAAAGCGAACCAGTGGTTTTAAACTGACTTTCCATGCTTTAACACCGAGGGGCCAGAAGGACTTCAAGAAATGGGACCTGGATCCCCAGAGATGTGTGAAGCATGTGTCTGCACCCTCCCTGGGATGGGATAATGCCTGGTAGGGTTTCTCAGGCACCTATGCCTCTTTCCAAAGCAAGGAGACATTGCTGAAAGGTATACTGTGCCCTCCATCGACAGAAGAGAAGCCACCCATCATTAAATTACATTGTAACCAGACTATGACCCCCCTGCAGCTCTCTTGGAGCAGTAGAATACTCATGCTACTATCCCTGGAGATTATTCTTAATCCAGCGATTGAACCCAAAAGATGGAGGCATCATTCTCGGGTGATCATCCAGGCAGGTGGATATTCTTCAGTGCAGGAGGCTGGACGCCGTATCCTAAGCTGTTTCAAGGAGATCTCCCCTCATTGTTGGTCAAGCAGAGTACCAAGGGGTAAAACAAGCTGCTAATGGTGATGACCTAGGGTTTAAATCTAGTAAAATTCTAAATCCCTCTTGCTCTCAGATTTTACTTCAGAGAACGCAAATGTAAACATCACAGGTTTAATCGGAGTTAAGCAGCTTTCAATAAAGGTCCAAAACTAAGCACACAAAGTATGTAAAAAGTGTCAACAGTGTCCAATATTTATACACCTATAAGTGAATATCTTTCTTACTAGCCAAAGGAACAAAAGTCATAACCATAGTTTTTCATATAATCACAACTAAATATTGTGTTTGGTTATAAGCAATTTAGAACTATAACCCACGTTTTCCTACACTACCATGGAATTTACGAAATCAGCATCTCAACATCAGCGAATAGTAACTGATTTGCAATTTTATCTGCAAGCTTAGGGAACTGCAGTTAAATAAGGTACAACGATCAATAATAAATATGGAAAAAATGAACTAGTTTTCACCTAGTCTTGGCATAGTCTATTATAAATTATCAAGCTGAAACAGAAATCAAATTTAGTCAAAAGCACCTTCAATCAGGTATGTATATACCACACTTGAACTGAGTATAGTAGTTTATTTGGAATGGTTATTTTTCAACTGACTCCATAGTAGCAGCCTTGAATTTGTTTCAACAGTATTGGTAAAATCTTTGAATGTTTACTCTGTAGACGATCAAACACATACTAAAGGTATGAAGACTATGGGCCTGAATACAACTTTGGAGGAGGTGTTAATCCGTCCCAAATGTGACGGATATACCACCAGCTGTATTACGAGTTCCATAGGATATAATGGACTCGTAATACGGCTGGTGGTATATCCGTCACTTTACCGTCACTTTTGGGACGGATTAACACCTCCTCCAAAGTTGTAATCAGGCCCTATGTGTCTTCCTCAAACCGGTTTGGACTGATGGGAGAATATTGTTCTGGAAAATTCAGTCAATATTATTGTAGGAATAGCTCATTTATTGTTTACGAAGAAAACAATCCTCGATAAAGAGGCATCTTCATTAATAAAGATCTACACCATTTTGCTACGTGGCAAGGACAAATGAGAATTCTTTCGATTAAAAGATATTGAGTCTTTGCAAGAAATGTTGTCCACCACTTTTACTCAAATGTAGGTCCGAATTAAATTTATTTTACAAATATGTAATCTCACACAATTTCCTACTGCGCCTGTTACTCAAAAGTTCCCAACTTACACTATTATGTTCTTTGCAAAAACTTTGTGCTAGCGCTTAGGGACAAGACAGACAACAAGTAATAAAAACACGAGTGGCTGCTGTTTGTGGCACTTGTGTTTTTTCAGATAAAATATAGTGGCAAATGGCAATTTTCCTTTCAGCATAATTATTTGTAAATTTGTGTCACTTTTCTGAAATTTCACATAACTACGCAAATTTCACACACCTCTACTGAAAATCCAGATGGAGCAATTTATGTAGTCTAGTCCAGAGGGAATTCTTATTTTTACAATAAAAATAAAAATAAATGAATTTTGGACTTGTTAATCTCATCCATTGTAGAATGTCACTGTACAGGATTAGTGGTAGGGCTATCAGTGTCATATATGAAGTGATTTTATATTACGGCAAAAACTCTTCAATTATACAGTGCCACTTATTATAAAATAAAGAGCACCCTGTACCACAGAGTACAAATAGTCAGCACGGTGATTAGAATGATATATCCATCATCTCTCTTCATGAATGCTGCTCTATTTTGCTCCTTCCATTTACTACAAAAGTCTTTCCAATCTTTGTCAGCAATTAATTTATTCAAAGAGTACTTCTGGGGCTCGTGCAGGCTGTTTTTGATCAAATGATGGTACAGAATCACTATATTTAGCCGTGTTAGACAATCTTCAACTCAGACTTGACAAAGTCATGCAGCTATGATGACCGTAATGGATCTGTCTACAACTTTCGACACTGTCTCTGACTCCATGTTTGGCTGACGCAGTTATGGGAGGATAGTGTCTTTAACTGGTTTACATATTTCTTACAAGACTGAACCCAAGAGGTCTTGGTGGGTGAGTGTAGATTTTCTGTCAAGCACACAGTGTTGTGCCATTCAGGACTCATCAGTGAACCCCAAGCTGTCCTCTACTTATGTCTGTCCTTTGGCCCAGATTATTCAGTCTTTCAGCTTCCTACATAAATGTTATGCCGGTGACACCCAATTGTTGATCTGTCTTGAGAGAGGAGACCAGACCATTCAACAACATTTTAAAGATTGTATAGCAGGAAATGAGTGCAGGAAATGAGAGGGATCCAGTCTGATCCCAGCTGCAGCAGCTATTACTGAGCAGGATCTGGGATCAGGCTGGCCCCAGTGAAACATGCTAAAACTTCCCAGTGTAATTTGTGTTCTGGGTAGCAATGTATGTCATCAAAGGCACACAGCTTATGAACTCAAAAAGTAGTTAAGAGAAACTATGTTTAGGGGCACGTTTTTTACTTTGTTCAGCCCATTTATATAAGAGATATGCATGCACTGTAAGCATGTCCAATGCCCCTGTCTGTATGAGTGATTATCAAATTAACAATTTAAATAGCACTTACTGATTTTTTTTATAGTGCTACTCATCCTAGCATATGGTGGCAGAGTGTTTTTACATGAAACACACATTATATAGAGACAATACATCATTCAAGTGGGTAAATCAGTGTACTAGAAATGTTACATAAAACAATGAAGATTATAAAATGATCGAAGTCACATATCGTCTTTACTGGTAGACATTATGTATTAAGAGTGCATGGTTTGGAGAAAAAGTAAGGATTTAAAACATCACATTGTATTTGAGGTCGTCTGTACTAATAAGTCTTTATTACTACAAAAAAAGAACTCTTTTTAGCAACCTGAAAATAATGACAGATTAAGGAAGAAAACATTAAGGTTGCATTTGAATGCTGTTCCTTGCTGCAGGTTCATAGCTCACTGCGCTATATTAGGATTGTAAATTAAGAACTGCAAGCACCAAATAATATCTGGGTCAAAAGCTGTAACCCACCTATTTATCTACATAAAATAAAATCTGTGAGCTTCTTGTAACAGAATGTGCTCTTGAGCTGGTGAATTCATCTGCTATGTAATTTATGAGTCAAGAGTTTTACTAGACAAAACACAGACCTAGCCAGCAAGTGAACCTTCGACCTGAGTTAATTCACCATTATTATTGTCCCTTCGATGATTTCTGGACACACAAATGTCTCTGTAGCAGCTTCCTTAAACCCATAATGTATTTTAATATACAGACATTTTGACCATTTAGGTTAACCAAAACAGATTTATTGTCATATTTGTCATTGTTGCCAATTTCTTTGTGCCCTAGTTTTAAAAAACACAAATGTATAACTTCACTGTGAGACTCCACCTTTCATGGTGCCGCGTGACTTCCAGGACTGCTAATTCACCATCACTTGGTGACTCGAAGCTTTGCTGCCAGACTTATTCTTAGAATCAATATGGGGGAATATGTTTCTCATCTTTTATTTTCTTGTTGCTAAACAAATTTAGTGTGAATGCTTATGCATTTACCATAAATTCTCAGTTTTCTAAAGTATGTTTCTTTTCTGTATTTGCAATCTTCAGCCCTACCACTGTATGCTCCAAGAGCAGGCCTGACTACTGAAAGTTTAGAGCGTGAAGAACGACTGGAAGCTTAGCCTTAACCTGTGTTTTCACATTGCAAAAGTATGGAATCAACTTCCTTTTGGAATTGGAAGTACTGTCAATCATATTAAATTTAATAAACCTTTGAAGAACTGACTGTCTGTCAATTCTCTTGCCTACTTTTTTAGGTCTCTGCAGGTTCTGCCTCTCAGTTGATGATTTAACTTGCAGCTCCAGGGTGCCTCGAGGGGTTGCTTCTCAAGTTTTCAAACTAAAGAATACATCTTATTTGATGAAGCCGAGTAGAAGAAGGATTAATTTTTCAAGGAGAGTATTGTCATAATGCTTTTTATTCCCTTTAACACAGGAAGGTGGTGAGGCGGGCAAGCCTCTCAGATCGTACAAACCTGTACAGGAAGGAGTATGAGACGGAGGCCTTTGTGTGGCAGCAGATGGGCACAACAGAGGAGCAAGGACAAGCTGTGATCAGTGGAGATGAAAGGGAGGCCTGCTCTGACCAAGAGAATACTGATCCCATCCAGGTAAAGAATAAATGTATTTTTCTGCTGCCTTACCAGGAGCCTTATCTATTGTAATTCTCAAGCAATACCTTAAAGGCCCAATCACTACAGTGGTGGTTGCGGGTAGATTTGTCCCAAGACAGATAAAAACTACAAAGGGTAAAAATACATTGAGTTATGTAGTCAATAAAACAGAAACTCAACCTTCATCTCAAAGAGAAAAGCGGCTCATATCCCATGGACTCCCTTGGATCCCACAACTGCACAACAAATCTCACAGAAATGGACGACCTCTAATCCTCATGAAATATGTGTGTGTGTGTGTGCGTGTGTGTGTGTTTGCTGAACACTTTTGAAATGGGTGCTTCCTTCGTGCAAGTGGCATGCATGTGAAATATAGCAAACAAGCAGGCTCCACTTTAGAGCCAAAAGGGAGCACTCTCTGGATTCTCAGCCACATTCATTACACCCAGCATGACGCGTTTCAGCAGATTGCCTTTCTCAAATGCCGGTAAAAAATAGACATTTACTCACAGGTGCTTTAAATAGTTTTCCTTCATTGTTATTTCATTATACTCGTAAATAAAAAAGGACTCACATGTCTCCATAAATCCCCCTTCCCTGAAAGCAGTAGTCTAGAGATATAAAATATGGGCAAGAGACGGCTGGATGAAAAGGCTCAGCTGATTAATTGTGCTAAGAGACATTTGCTTGCTTTAATAATAACAGGAAAGATGAAAGATTACAGCTAAAAGCGAGCCAGTTATAATGTGAACAGCGATGTGCCCAGAACCATTTGGGTATTTAACTCTACTAAAGAAAAGTTATAACTGGGACTAAGCAACACCTAAAGGTACATGTGATCATGGTGGCGCTGCTAGCTGTGTGATTTATGGAGACATTTGAGTCCATTTTTACTTACGAGTATAATTAAACCACTCCTTTTCTAAGGGAAACTAAAGGTCACAGGATCAGAAGACTAAAACAGGCTTAGAAAACCTCTGCTGCAGAACACAGACTTCCAATCTTGACATTCTCCTATGAGGGTTTGTGTTGTGGAAAAAACGCATGTGTTGAAAAATCAAGTAAGATAGGTAAGTCAGTAAACTATGGTGAGAGTGTGGTTGAAAGATGTACCTGTGCTAAAGTGGAACTGTGAATGTGTCAGAAAAGCTTGGTGAGAATGAGGCGCTTCCAAGAACACAAACGTGTAAGGGAACTTAACAGTCTGCATCTACCTTCCAGAGCTAATGTGACATTTAGCAATGCACAACCTACTTACAGAACGGTCCCCTTAAGCCACCAAATTGTGGGCTAAACAATACAGCTCCTTTAGTAAAGTGGAGAATCTCTGCATATCTTGAGTACAAATTAAACAGAAAAGGTGAATTATAAATCAGGTAATTTGAAATTAAGAAATATTTTTTTAAATGAAACAAGTACATGAAAAAAATATTTTGCACAGAAGCATTTGATCTCAAACGTGCTTGTTGCTCTAGCTCTTTTATGAAAAAGTCGCATTATCATCAGTCCATTTGTTCTGTGGCTGGTTTAGACACTAGAAGCCTTTAAATAAACATGCATCATAAAGCTAGACAGGAATCAGGGATTTAAAACAATATTCAAGCAATGAGGATACAACAAATAATTCACAGGAAAATATTAAAAGAAATTAAGATTCTATGGTAAAATGCAGACAGTCAAGTAGACAGCTGAGAGACTGGAGCCCAAGGAGCCACTTCTTAATTGGACCTCTCCAGAAGGAGAAAAAAAATATTTCTCAGATGATCTCTTAGACCAAGAACAAACCTTTTCAGTTCTGGTTTTGCCAATTGGATTTACTCCACTATGAGAGAAACAATGGCCACAATACATGTGGCCGGCCGTATTGTAGATCCTCAAATAGGATGATTTTTAGGGGTAGATTTATGAGCCCCTTGTGACGCCATTGCGTCACTTTTTGTGACACATCGGCTTTGCAAACCTTGCACTCAAATCAATTAGGCCTCGCAAAGCTACTTTGATATGGAATATGGCAAGGCAGCTCAGTCGCTGCCTTGCCTTACTCTCCTGCATTCTGCAGCACACATAGAAAGAGGGAAAAAGACTCAGGATTCTTTTTGTGCATGAAGGTGCCCTTTCCTGCACAAAAATAATCCTGCCTACAACGAAGACACCCTTGCACCACAGTGCAAGGATGCCTGCGTTGCTGCTAGACAGCCAAAAAGAGCAGCATCGCAGTGGGAAAGGACAGGAATGCGCCCTATGCCATACCTGCCCTTTCCCTTTGACACAAGACTGCGCAGCAAGGTGACTTGCTGCACTGCCCTGCGTCAAAAGCCAATAAATTTGGGCCTTAGGGTCCTTCGGCACATCTTTGCCACAATAGGTCAACTGCCTCCTAGCACCAAAAACCTTTGCTGCTCCAGTCTAATTCCTGGAGTAGATGAAAAGGTGCACTATTTCTGTCATGCTACTTTTTACTCACCACCACTGCCACATGAAGCTAGCACTCCACTGAAAAATGTCACAGAAACAAAGTTGACACTGATTCCATTTTTGTCCTGATGATCCATTTTTCACACAGATAGAAACAGCAACTTTTCTCACACATTTAAACAGAGGACTGGTAACGCTCCACAAAGAAGTAGATCAAGAACTTATATATTGATATGTATTTATTAATGGGTGTTCATAAGGTCTAACTTTCATAGCTTTTTGTATGCGTGGGAAAGGAACTTGAAAATAGGGTCACTTTTAGGAGGGATTGTGAAGGATAGTCCCTCAAAATAAGGTCACCTGGCTAGAGTACAGAAAAAGAAATGCAATGCCAAAAGTAAACTAATCATGGATATAACAAGTGAACCGATATTATCCCCAACTAGGATTTAAAGGTCTTAACTTTCAGTGTACTGGCCTTGAGGTTCCCCCACCAAGTGGAGGCACACGCATGATTTAATGGGTGATGCCCCTGCTGATGTTTGGTTAATGTAGGAGACATGTGTACTCCACTGAATCACAAGAAAGACGCAGTCATCAGATGACTCCAAAGAAAGTATATTTCATCTTCCAGTTCTACATGAGCTGAGATGTCAGTGGTGACAGGCTTGAAAGATCCCTAAATAAATCTGTGCCAAACTCATGAAGAAGAATGTTCATTTAAAATAATACAAAAGATACAGCAGTCAGCCCGTTTTGGATCTACACCAGAAATACACCTCAAAAAGAGTATATCTCAATATGGTAGAACATGCTACCCGTGACGGGAGACCTCATTTTCAATATATATTAAGCAATGGATAGGTCACCATCCAGTTGCGGCTCCCCGACACAGGCTTCCAGTTTCTTAAAATGGTGTTTGAAAGACTTTCGATGTGTAAAGGTAATGCCAACTGATCAAAAGGGTTCTCCAATTTACATATTTTTTTCACATGCACACAACGCCTACATGATAATGATTGTATTTTGGCTAACTGCCATCTCAGCAGTTAGGGTGCGGAAGCGTGGTCAAATTGTGATTTTGGGTCACAATCAAGTTTCAGTATACTTGCTTCTGTAGTATCAAAATATGAGGTTACCTAGGTGGCACCTATCTCACACACACCTTAGGAACCATTGACTGAAAAAGTAATCCTCAACCCGGCCTGATTGGTGCTTCCAGATGAACTATTGAAAGGCTACTCAAACAATTGCATTTAGGATGCCAATAAGGTAGTCATTAGGGGCTCTTTGCTAATAATCTCAAGCAGTATGTACAAAATGTGGGCCTCATTTACAAGAAAGTGGTGCGGCTCTGTGCCAAACATGGGAGTGCCATATCACTTCAGAAACGCAAGATGTGTCGTATTTACAAAAATACTGGGCACCCCTGTGTTTCCCCTAGCATTGGTGCTACAATTTGCTGCCTAGCGCCTACGCAGACAACCTTGCTCCATAGTGCAAGGGTGCCTGTGTTGCAGGAACTGATTGTTTATGTGCAGGAAGGTGTCCCTTCCTGCACATAAACAATCAATAACAGCGTTTTGCTCTTCCTATGTGTGCTGTACAAAGCAGCACACATAGGAAAACCAAAAACGTGGAGAAATAAAAGTACTTCTCCTCGTTTTTCTATGCTAATGCCACCCTTGGGGTGGCGTTAGTTTTTGGCGCCTCCTCAGGATTACAAATCCTCATAAATCTGAGCAGCATCAAAATGCAGTTGGTGTTGCAGTAAAACTCTCACAGCAACACACACAACTGTGATGCGTGTAAAGGGGCTGTATTTACAAAGCGGCATTAAGCCACAAAAAGTGGCTTAACGCAGCATTGTAGATATCTGGCAGGGCATTGGGCCACCGGAACATTGGTAAAAGTGACGTTCCAGTGGCGCAGTGCCCTTGTAAATGAGGGCCTGTGTCTCTTAGAATTTGGAAAACTACAGAAAGAACTATCTGCTGTCCAGAGGAAGCATAAGGTAGTACACACTCTTAAGGTCTATAGAATAATCATCAGTGTAAGGGGAACTATCAATTTTAGTTGTCAATAAAGGGGAGCTCCATTCTAAGTACAAAGCCTGTTTTACAATGAAAGAAAAACAGTCAAAATAAGGCATTCAGGTCTATATTGATTAACTATATTGGTCTATATTGATTAACTATATTGGATGCACTTCACTGACTTATTTAGACTGAAAAGCACAAAATGATACCAAGGCATACAAAAAAGATCTGTATGTGGCATGCAGGCCTGAATTAATGACAGAATTAAGATTGTAGTGAAAGAAAAGACACAATCTTCCTAGAAGTCAATTTGCCATTTTGCTGTGGCTCATGTTTTGTGGTCAGACATAGTCTAACCTGCACCCTTAACTGTCCCCTGGACTGTGATGTTTGGTGATGGCTGTGACTGTAATAATGGAAATGATGCTGTTTACATCCACACTGACACAGAAAAGTTCAGTCACGAACACTAAATTCTATGACAATTGGTCACACCGGCCCAAGTACTGAATTATGATAAACTTGCAACACCCTTTCACATGAGTGGACTGTTGGGTTGCTAAGTGTTGCTTTGCTTACATGGGTATTTTCGGGAGCGCGGTGGGGCTTGTCCTTTGGTGCATGGGCATGGCATGCCATGCTGCATTCATTTACAGATGGTGGTTAGGATCAGTTGATATTTGTTTCCCAGAGACCACTGTACGGTAACCATTCCAATATATCTTGCAAGCTTGTTTCAGTCCTAGCTATAACTAGCTAATTTGGTATGACATCGTTTTTCAGGCCCAATGAAGGTCTATCTTCAGCTCTGCTACTTCAAACTAGCTGTTTTTTTAGATCTCGCCTAAAACAGTGAATAGGCTGTTGCTGCAAGAGATATTGTATACATAGGGTGGGCTTCCATTCCATCCCATTGCTTACCAGTGGGTGGCTTCTCAGTCACTCTCATTAGCCTGCTGATAGGTGGTCAGCGCTTGATAGCATCCCTTATTTCTGCTTAACTCTTCCATTGAGCATGGCCTAAGTAACTGGGGGCCAGATGTAGCAAGCAGTTTTGCCCATTCTGTGTCTATGGGAAATTGTGTTCGTACATATGGCCCTGTGTCCTTACGCTGCTTCTAATCTGGGAGCTATGTTTTTCTTTATCTTCGTCCCTCTTTTTCTTTACCTTCAAAAACTTTGCAAATTCATGTCTCACCAGCGTACTGAGTTTTATCTTTTTTCATTATAGCCCGATTACAGATATACTACTTGTACATTCCAGAAATTCTTGCAGGCACAGAAAAGCATATATTGTTCTTTTGGGAATGCACGTATCCACATGATTTTTCTTTTGCTTCAGTTCTCCTTCCCATGTTTCCTTCTTGCTTGATCTCAGCTCGGGCACAGTTTTAGAGCGCGGGGCCAGTTGAGCCAGGCCCTTCTAAGACAGGACAATGGCTCACCAAGGCCCATTCACAAGCATAAAACACTTTAAATGAAAAAATCACAGGGGTCTGCAACCCTGCTATCAAGGCCCAATTGTGCAATTTTTATGCATAACACCAGTGCCTTGGGTTATTTTAAGTGCCTTGGGTGTGTGAGGTCTTGGGGAATGGTTGCTATTACTGTGCACACGTAAGTAGAAGGGTAACTGAAACATCCTCACTATATCTAGACCACAAGGTCCCACTGCACAGTAATAAACTATAAATGTGTGATTTTGTGTCACAGCGTTTTAAGCGTAGTTCTGGATTTGTCGTATTTGCCACATAATACATTATATGCTGCATAAATTGCAGATTTGAACAAAAAGCCATTTTAAACGGATCAAAAGTTACTGAACACCGTGATTTGTTGCTGCACAGTGGAAGGCCCCTCACAAATGTTTACTTGTAATTTTTCAGCCTCTTATTGTTGTAGTTATGTTTTAAAATGGTACTGACTAAATCTTCCTTTTTCCAGACGGTGATAACATGTAAAAGGATTACAAAATATTAAAGTAATACTATTACGTATTATGTTTCATAATTTAGTCAACCCTCTTCCATACTTTGGTCCTCCCCTGCTGCATAATTCCAGCAGTCCATATTATAGTGCTGCTATTACTCCTAGGGTCCAAAACCAAAATAATATACTGGTCCGATACACTTGCTGCGGAGATGTTGCTGAAATCGGTGGCTTCAAAAAGTTCAACTCTTGCTCCCCAGTCTTCCATTTCAGGAAAAAAGAGTGAGCTGGTGTAGGAAATCTACCTGTTCTGCATAGTCACCCCAGATTATTTCAACATTTTCTAGAGCCTATTTTTGCTGCTTTTTTTTACTCTGTACTCTTTCCCCTTTCCCCAGTAAAGTGTCAATCTTCCCTCTTTAACCATGGTTAAATTGACACATTTAACTTGCATATACATCCCTAGTGTATGGTCCAAAATGCACACAATACCTGAAGGTTAAATGCAGCTTGTAGACTGCAGCATCTGTTTTGGGATCCACAAAGTGGGCCTGCAAAACATGGCTTCAGGGTTACCTCTGCTGCAGTGTAACATTTTAAAATAACCCTTTTTGTCTCTCCAGATCAACACTACAGAATCCCACACTGTTCCCACACTGATCCATATATATATATATATATATATATATATATATATATATATAGCACCAGCTTTTGCCTGGCCCAAGACCAGAGGACATTGCTGGTAGAAGGAGGGAGGAGGGAGTGAGGATCAGTGTGGGATTCTGCAGTGTGGATCCGCAGAGTGGAGTGTAAGATTCTGGTCTTTTGGGATCGCCGCTAGTGATCGGGCTGTCCACTTGTGTGCTCTGTTTCCAATCCACATATGCAAGGAGGGGGATGCACTGAAGAAAAAGGGTCATCATCCTGGTGCTGTGCTGTGATGAGAAAAGGGTTGTTGCCCTGTGTGTTGCTGTGTCCAGGTGAGGGCCATGACCTTATTTGTGCTGTTAGCGACCCCATTATGCCAGCCAGCAGGGGGCAGTGGTGAAGATTGAGGGCTGTTGCCTCGATGCATCACTGCAATGAGAGGAGGGCCAGCGCCCCGTGTACGACTATGACCTAAAGGGGCTGTTGCCATGCCTGCTGCTTTTGCAGCCCCTTTGTCTGTCAGAAGGGAGCTTTGGTGAAATGATACGACCATCACTCTGGAACACTGTGCAGCTGTGAAGAGAAAGCAGGCTGTGGCTCACAGAGGAAGAACAATGATTCAACTACCCGAATCCAGAAACACCCAAAACCTGCCGTCAGACTCATGTAACCTTTTCATGGGAAGAGTGCCATGGATGCCTGTCATCTCAACCATGGCTTCTAGATGTATGCATTGCTGGGCTGCAGATACAAGCTCTGCCTCTCCGCACTGTCTCTCTAATGAGACAGGGTAAGACTGAATTCTGACGCGCTAGAGTGCGGAGGCTCTTTGACTTTCTCGAAGCCATTGTTGACCTTCTAAAACTTGAACTTACTAGCAGGGCCTAGCTTGGATGTTGCCTCTTGCAAATGGGCAATAACCACAGTCCTTAGAAGGGGAAGTGAGTCTCGACAGCTGACCTCGGTAATACTACTGTGCCTAACTTATGAAGGCTGTGTATATTGTTTGTTGTGTGCCACAATTGTACTTGTGTTCCTATATAATTACCTTTTACTTAAAAGCCAGTGTTTGACTGGACAGTCACTTATTGGGGTTGCTCAACGTATTTTTAGGTCTTAGTTCCTGTGTTCACCCTGCACCTATCTTGTAACCTCGAGAAGCCTTGGACTTCTCAACCCACGATAACACTGAGAGTGAAGTGTTGAAGGAGTACTTGTTTCATTTGTGGAGATCCCCATAGTTGGCCCAGCCCAAGACATCAGAAGTAAAAGACTTCAACAACTATGGTTGAGCCCATTAGCTCCTGCTTGCTCCATGGCCCACTGAAGGGGGTTCTGACATCATTGATTGTAGGTAGGGTTTCATTTTTAGAGTAAGAGTAGTAGAAAGTAGTATTTCATTAAAAAAAAAAATATTCACTCATACTTACTTTGTGACACAGATCAACTGTTGCCATTAATCGAGTAATTATTTGAAACTCTCTTTTTCCTTGGATATACAATCTCAAGGTGCCTCCTAAATGCATTAATTTCTCTAATTATTGTAATCAGTCCACAGAACCCTGGATTAAATCTAGTTTCAAATGGGGGCAATTTCAGAAATTAGATCACAGGGATCACATCAGAGGCATATTTGCCATTGGTGAGCTTGGACCCTTTATGGAGTGTAGGTTACATAAAAACCAAAGATTACAATATTGCCAGGTGTGACACTGGGAGCACGATTCAGAAACTGCACTTTCGAGTCAGTTTACACTTTTCAGGGAGTTTACTAGTGTACAGTATTCACAAACTGCACTTTTATAGTAACTTACACTTTTGTAGTGACTTCACTTTTGTGGTAAGTCCAGCACTGCACATGACGAACCACTGACAGATATTGCAGAACCCTCCCTTAGAAAATAATAGAGGTAGGGACTTAAAACCCTATAATAATGGGAAATCATGTTAAATTAAATCAAATTATTTAAAATAGTTAAATGTATGAAGACAAATAATTTTAAAACTGTATACAATTATTACATATTTTATTGTAAAATACTTATCTTATAGTTAATACATATTAAGTTAATGTTACAAATGTAAAATAAAGTACATTTTACTATTTAGTTTCAAAATATTCATTTTATAATTAAATAATAAATATATACTATTTTTATATGGAAGAGTGGAAGGAGGCGTGGAAGCCAAAAAAGTGAGCTTAAACCCAATCACAGCATGTATAAGGACAATAAAACAAGTTTACATTTAGTATCTCATATCAGACTGATTAAGGATTTTCACTGCTGGTGGGGTTATGGTGAGAAAATTACATAGTTCCATATGTGTTGTGGCTGTATACTGATAGAGCCACTGAGACATCATAAACAGATCCAAAGAGAATCATAATCATCCTACACCCAGGCATAAGCGCTGTGAGGAATCCCACTGAAAGGTACATACACTGTATATTCAAATTCAACCAACCTTATTTGATACCAAGTGGCGGGTAAACTCTTCACCAAGTCAAACTCTAAGATATTAATAGACACAAAGTTATATTCAGAGATCCCGAAAGGATCACTGCTGTGACCTCTCATTCTGACTGGTAGATTCGGGTATCTTAGTCCAATAAATTATGAGATTCAATGTTGTCTTCTTGGACCTATCCTTACATGTCTTAAAGTAGCAAATTGTGCAGTGGAAGTGGGGGAAGGTGGGGAAATGGGGGAGGGGAGAACGTGTCAGGGTCCAGAAAAGCTTCAGGGGGCTCAGTGATCATGTACATCACTGAATTATCTGTAGCAGATGGTAGCATTAAATCTGCCAATGCGGAATTACTTTTTATTGCTGCCAAACCTATTTTTATTGTTGTTCTGTTTCTTGTGTTTGCAGACTGTAAGCCTTGAGACGCTTTCTTCTCTACCACAGAGTGAGGACAGCGACTGTGAAATGCAACTTCAGAATGGGTTCACATTCCAGTATTCTCTATCCAATGGAGACCCGTCCATCATGCACAGAACGCTAGACAGTGTTGGCACTTCGTCCATTCCGTACAGACCTCTTCACTACCCTGAAACAGACTCTCCCTGGCACGACTGCAAGGACCGGACACACCAAACTCTTGCTGAACTGAAGCGTCAAAGGGCAGCTATCAACAGACTGAGCCACCCGCTACTAAGTGCCCACATTGTGAATGGTGCAGACAATGGCGGGGAACCCAAAGTGCAACTCATAGGCTCAAGGACTTCTTCCTGCTGCCCCAATGGGACTTCTGTATATTACACAGTAAGCAGTGGGGACCCACCACTCCTGAAACTGAAAGCTCCGATCGAGGAAATGGAGGAAAAAGTCCACCGCTGCTGCAGAATTGCATAACCAGAGAGAAAAGGCTGGGAAAGAAAATCTGACATTCACAGGGGAAACTAGGATGAGCTAGCTTGCTTTGTCCCCTCTGGTGTTCTGTGCTTTATGCAAACCTTACTTAACAGCACCCGAAGACACTTAGCAAAACTAACCGGCTTCCCATTGGCTGGGCATCAGAATGTCTTTAAAAAACAATGTTTAACATTGTCTGGTTATTTTTCGGATTCCGTTATTGGTACCCACTGAGTTCAGCAGCGATGCTTAGAAAGTACTATAAAAGACATGGAGTGACAACCCAGATCTGACAGATTTGTTCCGGCCTTATGACGCTGCGTCCTACTTCATATGAGTGACCATGTGTGTGTGATGAATGTGAAAGATCATCTGGCAGGCTCTTTCTAGAGTGGTTGCTGTGCAAGAGGTAAAGTTGCCACCACTCTTGTGGGGCGGCCCGATAAAAGCTCAGCTAGCATTAGCTCATGGTGCTAAGCCTTATGCTCAGTAAGATGTGGAACTTGAAACAAGGGCCTGAGTGGCCATTGTAGGCAAGGCCCTAGTAAGCCTGTTATTTTGATGTTAATGATCAAGCCTTTAAGTTGAACAGACACTTAGGTTCTTCTACAAATAACTTGTGTTATCCTTGACAAATTATTTCACATTAGGCTTCTAATACTCAAGATAGAATTGAGTGTGAATTCTAAGGGGCAAATATTTGGTGCAGCCACCACCCATGAGAGCCAGGTGAGGATTTCATGCTGTCTTGCCTAATAGACCCATCCCCTGGTCTCCTCTTTACATAAATTTACTGCTCTGTTTCTACATTCTCTTGTGCGGTCAGCAGCACTCATAATAAGGGCACATACCAGCGTTAAGTGGTGCTGTAGATTGTTTTATAGAACCAAAACCTGTAGCTAAATCCATCTATGTATACAAAAGATGAAAAGGGGATGGAAGAGCGGCAGTCACGGAGGATGAGAGACAGACTAAGAAAATGAAGAAAAAGAAGAAATTGACAAAGTGCATATAAAACGTCCTTTGGTAGTTTTTTGGTGGTGTTTATTTTCACTGCTGAGGAAGGTCATGTCAACAACTTATAGGGGACATGATTTTGAGGAAGACCTGGTAAGGTTTTCATATAAAAACAATTGTGGACACGTGTAACATGCCAAGTTAGCAAATGTATTTTCAAGGTCTGTTTAGAGCTTATAGATCTCGCTTTTCTTCTGTCATAACTGGTTGAAGAACTCCGTTCCACCAAACTGTACATCAAAAGAATCCCTGTCTTTAAAAATCAGACACGAAGACCCCATCCATCTTGCACCTAAAGTAGGCCCCGGCCACCTATCTCTATCCTTTCCCATGTAGTTTTATATTTTTTTCAATAAACATGGATGAAGAACAACATAGTCTAGAGGTGGTGGTATGTTAACTGAGTTAGGAGGACCAGAATTGTGTATATTTTCCTGTGGTTCCCCTTGACTACACAGTACAGTACGATTAGATGAGAATCAGCACATCCTCACCAGACTACAGACACTGACGTTTGAAAGAAGATCCTGGTAAAATGAATCGTATCATCTAGAAGTTCAGTCTAAAGAGTGAAGATTACAAAGAGCTTATAAGAAGGTGTAGCGTGGCCCACATGACAGACATGCATGGATGAGCAAAAACCAATGGAAAGCCATTGATGCTGGCAAAGCTCCAATAGAATTAGCCTAACACATCTGAGGAAACTGGGCTTCCACTCATCATGCTGTTGTGCTGCAAGAGGCCACCCGCTGCCTGTTGTTGGTTTAATTGCTCCTTTATTGGGTTATAGATCACTCCTAGAATCAGAAGATGGTCCAGTTTTTAAAGTCACAGCTTTCACTAAACAGAACCTAGGCATGGGTAAATAGTAAATTATACAAGGTATGTCATCTGAAGAGTCATGAGGCTTTCGCTAATAGTGGCCAACTCCTATTCAAAATGGATGTCTGATATCATCATGAGTCAAAGATAGAACCCTTTATACTACTATTTTGTCTTCAGGAAAGATAACGAGTCTGATTACATAATAATAGCACTTGTAGTTCACTTATCATTGTAGCTAAGGTGAGCAAACGAAAATACCACCTTAATGAATGCAGATCCAATTAGAAGAACACCAAAGCTCGAAGGCCTCATTGAAATACTGAATTATGAGACTTATTGAGGTAGGCTTCAAGATACGTGTATCTGCTAATTAAGTGTTAAAACGCCATTAGTTTAAGCCACAAGAGGACTAATTTCACTTTCCAGTTGTAAATTTGCAGAGAGGAGAATTCTTTACTTGTATGGTACTGATGAATGATTTTTCTCTTTTAACGCATTTTTAGTGCATACTTAACTGTATCAAAGGAAAGACATATTGACACTGGGATCAGTGCTGAGGCACTAGCTAAGCTTTCACTCTTACCCTCCTGAGAACTATTCTTCCTTCATTGTTCAGGGGAGGTTTTGTATTAAAATTACCCACATAAGGAATTGCTGATATTAGGAACATGGAGGGAACTAAGCTCAACTTTTTAATGAGGGAAGTTGTCTGGAAACTGATTAGCCTTCCCCATAAAATGTGAACATAGACTGATCAGCCCAAGTGATCTCCTAATCTTAGGGATGGACGTTGATTCACCAGACTGTCAGTGGTAGTGGATGTCACTTTGGCTCTCCTTGACCACCAGGGACAAGACAGAGTTCACCAACTGGGCCACTCTTCTCTCAAAAGCCTCTTTATTGCTGCTGAGCGGCTGTGGCAAAAGGCGAGGAGTGGACACTAGAGAACTCTGTTTACCTCAAATTCTAGTTGCTTCCTGATATTAGGGGTTTTGCACGATCTACCAAAGGGCAAGCCACATGGGGCAGCTTCTACCTGGAAAAGCAGGGGGTAGGCTCTTTGTAGTACTTCAGTGATTGTATTTATTGCACTATGTTGTTCAGTAGAGTAGGAGCCTCACTTTTGAAGCCAGAATCTTTCGTAGTAGGAACTAGCAGGAGAGTGCATTCGGAGGACTTGCTAACTAAACTGCAGTGACGATCCATGAACAGGAATCACAAATCTCATACTAAGTTATAGAGGCATTGCAGAGTTTATTTTCTGTAGCCAATGTGCAAAGGCACGCACCAAGTCAATCGTGCCTTGCTGTGCCAGTCCGCATTTTACATGGACAGATATCAGTTCCACAGCAAGCTTGGATTCTTCTGGGCACAGTAGGAACTAAGGCCCACTGACAGGCAAAGCATGACTTGCCTGGTCTCCTTGGAGAGGTACACACTAAAGGACAGTGGTGAAAGAAGTACAGAGGAGCGAAGGGAGGAAACAAAAACAACCTTGAGAATAGTCACACGTAAGACAGTAAATCACTTGGGTGTGCCATGAAGAGTATGCAGTAAACAACTCTGTATACTGCTGGAAAAGTGAGCATAGGGTGGGAATAGTTAGTAACCACAGGTATTTTAGGGTGTTATTAGACAGCAGGACAGTCTCAAGGACTTGCCGCTCTTTGAATGTTTACAGTGACAGCCCCTTTCAGAATGCAACTCTCCCGGCTTGTCCGCATCAGGCCGAGTCTACATCTAGAAGGGAGAGTGCCAAAGCAAGGAGAGGCACGAGGAAAACAAAACGTATGATGGAGAGGATGTGTTTTAATGCCTGTATTCTTGTCCCTCTGCCTTAAGTGAGACACGCTTGATGTACCACAGCGCCATACCTTTGGTTACAAAGTGAACTTCTTGAGATCGTCAGAGTGTGCCTACTGTTTAAATAAATGTGTACTCCATAGGACTTAAATCAGGCCACAGAAACGTCACAAAGTCACATTTATCATTTGGATCCTTGAAAGATTAGGTTGTGAAACATAGGCCAACTTGACAAATAACAGAAATGTCATAGAAATGGTTCAACTGGAGAAAATGTCCCATTAACTACAAAGAAAATGTAAAGAGCCTCCAACGGAAGTGCAGTGGGGTAAACTACTTCAGCCTGAAAAGTGAGCCTTGGAATGCAGTTATGTAGCCTGAGAGCTAGTAGTTGAGAAGTTAGAACAAGTACTGAAGCCTATGGTGCATGGAGTAATATCCTCCCTATGTATGCATTTGTTTGAGAGGCTCCCAGTAGAAAAGTATTTTGGGGAATTTGTTAACCAAACTATCGTTTTCAAACGATCTTGTGCGTGATTTTAGCAGTTTCCTGCGCTGGAAGACCATATTTCTCTCAACTATTTTATCCTTACATTTCATTTTTAAATATATTCTAAAATAATTAACACCCTGTTTGTTTCATATAAACAAATAAGGTTTCCCTTATTCTTAAGTATTCACTTTGTGCCCACTGGAGCTGCTCAGTCAAATTAGTGTGAACTTGTACACTCAAGCCTGGTATGTCAAGCTATGTTCTTCCAGTAAAAAAATAATAATGCTGAGAAAACCAGCCCCATCATTTTTGTTTTTAGTTAAACTATTTGAAATCACTAACACTTCAAAATCTGATTTTGGTTTTGTGTTATTTGCTCTTGAAGATCTGCAAGAATAAAGGGGCTGACTATCGTCGTCAAATGTTATAGGTAAAATACACCCTCTTTATATCTGCACAGTGTCTGATCATCTAAGACAA
This sequence comes from Pleurodeles waltl, assembly GCF_031143425.1. NCBI lineage: Eukaryota > Metazoa > Chordata > Amphibia > Caudata > Salamandridae > Pleurodeles > Pleurodeles waltl. The sequence goes on from NC_090446.1 coordinate 334,735,534, forward strand.
CCAAGAACCTAGTTTCCCTTCAAGTCACGCTTTCAGTGTACCATACAGATGTGCCCTCCACCCAATTGCTCCACCAATAATGGAGAGCACATGGTCATTTTCTTGTGCCACAATTCCCTAAAGGTAATATTGTGAAATCCCTCAAAACATATTATTGTTACTTTCTCAAACAGTTCTCTGTAGCCAAAGAATAGGCCACAACCCAAAAGTTTGTTGTTTTACCCCTCGAGTTATGGAAGAAGTAATAAATAAGGCTTTAGCCTACTACTGCAAAGTTTTAACCCACTTACATTAAATGGACCTAAAGCCACAGGATACTACAGATATTCATTCTCACACAGCATAACACACACAGAGACCTTGTGGAGAACCCACCATGCAACAATCCTTGTTGGCGAGGAGCGAGCCCCTATAACGAAGCATGTTCCTCAATGGAACATTGTTCATTATGAAACCCCAAGGGCACAGAGAACGCATACTAGTAAGTCTCTAACCCTTAGTAATACCCAGGAGAGGGTAGGGCTACTCTCCTGTTCAGTCTTTATTTCAGGTTAGGGTGGGTGTATTATTGCCCTATACCATTTCTCACTCGCTATTTGGGCAATATATGAATAGATGTCACTGAATGTCTCCAGTATCACCCAGAGATCGTGGGATGATAATGTTTATAACTTAGTTGGTTAGTCCCTGTAGGCTCCTTTACGTAAAGGGAACTAGATTTGAAAGGATGCCATCAAAGACCCCTGGTAACCTGTTATGGCATGTAGTTGCTATGCAACCGGAGACTGGTATAATGCAAAGTTGACAGCAGCAGTAGTGACACATGCTAGTCCAATGGCCTTAATGCTAAAGTGGAGGATAGTCACAAGACCATGATTAGCACACATTATGAGATAATGGCAGCTACTTGTGTAGAGATGTCTCTAATACAGACCATGCCACCATAATGCTCTAAGGATATTTTGTTGCCATTTTCCTACAAAGTGACTCACTCCAAATACCCCAGTAATCCTGACTGGGTCAGTAAAAGGAGTGACCAGCTCGACTGGGATTACAGGTTTGCCTGGGACTCTCGCTGCTAAAGAGGCAAAAACAACACTTTCTGCATCTTCATTCTCGAAACCCTGTAATCTGTAATAATGCTGCCTCCCTCACAAACTCACAGTAAATAAGGCCCCCGAGATTGTAACTCCAATACTGATAACGTGTCGGTGGCTGAAAAACAGGCTGTGAGGCCTGTCTTGCACATTAACTGGGGCCAGAGTCTGTTAGGTTTTAAGCGGTGTGGGGGTTACTTTCTTGTCCCTTTTTGTCAATGATGGTTTGTTCAGAATTCCAATTCAGACTTCTCCTTAACACGGTGAAATTCAGCTCTATCCCCTGGAAGTCACTGCACTTTGCTTGCACCCTTCTCTCAGTGGTAAACTCCAGTAAATGCTTTAAAGGTAGAACACTGGCTAGGACAAATCCCTTTTCTTCCAGAACATACCCATGTTGTCCAACTACTGTATCCTCGGGTTTCTCCTTCTCTCAGTCTTAAAAAGAAGCAAATGTTTATGCCACTCACTTCACACTCAAAGCAGAGCACCTGCTTTGTCAATAAATGGAGGTGCTAGTTGAATATCCAGACCCTTTCCATTTCACTCACTAGAATGTGTAAAACAAGGTGAACTATCACAACTTGTCTCTTGAAATAGTTGGTGCCACGGTTCAATGCCAAAAATTGGACTACAAAAATGTGTAAAGTAAAGAAATAACAGAGGTGTTTTGTCTACAATTTAATATAAAAAGATATTATTAAAATCTGCAGAGTATAATATATTTCAGTGTTCTTTTTATAAAATGTATTTCTTACAGCATTGGTTACCTGTGTAATTCTAAACAGTGTACTTAATGGCAACCAGTACAACCCCAGATGTTCTTGAGAAATACTTCTGCCAAATTTTCATATCTGACTGCATTCTCTACAAAGTTCTGAATCTCCAGGATGACTATTTTTTTTAAATAAAAAAAAAAATATGGTTTCTTCTTATTGTCTATGGTTTCAGGTGAATGTTCATAATTGTTCCTCCAAAATAGTAATTATGATGTTTACCCTCTTTCCCCAAAGACTTTCAATGCTTGGAAAGATTGGTAACACTTTCCCAAATGTTGGTTTCCTATAGCTAAATGTTAATATATCCTGCAGTGTTTTGAGTTTGACCAGTGTTATGACACAAATCTGGGCAGCGTCATCTTAGACTTGATACTAAGACATCACAATTCAGAAATGGTCGGAGTCTGACTTGAAATAGAGAAGAAAGCTCCCAGACCATAGGGTTCTGTTCTGCCGATGGAAAACATCATACTGATTCCTGAACTATCTGGAGCAGTTTTCTAGCTTTTACAATTCATGACACTAGCCTTATAGCCTGCTGTTGAGTGCTATACTGGTATGTTAAGGCCCCTAAACCCGAGTTATGGTGAGGGCGGAAAACGAGGGGAAGGACCTTTAACAAGTGGTACAGCTCAAGGCAGAAGGGCTATAAGGCTATTAGAATATTTCACACACTAAGGACAGAAGGCTCTAAAATAAAAAGGGAGAAACAAGAAGACAAACATTGGAATGTTAGAACTCCGGACTTATCCCAGCCATTATAAGCCTGGAGCTACTCTATTGTCTTCAGTGGAGCTCTCAAAGTTCCAATGTTCTAATGCAGATAGAAAGTGTTGTAAAGACTGGCCATAAATTGTCATTGGGCTTGTGCCACCAATGACTGCAGGGTGCACCACTAGTTCAGCCGTTGCTGTTGCTGCTTGGAAATCTTGACAGTGACCAGTAGCTTTCGACATAGAAACCCATACAGACAAAGGTACCCTTAGGACTCACCAGTGGGAGATGTCTCACTATTTCCATTACTCCCATTAAAAACATAAGGACCAGATGGGCCACTGAGCGGTGCCTGGCCTGCCTTTAATATTACAGTTTCACAAACCGGACAAACATTACTAGACATCCGATCATAAAGGCTTCACCAAGGAGCTATGGCAGCATCTAATACTTTGTGGAGTGGAGTCCTAGTAATTTATACGTTGGGTTTCTAGATTCTACATTTTTAGAGTGATACCTTTTATCCTGATCAAGAACTATTGTTTGGGTGGACATAGATCGAATGGTGTTGGTAAGGAAACTCCTGTGTGGCTTCCACATGCAACGCTGCCTTGTTTCACACTTCACTATCTTAAGATTCGTTTTTCCTCCATCAATTTATAAGCAGACTTATAAAACCAAGAGTTCCTTCTCGTCTGTAGTTTTTGCAGATCCAATGCCCATCTCAGTCTCAATCACATGACCACCGCCCTACTCCAGATATAGAGGTTCAGAGCCACTTTAGTCTGATGACCTGAATACACTCATTAATATTGAGTGTTTGGCTCTTGGAGGTTAGTGTTTTTGGTGCAAGCAAAAGAGTGCTGTATTGAAGCGGACGGATAACATATTTGAGGAATCTGCCTTGTAGAGAGATGCTGTAAAAACCTTAGAAACCTCTGCTTAACTGAGAACCAAGTTAGCGTTTTCGGCATAGCGCCACATGGCCAAACCTGTCAAAGACACACATTTTCCTAGAGGCCAAATACTGAATGCGCTGAAGTTTATTGACTGCACTGTCTGGCAACCCATGTAAAGCTTCTTGCAATAATCAAGTTGTGAAAGAACACATGCAGAAATTACACTTGAGTGGATGGTCCTAGGCAGAAAAGGAAGTCATTTTCTCGTTTATTGAGAGCGAAAATACAAGCAACAGTACCCGCTCTGATTTGGTCATTTAAGGTCAAGTAATGGTCAAATAAAACCCTGGGTGATATCAGGTCATGAGCAGGTCCAGAGAGAGCGCTTAGATGAAGTTGGCAACTCAGTCTTGTTTTTCCTACAGATGCGGCTCTTTGTCTTGTTAACCTTGGGTTCAAGACAGTTTTCACTCATGTAAAATTGGATGCTGGATAGGTAATCTCTGAGATTAGATAGGAAGGTCAATTTAGGAAGGTTCAATATGGCAGTGTGTTCGGTGGCATCAGCATACACTACAGTGCTAAATCCATAATATCCAACAATCTACACCATTGGCCTGACATATATGTTAAAGATCATTTGTATTACTGAGGAATGTGGGACACACTATGTGCGAAATCCAGACTCATACTGAGAGAATATAGTAATGATAAATACTGGAAATGGTTGGTTTAGAAGGAATAAAAGCATTCTGAATCCATGCTTGATTTTACCACTTTGTTTAGTTTTGGGCCTGAAAAATGGCCTGGATGTTCTTCACATCCAGAGTTACTGATACTGAGCTACTCTGGGGGTTGAGAAAATCTGAGCCCTTACAAGTGGAACACTGGGCGTCCCTTAAAATGAAGAAAGACGAGGGAATATTTAATGATAGGCCTGATTTGACTGATACTTCCTAATTTCCCCCCAGTTTCACACAGAGATTGCAGTTACTTTCAGTAACTGGAATCTCTGTATGAAAATAAGCAAAGCTGCGGAAACACCACAGATGTCATAATTCTGATGTGACCCCATCAAAATAAGAGGCCACTCTTAATGAGGGCCCTACATCTAGAAACCTTTATTCACCATACCAAATGCGACAAAAAGGTCAAGCAGGATTAAACCTGCCCACTCAAGCTTGTCAATAATTTTCAGATCATCAAGGAAAAGAAGGTTGATTCGAAATCTAAACCGGACTGAAACCAAACTAACATGAGACCAAATACCTCAGTTTTCTAGAAAATCAATACATTGTTATGCTATGATTCCTTAAAGAGCCTTACTAATGAAGGGGGCACTGTGATGGAGTGAAAAATCTTCCTCTGACATTTGTGAACGTTGTTCTTTTTCACTATGGGTGTAACAACATACTGTCTGGGTTCACTCCTCCGCAGTGCAGTACTCTGAATTGTCCCCTCTCTTGGCTGGCTTTCTCTATCCTCCCACCATTTGTTTCCCCTCTCCTCATAACCATAGACCCCATCCCCATCTGCCTTCTGACCTAATTAGCCTCTCTTCAGTCTCTTAGTTGTTACCCCTCTAAGGACTGCCAGTCCCACAATCGCATGATCACCGCCTCCCTCACGGACTGCCTACTTAACTTCTCCTTACTTGGTGTCAAACCAGACGTCCAGATAAGAGGTGGAGAGGTAAAGGATGTCTTGTGGCATCTTCTGACTTTAAAAGTGAAAGGGCCTTGGCCAGAACCCATGCTCATTCGCTTCACTCCTATTCTTCTACATTTCTCAGATTCTTAACGTCCGAAAACTAATAAGATTCTGGCTAAAGAAGCATTTATTGACACACACTCATTCAGACTCCCAATAATATCCACTAGCATGGGTTGCATATTCACTACTCCTGGATGACCCATTAAATCCATATGACTGGAGTTGTTAATTTTCCTGCATTGCGGTGACAGTGCATCTGAGACGACCCAAGAGACCCTTGAACTTTGGGTCAAATCATCACTGTGTCTGTAGACCCATGCTCAAGTGATATTTATTTACTTCCTTTGACTGCTCCTGCGTTGACCCCATGAATTCATGTGGGTGTGGTGCCTGTTTTTTTTTAAATTGCCCCCTCCCCTTTGACCTGGCTATAAACCCACAAATACTGACCGAGCACTTAAGGATACCAAAGTTGCTGTATGACATATTGATGGTAAAAATGGTAAGTCAAGAACAGTAAGCCTATGCAAACGCATCTCTGTCCTTTCCATATCACTCTGCCTCAGGCCACGTCTAAGCACAACTACAAGTTCAATGCAAAATGATTAGAACACATCTTCAAACATCAAAGACAAAAGCACGTTCCACACACAGGTGAAATAATCTATTGAAGGCTCGAGCCTGGTTGCCTGGCTCAGCTCAAGATTCTCAGGTCCTCAAACTTAAAACAAGCTGAGCCTTAACGTGGCTTCTACCTGCCTCCCCCGCTTACCCAATGCTCTAAGCACCCCCTCGGGCCCACCCTGCCCATTTCCATTCTGCAGCAGAAGTGGAGACAGGCAAATAGAGAACAACTATGTCAGTGCTGTGAAAGTACTGGATCTCTGACAGAATATCGAAAACACAAATATCGTATGGACAGAATATCGTGTCAGAAATATCGAGGACCTAAATATCGAGAAGGTGAGTGCAACCAGGTAAGAAAAGATTTTATATTCTTTACTCAACATCTACATATCTTCAAGATACATATAAATATATCATCAAGATAAAAATATGTGGAGTAATATATAGTAAAACCTTACTTACCAGTAGAAACTTACCTTCACAATATATTTGTTCTCAATATTTCGGACACAATATTTTGTCCCAGGTCATTTGTGTTTTCGATATTCTGTCTAAATACCAAAAGTTCTTTTAAGAGGGACGCATTTTTCAAACAGTTCCTCTCCAAACATTTTTATAGCACCCTAAAGGGACTGACAATTAACTACAGGAACTGGTGCTCCCTCCCCAGGGAAATGAAAAATATGACAAGCCCAACAGCCGAGCTACACACTTCAGTTTGATTACATGAAGACGTAAATCTGCTTAATGTCCTAGAGCTTTTGTTTTGCTAATACATATCATTGCACTTACTGAGGTGTAAAGCCTCTCCTAAAATTGGTATTTGTTTTGTCAGGGGAAGATGATTACATCATTAAAACGGAATATCCTGTCTTTCACTGGGCTAATTTTGAGGGATTTTTTTCAGAAAGGCTTCTTCTGTCAATGTGATTACATTTCAATGTGCTTACGTTGAGGCACTGGTTGCAGGTAGGGCCCATCTGCACCCATTTTTGGAGTCTGGCACTTCTTTTTTCCTCCCACCAGACTTTGACCCAGACCAAGAGAGAGAAAAACATAACGGGTGGGGGAGAACCAAGAGAAAGATAGAAAACAGTGACAAAAAAGAAAGCAGGGATGAAAGGCAAGCTGTTACGTGAGAAAGGGGCAGGAAGAGTCTAGTGGTGTATGAAAGAGGGCATGAGCAGTAATCAAGACTACACAGCTTGGAATTCCACATACTGAGATGCAATAGTGACAGCCGCATACTTCTGAGCAAACCTCTGGGCCCTGGCTCTTATTCTTTTACAAACTAATCGCTGGATATATATACATATATATATATTTATATATATATCTATTAGGAAGCTGGCTCTGAATATACTATATCAAAATGAGATATAGGGCCTCATTACGACCCTGGCGTGGTAAGCTGGCGGTAACATCGCCAACCGGCTGGCGGTGTTACTCCAGCTATTATGACCGTGGCACAATAGCCACAGCCATACCGCTGGCCCCTCCACTATACCGGCAGACTTTTGCCTGGCGGTCATAATCCTGGCCACGGCGGTAAACACCGCCATGGAAAGGCTGGCGGTAAGGGGGACTTGGGGTGCCCCTGGGGGCCCCTGCACTGCCCATGCACATGGCATAGGCAGTGCATGGGCCCCCAGGCATAGCCCCGAAGCGCGTTTCACTGCTCGAATTTCAGCTAGTGAACTGCGCAACGGTTGCTACTGTACCCGCTGCACATCAGCATTGCCGCTGGCTCTATTACGAGCCGGCAGCAATGTTGATGTGACTTTTCCGCTGGGCCAGCGGACGGTAACACTGTTACCGTCCGCTGGCCCAGTGGAAAAGTCATAATAGGTAGCCAGAAATACCGCTGGCACTGGCGGTATTCTGTCTCCCGCAGCCTCAGCGGTCTTTTTGAAAGACCGCCGAGGTTGCAATGAGGGCCATAGTGTGCACAGAGTCCAGGGGTTTCCCAGAGGTTTAACAGAGGCTAAAGTAGATAATACTAATGCTCTCTTTTGTGGTAGTGTGGTCGAGCAGTTAGGCTTATCAGAGGGTAGTGCAAGGCATTTGTTGTACACACAGGCAATAAATGAAGCACACACTCAATGAGAAACTCCAGGCCAATTGTTTTTATATAGCAAAATTATATTTTGTTACTTTATTTCAAGAACCACAAGATTCAAGTTGCAGGTTAATACATTTGCAAGTAAGTATCCAACATATGTATTCAAATTGGCAAGGTATACGTTTTTTAAATAGATAGCAATACTCTGTTTTAAAAGTTGACCGTTCGAGGGGCGTGGCCAAGGACGTCAAGATGGCGGTCGCACTCTAAGAGTGCTTAGGACCCCTCCGTCATCCGTCCGGAACTGACCACCTTAACTTACCCAACGAGCCCCCGCCCGTGGTGTGGGGACCGTCTGGGTGCTTCCCGGCCCCCGTGGATCCGACTCCGGGACTCGGGGAGGCCGTAATAACGCCGGAGGAGAGGTGGGCCCGGGTGCCGGATCGCGCTTCGGAGGAGGGCCGCCCGGCGCTCCGAGCTGGAGTGGAGCTCCTGCGGCTGCAGAGGTTGCAGAGGGAGGTACCTCCCCATCGGCGCGCCTCGGGAAACAGCAGCTGTTTGCGGCCGCCCAGGAGAGAGGCGGGGCCGGGACCGCGAGAATCTGCGGCCGGCACAAAGAGAGCTGAGCGAGGTCACGGGACCCGGAGTGAGGGGTGCCCTTGGACCGAACTGAGAAGGACGTCGCCCAGGGAGGTGTGACCCGTTGGGAGAGAGGGCAGAGTGGTTGTGCCCCGGGGGCCGGAGCCTCTTACTGCGCGATGCTGCAGACTTGACCAGATGTGGACCGGGCTAGGAGGTGCCCACTCGGCGGGAGGCGCTACTAGACCGACGCCTGAAAGATAGAACGCCTAGATCCGGCCCATCACTAAGAGGCGTGCAATTATAAAGATCTACTCACACGCATGAAAGAGGACGGAAGTAAGGAGTCAAAGAGAGGTTGGACTGTTCGATGATTGAGAGGGACACTGCTCCAGTCCTACTACGGTGAGAATACTGGTGAGGAGCGGGGAGGCGTAGGAGACCGAGGTGACCGGGACCAGGGCACTGGAGGGGGCTGCACAGTGACTTACGCCTGACGAAGCACCGGCTATCCCGGACGGACCCTGAGGCTGTTCCCACCGAGGGCGCAGGAATATTAGTATGGGCATCTAAGGGGAGACTGAGGCGCCTGTGAGGCCGGACGGCTAACCAGCCCACCCTGACCTGTGGCTGGAGGAGGGGGGAACCGCCCTGGTTTTGGAGCCGCCGTGTGTTAGCCCAATCAACTCCAATCCCGTCACGGTCTGGCTGGACGCCCTGGTGCCCTCCTCGGGGTGAACAACTATACTCGGAACTGCCTCTAACAGAAGGGACGCAAGATCCCAGCCAAGAGAGGGCCTTACCCTTGCGGGGGCGTGGCTGTGCCTACTCTGCAACGCTTGCAACATGGGAAAGGATAGAGCCCCCAAACAAACTCAACCATCCCAGCAGCAAAAAATCGACCAGTTCACCACCCCGGCGGCCCCCCGAACCGGGGGCGATGCCCCGCCCGCTGATCAGGCTGCAGAAGGGGTCAGCACCATCCTGCTTGCAATTCAAACCTCGCAACGAGCAGTGGAATCCAAAATCGGAGAGGTGAGAGAGGAGATGGGCCTCGTGAGGCAAGACCTCAGAAATGCGGTGGGCCGTATCACAGAGGTGGAGACCCGTGTCTCGCAAACCGAGGATGACCTAGCCGATCTGAGGTCCAAGGTGGCCCAGCTGCAAACGAGGCATGGGACTGGCTGACGGAGGAGGGTCTGGGAAACCGCAGGGGCCCGTCCGGTCCGCTCCAGGATTCCAGGGGGGCACGTCCGACTGTGCAAGTGGATGCGAGAAGAGGTCGGAAGCGTACTAGATCCAGACGTGGTAGACCCAGAAGCCCCAGCATCCGAACAGAAGGGGATGCCTGCGCGACCCAAGATCCCCCGCCGGGGGGGGTCCGATCGACTGCCCGCGAGACCGGGCCACGAGAGAGGAGAAGACTGATGATCGTCTGAGCCAGTCCCCAGTCCTTGGTTGATGGAGACCACAAGTGTATTGAACCCCAGCTCACTGAGGCCGGCCGGTGGTGCCGGGTGGCGCCCCGCCCCGTGCCGGTGGGTCAGAGGTACACAGGGATCGCTACTCTGTTGGGCACCCCCGTGACTTTACTAAGGGTGGGGGTTTCCTGCTAATTTAATTGCAATTGATCCGACACACAGGAGGGGTCCACCACTCCACTCAGAGGCAGCCTACACGGCTGTATTGCCCTGGTTGGGCTTTAGGGCGACAGATGCTTCAAGGGTGGAAGTATGGGGTGGGGGGATGTTGGGATGTTTAAAGCTCACGTTAGGGCTTAGAGTAGTGGTTAGGGCAGATTACCGTAACAGCACCGACACATATCGTCTAGACCCTTCTCAACCAGTATGTCCATCACTGGATCACGGACCGAGTCCTTGCTCCCCAACGCACAGATATGGCACAGGTGGATTCCCCACTGACACAGATTCTATCTTGGAATGTTAATGGCCTCCTAGATAAAATCAAAAGATCCGCAGTGTTTATCACGCTGCGCAGATACGCCCCTGCAGTGGTCCTTCTGCAAGAGACCCACCTACTTGGAACCAGATGCCCCATCTTGGCTCGTGGAGGTTTTGACAAGGTTTTTCACGCTGGCTTCACAAGGGGTTCTAGGGGGGTGGCCATCCTTTTTCACCGCTCACTGCCAATAGTAGTGACCTCTACTACTTCGGACCCACAGGGTAGAATCGTAACAGTGACCGGTATGTTACACGGTTCAACAGTTAACTTTGTATGTGCATATGCCCCTCCAGCTGGCTTCGACGCCTTCTTACTAAATCCACGCCGGACGCTCATTGCCCTTCCACAGGGACTCACGCTCTTTTAACTCGGTCTTAGACCCCAAACTAGATGTGTCCGGACCTGTCTCCTCCGCCCGAGCGGGAAGAGCGTCCGTATTGAGCGGGTGGACGATAAAGTTGGGATTGTGTGAGGTGTGGAGGACATGGCACCCCAGGACGAGACAGTACACCCATACCTCAGCGGCCCACCACTCGCAGGCGAGAATTGACCTGGTGTTTATGCCTGCTTTGGATATCTCCTGGGTCACCGGCGCTGAGATATTAGCCCATGGAGTCTCAGACCACTCTCCAATACGCATCCGACTAGGGAATGTGACCCCCAACCAGCGGCCTATGTGGCGCATGAATGCATGGTATTTACAGGACGATGACTACACCCGGGAAATAAGAGACCACCTAACCCAATATTTTGACCATAACCTGGGGTCAGTACAGTCCTCGGGCACGATCTGGGCAGCATGTAAGGCCACACTTAGAGGCTACGCAAAGCATCGCATTCGCGCCCGAGAGAGAGCCCGGGACCGACAGGTGACAGCCCTCGAGGCCAGAGCCCTTGTACTGGAGCGCTCTATGACCACTGCTGCATCAGCTTCAGCTCTGAGACGCCTAACGGTAATTAGAGAGGAAATAAAGCATCTGGTACTCGAGGCCGCGAAGCATGCTTGGAGGGCATCGGCAGCTCGAGTGTACGGATGGGGTGATAAAAACGGTAAACTCCTTCACTGGTTGGCTACACGCCCATTGGCTAAAAGAGTTATCCCCGAGGTCATGGATGAGACAGGCCAGGTCGTGAGATCCCCCAGTCGAATTGCGGGGAGCTTTGCTTCCTACTACGCTCATTTATACGCAGTGCGTCTCCGCCCGCTAGCTGAAAGGGAGTCCCCTCTCCTGAACGACATAACACTCCCTGGCATCCCACGCACGACTGGGGAGTCCCTGGACGGGGCCATAACCCAGACCGAAATTACAGCAGCCATAGCTGAACTGACGTCAGGAAAGACACCCGGTCCGGACGGGTTTCCGGCTGAGCTCTACAAAAGATGTGGGGACATCTTAGGCCCCCACCTACTTAGCATGGTCAATGAGGCAGAGAGGTCCGGCCGCTTCCCTGCTGGGATAGACCAAGCCACAATAGTGGTAATCCCAAAGACTCAGCCACCCTCACGCGATCTTTCGGCGTATAGACCAATCTCCCTGCTAAACGCGGAGATTAAGGTGCTGTCAACGCTACTCGCAACGAGACTGAAGGCGGTGCTCCCCACACTGGTACACCCAGATCAATGTGGTTTTATGCCCTCCCGCAGCACCAGGCACTGTATTAGGAGACTGCAGGTTGCACTGGCTCAGCGAGATACCCTGACTGAATCCCCCCTCGCTCCACTCTTAATAGATTTTGAAAAAGCCTTCGACACAGTGGACTGGTCATATCTAGAACAAGTCTTAAAAGGGAACGGACTTGGACCCCGATTTCGGGGCTTTGTAAAATTGCTCTACTCCAATCCAACCGCCCGTATCCAGGTAAACGGAGTGACCTCTGATCCGTTCCCTATCTGCCGCGGGACTCGCCAAGGATGTCCGCTGTCGCTGCTCCTCTTCGCCCTCGCAATTGAGCCGCTGGCCAAACTACTGAGAGAAGACCCGTTGGTAACGGGCTGGGTGTGGCCCTCGGGCCCGGAAGACTGAGTAGCATTGTATGCAGATGACGTCCTCCTTTACCTTTCCAACCCAGCGAGAAGTGGGCCCCGTGCCTTAGAACTCCTGGACCTCTTCTCGCAAGCTTCGGGCCTAACCCTAAACCCCAGTAAATCCCTACTGATCCCCCTACACCCCTCTAGAGAATGCATAAACTGGCAGGAAAACATCCCAATCCGTCATAACAGTTTTAAATATCTAGGGGTCCTCATAACTCTACTCCCTGAACTGACATGGGAACTCAACATCACGCCATTGCTTAGGAAGGCTAAAAAAGACCTTCAGCGCTGGCGGGACTTACCACTTAACACACTGGGTAGAGTTGCACTATACAAGATGATGATACTCCCTAGCTTCCTATACCAGCTGCAAAATTTCCCGCACCCTATTCCCCGGAAGTGGTTCAACGAAATCGAGTCGACTGCACTCCAACTTCTCTGGCACGGCTCCCGATCCAAGCTATCCCTTGCTACGTGCCAAAGGGACACGAGTGAAGGGGGTATGGGAATATCCAATATTTATTTCTACTATCTGGCCATGCGCCTACAGGGGATTAACGACTGGCTGTCGGGAGGCTGGACGGACCCTGCGTACAGACTGGAGCTCCAGTCGCTGGGGTACAACGGGGTTTTCGATGCTCTGTACGGGGGAGTGATTCCACAGACCATCCCTGAGATTACTAGGCTGGTATTGACGGGATGGCGAGCGGCGCAGAAGACCACGGGGTGGTGGTCTCGACTAACTCAACAGACGCCTCTTTGGCGGGGGAGATGGCTGAGGGAGGTCACCACGCTAGAAGGGTTCCGAAAATGGGAAATTATAGGAATATCCACATTGGGTGATGTTTGGGAGGAATCACAAATCCGGTCATTCGAGGAGCTTCAAAAAACACACTCTTTAAATAAGTCCCAATTTCATAAGTACTTGCAACTTAGGCATGCATTATTAGTACACCTACACCCCGGGGTTAGCATCCCAGAGCATAGCCCACTTGAGGCGAAGGTCATGATGGGACACCTAAATAAAGGAGGGATCTCCCAGATCTACCGTACTATCCTTGCAAATACAACCCCCACCCTTGAGAAACTCCGCCAGAAATGGGAGGGCTGGGTAGGCCCCATAGAAGACCTAGACTGGAGAGAAGCACTAGCAGCCCCCCGGAATCTGGCCATATCCACACGATTTCAGCTCCTACAAACCCTCTACTTACACTCAGCCTACCTCACCCCTAAAAGGCTCCACCAAGCTAACCTCCGCCCCACAGACGAATGCCCCCGTTGCTTTCAACCAGGAGCCGACTTCTTCCATATGATTTGGTCCTGCCCAACTATAGAGGCATACTGGGGTGCAGTCCTGGAGGAGGTCTCCGAGGTCCTGCAGACTGAGATAGAGATTTCCCCGATTCCAATCTTGTTAGGAGCCATGGGAGACGGGGCTAAGCAGAGCAAATCGAACCTTCCTGGGGGTGGCCTCCTTGGTGGCGAAGAGAGACATCATGTCAGGCTGGAAGGACGTAAAAGCGCCAACCCTCGCTAAATGGAGACAGGGACTGGATTGGTGTGCAAGATGTGAAAAACTTGTTTACGAGGTGAGGGGATGCCCGGACAAGTACAACAGAGTATGGGGGAACTGGGACAGTTTACTGGCCGCTTGATTAACTGATTAACCAATGAGTACAGATCTCTTCAGAAACTCTCGGGAGTCACCCCATGGCTGGTGGGGGGTGGTGTAACTAGCTGTGATCTCCGCTTGTGGGGAGGGAAGGTCCGGGCCCACTGGGAGCGGTGTGAAGACGAAGCCGAACTCGGTTGACCGGTGGGACGGCGGGAGCTGCAGAGCCTGGACTCTGGAGACAGGATCATGCTCAGACTCTAACCCCAATCCCAATTACACGGATCCCATGAGGGCCTTCAAGATCAAAAGGACGAGATACGAACAAATCGGATTTGACAGGAGTCATACCCCAAAGATTGTGTCGGGTTGTCGGTATTTGTCGGTATTTGTATTTGTATCTATATCTACTGTTATAATGTGTTCTTATTGTTCTTCTTAACCAAAATAAATAAAAAAAATCTTTATAAAAAAAAAAAATTGACAGTTCAATTTTCAGAAACAGTTGGGGAAGAAAAGTTAGCACAGTTTTGAGGTAAGTACAAGATTTACAGTTCTAGTCTCCGGGTGTTAGGATGTCCACAGGTTGGAGTTCAAGTTAACCACAAACACCCACCACCAGCAACACGGGGCTGGCCGGCTGCAGAGGTCAAAGTTGAGATCAATTTAACATGGGCTCCTATGGAGACTGGGGGCACTCGGAATCAGGCCTTCTTGCAGGTAAATACCCTCATCTTCGGAGGGCAGACTTGGGGAGTTTAGAGGAGCAAGTGAGAGTCAGTCTCTGGGGTTAAAATAACCATGCTTTCAGACACTTGCTAAAGGTAAGCAGTGTGAGGCAGTTCCATATGGTGGCAGGCAGGGAGTTCACTAGCTTAGGGCCCAGAACTGAGAATGAATGACCCACTATCTGAACCCGGCGAAATCTCTGAACTGTGCACAGATCCAGGTGCTGAGATCTGCGGTGGCGGACAGGCGAGTAGGGAAATATCAGCTCCTGTATATAATGATTGACAGCACCTGCTGTAGCTTTATACACATAGCACAGCACCTGAAAGTTGATGTCCTTCACAATTGTCAGCCAGTAAAGCTCTTGCAGGAGAGGGGTGGCAGATACATATTTTGGAAGGCAAAACAAAAGACGTGCCACTGCATTCAGAAACGTCTGCAAGCAGTGAATAGAAGATAGGTCCGCGCCAATATAGAGGATATTACCATAGTCCAATCTGGACAGGATTAGAGATTGAAGTAAAGTATTTCGGGCAGACAGAGGAAGAAACCAAATGATCTTCTTAAGGCTCTTGAGTATAGAAAAACAAATAGTAATCACCTTCACGATCTGAGGTTTCACTGACAGATTTACATCCAGTAAAAATCCCAGATTCTTAACTTTGGAAGACGGAGCAGAAGGGGGTCCCAACATAGTCGGCCAGTGCCGGGGGCCCCAAAGATGGGGGTTCTTGCCCAAGATCATCACCTCCGTCTTGTCTTCATTCAACTTGAGTTTGTTGTTACTCACCCAGGTAGCAATTGACCTCAGGCCAAGGTCAAGATCGGACTGGCCCTGCTCCTGAGCAGATGACAATGAAAACACAATCTGGGTCTCATTTGCATTAGAAAAGAGGGTCAGGCCACAGGTCCACCACATCAGCCAGCTGGCGAAGATAGATGTTAAAAAGCAAGGGACTGAGCACAGAACCCTTTGGAATTCTGGAAGTAAGAAGCTGCCTGTCAGACAAAGCGCAGGCCGAGCATACCTGAAGGAACTAATTGTGAAGGAACAAAGTTAGCCATGACAGTGTAGATCCCTCTGGATCCAAAGCTGACAGTCGGTCCATCAAAGTAGAGTAGGACTCGGTATCAAACGCAGCAGTCAAAATCAAGAAGAATGAGAGCCACAGTTCCACCATCATCCAAGAGCTTTCTAAGATGTTCTGTAACTCCCAAAAGGGCAGATTCCTTGCAATGCCTTGACCTGAAACCTGATTGTGAAGAGTGAAGAGATTTTGAATCCTCCACATGCCCTGTTAGCAAGGCACTTACATGTTTCTCAAGCACCTTTGAAAGGCAGGGTAACAGAGAGAAGTGCTGATAGTTTGACCATATGTTAGGGTCGAGGTTAGGTTTCTTTAGGAGAGGAAGCACCTTGGCATGTTTCCAGCATGCTGATACAACACCCTCATGAATAGAGGAGTTGAGAAGGTTCACTGCAATTTGTAGTAGTTCCACATTAATCAAGCCAAACATTATCAGGTAGTAGAGAGTCTAATGGCGAGCCGGATTTAACCAACTGTAGAATGCCCAGAAAGAAGGTGACGTCAAGCACGGTCCAATACTCCAGTTTCTTCTGCAAAGATTTGGACAAGGAAAAAAGCTCTAGTCGATGGACTACGGATGGATATAGCATCAATTCATGTTTTTTCGGGGTTAGACCCACCCCATAGAGCCAGCCTTAAAGTCATTGATCAACTACGACTGAATATCAGCAACCTTTATTTGAAAAGAATAAAGCTAATTCCTCATATTGGGCTTGTAAGAATGGCGGTGCTGGAGAAGTTTGACTGGGATCCGAGAGCTCTTTTACCACATTAAAAAGAGCCTTCTAGCATTTATGAGCCTTGCTAATTTTCTCAGTATAAAATAATTTGTGTGCCTTCCTACAAAGCCCATGATAGCGGGAAATCCCTTTCCTAAGTAGGGCTTTCAATTCTGCGACATAATATTTCCTCCAACTTCTCTCTAGATATTTACAGAGTTTTTTCTTCAACCACATTGTATCATTAAACCAGGGATTGGTGGGGTGATTCTTGACGGATGTCTAGGGGTCCTTGGCATACCTACATCCAGTGCGTTTCGAGGCCAGCTGTCAATCAGACCCTGGTCAAGGCATGCTGAATCTCTCAAAACTATTTTTTTAACAGAGAGTTGGTAGTACAAGGCAGCCGCGTCCAGTTTAGGCCATTTCCTGGTCCTAATAGGGGTATCAGGCAGCAAGGCCCCAGAGGTAGTGGAAGCTTTAATAGTAAATGGAACTGCTCTGTGATCAGACCAGATCAGAATAATAGGTAATGAGGTCGTTAAGTCCTGAATATTAGTAAAGATTTGGTCCAAAAGAGGACCTGCTTCATGAGTAGGAAGCGTGTTGCATAATGTAAGATTAAATAATATATATATTCTGGGTTTTAAGATCCCCTAGCAGCACGAAGTTTCCAAATTGGAGAGCAAAAGGGGCTCAAAAGTCAGTAATGGAGGTGCACCAGTTCCTTGTATAGCCAGGCATTCTATAGCACAAGGCCCCAAACAAAGTACATTTAGTTATGTGTGAGGGAAAAATGAAGAGCTTCACAAGCAGGGAAATGAAGAGCTTCACAAGCAGGGAAATGAAGAGCTTCAGTTTTACAGTTATAGGGCTTTGTGTAAATTATGGCCACCTCTCCCCCAGGTCTACCTAGTCTGTCTCTCTTAGTGATAGAATAGTTCATTGGTAGTTCCACAATGACATCAGGCATTGAGCTCTCCTGGAGCCAAGTTAAGAACAAAGCACCGGGGTTATATTCCCACAATAAGTTTAAAATATCCTGCTGATGTTGGGGCAGAGAGCGGCAATTGACGCTAAGAAAATTAAACCACGGCATATCTTTGCATTCCGAATATGAGGTTGTGTTGCACATAGTTACGTTCACAGTCTCGGGAGTCCCAACATAGTTCTCAGGCATGCAAAAGACTTTGCACGACTCACTAGTCGGTGCACTCACCACTAAGTCAACTGTTTCACAATTAATTGTGCATGATTGTTGTAGGTCAAGGAGATGGCTGGCAAAGTACATTAGCCTGTTAGTCTGGGAAGGACCAGGGTTCCTTGCCCCTGGTCCCAGACGGGCACGGATGGGCACAGACAGGCTTACCTTAGATGTGCCTTGGGCATGCCAGTGGTGCACCCGCTGCACACATGCGCATTGCCGACTGCATCTGAGGGACTATAACTGACTCCACCCTCAAATTTCTGAATGGCCAGAGATAACGAATGGGAGAAAATAATGGCATGTCAAGAGCAGCATAACTCAGCGATAAAATCCCCCAAAAGTGTGTTACAAAGAATAACAAGATTTAGGGCCAATGCACTGTAGTTTTTTAAAAAAAGACAACTTAAAACCAAAGAGCCCAAAATAACACTTTCTATGGTGAGCGCATTGCGCTGCTGATTGCATTTGAGGGGCATGCAGCTCTAACGGACTCCGTCCCCAAGTTTGTGATTGGCCCCAGGCAACCAATGGGAGAGAATAATGGCAACTGCTTCACTATCTCAATATTAAGGAAAATATCAAAATTAAAAAATATATTTGTTATAAAAATTCACAAGTAAATTAGCTTAAGGGCTTAAGGTACAGCAACAGTACTGCTGAACGTGAAAGGACCCACTTGTCACTTTCACTACATTATATATTGCGCTAAAAAAAGCAAGGATGCAAACACCTCCATCAAGGTTTACAGATAACTTTTCAAGGTGGAAATGCAGACAAAAAAACTTGCTTTGCCTTCACCTTGCAAAGAAATTATGATAATTAGTACTTCACAGGAGTGAAGCTTCAACTTTGGCTTCTGTTTTGGTCATATCGGTAAGTGCTTCACATTAAGGTTTCATTTTTATGAAGTGAGCATCGTGCCAGAATGAATCCTGCACTGTGTATTTATCTAAGATACATACGCAGGGCAGGATGCATCCAGTTTTGAATAAATTTCAGGGACCACGGGGGCAGCCTCAAGGTCCCCACGGTCCCTGATGGCTTACCACTCCTCCAGGAGCGGGCATTGCTCCCGTATGCAGAGAGCTGCTAGAAATGCAGTCCCCTGCATGCAGGAGCAATATTTGCATCTCTTTCCCTGACCACATGTCTGCGGGCAGGGAAAGAGATAAAAACTCTGTTTCCAGCAAGCAGGAGCATTTTCACAGTTCCTGCTTACTGGAAGAGGAGGGTTTGCTTTTTCTTGGCAGGCACTGTCACAGCTCCTACCATGCAAAAGCAAACAGTTATGTCCTGAGGTTGGATAACTCAGGAGATAGCAGGAGCCAGATGTGGGGGGTGGCGTTCCCCAGGGCCATAAATGGTTCCAGGAAGGGGGACCCCCTCCTTTCTTTAGCACAAGCTGGACCCGGAGGTGGTGGTCCCTGGGGCTGTATATGGCCCTGGACGGGGGCAGTGCAGCCCCACTCCTTCTTTTAAAGTGAGTAATTGGCCCAGGGGAGGTGGTGGTCCCGGGGCAGGTGTTCCCAACGGGCCCCCTCTTTAACATTCATTTTAGCCCCCCGGAGGTGGGGAATCCCAGGGCCATTGGGGTCCACACGGCCCCCTTACAATTTCTTTTTTATGCAGCGCAGGGGAGGTTGTGGTCCACGGAGGGTCTGTGTGGCCCCTGTATATTTGTTATATGTAGCCCTGGGGAGGTGTTGGACCCCGGGGACTTTAAGAGCCCTAGGACGAGGGGCCCATGTGGCCCTCCTTAGTTATTAAACGCGGTACGCCCCCAGGAACTGGCCCACCTGGGGCAAAGTTAAAACCAAGTGCAGGAGAATGTGCTTGTTTTTTTTAAAAACATCAGCGAAATCCTCTGATCCACTGCAAATTTTGCCAAACATTAAAAAATATATACTTTTTTGACCTGGCTGGGTCCCGGGGGACCCCAGGACCAAGGCTAGGGGGTTAGGGTATTCGTACTCTGTCCCTTTTTATTTTGGGGGATTTTTGGGGGGACTCTGCTGAAGCAAAATGGCTGACAACACTTCCTGGTTGAAGTGTTAACAGCCAATTAGTTAAGAGCAAAGGGACTGTTGGATCTGCGGAGGATCTATGTCCCTAAATATCTATATATTTTTTTTCTTTAATACCTCTAAAACTACAAAACGGATTTGCACCAAATCCCAAAAATCTGCGAACTAAGATCTAGTTTCTTTCAAATTTGGTGTAATTCTGTCCAGCATTTCGGGCGGTAAATGTGTCGAAAGACCCTATGGAAAAATGCATGGGAAAAAACATGTTTTGTAACCCCCTCTTTTCTCAGCCCCTGCTTGACGGATCACCCCAAAACTTTCAAGACAGCAGCTGAACAAATTGACGCATTCGTTTTGAAAAATGCGTGAGGATTTGTCAAACTGCGCCAAAGTTATTGGCAAAACAAAAAATGCTTTTCCTATTGAAACTAGGTCCTAACTATAACTACCTACCGGTAACTGCCAATGGATAATATATATAATATACATATATATATATATACACACACACACACCTCTACATATACATACATACACACACACTGTACCGATTTAGCACTTCGAAGAATTAAACATTACGTATTAACCTTTAATGTAAAACCGGAGAGAGAAAGGGATACTGATCTGTTAACAGACCTGAAAAACTGCTCCGAAGCCTGAGCAGATTGTACTTCTCTGACCCTAGCCAATTAGTTTATTTCACTGCACCTCCTTTTTTTCCATCATCATCGTCTTTGAGAGCACCTTGAAATACATAAACTCAGAATGTGAGCTGTAGAAAAACATCTCACGTTTGTTTTAACAGACTATACTATTGTTTCATCTACAATAATAACCTAAGCACCACGTAAGGGGCACGTGACAACAGATTTGCCTTTAGCGTCACTAATTACCTTGTCAAGTGGGCGTTGGAGGGGAGGGTTGAATTTTCTTAATTACTGTTCAGAGAACTATCAATTCTAATAAATGCCTCTCGTCACAGAGATATAATCTAATACTCCAAATCAAAACGCGTCCGCATTATAAATACACTTTTAGGAATTTTGAAGAGTCTTTTTTCATATGCTTGACTTAAGCTTGATGAACTATTTACATTCCAAAATGCTTCAATGGCTCAGCTTAGCTTAGCTAGGCCCTTGGTTTGCGTTTAGCTCGGCTCTCGTTTGTAATTTGCTATCTTGCCCACCTCTATTCTCACACAGACCACACTATCAAACACGTTCTACCAAGAATGCGTTTTGAAACATGATTCGTCGTAGGGAAGCGTTATACAAATGCTATAATACAGTGGCATCTGAATCGCACCCTAGTACTGTTTTGGCTAAGCACATGTACACGTGCAGTTACTGTCTATAGACTTTCGCTAGAGGCCTTATATCGCCAGACAAGCGGCATTAAAAGGAGTGCTTAGTTTCAAGAAAATTAACAAGGTATCATATTGGCGCTATGAAGCTCGGGAGAGTTGGACGTTGAATAGCGCTATGTTGAAAATCAGTCCCGGCATAATATTTTATTGATCTTTTTAATGCTTCAGTACCTTCTCAAAGATTACGAACAGTTTGTAAAGCTACTGTCCACAAGGTGGCGCGACTGCTCCAGTATCATCTCTTGTCAAACCAAGTTACCACTATACCTGAAGTCAAACCGCATTTCTGTGATCCGAGCTGGACTGGGAACCAATTCAATATAGTGTCAGACGTGGACATATACCACCATTTGAGTATAAGTAAAAAAAGGTGAGTTCGACTATGTTATGGCGTAACCTCAATCAAGAATTTTACAGCAGGTTCTTTCAAACATACAGGCATAGCTGCCAAGTTTTCATTTCACGTATGTGTGACATTTCAATCAATCAATCAATCATTGAATTTATAAAGCGCTCTACGTACCCGTGAGGGTTTCAAGGCTCAGGTGGTGAGAGATGTTGCTGCGGCGGGGTACTTCGAGGATCAGCCGGGGGAGGCGTTTTGGATGCATTGGAGGCGTCGTAGGTCTTTTGCTGGGATGCCTGTGTAGAGTGCGTTGCCGTAGTCTAGCCTGCTGATGACAATGGCCTGTGTCACCGTTCTTCTTGTTTCTGCCGGGATCCACTTGTAGATCCTACGGAGCATGCGGAGTGTGTTGTAGCAGGAGGAGGAAACTGCGTTGACCTGTTTAGACATGGTGAGGGAGGAATCGAGAACGATGCCCAGGTTGCGTGCGTGGTCGGTTGGTGTCGGTGGTGTTCCTAGTGAGGTAGGCCACCAGGAGTCATTCCAGGAGGAGGGGGTGGGTCCGAGGATGAGGACCTCCGTCTTGTCCGAATTCAGTTTCAGACGGCTGCTTCTCATCCATTCGGCAATGGATTTCATTCCCTCGTTGAGGATAGTTTTGGCAGTGCGCGGGTCCTTGGGAAGGGAGAGGGTGAGCTGGGTGTCGTCGGCGTAGGAAAGAATGTTGAGGTTGTGTTGTCGGGCCACTTGTGCGAGGGGGGCCATGTAGATGTTGAACAGCGTGAGGCTGAGGGATGAGCCTTGGGGGACGCCGCAGATGATGTTGGTGGCTTCGGAGCAGAAGGGGGGGAGGCGGACTTTGGGTTCTGTCGGAGAGGAATGAGATGATCCAGTTGAGGGCTTTTCCTTGAATACCAGTTTCGTGGAGGCGTGTTTTCAGGGTGCGGTGGCAGACTGTGTCGAAGGCAGCAGATAGGTCAAGGAGGATGAGGGCTGATGTTTCCCTGTTGTCCATTTGGCACCTGATGTCGTCTGTGGCGGCGAGAAGGGTAGTCTCAGTGCTGTGGTTTCACCTGAAGCCGGACTGGGAGGGGTCCAGGATGTCATTGTCTTCAAGGTGGCTGGTTATTTGTGTGTTGAAGATTTTTTCAATGACCTTCGCTGGGAAAGGGAGTAGGGAGATTGGTCGGAAATTCTTGAGGTCGTTGGGGTCTGCTTTGGGCTTCTTGAGGAGGGCGCGGATTTCGGCGTGCTTCCAACTTTCCGGGAATGTCGCTGTTTCAAAGGAGATGTTGATGATCTTCCGTAGTTGGGGGGCGATGGTAGAGTCGGCTTTGTTGTATAGGTGGTGGGGACAAGGGTCTGACGGAGATCCTGAGTGGATGGAGTTCATGATCTTGCGTGTCTCTGTGTCGTTGACGTTGGTCCAGGAGGTCAGGCGGTTTGCACAGGTGGAGCTTTCGGGGATGGGGTCTGGCGTGGGTGTGGCATTGAAGCTGTCGTGGATGTCGGTGATCTTCCGGTGGAAAAAGGTGGACAGCGCGTCGCAGAGTTCTTGGGATGGTGGGATGTCGTTGACGTTGGCGTTGGGGTTGGAGAGTTCTTTCACGATGCTGAAGAGCTCTTTGCAGTCGTGTGCGTTGGTGTCCAGGCGGTCTTTGAAGTGGGATCGTTTGACTTGTCTGATGAGTTGGTGATGCCTGCAGGTGGCGTCCTTGTGGGCTGTGAGGCTGTCAGGTGTGCGTTCAAAAAGCCATTCCTTTTTTAGTTTCCGGCAGTCGCGCTTGGAGTTTTGGAGCTCGTCGGTGACCCAGGTGGCTTGTCTTCTGGCTTGGTTGTCAGTGGGTTTCTTGAGTGGCGCAAGGTTTTTGGTGCAATCGTTGATCCGCAGTGTGAGGTTGTGGGCGGCGGTGTCTGGGTCGGTGGGGTCGGAGGGTGGGTTCTGTGCGAGGGTGTTGGTAAGCTGGTCTTCAGTAACTTTGCTCCAGCATCGGCGGGGTGGTTGTTGGGTGCGGTGGTGCTCGGTATGTTTCTTGTAAGTGAAGTGGATACAGTGGTGGTTGGTCCAGTGGAGTTCGGTGGTATGGTTGAAGGTGACGTGGGCGCTTGAGGAGAAGATGGGATCAAGCGTGTGGCCGGCGATGTGGGTGGGTGTGTTGACGAGTTGTCTGAGGTCGTGGTTGGTGAGGTTGTCGATCAGAGTTGTGGAGTTGGTGTCGTTGTTGTTCTCCAGGTGGAAATTTAGGTCCCCAAGGAGGATGTAGTCCGTTGAGGTGAGTGCGTGGGTGCTGGTGAGGTCGGGGATGGATTTGCTGGATGGTGCTCGTGGTCCGGGAGGTCTGTAGATGAGTGTTCCTCTGAGAGTGGTATTGGGGTCGGTGTGGATACGGAAGTGTAGGTGTTCGGCGGTCTTGAGGGTGTCGTCCGTGTTGGTGTAGACTTTGAGGGTGGATTTGTGGGCGATGACTATTCCCCCTCCCATTCTGTTGGTGCGATCCCTTTGGATGATCTTGTAGCCGTCCGGGATGGCTATTGCGATGTCGGGTGCCGAGGAGTCGTTCCACCAGGTTTCGGTCAGGAAGGCTACGTCTGGGGCGGTGGAGTCGAGCAAGTCCCAGAGCTCGATGGCGTGCTTGCGTGCTAGAGCGGGTGTTGAGGAGTATGCAGTGGAGGTGGTTTGTTCCGGTCTTTGTAGGTTTCCTTGTTCTGTCGCAGGTGAATTTGCAGACGCAGCAGGAGAAGGGTCCGTTGGTGTTCCTCGGTGAGGACAGGAAGCATGCTGTGATGTGGCCGGGATTGAGGGCTTTGAGCTGGTCGGCCGTGTAGTGGCGTCCGGAGGTGCGGGGTCACGCGGACCAGGGGGGTGGCGCTGGGCGCTGTCCAGGTGCGGACGGGCGCAGACGGGTTTGCCTCTGGCGCGCCTCCAGCGTGCCAGCAGTGCACCCACTGCGCGCGGGCGCGCAGCGACCGCCATTAAGAAAGGAGGGGGGAGCAGCTGGGATGCGGGAGGGAGCGGCGAATGGGGGCCCGAGGGGGAGGGCCGCAGGGAGGCAGCGGCGGGAAAGCGGCTCAGAGAGAGCCGGCAAGGGGAGCGCACAAGTGGCAAAAGCAGGCAGAAAAAACCAGGAAAAAGGCACAAAAGGAAAACGAATGAATAAACGGCACAATAAATCAAGGCACAGAAAAATAAGTCACAATAACGAAACAGCACAATGCACAAGTCTAGCAACGCTTACCAAGCCCACTAGACACCAGGGATGAGGCGCAGGCGGATGCCTGCGGGTGGAGGAGGGCCTTGAACACACGAACAGCCTCGTGGGCGGGGGTCAAGGACACAGGCACAGCTAGGTGGTGCTGTGGACATGGGGGAGCGATCTCCTGACCAAAGGCAGGTCAGATGTCACTCACCCTAGACGCGTAGCGACCGCCATTAAGAATGGAGGGGGGAGGGAGGAGCAGCTGGGAGGTGGGAGGGAGTGGCGAATGGGGGCGCGAGGAGGCGGGGCCGCAAGGAGGCAGTGGCGGGGAAGCGTCTCAGAGAGAAATCCGGCAAGGGGAGCGCACAAGGGGCAAAAGCAGGCAGAAAAACCAGGAAAAAGGCACAAAAGGAAAACGGATGAATAAACGGCACAATAAATCAAGGCACAGAAAAACAAGTCACAATAACGAAACGGCACAATGCACAAGTCTAGCGACTCTTACCAAGCCCACTAGACACCAGGGATGAGGCGCAGGCAGATGCCTGTGGGTGGAGGAGGGCCTCGAACACGCGAACAGCCGCGTGGGCGGGGGTCAAGGACACAGGCAGAGCTAGGTGGTGCTGCAGATGTGGGGAAGCGATCTCCTGACCAAAGGCAGGTCAGAGGTCACTCACCCTCAATGCGCAGCGACCGCCATTAAGAAGGAAGGGGGGAGGGAGGAGCAGCTGGGAGGTGGGAGGGAGCGGCGAATGGGGGCGAGAGGGGGGCGGGCTGCAGGGAGGCAGCAGTGAGGAAGCGGCTCAGAGAGAGCCGACAAGGGGAGCGCACAAGGGGCAAAAGCAGGCAGAAAAAACAGGAAAAAGGCACAAAAGGAAAACGGATGAATAAACGGCACAATAAATCAAGGTACAGAAAAACAAGTCACAATAATGAAACGGCACAAAGCACAAGTCTAGCTACGCATGTTTTTGGTATGTTTACAAGTGACATTTCAATTTTTATGTGTGACACCATACTGTGAATAGATCAAAGCAGTTATGTCCACGTATGAGACAGATTTCACAAATGATTTTGCTTTATGTAAAATAATTAATTGCCCAGAGTCAACCTTAAGACAGCTGCAGTGCTCCTTAAGCGTGTATGGGAGTTTAGAAGTAACCTGCTTCCAATTTCTAAAAGGACCATCCTAGCAACAATAGTAGCATCATAATAAATAATTTTGGTTTGAGTAAAAAGTATGCTGTGTCTGTTTAACTGTAGAATGGGACCTGTTAGAAGTGGAGTGGGATGCCGCAGGAGGCTGGGACAGTGTGTGTGTTGCATGTGTGCAGTGGTGAAATACTATTGCCCCTTGCAGATGTGGTGATGGGCCCTGAGACTCCCATATCGCAAAGAAATTTAAAGGCCTTAGCATGAACGGGATCTCCTTGAAGCGTTGGCTCCCACCGTGCCCGGATGACTGCGCTACACCCCTGCATGTGCGCTCTGCACACCACAAACATGTCGACTAGGAGGGAACAGCTGAAGGACAAAAGGTGTAATGGGCAACAAAGCTTGAGAACCTTGTTTACCTAATGAAGAGGACTGTGATCAAACATGGTGAAAGAGTACCAAACCAGCAGGTGGCCTGTTACACCCTAGAGCATTTATGTTATGTTAAATCTGTCGGCAGCCTTTGACATGGTCAACCACCAAATGTTTTTTGAAAGCCTAGCTGAAATTGGGGTAAGAGGCTTGGTCCTGAGGTAGATCACATCTTATCTGACTGACAGTTCTCAGGCCGTTATCTTGCCCCCTTTTTGCTCTCAGTTTAAATGCTCGCTGTCAGGAGTACCCCGGGGCTTGGCTTTGAGCCCAGTCTTGTTGAATATATACCTGAGATCACTGATCTTTCTGGTAAAAACATATGATACTACGCTAGTTAGTTACATAGATGACACACAGTTTATCTTTTCTTTGAATGATAAACAACTGGATTTCGTGGCAAACTTTCAAAAATGTATCTTAGATGTCGTCAAGTGGATGAACCTTAATTCCCTCAAGTTAAATCGGGACACAACAGAATGTCTCTACTGTTCAGCTAATAAAATCACTATGCAGCTTCCCCCACATTTCTGGCCGCGAGTGACTAAAGATGAGGTGCTCTCTTCCAGAACAGTTCGTTGTCTGGGGGTTCTATTCAGTGACAAGCTATCCCTGCAGGGGGCACGTTACTAGAGTCGCTAGCACCTTCTTTGTGTTGTTAAGAGACCTTGGGAAGGTGCTACCGCTCCTACCAAATGAAGCCCGCTCTACCATCATGTGCAGCATCATAGTGAGCAGGCTAGATTACCGTAATGCCCTCCTGCTCGGGGCACCAGATTCATTGATCAGTAAACTGCGAGAGTTAAAGTGGCAGCAGCTGAGCTTGCATTAAATAGATCTCACAGTTCTTCGGCCTCTAAAGCTCTAAAAGACCTCCATTGGCTCCCAATTGATCAGGGGATCATTTTTAAAGCTATGTGCATTGTTTACATGGACATGGCACTACAGTAGAAATTGAAGCGTTGTACACCTGGAAGATGCCTCCGTTTGTGTACTGCCAAACTGCTCACTGTAAATAAGTTCAGTAAGGTCAGACATGGCAGCCGCGCCTTCTCAATTATGGTGGCTCAGGCCTGGAACAAGCTGCCCTCTTATCTTAGTTTAATCCCAGATCCTCTACTTTTTAGGACGCCACTAAAAAAAATGGCTTTTTCCAAAATAGGCTAGGCAGTCAGCTTTCTCCTGCCTGTTGATTGCAGTTTCCACGTACTGTCTTGCAGGTTGAATCGCCAATTAGCTCTAGCGCCAGGATGCCAGTTTTGGGGATAGTATGCGCTCTATAAAAATTTAAAATAAAATACATAAATACATTTAATGCATCCAGTCTGCTCTTCGTGTATGATCCAGGTTACTAAGCCTTTTTGGTTAAAAGTCCAGAACTGGTTAAAGGTTTCAGCTACACAACGGAGAGTGCCTTGGTCACAGTATGCAAAGTGTCTCTACCATCCCATTCCAACACACTGGATACACTAAATAAATATGTTCTGAGGATCACATAGTTTGAGGTCTGAAAGGCTTATGGAAATGAACAAATCCTTTGGTTGCTTCTACGAAGATATATATTTGTTTGAATAAAGACTCCCAAACCATTTTGCTTTCTGAAACTTGTGTCCCACATGTATTTTCATTCACATAATGAAAGGGGAAACACGAAAATGCATGAACATACATGAGTGAAAATGTACACAAGGCTGAGTAAATCGTTGGCTGGAATTAAAATCAAAAAAGCGCAATCATGCTGGGGAGGATTCTTAAACGGTCCGGCTAGGGCAGAAAAAGAGAGCACACAACATTGGCCTATGAAAGACAAGGAACTCCCTTGGAAGAAGAGAGGAGAAAGGCAGGACTGGCCTAGGAAGAATGACAAACTCAATAAAGAGGCGGGACTAGTCTGCGAAGGACTAAGAACACTCTGTGGAAGATGAGAAACGAGAAGCAGGGCTGTGTTGGGCGGTCTGCTAAACTCTATGGAAAAGAAGCCACGAAGAAGTTTTGCTTACCCAGTCCTGCTTCTGAGTACTTTTTGTAAAGAAAGAGCCCAGAACGTGAGCCAGTCCGAGTCACAAACATATCACAGCCTCCAGCAGGACTAGGCACCCGAGCAACCCATTCAGGCTGGAAGAGAGGCTGAGGGCCCGCCTCCTATGTGACCATACAATGTCAATTGTTATAGTCACAACCACCTCTCCTCGACCCTGGGCGCGGAGCACACTGCCAGTAGCTAACTTCTTCTGCCCCTTTCATTTTATAATAGCTTAACCCATCCTGGCCCTTCACACTTCATAGTGAATGTGCTGCTGACCTCAAAGGAAAGTGAAATACAAGCTGTCAAAGTGGTAATGCAGGGACAGTGGCTAATTGTGTTAGTCTAACCCCAAATGCGTGATGCTGGGCAGACGTTGAAGGGGGATTCTTAAAATAATCAAACATGTAAAGATCTGCACCATAACACAGAACAAGCACTGGCAAAGCCAATAGGTCTCGCTGCTAATATGGAGATACAGACCCAACTGACTTTGCCAGTGCTTATTTGCTTTGACATACTGTATGGTCAAAGGGTTCCTACATGGACATGCTTGCTTGCTTGTTTGACACACTGATGGCCATCTTGGAATTGTTTTTGTTAAAGTATAATTTGAACATGTTCACAGTTTTGAGCACACATGTATCATACATGCCAACATTGTAGCAGAGGAAAGTGGGAGATTAAAAAAAATACTAATGTGAAGAATGTATACCACCCATTGATTTCTTTTGAAGCAGAGGTAATTTCACGATGGAGACAACCAAAATAAAGCCCTTTTTGGCTCACGATTGAATCCGGTCTATTGGCATTTATAGGTATGTGTATGTACAGGAGGCTGTTTAAATCATTTTTGTTATAGCTCGACAAAAACCATTCCAAGATGGCTGCCTCAACGTGGAAGAGTGGAGTGTTATGCAGGTGGACAACGGGGATGGGCCACTGTGCTTCATTTGGTGCACTGGACAGAGTAGTGCCACATACATGTGTTTAAGACTGTACACTTCCTAGAGATGGTGTTCTAAAGATGTATATAATGTAAGGTAGCATGCTCGTACAGGTAATGATCAAGGACTGTGCGCTTCCTAGAAATATGAAAAGTAGTGTGCTGCATTTGTGGTGTTACTGGAATATGCGCTACAAGTGCATCTGAAAGAGAGAAATATGCTGCACATGTTACACTAGAGAACTATAAGCTGCATATATCTACATCGGTGATAGTGAGTTACAAGTGTACATGGAAGGAGACTGTGATACATTTCTATATGGAAAGGGATAGTCTGCAGCATGGGTGATTGGCACAGCAGTATGTGCTTGTGCATAATTAAAGAAGTAGTAGGGTGACTTTGTGTATGGAAGGGGCAGCTTGTGTGACTGGAACCATACAGCTTGTGTGTAGAATAGCGAAATATAGTATCCAGAAGGTGGTATTGTTGTGGAAGTTTACATTACAGTGCACAGTGTGCTTCCTTATGTGGACATAGTAACTTGCTGAGTAAGGGGGAAGTGTTGGTTTGTCTATTATAGGGCACTCTGTAAAGTATGTGTTCAAAGGATGTTGTAGAGCCATTCTAGTGATGCCTCAGGGCACGTTATTTTAGCAACTAGGCCTGCCGCTTGTGCCCTTTAATTTAGTAACATTTCATTTGACTTAATTTGATTATTCTAGAATTGGCCACATTCGTGGTGGTGGTTTATTTTCTTTATCTAGTTGTCATTTTGTACAGGAAAGCATCACATTTCTTAGCACAACATTCTTTCACTCTGTGCTTTCCTCAGTGCTGCAGCAAGATAGGATTGTCGGCACAAGTGGTACACTGCATCTCTAATATTCACAGAAACACACATTTTTACGTGGGGATATTTTCCCAGAACATCAGTTATTTTATTATAAAAACATTTCCCTATTCCATGCACATTAGAGGGAGGTTCCAGCCAGATGGCCACGACCGCTTGCTGTCTGCTTGCTAAGACCACTGGTACCCTGGCCCATATGGGGATGGTGTCTCTGTAGGTAACAGGCTTCTTCACCGCTGTCATACTCAGGAATGGGGGATGATGTCTTCCCAAGTGGGAATCCTGAAGGGCGGATTAGGGTTTATCCTGCTGTGCTCTAACATAACTTAGGTAGAAATTGCATTTATTGTGCATAGTGACAGTATGGTGTGACTTTTACTGTGATTCACTTTTCTTGTCACTATTTTGCTTCTAGTATGTTTCATCACTCTAATTATTGCAATTCATACCATTTAATCTATGACGCAGCTGAATCAATACATCTTATTGAACCATTTTCTGCCTGTTTGTCTTTGCAAGTGTGAGACGAATGTAATTGAGAGGAAAGGATGAGATCTGATCTACCATGATTTCCCTAAGAATTCATAATGACATGCACCCAGTTGTCACAAATCATCCCTGCACTTGGGCAGAGGTTGAGGTGGTGCTAGCTGGCCAGAAACGGATTAGTCCGACAGTTGTCACATGGTGTGGGATTGTACTCAGTTCCCCACAATTCAGGTGATGCTGCCGGGCAATTCCAGTAGTCTCATAGGTACAATGAGAGCCAACACAACAAGGAATTGAACTGCATGTGTGTAAGAATGAAACATGGCAATCCATTTGTACAGTAAAAGCCAGGTGTATGTATATTGTAGTAAGTGTATATTGTAGGGATTGAACAGCTCTGTGTTCTACATGTACATACAGAAGCAGGAATGATAATATGTTCTCTGCGTTTATGTGGTAGCATTTTAGGATGCTTTGTGCTACTTGTGTATATGAAAGAGGCATTTTGTTAAATGTGGGATGATTGCTGGGTGGTGAGACAAGAGTATTGGGAAGTGGAATGTGTAGGGAAGATGAATGTGTGCTGCATGCTGTTTTGAAAGATGAGAGAAGCTGCTTTCATGTATGTTAGAATTTATGATAGTTGTCTGTGTTTTGTGTGTATAAAAGGGCACGTGTTCTGAAAGACGTTGATGGAAAAGTTGGCAGCGTGCTGCATGGATATTTTGGAGGCATGAGCATGCTTTTCTGTATGTAGGGAGGAAGTGTGCAAAGATGTGCACTCAGAAGGGATTCGTATGATCCATGTCTGAAAGAGGTTGTGTGTTGCAGTGATATATGGTATGGACCTGTATGCTCCATGTTTTTATGGACTGTAGTAGTCTGCCGCAGGGTGGGTCAATGTTTTATGGTAAAGTAGTGTGCAACGTGTATATTTCAGGGACTGTGTGCACATGTGTGCCTAAAAGGAGACAATGGGCCATATTTATACTCCGTTTGCGCCGGATTAGCGTCGTTTTTTTAGACGCAAATTCGACGCAAAACGAACTCCATATTTATACTCTGGCGTTAGACGCGTCTAGCGCCAAAGTCCATGGAGTTTGCGTCATTTTTTAGCGTGGACACCTACTTTGCGTTAATGATATGCAAGGTAGGCGTTCCCGTCTAAAAAATTGACTCCGAGGCATGTGCGCCGTATTTACACTCCCGGGCAAAAATCACGCCCGCGAGTGGGCGGGTCCAAAAAAATGACGTCCAGCCGCTTTTGCGTCGTTTTTTAGCGCCTGGTCAGGGCAGGCGTTAAGGGACCTGTGGGCTCGGAAGGAGACCAGAGGTGCCCTCCCATCCCCCAGGGACCCCCCCTGTCACCCTTGCCCACCCCAGGAGGACACCTAAGGATGGAGGGACCCATCCCAGGGAACATAAGGTAAGTTCAGGTAAGTATTATTATTATTATTTTTTTGTGGCATAGGGGGGCCTGATTTGTGCCCCCCTACATGCCACTATGCCCAATGACCATTCCCAGGGGACAGAAGTCCCCTGGGCATGGCCACTGGGCAAGGGGGCATGACTCCTGTCTTTGCTAAGACAGGAGTCATTTCAATGGGGGTTGGGAGTCGGAAAAAATGGCGCAAATCGGGTTGAGGCGAAAATTTTGCCTCAGCCTGACTTGCCCCATTTTTTGGCGCCCAAGCTCCATATTCCCCTACGCCGGCGCTGCCTGGTGTACGTCATTTTTATTGACGCACACCAGGCAGCGCCGCTGGCTAACGCCGGCTAACGTCATTGAATAAATACGGCGCCCGCATGGCGCTTCAGAATGGCGTTAGCTGGCGTTAGATTTTTGATGCACAACTGCGTTGGCACAGTTGTGCGTCAAAAAGTATAAATATGGCCCAGTGTGTTGTCACTGTGAGATGACTGGCTCAGTGTGTTACGTATGTACTTTAAAGGCAGTAGTGTGCTTCTTGGGTATTAAGTATTATGTTGCATACGTATGCTGAGTAAATTATGTGCTTCTTTATACTTTAGAGGATGTGCTGACCGTATGTGTTCCTGCCCCTCCCGCCAAAAGTGGTACCCCGGACCATATTGTGAGCAATAAACAGGGTCTCCCAGAACTGTGAAGGGAATTGTGTGCTTTCTTTATACTTTAGAGGATGGGCTGTACCGTATGTGTTCCTGCTCCTCCCCCAAAAGTGGTACAGCGGACCATAATGAAAGCAATAAGTACGGTTTGTTATGCGGTTCCTACTTTGGTAATAGGACTGCGTGTTTAGGATGGCAGAACGGCAAAGTGTAGGAGGTTGAGTCTATCCACACAGTTAGTAACTGCCAGCCTGATTCTTGGATAGCTCACAGTGCCTCACCCAAACCTCCTAACCCCCTCGAGTAAAAGGTGTTTATGGCAATCTGAACATGACACTCCACCTCCCCAGGGAAGCTGTGGGAACAGATTGTATTTTTTCATATTGTTACTCATGCACACCAGGCTAGACACCACGGCGAGATACAAGATACTTTTTCTATGCATTTATTGAAACAATTGCAATTGAGCATATATAGAGTGAGCTGCAATAATTAGGTAGATGAAACAAAGCCCAGTAATCAGTATTACAAACATGGTAAAAAAGATGAACAACCCAACTATGATGTATGTGCTTCTAGACGTGCTAGAGGCTCCTACCTAAACTTTGTCTACTTTGACAGCATGGGAAAGGATGTGGAGTAACGGCCCGAGCTACTGACTTTGGAGCTGGGGAAACCAGGGTTGAGTCTTGGTGTCAGCTCAACATCCTGTCATTCTGGGCAAATCACTTTGTCACACTGTGCCTACAATTCAGTGCCTTGAGGTTCTCACAGGTGATTTACTGCACTTTACAAATCCTGGATTTTTTTAATTTTTTTATAGTGATTGTTACCCACTGCCTGAAAAGAGTGTCAGGTATCAGCCTGTGGTGATGGCTATCCTCTTGGGAAGCTGGCAGATCAGCACCAACTGAGCTGCAGGTCACACAGCATGCATCCCAGGACAGACTTGACCGGAGTTCCCGCTGCCCTCCCTGGGACAGTGCACCGCTTATATAATAACAAGACCTACTTGAAAGTACAGTTCTGATGCAATCCTGTGTCTAGGTGATAGAAGCTGTCTCCTGAATGAGTAACACAGACTAGCACATTGTGTACTGTGTTTCATAGCCTTGGATAGAAAGTACTGATTATATGTTGCACAAAGGCTATCTAATTGATCAACAAGTTCTTCACTTTTGCTAGAATAAAAGCAAGCTTGTAAAATAATCACTAAAAAGCAGTCTTACTAAAATGAGAAACTTGTGAATAAAATATGAACTGTAAACAGGGGTGACCAACCCAAGTCCTAGAGATCCTCACAACACCCTCCCCTCAGCAGTTATACATGAGAGATTCTAAGAACCCATCTAAAATATTAGAAGTAATAAAATGTCTAAAATTCCAAAGGCAATAAAATGTTTACACCAACAAGAAGAGCAAACAGTTAAAATGAGCCAATTAAAATGTTTTTGTTAAAAGAAGCCTGAATTTAAAAGTAATCAGAGGCAGCCAAGAAGTCATCCCTTATGTCAGTGGAAAAGGAGTCCAAGAAGGATCCCACATCCACAGTTGACAAACCATTAAAGCCTCAGTGAGCAAATTGAAAGAACAAACATGATCTGAAGCCTCAGCCTCTGCCAAAGAAAAAGCACCCTGAGCAATGCCTGCAGTTGTAGAGTCAGGCGGAAACATAATTGGAGCTGTAGCGTCCATATTGAAGTAGGACGGCTCATAAAAGGATTTTTGTGGCAATCATAGTCTCATAGGACACCTTCAGAAACAAACTCTCAATGGAAACATCACAATATCAATGTCCGTAGATATAATTAGTAGATAGTAGATAATCGCACATCCAGTGCACAATCGAAAGGGCACCAAAGATACCGGAATACAGGCTGCACACAGTAGAACCATACTTGACAAAAGGACAAAGGCCAGTTGTCGCTTAGTTCTCCAACAAAGATATCCCGAGAGCTGTATCATGCTTACACAACACATCTGGGCGTGTGGTAGTTCTACCACCATCTGAATTCCACTGTGCAGCAAAAACAGTAATAGCAAAATACAGCCTATCAATGCCAATACAAGTGTTATGCCTCCAAAAACATTCGAAAATAGAGAGTGGATAAATGATGGCATCACTCCAAAGACAGTCTGGAAAGTGCTGACAAAACTAGACCCACTCACTTTAAAAAAGTGCACAACACCCACGGTGTTGGGAGCAGTAAAATGCAGCTCACAAATTCACTGAAGTGCCTTGGAAAGTTAGTATTAAAAAGCAACTGTATCTCGGCAGATGACCTGCCAATTTATAATTCAAATGTTTTACAGGCAGATGTCAACGCCATGTGTTTTTGGAACAATAGTGTGTTTAGTCTGCTCAGCTTACCGAAGTGAAAATTGAAGGTAGGAACGGAAGGCCAGAAACGTGGAGGGGGAATAACATTCCCACAGCAGGTCACTAGTTGAGAAACCAAAATCACATATGGGAAACCTGCTCTCATCCTACAGTAGCCTTGATCATTCACCATTAAGTAACTTTCATTTGAAATTAACTGAAACAGTTGGCGAATCAAGGGGACAGGAACTCACTTCAAGTAACAAACTAAATTATCCAATTATGCATTACATATGCCATGCAATGTTACTTGTTTACAAAACATTGAGGGGGTTATTACAACTTTGGAGGAGGTGGTAATCCGTCCCAAATGGGACGGATATACCACCAGCCATATTACGAGTTCCATAGGATATAATGGACTCGTAATACGGCTGGTGGTATATCCGTCACTTTATCGTCACTTTTGGGACAGATTAACACCTCCTCCAAAGTTGTAATAACCCCCTGAGTGGATTACGGAAGTTTCACCATCACTGTCACTGGCAAATATTTCCTTTTCCCCACTCACACATTTATAATTGAAAGGCAGATCCCACACCTCATGCAAAAAAACTATCTCCTAAAGCTTCAAATCTACCTACCGGAAAATGGTTAAAAAACTAACTGAATTGAAAAGTCGATACTGGCAGGTTACTAACCACACTGTTGACAGTATTTCAACCACTGTGAAAGACAGCTTTTCTATATTAAGCATTGTGTATGTAGCATTCTTCTTCACCTTATCTGTTTTTGTGTCACGTTAATGTTGAAAATAACTCTTTCGAGTTCACGTGCTTCCATGGTTCAATTTAGTAACCTGTCAAGTCCAACTCAGTTGCATGAGGGATCTAAGCAGACTCTGTTCCTGTTCTAAAAATGATGTCATTTTGTATGCTATGTAGTGCAGATGGCACAATGTTGTTAGGTGTGTGAACATTGTAGTCATACCATCATCGACAACGGCTAATGCTTTCTCTAAATTTGCTTAATCTATCTGCCTTAAACAAGCAGCAGCTTCCATTTTAGAAAACTTACATATTTTATTGTATATTTCATACAAGAATCATTTGGAGCACAGTGATCTAGGACCAAAGAAGAAATCTTGCTAATCCAAGTCTTCATAGAGGAGAGAGAGGTGTACTTTTGCAGCTGTCAATGTGGAACGTTTCAACATTGCTGGCATAACTTTCCCTCGCTGTATGTAGTGACAATCGGTGCATGTTATGCCTCTACATAATAAGAGTTTGGTGTGCCTGCTTTAAAACCCTGTGTAAAGTTTATAAAACTTGCATGACCACCATTTGTTTCCACTGGCCACAATAACAACCCTTTGGGCCCTGCAAGTGTAGAATTAAATGTACCATTTCTAACCATACCATTGAGCTGATCTGTATAATTTACTAAGCTTTTCAAATTGTCAAACAGTGTAATTGAAGAGATACTGGACACATTAATTTATTTAACTTTTGCTAGACCTAGACATGGAATCATGTAATGTAATGAATCAGATAAGCTTTAAATAAGGCACCCATACCCTGTTCTTGCTATTTTTCTATTTCCCAAACTGATTTTAAATCAACTGTTTCTTTCCAATAATCATAGACCTTGGTAACTCGTTGGGAAACAAATTAATTTGAATACATTAATTTAGCAGAGGTCACCATAATATCCTTGCCTTTGTTGCTGGTAATTTGAAATAATATTATTCAGGATCAGTGATATCATGCCCAGATAAGGATGTGAATTTGTCTAAACATGTCTAAATATGTTTTGAAACTCCCTAGTGGTGGAGTTAGACAATGTTCCACTTGAGTAACATTAAAAATTGTACGTGGGGTACTAGCTCTGTGTAATAATCATAACAAAATATTTGCCATAATTTGCAGAGTTCATGTACATATCTTCACTTTTAAATACAGTGAAATATTCAAGCTCAGCAAGCATTGCCACACTGGCACACTAACATTAGTTTCTTTTCATGACTTTCCACACCAGAAGCACGGAGCCATGAAGAACACTGACACTGGTGCTCCAGAGCTAGGGCTCTGAAAGCGAAGTCCTTGTCCCTAGAAATCAGTTTGCAGAGCAGGGAGAATGGATGGGTCAGTAAGGAATCTGCAAATAGAATATGACGCCACCAGTTAATTTCTTACCAAAGGTAAGTAACTTGCTCATCACATAGAGACTTCTAGTTGCAGATTCCTTACTTTAGAATAGATACCGAAACAATACCATCCCGAGCGGGGGGGCTGCGAACCAAGATCATACTAGGAAGACCTGCAGGGCAGAACGGGCAAAGTACCCATCCCTTCGGACCTGACTGTCCAGGCAGTAGTGTTTGGGATATGTGTGCAAAGAAGTGCATGTTGCTGCCTGGCCGATGTCCAGGACTGGACCTCTGCATGCTAACGCAGTGGTTGCAGCTGTTGCTCTGGTAGAGTGAGCATGCAAAGCCTCTGGGGGTTGCTTTTTAGCCAATGCGTAGCACATTTTATTGCAGAGCCCAACCCATCTAGAGATGGCTCTCTTCTGCACTGCCCAACCTTTCCTTGCACCCACATAACCCATAAAGAGTTTATCATCTAGCCGGAAGTCTTTGGTACGATCAAGATAGAACGTCAATGCTCTTTTTGGTTCCAGTCAGTCGAGTCTCTCCTCTTCCTTAGAAAGATGTGGGGGTGCATAAAAAGTAGTCAAATTGGTGGACTGGCCTACAGTAAAGGGCGTGATTACCTTAGGTAGGAAGGAAGCCCTGGTACGCAGTACCACCTTATCAAGGTGGGCAGAAATTCAAGATGGCTTCGAAGAAAGAACCTGTAGCTCACTCACTCTGTGGGCAAAGTTGGTAGCTACAAGGAAGACTGTTTTCAGAGTAAGCAGATGAAGTGGGCAGTTGTGAATTGACTCAAAAGGAGCACACATCAGAAAAGTAAGAACTGAGTTCATATCCCATTGGGGCATTAGGAATAGGGAAAGAGGAGAGAGATGGGCAAGACCTTTAAGAAATCTTCCATCAATTGGAGATTTAAACAAGGAGGGTTGGTCAGGCGATCTGAGGAAAGCTGAGATGGTAGACAAATAACCCTTGAAGGGTGCCCTGGGCCAGATAAAGAAAAAACAAAAGATCCTCAGGAAGAGGGGATCAACAGACTTGTCTGTACACCATGCCACAAATTTGTTTCATCAACAGGCATATACCGTCTTGGTGGAGGGACACCTGCCTGACAAGATAACATTACAGACTTTGGGCGGAAAGTCAAAAGCTGTTGACTGCCACCGCTCAATCTCCACGCAAGAAGGTGGAGAATGGACAGGTTCAGGGGGAGGACCGTCCCCTGCTGCGGCAACACAAGATCCTCCAGAGGGGGCAGTCTGATCGGAGGATCGATGCCCATGTTCAATAGCTCAGGATACCATACTTTTTGTGCCCAGTCCGGATCCACAAGAGTGACTTCCAGCCTGGTCATTCTTGATCTTCTTGAGAACTCTGGGCAGAAGTGGTATTGGCGAAAAGAAGGGTGGAGTTCCACTAGAGACAAAAAGTATCACCGAGCGAGTGCTGCCTTGGAAACTCCAACGTGCAAAACAGCTGACTGTGTGTTCTCTGCAGAGGCAAACCAAGGCTCTCCCCACTGCTGAAGGACACCTTGCACCACCTCCAGATGGATACACCATTCGTGATCCACCAGGCATTGATGGCTGAGTTTGTTCTCTCTGGTGTTCAAAGAACCCGCCAGATGTTGAACCACCAGGGCTATGCCTTGATATTCCAGCCATGTCCAGAGGCACAGAGCCTCCTGACAAAGGGTCCACAACCCCAACCCGCCCTGGTGGTTGCAATACCACATGGCAGTGGTGTTGTTTGTGAACACTTGCACCACTTTCCCTTTGAGAAAGGGAAGGAATGCTTTTAATGCTAGCCTGATCGCCCTGAGCTCCAAAAGATCGATATGGAGCTCGGACTCCACCGGAGACTAGACGCCTTTGATCTCTGCCTCTCCCATGTGGCTGCCTCATCCCAGGAGTGACACATCTGTCACTATAGTTAGTTCTGGTTGCAGAAGGGAGAGGAATGTGCCTCTGACCCAATCGCGGTTCTAAAGCCACCACTGCAGATCTTGCAGAGTCCCCTCCGAGATCCGGACAATGTTGGAGAGATTCCCAAGATGCTGTGCCCACTGAAACTTCAGGCCCCACTGCAGAGCCTGAACATGCCAACTGGCATGTGTCATCAGCAGGATGCAGGAGGCCATGAGGCCCAGAAGCCTAAGAGTCAGTCTCACCCGAAATCCAGGACAGAGGCTGAAACATCGGTATCATGGCCTGAATATCCTGGACTCACCGCGCAGGAAGAGAGGCCCAAAACTGCACTGTGTCCAGAACAGCTCCGATGAAAGGAAGCGTCTAAGAGAGAGTCAGGTGTGACTTCAGCACATTTATAGTGAACCCCAGTTAATGCAGGAGGTCTGATGTAGTATAGAGGTGGGAGACAACAACCTGGGCGAGTCCTCCTTCAACAGCGATATGTCAAGGTAGGGGAAGACTGAAACCCCTAACCTGCACTGATGAGGTTCGACCATCACTTTCACTTTGATGAACACCCAAGGGGCACTGGTAAGGCCCAAGGGGAGCATAGTAAATTAAAAATGTTTGTGGCCTACCACAAACCGCAAGTAACGTCTGCAGGCAGGACGGGAATATGGAAATATGCTTCTTGAAAGTCCAACGCCACCATCCAGTCTTCTGAGTCCAGGGTAGATAGGACCTGAGCCAGAGTGAGCATTGTTAACTTCTTCCTGAGGAAGAGATTGAGAGACTGGAGGTCTAGGATAGGGTGGAGGCCCTTGTCCTTTTTGAGCACAAGAAAGTAGCAGGATTAACAACCACAGCCTACTTCTGGCACAGGCTTCCAATCTTTGTCTCCCTTGGCCAAGAGAGCTGTAACCTCTTCACAGAGAAGTGCCAAGTGACCCTCTATCATCCAAACATAGGATGGTGGAATGGATGGAGGGGTGCTCTTGTAGTGGTGGGAGTAGCCCCTTCGGACTATTTGCAAAATCCACCTGTCTAATGTGATAGTATGCCAGCGGGGCAGGTGATGCCGAATCCTGCCGCTGACTCGTGGGAAAGTGCCAGACTAGGAAGGTTTGGAGGCTGGGGCTGAGGGGGGAGGGGATGGTGGTCTGACTAGACCATTGGCTCCCCGATCCACACAGACGCTGGATCCCAGATCCCTAGCTACTCAGATGCTGGACAGCATGCGTGGCATGGTGCTGGCAGGTAATAGACGTGGCTGGGCTCCCTTTCCGTAGCCACAAAAGGGGAAAAAAAGCAGACTGGGGGGGTGAGCAGCAGCTGCAAGGCCAAGGGACCAGACCGAGCCCGGGACTCCTTAAAACACTCAAGCGATGAGTTTGTCTCCGAAGAGATGGATGCCATCAAAGGGCATGCCCAACAGAGTGGTTTGGAAATCCCA
Organism: Pleurodeles waltl; assembly: GCF_031143425.1. NCBI lineage: Eukaryota > Metazoa > Chordata > Amphibia > Caudata > Salamandridae > Pleurodeles > Pleurodeles waltl. The sequence goes on from NC_090446.1 coordinate 334,776,108, forward strand.
TGAAAAGCCAGAATGTCCTTAACCAGGTGTGGCACCTCAAGGCCACCGTTGAAGCAACCATTCTGCCTAGAGAGTCGTTTGTATCCGACCTACATCTGATCATGAATTTAGCTAGATGTCTCCCGTACGCAACAGCTTGGGAAAGAATGGTCCGGACCTCCTCCAGGACCTGTGGCAGCACTTGCATGACCGTGTCCCACAAAGAATGGGTGTAGTGGCCCAAAAGGCATGCTGTATTCACGGAACACAATGCCAGGCTGAAGAAAGAATACAGCTTCTTCCCAAGGTGATCTAGCCTCTTGGACTCCCTATCCAGGGGAGCAGAACGGAACGCGCCATGGGATGTTGATGCTTGGATAACCTAGCTCTTGGGAGCAGGATGCTGGGTAAGGAAGGCCGGGTCATTAGGCGCAGTATAGCCCCTGTGAGGGCTTTGGACCAGGTCCCCAGCAGGACATAAGTGAGAGCTTCATTAAAGGGCAAAAGAGGTTCTGATGTGGAAGCCCCAGGCTGAAGCACCTCAATCAGAAGGTTAGTGCTGACAGCCACTAAAGACAGCTCGAGGCCCAAGACATCAGCCACTCTATACACCACCATGGAGTAAGATTCCCCCTCCTCTGTAGCCTAGGTAGGTGGAGAGAGCATACCAGCATCAGGGGAGGTATCCAGACCTCTGACTTCACCCAGTTCCTGAGCCCAGTCCATGGAGTCTTCAAGGTGGTATTCGAAAGCGTCCAGCGACCCCTCCATAGTCTCGCCAAACTTGTACCCATAAGAATAAGGGTCAGGATCTGACCTAGAGACCAAGGACCTCCGTCAAAGTCATACGGGTCCATGAGTAGCTCGAGGGACTGCTCCCTGAAAGCTTTCGGATTCATGGCCTGGCAGTCCGAGCACGACTTCGGGTAGTGGTTGTGCTCCAAACACCACAGGCACACGAGGTGCAGATCCGTCACCGACATCATACGGTGAAAGGAGTCACAGTACTTGAAGACGGTCTTATGGGACGACGTTCCTCGATGCGCCAAAAGTAAAAAAAAACTTGAAAAAAAAGTTGAAAGGTCAGTCAAAAAGTGACCATGGGGCAGCTCTCTTTGGATCTGCGCGTAGGCTAGCACGGAAAGAAAAGAAGTGATTTCAGAGTGCCAGGTTGGCACCTATATATGACTCGCAATGTCCTATCCGACGACCACAACGCAACGATGGATGCGGTGCTGACCGATGCTACCTAATGGCATGCAGGGGTACTGCTCGAAGGAAAATTTCTGGATCCAGACTGACACCTGAGGAAAGTTCTAAGGTAAGGAACCTGCAACTAGAAGTGTCCATCAGATTCACAGAAATGTTAAGAACATACTGAATTTGAACAGTCTCTGTAGGGCAAAATACATCAAATGGAACCTTATCACAAACAATCCCATCAGGAACAGGAACAGCAGAAATCTTCACTAGGGACAAGTCTCTTCACTCTTTGTGGGAAGACAAGTGAGGCTTCAGTCCCTCATCCACCAGTTCAACAGGAGAGCGTTCAGGAAGAAAATGCCCATTTATAAGCAAGAAGAAAACAATCACAAATCCAATACACAAGAAGAAAGCAAGCAAGGTGAGCATAATCCACAAGTAGGACCATGGATGGATCAGATAAGTGTGCTTAAGCCAGTGAAGAAGCTTACGTATACCAAGAAGTGATGCTGTTGCATTTGAAGAAGTTGCCAATGTTGGCGAAGTACCCAGAAGCAGTCTGTGTGAAGACAGGAGCCTCTGCAAGTGAAAGGGAACTCGCAGACGCCTCTAAAGGTGGTTCATCATGAACAAATCTGTTGCTTTGAGAAATAGTAGAGGACTGTAGACTTATGTCTGTCACATTTCTAGTACTTGTGGCGCTAATTGGAACCATCAAAATGTCATTCTGTGCCCTCTCCAGCCACAGGGAAACAATTTCAGTGTTGTTTAATGCTTGAAGAGGTATTTTTTGTATGAAAGTGAGAATGGATAGGGAACTACTCAGGAATCCTCTAGGTCTACTGTGTAGGATCAACCTCATGATCCAATTTGACTTTGTCAATGGAGACAAAGCATTTGTCTTTACAATCAGAAAGCGGTGGTAGAAACACAGTTCTGGTACCTTGGATTCCAAGAACTGGCACCGGTGCATGGTATGATGGGCAGAATTCCTTTTTCACCACAATTTTTTCTCGAACTAGATCCACAACTTTAGGAATCCAGCCAGTAGACAGTAGTGTATCCCTCATTCTCAAAGTGGTAGCATGTGTAGTAGAACATTTATCTCTGAAGCACTGTAGTTTCTGCAAGACAGTGAGACATTCATTTGTGTCAAAAAGAGTTTCTGTCCCCACTGCGGCAGGATCATCAAGATCTGGGACAAACAATGGAATGTCAAGGCGTGGTCACTGGCGTCAAGATGGCGGCCGCACTCTAGGAGTGCTCCGGACCTCTCCGTCATCCGCCGGTGTGAAGCCTGCTGTCCCGGAGCCCCACACCTGCCAGTAGACCCCCAGACGCCGAGGAGGTGAGGGAGTAGCGGGGGGCCCAATTCCGGGCCGGAAGGCGGCAGCAGGGTGGGGGAACAGGCCCTGCTGCCTGAGACCGGGGCCACGGGCCTAGGAGCGGCCGCGCGAGCAGAGTGGGCTGCGGTGGGGCCTCGGGCTGCTGTGGGTCCCGCGACTTCGGGAGGGGCGCGCCTGTAATTAGGGCCACCCCTGCGTTTGCAGCGGAAGAAAGATTCAGCAGTCGGGACCCCCCAGGCCGCGGCGTGTGGTCCGTAGCAGCCTGGGGTGCGGGAGGGGCGGGGCGTGGAGCAGAGAGGAAGATTGGACGCTCCCATGCCCGGTCCTGGGGCCTGCTGGTGCCCCCCTGAGGTTCATGAAGGCAGAGAGGAGCTGCGGCCCCCCGACCTGGCCGGGCCCTTCTCTCCTGCTCCCCCCTCAAGAAAACAAGACCAGGGTCGTGCGCAATCCGCAGCGACCCTTTGGGGAGCTCCAGGTGTGGAGGCAGAGATCCTGGAAGTGAGCGGTGTGCGGTGGACAGCTTCTGGATCAGCCTGTGGAGTGGCGTAAGGCGGTCGAGCCCGGAGTGGCGGGTGAGTGCGCTTGGGACCTGGAGGACGGCTGCCTGGCCGGTACTCAGGGTTGTGTCAGAGCCCCCCGGGGGTGAGGTGTTGTGTTCTGTCCGGCTGCCCGGTGATACCCTTGGAGATCGGAGGGTGCTGCTGGAGACTTGATTCAGAGCTCTTTTGTGACCACATCGACGAGGAGCGACCAGCCGCCGTGGCGCTGACCTAGCCCCACAGCTGAGATGGGGATAGAAAAGGCAGACAAGAGCAGCCTCCAGCGTTGCAACAGCGCATAGACCAGTTTACTACACAAGGCTCCTCTAGGGCGTTGGGAGTCCCGAAGTCTGAGACGGAGGCCGAGGGAGTGAACATGATCCTTCGGCGATTCAGGCCTCGCAGTCAGCGGTGGAAGCCAAGGTCGATGAAGTGAAGGAGGATGTGGGTCTCCTACGACAGGACCTGCGAACGGCGGTGGGTTGAATCAAGGAGGTTGAAGACCGTCTGTCGCAGACCGAGGATGAGATTGCGGACCTTAAACTCAGGGTCGCCCAACTGCAGACCCGCACTGGTGAGCTACACTGTAGAGCTGAACATGCAGAAAATCGCTCCAGACGTAACAACTTACGGTTCGTGGGCTTCCCAGAGGGTGTGGAGACAAGTTCCTCTATTGAATTCTTGGACTGTTGGATTCGTTTGTGGGTCCCAGATCAGCTGCTCTCCCCGTGGTTTGCCATAGAGTGTGCATATAGGGCTCTGACCCCGCGACCACCGCCGGGTGGCTTCCGGCAACTGATGATAGCACGATTCTTGAACTTTAAAGACCGGGATGTTGTCCTTCGAGTAGCTCGCGCCCGGTCAGATCTCTGCTGGGACAACCATAGGATCCTTATATTCCTGGACTATACCCGTGAGGTGCAGGCCTGATGTCGTTTATATGAAGGAGTCAAGCAGAAACTGCGAGCTATGCAGCTGACATACATGCTCCTCTTCCCTGCGAGGCTGAAAGTTATAATGGACGGGAAATCCTTCTTCTTTGACTCACCAGAGGGTGCATGGGAATTGCTCACAGAGGAGCTCTGTGAGGCTAAGGGGGGCCTCTCGAGCCAAGGGGCGGTCTGCCGGGGACGGACCGGGCGGGCCCCCTTGGCGTGCAGGGGAGCCGCAGGCGCACTCGGTCTCGTCGAAGGGGGAGGAGTGGCCTCCGTCAAGCCTCGGCGGAGGAAGTATGACATGACCTGACCCCCGATAGCGGAGGGGCGGTGACAGATGGCCCTGAGCAGAAGAGACCGAATCGAGCTGTGGAGAGGGGAGCGCCTGAGCCAATCTCCCTTGTTTTCTTGACTTTGACTCCTGGAGCTGTGAGTATTTGGGAGGGTCCTGGCGGGCCACTGTAGACATTCTGTTTCTACTGATTGGGGCGACAGATGCTTCTGGGGCAGAAGTATGGGGAGGGGGAAAGTTGTGGGGAGTTTATGGGTTGTTTAGCAATTCTGTGCTAAGGTTGATGCAAAGTTCTTCTTTTTTCAGGGTTGGCTTGACTGGCCACGATGATGGGTCGGGTGGGCGCAGGTAATGCACTGTTCTTGCTCTTTAGTCCATGTCAGAGTCTGCTAAGAGGATATTATCCTGAATCATAAACGGTCTCCTAGATAAAATTAAGCGATCAGCTGTGTTTAGCACCCTCTGTCATTTTGCACCATCTGTGGTCCTATTGCAGGAGACCCACATGCATGGCACTCAATGCCCTGTGCTGCTGAGAGGGGGGTGTGACAGGGTTTATCATGCAGATTTTACCAGGGGCTCATGGGGGACGGGCATTCTATTGCACCGCTCGCTGGCTATGGTGGTGGCTACTTCTCGCTCGGACCCACAGGCCGATACGTGGTGGTCTTCGGGTTGGTGACGGGATGCCCTATCAATATCCTTAATGTCCATGCCCCCCCGGGGGTGCTGCAGAGCTTTCTTATGATCCTTTGGGATGTGGTGGCAGGGCTTCCCCCGGGACTGACTATTCTGGGTGGAGACTTCAATTCGGTGCTAAACCCAGAGTTGGATATTATGGGGCTCCTGTCTTCGAGTCGGACCGTCAGAGCCTCGGGGCTGCGCAGCTGGGTGGAGGGTCTTGGTCTCTGCGATGTCTGGAGGACTTGGCATCCCCGGCTGCGGTGTTACACCCTCACATCGGCAGCGCACCACACGCAAGCCAGGATAGACGTCTTTCTTGTTTCGGCCCTTGATGCACCACGGGTGGCGGGGGTGCAAATGCTCCCGCACGGGGTCTCGGATCATGCGCCGCTCTTGCTGCGACTAGATGACATTGAGGCAGGACCCCGCCCGATGTGGCGGCTTAATGTATGGTTCTTACAGGATGACGACTATTTGCAGGCTATAGGCAAACGCCTATCAGAGTACTTCTCTACCAACCTTGGTTCGGTGTTGTCCCCGGGTATACTTTGGGTTGCCTGCAAGGCTACCCTTCGGGGATACATGAAACACCATCTCTGTGTGAGGGAGCCGGCGGGTATTCAAGCCGTGTCAGTGTTGGAGGCCCAAGAGGTGCGCCTGGAGGGCCAACTTGCAGAGGCCGACAATGAAAAACTTACAAGGCAGCTCCTCCTCATTCGGCAGGAGATCAAGCATGCAACCCTCAAGCCAGCGAAAATATGTGGTGAGCTTCTGTGGCCCGGGTGTACAGGTAGGGAGATAAAAATGACAAACTTCTGCACTGGTTGGCAACTGGTCCAATGGCGGGGAGGATCGTCCTGGAGGTTGTTACTGAGTCGGGGTGATATCCGGGTCACCTTACGAGATAGCGAGGATCTTCGCCAACTTTTATGAGAGACTATATGAGGAGCGTCCGAGACCATTGGTGGAGAGAGATGCTCCCCTATTATATGAGGTGTCCTTCCCTAAGATTTTGATGGCCGACAGAAGAGACCTGGACGAGCCAGTGAGAGTAGAGGAGGTTGGGGCCACCATGGCAGAGTTAGGGGCGGGTAAGACTCCAGGTCCGGATGGGTTTCCAGCTGAGCTCTATAATAGGTTTCAAGACGTACTCGCCCCTCATCTGCTAGCCCTGTTTGAGGAAGCAGAAAAGACTGCTATATCGGAATTGCTCAGTGTATAGACCAATCTCACTCCTCAACATAGAGGTTAAGATTTTCTCTACAATTCTCACAGCTAGACTGCGAAAGGTGTTGCCCTCACTGGTACATTCGGACCAGTGCGGGTTCATGCAGAGTAGGGGTACCAGGCACTGTATCAGACGACTGCATGTGGCGCTGGCTAATTGGGCCCTCCAGACCTCCCCTCTGGCACTCCTCCTCGTGGATTTCGAGAAAGCGTTTGACACAGTGGACTGGTCTTATCTTCAGGTGGTGCTGGAGAGGGCAGGGTTCGGCCCACGGTATCATGCCTGGTGGGGCTCCTCTACTCTAACCCTACAGCTTGAGTGCAAGTGAACAGGGTGGTGTAAGATTTGTTCCCCATCCGGAGGGGAACTCGTCAGGGCTGCCCTCTCTCTCCACTGTTATTCGCTCTAACGATGGAGTTATTGGCAAAGCTGGTTAGAGAGGATCCCTTGATTGACGGGCGGGCCTGGCCCACCGGACGGGAAGATCGCATTGCGCTGTATGCGGATTATGTACTGGTGTTTTTAGCGAAACCAGCTAGAAGCGAGCCGCGGGTGCTGCAACTCCTAGGACTCTTTGCGGAAGAGTTGGGTTTGGTAGTAAATCCTAGTAAGTCCCTCCTGGTCCCACTGAGCCCGGCTAGAGATATCTATGACTGGCAGCAGGGTATCCCCCTCCGCCGCAATAGTTTGTGGTATCTTGGGATACACGTGGCAATCTTACCAGAGTTGGCGTGGTCCCTAAATGTAACACCCTTGACTCGCAGAGTGAGGGAGGATCTCCAGCGCTGGCGGTCGCTCCCTCTCCAAATTTTGGGCCGAATTGTGCTGTATAAAATCATGGTGCTTCCCCGGCTCCTCTACATGCTTCAAAATGTTCCGCACCATGGGCCATATGTACGAACACTTTTTCCCATAGACACAGAATGGGTAAAATCCTTTGCTACATCTGGTCCCATATCTCTAGGAAGTGGTTTAGTGAAATGGAGGCAATGGCGTGGCAATTCTTGTGGCATGGTTCGCGCCCCAACTAGCGTTCAGTACCTGTCAAGGTGAAGTTTATGAAGGGGGACTGGGAATGTCCAACCTCTACTTATACCATTTGGCCATGCATCTACTGGTCATTCATCACTGGTTGGGGGAGTGGTCGGACCCGGCGTATCAGATAGAACTTTTGACGATGGGCTTCTCTGGCTTGCTTGGGAGGATGTATGGGGATCCCCTGCCGCGTAGTGTTCCAAAGGTTACTCGGGTGGTGTTGGAGGGGTGGAGAACTGCGCAGCGGACAACTGGGTGGTGGCGTCGCCTTACCAGCAGACGCCGTTGTGGCAGGGACGGTGGCTTAGGGAGGCCTCAGCTCTGTGTGGATTCAATAAATGGGACCTTATAGGTATCTCCAAGCTGGGAGACGTCTGAACCGACTCCCACATGCGATCATTTCAGGAGCTTCAGGAACGCTTTGAGCTGCATAAGTCCCCATTCCACAAGTTCCTGCAACTTAGACATGCATTGCAGGCACACATTCAGACAGGGATGGAACTCCCGGAATTCTGCCCCATGGAAGCCAAGGTTACGATGGGCGCACTAGGCAGGGGGGAGTGTCACGCATTTACCGCTCACTGGTTTGTAACACCATCCAGGCGCTTGACAAACTCCGAGAGCGATAGGAGAAATGGGTGGGCCCGATCGATGAGGGAGATTGGAGGGAGGCGTTAATGGCCCGTGATCCCTAGTTACGGCTTTCAGACTCCGAGTGGTGAGTATATACTTCCTTCACACAGCATGCCTCACGCCTGATCAGATGTGTAAAGTGGGTCTGCGGCCCCAAGCGGACTGTTCTCGTTGTGAAAACCCCAGGGCAGACTTCTTTCATATGGTATGGACCTGCCCCCAGATAACCTGTTATTGGAGGGCGGTACTGGGAGAGATCTTGCGAGTTATGCAGGGGGAAGTCGAAATGGCTCCATTGTTGGTTCTCTTCGGGGTGCTCGATGGGGTGGGATCCTGCAGAGCGCAGCGAAAATTTATGGGGGTGGTCTGTTTGGTGGCTAAAAGAGACATTGCAGCAAACTTGAAGGCCGAGGCCGCTCCCTCGATCACAAGATGGTGTCAGGGAGTGGACTGGTGTGCTCAACAGGAGAAGATGGTCAGTGAAGTACGAGGGCGCCTGACCAAATATACAAAGGTGTGGGGGAGCTGGGATGGGGCAAGAGGTCTGGGTTCATTGTAAGGGGACGGGTGCAGGCTGACAATTGGGGCAGTGGTTCCTGTAAGTGCATTAGAGTATCATGCAATGGTTCGATGTTGTACCACGTTATTTGTGTTGTTTGTGCCAGTGACCTATTGGCCTGTCAAGCTGTTTCACATAAAACTAATAAAAATGGTTTATCAAAAAAACAATGGAATTTAAACAGGACTTCATAAGCAGTTTAGCCAAAGTTTGTTTAAAACATCTGGACGAATTACGTCATATAGTGGTTTTATGCATCATGCATAATCAGGTATATATGTTCTGCCAGAATTGAAAAATCATAACAAAGATTATACTTTTTTTTTAACAGTATTTGGTGGTTGCAATTGTGAACATTTCTCAAGGAAGTGTAGTGCCAGACTCTTCCCTCATTTGAAAGTTTGTACCCCAATAGCAGGACATTAAGAAAAGCAATTTTTGTTTTATTAAAATTGAATTTGTAGCCACGTTCAGCAAATCTCAATATAATGTGATCTACTCCGGCTAAATGTGTGTTTACGTCATCCTCCATCAAATATATGTCATCTACATAGGACAATGCCTCTGGATCAATATCATGCAATATTAATTTCACACAGGCAGAGAACAGAACTGGACTGTTCTTATACCCTTCGGAAAGTCGGAAAAATTAGTGCCTAGAGCCGAGTGTGGGAAATGCGGTTAGATCCCTGCTTTCAGGCATTATATTTTGGCAGAAAAAACATTGGAGAAATCCAAGGTTGTTTCGTATTTTTTACAGACAATATTGTTCATTAGTACTGTAATGTGTGAATTTTGTACTGTAATGGTGCCTGTGTGACTATTTAAATGTCAGTAATCTAAGACTAGTCCATATGAAATATCTGGCTTAACTAAAGGAAGTAAGGAGTTGTTCATTGGAGAAATGCAGGATTCAATGACTCCCCGGTACTCGAGCTGTGAGAGAATCTCCCTGACAGATGTTTTTGCTTCATGTTTCATGGGGTGTTGTGACCTTATGGGTATTACGTGATAAGATGACACACTATCCCAGCCCACATGGTAGGGGTATAATTCTGTTGCTTGTGGATGAGCCCAGTCTGCAGCATACGCTGGCTTTACTTGGTCTGGAACAAGGCCTGGGAGAGACCTTTGTGGGAGGGTTCTAACTCTGGTGGCCAATCTTTTTCTGCCAAGAGAATGTCCTAGCTTTGTGCTAATCTTTCCCAGAAAATTACTTTAATTGTGCACATTATGTGTCCCTCAGTTTGAATGTTCAATTTATAGACTCTCTCTTAAGAGGCGACTTGCCTGCCCCGGGTTTCGACTTTTAGGTAGTCATTAGTTGCTCTCATATTCAGAAACTCTTAAAGATTCTGGTAAACTATTGTGACCTCTGCTGTACTGTTGAGCAGAGTCACTGCCCACGTCCTGTTCCACAGTAATGTTCTCAACATGTGTGGCATATTTCGCTGAAATTCTCACAACCGTCTTTTTAAATTGGAGTTTTTGTGGAGGACGTTTCTCTTTCTTCTTTATGATGTATTCAGACGACCGTTTTGAGTCCTTTTTTGGTTTCACATACTCTTCTTGTCTGCGCTCTGGGTGCCCTGATCTCTCAGACCATTTGTCTTTGAATTCCTGAAAAGAACTAGAAGGGCATTTATCAGTATACTGATATCTGTCAGACTGTTTACAATTATCACGGTTATGCAGGTTGTAGTAGTTTTTCACAGCTCTCCCACTGCAGAGATTCTCCTGATGATTTTGTTTTAACTTTTTTGAACTTTTAGTTTTTTTAGAAGACTCCTGTGCTTGCTAGGTATTATCCTTTTCCGGATTACCTTTAAACTGTGACTTAGTTGATCTGGCTACCAAATTATCCCAACCTATACATGTATACGTCTCGGCTATTATTTTTGGTAGCTAATGTTCCTGATCTATTCAATGAACCTGTGAGAGACTTTGGTGCACCGTCAATGCTGCTGCTTCCGCTTCTATATCACCTAAGATAATTGAGGATACTGTGGCAAAATTGACAATTAATTTCATCCTCAATTCCAGGGCAGGGGTATCCCCGTATTTGTTTTGAATTTGTTTTAACAACCACAGTAAAACTGCAAGAGATGGTGTACCATGTGTTATGGTATGCAGCAAAAACTGTGCCCCAAGTAGCACAATCATCAATAGAGTATACCATCCCAAGTGCCAAGCACATTGTGTGAATTATATGTTTATCTTGGGTCCCGTATGGGCAAACACTGCTTACAGCTGATTCATTTTTTGAGCAATCCAAAACGGAACTTCCACCTGTTTGGTAGGTATCCCACCTATAAAAGCATTAATAGTTACTGGGTTAATCCCCGGTGTAGCAAATTGTTTTTGGGCAGCTGGAGCAGCTCTTATTAGAGCAGTATTTATTGTTCACATCACAAATTGTGTTAAGGGTCTATATAGGCTTCCTAAATTATTATACATTGGGTGCAGATCTGCCGCCTGTAAATTTTGCATATTTGGATATGGGTTGTAGGCATCTAGAACTGGCCATGTGGCCCCATTATTGCTGGGAGGACTGAATCTAATGTGTGCAACAACGTGTGGTAGGGTGCCTTGTTACCAATTTTTCCTGATATGTTAGAGGTTTTTCTAAATAGCTGTATGCTCTATACTGTGCTGGTGGGTTAGCCACTGTGTATGTGTGAAATGTATTTGAATTGGCATTGAGTGCAGGAAAATTTATTATGAATAAAATATTTCAGTTTTGTACGCATTGTGTGCCTCAACCATAAACATACTATCTCCACCCCCATTAGGTAGTCCATTTAACAATAAAGTTTGTGGAACCACATGTTTATAATCTACTGACATAACTACTGGAGTTGCAATTTTAGAAAACAAAATTCAGAGTTGGAAACACCCAAGTGGGGTATCCTTTTAGAGGTTCAAGCTTGAACAACAAGCATACTTGACATCGAAAAGGACCCAAAAGCTATTTGCACTGCACAAGGTTGGCTGTTCAATAGGGAAGCATTGGGATACAATATTACAAATATAGGTGCTACCTATACAGCTGAGGAGGATGTTTTCCTAACACCACAGACATATCCTTATAAAAGGTGAATAGGGCATCTTAGGGATACAAGAGAAATGTACTCAGGAGATCTGTTAAATAAGTATCTGACCTTTTTTGTAACGCTGGTGGTGCCATGTTATGTTGTTCCTTCTTTGGTAATGGGAATATGTGTTTAGGACAGCAGAACAGCAAAGTGACTGGGTCTATCCACAAAGTTAGTAACTCCTGGCCTAACTCCTGGCTAGCTCACAGTGTCTCACCAAAACCTTCCAACCCACCAGAGTAAAAGGTGACCATGGGAACCTGAACATGACACTCAGAATACCCAGGGAAGCTGTGGAAACAGATCATACCCTTTTGAACTGTTACTCATGCACGCCAAGGTGAGACAAAAAGATGCAAGATAAGTTTTCAATGCATTTATTGTACCAATCACAATCTGACATATAAAGGGTGAGCTGCGATAATTAGGCAAATGAAACAAAGCAAAATATTCAGCATTACAAACATGGTAAAGAGGATGAACAATCCAACCATGTTGTAAGTTGTTCTAGACGTGCTAGAAGTTCCTTCCTAACCCTATGTCTACTATGAAAGCATAGTGCTGGTAACCCTCTGTCTGGTCTGATATAACGGGTTAGTCTTAGCCCCATAACTGGAAAGAAAGTGTCAGGAATCAGCCTGTGGTCTAGTTGACATTCAACTCGCGAAGCTGGCAGATCAGCACCAAACAGGTTGCATGTCACACACCGTGCGTCCCAGGATAGTCATGGCCAGAATACCTCTGCCCTTCCTGGGTTACTGCATTATTTATATAATAAACCATACCTCATTGGAAGTATAGTTCCAATGCATTGCTGTGTATAGCTGATAGAAGCTGTCTCCCGAACAGGCAACACAGACTACCATATTGCATCTTGCATTCATTAGCCTTTTACAGAAAGTACTGATTCAACGGGCAAATACTAATTTAACAAACAGCATGTTCTTCATTTTTCCTAGAAAGCAAGCTGATAAAAATATGTAAAACGATTGTTAAAAAGTAGCCTTACTAAAATGAGTAAAATGTGAATAAACATGAACTTTAACACTAAGCTAAAACAAGGATGACCAACCCAGGTCCTAGAGCTTCTCATGACAGGGTCCGCAGAAGTGTGATATCTTTGGGTCCCGGTGCCACTGTACTTGCAGCAGTAACAGCAGCAGGCTTATACACAGACCCACATGTGCTCTAAAGTTACTGGAAGATAAGATAGTGCATACTAACATAATGAAAATAAAAATATGGAAATGCAGGTGATATATAAAAAAAGCCCTTTTTGAGAAAATAAGTTACTTACCTGTAACTTTAGTTCTCCAGTATTGGAATCTTTCGTAGATTCACATGCTTGAATCATTCCCCATCGTCGAGAAGGGAGTCCCCAGTATGTTGTAATAGTAATAGTAATATGCTAGAAGGCCCTAGGTCCTTCAATTTTGCAGTCTATCATAGTCAATTTAAAAAAGAGACCAAACCTATCCTTCAGCCAATCAGGCTACAGTGCCCTTTAGAACATTCATGAGAGAAGCTCCCGTACCTGAGATTTTCCATAGCACAAGTGCCGGAGAAACATACTAGAAGGGAAAGGAGAGCATCCCAGAGGAGGAGAGTGGGTCGCCTGTGAATCTATGAAAGATTCCAATCTTGCAGAACTAAAGTTACAGGTAAGTAACTTTTTTACTTTACTTACTCCAGTATTGGTACTTTCATAGATTCAAATGCTTAAATCAGAGTACAAAGCAGTAGTGAGGTACACTGTAATGTCAGTTGTGAGTACATCAAAAGAATACCAACAAGATCTGTAATCCGATATACAGATATAACATAAAGCAAAACACAACTGCGTACATCTGTTACCAGAATATAAACACCTTCGGTTTGATACATTTTAATGCAAACAATGTGCAGAATTAAACCAAGGATGGTGGGAAGACCGAGACAGCTCACCTTTAAAGGAAAAGATGTCTTAGGACCGCCTGGTCAACCGCTACCTCCCCTTGCAGAGTGGAATCGAAACAGTAATGTCGTATAAAGTATGTCAAATCTTCCAGGTAGCTGCACTTCAAATGTCCTGGAGTGGTTCACCCGCAAGCAGTGCAACTGAGGTCAACTCCGCTCTGGTAGAGTAAGCATAGACAGAAGTCTGCAATGGCTTGCCTGCCGCCTGGTAGCAAAAATGAATTGCGGTAGATATCCATCTAGTGATGCTTTGTTTAGAAAGGTGTTGGCCCTTTCTTGGTGTACTATAAGCGACAAACAACTGGTTAGTCTTATGGAAATATTTGGTCCTGTCGAGGTAGAATTTGATGCACCTTTTAACGTTCAAAGAATGAAGAGCCCTTTCTGTTGGTGTTGAAGGTTTTGGAAAGAAGGTCTTCAGAATTAGTGGCTCGTTGATAGGGAAGTCGGAAGGGACGTTTAAGTATGAATCATGGGTTTGTATGTAGGATTATCCTGTTGTCTCTAATCAGTGAGAAAAGTTCCTGAATCGTCAAAGCTTGGATCTCCCTGACCCATCTGGCAAATGTGAGAGCCACCAAGAGGGCTACCTTCCAGGATAGAAACTTCAAAGTGGATCTGTTAATCGGTTTAAATGGCTGTTTCATGAACTATGCAAGGACTGTGTTCAGTTGCCACTGGGGGAGGTCTGAATGGTGAATTATTTGATGAGTCTGGAGGACCATAAGGAGGGTGCCCTAGGTGAACCTCTAAAACAAGAAAAGGCAGCCAGATGAACCCCGATGGAGGCATAAGCTAGGCCTGTACTTGCCAAATGCTATAGGTAGGGTAATGGCTGCTCCAGTGAGGAAGACAGTGGATGGATCTGTTCTGTTGACACCAGAAAAATAACCTCTTCCACTTACAAGAGTAAGTTGTGTTAGTGCTGGTAGCTCTGGCCCTGGAGAGTATGTCCCTGCACTCCAGAGAGATGTTCAGATGGGGGACCTCATTGTTTTAAGGACCCATGCAGATAAATGAGGAGATTCTGGATTCAGGTGCAAGACTTGACCCTTGTTCATGGTCAGGAGATAAGGGGAGACCTTTAACGGGATGTGAGGTCTCTGGCAGCAGGAGACGCTCTGTAAACCAGTGTTGGCGAGGCCTAGTTGGGGCTATTAAGATCAGTCTTCATTTTGGTGAGTCCCTTCGGAATCAGGGGAATGGGGGAAAGGCGTCAGGAAAGATTCCGTACCATGCCATCAAAAATGCACCCCCCCCCATGATCCAAGATGGTGAAGCCAACTTGCAAAGAATTGGCATTTGGTGTTTAGTGTGCTGGCAATCATGTCGAGATTGGGTGTTTCCCACTGGAAAAATTTTTGGTCGACTGTCTCCTGATCTAGCTCCCTCTCGTGACAAGCTGATTTCATTCTGCTGAGAGTGTCCGCTATCTCGTTCTGTTTACCTGCGGTGTGTTCTGCTTGTGGATGCACCCCACGTGTGATGACCCAATTCCAAATCTCTTGTGATTCTCCAGAGAGAAGAGACCTCATACGTCCCTGCTTGTTCAGGTAGTGCATTGTAGTGGTATTGTCCGTCCTTATGAGGACCTCTGAATTGGCAATCCAGGGAGGAAAGCTTGCAAGGCCAGATGGACTGATTTCAGCTCAAGGAGATTTATGTGCAAACTCCGATGAGGTGCCTGCCTTTGCTGCTGACCTGTAGGTCTTGAAGGTATGCTTCCCATCCGACCAGCGAGGCATCAGTGGGGATGACCAATGGTGAAGGAGGAGGACGAGGTCGATTGAGAGGTGTTTTTGCTGGGTCCACCAACTTAGTGTTTTGATCATGCCTTGAGTGATTGTGATGAGACTGTCTAAACCACCTGTGGCCTGAATCCAGTGGAGGCTTTGCTCCTCCTGGAGGGGACACTTCCGTAGCCTGCAGAACGGTACTAGAGTGATGCATGAGAACATCCTCCCTAATAAAGACTTGTAATGGCGTACTGAAAGAGACCTTTTTTTTCTGACTGGCGTTTGTCAATGCGATCAGGCTATGTTGGATGTGGTGTCCAGGTTTTCTCCCAAAAGATTTGTAGTCCGGGAGGAGTGAGGACTGGGCTTTCTCAAATTGAGAGTGAGGCCAAACTCGATGAACAGGGCAATACATGCCCTTGTAGATTTCCGTTCTGCCTGAGAGGATTTTGCCTTGATGAGTCAGTTGTCCAAGTACAGGAAGAATTGGTGCTTCTGTTTTCTTAAGAATGTGGTCATAGGTGCCAAGCACTTTGTGAATATCCTGGGGCCTGATTTCAGACCAAAGGGTAGAATCCAAAACTGGTAGTGGCTACCGGATTCCACAAATCTTAGGAATTGCCTGTGGGAAGGGTGGATAGGGATATGAAAGTACAGGTCCTGCAGATCGAGGGTGGACATATAATCCCCGTGGTTTATGAGGTGTAGGATGTTTTTTAGCATCATCATGCGAAATGATTGTTTCTTGATATAGATGTTTAGATCTCTGAGGTCGAGGATAGGCTATCATTCCTTCCATTTTTTATGAATTAGGAAGAAACAGGAGTAGACTCCTTTTCCTTGTTGGGAAAGGGGGACCCTCTTGTTTGCTCCTTTCTGAAGCATGATCTTGACCTCTAATTTGAGCTGATGGAGATGTTTGGGAATGGACGTGTGTTGAGAGTTGAGTGGTGGAATCTGGACAAACTCGAGTGTGCCCGAACTGAACCAGGTCCAGGACCCACTGGCCCTATATTATTTCCTGCCACTGATAGAGGATTGAGGATATTCTGCCCCTTAGTCCGACATTTGATGGGATAGGGGTAGCTGGAGCCTGCAAAAGGTCATTGGCGGCAAGTAGAGTCTTTTCCATTACAGGCTGGTCACTCACTGGGTGCAGGTCTACTGTACGCTGTTTGTGGAGGTTGTCTTTGGGTGTAATGTGGACAACACTGCTGGGAGGCAGACGTGTAAAAGGAGTGTCTGTGTTGTGGATAGCTTCCCCTATATGAAGGCATTCCATGTCCTCTGGCTCCATGAAAGGAAGACTTCCTGAACTACAGTGTGCCAAGTGATTTCGCTGTTTCAGTGTCAGTTTTAATTGCCTGTACAGCCTCATCAATGTCCATGCCAAACAAGGTTTGTCCGTCAAAGGGGAGATGTAGGATCCTATTCTATACTTCGGGCAAAAGGAACTAGCCTTTAACCAGTCTTGGCTCCTGAGCACAGCAGAACCCGCAAGCTGACAAAATGCGATGGTGGAGATGCCCATGGCACAGTCTATAATTTCCGTTGATGTCCTTTCTCTCCCTTGCAAGATATTTTTTGCTTCTAGATGGGCCTCTTCTGTAATCTGTGGCCATATCAGCCCATAACTGTCTATCGTATCTGCCCAACACCGCCAGAGAGTTGGCTGCCCTCATTGTGACACCTGACATAGATGAAAATAGTTTTCCGATATTGTCTAAACACCTGTCCTCCTTGTCAGGAGGTGCAGAAACTGGGGTGGAGGGGCTTTTAGATCGTCTTTGAGCTGCTTGAGCCTTAACTGAATCCAGGTGTGGATGACCAGTTAGGCAGGCCACAGCATCCTCCAAGGCTTTATACTTCTTGTCAAGGCTTGGAAGAACTGCAATGACTGTAGCAGGATTACGCATTACCTTCAAACCTTTCTCTCATACGTAGTTGACAATAGGCATGGAGAGCACACTTTTCTGGAACGGCTCAGTAAAGTCAAATAAGAAACAGTCCATCTGCTTGAATGGCAGTGGGAGTGCAAATCTTTTAGCAATCCCTCTCAGGTAAATTATGGAAACCTCCAATATATTCAGTAGGTCAGTCGACCTTCATAGGCGAAAGAGACGATGGGGTAGGGATTATGTAGTCATCCCATTCCGTCTGAGACTCACGGAGCTCTCCTTTCTCTTGTTCCTCGTCTGAGGTATCTGGGTAGTGAAGCAGAGCTGTGGATGGTGTATGAAGTGCTCTAAGATGCAAAGATGTAGGCCTCTGGAGCAGAGTGGTTGATCGAGGCACTGGGGATCTAGCAGGCAGAGGTGGTTGAAGTGCCGTCTCCCCAGGTGGAAATCTTTTTCTGTAACCCGACAGCATGAATTGCAAGTAGGAGACTAGAGAGCTCGGCAGACACACCGTCTCGTCTTGGAATGGAAGTTCCTGGGAAGCATAATATTGCAGATCGTAGTCCTCATAATATTTCTCTTCCTGGCATTTTACATTTAACTGGGAGGGACTGTGGGTGATCCCATAGGGCCCTTCATCATCCAAATCCTCTTCCTCCTCTAGCAAATGTGTTGGTATGAGTGGAGTCACCTTAGTAGAAGAGATGTATTCAGAGGTCAACAACATCGATTCCTGATGTTTAGTCTTCTTCCTGTCACTGACGGAGCCGATGACAAGGTAGTGAATGGGGTAATTGATGGGGCCGTCGTCCGAGTGATGAGAATGTATCCTTCTTTGGCGTAGTCGTCATGAGCGATCATGAGCGTCGATGATGTCACTGTCGAGAAGGAGGAAGACGTGGATAGAGAAGAGATGGTGACTGCAATCTTCATTGATGATGCCGTCGTACAAGTCTTAGTCGTCGACGACGACAATGGTTGGGTGCTCTTTGATGATCCGTTGGCAGGTTGCACTGGGGAAGGTTTTTTGAAAGTATTGCAGACCTTAGGAGGTGGTGTAGGTGGCTCAGAGGGGGATTTTGTAGTCCTTTCAGAGGAGGTAGAATGTTGTTTTCTCTCCTTTACTGATAAATGCGACCTGGATCTGAGGAGACTTGGAAGAGCTGCAGCCTTTGTAAGACCCTGAAGCGGTCTTAATTGAGGCTTTTTTGGACTGTTCTGAATATGATCTAGCATGGGCTGATCTCTCTCTCTCTTGTGGGATCTCCCAGAAGATGAAGAGGAGTTCATACTGTCAGAATCTGAAACTGGCTCTTTCCTGGTTTTAAGCTTTTGCAGCCAGATAAGCAGCCCTCCTTCTCTGTCCTTTAAAGTTTTTGCCAAAAAGGTACAACATAACTTACAGTCCTTCACAGAGTGATCCAGGTACAGGCAATAAATGCAGTCCTGATGCGGGTCCTCAAAGTGTAACCTCTTTTTGCTGTAAGTATTACAGGGTCTGAAGATACTTTTCTTTTCCTTGTCAGACATGATGTTTGCCCCCTGTTAAACTGAAACTGTGAAACCTTCAGAGCGATATAGAAATATGAGATTATAGTCTTATCAATTATCCGAATATTGAGAAGCTGGGAAGAGTTAAGTGGAGACTCCCTAGCACGACGTGCAGTAGAAAATCTGAAGGACTGAAGCTTCTCTCCGGAGTGTTCTAAAGGGCATTGCAACCAGATTGGCTGAAAAAAAGGTTTGGTCTCTTTTTTTAAAACTGACTATGATAGACTTCAATATTGAATAGCCTAGGGCCTTCTTGCACTATCTTTAACGTGGTATTATTATTACACGGTTCCAGGGACTCCCAACGCTGCGACAGGGAATGATTCAGGCGTGTGAATCTATGAAAGTTAAGTTCCAATACTGGTGTAAACAGTAACGGTCTGGCAGTTTTCACCAAATATAGAGGAACTGGCAAAGAAAAGTGGAACATTTATAGAGAGGCATGAGAGAGAGATAATAAGTAATTATCAGATGCAAGTGCTCATTACAAACAGTAGAAGAGTGCTTCAGAAAAGTAGATTTGCTCCCTCTATGATGTCTAGTGAATTAACATTGGCCCATCCCAAAAGAGGCTGCTGAGCAGCCTCAAGAGCAGTAAAGTTGTAGAAGCACATACAAAAGGCTTGTGCATTTCCCCAAGTCGAGCTCATGTAGGTAAATAAAAGTTTGTGAAAGCACAAGAGAGGTAGCACCAGTGTTCTACAGCTTCGTGAAGCATGTCTTATGCCTGCAATATACAAGTGAAAGAGGGCTGGAAAGGGCATCAATTGGCCAGCCCACCCTTCAGAATGCTTGTGGCTTGGGAAATTGTTCTGCTTTCCTACTTATCTCATATCAGAGCTTACAGAACCTCTCTGGAATGCACTTCTGAGTTCAAAGAAGACCTTTATTGTTGTTAATTCTTCCCCACCCACAAGTTCTTGAGAGACGAATTAATAGATTTCAAGCACAAAGTAGTCGCAGCAAGAAAACAAAATATATCACAGTACTTCTCAGTTGCAATGTACACAGCAGATATATATTATATGATTATATTAGCAAAGCATAAAAGTCAAAATTCATCACCGTATGAGCAAGTAGGACCTATCTTCAGCTTCATCTTTCTGGGGTCTGCAAGTTGATGACTCCGGTCAACTGCGAGAAAGAGATTATCTACCCACACCGGAGACTGGCAACTGATGTCTAGCTCCAGCCTGAAGTCAAGCAGATTCGAATCTAACTCACTGTAGCCCAGAGTCATCCTTACAAAAGCGTGCCCCCCTCCTCTCAGACCTGGGAAAACTACGCAAGTCTTTGGAGACTGGCCAGATCTCCTAGACTTCTCCTATTCCCAACGCTGAGCAGAAAGGAAAACACCAAATGTACTCTCTCTTATCAGGTCTAGTCTGGTGTGAAGAAAACAGCTTGGTTCATCTTGTGGAAAAACACAGCTTGGAAGAATACAGACATCTGTGATGTTTCAACTGCAATGTCTAACTCCACGTTAAAGCCAATAGGCAGCTAACCTAAATATCAAATGTAATGTCTAATGTCATGTCAAAGCCAATAGGCAGCTAACCTAAATATCAAATGTAATGTCTAATATCATGTCAAAGCCAATAGGCAGCTGAGCTGAATACAAAATGTAATGTCTAATATCATGTCAAAGACAATAGGCAGCTGAGCTGAATACGAAATGTAATGTCTAATATCATGTCAAAGCCAATAGGCAGCTAAACTGACTACAGAAAGTAATGGCTAATGCCATGTCAAAGCCAATAGGCGGCTAAACTGAATACAGAATGTAATGGCTAACTCCGTGTTAAAGCCAATAGGCAGCTAAACTGAACAAAACATATAATGTGCTACTGGTGAACATTGAGCAACTAATATGCGCAGTGGTGAAACACAAAGTCATTGGTCAAACACAATTAATAGCATCACAGAAATACAAACAACAGTGGCATTCAGACAAAGTAAGTCTGATAAGAAGTAGAAAGGAAATCAATAGAGATGAGGGGTGAGAGGGATGATGAAGGGGAAAAGCAGAACACAGAGGATAGGGGAGAAAATCACACAGACAAGAGAGCAAGATGAATCTAGAAGGGGAAAGATAAGTAGACAAGGGAGAGAGACAGAAAACACATGCACTCTTTTGAAGTGCTTAAGCAAGATAACGAAGTAGTACCCTAAAAGTGAGCAGTGGAAGGACAGCAGTAAATAGATTATGCAGTAGGGGAGGGACACACACAAAATGAACAAGGCAAGCCACTGAATAAGAATAAAGCAAACAAGTGCCAATAAAGCCAACCAATGGTAATCAAAGGGTGGGCTTTAAGCTCCCTTTCTTGGTAAGCTGACAATATGTTGTTTGAAACCAGACAGCTTAAGCTGTCTGTTAAGCTCTACCTAATAATGATTCCTCTGCAAAATCAAGAAGTACACGTGTGCCTTGAAGAGGTCAAGTTTAAAAAAAATCAAAGTGGTATTTCCTTTATTTAAAAGAACAGGTTACCGAAACCATGTAAATATAAAACACGTCAGACATAAAATGTAATGGTTATTTCATTCATAAAACAATACAAAACATGAACTTAAAGAACATGGAACCCCAGGAAGGAACTCTGGGCTCAAATTTCTTAGAGCCCTCTCAATTATTTTTCCATCACTGCTGCAGGTGATTACAAATCACTGATTTTCCTCGTCATCTATCTTTTATTCACAAGCATAAGGCATCCGTAAAAGTTTTAAAAGTACATAAACACCATACATGCTAAAACTATGGGGAAAATATAAATATATGTATTATAAAACAGTACATCATTACAACAGCTTTAGCATATAAAAATAATTAAAGTGCATAGTGCTTTGTGAGCGTATGGCAAATTTAAAAAAAGATTCTACATAAAAACAATATTCATTGTTCGCCAGCTGTCGAAGATAATACAAAGATAATCTACATTGTCGTATATTGCATTTCTTGACATACGGAATCAAGAATTGTCTAGTATGTTTCAGACAAATCTTACAAAAAAGTGAATATGTAGCAGGGTCTGGGTGGACATGCCATCACATGAACAAGAATAGGCCTTAGCTGCTTTAAAGTGACCCAGCGGGAACCATAACAGATCCACAACAGTACCAGCCCTGAAACAAAACAAAAGTGATCTTTCCCACCTACTGTGTGGAACAATCAAATAGTCCTCCAAAGCATGAGATGGCCTCAGCCATAAATAGTATTCTCCATTAAGAAATCAAAAAGGAAAAGTATCCACTCTCAAATGAAAGGAATACTCGGTAATCTGAAAACCCTTGGCATTATGGTGCAGACATGACTGACACACACATTAATAGCTGCAAGCAAATTGGGAAGTGCAGCATTTCACATGCTCCCCAGGAAAATTCTCCCCAAAATTCTCCGAACTGTGGAAGAGTAAAAGATGGGGTTGGAATTTATTTGGTTTATATTCTTGTGGAAATAACAGAACACGTCACACTCAGCAACTGCATGTGTGCCGCAACCATGCAACTAGGCTCATCAATATAAGGAAGCATGAGCTACTGTCCTTTCTAGAGCAGCTGAAGTAGACTACAGAAAACATCAGAAATCCAATTCAGTGACTCAGGAGGAAAGTTCAACTATGCCATTTAAATCTCACCCAGTCATAAAAATGTTCAGAAACTGCACCACAGCAGCAGCATAAGGCTGTGAGTGATGTATTTTATCACCAGTGAATTGGAATGGCGTAAATATATTTCTGGGTTCAGCCTGGTGTCTGGTGATGCATTCAAAGTAAGGAAGCTGCAAAGCAAGCTGCAATCGTTGATAAATCATTATTCACAAAGCTTTAGGCAGTTCACCTACCACGTAGAGGATAATGCATCACTGGTCAAATGACAGAAGTAAAGCATAATTGAAACACACATAGAAGAGCCAGAAGTGACACAAACTTCGTAGGTGCAATAGCATCTGTGCTTTTATCCTCACCCACAGGTGATGCTAAAGGACCATCTGGCTTGAACTACGCAGAAGCTCCAATGCAAAGGTAAATGATGGGTCCTGTTTCCCATTTTCTTGTTGCTGATTGAGTGATATATTTATTTCACAATAATCCTGCACTCGAAACAATCTAAAAAATGCCAGGTTGGGCAGGCACTCTAGAGTGTACCTATTATCTAATGCTGTATCAGTGTAAATTCTGCTGTGTGCTCTATGAGCTCATGTACGCCTTGACCTTTCACACTCAAAAAGCCGCACAGTATAGCTGGCTAAAATAAGAACACATTCATACAACATAGTTGCTTATTTTACAGCCACTAAAAGGAAAAGTTACATCCTAGTTCTGCGTGATCTGTCTCTTCATTGAAGTCGTAAACGCTGTCAGTGGAAACCCCCCAACACCTTCTTAAATATATACTTGAACTTTTGGAAATGAGATTGAAGAATGTTCATCACTGAAAACTAGTTTCCATAAATCTTCAGTGTAGGCTGTCAGAGATGTATTTTCCTGAATGGTGTAGCAGAATGGATGGAAAAATTGTAAGAGAGACTTTTAAACTTGCACCCTCTGTCATGGAAAAAAGGTCAGCCTATGCACCAACAACATGAAGAGAAAATGCAGCCTGATAGACTACTACTGATAGGAACTTAAAAAAAAGAGCTGAATCTTTAAGAAACTCAGAAGGACCCTATCCCACAATACACTGTAGTGGAGGTTTGCCTGTGAGAGTCCGTTCTTTTTTACACAAAGTTAAAAGCAAATATGCTTTAACAGCTGAGGAGAAGAGGGGGTCATTTATGATCTTCAATGAAGATACCTCAGGCACAGAACTAGGACCTCATTTATGTAACTTTTCCTTCTCCGTTGAAGGAACTTTATTGATAGTTATAAACGATGAACAGCGTAGCAAGCAAAAGAAAAAAGATCTCCACTGAGGCTTTCAGATGTATATCTGTGATAGAATTTTTAGGTATGCCAACTGTACCATACTCAGTGTCCTGAGATCAGTAAATCTTAAGCCCCACAATAAAACAGAAGTGGAGCTATTTAAACAGATTCGGCAAAGTTTCCTGTCCGAACTTAACATCAGCCAGAGTGTCTGTGTCTAGACAATAATGTTTCGCAAAAGTGTGCACAGACCTCCAAGTGGCTGCCTTACAGATATCTATGATAGGGACTTGCTGACCCAAGCTGTAGTAGCTGCTTCGCTCTTGTAGAGTGTTCTTGGGTTTACCTGGCAAGAGTTTGTTAGCAATTTGGTAGCAGATAGAAATACACGAAACAATCCACCTTTATATGGATTGTTTTGAAGCCCCCACACCTTGTTGCAAAGGACCAAAATGTATAAAGAGATGGTACAATTTCCTAATACCCTTCAACTTGTCCAAATAGAACTGCAGCACTCTCTTAACATCAAGAGAATGAAGAGTTCTTTCGGCTGCAGTTAGGTAAAAAAGTAGGGAGTATGACAGATTGGGTATTATGAAAAACTGAAACTACCATAGGTGGAAATTAAGGGTGTGTAAGCAAAACTAGTCGGTCATGATGGAAAACTGTTGGTTCTTAGGATGGCAAAGCCCGTAACTCACTAACTCTACACTAACTCTGAAGAGGTTATGTCTATCAGAAAGGCAGTTTTCCATGACAAATGTTGCAAAGTTGACTTATGTATGGGCCCATAAGCTTTAATGGAATCAAGTTCACCTCCCAAGAAGGAAAAAGTCTATTAAACTGGAGGAAAAACTTTCTTAAAACCTTCTAAAAAATCCTTGACCACAGGACTATTGAAGAATGATTGTTGTGTTGGAGATTTTGTGTATGCATTAATCGCTGCTAAGTGGGCTTCGATGGAAGAGAACTGCAGACTAGACCTGGCCAGATGAAGCAAGATTGGGAGGATAACATTCCCTTGTACAGCAATAAGGCCATGGGCATTGTTACGGTAACATATGCACAAACCTTTCTATTTGAGGGCATAACATGATCATATTGACGGTCTCTGTTATTCTTCAAGAATGTCCAAACAATTGTTAGGAAGATTTAAATATTGAGTGATTTCAGGAGCCATGCTGCCAAATTCATGGATTGGATTGCGGGATGGAGAATTCTGACCTGAAGCCTGGATAGGAAATCAGGCCTGAGTGGAAGGCACCTGTGACATACTATAGATAACTGTAGGAGATCTGGGTACCACCACTGTCTCGGCCAAATCCAGTGAAATTAGAATCATTCTGATGTACGACTTCCACAGTTTCTGGATTACTGGTGGTTTGAGTTGAATCGGTTGAAAGGCGCAGACAAATGAAGTTGACAAACTGATCAAAAGGGCATTTCCCAGAGACAATGGTAGTGGAGCCCTTGACGCGAAGTCTTAGCATTTTTTGTTTTGAGCTGTGGCGAATGTGACAAATAAATCTAACATTGGAGTACCCCATTCCTTGAAAATGTTGCTTACTACCTTGTTGTTGAGAACCCACTTGTGATTTTATTTGTGGAAAATGAGGGAATCTGCTTCTACATTTTGGATTTGTGGAATGTGAAAGGCTGTTAGGGATAATCCTCTTGCTACTGCCCAATACCAAACTGTCTGAGCTTGGGGTGATAAATCTCTTGATCTTGTTCCACCCTGTTTGTTTATATAATACATTGTAGTGGTATTTTCCATTTGACTCATGAGTTCTTTGGAAGTGAGACATGGATGAAAGGCATTGAAAGCTAGATGTACTGCTTTGAGCTCCAACAAGTTGATGTGATAAGATATCTCCTTCTGGGACCAACACCCTTGGAAGGTGAGATTGTCCATATGCGCACCCCACCCTGACAGAGATGCATCTGTTATGATGGTTTGAGAGGGTGTTTCCTTGTGAAATAGTATTTCCTGTAGGAGATTGCGAGATTTGGTCAGCCAGTTGAGGGACTGACGAGCGTTCTCTGTTAGAGTGATTCGATCTTCCCTATGACCCGTTTCTTGTGACCACTGATCTTCCAGATAAGACTGCAGATGCCTCATGATGAGTTGTGCATTTGAAACTATGAATATACACAATGCCATTGATCCTAGAAGGGAGACTATTTGACAGACAGTCCCTTTGTTGCATTAAATGTGCGCATTTTGTCTGTATTGATGATACTCTCGCCTCAGAAGGAAACACTTTGGGGGTCATTCTGACCCTGGCGGTCATCGACCGCCAGGGTCGACGACCACGGAAGCACCGCCAACAGGCTGGCGGTGCTTCCTTTTGTATTCCGACCGCGGCTGTGAAGCCGCAGTCGCCCAGCCGGGTCCGGCGGTTTCCCGCCAGATTACCCCCGGCTGGGAGAATCCTCCATGGCGGCGCTGCTTGCAGCGCCGCCATGGGGATTCCGACCCCCTTCCCGCCAGCCTGTTTCTGGTGGTTTTCACCGTCAGAACCAGGATGGCAGGAACGGGTGTCGTGGGGCCCCCTAACAGGGCCCCAGAAAGATTTTCACTGTCTACATTGCAGACAGTGAAAATCGCGACGGGTGCAACTGCACCCGTCGCACCCCTGCAACTCCGCCGGCTCCATTCGGAGCCGGCTTCATTGTTGCAGGGCCTTTCCCGCTGGGCCGGCGGGCGCTCCTTTGGCGGGCGCCCGCCGGCCCAGCGGGAAAGCTAGAATGGCCTCCGCGGTCTTTTGACCGCGGAGCGGCCAAGTGGCGGTTCCCGTTTGGCTGGCGGCAGAATGAGGGCCTTTATCTCTTTGTGTATCTATTGTTGCGTCTAGAAAGGCAAGGCACGAAACTGGGGTGGAGATGGATTTCTTTGCATTGATTTGTAAGCCGAGCTTGGTTAAAAGTTTTGTAGGGGTTTTGAAGTCTTTCTTTGCTTGTTTGAGAGACCCCACTTTTATCAGCCAGTAGTCTAAGTATGGGTACAGGAAAATGCAGTTTTTAGTAAATGTTCTGCTGCTACCACCATGCATTTGGAAAATGGCCAGGGAGCTGTTTTGAGACTGAAAGGAAGTACAGCGTACTGATAATGATCTGATAATGATTTTTCCTACCACGAATCTGAGAAAAGTTCTGTGACAATGAGCTTTTTGGGATATGGAAGTATGCACCTTAAAGGTCAATTACACAGAGCCAATCATCCTTTTATATGTGTGAGTAGATTTGATAAAGGGATAGCATTCAGATTTTTCCTTTTTGATGTATTTTTTTGAGTAGCCTGAGTAGCCTGAGAGCCAGAATAGGCTGAAACTGTTTGGACAGGCTTTTCTTTTGACCTAGAAAGTATCTTGAGAAGATCCCTTGTTCACCTGATCTGAGGAAACCTTTTCTATTGCTCTTTTCTGTGATAAAACAGAAGTCTCTCATAGTAGGTTGTCTAGATGAGGCGTTGGGACATGTGGTGGACAGACCGGTGGTAAAGTATTCTTGAACCAGAGTGTATATCCTTTTTGTAAGATGGTTGAAACCCATCTGTGTAATGTTATGTTTTTCCACTCTTCTAGGAAGAGTTTCACAGCTTTCCCCACAAGGGTGGAAAAACGTGAAGGGGGTGTCTGAGCCTCATTGTTTTTTTTATTTTTGCCTTTAGACTGTGAAGGCTTAGTTGAGGTAGACCTTCTTTTTTGGTCACGAACCTGATATGGTCCTTGCGATTGTCTCTGTTGTTGGGGATAGTGATAAGGCCACCTAAGGGTTTGAAACCTATGGTAGCAAAACCTCTTACCTTGGGTTTGTACTCTCAAGACCTTCAGTGTCTCTGCCTAATTTTTCATCCTGATCATCTCTTCCTCCCTATGTTGACCAAATAAGGATGAAACCGAGAATGGTATACTTGCAATCGTCAGTTCAGCATCAGGCTTTAATGAAGATAATCTTAGCCATGATGTACACCTTAATGAAATACCATGGCAAAAGGATGTAGCTCATAGCTCGAAAGAGTTCACAGCTACATTGATGGATAGCTTAGATATTAGGAAGCCCTCATTAGTCATCTCCAGAAAATCCTGTTGCCTGTGAGCAGGTAGGCCATGCATGAAAGCCTTAATTCCATCACAGAACTCTCAGTGGTGTCTGCCTAGCAGGGCAGCTGCGTTAGAGTTCCTGAAGTTTGTGGGAGCTGTTCCACAGACCTTTTCACCAATGGTATCCATCATCTTGTTCTCTTTATCTGGTGGGGCTGTAGAATCAGGAGCCGAAGCATGCCTTTGTCTCACGGCTGTTGCCATTATTGAGTCTGGTTTCAGATCTGGACTCAGGAAATTCGGATCTTACTGTGGAGGTCTGTATTTTTTCAAGTATATTGACATAGTGGATTATAACTGTAGCTGGAGTAAGGAACTTTTCCTTAGCTAAGTCAATAAGACCAAGAATAAGTGGAAGGAGAGGTGTGGATCTCGGCTGCAGGGTTTCCAGGATCACAAACACTGTAGGTTGGGCTGCATCTACAGTTATGTTTAGTTTGGTGGCACCCCTCACTAATGCAGCCTACAGGACTGCAAAGAGGTGATTGATGTTTTCTCCGGTGACAGTGGTGACGGAATTTTAACTGGAGACGGAATGTGCCATTTTCTTTATGGTGATATGGAAATGGCTCTTGAAAACAGCTCCACAGGAGACAGGTTCAAAGAGCATAATGGAGCCTATAAAAGGCCGTCCTCCAGTATGATGGGCCTAATAGGTGGTAGGGCATGTCCATTTGTGCATCTGGGGTCTCAGACTGCTGAGAGATGGAAGACTGCAAAGAAAGAGACCTGGACCAGTCAAACCAGCAATAGGTGTGGAGAGTCTGGTTTGAGGTATCCTCGATGTCGAGAGAGGTGTTATCGAGGTCAAACATTACTTTTTTGGTGGAACCGGTGTTGTGTAACGTGTAAAATATCTTTTTGACATCGAATGAGGTTTTGATGTCTATGTCGGGTGATGGGACTTCGACGCTGAATGATGACTTCTCGACACCGATTGGTGACAACACTGAACAAGAATGTGGCAGCTACAAAGATGGCACCATCGTAGACTTTAGCTTTGATGACGGCAATGGCAATGTTGCCACTGACATGGTCGTCAAGCAGTGACAGTGTCGCTTCGATGTTGACCCCCTCTCTGGATGAAAACAAGACCGGGCCAAACCTTTCGATGGCAAAGCCGATGTTCTTGATGTCAGTGAATAATGTCGATGAGTATTACGTCGATGGTGGGACAGTGATTATTTCTCCTTAGATCGCCCTCTGTGGGAGTCTGCACCTGATTTTTTTATGCTTTTCCACCACATGATGGGAGGATGATCTCTCCATTCTTCTCCTTTTCTTTATCTCCTCTCTTGTGCTTTCATTTCTTGCATCAAACCACGCATTCTGATGCTCTCTCTGTCCTTAAGCGTCCCTTTTTCAGATTTTTTTGGCAAATGTCACGTGCTTTTGTGTGGTGCAAAGGAGAAAGGCACACTACACAGACGTAAAAGTGGTGCAAACTTACAAAATGCAGTTGTATTTTGTAAGTTTGCGCCGCTTTTGCGTCAAAAAATGACGCAAATGCGGCGCTAAAAAAGTATAAATATGGGCCTTAGTGACTAAAGAAGGCATTCGGACTAAAGAAATCTAGTCAGAAACAGGAAAAATGCTTTTTCTCAACAAAAGAGATATAAAATTTCCAAGTAAAGTGCCATTTCAAAGGCCAAATGGAAAAAGAAACAATTTTTCAAAGGTGTGTAAGACACCATAGGTGTTCAAAGATCCTGCCTGAAGGAGCCGAAAAAAAGAACTGACTCTCAAAGGCAAACTGCCACTACAGTGCATTTTAGAATAGGGTCCTTTTGAGGTTTTTAAAGGTACAGGTCTCTTTTTAAAGCTCCTATCAGTGGTTATCGTTTTCTCTTCATGCTTCTGGTGCATAGGCAGACCTTTCTTTCCTTGGCAAAGATGCAAGTTTTAACATTTCTGTTACAGTTTTTCACCCATTCTGCTCCAGCATTCAGAAGGAAAGTACATCAGTGATAAGCATTCTTCACTCTCATTTCCAAAGGTTCAAGTACATATTCAGGAAGGTGTTCCAGGGTCCGTGCTGGCAGCGTTCATGATTATCAATAAAGATCCTACGATGCAGAAGAAAAGTTACTTTCCTTCTGTAACAATCTTTTCGATTAATACCCTGAGTGACTGCCAGTGGTTAGTCTTATTGCAAGCATCCTCCCATCATCTTTTGTGTGTTTGATGTAACACTAAGGCCCTCATTATGAACACGGCAGTACACGATGCACCGCCGGCGGTGGCGGTAACAACCGCCAACAGACGTGAGGTCCGAACCGCCAAATAATGAACCAACTGAAACACAGGCATCCTGAAAACTACTCACCGCCAGCAGAGGAGTGCCGACAATGATGATAGAGCCCGCCCACAGGCTGACGGAAAGGACCTACCCGCCCATCAAATAATCAAGCACTAGACCGCTGTAAGTTCCAGGGCGGGAACCACCACCACGCAAAGCCAGGCAGAAACGAACCAAATATAAGGAAACACTCACCGGAGGCTCACACAACACGCCGAAGCAGACATGGAGAGAGAGTTGCAGATCATGCCAGCCCTGTTCCTTGCCATAGACCTCCACGACCGAGACCGCCGACGAAGACGATGATGGTAAGTACTGCACCCTACTAAACAAGGGAAGAAAGGGCACAGTTACATACCTACCCACTCCACCCACCCTGCAACGCTCCCACAACCCTTCACAGCAGCACAAGCCATACACCCCACAGCAAGAGGTACTTACCCGACACAAGGCAAATCCAACCTGCCCAAAGTACATACATGTGCCCAGCACCCCAAACAATGAAACAAAAGACCACGGATCCAGAGTGTGCCTCAAACAACACAGGCCACACATTAACCTATATTCTGCTCAATGAGCAACAAAAGTGCATAGAAGGCCAATGGCCAGTCCATAGTCCAAGAAGTCCAAAGAGTCACAATGGCCCCAACTTGACTCCCACAAGTGCAACGGTACTCCGCCTCAGAGTGGCAACAATGAGGCATCCAGGGACCTCAGGGAACAGGGGCAAGGGGCGGTGGGGGTGTGGATTTACGACTGGGAGGGGGGCTTAGATTTCCGTTTGGAAGGTGGAGGGGGCTTAGGCTTTGTCACAGCAGCTGGTGGAGCGGACTTGGCCTGGGGTGCAGCAGATGTTCCTGGGCCAGCACGGGATCCCTTCCTCACAGGGGAGGTAGCACGGGAATTGGAAGGGCGGACAGGGGCGGGCTGTGACGTGGGTGGAGTGAACAGGGCAAGGAGGTGAGCAAGTTTAGGGACGAGACGGGGTGGGTTCAAATAGGTCAACAAGGGATAGGAAAAGTTTCTTAGGTGCAATTGGGGTGGACCTGGAGGAAGGCGTGGGAGTGGAGGTAGAGGGAGTGGTCGTGACAGGTGTAGGTGTGCATGACGTGGGTTCAGGTGACTGGACAGTATGCTGAGGTGTTTTAGATGTGTGATGGGTGGGTGTTTTGGTGCTTTGAGTGTCTTGGGAGGAGGAGGGATGGACACAGTGGGACAAGACAGGCTGCCAGTGTAAATGGATGTTGTCTGCAAGTCTGGTGAGTGTGCTGCATGTGTCAACTAAAGTCGTTGTGGTGAGTGCAGGTGTGGTGTCTGGGGTGCATGAATGGATGTGTGCTATTGTGGTGACTGCAGGAATAGGGTCAGCAACATTGAATGACGGTGCAGTGCCTGTGGGTGTGCATGTACAGAGGACAGACAGGGAGGCGGAAGAGGTGGACACACTGGGGGAAGTGGATGTTGGTGTGTGTGCATGTGTATGTTGGCTGTGTGTATGCTTGTGGGAGGTGTTCTGAAGTGTGCTTCTTGTGTGTTGAGGTGTGTGCCTGCGTGTCAGAATATGTGCTTTGGACGGGTGAAGGGAGTGGGGTGCTGGAAGAGGTGGTTGGAGGGGGGACGGGATGACCAGGGACACTGGCTGCCATCCAAGAGAAGGCCAGAGCTTGAAAGGATCTCTGTAGGCCAGACACGGCATCATGTATGCCATCCAGATAGGCTTTGGTATGCTGCACCTTTGATGCTAGCCCCTGGATGGCATTGACAATGGTTGTCTGCCCTACAGAGATGGTTCTCAGGAGGTCAGCAGCCCCCTTCGTGAGGGCAGCAGGGTTGACTGGAGCAGGGGAGGAGGTGCCTGGGGGCGAAGGAGACGCCCACCCTTCTGGGTGTGCGGGCACTGACAACTCGGTGGGGAGCAACTGGGAGGGCGGTGATGGTATGGGGGGTGGCGGAAGATGACACAGTAGGGGTGGGCCCACTAGGGTCCGCCACCACCAGGGAGCTCCCATCATAGGAGGTATCGGAGTCACTTCCTCCAGTGGTAGTTGTCTCCCCCGTGGTACTCCCCTCACCCTCCAACCCACTGGTCCCCCCTGCCGTTGGACGACTCTGCCTCCGAGGATCCGTGGGCTGCTGCCTCCCCACTCGCCGGGCCTCAGCTCCCTCGCCAGATAATGCTGATGTACACAGACAACACAAGAGAACAGGGATGGTGAGACAAAACAGGAGAGACACTTGTAAATAGCTGAATGGAGGTACATTAGTGGTTTACATATACACCCACCCTGAAAATGTTCCACCAGGCAGCACCTACCGCTATACACATGGATATGCCCCTGACTAGTGGGCAGAACCCTGCTCTACAGCCAGTCCCCAACTAACTTAAGGACCTGACGTACTGCCAACTTGACCCAAACACCCCTACTCCCCACGGGGGCCAGTATCTAGATGGACATCAGTCACAGACCCTGCCACTAGACAGCATAAATACGAACGCACACACACACATCCATCAAGGGGCCAAAATATGGTATATGTACTCACCCCCTTGTGACTGCTGTGCAGCCTTCAAGTGCCCATCCAGGTACGCCACCGCCAGGATGCACTGCATAAAGGGGGTCAGTCCCCGATGGGCACCCCTTCCTCGTTGGGAGGACTTCCCCAGCTTGGCCTCACAGATCTTCCTCGCCCAGCGCTGCCGGTCCTCCCACCTCTTCCTGCAGTGGGTCCTCAACCGGTTGTAGACCCCAAGGTCCGCACCTCCTTGGCGTTGTCATGCCAAAGTCCCCTCTTCTGGTGGGCGCTTACCTATAAGGGATACACAGAAAAGTAACATTGAGGTCGGACACTGGACAATCATATACAGCAGGCTATATGTCCACTATGGGAGGGACATTTCAAACAGCCTAACAGCACACACACACACACAGCATGTCAGGAACCCTGCACCATACAGTGTCACAAGTGCACACAAGTATGCAGCCAACACACACCACTACACACATCCATGCACCCCAATCCTTGTACTCACCTGTACCTCTGACCGAACGTAGAGCTTGGCCTACAGGGGCAGGACCCCTTCCACGAGCTTCTCCAATTTCTTGTTGGTGAAGACCAGGGCCCTTTCCCCTGCAACACTTGCCATTTCCATGACCAGAGGCAGGACACAGCAGTACACTCAGTGGAGTACCTGCATGCACAAGATCAGGGAGTCAAGTGAAGTTGGGGTGACGAGTTCGCTTATGCACCGCGGCGGTGTGCACCGTCACTGGCAGCGGCGATAATGATACGCTAAGAATGCCCATTGACAACCATGTTAACCAATAGATTTGCCCAGGGCGGTAAAAACCGCCTTAAGCTATTACGTCAACCGCTAGAGGTATGAGGTCACTTCCACCACGACACTTCTGGATTACAGGGGGCAGACATTTAGGCCTTAACTATGCAGTTGTAAAACCCTCATCAGCACAATGCAGGCCCTATTGTCCGCTAAACACCCATAGGCATGTATCAATATACATTACCTCATCTGACCAGTCCTGATATATCATTGTGGTCATGTTGCTGTAATGTTACACACACTAAGCATTTGTATCGTCGACAATCATGCCAGTAGTGCTGAATGAGAAACAATGTGTGCAGATGTATGTGTGTTCCTCACACATGTTTTCAACTCCTCCTAGATATAGACCCTTGTGGCGAGGGAAGGCCCCATTGGTGTACAGACCACTTGTTGATTTGCAGACCATGGTGGAGCGTCAGATTATTATCAATTACAGACTCACTCGTGATACTATTCATGAACTTTGTGCATTACCTAATCCAGCACTGAGACCGGCTAATCGTAATCAGCATGCCATCCCTACTGAAGTACAGGTACTCTCTGCACTCCATTTCCTGGCTCATTTCAAGTGACAGTGGGCATGGGTGCAGGTTTTTCACAGCCAATGTTTAGCATTATACTGTCCAGATTCCTGAATGCATTTGTACGACACCTGCAGTCCTATGTGAGGTTTCCCCAAAGTGCTGACCTCCCTGCCATCAAGTCAGACTTCTATGCCTTTGCCAACATGCCCCATGTGAAAGGTGCCATCAATGGCACCCACATTGCTATCATCCCAAGAGTCAGTGAAAAGGTGTACAGAAACAGGAAGAACTTTCATTCCATGAACATTCAATTGGTGTGTATTGCAGACCAGTACATATGACATGTGAATGCCATGTACCCTGGATCAGTCCATTATTCCTTTGTGCTGAGGAACAGTAGTGTGCCACACAAGATGGAACAACTACAAGAGGAGAGAGGGTGGATCATAGGTAGGTGCGTCTGACACTTATTGCCACATAGCAGACAGCCAGGCTGTCTGCCTCTGATGGCTGTCAATGACAGTCCTGTTTTGCACCATTTTCTAGGTGAGTCTGGCTATCCCAACTTGTGTTGGCTCTTGACACCAGTGAGGAATCCTGGAACAGATGCAGAGAGGAATTACAATGAGGCTAATGGATGTACAAGGAGGGTGATTTAGCACACAATAGGTCTCCTAAAGGCTTAATTTTGTTGCCTACATATCTCTGGTGGTTCCCTGGCCTATGGGCCTGAAAAGGTGTGTAGAATAGTGGTGGCCTGCTGCATGTTGCACAAGATGGCTGTGAGAAGTTCTATCCCCCTCTTGGAGGAGGAGGGTGCTGTATATACAGACCAGCTTCCTCAGAGAGGGGATGAAAGTGATGGTGATGATGAGGAGGGGGAGATGTCAATACCAGGACCTAACTGATACGACTCTACTTCCAGTAACTCTGTGGGACAAATGGATGATATTGCTGTCTGTGCAGCATACTGTCAGTGTGCCTTGTCATCTAGGGGGGTATTGGGTCAATACTCATTGCCACTGTGACCAGGTCTGCATAGGACAGGTTATAATATAGTATAATAGTTCAACACATCTGTAGGCACAACAAAATGTAATGAGTGTGGTGCATTTCTTGCTATTCAGATAATAATAAATGTGTTATCATACACTTGCATCCATTCTTCACTTTGTTTCAACTTAATGACAGGGGACATTGTAACAGGTGAAATGGTGGTTTATTTGGTGCAGGGATTAAATTGTGCAGATTACAGTGATGGGCTTGGGCTACTGGTGGTTGTGCAATATGGCAACATGGCCGCAGCATTTGTTGGCAGTGGTGGTAGGTCCATCAATGTTTACAAGAGTTTGTTGTAGTTTTCACACGGTTTGGTCCTTGATTCAGTGGGACACTTGGAGGACAGTTCTTGCCAGAGTCACTTTTTTGAGGGGGCCTTGGTCTTGGCAGGTGTTCCTGTGCCACATCTGGGCCTGAGGGTCAGTTTGGGTGCCTGGTGTGGCCTGTACGGGTTGAGATGGATGTCCCCTGTGTGTCCTGAGAGGGTGGTGATGCTGCTGATGCTGTTGTTGTCGGGTCTGTATCCTGGCCTGTAGTAGGGGCTTCCTGGTCTGTGTGGGCCTCAGACTGTGTTGGGACAAGGTGCAGCAGCACACCTGCCATGCTGGCCATTGTGGCACTGTGCAGTTTCCACTGCTCCATGGCCTCTTGGTGGTGTGCTAGCTGTATCCTTTGACTCTGCTCCAGGGTGTATACTATATGGGCCAATCTGTCCTGGGTATGGTGATATGCTCCCAGGACCTCAGAGATCACCTCCTGGGCTGCAGCATCCATCCTGTGGCCTCCCCGCTGGGCCACTGATGCCCTCCCACTGGGCCTAGCCCCCTGAGCCTGTGTCCCCTGCACAGGTCTGGCGGTACCACTTGTACTGGGGCCATCGTATTCCTGCCTGTTGGTAGGGGGTGACTGTGCCCTCTGTCCATGTGTTCCACCAGTCTGTGGCCTGGATACACAGGTGTGGGGATGGTTGCCCTGGGCTGATGTTGTTGGTTGGGTGGTAGGGTTGTCAGTGGTATCCTGGGTGGGGCTGCTGGATGATGACAGTCCAGAACTGTGTGATGGGCCAGGGTGATCGTCAATGTCCAGGGTTCCATCCCCAGTGTCCTGGGAGGTGCCTCTGTCTCCCTGTGGGGTACTGCCACTCCTTGTCCTGTCCGTCAGGGTGGCATGGGTGGTGGTGCCTGTTTGGGGGGAATGGACATGTCTGTTACAATTGCATGATCGGATGGGGTGCACAGGACTGGGCGGTTTTGTGCAGGTTTTCACACTTTGGGGCCATGCAGGATGCTTTCGTGAGGTAAGCATTGCTTTTTGCTTAGGATGTGGAGGGGCATTGTGGGTTCTGTAGGCCATTGTGATTCCTTGCAGGGGTGGGTGTGGGCCTGTTAGTGGGCTTGTGGGCAAACAGGGTAACTGGATGTAGTGATTGTGGCATGGGTGGGGTTTTGGTCCTGGTGTTAGTTGGAGGGGTGAGGTGATGCATGCATTCCACATGTGTACTGGATATGGGGTAATTGTAGATGACTTACCTGAGTCCATTCCTCCAGTGAGTCCAGTGAGTCCCTCAGGGTGCAAGATGGCCAGTACCTTTTCCTCCCAGTTAGTGTAGTCGGGTGGTGTTGGTGGAGGTCCTCCACCAGTCTTCTGGACTGCAATGTGGTGCCTGGATGCCATGGACCTGACCTTCCCACGCAAGTCGTTCCATCTCTTGCGGATGTCGTCCCTGGTGCGTGGATGGTGTCCCACTGCATTGACCTTGTTGACTATTGTCTGCCATAGCTCCATCTTCCTGGCACTGGGTGTGTACTGGAACTGTGCTCCGAATAATTGTGGTTCGACCTTCAGGATCTCGTCCACCATGGTCCTTAGCTCCCTTTCTGTGAAACGTGGGTGTTTGGGGGGTGCCATGGTGAGAGTTGTGAATGGTGTCTTGTGTGGATCTAGGTGAGGGTGCTCTTGTGTGGTTGGGTGTATGTATTGTGTATTGTGGCATTCGGTGTCTGCTTCTGGGGTTCTCTGTATTATTTGGCCTAATTTTGTTGCAAAGGATTGTGGGGTGTGTCTGTGAGTGTTTTATAGTGTTGTTGATGTGTGTCAGGTGTGTAGGTTTCAAACTTGCCAATGTATGCATTTCTTACAGTTGGGTCGACTTTCCGCCCGTGGCGGTCTGTACCGCCAATGGTAGTTTGGCTTCCACTGACCACCGCAGTGATTTGTACTTCATTATTTGGAGGGCGGGGTGTTTGTGTGCTCGGCGGTGGTGGGGTGGGAGGTCCAGCATTTCCGCCGACAAGGTCCTGGCGGTGACTGGTGGCAGAGAGATTTTTGTCGGATTCTGATTTTTTCATCATTATATGGCAGGTTTCTGTTCACCGCCAATTGCGGTCTTATGTTCGCCGTCACCACGGCGGTCAACGGTGTTCACTGCCGTATTCATAATGAGGGCCTAAGTGGAGAAGGGTATGCCCTAATGAGGGTATCTTTCTCTTTGTGCCACTGAAAGCAAGCTACACCCAACGGAGAGAGCTGGGTTTGGCAGTTGGGGCTTGACTGTTCGCACTGGAGCAGGAACTAGGTTGATTTGCATATAGCTCGATTTAATCTGAGCTGTTATGGTGGGCAAAATAATGATGGGTTGGAATGCCATCCCAAGTGATTCCCAGTGGTTAGACTTATTGCAAGCATCCTCCCATCATCTTTTGTGTATTTATGATCTGCTAGCATATACAGCTAAGTTAGTGTGCCTATGCATTTAAAGATCCAGCCAGGTGGTTCAGAAACAGAGAAACCCACTGGTAATCTAGCCACCTTCTGTGAAGCAGCACCTCTCAGCACAGGACCCCACCATCCAATTTGTTGTAGTACCAAATGGCGGTGGTGCTGTCCAAGAGCACCTGCACCAGCATTCCCTTGATGGAGGGCAGGAAGGCCTTCAACAACATGCGAAACACCTCCAACTCCAACAAATTCATGTAGAGTCAAGTCTCTGTCAGAGACTGGAGGCCTCTGATTTCCACCTCTCCCACATGGCCTCCAAAAACACAACAGTGATGACTCTGTGACCACTGTCTGCTCTGGGGGGAGTAAAGAGGGTTGGTCCTCTGCTGACCCAATTGCGGTCCAATAGCCATCACAGCAGGTCCATTAAAGTCTCCACCGAAATCTGGTTTCAATCCAGCAGATTTCCCTAATGTTGTGCCCATTGGGATTTTAGGTTCCAATGCAGAACCTGCATGTGCCATTTGGCACATGTCACAAGCGGGATGCAGGAGGCCAACAATCCCAGAGCCCCAGATTCACCAGCACTGAGATCCAGGACAGAGGCTGAAACATCAGCATCATGGCCCAAATGTCCTGGACAATCCGTTTCAGAGGAAAGGCATGAAACCATACCATACTCACAATGGCCCCAATGAAAAGGAGCCTCTGCAAATGATTCAGGTATGAATTTTGCTCGATGATAGAGAACTCTAACAATGTGAGGAGGTTCGCTTTTATCTGGAGGTGGTTGATGACTGCCCGAGAAAGGAAAAGACTGGTACCTTACATTTCTGAAGGTGTGCAGCGACCACTGCCATCACTTTTGTGAACATCCAAGGGGCACTGGTGAGACCGAAGGTGAGCACTGAGAACTGGCCCATCATGAACTGTAGGTCGCGCCTGTGGGACTGCAGGACCGTGTTATAAAAATAAGCATCCTCAGTTCCGATGACATCATCCAGGTTCCAGGATCTCAGGCAGACAGCACCTGAGCTACTGTAAGCATCTTGAGTTTCTCCTTCTGCAGGTAGGCATTGAGAGGGCAAATATCTAAAAATAGGACAAAGGCTTCCATCCTTCTTCAGCACAATGAAGTAGCAGGAGTAACAACCAGTTCACACTTACAAGGCTGGAAACCTCTCTATGGTCCTTTTGTCCACAAAGGGCCTGCACCACCTTCTGTAATACGGACAGACGGTCCTCTGTTAGCTGAACTGAAGGTGGTGGGTGGTTCTGCAGGGTAGAAAGGGATGGTAGGGTATATCCTCAAAGGAGAATTTGGAGAATCCACTTGTCTATTATAACAACTTGCCACTCTTGAAGGACATAACAGATCCTGCCTCCGTCGGGTGGCTGTGTACCAGCAGGGACACACAAAAGTGGTTTTGCTGTTACAACAGCAGGTGGGCAAGGGACTAAGATGCATGTCATCTCTGCTGTCCTTGTTGTCTCTGAGAACAGTGGCCTTTGCCAAGAAAAAGTTGAAAAGTCTGGACATGCCTGAAGGAGCCAGCGAATTCATCCAGGTGTGCTGACAGAGGGACACACTATGGCATATCAGACAATCAGTTGTAACCAGTCCTGAGACTTTGACAAATTTTGCTGCATCGCGTCTACCCTGAATAGCCTGCACAAAGATGCCTGAAGCTCACCCAAAACAGTCAGTAAAATTTGAGCTAGCATGTCCCAAGGGGCTTGGGTTTAATGGCTAAGGAGACAACTGACACTGAGCAATCTTGTGGGGGATAACATTCTCTTACCAAAAGTTTCTATTATTTTGGACTCACAGTCAGGAGGAGTGGTAGGGAAGGCCATGGTACTGACCCTGCTGGTGGATGCCCTTACCACCAGACTCTGGAGTGGGGCGCTATGTTAGAAAGGCACAATCACCAGTTACAGGACAATTTTGATGGGCAAATTTCCCACTAACTGACTGCCCTGAAGAGAGGCTTTGCCCTAGTGCCCAAATGTGTGCTAGTGAGTGCTTCATTGAATGGTAACAGTAGCTCAGTGGGAGCCTGCCCATACTGTAAATCCTCAGTTATACACTAGTTTTGACTTACATGATGGAACATTTTAAGTCTAGCACCTCAGCTGCATACTTCATCACTACAGAGAAAAAGGTGCTTTCCTCCATTGCAGGACCTGGGGAAATACAAGGCCAATGTCAGTGGAACTGTCCAGACCACTGGCATCAAGAAGTTCCTCATACCAGTTTTCTTCATTCTAATGTGGAACATAATCATCCCCATCATAACAGTTGTAATTGTCAGAATCAGTTGAAAAAAAGATTATTGAAGTATTGGGCTCTACCATGTAGTAAGGGCAAGGTAGCCGAATCAGAGGGGATGGCAAGAAGCTGTGTGCCCTTTGTGACTTTGGTTGAGGTTGTGGGGATTCAATTCAGAGTCAGATAGCACAATAGCACAGTAGTCTGTATATCCTCATCCAGTGTTGACTGCGTCTGCGTTGGTGCAAGTGGAACCGTGATAGAGGATAGTGTGAGAGTTGAAGAGTTGGTACTGTGCCCATTATGAGCGCAAAAGGCACAGGTGGCACTGAGGACGTACCCACTGGTGGAAGTCAGATTGGAGGGCCCTGTGATTCCTCAGAGCTTCCAAATGCCATAAGGACTGGGCAAAGGGCCTAAAACACACAGCTTGTTCTTGCCAAAGGCCTCTACCTACTCCGATGTCAACAATGGACCCAGTGATTCAGGATGCTCTGGCAGGCAGATTCTGAATCCAGTGGAGATCAGAAGCGAGATCGGAAGGTACACCCTCTCCTGACTTCGAGGATGATGGGAAGGGGCCGTTCCCACTTGGATTTGTTGTGTATATTCTTTGAATTACCCAAAGACTTTGACTGCGATGATGACCTGCTGCTGGAACAACTTTGTAATCTTCCTTTGGACTGATCATAGTGTGGAACCTTCTGCTTGGAGAGGCAGACTTTGGGTCTGATTTAGATCTCTGCGGAGGGGTTACTGTGTCACAACAGTAACAGATATCCTGTCTGCCGCAATCTAAATTCTTTAGAAAACAATGGTATTTAGATTAAGGCGAATGGGATATCCGTCACCATTGCGATGGAGCAATAACTCCGCTGAGATCGAAATCAGGCCTTTTGTGTTCTTGTGTGGCCTTTGGATTCATCTGGGTACTGTTGTCACAGGCTTCAGAGTCGTGGCCCGAACCTAGGCACCACAAACAGACTTAATAAGGGTCCGTAAGAGACTTCTATTTGCCACAATCCCTGCACGATTTGAACCTGGTGGCTTTTGGTGGGTGACATTTCCATTGCACACTCGATTTCATTTCTATCACTAAAGTCTGGCCTAAAGACGCAGGAAGAAAATATTAACTGACATCAGCGCACATAGGTGGCGCTCATATGCAACCCTGCTCGTTATTTCAAGAGTGGAATGATGTAGGAGGCTGGCCTGGTTTGTAGTGGGTACCTTTGGTACTTACACCATATACCTGGTCCAGTTAACCCTTATTTGTGAAATATAGTAGTGTTCTAGCAGCTTAGGGTCATAGAGGTAGCTATAGCAGAGCAGCTTAGGCTGAACTAGGAGACATGCAAAGCTCCTGCAATACCACTTAATGGTTACACAGTACTTATACACAAGTAAAGACAATACTCAGTGTTACCAAAAATAAAGGTATTTATTTGGGTGACACAGTACCAAAAACATCTTAAAGACAATACTCCTTCTGGAGGTAAGTATTATACACAATATATACACTAGACACCAACATTAGACAAGTAAATAGTCATAGAACAATGCAAGCATTAGGAAATGCTATAGATTGCAATGGGAGAAAATAGGTCTAGGGGCAACACAGACCATATACTAAGAAAGTGGAATGTGAATCACAAATTCCCTCTCGATAAGTGTAGTGTGTGCAGAATCGCTGGGAGAGTAAGAATAGAGTAAAGGTAAGTAAATTACCTCATCCTAGAGCCCAGAAAAGCAGGAGTAAAGTACTGCAAGTTTCCTTAGGACACACTACACCTCATGATTGGGATTTTGCAGCAGCCAACCAAGTCTGCAAAGAACACCTGAAGACCTGCAAAGGAAGGCGACCAAGTCCAGAAGTCGAAAGAAGTTCCAGGAAGGACAGGAGCCCTTGGCAACCCAGAAGAGGGTGCAAAAGAAGAGTCCACGGTTAGTCGAAGACTGCAGAAATGCACCCTAGGAAGATGCCAGCGGTTCCTGCATGATGCAAAAGATGTCCCACGATGGGAAGATCGTTTCAGACGTGAATTCGTGTTGGAAGTCGCCAACAAGCCTTGGCTACGCGTAAAGTGCGTTTTGCATCAAAATGGTGCTGGATGGACCCAGGAGGAACCTGGAGGCCTCAACTCTGTGTGAGGAGTAAGAGGGGGCTCTCAGCACTTTAGAAAGCCCTCAGGATGCCAGCCAGCACCCCCCGAGGTCCCAGGACACAGGGACAAAGGAGGTGCAAAACACAGTTGATGCAGCACAATAAAGGAAGGTCCCACACCGCCGGAGAACAACTTAGCGAGTTGAGCATTACAGGATGGAGTGCTGGGGACCTGGGCCAGGCTGTGCACGAAGGACTTTTGCAAATAGTGAACAGAGGCCTCAGGAGGTGAAGAAGACGCAGTACACAGCGGTATCGTCGCTCTCAGGGAAGGCAAGGTCTTCCCTCATCCAAATTGCGTCAGCAGGAGTTCAGGACAGTCTATGTCAATGATGTCCACCCTCTGTGCCCTGGGAGCACGCTCGTCGCTGTGAGAGGAGTCCAAGGGTAGCGCTCGTCATCTTGGAAGGTGCCTGCTTGGAGCAGGGGAGTAACTCAGTCACTCCACGGGAGATTACTTCGGTCCTTCTGATGCAGGATGAAGACAGGGAGTCCTCAGAGCATGCACACCATGTAAACTGTTGCAGTTGCTGACTTGGAGCTGAGGTTGCTGAAGAAAAGTATCTCTGGTGGATACTTTGTTGCAGTTACAGCGTTTAGCTGACCAGGCTGCAGCTGAAGTTGTTGCAGAGGATTCCTGGAGGAAACTTGCAAGAAGAATCTGAAGAGAACCCACAGGAGAGACCCTGAATAGCCCTGAGAGGGGGATTGGCCACCCCATCAGGTATAGACCTATCAGGAGGGGTCACTGACGTCACCTGCTGGCACTGGCCACTCAGAGGCCTCCAGAGTGTCCCCACACCTTTCCAAGCAAGACAGCTGAAGTCTGAGACACACTGGAGGAGCTCTGGGCACCACCCCTAGGGTGGTGATGGACAGGGGAGTTGTTACTCCCCTTCCCTTTGTCCATTTTCGTGCCAGAGCAGGGGACAAGGGGTCCCTGAACTGATGTAGACTGGCTTATGCAAGGAGGGCACCAACTGTGCCCTTCAAAGCATTTCCAGAGGGTGGGTAGGCTACCACTCCCCAGCCTGAAACACATATTTCCAAAGGGAGAGGGTGTAACACCCTGCACTCAGAGGAAATGCTATGTTCTGCCTTCCTAGGACTGAGCTGCTCAGACCACAGGAGGGCGAACCCTGTCTGTGAGGTGGCAGCAGCTGTTCCTGCAGTGCAAGCCTCAGAGAGCTGGTTTGGCAGTACTGGGGGCCCATGGTGAAGCCCCCAGGATGCATGGAATTGGCTCCCCAATACCAGATTTGGAATGGGGGGACAATTCCATGATCTTAGACATGTTACATGGCCATATTCAGAGTTACCATTGTGAAGCTCCATATAGGTATTGACCTATATGTAGTGCACTCGTGTAATGGTGTCCCCGCACTCACAACGTCCGCGGAAATGGCCATGAACTATGTGGGGGCACCTTTGCTAGTGCAAGGGTGCCCTCACACTTAGTAACTTTGCACCTAACCTTCAGCAAGTGAAAGTTAGACATATAGGTGACTTATAAGTTACTTAAGTGCAGGGAAAATGGCTGTAAAATAACATGTGCGTTATTTCATGCAGGCTGCAATGGCAGGCTTGTGCAAGACTTTGTCTGAGCCCCCTATGGGTGGCAAAAGAAATGCTGCAGCCCAGAAGGATCTCCTGGAATCCCAATGCCCTGGCTACCTAGGTACCATATAATAGGGACTTATAAGGGGGGTCCAGTGTGCCAACTGAAATTGGTAAATGAAGTCACTAGCCTACAGTGACAAATTTAAAAGCAC
Organism: Pleurodeles waltl; assembly: GCF_031143425.1. Taxonomy (NCBI): domain Eukaryota; kingdom Metazoa; phylum Chordata; class Amphibia; order Caudata; family Salamandridae; genus Pleurodeles; species Pleurodeles waltl. Next base: position 334,819,902 of record NC_090446.1, read on the forward strand.
AGAGAGCATAAGCACTGAGGTTCTGATTAGCAGAGCCTCAGTGACACAGTTAAGCACTACACAGACACACACATTAGGCCATAAACTATGAGCACTGGGGTCCTGACCAGCAGGATCCCAGCGAAACAGGCAAAAACATACTGACATACAGGTAAAAATGGGAGTAACATGCCAAGGAAGATGGTACTTTCCTACAAATGAGGTTGGCACAGAGCTGCACAACATCACAGATTGCCACGCAGGAAAACTGCCCTTAAGGTTTCCGGGTCTAGTCTGACACCTGGCGATTATCTGCAAGGTAAGGAATAAAAAATATATAATTTACTTACTAGTTCACTGCAAAGTGTTATAGTGATTATAGGTGCAGCCTGTTAAGTCTTGTTATTTGTGTGTTTATATCTGCTTATTACTACAGCAGTAAAGTACAACTACTCAACTCAATGACTAACTTGTGCAATGGTGGTGTATAAGGTCACTACATATCACAATTGGTTAAATTAAAAAAGGAATCCAGTTCTTGGTGTGGGTATTCTATGATTCTTCGCTGCTGATTTATCCATTTATATCTGTCAACACTTATCCATTATATAGTGATGTCTCTTGATCCTCAAGGAGATTTGCGATCTGATGGGTGCTGTAGCGCTGACAATGCTATATCCCATAAATTCAGCCCTTGTATGATCGTGTCATCTCGTATTCGTGCTCTCGTGCCTTCACACTAAGGGCCTGATTTATACTTTTTGAGCACCGCATTTGCATCATTTATTGATGCAAAAGCGGCGCGAACTTACAAAATATAATTGAATTTTGTAAGTTTACGCCACTTTTGCGTCAAAAAATTACACAAATGCAGCGCTAAAAAAGTATAAATAAGGCCCTAAGTTTCAATGCAATTAATCGTGTCTGAAATCCAATGTTAGGCACTAGTTCATTTCCAAAATATCACCATTCTCCTTTTAGCAAAGGCTGCCTATCTCTCAATCGGAGGGAGACTCCGTGATGGGGAGGAGATTACTGCAAATACACAGGTAGTGGCATGTAGGAAATAACATACATGAAGAGGAAGTTGACCATTTACATCTCAATCTGTTTTGTCAGCCAATCAACATTCATCCTGAAACAAGGCGCAAGGAAGTGATATGTATTAATGGATGCACATTACTCTTTCATAATGCATTCAGCATCACACACACAATCCATTCCAACCTTCTAGTTTTTGTTTAGGAACAGAAAAGAGTCCCTTTCTAAGCAGATACAATCCTGGTTATGACTCAGGAACACCTGCTCCATGATGTATGGTTGCCAGCATTGGTGCACACTTCCACATGAGTAGCACCAGAGTGAGGTGTCATATGTTTCCAATCCTTTACAGACATGTGTAATGGCTCTACTTCTACATGCAAGTCTGCACAGAAACTTATCAAAATGTAGCCAGTTCTGTCCAGGTATAACACACAGGCCCCTTGGAGTTTAAGGGTTGGTACAACAGTGTCATACCAACCATTCTACTATGCAGTCGAAAAACCGTGGATCATACCCACTCACGTGTACTCACCTCTAGCCTCACTAGGTCAGGGATAGGGACTACTACATCTCCAATGCTGGCATTAACGTCCAATAGATTACACCGGGAACATCGAGCCACACAGCATAGCCCCAGAATCCCATGAGGAAGGCCTAAGTGTTTGTTGTTTGTGCCACCCAATAACCAAATGATGACCTGACTGAGTTATATTAGTAATCGTACCTTACTAAAAACATATCTGTGGGTTTCCATTTTGATTACATTATCATTCCTGCTCACTCAATGCATAGACATTACACATTGCGACACCTATTGCAGATAATGTTAGAGATGTCCACTAGTCAAAGGGACATCTCACACCTGCAGTGTCTTTTAGTCCACTAGGGCATTTGGAGTCTTTTACTCCTTTGCCCAGACAGATTACAAACACGTCCAAGAAAAGATTTGCACAACAGAAATTGTTTACATACACTAAGAAAGGTTTACAGAGAAGTCTCAGGATAGAATTTCTGGGCAGTGTGTAAACTGTCCACCAATTATCATTGGCAAAACTGAAACTACATAAAGGCTGTAACACAACTGTTAGCTCAAGAGAAAAAAGTGTCAACCAGCTTGTACTCTCTTGCATACCCTGCTCTCTGTTTGGGACAACAACCTGTTTCCATGGATTCAGACACTAGTGAGAGTTTTGAGGTATTTGTACGCCTTGACGTAATGCAATGTTGTGCAAGACACAACAGGCTACTATTATCTAGCACACAACTTTAGGGGAGTACAGCAGCAACCCACAATATGGTTAAGACTTCTGAATGTCATCTTCAGGGGACCAAAAGTGCACTAAATTATGGCTTGTCTACAAATGTGTGCCCTATTGTACCTAGGCTGCCTGGGAACATGGCATACACATCAGTAAAGTAGCCACTAGCATCAAACACACCCTGCATGTTGATGGATTGCCAGCTGTGTCTGTTGTGTGAGATGGCTGAAGTGCAACATGGGTGCAAACAATTGCAGCTACCACACATGGGAAGCAGTAAGTAAGGAAGAAATCCCTTGCAACTGGTTGCCTTCCTGTCTGCCAGTGTATGTGACATGACTATGTAGAGATGCACTCTCCAATTTAGGTAGCTCACAAACTAATGCAAGCATCAGGACTGGCTTGACTAAGAAATGCCCACAATGTCACTGGGCACCGTTTGAAATGACCCAGTAGCTAATAAAGAGAGAGCAGCTAAGATCTTCACATAGGCTTGGATGGCCCGGGAGCGGCATGTCTCGGATTCAGGATCCTGCTTCCACTCACAAACCAAAATGATCTCTGCTGGGAGGTTATCTCTTGACTGTACATCCATAAGATGTTGATCATTTGCCTGACAATCCTCTCTGCTCGTTTCCTTATCCGCCTCCTTAGATCACTCATTCTCATGACAAGCAGCAAACCCACAAACACATTCAGCAACATGTTGAAAGATCTGAAAGAGTTTGTTTCATAATGCTCATATTTTATGTGTTCAGCCTGACTGTGATTGGCTGTTAGACTAATTACATCCTGGTCCAACTGTGTGAGGGGATGGTAAACACATTCACATGTGTGTTTGAAAGGTTTGGAACAATTTTGGAAATATGGGGTTTGACTTGAGGTTTTGACATAGAAGTAACATTCACATTTGAGCAGGCTTTGGAAGACAATACAGGACAAATAAGTACATATTATATATGCAACTGAAGAAGAGATGTAACAAATGTACATTTGTTTTTCCTGTTGGCACTAGTAGGGCAATATAATGATGTAATTGGAAATGTGTATCACTGTTTATTTCTACACTGTTTTAGTGGTGGGTATTGCTGTCAATTCTAGTACCCCCACAATTGAACCAAAGCTGTTCTTTATTGTCCTCTGAGTTACGTGTGTCCCTCACTCATAGTGTACTTCAAATATTTTCCCTACATTAAAGTACTGGACATATGCTGCGGGTTGTGGAGGTTATCTGTGCATATTTCAAATTTAGCAAGCATGCGCATGGAATTACTCACCTGTGAATCAACAGGGCCTGTCACTCTTTGCCATCTTCCACATATTCCAGGACTGCTGCTGCTGCCTTAGTTTGCAAAGCAGCAGCATCGCAAACATGCATCTATTATAACGCAGATGCAATCAAAGCTCTCAGCAATCTTAGTACCTGTTTGTGAGTGGCGCTGCAAAAATGTTTGAGGAGCACACACCTAAACATCAGGAGCAAGGTGGTGCCTGGTTTTTCTCATGTACCCACTAATGATATTGATTCAAAAGAACTTTGTTTTTGTCAGTCATAATTTATTCATGCAGTGCTGAACAAATGCGCACATTGATTGGGAGATAAGTAACTTGTTCATCTGGAGACATCTAGCTGCAGATTCCTTACCTCTGATTAGATTCCCAAGCCAAATCCTCCTGGCGGTGGGCTGCGGTCAATGTTTTAGACGAAAAAGTCCTGCAGGACAGAACGGGCAAAATGCCCGCTCATTTGGTCCTGACTGTCCAGGCAGTAGTGGTTAGCAAACGTGTGTAGGGATGGCCATGTTGCTGCCCTAGAGATGTCCAGGACTAGGACTATACGTGCTACGTGTTTTTGCAGCTTTTTCCCTGGTGGAATGGGGCCTTAAGCCCTCGGGAGGCTGCTTCTTAGCAAGGGCATGGCAGATAAGATCTGCCACAGAGAACGACCCAGCATGAAATAATCTGCTTCTATAACTGCCCGTCCCTTCTTTGCTCCCACATACTCCACAAAGAGTTGGTCGTCCAACCGGAACTCTTTTATGTGGTCAAGGTGGAACGACAATGCTCTTTTTGGGTCCAGTCGGTGGAGTCGCACCTCTTCCTTAGAGGGATCTGGAGAAGCAAAGAAGGTGGAAAAGGTGATCATTTTACCAAGATGGAATGGGGTCACCAGCTGGGGAGAAAAGAGGCACAGGTGTGTAGCACCACCTTTTCCGGAAACACAGTGAAATATGGTGGTTCCGATGATTAGGCCTGTATCTCCCTCCAGGCATATGTTATTGCCACTAAGAAGGCTGTCTTGATGGTGAGCAGCCAGAGTTGTGCAGTGGCTCAAAATGAGCGCATATGAGGTATGTGAAAACTAGATTGAGATCCCACTGAGACTTTACAAAGGGTGTATGGGGAAACCTACTTAAAAGCCCTTTAGGAACCTATTTACAAAAGGGGATTTGAAATGAGATGGTTGATCAGGCAGTCGCAAAAAGGCTGAAAGAGCAGAGAGTCCTTTAGTGTCCCCAGAGAGGAACGCTGCTGGGCCAGAGAAAAAATGAAAATAAGAATATCAGATAAGGAAGCAGAGGGAGGATCAATAGACTTCTCTATACAATATCTTATACATTTTTGCCAACGGCATGCATATTTTGTTTTTGTGGAGCAATGCCTGCCTGCCAAGATATTGTTACAAACTTCGAGAGGAAGGTCAAAAGCTGTCAATTGCAGCTGTTCAATTTCTATGCATGAAGGTGCAGAGTTGACAGGTTAGAGTGGAGGACCCTCCTCTGCTGCTGTGACCGAAGATCCTCCCGAAAAGGCAGCCTGATCGGAGGATCGATGCTCATTTTCAGAAGCTCGGGGTACTAGAGTCTCACTTCCCAATCCAGAGCCACAAGGATTACTTAGGCCCGGTTGTTCTTGATCTTCTTGAGAACTCTGGGCAGGAGTGGTTTGGGCGGAAAGGCGTACAGGAGGCCTGAGCTCCACTCGCGACGAAAAACATCGCCGAGCAGGTGCTGCCTTGGAAACTCCAAAGCGCAATAGTGCTGACATTGCGCATTCATTTTGGAGGCGAATGGATCTAACCACAGCTCTCCCCACTGCTGAAAGAGACCTTGTACCACCTCCAAATGAAGATGCAGCTCTGATCTGCTAGACATCAGTGGCTGAGTTTATCTCTTTGGTATTCAGAGAACCTGCCAGATGTTGAATCACCAGGGTTATGCCCTGCTTCCAGCATTGTCCAGAGATGCATGGCCTCTTGGCAAAGGGTAGATGACCCCACCCGCCCTGCTTATTGCAGTACCACATGGCGGTGGTCCGTGAACACCTGCACTAACTTCCCCTTGACAGAGGGAAGGAATGCTTTCAACGCTAATCAGATCGCCCTGAGCTCCAACATGTTGATGTGGAACCTAGATTCCGCCGGAGACCAGAGTCCCCCGATCTCCACTTCTCTCAGATGGCCGCCCCATCCCAGAAGTGGTGCGTCTGTTACCCTTGTGAGGTCTGTATAGGGAAGGGAGAGGAGTCTGTCTCTGACCAATCGTGGTTCATTAACCACCACTGCAGGTCTTTCGCAGTTCCCTCTGAGATCTAGACAATGTCAGAGAGATTTCTCTAATGCTGCGCCCACTGGAACTTCAGGTCCCTCTGCAGAGCCCGTATGTGCCCTCTGGCAAGTTTTACCAACAGGATCCAGGAGGCCATGAGGCCCAGCAACCTCAGAGTCAGTCTGACTAAAATCCAGGAGAGAGGTTGAAACATCTGTACCATAGCCTGAATATCCTGGACTCGCTGCTTGGGAAGATAAGCCCAAAACTGCACTGTGTCCAGAACTACTGTGATAAAAGGGAGCATCTGAGAGGGAGTCAGGTGTGACTTTGGCATGTTTATGGTAAACCCCAGTGAAAGCAGGAGGTCTGCAGTAGTCTGGAGGTGGGAGACAACAGACTGGGGCGAACTTGCCTTCAACAGCCAGTCTTTGAGGTAGGGGAAAACTGAAACCCTTGACTGCGCAGATGAGGTGCGACCACGGCCATAACCTTGGTGAACACCCGAGGGGCACTGGCAAGGCCAAGTGGTAGCACTGTGAACTGAAAGTGCTTGCGGCCTACCTTGAACCGCAGGTAACACCTGTGAACTAGCAGGATTGGGATATGAAAATACGCATCCTGCAAGTCTAGCTCTATCAAGGAGTCTTATGGGTCTAGGGCAGACAAGACCTGAGCCAACGTGAGCATCTTGAATTTCTCCTACTTAAGAAAGAGGTTTATGGTCTGTTAAATCTAGACTAGGGCGAAGACCTTTGTTTTTGGGTATAAGAACATAGCAGGAAGAACAACCGCTGCTTGCTTCTGATATTGGGACCCTTTCTATGGCTCTCTGGGCCAAGAGAGCTGTAACTTCCTCTCTAAGCAGACACAAATGATCCTAGATCATCCTTCGAATGTAGCTGGGATAGGAGGAGGAAAGGATTGAAAGGGCAGGGCATAGCACTTCCTGATGATCTGCAGTACCCATTTGTCTGATGTTATTGACTTCCAGTGGAGGAGATGATGGTATATTCTCCCTCCAACTGGGCAAGCATGGTCCTGCAGATGCAAAGTAGTAGGGCTTAGAGGCTGCAGCTGCCAGGGTGCTGTGTGGTAGATGACTTCTGGACTGCCGACCCTCTAGGTCTGAAGACACCGCGCCCATGTCCTCTCATACCCTAGGTTGGCTGCATGGGACAGTGGATGGCATAGTGCTGGGCAGTGCGACAACCCTTCGGTAGCCACAAAAGGGGCTTAATGGGATGAGGGGTTTCTGAGAGGCCCAAAGACTTGACCGTAGCTCAAGAGTCCTTAAAACTCTGAGCTGAGTCTGCCTTTTTGCAAAACAAGTGAGTGCCATCAAGGGCATGCCCATCAGATTTGCTTGGACATCTCCCAAAAGCAAGGCCACTGTTGAAGTAACTGCTCTGCCCAATGAGTCAGTCATGTCTAAGCCACACCGTATGGTGAATTTAGCTGAATCTCTCCTGTCTTTCACCTCTTGGGAGAGTATGGCTGGGCCTGAGGCAGCACTTGCACAACCGTGTCCCAAATGGTATGGGAGAAATAGCCCAACAAGCATGAGGTGTTCACCAACCTCAGTGCCAGGCTAGTGGAAGAAAACATTTTCTTTTCATGATGGTCCAGCCTCTTGGATTCCCTAGCGGGAGGAGCAAAGGGAATGTGCCATGGGGCGTAGAGGCTTGGACAACCACGTTTTCAGGGGTGGGGTGTTGGCTGAGAAAGCTAGGGTCACCCAGAGTGGGCTGATGGCAGGGGGCAATCATAATACTAACAGGAGCCTCTGTGCTGGGCTTGGACCAAGTTTCCAGCAGGACATCTAAAAGTGCCTCACTGAAGGGCAAAAGGGGTTCACATATGGAAGCCCCAGGTTGAAGCACTTCCATCAAGATGTTGGTCTTGACAGCCACTAAGGGCAGTTTGAGGTCAAGGATCTCCGCAACCCTATGCACCACCATAGCAAAGGATACTCTCTCCTCCATAGCCACAGTAGAAGGAGAGAGCAACCCAGTGTCTGGAGAGGTGTCAAGACCACTAGCTGCTCCTAGCTCCTCACACCAGTCCATAGATCTCTCTAGCTGGTGTCCTAAAGGGTCCCGTGACCGCTCCCACTCTTCTCGCATGCCTGGCATCATAAAAATAAGATCAGGCAATGACATGGCACCTGTGGGCGCCGTCAACGTTGCAATTGGCATCGTACAACGCCATTCCAGCTCTGGATCATCAGTATAAGAGTGGGGCCGGCACCACTGGCATCATGACCTGGGGCAGGGAAGGTCATCTGGATACAACCGGTGCCGATCCGGATCCATACTTGGTTCCCTGAGACTCTGCCGGAGCGAACTCGATGCTGCCGGCGTGGATCCAGTTGGAGTCTCATTCAACCCTGCGGGGCTGGAAGGCAAGCCAGAGGGGTTGGCCTGCTCGAATACGCAGCACAGGGCCTCGTAGAACTCCTTTTTTTGAGCAGGTGTTGACCTGGTCCCCAGAAAGGGTGGGAGACGAGTAGTCAAACTGGCTAAAGGCTCTGCAGATCCACGCCAGGAACGCCAATGTTCCTTGCTCATCTTGTCGGATGATGGACATGGTGAAGTTAAGACCTCTTGGACTTCTTATTCTTGTGCCTCTTTCCTGAGTGTCCCAAGCACCCCTAATGAGAGGAAGAGGACTTGAGGCTCAGAGATCGATCCCGTGACCTCCTTCTCGACCCAGACCAAAGCATCTCAGAGTCACAAGGGCCGGTGTTGCCAACTGGTGTGCCACAAGCAGCTTTAGGGACCGCTCCCTCAAAGCCTTTGGCACCATGCCCTTTTGTCCGAGCACGACTTGAAGTCATGGTCACTCTCAAGGCACAACAGGCAAACAAGATAGGGATTAGTGACTGATATGGAGCAGTGACAGGTGTCACACGGTTTGACCCCAGACTTCGTCCAAGACATTCACAACACATTAACAAAAAACTCGACAAAATGTTGTAAAAAGGCCTGTCAAAAAGCAACACAGGGGTACCTCTCTCTGGATCTGTGCAAACTGGCGCAGAAAGAAAATAACTGATGCCTGTGTGCTTGGGTGGCGCTTATATAGCTGGCCACTACATCACATCTGGTGCAAACAACACCACGCGGAGCCAAATGAAGCCAACCACGTGCAAAGGATATTACTCAGCAAAAGTTTCCGGATCCAGCCTGATGCCTGGGAAAATCAAAGGTAAGGAATCTGCAGCTAGAAGTCTTTATCAGATATACCATAGTCATTTATTCTCATTGTCTAGTAGCTAATGCTGAAGAGCACCATTGTGGTTAAAAATGGTATGGTACATACATGTTACTTAAAAAGCATCCATGCATAGCATCAAACCGCTTTTAACTTTTTTTCTGCTGAACATGGATTCACCGATGACATCAAAGAAGTAAAAGCCGGAGTTTATGACTTACATTGACCTCACTGGGTTGTTGCTGTAAAAGAAATAGGTGGTATTATTGAATTTTTTGTGGATGTAAAGGGCAATACATTTTAGACATTTGCATTAACAGTGGTTTTTCCTAAGACAGATCAACCATAAGAATTTGAAGAAGTGATGATGCACTTAGAAGCAGATATTAAACATAAAATAGATGTGGTGTTGGGTTGCCCTGGTATTTACTGGTGGTGTCAAGGAGAAATACAAAAACTGTGAGGGGAATTGTTGCTGCTTCGAGAAAACTTTCCTCTACTTGTAATCTGACTTTCTTATAGTGGTTATACTAGAGTGAATAGGGGAACTGAACAACAGGCAGATTCAGAAAAGCTTGGATAATCGGCGGCCCATCGTTAGACAGAGTTGTAGGCATTGTGAATGTACTGAACAATCAGCAAAATGAGTTAAGGGTGTTATTGCAGAAAAGATTATTAGGTTAGAATAATTTAGGGTTAGAGCAAAAAAGAATAGAGGGCAATTTTCAATGTTACGAATGTCGTAGTGTATCACCCATGCCAAATTGTAGAGAGTTTCCAGACACTGGTAGGATCCTTTTATGAAAGTGTGATTGAAAGAAGAAAGTAATAAGGACAGATAGATGGTAAGAAAACAGCACATGGTTGAGGATAATGTGGGTGAGATTGGAGTGGTTGGCATTAACAGATGCTGAGAGCCAACAGGTGAAGATCAAACCAAATGTGTGTTTTAGAAATGGAGGAGGATAGTGTGAAACTAATGTTCACTGTACATCATTCCCTGGGTGGATTTTCTTTTATCAATAGATTAATTATGATATTGTTTAAGATGATCCCGGTAATCATCCAAAGGTTCATTTAACCCCTTTGGTACTCATGACGGAACCATTCCGTCATGAGCTCTGGGGGTTGTGTACTGAAGACGGAACCGTTCCGTCCTCTGCGCATAACCATTAGATCCCTCTGCTGTTCAAAGCAGAGGGATTTTATTTTTCTAAAAAAATCCTCAGGAGCTGGGAAAGACATTTCCCAGCTCCCAAGGTTCTTTTTAGTTTTCACTGAAATGACAAAGAGCGCGCTGATGTCATTTAAGTGAAAACAAAAGTGAAATGAGCCAATCAGCTCATTTCACTTTCTCTGCCTCGGTGCTCAGGGTGCTATATCACTCCCCCAAGCACAGAGGCAGACGGGAGAGGTATAATTGGAAAGGGGATAATCTTCCCTTTCCAATCGTACCCTTGGAGGTACTTGGATGACACCAAGGAGGGGGGAGTGGACCCTTGGACGAGGGCTTTTGCTCCCCCTTAATTTATTGGCAATAATCAGTCTTTCTGGAGGGCAGATGGAGGCAATAGCCCCTAGTCTGCTCTCCCCCCCCCACAAGAGGGGGGCAGAAAGCCCATAAGAGGGGTTATTACCCCCAATCTGCCCCTCGGGGGGGACAGCCAACCCACTAGACACCAGGGAGTATTTTATTTAGCCAGAGTAGGGGTGGGGGCTGCCCAGAATGGTATTGGCAATGCACCTACCCTTCCGAAAAAATGAGCTCTTTCTTTCTAGGTCCGTCCCCCCCCCGTAACCCCCAGGGACAGAAAGCCCCCTAGGCACCAGTGACTATTTTTTCCTTTGTGAAGTGGCTGCCCAGAATGGGCATGTCGATGCACCCCACCCACCCAAAAAAATGGGCACACTCTTTCTGCTCCCCCTGGGGAGCAGATGGTGGTTATTACGCAGATCTCCCCCCCTACCCGGGTGATGCAGAAAGCCCACTAGGCAACAGAGATATGTTTATGGGCATGTCAGGGAGCGGCCCCATAGGCAAGGGTCTCTCCTCTTTTTTTTATGGGGCACACATTTTGCCCGTTTCTGCACCCTTGGGGCCCTTGTCTGGAGGTGTGCGTGGATGACGCTAGGCTGGCAGCATGCCTGGATGGTGCTTGGCTGGCAGTGTGCGTGGATAATGCTTGACTGGTGGCGTGCATAGATGGAGCTTGGCTCGCAGTGTGCTTAGATGGCACCTGGCTGGTGGTATGTGTGGAGTGGTGCTTGGCTGCCAGTGTGCATGGACTGGCGCTAGTTTGGCAGTGTGGCTTGCGTGAATCCCCAGCGTTTTCTTACCCAGAATCCCCTGCAAAACCTCAAATTCAGCTACAAAGTTAAATTTTCCTCACATTTCTGTGTGAGAACGTTGTAGTAATACCGCTTCTGCATAAATTTCCTACCGCACAACGTTCCCCTTGGTCTCCCTATAAAAATTATACCTCACTTGTGTGGGTACCCAAAGCAGAGTCAGCTAAAAACATATAAAATGAAAAACTGAGGGGGAACCAAAGTGGGTTCAAAAGGGCAATCAACACATTTTTGCCTCTTCCCTGTCGCAGGCCCTTAGCCCACCCACACAAGTGAGTTATCATTTTTATTGGGAGACCGAGAGGAACGCTGTGTGGTAGGAAATTTGTGCTGGTGCGGTGAACCCACACAGAATTGCGCGGAAAATGACATTTTTTTAAGGTTTGCGGGATTCTGGTAAGAATACGTTGGGGGATCCACACAAACCACGCCTCCCTGGATTCCCCCAGAAATGTCTGGGTTTGGTAGGTTTCCCTAGGTGCCGGCTGAGCTAGGCCCTAAAATCCACATCTAGGCGTAATGCAAAAAAAGGTTTTCAGTGGAAAAATGGGATGTGCCCACTTTGCGTTTTGGGTGTTTCCTTTCGAGGGCACTAGGCCTACCCATACAAGTGAGGTACCATTCTTATTGGGAGATTTGGAGGAATGATGGGTGGAAAGACATTTGTGGCTTCCCTCAGATGCCAGAACTTTCCATCACAAAAATGTGAGGAAAATGTGTTTTTAAGACAAATTGTTAGGTTTGCAAGGGATTCTGGGTAACAGAATCTGGTGAGAGTCACACAAGTCCTCGATTCCTCTGGGTGTCTAGGTTTAAAAAAGGCACAGGTTTGCTAGGTTTCCCAAGGTGCCAGCTGAGCTAGGGCCCAAAATCCACAGCTAGGCACATTACAAATAAAGGGTCAGTTTTCATTGGAAATATTTGATGTGTCCATGTTGTGTTTTGGGCCGTTTCCTGTTGCAGGCACTAGGCCTAACCACACAAGTGAGGTACCATTTTTATCTGGAGACTTATAGGAACACAGAACAGTAGAACAAGTGTTATTGCCAATTATCTTTCTCAGCATTTGAGGCTTCTAAATTAAGATAGTGTGTACAAAATAAGTCATTTTGAGAAATGTCCTCCAATTCACATTCGAGTATGGGTACTCACAAATACAGAATGTGCAAATAATCACTGCTTCTAAACTTTATATCTTGTGTCCATTTCAGAAATACATAGGTTTTCTTGATGCCTATTTTCAACTCTTTAAACTTTACCAAGTAAATTGCTGTATATCCGGCACACAGCAAAAAAACATTGCAAGGTTATTGGCTCTGGGTAACTCGGGTTCTCAGTGAACCTACAAGCCCTATATATGACCACAATTAGAAGGGCCTAGCGGATGTAACAGTATGTTGTTTTAAAAAACCTGCCATAGTTAAAAGAAGTTACAGATGAAAGCATAGACACAAATGGCTGTTTTTTCAACTCAATTTCAATATTTTTGTATTTCAACTGTTACTTTCTAAAGGAAACCCTTGAAGGATCTAGACAGATGATCCCTTGCTGAATTAAGACATTTTGGGGGTTATTCCAACTTTGGAGGAAGTGGTAATCCGTCCCAAAAGTGACGGTAAAGTGACGGATATACCACCAGCCGTATTACGAGTCCATTATATCCTATGGAACTCGTAATACGGCTGGTGGTAAATCCGTCACATTTGGGACGGATTACCATCTCCTCCAAAGTTGGAATAACCCCCTTTGTCTACTTTTCAGAAATGTATAGCTGTAAGAAGCTGGCTCTCTATATAGTGCATTAAAATGATGTACAGTGTACAGAGAGTCCAGTAGATCCTCAATTGGTTTTCCAGAAGCAAAAGTAGATAGGATTAATGTTCTATTTTTGTGGTAGTGTGGGCGAGCAGTTAGGCTTATCAGAGGGTAGTGTAAAGTATTTAATGTACTCACAGAGGCAATAAGTGAGACACACACTCAAATAACAATTATTTTTCTATATGTTTCAAACTCAAGAACTTCATATTCAGGTAAGTAGACTTTTAAACATACTTTTTTTTGCAATTTCAGAAACAGACAGTGCAATTTGCAGAGTTCTTCTCAATGGTATCCATGGGAGGAAAGTGCTGTTCAGCAAACACAGTGTTAACAACCACTTGCAAAACCAAGCTCAAGGAGTTAAGGTAACTACTGGCCACTATCTAGAACCACACCAACAGATCACACAGGGTGGTACTCAGCCAGCCAGGTGCAGAGGTGCAGTAAGGTGACAGGTGTATAATGGTTTCCTATGAGAGTTTGGTCCTCGTGAAGACAGGCTGCAGGATTTGGCTAGGAAGCCAGTCAGGGACAACAAGCAGGTAGGCAGTAGACTTAGGGTGCTTGGGGATGTAGGTGCACATTTGGTCCTCTTCTACCGTGCCCAGGAGCAATGGATACAGGGGTGTCCTTAGGCGTTGCATTTTCATGTCCTGGAGCACTCACAGTTGGGGGTCCTGTAAGTTGAGGCTGCAGGCATCATGGGGGAGCCCAGCAGGAGTGGACTCAAGGTGGACTCGAGTTCTTAGGAGCCAGGGGGATGTTGTTGGCACCGATGGCCGATCTCAGCAGGTGCAGTGGTTGCTGGAGATGTCGATTTCCTCTCTCCACAAGCCTGTGGGAGAGGGGGGGGGGGCTGCGTACAGAGGCTTCAGGCATCTCTGGAGAGTCCAAGATGGGTGAGAACACACTGGACTCAGTCTTTGGGCAGCTGGGGACCCGCACTGGCACCGTCAGTTGGCTTCACCTTGGGTCGTGAACATCGGGTGCAGTGATCACTTCTAGTGTCGAGTTCTGGGACTCCAGCAACCCCAGAGTCTTTTCTTTGGAGTTTGTTGTTGCAGGGCAAGTCTGGTGCCCATGGGAGACTTGAGTCTTTATTGAAGGCTGGACGAGCTCGCTTCTTGTGCAGGATTCTTCGAGGTCAGCAGGCAGGCTGGAGGGGCTAGGTTCAGGTAAGCTGCTTCATCTTTGCCTTTTCTGCGGGTGCCACTCTTTGTTGTCCGGGTTTTCTTAGGTTGTCCAAATTCGAGTTCTGGGGTTCAGGGGTGCCTCCTACATACTCAATTTAGGGGTGTTAAAGGGAGTGCCAGGTGGTAGCCAATGGGGTGACCACCTTGAGGGTGACTTCACCCTTCTTATGACCACTTCTGCTGGGAAGTGGGCATAACCCTAACCCTAGTGGCCTAATTCCTTCCAAACAAGATGGAGGAATTTAAAAAGTAGTGTCCAATTCAGTTCGTCCACCTTAGGGGTGGAACTGGCATGAAGTGGGCACTCCTAATTTCACTAATTTTCCCGCCTGTGCTGCTGCCAAAAAAAGGGGTCAGGACAGGGAGGTTAGTCATCTCCACCATCTGGAGAGACTCGGTCACATTACAAAGGTGGTTAGGCCTTTGAAGCTCTCTGCCCTGGAATGTCCATCTTTCCTGGGAGAGGAGGACACAACTCTGCCCAGACCAGGCATTTGTCTCAGGCCCTCAAGAGCACTGGCTCTCACCTTGGGGGGACCAGTAACGTATCTGTGGTTGATTAACTGGTCAGGACTAGTCAGCCAGCACAGAGTAGCTGGTAGGTTTTCAGGGGATACCTCTAAGGTGCTCTCTGTGTGCATTTTATAATAAATCCATCACTGGGGTTGAGTTTGGGTGAGAAGAAAGATCAATGGTGTTGTAGTGTGGTCAGTTTTACGTATATTTTGCGCATTAGCTTCAGGCCTTAGGCCTCTGTGCACTTTGCCCTAAATATATTTTATTCATTTGCTAACAGCTTAGAGCCTCTGTGCACTTTACTCTAAATGCTTTCTATTAGGATTCATACTGTTATTTTACAGAATAGCCAGTTCTACGGTGTTGTTTTTTATTCATATCACACTGTTTTGCCTACTTCAGCACTGGAGTTCTTCATAACATATTCACTCTGTGCTTTAGTCAAGGATACAGTCTGGTACATTGCCGATAGACGTGGTAGGAGTCTAGACTTGCCATTCCTGCGCAGGAACATTTTGTGATCACGATGACATGTTAGTTATAAAATCACTTCCTTGTCCCAATACATGCAGAGGGAGATTCCGACCAGGGAACCACAACTAGACGCTGGCTGCCTCGTTGCAGATGCTGAACCAGATCACAGGCCTTTGCTCAGGTATGAGTGTGTCCGTCTCCCTAGTGATACAGAAAGGCAAGCTGAAAGCTTAACATGCTGTGCTCTAAATAGAACAAGCAGAGGGAGAGTAGAAACGGTTAGGAATTATGATAGCTTTATTTCTATGTTTTACTCTCCTGGTTACTATATCAATCCTACTATGTTGTATTGTTCTGGTTATTGCGGCTCACGCCTTAATATCTAAAATACAGTCGTTTTATTAAAACATTATATAAAACTTATACTGTCTTTGTCATTTGTATATGAGACCATATAGTGAATGAGAGAGTTGGTTTGGATCTGAGTGACCACGACTTCCCTGAGAAGTTCCAAAGATGTCATGCGCTCGGCTGCCCAATCATTTCTTCCCCGTGGGAGAAATGAGGCACTGCTAGTTAGCCGGAGCAACAACCGGATTTAGGGTGACAGAGTTCCTTACACGTGGGTCAGACTCAGTCCCCCACACCGTTATCGATCCTGCTGCCTAGAAATCCAGTAGTCTCATTTAGGATAATGAGAGCCCACGCGACATGGCGCCGCCAACATTTGGTCTGGCTCTAATGTTTGGGTCCGACTGACTCTCTCGGTCTCGTATATATTTTGACTCCTCGGTTCCGTATGCGGAGACGTCCGTGGGGCTTAGGGTTTCCGCCACCACAGGTTGGGTACATCCTATTACTTAGTGGTTGGTTGTTCAAGCTTGAACTTTGAAAGGAAATACCCCGATATTGGTGTGCCTTCTCTGTCCTAGAGCTATTATTGTTATACTAATGGCGAATCCAGTTGTAGTAAATATACCGCTTAATATGCGATTTCCGCTCACGGGTCATCTGATAGCACATGGACTGACGGTCCAGGGGGGTTAGGTCACTTTTGTGGTGGACGCCCATGCAGCCTATAGAACAGAACTTTTTTATTCTTGGGTCGTATTTCCAGCAGCTGATGGGGGTACAAATACTTTTCACGAATATACTGTTGCGAATGTCCCTGGACAATACAGGGCTTATGCATACTTAGAAATACCTTTCTCTTATCAAGAACACCATAATTGGCTTGATGGCGCCCTCCCACATTCAGTAACACCAGTACGGTTAGGTCCGTTGAGTAATGATGGTCCGACCTGGCCTTTATTGGCTACATATACACCATATCCTGGAGTGGCAAATGTGGCAGTGGCTGAAGTGCGTCGTTTATATGTGGAATTAACTGCAACGTACAGACGATTAGTTCAGTTTGTGATGCAGACATTAAATACTAATGCAGCGCGTGCTGCTCCAGCTCATCCACATGCGGTGGTGCCGGGAATAAATCCGGCCACTGTACACTCTGTAATGGGCAAGGTACCGGCTAAACGTGAGGAGACTCCATTTTGGCTGGCGCAAAAAATTAATACGCTGGAAGCAGTATTTCCACATACGGGACCTCAGGATAAGCATAGAATTTTGACGATGTGTTTGCCGTATGGGATGGTTCCTACGGTGGATCTTTGTAATACTTGGGGCACGGTGTTTGCCGCTCTCTATACTACAGCACACGGTACACCGACTTTGGCTAATTTGCCGGAGGTGCTTAAACAAATTCAGGATGAATATGGGGCTGCCCCTGCCTTGGATTTAGGCATGCAATTGATGGGTAATTTTGATGCGGTTTCTTCTATTATTTTGAGTAATCTCAAGGGGGAGGCTGTAGCACTAGCAGTGCGAATGCGTCTTCGGGACGGTCCGCAGATTAATCAGGAGCGGGAACTTCCGAGAATAATAGCTGAAACATATTCTAGTATTGGTCGTGATAGCCTAGGGGCTCGACCGCAGAAACCACAATTGCAGGGTAAAAATAATAAGGATAATTCTAAGCAACAGCAACCTGAGGGTGCGAAAAAGCACTGGGATAAGAAACAGCAAACACCTAAGGAAGATGGTGGGCAGTCTCCGCAACCGGAGACCCCACAAAATAAGTATAATCTCAGGAATAGGGATACTTTGAAGACGCCTGATAGATATCAATATACTGATACGCGCCAATCTCGTTCCTTTCAGGACTCCTCGGAGAAAAGAAGTGAGAGAGGTGGGCGGTCAGAGCGAGGACGGAGTACGTGAAACCGAGACAGGATTCACAACGCTCAGCAGAGGTTTCTATTAAACAAGAAGAGAAACCGCTGCAACAAAAACAGCAGTTTAAAAAGAAGAAAGTGGCAGCAGTCTCAGTTAGACATGCCGCTCAAGAAGAGAGTTCTCTTGACGAACAAGACATGGGCGTTAGCGCTGTTAGACAGCGCGGCAGAGGTCCCAATAGTTCGCCGGAGTCTTCTAGAGCATCTGGAGGCGAAAGCAACTGATGAATTCATACAAGTCGAGACGGCGGATATGCGAGTCTCTGATCCTGATCAAGTATATCTTGTGACTCTACGATTAGAAGGGGACATTGACCGCGTTGTACACGCCATCTTTTGGGACCATATGGTGAAATCATATGATGTCCTGTTGGCCGACCAAGATTGGCCACCTGACTTTGTTCGCGACTGTCCAGTTGGGGAGGAGGTTATTGGGCCTTCCTTTTCACCACTTGTTCCGAGAGAACTAGCGGAGTCATATGGTAAATCATGGGCTCTAGCACAAGCCCCCGCCCTATATAGAAATAATGTGGGGTGGGATAAACAATCACCTTATCATGTCATTCCCATTAAAGGAGAACCTCAGCCACAGCCGCAATATCCTATTAAATTTGAAGCAAGGGCATCGGTTCGGAAAATTCTTACACAATTGGAGTACCAAGGTGTGATTGAGCCTTGTGTCTCGCCGATGAATAATCCCTTATTTCCGGTTGCTAAACCGGACCATTCCTATAGGATAGTGGTGGATTACAGACATTTGAATAGTCATACACGCACATATGCTATACAGAATTCACATAGCGCTGCGCTTATGAATAATATAGTGCATAAAAAATACAAAACAACCTTGGATATCTCAAATGGATTTTTCTGCCAGAATATAGCACCCGAAAGTCGGGACTATACCGGTTTCAGTGCGTTTGGCTCTCAGAAAAAGTTTTGTCGTTTACCTCAGGGGTATAAGAATAGCCCAGGACTGTTCTCGGCTCGTGTGACTGAACTTCTGCACGAGTTGGACCCTGAGGCGTTATCATATGTTGATGACATTTATTTGACGGACGATGAGATTCTACAACATCTCAGTCGCGTATCGCGCATTGTTGTGGGTTTTGCTGATATTGGTTATAAGTTTAATTTTAAGAAATCGAAGATTGCCTTCCTCAGTGTTCCTGGGATATGAGTTATCGAGTGAGGGCAAGAGCCTGGCGCCACATTTTTTGGAGAAATGTGCTTTACTGCAGCCTCCTAATACGGTTCGGAAGCTCCAGTCTTTGTTGGGGTTTCTGAATTTTGGCAGAACTTACATTCCTGATTATGCTACACGTATAAAACCCTTATATGAACTGATTCGCCCGAATTTTTCAAGTAGATTTTGGACGATTGAGCATACACACATACTGCGAGAGCTGCAGAATGATCTCTTAGCGGTTAAACATTTACACACGCAGGACAATAAAACTCATTTGGTCATCAGGGTGATTCCTGGGGCTGTTGGATTTACGTATGTCACCTTTAATGAAGGGGAGACAGTCCCGATAGCATACAAGTCCCACTTGTATTCTGCTGCAGAACAACGTTTTGCACAGACTGAGAAAATTCTCACTGCAGTACAGATGGCTGTGATCAAAGAAAGACCGCTAGCCCAGGGCCAACGCATTATTGTCGTTTCCCCAATTCCGGCCTTGTAGGCTGTTACAAAAGCGA
This sequence comes from Pleurodeles waltl, assembly GCF_031143425.1. NCBI lineage: Eukaryota > Metazoa > Chordata > Amphibia > Caudata > Salamandridae > Pleurodeles > Pleurodeles waltl. The sequence goes on from NC_090446.1 coordinate 334,839,293, forward strand.
GTGTTCCTAATTCGAAAGCTTTACACCCGCGGTGGATACAATGGGCTACGTCTTTGACGGCCACTGATGTGGATTACATATTTGACCCTAAGCTGCAGACTCAAGAATTTCTTCAATATGAAATAGAGTACCCGGTTCCTGCTGGCACATTACCTATTGACCAATATGAAGTGGTCATGTATACCGATGGCTCTGCGCAACCGGCGGTTGGGACTAAACAACAGTATTCTGCTGCTTGTGCGGTGGTGAGCGGGACTATGGAGGGGGGAGTTTTCTGCCCCCGACATACTTATACTAAAACCTTGGGAGATTGCACGGTGCAGCTGGCTGAGCTCAAAGCTCTTTTGTTAGCGTTGGAGCATGCAGAGCCGGCGATATTGACCTTGCTGGTCTGTGACTCCTACTACTGTGTGCAATCCTTCAATGAATATCTGCATTATTGGAAAATGAATGGGTTCAGAGATTCTAAAGGCAACACCATTAAACATAAATTGTTGTGGGGTAAGGTTGCGGGTCTGAAAGAGACGCTTCCTAAAGTCCATGTTGTACATACACTTGGACACCAGCGCGTTGGAATACACGTTGCTGGGAATACTTTGGCTGATGAGGCTGCAAAGGCGGCAGTGACTATCGCCACTGTAGCCGTGGTAACTCGTTTAAGTTCAAAACCAGACATAGAGATTTCGGCTGCCATAAAAGCTACGGCTGATGGCACGCCATTTCCTAAAGGATTCCCTTCTAAATATAGTTACTGCTTGAGTGGTGCACTAAATGCTGTTGTTAATATTCCAGGCGTTGGTGTACGTGAGTTACCGAATAAGATTGAGAGACCTCGATTAATTTCTGCAGCGCATGAAGGGGTGGCATCTGCGCATGCTGGTGTGGCTGCCACGATTTCGCTTTTACAGGCCCGTTATTGGTGGCCTGGTCTCTATAAGGAGACAAAGCAGTATGTCCTTTGTTGTGACGTCTGTCAACAAATTAAAGCATCGTCGGCTAGACGCCCGCAGCAGACTCCTCTTCTGATATCAAATAGACCATTACAGTGTGTGTACTTGGACCATTGTGGTCCACTGACACCAGATAGTGCATACAAATACATATTGGTTGCTGTAGATTCGTGCTCCAGATTTGTGTGGGTCTGGCCACAGCGCTCGGCTGACGCTCGGACTGTTATTAAAGATTTGCGTATCTTTGTCGATACATTTGCAGTTGCGGCTTTTCATTCGGACCAGGGCCCTGCTTTTGCCTCTAAGGCATTGAGGGACACCATGGCTTCGTTGGGGGTCCAACTCCAATTCTTGTCTCCATTTCATCCCGAGGGAAATTCTGTCGTGGAGCGTTTAAATCGTGATTTAAAGCAATCCTTAACAGCCAGGGTTATAGGTACGGGTCATAGTTGGCTAGCCCACCTGTATGGAGTACAGAGAGCACTTAATAACTTGCCTAGAAGGTCACTGGGGGGTCGTACTTCATATGAGTGCCTGTTCAGAACACAAATGTATGTTCCTGATCTAGATGGTCCTGGTGTGGAGGGGACAGATACGCCCTTTGACATAAATGATCGTGTCACTGTTTTACAGGATTTACAACAATTTCGTGAAGATAACTCTTCTGCGAGTGCTGCCTCCTCTGGAATTAAGGATGAGCCAGTAACACCTACTGGTTGGATACCCAGGATTGGGGATCTAGTGCGTGAAAAGGTCGCAGTAAAGAAAGAATTTGGTCCTTCTTATCGAGCACCTGTCCTGGTGTTGGGGGTGAGCGGCACGAGAACTGTGATTTTGCCGCCGCTGCAAGGGGCCAAAGGAAATCGTTTTGTTTCCATTGATAATGTCAAGTTACAACATGTGGCCGATTCTGCACAGCAGACCAAGAGGGACACCCAGTAGTTCCGGCATCCCTCTCACTACTGGGGAAGAAGTCCCGCTGCAGGTGATTAGCACCGACCATGTTTCCTCTCCGAGCTTGGGGAGGGTGGAAGATGATCTTGCGATTGTTCCACAGTCGACGATTGATATCGATTCTTTTTCTCAAGTTGCTGTACGTTCTACTGATGTTTCTGAACATGTGATTTATAGCGTACCTAGGAGAGAACCTCCATCAGCTTCCTTGTTCACTGTTGCACCTTTTGCAAGAACTGCCTCTGGCTGCTTCAACGACGCGGATGCGGCTGTATCCAGCTCTTCGTCTTCGCTGTCTTCAATCCGAGGTCCACGTATGTTAGGGTTTGTGCACAGCAAAGAGCATGTCCCCTCTCACTGCACTAGTGGGTTCTGTAATAGCTCCCTTTTAAACTTACTATTGAAAGCCTTTCTTGTTATCTCACCTTTCCCCCCCCTAGGCTTCTGTGTATGTTGTTTAATGTGCTGTTTTGTTTACACAACGGGCCTTGCTTTTACCAAGGCTTCTTTAAAACACTCCTCCCTAGGCCATGTGTTAATTCAACTCATTTGCATAATAACTGAAACTCTGCACACCTTTCAAGAACATGTGCAGCATGTGAGGACCACACCCAGCTCTTCAAACCACACCCAGGTCTGCACACCTTTCAAGAACATGTGCAGCATGTGAGGACCACACCCAGCCCCTCAAACCACACCCAGCTCTTCAAACCACACCCAGCTCTTCGAACCACACCCAGCCCTGTCTATGAAAGGCAGCCCCCGAGCCTCACCCAGTGCTTGTGCTCGTCTACCTCCCGCTTACCTGAGAACAGATCCCTCGGCGCTGACACTCCTGACTTTCATTGGCTTCAATGGGCGCAGCTGCTGGCTCTTCCTTCTTCTGGTTTCCGGTTCCTCCTTGCCTCAGCCTCTCTCCTACGAGCAACCTGCAAAAGAGAAAGAAGACAAGGTTAGACTGATCAGTATCTCTTGCCAGCAACAAGTAAGTGCAAAACTTTTTATTACCTGAAAGAACTTTGACAACAATTTCTGCATTCGTGTATAGACAATTGGAAACAAGATACCTTCCACGAACATTGTGATTCAAACCCCTTGTTACAATACTTTGCGGAACTTTGTAAGCAAACATTTTTTTTTTTTTTATGGAACTTTTAAGAATCGAACAGTGGAAACCATTAACAACAAGGCAAACAGTAAATCAAGGACTTGCACAAATTACATGCTGTATTTTGATGTAAAAGTACAGTATTTGTTTTATAAAAGATTCTGGAAATATGGGAAAAGTGAGTCTCCTATTGGGAATTTAGGCTTTAGTTATATTATGATGAATGCTTGATATTGGTAATTCTGATAACGGTATTTGTTTAATGTTTTAGAAGCTTTACAGTAATAGAAAACACATCCCAGAGCAGTGACACATTCCAAACCTGGAAACTAGAGACCAGGATCCAAGAGGTACTTTTAGAAGAGAATTTCTAATAAATAAAGGGATAGTCAGGAACCCATTTAGGAATAGGTTGCACTTATCTGTTCTTTGTTTATGTTTCATTAGGCACCAGTTTCTACAGAAGTCAGAAAGGGCTGCAGATTTGTGCAGCACTTCAACAGTGGAAACGCAAGAACGGTGTTGTCTCTTTTTTTTATTTTATCCACTTCCCCCCTTCCCTTGAGCTTCTGTTCTTAGTGCACTGTTTTAAAAACTAGTGTGCTGGAACAAGCAGTTTCAGGGTGGGGTCGGATTGTCTTCAACCTCCATCAGAACTGAACAAGAACTCAGGTGAGCTGGGCTTTGACAACGTAAGCTACTAAGTTGGCTTAAACGTACATATTTTGTTGTTCCTTGGAACTATTTGTGGCTTTTTATGGCTGTACTGACTATTTTTTTATGGTTGGGATTTGTGGTTACCTTTTTTCTGGTAATACATGGTCATTTTCTTCCTGATAGATCAGACATTGAGCATGTGGAGACTGTGTTGAGACCACATTTTTCGTCTCATATGGTTCGAAGAGACATATCCAATGTGAACATTTCTGCGATACCAATTCCGGATGGAATTGTGTGGGATAAAGTAATGTTTGAAATATATGGTCCCACTGAATTGATTCAAATACCGTATGTTCTTAAGTTATCAATGAATGATATTGTTATTCCAGGCATTGTTTCTGATGATTGGGATGTGAAGACAGTAGATGCTATGCTAAAAGATTTGCAATATTATACTGTCTATGACGATGAAGATGCTTACCAATTTAAAGATAATCATGGTGATATGTTTTGCTACACCTATTATGGACACCACTTTATTCACAAAGCGAGTAGCCCTAAGTCCATCTTTCATTATGTACAATGGGAACATTGCTCGACTCCTCCACCAGGGAGTTCGAAAACGTATAATGATAAATTTGCATATTTTTCTGGGCATGATCAGCGAAGCGCTAAGTCTTACTATTTTAAAGTGACACCGTATTCTAATAAGCAAATTTTGTTGACCGATACTAAATTACTGTATTCTAATTCGTTTGTATCTAAACTTTCGGTCGAAGGATATGAATACTGGTTGAAGACTGTTGACTTGAAAAGTGTTTGGGGTACGAAAAATTGGCAGATGCAAGGCAGAGATACATTATTTCGAGCATGCATTATCCCTGTGCAAATGATTTTCCTCAATGACACAGTACAACAGACTAGTTGTTTGGGCTTGGCGTCGATTAGAGAATTGACTTTGCCTAGCATACCTGTCCCTTCTAAATTAAATAACTGGCAGCACTATGTGAATGCTACTTTTAGTGAATTTACGCATTGGGTCCAGAATGGTACGCTTAACGCTTCATCGTTACATCCCGGCGGGTGGTTATCGTGGCCTGTAGACACTAATCAGTGTCATCAACGTTTTGTTACCTCTTCTGGGGGGTTCAGGACTAGTAGGGCAGACCCTCGTTACATTTCACCAGAACATGCAGATATATTAACTACATACAGTGTGGGGAAACTTTGTCAACAATGGTTGAAGTACTCCACGCTGGGTGCAGTTAAGTCACACCTCAAGTTACTGTCTAATGGTACTGATTTACAAGATTTCTTGTCAGGTCCCAAGGTGCCCCGGAGAAAAAGGTTCTTATACGAAGTGTATAATGAGTTTTGGAAACTTTCCCAGCAGGAGGCTGCAGCCAGGTTAAGACAGATTGATCGAGAAAATCTGCTGCAGACTTTGGGGGTCATTCTGACCCCGGCGGTCTAAGACCGCCGGGGCCAGGGTCGGCGGGAGCACCGCCGACAGGCCGGCGGTGCCCCGCAGGGCATTCTGACTGTGGCGGTTCGGCCACGGTCAGAAGAGGCAAACCGGCGGTCTCCCGCCGGTTTACCGCTGCCCTTAGAATCCCCCATGGCGGCGCAGCTTGCTGCGCCGCCATGGGGGATTCTGACACCCCCTACCGCCATCCTGTTCCTGGCGGTTCGCCCGCCAGGAACAGGATGGCGGTAGGGGGTGCCGCGGGGCCCCCGTAAGAGGGCCCCGCAAAGTATTTCAGTGTCTGCTAAGCAGACACTGAAATACGCGACGGGTGCAACTGCACCCGTCGCACCCCTGCAACTCCGCCGGCTCAGTTCTGAGCCGGCGTCCTCGTTGCAGGGGCATTTCCTCTGGGCCGGCGGGCGCTCTTTTGGAGAGCGCCCGCCGGCCCAGAGGAAATGTCTAAATGGCCGCCGCGGTCTTTTGACCGCGGTGCGGTCATTCAGCGGCGGTACCTTGGCGGACGGCCTCCGCCGTCCGCCAGGGTCATAATCAGGCCCTTTGTCTGTTGTTGATAATGGCATGCATACCTTTCTGACCGTGTTTACACGATTGACAGCATTGTCTCTTCTGCTATTGACATTATAAAATCAGACATGTCTTCTTTATATCATGGGCAGAGTCAGACACGATCTATCATGCAGCTGGGTTGGACTCTTCAGACCTTGAAGGCGGGTCGCGTTCCATGGCAGCACATTCATGCCAGAGAGATCTTTATCTCCTTTAATTTAACTCGTCAACAACAATTGATGGCTAAGAAGGAAGCGACGTATGTTATGTTAAATATTGAAAAGTTGGAGAAACTGCCTTTTACGGTGGCTGAGATTCCGTCAGCTGAGTGGTTGATTCATGGGGTTATTAATTTGCCTATCTCCACTCTGCAATTTACTTCTTGTTTGAAGCACATTCCGGTGGGAAGATATGAACTATTGGGTGACAGTTACATACACGAGGTGTGGGAGCTTCCTTTTCAGTACAGATGTGTTAATGGTTTGCGGGAAGTTTTTCTTAGCGGTAGCGACTGCGAAACTTCTGTTAGCCATTCCATGGTTTGTAAACAGCTGTCCTTGCACGGAGCGTGTAATGCTTCGATTGCTAACTTAGCTTGTTATCTGAAGGGAGTTCCGGTCCCGGTAATTAAAAACACTTCCAGGTGCTTTCTAACGGCAGTTACATTGTTCTTAACAGCGAACGCTGCTGTGGCATGCGTGCCGGAATAGTTTACATCGTCGTTGTCAACAAGGCCGTTACGTGCTGCGGGAATGTGTTGTTTCCCCCTACTGAATTTAGGGAGGTAGCGGACATCTGGCCTCATATTGCTACTTCCAAGGTTGATTTCGACAAGTTGAGTCGGCTGAAAGCTTTATTGTTTCAAAAGCATGTGGCCCTTACATCTGCTAGCGAGACCTACGCACTTCAAGTGGCAAGGTCATCGGCGGAGATACAGTCCCTTTTGAATACTAACTTTCCGAGTCACTTCGGTGAACTTGTGGGACGTATATTTAATGCATCCAGCACTGCTGGTATTGCTCATTTTTTCAAAACCGTTGGTGTTGGTTTCGTTCACACCTTCTCTTCCATATTCGGTTTGATACCTTCGGCTATACACTCTATTTTCGGAAGCATTTTTGGGGGTTTCCCAATTACTTTGGCTTTATTGGCTGGAGTTTTGCTATTGTTGCTATTTTTTCGCAATGGCTGTCCCGCCGCAACGAGATCCTGTATTGCTGCTCCCGTCAGCGCAGCTGTGTCGTGAACGCATGATGCAGTGTTTTGGAGCAACACTCCTGGCTCATTTGGAGTGTGGCTGGTCTTTGTCGTTCCGACCGGTTTTGGATTGTGTGCAACCCGTGTTTCGATGCCTTTGGTGCTCATTTGAACATGCACTGGCTTTCTGTCTCTCACTGCAGCGCTCTCCAGTGGTTGATCTTGATCTGTTGATGTTCCCGATTAGGGCTCATTCCCAGACTTGTGCACTACGGTTGCGTTTGCTTCGTGAAGCGGATTATGAGATTCCCTTCCTGGAGGAAGATGGTTTTGTCTCTTTCCTTGGCACTACACGGGGTGCCGCCCTGAATGGTTTTGGGGCTTTGGAACACACCTGCTCCATGGTACTTTGTGGCGTGGATCTTCCGATATTGACATATCTCGAAGTGGAGGAGCTTCTACGTTCTATTGCTTCTGTCTGACAATTGGATTTTTTTTTTCTCTCTCTCCCGACTAAATTGACACTATATTGCAATTCGCTCTATCGTCACATGTTTCCTAAATTTATGACTTTGTTGTCTTCTCATCTTGTCGAAATGTTGGGTTTAAATTTAGGTCATGTTTTTTTTTAATGTTGTTAGAACCACTTGCTACCGACAAGGGGAGGGTGTAGTGTGGTCAGTTTTACGTATATTTTGCGCATTAGCTTCAGGCCTTAGGCCTCTGTGCACTTTGCCCTAAATATATTTTATTCATTTGCTAACAGCTTAGAGCCTCTGTGCACTTTACTCTAAATGCTTTCTATTAGGCTTCGTACTGTTATTTTACAGAATAGCCAGTTCTACGGTGTTGTTTTTTATTCATATCACACTGTTTTGCCTACTTCAGCACTGGAGTTCTTCATAACATATTCACTCTGTGCTTTAGTCAAGGATACAGTCTGGTACATTACCGATAGACGTGGTAGGAGTCTAGACTTGCCATTCCTGCGCAGGAACATTTTGTGATCACGATGACATGTTAGTTATAAAATCACTTCCTTGTCCCAATACATGCAGAGGGAGATTCCGACCAGGGAACCACAACTAGACGCTGACTGCCTCGTTGCAGATGCTGAACCAGATCACAGGCCTTTGCTCAGGGATGAGTGTGTCCGTCTCCCTAGTGATACAGAAAGGCAAGCTGAAAGCTTAACATGCTGTGCTCTAAATAGAACAAGCAGAGGGAGAGTAGAAACGGTTAGGAATTATGATAGCTTTATTTCTATGTTTTACTCTCCTGGTTACTATATCAATCCTACTATGTTGTATTGTTCTGGTTATTGCGGCTCACGCCTTAATATCTAAAATACAGTTGTTTTATTAAAACATTATATAAAACTTATACTGTCTTTGTCATTTGTATATGAGACCATATAGTGAATGAGAGAGTTGGTTTGGATCTGAGTGACCACGACTTCCCTGAGAAGTTCCAAAGATGTCATGCGCTCGGCTGCCCAATCATTTCTTCCCCGTGGGAGAAATTAGGCACTGCTAGTTAGCCGGAGCAACAACCGGATTTAAGGTGACAGAGTTCCTTACACGTGGGTCAGACTCAGTCCCCCACACCGTTATCGATCCTGCTGCCTAGAAATCCAGTAGTCTCATTTAGGATAATGAGAGCCCATGCGACAGTGTGAAAGAAAAGCAAATGTTCCACCACCACTTGAGTCTAAACATGATTAGTATGAAAAGAAAATAAGCAAACAGATGAACAGTGCTTCACCTCCGATAAATGGAGCAGGTAATGCTAATGTCCCCCACAACTTACTACTTTTTATGCATTTTTATCCCATAGGTAGCAATAAAAATGATGCATGCAAGAGAAACTGAAACTTCATGGGAATTTGGCAGAAGCCAGGCTTCTTCTTGAGACGGATTGAGAGGACCTTGAAAAGAGCCACATAATATACATTTATAAGGTGCTGAACTAGTCATTTGGGAATCTTTGCGTACAAATGCCCACATGAAAATCAGTTCAGTGAATGAAAAGTGAAAACGTAGTCTAGTCCAAAAATGACTGCGGTGACTGTGGTTTTCATTAATGCATTAAATCAATATAAACTGCTGAAAAAGCAAAACAAGTTCACAAAAGGTATTTGGCGAAGAACAGAGTGTCAGTCATGGGGTGGGGTAATCTAGCTCTACATAAAACCATTGTCATGGGAATTTGGCAGAAGCAAGGCTTCTTCTTGAGACGGATCGAGAGGACCTTGAAAACACCCACATAATATACATGTCTAAGGTGCTGAACTAGTCATTTGGAAATCTTTGCGTACAGATGCCCACATGAAAATCAGTTCAGTGAATGAAAAGTGAAAATGTAGTGTAGTCCAAAAATGACTGCGGTGACTGTGGTTTTCATTAATGCATTTAATCAGTATAAACTGCTGAAAAGTCAAACAAGTTCACAAAAGGTATTTGGCGAAGAACAGAGTGTCAGTCAAGGGGGGGGTAATCTAGCTCTATATAAAAGTATTGTCTTGTGAACCAGAGGATGAGGCAGAAGCTCAGTCAAGTATGAATGTCAACAAAGCTTCCGGAAACCAAATCCAGATTTAAGTGATATCGTATGCCTCCGAGATTTATATCTTAGTAGTATATTGTATGCCCTCCTTAGTTACATCTGAATTATATGTCTCATAGATTGATCCACTGTAGTGCATTTTATGACCCCCGATGTTTAAAGACAGGAGTTAACTTAGGAAAGTGACTAGCATGATCCAATTCATATGGTCGCTGCCACACTCCTGCAAGCCTGGAAGTCTCACAAGAATGGCAACCATTCTGAGCACAGTCACTATTTAAACCACCCCCAACCGCACATAATTTGCTTGTTTTTCTGACCTCTTCCCTGACATGAGGCCCGTCACTTGCCAACAATCGTGGAATTCAGTGCTTCCAGCAGTCCTTGCTCAAGTTCATACAGCTCCATGATCCAGGAAACAGCTTGCCTCAAAAACGAAGAAACGGATGAAGAACACATTAGGACGTATCAAACGTACGCAAATGCATGTATGCCCTGCGCAAACAGAATTACTTACTGATAAGACTTGAAGAAGGATCCAAGAATTTTGGTTGCATTCAACCTAAAGAAGGACGCAGCAAGAATAGTTTCTTACATGTAACACAAGTTCTCTCGTAGGGAATTTCCATTATAGTCATAAGCACGAGTAGTACCCCCCCCAAAGGGCGGGGACCCTGGAGCACTTTTTCACAATACATCTTCCTAAGTGCAGATGTTTGCCTTTCTTTGGGAAGGCCTGCAGAGTCACTTAAGAAAGAAACAATATGCAGCCTATAGCAAGAGGCTACAAAGTCCCAATTGTTCATCTTGAACTTAAAAAAGGGGCCAGGAGATTATATATGTATATAATTTCATGATTTTTTGTAAATCAGCATAAATGTCTTTCAAAACCCTCGTTTGGTAGAGTAGAGGGATGAAGTAAAGCACAGCAGTGTAGCCCCATAGTCTGTCAGTATATGAGTTAAAAATAGAAGCTGTGCCTTTAAGAACCCCAAGACCACCACTATCCCCTCATGATCAGCAGGTGACAGTGGCGTCAGTTCTTTTTGAGGCTATGCGTGATGAAATATAAGTCTACTGATAAGTCTGCCCTCTCCACCGGGGAGGAAGAAGGGTTGCTTATGATTATAATGGAAATTCCCCTACAAGACAACTGGAGTTACAGGTAAGAAACTATTCTTTCTCTCGTATGTGATTTGCATTCATAGTCCTAAGCACTGAATAGAGAAGCAAGCCCATCCCTGCTTAAAGAGGCAGAGAAGACAGAGACTGAACTAAGTTAGAGTTATAAGCAAATAGATTTCTGAGAGAGGGATGTCCTACTTGAGCATTTGCTCTGGCATCAGAGTCTGGGCAGTAGTGTTTGATAAATGTATGGACAGCTCTCCAGGGGGCTGTTTTGCAAATATCTGGGATTGGGATATTTCTCAATAAAGCAGCTGTAGTCGCTTCCCTGTGCTTTAGGCTTAGCTGAAAGTGTCTTATTAGCTTTTTGATAGCACAACAGGATACAGGAAACTATCCATCATGAAATGAATTGTTTGGAGGTGGCTAAGCCTGTATGGACGCGGCCCTAATTAATAAACAGGTTGCTCAACATGCGTATGTCATGTGTCCTGTCTAGGTAGAATTTCAGACCTCTCCTTACATCCGGGGAATGGAGAGATCTTTCCACTGGAGCTGAGGGGTTCTTAAAGATTCTTGGGAAAGATATGGGTGGTCATTCTAACCCTGGCGGTAAAAACCGCCAGGGCGAATGACCGCGGTAGCACCGCCAACAGGCTGGCGGTGCACCGCTGTGCATTCTGACCGCGGCGGTTCAGCCGCGGCCAGAAACGGAAAGTCGGCGGTGTACCGCCGACTTTCCGCTGCCCTTGAGAATCCTCCATGGCGGCGGAGCGCGCTCCGCCGCCATGGGGATTCTGATACCCCCTCCCGCCATCCTGTTCCTGGCGGGTCTCCCGCCAGGAACAGGATGGCGGTAGGGGGTGCCGCGGGGCCCTGGGGGCCCCTGCAGTGCCCATGCCCATGGCCCATGGCATGGGCACTGCAGGGGCCCCCGTAAGAGGGCCCCACAAAGTATTTCAGTGTCTGCTAGGCAGACACTGAAATACGCGACGGGTGCCACTGCACCCGTCGCACCTTCCCACTACGCCGGCTCAATTCTGAGCCGGCGTCCTCGTGGGAAGGTTGATTTGCCCTGGGCTGGCTGGCGGCCTTTTGGCGGCCGCCCGCCAGCCCAGGGCAAATCCCAAAATACCCTCAGCGGTCTTTAGACCGCAGAGCGGTATTTTGGTGGGGGAACTTCGGCGGGCGGCCTCCGCCGCCCGCCGAAGTTAGAATCACCCCCATGATCTAGTTAACGTGAAAGTCCGAAATAACGTTGAGGAGGAATTTTGGGTGAGTTCTCATACCACTTTGCTAGTATGGAAGACTGTGTATGGTTCGTGAGAACAAAGGACTTGGATCTCGCTAACCTTGTGAGCTGATGTTATTGCTACACGGAAAGCTGTTTTACAAGAGAGGTGTTGCAGGAAATCTTTGGGAATAGGCTCAAAGGGATCCTGCCTAAGACGAGAAAGAACAATAATAAGTTACCAGGGAGGTGAAGGGGGCTTAATGGGAGGGAAAACCTTTTTCAAACCCTCTAGAAAATCCTTAATGACTGGGATTTTGAAAAAAAGAGGTCTGTGAAGGACATTTTCTGTAGACAGTAAGAGTTGCCAGGTGAACCTTTAAAGGCGAGAATTGTAAGCCAGATTTTGCCAGAGGGAGTAAGTATGGCAGAATGGCATCCTCCTGGCAAGAAATGGAGTCCACGTTCTTGAAGGAACACCAAATGCAGATTCTCTTACACTTGAAGGCATATGCAGAATGGGTGGAAGGTTGCTTAGCCTGTTTGAGGATGTCCATGCAGTCCTGCTGTAGATTCAAGCGCCTGTACTGCACTATTTCAGGAGCCATGCCGCCAAACTCAAGGAGGAGAGATTGGGATGTATCATCTGGCCTCTGAACTTCGTGAGGAGGTCTGTCCTGCATGGCAGTTTGAGATGAGGACGGATGGACCGGTGAAGGAGGTCTGTGAACCACCATTGACGTGGCCACTCCGACGCCATTAAGATCATCATGGCCCTCAAGTGGGACAGTTTGTGAGGACTGTTGGGATTAGGGCAATTAGTGAAAAGGCGTAAAGAAATTTGCTGGACCAGTAGATCCATGGGACATTCCCCTCAATCTCTGGTTGGTAGTACATCGAAGCGAAGCTTCAGCATTTTTTGTTTTCTGCGGTGGCGAACATGTTGATGGAAAGTGTGCCCCACAGATCAAATATGTAATGAACAGCGTCATCATGCAAAACCCACTCACGGCTTTCTTGCAGAATCCTTCTGGGAGAGTCTACATGCGCATGTTGCACACCTGGAAGGTGAGTTTCGGTGATCATTAGATTCCTAGATATAAGGAGTTTCCGGACTGCCTGGGCTTTTGTGTGACAGAAGCCAAGACCTCGTCTCTCCCTACTTGTTGAGGTAATACACGGAGTTCATAGTGCCTCTCTGTACAAGCCGGGAGTTAGATCTGAATGACTGGTAAAACGCTTTAGCGCTAGATGGACTGCGCGTAACTCCAGGAGGTTAAAAAGGTATGTCGATTCTCTCTCCGATCATTTGCCCTGGATCTGGAGATGGTCCATATAAGCCTTCCCACCTAGCAGTGAGGGGTCTGTCACTATTTTTTGAGGAGGAACCTCCTGATGAAAAGGCATCCCTCAAAGCAGGTTCTTTGGGGAGCACCACCATTTTAGGGACAGCTTTGCAGAACGAGATAGTACTATCCTGTCTTCCCAATTGCATGTCAGTTGGTCTCTCTAATCCTCAGACATTTCTGCAGAGGTTGCTTGTGGAGAGGAGCATTCGGTGTGAGGAAGATACAGGATGCTGTTGAGCCGAAGAGAGAGGATATTGTTCTCACTGTCTGAAGGCAAGCTGTCATGAGAGAGTGACAAAGGATCGAGAAAAGTCTCTCCTTCAAAGCATACACAATTTCCTGTATTGTATCGATGGAAGCTCCCAGGTAGTGTAACGTTTGAACCAGAGCAGAAGGTGGCTTGCTGAGGTTGACTTGGAGGCCTAATCTTTAGCGGAGACTGCAAGTCCAGTTGTAGTGAAGCTGAGCTACTTGAGACGCCAACACCTTGCTCAGCCAGTCATATAGGTAAGGGTGGACAAATATTTTGGGCTTCTTCAGATGGGCTGCCTCTACTGCCATGCACTTTGATAATGTACTGGGTGCTGACCTCAGTCCAAATGGAAGGACTTTGTAGTGGTAGTGGTCTTGTCCCACTGCAAACCTCAATAACTTGCGATGATTTCTGGCAATTGGATTATGAAAGTATGCTTCTTGAAGGACGACGGAACACAGCCAATCCCCTTGGTGTAATTGGGGATACATTTGGTGTAATGACAGCATCCAGAACTTCTCTCGCTGAATCCACTTGTTAGCTGTTTTGAGGTAGAGAACGGGTCTGAACCTGTTCTTGTCTTTATTTTTGACTAGGAAGTACCTGGATTAGACGTCTGTACCTTGCCTGCTTTTGTAAGAGGATGTTGACCTCCGATCGTAACAGTTGGAGTTGGAAACTGGATAGATTTGGAGGGATGGACAGTGGAGGACTGGTGAATCTGAGAGAATATCCATTGCAAACAATACTCAGAACCCAGGCATTTTGTGTTATGGTTTGCCACTCTGCCAGATCGTACCTAATGCCTCCCCCTACCTGAGTGGGTAACAGAAGAGGGGGAAGTAATGATTCAGGGCTTTGACCTGGATGGTTGCTTGCCTCCATGAGAAGGATGTTGGGTAGATCTCCCTCTCAGTTGCCTTCTTTGGTATGGTTGGTGGGGTCATTGGTGCTGTTGTTGTGCACCATTTTGCTTATGCCCCCGATACCAATGAGGGGTTTGAACTGTCTGAGAAGAGAAGCGGCATTGATAAGGTCTGAAAGGTTTTCTTTGTTCCCTGGGTCTCTCTAAGCCAACTACCCTTAGAGTGTCCATTTGTGCCTTCATATGTGCCATCTCATCATCGGTATGAATTCCGAAGAGAGTGGTACCAGAGAATGGAAGATTCATTATTCTCTGCTGTGTTTCTGGCTTCAGGGATGTAAGGTGCAGCCAAGAGTGTCTTCGAAGAGCGACATCGAGGCAGAACTCATGTGCCACTAATATGGAAGAGTCTGTTGCAGCACTACTAACTTGGTTGGAGACCATTAATCCTTCAATTAGGATTTCCATGAAGTCCTCTCTCCTACCTCTAGGTAGATGTTCAGCAAGCTGGTGCATGGATTCCCACAGTGATCTGTTGTATTTATCTACCTAAAAGGGCAGTGGCACTGGCTGCTTTCATGATGGTCGCTGCCGTACTGCACGCTTTACAACCCACGGAGTATAACTTCTGTTTCCCTTATCGGGAGGCACTGCAGAGGTAAGAGTAGTGGTATGATGTTTCTTTGCTGCTACTATTATCATCAAGTCTGGTGTAGGATCTGTCCCGAGGAAAGCAGGATCTTGCTGTGGAGTGTGAGATGTGATTTGTACCCTGGATGGGGCTGGTTTAACTGTGGCTGGAGTCAGAAAATTATCAATTGCTGGTTCAAGGAGACCTGGCACTAGGGGAAGTAATGATTGCAAGGCTGTCCTGTGTTGAAGTGTTTCAAAGATCACTGAGGTGGAAGTGGTCAGACTCGGCTTGGGGATGTTTCGCTTTGTAGTTCCTCTCACCAAGACCTCCTAGAACATTGTAATATCATCCACCAGTGAAACTTGAGTTGAAAGAGAATCAGACAGTGCCAGGGAGTATCCTCCAGTTGAAGTGGAGGATGTGTCAGTGGTACGATGGCGGGATCGTGAATGAGAGCATCAAGAATAATAACTATGGCGGTTTGATGGTCAGCGCCTTGAGCTGGGACGTTGCCTACTTGAATGATGGCCGACCTGGACCAAGATCTGGGAGTGTCAACTGGCCACGGGCGTGGTGCCGATAAAGGAGGCACAGTAGGTGTTGACTGAGGAAGTGATGGTAGAGGCGGCGGTGGAGGAAGAGGCAGAGGAGATGATACTGGTGGCTGAGATAATGGTTCAACCCTTGAGGAAGGGGAATATGTTCTGGAATATTTCAAACCTGGAGAGGAATATATGTGTCTCCTCTTTTTCCTTGCCTTCTGTAATGTTGTAGACAGTGAAAGACTTCTCGACATCAATCTCCTTTGATGCCTCGACCTGGATCTACTCCTCGATGGGAATCAACGGCAGCATCTCGACTACAATGTTGCCCATGAGTGCCTCGTATCGATGGGGACCTTGACAGAGAGTGTTGTTGACACCTTGGTGTCCATGGGATCCTCAACGTTGAGATGTATTTTCTCCCTGTCTCTCTGGGTGCGCCTGGAAAGGGTTTGCAGTGATGGCAAGATTCAGGCACATGACTTGAGGGAAGGAAAATTATACAGACTTCATGGGGGGTCTGTTTTGTATTCTTTCTCCCACAGGCCGGGCACTTGTCAAGCAAAGATGGCATTTTGTGTGACTAAATACTTCACTTTTTTGTCAGAAAAATGAAGAGAATGCTAGGCAGAGATGAAAGTTGTCAAGTGAAACAGTTTAGAACACAATCTATGTGGATTTTGTGGAGACAAAAGCCTAAAAAAGGCCGAGCTCAGTGCTCCAGGATCCTGTCAGCAGGAGCCGGAAAAAAAGAACTGAAGTAACTGTTACCTGCTCAGCATGATGGGATACTGGTGGTCTCTGGATCCTTAAAAAAAACAGCCTTTATTTTTAACTCATATAATGACAGCCTAGGGGCTACACTCCCCCACTTTACTGCATCTCTCTACTCTACCAAAGAAAGGTTTGTGAAAGACATTTATGCTGTTATACAAAACATATCATGAAATGATATACATATAAAATCTCCTGGTACCTTTTTTAAGTTCGAGATGAACAATTGGGACATTGTAGCCTCTTGCTATAGGCTACATAATATGTTTTCTTTCTTAAGCGACTTTGCAGGCCTTCTCGGAGAAAGGCGAACATCTGCACCTAAGAAAATGTATTGGGAAAAAGTGCTTCAGGGTCTCCCCTTGTAGGCAGGACTATTCAGTGCTCATGGCTATAATGGAAATCCCCTACAACAGAACCTTTGATTATGTACTGATTAGAAAATAATTTGTAGGACATTTTCATCAACCCACTTAACATTCAACAGTATTCCTTTCACAGTGGTCTAAGTACAGTTACGTTTGTCAATGTTTATTTTATGTTACAATTGTGCGGAATGAATTTAGGAAAACTCTGATTCAGGAAAACGCAGGTATAATGGGTTCTAGCCAGGAGGATGTTAAAGTACATGAGTGAGTGCGTTTGAGTGAAATATCTAAACAACATGCACCTTGTTTCATCTGAAATTAAAGTACACTTACAACTGCGAGGTCTTGCAGAAAAAGTGCGGACTAGTGGGTAAAATGGAATTAAAAGGTGAATGTATTCAGTAACCTATGTCTGGAATAAAAGTAAAGAGATAAATATGGTTTTATCATCTAAAATCCTATTAATAAATGTTATTTAGTTGTGCTGAAGTGGGAGTCATGCCAAAGCACCAGCACAGCCAATGACTAAGGAAATTAAGTGACAAGACCGCAATGGAAGAGGAATTATGATTGATAATAGCACGTGGAATATCTCCTTCTCTTATGTACCAAATCCCTCTTCCTTTGCGGATTATTATTGTCACAGCTAATGATAGTACAGTGAAAGCGGAATTTGAAAAACTAAATTGGGCAGCAGTTTTGGGAATCCAGATCGTTCCACAGGATATATAATATTAATTATTCGCTTCTATAAAAGAATAATAAATGTGCTTGAATTGATGTCTAGGTGAAATGGATTCACAAAACTAGACGTTAGCAGACTTAGCCAAAATGTTGCTTTCCTTGCAAAATAAAACCTGCGTATCATGTCAAGCAATGATTCATTTCAACACAGACACCAGGATCTTAACGAGTTGACACATTTCAGGGACAACTGAGTAGTACCAATAAATAAAGTTTACCCCCTTCAGTAGACACTCGCCCTCATCTAATGTTTATGTCGCTAGCTTCTTTCTTAAGAAAAGAGTTTAGGTGAATATGAAGGAACAAAGACGGGGAGGGCAAGCCAAGCGGTAGTTGTGAATGTGATTACTCAACCCACTGTGCCACTTGCACAACTAGAACAAGTTTATGGTGTATCATCTACGTTTGTTACCTTTGTGAAACGGTGCCAATTGCATTTTATGTGTCACTAAACTTATTTCCATAATGAACATTCAAAGGTAGCATGTGTATTATTGTATTTAGTAGGAAGTCCAGCCTCCAGGTTGAGTCCCTTGGTTAAAAGGGGTGACCCACTATTTTATCATTTTCAAGAGTTCAAGAAATGAAGAAGTTATTTGATAAATATACATTCATGCAGTCAGTAGATTCTGAATTGCTGAATCTAAAGCAGGGAAATTGTGATTACCTCCTCGCTCCACCCCCCCTCCCACTTTCCATACTTACACACTGAGGTAGTCCAGCCGCAGCAGACAGCGATTCCCAAGCATGCTAGCTTCACAAATAAAATGACCCTCCTCTCTTCCTCCTCCTTTTCTTTCTGTGTCATACCAGCCACAGTTGTCTGTGTGCAGAGGAAGGGGGCATGGAAGATGTGTCACATTCTCTTGTGGAAAAGAGCAGTGCAGCAATGGATTTCCACAGTGTTAGGAAGAAAATGAAATACGAAGATATTTCACTACCGCAGACAACAGCAGAGTGCATTGCTGAAACATATGTGGTTAAAAAACTGTTCAGGCCTAAGCTTCCTGGCAATACAAAATAGGTGAGATTTCACTCGTAATTAGAATATACGATCAGCAAGTTTCAGTTAAATGGAAACATGTGTTCATACAAGCCTTCAAGATTTTATGATCACAGCACACAAGCACTTTTCTCTGACCTGAAGAATATGTGTGAAAAATAACTTCAGGCAAGAGTACACAGATTCAGACAAGGAGCCTTGGGAGCAGAGCAATAAACACACAGATGCGTGATGGGAAGTTAATGTTTCTTCAAACTTTGGTAGACTTTTGATGAAAGAACGGAGAGGAAAGGTTATGAGTTTAAGACATAGGTGATGTGATGTTTATGTAAAAGTATATTATTATTATTAAGTATCTATCATTTGACGTGTTATTGACTTTTTTAGACAATTGTGTTTAGATCATCACTTTTTCAACTATATAAGCCGCTGCCTGTGAGTGGCAAATTGAGATCCGGTATTTAGCTGTGCAGAGGTAAATGGTCTCCCGGTCGTGACAAATTGAACTTACTTTTGCCTTGTCAACAGAAGTCATGTCTTTCGTTATTTCAAATTTCCTGCAAAAGCTGGAGAGCCCAGCCAGGAGTCCCATTTGTCTTCAACCGACAGCTTCCACTGGAATACCTCCAACCCCTGCTGCATAAACATTGCGCGTTTTTGGTAAGGTAAGCAGACATCATGTTACCTAAAGTTCTGCCTATTTAAGTGGGCAGGTAGTACCTGGAGCTGCCGTCTTTAAGGTGAGGACAATGCGGCCTGCGTTCCATGTTTATACATTATATGACTTGTTTTCTTTGGCAATGGTAAACATGGATGAAATGTAAATGGTGTTAACGCACGCAAGATTGTGTATGAAAATTGCACAATGTTAGGATATGGCACTACATAATCAGTAGATAGTTTTTCCCAAAATATAAAGTTGAAAGTGGTCAAGCGTGGGTGACTGGAAGTTGGGAATGCAATATGTTTTCCAAACTTTTGACATAGAGGGATGGCAAAAAAGGATGATGTTGCTAAACTTTACCTCCAGTAAGAACTGAACGATCGAATCACTGCCCAGACCTAATGTCTGAAAGTCACTCTATGGCCTATGAGGCGCATGATTTAAGGGTTATCCTCTTTTGAGTACAGAGTAAAGTAACCAGTGGCTACCAACTTAGTATATAGCATTGAGTAAAAAACTGTGATTAATTTTAGAAATAGTTTATTTTTTAAAAATATGTTGGTGACAAATGTGTGTATGTACATATAAATAGAAATGTTGCCACAGAGTAATCTTCTTTCATAACGTGATGATACATACTGTATAACTAAGAAATACATTGACAGATTTCCTATCTTGTGAAGGATAGTGTAACACTTCAGGAAAGGAAGTTTTTAATCAGGTAAAACATCAAGTGAAAAGATAAAAAAGCTAAAGAAATATTATTTTAAAAGTTGCTAGAAACACGGGGACTATGGATGCCCCCCTAGAACATATGGAAAAAACCTTTCCTGCAGATCAGAAAAGGTTACAGAAATATTGTAAAGAGTGGTTTAAGGATACCCAGAAACACACGTACCCCTGGACAAAGGAAGGGACATTTGGTGATAACATATTAGAACATACTACCACGTAGCTTAATAGTAAATATACTGGATTTAAGTTACAGAGCAAAAGGCCACGTTAGCCTTGTGGCGACTCTGTTCTGAGAAGCCTAAAAACTCTTTATATACTATCACATATTGTACCTTGTCCGCTCCTCCACCCCCATATGACCCTGCAAGTAACTCTCCCAAAATACCCGGTATTTATACATTAGCACAGTTAAAGGACGCTGCAGTTGGATTTGAGAATCCAGAGTTTGCGACCCCTTCACTATCTCCAAATGTACCCCCTAATGTTGCCCTACAGACATCAAGGCCAGAAAACACACAAGTACTCCCTAACAATAATCAAGTGAGGGTGATTCTCAGTTCTCAAGATAACTGGAAGCACAGTTCACATTACATTCAGATCGGGTCTCTCCCCAAGAGGTTAGAGACGAAGGGCTGGGTCCAGAAGACAATGGTGATCAGTCACAAATCTATTCAGTAATGTCACATTTGTTACAACAACAAAACAGATACAACAGGAAGGGTAGTGAAAGAGTGGGTGTCTACCCCACAAAGCAGAGAGATACAGATGATGCAAGGTGAAATCATTATGTAGGTAGGGCTGTTGGTATGGCCCAAAGATCAGTACCTTGAAAAAAGGATGAGGACTTTAAAAAGGCTGAGGATGATTTAAAACCTTGCCAAAAGGAGAAAGAAAGCATTATAATTACATGAGAGACCATTCAGAAATGGTTGTCATGAAGTGAAGATAGAAAAAATGAGAGAGATGCACAAAGAGAAGGACATTGTGATAATATATTAGGACAAAATCAGGGATGATTTGGGCAAATGGACAGAATAGAATCAGTACATAGGTATGTAAATGACATAGGTGAAATACTTCAATCTCAGGAGGCTAGATGCCCCACCTACAAAATTACCACCCGAGAAAGGCCCCTCATCAATCTTGATCATAGGGATAGATCAATGGGGTCGCCCAGTCACACTAATATATTTATAAAGACAACTAGAGAAGGAAGGCAGGGCGCTTTCTCCTATACTAGTAGACCCCGAGTGACAGAGCTCGAGCAGTTATGGTTTCAGGGAACGCATGGTCAGCTATATCCCAGAAAAGGATCTTAAAAGGTTAAAGAAGGATTGATGTCACATAACATACTGCTACAACAGTTGAGTGTTCAATCGGTTCTACACAGCACTGACTTCATCCCCAATGATATAGTCATCCAAGGGGAAAATAGTTCGCATAACATTGTAATCTTTGTGGACAAATTGAAGGTTTAGGTCCGCAGATGAGCCCATGGCTACAAGAAGGGTTGTTTGATCCACATGATGTGGCTAACACTGAGGATTGCACTCTCCATGGTGAGATTGGGATTGGGATTGGGATTATCGCTAGGTGCAACAGAGTCTGTGCGTAGGGCAAAAGTATGCCACATAGTATAATCCCCAACATCCTGTTACCCCAGTGCACTATATGTCCTTGATACATAAGGGAACTGGGACACCTTATTATGTTCCATGACCACAAATGGATAAGGCAAACCTCAAAAATCTGTTACCACTGCTCACAGAGGGAACAGAAAAATTGATTGGGACCTTTGAAAAACAAACTGCAGACATCACCCTGTCAAAAGTGCACATGAATAGTCTGCTGAGTTCCCTTATAGGAGATGGGATAGACACTGTCTTCCACAAAGCTGGAGTGAGAAATGTCACACTTACTGAAACTAGACGTGATGGGTCCTCATTTAACTTGGTTTGACCAGTAGTCTGGGATCAGCTGAAGAAAATGTATCCTGATAGGCCAGACATTGGGTTTCTCATGGCTCATCAAAACGCCAAATGAGGGCCATGCTCAATTTCTCAGCAGTTTGAAAGAGAAAGGGACTCAAGAAGTAGGCCAAGATTAGGAAGTAAAAGGAGGAAATGATGCGTAGGCCTGTAATGTAATAAATTAGGGCTTACCATCTGGTGTGCAGTATAATGTAGACAACATAGTGCATTGACAGCAAAACCCTGGATGGAGATACAGGCACATATAATACATTTTGTAAAAAGAAACAAGAGAAAGAGAGGATCAAGCAGGAGGTAACGGAGAAGGCAGCAGACAAGTTAGTACAGCAAAAACTAACAAAGAAGGGTGCAATGGAAGGGGCTGTAGTAACAGCCACCCTATGACTGCGATATACTTAGTTGATTTTATGAGTATTGTCAGATCAGTATGATAGACTATACCATCACAAATGCTATCTAAGATAGATGACAGAGTATTGGTCAACCACTAAAACAATGTAGGCAAAATGCATATTGACCCACTAAGGATTATTGTCAAGCAGAATGCTGCCATGCCAAAGAACACCACAGTATAAAAACTCACCACAAGGGTTGTAAAAGAAAAAGAGAAAATTACACAGAAGTATCTGAACTTTCAGCTCCAGGAGCTGGAAGGTCCATTAATTGACTGAAATATTGAAGCAGAGTAATATTTCTATTCAAATTTAAGGGTTCCTGGGAAAACTTCAGCAGTGATCATCATGTTAGTTAAATTAGAAACAATGATAGCAAGGCACCAAATTGATTGTGCCATAATAAAACACTTCTGATGGCACTACACAAAAATACGTTTTTGATGTGTTTTATTCAAGGTGGAAGGGGTCAGAACAAATTCTTCTGAACACAGACAAACATCAAATGCATTAACCATCCGGACTGTATATATGCATACCATCTGAAGAGAAAACCGTTGTTCACAACGGTATCACTATTACATATTCATCACAGGTATCAGAACCCCTTAAATACTGAAGAGGAACTTTTGAAAATATCTCTGTGTGATATCTTTGGGTCTGGTGAAGGTACCAAATGTCTCAACAGTCAGAGAGTGACCAATCGCAGCAGATCCCCAAATCAATTATCCATATTTATAACTGTTGGATTGTTGCCCTTTCCAACGGCACTGATTTCAGCAGAGCAACAATACTAGCACCATCTAATAACACATTAATGGGAGAAATCCTCGAACACCTAGGTATTGACTGTACATTACCTTTAGGTCTCCAGACAACATATATCAATGTAACTGAACACCCGCAGGATTAGGGGCTAGAAGAATTAACTCACAAAAAACATACAGAGGAAGAATTATTGGTACATATAGGCAGGAATATAGATAACTATCTTGATATAACTGGGGTAGAGGAGCTCTTAAAAGGATAACTGAATGTAACTTTGTTACCAGTAGAATAGAGGAGTTGGTTGCAAATTGTACAAAGCCTGTTGGGATTGCCCAACCAATGGTGAGGTATCCTCTAGAGGAACCAGCAGATTAGTAATGGTGAGGAAGGGTAAATATGTGTTCATTGATCCACCCACTATCCTGGCCACTAATAAATGGTAAAGAAAGAACATTGTAAGGAAAGTTAATGATTATAACAGTACTGACATGGCTACTCTTCCTGATTGTGTGTTGTTTCTTGTACATGACAGATGCTTTTAACACAGGGACAAATAGAAAAAAAAGAAACACAGTTAATTAATACGGAATTAGCTTCCTTTACTCAATGGTTACATGGTATATCCCATGTGGGCCCATGAGAAACATCATGAACATCACTAAAAAGAAAGGCGTGTAAAAGTAGGCGTATGAATGATGTACAATGCTTTGAATGCAACCAAATAATAGTTATGTTTGGTGACCTCTTGTTGAAAGGGCGGATATAATTGGATTTAAAGAGCATGAAAACAATTTATTGGAGTCCCAAATTTCTCTTATTGACAAAATTGCTGATGAGTCTTCCCTGCAAGGACACACCTGAGCAACTGTTGTGAACATCAGATGATGTAAGCAGCTTTCTTGCATTTTGTCAAGCTCTGTGCGAAGCTCCTACTTAGGGTCTACCTGACTATACTAACAATTTTCACCTCTTTGTTCATTAATCTGAAAGGTGTGCTCTTGTAATTGTTACCCAGCGATAGTGCGGGCACAAACAGAATACACATATATATATTTTCACTGAAAAAAACAAAGGTTACATGGATGTTATAGTTAAGTTCTGAATTTACTTGTACAAAACCAGAGAAATTCAGCAGTTATAGTTAGAGTTCTTTCAAGTCACTATAACTTGTGCCCTAAGGTAACTATAGCTCGCGCCCTTGCCATGCACAGTTTTCTTATCAATAATGTTATTGCAAAAATTGCAGTGATATCAAAGATGCCAAACAAGATCTAATCAGTTACATAATATGTGGAGTAATTAGCTGTGTATGGGGAAGGCACAAGTTATAGTTACCTTAGGGCACAAGTCATAGTTACATTAAAGAACTCTGACTATAATTGCTGAATTTCTATGGTTTTGTACGAGTAAATTCAGAACCTAACTGTAATGTCCCTGTAACCTTTGTTTTTTTAAATGAATTTTTATGGGTTTTTAACATAAAGTAATTTTAATTACTATACACTATTCCAACCCCAGCCCCGCACAGCCTAACCACCCAACCCCGTGCCACACATTGCCTTTGGCCATGCGCAGCACAAGTTGGCCACAGGGCATGTCTGTGTTAGTGGATGTGTGAGTGGGTGCGTGAGTGAGTGGGTCTGAAAGTGGGTCTTTCAGTCTATGAGTGGGTCTGAGTGGGTGCATGAGGCATCTGAGTGGGTGTGGTAGTGGGTTCCTGAGCCTCTCAGTGCACATATAAGTGAATTAATTTGTGTATGAATGAGTCTGTGTTTTTTTCTTTCACATTTTTCCATAATCGTGAACATTTTGTGAATAATTCATGGAAATTTGTGAATTTTTGCGAATATCACGTGCTGTGATGCAAAATTATATTAAACCTATAATTTGTCCCTAGTACACACCTATATCACACCCCTGGGGTCAGGGTACCTTCACCCTGCCCCCTTTTGCCACTTTCAATTTGAATTTTCACCCCCGGACACTGTGTCCCATGAAATAAAATAGCGGTCACAACTTTCTACTCAGGTTGCGATCAGTCAATTGCAATGCTTCTTTTCACACACGTATTTGCGAAAATTCGTGAATTTCGCAAAGTATTCGCATCCAGAGATATATATAAAGTAATTAGCCCTTAAATATCTCCTAAACTACTGAACATATTCACCCCAAATAACAAAAAGCACAAACTGCGTACTGGCAGCTAGCCTTCAGTCAAATTTGGTGTAATTCCGTCCAGTGGTTCAGGCTGTAGACGTGTTGACAGGTCCTATGGGAATTACCATGGGAAAGGCAATGTTTTTTGAGCCCCCGTGTTCTCTGCCCCCGCTTGATGGATCACCCCAAAACTTCCTGTGTGCAACAGAATCACTGGGCCACTTTTTTGGAAAAATTCATGAAGATTCGTCAAACAGTGCCAAGATATAAGCAAGTCAAAAAAAGTTTCTGTTTTTTCTATAGAAACATGGTCCTAACTAGAACTACCACATATTATATGCATGTTGTATGCTTGCACGAAGGAGGCACCCACCTGATAGAGTTCGGTAACAATGAGCAGCATTTGGGTGAATGTACTGTTGTTTGCTACCTGAACTGCCATTGTCCCCTTTTCAAACACATGCCTGCTGCAGAGACAGGACATGACTTACATGAAGTGGCGCAGATTACAATAATCGGCGTCTCCAGGCTGTGTTAGGAGTCTCAGGGGTGAGATGTGGCAAGGTGAAATGGATCATTAGAACTACTGATAAAGGGACACACGCACATTTTGAAATTTGAGTAAGAGAGAGATGGAGGCTGGGAATGCACTTGCCACTACAGTACAGGTAAGTGCCCAAAACCAAAATGTTCTTGGTATTACAATCCACTGAGAGAAAATATGATTGGGACTGTGTAAAAACGATTAAGAAAAATCAGAGTGGTAGCATATCCAGCTTGATGCATTATGGGAAATGAAGTCTGCTTGTAATCATGAATGAACTGAAAGAGGAGTAAAAACGTATTTAAACACTAGTGGGCGTGAGTCCTGTAATTACCGGCATCTGAAGAAGGCACTTCGCCGAAACGCGTCATGCTGGGGTGAGGAAGTGGAATCCAAGAGTGCCCCAGGCTCTGTAGTGGAGCTGCCTGGTTTGGACATTAATTACGTGCAGTGCTGCTTGCACGAAGGAGGCCCCCACCTGATAGAGTTCGGTAACAATGAGCAGCATTTGGGTGAATATATATATATATATATATACAAAATAAATATATGTATATATATATATATATATATATATATATGTATATATATATATATAAATATATATATATATATATATATATATATATATATATATATATATATAGAGAGAGAGAGAGAGAGCACTAAATTCTCCAATGCCCTAGATACAAGTGCCAACGTGCCTTCGTAGATGAAGCACCACAGATGCGCACAGCATATCTTTTTTAAGCTAACAAAGGTTGCCAAGTTCATTTTCAAACAGGCAACCAGAGGAAAGGAGAAGTGCGCCATCGCCAAGGTCAACCTCCTAGCTGTGCAAATAGGAGATCAAGTCTTTTTATAAGGAAAATCGATGGCCCGTTTTCTGCAATGATGAGCACCCCTACTGCCATAAAGGTCAAAGGCAGGAAGCCATGGATCCACCTAGTGGATGTTCAGATGAATCCCGAATCACACCAAGCACCGCCAGCGATATAAATAGGAAAAGAGGAGGGAAAGAAAATTGCAACTGTAAACTCCCCCCTTCCCACCCAACCTCTGCTTTGGGACCATTTTTGGATTCCACGAGTGAAAAGTTATGTATTTTTGTTTTCTTACTTGTCTTTTGATACAGTTATTTCTGTTGTTTCTTTTCTATTGTTATGCATGTTTAAACTCTACTTATATATCACACACCTGGTAAGAGAACTGTCTACTCATACCAATGTATTTCATAATATTCATGCTAGCCTGCTAGATAACTTGTGGTGTCAACATATGTCAGAAATACGATTAAAAAGCACTAATGAATCATGTTTTGTTTGCTCATTGATACCGCACACCACAGGATCAGATAGATTCCATTCCATTCCATTCTGGAGAACAGCTCTATGGGGGTCATTCTGACCCTGGCAGTCACCGACCGCCAGGGCCAACGACCGCGGAAGCACCGCCAACAGGCTGGCGGTGCTTCCTGGGCCATTCTGACCGCAGCGGTAAAGCCGCGGTCAGAAAAGGGGAACCGGCGGTTTCCCGACGGTTTTCCCCTGGCCCAGGGAATCCTCTGTGGCGGCGCTGCTTGCAGCGCCGCCATGGGGATTCCGACCCCCTTCCCGCCACCCTGTTCCTGGCGGTTGTTACCGCCAGGAACAGGATGGCGGGAACGGGTGTCGTTGGGCCCCTGGGGGCCCCTACACTGCCCATGCCACTGGCATGGGCAGTGCAGGGGCCCCCTAACAGGGCCCCATAATGATTTTCAGTGTCTGCTTTGCAGACACTGAAAATCGCGACTGGTGCCACTGCACCCGTCGCACCCCAGCAACTCCGCCGGCTCCATTCGGAGCCGGCTTCATCGTTGCTGGGTCTTTCCTGCTGGGCCGGCGGGCGGCCTTTTGGCGGTCACCCGCCGGCCCAGCGGGAAAGTCAGAATGACCGCCGCGGTCATTTGACCGCGGTGCGGTCTTCTGGCGGTCTCCGCCCGCCGGGGTCGGAATGACCCCCTATGTCTCTTACACCTCTGTCTCTATAAGATTAAGGCCCGAAAGGAGCTGAGAGGATGGGGTAATACATTGTTTAGTTGATACCACAAAATACGACTCCTTAGTGGAAGTATTATATATCCTTACAGATAGGCAGCCCTTTAAGGATGAGATAGCACAAATGCAGAAAACAGGCCATCTTAACACTGAGGAATGGACAGAAATGGTTCTAGGTTTAGGATTTTTAGGAGTGACACATCAGCCCACCAAGTATAATAGTTAGGTAGTAAACCCCTTACCCTTGGATTGTGTTAGTAGGCCAGGACTTAGAACTACTGGATCAGTTAATGCCCATAACCAATGGAATTCTGAAATTGAGCTTTCATGAAGGGCCATATTGCTATGGAATGGTACTGGCATTATTCAGGATGCAGTAGGAAAGTGTGCCTGTGTATGGGATGATAATAGTCCATGATACAGCTAGATGATAGTACAGTGAGTCCTTGGACTGTCATGAGATGAATGTTTGTTTCTTTATGTTTCAGAGGAAATGGCAATAATCAATATAGGGAAAGATATCAACTGCAGTACCACAATAGATAACACTTACATGAAGGGGGGGACATCTAGCCTCACAGACTATTATTGGCAGTGTGGAGAACTAATATACACCCAGTTGCCACCTCTGGAATGGCCCCTGCTCTTTTGTTACTTTGCACACACCAGCTTTGGTTATTCCGGGAATCATTATCTCTAAACTACAAGATCACCCCATGAGCTGTCCAACTACTTTGTTGCAATGTATTAAAAAGGAGTGGTCAAATCGTAGGAAGAAATACACAAATGAATTCCATCAATCATACAACAAATCAGTCGTTGAGCATGCAATTTAATTGCTTTTTAATCGAAGCATCTTACCCCATCCCACCAACCAGGACAACTGTTCAAATTGCAGCAGTCATTTTTATATACACCAACAAAAGTAAACATTTCAAGACCTTATGGTTAGTGTCTCTCACCCAAAGACCACTTAAAATCTAAAACACTAAACAATAAACATAAGAAAACAATGAATAATCCGACAATTCTGTTGCTAGCAAAATATGAAAAAATACAAAAATGAGGGAAAAAGAAAAAATTAAGATTTACTTGACCATACTTCAATTCCCTCGTTATAACTCAACCCACGGCGGCCATCTTAACATTTACTCTATTTATTATTTGGCGGCCATCTTGTAGAGGTGTCTCATAGCCTTATTCAGTAACTAAAAATAAGCAATGCCACTAGTAACACTATTTGTATTATTAGAAACCTAGAGATTACTGAAAAAAGGGGGTATCTTCAAGGATATATTTCTATTCCCAAATAGAATCTTAAAAAACTGATGTAAGCATAATCGGCATGATTAGTGACACATGAATGAACCTGTAATTAAATTTGAATAAAAATACCTCGACCTAATTAAAACACTCTAATATACAAGAGACCGGGTTATTTCCTTCTTTTTTTAAATTCAGAAACAGAAACAAAATTCAAGGTGAGCTATAGCAGTGCCCAAATTTCATCTTGATCATTCAAACCGTGTCTCGCTGTTCCGAACTTCTCAAAGAATCGCGCTTCCTTCCTAATCAAATGTTGCAACACTGATCGTCCGTCTCCTTTAGGTTGAACCACCAGTACAGTCCACCACATATCTTGAGATGAATGGTTCAGGTTGTGATGTCTGCCCTATATAAATCTGGTCACACAGGCATTTGATACAATAAATTACATTTTTTGTGTTACAATTTGAGAAATTCACTTGTCGATGTACAATTTCGTTCAGAATTACCTCCTTCGATTCACTGGTGAATTGGCATGCTACACAGTTCTTACATTTATAATGTCCCTGTAAGGGGGGTAATTGTAATAAATCTATGAGATCTCTTTTGTCTTATGTTGGGTATGTGGCCTTCACCCAGTGTTCCCTTAAGTTGCGAGCTCTTTTAAACACAAACAATGGTTTTTCTATCTCTAATCCTGCCAAGATTCTCCAATTTCTCTCTATAATTGACCGTACCTTGTTGGCCTTCGGACTATAGGTAATGACACAGGTTACTGGATTCTCTTTTTGTCGTTGTTTGGGGAGCAAAAGTGTTTGCCTTGGGGTGTACCACGCTCTCTTTAATGCTGTTTTGACTAATTTTTTAGGGTATCCTCTGTTTATTAATTTTGATACCAACTCTGATGCATTATTGAAATAATCATCTTTATTTCTACAGTTCATTTGTATCCGGAGGAACTGCCAGTAAGGGGTATTTTCTTTCAAAAACCTCGGGTGGCCACTCGTAAAGTGCAACAAGGTATTTCGGTCTGTTGGTTCTTTATACAAACTTACTTGTAAGCATCCTTCTTTAGAAATAATCCATAAATCTAAGAAATGTATCTTTTGATTATCAGCATGCATAGTAAAATTAAAGTCTGGTGTGCGATGGTTAAGCCATTCATGGAATGTACACAAAGACGCCTGATCTCCTTGTCAAATCATAAAGATATTGTCTATGTATCTAAACCATTTTAAAATATTTTTCAAAAAAGGGTTGCAGTTATCGTATACCCATTTCTTTTCTAAACAGTCCATTACTAGGTTAGCTACTTCTGGGGCAAAGCTACAACCCATCGCCACTCCTTTAATTTGCAGAAACATTGTCTCTGTGTATAAAAATTATTTTTTTGTTAGGCATAGACTGGCCAAGGTGGTCAAAAATTTGGTTGGGGTATCGATAGGGGGAGACTTAGTATCAAGCACTTGTCTGATGACCTCTATTGCCTCATCTTGGGGAATATTTGTATAAAGTGCTTCAATATCAAAGGTCACCAAAATGTGTTTGTTTTCATCGAATGGTAAATCTTCTATTTTATTTATCATGTCCATAGAGTCACGGACATATGCTTGTGTTTAAGCCACAGATGGTTTCAAAAAAATATCGACATACTGGGCCAAAGGTTCTAAGATGGAACCACATGCTGACGCGATAGGTCTGCCTGGAGGATTCTCTGAATTTTTATGTATTTTAGGCAGAATATAAAAGCGGGGAATTCTCCTATCACTTTGGTTCAGAAATTCATATTGTTTTTTGCAGATCCATTTATTATCTAAGGCCTCTCTTGTGGTGGATTCAATACTGGCTTTTAACAATCTGGATGGATCCTCATCGATAACACGATAATGCTCTTGGTTATTGAGCTTTCTCATTACTCCCAAATCGTACAGGCCTTTACTCCATATTATTATACCACCTCCTTTATCAGCAGGCTTTATAATAATATCCTGATTAATAGCTAAACTACGAATTGCTACTTTTACTTGTTTAGTACAATTCTCCCTAAAGTACAAATTTTTAGTATTCAACATATCAATCTCCCTTAATACTGAATCTTCAAATACTGTTATTTCAGGGGGCATATCTTTCTTCTCAGGACAGAAAGACGATTTGGGTCTCAAACCACTGCTGTTGAGGCCTTCTGTAATATTAGAATCTCGGAAGAATGATTTTTATCTAATTTTACGCAGAAACCTAAGTACTTCCGTCTTAATTTCAACTGGATCTGGGTTTTGGAGTGGAACGAAGGACAGACCTTTATTTAATATTTGAATTTCCATTTCATTACCAATGGAAGAGAACAGCTGCAGAATATTATGGTTCTCCAAGAACACAGGTTGTTCAATGATGCCCAGCTGTTGTTTGGAAGTATTCTACTGTTTCTTCTG
The DNA here is from genome assembly GCF_031143425.1 of Pleurodeles waltl. NCBI lineage: Eukaryota > Metazoa > Chordata > Amphibia > Caudata > Salamandridae > Pleurodeles > Pleurodeles waltl. The sequence continues at coordinate 334,870,632 of NC_090446.1, forward strand.
GCAAAAGCAACTGCTTGATGGTTACAAATAACTACATGGGAACTAATGAAGGTGATTAATGCTACAAAAGATGGATTCAAGCCATAAAGGAAGAGCTCTGTGAGAATGATGATCATGCAGCACCAGAATGTATTTGATATTATGACGAACTAAGGAGAAGTATGCGCAAAGATAGGGACTGCTTTCTTTTACTTACATCCCGGCAAAAGATACGGACAATGGAACATTGTCGAAGGTCATGCAAACTTTGAACAATCTACAAAAGAAAATGGTGGATGAAGGTAGTGCTCCAGATGAATGGTTTAGAGGGTGGTTTGATTGGCTACCATCCTGGATGTCAGGACTGTGTAAGGCTTTATTGGCATTTCTTGTGGTATTGCTTTTGATATGTTGTGCTATTCAATCGGTTTTAGCCTTTTTGTAAGAGGATGAGCACAAAGATGGGAGAGATGTTCACAGTTAGGCCACCTCACAAGTAGTAGATGCTCAGGACAATACATATCATTTGATACCAAGCGCAGATCCAGGATTAGGGAAAGTAGTTGAAATATCAGCTAGAGGGGTGAATGTTAAGGAGAAAATCGAATAAGGAGAAATCTTGATACCGGAGACATCTGTAGAAAGCATTTCTGAAACAGACATGGTTAAAGAACAGTTCAGGCCTAAGATTCACGGCGGTACAAAATAGGTGAGAGTTCACTAGAAATTACAATGCATGATCAGCAAGTTTCGGCTAAATGAAAATGTGTTTAAACAGGCCTTGAACAGTTTATTAGCACAGCACACAAGTATGTATCTCATTCTCCTACTGAAAGAAAAAGTGACCAAGAGAATACTGGTGAAAGAGTAGACAGATTCAGATAAGGAGTCTTAGGAGCACAACAATAAACACTCACCCATGCTCCAGGGGAAGTTTCATCAAAGCTTTGTTATACTTATGATATGAGAATGTAGAAGAAAGGTTACGAGCTTAAAAGACACAGGTGATGTGATGTTTATGTAAAAGTACATTATTAACTTTGTATCCTTTGACATGTTATTGGCTTTTTTTAGACAATTGTGCTCAGGTCATCTCTTTTTCAACTATATAAGCAGCTGCCTGTGAGTGGCAAATTGAGATCAGGTGTTCACCTGTGAGGAGGTAACTGGTCTTCCGGTCGTGACAAATAAACTTACTTTTGCATTGCCAAGATAAGTCTTGTCTTGTCTTTTTTTATGTCAGTTTTCCCACAAGAGATCAAAGGCATTGTAGAGCAGCCTTCCTGTCTCCTTTTTCCCAGCTGGAGCGCCGCACAGCAGGGCTACGGAGTAGCATTGTTGGCATTCCCTTATGCAGACCGTGGCATTGTGCAGTTAGCCCTTAGAGGCTGGGGATTGTGCTTCCAGGTGCTGGAGGCAGCATTGAGGTCTCAAGGCATGAGTAGGGAATCTCACAGCATGGTGGGCCAGAGCTTTCCTTCTAAGGGACAGGGAGTTGTCCTGTTGGCCCATTTATTTTTAAAATGTAATTTACATTCCTTGCCATGGTTTTACTCTCCCGTTTCTGATTGGTGGTCTTGAGGAGCAGGAATGATTGGCTCTGTTGGGCTACCAGGGCTTAGGGACTGGTTGATCCCTAAGTTTGGTTTCTCTTATTTTAGAGGTCTTTTCCTCAGGGGTGCTTAGGGCGACTTCAAGTGGCTTCTGAGGGCCACGTGGCTGCTCGATGTGTTCTTTGGAAGTGAAAATGGAAGGCAGAGGCTTCAGAAAAGGCTACTGTAATAAAGCTCCCATTTGATGGTAAACAATTGTTTGGGGAGAAGTTGACCAACATCTTTATGAAGGCTTTATGAAGGCTTTTAAACAGAGAAAGCATACTCTTCCTTATAGGGGTAAAGCTGAATCTTCTGCTTACCCTCAAAGGTTTTTGGGACATTCATCACGTTCATCTCCCAAAAAAGACTACACGTCCTTTTCTTACAGCAAGAAAAGGTTCTTAGTCAAGAACACAGAACACAAAGGGCCTGATTCTAACTTTGGAGGACGGTGTTAAACCGTCCCAAAAGTGGCGGATATACCACCTACCGTATTACGAGTCCATTATATCCTATGGAACTCGTAATACGGTAGGTGGTATATCCGCCACTTTTGGGACGGTTTAACACCGTCCTCCAAAGTTAGAATCAGGCCCAAAATCTGATAGTACAGACCAACAGGGAATGCCTAAAACAAGTCCCTGACAGGTGCAGGGGAATCCGGCATCAACAGTGTTTCTGGTTCCATGAGATTTTGTCTTCAGATCTGATGCTATTTGTTCCTACCCTATGGGATTCTCTTGCAGAGGTGTTATCTCAAGAAGTGTTCTTTGGTGGCTCCAGTCTGTAAACCTCCTGGGGGGTTTCCTTCACTCTTCCACATTCTGTGGTAATCACAAGAGACGCCAGTCTTTCAGGATGGGGGAGCATGGCTTGATCAGGCCCCGGGTGGATGGTCTCTGGTTCACAGCATGAGGTCTTCCAACTGCAGAGACCTAGAGGCTGTACATCTTACTTTGACTGCTTTCTTGCATTTCATTCTTGAAAGCGTGCTAGTGATTCAAACACACAATATGATGGCAAAGGCCCATTTGAACAAGCAGAAGGGGATGAGGTCAGCTTCTCTGAGCAAAAATCTGAGATAAAATCTTTCTCTGGGCAGAGAGGAGGATCAGAACCTCGTCATCCATTTATATACAGCGGTCTCTGTATGTGGTGGCTGACTCATTTACAGGAGTATTTTGTCTTCAACAGAGTTTTGCCTTCATCCAGGGTATTCTCTCAGATAGTCCAGAGGTGGGGTCTCCACTGAAAGACCTATTTGCGACCACTTCAGATGCTCTACTTCACAGGTTTTATTCTCAAAGACGGGAAATGCAAGTATGGGAGGAAATGTTCTTTCGTGCAGGTGTCCTAGGGGTCTTCTTTATGCTTTTCCACTCATTCCAGAGTTTCTCCTGAGGGTCAGGAGAGAAGGTAGCAGTCATTTTGATTGCTCCAACATGTGCACAGTCAAACTGGTTTCCTCTCTTGACATTCATGAAAGTGGAGGAGGAATGGAGATTGCATACTTCTCCTCCTTCTGTATCATTCCTGATTCTACAGCAGGAAGATCTAGCCAATCTCAAGTAAGCGGTCTGGAGGTTAAGCGGTTTGAAATACATAGTATCTTCTCTGCAGGCGTCTTGAAGATCTTCAAATCGGAACGCATACTCAAGACATTGGAGATCTTTTAGTTCATGGTGTTCTTTTAGACAGGTGGATCCTTCTACTACAATAATTTTTTAGGTCATGACTTTTCTTCAGAATGGGTCTTCCATTGGCCTTCAAGTCCCTACTCTTAAAGCTTGGCGGCTCTTAGAGCTTTTTTTTTGGTAACCACCTTGATCCTCAGGCTATGGGTCCTAGATTTTTAAGTAGGTTAGTGAACATACACCCCTCTCCTCCTCATCTTTTTCCCTCTTGGCATCTGCTTGTAGTTCTGGAGGCAGTAAAGTTACCTCTAAATAAATCTTTATAGGAGATTGATAGTAAAATCTTGACTCCTACTACTTTTTTCCTGGTTTCGATCACCGCAGCTAGACTGCTGGTGGAGTTAGCAGCACTATCCTATAGACATCTATTTTGCAAAATGTTGAGGATAGAGTGAGACTGTGCTTTCCTTCATTTCAACAGTTAACTGCTCCTTCCACAGGGAACAGAGGGTGATCCTCCCACAGTTTTGTTCCGCTCCTTCTTTGGAGGAGGAAGTGCTTCTCCACAATTTGGATGTTAGAAGCTCTCTTCTAGTTTATATTTAGTGGGTGGTTTCCTTTCATGCCTCTGAATCTTTATTAGTCACTTCTGACCCACCTAAAAATGGTTCCAAATTGCTTGTTCCTTCTCTCAGCTGATGGGTTAGATCCCTCATTTCTATGGCCTCTTCTGTTCAACACTTCCTATTCCAGCGGGGATTCAGGGGAGGTCTACCTGGAAGATGACTTCTTAGGTTGCACAACTGCAAGGTGCTTCTATTTCTGAAATTTGTAGAGCAGCTGTGTAAGCTTCCCCTTCCACTTTTGTAGGTCATTATTGAATTGGGCAAGGCCTTGATGTAGACAGGATTTTTGGTTCACAGGTATTAGCATCAATTAAGAAATAGTAGTTCTTTGCTTGCTTTACTTTCTGTATGTTTTATCATTGAATGTTTTGTGTGGAGCATACAAGTTTCGAGCTGTTCTGTTATTTGACTTTGTATGTCTTCAGGTCTTAATGTGAAAGTAAAGAAAGTGAGGGAGGAAGAGGAGGTAATGCTTCAATTACTTTTTGCATTATTCTGAGTCCTCACCTCGCTTTCCATACTCGTGTCCCTCCCTCCCGTGTTGACCAGGTCAACTAAAAACTGCACGGTTTAGAGCTTCACATGAACGGGAGGAGTGGAGAGGTGGAAGTGCTTTTTATTTGTGAAGCTGGGGCAATGGGGGATTGGTGTCTGGTGAGTCATCCCTGCCTCACTGTGTAAGTATAGAAAGCGAGGGTAAGGACTCCAAGTAATGCACTTACTGGTAAGTAATTGAAACACTTACTACCATACTTTACTATTTTAATTTTCTTACAGGAGAATCTAAAAGACATGAAAGCTTACCATCCACAAATGTCAGGTCTGAATACTGACCCTAATTTGTTGGTCCCTCCAGTACAGGATTTCTGTGAACATCTACTGAAAATTCACAAATCAGCATGGGAAAATGTAACAATAGCAAAGCAAGGGTATGAATCAGCTGGTGAGAAAGTTTATATTGGAGATTTAGGCCGTCATTATGACATTGGCAGTAAATGGCACTTACTGCTGCAGTGACGACTGCCAACATACCGCAGCGGTGCCTAATATCAGTTCTCCATATTATGACACACACACACCAAACTGACAGAACACTGCCATATACACAAATCCGCCAGCCCAAAGGTCAGTGGTAAAGTGTCGGTACAAACACCCATACCGTTATGCCAAAAAACAACGCCCACCACATTATGACCCACGAATCACCACGGCAGACATTCAATGGCAGTAAACCATTGGCGGTACACCGCCGCGCTCAGAATGGCCACTCAAATACAAAACAAAACAACATTGGCCAAAACGAAAATCACACACCTGACACTGAAACACAACCACACCCATCCACCCACCCACAGCACTATAAAACATACACCCACATTACCCACAACCCTTCAAGAATACCAATAATCGCCACTAGACTAACACGAAGACCACCAAGGCAACTACACACACACACCACAAACACCCATCCTTCCGCCACGCACCCCAGATCCCACACCTCACCACATCACTTAACACCCTCTGCACAACACACACCACACAACACCCATGTCCCCACTAAGGCACCTCCGTTTCACTGATGAAGAGTTGCAGGTCATGGTGGAGGAACTAGTCAGAGTAGAACCACAGCTGTTTGGAGCACAGGTACAGCAAATATCCATTGCCAGGAAGATGGGGCTATGCTGGAGAATAGTGGACCGGGTGAACGCCGTGGGACAGCATCCAAAAAGAAGGGATGACATCAGGAAGAGGTGGAACGACCTATGGGTGAAGGTACATTCTGCGGCAGCAAGGCACCACCTCCCACCCAGAGGACGGGCAGTCGACGCCCACCTCCTCCCCCACAGCTCACAGCATGGGAGGAGCAAGTCTTGGCAATAATGCTTCCTGAGGGATTCACTGCAGTAGCCAGAGGACTGGACACTGGTGAGTCAATATTTACAACTCATCACCCCCCCCCATACCTGCATGCCATCACACCCCCTCACTCCCAACACTCTACTCCATCCCACACACTGCACCTACACACCTGAGTAACCCCAATGTCAAGCCCTGCATGCTATACCAATGCACGGACAGCCCTCCCAGCCCTGCATGTACACCCATCACCAAAGCATGCACAGCATGGAGAACTAAAAAGACATCACCATACACAAAGGTGGCAGGGCAACAGCAACAATAGAGGGGAAGATATGTCACAGACATGAAGTATATTACACCACTTACATCCCCACCGGCGCCCCAGTCAATCTCAGCGGCGAGGAGGTGCCACGACTATCCAGTCCCCCAACAGAAGATGCCACTAGTGATGACAGTAACTCTGGATTTCAGGATCTGGATGAACTACCTGGCCCATCAGGATTCACTGGTCAGCCGGCCACCACAGCCCACTCACAGTCCGCCACAGCGCCTCCCCAATCAGTATCCAACACCACAACACCCACCCAACGTCCCTACACCTCTGTCCCCAGGACATGTCAATCAGCAGTGTACCCACCTGTACAGGGACCCCAGTCCACATCTCACCCCAAAGACAATCAGGGACCTGGGGTCAGTGGCAGTGAGCACACGGTTCAGGGGACTGGGGCACAGGGGAACAGGGACACTGGGAGGACTGCTGTGCGCCGGGGGGGAGCAGGCCCAGGGAACCGACTCTCCAGGAGGCACTCACTAATCCTGGGGGCTTACCAACAATCCCAGGACAAGATGGGCCAGATCCTTACCAACATGCAGGAGAAGAAGCAGCTGCAGGAGGTACTCCATCAGGAGATCAGGGAGGATTTGCAGGCCCTCAACACCACCATGGTCTCCATAGTAAGGTGCTGGCAGATATGGCCAACATCATGAGGGAATGGACAGCATACCAGCAGGCCTCTACCACTAGCCAGTCTACTGACTAGCCCACCACTTCTGCTGCAGCTAGTGGGCAGGAGCCACAGGACCCACAGGCCACTTGCACCCCTCCTCTGCAGAAGGTGAACCACCCCGCAAACGTTCCCTGCGACCCAGACAGAAGCCAGAGACACTCGTCAAGACCAAGACCACTGCCAGGAAATGAGACCCTCCTAATGTCTCCCTTGTGTCTCACCCTGTCACATCGGCCACTTTGAACTGCCTTTGCTCCCCTTCCTATGGCCCCTTGGACACTAGACCTGTTCTACAAACAGACTGGAACAATACCCTGGACTTTCCTCAACCATCACTCCACTCCATTGCACTTTTCCATCAATAATTTGCACTACAATAAACACCCTTGAACACAACTTGAGTGAAAGTGTTTTATGTGATAAAAATTTGCATATATGAATACAGTCACATCATTTGCAAATGATCTGAACACTGTGATAGCATACATTTAATGACCTGTATCTGTCTGTAGTCATCAGTACACAGTTGTAACATCACCAACATCTGCAAAATGAGAAGCCGTAGGTGACAGTAAGTAGAGATGCAAAGGAAGTGAATTCCATCCTGCTACAGCCACACAGAAACATTAATAATCAGAGGTATGGTCAGTTCCACTGTCTCACCTGTGTGTCATTGGAAGTACTGACGTATAACTGATGTTCTGTTGTCCACATCCTCATCCTCTGCCTCCTCATCCTCACTGTCCTCAGGGTCCACTGCTGCCACAGGGGCATTTAAAGTCTCCTCCTCCTGCAGATAAGGCTCATGTCGTCTGAGGGCCAGGTTGCATGCAGCATGCCACTACTATCTGGCAGACTTTCTCTGGTGAGCAGCACAGGGATCCTCCTGTTAGAAGGAGGCATCCGAACCTGCCCTTCAGGAGGCCAAAGGTCCTTTCAATAATTCTCCTGGTTCGCCCATGTGCATCATTATAACAATTCTCCGCCCCTGTCCTGGCACTCCTCACAGGGGTCAGGAGTCACGATATGTTTGGGTAGCCAGAGTCAACTGCAAGTATTGAGGGACAAACATTAGCCTTACGCAATGTTTTGGGGTTAACACCAGAAGGCATACACTGACATATATAAGGTGGGGAGTCAGGCTCACCATTAGCCACACCCTGTGCCTTTGTAGTTGTGCCATCACATTTGGGAAGCTGCTATTCCTAAGGGTGAAGGCGTCATGCACCGACCCAGGATACTTGGCAGTGACGTGGGAGATATACTGGTCAGCCAGGCATACCATTTGCACATAGAGTGAGTGGAAACTCTTCTGATTCCGGAACACCTGTTAATTCTGACGGGGGGACAAACACAACATATATACCGTCAATCGGCCCGATATTATTGGGTATATGTCCCATTGCATAGAATCCCGCCTTTACAGTGGCCAAATCGTCCACCTGAGGGAAAGCAATATAGCTGCACATGTGTTTCACCAGGGCAGACAAAACCCTTGAGAACATTGGCTGGACATTCCTGCTTCCAAGCCCACTGTAACTTGGAAAGAACCAGTTGCCAGGAAATGGAGCACTGACAGAACCTGCACAAGAGGGGAGATGCCAGTGGGATGACTGATAGCTGATATCAGATCAGGCTCCAATTGAGCACACAGCTCTATGATAGTGGCCCTGTGCAGTCTATAGGTGAGTATTATGTCCCTGTCCTGCAGTGTAGCCAAGTCCAAAAGGGGTCTGTACACCGGGTCATGTCTCCTCCTCCGATTCCTCCGCAGTGGTAGGTATCTAAGGGACACAAGAGTGAGTAGGATGTCACGATTTGAATAATAGAACCACCACCTCAGTTTACATAGAGCAGTAATGTTATGGGACAATGGGAATGGCAATGTATGTGCAAATTATAGTAATGACGCAGTTCTTGTTTATCTGAATGTTGTCCACCACCAAAAAATGGCGACCGCCTATCCTGTATGTAAGGACAGGTGGAAGTGAGGTAATTCCGCCGGCGTTGGGCGTCATGGCAGAAGGCGGTCCTCCACCGCTGTGCTATTCCTCATTGGCAAATAGAGGGCTCTATGGAGTACAGTGGCCAATGGGGGATCACCGGCGATGGTGACAGTGTACACAGCCTTGGACGGGACTGCTATTTTCTGTCTATAACCTCACTTGATTCCTGACTTTCCACAGGACAACACCTACACTGCATGACCTGTGTCTGGATCCTGCCCTGGCCCTTGTGACTGGGGAAAAGGTCCCTGCTTTCACTTTGGAGGAGTTAGAGCGCTTGGTGGATGGGGTCCTACCCCTCTAAGGACAGCTGTATGGGCCTCCAGACCAAAAGGTGAGTACACCTTGGGCACGATGCATGTGACAAGGTTGCATGGAAATGTGTGTGCAAGCATCGTGTCATTTGGGGGGGGATATGTCTGGTGGTAGTGTACATGGTAGGCACCAGATGATCTGTGTACCAATGGAGATGGAAATGGGATCTGTGGGCCATATGTGTGACAGGCTGGATTGTATGTGTATTGGTGTCCTCCTGTCTGTGTTTCCTCTGCAGGTCAGTGGCCATCAGGAGAAGGGATTGTGGTGTGCCATTGCCAAGGACGTGCGGACCCTGGGGGTGTACAGCAGGTGGAGCACCCACTGTAGGAAAAGATGGGAGGACATGAGACGCTAGGCCCGGAAGACCGCGGAGGTCCAGCTGGGGATGGCCTACCAATGAGGGCAGGGAACCTTCGGAACCCGAGCCCCCCTGATGGCCTGCATACTGGCGGTGGCCTATCCGGAACTGGATGGGCGCTTGAGGGCAAATCAGCAGCCATAAGGGGGTGAGTACAGTGGGCGTTACAACTATAATTGGTAGGTGTCATGGGATCCTGGTGGTGGGTGTCAGTTAGTGGGTGTCCCTTAACGCCAGGTCAGAGATCGCAATGTGATCCAGCTCAAGGGTAATGGCTGTATTGCTAGATCTGGTAACCTAGCTAGGTTGCATTCCATGTTAGACGGGGTTTATTGACTCCCAGGAGGGGTGCAGTTGGCTGGGGTTGGCTCACATCTTGCTGCGGTACCTAGCCAGTGGAATGCCAGTGCGATACATAGTGCTCAATCCTGATCCCTGTGTCTGACGGTAATGTGTATGCCATCTATGATGTTGGTGCTGAAATTGACCCAGTGCTCCCTTTCCTGGAGGGCAATCACAGTGGATTGGCGGCCCAACAGAGATCGTTCCAGGCTCTGGCCTCCTCTCTGATGGCAGCCATTGTCCCTGTTCCTACCGTCCACCCTCCAACCACTTCCCAGTCCCAATCTCCTCAACCCCAACCCATCCCATGCACACATACAGACAAGCATGCACACAAAACATCACACAAGACTCCACACAAAACTTCACACAAGAGTGGCACAGACAAACACAGGCAGTACACTTCAGGCCACAAGCACTCACACAGACAGTTATACACACAACAACATCCACTGCCTCCACTGTCTCCCCCTCCTCCTTCTCCCTCACTGTCACATCTGCACTCACACCTGCATGCACTGCATCAACAGGCACCACCACCATCACCACACCAAGCAGCACACACACCTCACTTGCAGACACCTCCACAACATGCAGCCACGCGTCCCCTGTGTCTTCTCCCACCCTGTCTGACCCCCCACCTCCTAAGAGACACAAATGCACGCATACAGACACCCAACAGCTCTCTACCTCACATCAGCACACTGCCCATGCACCTGCACCCAAGTCCAGCAGATATATACCTCCAACAACCACTCCCTCAACCTCCACTCCCAGCCCTCCTCCCTCTTCCCACCACACCGTCCCGAAGAAGCTTCTCCTTGCCCAACTTGACCTCTTCCCTCCCCCTTCCCCCCGTCCTGCCTGTAAGAGCAGGGTCACATAGACCCAGCCCAGCACCTCAGCCCAACAGTCCACGGGGACAGTGGAGGCACCTCCTAGTCGTGGAGACAAGAAAGGAAAGGATCCCATTCCACCACCCAAGAGAGGGAAGGATCTCACTCCTCCACCCAAGAGAGGGAAGGATCCCACTCCACCACCCAAGAAAGGGAAGGATCCCACTCCACCACCCAAGAAAGAGAAGGAATCCACTCCACCAACTAAGAGAGGCAAGAGGCCCCCTCCAACAGCAGTGGGCAAGGAGCCCTCACCTCCAACTGAGACACAGCAGCCCTCACCTCCAACTGGGACACAGCAGCCCTCACCTCCAACTGGGACACAGCACCCCTCATCTCCAGCTGGGACACAGCAGCCCTCATTTCCAGCTGTGACACAGCTGCCATCACCTCCAGCAGAGGGCATGTAGGCCACCCTCCAGGGACTGTTGTACAAGGAGCCCCCTCCAGAACCAGTGGACAAGTGCCCCACCTCAGAGACTGTGACCTTGCACTCCCCAGCAATGTAAAATGGGCATGGGGCCCCCTCCAGAACCAGTGGCCAAGTTCCCCACCACAAAGACTGTGACCTTGCACTCCCCAGCAATGTGAAATGGGCATGGGGGCCCCTCCAGAACCAGTGGGCAATGTCTCCACTTCAGCTGAGGTGCCCCCCTCCCCCTTCCCCCTGAGGTGCCTGGCCATTCCCAACATGATGCCCCTGCACAGTGTAGTGCGGGTTTCGTCAGGGAACAAGTTGGGCCTTGGACTGTTCCTTGTGGCCATGTGGGCCTTTTGTACTTTGGACTGGCCATTGGCCCTTTCTGAACAGTGACTCGTATTTCTCTCGTCACATGGACAATATGGTGGCTATTGGCATCAAATTACACTCTCAGTTTTGGCTAATTGTTGCCCTTGCATTATTATGACCCATGTCCTGTGAGACTGGTGTTCCTCTGCAGCTGGATGTGTGTATGGTGTGTGTGTGGTGTGTGTTGTGTGTGTGTGTGTGGCACTCTCCTTTTCCTCCCTCCGTCCCTTGTGTACTAGGCGGCTGTACTCACTGTTGTCGTCTTTGTCGGCGTTGGTGTTCCAGGTGGAACATGGTGTATATGAGCATCGGGAAGACTTGAATTTTCGGTTCCATGGTGGCGTTGGTATTCTCTGTGTCTCTGATGGTTAGTCTTTCGTGTTCTGGTTCCGCCAGGTTTTTTATTGCATTGGTACTGCCCTGGAAATCGTGGCGGTTTGCTATGTCATAATATGGTGAGCGATAACTTGTCTTCCACCTGGCTGTTGATGGCTACCGCCGTGGTCAGGGGTGTTAACACCCTGGCAGTTGGTGTGGTACATTGGCTGTCTATGAGGGTTATCGCCGCCATGGTCATAATTTGGCGGTAATTACCGCCAGCCTGTTGGCGGTATTACCGCCACTTTAACAGGTCTCCGCCACTGTCATAATGACCACATTAGCCCTGTTGTCTTCCAGGTATCCCTACTTGAAAGTGTGGCAAAAAATTCAGCCTAAATATGTCGGACCATTTAAAACTGATAAGATTAGAAATCAAACCAAAGTCTCAACAAAGGTCTCTGAAACCAGAATCTAGATCTAAGTGATATTGTTTACCCCCCGAGATTTATATCTGTTATATAGTATATGTGTCCCGGGACTGATCCACTGTACTGCATTATATTCCCCAAGAGGCTTAAAATACGGAATTAACTTAAGAAAGCGACCAGCACATTCCAATCCATTTGATCTTGGCCGCATTTGCATGAAAACTGAAGTCTCAAAGCATAGCAGGCACCTTGGACATGGTCACTATTTAAATTGAGCCCAATCGTATTTAACTCGCTTGTTATTCAAACCTCTTCTCTGAGAGGAGAGACCACCACTCGCCGAGACTCGCTCAGGACTTCAGCGCTACCCGCAGTCCTTGCCTAAAAAATTAAGTAAAAGACAAAGGACATATTAAGGCATTGAAAAGTACAGTACGGCACAGCACAACACTACCCAAAGAGAGTTACAGGCAACGTTTGAAGAAGGCAATCACTGCTCTTGGTTGCGTTCAACCTATGGAAGGACACAGAACTTTTGATTTTGTTCTGATTTGAAACTAATTTGTTAGACATTTTGATCAGCAGGCCTAATAACTATTATTATTCCACTTACAGTGACCTAAATAAAATTACACCTGTCAATGTTTGTTTAATTTAAATTATAATTTTGGAGAACGAAATTAAGAAAACTGAGATTCAGGAATACACAGGTAACAATGATTCCTGCCAGGAAAATGCTAAAATACTAGACTGAGTGTGTGTGTGAGTTAAATATTTATGTAGCATACACTTTGTTTCATAGGAAATGTGTATGGGCTTACAATTTAAAGGGTTTTGGGAAAAATGCAAAACAGTGTGAGAGAGTTAAAGTTGAATTCAATCACTAACCTATGTCTGGAACAAAAGTAAAGAATTAAATTGGGTTTTATTGTTCAACCACCGTTAATAAAGATGTTATAGTCCCGTCAGAACCAGTGACCACTAGCAATTGCTCAGGCCGCATCCCAGTCCATTGTTTTTTTCCCGCTATTCCTCCGAAGTTTGGACCCAGCCAGATCAAAACAGTATTTTTTTTTAAAAGAGCCTTTTTATTAGAATAAAACAGGTGCTCAGTACAGAGTAATTACCACAATAAAGACACGGACTTCTGTTTTTGTCCCAATGGGGACAGATACAACACATCGGATCATCCCATACACAACACATAACACCTGCAGTATGTATTGCCCTAAGACAGTGTCTATGTCCCATCCCCGTACCCCCCACCTCTACAGTCCAGGACAATTATCTAGACTTTCACCATTCATCTGGTCACTTGTGTTTATGAGTTCACAAGTCTCTGAATGTACTCCACTGAGCCCAGATTTTTGTTGTATTTTTTGGGGGCAGCCCCGGACCTAATAGACCACTCATTCCGCCTGTTGACACCAATATATATTGTGTTCCCAGTCTTGGACCATTGGGGGTCTATTTGCTCCCCAAGTTCTAGCAATGTCCCTTTTGGCTGCTCCTGCTGCCAGTCGCAACCATACCTTCTGATGTCAAGGCCAGGTTTCCTCCCCTGTTATATGATGCAGGACCCATCCCACATCTGGTGGTATTCAAGGCCCATTACTTGCTTCATTATAAGTACTATTTGCAATTAAAAGTGTTGGATTATGGGGTAGCTCCAGATAATATGGAAAAATGATTCAACCAGACCACACCCCCTGTTGCAAAGGTTTGAGTAGGTATGGCTCGTACAGTGGAGGAGAGATCTAGAGTAGCATAATCTGTGTAAAATTCTAAGTTGTATGATCCGGAATTGGGCTTGTATTGGCATGTCATAGGGCCTTTGTGGGGCTTCTTGCCAGTCATTGTCTTTTATGAGGCCCACGTCGCCCTCGCATTCCTCAAGAAGAGAGCGCCAGGGATCTGGGGAATTATTTATTATTTTCCTATAGGTGAAGGATATTGCTTTTTCCGGCATGGGATCTAGTAACAGCTTGTCTTCGAACCGGGTTGAGTCTGGAAGCTGGTCACCCTCTTGTATGTGTCATCTGAGTGCATGTCCTAACTGGAGATACCTATATCTCTCCAGTTATTCAATTGAGAACTCTTGTTTGAGGTCTTCAAAGGATAACAATGCCCACTCCTCCATATGTCTCCCAGACAATCAATGCCAATGAGAGCCCATGAACTGAAGCCCTTCAAGTTGCAAAGTTCACTCAGCTGGTCACTAGTCCAAAGTGGTGTTGCGTCCGTCAGTTTACACTCCCATCCGAGGAATTTCGTGGCTTCCCTCCACACCCATATTGTCGCCAGAGTGTGAGGCAGGAGTTTGGTTTCCTGCTTTCTGGTGTATAGAACGGAAGGGTATCCAAGGTCTCCCCTAGCTGCTCTATCTATTCTGTAAGACAGGTCTTTCACATCTGCAGTCATTTATGGTGACCAGCTGGGCTGCCCAATAGTACACCTCAACATTCAGGACCGCAAGACCTCCATCAAACACTCCTCTTTGCAGCTTACCAAGGGAGATAAGTAAACTGCCTCCATCCAATAATAAATTGCGCAATTCGCTATTGATTTTTGCAAAGAATTTTGGCGGTACTTTGAATGGGGTATTCTGTAGGACATATAATAGACGGGGAAGGGCCATCATTTTGAAAAGGACTGCCAGACCCATCAGAGAGATCGTTAGCCATCGCCAGTGTGTTAAATCGGTGTGGAAGCAGTCCAATTGCGGGAGGAGGTTCTTCTTGAAGAACTTGTCTGGAACTCTTGTGATATAAATACCTAGATATGTAAATCCGTCTGCAACCACCGGACCATACAACGGGACGGTAGATTTGGTTCTCCTACTGTCAGGGGGAAAACCTGGGTTTTGTCCCAATTTATTTGATGCCCAGGGTAGCTCCCATATATATGTAGAATATAAACTATTGCATCTATAAAGCAATGGGGTTTTGTGACATATAAAAGAATGTCATCAGCATAGATGGAGATCCGCGCCTCCCAGCTCCCTCCTTCTTATATTCCCCACCACAGAGGGTCTTGTCGCACCCATGTGGCTAATGGTTCTATCACGGGAGCGAATATTAATAGGGATAGTGACTGCCAGGCAAGGTCCTCCTTTAACCAGAACACAAGCAACCTAGGACCGGTTTCACCCTAGTTAAGGCTTCTCGGCCAGGTTTAGCTTGGTTCTAGTGGCACAGTGAGCCCTGGACTCATGTCTAGGCATACCCGGTGCACTTAGGGCGGCAAATGCAAAAACAAAAAGGTGATGGATAGAATGTTTGAAATAATCGCAGCCACTGCCAATCACTCAGGCTGCATCCCATTACATTGTTTTTTTGCCCACCATCCCACCTCAGTTTAGGCCCATTCATATGCAAATCAGTCTTGACCCTGTTTCTTATGGTTACAGTCCAGCCAAACTGCCAGGCCCTCCCTTAACCAGAACACAACAACCTAGGACTGGTTTCACGCTTGTTAAGGCTCTTTAGCCAGGTATAGCTTGGTTGCAGTGGCACAGTGAGCACGGGTCCCAAATCTGGGTGTACCTGGTGCACTTAGGGCGGCAAATGCAAAAAAAAAGGTGATGGATGGAATGCTCAACATGATCCCAGCCACTGGCATTCGCTCGAGCTGCACTGCAGTCAATCAATTTTTTGCCCACCGTGCAACCTCAATTTGGACCCAGCCATATGCAAATCAGTCTTGACCCTGCTCCTCAGGGAAACAGTCCAGCCGAAGCTGCCAGGCCAGGTCTTCCCTGAACCAAACCATAACCAACCTAGGACTGGCTGATGACACCACAATGCGTGCCTCTACTCTGCTGAATACAGTTCAGCTTTCCCCTTCCTCTAGCGGACAGGTCATCCTTTTCTCCAAGCACTCTAAAGCATTCCTTGTATGGGTCTTGCTCCAGTTTACCAACACCGTCAAGACCATCAGCAATCATAGCATCTGCCTCTGGAGCTCTACTAATTCCCATCCATCGTGCTGACTAGATCCTGTCAATGGTCCATGACAATTGTGGCAAACAGACCAGAGTTGGCATCCAGTATTTATCTATGTTTTACAGGCAAACAATGTGTATTCCATTGGTACCCCTCTGGTTCTAGTTGCAGGTGGTTCCTGACATTGCAAGTACCCCTCCCAGATTGGTCAAGCCATCATCTTTGTCCTGCAGCGTTACAAGTAATGTTGGCGCAAATCATAGAAACCCCATGCAAAGGTACAAAAGAGGGCGAGACTTCCACACTTCATTATCTGTAAGTTGTCTGTTGGGGTAATACTTATGAGGAAAGAAGTAGTAGGATGGTGGCAAGGACTATTTCTACATTTCAAAAGTCCATCCTGTCTCCCTCCTTTTACAGAAATCTGGTCCACTTCAAAGGACATCAAGAATGTGCCTACAATCTACATCCACATTTGCAACATTTGCAGTGCATACCGGCTCTCCATACATGTTCTAGCTGTCAATGGCGGCTGACCTTATATTAAAGGTTGGGCACTGCAGGTTTCATTCCATAAAGCAATTTAAACAGAGGTTACAGTGCGTGAGACACATTTAGAGGGGTTGCCACACAGCAGGTGTCAAAATACCGTAGTTAAGAAAGGAAAAAAATAAAGAGTTTACACGGGTTACAGCCTGATTACCGCATAATGTTTTTGTTTAATTTAGTATTGAAAGGTAGGTTAAGATTCTGCACACCTAAATGTGCTGTCTAAGAAAAGAACAGTAACATGGAGGCTATCACAACAGATAGTAGAATGGGTTGGAGTTGAAGGTGTATTAACCCCTGCCTTGGTGTTTTATTCAGGAAGCAAGTGTATGAAACAATAGGAGGTGACTTACAGGTCTTCAGAACTAGGAAGTTTAGCACTGTGTGAAGTTATTAAGTGTTCCTGAAACAGGACAGCATGGATATCTTCTACTAATAGTAAGGTGTTGAAAGGCGGACTAGGGCCTGATGTATGTGGGAGAGAGGAACATATGAACTACATATACCAGTTTCTCATTTTGAGATTGTGAGATCAAGGGATTGTTTTTTTCCAGTCAGTTAGATTATTACAATGTGGCTGTTGGTGTATTAGGAGTCCTTTGAGCAGCTGCTATAACTGTGGCTAAGAAGTTATGTCACAACAATAGGAAATTTAGTGTGGTGTTCTTCTGTATTATTTCTTATTTCGTATTGTGGTGTACAGCTGATAGAGGGAAGCGCAGATAGAGAAGAGGGTGGGTGTGCACAGGTTTGCTGTGGTGGAT
Organism: Pleurodeles waltl; assembly: GCF_031143425.1. Taxonomy (NCBI): domain Eukaryota; kingdom Metazoa; phylum Chordata; class Amphibia; order Caudata; family Salamandridae; genus Pleurodeles; species Pleurodeles waltl. Next base: position 334,888,049 of record NC_090446.1, read on the forward strand.
TATTCAAGACCTAAAATGTAGGTTCTGGAAGGGGAACAAATGAGGACTTTATGTGAGGCTACCCTTGTGGCTGAAGAGAGGGAGATGAGCTGTGCCATGTCTTCTGCAGCAATAAATACATCTATATTTTTGAGCGGCGCCAAGTCATAATTATAATTGTATGTGTTTATTTATCTCATATGCCTTAGATATAAATGTAAATACAGAAAATACAGCAGACAAAAACAGCTTATGAAACAGCAACAGAAATGCCAATCATAATTCCATATAATAAAAAATGCAGAAGGTAGCTATGCAAACAATTTAAATTTCACATTTACATTTTGAATTTCATAGTTAAAAAGATGCTATATCCTTAATGTTAGAAGACTGTCACGTGCATATTGTACATGCTGCTTGTAAACATGCTATATTAATATGTCAGTTTCCTTTTTAAGCTCCAATCGTTATTAATTGAAAGTAGTAAAGTCACGTTTTAGGGCACATTAATTGTCTTGTTTCTATTATGGAATGGGAGAAGAAATGCACCTGTCATGCAAGCGTCGCTGACCCTTCCTAGTAAAAATGTAGGAGCATATTTATGAGCCCCTTGCGCTGTCATTACATCGCTTTTTGTGAAGAAGTAAACATTGAAATCGTATCTAAGAGGTCATGCAAAGCCACCACGCAAAGCCACATTGCGTGGCTTTGAGTAGCCTTATAGATATGGAATAAGATAAAGCAGCACATATCTTTGCGTTGCCTTACTCTGCGCAAGGGCGACGTTCCATGTGCTTTGCGGGTTGGTGTTCCCACGCAACATCCATGGATTTGGACGCATCCCCGATTTACAAGGACTTGCAAACCTGGGGATGCTCCAAAACCTTGCCCCTCCTTCTACAGTCTGCAGCGCACACAGAAAGGGAAAACGCATCCCTGGATTGTTTTTGTGCCGGAAGGTGCCCCTTGCTCCAATTCTGCATGCAACACAGACACCCTTGCACCAGGGTGCATGGGTGCCTGAGTTGGTGCTAGGCTGTCCATTGTGGCTTGCTGAGCGGTCCTGTTCCAAAAGCTCATAAATTGGGCCGTAGTGTAAACATTGCACACAGAACATGTAAAGCTGGTGGGTTGTGTTGGGTACGGAAAGGGAGTGGCCGGTTCAGAGGATAAGGTAGGGCAAATGCGGGTTGGCAACAGAGGAAGGAGGTTTTAGAAAGACATGGGAGTAAAGAGAGAAAGCGGCTGGTTACGACGGGGGTGGGGGGGTCGGAACTGAGCTAGTATGAGATACTTCACATGAGCTCAGCTTGAGGATCAAGCCTAGTAGAAACAGGCTGGGTACACAGAAAGGGCTACACGGCAGTGCAAAAGTATGAGTAAACTAGTATATGTCAAGTGACTGGCAAATAGGCGGGGCAGCGCCCACGGTGGAATGGGCTGGAGGCAGACAGAGTTACACGAAGGATAAGCACAAAAAGATATGGGACGGTCTCTGAAGAAGGGGTCTGGGAATGGGCGCTTGACACGGGGCGGGGGGTAGCATGTGAGGGCCAGTGAGTAGGTAATAGGCTGAGAATAGGTGAGCGGCGGGAAGGGCACGGTGCGATGGGTTGGAGTTGGTAGACGGGGGCCGGGCCCGGGGAGGAGGGCTGGCTGTTAGGGGACCAATGGCTGCAAGAGCGCGCGTTGTTTGTATTTAAATGGCATATAAAGGCTGCGGCAACAAGCTTATCTGGTTCCCTGCCACTGGCGTTTGCATTTTTCTATCTTGTCCCCTGCCGTCTGTCTGCTTCTGCTCTGCTGGAGGCTTCCGGGTGCGGGCTTCATGGCGAACCTGTCGCAGTGCCTGGACGACCTGCCTACAGGGCACCTCTGGTCCCGGCAGTGGGACGAAGCTGCCCTCTTACAGCGGGACCTGTACAACGAGGCACAGCGACTGGCGGTGGAGCAGCTGCTGGCAGGGGGGCGAAATGCCTTCTGGGCTTTCCTGCAGAAGGAAAAGGTGGTCGCCTTCCTGTCTGAGGAGGAGATTGATGCCATCCTGGCTTCATCCGTTCTGCCAGGCAGCGAGGACGGGGCCGATCTATCCCTGCTGTCCGCTTCCATGGACTGCTCTTCGGTCACTTATTTCCCTGACCGCTCCGACGTGGAACCCCCGCCCCTGGAGCTCGGCTGGCCCGCCTTCTGTACCGGGTCCTACCGTGGAGTGACACGGGCCGAGGTGCACTTCCAGCCTAACTATGGAGAGTGCATCTACAGCTGCAAGGACGCAGTGCGCAAACTCATTCGGGGGGCCAAGGAGGTGAGTTGTGCAACTGTATGTGAGTGTGTGGGTGGGAGGAGTAATCAAATCCAGGGTAGGGGAACCTGCAGCTTGTGGGGGATGTAAACGAAGTATGTGAATGTGAGACTTGCCGAACACCAGCATTAGGGCTGTGACATCAGGTGCAGTGACACCGGGCAAAACATACTCCCCTTTTGTGTGTATTTAACTGCCAAACTAGGAACGGGGTTCCCATTTTCATTTCTTGCACTCTGGTACCCTTGTTATGATACTGCCTCCTACATTGTGAGGGGCGCGCAGCATACGCTGTGATACCGAGGACCAATGATATAAAGGGCTCTGATGGTCCCTGTAATGGTTGACTTTAGCACCCAAAGAGAATATGGGAGGGTCGCATTTTGTTTACTTGCATTAGGAAACATGACCCATTGTTCTAAGCAAGCATAGCCCTTGTGCCGACAGCCGTTCGCCGTTGTAAATGCCCCGTGTAAATATTGCCAATACAATATTACCCTCTGTGGACTTCAGACAGATGGAGGACCCAGGCTGCTGCTCCCGGATTCTACATTTAGCATGCAGATTTTCGCCCTGTCCTCTTTCAGAAGGCACTGTCGTGTGAGAACTAATTGTGTATTGCGTGACATTTTCAATACATCTTTTTGACTAATGGCTCCTTCACTTTCAGTGGCCCACTCAGCCTCACTCCCTATAGGTCGATAAAAGGGACAGCCCGGCATAGGGTTAATAATGGTGACACCAGATATTGGTAGGATTTCGAGGCACCACGGCCATGGACGAAACCACTATATAAATATTTGTTCATGTTAAGATTGCAGCTACAAATCATTTGCGTGATTGGAGTAGGTTATATGACTTTGGAGTAGAGGGTACTGGGTGAATCATGGGCCCATATATGAAGCAGTCGTTCGTTTAACCTGAGCGCCTGCTGTTGGGGTCAGACTACGACACGTGGCAACTATGAACAGAGTTTATTATGTTTGAACCAGTACTTGGTCCCGAGTACCTGCCCTTTTTTTTTTAATCTGAACGCTAGAGTACCTGCACTCCTCACAGAAAGAGGTGAATGGTTAATGCCTAGTACCAGCCGGGCAACTCGTGTCGTCTCCGCTGTATCAATTCCACAATTTGTAAACGAACGCCAGCGTTTAAAAGAAAAGCGCAGACCACCAGGTGAAAGAAAGAGGGTTGGCAGAGAGCGGGAAGGGTCGCATTGGTGTGCACGTCACTGGATGAAAAGAGGCGAGTGGAGGCAGGGAGAGCGCGAGGCCTGTGTGTGGATAGCCTAAACAGCCCGCACCTTCAAAAAGAAGCATCCGACCGTTGAGGTGAGCCAGGGATTGCGAAAAGAGCCACGTGGTCTAGTGCCTCAGACTGCTTATGCCCAACTCTGTTGACACACCGCTCCCCGTGTAAAGCTGAACGTCGCCCTCAGCCTCCCCCAACCCGCATCGAATAGACTGACACAAATAGCACAGGTGAGACAGCCAACAAAGAGCCAAGGGTCCAGCTTGACTCTTAAAGCCCCTGTAGGGGCCGAACCTTGAACATGTTTTGGCATGTGATTCGTGCAGTAAACATCATGGAAATTATGATAACGTCTATTTAAAATCCGAAAAAGCTATTTTTTAACACGTGGAACGTTTCACCGAGGTCATTCGGCTATATCACTGAATTGAGAGACATTTGTTAAGTGACATGTTTTTAACATGAACTACGCGACCTTCAACCTCCCTCTATCCTTTTGCAATGCCGTTGGTGAACTAAAGGCAAGATATTTGTATTGTGCGCCCTTCGTGTAATCTAGGGCCATATGTACGAACGCATTTTCCCATAGACACAGAATGGGCAAAACTGCTTGTTACATCTGGCCCTTAGATTCTTATCCTACATGCAATAACACCACTGTCTATTAAATCAAACACAAGTGACAGGTTTGCATAAATCACACAATTTTCGCTCAAGCGGGGAAATCAAGATTGACTGCAGATTTTCTTGTTTCACATTATGCAATTCGTGCGGCCCCACTGATCTAGCAGGTACTGATCCACTGCATTTGGTAAGATTGAGAACAAAAAAACTGAGCATCCCGATTTAAGGAGTGATATACCTTCTCCTAAGATATATTTTCAATGCTATCTTATACCCTAAAGAAGGTAGGGCCACCTAGACCTTCACAGAGAAAGGAAGATGGATACTAATAGCGGCACAGCACTGCCTCGATAGGCACCAGAGAGACACTTAATTGCATTCTTGTTGTACAGTGCGTTAAAGTCCTTTTTTTCTTGTAAAGATAACCCCTGGTCTAGACATTTCTTTGTTGTGTCACTAAGTGACTATCAGGCTCTCAGCTTGAGCCCCCCTAAACTACCTTCCGGAGAAATCTGTGACTGCACACCATCGCTATCTCTGAGAGGCAAGTGCTTATACCGTTGTACTTGGCCCAGTATGCAGAGCCATAGTAGGAGAGAGCACCCCACACGATTAGAGGCAAATGTCCTCAACCCCCACAATTGTGATCCTAAAGCCCCAGTTTGCCCTTTTTCCACTCAGCGGGGTCTAACAAATACCATTGTTCTGCTAACATTTTATTGTGCACACACTAGGTTGATCAGTTTTTGTTTGTGTAGAACTGTCTTTGTAAGTGTATCAAACACACAAAAGGTGAGAGGAACGCTTGCAGTGTCTAGCCACAGAGTGCGAAGGGTGTGCCTAGACGTGGGTCCGTGCTCACTGTGCCTTGGGACTCAAACTATACCTCACCGATGAGACCCAAGTATGTCGAAACCGGTCTAGGATTGCTTGTGATCCCTTCTGCAGCGGGTCTTGCCTGGAAGATTGAGACAGACTGTTTCCATGTGAAGCTAGGCCTGTACTGATTCTCATAAGATGGCCTTAGTCTAGAGTGACATGGACCACAAAACACAATGGAATGCAATGTGACCTGAGCTACTGCCAGTGACTGAAATTAATTCAAGCATTTACTCTGTGTAGCTGTTGGAGACTGTCATTTTGAATGCCCCAACATATATTAAGCCTTTCCTTACTGTCTTTATGGCAAGTGTCTTGTTTATATAGTATTTGTGACTTTTCCATGTCTTTTTCTTTGAATCATAAATGTCTTCGCACTTTTTTAAAATTATTTTTTCAAGCATTCTGTTCAATGTCCAAGCATCCAACGTTTCACCCGGCCTTGAGTCACTCTGTATCAGTTTTTCTTTCCTATTGCCTTGGTTGTCCACCAGTCCAGTTTTCATGTCTCGCTTCCTTGTCCCCGTGTCACGCTCCACTCAGAAAACCTGGCCGTGGAGACATACGGGCCCTCGGCGCTTCCTGTCTCTAGAGATCTCTATTCTGTACATGATCTTGTCTCAGAGTTTCCCTGTTTCTGAATTTTACTAAGCCTGACTCTGCTTCAACCCCTAAGTTTAACTTTAATTTATGTATCTGAGTGATGATTTAGTGAGCCTTTCATGGAGTAATTTGCTCTAAAAGGAGGAGCAGTTTATGCCTTTAGAGAGTACCCTGTCGCTGTCCAGTTGCAGCACAAGGATCAATACAAGTTAGGGGTGGACAATTGCCTACGTTTGTTTCTCCATGTAGTGTTTATTGTTAAGCAGAGATCATTGTATTATAGTGTAGTGGGGTTTAGGATGATGTGATGTATTGGGTTATAATATGTCATGAAGATATGTGCAGTCACATGGTCTGGTAGACTGAACTGTAGGATGATGTATAGCGGTGTGGTGTTGGTTGTGAGGCACCTGTGGTGCTGCAAAACTGAATTTTATTATAGTGTGGTGCAGTGTAGTGTGAAGTATGCTGTAGGTTGATGTGGGGGAGACAGGTATGAAGTCCGTATACTATGTTGTATTGGTGCATTGTGGAGGTACATAATGTGATGTGAATCTGTTGTAAAGCATGATGTGGTGTAGAAGGAGTGGTTTGGGATCCTTCAATGTTCTATCTTGTGTCGGAATGTGGTGTGGTATAGAATTGTTTGCTATAGGATAGCTTAGCAGACAGTGAAAAGCGCGACTGGTGCTGCTGCACCCGACACACTTCAACATTGCCGCCGGCTCAATTAAAAGCCAGCGTCAATGTTGTGGGCTGTTTCCCACTGGGCCAGCGGGCGGAAACTCTGTTTCTGCCCGCTGACCCAGTGGGAAGCTCGTAATATGGGCCACAGGAAGGAGACCGAAATGGCAGTCTCCTGAAGGCAGGAGTTTGACGGGTGGCATTTTCCACCCACCAAACTCGTAATGAAGACCTTAGTTTGAAAACATAATGGTATTGCACTAAGGTTGAAACAGTGATTGTGTGGTCTGACGTGTGACACTGTTTGCTTCATGAGTGTGCTGTAAAGCATTTTAGTGTCGTGTGGACAGTAATGTTGTGCAGAATGATGATATCTGATAAGGGGTGGGGTTATGTGGTATTGTCTGTGTTGTAATTTCTGATGTGACTCAGTGTGATGTGATCAGTGAAATAAGTGATATGTTAGAATGCTGGGGTAGTCTAATGTGACCCAAAGTCCAATTCTAATCTTTCAAACATATGTCAATGACAGAGAATTTCAGATGCCCATTAAGGGCACTATATACGTTCAACATATGGCATATTCGAAGATTTGCTGTTACATGAAATATGTAGCATGGTGGTTTGATAAGGCTTACACTTGTGTAGTAAGGTATGTTGTAATGTGCTCTGTTGTAGGATACATGGTGGTTTACATTGTACTGCATAGTGTGGCCCAGTGCATTAGGGTATATTGTGTCTTGTAATGCTAGGTGGGTGGTTTGGTCTGGAGTGCAACTCTGTGCTGTGATATACTCTATTCTCCTGTTTTATTGTATGGAAAAATGCAATCTCTTGGGTATGTTATTGTATGCTGTGGTGATGAGTTGTGCTGTACTGCTTCCTTTAAGTGTACACGGAGTGGCCAGAGGCGGTGCCCTGTGTTGTTGCCCTGTGTTTTATTTGCTGAAGAGATGTCATATCAGCAGTATTTGGTGCAGAGTGATGTGGTATGCAGTAGGGTGGTGTGGTGCTGTGTCATTAAGTGTGGGGTTACTAAACACAGTGTTGCATTGAGTTGAATGGTGTAGTGCCGCAAGGTATTATGAGATGTGATACCAGCAAACTGCTGTTGCAAAGGACTGGCTGAAGGTATTGTTGACGCATAGAAACCCTAGATATATTTTATTCACAAAAGACTAGATAGTGGATTTCACACACTAGGGTGATGAACCAAACCGTCTGTTTTGAATAAAGGTCATTCTAAATACGCCTAAACATCACATATAACATATGATAAACATTTCAATCTCAATAACCACACCAGTTTATTAAAAAGTTAATGATTTATTTCCCTATATTAACAATGCTAAAGTCATGAAAATAATTCTCAAACACCAGTGATCCATATAGAGAAACAACAAAGGGTGATTCGAACGCTGGATATATCTAAGTTTAATCAAAGCAAAAAGACGAATGATCTCAATGGTTATAGCACAAAACCATAGCAGAAGAATCTGAGCAAGTTAAATTGAATACATCTGAATAATAAGACAGAAAATATCGATGACAATTCATGAGCATGTGAGTAATACCTCACCAATCACTAATTAGCAACAACATGTTGGGCATCATGTAAAAGTTTTAGGAACACAAATTTAGAAAAACATCTAACTATGGCACTATCAAAAATTAGCAGAAGTAAATAAACAATTGCAGCTGGTACCTGAAAAACAAAAGACAAATAACAATTCACAACTCATACATTACCAAATCACTACAGTAATCAGCAACACCGTCTACTCTGTGAGTGGAACAGTAAGATCAGGCACCAACATCAGAACAGGAACAGGAATATGGGTAGGGGTAATGGTTTAGAAATTTAGACCAAAAGATATACTAAACCATCTAGCATAGTTTCAGTATTGAACAGACATAAACTAATAAAGTGCCAGAATGTCATTAGAATATCTGGAAACATGAAATGTCACAGTGACAGATCATAAAGTAATAGAATCTCTAGGGCTCAGGATACACGAAAGTCCCAAAGAAAAATGACCCCCAAACAATGGTGACTGAACATTAAATTAAACTTGTTAAATGAAAATGATTGGATAAAGTATGAAGTGAGAAAGTTATGACCAATCAGAAAATTAACAGATATCAAAATTATACAATTAGTTTACTCCAAGCTCTTCTATTTGCTGTTATTCCATCGACGAACTCTAAAACTAATCCATTAGTATCCTGTACTTCCTCGTATTCAGCCTCTTCTGTGGATTCTTTGTTTCCACGCCACCGGAGTACAAAGTCACAGGAAAATTATTACAAAATATGTTACCACACCATTTCTTTACCCTCAAGGAAAGACATACATGTTAGAAACATATCTTTAAACAATGAAGCCAGTCAAATCACGGAATTCACTAAAAACATTTTACACAGCTTGCATTGTACAGTGACCTTGCATCTGCTTCTACTTCAGTCCAGCAGAGGCCACTAAATACACATATAGTTCTACCATTTGTTTTAGTTAAGTAACACATTCTCTTGTAAGAACAGAATAATTTCATCAGCTTAAGTTAGCATGGACAAAATATAGGCCTTATATAATATGGTGGCCATTCAGTTAGTCACAATTCTCGTAAACACAATATTATCATTAAATTAATTCACACATTAGTCTGTAAGTATAATTACGTAAAGACTAAACATTTTATAGGGAACATCTCAGCTCTCACAGTACCTGCCCAACTTGCAACTTTGTATTGTATTCGTACATCACAGGCTATTAAGTTCAATAAACTCGAGGTCAATGGACATTGATTATAGGTCAAGGGAGTGACTTCAGGAAGCCAGGGGAATACTCTCTCTGCTCCTCCACGTCATTCTCTCCAAGAAGAGGTTTTTAACTCTTGCCAGAGTGATTGGATAGGTTCATCTAAATCCTGGTTTCCCAAATTTGCAAACCTGACCAAAATGGCAGTTGCCAAAATCCTGAGTTGGCTTTGTCTGCAGGGCCAGATAAATTAATAATAACCAAATTATTAATGTTGAAAGTTAGGTTGAAGGGTAACAATACTTCTGGCTACTGAAGCTAATTATAGTCAGGCTAATGAAATCTTTGAGAATCCCTCCTCTTAAAGAAGATATCTCGGACCCTAAAGGGTAACTATAAATAACACTCCCAGTTTTCCTTTTTTTTACTGATTTTTACAGATAAATACATACAGAAAACAATGTGTTTTCTGCCTGTATTTATTTTTAAATGTGGAATCATGAAAGCAGTGCTTCCTGTGGGTGAATGTCCATGCTGTCTTTCATGATTTCCAGGACAACAGCTGAGCAGGTAGCATGGAAAGTAAAAAAAAAAAAAGACTGTGATTTCCCTAAACAGAGATTATGTTACATAATGAACATTGAACTGTGTGGAAACAAGTGCATATGCATTCTTTCCTCTATTCCAAGGTCTGGGACTCTTAATCTTGTTCGATGTCCGCACCACGTAAATACTAAACTGTGCATAAGGTGTATTTACCAGGCTTCCAGTTTGCAGTTGAGATTGTGAGTGGTGTCTGTGAGTCTTCCAACAAAAAATTTAGGGCCTGATGTACAGTTTGGCGGGCAGGGTACACCATTGCAAACACGTCTGCCAAACCTTTGGTCAGCTCGCCTCATACATGTAAGTCGATGGTATGATTCCTGAGACTATCTGACTGAGTTGGGGCCGTTGAAGGAAGGACTTTACATCATCTGCCCAACTTAAAGTGGATGGTGTAAGGTATATTTTCTTGTCCGTCACCACCAGGAAATACATGGTGAAATAGGGCAGGAAAAAAAGAACAACCAATGGCCCCTCAACCCCCCAGGATATAAGGCCATTCGTTTTTTGTTTAAAAAAAAAATGCTGTTTTGGGAGTTTGTTTTTGAAAGACAAAAACTTTTTTATTGAAAGGTTTGATGGCCAGCCGTCATGACTGATGACTGATGACACTGCCCGTGAAACTATTTCTACATCTATAGGAACCATCATGACGCCGGTTCCTTTCAATTTAGAGAGTTGGCTGCTGGACCACTCATAAAATTTGGCGGGGAGACGTCCCTCAGAAAGGCAGAGGATCCAGTAGAATAAACTCTGTTAACTGAACGCTAATTAAGGTGTTAAGTTTCCATTCCTACCCTGGCTGTTAGTCTTGCCCTTGCTGGGGGCATTTCAGAATGGGTAACGGCCACCAAAGAACATATAAATAAATACAATCTAGGAGTTTGTGACTGCTTATATATTTTCCCTGGGTGACACACCCACAATTTCACTCCAGCCCTAAACTAAGCCATGTTGTGATACCACAACATTCGAAGAAGTTTCTTATTTAGATGTGTACTTACCATGTGTGAAATTAATTGAATCCTAGGATTCACTGAACAAGGATGTGTAATTTACATTCCAAACGTTTATGTACACCAAAGATCAACTTATGTATTCAAACATTTGAAAATTGTGAATATATAATAATGGTATCTCACGGTTCTCTATGGTAAACAACGCTTTTCAACGGTTATCTTTCCTGATAATTCAGGTGAGGGTATGCTGTGTATGAGAGCTCAATAGAACTCATTATTATACACCATTTAGTAGGTACCATTATGTTGCCTTTTTCAAAGCAAAGGCACTTGACAAAAACAATTACATTAACTGCTCATATTTTCGCAGGAAACTATGGTATATTATGTTACAGGATTTATACAGAGCAACAAATATATCACAGGAGGCATCTTGGTGCTAGACAAAATAGAAAACTACCAGGCAGAACAAGGCAATACAACCCTCCCACTGGGACTTAGTAAACCAGGATTATAATGGTAGGGAAATAAAAGCTTAGCTCTTAAAGAGCTAGGCCTTCTGGGTCTTCCTAATATAAAGTAATGGAAGAGCCAACCGTAAACAACCTGGAAGTTCATTTCAGAGTCTAGCTGCTCGGACATGCAGGCTTTGCTACCTGAGTGTGTACGTTTAGTCTTCGTCACAACCAATGTTCTAGCCTCCACAGAAATGGAGTCAGTGTGTTGGGAAGTACGGTCCACTACAGAGGACTGCTTTGAAAACAAGGCAGTGGGACTTAAAGGCACCCCTCTTTTCCACTTGAAGCCAGTGCAATAATTTCAGAGACTTGGATGCAGAGGAAAAGTGTGGGACCACCAGTGCTCCTCGGCCGCCGCATTATGAATCCTCTGCATCTTCCTCAGAAGAATTCTATGCAGTGCCACAAAGAGGAAGTAATCCGGGTCACGAAGTATGAGTGCCTACATCACCACTTGGTGGACAGGTTTTGGAAGGCAAGGTAGGACTTTCTGAGGACCATTAGTAGAAAAAAAAACAGGATGCCACAACATGCTTAATCTAGTCCGATGGTAGACCCTCAGGTTTTAAACTATCCTGGCTGGGGCAGACAAAGTGCAAGGCCAAAGATCCAACTGCAGCGGATTTGAGATACAAGGGCGTTTTTATCAACATAATTTCATCTTGTCAGAGATAAATCTAAGCGAGTTGTTCTGCAGCCATTAAGATACTGAAGCTATACAGTGATGGTAAGGTTCCAGTAGATCAACACCCGCCCTGTCTAACATGATAAGCTGAGTATCATTCTTGTAATTCATTCACCGGAGGCCGAATTCATTAATAACTTTCACCAGCGGGCAAATGTAAATATTGAAAAATGTGGAGCTAAGTGCTGATCCCTTAGGGACTCTTTGGCTCATGATGTTATAGTCTGGATAAACAAGTGTAAAAAAAAACAATGCAGCCTGACACCTATTATTTAGATAGTATCTGCACCAATCCAGTGCCCCGCTTGCATGTCCTGTATCCTAACCAGAAGAATAGTATGAGACACCGTATCGAATGCAGCTGACATCTGATAGAACCAGGGCTGTGCCTTCTGGCTTTTCTGCTCACATTCGAAGATCATCCACCACAGCTAAACGGGCAGTCACTGTGCTATGTACTGGATGAAAGCCTGACTGGGCTGAATCCAGAATTTGTCAGCTTGCCAGCCACTCGGACAGAAGTTAATTAACATGTTTCTCCACTATGTTGATGCTAAACAGCAGCAGAGAGTTTGGCCTACAATTTAGACTAGCCAGATCAGCATTTGCTTATTTTTTGTTTTTTTTTGTAAGGTCACTATCCAGGCTTTTTACAACCTGTAAGAAAGCAGTCCGTTCTGTAATGAGCTATTACAGATTTCAAATAGTGGGGGCCAAGGGACTTTAAAAGCCGCTTTCCAATTGGAAGGTGGTATGGAATCTAGAGCAGACTGTGGTTTTAGTACAGTGGTGAAGGAAATGAACTTATACAAAGACAGCAGCAGCCACTTTTCCAATTGAATGATGTCGGCATCACTATCTTCTCCAGAGGAAGTCAGCCTAAACCCAACCCTACGCATGGCATGGGTAGTTCTTTTTCCAATCCCTGGGAATAAAGGGTCCCAAAAAGGGAACAGAGATTTCAGATTGGCACATAGTAGACTTATCTTAATCCAGTAAAGTGGGAACCAATACACTTTTGGAGAAAAAAAGAGAAGCGAAGCAAAGTCTTGGATACATGAATCATCACATCCATTTAGGTTCCAGTCAAATGCTGTTGGCTTCACGATCTCCTTCAGAACAAGTCAGCCAACTTCACCCCGGCAGGGTATGGGTGAATCATTTCCAATCCTTGGAACCCATGGGTCCCCAGTAGGGGTCAAAGATTTCAGAATAGCAAAAAGAGCACATATCTCAATTCAGTAAAGTGGGTACCATTACATTTTTAGGGGGAAAAAACAAACAAAGCAGTCTTGGTTACATGAGTCATCAACTACCCATCTGTATTCTAATGATGCAGCCTATACTGCTTACTAAAACCCTTTACATGTTTTGATCATCTTCAGGCTTAACTCGTATATTGCTTGGGAAACTAGGCTCTTAAATTCATGGTAGTAGTGTTTGGAGGAGGGGATTACCAAGCTGATCAACAGAATGACAAACTACCTTTGGCAGATGCCTCATGAGCTCATCAACGATCGCAGGGATTCTCTACTACAAAAAATTCTCTCTGGTATGCACTTGTGTAGGAAAACTGCCAACTGTTTCTCCATGGTAAAGATGTAGTTCAACATTTGGTATAGGAGTCCTTGTTTCTCTTTTCAATCATCTTATGCCCATAATGCTTACATGACAGCTCAGCATTGAAATCCTGCCTGCTACGACATGCAGTGTTGTGAAGGCCTGGGGTTAGAATTCCAAAAGGTGCACAGCCTAACATTTCTCCAAGGTCTGCAAATCAAGAACCATTAATTGGGTAACTACAACAGGTTATGCAAACAGAATCTAGTTCAGATGCATATGTTAACTTTCTGAAGGTATAGTGCTCATGAAAAGTTAGCACTTGAGATAACATTTATCTGTCTGTGTGTTGTCGACCATGGTGTTGCCAGCGCACTGTACCACTGCATGTGGAAATGTGTGCTATTTGACTCTGTATTTATTGAATCATTGCCCATTCTCACAGGTATTGAGACCTGTTATGGTGTTAGACACCAATGATCGGGAACTGGATTAAAACCAGTTGTCAATTATAAAATTTACTTCAGTCAGCTGGCAAAAAAATGTGGCTTCTACTGGCCTGCATTCCATTTGAGTCAGTGACCAAATGAGACGTTCTAACTGGACCAAAGCAAAGATCTATCTGGCTATGCTGCGATTTTGATTCCTTCCCAGGTGCGTGTTTCATACTATAATTCTCTTAGTTGGAAGCTTTTCATCTCCCACATTTTCTTCGCCCAAACCTTCTTGACTTTCAGTAATTCAGCTTTCAGCTTTATACGTTGTTTAAAAAAATACATGTTGTGCAAAATAAACAAGTTTTTTTAAGCACTTGCTTCTAAGTTAATGGGAATAAACGTGTATAACTTAACCACCACCCCCGGGGCAGAGCTGCGAGTTCCTTCATGCTGCTTAAACTATCGGTATCCATCAGGGACATATTTCGGTTGTAGATACATTTTTCTCCAGCCTTCAAGCTCATTCCTCTTGGGTATCCAGAGGTTACGAAGTAGGTTCAGACTCGGAGGAAAAATAAATAAAAATGAAAGAATGAGAACTATCTCTGACAGATTGGAGCTACTGATGACTCTACCAGATTGCACCCAGAAGCAACAAGCCAGACTGACACTCTTCTCGCTTCCAATGCCTGTAAACAATTCACTTCTTTATTATCCTTGAAAGAAACAGAGTTTGTTAAGTAGTACACAAAAGCCAGCCTATTCCTGAATCACAGACCTCCCTGGCCTCCAGGTAACTCGTATATCTCAGAGATGTATTATTATTTTTCTGTCGTGCAGCCCTTCCATACATTTGCTAACCTTTTGGGGAGGGAAACATATTTTAGTAGCCACCTCTTAGAACTTCCACCATCATATCCTATGGTCTCCAATAGTAGTAGCAAGATTTGCAGGAAAAAACAACTGCGCGATCTGTACTTATTCCATTTCAGAAAGTATTTCTTATTACTTATACGTGGCTGTGGCCCAGAGCATCCGTTGATAATTTTGTGGATTCAATCATCTACCATTTTGGTCAAACATCACACCACACTCTCAGTCTGTAATTGTATGTCCTAGAAATGGGGCCTTAAGATTTGGACACATTTCTGCATTCCTCTCACTAGTCTTATCTAAATTCCCAGCAGAGGTTCTTCCTTTTTCTGCATTTCTGAGACCCTCACACCATAGAACATTTCTTAACCACTTTTAGGGGTATAACAATCCTAAGTGACTTTCGATCCTGTATTACTCTGACTTTCGTGCTCTAAATTAAGAACATTCTCCTTAGTAGCGCCGAACTTAATTTGTCACATATGACCGTACCTCAGTCTGTTAGATCATGCATATTTATTTTCATCGTCTTCTGGGAAATTAATCCTATCCTGTGAAAGATATATATTTTTTTTGTATTAATATATACCTGCTTCTCTACAATTTCACCTTGGGGTGCAACGAAAACTACCTGGCGGACATCTGATTTTTTGGTAACCCACTTAGAATGGCACTCACATAAAATGGAAATGCAAAAAACACCTAGCTGCGGTCACCATTGCCCTTCTTAATGCATTCGAGCATCACAAATAAAGTCCTTGACCCTGCTACTAATGCTACCGCTGGTGAATTGTACCAGAAGTTTGTGTGGACAACCAAGAAGAACACACCTACGTTATGTGTAACCTATAATAGTATTGTTGTTGAACTCATGCTACAGTCACATTCTCAGTTTGAATCCAAGCTGTGAGGCATTTTTTTTGTTTTTTCTGCTACTGTTTGTTTAAGGGCAATTTATTTCTCAGACTGTTGTGATAGTTTCAGGTGTGGGTTGTCTGTGGACACCCGAAACAGTGATCGGCCACAACATTTTGTGAATTGTGAGTGTTCTATATGCCAGAAGTACACTCAGCAAAATCACAGATGTAATACACTGCCAGGTGTGTGTGTGTGCGTGTGTGGGGGGGGGGGGGGGGGGTGGCTCAGCCCTACGAGGTCAAATGAGTTTCTATGTGACAGGTGCTATACCGCCTGGTGTTCTGGGTTGTGACAGAAAGGACAGTGAAAAATCGGCTCAGTTTATTCGCTTTGGACTGTTAACTGTTAGGTCGTCCCTGCATAAGTGGCAGTTTTGGAGCCATCCAGAAAGTATAAGGAAGGATCAGAAAAACCATTTGAAAACTGTATACTGGATATATGTCAGGGAAAACTACCTGATGTGCTCAACACACGGCAGATTGACCTCACAATTTTTTGACTTCAAATGGTATCCGTATCTGGAACCATTTATGGATACAATTCTTGATCCATTAAGTAAGAGTTTATACATTCAGTTCAGATATGGTTGCCTGCCTCTTAAATCTTATGGTAGTACACGGAGTCTGATTACAAGATCTGATCCCTGTCCTAGTTGTAATCACACTTCTGAATCTATTGTACATTTTATGTTTATATGCCCTGCATATATGACTGCGCCACGGAAGTGGTTACGACCTGTGTGTAGAAATATGGGGATAAGACACTGTATGGCTGCCTTGAGGATCATGATGAGGGATACTTCCCTCTCTTTATCTTGTGCGGTTAGCAAGTATATTGTAGCTGCTTGGCATATTCGTATCAGTACCCTGGGAAAAAAATTATGATGAGGAACAAATTATTTTAGCTGCTAAATTTTAACTATGCACCTAAGACTGAAATAAAACCCTATGTTTAATTTAAATGACAGATATTAGGGGGTCAGGCGCATTCTTGATGGAATGCAATTTTATGTGTTTTAAGGTTGAACATATGTTATTCTATTTTATTCTTATCCCTTTTTTTAACTAAACTTCGTTGTCTTTTTTTATTCAATTGTTGGTTGTTTGCTTTTATGGTTGAAAGTAACCGAATAAAGCTATGTGAAAGTGAAGTGAAGTGGCAGTTTCATTCTTCTTCTAGTAAGGACTCCAGCCCGAGCACATTCTCTAAATCTTTACTTATTTATTAGTTTTGAGGTGTTCCCTTTCCACCGTCGTTTTTTCACTTCCCTTCTTTCTGTCTCTCATTAGAGGTACGAAACTCTTCCATCCGCGGATATCCATTTTTACAGCCCAATGAGGAGATAACAAACATCAACTATGGAATAATACTTCTGTACTGCCTCGCAACG
This sequence comes from Pleurodeles waltl, assembly GCF_031143425.1. Classification (NCBI taxonomy): domain Eukaryota; kingdom Metazoa; phylum Chordata; class Amphibia; order Caudata; family Salamandridae; genus Pleurodeles; species Pleurodeles waltl. The sequence continues at coordinate 334,905,072 of NC_090446.1, forward strand.
TGTTTCCACCACTCCCTTCCTATCTGCACACGCTCATCCTGAAGATCTGATAGCTTTTTAACCTTCAAAAAATGCCAGAGTGAGGCCACCCTTTTTGGGCCTCACCTACAGACAGCTTTTAGTTGTCTGACGTGGAAGACCTAAGGTTTAAAATACCAACACTTACAGTGGGTTTTAGGTCAGCTCATTGCTACCCCTGTTTGGCTTTCTTGTTACTGTTATGTGCTTGATTCTTATTTGATGCCTTCGTTCCTACTCTTGTTGTGTCCCTCCAGTACAGCACGGCTTCTTTACCATTCTTTGGATTGGACGATTTGCATCCTTCCACTAGTTATATTCAGGGAACTATTTTTTTCTGAGCACTTCATGCCAGTGAATGAATTTTCCTTCTCTCCCTCATGTGCTGCATCCACACTCTCTGCCTTTTGCTATTGGCACCCCCTCACTGCAACTTGTTTGTTGCCCCACACCCCTCCCTGTCCTGCTCCCTTTCCTCTTTTTATACTAACCACTACTGCAACTGTCTGCCCATGCCTACGCCACAATTCTTCCATCTACACTCCCCGACATGCTTTTTCTTCTTTTTTTTCATTAGGGCTTGGCAGCTGGAATTTGTCACTGGGGTACTCCTTTCCAAATAAAAGGTTTTTAAGTGCACTATTTTTTTAATTTATCACTTCAAGACGGGCATCCGTCATCTTGGAACAGTAAAAAAACAAAATCCCAAATGCCCTGCACGTCATAACACATGTACACATATGATTTTTTTTTTAATTTAATTCTTTTTTTGCCGATTTTGCACAGCATTGGCAAAATGCCATTTCCCCCCTTTTTGGAAAACATGCTTTGAGAAAACAGTAGGTCTGCCTCGGCAGCCAAAAGACAACAAATATTAATTTTGCTTGTTTACAATTCCATTAGTTTTTCTTTCTTTTATTTTACTTTCCCTCTTTTATTTGAACGGTCGTGCTAAGAAGACTGAATTTATTGTTGTTGTTACCACTCCACACCACAGTAGATGACCATTCGAACAATGTAACACCTCTGTTTCTTTCACCGTGAATACCTTTGATATTTTGCAAGTCTCAATTCATTAAACCGTACAATGGGACTTCAACAATTTAGATTTGGACATTTGGAGGATCCCAAACATTCAGCAGGATCAACTCATAGCTGCCAAGTGGTTCTATATCATGCTTTAGCCAGTTACAGATTTTTAGCCAAGAACACCTTTAATGTTTGGTTTAAAAAAATATACCCCAACCCCCTCCTAAAAGCAAAATAACTTACAGAATGCGTCATGCTATTGGTCTGAAGTTGTCAATCATGACAGAGAGATGCTTAGCAGCTATGTCTGTTGACGGTGTTTAGGGAAAACAGGGACCTTTATTCTGCAAGTGTTCACCAAAATGCTGTTGTAGTGTTTCTCTGGGTTCATACTGCCCTTTTGAGTCTGCCCCACATACCACTGAGATCACCAGGTGTGGAACTAAGACTTCCTGGGTTTATAAATGCCACTGAACAATAGAGATGCCAGAGTGAGAGACTGCGGTATATTTTTTTTAATTAGGGTACAGGGTGTGCCGTCTTGTTCAAAGAAAAGAAGTCCATTCCATGGTAAGTACGTTTGATTTTATGAGTTTTGTGTAGAGGTCATTGGGTTTAGCTTTGATTGGCAGGCTAATTCGCGGTCACCAGTGGTTCTTCATCAGAAATGCCACATGATTAAAGAGGAAGATGAATGCGGACATTCCTGATAACAATTGGAATAATTCAAAAACTGAATCACTTATTCATTCAATTCCTTGAAAAATGCTTAACATCTGGGTGGATCCAAATGAGGCCATTGTGCATTGCCTGACAAAAGTGCTAGCTTGATCTTTAATTAGGATGATTAGCAATATGTTAAGTCATCTGGAGCTACAACTTTGCAGATAATGTATGAGCGGCCTTCGGGTCATATATGGGAGGATTTAAACAAGGTGGGTTGAGGGTGGTAATGACTTGAAGCCATATATTGTGGGCAAAAGATATTGATCTACACAAAACTACGTCGTTTTTAATGTTGTAGAATATCGCTAGACTCCATTAACGTGTAAGTTAGATTGTGTGATGTTGTGCGAAGGTGTTGAAGCCTAGTATTGTTGGCATGATTGGCAGACATTCTTCCTGGCCCCTTTTAACCTTATATCTCTCTAATCCAGTGATACTCACAGTACGGCCGGGGGCCGGGGGCCGCAGGCATCACTCCTGACCTTTACATGTGGCCCTCTGGTCAACAGCAGGACTGGGCTTCTATTTACTGAACTCAGCACTACGATTAAAAATATAAACTAGCAAGCAGTATTTAAAGGTTCATTTAAGGTCAAGAGAGGAAGTAACCATGCTGTCCGCATCTTTAACTTTAGGAACACCGTCACTTTAAAGACATTTTGCAGCAAAAGTGTACAAATATGGTAAGGTCTTTTCAAAAATAAAAAAAATGTATTTCAGTAACTTGCAGAGCCATTTCACATTAGTACATCAGATTACATCAGTGGGTTGAGAATTATTTTCTTTTTAAGTGATAGTTTTCCAATATAAATTCAGAAACATTCATACAATCTATTTGAAGTGCAGCAGAGTATCAGCGTGGGCACGTGTCCTTCAGCTGTCCCGTCTGCAGTGCATGGCTATTTGCTTGGGGCAATTAATGCTAAGTGCCTCGTAGCCACAACTGCAAGCAATAATGATGGGGTCCAGGAACATTTTGCCTTTAGAAAACAATGGGGACCGGATATTGCTAAGTGATGAGTTAGAACCTAAACACCTAAGATCACACCCGTAGACACCCAACCCTAAAGGTAAAATCTGCATAGCACTGAGCCAAGTCCAGTGTTTACAACAGGCTCTTAGGTGTTGGCAACAGTCAAACTACTCACTTTGTGGACTGGAAAATCTGAAGACTTCATTTGTTAATCAATGGATTTATACTGCGCATGCTATGCTTTTTTCCTAGCGTGTCATGCATGTCTATTAACTTTTATGTGTTATTCTCAGAAGTTTCCCAACTTCACAAACACCATCTGTCTTCTGATGTACTAGTTTCACTTTTGTGCTTCTATTTTTTTTGTCCAAGTCCTCCTTCCGACTTCTCAAGTTTTCTTCCCCATCCCATGAAGATATCATAAAAAAGTGAACACTCGTCTCTCCTACGCACTAATCAATTTTTATAAATGACAGATGAGGAAACACTGAATGATCTGAATATTGGAACTGACAGCTTTTTGCTGGAAAAACACTTATGGAGCAAGGACAGAGAATAAATAATTCCTCCTTAAACAGGTTGGGCACATCCATTGGCATCAAATCAGCTTTGAAAACCCAGGTGGCAGATACTTTATTAAACATTCTTACCTACATTTCTCTGTAGTTAACATCGCGCCGGACAGACTTGCTTCTCTAAAACACCACCACACTAAAACACATTTCCTAATCTTATGCAGTGCAAATCGTATCCTTTGTATTTATACTTCATACTTTTCTGTATTTATTTTTATATATGACCTATAAGCACTGGTGCCTCTTCTTACACATCTTGGTGTTTTTTACAAGTTTATGTATGCAACACACTTCACAAGAGTGCATGGTGACCATACACCCTATCGGCAGTCATCAGAGTGTGGCCTGGAGCCACCAGGGCCATGGGAGCAGAAGGCACAGAAGAAATCTCGCCCCCATTAAGACGGCAGCACAGAAGCTGCACAGAATATATCGCAGCATCAAGGGAGGAGCAGCATCAGAGTGGAAGTAATCAGAGGCCCAGCTCTGGCCCTGTGAGGCCGCGAGGCACACAGAGGTTCAGCGTGGTAGATGAGGAGTGGCTGAGGCCAGGCGAAGGGTCAAGGTGCGGCAGTATGCAGGGCCCAGAATGCCCAGAGCCCTGAATCCATCAAATTTACGACCGACATCACCTGAACACCAAGCCACTGAAAAACACAGAGCGCAAGCGACACCACGCTAGATCACCCATCTTCTAGGGTATAGAGGAAACAGACCACGCCCAGTGAGACGTCAGCAAGGATCTTATGCAGAGCCTGAAATGAAGGTAAGGGAAGGAAACTGAAGGTGAGGGTGTACGTTGCTTGACCTGTAAACTCCCCTGTAGATCTCAACAGGGCCACCCACCCAGCCCGGTTTTGGGCAGGCAACTTCAGGACTCGAGGCGCTAGACACAGCACAGTGGTCATTGACACCAACCCACTGGACGTGAAAAACCTTAGCGTCAAGCTGGGTGCACAGGGTGTGATCACCGTGCTATCGCAGGGACCGGAGGATTGAGCCAGAGTGCAGAGATGGGCAGACTAGGTTCTGGTGCTATCCGCTACTCACATGAGCTCTCCCGCCCTGTCCTGCCCGGTTTAGTATTCTGGAAGTCATCATTGGGAGTACCTTAATCTGCGCTCCTCTACTACGTCTTCTCCTTCCACCATCCTCAGCAAGTCAGGAGGCAGGAGCAAGGAGCGATCTGTAGCTGATCGGCACTCCCCGGTAGGGTGAAATTGTGAGGGGAGGCCATGAGGACCCACAGTTCCCTCCTTTTGAAGGCCCAAAAGAATTAAATGAGAAGCGTGAAGGCAGCCCCACACAAATTGGGGGGACACGCAAAAGGGGGAAGGTAAGGTGCTCCCCCAATTCTACCCCCCTCCTCCTACCGCTGATACAGGAAGCGCTACAGACACAAGGGATAAAGGACACAAAGGAGATCACCCCTGAGGATTACAAGCCGGCACAAGGGAAAGATTCGAAGGGAGGGAGCAAAGGCATCTGCGGGTACTTCACGCCTCTGGGGAAAAACGCCAGCCAGAGAACTCTTCCTGGAGGGGTAGTCCCAAGATCACACACTGGCTGGAGATCTTTTAGTAATAGTGCAATCACTCTGGGCACCGCCAGGGGGAATTTACTGCAAGCAATACAGCACAAGAGTCAATGCCGGAGCTTTCAGCATCAAGCGTACCTTCCTGTCAAAATGTTCAGTGCAATCAGATCAAGCAAGCTATGCACTCTACTCTGTCGTAGGAGTGGGCACTCCCCCTGTCCCCATCTATAGTTATAAAGAGTAGAGGCATGACCCCAGAAGAACTCACAACCAAGGGCCAATCCATGGAAGGGAGCTTGGAAGGAAGCTTGGATAACACGGCTTTTGAGTCACCAAACCCAAGGAAGAAGCCAACTAGCCTTTGCTGGGATGCATCCCTCGCACAGGAGGAATTATAGAAGGTCTTCAAGAAAAAAGAGGAGCAGCGCTAAATTATGTCCTCAATAATGTCTGAATTAAAACAGGAATCAGAACAGTGGAGAAACAGTGGGCAGCGTTCCCGAGGTCCACATGGCCCTGAGGTAATGAACACCCAGCACAGAGGAGTGCCTTTAGTAGCAGCTCAGGTAGAGGAAAGCCTAGAATGGGCCTTAGGTGGAACAGTGAAAATCTCAAATAAGGAGCACCAAACAGAGGAAAGACCTTTTATTCCCATCTTATCCAGGAAAAATAAAAAACGCTTAAGGAAATTGCATAACAAGGGACAGAAAAATAATGACCCACAGCTCCTCAGAAATGGTAGACACTGCGCCCCTTGTGGGCAACTCATGCAAACGAGCTGTCAAAACATGGACATGAGAGAGAGCACGTCTCCGACTCAATTAGCAGGTACCAAGAATTCGTCCACATTTGGGCTGCTGCTGATCTCACTACAAGGTAACAAACTTCAGAAGCAGCAAGAGGAAGCAGGAATGGCTATATCTAGAAATGAGAGTTCTGGTTCCTTTGACTTAGCAACCATAATAGGCGAGTCCGGTGGGCCACTACAAAATTGCTCAAGGCAAGAAGTCCGTCTGCAGTCAATACCCTTGGCAACCACTACTCAGACATCTATGTCTGGGACCATTCAAAATAGGAGGAGACCAAAAAGCTGTCATCATTACGGAAGCACACCCACAGTCAACAAGGTTTGTGAAGTCCAGTGAGTTTGGTCAGCATCCAGAACTATAAGAGACCTCCTTTCAGTCAACTCTTCCCGAGTGGGAAGGGAGCCAGGGAACAAGAGAGCAGCCAGATGGCCCCACTTCCGTGGGAACGTTATCCTGGGCTCAAGATCTATGTGGCCCAATGCTACTCCTCCAGATCATCAGCTCTGCAACTATTCTACAAACCAAGTGCCCATTGCGGAAGATCAAAAGGCAGTCATGAATGTCCCAATTACATCTTCCCTACATACTACAGCTGGCCAAAAGATGGTAATAAATCACTCACTGCCCTTAAAAGACAGGGGTGCTCATACTCTAATTTTCCACTCAACTAACAAATCTCGGGGTCCTTGAGATTTGCCTAACAGAAGCAACGTCATGAACATCTGTAACGCTACACAAGGATTAGAACAAATACTCATCAAAGATTTAGAACATGTAGACTTTTTAGTGCTGGAAAAGAGTGGGCTACACAAGAGCACTGAAGTTTGATTGAGGGGCACAGAGATTGTGCAGCGACTGGTGTAGAAAGAAGAAGTTTTCTTTTACTGGTGAAATGAGCTAAAGGAAGTTAACAGAGTAAAATACCTAACCTTTCTCATCCCACAAAGTGTAAACGAAAAAAGTGATGATGTCTTGTCAATCAACGCCAGGACAGTCAGTAAGAGATCAGAGGTGTACTGCGCCAAGGGTGTATCGCCTGCCTTTATCATGGGGCTGAGAGAGTTTGCAATCTTCATCACTTAGGGATACCCAGGGATAAGATACTGCCAGGAAGTAGGCCTGCAAAATGAGGAAGTATGTAGGAATGAATTTACCCAACTTCGCTTATGACACTGCACTGTTCTACTGGGATGGTGCCGCAACCAGTACTGCCAATAACTTTCGATATTCTAGAACTCCAACCAAATGCAAGCTGGGAAACTTAATATCCTGGAATGTTGCTGGGGCTAAATCCAAATCTGGAGCCTTTCTTGAGACTTCAACAACATTTGTTTGCAGGAAACCTGGAAAGAAGCTGAAAATCCGCTAGCTGGGTTCCAAGAATTCTTAAGTCCGGCTTTAAAAGCAAAGTCTAAAGGGCACCCAAAAGATGGCTTATCTATTTATATAGCTACAAGCAAAATCTTCAACATAAGGAGTATCAACCTGCAACCAGCCCACATGCTAGCAGTTATTATCGAAAATTGGTTAGTGGAACAGACGTCAATGACTGTCATAATAATAAACATCTACATCAATCACAAATCGGGCCATAAGCATCACCTTTTAAACATTACGGAAAATGAACTGCTAAGAGCCTCATATGGGGAAGCCTCCTGACTCATCACAGGATACTTTAATCTAAACATGGCTAACCATAGGTAAAGAAGCTTTAGAGAAGATGCTTTGGATCAGAGTCTGGGTATCCCGCCCCAAGTATCATGCTTCAGGAACATGCATAAATGTGATCATCCTCTTGTACGAGTCTTAGAGGCACTAGGGCTGAGGGCCCTTAATTGTTGATTCCCTAAAGACTGTCCAGTGAATCAGACTCACAAATCAAGGAAATTCGCATCCACCCTAGACTACACATTTGTCTCAGTAGCTATTTTTAAGCATTTCCAGAACTTTAGAGGTGAGATGCGAAAGCGACCACCACCCAAAAATAATGTAAATTGCAAATAATAATCATTACGCGGCACTGTTGAACAATGTTGGAGAAGAGGACCCTGGAAGCCACTTACATCGTATAAGATGGTCCAACATGTGAATGGAAAAATATGAGCTATGGAAAGCCAACTCACAATCTGCTCATGTGGCCCAGGCGAACATAATCACAGATTGGGAGGTAAAGTTGTCATCTCTAAGGAATCAGCTAGGGCCCAATCAACGGCAGAGGGCCGGCTCATTATCAGGTAAAAAACAATGGTTCACACAAGCCCTAAAGCAAGAAAGGTAACAATTTAACAAAACAGCTAAACTCTTAAAGAGGCCACACTTTGACAGTATCCATCTCTGCTCCTTTCAGGAAGTAAGGAAGAATTATAAGAAGGCTTATGGAAAGCAAAACAGGCCCACATGACCTCAAAATAGATCAAAATGATGGAGGCTTGTAAAGAAAAGAACAGCCGGCCCCTGTGGTCAATTATCAATCAACTGGAGGGAGGAGCGCAGGAATCCAAAGTAATACAGTGCCGGAGGAGGAGTGGATTGAACATATCTCTAAACTATACCACAGTCAACAGGCAGCGGAATTGCCATCTACCTCAAGCAGCGAGTCTGTCCCCTTGACTTTTGAAGAATAAAAAAATGGGCAACTTCAAAGCTGCAGAAACAGTGGGGCCCCTGGTCCAAAAGGCCTCCCTGCAGGTGTCTTCTGAAGTAGCCAGGTCTGCAGAATTTTTAATGCCTCTGTCTCAGAAAATAAGACTCCTGACTGTTGGAAAGGGGCAATCTTCCAACCAATCTTCAAGAAGGGCCCTTATGGGAGCCCAGACAGCTTTTGTTTGATTGCACTCCTCTATTGACGCAAAGATATTTGCGTATCTCCTGCTAGAGGACCGGAAAGACTAGGCAACTAATCTAAACCTAATACCCCTAATTTAAACTGGCTTCTGCCCCTCATCATGCACTTCTGACAACCTGACAGCTCTAGCCATGTTAGCTGAAAAATACACAAAAAAGAAAATGGCTTTGTATACCTGCTTTGTGGACCTCTCCAAAGCTTTTGATTCAGTCAATCTGCACAGATTGTGGAGGAAGCTAGTGGATTTCCATATTCTGCCAAAGTTGTTAAAAGGAGTACAGCTTTTATACTCTGAGAACAGTGCAGGGGTTAAAGTATGTGGTAATGGTTAGGAGGCTGGCCTGGCTTGTAGTGGGTACCAGAGGTACTTACACCTCGTGCCAGGTCCAGTTATCCCTTATTAGTGTAGAAGAGGTGTTTCTATCAGCTTAGGCTGATAGAAGGTAGCTATGGCAAAGCAGTTTAGGCTGAACTAGGAGACATGTAAAGCTCCTACTATATCACTGGTGTCATATGCACAATATCATAAGAAAACACAATACACATAAGTACTAAAAATAAAGGTACTTTATTTTTATGACAATATGCCAAAAGTATCTCAGTGAGTACCCTCAGTATGAGGATAAGTTATATACACAAGATATATGTACACAAACCAAACTTACGTAAGTAATAGCAAGAAAAGTAATGCAAACAGTGTAGAATTACAATAGATTGCAATAGGAACACATAGGTATAGGGGCAACACAAACCATATACTCCAAAAGTGGGATGCCAACCACGAATGGACCCCAAATCTATGTGAGCTTGTAGAGGGTCGCTGGGAGTGCAAGAAAACTGTGAGGTTTAGAAAAATAGCCCACCCCAAGACCCTGAAAGGTAGGTGTGAAGTGAACCTACTACCCCCAGAGAGCACAGAAGTCGTGATAGGGGGATTCTGCAGGAAGTACAAACACCAGCAATGCAACAACAGTGGATTTCCGGACCTGAGTACCTGTAAGACAAGGGGACCAAGTCCAATAGTCGCGACAGTGTCGAGAGTGGGCAGGAGCCCAGGAAATACCAGCTGAGGGTGCAAGGAAGCTGCCACCGGATGGAACAAGCTTGGAGTTCTGCAAGAAAGAAGAGAGCTAGGGACTTCTCCTTTGGAAGACGGATGTCCAAGCGTCGCGATGAAGCTTGCAGAGGTGACCGCAAACAAGCCTTGCTAGCTGCAAGGGTCGCAGTAGAGGTTTTTGGGTGCTGCTGTGGCCCAGGAGGGACCAGGATGTCGCCACTTGGAGGAGGAGGAGACAGAGGGGGCACCCAGCAACTCAGGGAGCCCTCACAGAAGCAGGCAGCACCCGCAGAAGTAACTGAACAGGCACTTGGAAGAAAAGTGAACCGGAGTCCACCCGAAGTCACAAAAGGGAGTCCCACAACACCGGAGTCCAACTCAGAAGGTTGTGCACTGCAGGAAGGAGTGTCGGGAACCAGGCTTGGCTGTGCACAAAGGAAATCCTGGAAGAGTGCACAGGAGCCGGAGCAGCTGCAAATCATGCGGTACCCAGCAATGCAGTCTAGCGTGGGGAGGCAAGGACTTACCTCCACCAAACTTGGACTGAAGAGTCACTGGACTGTGGGAGTCACTTGGACAGAGTTGCTGAGTTCCAGGGACCACGCTCGTCGTGCTGAGAGGGGACCCAGAGGACCAGTGATGCAGTATTTTTGGTGCCTGCATTAGCAGGGGGAAGATTCCGTCGACCCACAGGAGATTTCTTCAGAGCTCCTGGTGCAGGGAGGAGGCAGGCTACCCCCAGAGCATGCACCACCTGGAAACAGTCGAGAAAGCCGGCAGGATGAGGCGATACAAGGTTGCTAGTAGTCGTCTTGCTACTTTGTTGCGGTTTTGCAGGCGTCCTGAGCAGTCAGCGGTCGATCCTTTGGTAGAAGGTGAAGAGGGAGTTGCAGAGGAACTCTGGTGAGCTTTTGCATTCGTTATCTAAAGAATTCCCCAAAGCAGAGACTCTAAATAGCCAGAAAAGGAGGTTTGGCTACCAAGTAAGGAGGATTGGCCACCAAGAGAGGTAAGAGCCTATCAGAAGGGGCCTCTGACGTCACCTGCTGGCACTGGCCACTCAGAGCAGTCCAGTGTGCCACAAACACCTCTGTTTCCAAGATGGCAGAGGTCTGGGACACACTGGAGGAGCTCTGGGCACCTCCCCTGGGAGGTGCAGGTCAGGGGAGTGGTCACTCCCCTTTCCTTTGTCCAGTTTCGCGCCAGAGCAGGGCTGGGGGATCCCTAAACCAGTGTAGACTGGCTGTGCCCATCAAAGCATTTCCAGAGGCTGGGGGAGGCTACTCCTCTCCAGCCCTGACACCTATTTCCAAAGGGAGAGGGTGGTACACCCTCTCTTAGAGGAAATCCTTTGTTCTGCCTTCCTGGGCCAGGGCTGCCTGGACCCCAGGAGGGCAGAAACCTGTCTGAGGGGTTGGCAGCAGCTGCAGTGGAGACCCCGGAAAGGCAGTTTGGCAGTACCCGGGTACTATGCTAGAGACCAGTGGGATCATGGAATTGTCCCCCCAATGCCAGAATGGCATTGGGGGGACAATTCCATGATCTTAGACATGTTACATGGCCATGTTCGGAGTTACCATTGTGACGATGTACATAGATAGTGACCCGTGTACAGTGCATGCGTGTAATGGTGTCCCCGCACTCACAAAGTCTGGGGAATTTGCCCTGAACGATGTGGGGGCACCTTGGCTAGTGCCAGGGTGCCCACACACTAAGTAACTTTGCACCCAACTTTCACCAGGTGAAGGTTAGACATATAGGTGTCTTATAAGTTACTTAAGTGCAGTGGTAAATGGCTGTGAAATAACGTGGACGTTATTTCACGCAGGCTGCAGTGGCAGGCCTGTGTAAGAATTGTCAGAGCTCCCTATGGGTGGCAAAAGAAATGCTGCAGCCCATAGGGATCTCCTGGAACCCCAATACCCTGGGTACCTCAGTACCATATAGTAGGGAATTATATGGGTGTACCAGTATGCCAATGTGAATTGGTAAATTTAGTCACTAGCCTGTTAGTGACAAATTTGGAAAGCAGTGAGACCATAACCACTGAGGTTCTGGTTAGCAGAGCCTCAGTGAGACAGTTAGGCATCACACAGGGAACACATACAGGGCACATACTTATGAGCACTGGGGCCCTGTCTGGCAGGGTCCCAGTGACACATAGACTAAAACAACATATATACAGTGAAATATGGGGGTAACATTAAAGGCAAGATGGTACTTTCCTACATAATGGTAGAGTGACTGCTAAAATCCTTATAGACAGCGGTGTCAAGCAAGGCTGTGTGATAGCCCCGATGTTATTTAACTTATATTTGGCTGATCTGTGCACACAATTGAATACCTCCAGCTCCCATCCTCCCAAATGAAGCCAACAATCAATAACATCCCTATTATACCCCTTGCGACATTGTCCTACTGAATCTTTCAGGCACTGGTCTTCAAAAGGTTCTAAATAGCTTTGACCAATATAGTAAGATAAACGAGCTGTCGGTGAATCTGGAAAAAACTAAGGTAGTCATCTTTGGCAAGTGTGTAATTAGGATAAAGGAATGGCTCTGTGGAGGATCGGCCAGTAGGCAGAAGCGGCAATTATAAATACGTCAGCATCTGGTTTCAAGAGTGCCTGTCTCATCGCCTGCAGCTGAACACCTTGAAAGCAAGGATGGCGTCCCAACTTGCATTCGTCCAAGCCTTGGATATAAAATTTCAAAGTCCATCTTGGAGTCCACTTCTTACAGTGATCAACGCAGAGTGTCAGTCCTCCCTGGCATATGGTTTGGAAATCTATCCTGCAAAGTTTGAGAATTTTATGAACACTGCCCAGAGCAAAGATTTCGTCCCCTTGTTCTCCCTGTCTCACAGTTCTTCACCAGCGCAAATCAGATTGGAATTCGGATAACAAGAGCAAGCATTAGTACAAGAAGGGTCTCCCCTCAAATATGCTTCTCTGCTAAGACAGGCACAGCCTAATTTACTAAAGGCATTGATTTGGAAAAAATAAGCATTAAATTGCTGAATTGTTCAAATTTATGGTCTAAGAGAATTGCTTTGGCAGTAAAGCACTTGCAGGTAGATGACATGTGGCACAAAAGGTTACCGCACAAACTCTTTAAACAACTATTAAATAAACAAATCAAGCTGCTCTCCTGGAGCAAGGATAAATACAAATTCAGACTATGAGCTCATTTTTGGATGACCATTAACACTTACGGGTCTCCAGTAGCACAACCTTATATGGTTACATTATTAAAAAAGACTTTAAAAATAAAGGTGCTTCACGCCAGACTCAGCCTACTCCCTTCTTTAGATGCAGCTCCAAATGGCTCAAACCCTTAAACAGTGGGGGATGTAGGCTATGTGCATACTCAAGGCACCTTCTTTGCATATGCCCTGCACTATTACTGTGGCAAAAAACTGTACCTTAAAAATATTTTTAACACCAATGGCATTAGATCATGCAGTCATGCAATTCTGTTTTGCCTGAAAGAGCTGACACCTCAACATATGGCATGTTAAGCCAAATTCATTTTCAAAGTTGAGCATATCTTAAGGAATGTGACAAATAATAAGAAGGAAGACCGAGCCCAGCAGCTCTGCGACTTAATTACACAGGGACAGCCCTATTCACAACAGGCACAGTTCTTTATTAAACATCCGACTTATTTATGTCTGCTAGACTCTTGTGTATGTACCACAAAACAGTAAGTTGCTTCTCGCAGAACCTCAAGAATGGCATGGAGCTTCTGTGTATCTTCTCATCACTTTAGTCCCCATTATGATACATACCACAGAATCTGTATCTGGGTGGCTATCACGGCAACATTGATTTACATTTTTTCTTATTTAACTTTTACTGCAGAAATTAGTCTTTTAGATGTTACGGTGCTTTTTGAATGTGAATTATTTTACCTTCTGCACCTATTGCAATGGTTTTCATTAATTGAGCAAGAAATAAACAGCAACAACTCTACTACGTATTGTTCAATCCCTGTGAAAACCAGGACAGACAGGAAATTAAAGGATCAGCTGGCTGGTCTTTTATGGTTCATGGGAAGTTAAGTGGCAACTATGCAAACCTGATGCTGCAGTCTACTGAGACACTGACTGGTAGGGACTCAAAGTGATCTGACATCACCACTTCTTTTCTGATCAATGTCCTTTTGTGCACGCTCTTTTCCTGACTCTTCATTCTATCTATGCCTCTAGTTCCCCAGACATACTCTTTATTACTGATGACATCTGTACATCTTCGCTGCACAATTCTTATGCCGTCTTTCATCTCTAACTGTTGTAACCTACCTCCTTATGTCTCGCTCCTCTCTTTCCGTTTGGCTTCGTGGGTGCTGTCTTTCTCTTTGGCATTTTGTAAACTGTCTCCCCCCTCGAATTCCCATGTTCCACTGCCCCTGTTGATTTCGTATGCATCATCTTTACAGGAGACTTTTCGTTGTATCAACAATGACCTCTGGTAACTGGACTTTACTTATTTTGTTTCGTGCTTGTTTTCTCCTTTGGCTTTTGTGTGCTTTATTCCAATTTGAACTCTGGAACATTGTTATCCCTCTTCATTTTTCCATGCACAATATCTTCCCCACTTCTGTCTTGCAGCGCCGTTCACCTTTGGCTTCTTTTACTTTGTCTTCCCTCTATATTTCTTATGCATTTTTCAATCCTTCCCTCTAGGGCACTTTCTTTCCTCTTTAGGTGTTGTTCCTTTCCTTTATTTCCATCAGATTACTTACGTGCTGGAGTCTTCTTGTGAACTTCCCATTTTAATTTTTAAGTCCTATTGTCCTTGATTCTTTATGTGCCATCTTTACTTGTGATTTCTTGTGCTGAGTTCTTGTACTTCCCGTCTATCGTCTCGTGACTGTCTTCCCCCAGGCTTTTATGTGTTCTATGTTCCCTTTTGACCTCTTGAACACTGCGGTCCTTCTTGTTTTTGCTGTGACCGATATGCACCTATGACTTGAGCACCGTCTTTGCTGACTTCTTGTTCATAGTCTTCCCTCTTAATGTCCGTTTGACTTCTTGTACAGGGGTGGCTCCTCTGCTATGGCAGAGGAGCATTGCCTCCCGACAACACCCCCCGCCAGCAGAAGCTGTTTATTATGTTTTTACTGTAAAAGGGGCGCAACCACGTATGTGACAGGGACAGAGGGTGAGTGCGCATGTATGTTTGGCCCACCAAACATACAAAGCACACAAGGTGTTCTCCAACCTGGCCGCGGAGTGCACGGTTGGTTGGAGATAGCAGGTAGAGACTCCCACTCTGCCTCGGGGCACCTAGCCCAGTCCTAACGCTGCTTTCATGCTGCCAGCATCAGGTTTTAGTATTGAACACAGGGCAGAATGGAGCATGTGCCTGGAATGCAAGACCGGAGCAGTGCAGCCCCTTGCCACGCACCGCCCCTTTTCCCTCCTGCGAACCGCGGCTGTTCTTGAGTAATGCCTTCCACATTAATTTTTTACAGACCTTTATCCTTTTTTCCATCTTACTTCTTGAGCACCATCTTCTCAGCTGTCTTTTCAGACCTCTTGTACATGATATTTTGTGCATTGTCTCTAACTACCTTTTCCTGGACTACCACTCTGCAACTTTTGTCCTGCACTTCTACCTGAGCCCTCACATCTTTTCCTAATCCAGTCTGACATTTCCCGATGGTCTCCTTAACTTAGGCACATTTTTCTTTCCTTTGTTGGGGTAATATTTGCTAGGGCAACGTGTTTCAGATGACTTATTTTTCATATCTACCTATCTACGGTATGAGTCAGCAAAGCAGAAACAGTCTTCATCCTCAGGTCATCAGTCGATCAGCAAAGCATCAGTCTCTCAGTTAAAGAGTATGAGCCCAATGACAGAATGAATCTCAAATCTGTCCTAAGGTCTCTTCTTCTCTCAATATCTGAATAAGTCTCTCTAGCTCTCAAAATCGGGTCTCTGAATTATTCTCCTCTGACGCTTTGTTATATCAAAGTCACCTAAACTGTCCCCTAAGTCCCTATTGGTCAGTTAGTCATATGTTTATACTTTACCCAATAATATTTCTATACCAAATCTATGAATTCTAATATTTCTCTATTCACAAGCAGTTGATTGGTTCACTTTACGATGTCCTCATCATCCGGTACGTCAGGTAACAATATTGTTGCATCTTCAGCTTCAGTCAGTGTCTTCATTGTTCTGATCCTAGGAAAATACATCTCACACACATTACACATAAGTTGTTATACTAGCGGGAACATCATCTCCTTGCAGTCGGCTCTCACGAAAAGCTTCTGTTAAGCACTTTTAACAAGATAATGGACATTTCACAGTTTAGTTTACTCTGTCAGCATTTTTATTAACCGCTAAGAAATAAAGCTTCTGCATGAGGCCTGGCAAGACTGGGCCAAGACACCCGCTAAGTTAAGGCCTACAATTAATAAAGCTAGAGCACACTTCATAACCCTTAATATGACATATTACTACATTAGTCTAGTACATATTCAATATTTCATAAGTATTAACCATCAATTAGTGCATTTTGTGAAAACTGGTGGCCATTCTTCAAGGTCACATTTTCAACTGCATGCATTATTTTTCTACGTTATTCATTATCTACATAAACTCATTATTCAAAATACATAAACATTCATTAATAATTTCTAATTAAAACACCTGCGCTAGCAAATGTGAATAGCTCTAGCATATTTTTTTTAGACCTTTATTTAAACATTTTTACCTATGAGAGGTACAAGTACACTGAACTGGTGCAAAGTCGAAGGCAGCAGGAATCCTTGTTCAAAAGTAACCGTGGTTACGATGAACAGTCAGGGACTGGGAAAGGGGTGTGGAGGTTGCTTGCTGGGGGCAAAAGTAGGGTGAAACAGAGAAACCGTGCACAGAACAGTTGACTTAGGGGAGGGAGGGGGCTCTAAAATATGTTAGAATTAATTCACTTTTTATAGCATGTATTATGTCGCTTTTTTGTATTCAAACATAAAATGTGGAAAATAAGTCCCAATACTTTACGGTACAAAGAACAATGACATCTCTACAATGTATGGTGAAGAGATATTGCTATAATATTATACGAGATGTAGCTGCACGTTAGTCAAACTAAAAGAAAACAATATACATCATGTTAAGTCAACACTCATCTCCTGTGCAGAACAGTCTCCAATTCACAAGTCTTAGACCTGGCCCTTGGTAGAAACCCATAACAAGTCACAAACCACACTACTCTACTTTAGAGCTGAACCACAAAGATTTAATAAAGCTGGCATTATGCACACATAGCTCACTATAATCAAAGCCATTAGGGGTATTTTAGATGATCTCAACCAACGTTCCTGTGGTCTTACAAAAAAAAAACACTGTTAGACCCCGGATTTGGTTACCTTGTACATTTGAAACCTTTGTTTTACCTTGGCACTTATTAAATTGATGATACAAGATCGAAATGTACTTTATGAATACAATGCATTTCCGTTCGTTTCAACTCATAAGTGTTTAACAATAACATTCTACATGATCATGGAGAAAATAATCTCTCCATGAACACACCGAGAGACGGTGATGATGGTGTTAGCAATGACAAACACAATCAGATGCAAAAGATGCAGATGCAAATGATGTAACATGTATGCCCTGTAGTGAATTGTGTCCTGCATTGATAAAAGAGCACTATTATGTGTGGATGTTAACATTTTATATCTCCTAAACAATGAGAATCAGTTGCCCTGATAAAGCTGCTGTAAAATTATGAAAATTACTCGCGTGTTATGATAATTATTAGTAGAAATCAAATGAGATAGAATAAAATAACAGAAATTTACAAACCAAGTCGCAGGATTTTAGGTGGTCATTATGAACACGGCGGAAAACAACCGCTGTGTTCATGCTGGACGTCAAAACACTGACCACCAGCGACCCTGGAACCCCGCCGGCCAAATAAAAAACATTGTTTCCGCCCGCCGGCTCACAGCAAGGCCTGGCTGGGACATTGACGGCAGCTTCTCATGGAGCCGCCGTCAATGCCTCTGTGCGGCAGGTGCAGTTGCACCCATCGCGCAGATCTGCGCGACAGGGCTCTGCACAGGGATCCCCTGCACTGCCCATGCAATGTGCATGGGCAGTGCAGGGGCTCCCCCTCCGCCAGCCTTTTCCTGGTGATATATCCTGCCAGAAAAAGGCTGGCGGGAAATGAAACAGTTTCCGCAGGGTATCGCCGCTACCCTGGCGGATGCTGTTTCAACTCACCGCCAGGCTGCCTGACGGCGGAAGCCTGTCGGTGGGTGAGGGCTGCCGCTGGCGCCACTCACTCAAAATATAGCGTTTGGCCCGCCATGCCGGCTGGCGGTTTCAGCCGGCTTGGTGGGCCAAACCGCCAAATTCGTAATGAGGGCCTTAATCTCCTTAGGACCCAATGACAGTAGTTACCCCTCACTTCAATGGACAAGAACTTTGAACTACTTCTCCCTATACAGCCACTCTTTCCAAAGTCAACTGAATGGTAGATTTTAACTCCCTCTCTTCATTTCGTGCACAATAATTTTTTACTGCAGTTTTCAATGCCTTGTAGACATTTTGGTGGTAGCTAGGCACTTCATTAACATATGCATTTGTGTTTTTTAATCCAGTTGATTAGAGGACAGCTCAGGCTGGTGTTGCACTTCATAATTCATTAGGGAAGAAGCAAATTGATAAGAATGGCTGCAATCGGCTTGGAAGAATGCAGCTTGGTGTAACATGATGTTTAATTTCCCTTCGCATAGGTTATCGCAGTGGTTATGGATTCTTTCACGGATATTGACATCTTTAGAGACATCCAGGATGCCTGCAAGAAACGGAGGGTTCCTGCGTACATCCTATTGGACCACTCTGCCCTTCCCCAATTCTTAAAGATGTGTGAACACCTGGGTGTCTCTCCAGAGGAAGAGAGGGTAAGTGCTGACATAATAAAAAGCGGCTAATTACCTCACAATGCCATAACATTTCTTTTGTTCGATTACTAAAACCATTTTCTCTGATGTTGACAGTGGAAGAAGAAGCAGGTACAATTCAGATTTTCCTAGCTTTAGTGAAGGAAAGTCTAGATTTTATTAAAGACACGGAGGCGTATAATACTTCCTTTTCTTGCTTTAATCTTAACAGCAGCCAAGATAAACAATATTACAACAAGAACTACGTATCCCATGAATCAATGAAACAAGATGTCACACATGAAGTCACAAAGAAGTTACCAATAGCAAGCCAGCAACCCCAATAACTGTCTTAACTGCAAGCAACAAGCCTTCTTTTCTTGCAAGAGCATGTCAAGGGAAACAAAACAATGGAATAATAACCAGTACAGTGGAAAATGCCATCAATAGAATAAAAAAGTATTTCGCAAAGTCCAGAGCTGAAGGGGAAACCAATTCGGCTGGTCCACATAACGACATGAAGGCAAAAACCGATCTCCATAAAGAGTAACAGATGCAGAGACTTCCTGAGGAAGAAACTAGGTGGTAGAACGAACATCCTCATGACGAAGCGAGTGGTGCAGGTGAAGCCGGCACTGGAATAGAAATGGGAGTGTTAAGAAAAGCGGTGGGATAATACTCGCCTCCATGTCTTTAATAAAATCTAGACTTTGTTTCACTAAAGCTAGGAAAATCTGAATTTTATTACAAGACCAGAGGCTCCTATTATGCTTGTTTAAAGCATGGTAATAACAGATTCGTCAACAGTAGAAATTGGTTTATAATAAAAAGTTCTAAAAGTGGAAACATTAGACCAGTCTGCTGATCTAAGAATGTCCTCCAAACGAGCACCGGCCCAGAGGGCCATAGCACCTCTGGCGGAATGAGCCCCAAACGAACAGGTGTCAATGCCCGCGAGGGTCATAATCCGCTTATCCCAACGAGCAAGGGTAGGGAAGGGACGGGTTTATGAGGTTTGAAAAAGGAAATCAGCAACTGGGGAGAGGAGGACGTTCTTAAATCCACAGTTTTTGCTATGTAAACTTTTAAACAGTTACCAACAAGTTTAGGATGTGAAGCAAAGTACTGGTAGTGAACCATGGAAATATTTGTTTTCGTTCTTCTATGAATTCTGAAAGACACATTAGTAGGAGAGAACTGGACAGAGGATACATCTAAAGCTCTAACATCTGAAACACATTTCAAAGAAACCAAGCATAGCAACATTGTTAACTTTGCCGAAAGGCATTTCAGAGAAAGAAATTTGTTATCGTGCCAAGAATTAAATGAATTCAAAACCAAATTCACATCCCATAAATGATTATATCTAGAAGCAGGAGCATTGGAAAATCTTACTCTCTTCAAGAGACGACACACCAAAGGATGTTCACCGACAGGTTTTCCATCTATTTGAATATGCTCAGCAGAAATAGCAGCTCTATAGGTATTCACTGTTCTATATGTCTTACCCTGGGAGGCTAGAGAGGCTAAAAAATTAATGACTAAAGTCACATTGGCTGAAAAGGGATTTGAATTCCTGTCCAAGCACCAGCTACTCCAGACCAACCAGGCGGACTTGTAAGCCTTAGCCATTCCCGGTGCCCAAGAGTGGCGGATATACAGGGCAGCTTCTTCCGAAATTCCGGGGGTTCTCCAGGCTGACCCGAAATCTTCCATGCCACCAGACTTAAAGTATGATCGAGAATCATATTGTGAGGACGACCCTCCAGATCGAGAAGGAGCTCGGGAAAGGTTGGAATTAGAAGCAGAAAATTGATTGGCAACTCCAGAACCGAAGGGAACCAAGGCTGCGTTTGCCAAAAGGGAGTTACTAGCACCAGGGAAGCTCGTTGGCGATGAACCTGGGCCAAGACCCTGGCTATCATCATGAAAGGAGGAAAAGCATAATTGAGATGGAGAGACCAATCTTGGAGAAAAGCATCTGTAGCAAGAGCTTGAGGATCCGGTCTCCAACTGTAAAACTTGGGAAGGTGAGAATTCAAACGAGAAGGGAACAGATCCACCGTCATGACACCGAATTTAGAAGAAAGTTTGTTGAATATGAAAGGGTGGAGACGCCAATCGCTGGAATCTTTTAGATGTCGAGAACACCAATCTGCTATGGTGTTCAGTTTGCCTGGAAGATATTGCACTCTGACTGACAATTTTCGAAGAAGGCAAAACTACCAAAAGCTTTTGGCTAGATCCGCAAGAGGTTTTGATTTCGCTCCTCCAAGATGATTGATGTATTTTACCGCAGAAATATTGTCCATCTTTAAAAGAATAGTGCAACTTACCTTGTCCTTTGCGAAAGACTTCAATGCAAAGGAGCCTGCAAGCATCTCTAAACAATTGATGTGCAGTGCAGACCCCTTCCCTGATCATACGGCCCCAGTCGAGACGTTGCCACATCTTGCGCCCCAACCTGTCCGACTTTCATCGGATTCTAATACTAGATCTGGGGCCTAAGAGAAAATTGCTCTTCCGTTCCATGCTTCCAAATGACCGAGCCACCACTGTAACTATGCTCGAGAGTCCTTGTCCAACTGAATTATATCCTAATAACGAAGACCTTTGTGATGATGTTGAATCTTCAACCTCTGAAGGGCTCTGTAGTGTAATGGACCTGGAAATATGGCCTCAATAGAAGAGGCCAGGAGGCCTACAATTCTTGCCAGTGATCGAAGAGAGAGAACGGAAAGATTAAGGACTTGCCGAAGTTCATGTTTTATACAACTCACTTTTTGTTGGGGAAGAGGCAGGGATGTTGTTTTGGAATCTATAAGAAACCACAGGAATTCTACTTGAGTTGAGGGAACAAGAGAAGGCTTCTCCATATTTACTAGAAAACCTAGGGAATGCAAAAGATGAAGGCAAATGTGCAAATGACCTAACAGGGCGTCCTTGTTCTGAGCCATAATGAGAAAATCGTCTAGATAAATGATCAGTCTTATTCCCTGAGCTCTTAGATGAGCTACCACCGGTTTCATCACCTTTGTGAAACACCAAGGAGCGGAAGCGTGGCCGAAAGGAAGAGCTGTGAACTGGAAGATTGAGCCTTCCCCCTGAAATTGCAGGAATCTTCTGTAAAAAGGATGGACAGGAATTGCAAAATAAGCGTCCTGGAGTTCTAGACGAACAAACCAATAGCCTTCCATCAAAATGTCTCTGAGATGGAGAATAGTCTCCATTTTGAAATGATTGTAAACTACATATCACTGGATGAAACTTTTTGTTTTGCTTTTGGACCAGAAAAATGGTACTGAGAAACCCTGAGGGGTGAAAGCGTGTTTCCTCTATTACGTTCTTTGAAATCAAAGAAAGAATCTCCAGAATGATTAAGCAGGTTTGTTCCTGGGAAAACCTCAGAGGGGGAGGAGGACGAGTCTGGCGGGTAACTTGATAAAGGTCTATTCAATACCCTTCAATGGTTTGAAGAACCCATGGATCCGCAGTAATTTAGTTCCAGTTTGAAAGAAAATGTGCCAATCGACCTCCCACAGGAAGAGGGACAAAATTTTAATTTCTTTCCTGAGACCTGTCCCCCTCTTTGACGGTAGCCTCTGCTCCTGAACCCTCTTCCTGTTTGAGGGTAGAACTGAGGTCTGTATTCAGGGGAGTAGAAAGAGGAGCCTCTGAGGGAACTGTCACCACGGAAGGCGAAGCGTCCGGTAAAGCTGTTCCTCCCTTTACCGGCCCTGCAAAAAAACCCGGATTTGAAAATCTTCTTTAATGAGAACTGAGTACTTTTTCAGAGTCGCGAAGGTAGGAACTTATTTACTCAGTTCTTTTATAAAAGAGTCTCCAAAAAGAAGACCATTGGCTTGCTGACCTTCCTCTCTGTAAGCAGGGCTGCCCAACTTAGGATCCATTTTTAGCAAAAGACTTTTACGCCTCTCCTGGGAGATAGCGGTGTTCGCATTGCCCAAAATGCATACTTCCCGTTGGGCCCAGTTAGATAGGGTAAGTGGGTCAATTTGTGAGCCTTCCAACCTAGCCTCCTCTGCCAAATCAAGAATTCTGGTCAGAGGACCCACCAGATCTAAAAGCCTGTCCTGGCAAACGGACCAAGCCCTATCGACCCCTTTTTGAAGGTCTTTACCATATTTGGAAAAAAACAACACCATATTAGGGTCAATAACGGAAGTGGAAGGGACAGGGACATTCGGAACAAAGTTTATTCCTTGTGGATTTGTCCAAAGAATGTCTTAAATGAAGTGAAACATAATCCGCCACATGTTCAGACGGGAACCATTCAGTGGAATTCGGATGGTGTATTAAAGTGGGATCAAACATTGGTTCCCCCAATCCATCAAGAACAGTAAAATCATTTGTATTAGCAGAAAGATCCGAATCAGAAAGATACATTTTTCGCCTTTTCTCTAGAGGCCCTTGCCAGAGGTCATCAAAACCCTGGGTATCATCGTCATACGGGGGGAAGGACCAGAAAGTTGGGGAGAATCTTCAGCGTCAGAAACAATTTGTACTTTGGAAAGAGTACCCTTCTTCCGTTTATTCGCCTAAGAAACGTTAGAATTTTGGGAAGCCAATTTTTTAAAACATATTTCTAATTTTTGTGACATCTGCAGCATGGACGCTGACACAGCCTGTTGAACAGAATCTTGAATAAAAGTATTGAAGTTGGCGTGAAAATCCTGAATATCAACATCATTAGAAACTTCAGAATTATTCTTAGACATCCTTAAATGTCCAAAATAATTACAAGGGACAGGAAAGCTCACAAATCGAAAAAAAGTAGCTGAAAGGTAAAAATAAAATGCTACGCTAAATTTAACCCAGTAAAGAAAGGGTTAAAAATATGTCTTGGGTAATGGGCGTGGGCAGGGGAGTGTAAAAGGATGACTGACCACTCCCCTAACACCAAAAAAGGCTAACCAAGGAGGGACACACCCACAGACTCCGCCCGAAAGAGGAAATTGAAGTCTGGGCAGAACATGTGGAGAACGCGGTGCCGAACCGCCACTTCAATAAAGAATGCCCCTTGGAAAAACACGAAGAAAACACTGAGAAGGCGCACTGCTGAAGCTCGATGTGAAGCCAGCGTATATAATCGCTTGACTGAGGCGCGTACCTCAGAACTTTGAAAGGAAAGGGAGAGCCGAACGTTCTTCCAGAACGTTCGGCTCTCAGAATGATGAGCAAACAAGACGCTCGTATCACTTCAGACAACAGACACAGATCACCAATGAAACCATACAGAATAATAATAATAATAACAATAATAATTATAAAATTACAAAGAGTATAATAATAATAAACGTATGAAGAAATGTATAATTTATCTTGACTGCGAGCAGCAAGAAAAGAGGGCTTGTTGCTCACAGTTACGATAGTTATTGGGGTTGCGGGGTTGCTATCGGTCATTTCTTTGTGGCTTTGTGTGTGACATCTTGTTTAATCGATTCATGGGTTATGTAGTTCTTGTTGTAATATTGTTTGTCTTGGCTGCTGTTAAGATTAAAGCAAGAAAAGGAAGCATAATAGGAGCCTCCGGTCTTGTAATAAAATTGCTTGTGCTTGCCTTCTGAAATTTTTCTATAGTCTAGTCTTTCTCTCTAGTTGCTCCATAACCGCTAAAGGGAGTGATCGCTTCAGAGTAGCAACACAATGGTTAATTTAAAGTCATTTTGAAACTAATATTTACAATGAACGGATATATACAATTCACATAACAAGACCACAATAGAAGACTGAAACTCATTACAATGGGTCGCTGAATAACATCTGATCACATTGCCATTTTCTCTGTCCCACACTGTTTTGTTCATATCATTGTTGGATATAACTACTGACAGCTGTGAGCTCTGTGCTGCCGACACTTGTTTTAGTCCCATCTTGATTCACAATACATTTGTGTACAGAAATTACAGCTTTATTGTGGTCCTGTTATATATGCCTGAAACATACCTTAATAATCGCTTATGTGCATATGATTCCGGCCCATTTTAGTTCACTGGCCTTTTTATTATTATTACTTTTTCAAAAAACTCCACAAGTATCTTTGTGCTGCTGTTTTTCAACTGTTTAGTGACCCAGTTTAAACCTTCAGGATAAAAAGTATAGATACCTGAATCATAGGCACACTTCCTAAATAATGGTGTGAATAGCGTGTGCAGTCTTACTCATTCAATGTGACTCTTGGTGGTATCTCAGATCTAGACTCTGATACCAAACAAGTCTCATTTTACCTCCCTCCTATCTCAGTTCGACTCGTTAAAGTTGTGAGGTTGGTCCACAGTTTGGCCGGAATCCCAAGTAGTCTTTAATAAATATATGAGGATTTTCTTCTACTTATAGTACTAACAATTTCAGCTAATATTTGGGGGGTGGGAGGAGTTGGGGGGTAGGGTGGGAACAAACAATTTCTTTCCTGCTCTATATTTCAGATTTATTTTGCAAAAGCTCAAGAAATGTCACTTCCAATGAGATATGACTTCAAACCCTTATAGCCTTCATCTTAGTATTCAGATTGCAATAAGGTGTTCGGTGTTTTGTGTCAACAAGCCAGAATGGAGAGGACGCAATTTATTTTTATTAGTAGTCAGGTTCATTTGGAAACAGTTTGTCTTTCCCTTTCACTGACATGCAAATGCACCTTTCTCGTGAGCTACAGTGATGGTGAGTGTGCGTAATTGCGCTTTCTTTTCAGTGTCAAAATTGGACACAAAAGCTGTATGTATGTTTGAGAGTGTATCTGACAGAACAGAGTATTTCCTGATCTTATGACTGTATGGATGGTTGCTAGGTTGTTACAAACTTTTTCAAACAAAAAAATCATTGAGGTAGTGCATGATAATTGATAAGATTGCTCATCCCATGTCACCCATTGACATTGATTTTTTTCGAAGATTCAAAGATACCTCCTGCTCAATGCTGACACACCGGGAATGGTAATACTATCCCAAGAGTACCAGCTGTACCAGTAAGATGGTGGTACTTCCGAAACAATGAAGTAGGCATGATAGTATTGCCGTTTGTTATGCTACTAACACCAGACGAGTGGTACTTCATGAATATGACCTTCATCATCGAGCCTGAGATTAGAAAACACAGTTTTGGTAGTGGAACTACCAGTGCCACTATCTACTGCCAAAGGGGATGCTAAAGTACTAACCTTCAGAGTCAGAATTCAGTAGCACCTCATCACACAATCATTCAAGAGGTGCTGCTGCTTGGTGGTAAAGCTAGCAGTACCACCTCTATGACACAAGACCCACAAAGAATGTAGATGTGTTGGTGTCAAACCTCGAAGATCATTGTGTTTTAAATATAAATTTTCGGTGGCAACAGGTGAGATGCATTTTTGCGGAGAGATGTGGCCTGGTTTCCTGATCCTAAAACCCTACAGG
This sequence comes from Pleurodeles waltl, assembly GCF_031143425.1. Lineage (NCBI taxonomy): Eukaryota > Metazoa > Chordata > Amphibia > Caudata > Salamandridae > Pleurodeles > Pleurodeles waltl. The sequence continues at coordinate 334,930,960 of NC_090446.1, forward strand.
AAGTCTACTGAAGTAATCTCAAACCCGAGAACATACATACAGGCATGTTTTGCACACAACTCATTTCTCTGGCAATGGGAATATAAAAACATTATATATCTGGTGTTTAACTGTTAGCTGTAGCTTGCACGTTTATGTAATCTCCCGCACTTATTTCTCAGAAGATGTCCATTAGTGGAAGCAATCTTTACTCCATTTCAGACACACTTAAAGGGGACAGAGAGAATGACGTAGTTCGGGGTTTGTTCACTTCAATAAGCCTTAAAAGCACAATAATATCGTAGAAGACTTGCTGGCACCTCGGGCTTCTCATTTCTTGCGACATCACAGAGCCCATTCTTTATATTACCAAACATGCTAAAATAAGCATGCTTATTTGTAAAACCCTGTACCCAGCCTCGCCATTTTTACTATCCTTCTGACTAAGTAGCAGGGGGTGTCTGTCCGACTGGGTTCACATTTACTTGTGTATATTTAATTTTACTGCAAATTAAAGGTGTTGCTTGTCTTACTGTATACATTTATACTGCCTTTATTGTAGCACTCACACAATCCACTGTAATTATTGCTCACAAAAAATATTTAAATATAAAAGTTAACAAGTGCCTGCCATTTGTGAGATAATGAATGAACACTCAATATTGTGTTGCTTGATTTGTAACGCAGGTAAGCTAATTGTTTTTTTCAACTTCTTTGCTTTGAACAGCTTTTGAGAGTTCGGACCATAACTGGAAACACATACTACACCAGGTCAGGAGCGAAAATAATTGGAAAAGTCCATGAAAAGTTTATCCTGGTTGATGGGATGAAAGCAGCTACAGGGAATTACAGGCAAGTCAAAGCACCAGACTGAAACATCTGCTTGTGTTGTATCCCTACCAGCAGGAAAAGAGAAGGGAGTTGAGGAGTGGTACTTTCCTCAGCTCTGCAAGCTGTTATTTGCTGCTTTCAATGTTATTGTGCCTTGCTCTTGTAGATGCATGAAGTGTACACAGTACCGCAGAATATAGTAGGGTTAAGTAGGTTAAGACCAGTGTTGACATTCTCTTTAACCTGAGCTAGAAACCAAAGTGTTTGTTCCCTCTATCCTGGAACAGCATTGAGACATTCTGTTTTCAAAGCACGCCACCATATTGCCTATAAACCATTTTATTCACTGGCACCCTATACACAAATTCTCCTATTTTCCTTGTGTTCCAAATCTCACCTGTGCTCACTGTTAGTCAACAGTCTCTGCCAATCTATTTGGCCAACCCTGTCCTTCTGGTCTGATTACCAGCCTAGAACGTTGGCAGGCCAGAAATAAACCAACCTAGTCAAACTTCTGCATTCTGCAGAAGCCCACCTCATGTGCTAGAATGAAATACCATCTATGTTGTTTCTCTCTGCCTCTCTCTAAGTCATCGCCAAAACTAGAGCTGAGGCTTACAATCCTTAATGTATTTTACATCAGCATAAAAGGACACTTGGTAATGTCTCTGACCAAAAGTCACTGCACAGATCAAGCAAGCTGATGGAGTGGAAAAATCTTTTTGTGTAAATGGGAGAACGCAAGCACCCTACAGTAGCTTGGCTTTATTTCGAAGATCCCATAGTCATCTGCCAGTAAAAACGGTTAGTGATTTCCTGTACTGGCAGACTTGAGCAACAGTTAGCCCAAGTCAAAGTTTACCTGTAAAATGGAGTTCTAAGCACCCATAAACATCTGACTAAAATTAAGTAAAACATAAAGAGTATGCAGTGTTTGTAGAGCTCAAATTTCACAACGAGGGGGTCTCTTGGTGCTAGTGACTAATTGTGGATGTTTACTGTTGCTCAACTCAACTGTACTCATTTGATCAACCTTAAAAAATGAAGCACAGATTAGACCTGTCAGCATATTATCATGTGATCACGAGATCCAACACAGTTACTGGTAATGTTTGCATTATTTGGATGAGACGCTTTAATGGATTAATGCAGTAATTTTCACAATATAAAAATCTTTACATTAAATATATATTTGGCTCCTAGTTTAAGAAAATAGGGTCGAGTGGAAACCTTTTGAGGGTAGTAACTTTATTAAGTTACTTGATTGTGACAATCTCGTCTAGTGCCAATTTGTTAATTTCTTAAGGTCCTGGGATCACAAGCGTGGCCAGCACCTGCCATTTCCAGTTACTTTTTACAGATCAATTAAACAATCTCCAAAGTAAGCCGGAATGCATTTTTCTTTCAATGCGCAGTTTTTAGAAAAGAACTGCCATTGAGAGCTCAGGAGGAAGAGGTCTGGAGCCATATCTTCACAGGCAAAAACTTTATTAAATGTGCCTGCTGGTTGTAAAGCAAATTCACTTAACCCTTAGCTTACTATTTTAATTTAGTACCGCTTGAAAAAAAAGTGGGCAAGGTTATCCTCTTTAGTTTTCTGAGCTATGTTGTCTGAAAATAAAACACTCACTCTGAGAACTATTGCTTAAAGGAATACACCTCGCACAACAGGCTCCCAGGTCTGCGCTCCTCCAAAAATGCCCATCATGATACTGTCCCTGACGATTTAATTCCACATGTGGGGATCATGGGTTCCTCAGTTCAGCCAAACTTCAGCTCCCACATGGTACTGCATATCACCTTACGATTTTTGTGCCTCCGTTAGATCAACTGGCACTTTAAAACCAGTAGCTTGCTCTTGATGAAGCAATAATTTCAATAGGGCACATCATGTTCTCATTTTAATGGCGTATTTGGATAGTTTGTTAATGTAATGTATCTTAAATCCATTATAAAGACTATTTTTGTGTTTGCAGTTTCACCTGGACTGATGGCAAATTAAACAGCAGCAACGTCTTGGTGTTGTCAGGCCAAGTGGTGGAGCACTTTGATCTACAGTTTCGGATCTTGTATGCTCAGTCAAAGGCTATTAACCCTAAACTAATTGTCAGCTCCAAAAGCCTTGGAACGTTCGAACACTTGGTGGGCAGAAAACTACCACCTAGGCCGTTTGTTATGAGTAACTTCCTCAAATTGGAAATGGCCAAGTTATCGAGCACCCCCAAAAGAACTGAGGAGCAGCTTGCAAAAAATGTGGAGAAACAATCTTGTGTGTCTGACACATCTATCACATCCGTTGCTGGAGAAGAAGAATGGCTCCGTGACCGTGATCTTGCCTTAGACTTAAGGGAGACTGCCACCATATCCACACAAACAGAGCCATGGGAAGAAGGGTCCCGTGTAGAGGTTTCGAATGCTGGAACACAAACAATGGTGGCTACCATGACAACAGCTACACAGACCCATGTAGTAGCCAAAGAGGTTAGCACACAAACGTTAGTGCAGGCCAAAACAATCACAACCCAGACAGAGATGGATGAGGGCTTGAAATATTCCTTGGAGCAGAGGAACCGGAATATTGAGCAGCCCCAGACATATGGGAGGTCATCAACAGCCTCCTCTTCCTCCTCTTCGTCTTCATCAACTTCTACCATAGGATCAACCAGCTCTACCAGTTCACATTCTTCCCTACAGTCAACAGACTACGTAGGATTTGGTAAATACGCTGGGGTCCATCAACGAGAGTACACTTTACGAGACTGTTTTAAGAAACTAGCCAAAGAGAGGCAGTATCACTACACCACCATCCGTTCCAAACTGGACCACATGGTGTCTATACTCTCAAAGCGGAACCGCATGGCTGATACTTACTTGGGCCACAGCCAGACAGCTGCTAACTACAACCTAAGGAGAAGGAATGAGCTCCATGGTAGCTTTCTCAGCCTCAGGGATGTTCCGTTCTATGCATCTGGCCAGTGAACACTGGCCAGTTACACTGTACTAAAGAACGTTAACACTCCAGAACATGTCCTTGGCTGCTGCTGCTTTCATGATGCTTACTACAAGACTTCCATATGTTTGAGGGACCGCCTCTAAAATAACCATTTGTACTCCTTCAAATTAGGTTTTTGGACTTCCTTTTACAGCGTGCCTTAAATTGAAAACTTTATGCACTGATGTTGCAAGGACGTGTTTCAAGGTGTAACCAAGACAGACTTGGCTATATACAGCTGCCTTTTTTAGATAATTGTCTAAAGTAGGTGGGAACTTTCTAGATCGTCAAAAGTGTATTTTAGTTTAAATAACTGGACATGACTACACTTTACTTATTACATGATAAAAAGTTTAATTATTTGTTTAAAGCCTTTGAAATATTCTTGGTGTGCCTTAAAGTAAATAAACAATTGCCTGGGAAAGGTGGCGGGGCAGATCTGTTTTTGTGAATCATCTATTCCTCTGACCAGCTCTTAATTAATGAGAGTACTGCAACTCCCACAGCTGAGCTGTTGCGTCCTCCCCTGAATGCTGAAATATGGCTGCCCTACCAATATGGAGAAAATGAGAATGGCAGACTTGGTGTAATCTTTTTCTTTCTCTCTTTATAGCAGAAATCAGTTCTCAATTGGCGGTCTACATAAAAGATGGTAACTGGCGGAAGATGATGGGAGGAATGCTTGCAAATAGTCTAATCACTGGCAGTCGCTCAGGGCAGCATTCCAATCCATCATTTTTCACCCACTGTCACCAGACAAATGTCTGCCTTATGCATATCAGTACAGACCTTGTTCCTCACAGGAGCAACATTGACCCCTAAAAACAATAACAAGATGCTCAAAGCAAGACTTTCCTTTGGTGACTTTGCAAGCCAACTTAATGAGTCACTGAGAACATACGTTTTTATGTATTACAGGCACTTATATTGCTCTTAAGTACTCCACATGAGTGCTGTACACAGCAATAGGAATAAATGCCCCTCGTTTCATGTTACAGAAGCATATTCTATAAAGCTGAGGAATGTATATTACATTAAAGGTGAGAAAAACGGTTGTCAGAGGTGTGGAGGAAAAAAGGAAGTTTGTTCATGGATGAAAAGAAGATGGAAAGCCTTGTGATCCTTGTGGAAGCATGGTAAGACGATACCGGTTGTAGATGAAGGGTACTTCGTAGCCTTGGGTCATTGGAAGACTGTAAGTGCATTTTTGTGATTTTGGATTTCAAGTCTGGCCTTTTTGAAGCTACAGGTTGCATATTGCCTCTTGAAATTTGAGTTTATTTGCTATTCAGGTTTGGTTGTACTGTCTTAAAAATTACACAGCAGACATTTTGAACAAAGCTGTCTGAACTTTTTTCCTCCCATGGTCCTGAAAGGGAGGTTTGTTTCAACCTGAAAGCCCAAAGGTTTTGAACAGGTCGAAAGGCATGGTGTGAATTGGAACTAGATGACTGTGTAAAAGATATAAGCATGGTGCTGACCGGTGGATTCCCCATTGATGTCAAATGGGTACAATAGTATTTTGAAAGCGTGTTCAATACTCTGCAGTCTGGCAAAACAGACATAGCTGAACTTTTTCTTTGATCCGCTGGGTGGGGGTGGGGCAGAGAGTTGCTTGTGGCTGTTATAATATTATTTAAAATGTTTCAAGGTCAGTGTATTTTCTTTAAAAGCTTATACCCATGACACCATTCACATGCAAATTCTGACGTACCATAGCATGCATTTAAACATACTTATTGTCGCTGGTGAAGGTCGAAGGCAAAAGGTACAATAGTTGAGACTTAACATTGGGTCACTACTTTCCTCTACCTCGTCTAAATAGGACTAAGGACAGGGGCGTTGCTTGGTCAATCAGATTGGGGAGGGGGGTGAACTTCAGATTTTCCGACAACCAGTCTGGCATATAAAGTTTAAATACTTTATACGAAAAGCAGGATGCATGAGAGAGCTCCCCCGCCCCCCAAGCTAGGCCCTCTAAGACTGGCAAAATATATCCTAACCGCAGAATGTCATATAATCAGTAGTGACTGACATTTACAATTCTTCCATATGTCCACTGCACTCATTTCCGATGGATGCCCTAGGCTTCCCGGCATGGTAATACTCGTCTGGAATGTATACACATAGCGGATGAGTTAGGACTGGAATAAAGGGGTAGGCAGTGAGACGTGCACGTATAGTAAAAAGTTTTCAGAATGCGCCCCCAGCCATGCAAGCACATGGCCGAACCACGTTTCAGTACTGAGTATACAGGACACAATTAATATAGTTCTCATTTGGGGTATAAGTCATCGAAACCTATTATCACGAGCTGGATCTACAAAAAGTGACTGTATCTTATGCAGGCTAAAAATGCAACACACATTGAGAGGAGTGTTTATATAATAGCGACTGGCTTGAGATTCCCATGCTCAAAATCTACATTACACTTAGTAGCATTCTATCGTTACCACAACACCTCTGCCTGTGTCTGATGTTATTAATTTAAGACCAGCAATGATATTTCATCTGCTCTTTATGTGACTAAGGTCTAGTGAACTCCTAATCTTTCTGTAAACTCTTATCATTCTCTCTCGTTTCTTTTTCTGTCTAACTCGGGGGTTAGTTGGCAGCATGTATGCTGCATAAATGATACAATTAAAATGGACTGTCTGTGCAATTCTCCGACCTGAAATCAAGTTTGCTTGCTCTGCAGTGTAAGCATGCCAATATGAAATTTAAAAAATGAACTCCCTACGGCAGAGAACGTTAACTCGAACAAAAGGAGTATACCCTAAAGAGTAATACAACCAAACGCATGCAACCAACTTTGCTGGATGTCACAGCACCTTTTCGGTACACCCAACAGGGATCTAACCTACCAACGTTCTACCACCCACAACACTAAACACTCATGCTGATTACCCCCCACATGAAACAAAACCCTGATTCATATCGTGCTACCTATGTCACACTTGCTACAAACTAAATCCAGAATTGAAGTAACATACCCATTTGAAGCCCTCTCTTTTTTAAACACAAGTAAGTGCTTCTATACACAGATCTGAGCTTTTGCGTAACACCTGTTACTATAGTCAAGCTATTTAGAAGCAACATTATCAGTAGCTCTCATTACCCAGTTGAATGGTGCTTTCATTAGCCCCAGAAAAACGAAAGGAAAAGTTAGCTGCAAAAACATTGAATGAAACACGTAACCTTAAGTTTACCAAAGTAGAAACATTGACTACTGAAGTACCTTGACTGATATATCTGCCTGACAATTGTATACACTGAAAAGGTGGTTTAGTGGGTTAAGGTACCTGTTGACGATTTCTGTGTGTATCTGGCAACTTTTGGCTTAATACTGGCAAGAAAGCTTAGATTTGTGAAGAACTAACGACTGAGACCTGTGAGTAATCTCCTGGTTACACGTTTGAGTAATTATAGAATATTTTAGAGGGGTATGTGCCTGCAACAAATCACTGTATGTAACATTTAGATTATGTGTTCCAATGTTAATAACGTAGCACAGTGGGTTTCAGCATTTTAAGTCATCTTTGCGCAGACTGCAAATCAAACATTTCTTTAGGAGATTATGTGCTTGCTGCAACAAGCCAGGCATACTATTGAGTAATTGCAGAGCCGACTCGAGTTTTCATTGTTCTGGGGCCAATAAATGAGCACCAACAGGTTGGGTAGTAATTCACATCTAATATCATACATATATCAAAGTAATTACATTCTATTTTAACAATAACTGTGGCTCTTCATACTGCACTACTGTCGCTGCCAAACGCTTTAAATATACAGTAACACTACTATCCAATGTAATGGTACACAGTTTACAGGAAATCAAAAGCTTAGTTGGGCTTGCGAGGACTAAAACTTCTGAACTTCTTATCAACTAACAGAGCTCCCCTGCTGGTTATATTGTGTGCCATTAGTATCCGAACGCAGATGCCACATTACACAATGTGTTGAACAGGCACATCATTTTTCAAAGGTAGGCAGATTGCCTCATATCTTACACAAATACATTGCTTCTTTCCTCTCTTGTATTTACAGTATCACATATTTTCCTTGGAAATATTTTGCATATTTAGAGGGGCATAAAACATTCATAATGGTGTATCTCTTGAAAACCTACTGAGTTTAGATGCACGTGGGGACGAATAGCTGTATACATCTCTTGACTAAAGGCATCCCGCCTGTCAAGTGACGTGATTAAAGAGTAGGGTGCAAATACCTTAATCCTTTCTTTCATTAATCCCTGCAGATTTGCAATAAAAAACCTCTTTGAAATCCCCAAGGATAAACTGTGATCCAGCAAAGGAGCTGAAATATGGGCGAAGGGATTCAGCTTTGTAAATAGGCCTTTCTCGTCTAAATCCAGGGGCAGGAGGGCAACCATATGTAGAACCAGAACACTTTTTCATTTGCCCCTCCCACATGAAGCCCACCTCCCTGAACCCCCAACCATCACAGCATGCAAGAACAACCTCTGGAAATGTGTCAAAGCGGCATTGACAACCCACTGAAATGTGTCACAGTGCAAAATAACAACATACTAGAAATGTGGCATGCAGCAAAGGTTAAAGTTCTGAAGTGTGATGTGTACCAAATGTCAACCCACTTGAAATGTGTTACAGTGCCAAGACAACCCACTAGAAATATGTCACTGTGTCAAACGACAACCCACTGAGAATGTACCACAGTGTCATTCCACTTTAAAATGTGGCACACTCAATACACACACATCATTTGCCATTACAGTTTGTCTTCCTACATAATACCTACCCAGTTTGAACTTACACAGTTTCATGTCTATTTTACGGCGGCTGTGTAACACTACCTCTTGTAATCCAGTGCTTAATACAAGCCAGTACGGCCCATCAGCACTCAGCACTGCTGCAATCACCAAGTCATTTAGTCTACTGTTTAAGAGGCCCACATCACAGTCATTTTTAAAACACCAGCACTAGCTTTTTAGAACGGATCTCCAGTACCCTCCAAGGAACAGTCACCTTTGACTATACACCTAACGTGCACTTTAAACACTGAAATTAACACAGTACATTGAATATCAAACTGCTGTTTTAATGAGCTATGTTCTGGCGAAGTCATCGTCTTACTTATATGTAACAGCCAAAACTAACTGGCTTCTGTGAGGCTTGTAGTTTGCCAGTCCTCTATTTGCCTCTTTCCTACTTGTGCACTAGGCACTACACAATAAGCACAACCCTATTTTAAGATACATCTTTCTTTAATTCCAGGGCCACCTGCACTCCTTGTAGTCACTACTGATAACTGTACTGTAGACCAGTGGTTCCCAACCTGTGGTCCAGGGATCCAAGGGGGTCTCTCCCTACTTTCTAAACAAGAAAAGTCTTGTATTGGGGATCATGTTAATTCGTGGTTGGAGCAATTTTAGTTTAATTGCTACATGATATCACCTCATTGATTTAATTGTATTGGATTTACACCAATGTGTGCCTTGACTACTGTTTGAGTTATTTTTTCCTTATGTTAATTTAAGTTTTATAGTTTAGACTTTAGTTGTGCTTTATTAACACAAAATAGTTTATCTACAGTTTTGTAAGGTCTGGACTTCACATGACTGTCTTTACGCTTGAAATGTATGCAGTACATCCTTTGTTTTTCCCTTTGTATGTGTTGGTGGTGTTTCTTAATGGATGTCCTTGTCTTACATGTGAGAAGAGCAGGACATTTGCAACAGCTTAATAAAATGACAAAGAAGTATGTCCCACATTGCATTTCTGTGCACTGACTGTTATTACAGCTTCTTAAGTAGGCATTATGGGAGGATGCATTAGTGTAATGCCACTCTCTTTAGGGAGTGGTGTCATAAACAAGTAGCAGATGAGTTGCTACCTGGTAATTTACCTTTGAAAGCTAGAAATCTATATTCAGCTTCTGACATATGATCCTTTTGCAGTTGGGCAAATCATTAATTTTCTGATATTTCAGGAAAGAGAAGTCAAAGGAAGACAGTAAAGATGAAGAAAAAAGAGAGAAGGATGTCCAAGATAATCTAAAATATGCCATACAGTAATTTAACCATTTATAGAAATAACAAATATTGTATAAGTATGTGAAACCAATATTATAATTTTAAGAGGCTCCAGTACACGTGTAGATGCACTAGGCATACTGGACTTACCTTTACATAACAAAAAAAAAAACTAAAAGCAAGAGCCCAACAACTAAACTTTTTAAATTATATAAGGACTATCAGTTGTAATATGGTATAGTTTATTTGTAAAGCAAGCAGATCCCACAAGACAAAACAGGATCATTTAGAGGTGAATAATGAGAAGGTAGCTGATGAGCCTCCTCAGCTATTAGAATATCTAGACATTTTCCTCTGACTGGAAAAGAGATGAATCATTAACAAAGCTGTCCAAAATGGTATTAAAATATAGCAAAGAATGAACAATTAAGTCTGAACCATATTGTTGTCCAGAAATTCGGAACATCTTTACATTCAAAATACAATTGGAAAAAATTACTACAAATGTTGATAAGCCTAGCAAAGATTCTGAATTAGCACAATTACACAAAAGTAGTAAAAGGGGCTCTTTTTACAGTGAGAGTTTTAGTTATGTTAACTGTGTCTAGAAGTACTCAAATAATTTGTCCACATTTTAGTCCATAGTTCCCCCATTTACGGAACAAATAACTCATTTAATTTCAAACTTAGATTTTGTGAAATCATTGTAAGATAAAATCATAGAATTGAAGACCGTTAATGCCTTAAGGAAATTATTGAGAACAGAACAAATATTACAATAATGGAGCACATCAGTATCAATTCTTGAAATGCCAGTACATGTCAATTTAATACACTGAGGAAAAACAGTAACAGGAAGACAAAACTCTTCTTGCAGTTGTTTAGAAGGAATTAAATTATTGCCTTCAAACAACTGGTGTATCCACACAATTTCTTTATCCTTCCAATGACTTCAGTAAATAACTTTTCCCTAATTCTTCATAGTATCGTTAAACCATATAGTCAATCAAAAAAAATGTATTTTCTGATTTAATTGTATCAAAATAGGATAAACAATTGTAATTTTTCTTAGTTATCAGAAAGGAACAAGTGACTATTTTGTCATTAGCAAAATCTCCTTAAAGAAGAAAGGTGTCAACAAGACTTCTAATCATTCTCTAAATATTTCATTAAAAACCGAGCCCGCTTTACACAAAAAAAAGGTAAGATAAAAGAAAGGCAAACCATACTTTTTTCTGTAGACATTTCCTATTTTGTCAAGATGAAATCTATTAATTTTAAAACAGTGACTTGGTATGTTATCAGGACACATGGATAAAGTACAAAAAAATAATAATTTCAATCCTATCCAATCTGTCCCATCACGATAGAACATTTTTAAGCAACAGTGGTCATTGTGTTCCTGAAAGAACCCAAATGTAATTCAATTGTGTCTTTTAGTTTTACTTTAGTTGCATACCATAAACCCAAATATGTGATTTTCTTGAACGGGATCATGCAAAATTAAAACCCTTACTCAACTGCTGTGTTAACTTTTTTTAAAGGGATACTTTTCTGAATCTTCCAAATTCAATACATATCTCGAAACATTTGCAAAAGCACTCCACCTCTCTAAGGAAATGAGCTAAAAAAGGATAATTCACATAAAGGGTGGTGATTTCTGCATAAACATATTTAATCTCTGTGTTCTAAATGGGCTCTAATGTATTGTTTCGATTAACAAAATCCAGATATATGGGAATAAGCAAGAACCCCAACACTACGTTTACTGGCTAAAAAGAATGAGGGTCCGCCGAAGACCCAAGAGGAACCCCAGCGGCAGCCAGGAAAAGAAACAAACACAGAATTAGGAAAAGGGTAGGGGTGGACGAAGCATAATAACAAAATTGACAAACTATAATTTACAGGAGGGAGAGTAGGAGCTAAGGTGTAGAAAAGAATGCCAAGAAGATCGAAAAGGTGCTCTGGAGAGAGGAAGAACACTGACACTGAGAGGAAACTAGAGGACTACTCAGAGCTGCAGGAGGCGGCATGGAAAAGGATGGAGGAAAGCAATGCGACTGGCTGACGTTTCGGAAAGGTGGAGAGATGGAGGAAGACACAAGCTGGACGAAGATTGGTGGTCGCCACCGACCAACACTGAGACAACTGCCACAATTCATGAGGGTTGTGGCTATGGCAGTATGTGAACAGGGCTTGGGCATCATTGCACAAGGTGGGGTGTGGGTGTGGGAGAGAAGACGGAGAGTCATGCTGAGGGGGGAGGAACCCACAACCAAGGGTTTACCAGTGCGTGGCAGAGAAACATACTACCAGGCCCAGGAGAGGCTGAGGGCAGTAAGTGGTGGATAAGGACACGGACACAGGTCTCACTGTTATGTTTCGGACATGGAAGGGGAGGAAATCAAACCCCAAGGCAAAAAAGAAATATAGGGCCTACGAATTCTACTCTAGTACACAAACAAAAGTTAAAAGGTTTCCCCTTTACAAGTGTGGCCGTGGCATGCACTTGGTGAAGGTGAGGGGAGCTCACCTAAAGGGGTAAAAAGAATCACATTCAGGGGCTGAATTAACGGGAACATGATCCTCATAATGGTATGTTAGTGCTCCGTTCCAGTATTTTATACTTTCACTTAAATTTTTATGTCTCTTGTGGGACGCTGGCGTCAACCATCACCCAGGACCTGGAGAGAAGGAAAAGGAGAAAATCTGTCACTCTAGTTGTGTTATTCACAATCTACATCTAGGACGGAGAGACTATGGGCCTGATTCCGACTTCGGTGGAGGGGATTACTCTGTCCAAAATGTGACAGATATCCCGCCCGCCGAATTACAAGTCCATTGTATCCTATGGAACTTTTAATACGTCAGGCAGGATATCTGTCACATTTGGGACGGAGTAATCCCCTCCGCTGAACTTGTAATCAGGCCCTGTATGTTACTGAGAAAATTCAAAACAACTGAAAGGAAACTGTGGTTACACGATCTGGCCCTATTCCTATGTATTTCCGACTTGAGCAACAATAATAAAAATGAGCATATGTAAACTGGTAAAGCCTCCCAAGCCTTATTTCCAACCATCTCACCACAATATAGTAAAAGGAAACAAAAATGCCAACCTAGACAATCAAAAGACATCTCAGTATATAACTTAACAGCAGCAAAGGGAGAATGGCATTATTTATCCATATTATTATAATTAATATATAAATCATATAATTATCAATATCTAAAAGAGTTTGAACTTCAGAAGATACTCGTACTTTAACAAACCCAGGTTGCTCATTCTTTAGTAACCAAGAAACCAAAGATTTCAATCTCATCACAGACATTAGCATATACCTTACAAACAGTCATAATCAATTATACCGGCCTATAGACATTAGGCAGCTTAGCTTCTTGTTTCAGAAGAAGTCAGATCCTAGCTTTGAAAAAAGCACCCAACTATCAATTATCTTTAAGAAAGTCAGTATAAAGTGACAGTAGGTATGATGTCACTAGATCAAAAAGAGGAATATAATTAACAGATAACTTTAGGACTTGGAGCATTATCACATTCTGAGATAGCTTTAACATCCTCCAAAGCAGTATTTTAAAAAAACTACATTTTGGTAATTGTTTCTTGCAAAGAAAAACTTAGGGCCTGATTCTAACTTTGGAGGACGGTGTTAAACCGTCCCAAAAGTGGCGGATATACCACCTACCGTATTACGAGTCCATTATATCCTATGGAACTCGTAATACGGTAGGTGGTATATCCGCCACTTTTGGGACGGTTTAACACCGTCCTCCAAAGTTAGAATCAGGCCCTTAATGTCTTCAAGAGGTATTCCCTTATCCTTGTGCATAGATATCTGTAAAATTCACTCAATATCCAAATGACCAGCCTTGGTATCATAGTATCATCAATTAAAGAATAAAATAACATTTCACCTAAGGCACCTTTAGATAGTTAGGCATGAAACCTGGCTTTCAACCATAGAACTGATTAGAAGGTCTATTTGTAGAGAATTTATTAAAGATCATTCTGGCCTTTATTCATACTCAAGCAGTGCCTTTGAATCTAAGGTGAAATATTATGTTAGGACATGTTGACATCCAGGATCACATTTGATTAGGATTCTGAATTTGTCTTCTTGTTAGAAACATAACAGGTGATAGAAATCCTAAATGCTGTAGTACATGTATCCACAGTATTTTGAAAGCAATTGTTCTCAGAAATACCCAAAGAAAAAAACTATTCTGAAAATAATTAAGACTCTTCCAGAAATAGAGAATAGTTCAGCAAAGAAGATTAAGTCCTCATCTCACAATCCATTTCGCAAAAGGATTACATCAATATCTAGTACCCCAAAGCCTGATCAGAAATAACATTTGTGCCAATCCCTGAACCTAATAAATTATTTGAAAAATTAGAAAAGATTTGGAAAATATATTTAAGCCTCTAGTGGTAGGACTAGATGTTTGAAAAGAAAGAAAAGTGTCTTCTAGTCAGATTTTACAACCCACTAATAATCTGCTGAAAGCTCTGGTTTTTAAAGGAGTTTTGCATGTTATTAGGAATACACCGGCATTTTGAACTCCTCTCAATAAAACAGTCAAACACTAGGTCAAAGTCTCCATCAACAATGCTATTAGGATTAGAAACAGAATTCAATTTCACTTTATTTTTCCTTAAAAAATGTCAAAATTATAAGGGCCATTACCACAGATCAAAACTAGAGCAATGTTATCTATTAGGACATCTGAAAAGAGACTGCTGCCCTTCGAATCACAATCATGGGTTAATATCTGTAGTTGGGGGGATTCATGAAAAGAAACATTTTTTTCCAGGGGCAGGACACTGAACTGACCGAAGACTATTTCAGCTTATTAGCTTAATTAACAGAAACATGAATTTCTTGAAGAACAGCTGTCTGACAACTTATTTTAGAGAAGTGAGGTAAAAATCTCTTGCTAAATAGGGCTAGTAAGGCCCTTGACATTCCAGGTATTTATTTTAGTCATAATTTATAAATTAAAAGGATTTTTCAAATTTGTAAATGTTAGAGTAAGACCTGGCAATATAAGCACAATTCAGAAGAGAAATAGAAAAGTAGTACATCATGCAAATAGGTTTAGAAAGTATCGCCTGTTAAGGAAAAGAAAAGAGTAAAGACAACTCGAAGTGTAAATAGTCAGCCACAGAAAGGTGAAGAGTGAAACACGTATCTAAGGGATGTGTGGATATGGTATACGCCATTGTAGGAAGTGGTCCTCTTTGGAAGGTCACCTCCCTGCTAGATGCTATTTGCTATAACTCTGAAAGTGTACTGGAGCTTGCTAACCAGGCCCCAGTGCCAGTGCTCTCTTCTCTCCCTAAATCAGTAACTGAATTGGTGTCCCCAGTTGGCAAGTACTTTAACCCCTTCATAAGTCCCTAGTGTATGGTACCTGTGGTACCCAGGGCATGGGTGTTAAAGGGGGTCACCATGGCCTGAAGCAGTCCTTGTGCCACCCTGCATGACCCAAGCAAACTACTGACAGCAGGCCTGCCATTGCAGACTGCAAGAGCCATGCAAACTGCTTGAACTTGACTGTGCCCGCACCATGTGTGGCACAGTCCCAGCACTACTATTAATATATGTGTCACGCCTCAGGTAGGCCTCCAGAGCCTAGGGGGCAGGGTGCATTATTTTAAGGGTACGGACATAAAAGTGCAAGCATATATGTCCCCATAGTAACCTTTCCCATAAATGACTACTGCAAGTGGCCAACAGTTCATGGATAACATAGGTTGGCACCCAGGCAAACTTAAGGTCACTAGCTCGATTATGGTACCTGCCAATATGGGTTATGTTTGGTATCAATCAAGATGTTTGCTCAACCCTGACATGAATCTCATGTGGCGATTTGGCATGGACCCAGAAAGCAACCTTATAGGTTGCCCACTGAGTTACCTCTGCTTTCCTGTGCGCTGGCTGCCATCTCACAGCTGTTGCTGCCAATATGGGATCTTACCCCCTGGGAGAGGTGCAAACACTTCCAGGAGTCAGGAGAATGGCCTGGTTGGGAAGGAGATCACACCTCACTCCCTCCTAGGAAGGCTACTGAAGTGGCACATCAAGGAGATGAGCTTCAAAGTGCACACCGCTTCTGATATGCAAGCAGGCTGTCCCCCAGTGGAGGACAAAACCAACCCCCTCCCCCAAGCACATCTGCACCTGGACAGAAGGGAAAATTGTTAGTCAGGAGGCATACATCACCTGAAGGCTAGCCACACTTCTAGGGTGGGCAGCCTGGTCTGTACTGCTGAGGAAGATTTCTGCCATGTTAGGAAGATGCAGACTAGAGGGTTCTGGGTAGAAAAGGTACCACAACCCACCAGACTAGACTGTGGGGCTAGTAGCCCAGTTGTACTTGCACCCCTACCCCTAACGCCCCTAAATCTAGGACTTAAGGGGCTCCCCTGGCACCAGAACCTCAGATATGTAACAACTTGTGTCAATAGAAGACTCACATCGACAGCAACAGGAACCTGCACTAACAAAAGGCATGACACCTTGAACCTGTAGCAACCAGCTGGAACTGCTCGACTGCGGCTCGTCGTGGACCAGCAGCTGCTTTCCCCAACAAGAGGCAACCCTTTCTGAGCGAAAGGCAATGACAGATTCTCTTGGACTAGTGGCATTTGTCCCCTACACAAAGCAAGTAGAAAGTGCTCACAGGATTGCCCAAAGACAGGTAGTCCAGTGAATTGTGGAAGCATAGTCCATCTCCCTGACAAGTTACAGCCAGCTACAGATTTCCACTGGACCTCCAGAAAGGGAGATAGCTTCTCCTCCAGCTTGCCACTGCGAAGGCTTGTTGATGGCCATCCCAGTCATCACCACCTTCACTGCATCTCGAGGGCACACCACAACACCTTCTACCAAGGGCACCTGTGGCTCCATTGTAGAGATTTTGCATCTGTTTCCTCAGCTGCACCGTCACAGTGATATAAAACAGCAACCGCAGCACCCGTTCAACACCAAGGGTAGCCAAGCACACTTCTGCACCTAAGTCAGCACGACTAGGTGGAGTTGTTCTGTCTGGTGAATCCTGGTACCAAAGCCCCCCAAGTGGGCTCCAACGAACTCGACCTGCTGGTGACCGAGTGTCACAAGTACCATTTTTTCAGCACCCGTGGCGCCTGTGTTCAGCTCCAAGGACAGCCAGGGCACCTCTGCACCTGGGGCCCACGAGCCAGATAAAACTGGTATGTCTGTTGTAGCTTGGTATTGGGACCAGCACAACCTTAACCATGAGTGGGTTCCTCTAGACTCACCCTGCAAGTGACCGACTGTCACTAGTGATGTTTCCCATTGACCGCAATGGTGAGATTTGAGAGCTGATTTTTATTTCGACTTTAAAATCCATAGCTCTGGTTATACGTAACTGATTTACTTTGCTTTGGTGTCTAAAATTATATACAAATCTGCTCTATTTTTAGATAGTGGTGTCAGATTTATTTTGAGTCATGACAAATACTTATCGTCCATGATGGTACTCTGAAATGCTTAACACATGTTCCTCTAGTAAAGCCTGACTTCTTTGCCACACTACCAGACCTGAGCTAAGGATTTATTATTACTGTGAATTTGAGGGACCCTGGGGTATTGTGAGAGTATTACATAGTGATGCTTAACCAGTAACACTGCATAATATTCCACTCTCCTACAACCATGATAAATAGTGAATTTAGCCACCATTAGTCCAGACACATATGTAATAATAATGCTAAAAATATATGCTGCATCACAAAGGAATGTACCTTAAAATGAAAATATAAAAATAAAAGTTTTGATACAAATAACTGGGGTACAAATTAATAAGCTTACTTTATTCAACTCTTTTTTTGGCTATAACCAGAAGATTTCAATTTGAAGAATACCACTGTACTTGACAGTTTTGACTTTGTGAGTGACTTTAAAGAACACGTTACTTAACTTCAGTAACACTTTTTTTCTGTTGGAAACAGTAGCTACCTGTGGATTTATGAGCTCATGAATTCTCCTAAATCGTCAGCTTTAGACTGAAGCTTTTTTTTTCTTGCTGCTCTCCACATCGACAAGGACATCATAATAGCAAGGCTCCGCACGCAACTCTGTCTGACATCGGAGCCATAAGAAGTCCTCGCCAGCGTGCTGATGTCAGTTTCACCCAATTGTTTACCGGGCCTTCGAGGTGAGCGGGTGAATATCGACATCACAAGCACATGTGCAACTCAATATAAATATAAAAAACTTCATATAAATAAATTATATGTATGGATATATACATAATCTAATAAGCATTCTTTATAAAAATAATATGTACAAATATTTTCTATATTACAAAAATAATACAACCTAAACTGCTGTTGGTAGGACCACAGGTAGCTAAGGTATCCATCAGAAAAAGCATTACAGAAGGTAAGTAACTTGATCTTCTGATGGATACAACTACCTGTGGATTCCCCACCTTATGACTAGAATCCAAAAGCAGTCCTGCAATTGGAGGTGGGTGCCTGACTGGTCAAACCAAGAAGTCCTAGAGAACAGAATGGGCAAAATTACCCTCCCTCCTCACTTGTGAGTCTAAACAATAATGTTTCGCAAAAGTGTGGAGGTAAGTCCAAGTAGCTGCCTTGCAAATGTCAACAACAGGCACACCTTTGGCTAAAGCAGTAGTGGCTGACTTAGCTCTGGTTGAATGAGCCCTAATGCCCTCAGGAGAATCCTTCCTTGCCAGCGAGTAACAAATCTTTATGAAAAGAATGACCCTCATTGAAGGAGTCCTCTTCTGGACATCTTTGCCCTTCATTTTGCAAACGTAGCCCACATAGAGCTGCCCATAGAAGTTCTGAAGTCCTTTGTCCTCTCAGTATGGAAGCTGAGAGCCCTCTTTGGGTCCTCCTCTTTGAGTTATCCTCCTCCTTAGATGGGTGGGGAAAAGGATAAAAAGATGGAAGTGTTATAGTCTGCCCCAGATGGAAGGGTGTAACTACCTTAGGCAGGAAAGCCGCCTGGTTCGCAAAACCACCTTACCCGCATGGTAGTGCAAGGGGGTTTTACACAAAGAGTTTGGACCTCACTCACACGTCTAGCCGACGTGAAGGCTATTAAAAAAATTGTTTTAAAAGTAAGGAGCCTCAATGGGCAACTATGCATTGGTTCAACTGGTGAACCCATCAAAAAAGTCAATACCATATTTAAATCCCACTGAGACATAACAATGGAGTTGGAGGAAATTTGTTAAACTCTCAAGGAATCTAAGAACTATAGGGGACTTAAACAAAGAGGGGTTATCAGGAAGACAAATGAAAGCCAACAGTGCAGTGAGATAGCTCTTTACTGTTGCTACAGCGCACCCTTCTTGCTCTAAGGATAGAGAAAACCCCCAAAAATCAGACAAATAGGCCTTTAAAGGGTCAATGTGTCTCCCCTCACACCAGCTAACAAATTGTGCCCATCTGCCCGCATAGACAATCTTGATGGAGTGTCGCCTGGCCGATAAGATAACATCCACCACTTCAGGGTGGAGAGAAAAAGAACTCAGATTGTCTCGTTCAGTTACCAGACATGAAGGTGCAGGCTCTGGAGGTGGGGGTGTAGAACTTGCCCCTCCAACTGCAGAGGAGGTCTGCCCTATGAGGGAGATGGAGTGGAGGGCACAGCAAAAGGTGAAGGAGGTCTGTGTACTACACCCTTCTTGGCCAATCCAGGGCTATTAATATGATTTCGGCCCAGTCTTGGCGAATCTTCCTCAAAACTAGAGGAATCAAAGATGTGGGGTTAAATGCATAAAGAAGCTGGTTGCTCCAGCTCAACTGAAATGTGTTCCTGAGAAACCCCTGCATCGGATACTGGAGGCTGTGCGCGTTCTGTTGAGTAGCAAACAGGTCTATCCGAGGCTACCCCACAACTGGTAGTTGTGAAGACCTACCTACGGATAAAGACGCCACTCGTGATCAGCCAAAAAGTACTGACTGAGACTGTCCGCAAGTATGTTCAGAACTTGGGCCAAATGGTTTGCCACTCCACAAATCTGATGGTCCTAAGTCCTTCTGCAGAGAAGGTAGGCCCCTACTTCTCCCTGTTTGTTGATATACCACATCGCAGTAGTGTTGTCTGTCAAGAGTTGTATCGACTGACCACGAATGGACGGGAGGAAGGCCTTGAGAGCCAGACGTATAGCCTGCAACTCCAACAGATTGATGTTGAAACATCTGTTCTACTAGAGACCAAAGGCCCTTGATCTCCAGGCCCCCCAAATGAGCTCCCCACCCTAGTGTGGAAGCATCCATTATGACTGTGATCACTGGAGGCAGAAGAGAAAATGGCCTTCCTTGAGACAGGTTGCCCTGTACAGTCCACTATTGCAGAACCACTGCAGTGTTTCTGGAGATCGTTATTGACTCCTTGAGATCCCTTTTGTGTTGTATTACTTGCTCTCATGTGCTAACGTGCATGAGTCACCAACAGAATGCAGGAAGCGAACAGACCGAGCAGGCGTAGGACCTTTAGGACTGGAACAGCTGCTCCCTTTTGAAACATTGGAATCATCGCCTGTATGTCCTGAATCCTTTGGGGAAGAGGATAGGCCTGATTCAATGTTGTGTCCATTATGCTCCTATGAACAAGAGGCACTGAGAGGGCTTCAGGTGAGATTTGGGCATGTTCAAGAAAATGCTCAGGTTGAACAACTGGGTTGTCACCTGCAAATAGCGCAGCACTAACTCTGGGGACTTGGCTTTGATCAGCCAATCGTCCAGGTAACAATTCTGATATTACCTTCCCTCTGAGATGCACTGCCACCACTGCCATCACTTTCATGAAGACTCAAGGTGCGGACGTAAGACCAAAAGGAAGGAGCACAAACTGGTAGTGTTGCGACCCTACCATGAACGGGAGATACTTCCTGTGCGACTTCACAATGAGGATGTGGAAATACTCATTCTGCAAGTTGATAGACACCATCCAGTCTTCCTTGTCCAACGCAAGAAGTAACTATGCTAGGGTCAGTATTTTGAACTTTTCCTGTTTGAGGAACTGATTCAAAATCTTCAGGTCCAGGATAGGCCTCAAACGACCATCCTTCTTGGGAATCAGGAAATATTTTGAATAACATCCCTGACCCCTTTCCTGCTACGGAACCAACTCCACTACACCCTTTAACAGAGGAATCTGCACCTCCTGTTGAAGCAACATAAGATGCTCGTCAGAGCAAAAGAAATGAAGGGGAGGGAATGGTGGAAGGAAACTACCGAAAGGAAAGGGCATAACCTTTTCTCACAATACATAACACCCAAGAGTCCTATGTTATTGACTCCCATTCCTTGAGAAAATGTAACAAACTTTCCCATATGGGCAACACATGCTAGAGGAAGGGAAGAGAATTAGGGTTGTTTCCCTGACTGGTCCCTGCAGAGGTTGAAGAAGAGAGGAGTAAGGCTTCTGGGCGGCACCTCTCAATCTAATCTTCCCACTACCTCTATAGGACCTGTAGAGAGGATTGGAAGGCTGCTGGACTTGAAACTGCTATCTACCACGAAAGGATGAGCCATGACCAAACCTTCTGGCGCATCGAGCCCCCGGTACTCATCAGAAGGTACAGGAATCTCCCCTTCTTTTAGGTGTTGGTCTTACTTCTCCTCTAGATTCTGCTGCTGTTTCAGCAACCGTAGGGCTTCCTTCCTTGATCTAAGTCTTGCCTCCAAACACAGCGGAGTTCACCAACGTCAACGACGCCTGCAAAGTCAGAAGAGGAGCTGGATCCACACTCTGCGCCGGAGTAGACTGAGCCGACGTCACTCGAGGTCTGTCCGACGTGGATAAAGTTGGAGCCGGCTGGTGGTGGTGTCATCATCGGCGCCCAACCAGATGTTGGACGAAGAGGCAGAAAAGGAGCCTGTCTGTATGGCGCTGGCAACCCCATTGTGAAAGCTAATGGACCTGTGGCGCAAGCAGGCGCACCAGAGGGGAGCATTGCCTTATTGAATATGCAGAACATAGCATTAAGGAACAAGGACGTATCCGCTCCTGGAGCTAGAAAGGCATGATAGCCCTATTTCTCTTGTGGAGGTTGGGTCTGCTCCGACTCTCTAACCTCGAACTCCTGACACGTGGATGTCAGAGAAAACTGAACCATTGGGCTTGTAGACAATGCCAAAATCTCCACCAGCGATGGTGCCGGAGACGCCTCAGGTGACTTCGGACAGGCTGATACCGTGGGACTGACTTTCCAAGTCGTATTGTGTCATGATCTTGAAGTTGGTGACCAGCGATCTAGGGCTGTTTCTGGAGGAACGGCGTCTCGATTTATGACGACACTTCTTGTAGGACTTTGAAGATCTATGTGACAAAGAGTCCTCAGTTTCTTGACCTACGACTTCCTCTCTTCTCCTTTTTAGCTTTAGAAAGAAAGAGCTTCACCTCCCTCTCCTTCAGAGCCTTTGGATTCATGCTCTGACAGCACGAGCAACCTGTGACGTCATGATCCAAACTCAGACACCACAAACAATTTTCGTGCGGATCTGTCACCGACATGTGACCTCTACACTCACTACAAGGTTTAAAACCAGATTTCCTCAGCGGAGACATAGTAACTCGTACAAGAAAATCCCTTGACCATTGAAGAAAGCTACGGAGAGCTAGAAACCGTTAGCGTCAAAGACACAAGAAAAAGGGAACGAACGTCAGCACTCCGGCTCCGATGACATCATCGCGCAGAGCTGTGCTATTATGACGTCCTCGTTGACGTGGAGAGCTGGAAAGAAAAGTTTCCATTGAATGCTAGTGCATGGGGAGCATTCATAAGGTGAGGAATCCATAGGTAGTTGTATCCATCAGAATAAACAAGGATATACAAGCCTTTATAATGCTTTTATTCCTTTCACAATGATTTAGAATCATAAAAGTTTTTCCTCCTGGAGTCTTAGCCACATCCTGACAGACAAATATTTTGTTTCTAGTCCAAGAAAGTTGGTTAATAACCTTGGCTGCCACAACTACTTTTAGAAGATAACTGTGTACTTGGTGTTTAGGGAGGATATTTGAGTTAGCTCAACTTTTCCCAAACCTGCGAGCCCTTTGAAGGTTAATGCCTACAAGAGCATGAAGGTTCAAACGTTTAGGAAAAAAGAATTCATGCAGTAAGATTGTGACCACACCAACTGAACCCTCTGGAATGCCATAAAATCAAATTATTTCTTGGATTTCTATACTCCACAGATAGGGCATGACTCCCATGCTATCGCACACCCATTTAAATTTTAGCATCTATGTCAGTGACATCCTCTGCAATAAAAACCCTTTGTTCGACTCTACAAATTCTTTCTTTGAACAGGGGCCATTTATTGTCAATTCAGTATAAACTTCTATTGGGTTCCTCCATATAGGGCTCCAAGCGCTGTATCATTACACCGGGCCGCAATTTGTAAGTGATAATGTTACAGAAACTCAGTATGAAGGGTGATAGATGTACCAAGAATTTGGGTGGAAGTCAGTTCTAAGACCGTGGCATTTAATGGTAGAGTGGGAAGGGAGCTGGGGATTGTTATTAAGTTACTAAAAACACCAAAAAGTGCAGGACTTCTAGGGGAAACACAAAGCCCACAGGGAAACGAGAAAGACAGGAAGGGGACCCAAAATATCAAACATGACAACTCACCCTCTGAAACTGTTGATATGGAATGTCAGCGGATTAGACCACAAAATTAAACAGGACTCGGTAACTAAGGCGCTGCCAAGATATACTGCAGATATAGTTTTCCTTCGGGAAAGGCACCAAATGTGAGGCACTAAACAGAGGGAAATATATGGTAGTGAGCCACTCCAGGGGAGTAGCAGTCCTGATTAGGAAAGCAATAGCTCTTCATATTACCGGAACATGGGCCGATGACTTGGGTCACTACACTGCAGCACTGGGGATTGGGAAGGAGAAACTATAGTGCTGGTAAATGAATACATCCACCATGGGCTACAAATGGATACACTGCAAACCCCAAGTTGTTTATTCATGTAATTACCAGAAGCTCTAGCTATAACTGGATGGGATTGTAATATGTCACAAGACACATGCCTAGACAGAACCGCTGCCAGACAGGCATCCCGTCTCTTCACCGGGAAACTTCCCTCTTTCATGCAGGCGCTGGGCATGGGGGACATCTGGAGCACAATACATGGATCACGGTTCGGCTACTCTTAGTACTCAGGAGTGCATAACACTCACCCTCGTATTGTCTATTTTTTTACTCCGACCTCAATGCTATATAGGTGCAAGGAGGCAGAATACAAAGCGAGGGGAATCTCTGACCACTCACCCCTCAATATCCAATTAGAGACTGTGGAAATATGGGGAAAGGGAGAATGGAGAACGGCTGCTTGGCGCCTAACCAAGAAAAAAGTAATGCGGCTGTACAAGGCTGCTAAACACTATTTTAAAGATAATGCTAACTCAGTGAGGGAAGCGCCCACACTTTGGGAGGTCTATAAAGTCACAACTCGGGGACTGATAATATTAGGGGAGTGGTCGATAAAAAGAAGAATGGAAGACAATGAGAGCCACTGGAAAGGGAACTATTAGATCTAGAGAGGGTATATATTCAGCAACCCTAAAAAGCAACAAAAGCCCACATTAAACTTAAGCAGGAAGAATATCGGGCAATGGTAACTGATGCAGTCTAACAAATCCAGGTTGCACAACAAAAACGTATCTACGAGGAAGTTGATACGGTGGGGAGGCTCCAAGCATGGCTCAGTGGTAGGGAACGAGAAAGGAATTATATTTGAGTATTCACTACCTTGGATGGCACGCCCACCCAGGACAGTTAGGCCATTGCTGCGGGTCACATGCAGGTCTTCTATTCAGAAAAGATACACCTGCCTGAAACAGACTTCAGAGATTTTGTCTAAGACTGCCCTTGCAGGCAGTTGATGAGTCACAGGGCAATGGTACTAGAAGAAGACTTCAGAATGGAGAAGATGCAGCTGGCCCTCAAACAATTGCAAACTGGGAAAACCCCAGGTCTGAATGGACCCCCAGCAGATTTCCTAAAGAGAATGGCCAGTGAGATAGTTCCACCTTTACCAAAGATGTACCTTGAGGTCTACCATAGAGGAATGCTCCCTAGTGACTAGGGACCGCAACAATTGTACTTATACTCAAAGCTTAAAACCTAGAGACTGATGGGATTCCAACCAGCCAGTCTCTCACTCCTCAATTCAGACACCAAAAGCAAACCAACTGGGGAATGTAACACTGGATTTGGGGCATCCAGACAAGAATGGATTCACACCTCATAGAGCCACAAAATTCAAACTATACCAATCATAAAACATAGCAGCTGTGAAGTCCCTAGCTGTGGTTCTGTGGTGCTAATAAAGCATTTGACCCAGTCAAATGGACATTCCTGTTTGAGATACTTAAGAAAATGGGATTCAGGTCTAAATTCTTGAGGCGAGTCAAACTTCTTTGCACAATTCCTGGTGCACAATTTTAAGTAAATGGTGTCCTCTCCAGGGAATTTCGGATGAAGAGGGGCATGAGACAGGGTTGCCCCCTTTCACCAATGTTATTTGCTCTTGCCATAGAGGCACTAGCAGAATGGATAAAGGAAAATGACTAGATATGGGGAGGGACGGATTTACACTGACAACATCCTCCTGTACCTGACAAACCCGGCACCCTCCCTGAAGAGTGGGTGAGATTATTTTGACCCACTGGAACTATTCAGGACTGAGCATAAACTGGGAGAAATCCCTGATATTCCTGATGGGTAGCTGGAAACCACCAAAATCCCTGTGCATACCACTGAAGAGCACAGACTAACATTTTAAGTACCTGGGATTGTCAATATCCAAAGATGAAGACACAATATGTAGATAATGTGGCCCCACTCTTTAGCAGAGTGAAATTGGATATAAAACATTAGAGACTGTTACCATTCTTGCTGATGGGTCTGGTGGCAATTTTCAAAATGATTTCATTACCCAGATTCACATATATACTCCAAAACAGCATGTACACTTTTTGTCCAGACGCTTAACAGGTGAATATGGTCCTTCCTATGAATACATGGCCCATCACAAATAGAGTTTTTAACGCTCCAGAGTTCAGTACATGATGAGGGAATACCTTTCCCAAATGTTCAAAAACACGTCAGTGTTGTGAATGAGTGTGCATATGCCCCATTGGATGCCACGGGATTTCGACTAGACCGAGCATCGATAAACATTAAGGGTTACCTCCATTTACTTTTATGGTGGTAAGCCAGCGACAGACACACTACTAGTTACCACAACAGTAATCTTCATCTGGCATAGACTACTGAGAGCAATTGAGTGGGGAAAAAAGGCTAACACCAAAGATCCCACTATGGGTGTGCATTAAATTGGGCCTAGTAAACACACTATTGGCTTAAGGAAGTAGGACCTGATTGGCCTCTGTGCACTAGTTGGCGCATGGAATGAGAACAGCATGGCCCCCTTTTAACAGCTTAGGAAGGAATACAATACAGCACCCACACAGAAGTTTAAATACTTGCAGCTACGCCATGTGCTGCCGTCCAGGATCCCCCAAGGGTAGGAGACTAAGGAGGAATCCCTACTGGGACAAGAATTGTTAGATGGTGGCGCGACAACAAAGGCAACTTCCCTAACATGGTACGTTAATGATAAACACACAGGGTGAACTAGACAAACTTCGATTGTGATGGCAGATAGTTGAAGGGTAACTGGATGATGAGGACTGAAGAGATGCACTGCAATTTCCACAAGAAGTTGAGATGAAGGAGTCGCCTGAGCCAACTTAAAATACTGCCTAGGTTATACTATACCAGAATGCTTCTGCACAAAATAGACAGGGCAGGGGACCATTGGTGCTTACGTGCCTGTGGTTAAAGGGGCTCTTTCATACATACACTGTGGGCTTGCTTACACTTCAATCATCCTGGACCAGCATATGAAACAGACCTGAAGCTGCTGGGGGATCACAGATAGATGAGAAGTCACTGGTTTTATTACAAAAATTGTGGGACTCAGATACAACATCATACCAGAAGTTCCTTCTCAACCTGGGTTTCCTATTAGCAAAAATAGAAAGTGTGCGGAAATGGGGAAGTGCTGAGCATCCACAAGTACAGGATTGGACACAGAAAATGAATATATGCCAAGCTAAGGAGTAATTGCTATATGAAGGAAGGGGATGCCCCCAAAGAAGTTGGGAAAATGTGGAACTGCTGGTCCACAGAAGGGTAAAGTTATGACCATTATGGGGGTGGAATTCTAGAATGACGGGGGAAATGAAGGACAATTGAACTAAGTCAAGGTAGCGACTGGAAGGATCCCTGATGCAAGACTGTCCAGAGTTAATATCTTGACTCGATGAGAGGTAAGACATAGAATAGAAGGGTTGATATTGCACTCACCTACGTCAAAGCGAGCGGGAAGGGTGGTGGGGGTGGGGAGAATGTGCATGTATTGCAAGGAAGGTTAATTCTTACTTTTTTCCTCTTGCTCTAGTAGTATATGCAAAATCAATAAAATACAATATAAAACACTGACAAAAATGTAGCACCACAATTACAGGGCTCAGTCTGATGTTTTTCTAATAATTTGGCAGGCTAGGCATATGCTGACCTCCAGGCACTTGTGGGGCAACCCAGAAGCCCTACCAAAGGTTAAAATAAAGAAAAAACATTCGGACCAAGGTACTGTGTGTTCTGCTTTCCTGCCCTTATCTCAGATCCGCTTACAGAACCTCTCTGGAATGCACTTCTGAGTTTAAAGAAGACATTTATTGTTATTATGACTTCACCGCAAGGTTCCTGAGAGACGAAATTAGTAGATTGGAAGCACACGTTCAAAAGTAGTCGCAGCAATTAAAGCAAAATATATCAAAGTACTTCTCAGTTGCAATGTACACAGCAAATACAGGTGATTATATCATAGCATAACTTCAAAGCAAAGCATAAAAGTCAAAATTCATCACCGTATGGGCAAGGCTTTAGGGCCTATATTCAGCTTCATCTTTCTGGGGTCTGCAAGTTGATGACTCCGGTCAACTGCGAGAGAGAGATTTTCTACCCAAACGGGAGACAGACAACTGACGTCTAGCTCCTGTCTGAAGTCAAGCAGATTCAATCTACCCCTCCTGTAGCCCAGAGTCATCCTTAAAAGCAAACTCAGTGTGAGAACTGAAGAAACCTGGAGAGTGGCCAATTCTCCCGAGCTCCTTGTTCTCAAACTGGATTGCGAGGTAAACACAAAATCTACGTGCTCTTATCAGCTAAGGTCTGGTGTGAAGAAAACAGCTTGGCCCATCTTGTGGAAAAACACAGCTTGGAAAAAACACAGCTCATCTGCAATGTCTATCCCCACGTTAAAGCCAATAGGCAGCTAACCAAAATATCAAATGTAATGTCTAATGCCATGTCAAAGCCAATAGGCAGCTAAACTGAATACAGAATGTAATGGCTAATGCCATGTCAAAGCCAATAGGCAGCTAAACTGAATGCAGAATGTAATGTCTAATGCCATGTCAAAGCCAATAGGCAGCTAAACTGAATACAGAATGTAATGTCTAATGCCATGGCAAAGCCAATAGGCAGCTAAACTGAACAAAACATAATGTGCTACTGGTGAACATTGAGCAACTAATATGCGCAGTGGTGAAACACAAAGTTATTGGTCAAACACAATTAATAGCATCACACTGTGGCAGGACCCAGGGCGGGTCTCCTGCGTGGTAGCAAGGTAAAGCTGTAAAGCTTCCATCCCATGGTGCCAAGGTATTGTGCCAGTTTCCTCAGGGGAACATGCAAGTACCGTGGAGTAGAAGCTTTTGTGGTGGGTACTGCATGAGCACCGTGGTTGTAAAAGAAAAAAAAAAAAAAGACGACAATGCTGATTGGGTGCATTTGGGGAGGTTACTGGGCATAAGACTTAACCCTATTAAATTCCTTGGAGGCATTTTGCTTCTTAAATTGGCGACTGCAGTAAAAAGGGTAACATCCACTAAAATGCAGGTTACTTAACTTATAATCTATGTGTCCAGTATAGTTATCAAAGGTTATGTCCAATTTACCATGATTGATGATAGAAAATTGCCCACAGGTGTAGCATGCCCAATTACTTTAAGACCACAAACCCTAAAGTGGCTGTCACAATGACTGGATAATGGAATCAGTGAAGTCATCAATGATGTAATTTAAAAATACATGAATAATGTAATATATGATGAAATAGATCCTAAACATTGTATAGTGTTGGAGCAAGTTATAGTTAGTTCACTAAACTATAACTTTATCAGGTTTGTAAATGCCAGTCTTATCTCATGTCAGCACCCAACTATAATGTCTGTCTCACACACACAAAGAGCACATGGGCCATTGCATAAATAACTTACCTAAAAATGAGCTGAGTGATATTATATGTATGAGAAAACTACTACATGCTGCAAGGTAAAAGTAGCCTATTATACGAATGGGTTAAGGTCAGTGTTTGAGATAGACACTGAGAATCAATTTTACTTTCACACCAAAGAAAAGAAGATGTAGAATTCATGGACAAAGGACCCCGATGAGTTATTGTTGTTGGTGTATTTTATTTCTTACAAATTCGTGGGATCGCGGCCATTTTGTGTGTCATGTGTTGAAGATTTCCTTTACTGCTGATCAGTGGGAAACATAGTGCTCACCTCCATGTCTTTAATTGAATCCAGACTTTTGTTAATATAGTCTAGAAAAAAACCTGTTTTAATTGCACCGTCGAGTTTCATGGTAATACTTCTTAGACTTGTCTTGTTGATTTATGATTTACCATTCTCTGTATTACTTTGTGCTGCACTCTCATCGTAACATGGTACCTTATGCCGTTCATTCCACATCTGCATACCTACAGGACTCAAAGCGCCCAATAAAAGTCAACCTTTCAGAAGATAAAAGTCACACTGTTTAAAACTTCCACATCTGCACAACTGTCCAATAGCTACAGGATGCAAAATTTGGCTGCATGATTAGTTCTCAATGCTAGGTCACTGACCTGAAAATGGTGTATTGAAGTGAACTTTCACATTTTAGCAGATGCAGTTTGTACACTGTTATCGCCAATGAGCCTGGCTGAAAAGCCCTCCCTATAGCAGTTGGCAGTAGAATAACAAAATGCCATTTAAACCACGGTGTACTAATCAGTCAGTGCCACAATGTATATCTTGTTGGCAGGTAATCTCTTGAATGGACTTATAAAGCATGTCCTATAGTTATGTTGGTACATTTATGAGGTACAGTGGTCTGATGTATCTTAATGAATTTATCTTCTATGTAACACGTACCACACTCCTTGATAACTATGTCCACATCTGAGTCCATTCCTCATTTACCTATGATTTGTCCCAAGTATCAACTGTGAACCATTTCAATTTGACTTATTTTAATGCTTTCAGGTGGAATTATCTTATAGCCTCTATATAACAAACTATCTGCCCTCGATTTTTCAATATGCTTATGAGATACTGTGTAAATGTCTTCCATGGGTCATCCATGAACCACAAACTGCACTCTACACCTTACGGTCTGTCAGGCTTACATTTTCCAACCCATTCTTGTTCATCTATGCACCTTTCAACTTTTCTTATCCACATCAATTCTAGCTTTGACACAATCAGGTTTTTTGCTAGCGGACTGGTGGTTTTCCAGCATTGTTAAAGTGGAACGGCTATAAGCACAAACATTCCTGCCACAAGAAATGTCTTTCAAATAAAACTAGTATCACAAATAGGCAAATCAAAGTGCACTCAGCTTGCTAATCAGTTGGAATTGCTCCTGGAAGACAAGACTTGTACTAATGGCTGCTGATCAGTATCCAAAATAAACCAACTGTCGCAAAGAAACAGCCTTGAAATTTTTTTTTAGTTTGAGTTTATTTCGAACAATGAACAGCACACAATAATTTACACAAGCAAAGATAGTCAAATAAGGCAGGGGTAATGAGTATAAAATACAATGCATACAAGTAAGATCCTATTTAAATATGTAAAGGGGTAGGAAGAAAAAATACATATTACGCTGTATACATTCGTGTGAGGTGCATAGGGGGGGAAGAAATAAGAATATATACAACTACGCAAAAATGGTGAAAAAGAAATTAATAACACTAGAAGCTGAATACTTTAAATAAAACCGAAAATGGAATATTACATATTCATATTTGTAACACTGTATAATATAAATAGAAAAAGGCAGATGAATGAGTTAAAGGAGGCTTCCTTATTTCAGCAGACACAATAATGGCTTTATTTACAAGTGAACACGAGTGTGATAAATAAGCAGTCATAGAAAGCTATAACAAATCCCTCTTTATAACCAATGATATAGGAGAGTCATAGTAGGTGTTCAATCTATGGTGGAAACATTTAGCGATGCAGCAAGATCGAAAAGTGATATTATAAGCTTGTTTCCAATTGGACATTATTAAATGGAAAGCAACAGCCAATAATACATCTATCAGCTTATGATGTGGAGTTACAGGAGGCCATTGAGGACCTAAAGTGGCCAGGAAAACATTTGGGAAGGAAAACCGATTATTAACCTTGACAATCTTATTAATGTGCTTTCATACCAGCTTCCAAAACAAAAAAATGGAAGGACACTCACATAGCGTATTTTCAGATCAGCATTTGAGCATGAACAGGACCTAGAAGAAGAGCCTGAGATTGGAGAAAAGGATCTCAGGGCCATGGGAGTTAATAATAAGCAGTATTAAAAAAGAAAAGAGTTTGTGTAGTATTTGCAGCTCAAGTGGATTTATGGAGTTTAAGCCACATCTTATCCCATAAAGCAGTAGGCCAACATTATATCAAATCCTTTTCCAGAGATAACTCAATCTTTGATTTGGTTCTGTCACAAGGTACATGAATTGACTTATAAATACTAGAAGCTGAGGGTTTGGTACCTAATAAATGGAAAAGTATAGCTGATGTAGGGGGATGCATGAGGTAGTATGGAAATGTAGTGAGTGAGTGAGGTGTGTAGAAGTTCATATTGTGTCCTAGCGGTGAATGAAAGGGAACATTTAGCTTGGAGATTAGAAAAGGAGAGAATCTGATCGTCCTTAAAAAGTTGTGATGACCAGCATAACCCAAAGCTCGCCATGTTTTCCAATATCTAGAATAATTGTTAATTTGTAGGGATTTATTGTGCCAAATAGGCTGTTGTTCAAAAGTAGCCACTGAGAACTAGGTAGAGGGTAAAAGAGGTTTTAAAATGTTATGAGCATGGGAAACAGCTCATTTGAGGGATATTACTTGTGAAAGTGAGAATTTCCTTGAAGTCAAAAGGGGAAATAAGAGAGTTTTCTAACAATATCCATAAAGAAGGATGTACAGAGGGTTCTGGAGAAAGCTGTAAAGTGGATTGCTTTAAAGAGAAAGCATATTGGTATTTCTTAAAATTTGGAAATTTGAGGCCACCGTCAGTTTTACCTCTTTTTAAAATTGATCGAGCTGTGCCTTTCCAAAGTTTGATCAAAGGGATTATATTCTTTTAAAATAGTAACCAGGAATGTGAACTGGAATCATAGAGATAATATATAAAATCAGAGAAGTGAGCATAATGTTGATGGAATCCATCCTGCCCCAACAAAAAAGAAATAATGGGTGCCAATGGGTAGTATTATTATTTAGTGTTGTAGTAATATAATTGAAGTGCAACTTAAGTGCTTTAATAGTGTGTGAAAACCATAGTCCCAAATATTTATTTTTGTGGGTTGCAAGGCAAAACCAGTATGAGCAAAAGATTACTTATTATATTAGACGTTTAGAGTTAGTATTTCCAATGTATCAGTACTGAGCCAATAACCTGACACCTGAGATAAAGTAGTGACTTGTTCAAAGAAAGGAGGAAGAGAGTTGGTAGGGTTAGATAAATATAGAAGGATGTCATTGGCATAGGACGTCATTAACCGATAGCTTAATTTGTTGTGCCCCAATTTGTGTATGTTCCATCTAATTTTAGTTAAAAAGGGTTTGAGTACAATAGTAATCAAATGAGATAATTGGCATCCTTGGCACACAACTATGATCAAGGGAAAATGATAAGAGTGTTGTGATGCTATTAATTGTGCTTGACCAATGACTTTGTGTTTCACCATTGCACATATTAGTTGCTCAATGTTCACCAGTAGCACATTACATGTTGTGTTCAGTTTAGCTGCCTATTGGCTTTGACATGGCATTAGACATTACATTTGGTATTTGGGTTAGCTGTCTATTGGCCTTGAAATGGCATTAGACATTACATTCTGTATTCAGTTTAGCTGCCTATTGGCTTTGACATGACATTAGACATTACATTTGGTATTTAGGTTAGCTGCCTATTGGCTTTAACGTGGAGTTAGACATTGCAGTTGAGACATTGCAGATGAGCTGTGTTTTTCCAAGCTGTGCTTTTCCACATGATAGACCAAGCTGTGTTTTTCACACCAGACCTTAGCTGATAAGAGCATGTAGATTTTGTGTTTAACTCTCAATCCAGTCTGAGAGTGAGGCTCAGGAGAATTGGCCACTCTCCAAGTTTCTTCGGTTCTCACACTGAGTTTGCTTTTAAGGATGACTCTGGACTACAGCAGAGTTAGATTGAAGCTATCTTGACTTCAGACAGGAACGGAGACGTCAGTTGCCTGTCTCCCATTTGGGTAGAAAATCTCTTTCTCGCAGTTCAACCAGAGCCATCAACTTGCAGGTCCCAGAAAGATGAAGCTGAGTTGTAGGCCCTACAGCCTTGCCCTACGGTGATGTAATTTTGACTTTTATGCTTTGCTTTGAAGTTATGCTATAATATAATCACATGTATTTGCTGTGTACATTGCAACTGAGAAGTACTTTGATATATTTTGCTTTCACTGCTGTGACTACATTTGAACGTGTGCTGCCAATCTACTAATTTTGTCTCTCAGGAACCTCGTGGTGAAGTAATAACAACAATAAATGTCTTCTTTAAACTCAGAAGTGCATTCCAGAGAGGATATGTAAGCTCGGTTATGAGATAAGAGCAGGAAAGCAGAACAAGTGTATACTGTTGACAAAAAGCATTGGGACCTGTACACAACAAGGAGATTAAAGCAATCAATTTGGGAGGAAAACCAATCGATTTTAGTGCGTGAAAAATAAAATACAACTGATCCTAACAAATGCTTTTTCTGCATCCGAAGCAATAGCCGCATAGGATGATTCAATGTGGATGTTTTACTTAAAATTTTAAAAAAAGACACAAGCATTTTCAGAAGCCAGTATGCCTCTAACAAAACCGGATTGTTCTGGACCTATGAGATCAGGTAAGATAGGGTCAATGCACAGTGCTACAATTTTTGCAAAAAAAATTATATTCAGTGTTAAGTAAAGTAATTGAGTTACAGTTCTTAAATTGCTTGAGATCCTTATTACCATTCCAGATTAAACAAATCATGGCGCTTTGGAAGGAGCCTTGTGAAATATCGCTATTGATGAATGAGTTAAAGAAAAGTAAAAGTTTGGGAAGGAGGAGTTTTGTAAAGTGACAATACAATTTGACAGTAAAATCATCAGGTCCAGAGGCTTTCCCTCTTGTATGACAGAGACTGCATGGGTGATTTCTGATAATGAATTATCTGAACATAGAGGGCCTGAATCAATTTACTGGGATTGAGGTGGTGGAAGGGACTGAAAATATTTGGCCAAATCTGACTGCAAGGGTTGTGACTCTGGGGAGTAAAGATCTGTATAAAAAGTAACAAATTCATAAAAAAATGTCTTTGTCTTTAAAAAGAGTAATTCCCTCACTGTTCATTAACCATTATATTCTCGCTCTATCTTTTTTAATTTTCAGGGAGTTTACCAATACATTTCGCATTTTATTTTGACCCCTCAATAATAACGGGCACTGATTTTTAATAAATAAGAAGAGGCGGCGTTTGTGGTTTATCTGTTAAAACTGAATATAGTGTCAAGAACATGCTTCAAGGAAACCTTGCCTTTTGAGTGAGAGTAAGCCTACTCAAGTTTTTTAATTTTATTGAGTAAATGGTTTTATTGAACCTTTATGGATTTTTTCTTTTGGGAAACAACATTTATCATAAAACCCATGCTGCTGCTTTGAAAGAGTCCCAAATCATGACATAGGAGGAGTCAGGAGTGGTATTAAGAGCAAAAGCTTCAAATCGAGTTGTGTTTAAGAGTAATGAGTTATTAAAATGCCATCAACCTGGATGTATTACTTAAGGTTTAAGATCAAGATCAATATATACTGGTGTGTGATCTGATGTCAGGATCGATCCTATGACAGAATGAAGGGCATGTTGAGCCAAGAATTTACTAAGGAAAAGATCATCTATTTGGGATTGAGAATGGTAAGGAGCAGAATAGAAGGTCTACTTCTGGATATCTGGGTAAAATAATCACCAAATATCAACTATTGACTTTTGTTGAATGGTGGATTTAAACTGTGGTGTATACAAATTTAAGTGCTGAGTTTCTGTCCAATATGGGAGTAGCATTTGATTACAATCACCATATATTCATCAGTACATTGAAGTAATTTATCAGAAATTGTGGTCCATAAAATGTTGCTGACAGATTGGGCCATAAACATTGAAAATTGTTAAGGGTATATTATCAACAAAGAGGTTAACAATAATCCATAGACCTTTAGAATCATGTTCTTGGTTAATAACTGTAATGTGTACTTTTTTATGACATAGAATGAGTACTCCATTTTTCTCTCTTTCAGCAGGGGGATCAAAAATATTTTCTACCCTGCTTCTTTTTAGTTTGGCAGACTTCAGTTCTCAGAGCTGTTACTCCTGAAGAACTGTTACATCAATTTTGAGTTTTGGAAGATGGGAAAACACCCTCTGTCGTTTAATAGGGTTACCTAAACCCTTAATATTCCATG
Organism: Pleurodeles waltl; assembly: GCF_031143425.1. Classification (NCBI taxonomy): domain Eukaryota; kingdom Metazoa; phylum Chordata; class Amphibia; order Caudata; family Salamandridae; genus Pleurodeles; species Pleurodeles waltl. The sequence continues at coordinate 334,966,699 of NC_090446.1, forward strand.
TAGTAACTCGGGATGTAATACTATAATTAAAACATGCACATTTAACATGTCTGCAGTGACAAAAGTAGCGAAAAACTGGATACAATATAGGGAAGACTATGGAAAAGGGATAGTAAAATGAGGAAAGGAGAAAAGGGCAGTAAAAAGAGGCACAAGGAAGAAACGGAGACAGAATATAACCACTGCAAGAAAAATGAGCAAGAAAGAAGTGAAACAGAAAACATATAGGCAGTACAAGTCATACAAATAACGACTGAGAAACATACCTAAATACAGACATGACGAAAGGGAGGATGGCAACACCAGCAGTCGATGGCGACAACAACGGAAACTCCAAATGACAAGTAGGAGCAAGCTCTGTTATCAGGAACACTATATATTTCTGAAATTTCATTTTTCAAGATTCTCAGTGTGCTTTTTGAGTTGAGAAATTTCTAACCCTAGATGGGAAATACATGAAGCTGTAAGATGAAAATTGTCTGTTTTTTGCTCCACCACCAAAACTTGTGATTTCAAAGCAGACCATTTATCATCATGTTTCATCGTCTTAGTAGTCTTTTCTATAAAGGGTTTTAATGCACAAGTTTCCTCAAGGATCACATCTTTCACTGGCGAGGGGGGATCTTTTTTTGGTCTCTTTTTTGACCCCTGGAGCATTTTGCAAAGTGAATATGTTTTCTGAATTATGCCTGAGTGAGAGTCAAGTTTCTGAGAAGTAGCATCATCCATATTGTAAGTAGAATGTGAGTCAGATAACATGACACTACTGCATGTACCAGATAACATAAGGTTAAAGTTAATGAGCTGAGAATGGGGAAAAAACCAGGTCACTACTGGTGATGGACAATCTCTTGAGGTAAAAATGTAAAACCAAGCTCATTGGAGTAATTAATAGCACGCCGGATGCAAAAATGTGAATACTGAGGAGGGTAAATCGCAAATGAAAGCTACTATGGTGAGTATCCTCCCTAAGGCAGCTGCATAAAAAACATATGGGTGGAATAAAAACGGGGTCCCCACCACGGAAAGATGGGCAGAAAGCTTTGTTGTAATCAGCCAGATGGAACTGAGTTCAACACCGCCGTGGCTGAGCACAACTAAGACCATTGTCAGCCTGTCGGGAACCATGTTCCTGCCGTGGACGGCAGACTGCCAGGATCGTAATGTGGCAGTTGGACAGCCTGGAGTTTGGCAGTCCGGCCTTCATCACTAGTCTGGCAGTTCTCGGACAGCCAGACTCATAATCGGGCCCTAAATCTCACAGAGAGTAAGCTCCATAAATTATGTTGTTAATGCTGAAACATGCAGCCACATCACAGTTTTGTAATTGCTGTTAATAGAAAAGCTCCACAGAGCAACTTGTAAATAGAACAGTCACCAAAGGGAAGGAGCATGAAATGTCTGAAATATTCTGACTATAGAGGTAAAGTGTGGCTACTACAGATGGCCCGACATGACGAGATACATGCTCACCGCCTCATGAAATGGTGGGTGTGACACCACATTTCTGAAGTGAGAAACCCCAAGGTCCGGCTGCGCACAGAGCCAAAGAGTCACAAAGAAAAAACTGACAGCAATGACTCACTGGCTGTCCAGGAGGAGATGCATCGTTGTATCCTCCCCCGGTGGGGGATGCAGTGGTCTCAGGTTTTGAAAATGCTCCCCACGTCCGCCAGAGTTCAAAGGCATGCCATCATCTTGTACAGCGCTGAAACCACTCCCCTTTTAGTCTTTACATTTCAACCACTCAAGTGGAGGCTAAGGTCTCCCCCATTACTTGGCAGTTACGCTCAGCAGGATGTAGTTTTCTTGAAGAAAATGCAATTATATATTCATGAAACTCTTTGGTTGTGACTCTACTGCCTCAAGATCACATGTACATGCATCAACAGCACTAATACATTTTAGCACAGATTTGAACTCTGGCACATGTATTGCCTTCTATGATGGTCAATTTCAGTGTAACATATGTCTGGTATCATACCATCTGCAGTAGTCCACTTCAACATTTGAGTATATCTGTTTTGTTACAACATATGAAATAAACTTGGGATAGTATTTGCATAAGCCTAAAAATATCATTAACCGGCCTACGTTTCCAGGTTGTGGAAACAGTTTAATAATCTTGATTAATCTTTATTTAGACAAGATCCCATGGTTGGAAATCTTGTGGCCAAGATCTTCTACATCTTGTTTTCTGAAGACACACTTTACCACTTAGAAGGTTGGCACTATCTTACTGGGAATGCTCAACATATTTGCAAATGCCTGATCATGTTGTTCTATAATGGAACCATATATTAATATTTTGGCTTCCTTTATTTCTACAAAGATAGTGGCTGAAGTATTGGAATAGTAGTGAGACAGGTACTAGGCCAACCATATAGCCTCATAAATCTGAATGCACCTTTAGGTTTAATGAATGCTGTCAGGTCTCACAATTCATTTTTAAACATATGATATTTTAGGTGTAGTCTAGATAACAGACATGCACTGTGGAGTTTTGAAATTAACTAATTTCATTCATTTATTTTTCACTTACTTGGAAGATTCTGTTCAATACTCTAAGGTCAAGGCACAACATAATGTTGCTACTCTGCTTCCTGCCCACCACAACTGGCAATAACCATAAGGAAGTGTTTATTTGTTCTTTAGCATCATCGCTGAACAGTTTTCTTCAAAAGACTTACTGCTGCCTGCCTACCAGTTAGTGGTTTCTCACAATCTTTGTACCTCACGGTCATAACTCACAGTTTTAGCTTTAAGGCGTGGTCAAATACGTGCAATATACCCAAAATGTCACTGGCAGATCACTATATTCATATATTAGTGAAAACGTTCTCAATGGAAACTCTTTCCTATGAACCTGGCTACCATAGTTGACTGACCCAATACCTGCTTCTGATGGCTGTTGATTAAATATCGAAGGAGAATCTATTGACTGTTTTGTGACAGCAGAGGAGCAGGATTGATAAAGGAGATAGAGGCACACAAGTTGGTGGACCTTGTTGACGTGTTTAGATGGGATGGACAATTCATACCCTCCTTTAGACAGCATGGTTGAGCATCAGTCAATTGATTATATTTTTGTGACCAGGGATCTTTTGACATGGTTTTCTAAGGGGGAGATTGTGAAGACAGAATCGGGAGGACCATAATGCCATTCTAGCCACAGGGCACTTGCCAATGCACAGGATTAATCGCCCCACAGGAGCTACTCCTATCACCAGACATTCCACTGATGGCTTCCGGCTTATTTGGCACTTAAAGAATCCAGCGGACTCCTTGGACACATTACTGAAGACACAATTTAATTTGTTCCACAATTGTTTGTCAGATACAAGCAGGGGTGATATGCTAGTACATCCTGAAAAATTAAGTCTGGATATTAAACATTTTTTGTCAAAATCTTCCTGTCCCAATCAGAAGGGCCTCAGTAGTTTGATGAGCAGTGCTCAACAGACAACCGTAGACCAAGGAAGGCCATTGGGGCTTGCTTAAAGATTATGATGAGGTTCGGAAGATCTATAAAACCACTTTGAAGGCAAGGAAAGATGTGCTATGTAAGTGGGACTTGGAGTTTCTGGAAAATGCTGTGGCTGAAAAAAAAGACAGCAATGTGTTTTGGGATTCCTTTAAGGAGATCAGACAGCAAGACACACTAGAAAATCCACTTCTGTGCTGTAACATCTTGGGGCCCGAATTGGTTACACACCTCAGTGCTTTCTATCGTACGGCGGAAATAGAGAGCCTGAGCAAACTTTTACAGAGTACGTTATTCCATTCAATAACTTTTGGTTTCCTGCAGAAGTGGAGACCTTGATTCCTCAGCGTTCAGGTGGGAAGGCCCAGGGACCTTATGGGGTTCCGATTTACCTTATAAAATGCAACATTGATCTATCGGGACCCCGTGATCACCAACGTTTATAAGCTTTCCATGAACAATAATATTTCTTGCTCTTGGGCCCTATCCACCACTGTACCCACCTTCAAAAATGGAGTTTGCATGTCACCCAAACGCTATTGTTCCATTTTCCTCATCGATAGTACCTCATCAATAGTACGGTCAAAATAATCAGCAGGGTTGTTTTCAATGACCTTACTGTATGGCATCCAGAGAACAACATCCTCTGCCACTTCCAAATTGGTTTCCATTCTGGGCTAGGTACAGTGGACCAGTGCTTACATTTGAATTTAATAGTTAATAAGTACACCACTGTTAAGCGCTGCCCACTGTACTAGACCTTCATGAATCTCTCTATAGCCTTTGACTGTGTTAATAGGACGATGCTGTAGTTGAAGTTATTGGACCTTGGGGTGGAGGAGGCATTAGTAAGCTTCTTGCAAACTTTACACGATAACCTAGCTGCAAGAAAGAGTCTGCTTTGGCCCGAATGGTGAGATATCAAGGGGTGCATCAAGGGTGCATTTTGGCACCTTTACTTTTTATCATTTATATAAATAGCCTGTGTCTCTCCCTGATCTCGGCTCCTGCAGACAACCCTAGGATTGCTCATAATAAGGTGCCCGTGCTGTTGTGCGCCTACAACGCAGTCCTACTGGCATGAACCCCAAAGGTTCTTTGCATGCTTATGGGTGGGTTTGTCTCTGTCATGGGCAGCTTACAGCTAGTAACAAACTTTGGGAAGTCGCATATCATGGCATGTAGGCCAGGTAAAGTGGACATTTCTAAGCTTTAAACAAATGGTCAATCGCTCAGTAGCATGAACAACTTTAGTTATTTAGGGATTATTTTTAATTCCATGAATCCCCAGCAACCTCGGCTTAACAACTCACGTCTTAATCTCAGTAGGGCATCTGGTATATTTTAGTTTACCAAGGGTAGGAGGCTAAGCCATGTCCCTCCCTCCAGCTCAAACTTTATCATGAATTCAGACCTAAATTTATAATATATATAGGATAGAGTCAATTTGGCCCCTTTGCTTTTGTGGGTTAGCATGTGGTCTAACCCTGATGCCCGTCTGTACAGGGAAGCTATCAATGATTGCCTTAGCAAGGCCAAGGGCAGTACAATTCCATGGCTAGATTATATTTCAGAAACTTTCTGTGCGATGGGACTGCTTGCCCTGTTTACGGCCCCGGCGAGTATCCAAAGAGATGATAAATTAAGGGTCAGGAGCCTTTTTTCAGAGCTTTGGAAGACAAATCGAATGCACGTCGAATTAAGTAAGAGCTCGGTAAGTGACTATAATAGGTTTTTTGTGCCTGCCAAACCTATATTGCACCACACTTGATCTCACGCATTGGGAGATGTACCTCCTCTTCCGTTTCTGGGTAGGATCAGTTTGGCGACTTCTGTGCTTTTGGGAAGACTGCAGCATTTTGGAGTGTCATGCCCCTTTCTGTCCATGTGAAGGTTAGTCAGACCAAACATCGTTACACTTCATGTTTTTCTTCAAATTTTATAATCCTTTGTTTAGTTATTTTCCTAAACCTTTATTAAATTCATTACGGCATTAGAAATGCAGAGAAGCTCTATTTCACCCACAGCTTTTAAACAGTCATGGTGTATGTTTCAAGGCCAGTTCGTTTCTTAAAGCTGCGGTAAGATGCAGGAAATCTACCCTTGGGTTTGGGTTTTGCTCCTGCACAATGCTGTATATGTTTTGTTTTTCGATGTAATGTCCAACTGCTCGATTTTTATTATTAGCATTTTTATGACTATTTACTACTCCATCTGAATCAGATTAGTGGACAATGTACTGTATTGGTTGTATCTAGTTTTTAGAACGTTGTATGTTTTAATTAGATGTTTTACTATGCGTGATTGTCGTTTATGGCCATTTTCGGCCGAATAAAGATTACTTGCCTTGAGTTATTTCATGCTTTTGCCTAGTAATGTGGTATGTTGTAAACAAAGGATCCCATAAGCTCAAAGTCATTCTTGAATCTTTTATGCTTACCAATGATTTATGATTTCATTGCGGCTCATCTGCTCCATGACATTTTCAGACAAGCGCTTGCTTTAATATGCGCAATTCCGCAACATATGCTTTCACGGCTTGCACACCTGTTGTTAGCTAGGGGGTTATTTTTTTTCGATAATACTTGAGAGCAATATCACATGACGATGCAGTTGCATTACTACTATCTCGTCTATGTCAACATCGTCTGGCTCATCCTCTGGTACATATCAGGCAGATGGTAAAATCAATATGTTCACTCCCCAAACAATGAAAAGCAAATGCAAATTGGGGCTCCAATAACCAGAGTCTGTTCTTCCATAGCTACCGGGTAATTTCTGAAAGTTCTGAACATACCCCTTCAGTGACTGAAGAGTAGGTGTACCAGAAGGATCAAAAGGAAGCCCAGAGATTTATGAGCAGGACCAGAAGGGAAGACAAATAGGAGAACAGCCAGATTGACAATCACCATGAGAGTCAGAACACAAAGGGAAATGACCAGAAGGATGAGAATAAAGAAGCAGAGAGCCAGAGGAGGAAGAAAATCAGAAGGTTCAGGACCAAAAGAAACACAAGGAAGACTTTGCTATGGGGAAGACCATGGGGTGGAGGAAAAGGGCCATAACCACAAGGCTGTGCAGGATCACCACGAAGAACAAGACTAGGGCCACCAGGAGAAACAGTGTGCAGAGGCAACATAAGATGGAGGGGCAGGATGGCCAGGAAGAGATGGCGGAGTATTATCCCAGTATTCAGTAGGCTATTGTGATCAGATAGAATTGACCTACAGGCCCAAATGCGAGGGACTACTGTCTACCTGTGTTTAGCAACGAAGGACTGATCCACTGCTTGAGGGCACTGAACTGTGCCAGTTCACCTTTTATTTAGCCTACAGTTATGTTTAAAAGGATAGCTGTCAATATGAAGAATGTAGGATGCCGGTATGGTAAAGAAAATGCCCTAGTTATTGTGAAGGAGAGTTTCAATTCTATTAAGGACACAAAGGCAAGGATTATGTCTTCTTCCTTCACATTATTTTTAACAGCAGCAGTATACCGCCAAATGGACCGTACAACTACATTTCCCATGATTCTTGGGAAAAACTGGTAGTTTATAATAGGCAATTCATGTTAAATGAAGTCCATGAAAGCCCTTACCAATGCCCTTCAGTCCTCTTCCGTTGTACAACATCAGCCTTTCCAGCGTCAAAATAAAATGTAATGTTTCTATTTCGATTCTATGCAACAAAATGACAAGACCTCGGATGTATAAATTCTACTTAATGTAACTGTAACTCCACCTTAGTGTTGATGTTATTGGCATCAACATAAACAACAAGAACAATTCATTTAGCAGTCTCCTTACTCTAAGCAAGCTTCATATGTTGAAATACAGCAAACTAAATTCTTCCAGAATTTTTGTTAGGTAGGATAATTCTCACCTTTTTGTCCTTAATAGAACTGACATTTTCTTTCTCAATAGTTATGGAACCTTTCATTCTGTCAGAACTGGAGTCAAGGATTATGTTAATTCAAAGCTTAGTTAGCAAACTTCACCCACAAGCTTAAAGTAGAACCTCTCAAAGGTGGAGTTAGGAAAACGATATGCTGTATTCAAAATATCTTTCAGGCATGCTCATTGGAAGAACAGTCTGGAAGCCACAGCACACCTGCCAGAGTGCACCCTAAAAATGGAAACGTCACTGAGAGACTCTGGGCTTAACTATCTCACCCAAAAAGCAAGAGCAATGGAGGAAACTGAAGAGATCAACAACTGTTGGACCCCAGGAGAACACAGTTTCTCTGTCATTCTCTTATAAAATTTGAGATATTCAACCAAGCACAGATTGCAGTCGCTAAAGGCAGGGTATGATATAACCTTGGTGTTGGTCTATTCCTACTGTTAATCATGAAGGCGACCCAGTCTGTGGTGAACATCCTGCTTGAGGTGTCCAATGCTATAACAGCTGACATCTTTACTACCAGACACCAGCCATAACATGGCCAATGACTAAGAAAGCTCCTCCTTGTTTAGAAATTTATTATGGTTCCTTGACAAAAGGAAATTCAGTACTGAGCCTATATTACCTGAGTTCTGAAGGGCTGGAAAGGCAGATATACTCAATAATGTACATACGATTGAGTTCTCTCCCAATACGAATCCATCCGCCAGTATGTGTTCTGCTGAGACTGTGGAATAAGTGTTTCAGACCTACAAACCTGACCCTTCATGCCTAAATCGGATAGAAATGTCAAGATATGGACAAGTTCATACACCATGGAATACAGGCTTTGTTTCACACACAAACCAATCCATGCATCACAAGCTGACATACCTTTTGAGGGTACTACCCTCCAAGGGTCTCTTGAGGTCTGAAGCCTGGCTAGAATTGCCTTGGATCGCCCAGTTTTTGCTGTCATCTTCCAGGCGATGAGACTGACAGTCCCTTCCTCCACCAGTCAGTGGCAAGCTCCTGTTGAATCTGTGATAATGTTCTGAAAAATGGGAAACAGACTGGAAAATCCCTAGAAAGTTCTACAAAAACTACATTTGCTTCCTGTTTTATGACCACTGTTGCCAACCTAATTATCACTTAAATCTGAGGTATGGTAGAATTGTTTACTTGGAGACAATACTGTAGAAAAGCATCTATTGTACTGTCCTGGATAGGGTGTTCAATTAAATGAACTCTGAAACTTATACATGGTAAACAGATCAATAGAAAATAGGCCCTATCTCTGCTTTAACCCCTTGGACGTAATGGTTACATCCTGGGCAGCACCGCTCAGGTGCCCAGGATGTAACCGTTAAGTCCAAGTAGGGCCCCTCGGGGAAAGCGCTCCTTCCTGGGGGCCTTTCACCCTCCTCCCCTGGGCAGGGATGGAAGGGGAAGCGCTTCCCCTTCCACCCCTACCCCCCCAACTCCCTCTGTGGCGTCTGATGATGTCAGCGTGCGATCGCGCGCTGACCTCATCATAGCAAAATTAATTTTCCTCCGAGCACGTGGAGGGAGCGAGAGAGGCATGAAAGGAGAGGAAAGGCCTTTCCTCTCCCTTCATGTCTCTCTCAGCAGAAATGCCCACTAGACACCAGGGATTTTTTGTTTTTTAAATTATTAAATAAGGGGAGCAGCCCCTTGGGCAAGGGCATCTTCCCAGGGCGCAATTTATTTTTAAGCCATTTCTGCCCCCCCCGGGGACAGATCGGCCTATTATAATTTAGCAATCTGGGCCCAAGGGGGACAGAAACCGCTAGACACCAGGGATTTTTTTTTCTTTATATATGGGGAGCGACCCCTTAAGCAGGGGTCGCTCCCCTGGGGGGTGAAATTTTATTTAGGTCCTTTCTGCCCCCCCGTGGGGGCAGATCAGCCTATTTTTATTAGGCCAATCTGCCCCCAAGGGGGGCAGAAACCAGTAGACACCAGAAAGTTTTGTTTTTTATTTATGTTTATACATAAGGGGCAAGGGCTGCTCCTCAGGGGGGCAAAATATTTTAGGCCTTTTCTGCCCCTCTGGGGGCAGCTCGGCCTACTGCAATTAGGCCGATCTCCCCCTGGGAGAGCAGAAACCCCTAAACACAAGGGATATTTTTTTTTATGTTTACTTTATTTTTTTTATATATATGGGGAGCAACCCCTTAGGCAAGGGACGCTCCCCTGGGGGGCAAATTGTATTTAGGCCATTTCTGCTCCCACTTGGGGGCATATCAGCCTATTTTTATCAGGCCAATCTGCCCCCAAGGGGGGCAGGAACCACTAGACACCAGGGATTTGTTTTTGTCAGTTTCATGTGAGGGGAGCGATCCCTTAGGCAAGGGTCGCTCCCCTGGGGGGGAGGGTCAATTTTGTTGTAGGTCATTTCTGCCCGCCTTGGGAGCAGATCACCCTATTTCTATTAGGCCAACCTGCCCCCGGAGGGGGGGGCAGAAAACCACTTAGACACCAGGGATTTGTGTGTGTGTGTATGTGTGTGTTTTGTTTGGGGGGGGTCAGCCTCGTAGGCAAGGGTCACTCCCCATGGGGGCACATTATTGTTGACCATATCTGCTTATTTTTGGAAGGCCCATCTGCCCCCAATGGGGGGCAGAAAGCCCACCAGAGACCAGGGAAGATTTATTTTTTCAAAATAAGATGGTGGGGGTATTGCCATACCCCCACCCCAAATAAATGCGGCCAAAGTTAATCTGCCCCCCAGTGGGCAGATGGGGCAATTACCCCCGATCCACACACCAGGGGGGTGGGGGGCAGAAAGTCTACTAGATGCCAGGGAATTAAAAAAAAAAGAACATTGTGGGGGTGGTGGCGACCAACCAGTATGGGCCTGGTTATTCCCCCACCCCAACTGAAGGGGGTAACAGTCTTTCGGCTCTCCCCCCGCACACTAAAACATCTTATACCACAGCTAGCAAGACGACATTTGATTATTCTGGGTTTTGGTTTTACATTTGGGCCATGAGAGCTTGGCTAACTCTCAAAATCGCCCCACTTGGAATGGTGAGGGCTGCACTTTTTGGAGTTTGGGACGCTGCAATGTAGAAAAATCCACACGACCTAGACACATCTGAAAACTAAACATCTTGGTGATTCCAGGGTGGTATGCATCACGTGCACCCGCACCATTTTCTTACCCACAATGCCCTGCAAACCTCCAACTTTGCTGGAAATCACACATTTTCCCACATTTTTGTGATGGAACCTTCAGGAATCTGCAGGAATCCACAAAATTCCTACCACCCAGCACTGCCTCATCTATACTGATAATAATTCTGCTGCACTTGTCAGCCTAAAAATGTTTTTTTTTTTCAAACTGCCCTTTTGGACCCGCTTTGGTTCCCCCTCAATTTCAACATGTTTTTGGCTCTTCCCTGTCACAGGCACTTTGCCCACCTATACAAGTGAGGTATCATTTTTACCTGGAGACTGAGGGGAACGTTGGGTGTTAGGATATTTGTCCCGGTGCGGTGATCCCACACAGAAATGTTGGAAAAATGTGATTTTTTAGCTAAATTTCAGGTTTGCTGAGAATTCTGGGTAAGAAAAAGTTGAGGGATCCACACAAGTCACACCTCCCTGGATTCCCTCGGGTGTCTAGTTTTCAGAAATGTTTGGGTTTGGTAGGCTTCCCTATATGGCTGCTGAGCCTAGAACCAAAAACGCAGGTCCCCACCCCGCAAAAACAGGTAGCTTAGTATTTGATCATTTTGATGTGTCCACACAGTGTTTTGGGGCATTTTCCTTTCGCGGGCACTAGGCCTACCCACACAAGTGAGGTACCATTTTGTATCTGGAGACTTGGGGGGAACGGTGGGTGGATGGAAATCTGTGGCTTTTTTCAGATTCCAGAACTTTCTGTCACCAAAATGTGAGGAAAAGGTGTTTTTTGGGCCAGATTGTGAGGTTTGCAAAGGATTCTGGGTACCAGAACCTGGTGAGAGCCCCACAAGTCACCCATTCTTGGATTCCCCTAGTTGTCTAGGTTTAAAAAATGCACAGATTTGGTAGGTTTCCCTAGGTGGCGGCTGAGCAAGAGGCCAAAATCTACAGCTTGGCACTTTGCAAAAAACAGCTCTGTTTTCATTGGGAAAATGTGATGTGTCCACATAGTGTTTTAGGGCATTTCCTTTCGCGTACACTAAGCCTACCCACACAAGTGAGGTACCATTTTTTTAGGGAGACTTGGGGGACGACTAGGGGGAAGGAAATTTGTGGCTCTCCTCAGTTTCTAGAACTTTCTGTCCACGAAATGTGAGGAAAATTTGTTTTTTTGGCCACATTTTGAGGTTTGCAGAGGATTCTGGGTAATAGAAGCTAGTGAGAGCCCCACAAGCAACCCCATCTTGGATTCCCCTAGGTGTGTAGTTTTCTAAAATGCACAGGTGTGGTAGGATTCCCTAATGCCGGCTGAGCTAGAGGCCAAAATCCACAGCCATGCACTTTGCAAAAAACAGGTCTGTTTTCTTTGGGAGAATGTGATTGATGTGTCCACGTTGTGTTTTGGGGCATCTCCTGTTGTGGGCACTAGGACGACCCACACAAGTGAGGTACCATTTTTATCAGAGACTTGGTGGAATGATGAATGGAAGGAAATTTGTGGCTCCTCTCAGATTCCAGAACTGTCACCGAAATGTGAGGAAAAGGTGCTTTTTTGGCCATATTATGAGGTTTGCAAAGGATTCTAGATAACAGAACCCGGTGAGAGCCCCACAAGTAACCTCATCTTGGATTCCCCTAGGTGCCTAGTTTTCAAAAATGCACAGGTTTGGTAGGTTTTCCTAGGTGCTGGCTGAGCTAGAGGCCAAAATCCACAGCTAGGCACTTTCCAAAAAACACATCAGTTTTCTTTGGGAAAATGTGATGCGTCCATGTTGCGTTTCCTGTCGTGGGAATTAGGCCTAACCACGCAAGTGAGGTACCATTTTTATCAGGAGACTTGGGGGAACACAGAATAGCAGAACAAGTGTTATTGCCCCTTGTATTTCTCTACATTTTTTCCTTCCAAATGTAAGACAGTGTGTAAAAAAGGCATCTATTTGAGAAGTGCCCTGTAATTCACATGCTAGTATGGGGACCCCAGAATTCAGAGATGTGCAAATAACCACTGCTTCTCAACACCTTATTGTGTGCCCATTTTGGAAATACAAAGGTTTTCTTGATACCTATGTTTCACTCTTTATATTTCACCAAATGAATTGCTATATACCCGGTATAGAATGAAAACCTATTGCAAGGTGCAGCTCATTAATTGGCTCTGGGTACCTAGGGTTCTTGATGAACCTACAAGCCCTATATATTACCACAACCAGAAGAGTCCAGCAGACGTAACAGTATATTGCTTTCAAAAATCTGACATCACAATAAAAACTTACCAAATAAAATGTGAAGAAAAATGGCTGTTTATTACCTACATTTCAATATCTTTTACTTCAGCTGTTAGTTTCAGTAGGAAAACCTTGTAGGATCTACACAAATGAACCCTTGCTGAATTCAGAATGTTGTCTACTTTTCAGAAATGTTTAGCTTTCCAGGATCCAGCACCGATTTCACACCCATATCTGTCACTAACTGAAAGGAGACTAAAAGCACAAATAATAGTAAAAATGGGGTGTGTCCCAGTCAAATGCAGAAATTGTGTTGAAAAATGTGGTTTTCTGATTCAAGTCTGCCTGTTCCTGAAAGCTGGGAAGCTGGTGATTGTAGCACCGCAAACCCTTTGTTGATGCCATTTTCAGGGGAAAAACCACAAGCCTTCTTCTGCAGCCCTTTTTTCCAATTTCTTTGAAAAAAACTATTTTTTGTTTCTGTATTTTGGCTAATTTCTTGGTCTCCTTCAGGGGAACCCACAAACTCTGGGTACCTCTAGAATCCCTGGGATGTTGGAAAGAAAGGACGCAAATTTGGCTTGGGTAGCTTATGTGGACAAAACATTATGAGGGCCTAAGCACAAATAGCCCCAAATAGCCAGAAAAAGGCCTGGCACCTGAGGGGCAAAAGCCCTGGTAGCGAAGGGGTTAAGACTCAGAAGACTTTCACATTTAGTTTCCAAGCACTGGAATTCTGCAGATATGATGAATGCCAATCCACAATCTCAACTACTCTAGGTGGCAGGTATCTCTCTGTGACTGACTCTTGGTTTTTGAGGCAAAACATTACTTGGCCAGTTCAGTCAGTAGCTTTAATCTGATTGTTCCTAGGTGATTTATGTAATGGGCAGTGAAAATGATGTCCATCTTCGGTAGGATAAACAAAGAGCGTTTCTGGAGGAGTCAGGTCACGTCCACCTGTCGGGGTCGGTGCTGGGGAATGAGTGCAAGTCACATTCTTATATCCAAAAGTCAATGTGTTTATGTGTTGTAACACAAAAGGCTCAAACTCAAGGAATTGTTTTCAAAAAAGCATTTTTTTGTGCCAACGTGTTTCAACCTAGCGATCCTCCTGATGGTCTGTATTATTATTATGTGCACCATCACCTTTAAAAGGATTTCAACAAATAAAAGACATCGAAGAAATATGTATGTGTTCCTGCTTGCACAATTCAAGCAAATGAAACCCTGGTTTGGGGGGGGGGGGGGTCGGAAAACAGACTCCTGTTAAATTCTTAAGCAGGGGAAAATTATATGTCTCATTGTTATCAACATATAATATAAAACATGTAATTCATCCCATTATCTTGTTTGAACAAAATCAAAATGTTAATGAGAAACAAAATATGAAGGTGTTATCAATCAATCAATCAGAGAATTTATAAAGCGCACTATGAACCCGTCAGGGTTTCAAGGCGCTGGGGGGGGTGGGGGGGGGGAGCTGCTAGCGTTCGAAGAGCCAAGTCTTGAGGAGTCTCCTGAAGGTGAGGAGGTCCTGGGTCTGGCGTAGTGAGGTGGGGAGAGAGTTCCAGGTCTTGGCGGCGAGGAAGGAGAAGGATCTGCCGCCAGAGGTCTTGCGCTGGATTCGGGGGACAATGGCGAGGGCGAGGTTGGCAGAGCGGAGTTGACGTGTGGGGGCGTAGAAGTTGAGTCTGGTGTTGAGGTAGGTGGGTCCGGTGTTGTGTAGAGCCTTGTGAGCGTGGGTGAGGAGTTTGAAGGTGATCCTTTTATCCACGGGGAGCCAGTGGAGGTCCACCAGGTGGGGGGAGATGTGACATCGGCGGGGTATGTCGAGGATCAGGCGGGCGGATGCGTTCTGGATGCGCTGGAGTCGTTTGATGTCTTTCGTTGGGATGCCTGTGTAGAGTGCGTTGCCGTAGTCAAGTCTGCTACTGACGAGGGCTTGAGTCACCGTCTTTCTGGTTCCTGTTGGAATCCACTTGAAGATTCTGTGGAGCATGCGGAGGGTGTTGAAACAGGAGGAGGAGACGGCGTTGACCTGTTTGGACATGGTGAGAGCGGAGTCGAGGATGAAGCCGAGGTTTCTTGCGTGGCTGGCAGGGGTGGGTGGGGGGCCGAGGGCTGTGGGCCACCAGGAGTCGTTCCAGGCCGAGGGGGTGCGTCCGAGGATGAGGACTTCCATCTTGTCGGAGTTGAGCTTCAGACGGCTGTTGTTCATCCACTCGGTGATGGATTTCAGTCCCTCGTGGAGGTTGGTTTTGGCGGTGAGCCGATCTTTGGTCAGGGAGAGGACGAGCTGGGTGTCGTCGGCGTAGGAGATGATGCTGAGGTTGTGTTGCCGGGCCAGTTGTGCGAGGGGGGCCATGTAGACGTTGAACAGCATCGGGCTAAGAGAGGAGCCTTGGGGGACGCCGCAGATGAGGTTGGTGGCTTTGGAGCGGAAGGGGGAGAGTCGGACTCTCTGGGTTCTGTCAGAGAGGAAGGATGAGATCCAGTTGAGGGCTTTGTCTTGGATGCCGGCTTCATGGAGATGGGTTAGTAGGGTGCGGTGGCAGACTGTGTCGAAAGCGGCTGATAGGTTGAGGAGGATGAGGGCTGAGGTTTCGCTGTTTTCCATTTGTTGTCTGATGTCATCTGTGGCGGCGAGGAGTGCGGTCTCAGTGCTGTGGTTTCATCTGAATCCAGATTGAGAGGGGTCTAGGATGGAGTTGTCTTCTAGGAAGTGGGCGAGCTGTGCGTTGACGATCTTCTCGATGACTTTCGCTGGAAAAGGGAGGAGAGAGATCGGTCGGAAGTTTTTGAGATCGTTGGGGTCAGCCTTGGGTTTCTTGAGGAGGGGTTGGATTTCTGCGTGCTTCCAGCTGTCCGGGAAGGTGGCGGTGTTGAAGGAGAGGTTGATGATCTTGCGGAGTTTGGGGGCGATGATGGCGTCGGCTTTGTTGAATACGTGATGTGGGCACGGGTCCGTGGGAGAGCCTGAGTGGATGGAATTCATGGTTGTTACGGTTCCGGCGTCGTCTACTTGGGTCCAGGCGGTGAGGCGGTAGGCGTGGGAGGAGTCGTCGGGGTGGGGTCTGGCGGAGGTGTGGTGTTGAAGCTGTCGTGGATGGCTGTGATTTTCTGGTGGAAGAAGGTGGAGAGGTCGTCGCAGAGTTTTTGGGAGGGAGGGACGTCGTTGATGTTGGCGTTAGGGTTGGAGAGTTCCTTCACGATGCCGAAGAGTTCTTTACAGTCGTGGGCTTTGTTGTTGAGGCGTTCTGTGAAGTGGGCACGCTTGGCGAGTCGGATCCGTTGGTGGTGATCACGGTTGGCGTCCTTGAGGGTAGCCAGGTTGTCGGGTGTGCGCTCGAGGATCCATTTCTTCTTGAGTTTCTGGCAGGTGCGTTTGGAGGTGGTCAGTTCGTCTGTGAACCAGGCTGGTTTTTTCTTTCCTTGGTTGGCGGTGGGTTTCTTGAGTGGAGCTAAGGTGTTGGCGCAGTCGAGGATCCATTGATGGAGGTTGATGGCGGCGGCGCTCGGGTCAGTGGGGTCGGGTGGTGGGTTTTTGACTAGGGTGCTGGTTAGTTGGTCTTCGGTGACTTTTCCCCAGCGGCGGTGAGGCGGTAGAGGGATGCGGTGGTGTTCGGTGTTTTTCTTGAAGGTAAAATGGACGCAGTGATGGTCGGTCCAGTGGAGTTCGGAGGTGTGGCTGAAAGAGATGTGGTTGCTTGAGGTGAAGAGGGGGTCAAGTGTGTGTCCGGCGACACATTCATTATGATGAATCAAACAAAATTACAAAATTGTGGCCATGTGCCCTGTCAATTACCAATCGAGACATGTATACATAATGTTTTAACGCCTGAGATACTGTAATCAGCATTTGCCATAATACAGTTCATATTACTAGAATATTAAATATTCAAGCATGGCTTCTGTAGGATGCAGTATTTCGCTTTCTCTTAAGTGCAACATTTAACAGTGAATGAACCCTCAGGAAGTTATAGGCAGTTGATATCCAACCCCAGTTCTTTTATGACTACTTGCCTCCCAAGGTAACTCGATAAAGCAGCCCCTGATCTGTTGCCTTTGGGCTCGAAGACTGGGTTAGCAGGTGATCCAAAGTTCACCCCCAACCCTCCCTCAAACCATGAGTCCATATTGTTGAGCCACTATTGTATTTCTTCTGTGGTCTATTCAGATAAGGAAATCTGTACAGAGTATGCTAAGTCTCACTGGCTGCAAGGCTATTTAGTGGAGTTGGCCAAAGATAATGGCATATATGGATTAAACCAAGAGACCTATTAACCTGGCCACTGTCAGAGAAAAATCTTGGTTTTCGTCAAAGATCTCCTCAGCTCCTGTTTGATCTGCAATATCTTCTTCAATAGGAGCTTGAGGACTGCCTGCATAAAGTCTATCACCATACTAAGAAAGGTCCTAGTCCAGCTCGGTGTCAAAGGTTGACTTGTTCTCATTGATGAAGCAACCTCATTCTTACAGTGGGCTATCTGTAGCTACTGTATTAAGAAATAAGATAGTCAATCGTTTTCCCCATGCTTGTAGGAATGCTATTACCAGTCTTAGTACTTTTGTGAAGCACCAAAGTGCAGACAATAGGCCGAAAGGGCGACCTTTGACTTTGTACACTTGCTCTCTTCAGAAGAACTGTGGAAATCTATGATGATGCAGACATATGAATATAATAACCAGTCTCCTTGGCAGAGAATGGCTCTTAAAAAGTAAAAGCCTTCCATCTTAAAGTGGAAAAACATCAGCCACTTCTTGAAGTCCATTAGATTACTCAAAAGCCTTTGCCCCTTATCCTTTTGCTCAGCTAAAAAGATGCTGCTTACAAACCCACGATTATGGGCCATCTAACAGGAATGTCTCTTTTCTTCTTCGAGGGCTTCTACTTCATGTTTATTAACTGCCCTGAGGGGTGAATCATAAAAATGTATCTGACAGCCTTCGATAATCAGCCAGTCCCATGCATCTGTTAGTTATTTTCTGCCACTTGTACATAAACTCCATCAACCTCCCCCTACTTTTATAAGAGATAAACAAATAAAACTCAGCAAAGTATCCACTACAGGAATTGCCAGTCTCTGTGAAAACCTTCTGATGGAGTGGTCTCTATCTAGTCCTCTTAAAGAAAAAATGTCTTCAGACGCGGCAACAGTCCTTATGTTGTTCTTTACCCTGTACCCTCTGTGGGCCTTGTTTTGAGAAACAGCATTGCCTCTCCCAACCCCTCTAAACAATTGGTGGTGAGAATTTTCTTCATTGAGTGCTGAGTATTTTCTTCACTGAGCCTTGAGTCTTGGCTAATGAGGCAAAAGTCTACACAAACTCATACAACTCCCTAAGGAATCACTCTCAATAATGCTCCTCTTGGACTACTGGGTTAGCTAATAAAAGGGGTGAGATCTCCTGGTGACATGGCCACCGCAATGAGAAGAAATCTGCCTCTCTCAGTTGAAATGGTACATTACGTGTTGAGCAGGAAAATTTCATCTCTCTGGGCCCAACCTGACAGGACCTCTAGGGAAATAAATGTACAGGATTTGTTGGCTTCTTCTACCAGGTCCATTTTCTTCCAGCAACATCTAGAAGTTTTTCCTGGCACAAGTGCCCTCCTTTGTGTGCTTAAGAAATTCGGTTAGGCATGTTGTCATTCATCCATTAATTTATGGTGTGTTCACAACTTTGTGATTCAGGATTGTGTGTGGGCATCTGGAGACCCCACTTTCACGAAGTTTTTTTTCCATTTGGCTTTTGCCAGACAAGATTCTGCCTTTGTAACCTCTGGTATTCTCCCTTCCCTGTAAGGAACCTAAAACTCCCAAACCCCCGCTCTCTCCCACCGACCATTGGTGCGGTTCAAAGATGCAACTGCCAACATTAGGAACTACTTCCCAAAAGATGTTCAGGTGTTGCTCACCGACCTCCTACATTCCTTTTAGAGACCCTCATCCAATAGTAATCTCTTTCATTTCCTCTTCAGAAAACATATTGGTTTATCTCTGCATGTTGCACAAAATAAATGTGACTAGATAACTACCTACTGTTCTCACAAACTGTTAACAAGTCAAAAAACGCACTCAATATTCATAGTGGAGACAAAAACAACTTGTGACTTCTAAGACATTTTACAATAACTTTGTAGTGCCCTGAATGGTTTGCTGCCACTACAAAGACCCTGTGAAAGGAGGAGTTGCGCTACAGGGAGGACCAGGCAAGCGTCAGTAGGTTATGAGACTGGAGAAAATATGCGTTAAAGGCCACTGTCTATGCAGCAAAGGTTCCAGTATGGTGGAACATGTAAAGGGTCGTGCTGAGTCTCCATTTTAGAATGCAAATTTTAGCTTGATAACTTTTTCTGATGCAGGCTTGTTTGCATGTTTTACACAAACTCGATAATGTACTAAGGCAACACTGTACATGCAGCTTACTCCTTGTATGCAATGCTGCCATGTTATCTGTACACTCTGTCGGAACATAGAATGCAACCTTTGGGATATGAACTGTGCTTTTATTATATAAGCTGTCTTTGTATTACTGCTGGCAGAAGAGCACATCTGCTGGGATTATTCTGAAACACAGTGCACTGTGACTGAGATGAAGCGCTGCTGACTTTGACCTTCATCCTGCAAAGGACTCTAGCCTGCACTACATCAGACCAGCTTTGTGGCACATCATACCCAGATATGGAGGGTTAAGCTATCCCAATAGATTTGATAGGAGTGTGGCAATACAGCAACTCCATCCTGGTTGACTGTTTATCCTTTTTATCATTTTTTTAATGCTGGTTACAATGCTTTGTTCCATCTGCCTAATAACCGCGGCGCATGCTTTCTTTACAAGAATATGATTGTTACAATAAATGCCTGAAAAGTAATTTTCCGTATTTTTCTTATTTCTACCATGGGCATGCAAAGTAACACCAAAAGAGTACATCTGTTTCCATGACTTCCTTGGGAGTCAGAGTGCTCATGTTCTAGGTTGCCAATACCATGTGGTGCCCTGGTAAGGTTAGGGGATCAGATGGGGCTCTGTGAGCTAACTAGGATTTGTATCAGCGTGTACCAGCGGCCACTTTCTGCTTAGGACCTTAGCATCCTTTTACTCATCAGCGAGACAGCTTGGGTCCTCAACAGCTGCCCTGGCTCTTATTCCCAGAGTAAAGATGCCTAGAAGGGGTGGAAGTTCTCTGGCGTACCGAGGGGGCCAAGTTATGGAACTCTTTACCCCTCAGCCTTTGCCTCATCAACCATGAATTTTCCTTTCAGAAAGCATTGAAGACTTGGGTATTAATCTCCAAGTCTACTTCTCAGTGTTCCATCTTCAGCGCTGGTAGGCCTACGGGTAGCCATGTGCTATATAAATATAAATAACATAACATAACATACTGATGGCATATGCGGAGTGAGCCAATATATTCTGACATCCATGCTGACCAAATGTGCAGTCTTACTGAACAGTATAACATTGAATCACCAACGTTCTAGGTCAGGTACTTATTTACTTATTTAAAAGGTCTCCTGAGTAGTTCTTATGTGTGCCCATGGTCCTCTTTGCACCTCCAAATGGAGACGTCCGTGGTGAAGGGGATTTATCCTCCTAAGCTTAATAGGAAGCACCTATTTATGTCTGTAGGTTGTTCAAGCTTGAGCCTCTGAGAGTATCACCCTATTATAGTGTTTTTCCTTCTTTGAATTCAGTTCATTAAAATGGCGCTAGCAGCTAACATTCCTGTTGATTGTAGATACGTTGTTACAGTACACTTACTGGCACAAATGGGGTCCCATTTACAGGTGGGGGTGTTACTATTGTGGTTGAGACAAACAAAATGTATAAATGGAAAGATTTCTATTTTTGGTTCAATTTTCCTGTAGCTGATGGCACAGAACCGACATTTCACACATGTTCTTCAGCTGTGCTACAGGTCAATACAGACCCTATGAAAATTAGAAATACCATTACATTTTCAGGAACATCAAATCTGGTTGTAAGGCGCCCTCCCACTATCCAAATTTAACACCATTTAACACGGCTGATCTCTGTGCTCTTTACAAAGATTTCATTAGGATTTTTAGACATTTAACACAGTTTGTTGTGCATACAATAATAACTACACCAACAAGGGCTGTTCAAGCTGTGCTGCCACAGTTAGCTGTGTCTGCAATTAGTCCAGTTACTATCAACACAATAATAGGTAAGGTTTCCACCAGACAAGAGGAGATTCCACTTTGGATTGCAAAGAAAACCAAATCAGCCTGAAGCAGGGTTGCCCCATGCGAGGACCCCAAGACAAACATAGAATCCTCACAATGTATCTACCACTCAGCATGGATCTCCCTGTAAAAGACTGTGTAGTTTGGGGGGCAGTCTTTGCTGCTGTGTATTCCATAACACATGGTACACCATCTATTGCTGTTTTGCCTGAAGTGCTTAAAGCAGATGCAAAATGAATACAGGGTTGGCCCAGAACTGGATTTAGCGATGAAATTAAATGGCAATTTTGCCACAGTTTTTTTTAATTTATAAAGGATTTTAAAAGGGGAGGCAGCGGTGCTGGCAGTACGCCAATGGCGCACGCAAGTTCCTATAGTAGACCAGGAACGCAAATTACCAAACATTATTGCCGAAACCTACACATCCATAGGCCGAGATAATTTAGGAGCCAAACCTAAAAAGCCACAGCTTACAGGCAGATCTGAATCAGATAATACCAAGCAGGCACCATGGTATTCTAAAACACTATGGGAGAAAACTAAAAATAATAATTAAATAAAAACATGGGGTGACTCCGGAGTCCTCTAAAAAAATGTTATAAATTATGTAACCATGAAACACTTAAACAGCCTGATAGGTATCAGTATACCAATACATGTCCTTCTCGTTCATTTCAGGAATCACCTGATACTCTGTGAGACGTGCACGCAGCGAGCGCAAATGTGAAGAGTGCATGAAACCGAAAAAAGACTCACAACGCTCCTTTGGCATCATCATCAAATAGGAAGAGAAATCTTCACATCATAAACCCCAATTTAAAAAAACAGAAGGTTGCAGGTATTTCAGCTAATCATGCCACACATATTGAGACCATTACTTCAGAACAAGACGTGGGCAATGACACTGCTAGACAGAATAGTTTGCCAGAATCTTCAAGAGTGTCTCGTTTTGAGAGCAACTAATGAATTTATTCAAGTTGAAACACCAGATCAATGGGTTAGCGTTCCAGGCAGGCTTTATGATTTGGACTTCCAAACAGAGGATGATATACTGCACACTATTAAAGCAATATTCTGAGAAAACTTAATCACATATAGTATGTTTGCTGCCAAAGTACCATCAATTATTCAAGAAATAGACTCTGAAGCATTATCATACATTGATGACATATATCTAATGGACGATGACTTACATACACACGTAGCCAGAGTAAATCACGTAATTTTAGGATTTGCTGAACATGGTTACAAACTCAATTTTCAAAAAACAAAAATTGCCTTTCTCAATGCCCTATGTTTGGGACACGAGTTATCCAGCGAATGCCAAAACCTTGCATCACATTTCTTGGTGAAATGTGCTCTCTTGCAAACACCAAACACCACAGAAAAGCTATAATCACTTTTGAGCTTTCTGGGCCTTGGTAAAACCTACCAGATTATGCACAATGGGTTAAACCATTGCACAATTTCATTCATCCTGACTTCTCCAGTACATACTGGGCATCAGAAAAAACACAGATCATTAGAACACTGCAAAATGACATGCTTGTATCTAGGCACTTACACACTAGTTCCAACACAACTTACTTGGTGATCTGTATAATTGCAGAGTCCACTGGACATACATATGTCACTTTTAACAAGGCTGATACTGTTCCAGTTTCACACAAACCGCATTTATATTCCAATGCTGAAATGCGTTTTGCATCAACATAAAAAACATACTGACTGCAGTTACAACAGCTGTTACAAAGGAAAGACTCCCACTTCAGACTTTAAGGTTGTCACCAAGGCAATCATCCCTAACATGAGAGCCTTTCATCCAAGATGCATACACTGGACCACCTCCTTAACAGCTACTGATGTAGAATACTTCTATGACCCCACTTTGCCAACACATGTATTTCTCCAGTATGAACAAGAATACCCTGTGCCAGTGACATTTTGCCTTCTGATCAGTATGATTAACCTGCAGTTCAAACTAAACAACAATGCTCCGTCGCATGTGCTGAAGTATGCAGTGTCATGAAAGTTGGAATACTTCATGCACCCAAAACATTCACTCAATTCTTTGAGGATTGTGCCCCCAACTGGCTGAACTGAAAGCTTCAATTCTTTAAATTCTCCACAATGATAGTGTGAGATTCATATTACTGCATCCAGTTTTTTAAAAATGAAAACTTACATTATTGGCGTCTGAATGGATTCAGAGACTCTATAGGAAACACTATCAAGCATAAATTGCTTTGGGGAAAGTTGGCACAACTTAACGATTGTTTGCCATGGGCTCATGTAATTCACACATTGAGCCACCAATGTGTTGGTGTACATGTTGCAGGGAATTCACTGGCAGACAAAGCTGTCACAGCGGCAGTTGGGACTGTACCATGGCTGCAATTACTTATTCGCACACGAGGGTGGATGATAACATCATGGCTGCTGTCACTGATTCACGCAGTAGCACTCCATTACCTAAAAAATATCCAGCAAAACACTCCTACCTGTTGAGTGCATAAAACATTCTTTTTGCTCGCATTCCCAGGGTGGGTGATCAAGTGATACCCAACCAAGATCGCAGGCTAGAATCAATCATTGCTGCCCATGAGGGATTAGCATCTGCCCATGCTAGTATGGTGGCTACTGTTTCCTTCTTCCAAAAAATCAATTAGTAGCAATGTCTGTACAAACAGACTAAACAACATGTCCTTAGTTGTCAGCAAATTAAAAGTTTCACCACAGCTCGCCCACCGTAGACAACCCTCTTAGTTTCACAAAACCTCTTCAATGTGTTTATTTGGATCATTGCACCCCTCTGAATTCAGATGGTGTGTTCAAATGTATTCTATTGGCCATTGACTCATGTTGTAGATTTCTATCGGTGTGGCCAAAGCGATCGGCTAATTCGCGACTGCCAGTCTTTAAAAAGGTATATGCAGTAGCAGCATTCAACTCAGATCAGGGACAAGCTTTTGTCTCCAAGGCTTACCAGGATACCATGGGAACTCTGGGTGTTGCTGTGCATTATTCCTCCCCCTGTCTTCCTGAGGGAAATTGAATAGTGGAAAGGAATAACCGTGACCAGTCCATAACAGTTAGAGTATTAGGTTCAGGTCATAGTTCGATCCATCACCTGTTGGTGTCCAGAAAGCTTTAAACAATATGCCTAGATTTTTGGGTGGCCGGACCCACTATGAGGTCCTGTTTGGCATTCAGATGTACATTTCAGCTCTTAATAACCTTGGCAAAATGGCAAAATGGCAGCAGATAACATTTTGACATCAATGGATGTTTTGATGTTTTACAGGAACTCCCAAAATAAATTTCCAAAGTTCTGCCCCCGACACAGTAAAGGAGAAACCAACATCATTTGACTGGATTCCTAAATTTGGGGATCTAGTCAAGAGTAGATTATAGATAAGAAGTAATTTAGCCCATCATACCGAGCACCGGTGCTAGTCCTTGGTAGTCAAGATACCAGAACTGTGATTTTGCCACCACTTGCCAGTTGTAGAAACAAAATATTTGTTTCCATCAATTTGATAAAGCTATATCATGTGGCCAGTCCAGCATAGTAGGCCACGAGGGCTCCGGGGTAGTTCCCTGCCTCCTTTCCCTACCTGCAGGAGATCCATAAATAAGCATTAAGTAAAACAAATTGCTATTCCCCGGCTAGGGACTTCAGATTCTGAACTTACTCCTGTTACCACAGCTAATTCAGGATACCCACTGAACGTGATTCCACAGTTTTCTAATTTTACTTCTAACAATGAAGTTGTTTATTACCAACCATCTTTGGAGTTATCTACCAGTCCTCCATTACAGCATGAGGCTCCTATTTTTGATTGGGCTGCTTCTGGTAAATTTGTAGATAGTGATGATTTTTCTTCAACTTTCTTGCATATTTCACTGCATGGTGTATGTGCATTTTTTCTTTGGCTGAAACAGACTTATCTGATTCTTCCATGGTCCTATCTTTAGATTGCCATTTCACTGCTTTCCCTATTTATTTGGATTGGATTTGTTACTGTTTTCATATTACTTCTGAATGGACATTACCTTCCGGAATGCTCTGCTCCAGAATTTGTAGGTGAGGTGCTGAAACCCCATTCTTCTTAACTTAAAGTGTGATGAGACCCATTTGATATTTTTGGTCCTACAGGAACTTTACACATTTCTTACATGTTTAAGTTCACAGTGGATGACATAATTGCTCCAGGTAAAATTTCTGATGAATGGGACGTAGAAACTGTAAGGCATATACTATCAGAACAAGAAACATATACAGTATTCAAAACTGAAGATTTTTATTTAAAATGTTTTGTTACCATCACTATGCTTATCACTATTTACACATTGCTAGTACTCCACGTGCAGTTTTCAATTACACACAATGGGAAAATTGCGCAACACAACCGCTGGGTAGTTCAAAAACATATTTGCACAGGATTGCATATTTTTTCAGGTCAAAAACCTTTAGACCTAGTTTCCTCTTATAAGTGTACCCCTTTCCCAACAAAGAAAGATTTTCTGACCCAAACGGATTGTACTGATGCTAATTTGTTTATTTCCTAATTGACCCTACACCCCTATGAATACTGAAAGGAAAATACTGATCTGAAATTAATTAAGAAAGCACAACACTGGCACGCCCCGGGGATAGATGCTTTATTTAGAGTTTGTCAGAGCCCTAGACATTTGAGCTTCCTTTACAAGACAGTGCAACAAACAACTTGCCTGGGTCTGGGTAAAATTAAACACATGAATAGACTTATAATTCCCTCCATTGCATTCTTTACACTAACACAATAAGAACTGAGAAGAAACTGTACATGTCACTTATTCCTAGTAAGTGTTGCTGCCATGTAATCTGTACACTCTGTCCAAGGCTAGGAACATAGAATACGATGTCCTTGTATCCTGATTGTCTGGTGGAGACAGATCTAAGCCTCCAGACATACCATCCCTTTAGCTCTGCACCTCTGACACAGTATGATATTACCAATGTGTTTATTATATAAATTGCCTCTGTGTTAAAGTCGGCAGAGGAGCACTTATGCTGGGATTATCCTGGAACATGGTGTACTGTGACTAAGGTGTAGCCATGTAGGCTCTGACCTTCATCCTACAAAAGACGATAGCCTGCACTATATCAAGACAGCTTCCTGGCACATTATGGGGTTGGGTGATCCCAATATATCTGGCAGAGGGTACTCCCACTATGCTCTCAATAGTGTAGGCAGCTATAGATAGAAGTGTGACAATGTAGTAACTATCATGGTTGAATTGTTTATCTTTTTTAGCATTCTTGTAATGCTGGTTATACTGCTTTGTTTCATCTTCCTAATATCGAAGACACTGCCAATGCAGGAGATCAGACTCGGCAAAAATTAGTTTGCCAAGACATGACAACCCACTTTGTGCGGTGACGGCTACATACTCCGCAAGGTCCTGGGTGGTAGGGTGAGGCTGCTTAGCACAGACCTCAAATACACAACACCTACCAGTGGGAGTTTCTAGGATGTGAACAATGAGGTTCTTGGGGTATTTGGGAATATTTTGGGGAGTCAAGGATGTGCAGTTCTTTGGAATGCCCCTGCCATGTTGGCTGTACTTCCACATGCTCAGTTGACTGGTGCTTCATGTTCAGGAAGTAAAATGTGGGGGGGAGTGGCAACATTACAGGTATGTCTGGAAGGGTATGTTGTTCTTTTTCTTCTTTCATGGCATTGTGTCAGGATTTATTGTATTACAAAGATGGTATTAAACACGGATTTGATTTGTTATCACATGCAGGATAGGTCTGAAGGTCTCCGGGGGGGGGGAGGCCACCTCTTTGTTATCACTTGGAAGGTAAACAGCCTTCTCAATAAATTAAAACAAGGTAGTTTCCTTAAGACAGCCAATCAAAATGACACAAACATCCTTCTACACCAGGAGACCCATTCAATGGGTAACAAATATTCCCTCTTGGCCAGATTAGGAGATAAAACGTCTTTCATGCAGGATTCGTTAGGGGGGGTCAAAAGGGTTGCCATTTTCCTGCAAAACAGCCTTCCGTTGACACAGTTCCAGACTGACCCCCAGGGCCGGTGTCTGGCTTCCAAGGGTATGCTGCTTGGCACACCCATCTCCATAATAAATATTTATGCCCTTCTGCCTCTCTCACCTCCCATACTGGCCAAAAAAGGTTATTTAATCTTACAACTTGTTGTGGGTAAGCTGATTACTGGCAAAGATTTCAATGTGTCACAGATTTGGGATAGATGAATCTGGACCCCTTAAGGTTGTGAAAAGGGGCAACACACCATTAACATGTTTTTATTGGCCATGGGTTTATATGATTTGTGGAGATGCTCTTAGTTACACCTTAATGGCTACACTTTCCACCCTGAGCCCCACAACACATACTTCCATAAAGATTACCTTTTGCTCTCTAGGGTGGCAACTTGTGAAGTCCTGCAAGCACAAGTGTAGGAAGGGGGGCCTATCTGATCACTCCCCAGTGAAAATGAAAACCGCAATGAGGATGCAGGGAAAGGTGGTGGCTTCATGGCTGGTGATGGTTAGACTTTGAGATAAAAGCATACATTACAGTGGAACCAAAAGGATATTTTACACAGAACACTGTCTCCGTACAATCACACATTGCATTATGGAAAGCTTTTACTGTGGATATGGGGGGGGGTGATGCGTTAGTCACATCACAAGACATAACAAGAGATTAAAGCAGAGATGATCCAATTAGAGTCTACCCTGCTTACACTGGAGTTACAACACCAATCCTCACCAAACCCTCAGTTGGGTTGCACCGTCGTTCAATATCGAACCAGAACCAGACATCGGCTCATACGGGAGGCAGGATCGGCCTAGCTGGCAACCCAGAGAAGAGCTTAACAGTGGGGAAACAAGTCATACAAAATGCTCTATTGGTTGTGCAGCCTTGAAGAATCCCCCAGACATGTTAAAGCAGTTAGGCGACTGGATGGGCGGGTGGTGGTAGGGGACTAAGTGCACTGCAAATTTGCTACTCACTGTGCAACCTGATACGCTGAGCGGTAACAACCTCAGGCTTTGATTACAGTTTTATGCAACCTAGGGCCAGATGTAGGTAGAATAGATTTTGCGAATCGGAAATTGCGAGTCAGTGCGATACGCAATTTCCGATTCGCAACATCATATGCAGAATGGTGTCTCCGACACCTTCTGCGAATCTCAAAGGGGTCGCAAAGACCTACCTCATCAATATTAATGAGGTGGGTCGCAATTTGCGACCCCCTTGAGATTCCCTGCACTCACAGGGATGGTGGCCTGCTGGAGACAGCAGACCTCCATGTCTGTGACTGCTTTTTCAATAAAGCTGTTTTTTTTTTTGTATTGCAGCCCATTTTCCTTAAAGGAAAACGAGTTGCAATACAAAATAAAAAATGAAACCATTTGGTTTCGTTTTTTCAGAGCAGGCAGTGGTCCATTGGACCACTGCCTGCTCTGAAAAAACATTTTTTGCGACATTCACAAAGGGTAAGGGGTCCCAAGGGGACCCTTTCCCTTTTGCGAATGAGTTAGCACCCACTTCAAGTGGGTGCTAACTGCGAATTGCTTTGCGACCACTTTCGCGGTCACAAAGCAATTCTGCATTGCGGTGCGAGTCGCAAATAGGAAGGGAACACCCCTTCCTATTTGCGAGTCGCATTCCCATTTTGCGAGTCGGTACCGACTTGCAAAATGGGAATGTGCATCGCGATGGCCGTTTTGCATGGCGCAAACTGCGAAAATCGCAGTTTGCGCCATGCAAAACGGTTCGTACATCTGGCCCCTACATACCAATGAGATAAGTTAATCGTAGAGGAACAAGACTCACTAGAAGAGGAGCTAACTGAGAAGGAACTAGATGAGGCTCTTACTCTGCTCCAGAGTCGGAAATCTACTTGCCCTAATGGCATTCCAGTACAAATTTTTAGGCTTAGGATCAGACCTTTAATCCCTGTAATTAAGACAATGCTAGATGAAAGCCTTGCATCTGAAGAACCTCCACATGATCTATGTCATGCAGAGATATCAATGATTCCCAAGCCTGGGTCACGTCCAGACCAGTAGGATTCCTACCGACCTATCTCACAGATAAATGTGGAAGACAAGACTGTGCCAAATGTACTGGCCACTTGAATGTGATAATTAAATCATTGGTCTACCTAGACCAAACTAGACCACCTTTGGTTAATGGCTGGCACATCCACCAGACACAACATCAGACGGTGTGCAGTGCATTAATGCTAGTGGACCACTGGCCCAGTTGTCCTGCTGGTAGTGGACCTTCAGAAGGCCTTTTATTCCAGGTATTAGTACATAGCAAAGCTAATTTTGGACAATGATAACAAAGCCTTTATATGGTGGTAGATACCACATTCCTACCATTTATTAGTACTGCAAAAAAAAGATTAGGGCCTGATTTACAACTCACCCCATCACAAATGTGACGGATATCTAGAGGTGGTTGGAACTCGCAGACATTTTTACTCTGGGGAATTCCATGGAATTTGCATGAAAACTCTGCGAGATTCAGTGGAGTTCCACGAATGGGGCGCAAATCAACACATTACGCTGCTGAGGTGGATTTACTTTGGTGCAGCTTGAGCAGATTTAATATTTGTGCGGAAGCTTTCTAATTGCAAACAGACGTGACCGCCTGCGACCATTCGTGGTGAGAAAATCTTGCCAGGTGCTCACCTAGCACCTGAAAATCTCAGTGTGGGACTCCAATTCTTGCTCACCAACTTACTGCTGGAGAGCCGCGAGTCAGAAATAACTCTGCCATGCAGCAGTAGGCAGAATTTGGCAACTTCGATTTACAAGTGTAACATGGAGTTCCTGAAATTCCACCAACTCCGCTGGCCGAATGGAATTTATCTCCCACTCCTACGGATATCCTATCTGCCATATTACAAGTCCCATAGTTTATGATGCACTTGTAATATGATGGACATGATCTCCCTCACGTGTGTGATAGAGTAACCAATCCGCTAAGCTCTAATCAGGCTCTTACTCAGCCGAGCTATTCTTGAGCACTGATTTTTTTCTAAAGTTTGAAGATAAAGTTTATTAGCATTTTAAGGCAAAACAATCAATAAATGTACATTCAGTAAGCATAATTTGACAGAAAATTGTAAAGTTAACAGAAAGAGAGAAAAGAAAAACGAAAAGGCTAAAACATCTCATGAAAAATTACTCAGACACAACCCCATTGCTAAAACATAAGCAATAATTATTTATTCCTACTGAAATGGTATGACTGTTACAAATAACAATAATAAGTAATTCACTGAGGTTTGTGGACTTCTTCATGTTCAGGATTATGGGCATGTGCAGATTGAGCTGAAGTTGTGAAAGGTAGTCCAAGAATGTCTCTCTTATTAGTAAGAGACAATGGAATTACATAAATTCTGTCTAATCTATGTTGTAGCAAACACCAGACCACCAATTCTGAAAAAGATAGATTGAAAGATTCCTTCCAAAATTTGGTGATCTGTTGAAACGCACCAGTGAGAAGTAAGTCTAAGATAATGATCTTATTGTGATGAGGTGACCATTCTTCTTCAAGAGTACCTAAGAATATATTTATGAAACTTAAAGGAACAAGTGTGTTAAAATAGTATTTAAATGTTGCCAGACCATTAACCAAAATGGATGTGTGGAGGAGCATTCAAAGAGCACGTGTTTAAGGTCTTAGGGTGAAGACCAACAAGAGGGTGAAGATGTAGAATTTATTTATTTTATGCAAAGTGCTTGGAGTAATCAATAGCCTATTCTAGACATAAATAAAGTTTGAATCCCATTAGCCGCTCTGGAGGATTTCTGTATCTTGATCTAAACCTTACTCCATAAGGACATTGAGAAAGACGTACCCAGGTCACGTTCAGATTGTAAATCTACCGTGGACTTATCCAGATCCTCTGGATATGTGATCCTAAGGTAAATAAGTGATGCTAAAGGAAAAGTTAATAATAAAGTCTTCAACTGGGAGGTGTGAGAAGTGGAGATGTTAACAAGTGTAAATTTCTCAAAGGCTGATTGAATTACATATATTAGTGTGCGGTACTTAGTTGAAAATGAGGCCGGAACGGAAAAAACTTTATTGAGTTTGCAAAGGAAAGAAAAAGATAATTATCAAAAATGCTTACTAACCCACTTTAGACCTTTTGTATGCCACGATTTCCCAAAAGTATTTTTATTATTAATCTTAGTATGTTTATTGTGCCAAGGCGAGGAATGTAAGAATTGATCCTTAATATTATTATGGATAACAAAAATGGGACACAGAATCTTACATACATTTTTCAAAACAGGGAGATACAGAGAAAGAGGCTTCTCAGAGAGAGAACGGGTGAAGAAAATTGTTTTCAACATCAACACAGAGAGGTAGTGTAACAGAGACATGTATAAAAATCCAGGAAATTTACACTTCCCAAATGTTTAGGCTTTTTGAGTTTTTGAAGGGACATTTGAGTTTTTTTAATTTTTCTATATGTATTTAGATAGGACTGAATAAATCTTTTTGAAATAATGACAGGGAATATTTATAAGAATATTGGAAAAATAGAAAAGTATTATTGGGACTGTCATCATCTTTAGGGTACCCAACCTAACCCACCAAGATAAAAAGAGAGGGTTCTTTTGGATATAAAAGAAGTGATAGTGGTAAGAACCTGTGTCATATTGGAAGAAACTGTTTCTTTGGTGGAGGCATTGAACCAAAGACCAAGGTATTTAATTTTATCTCAATTACAGTGAAAGTGGGAGGAGGTAAAATCAGAATGAAAACATAGTTTATTTAAGGGAAGTATTTCACATTTTTCTTTGTTTAATTTATATCTAGAGACAGAGGTGAAATTGGTGACTTCCGCCAGGAAAGCTGGCGATGAAATTTGTGGTTTTGACATGAAAATCAGGATATCATCTACCTGAGCAGATAATTTTAATTGATCATCTCCATATTGGAAACCACGAATATCAAGATTCAAATGAAGATTCACTAGAAAGTGTTCCAGAGCAAAAACAAATAAAAGGGGGGACAGAGAACAGCCTTGGCGGATCCCCCCGATGAAGTAATAAAGGGAAGTATATAAGACCATTAACAAAAATGGATGGCTTGGGCGAAGATTATAAAAAGGAGACTAGTTTTATCAATTTTGAACCAAAACCAAACTAAGAGAGGGTGTAGAAAATAAAAGGCCAATCAATTTGATCAAATGCTTTTTCAGCGTCTAACGCAGTGGCTGTGAAGGAGTGTTGATACGTTTTAGATTTACTCAAGACATTAAAGAATACTCTAGTGTTATATGAGAGTAATCTCCCAGTAATCTCCCCTTGATAAAACCAGACCTTCCTATCAATTGAGGAAGCAATGGTTCAAGGTGAAGAACTAGAATTTTGGCAAATATTTTACAATCTAAATTAACAAGGGAGGAAAGTCGGAAATTATTACACCTGTTTGGATCTTTATTATCTTTGGGAAGAAGACATATTAAAGTGTCTTGAAAAGAACCTCTAGCAGAGTTAGATGTAATAAAATATGTAAAGACATTGTGTAATTTCAGAGTTAAAAGTTTGAAGAAATGTAAATAAAATTCTATAGCGAAACGACCTGGGCCTTTTTTTGATGAGACACAAAGAATATCTTTAATACAAATGTCTATCTAGAGAAGATAAATCAATATCTGAATGTTGGGGTGGATTGACAGGAACTAAATATTGAAGAATATGCTACTGAGAAGCTTGAGGTTTGGAAGTATGAAGATCAGTACAAAACAGAGCAAATTCATTAAAATCGACTCTACTTTAATACGATCTTTTCTGTTCTTGAGATCATTCGCAAAACGTTTCCCAGACTTATTTTGCCCTCCATAATACTTAGCACTGGATTTAAGGAAGTAAGAGTTAGCAATTTCTGTTGAGTTCTTATTAAAGGTAAATTTTGCTTCAATTAGTTCATTAAGACATGTTTTAGATTTAAACATATAGTATATATGCTCTAGTTTTTAATACGATTCATGGTTTGAAGAAATTTTTGTAAGCTGACTTTTTCTTATTGGCCACACATGAAATGATGAAATCTCTGGATGCTGTTTTGAATGTTACCCAGATAATCTGAGTGAACACCTCATGTGCATCATTATCAATACAAAAATTGAGTTGCGAATTTGACAAAACAATGGGTGAAGTTAGCATCAAGAAGTAGTGAATTATTGAATCTCCAGCTCCTGTTTCCAGGGGTATGTGGTATAAGATCTAAATCTACAGTTACTGAAGCATGAGCAGAGATTAAGATGGAGCATGGAGCCGATTTCCGAACGTAAAATGTTTTGCACAAGATGTTGTGATACAAATAAATAATCAAGTCATGAGAGGAATGAGTAGGAGAGAAAAATGTACATTCTTGTAAGATAGGGTTACAAAGTCTCCAAGCATCAGTCAATGATCATGTCTTGATAGTTGAAGTAAACTGTGAGTGCACGGATGATGAAAAGAATGTTGTCTTGGAATTACGGTCAATAAAGGGATCCATAATCATTTTGCAGTTATCCCCAAATATTAAATAATTATCAGTGGGATTCATTAATTTAGATAAAATTTCAGGCAAAAAGGATCTATCGAACTGTGTGGGTGCATATACATTACAAATTATTAAAGGGATTTTATTAATAGTGAGAGACACAACAATCCATCAATCCATAGTGTCTGAGTCTTGGGATATAACTTAAATGTCTAAGGACTTATGACAAAGTAAGGCTGCCCCATTCTGTTTCCATGTACCTGGGGATGAAATGATATGCCCAACCCATTGTTTTTTAAGCGTAGCTATTTCAGTATCTGTCACATGAGCCTCTTGCAACAAAATAATATCACCTTTTAGTTTAGTTATATGCTTTAAACTCTTTGATGTTTTATAGGCGAACCCAAACCTTTAACATTCCAGGAAACTATTCTTAATGCCATCTAAAATGTAATGAGAACTCTATAGCATACTGAATATAACAATGAAATTCAAAAATTAATAATGCATAAAAAATGAAGATTTTAACAAGAAAAGCAATAATGAGATAAAATGCAAGGAGAATGTGACAAGGATTAAAGGAATATACCAGGCAGAAGAAAGATAGGAAAAAAGAGAGAAAGAGAGGCTGAGAAAAAAACTGAATAATAAAAGAAAAAGGGATAAACAAAAGAATGTAACACACAAAAGAAAGATACTTACAGAACAAACACAGAATTGAGGGTGGATGACACGACTAATATTCTGAAACGACCAACACAAGAGGAAAGACCTGACCATACATAACGTTATTACAGAGGTGTGTGGACACATGGATCATACCTAAGAAGGAGGAAAATAAACAATTAACAATTAGTCTGTAGATATAACATATAAATTATTACAATTGTAAGAAAAAAAAAGCATATTACCATATCGGGAATATAATAATAACCAGGACTCCATATTTAGGAACAACAACTAGCAGTAGCTTTGGAAATGTCCATTGTCTCACCCTGCAGTTATCAATGACTTTCTGCAAAAGGAAAGGATCCTCATAAGTGGTAGTCTCATTGTTATAAGTCACCTTGAACAAGCAGGGGTGAAAACGACCAAATCAAACATTTGGAGATCAAAGAGCCAGACACATATCAAGAAATGTCTTCTGCCTTTTCGCTGTAGATTTGGCAAACTCTTGTGCGAAGAAGAGGTTAGATCCAGACCAGGAGATACAAACTTTGACAGCTTTGTTAACTTTGAGGAGGTAGAGATATTCTAAAAAGAAAATGATTACTCCTCTAGGTTTCTGAGAAGCTGAAGCAAAATATGAGGGATAACTAACTCTGTGAGCCCTTTGCATATATATATCTAATAAAAGAGGTGATGAAGGCAGATAAAGGACTTTGGGTACGAATGTTTGAAAGAACAACGTGGGATCTGAAGTTTTTCCTCCTCCAACCAGGCCATATACACATAGATTATTTCTTCTATTGCGATTCTCCATGTATTCAGCATGTTGTTTAATGATACAACTTCAGATTGCAACATTTTGCAGTGCAGATTCTTCAAGAACCTCAACTCTCCGTTCCACCTGATTGACTCAATCTTCCACATGTGGCCACTTATCATCCAGAATTTGAAATTGTTTATTGGCTTCCTCCATTTATGGCTCAAGCACCCGAATGTCTTCAAGAAGCAGTACCACTGAAATTGCTGCAGTAGCTTTAATGGGTGATGGAGGATCCTTCTTAACTCTCTTACTAGTGAAAATAGATGAGCGTAATGAGGTTAGAGGACAGTTTATTATTAGAGAATGATTGAACGACCAACAAAATAGAAGGAGACAAGGCAGAATCCTGACAAGCATCCCCTATATTCTCCTTGTCTGTCAGAACAGAAAATGAATTGGACATTGGAATTTTGGTTAAAACTTTGTGCTCTGTATTTTATTGCTGGAGACTTGAAGATTCCTGGATGTGCCCACATGTGTTATGATGTGTTAATAAATTACAATGGGCAAAACAGTAATTATAAATTGGTTAGTTTCTATATGATACACATGACCTTGAAAATTTATAAAAAATACATATTAGAGAGTATGCCCTGAACGTTTTAAGTCAAGCGGTGGCATTTGCAGGCAGAAAACGAGCATTCCTAAAGTAAAGTTGAAAACAAAATGGCGAGCACAATCCTCTCCTCGGCATGTGCTGAAATCCAATGAAGATATGACCACAAAATATGCAAGGAATCCTCCCTGCAACAAACCAGAAATGTCAGGAGCATCTTCCCCGACATTCCCACTGTACCTAATAGCGATCGCTACAAAGCTTGCGGAATGGAGGCCTTCCTGAATCAGCGCCAAGCCACACCCCCATTCTCGAGCACTGCTAATCAACATTTATGTCACTGGCAACCATTTAACTCACTGAGACATCCTCCCAGTTACTGACTTCTAGACTACTTCAGTAGTTTTTATCATAATTGCAATTAAATTGTGTTGTTGTCATTTAACAGTGTATATTGTTCCTCTGCCTTTTGTGTGGTCTTATAGTGCTTCAAATTCCATCAACCATAAAAGCACACTGCTTATGACCACTCTACAGTGGCTCATCACAACTCTTAATTGCATACACTTTTGGTCAATGTATGCACACAAACAAGCTGCTACTGCACACAGAGAAAAATAATTAGAGGGAACATTGATCATGATGGCTCATGGATATAGATGCCTATAAGGCGGCCTTACTACACATTGGTATACTGGTGGCACAAAGGGTAATCACAAAAATAATGGAGAAATGTATAACTCCCATGGTTCAATGTTTGGGCTAAGGGAGTGGACAGCTGCATGGTCTGGGAATTGCTGGTCTACTATGCTCATGGCTGCCCACACACACACACCAAAACATGAAAAGACTGGCAGATATACAAGGGATGATGTCACTACTTGATGATGTGGGAACTAGTCCCAGGAAATCAGAATTACATAAATCGGTGCTATAATGCTGACTATGCAATATGCTGATGTATTTCTGACAGTGTTTAATGTAACCAATGTTTGTGATGGTGCAGTTAGAGTCCCTGAGACAACTGTATGTATAATAATAATGATGCCCATGTTTACAATTATAAATGCCGATAAATGTTTTTTTTAAAGTAATTTAATTAGAGTTTAATATAAATGAATGTTACATTATTTTTAATTTAAAAAGTTAAGATATTTCACTATTTAACAATATTTCTGTTTTTTAACATTAAATTTTATTTACTTATTTTTTTAAACGTTTAAATAAATCATTTTACCACTGTTTCCTATGAGATTGTATATTAAATCTTAATGGACAGCATTGATTTCCAAGGGAGGGTATTACAGTGCCGTTACTTGGCAATATGTGGTACAGGACAAGCTCGAGCACACAGCTAGAGTACATTTACTACTGTTTTGGATCCTTTTTGGCAGTAGTACTTTAGAAGTTCAGTTTGTGAATACCAATGGGCTTACTCTTTTATAGATGGGTGTCTGCCTCTTCCTGAATCCCTCTTTAACCCCACCTTAATCCTCCCAAACACCGTTTTTTTGTAGTGGGTATGCTAATTTTTCAATAACTCTGCCGGTTCCTACCACATTTACTACTAATAGTAAACCTGCATGTCTGAGTATGTCCCCACTGTAAAGATTCGAGAGTTATAGGTAGAGAATTACACTTTCAGGTTTGTGAATAGCATTTTGTAGTACTTTAGTAGTACTAATGTAGTACCAATAAACATACTACAAAGTGCAGTTTGTGAATAAGGCCCAGAGAGAACTGAGGCATGGAAGGTATAGAAAAAACAAAAAACAGAAAAGTGACTCTTGACTTAAACTTCACAGAATTTTCAACCCATACTGCTGCAGAATCATCAGAAATGTATGGTGAATTTGAAGTTAAGGGAATGTCCAGATTGAACCCACATTCTTCAGTGTTGTATGTGGAACTTTCCCATTGTTATGTCCATCCTTACCTGCACAGCTAGATCTGGGAGAGACACCTAAGAAATTTGCATCACATACATCAATATGCTGACCCCCCATGAAATAACTTGAAATCTGAAATCGAGCAAGATTTAAACATGTACCATCTTACATTACACCACACATTAATTCACTTTGGATACTTTGTAAGGTTTACTTAATTTAGGGCCACACCTAGTGGGGTAACAAAGGAGCCATGTTTTAACCACATTTTCTAATATGAACATGGAATATTTCACTACATTCTTCTCATCATAACTCTGGAAAGCGGCTGTCTAGAAACAACTATTGTTAATCTCTTTTTTTTTCTCAAGAGGCATACTCACATACACTGTCAATTTCTTGTTAATTACTGAGGATATGTTTCTTTAGCCGGACTGTCACCTGTTTCAGAATGAGGGGGTTGTAGAAGACCACTGTCTGTCTCTTCCGAAGGTTCGCCACAAGGATTTGAAAAGATAGACCGTCTGGAAGCTCTCCTTGAGGTCATCATTTACAGACTCAAACTGGTCACTACTCTGTGGGTCATAAAAAGTTGTTGTGATGGATACCCTGTATAACTTGTTACAAGTGCATATATCCTATGATACTTGTAATAAGACAGATGGGATATCTGTCATATTTGTGAAAGTGTAATACATCCGCCAAACTCTAAACCAAGGCCTCCATCTCTTCCAAACAATAATGTCCCAGAACTAGATGGCTTCCGTTATTCCTTCTACTAAGCATTTAATGATAGCCTAGCTCCTCCAAATGACAAAGGCTTTTGAAGGAATGTGCACTGACGCCTACTATGAAGGAATCCTTACTGACCTCAAAACTGAAGCCAGCCAAGAGGCCTCAGCTGTGTAGGTCGTGCTGGCTAAGTGCACTACAAAATGATAATGGTAAAATTTATACAAAAATACTTAATAGATTTTAAGTTATCTGGCCAATCGTTCTCTTCCTGTGCTAGCAAGGATTTTAAGGATGGCAAAATGGAAATGAAGACAATGTCAGATTGGCATTCAATGTGATGGACAACGCCACTTGAGATAATGTTCAGAAATGCCTTCTTTTG
This sequence comes from Pleurodeles waltl, assembly GCF_031143425.1. Taxonomy (NCBI): domain Eukaryota; kingdom Metazoa; phylum Chordata; class Amphibia; order Caudata; family Salamandridae; genus Pleurodeles; species Pleurodeles waltl. Next base: position 335,005,256 of record NC_090446.1, read on the forward strand.
CTAGATGTGGAGAAGACATATGACAAAGCAGACTGGAACATCTTACCTAAAACCTAAATAAAATGGGCCTGTTAGTATACATTAAAAGGTTAGCATACATTAAAGCTAACTTTAAACAGGCTTCAACACAACTGAAGATCTGATCATACGTGTCAGGGACAATCATGTTGTCCAGAAGCACAAGGCAAGGTTATTTCTTGTCCCTGTTGGAGTTTGCCCTTTCCATGGAACCTTTTATTCACAAAACTGAAAACAATCATGACATTATATGCCTATCTACTAAGACAGGCCAGATTAAATCAACCTTGTTTATTGATGACATTCTATGTTTCCTTACTATTCCAGCTGGGTCGGTCCCATCATTGATGGCAGAGGTAGATATATGCCTATGTGCCAGAATTTAAAGTGAACCACCAGCCACTAAAGGGAATAGATATACCTGTTTCTCAAGATGAGAATATGCATTAACCATGAACTAATTGTTTCAGTGAAACCCAATCAAGTACTGAATGCCTGGGGGTAGTGCTCGCCACACCCACCCGTCCTAGACTCTTCCTTTGCTCTATGACAGCTACAACCCTTTAAAAATTAAGAAAGTTAGAAATGCCTTGCATAGAGAGGACCAACTGCATAAAAATGATTTTCATGTTCATCAGTTGTACATGACTAGTTATTCCCAGCACAACACTAAAACCCATCCAGAAGAAAATATGGGCATTTACCTGAAAATCACAAAAAAACTCCAGCGGCCAAAACAGTACTTCACAGATGCCTTGTCAGGGGGGCCTTGGAGACCCTGATGTATGCAGATACATATAAGAGTCACAACTTGCCCAGGCGCTGGCCTAGTACACGTAACACAAGACTAGCCCATGGCAAAAATCAGAACAAAGGTTTGCAAGATTCCTCCAAAACCTACTGTTATTAATGCCTAGAACTCATATAATCTAGAGGCCCATTCTACTGTCAACTACAATCATATCGGTGCACTGGATCAGGGTAGTAAGGACCCAACACATAATCAGTTTCCCTTTCACACTCGTTATACACAATCCCGACTTCCCAGATGATATGATGACCGCCAAGGGCTACCTAGGATAGATCATTGGAAAACTCTGGATTCTACATGACTATTTGGGGATTGCAATTTGAAAACAAAGATTCAATGTGCAACAGATTTTCACCTAAATCAGAAAGGTATTTGCAGATTAAGAGAGTTACTTCACTAAGCCAGTCAGGGCAAGATACAAGGGGGAAATAGAGACACCGGGTTTATGAAGGCCTGATGCTACAGGAAAGAAAAATAACAGATATATTCTGCTAATATAAAATATTGGAAATGGGGAGACCATACCAGACTCAAAAATATGCTAAAAAATGGCAAGAGGAGCTCCATTACGGAGTCCTAGAGAGTTCCATGGTAATAATCTGGTAATGAGCTGCTAAATCATCAATCTGTGCAAGTTATAGAGAAACTGCACACAAACAGATGCAGCACCGAACTGTTAACGCGTCCGTCTATGTTAATTTATACACATCAGGACTCGTTTTAGGTTGATGAATCTTTGGACCCAGTGGTGAGACTCCGTAAGACGAGATAACTAATCAATAAGTAAATCAATATGTCAATAACATTGTCAACAGTTAACATCAAAGTATATTTCACTTTAGTCATTAATAAACCTTCGGCGCAATCATGACCTTTCAGTCACGAATAACCACACCTTAATGGAGATTTTAGTGAATTTTATTCCCTATTGATTACAATCTAATAGTAAATGCATTAGTCTCAAAACCAAAAAGCATATGAACATAATCACAAGGTGACAACTACGATGAGCTTTCAATAATGCAAAGATCAGGAACATAAGATAATTATGTAAATAAGAACAGATCGCGATACATGATATCTCCTAAAGGTCTTAGTTCAGCATAGCACTACGTCAGTCACGTCAGTTCCGTCAGTCTAACGAATACCTCATCTAACCTCGAGTTAGCATTAGCATGTGGGGCTTCATGCAAAACAATTTAGAACATCAATTTGGAAACATCTAACTAAGATCTCTAATCAAAACATACAGCAGTTGGTACCTAGAAAGAAAAGGCAAAATAGATTTCATTAGTAATGTAATTACCCTCCTCTGGATAGGTCAGCATACAGGATCAGTCTTCGTCTTCAGGACATCAGTTAGATCACCGTCAGTCTATCAAGGTAAAGGCAAGGGACACTCTCCCCTTAAGGAGGAAAGTGTAATGGGCAGTCTCTGGGCAAAGATTATTGTCTAAGTCTCAAATCACCAAATAGAGTGACAGAGTTTCTGGATGCAATTGATATCATTCCCTACCTAATGCGTCTTGTCTCTTGTGTCATGGGTTTTTATCCCTTTTTCCAAAATACATTCCCCCAAAATTCTATTGGTCAGTCACTACACCCCACTATTGGTAACCAATCAAATTATACATTAAGTAATGCATTTGTCATTTCACGATATCTTTCTAAATCCTAATTGGTCTTCATAATTGACGTTTTTCGTAGGTGGCATATCCGGGGTTACTTAATTTCCTTGGCACACACTTCGGGTCAAGAGCTCTCTTTTCCTCGCTTTATTGTCCTTGAAAGTGTCCATGTTTGTTTCGAAGTCTCATAATTTATACTAAAAGCTACTAGCATGCGAATGGGAGAGTTGGGCATTGTTGCAAATAAGTAAGAAAAAGAACAATCGCTGGGTCATGGTCTTTTGCAAGTCAGCACACTGGAGAAACAGAAAAATACGCTTTAATATGAGAGTTACACAGCTAATTCTCGACTCACGCTAACTTAAGATATACGAATTCTAATGAATGCGGTTTTATACGTGTTAATGTGCTCAATTATAAATGATTATTTCTTCTAGTTGACATTAGTTTACACAGGTGAACAATTCTCCACGTTTATGAATACATTTCAATTATTAATGCAGCATTGTTAAACATAAGCATTTCATGTCTATAACATGTAATATTTAAACTACGCTCTCTCAGTCCCTCCTCTGATGACGCTCGTCATCACACAATCTTTTGATCTTAATTTTTCACCTTGCGCATGATACGCATTTCAACATCTTGCCCTTTATGTGAGCTTTCCCATATTTCATTGAACATTTTCTCTCTATCACTTTCTTCATTTTGTCTGGCTCTTTTTGACAAATTTCTTTTTATTTTGTCATTAATTTTGCATGCCCCCCATAATCCTAATAGACAAATCAAAACAATGAATAGACCTATCATAATTTTTGCAAGTACCCCATTCCAAATGTTGGTAAACCAGCTTCCCACTCAGGCAATTCCTTTTCCAAATTTTTCCCAAACACCAGGTTCTTTTAGATCCTTCAAATCTTTACTATCTCTAGTAAGGTTAGTAAGCATGCTTCTAATTTTCTTACTGTTATCAGGTATGAATGAACAACAATGACGTTCATTAAGCATTTTGCACACACCTCCACTCTTTGCTAAAAGAATATCTAAAGCAAGCCGGTTTTGAAGAGTCATAGCTCTTTCTGCAGCAAGTTCAGTATCCATCAGAAGTATAGCTCCTGTCAAATTTGTCAGCATGTTATCCACAATAGTAGACAACTTTTGAATTTTCATAGAATTTAAGATAACCCCCACTGATGGGATTATAGCTCCAAATATGTCACCAATGACAGCCGCCACTGATTCTCGTTTTTGTCTAGTATGTTATATTTCAGACGTTTTAGGTATTTGTTTTAAGTCATCAATCTGGTATATCTTTGGGAATACTATTCCCAAATAACATGTCCCATACCATCCCTTAGGGAGACGGTAATATACATTTAACCCACAGATGTAATAGATTCCAGGAATCGCTGGGTCTTGTCCATTTAACATAAAGGTCCATTTACTCTGAAACAGAAACACATGTCTACATTCACTCGTACCTACAAATAGATTGTCTTGATCAGATTTTGGCCTATATATACACAGTCTACCTACATGTAATGCATCTATAGCTAATTTGCCTTGTGTTTTAATTGCCGTGTAAGCATAATCATTTGCATAAGTACGTTTTTCTAAGCCTTTTTCTAACCTTTCCTTCAATGCTTTGCACCTATCATCTGTGTGATCTAAAAAGCTTTTCTCTACAGGAGACAGTAAGCAAGTCAAATTATTGCGATGTGCATAAGCAGTTCCAAATGTAAGTGTTGGCTCAAAGAATCCTCTAACTATTTTAATACCATGCTCTTTAGCTAACTTATTTAATAATTCAATCACAGGCACAAAAGAAAACACAACATCCAAATTTGAATAAAAGTATTGCACATGCTCTTGATTATAAAATCTTGTTAATAGCAAGCTGCAGCTAATCCCATAAGTAAGAGGGAGGCTATGATAAGTAACTCCCTCCTGCACAGATGAAGGAATTTTAGTACACACATAACAATCTTTCGCATCCATAGTTTCCACATACTCGTTTAGTAAGCGATAGAAGACATTAGTAGAAAGTTCCCCTTTTGCATTAGTTCCCTCATGCAGATGTCTGGCGTCTTGCTCAAATTTTTCCCACGGTGATAGTTTACTAGCAGTAGTAGTCTCAGGTTTTGAAGTTGCATTAATAGTTTCACTCTCTCTCCACGGCATTCCTACGATCACTCCCACAATCATTATTGCACATACAACACCTACCATAAGTCCTAACCAACCACACACCTTACTTCCTTTGCTACTATAAGCCATGTTTGTATAGAATCAGAATAGCAGATCAACAATCAACTCAAGAAGGCAAACTCTTTCTGCGTATTTTACAGCGTCTTCACTCACTCCAGGACCCTTTTCGTCAATTCAGGTTAGCAGCTTGTCGTAATCAGGTTTCTTGAAGTCAAATCCAGGTTTAGTGTCACTTTTCCGGTAGTTTTCTAAAGTCTCTTTTTCTTTTCAGCTTTTACGATTTCAATTTTGTCCAAGTTTTCTTGTAGAATACCTTCAGGTACCGTAGTATTGGCCTGGCACTTCTCGATCCAAGCAGAATGCTAAGAACTCTTGTTGCCATTCAGAGGTTGTAGCATATGCCCATTCAGGACCTGTGTATCTTCGGTTCGCTATTCTCTTTCTTTTTAATTTTCGTTCACCTTGTTGTTCTCCTTCACTCAGATCATCTGCCTGTGAAGTATCGCTTTCTTCTATTATTGTCTCGTTTGCTATTTCCCTTATTCTGAGATGTGGCTTGTCTGGCCAATTATCACCTCTGTGTGTTTGGTTCCGGTGTTTTCCTTCAGGACGTTGAACAGCACCCTCCTCTTGTGATATGGTGTTTTCTCTTGACGGACTTGCAACCGGTTCAACTTCTCCCTCTCTGCCGACTTCCGGTTCTACACTGTACTCAGGCTCTGAATTGTATTCGTCTACTTCTGGGAGAACCTCTCCTTGTCTTAGTTCTCCTGCTGCCTCAACTGAGATAGGCTCTCTGTCACCTCTCTCGAACTCACTGTCAGCTTGAGGGACAAGCCTGTTCTCAGTGGGCTCTCCCGCAGTCTCAGATCTTTCTTGACTGATTTCTGACTCTGAAACTTCTCCTCCTGAAGTTGCTGTACCGGAATCTTCAAGTTCCTCTTCAACAGGACATGTTACCCTCTTTGTGTGACTGGCATGTATCCAGTTGGGAACCCCGGCACACTTCACAGCAGTAGTGGTTGTCAATATTACTTGATATGGCCCCTTCCAACGTGGTTCAAGACACAATTTCCTCACGTGGTTCTTGACAACCACCCAATCTCCAGCTTGCAAAGAATGTCCTGGTTCGCCGATTGGCGGCAATGTGTTAGCTTCCACCTGGTGAGAGAAAGAGCGAATCACGTCAGCCAAACCTTTGCAGCAATCCAACACCATATCATCTGTAATATTCACTAGTGCATTTGCAGGTACCGCTGGTAACCTCATTGCTCTACCCATGAGGATTTCATGGGGGGACAGTCCCGTTTTCTTATCTGGCGTGTTTCTCATAGACATCAGTACTAGAGGTAATGCATCTGGCCACTTCATGTTTGTTGCTGCACACATTTTTGCTATTCTTGATTTTAAGGTACCATTCATCTGTTCAACTAGTCCTGATGCTTCAGGGCGATAGCTACAGTGCAACTTCTGCTCAATGTTGAGTGCGGCACACAGAAGTTTGATCACCTCATTGTCGAAGTGTCTTCCCCTATCTGATTCTATAGAAACCAGAAACCCGAACCTTGGTATTAACTCTCTGAGTAGTAGTTTTGCAACTGTAAGACTGTCTTTCCTACGTGTGGGGTATGCCTCAATCCAATGACTGAAAACACACACAATCACCAACACGTACTTCAATCCTCCACAAACAGGCATTTCAATGAAATCCATTTGCATTTTGTTAAATGGATCTCCAGCTCTTCCAATGTGGCTCAAAGTTACCACTGTTCTTTTCCAGCGTTCATCTGCTGACAGATGACGCACCTGTGACAAGTAATTTCTGCGGCATGTCTGAATTTTGGATTGAACCAATCAATTTTAAAAGATCTGATCATTGCATCTCTTCCCAAATGTGCCTGCCCATGATATAATCGGGCAAATTGTGACAGAAGACTATTTGGCAAAAACAATTTTCCTTCCTCTGAAACCCATATATCATCTGCTCTTTGTACACACTGCATTTTCTGCCGGGAACGTTTTTCTTCTTTGCTAGCACGGCTTTGTAATGTCTTTAATTCGTCTAAGGTATCAACCACTTGTAATGCTAGACTTAAGGTTGTGTCGTTCTCAGGTTGTGGTAACAATTCCCACTGCTCTTTAAATGATATACAGTTTAATGCACAAAATCTTGCAACTTGATCTGCGTAACCATTCCCCATTGACACAAAGTCTTGTGATCTGGTGTGAGCACTGCACTTCACCACGGCAATTTCAAGAGGTAACTGAATCGCATGTAACAAATCTCTTATTTGTTCTCCATTTTTTACTGGTGAACCAGAGGATGTTATGAAACCCCTCTGTGATCAGAGTTGGCCAAAATCATGTACAATTCCAAATCCATATCTGCTGTCAGTATAGATTGTGACTTTCAAATTCACAGCAGCGTGGCAGGCTTTCGTAAGAGCTATTAATTCTGCCACCTGTGCAGAAAACACTTGCTCTAGCCAGGAGGCCTCGACTATGCCGGATATGGTACATACTGCGTAACCAGCTCTCAATGTTCCTGTTGAATCTCTTAAACAGGACCCATCAACGAACATAATGCAATCGTTTTCTTTTAACTGGGTATCCTGTATGTCTGGGCGAGGTTTGGTACAGAGCTCAGTCACCTCAAGACAATCATGCTCAAATTCTTCCCCGTCTTTGATTTCTGTATTCTCATTGGGAAGTAGAGTTGCCGGGTTCAGCACAGTGCATCTTTTTAATGTAACATTTGGTGACCCCAAAATAATCGTCTCATATTTGGTAAGTCGTGCATTTGTCATGTGTTGCGTCTTAGTTCGGGTCAACAGAATTTCGACAGAATGTGGAACCAATACTGTCAAAGGGTATCCCATGACTATGCCCTCACATTGTGAAAGGCTTTGACCAACTGCTGCGACTGCTCGCAAACAACCCGGTAAGGCTGCTGCAACAGGGTCCAAAGTAGCTGAAAAATATGCTACAGGGTGATTTGCATCTCCGTGGACCTGTGTTAAAACAGACAAAGAACAAGCATCACGTTCATGACAGAACAACAGAAAAGGTTTCTCATAATCAGGCATTCCCAGTGCTGGAGCCCTGCACATGCACTCCTTCAGCTCTAAAAATGACTCAAGCTCTTCTTTTGTCAAAGTGATTGTGTATGGTTCATCCTTGACCTCTTTTCCTGTTAATTTTATTAAGGGTTTTGAGATGATCGAGAAATTGGGTATCCACTGGCGACAGTAACCCACCATTCCCAAAAACATCCTGACATCTCTCTTTGTTGTTGGGGGATTCATTTGTAAAACAGCTGTTATTCTTTCTTTTGATATTCTTCGGGACCCTTTCTCAATCAGATGCCCCAAATATTTCACTTCTTTTTGACAGTATTGCAACTTCTTAGGTGACACCTTATGTCCATTCTTTCCCAAATGATTCAACAATGCAATGGTATCGTATTTACAGCTGTCTCTGGTTTTGGATGCAATCAACAAATCATCAATGTACTGCACAAGAGTCGAATTAAAAGGCAGCACAAGAGGTTCCAAATCCTTCTTCAATATCTGATTGAAGATGGATGGTGACTCAGAAAACCCCTGAGGAATTCTGCACCAGCTGTACACCTTATCCAGGAATTTAAAACTGAACAAAAATTGGCTATCTTCGTGTAGAGGTATTGAGAAAAATGCTTGTGATAGGTCTACTACAGTAAACCATTCAGCATCACAAGGAACCTGGAACATTATTACCGCTGGGTTAGGTACAACAGGGCAGCATTTTATCACAATTTTGTTTATTTTTCTCAAATCCTGCACAATTCGAACCTTTCCACAGGGCTTCTTTAAACCCATAATAGGTGAGTTACACGGACTGCTCAGAACTTCTTTCAAAACTCCCTGTCTGAGAAAATCTGCAATTATCTGTGTCACTTCAATGAGGACATCCTGAGTCATGTGATATTGTGGTACTTGTGGGAACACTGCATTTGGTTTTATTTGCACCTTGACTGGCCCTACTCCCTTGATTAATCCAACCTCTTTTCCAGCCAAATCCCACACTTTCTCTGTTACAGACCCTTGTAGATCAGCAGGTAGATCGATCAAAGTAAACACTGGGAATAGAGTAATTAGAGGGTAATCTTCATTCGTCTCTCCTCCTTCTATGAATTGACCCTCATCTCCTTCATCATCACTGTTTGTCTGAACTTCTATTCCATCGTTGGAACAGGTAATCGAACATTTGGTCTTACATAGTAAGTCCCTTCCTAGTAAGGACACTGGACTTGAATCGCATTTAGTAAGTCCCTTCCTAGTAAGGACACTGGACTTGAATCGCATACAACAAATCTATGCAGGCCTTGGAAATTTCCAATTTCAACCTGCACTGGGTCAGTAATTGGATTTGTCAGGTACTGGTTAGCCACACCAACCACTCGTATGGTGCGCCCTGAAAGAGGTATTCTCAGTACTTCTACACTACGAACTGTAGAGCGTGTAGCTCCTGTGTCAACTAAGAATGAAACCTTATAGCCCATTACTTTTCCCTCTACATATGGGCCTCTCTGATCTACCTCTAAAGAGGCTGCAAGCCTGCACTCTTCACTGTCTGAGCTGTCATCTGACCATTCTTCATTCATATCACTTTCACCTCGTAATGGGAATTGTTGTACAGTGTTGTTTTGGTTTGTTACCTGGCCTGTGACCTGCTGAGGAAGCGTCACCTGTTGCTGTCCCATCGGAGCTAGGGGTAACTGCATTTGCTGTCTAGGCACCATAGGGATCTGCTGTTGTATTGGTTGTACTGACACTGTTTGGAAACGCGGCATTTGCATTTGCTGCATAGGTTGTACCCCTGGCATTTGCACCAAATTATTCAGAAAATTCGGGTTCTGGTGTCTCATTCTTGGACCTCGTGGATTTTGTAGTGTACCGGCATTAATGCTCTGCTGAACTGTACCATCCTGCACCACATTCGGACAATCCCGTTTCCAATGCCCCATGCCCCCGCACGCATGACATGGTGACATCTTTTTCATTACCTGACCGTCATTTTGAACGACAACATTATTCATATTTGAATTACGGCTCACAAAACCTCGTCCTCTACCTCTTGGCTGTGCCTGAAACACACCATTCATTTGCGGTTGTTGTTGTATCATCTGCTGAACACCACTTCCCTAAATTCCAGCTTGTGCAGCTCTTATCTGCATCACCATCACTTTCTCCTTTAACTTTTTCTGCTTCAACTCAATTTCATCACTACAGTATTTCGCATACTGTAACACTTCATCAATCGGTTTAGCTTTCCAACAAATCAAATGATTCTTAATCATCTGGCTGACCTCCGGTCTCAGCCCTTCGACGAACCTAAACACAAGATGATTCATGTCCTTCGGTTCGATTGTATCAGTACCACTGTAATGTTTGAATGCTTTCAACAATCTCTCATAATATGCATGCATTGAGTCTTTAACCTCTTGCGAAGTCCGGTCGATTTTCTGCCAATCAGTCACCTTCGACGACACCTTTTGTTTCAAAAACTCAATTACTTTATGATAATATTTCATCACCTCTTCAGAAGGTGCTCCAGTCACCTTATCCCTTGCCGGCTCCTTCGTGGGCCAATCTACCCCTCTCTTGCACTCGAGCCACAAGTCTGGCGGAACAATGATCTCAAATAAAGTATTCAAGTCTTCCCAAAGACACTTCGCAAGCTTCACGAATCTATCTGTCTGTTGATACCACTCGATCGGTTTTTCTCTTAACCTAGGATAATCATTCGTAAAGGACAAAATGTCTCCCCTTGACCAAGGCACATGCACTAAGATACCACCAGCTGTTTCTCTCATAGGTAGGATTTTTACTGTGTCTAAATTGGGTGTGGCTGTTACTTCATTAGACCCTGGGCTATCTCTTTTTTCCTTATTTCTTTTCTTTGCCCACCGGCCTTCCCATTTCTCTAGTGCTCCCCAAATTTGTGCACTTTGCAACAACTCTTTCAAGTGTGTCTTCATGCCTGCAGATCTCATGTGTTCAAAATCTTTAGTGTCAAAATCTAATCTGTAGCTCCTTTTCAAATGTTTCGTGTTGCCAATATCAATATTGTATTTGTCTGCCAAATTCGTTAATCTCTGGTGTACTTTTCCTACCTCTTTGGTAATCTTAGGGCATAAGTACCTCAATTCTGCCTCAGTGTATGATTCCAACCTATTCACTCCCATAGTTCCTTCCACCAATTCAGCAGCTTCTGTCCCTAATCGTGCGATATTCAGATATTCATCTTGTTTTTCCTTTTCAGGATCGATTGTGGTCACTGTAGTCTTTTGTGAAGCACAAGTTTTCTCTAACCACTCATTTAACTGTTGTACTGTAAACCCCTGCAGTGAAATGTTCCCTGCATGTATCATTGGAGTGTGAGAGGTATTTGTACTCATAGTTTGGGGAGTCAAGACTCCCAACCCTGCTTGCCGCATTGCTTCAAGAGGTGCCCCTATTGGACTAAGGTCCATTAAGGGTCTCTGTTGTTCACATACCTGTCCTTCTTGGGCCATTATCTGTGGAGTTCTAATAGGCCCTCCTCTTGTCGCTTCATGAGTCATAACTCCCTGTTCACATGTCCCTGTTTTCTCTTGTGCATATAACGGCACCGGGGGACCGACAGTAATAGGTAGTGATATAGCAGCAGGTGTCTGACCTGGTCCCAAGCTTCTTGGAGCTGCAACACCATAGGTCTGTTCTAATGTATCCGGTACAGGTACTAACGGAGGTCCTGCTACAGGGTTATACCCAGGTATCAGCTGTGGCGGTTGAGACACTAGCTTTGGAGTTGACTCAATCTGAATCAGCCTTGGCTTTGTGTATATCAGGTCTGGCGGCACCACCAAGTTTGTAGTAGTCTCAAGCACTGGAACATCAGGATAAATTATTTTTATCTGTGGTGGAGGCTGCAACTGTATCGGTAAGTCTGGTGCAGTGGGTACACTGTCACCACTCTGTATCGAGGCTGTATCGCTAGTCTGTACCATATCAGTAACTCCCTTCACTTGCGTCTGGTTCCCAGGATCCAAGCTAGTACTCGGAACACTATCGCTCACCGCATACGGTGGTGGAGGATCATGTAGCAATCTATCCATAAACGCCTCATCATCTGAATCATCCTCTTCTTCCCAGGACCTTTTGTCCTCTTTATTTTTACCTGAATCTTTGTCGGTTTTACAAGAAGCTTTCTTTCCCTGTGTATCTTCTCCCTGTGTTATTGCTGGAAACAGCTTTAACCCATCTACTATTCCTCGTCTCCACATTTTATTCTCATTGTCCCATCTAGCTTCTGCATAGGATTTTTCTGCTCTTGTCAATCTTCTGTGAAACCTTTCTTGCCTATGTTTAAGAGCCATCAGGTCCCAAATCGTCAAAGCCTCGTATTGTGCCGGTCTCAGAGGTGTTTTCTGCGTACTTAACATCCACCTCAAATTTTCTAATACCTTTGGATTGAATGTCCCATGTTCTGGAAACGCTAGACACCCCTCTTTCTCTGTTTATTTGCGCCATTGTTTCATCCATAAACAAGGTGCAACACCCTTCTCTTCCATAACTGTATAAGCTGGAGTACCTTCAGGTGGTGTAGGTTCCCCATCGGTTGCTACAATATATACATCTCCTTTCAAAGCGCTTTTGAATGCCTTAACAAAATTCATTTTTACAAATCTTTTATTTCGTATTTAATCAGGAAACGGCTTAATTCCCAGGACACCCTTCACCTACCCTTTTCTCAACCTATTGCCTTTCACGGACGGCAGCCAATCCGTGCGTGACCGCTCTCGGCATCTGACCAACTCAGCGCGGCACCACTGACGTCACACTCACACACACTGCGGCTGACAAAGTCTTGCGGCTTGTCCACACCTCACTAACTCCTTACAATTCATACAACTAATGCGAATTATTGCAAGCACCTTAAAATGACAACACAAATCTGCCGGTTTACTACAGGAAGGGTAACACATTTGCTTCAGAACTTTACAGAGATTTCACTTGAAGCCTCGGCCGCTACTTTCTCCTTCTCAGTTCCCACATACGCAAGCAGAATTTGACCTGCAAATCCTGCTCTCGACCTGTCAATGACTCCTTTTAGTGCACTTTAGAACTCGTCAAATCTCCATCGAAGGTTTCACACATGCATTATAACTCGAACTTGACTTGTCAACCACACCCGATTGACCTATTAAACCACACAGATTACAACATAAACCATATTTACCATCATACTCCGGAGTCTTAGACCTCAATAGGTCCGTATACAACAACCAACCACGTGGATAATTTTGAGCAATAAGCGCTGCATTCACATGAAGTACGCCAACTTCCCTACTCTCATACTGTGGAGTACGCCCACTCCTTCTAATTAACACTTAATTCTGTCCTAGACACACGCAAATTTTTTCACAACCACCTGCGAGATGCATAAGATTTAATAAGCGCAAAGACCCTAACCACGAATACTATGGCGCCGAGAACATTCCCAACTCATTCAGGCAGGCTCCGAGATCCCAGGAAAGCCATGGCGAACCTAGCCACTCATCATCTCTCCAAATTGCATTATCACAGAAAACAAATTAAACAATGAAAACTCCGTCCTAGGGCCCCCAAGGGCCAAACCGTTGCTCTGCTACCAGAACTGTTAACGCGTCCGTCTATGTTAATTTATACACATCAGGACTCGTTTTAGGTCGATGAATCTTTGGACCCAGTGGTGAGACTCCGTAAGACGAGATAACTAATCAATAAGTCAATCAATATGTCAATAACATTGTCAACAGTTAACATCAAAGTATATTTCACTTTAGTCATTAATAAACCTTCGGCGCAATCATGACCTTTCAGTCACGAATAACCACACCTTAATGGAGATTTTAGTGAATTTTATTCCCTATTGATTACAATCTAATAGTAAATGCATTAGTCTCAAAACCAAAAAGCATATGAACATAATCACAAGGTGACAACTACGATGAGCTTTCAATAATGCAAAGATCAGGAACATAAGATAATTATGTAAATAAGAACAGATCGTGATACATGATACCTCCTAAAGGTCTTAGTTCAGCATAGCACTACGTCAGTCACGTCAGTTCCGTCAGTCTAACGAATACCTCATCTAACCTCGAGTTAGCATTAGCATGTGGGGCTTCATGCAAAACAATTTAGAACATCAATTTGGAAACATCTAACTAAGATCTCTAATCAAAACATACAGCAGTTGGTACCTAGAAAGAAAAGGCAAAATAGATTTCATTAGTAATGTAATTACCCTCCTCTGGATAGGTCAGCATACAGGATCAGTCTTCGTCTTCAGGACATCAGTTAGATCACCGTCAGTCTATCTAGGTAGAGGCAAGGGACACTCTCCCCTTAAGGAGGAAAGTGTAATGGGCAGTCTATGGGCAAAGATTATTGTCTAAGTCTCAAATCACCAAATAGAGTGACAGAGTTTCTGGATGCAATTGATATCATTCCCTACCTAATGCGTCTTGTCTCTTGTGTCATGGGTTTTTATCCCTTTTTCCAAAATACATTCCCCCAAAATTCTATTGGTCAGTCACTACACCCCACTATTGGTAACCAATCAAATTATACATTAAGTAATGCATTTGTCATTTCACGATATCTTTCTAAATCCTAATTGGTCTTCATAATTGACGTTTTTCGTAGGTGGCATATCCGGGGTTACTTCATTTCCTTGGCACACACTTCGGGTCAAGAGTTCTCTTTTCCTCGCTTTATTGTCCTTGAAAGTGTCCATGTTTGTTTCGAAGTCTCATAATTTATACTAAAAGCTACTAGCATGCGAATGGGAGAGTTGGGCATTGTTGCAAATAAGTAAGAAAAAGAACAATCGCTGGGTCATGGTCTTTTGCAAGTCAGCACACTGGAGAAACAGAAAAATACGCTTTAATATGAGAGTTACACAGCTAATTCTCGACTCACGCTAACTTAAGATATACGAATTCTAATGAATGCGGTTTTATACGTGTTAATGTGCTCAATTATAAATGATTATTTCTTCTAGTTGACATTAGTTTACACAGGTGAACAATTCTCCACGTTTATGAATACATTTCAATTATTAATGCAGCATTGTTAAACATAAGCATTTCACATCTATAATATGTAATATTTAAACTACGCTCTCTCAGTACCATATCCAGTTAGCTTGAAGGCAATTTTCGGCAGCTTCGACTGATCCTGGAGGGGATTCGGTGAGAAAAGGTCTTGTGGAGAGAATACAATTTATCACAACTATGCACTAGTAAAAATGACAACTGTTAAAGACCAATTAGCCTGAATCGAAAAAATATAGATCCCGAATTCATACTAGTGTCAAAAGACAACCTTTAATGATGTATTTACGTCCACCAACGCAGCTCCACCGTACAGCAGCAATAGGTTCTTTGTCTTAGTAGTGATTTGTAACAGTAGCTAAAATAAATAGAATGCCATAATCCAGTCAATCGTTGCTTGTAAATACAAGCTGCCCATGGGCAGCAACTTCTTTCTTCTCAATATGCATAAAATGTCCTTTTGAGTACCAAGGAAAAGTAGGCAAACATACTTGAAAGGATATGGATGTAGGTATAATGTTTCCCTCGGTGCCCAATTACCTAGCTGTATCGTATACCTGAGTTAAATGTTTACTTCTGTCTTTTTTCTTTTAACCATATTACTGAGATGAAAACTTTAAAGTGGTTAGACAAAGTCTTGATTTTCCTGTAATATTCACACATTCCCATGAACGACAATATTTTCCTAGTAACAGGAGCAGAGGACTTGTTTATGGAATCAACAAAAAAAGTATTTCAAAATTACACCTATCTCGGATATATTGTGACCCATACAATCTTCATTAGATTAAAACAGCGCACACTTCTGTGCAATGAGGACTAGTACAATCTTAGGAAACCACGTACAAACGTCAGAATGAACATCCTAGAGTAAGCCCATTACTTTTTCAAAACGAAAATGTAAACCTGGGAACAATTCATTGACACCTTCAAGTCTTTAAAAAGGACAGCAAATACATTTCTGAGGTGACATGAAGAGAGGGGGGTGAAATAGGCTTGAGAGACATGTAGGAGATAGCTGTATCACGTCCTCAGAGGCTCAAGAAAGCTATGTGTTGGTCCTCATCAATTTCTACAATTTGCTCACTGACTGGGCTGGGTAAAGAAATATTGATGTACTTTCCATCCCTTCTCTATGAGGCCCTTAAACAAGATAGGCTCAGGGTGGGAATGCCTACCAGGGAAGGATGGGACAGGGACCTTCCAGGACACTGACAGACAAGGAATGGAACAGGGCATGCACACAGGTTCAGGAGGTGTCTGGTAATGCCTACTTTAAGCTGGCTCATTTCTATGTGCTGTATTGCACTTGTCTGTCTCCTGTATGGTACAGCTGAATTCATCAGGTTCACACAAATGAGTCCCCCAGATTAGCACTGTCCCTGCCCGATTTGGAAGTTCACAAATGTATTGCCATAGTAGAACAGCGTTGTCCAGAGATGAAGAAAGGTAACAGGCATCAAATTAGAGGTCACTCTGCGACATATCCTTTTTGAGTATTATTTCATGCCCCACATATGGCAAAATGCAAAACAGATCTGTGTTACTTGGACTAGTTTTGCAAAGAGAAGGGTATGCATTATATGGTTGTCGAACAAAGGTCCCACTCTCCAAGCATGGTATAGGGACATGGCTGAATAGGCACTCACAGAGGAAAGATGTATACAGGACAGAACAGAACTGAGGACATAACTGATGATAAGACAGAGGACAAGTGTAATGTTTGGGTGGAGATACTACAGCAGATGGACAATGATACAGATACTGTAGTTTCCACAGATCACACAAGTGTGTAGTTAGACTAGCATAGTCTTCATGTTGTTTTCGTGTCCCTTTGGTTGATAGAGTGGTGCTGTTTTTCTCTAAGTCCTTTATGAGCGGGTGCTGCTGTCCTTTGCTGCATCTTGGAGTTGGTCATCTCAGGCCCAGGGTGTATGGGTGTGGGTGGCCAAAGGGGGAGCTATGCCAGTTGCTGTGAAGGGGATGTTCTAATTGTCACACATGTATTCTACACCACCTTCACAGTAACTGTACTGATATAGGTCGATGGGGTTGTTCGCCTTCACTATAACTTATTACATGATGCTACGCTTGTTGCCTGAGTTGTATTATGTACTAATAAAAGCGCAAAATAAAAAAAGTCTTTCAAAATTACTGAAACATTGCTTTGTGCAAGGCTAAAGCCACAGAGGCAAACTGTAACGGCATCCATATGTTGCAGAAGATATCAAAAGAAGTGATGGACGCTATTAAATTGGCTATCAGGACACAATTCAATTTGGTGACATTCTTAGATCAGCGGTTGAAAATATGATGGCGTCTTATTGCAAATATTTTCTCTGATCCTCTCAAGATGATGTATGCCTACAGCTAAACATGAATTCAAGACTCTCAAATCCACACAGAAATGCAGAGTGCCATTGCTCTTCTTAGACAAAACATTAAGTGATACCCACTCAGAGCATTCCAATTCTTAAGCATCTTCAAATCAAACTTTCAATTACACTTCCACTGCAGCTCATTATTCACTCAGACGGGCCCACCCTTGAGCTTTTGCTTTACAGATTTAGCATCCCTTTTTGGGCAAATGTTTTGCATGAAACTATGCAGCACTGCAAGGTGTCGCTAAACATCAGAGTAAAAGTAGTGAAAATTTGATTCCCATCGTTTACCACCATGACTGGTCCAGGAGCGTAAGGGTTTAAATAAGTTTGATCGCTTATAGCCTCTATAACTAGGGACATAAACACTGCTCTGGCAACAGCGAATTTTAACAAAGCCAATTTTTACTTCAACTTAACTTGATATTTGGTTTGATGGCTGAATGATTCCACCAAAGGTTAAGAAAAATCTTTACTCAGCAATGATGGTTTCAGGAAAACTAAAGTCCGCCATAGCCAGAAGTTCAGTGCCACACACTTGCAAGGAGCACATGGGAGTATCAACGTCATCATCATCTGTCAATTTTCGATCACACTTCTCACCAGTAATAACTTGCTTGTCCCCTACTGTACCTTCGGCCGTGCGCAGCATGGGGATGGCAAAGGGCCTATGTCCAACCCCTCCACAGGCAGCCAGGCCCCCTGGCCATACCAGGTCTTGCATCCAACCACCCTGCTGCGGCATGATGTTGGCCATAGCACCCAACCGTACCAGGCTTTGTGTCAAACCACACACGGGCAGCACAATATGACGAAAATTATGTTTTAGTAGTTCACACAATGTACAATGCTTAATAACAATGATTATTATAAAAAAATTCAAAGCCATTTGCTGCCTTCACCCCGGCGATGCTAAGCCCTTTTTGGCTATTTGGAGTAGATCGCAATTAGTCATCCATACCTTTTTTCAACATAAAGGTATCCACACCAAATTTGCGTCCTTTTTTCCCAAACATTCTGGGGATTCTAAAGCAGGGTTGGGAAATTTGCATTGACCGACGCCTTGGCCATTAGGATTCTTGTTGCGGACAAGGCATTTTATTGCCTACTTAGTCCTCCGGACAAGCAGACATTCTCTTTTACGTTCGGGCACCTAATACGGTCACAATCCAATTATTTCAGAGTGGAATCTGAAATCTTAGTAAATGTGCCTTTTTATAGGAAATTACGGTAACCAAGGAAAGCCTGGCTGTAGCTGTGGACGTTTGTGCTCACCGCCAATCAGATAGGAGACAGATCAACTATGTCGTGGCATGGATTTAGCATATATAACTAATCACTTGGTAGGGGATTGTCAAGAGAAATAGATCTGTTCATTTGTGTAGTAGGCTTTGAAGACCGAAAATAATGGGCTTATTGTAAATATACGGCAGAGATTACAGAGATGGGACACCGGTCAGGAAACGGCACTGCAGGTGAGGCTGACTCTTGTTTGTGTTTAAAAGCTGGGGAAATCTAGAACTCCTGGTGCATGCAGTTTAGGCCAAAAAAACAGGAGTAAATAATAAGGAGCACAAGAGGCCCCTGAGCATTGGCCTGGCCCTGCTAGCACAGTGATGTGCTGACAGTAAGCAATGCACAATTCAGTAAAAGAGACTTAGGGGGTTATTCTAACTTTGGAGGAGTGTTAATCCGTCCCAAAAGTGACGGTAAAGTGACGGATATACCACCAGCCGTATTACGAGTTCCATAGGATATAATGGACTCGTAATACGTCTGGTGGTAAATCCGTCACTTTTCCGTCACTTTTGGGACGGATTAACACCTCCTCCAAAGTTAGAATAACCCCCTTAATATGTGAAATCCTCAACGTGGCTTCGACCATACATGCCAACATTTTGAAATTATAAAGAAGGTGATCAGAAAAAACCACGGGATAATATTTTCTCCATATACTTTAATTGAAGCAGAGGCATTTTCAGGCGGGAGACTTCTAAAATAAAGTAGTTTTGTGGCTTCAAAAACTATGAGTATCCCGTCTGATTCAGGTTTTTTGGCATTTATGACTCTGGTAGTTTTCAGGGGCGTCTAGATTGGCTCATATGGAGCAGAATGCAAAGTGATGTGTGGGAGAATGGGGGACTCTACACCAGGCAGCTAGAACCTAACACTGTCCAAGTTGATAAATGTGACATGACTACTGCACAGCAGCAGCTCCCTGGAAACCCTTGCTGCAATTATGAAATGCAATAACAGGGTGTGAGACAAAAACAGTGATCCACTTTCCTATCTACATAACATAATAATCTGTCATCTACATGTTACCCGGTGTGCTTTGGAGGAGAGACATTATCCCTCTATGCTACTTTATGCATCAAAACTGTGCCCAAAGAAAATAGTGATGTCTCCAGCAAGCTCTGTAATCCTTTTGCTGATGTTAAATCATTAACATTTATAAATCATTAACATAGCACCCCCGCTCCCTGGCCATTTGGGGCAGCTTGCACTTATTTTTCCATAACCTTCTGTCCACTTAAGATTCTGGGAAACTGGCACCTTGTTGCAGTATCCCCCACCCCCCCCCCCCCCACACACACACACACTTTTTTTGGCTGGTTTCTGAATGCAACTTGGGCTGGAGTGCACTGAGATTCTGCTAACCAGGTTCCCAGTGCCAGTGTTCTTTCCCTAAAACATTGCAAAAGTAATTGGATATACCTTTAGCTACCACTATAAGTCCCTAGTAGAAGGTACTTAGGTACACAGGGCATGGGGTACTATGGGTAAGCCCCTAAGGGCAGCAGCACTGATTGTGCCACCCTCAAGGGCCATGAATCCAGATGCACCCAGCACTTCCATAGCAGGCTATGTGTCCTGGTGCAATCCTAAAAAACAACCTCGACATGGCACACTCCCTTTGTGCCCTGTCCACCCTACACTGCAAATATTATGGGTAAGTCACCCCTCTAGCAGGCCTTCCAGCCCTACGGCAGGGTGTATTATACTATATGTGAGGGCAAAACTGCATGAGCAATATGCCCCCACTGTGTGCCAAACCTGGGACATAGTGAGTGAAAGGAGCAGCCATTTTATTATATGTGCTTGTCACTGGTCAGTACGAGTTTCCCACCTACATAATGGCTACTCAGAACCCTGGGTTGTTTGGTATCAAACAACTCAGAATGATAAGTCAGAACTGGTACCAGTACTGGATTTATTATAAAAGTATCCTGGCTTGGTTGCTGACCGATTCCAGCAAGCCTGCCACATCCAGACAGCCAATATACAAACCTGGGGGAGAGCCCTGTCTCTCGGGTTTGTTAAATAATGCCCTTCCTGGGTGGAGGAGTTAACACCCCCTCCTTCAGGAATGTGCACTGTCCTGTCAGTGAGCTTCAAAGGGCTACAGCCCTTGAAACTCGATCCCCAGGCCTGCTGCTAGCAGCAGATGGCCTCCTCCTTTGCAAACCCCCTCTTTTGAAGGGAGCAAAGGTGGGAAAACACACAAAGGGTAGGAGGAGTGGCCTCACTGAGCATGCACCACCCCTAGGGGCTTGGAGGGGAAGTGGACCCTTCATTTCATTTTCCTCCATGTTGGATGGCTGGAAAATAGCCAATAAGGTTTAGGGAAGTTACCATTCCCACGGGAAGTGGTCACTGTAGTGGGTGTAGCCACCCAAGGGCAAGTGTCCCATAGGACACTACCATGTTCCACCTAAAACGCCCACTAAATTCAGTATTTAGTGGGCTCCCCTAGACCGAGAAATCAGATTTGGAAAAGACAAAGAAGACCAGCACCAAAGAAAATCCAAAGCAAGAGAACTGTGGACCTGCTGCACAAGTGAAGGCGCCAAACCCTGCCTGCTGCACCCAGGACCTGAAAATCACCACCACAGAGGAGCTGGACACTGGACCAACCCCAAGAAACCCAGGGGACCTCCAGGCTTCAGGAATCACCCCAGATCTCCCTTTGGGGTGGAGGCATCACTCAAAAAACAAGCAAGAACTAACAAATTGATGAGGGTCACAATGACGACTGCCTGGACATGACCTGCAAGCGTGCCAAGTTTGGTAGCACTGCACCTCCAGTGGCCGAGTTACGGCAATACCCTGGGTACGTCAGCTGACATCAAACACCAGAAAACTAGCTCCCTTAGAGCTGAAAAAGGATCAGGAGGAAGCCCCAGTCGAGGGACTTCAGGAACACCCCAGACCTCCAAGCACAGTGCCCCTGTTGTCATGTAAGCAGCCCTCAAAGAGCCTCAGCTCCTGCTCCAAAGGACTCTGTTGC
The DNA here is from genome assembly GCF_031143425.1 of Pleurodeles waltl. NCBI lineage: Eukaryota > Metazoa > Chordata > Amphibia > Caudata > Salamandridae > Pleurodeles > Pleurodeles waltl. Next base: position 335,026,716 of record NC_090446.1, read on the forward strand.
TCCCAGCTCCTGGATCTCCAATTCGCTCTGCACCTGGCCGCCCTGATCCTTGCACCACGCAATCTGCTGTGTGCCCCAGGGTCCCCAACTCCTTGCAACCTCAACAGCCCAAGGGGACCCCCAAGGCACTATCTTTAAATCTGCAAACCAGCTCCTTTTCCAAGTGGCCCATCCAGGTGGTCCTTTGCATGTGCCAAGAACCTCTCCAAAGCTGCTCCCGCCAGAACCGGTAGCCGCCCATGACTCTCCAGCTGGCAAAAGGTGCCTACCAACTGCTGCGACCATCCTGCAAAAGAAGAGACTGGTAACACAACTGTACGATTCTTAATGCATTTTTAAAGGTGACTGTGCATTGATTCCAATGGTGCGTAATTACCCACAGAAAGACTAACTTTGTCAAAACTATGAAAAGCTATAACTCAAAAAGTACTTAACGTATTTTACAGATCTTGGTCTTAAAATTTATACAAAAATCTGAAGTATTTTTATAAAGTTTGGTCTTGAGTTATTCATTGAGTGTGTGTGGTGCACGAGCGGACTTGTGAGTACAGCAAATACTTAGCACATCTCCTGGATTAGCCTAACTGCTCAACTAGCTACCTTAAAAATTGGAGCATTAGGTGATCTAATTTTTATCTCTGGAAACCAACGTTTGGTTGCCTGGACTCCCTGCAAACTGTGCCTTGTGTTACACACTACATAGAGGGCCAGCCTCCTACAAAGATATTCATGCCAAATTTCTGTTGTTTTCCAATATCCTGGGGATTCTAAAAATACCCAGGGGTTGTGGATTCTCCCGGATAGGGCTGCGTAAAGAGCTAAAATAAAGCTAAATTTTGAGGTTTTAAGGAAAAATGGGAAAAAAGTGCTCTGGATAAAAGTGTCAGGTTGTATTCATAAAAATAGCAACAACAAATGGTTTGATGTGCTAAAGTCACCATCTTTACAGCTTTTGAGAACATGCAGAGCTGAATCAAAAAACGTGATTTGTTACTACAGTTTTGGCATTTTTCTTATATTTTGTGCTTTCAACCTACTTTTAGTTTGTGGTGCAAACCAGTGTTAAACCCATGGGTAATCCAGGAAAGCTATAGATTTCTTAAACTTAGACAAAATTTTGAATTCAGCAAGGGGTCAGATATGTAGATCCCTCTAGTTGTTCCCATAGAAACTAACTGTTGAAATGAATATTTATTGAAGACGAGTAGGAAAAACAGCCCTATGTGACAACGTTTTCATCTGTAACTTTGTCAATATGGCTGATTTACAATAGCAATGTACCATTATGTTTGCTTGTCCCTCTTGGTTGTGGGAGTATATAGGGTTTATAGCTTTACCAAGAACCTGATGTACTCAAAGACAAACACTGAGCTGCAACGTACAATGATTTCTCATTGTGTACAGACCAATTCATACAGTGAAATATGAAAAATAGGTATCAAGGTACCCTATGTATTTCTGAAATGGGCACAAGATATTGAGTTTAGGTGCAGTGGTTATTTGTACATCTCTGAATTTTTGGGAACCTGTACGAGCATATGATTAAGAGGGTATTTTTCAAAATCTTCTTCCTCACACACTGGCTTATATTTGGAAGGCACCAATGCAGCCAAATCAAATTCTTAGAAAAAAAAATCCTACTATTCTATGCTCCCACGTCTTCTGAACGTACTACACTTGTTCAGGTAAGCCTAGTGCCCATCACAGGAAACAGCCTAAAACACAACATGGATACATCTCATTTTTCCATTCGAAACTGACCTATTTTTTGCAAAGTGGATAGCTATGGATTTCGAGCCCTAGCACTGCCAGCACCTAGGGAAACCTAGCAAACCTGAACATTTTTAAAACCTAGACTCCTAGGGAAATCCGGGGTAGGGTGACTTGAGTGACTCTCATCAGGTTGGTTTAACCAGAATCCCTTGTAAACCTCAAACGTTGACTAAAACACATTTTCCTCAGATGTCTCTGATGGAGAGTTCTAAAATCTGCAGAGAGCCACAAACCTCTTTCCACCCAGCATTCCCCTAAGTCTACTTGACAAAAATGATATCCCACTTGTGAGGGTAGGCCCAGTGCCTGCGTTAGGAACGTCCCTAAACACAACATGGATATATCACAATTTTCCACTCAAAACTGACAATTTTTTCTGCAAAGTGGGTAGTTGTTGGTTTTGGGCCTTAGCGCAGCCAGCATCTAGAAAAACCTAGCACACCTGTACATGTTTGAAAAGTAGACACCCAGGGGAATCTAGGATGGAGTGACTTGTGTGATTTCACCTGGCTGTTCAACCCAGAATCCATAAGAAACCTCAAAATGTGACTAAAGAAAACAGCTTTTCTTCACACTTCTGTGATGGAAAGTCCTGGAATTTGCAGGGAGCCACAAACATCCTGCCACCCAGCATTCCCCTAAGTCTTAGGATAAAAATTGTACTCCACTTGTATGGGGAGGCCTAGTGCCCGTGACAGGAAACGGGTCAAAATGCAACATTGGATTCATCACATTTTTCCACTCAAAACGGGACAATTTTTTGCAAATTGGGTAGCTGTGGATTTTAGGCCCTAGCTCAGGCCGAAAATCAGAAACCTAGCAATGCTGTGCATTTTCAGAAAAATAGACAGCCAGTGGAATCTAGGATGGGTTGACTTGAGTTGCTCTCACCTCGTTGGTTTATCCAGAATCCCTTGAAAACTTCACACTTTGACTAAAAGACACATTTTACTCACATTTCTTTGATGGAATATTCTGGAATCTTCGGGAGCCACAACATTTCCTTACACATAGCATTATCTACGTCTTCCGATAAAAAAGGTACCCCACTTGTGTGGGGCAGGCCTAGTGCCTGCAACAGGAAACTGCCGTAAATGCAAGATGGATACATTTCATTTTTCCACTCAAAACTGACCAGTTTTTTTTGCAAAATAGGCAGCTGTGGATTTTGGGTCCTAGCTCAGCCAGGACCTAGGGAAGACTAACAAACCTGTATATTTTTTAAAACTAAACACCTAGGTGAGTTCAGGGACAAATGCCTGGCATGGATCTCTCAAAGTTTTTCTTACCTACAATGCTCTGCAAACCTCAAACTTTGCCTCACACGGCACATTTTCCTTGCATTTCTGTAACACAATGTTACAAAGTTAGCAGGAATTCACATAATTCCTAAAACCCACTATCCCACTTCTCACCTTTCCAATGACTCCTCTTCCAACTAAATTGGTGCTCAGGGGCTGAGATAGATTTCCTGCCTTAGGTGTGAGGATGGCACAGAGCCGTCCTCAGCACACAAAGGGGTAACCACCAGAGTTTTCTTTACTTTATTATTATTATTTCCTGAGATGTACTAGGCACACAGAGCTCGCTGCAACAGATGCTTAACCCCATAGAATATTTTCAAATGCAGACTTTGCAACCAATGAAGTCAGAACAGATGTTCTGTCACATTTCTCCTCGGTGCCAATTTCTTTGTGACAGACTTTTTAAAAAACATAAATGTATATGTTGACTGTCAGACTGCTTTTCAGGACTCTGCCTCATGTGACTTCACCCCCTTTTTGTTCCCATCTTGATCCCCTAATATATGGGTTCCCAAATTAAAGTTTTTCCAATTCCAGAACTGCTCAAGACTTAAAAGTTATGAGCAGTGGACCTCAGCTCACCAAGCCATCTTGCTTTTCTGACTTTGTCTCTTCTATATCCTACCTTTCCTCACTGGATCACCAACAAAAGCTCTTATAGCTCCCTTTGTCCTCTGGGCTACTTGTCTGCCCTTCCTCTGGCCATGTGTGGTGGGGGTTGAGTGCTTATTGGGGGTTTGCCGCAGCGCCTGGCCTATGGCCTTTTGTGGCGGGGGTTGGCCACGGGGTCTGGCCTGTGGCCAGGCCCTGCAGCCAGCACCCGTAACCACCCAGCCCCGCACCATACACAGCCGAATGGTCTGTCTCTCTGGGTGTGAGAATAGGTGTGAGAGGGTGTCTCTGGGTGTGAGAGGGTCTGTATGGGTGTGAAAGTGGGTGAGTGAGGGTCTGAGTGGTTGTGTGAGTGGATGTGTGATGGTCTGAGTGGGTCTGTGAGTTGGTGCGTCAGTGTCTGAGTGGATCTGTGAGTGGGTGTATCAGTGTCTGGGTTGGTCTGTGAGTTATTGTGTCAGTGTCTGGGTGAGTCTCTGAGTGGGTGTGTGAGGGTCTGGGTGTGTTTGTGAGAGGGTGCATGACTGTCTGGGTCTGTGAATGGATGTGTGAGTGTGTGACTGAGTCTTTTAAGTGGCTGTACAAGTGTCACTGGGTCTGTGAATGGGTGCATGAGGGTGTCAGTGTGTCTGTGAGTGGGCATAAGTGATTAAGTGGGTCTCTGAGTGGGTGTACAAGTGTCTGTCTAGGTCTGTCAATGGGTGTGTGAGTGTCTCAGTGGGTCTGGCATTGGCGCACTAAGGGTTGGTAGAAGAAGTACCCTTGGATGCTGAAGGTGGGTGGGGGACAAGAACCCCTCCTGATACCACCAGTAAGTCCCACACAGTAGTATTGCTGAGACACCTCGGAAGCCCAACCCTCTTTCTCCATCACTCTGCAAACGTGCCTCCTGGCGCCCTACTAATAGGATGATGAAGTCCCCTCAGCTGCTGAGGGTCACTGGGGGCCAAGAACGCCTCCTGATACCACCAGTAAGTCCGACACAGCGGTATTGCTGAGAGCATTTTGGAGGCCCGACCTTTTTTCAACCACTCTGCAAATTTGCTTCTTGGCGCAATAGGGATGGGGGAGAAAGTCCCCTTGGATGCTGAGGCTAGGTGGGGGAGAAGAACCCCTCCTGATACTACCAGTAAGTCCGACACAGCAGTAATGCTGAAAGCATTTCGGAGGAGCGGGCCACTTTCTCAACCACCCTGCAAACATTTCTCCTGGTGGAGAAAGAAGACTTCTTGAATTCTGAGGGTCGTGAGGGACAAGAACCCCTCCTGTTACCACCAGTAACTCCCACACTGCTGGACTGTTGAGAGCTTCTCAGAGGCCCTACCCTCTTTCTCCACCACTCTGCAAAGGTGCCTCCTGGCGCACTACTGATTAGGGGGATGAAGGCCCCTTGGCTGCTGAGGGTTTCGGGGGACAAGAATCTCTCCTTTTTTCTTTCCCACACAATGGGATTGCTGAGAGCTTGTCAGGGCTCATCGGCAACACCATCCCCTTTCTCCACTCAGTGTACAGACCCATACAGACACTCACACACCCACTCACAGACACATACAGCCACTCACACACCTATAGAACCCATCACACACCCATATAACCACTCACACCCCCACACAGCTACTCAGACACCTACTCACCTACTCAAAACACCCATAAAACCTCTCACACACCAATGCAACTACTCACACACCCACTGACACACCCACACAACCACTCACACACCTAGAAAACCACTCACAAACCCATTCACAGAACCACACTGCCACTCACATACCCACTTACAGACTTATACAGCCATTGACAGATCCATACAGCAACTCACATACCCATACATCCACCTACTCACATACTGATAGTCACACAACCACTCAGATGCCATATGTCACAAACAGTATCACTCATTAATAGTACACAAAGAATTGTAATCTCATGCCATATCTTAGTATCTATCTTTAAGTCCCAGAAATGTTTACGAAACACTTACATTCACTAGTGATGTAATTTTATATATGTTATCAGAGATGTCACTGACCATGTCATGAGTGATGTAATGTGTGAAGTCATAAGCAGCGCATTGCATGGCCTATGTTATAGTTAGCTCAAGTAACTATAACTGCTGAATTTCAATGGTTTTGTGTATGCAAAATCTCAGCCTAACTATAATGTCCCTATAACCTTTGGTTTCTTTCAGTGAATTTGTAAGGTTTTTGTATTTGTATTTGTATTTACCCAGTTATAACGTCCCTGTAACCTTTGTTTTTTTCAGTGAAAACACACACACACACACACACATATATAAATAAATAAATAAATATACACATTCAATTAAAAAACCAAAGGTTATAGTTAGGCTCACATTTCAAACATACCAAACCATAGAAATTCACCTGTATAGTTCAAGTTATCTCAAGTAACTATAACTGGTGCCCTAAGATAACTTTAACTCGCGCCCCCACCATCCACAGTTTTTTCATCAAAAATTGTACTGCAAGTATTACATTGATATTATCAATGCTGTTATCAAATATTTCATGAGTGTCCTAATTTGTGAGGTAATTAGCAGTGCATGGCGAGGGCGCGAGTTATAGTTACCTTAGGACACGAGTTATAGTTACTTGAGATACTTTAACAGGTCAATTTCTAAGGTTTGGTATGTTAAAAGATGTGGGCCTAATTATAACGTCCATGTAACCCTTGGGTTTTTAACCAAATTTCTATGTTTTTTATAAATTCTATTTCCTAAAGATAATGTCTGTGTATCCTTTGTTTTTTTTAGTGAATCTTTGTTTTTCATTACTATACATACTGTGCTGCGGCCCCGCTCTGTGGCCAACCCCCTAAACCACCCAACCTTGCCCGGTGGAGTTGGCTGCAGTCCCTGCAGCCAACAGCCCTAACCACCCAACCCTGAGTAAGAGAGAGAAAGTGAGAGATTGATAGAGAGTGCAATATAGGCTTTGATGAATGATATACTTAGAACAAAATATTTCCAGACAAATTGAAAAGGAAAATGTTACTGTCAATTAAAAAGAGTGTGATTATCTTTTAGTATGAAACATAGTTGAAAAGAAACTAAAACAGGAAATGAACACCTAGCCTAGAACCCTTAACCGTTAGTGTACATATCTAAGACCTTAACCACTAGTCCAGAAGTGACTTATTACTGTGCAGTGTCCTATTTAGCTATGATTTTCTACCCACAGATTTTGAGGGGAAAAATACTTCAATGTTCCATCACTTGGAATGTTTAGCAGTGAAAACACTAGACAATAAAAAGACACACTTCCAAGCAATACTAGAATGTGAACCTTCAGCCTACTGAGTGACAGAACAAGACCTTGACCATTAGGCCAGAAGTGACTCTGTTCTGCTCTGCATCCAAACCAAACTATAGCATTGGTATCAAACATCTTGCTAGTCTGAATCTGTGAAGTCATTGTATGGAGAGACCATTGCAATAACAATCTCTCCATCCAATGGTGGAAGAGAGAGAGAGTAACAGGACAGCAGGGGCAGGCTCAAGGCCCCGTGGAACAAGACAGCTCCCCACGTCTTGCAGGAGCCTGCACTGCTTCCACAAGAAGGGAGCTGCTTTAAATAGCAGATCCCTGCTTGCAGCAGCAATGTTTTCATCTGTTTACCTGCATGCAGGGAAACAGTTAAAGATTTCACTTTCTGCAAGTGAGGGCTGCTTCACATCTCTCACTTGTAGAAGTGTTTGTTCTGACTTGGTGGGAGCTGTCAAAGCTCCCACAAAGTCGGAGCAAACAGCTCTGTCCCTTGCTAAGCACTCTGAGGCATAGCAGGAGCTGTCCTGGGTGTTGGCGGTCCCCCAGGCCATCATTGGCTCCACTAAGGGGGCTGCGCGGCCCCCCTCCAACTTAAATTGCCCCAGGGAGGTGGTGCCTGGGGCTGGGGGTCAATAACAGATCCCCTTAATTCTTTAAATTGTGCCCCGGGAAGGAGGCGGTCCCCGGGGCTCCCGGGGGGGCTGGGGAGGAAGGGTTCCCCACCATCTATTGATAATTTGTGTCTCTCAGAGATGGCGGCCCCCTGGAGCTGCGGGGCGGGTACTTAGATGAGAGGCCCAGGGAGGAGGCGGTAGCCCACCGCATCCATTTACTTTGTAGGTTCAGGGAGGTGGCAGTCCCCGCATCTATTTAGTTTGAAGCCCTGGGGAGGTGGTGATCCCGGCGGCTGTGGGTGGGCTGGGTATCCCCGCATTGATTTAGTGTAAATCCTCGCGATGTGGCATCCTTGGGGCTGCGGGGGAGGGGATGGGCCCCCCTGCACCCATTTAGTTTGAAGCCCTGTGGAGGTCTCCGGGGTCAGAAAAAGAAGAAATTAATCTGTTATAGTTAGGAGTTATTTCTAGTAACTATAACTGGTGCCCTAGGTTACTAGAACTCGAGCCCTCACCATACACAATACCCCACATACTACATCATTGATGACATCTTCTTTGGCATCACTGATATTATCACTGCAACTTTTTACAATAAAATCATTGATAGGAAAACTGTGCATGGCAGTGACGCGAGTTGTAGTTACCTTATGGCATGAGTTATCAGCTTAATTTCTATGGTTTCGTGAGTGTAAATTCAGAACTTAACTATAATGTCCCTGTAAACTTTGTTTTTTTAAGTGAATATATATATATATTTACATATATATATATGTGTGTGTGTGTGTATTTTCACTGAAATAAAACAAAGGTTACACGGATGTTTTAGTCAGGAAATACAATGAAAAAACCTTATCACTGAAAAAACAAAGGTTACAGGGTGTTTACAGTTAGTCTGAGATTTCACACGCACAAAACCATTGAAATTCAGAAGCTATAATTACTTGAGCTAACGATAACGTATGCCCCTGCAATCCATTGCTAATGACCTCACACATTACATCACTCATGACATGGTTAGCAACATTACTGATGACATCTCAAATGACTAAACTAGTGAGTGTAAGGGTTTGGTAAACATATATATATATATATATATATATATATATATATATATATATATATATATATATATATATATATAAAATTACCTGGCATATACTTATTATTTTGTGGTAGAGACATGCATGGTAAAGGCATTGCGTGGTAATGGATGCATGGTAAATCTATTACATGGTAACAACCCCGTTGTAAAGGTTGATTCCCCATCAATGTTTCTCCGGAACCTGATGACTTTTTCTAATACTAGACCATTGCCATCTCAGTTCTTCCTCAATTTAGTTCTTGGATCTTGCTACAGCCCTCTCCAGAGGTTCCTATACTAACACCTGGCTAGCCCTCCTTTCTTTAATCTTGCCTGGTGATTTTTTCACTAATACATGCTCGAGTGTCTGTTCTCTCCACCTCAATCTAGCCTGGCCCCCTCAGGTCTTTGTCAGTGCCATCTGTGAGTCTCATTACATTACCTTTATTGATGGGGGTATTATGCTATTAAAATAACCACTCTCAGACCTATAGTGTTCAAGTTGCTCAATTTTGACTACTTCCTCCACAGCCAGTCATTGTGCTCCGTTTTCTAATTAGCCACTCCCTTCTACTGACCTTCCTGCACAAGCCTACAAAATATAGATTTGTTTTAACATCACTGCATTGCCACCACTGCAGTGGTCACAAAAAGTGTCTAAAAATCTTCACTTCTAGGGTTACTGTGAGGGCAGTTGGCAGGGCGCTGGAAGGTAGGAGGCAAAATGGGCTGGTTAAGGTAAAGGGGTTGCTCAGAGCCTTTAGATGAGTACAGATCACAGAGGGTGTTGAAAAAAAAGCTGAGTAGTCTGTGATGAAAGAGTGGAGGGTAATGTAGCAGCAGTTGACTGGAGAGGGTTTTGGAAGGGATGAAGCCAGTGGTGAGACTGGAGGGGGTATAAAGCCTCTTCTGAGTGAGGAGAAGAGCCTGTAATAAAATGTGCAAGGGGTACAGAACCTGTTGTGAGGGAGAGTGGGTATGGAATGTGTAGTGAGAGGAATATTCATTCTAATGTATTTATTGTGAACGCACATGCGTAGCAAGGGAGTGGTGTACATTAAGAGTAAGTTAGTGAAACCCTTGGTGTGAGAGAATGGGACAGAAGGGGTGTTTTTCCCCTGAAAACTGCATCAACGAAAGGTTTGCTGTGCTAAAGTCTTCATCTTCCTGTCTTTCAGGAACATGCAGAGCTGCATCAAAAATCTATATTTTTATCACAGTTTTGACATTTTTCAAAGAAGTAGTAAATTTTTCCCAATTTTTGTGCTTTAAAACTACTTCCAGTTTGTGGTGGAAACCAGGGTGAAAAAGTGGGTGATCCTGGTAAGCTGTAGATTTCTGAAACGTAGACATCATTCTGATTCCAGCAAGGGGGCATTTGTGTAGATCCTTCAAGGTCATCAGGCGGGAGCAAACACAAGTTTCTCTGCCCATGCCGGTGTGGGCACAGAAAGTGCTGTGTCCCGGGGGTGACTTTCCTAGGACACATTATGCGATAAAGGCTCAGGGAATATGGGGTGGGGGGGCACGAGGCACTTCTCCCTTTTTCCAAAGTTAGCGGCCCTTGGGGTGGGGTTTACACCAAATCACAAAAAGCACAATCTGTGGACCAATATCTAGCTTTCTATGAAACTTGATGCAACCCCATTCAGCATTTTTTGCAACAGCGCTTCTTAAACAAGTGTATGAAAATGCATTTTGGGGCCCCGCCTCCGCCCACACTTGATGGATCACCCCAAAACTTTCCAAACACAAACTAGTCAAAAGGTAGCATCTTTTTGAAAGGTTTCGTGAAGAATAGTCAAATGGGGCCAAAGTTATCAGCAATGCAACAAACGGTTGTCCTATGGAACAGCTGACCTAACTGTAACTACCCAACAGCGACCGCCAAACGTGAGTGTTGTGATTCCGGATGAAATGTTGCAAAGGCATGCCGGCCTAGATTACAGCCCATAAAAACTGTGACCTTGTAATAACAGCTCCAAAAATAAACAAATGACCGGCAAAGTTGGAAGCCTGAGATAAAATCTACAAGTGCTGTTTTAATATGCACCTTAGCAGAACGTGGTGACATTTGTTTTCCATAAATACAAGCTTGAAAATAGACTGGCCATCTTAAGGAAACAACAAGAGTGTGGAGTTTCATATTGTGATATATGGGTGAATTAAAAGGTGGCTTTGAGTAATGTAAGAACATTCCCTGGCTAATTTTAAGACGGAATCATCCTTATCTCTAGACACATACAGCAACGTCAATAATTTATACTAGGACAGATAAATTGAGGATTAATGTTTGAAATTAACATCACTGTTGAATATTCCTGGCACAGTGGATTCGTTCTGTGGTAATGATAGGCAATTCATAATAGGAATACAACCGGAAAGAGTGTCTATTGTGTGCCCGTATAAAAATACACAAAACAAAATACACCAAAAATACACACTGTATATGTCGGTGTGATCCAATAAGGGGTATTGTATTGTATTGTATTGTAATCGTATTTATATAGCGCTTACTACCCCTGACGAGGCGTCGAAGCGCTTTTCGATGAGTAGCACGCTACTCCGGAACCCAACAAGAATTAGTGATGGATTAGTATCATTTAATAATGAGTACAGTTTTAGTATTATTATGAGTTAATTTGAGCCGCAGATATGAGAGTTTGTTAGTTCGATTGACTGGAGTAATGGAGGGGGAAAGAAATCCAGAAGTGTTAATTGGGAGTATATCCTTAATTTACTCAATCCAAAGGCTTGGGATGAATAAAGGGGGGCGGAGAGGGGAAGAGTATGTGGAAGGGTTAGGGAGAGCATAGTAGCAGGGTGAGATGAATGCAGGAGAATTTAGTAGGGTTGTGTGGGAGGTCACAGAGGTAGAGTGAGGTTTGGTGAGTTAGATGTGGAGGTGGAGGGAAGAGCTTAGGCAGAGATATTTAGGAGATGAGAGTGGTCGAAGGGATTTGGGGTGAGTCAGAGTGAGGATGGAGGATAGTTTGATAGAGACATGACATAAGAGTGATGAAAAATGAGAGCAGAAATTCATAGATATCTAGTATAACAACCCAAAAAACCAGGAGCCATGCAATGATCCACAAACATGCCAAGCACAGAAACAACATATACACATACATACACATATATATATATATATATATATATTTATACACACACACATGAATACACACACATATGCACATACAATACATAATTAGAATCATGGGTAAAAAATACTTAGTCAGACAGGTTTAAAAAGAGTGTGTGTGTATTTTATTGTTATGACAGTAGCAATACATATTTTCCAGAGAAACTATAAATAAATAGAAATATACATATAATCTGAAAAAATATTTATCCACATAGGCATATGCAGTTCATAGTTGTTTGAAAAAGGTGGTTATGAAGGAAAGAGCCAACTCTTGGGTAGTTTTCCGAAAACAAGAAAGTTATCTGTGGCTCTTATAGTTGGGGGTAATGAATTCCACAGTTTGGCTGCTTGGACGGAGAAGGATGTACCACCTACAGTCTTTTTCTTGTATGGTGGTGTTCTAAGGCGGGGTGGCAGTCTTGAGCGGAGGGTTCTTTGTTGGATGTATTTGGTAATTTTCTTTCTGATAAAAAGCGGTCCTGTTCCATGTATAGCTTTGTGGGTGATACAAAGCAGTTTGAAAGTGCATCTTCTGGCAACGGGTAACCAGTGAAGTGCTCTCAAGGCAGGGGAGATGTGGGCTTGCGGCTTTATACGTAGTAGTAGCCTGGCTGTGGAATTCTGGATACGTTGTAGTTTTTTCATAACAGATAGAGATGATCCATGGTAGAGGCTATTGGCATAATCCAGTTTGGATAATACAAGCGAGATAGTAGCTTGCACCTTGTGTGGAAATCCGAGGTGGGGGAAGATGCGTCGTAAAGTCTTTAAGGTGATGAAGCTTGTGCGTGCTAATTTGTCTACTTGGGCATTCATAGTCAGCTTGGAATCCATGGTGATTCCTAGGTTTTTCACTTCCTTGGATAATTGAGGAGGTGGTCCGAGATCTTCAGGCCAGACGCACAGAGGGTCATAATTTTTCCAGTCACCACATATGAGTATTTCTGTTTTGGCGGTATTTAGTTTGAGATGGCTCCAGGTCATCCACTGATCAACGGCTCTGAGGCAACTGAAGATTTGTGAGTTTTCAATGTTTTTGGGGTCTTCTAATTGAAGTAGTATTTGTGTGTCATCTGCATAGTTGTAGCATGTGAGATGGAAATCATTGATGAGTTCTGGTAAAGATATCATGTAGATGTTAAAAAGCAAAGGTGAGATGATTGACCCTTGGGGGACCCCTGTTTTTGTGAGGTAGGGTTCGGACGAGAAGGGGGACGAGTGGATGATATTCGCTCTTTTTTGGAGATAGGAAGTAATCCAGTCGAGAGCAATCCCTTGTATGCCGGCTTCGTGGAGTCTTTGAGTTAGGGTGTCATGGTCAACCGTATCAAAGGCAGCTGAGAGGTCCAAGAGAAGTAGTGCAGCAACTCCATTTCGGTCGACATGAGTGCCGATTCAGTGCTTCTTCCTGGGCGGAAACCAGTTTGGAAGTCTGAAAGTATAGAATTGTCTTCAATGAATTGTGACATCTGGGCGAATGCTGCTCTTTCTATCAATTTGCCCAGGAAAGGTCCATTTGTGATAGGTCTGTAGTTGTTGGGGTCTTGCGGGTCTAGGTTTGTTTTCTTTAATAATGGTCGTATGTATGCCTTTTTCAGGTCCGTAGGAAAAGTTCCTGAAGTTAAAGAGTTGTTGGTGATTCTTCTTACAGGTGTGGCAGCAGAAGTAAATAGCAGGATGTTCTTTAAGATTTGTGGTGGGCAAGGGTCAGAAGGGCAACCAGAAGGTCTGCTTGCTTTGACCAAATCCATCCTGGGATATTTGTTTGAAAGACAGTAGAGATTGGGATGGTTTATTCTTAAAGAGTATTTTAGTAAAGGGGTTGATGCTGATGGTTTTCTTCTGTTTTAAATAGGAGTCCAATGTGTCTGCCTTGGTTGTGTAGTGAGTTGCCAATTTGTTTGTGAAATCTTGAGTGGTGGGATGACTTCCTTCCATGCATGTGGGTTTTCGAAATTAATTGAGAATTTTATAAAATTCCTTGGTTGTAGATTGAGCATTTAGAATTCGGTCTGAGTAGTATCTTTTTTTAGCTTTTTTGATTGATGATTGGTATATCCTGTTAAGTTTGTGTAGCTGCAGTTTGTCTTGACTGTTGTTTGTTTTGAGCCAGGTCCGCTGCAACTTTCTGATTTGTTGCTTTATCTTTTTAAGTTCTGTGTTTCTCCAAGGTGTTGGTTTTCTTTTGTCATGTTTAGTCTTTCTGAGTGGTATTAGGACATCAAAAGCTTCCTGTAGCCACTCATAAAGTTTTGGTACAGAATTGATTGTATCTAGATCTGTGTTTGCTGTTAGTTGTGTTTCTAAGTGATTGTAGCAGTCCCCACAGTATAGATACTCGGGAGAGGTATGTTTGGTTTTAAGGTAAGTGTTTTTATTGGTTATTGAAAAAAGGTACTATGGATATTTCAGTTAGATGGTTTAAGTTCTGTTTCTCCTTTGGGTGATGCGTTTCTCCCCTCTAGTGGTATGTCCCTCTTCTTCTTCTCCTTTGGCACTGTGTGTGGTCGTCCTCGTAGGATCCCACCGTCAACCATAAAGGGAAAAGGAACAAATATCTTCTGTAAGTGGGATGACCACATGCATTCACGTCCTTTCTTAGTCTAACTACTGGGGAATGGGATACAGGGGGGGGGGTGATTCTGTGTCCGTGAGGATTGGAAGGTAAGTGCTTATTATCTTGTTCACTCGTGCGCAGTGGAGTTTTGTGGTTTCCACGTGCTCTTCAGGTGTCCCTTAGTTCCCTCCCTGTCCTCCCCTCACCCTTCCTCCCTCCCTTCCCCAGCTCTCTTCTATTAAAGTGCCCCTCCTTTTGCCCACAAGGACCGTACCTTCCAGAGCCACGACCCTCCGGGGTCGTGGCTGGCTCTGGGGAGTTCCTCGCGTCGGTCTCCGGTATGGTTGCCGATCGGTCCAGGCTTCCCGTCTTCGAGACCGGATCTGCTCCTCCGAGGTCCGCTGTCTTCGTCCTGGGTTTCTTGGGGCTTTTCTCCTCTCCGATAGTTTTCTCCGTCTCTCTGCTTCTCCTCGCCGCCGCCGCCACCTCGCATTCCTTCCTCTTCCTTCTCTCTCGAATTCCGCCCCTTTTGGCCTCCTTCCTCTCCTTCTGGCCAATCCGAACTGTCTTCGTCATAGGAGGTTGCCCCGGCAACCTCCCGATGCGTGCCTCGCTGTGAACGCGTTCCCAAGGCGACGTGGGAACGCGGAAGTGATGTTCCCGGCCTCCTCCGGCATGGGGGAGGCTTCTCGATCCGACACGGAGATCGGGGCCACCCGGTCACAGTGATCCAAATTGAGTTTGCTCCATGGTCGATAGGTGTATGTATGTAAGTGGTTGTGGGGTGTGTTGATTTGTGGAGTTGTCTGCCAGAAAGTTATCAGATGGTGGTCTGACCAGGTGGTTGGTGTGATGCTATGAATAGTAACGAGTTCAGGCTTAGCAGAAATGACATCTAGGATGTGACCAGCGATGTGTGTGGGATTGTGTACAATCTGATGTAGGTTCAATGCGAGTAGGCCAGTGGTGATAACTTTTGGATGGGGCATATTGGGTTTGTCAAACCAAATGTTTAGATCCCCAAGAATGCATAGATTGGAGTATAGTGTAATAAGGTTTGAGACTGTGTCAAGAAAAGCATCTGGGAAAGTGGAGTTGTTAGGTGGAGGTCTGTAAAGGAGGAGAAAGTTACAGGAGGAAGTTGGAGTAGGGTGGCATCTGGTAAGGAGGGCTTCACAACCTTGTATGGAGATGTTGTCTGTTTTACTGAGGTTTATTGCCTGTTTGAATATAATAGCTAGTCCACCTCCTCTCTTGCCTATACGGTTTTGTGTGATGGTCTGATAACCCGGAGGAAGGGCTTCGTGCAACACTGGTGCCATGCCATCTCCCAACCAGGATTCCGTAATGAATAGTAAGTCAGGTTGTGTGTCTGTGAGCAGGTCGTAGATGTGGTGCTTGTTTTTTGAGAGTGATCGAGCATTTATGAGCTGGCAGTTTAGATAGGGTGTGTTAGTGGTAGTGTTGTTTTGTTTAGTAGAAGGGTAAGTAGTATAATGTGAGCTTGAAGGAGGAGTGTTGCTAGTTGTGATAACTGTTTGAGGCTCACAATAGTCTTGCTTTTCAACATAGTGTTCCTCTTCCAGTAGGTTAAGGAGGCATTTTGTTGGGTCTGTGTGTGTGGGTGGTGAACTTGGTGGCTGAGAGAGCCATGAGGAGTGTAGTATTTTTTGTAGGGTAGTTTTATTATGTAACAAACAAGGGGATGCGAGGTTGCTATGAGTGGCATGTTTTTTATTTTGTTTGCGTTTGTTTAGTGTGGATGGAGTATGGGTTAGGGGTGGTGGAGGAGCATGTGGATCATGATGTAAGGCCCTAAATTGTGCAATGGAGGAGAGGCGAGTGAATGAAGGTTGCTGGGATGGGGTGCTTGTGGTAGGTGTTTGTGAAGAGTGGGGGGGTAGGGGTGGAGATAGGATGGAATTTGTATTCTTTGTGTAGTCCTGGGGGTGGGAGTGGGTATGACGATGAGTGTAATGTAAGTTTGTGTTGCTTTGATGTGCTGATGTTTGTGGTCGGTATTGTTTTTGTGGAAGAATGAGAGGGGTTATTGGTGTCGTTGTTTTTGGTGAGGGATTTGTATGTGAGTTAGTGCTGCTAAGTGGAATTTGAGTGTTAGATGGGGTGTTGATGTGTTTTGGAGATGAATGTATGAGGTGTGTAAGAGGTGATGGGTGTGTGTCAGGGAAATAAGTATTAGTTGAGATGACCGTAAGGGGTAACATGTGTGGTGGAGTGAAATGTGGGGATTGTATGGTTGTGTGTAATTGGTGAGGAGAGGGGAAGAGTGTTTGTAGATGATGTGTTTGAATGCAGGGTTTGGGCATTGTTATGATGAGAGGTGGTCTGTGTGGAGCGAACAGCGGATAGTGTTTTTGGTTAGTATGAGCAGAGAGTGTGTATCTGGGAGACTGAAACTGAGAGAATTGTATGTTGTAATTTTGTATTGTGTGGGTGATGGCAGGTAGTGTTAGTGGGAGGGGACAGAGTAGTGTTTGCTGTGAGAATGAAGGTGTTTGACTGTAGTAGTTATGGGGGGTATGTGTATATGTGTTGTATGGAGGGTATTGTGTTGGGTGGTGGGGCAATGCAATATGTCTGTGGTCAGTTTGTGATGCATGAGTTGGATATCTTTGCAGATAATGTGTTTGCATGTTGAGGGATGTGTTGGGGTAGAAACCATTCCTGGGGGAATATGAATTGGGCAGCATTTCTGGCCCTAGTCCCTAGTCCCTACCTGTCCCTAACAGGCCCAAACAGACAGCTGCCCTTGTCCTCTCCACCCTTTGCCTCAAAGCCCGGGCTCAGACGCCCTGAATCCTGGCCTTTTATAGCCCTACCGGCCTATAAGAAGCTCGTCCTAACCCTAGCCAATCCTGTTTTAAACCCTGATTTAGCCAACTAATGGAAGACCCAGCCCTATTCACCAGTCACAGCCCTAGAACCAACAGCCAATCAGAATCCCAGCCCTATCCACCAATCACAGCCCTAGAACCAACAGCCAATCAGAATCCCAGCCCTATCCACCAATCACAGCCCTAGAACCAACAGCCAATCAGAATCCCAGCCCTATCCACCAATCACAGCCCTAGAACCAACAGCCAATCAGAATCCCAGCCCTATCCACCAATCACAGCCCTAGAACCAACAGCCAATCAGAAACCCAGCCCTATCCACCAATCATAACTGCATCCCTGGAGCTAGCAACCAATGAAACACCATCTCCCAAAAACCAATCACAACAACATATGCAACAACCACGAGGAACCTATATAAGGAGCAAGTTAACTAAACTCCAGTCCCTGTGGCCTGGGGGGAGGCTACTGCTGCTCTATTCAGTATCTCCTTGGATACAGACAGGCTGAATCCACACTTCCAAGCTAGCAGAGTCTACTTTCCAGGTAAGGGGAGATTGTTTAAGAGACAAACACTGCAATAGTTCTGGGCGCACACTCTAAAATCAGGCTTTTTTAAGGCAAAAATACAGGGGGGCAGACAGCTTTTAAGCACAATTTAAATCACACAAACAGATTAAAAACAGTCTCCTAAAACCACACTCTGAAAGATGTATGTAGTCTTTTTACTAAGAATAGGGGTGAAAAAAAGGGGGGCAGAGGGGGGGAAAAGGGGGGTGGGGAGCCACAAACTAGCAAGGGAATTCACACAGTCACGGCAAAAAAACGATTTTTAAACAAACACCACTTTAAAAGAGGCCAGGCTGCCTGAAAACACAGAGAGTCCACAGTAACACAAACACTTTTTGAACAATTAATACGATTTAACTAGAAAATATCTTTGGGCTCCTTACCTAGGTCTTTTTGCAATCCTTGAACACTGGGCTGTATCAGGACACAGGGGAGATGCACACAGGAACACAAAATGGAGGTGCCTGTCTTTGGCCTCAAGTGTGCGGGTATTCAGTGCAAAAAGTGAAAACTGGTCAGGGTTGCAAACTCGCAGTCTATGGAGGACAGCACTCCAACCCCATCTTAGCTCAATCCATAGTTTTGCTGATGCTCCAAAATAGGACAGGCAAGTTGGTTAACCCTTTGTGAGGTTAGGTTATTTTTCTCTTTTCATTGGTTTGTGTTTTGCAGTGTGCATCTTTTTTGGATCCACATAGTGTAAGTTAGTCTGCCATCTATCGGTTATGTCCAGAATTTTCTTCCTCTTTTCTTTTGTGGCTGGCTACCATTTATTGGTGCGCCCATTACCTTTTGCATGCACAGGAAGCCCATGTCGCGTGGCTGCCCTTTTTAGATCATTTTTTCCATCATTGAGCCTGGAAGCAGAAGTTGGAACTCTGGGTTCGATGAGGACAAATTGGTGAAATAACTGGCAGATCGTTGAGCAGAAACAATGGGATACAGTTTAAAAGCAGAAAGAAGCAGATAACCTCTGCGGATCACCAAACAAATTAGGTGGTCGCAGAATGTGCATTTGGTGGTGTGGATTTGTTGAGGGAGATGGTGAGCACTTTAAGATTTTTTCCCAAATGCCTCCTTAAATTTGTGCAAAATGACAACCATAGGTCTGCAACCTTTTCTAGCTGAGATTCTGCATGAGCACTATGCCCCTACAGTGTCTAAGCAAAACCTTAGACATTGTAAGTGCAGGGTAACCATAAGCGTATATGGTCTGGGAGTTTGTCAAACACGAACTCTACAGTTCCATGATGGCTACACTGAAATTTGGGAAGTTTGGTATCAAACTTCTCAGCACAATACATGTTCACTGATGCCAGTGTGCAATTTATTGTACCATGCACCCAGAGAGCATCTTAGAGATGCACCCAGAGAGCATCTTAGAGATGCACCCTGAATACCAATCCGACTAATAGTGTTAGGCTGACCAGTTCCTGCCAGCCTGCCTGCCACACACCAGACGAGTTGCTGGCCACATGGGGAGAAGTGCCTTTGTCACTCTGTGGCCAGGAACAAAGCCTGTACTGGGTGGAGGTGCTTCTCAAGGCTCCCCACTTTTGTTACAGCGCCCCAGGGCATCCCAACTAGTGGAGATGCCCGCCCCTCTGGCCACTGCCCCCACTTCAGGCAGCAAGACTGGATTAAAACAAGGAGGAGTCACCCACCACTCAGGACAGCCCCTATGGTGTCCTGAGCTGAGGTAACCCCTGCCTTTAGAAACCCTCCATCTTAGTTTTGGAAGATTCCCCCAATAGGATTAGGGATGTGCCCCCCTCCCCACAGGGAGGAGGCACAAAGAGGATGTAGCCACCCTCAAGGACAGTAGCCATTGGCTACTGCCCTCCCAGACCTAAACACACCCCTAAATCTAGTATTTAGGGGCACCCCAGAACCCAGAAAAACAGATTCCTGCAACCTGAAGAAACAAGGACTGCTGACCTACAAGCCCTGCAGAGAAGACTGAAGACAACAACTGCTTTGGCCCCAGCCCTACCGGCCTGTCTCCCGACTCGAAAACCTGCAACCAGTGAAGCATCCGACAGGGCCCAGCGACCTCTGAAGCCTCAGAGGACTGCCCTGGACTAAAGGACCAAGAAACTCCCGTGAGCAGCGGCTCTGCTCAACAACAGCAACTTCTTTGCAACAAAGAAGCAACTTTTAAAGAGTTCACGTTTCCCACCAGAAGCGTGAGACTATCCACTCTGCACCCAACGCCCCCAGCTCGGGATCCAGAGAACAAACACCACAGGGAGGACTCCCGGGCGACTGCAACTCCATGAGTAGCCCGAGACGACCCCCCCTGAGCCCCCACAGTGATGCCTGCAGAGAGAACCCAGAGGCTCCCCCTGACCGCGACTGCCTGTAACAGGTGACCCGACGCCTGGACCCAGCACTGCACCCACAGCCCCAGGACCTGAAGGAACCGAACCTCAGTGCAGGAGTGACCCCCAGGCAACCCTCTGCCTAGCCTAGGTGGTGGCTGTCCCGAGAAGCCCCCCCCGTGCCTGCCTGCAACGTTAGAGTGACCCCCGGGTCCCTCCATTGTTTCCTATCTAAATCCCAACACCTGTTTGCACACTGCACCCGGCTGCCAGTGTGCCGCTGAGGATGTGTTTTGTGTACCTATTTGTGAGTCCCCCCCAGTGCTCTACAAAATCCCACTGGTCTGTTCCCCCCCCCCTTCCCCCCCAGGACGTGGGTACTTAACTGCTGGCAGACTGGAGCACCCCTGTTCTCCATAGGCGCCTATGAGTTTTGACACCTCTTTGACCTCTGCACCTGACCGGCCCGAGCTGCTGGTGGGGTAACTTTGGGGTTGCCTTGAACCCCCAACAGTGGTCTGTCTATGCCCAGGAACTGAGACTTGAAAGTGTTTTACTTACCTCACAAACTAACCTTACTTACCACCCCCAGGAACTGTTGATTTTTGCACTGTGTCAAATTTTAAAATAGCTTATTGCCATTTTAACAAAGACCGTATGATATTGCTTTTATTCAAAGTTCCTAACTTACCTGTGTAAAGTACCTTGCATTTTATGTGTTTACTTTAAATCTTGAACCTGTGGTTCTTAAAATAAACTAAGAAAAGATATTTTTCTACATAAAAACCTATTGGCCTGGAATTGTCTGTGAGTGTGTGTTCCTCATTTATTGCCTGTGTGTGTACAACAAGTGTTAACACTACCCTCCGATAAGCCTACTGCTCAACCACACTACCACAAAATAGAGCATTCAGATTATCTAATTTTGCTACTGTCTTACCCTTGGACTCTGTGGACACTATTTCTTACTTAGAAATAGTATGCAGAGCCAACTTCCTACAGTGGCTGTGAATATGAATCCTTTGCATAGACTCTAAAGCATTCCTGCTCAGAAGTGGTGGCTAACCTGTGGGTGTTGCAGTTTGAAACAGTGTACATAGCACGGACTGACCAACGTTGGTTTGTTGAAGTGCTACAACATACACACAATGATGATTTGTGAAGGTGTGTGGTGTGGACCATGTAGCTGCTTTACATAGGTCAGCTATTGGGATGTTTCTCAGGAACGCCATGGATGCGCCTTTCTTTCTAGAAAAGTGTGCTCTAGGAGGTAGAGGTAAAGTTATTTTCGCTTTAGCATAACATGTCTTAATTCACTTAACTATCCATCTGGCTATGCCTGATTTGGATGTAGGATTTCCTTTATGGAGAGAGGAAAAAGCAACAAAGTTTTTTTGTTTTCCTGAATCACTGTAGAACATAAGGGCCCTATTAATATTGAGTAAGTGGAGAACCCCCTTTGCAAATGAATCAGTTGGGAGAAAGAAACTGCCAACTCAATTGAGGTGAAAATGGGAGACAACTTTATGGTGAAATCTAGGGTTGGTACAGAGAACTACCCTGTCTCTGTAGCAGGATGAACGGTTCTTCCAAAGTTAAAGCCTGGAGCTCACCAACACCTCTAACTGAGATGGCAGAGACTAAAAATGCCACTTTCCTAGAAAGGAACTGAAGGGGTATGTATACAGGGGTTCAAATAAAAGGCCCATAAGATGTGTAAGAACAACGTTAAGGTTTCATGACTGTGCAGGAGAAACCTGTGCTGGAATAATTCTCTTGAGCCCTTCCATGAAGGCTTTAATGACTGGTATTTTGAATAAAGAGACATGTTGCTTATTCTGTAGATAGGCAGCGAGAACTAATCTTATGGATGTGAACGCTAACCCAGCCTTCTGTAAATGAAGCAAGTAGCAGACATTGGCTCTGAAAGGGTCATTGTGTTTTGAATGGCATTAGCAGACATATCTTTTCCATTTTGCCGTGTAGCAAGCTCTAGTGGTAGTTCTACGGGCTTCCCTGAGGATTGTCATACATTTGAGTGGTAAATTAAGGTAACCAAAATCTATGAACTCTCAAATCGCTAAGTAGAGTGTTCTGGGACCTGGGAATCTGATTTCTCCATGGTTCTGAGTGAGAAGGCACATCAGCCTGTTGGGGATCTTCTCGTAGAAAACTACAAAGTGGTCTAATAGTGTTGAGATTTAGGGTGCATGAGCCCAGGTGTACAAGTTCTGCCTTTTGATACCCTTTTGTTTTTGGTGGGATTGGTGGCAGCTTTTTGTTGAGTTCTATACAATAACCTTGCTGTATCATGTTTAATATCCAATTGTCGGTGAGGGGCGTGGCTTGGCACTAAGGGAGCTCCCGTAACTCGGTAAGGTTTACCCCAACATCCGTTAATTATCTGTGCGCATCCTGACACAGCTACCCCCTGAAGCATGGGGGGAGCACGAGGAGCAAAGAGGGGAGCGCCGAGCAGCCTCTCAGCAGCGATCCCGGAGGACAAAGGAGGCCTGAAGGCGGAGCGGAGCTGGCCCAGAGCGGCCAGCAGAAAAAATACGTGGGCTCCGGAGACGATAGCCGGGTCCACATCAGGAGGAGGGCCCGACCAGAATTAACAGTGGGGCGGTCGGGCAGCCTAAAGCAAGTGCTGGAGGTACCCAGGCGGCAACTGCGAGGCCGGCAGGGACCTGCTGGACAGGAGATGGGTGCAGGGCCTTCCCAACTGCAACAGGGAGAAGAACAGGCAATTCGGCCCAACCCAGTGAAGAGACCCTGGTTGGCGGGGGAGGGGGAGGCGGCGGCAGCCCGAGAGAAGTGCAAGTGGGCTCCCTGAGGCAATCCGGGAAAGCACAGTGAGTTTGGAGGTGAAGCGCCATAGGCAAAATAGCAGTAAGTCCCGGACCCCAGAGGAAGAAAGTGGGTGGGTGGGTGGGGGGGGGGGGGAGTACTGTGCTGACCGCAGGGTCCCCACTAGGGCTCCTAACCGGGCCCGTGCGGCAATTTAGCACAGGAGTTGGGGGCAGCTGGGCGGACACTATGAGGCCAGACGAGGTCTGAGATGATGCGAGGTGACGGATGTGAGGCCTACCTGGTCGAAGTGCCGGAGGAAGAGCTACTGGAGCGTGGAAGATCCTATATATATATGGAGTGCTGTTTCCCCTTTGATGGATTGGGAGGAAAATCTTTAAAATTAATAAGAAGCAAGTCATTTTAGGAAGTAAATGTAGTCTAGACAAGACCCACAACATCACAAATCACTAATCTTGGTTTGAGAATTGACTTTATTACACAACAATATGGAAGCAAGAGCAGCCAAAAGGGCATTAAGAGCGGAATGCGTATTTGGTAAAGGTAAAGCCTGCGGTGCAACTACTGAAAAACCCAATGGGAAATACACATATGGAGGATAATCTGAAGTGGCTATATGTTAAATTAGAACAATTATTGAAAAAAGAGATCTCCAAAAGTTGGGAATGTCTCACATTGGAAGAGTATATAGAGGTGGGAAGAGTGCCTAGGGGCCTGAGGATTTTCACGCTGCCAAACCAACCAGATACGAAATCATAGATGCTGGAGGAATGGGGTGCCAATACCATGGAATGTTCGAAGAATATGATGCATATTATTATTAAATATGCGAAGAAGGACATTGAGGAGATTGTAAAAAGTATACAGGAAATAGAAGAAAAAATAATAGCGTTGAATAAGGAAGAGGAAAGTAAAAAATTGAGAATCATGATGGAAAATAATCTGGAGAAATATGAAAGCATAATAGAGGAACGTAAACAGCGAAAGTTTAGGAGGGATGAAATTGATTATGAAACTGGCAGAATTCTAACATTTTCTAAGAGGTTTGATGTATTGAAACAACAAACGAGTATGGGAACTGAGAAAACCACTGTTTCCCCGGAGACATCACTAAGTGAATCGGATGTGGAATTGAGTGAAGGAGAAGGCACTTCTACGAATGTGAAAAAAGTAACTTTTTT